>NC_087365.1:17260000-22060000 GCF_030014295.1 Loxodonta africana | reverse complement strand
AGGAAGAAAGGCCTGGTGATCTACTTTGGAAAATCAGCCAATGAAAACCCTGTGGATCACAAGGGTCAGATCTGCAACTGATCATGGGGAAGGCGCAGGACCATTCTCTAGGGTATAAGGTCACTATGAGTCCAGGCAGCTCGTGGGCAGCTGATAACAAGCCAGACCTCACAATCACGTCAAACCTTTGTTCCTATCATGCCACTGGCCAGATAAGTCGCATAGTCCAGTGTCACTGTAGTGGCTGAATACACAGAGTGTCTAGTTGGAAAACTGTGAGCTCACATGGTAAACTATGTGGATATAAAACCAAAATAAATAAATAAATAAACGATTGCTGTCAAGTGGATTCCGATTCATAGCAACCCTATAGGATAGAGAACTGCCCCGTAGAGCTTCCAAAGAGCACCTGGTGGATTCAAAGTGCTGACCTTTTGGTTAGCAGTCACAGCACTTAACCACTACTCCACCAGGAGTTCCGTTTGGCAAAGATGGAGAACCACAGAACAATAAAAAAAAGAAAGAAAGAATGAAGACCCATAAATCAGTCAGTCACAATGAGCAGGCTCAGTCTCCCTTCTCATATATCTTAGAGTCCATTTCCAACTTTCCAAATTCCTGAGGGCACAGTTTTGGTCTTTCTTGCCTTCCTAAGCCACTCTGGGGGTTAAAACCTACTGCAACCAATAATCTTTATCATGAGTAACAGAGAAATTGTGATAACAAGGAAAAAAGAAAGAGAGAAAAAACAGAAGAAGTCTGGGAAGAATCATTTATAAGGGTAACTAAGAAGGCCCCGGAGACTTCTGAGCTCTGGAAGCAGAACTTTGCTGTCATACTCTAACAAAAATCACTGCAGAAACAAGATGGTACTTTCCATGAGGTAATTAGCAAGCCAAGGCAGGCTGCTAGTTAGAGAGATTATGGACACCATACACAGGTTTCAGTTGAAGGTTATGTGATTAAATAAAACAAGTCATTCTTTAAAGAGATTCTTCGTAGCAAGAGTCTTACAAAGACAAGGGAAGAGCCATAAAAGACAGCTGGGTGCGGGGAGGGTCAAAGGTATTGTTTGTCTTGTTCACCAGGTTATCCACAGTGAATATACTTCTTCTAATATAGCTGCTGATCTAAAAATATTTTTTGAATGTGTTGAAATATTTAATTGCAGATTTTCACTGGATTTTGGGAATTTTTTAAAAAATTTATTTATTGTGCTTAAGTGAAAGTTCAGAAATCAAGTCAGTCTCTCCTACAAAAAGTTACACACACCTTGCTATGTACTCCTAGCTGCTCTGCCCCTAAATAGACGGCATGCTCCTCCTCTATACCCTGTATTCCCCTGTCCATTCAACCAGCTCCTATCCTACTCTGCCTTCTCATCTCACCTCCAGACAGGAGTTGCCCATACGTTCTCATGTGTCTAGCTGAGCCAAGAAGCTCACTGATTTTGGGAATCTTTTGACTAAGTTTACAAATATTGGGCCTTGGAAGCTCTGGAGGCAGAGGACAGGAAGAACAAAGATTTAAAGAACAACAACAAAAAATGTTTCTCTTTTGTTTTCTTCATGTTTTGTTTCTTTTCTTTTAATCAACGTTATTGAGGTATAATTTACGTACAATAAAATGCACTCATTTTAAGCGCACAGTTCTATAAGTTTTGTCAAATGTAACAACACATCCAACCATCACTATGATAATGATATAGAACGTCTCCATCACCACAAAAAGTTTCCCGGTGCCCCTTTTCCAGTCAATTTCTGCCCACTCCTTGCCACAGGCAACCACTGATCTGCCTTCTGTCAACATAGATTAGTTTGCCAATTTTAGAATTTCATATAAATGGAATCATCACTACGCAGCTGATTGTGTCTGCCTTCTTTCACTCAGCTTAGAGTCAGTATGATTCATCCGCATCCCGTGTATCAGAAGTCCGTTCTTTATGTTGCTAAAAAGTATTAAATTGTATACAACAATTTGTTTATTAATTTATCTGTTGATTCACACACGGATATTTCTAATTTGTGGCTACTTTGAAGAAACCTATGAACATCCTGTACAAGTCTTTGTGGAAGTATGTTTTCATTTCTTTTGGCCAAATACCTAGGAGTGGAATTTCTGGGCTATATGATAAGCAAATATTTTAGCTTTATAAGATACTGTTCTCCAAAGTGGCTGTACCATTTTATACCCCCTCCAGCAGTGGATCAGAGTTCCACTTGCTTCATATCCTCTTCAACAGCTGGTATTATCAGGCTTTTCGATTCTAGCCGTTCTGGTGGTGGTGGTGTGTGTGTGTGTGTGTTAGAAATATTTGTTGAATGAATAAAGAAAAATATTCCTAGACCTGTGTTCCTAAATGCTCAGATTTCTAAATCTCTCTGTCTCAGTCTCTCTCCCTCTCTTTCTCTTCTTCCTTCCCTTCTCTGTCCCCGAAACACACACTCACACACGCATACATAACCATTCACACACACAACCACACACTCACACACACAACCACACACACACACAGACACGGAGAGAATCGAGCTCTCTATCTCTCTGGGAAATAAAACCATCGCTTCTCTTAGAATACATTTTCTATCTCAAAAACACAACTTCTTTTTCTTTTTTTTTTCTTCTGTTTTTCATGGTTGTAAAAAAAAGTATATAACACAGCATTTGTCAATTTAACACTTTTTACGTGTGCTATTCGGTGACGGGTTTGGTTTTTTGTTTTGTATTCGGTGACACGGTAACCACAAGCCCAACTTCAAGACCAGCGCGCTGAAAACTCTCAGGCGCGTCGAGGTTTCCCCAAAGAGCTCTCACTCCAAGCCTCTCAAATGCTCTCTTGTCTGATAATAAAAAATAATTGTCTGCTCAAAAAGCTGGTTTGGGGCCGGCGCTGGAGAGCTCCAGCTAGAGGGAAAACCGGCTGCCGCTTGCCTCTCTGATCCCTTCTCGATGGCCCTGTTCCCACCCGGTTCAGATCCAAAGACGCTCGCGGGCTCCCCCAAGTTCCCCCGAAAACCCCAAGCAACACAAGGCTCCGGGGCACCTCTGGCACCCCTGCAACCAGGGCACCGGGCATGCTCAGAGGGCGTGCGGGAGGCGCAGGCGTTGGCTGCAGTGGGCTCCAGGAGCCAGGAGGTGCCGCTGCGTCCCCGCTTGCCGGCGCCTGACCCAGCGCGCGAAGTTGGGCTCGGAGCCGCCGAGGGAAGGAGGGACGGAGCGAGCGAGGGTGGCGGGAGAGGGGGGGAGGAGGAGGGAGGAGGGGAAGGAGGGGGGGCGCCGCGCGTGTGTCACTCGCTCTCTCCCTCTGTGTTTAGAGATGTGCTGAATGGTGCGCTTTGAGGCGGCGGCGGAGGAGGAGCAGGATCCGGCGGCAGCTGACAGCCTTGGCTGCCGAGCTCGGTTTCTCTTCGCCCTCAGAGGCTCCGCATCCACCGCGGGCTCCCGACCCGGCGTCCCACCCGGGGCATGGCCCGGCGCTGCGCCCCAGCGCGCCCCGCCTGCTAAGCCTCGCCAGAGGGAGGTGCGGAGGCCAGGAGGCCAGGGGAGGCCGGCTGGGAGCACAGTCGAGTGTCTCCGGAGCCGAGGAAGAAGCCCGCGCCCGGCGCCCCGCGCCCCACGCCGGTCCTTGCCGCGCTTGCCCGGGCCGCCCGGAGCCCCGATGAGCCCAGATGGCCGGAGCCCAACCCGGAGTGCACGCCTTGCAACTCAAGCCCGTGTGCGTGTCCGACAGCCTGAAGAAGGGCACCAAATTCGTCAAGTGGGATGATGTAAGTGTTGGGGCAGCCCGGCTCGGGGCACTGGCCCGGGGACGGGGCAGGGCGGCAGGGCGAGCGGCGTGGGGGTGGGGCGAGGGGCGCGTTATGCAATGGACGCACCCGGCTTTGGCAGGGGCGGCCTCAGGGCGCGGAGCTTGGCATCTGCCGAGACCAGTGGCAAAGGGTAGGGGCATTGCGCGCGCTCCGGTGTCCTTGGGGTTTAGTAGTTAACATCCTGGATAGGTCTGGGAAGCGTCCCTTGAGGAGCCTTAATCTTTTGGGTGAATGCAGTAGGAGGGACGGCTTTAGCTAATGACCGATCCTGAGAGTTTGGAAAGTAGGCAGTGTGAAGTTGGGACCAGCTGAAAAGCACTGGAGCATGAACAAGACGCGCCCTTCTCCGCCCTCAGACGCACCCCCTTATTACCAGCCTTGCTCTCTTTCAAGAAGGAACGGACCCGAAGTCCGAAACTGTTTCGTGATTTCTGACCCTTTTAGCGCTTTTATGGGAGTCCACACGGCAGACGACACAGCAGTCCAGCCGACAGGTGGTCTCTGATGCCAAACTTCAGCGCCTGGCTGGGAGTGAGGGACCCTGAGAAGGACGGGGCAGGATACACTTGAGGAGGGCTAGGGAGCAGAAGGGGAAAGGTTGAGGGGTCTGGGAGGGCTCAGTGGGCCAGCAGGCAAGTGGGGAGGGCTAATTTTTTTTGGAGAACTAAGCTAACTGGAGTCTTTAGCTTGAAAATAGATCTATCAAGACGTTCCCCTATAATTTACTTGAACCTTTTGCTAGGTAGGGCAGTCTAGCTCAGTTGGGGTCTCCAGTGGTCTCCGATGGATGCTTCACCTGAGCTCTAGGTTAGACCCCAGGACCTCAAGTGATCCTCTCCCCACCCCATTGCCTTCAAAGAGATGTAAATTAGGAATCCTGCTGAAAACATGCAAATCTTGAGATGGAGGGCTTCATTGCATCGATTTTATGTCCTGGGTGTCATTCAAAAGGTTTGATAAGAATAAACCACTGGAACAAACCCGAGCTGCCAGCATCTAAGAAAATTTAGGTCCAAATAACTAAGACACCTCTTAATCAGGAGGAATTATAGGAGAATGAGGCGTTCTTCTTGCTGAAAAGATTTTCCACCTAGTAAATTATAGCCTGTTATCCTCCAGGGTATTTTTCTTTAATCTTCTTAAGCCATTTTCCAGTGTCTGAAAACAATTTAAATATTCCAGGTAGCGAATTCAATTACTTAGCTGAGTGCGTCCGTGTCTGTATTTTGTCCAGTTGGAAGCTCAAACAGTACTTGGAGTATGAGCCACAGCTTCCTTGAAAGCTAATGCCAATTATTAAATGCTGTAGGCAAGGATGTAAACGCGCGTTCTTCTACCGTGGACTTCATGTGTTTCTCCCTTCTTCCCGGGTCTAATTGGACCAGATGTTTTCGTAAATGGAATAGAATCAAAACAATAATTTCAGACACAGATTAAATGCATTGTTTGTGTCAAGGAAAAAAAAAAGTGCAATTCAACAACAGATAAAACAGTCTTGTCCATCTTGTGTCCCTACAGCAGAGAGCTAACGTGTTGATAGATTTACCGAGAAAGAGAGAAGGAGAGGGAAGCACTTCGCAGGATGAAAAAGGGAGTTTCAGCATAAGTTCTAGATTTCTTTATCGTGAAGATTTAACAACTTTATTTTAAATAACTCTCCGGAGTTTCTTGTTTGGAAAACAATATCCGATGTTGCTTTGAAAATAAAGGTCTCCTGCGCAAATACATTTTGTTGCATCCAGGTAGGTGACCTTTATTACGCAGGTATTTCCTACTCACCTGCTAGTGCCAGGCCTTGGACTAGATCCTGGGGTGGTAAAGGAAGTAGGCAAAATCTCGATCCCATGGATGGTACAGGTGAAGACAAAAAATCATCAAGAACACCAATGAGATAGAGACTTTGAGCTCTGAATGACATATATCAACAGAGTAATGCAGGGGGAGAAATGGAGAGGCCCCTAGTGAAGCACCACCACCTGTAGAAGGAGGAGGTGAAAATAACTCCCTCAGAGCATTCGCAGAAGAGTTTCTGGGGAAGCCCTACAGGAAGGATGTAGGCCCGAAGGAGATCCCAGTAGAATCTGAAGTCTTTTTTAGGGGAGAACCCAGACCATAGCCAGGGGTCGAGTAACGTGGACTATGATTAACAATCCTGGAGGTTCTTTAGCTCACTTGGTTTCCATGGTGTTCTGTGAACTAAGAGGGACCCGGACTTTCTTAGGTTTGCCTTTATCCTCCCCATGCATCATCCCCTCTGCTCTTCCCAACTCATACTTGCACCTGTGGAATTTTATATCTAGGTAGAATCTTTTATTTAGCCAGTTTAAAAAAAAAAAATCAGCTGCCATCAATTTGATTCCAACTCATGGTGACACCGTATGTGTCCGAATAGAGCTACTCATAGGGTTTTCAAGGCTGTGACCTTTCAGAAACAGATTCTTGGGCCTTTCTTCCAAGGTGCTTCTGACTGTGCTCGAATCACCAACTGTCAGTAGCCCAGCGCTTAAGCATTTGTGCCAGCCAGGGACTCCCTCTAGCCGTTATAGGTTACAGTTATCTGGCTATTTATATTGCATCTTATTGAGACTGTGTGTTGAAGACACAGACCTGTTGTGTCTTCTGGAAGGCATAAGTTCCATGTGGAATGGAAGATGTCACTCAGAGCATGCAGTGCTGTGCATAATTTGTTGAGTTCCTAACAAAGTCAGGAGTCTGTGGCTAAGACCAAGGCTAAGGGTGATAGTCAAAAGCTTTAAGTAGGAATTCAGCAGTCACATTAGGCAGCAGGTAGGTTGTGGAGCTGCAGCAGGATCATAGAGAAACCTGTTGTGCCAGGACCAGATATTAACTGTCAAGTTGCCTGATCGTGGAGAGCCCTGGGGTTCCTCAGGGTCTGTGGGTGGTGGGAGGTATGGAAGTATTTCAGTGTTTCAATAGCTGGCGATGGTTTATACAAGGAGGCCTGTTGGCATAGTGGTTAAAATGCTCGGCTGCTAACCAAAAGGTCGGTGTTTCAAACCCGCCAGCCGTTCTGGGGGAGATAGATGTGGCAGTCTGCTTCTGTGAAGATTTACAGCCTTGGAAACCCTCTGGGGGCACTTCTACTCTGTCCTATAGGGTCGCTATGAGTTGGAATCAACTCGACGACAGCAAGTTTGGTTTTGAATGATGTGTACTGTCTGAGCACCAAGGCCAGAGCTCGTACTCCGAAACTTGTCAAGCAGATAAAGGACTGACATGTCATGTCTACCTGTTTGACCGATAATATCAACGCACGCAACTTTATCCTTAATTTTATTTAGCATTTGGGCATTATCAGACCCTGGTGGTGGGAAGTGGGGGTCCTGGGGGCATTATAGGAGAACTTTGGTGAGGGTGGGCAACGGAGGAGGAGTTACTTTCTCCATCTCAGTTAGGAAGCTCAGGAAACTGAGCCTAGCCTTCCTCTCTTCTGAACTTTGACCATGCCCTGTACTGTACAGACGTGGAGAGAAAGTGGAAGGATGAAAAGGTCTACGGTAGGCCCTCCAATTCCTGATTCATCCCTCTTTTCCACACCCAGGAGCCTACCTTTTTTTTTCTGCAAACATCTGAGGGATGGAAGGGTTTTCATTTTTGTTGTCCTTTCTTTGTCTCCACTGGCACCCTCCAGATTCAGGTCTCACTTTGGGCAAGCTCATAATGCATCTCTACCTCAGTTTCCTCATTGCACCATGAAGGTTTGAATAGCTCCTACCTCACAGAACAGCTGAGGATGTGTATGCATTGCCTTGCATAGTGTCTGGCACACAGGGCAACACTCCGTCAAACATACCTTTAAAAGTTATTTCCCCCCAGTATTGAGAAAGACATGAATTTTATCACGGTTGTCAGTATGTGTTAGATTAATCTATTATACATGTCAGAAGATCCAGACCTTACTTCCATTCCCTTTAAGCCGTGTTTTGATTTTATATTTTATGATTTAAAGAGGAAAAAAATCAGATTTCTAGCCTTTTTTTTTTTGACTTTAGGTGTCCTAGAGAAAATGAATCTCCATAATCCAAAGCCAGACCTACTCTCTTTCAAGCAAGGAAGTTTACAAATCATCTCAAAGTTTCGTTTCTCCTTAAACTTGCTGTACCTCCCACCCCACGAGCATAATCTAACACCCAAAAGTCATAATTTCTAGATTAGCTAAATCTGGGGGGGAAGCAGACTGAGTAAACTCAGACATTGGGCTTCGCCTTAAGCCCTGTGGATTTGAAACAAGTTACGCCCCTCCTCCTCCCACACCTGGACACAACTAAAACCAATTTAAAAAAGAAAAAAAAGAACATGCTGGTATTTAGCAGAGTTCGCAGCAGCCTACACAGAAGCTCAGTTAGAACTTCTGCATTACATGAAATCTGCAGTTGCAGTTTCCAAAATGACAGAGAACGGTGACAAGATGACACTGATGAGATTAATGAGGGAGCCGAGGGAAAGGGTTCATGAGGTGAGAATTCAGCAGGATTCACTTCACAAAGGATTATGGGGTACAGGGAAGACAAAACTCACATTGGTAGCTGGGGGATCCAGCGTGGGGTACCCACACTGCATAAGGCGTGCAGGTGCCTTCTCAATTGCCACTTAAAAACATCCAGAGATCCTAGTGAATTTTCCTCATGACAGTAATTACTGTACATACTTTAAGAGGAAGAATATAACTTTTTCCAGCTACGCCAGTCAAGCTATTTTAAGCTTCTTATCAGTGTAACATACATACAGAAGACTGCACAGATCCCGTGTCCGGTTGGAGCAGTGCTCACATTACCGGCACCAGCTCAAGAAACAGGTTCACCACCCAGCCCTGGAAACCCCGTATGCTCCCTTCTGGTGACTACACCCTCTCCCAAGGGTAACCCCTATCCTGACTTCTAACTCCAAAGATCAGTTTTGCCTGGTTTAGATCTCATAAAGCTATTGTTATTTTGAATGAAAACAAAAGCAACCGCTTCAGCCTGAATGCAGTTTGATTATTGTTGATTTTTGATCCACTTGAACAAGAACAAAAGTAACTTATCTTTGGCGTAGACGATCCTTGATCAGGGCCTTCCTTCTCTCTCCCAAGGTGAAGCCTGGGAGTGCAGCAGGTGTGATAAATGCTGGAAGGAGGAAACGTTTAAACAAAACTATAGTAATTTGGTGAGGAAATGCAATGCCTACGGGGTGTTATGGGCACAGCAAAGCAGACTAGTACAGCGCTGCTGCTGGGGAAATACACTTTTCCTCCAATAAGCTTTCTTTCTTGTCTTGCCTGATATTGATATTCACTACCTATGGAGCCCTGGTGGCTCTGTGGTTAAGAGCTCTGCTGCTGACCAAAAGGTGAGCAGTTCGAATCCACCACCCTCTTCTTGGAAATCCTATGGAGCAGTTCTACTCTTTCCTATAGGGTCTCTGTGAGTCAGAATTGACTGGACGGCAACTGGTCGGTTTTGGGTTTTATTAGCATATATAGAAGCTTCCTTTGAAAGTTTCGTCTATCAGTTTAGCCTATCAGTAAACACGTTCAAATTATATTTACCTGCGGTAACGTTTGTGTGGGACAGAAACATTTTGCTTTTTTATGTCAAACCTGGTAACCTGTAGGTAAATGTTTCCTTATCACATTGCTTCATGTTATCATAAACAAGAGGTGCCGGCATAAAATGGAATGGGATTGATTGTGAATTGTTCACTATGCTATGGGAGAATAGCAAATCCTCGATAACTTTAAACGTTAATTTTCCTGTTACCAGAGATAATGCCAGGTTCATACTGCCTTTCAGAACTTAACATAAACTCCATCTGCTCAAATTTTACAATTTCTTGCCTTTCCCCTTCTACTCCATGTCTGAGCCCCCAGTCAGACCAGGCACCTCTGTGGAAGGGTAATGGGGCTGGAGCAGGATCCCAGAGACACCCTTTTGCACCAGGGACAGGTGATATTGGCCAAATAGGTCAAGGAGCTAGGTCAGTTAGGTCTGACCTAATTGACCTCAGCTTTTTTTTTTTTTTTTTTTTTTTAGGCCTAAGGTCAGTTACACACATTGTCCAAACAAAGACATCAATTTCAACTAAAAAAAAAAAAAAAAAGTAACTGAAATAGGATATAAAGAAAGGTCAGACTTTTTAACTTCTTTCCGGTTTCCCTCTGATTTCTTTAAGGTCTGGCATTTGATTTTATTATCTCCCGTACATGTTCATTCAATTTTGGTAATGTGTATTTTACTTTATATTCTGAAAAAGTGCCCAGGTATAGGTATTCACTGATGTTGACTAAATACTCACATTTATTAAGAAAATAAATTCTTTCTTATAAATGGTGAAAACAGACTATTACAGAAAATATGAAAAAAAAATAGGTTAAAACATCCAACATTTGTTTTTCATTTTAAGGGCTCTTTTAGTTCACAGTGTTTGGTTAATTTTTTTTTCAATTGCTTTAAAGTTTTATGAGCAAGTTCAGGAAAAAAAAAAAGGATTAGTTAACAAAGGAAACACTTTCACTCAAACTAGTTATGGTAGCTGTCAATGTAAAGCATTTATATCTATAATATTAAGAAACAACAGTATTTTACCATTTAAAAAAATCAATTAAACTTATCTTTGGAAGTTATCTATGAAATAGATAAGAGAAAGTTAATTTGGATTCATTTTATAGATGAGATCATCTTCTATTTGCCATCAAGTTGATTCCAACTCATAGCGACCCTATAGGACAGAGTAGAACTGCCCCATAGAATATCCGAGGAATAACTGGTGGATTTGAATTGCTGACCTTTTGGTTAGCAGCTGAGCTCTTAGCCACTGTGCCACCAGGGATCCAGATGAGGTCATAGGAGCTCAAAAAGGAGCTGGAAGACCACAGAGCAAGTCAGCAACTGGTCTGATAGCTTTTCGGGGGAAAAAAATAAGGATGCTAACCTTGATCCTTTCTCAGGTGTGCTGCCTTTGATATGGTTGTGTTTGACTCAACATCCATTCCCAAATTCTCTCAGCAGAACTTTCTATAACATAGAGTCTGGAAATCTAAAGCTGCATTCGTCAGACTCCCTTGCCGCTAAGGTTCTGGCTACAGTTAAGTTGTATCAAATAGATGCACTTGCATAAGATTTGAAAGGCAGAAATGTATGTTTTGGTTTGTTTCTACAGACATGTGAGATGTAGAAGTGCCATCTTTTCTAAAAGTTCTCCAGTGTCCTGTTTCCAGGTTCACAGGTGTAAAGAGGCAATGCCGAAAGAGGCTGTTCCCTGTTCTCTGCTTACAGTTAAAGGGATTAATTAAATACCAGTAGTAAATCCCATTTTCTCACGTGTCTGTCAGTTTGTGATACTGTGGGGGCTTGAGTGTTGCTGTGATGCTAGAAGCTATGCCACTGGTATTCAGATACCAGCAGTCAGGGTACCCATGGCAGACAGGTTTCAGCTGAGCTTCCAGACTAAGATGGACTAGGAAGAAGGACCCAGCAGTCTACTTCTGGAAAGAATTAGCCAGTAAAAACCTTATGAATAACAGCAGAACACTGTCTGATACAGTACTAGGAGATAGCCCCCCAGGTTGGAAGGCACTCAAAACAACTGGGAAGAGCTGCCTTCTCAAAGTAGAGTCAAACTTAATGACCTGAATGGAGTCACGCTTTGGGGACCTTTATTTGACTCGAAATGAGAAGAAACAGCTGCAAACATCCATTAATGATTGGAGCATGGAATGTACGAAGTATGAATCTAGGAAAACTGGAAATCATTGAAAATGAAATGGAATGCATAAACATTGATAGCCTAGGCATTAGTAAGCTGAAATGGACTGGTACTGACCATTTTGTATCAGACAATCATATGAACTACTATGCCGGGAATGACAACTTGAAGAGGAATGGCATTGCATTCACCATCAGAAAGAACACTTCAGGATCTATCCTGAAGTACAATGCTGTCAGTGATAGGATAATATCTATATGCCTACAAGAAGGACCAGTTAATGTGACTATTACTCAAATTTATGCACCAACCACTAAGGCCAAAGATGAAGAAATTGAAGATTTTTACCAGCTTCTGCAACCTGAAATTGATCAAACAGGCAATCAGGATGCATTGATAATTACTGGTGATTAGAATGTGAAAGTTAGAAACAAAGAAGTAGGATTGGTAATTGGACAATGTGGCCTTGGTGATAGAAATGATACCAGAGATTTTGTAAGACCAGTGACTTCTTCATTGCAAATACCTTTTTTCACCAACGTAAATGGCAACTATAATCATGGACCTTGCCAGATGGAATACACAGGAATCAAATCGACTACACCTGTGGGAAAAGACTATGGAAAAACTCTATCATCAGTCAGAACAAGGACAGGGGATGACTGTTGAACAGACCATCAATTGCTCATATGCAACTTCAAGCTGAAACTGAAGAAAATTAGAATAAGTCCACGAGAGCCAAAGTACAACCTTGTGTGTATTCCACCTGAATTTAGAGACCATTTTGAGAACAGATTTGACACTTTGAACACTAACGGCTGAATACCAGATGAGTTGTGGAGTGACATCAACGACGTCATACACGAAGAAAGCAAGAGGTCAGAAAGAAAGCAAGAGGAAAGAAAGAAAAGACCAAAATGGATGTCAGAAGAGACTTTGGAACATGCTCTTGAACATTGAGCAGCTAAAGAAAAAGGAAGAAATGATGAAGTAAAAGAACCCAACAGATTTCAAAGGGTGGCTGGAGAAGACAAAGTAACGTATTATAATGACATATCAAAAGAGCTGGAGATAGAAAACCAAAAGGGAAGAACACGTTTGGCATTTCTCAAACTGAAAGAACTGAAGAAAAAATCCAAGCCTCAAGTTGCAATAGTGAAGGATTCTATGGAGAAAATATTAAACAACACAGGGAGCATCAAAAGAAGATGGAAAGAATACACAGAGTCATTATACTAAAAAGAATTGGTCAACGTTCAGCCATTTCAAGAGGTAGCATATGATCAGCAATCGATGGTAGTGAAGGAAGAAGTCCCAGCTGCACTGAAGACATTGGCGAAAAACAAGATTCCAGGAATTGAGAAAATATCAATTCAGATGTTTCAACAAGTAGATATAGCGCTGTAGGTGCTCACTTGTCTATGGCAAAAAATTCGGAAGACAGCTACCTGGCCAACTGACTGGAAGAGATCTATATTTATGCCTATTCCCAAGAAAGATGATCCCACCAAATGCAGAAATTACCGAGCAATATCATTAATATCACATGGAAGCAAAATTTTGCTGAAGATCATTCAAAAACGGCTGCAGCAGTACTTCGACAGGGAACTGCCAGAAATTCAAGCCAGATTCAGAAGAGGATGTGGAACCAGGGATATCATTGCTGATGTCAGGTGGATTCTGGCTGAAAGTGGAGAATACCAGAAGGATGTTTACCTGTGTTTCATTGACTATGCAAAGGTTTTTGACTGTGTGGATCATAAAAAATTATGGATAACATTGCAAAGAATGGGAATTCCGGAACAGTTAATTGTGCTCATGAGGAACCTGTACATAGATCAAGAGGCGGTCCTTTGGACAGAACAGGGGGCTACTGCGTGGTTTAAAATCAGGAAGGCTGTGCATCAGGTTTGTATCCTTTCATTATACCTATTCCGTCTGTATGCTGAGCAAAGAATCCAAGAAACTGGACTGTATGAAGAAGAATGGGGCATCAGAATTGCAGGAAGACTCATTAACACTGTGTGTTATGCAGATGACACAATTTTGCTTGCTGAAAGTGTAGAGGACTTGAAGCACTTACTGATGAAGATCAAAGACCACAGGCTTCAGTATGAATTACACCTCAGTAAAGAAAACAAAAATCCTCACAACTGGACCAATAAGCAACATCGTGATAAACGGAGAAAAGATTGAAGTTGTCAAGGATTTCCCTTTACTTGGATCCATAATCAGTAGCCATGGAAGTAGCAGTCAAGACATCAAAAGACACATTGCACTGGGAAATCTGCTGCAAAAGACCTCTTTAAAGTGTTGAAAAGCGAAGATGTCACCTTGAAGACTAAGGTGCACCTGACCCAAGCCGTGGTATTTTCAGTCTCATCATATGCATGCAAAAGCTGGACAATGAATAAGGAAGACCGAAGAAGATGAATTGATTCCTTTGAATTGTGGCGTTGGTGAAGAATATTGAATATACCATGGACTGCCAAAAGAATGAACAAATTTGTCTTGGCAGAAGTACAACCAGAATGCTCTTTAGAAGCAAGGGTGATGAGACTGAATCTTACATACTTTGGGCATGTTGTCAGGAGGGATCAGTCCCTGGAGAAGGACATCATGCTTGGTAGAGGGTCAGTGGAAAAGAGGAAGACCCTCAACAAGATGGATTGACACAGTGGCTTCAATGAGCTCAAGCATAATGATTGTGAGCATGACTCAGTACCGGGCAGTGTTTTATTCTGTGATGCATAGGACCGCTATGAATTGGAACTGTCTCAACAGCACCTAACAACAACAACAACAAATTCTATTACTTTCAAAATTCCTAAAGAGGTTTTTGTTTTCTGCATTAAACACTGTCAGATATGGCTCTTGCATTTCATGAGTTTCAGTCTTAATATGCAACGACTATCCAGATATTCTATGTAATTTCTCCTTCAATACTACATTAGTGTAAAATCAAGTTTTGCTATAATGATGCTTCTGGAATTCAGTACTGAGAGTGGATTCTAGTAACAGGCACTTACGGGGAAACCCTGGTGGTGTAGTGGTTAAGACCTATGGCTGCTAACCATAAGGTCAGCAGTTTGATTCCATCAGGTGCTCCTTGGAAACCATATGGGGCAGTTCTGTTCTGTCCTGTAGGATCACTATGTGTCGGAATCGACTCAATGGCAAGGATGACGATGTAATACTTGTAAAGTGCTATTTTGAAGGAATCACGTAATTATTTTAAATTATTCACATTTGCCTCTATTCAGTCATCAAAACAACCTTGAGGTAATAAGAAAAGAGCAAGTATTATTCCCATTTTACACAGAAGGAAACTGAGACTTGCCTTAGGACATGCAACTATTTACAACTGCAGTCAGAATTTAAAACTAGGTCTTCTGTTATATTCAGGGTCCTTTCCAGTCTTCCATGGTGTCTTCAAACAGGATCAGTCCTTTTAGTAACAAAAGACTTGAGAAGCCAAATGAATCCAGGTTGAAAAGACATCCATTAAAGTTTCCAGAGAATCTCCTTGGCTTTAGCATTCATAAAAATGAAGCCTAAAACCAAAACCAAACTCATTGCCATTGGGTCGATTCTGAGTCATAGTGACCCTGTAGGACAGAGTAGAACTGCCCCCAAGGGTTTCTAAGGCAATAATTTTTTTTTCTTTTTTAAAATTTTATTATACTTTAGGTGAAAGCTTACAGCGCAAATTACTCATTCAGAAATTTAGACACAAATTGTTTTGCGACATTGGTTACAATCCCTGTAATGTGTCAACACTCTCTACCTTTCCACCCTGAGCTCCCCATGTCCATTTGTCTAGTTTTCCTATTCCTTCCTGCCATTTAGTCTTTGCATTTGGACAGTTTTTGCCCATTTGGTCTTGTGTACTGATTGAACTAAGAAGCCCTTTCCTTATGTGTGTTGTTTGTTTTATAGGTCTTTCTAATCTTTGGCTGAAAGGTGGACTTGGGGAGTGGCTTCAGTTCTGAGTTAGCGGGGTGTCTGGAGGGAGGCCATAGTCTTGGTGGTTCCTCCAGTCTCTGTCAAACCAGTAAGTCTGGTCTTCTTCTGTGAGTTCAAATTTTGTTCTACATTTTTCTCCCACCCTGCCTGAGACCCTCTGTTGTGATCCCTGTCAGAGCGTTCAGTGGTGGTAGCTGGGCACCATCTAGTTATTATGGGCTCAGGTGGTGGGGGCTGTGGTTCATGCGGTCCATTTGCCCTTTGGACTAATATTTTCCTTGTTTCTTTGTTTGTCTTCATTCTCCTTTGCTCCAGATGGGATGAGACCAACAGATGTATCTCAGATGGCCTCTCACAAGCTTATAAGACCCTAGATGCTACTCACTAAAGTAGGATGTAGAACATTTTCTTTATGAACTATGTTATGCCAGTTGACCTAGATGTCTCCAGACCATGGTCCCCAGCCCTCAGCCCCAGTAATTTGATCCTTCAAGGTGTTTGGATGTGTCTAGGAAGCTTCTATGACTTTGTCTTGGTCAAGTTGTGCTGACTTCCCCTACATAAGGCTGTAAATCCTTATGCAAGCAGAATGACACGTTTCTCCCACAGAGCAGCTCATGGGTGTGAACCACCAACCTTTTGGTTAGCAGCCGAATGTTTAACCACTGCACCATCAGGGCTCCACAAGCTCATCTCTTTTGGTTAGGGTCTTAAAATAGCAATCTTTATGGTGACTATACAAAGCCCATTGTTTTGTCTATACCTTGTAGGAAATGGGAATATAGGAAAACTTCCTTGCTGCCTTGTAGGAAACACATCTCTTAGGCATAGAGGCCAGTGTGTGCTCTGGAGTCTTTACAAATGTTCTACATCAGTCAGCCAGTGTGGAAATGGTGTTAAAACATTATTTTTCACTGCATAATAAGTGACACTTTTGTGTCCAGCAAAACTCTATGATGTGCTTCTCCCCTTTTTTCTTTTCCCAACATACTTGCAAATATTGTCTTTTGCTGGATTTAAGGCTGGTCCTGTGGCTTCTCAGTGAAATTGCTGATTGTGGGAGATTAAAGATATTGTAGTCATGAAGAAGGTGAAGAGGATGGATGAGTCACCTGCCCCAAGCAAGACTTAGAATGGCTTAGATTTCAAGGTACTGTCAATTGAGAGGCCAAATGTAGATTACAGAGAGGGCAGAGAGGTGGATACAGATTTCCCTTGTCTGTATTACAGCGAGAGTCCTGGGTGGTACAAACATTAACACACTTGGTTGCAAACTGGAAGGTTGGTAGTTTGAGTCCACACAGAGGCACCTTCTAGCAGAAGGGCCTGGTGATTTACTTCCAAAAATATCAGTCACTGAAAACTCTATGGAACACAGTTCTACTCTGACACACGAGGTCAGCATCAGTTGGAATTGATTCGACAGCAACTGGCTTCTATTACAACTGGACTATGACTCCTTGAAGGTCGTAGTTTGTTATTTGTGTTCTTTTCCTAGTACACAGCGTAGGTCTGGCACTCAGTAGGTGCTCAGTGGAAAATTCTGACTCAGAGGGAAGCATGCAGGCCTGAGGCATACCTGGATTGCAGGCATGCTCCCCTGAGACCTTGGTGACACACCACTTCTGGTGTTGGTTGGACAGCCCTGTCCCAAGTCTTAACATTCCATGGGAAATCTCCCAGACTCCCAAGATAGTTTATGGCTTTCTTAAATAGGTTTTCTCCGTGTAAGTTTGCGAACAAAATGTTTATTGGGAATACAGAGCTGACTGTTGGTATTGCAGCTCTGATTTCCTGTAAGGTCAATATGGCTTAAGGTTGAGTATGTACTCAATTGTGATTCAATATTGGCTGAGAATTATGATGTCTCATGTATTTAGATCTCTTATTCTGAACGTTACCAGTGGCTTCTCTTTTCTGAAAAGGTGCTCATCCGTATACCCAAATATAGCCATGTAAATTGCTGTTAGGAGGCGAAGGATGAATAGGTGAAGCACAGGGCACTTGAAGAATCATGAAAATATTCTGCATGACACTGTAATAGTGGATACATGACATTATGCATTTGTCAAAACTCACAGAGTGAATTCTGAAGTCAGCTATGGACTTAAAAATAATGTTAGTAATAATGTATCGGTATTGGTTCATGAGTGTGACAAATGTAGCACACTAATGTAAGATGTTCATAGTTAATAGTAATAGTAAATATAAAAATGTACTTAATAATAGGAGAAACTGTGCTGGGGTGGAGGGCACTGTGTATGGGAATTTTGTACTTCCTGCTCAATTTTTCTGTAAACCTAAGTATGTTCTAAAAGTGTAAATAAAATGCATTAAATGTTTGCAAAAAATCTATAAAGAATAAGTAGAAATTGCTGTTAAAGGAATTTAGAAGTCTTGAAAATGACAGAACGGAAGATCGGTCATCATGAAAATAATGGTTCACAAACAGTAAAATGATAAATAATATAACATTATATCACTGAAAAATCATATATGTCATCCATGAGCTTATTACTAAGATGAGAAAAATATCAAATAAAAAAGCATATAGTTTAAAAATATTATTTATAAGAAAACTTCCACCTATATTCTTTTGTCTCTGCAGAGGAAATTGCGGCCAATGAGACAATACTATGAGCTTCCAGCCCACGACATTCCTAGCTGGATGTACTTAGGCCATCTTCACTCTCCCACCTTCCCTACCGTCCCTGGATACTTACCTCACCTCCTCCATCTCCTCCATTTATGTCCTGGAGCCCATCCTTCTTGGCTTCTCTGAACCCTGACTTCACTGTTATCCCCTCATCTCTTACAGCATCTGTGAAGGTTTCCCCTTTGTTGGAGCTCTTCTAAGAACTTATCAGTATGCTTTTTAGTCATGAAAACCCAGACAAAACCGACACAATCCCCTCCCTCCATCCTTCTTCAGTTACTGCCCTCTCGTCATCATCTCCCTCTATAACAAAAGTGTGGCTTTTACTGGCAGTCTCCTCCCTTTTCTCACCCTACTCCCCCCTTCTTGGCCCTCCAAAGCCTTATTCTGCCCCCAGCACCATTTTGAAACTTCTTTTACCAAGGCTACTGACAGCCTGCTATGTGCCAAACCGAACTGATATTTTTTCAGAACTATCTTGATTTTCCTTTGGTATCCATCTGTTATGGATTGAGTTGTAGTCCTCAAAAATGTGTGACAGCTAACCGAGGCCATGATGCTAGTATTGTGTGATTGTCCACCATTTTGTCATCTAATGTGATTATTCTGTGTGTTGTAAATCCTATCTCTATAATGTTAATGAGGCAGGATTTGAGGTAGTTATGTTAGTGAGGCGGGACTCAGTCTACAAGATTAGGTTGTATCTTGAGTCAATCACTTTTAAGATATAAAAGAGAGAAGTGAGCAGAGAGACAGGGGGACCTCATGCCACCAAGAATAAAGAACCAGGAGGGGAGTGTGTGCTTTGGACCCAGGGTCCTTGTGCTGAGAAGCTCCTAGATAAGGGGAGGTTTGATGACAAGGACCTTCCCCCAGAGCTGACAGAGAGAGAAAGCCTTCCCTTGGAGCTGGCATCCTGAATTCAGACCTCTAGCCTCCTAGACTGTGAGAGAATAAATTTCTCTTTGTTAAAGCCATCCATTTGTGGTATTCTGTCATAGAAGCACTAGATAACCAAGATACCACCCCTCCACCCATTCGCCCATACATGAAAATATTATTAATACCTATTATAAGCTAGACATTTTGCTAGTGTTGTAAATTTAATGATGGCGGGTGATTTGGTCCTGCCCTCATGGAGTTTCTGTTCTACTGGAGGATATGGATTCTAAATAAATAGAGGTATACTTATTTTATTATAATTGTAATGAGTGCTGCCAAAAAAATGTACAAGTGAGTATAAACAAGTATGGAAATTCTTCCTAGGGAGATCTTCGTAATGGAAAGATATGAGTATACTCACTTCTCACGTATTGACATGGCTAGGTTCTGAAGACCAGGTATCTATGTAAAAATAGGCATGTGAAAATGGAGGATGACTACATCATTACATAAATGCCAAGTCACATTATTATATAACTGCCAAATTACATCATTATGTAACTGCCAAACCACTGAGAATCATGGCCCAGCCAAGCTGACACATAGGCTTAACCATTACAGCTATTATTATTCTCGCCTTGCCTCTCTGCGTTTGTTACTGCCAGACGTATGTCATTAATGCACAAATTAGTTGGACAGTAGATTTTTTTTACTGTGGTCGTGAGTACGAAATGTCAGATAATGAGATAGTCAATAAGTGAGGAAGAGGTATAATTAGTAGGACTTACTCAGGCCAACATGAGGGAGAAGGAGTGTTCCAGGCAGAGGGAATGTTACTTATCGGTGCTCTGAGGAGGGAAGGTCCATGGTGATTTTGAAAGACTGAGTGAAATCCAGAAAGAAGGAGCAGAAGCAAGTGAGGAGTGTGGCTCAGATAATGCTGTCAGGATGTCAAGGGCCTGAGTACACACTGCTCAGGTCACTGCCACAATTTAGACTTATCATAAAGTCCATGAGAAGCCATTAAAGCCACATTTATCAGCCTCGGCCATTGTTGATGTATTGGGCTGGATAATTCTTTGTTGTGAGGGGCTGACTCATGCAACCCCTGGCCTCTACCAACTGGACGACAGTAGCAAAGCCCTAGTTGTGACAACCGGAATTGTTATGGGACAGTGCGAAGTCTCCCTTGGAGTACAAAACTGCTCCTGGCTGAGAGCCACTGCGTTAAAAGGATTTTAAGCAGAGAAATGCTATATTCTCAACTGATTTTAAAAGTTATCAGGCCACTTCACTCTCTTTCTCACCCCACCCCCCACACAGCCAGTAAATACATAAAAGATGTTCAACATCACCCATAGCAGAGAAATGCAGATTAAAACCCCAGTGAGAGACCACTTCCCTCCCACCGGAGCTATACCTTATTGAGATTATCGGTTGGTTCATTTGATGCCCTCACTAAGCGATGAGGCCTCAGAGATTCGAGTCTGAAATTTTGTCTGAATTCCTAGCACAGCATCTGAAGTAACTTACATGGTATTTGAAGAACCATTCTTCCAACGTTACTCTTTATTGTGTTAAAAGGGATTTTTATATTTGACAGTAAAAGGCAAGAATATTAATGGTACTTCTCTCTACCTTTTTGCCTTCTCTTCTCTGAACTCTCTTACCTCCACTGCTTTCCTTTATTTTGGAAAATGTCACTCCCGGGAGAAAAATCTCATCAGTGCTTATTCACAGGGAACTTTTCTGTCCAACACTCTGGGTTTTGCATCCCCGACTGCCTTTACTGTCTTTTTATTTCATGGTCAAGGCTGCATTGCTGACATTTGATGGGCCTTGCGTCTGATTTTCTGTGATCCTTAGAATTCTTTCTCTTTTCACATAGCTGTTTTCCCCCAATGTATGTGTTTGCTATATTTGGCCCTACTGCTTCCTGATGCAAGCCTTGTGCAGTCTCTGCTGAACATCACTGGTTATTTCTCCTTGTTGACTGTAATATTGATTACTTTCTGTGTGCATGTGTGTTCTCCGGTTATAGTTAAAGAACAAGAGAATCATTGTGGGGTCAGGCTCATGGTCAGCCTCAGCCAGTAGACTTTCTGATAGTGGTACTAGGAATGTGCTGTGGGCTGTGGACCGGCCTTGACATTAGTGTTGAGGTTTAAGGTTCTACCTCAAGTGGTTGAAGGACTGGTAAAGTGTAGCTTAGAGGGTGGCAACATGGTGGCTCTAATCTGAAGTTTGAAGGAATGGTACTTAGAGAAGAAACTGGCCTTAATCTGTCCCACTTAGATGTTAAGATGAGAACCCTGGGAGATGCTGGCTGCTTACATGAAACAAAAAAGCTTTCTCACTGGCATTGTCTGATGAGAGAACCTGGCTTGCTTTATGAGGAAGCGCTGGCTGTTCAGGAGTGTTCCCATAAAGTTTTAAAGCTCTACTGCCCAGTAGAAATTCAATGTGAGCTGCGTATAAAATTTAAAATTTTCCAGTTGCTGTTCTTGTTAGTTGCCGTTAAGTCGGCTCCAACTCATGGTGACCCCGTGTACTGCATAACAGAACAAAACATTGCCTGGTCCTGTGTCATATTCATTATCACTGGCACGTTTTAGTTCATTGTTGGGGCCGTTGTGTACTGCCTTCCAATCTGGGGGATCATCTTTCAGCACTGTGTTGGACAATATTCTGTTGGTTTTCACTGGTTACTTTTTGCAAGTAGATCACTAGGCCTTTCTTCCTAGTCTGTCTTAGTCTGAAAGCTCCCCTGAAACCTGCGCACCATGGATGACCCTGCTGGCATTTGAAATACTGATGGATGGCTTCCAGCATCACAGCAACATGCATGCCACCATAGTGTGACAGACTGACAGATGGGTGACGGGTTTGTTTATTAGTGATCTCTTGTATTGTTATTGAAAAATATCTTCTAAATTCAAATGAGTAGATTGCAATTGAATTCTTAGAGGCTTTGCACTTAGTATTCACAGGTTTGCCTAGATCTTAAGCTTGCTGGCGTTCCTTAGCTCTTTACATCATTGTATACCTGACTCAGGGCCTTGCCTGCTGTGGGTCTATGTCAGTGTTTCTCAAACTGTGGTCCCCAGACCAGCAGCACCAGCATCACTGGTAGCTTTTTTCAGAAATGCAGAATCTCAGTTCCCAGCCCAGACTCCGGCTTCTGCAGCCTTTGGGGGAGATGTCATGGTATCTGTGTTTTAACAAGCCCTCCCAAAGAATCTGATGTGTCTTGAAGTTTGAAAACCATTGGCTTGTGGAGTACACATAGATAATGATGGAGGGAGAGGAACAAACAGGCCCCCTGTGAGTTGTGTCTATTATTCGAAAGTAAAGTACTGCAAGAGACACAATCCATCTGGAAATGAAGGATAACCATATTTTCCAAATGCTAAATCATGACATATGTGCTGACAGTGAACAATAGTTTAGGTCTGGATTGAGTACTGCTTTGGTATCGGAAAAATAAAGACATTTGGAGTTATGTGGGAGATGGGAAAAAAAGCAGGTGGAACTCAAAATGGATATTCATGTATTTCTGGGTCAGATTCTGCCACGCTTGGCAAGAATGCCAAGTTCCAGCTGATCTTGGAATGTTAGAGGTGATTATGGAGGAAGCAAGCAAGGAGCCAAGATAAATGATCAGTTAACAGAGGGACTGTAACCGGAAGAGCGGGGTCAAGAAAATATTGAGCAAAGGAGCTTTAATTTTGAGGAAGGAGAAGGGATAAGCTAGCAATAGCTGCAGCTGAAACATGTGAGGCTGCCTAGGAGAATGTTCCACAATATAAATTTGAGTATTCCTTTTAACTTAAATATTTGATGGTGTGTGATCCTATAAAAAAAAAAAAAAAAAAAATTTTTTTTTTTTGATCCTTGCAGTAAATTGCCATCAAGATTTCAATTAGAATCTTGTCATACATTCTGATTAGGAAAGGAGCTGGCCTGAGAAGGATGAGTTGCACCTACAGGTTAATTCCAATTCACCTGGAGGTGAGAATGTGTGCTGGGGGAGCCTGTCTGAAGCTTCTGTTTTGCCCCCCTCTAGAATGGGGAGCCTTGGTGGCTCCATGGTAGAATTCTTGTTTGCGCGTTGCTATGATGCTGAACTGGTGTCAGTCGGATCCCCAGCTGATCATGAGGGTGGTGCAGGACCAGAAAGCGTTTCGATGAGTTGGGGTCTTACTCCACAGCAGCCAACAGTAAGAAGAGAAGCAGACAGAATGGAATGGAAAATATGGTTATGATTTTATCGAAAATATTATTATGAACTTTTATGCATGTCATCTCATGGAAATCTAAAGTCTTTAAAAATCACTGTCTTTCATTATAATATTGAATTTTTTCTAGGTGTCTTTTGTTTTTTTTTTTTTACATTTAAAAGTAATTTTGAAATTTTAAAATGCCAGCCAGATTTCCATGAAACAGCACCATCCTTGTAAAAGATATTTTTTAAAAACTGCATGCTAACTAAGAAAATCAGGATGAACTTTAATTTTTTTATTTTATTTTATTGTGCTCTAGGTGAAAGTTGACAGCACAGGTTAGTTTCTCATTCAAAAATTTACACACAAATTGTTTTCTGCCCTTGGTTGCAATCCCCTCAAAGTATCAACACTCTCCCCCTTTCCACCTCAGGTTCCCTGTGTCCATTTGGTCAGTTTTCCTGTCCCTTCCTGACTTCTTTTTGTTACTTTCATTTTTTAATAAATGAGTTTTTAACCTAATCTACTCTGATAATAATAAATATTTATTGATTTCTTATTATATGCTAAGCGTCATTCCGGGCACTTTACCCAAATTATCCTGTTTAATTCTCACAACAACCCTGTGACATAGATATTATTATTATTCCACTTTTTTTTTTTTTTTTTCTGTTGTGGACAGTGAGGCACCAAGAGAGAGCAGGCAGGGGTTTGAACCCAAGCGGAAGGCCTCCAGAGCCCAGGTCTCACTGTGAAGTTAATGTGTAGACTACAACCATGTTTGCTGCATTTATCAGGGAAAACAAAACAACAAATCCCCAAATTATCTCTGTAGGTCCTAATTTTCATTGCAAGTCCTCTTGATCAGATGGAGGATATGACACACCGTAGTTACAACGTGTATGAAAAAGCCGACATAAACTGGTAATTTATGTCTCCTTAAAAATACCATTCCTGCAAAGGCCTAACTATTTCAGTATACAAATCCGTATGCAGTCATATGTGTTTTCTTGTGCAGATGGTCTGCCTTTCTGCAAATTGCCAAAAGGAAAGAACACATATTTTAGAAATTTGAATATTATCATTATAATACCTGCAGTTTTTGCTTTATAATATGTATGCTTTCACTTTGAAGGTTTTCATCCATGATGTTTTAGTGTGTGAAATTTAAACCTGAAGTGATTTTAGGTGCCTCTTTCCAAAATATATAGAAGACAGCCTTATTTATAGTTACCTTGGAAACAACAATGCCCAAATGCAGTGCTAACTCTTTTTAGTACAATTAAAAATCATTTTATGGAGCAAATGAAATTTTAAAATATTCTCCTCCAGCATGGATTTTAATTAATTTCTGTCATATAAAATATATAATGATAATTAGAGTTAAAAAAATTGATTTGGATAACTAAATATATCAGTTTTGGAATAGGAACCCAATCAGTGGCTTTAAAAATTGGTCTTGTTCCATAAATGTACGTATCACCGGCCTTTTCCTTTACAAGGTATGTACAGATATTCCCATTATTGGTGAATATCTCAGTGATATAGTTAATAATCCTATGAAGTTAAAGTTCCCATGTCTAATTTTGGGGGGTAATTTTTCTTAATGATTGACCAGCCTTGGGGGTAACACAATGATTACTTATTAAGTAACTCCAAGATAGGACTTTCTACAGTGACACATATTGATATACATTTTTTTCTTACTTTTCTAGGATTCCACTATTGTTACTCCAATTATTTTGAGGACTGACCCTCAGGGATTTTTCTTTTACTGGACAGATCAAAATAAGGTAAGAAAGGGGATATGTTTTTCTTAATATTTTCCAGTTGGTTGCTGCCTCACAACGTGTTTATTTGTCTTTCCTACATAAATATGCCAGCTTCATGGATGGCCCTTTGTAATTGACTTCAAGATTCTTCTTTAAAAAGAACATGTAAGGCAAAAATGTCTTGGGATTTTTCAAGGCCCCTGGTTTGAAATGTTAGATTCACTAAATCCTAGAACAATTAGGGTTTTGCAGTTCTCCGTCTATTTATTAGCATCAGAACATGGAAACGTAAATTACATTTGGTTTAGAAGAAAACTGGTCAATGTTACTAATTTAACCCCCCACACAGCTCTCCATAAAGAATGGAGAAAAACGGTGAAGAAATCGCTTCTGGCCCCAGTCATCGTAATCTTGGCCTTTCCTTTCCCTCCTGTCTCCCCTTGCTGTTCATTAAGGGTTTTCCCAGCATCAGGACGAATTTGACCTTGGTGATTTTTCCTTTAGCCTATATCTGCAGTCTTTCAAGAATTTCTTCCCAAATTAGCCTTCCACCCACAATGCCATGAATTTAGAATCTCATTTATTACAAAACCGGTTGAGATGATTCCATATTGAATTCTTAAAAAAATAGAATGTCTGCAGATTATGAGATTTCTTTGGAGTTTAGTGGGCAGTTAGACAAGAATATTCATAGAAAGTGGTTATTATATTAAGAGACATTAGCACAGTTCTACACTTGAACCTAAGAGACCGCAGAATACAGACATTGTTGGACCTCGGAGTTCTGTGATTTGGTGAGGTGGTATAGGGTCACAGAGAGTGCTAAATACTCGTTGAAACCAATAGAATACCTGGGGCCTCCATGGTTACTGCTGAAAAAAAGGGGCATCAAATTGTGAGGTCCTTAGCTCTTTCACAACTCTACTTTCTGTTGCTATATGCAGAGTTACTGGAGTTGACATTCTCACCTTTGCCCTCAGGGCAACTTTGATTTCACAAGTGAGAGGTGGGATAGAGTTAGTCCAATGGCACAGTGGGGATGGGGTGCAGCCTAGGGGAACCTCTTAGGGTGCTGGCCCAGGAGCCAGCCCTGAATGAGCCTGTTTATACCCTCTGAAAGGCAAATATCAGGCTTTTGGTTACTTTGTGAATATGTGTCTCCTAGAACCATCAGTGGCCACAGATGTGGGGGTAAAACATAGGGGATATTACTGTATAGATTTTAAAATAGCATTAAAATCTGAGACCTCAAAGCTAATATCCAAACTTGCATTTGAGTAAGATTTCATTCTTAATGTTCGTGTTTATTACTGGGTGTGTTAATCATTTTGGCTTCGACATTTTGTTTGGTTTCCTGCTGTTATGTATAAAACAATGGCTTAAAAGAGGTTGTTTTTTTTCCCTTCCTAAAGGCTATTTTTAGAACTGTTGAAGCTATATTCCTGAAAGATGTATTTATAATGCTTAGCGCATTTTTAAAGGTTGGGTATTTGTACAAGAGACCAAACTGTCAGTTTGATTTTTCAACTTGTAAATCAAGCTTCTATAAAAGCAACGGAAGGTATTTTGGGGTTTTTAAATAATTCATGGCAACTCAGTTAAGCTGCCCTCTAAGACTAATCATAAATGATTCTTTGCTTAAGAAAGAGAAAGGGTTCAGGACCAAAGGCTTTTTGATGTGTTTCAGCTGTTTTGTGGATCCAGTATTTTGACCCATGCTTACTTATTTTCAAACGTAGGAAAGTTTCTTTCAATTTTTTACACCAGCCATTTTCGCTCTAGAATCTTATAATGCTGTTTATGAGCAATTGAAGTAAATAATTTGGTAGTAATTCCTTTTATCTCTTATGACTTTACTTTTCATGGATGTTAATCTCACAAGCCTAGCCAAGAGATGGTAAGTTTCACTTTTTAAAAACCTCAGTCATTCTTTAGCCATATTTCAGAGTTTGGAGGTTTATTTTTTAGTCAATGATCATCTATCTTAGACTCCAAAAGATGAGAGTATTTAAGAAAAAAAATTAAACCTTCCATGTTTCCAAGTTTGTCATTTTCTTCTGGCTTTAAGCCCAGCTCTGGAACCAGAAAGAGTGATGTATTTGCTTCAAGGAGATGGACGCCTGTGAGTGATGTATTAGCATAAATGGATGCTAGAAGAAGTGGTACACAGAAATGAAGGATGCAGGACAAGCTTTTAGCTGGTGGTTTTGCATAAGATCATTTGAAAGTACCCAGCTGAACAGCGCAATCATGATCCTCCTTTCTTGAAAATATTATTTTTTTTTCTGACAACTAGTCCTAAGAATCTATGACATGTATCATATAGGTCTTATATATGTATTATATATCACACGTATGTATCTCTCAGAGAAAAAATAATGGCACTTTTAATTGGATCCTTTGATAACATACTATGTTTTCAACCGCTTTGGAAGCTTGCTTTGGTATTTTGTAACATTCTTTTTGTCATTCTCCTCCTCTTGGTCTTGTTTGCAGCATGCTACTCTTTGGATCCATGAAGCTTATGCTGAAGTACTTGGCTTAGCAATCGCTTGAAGCCAAAAACTGCCCGTTGGTGATGTGAGAGGCATTAAAAAGCCCTTTGTAGAGTATTTGTTACAAGAGCTTTCTTTTTATAGCACTGGAGGAAAACCCTCGCATTTCACACTGTGTGGAACTCTCTTCTGTCATGGCTACATTATAGCTTGTACCAGAGCCTCCAACAAAAATCCAGTGATATATTTATTGCCTTCCCAAAACCCTCCTTTAATTTGTCACCATAGAAACGATAGGTGGCAAAGCAGACAGACAGCACAGATGGTGGAGTTAGGAGTTAATAGCCAGAACCCCTGGGTGGTGCAAATAGTTAATGCCCTCAGCTGATAACCAAAAGGTTGGCGGTTCTAGTCCACTCAGAGGTATTTTGGAAGAAAGGCCTGGTGACCTACTTCCAAAAAATTAGTCACTGAAAACCCTATGGAACCAAGTTCTACACTGACACATACATGATCGCCATGGGTCGGCATTGACTCGACAGTGACTGTGTTTTGTTTTGTTTTTTAAACAAGAACTAGCTAATAATTTTCAGGCAGCAGAAATGTGTTTTGATAAAATATTAAAAAAAGTTTGGGGTTGATGGAAGCAGATAAAATATGAACATATTTAGGGATAAATGTTCATAGTTTGTGTCAGCTCTGGGCTTTTTAAAAATAATTCTTTCCTTTTTACTGTTGAGTCTATAAATCTTACTATCATTAGCAAAAATGAGCTTCTGAATATGGCTATTCTAATTATTCTTATGTAAATGCATATTGCATAAGAATAGTTTTTCTTATGTAATATGTAAAGGGTAAAGAAGGTGATTTTTCTTATTTAAGTGGGTATTCCACGAGAAGATAAGCTGATTTGTAGTGTTGGGTGAAAAGGAGCTCCTGTACTGCCTGAATATTTAAGAGGTGGCCCGAGTTAGGCTCTGACTTTTCTTTGAAACTATGCCATGTTGGCACCAGATACCAACACAGGGAGTTGAAAACCATGATAACTACTAGAAGAATCTGCATCACAATTTTGGAGGAAAAGCTAAAGAAGAAAAAGGGTCAGAGAAAGAAGAAAAAGGGTCAGAGTTAAAGAGGGGACAAAAACTGATCCTGCGAGAATATGAAACAAAGTAGACTTTTGCCTTGCAACTTGATACTCTGCTGCAGTACTAAGGCTGGTGTAAAAATAAAACCACGAGCTGCTAGTTCAAATTGGAGCAGTTCAATACAGTTCAGTAAACCCTTCCTTCCATGTTTTGCTAAAGCAGAAGCTGAGGAGAGGGCTTCATAATTAAAATAAAGGAATGAGAGGAAAGACACACTTTTTAAGTGAAGGAATCCCACTATGTCCTTTCTTTGTTAACAGATAGTATTTATTTTTAAGTTTTGGTATACAAATATGTTTTTGATGTGAGCAAGTAAGAAAATATAAACTAACCTTGAACTCTTCATTGATTCCAATCCTAGTCCTCTCTCCAGAGTTCACTACTGGCAACAGTTTCATGATATCTTTCTAGGCCTTTTAAAACATGCATTTATACATGCCTTTTTTTTTTTTTTTAACTGTAGAAATATTTAATTTTGCTTTGTGTATGTGCATTTTCATGCTAAATGGCCTCATATTATACTTAGTGAGCCATAACTTCCTTTTTACCTTTGCAGGGTGTCTTTGAGAACTTTTTGTTGGGTTCAGTTTTGGTTTTTATGTAGATCTAACTTGCTGTGTTTAATTGCTCTATCATTTCCCACAGATTACTAAGTTTTATTTAATAATAATAATAAATTCTTTTTGGTGGGCAATTTTTGTTTCCAATTTTGGGCAAAGGTACACAATCCTTTCATATAACGTAATAACCATCTGTGTTTACGTTTCTCTGGGTGTATGTGTCAGGGGCTTCAAGGTAAATTCTCAGAGCAATAATTTCTGATTGAAGAGAATCATACCCTAATTTTTATTTAATGGCTGGGCCAATTTATATTCTTATCAGTTTTGTTTGAGAACAAAGGCTTCCTCAGCCACAACAAGACTGTTAGGAAACATTGTAATTTTTGTCAGTCTGATACAACCATTGTATCTCTTTAATTTGTGGTTGCCTCATTAGTTTGTAAGGCTGTGCATATGGCTCCACAGGAGAAAAGACCTGGCAATCTGCTCCCATAAAGATTACAGCCTAGGAAACCCTGTAGGGCAGTTTTCTGCTCTCTTGCATAGGATTACTATGAGTCAGAATCGACTCCATGGCACACCACAACAACACTGGGAATTTCTGTTTTCTCTTACTTGCAGTTACCTACACGTACACCATGTATGTGTGTTGCAAGTTCTCTAGATATTGTAATGTTAATCATTTATCTGTTATAGATGTCGCAAATGCTTTCTGACTGCCCATGGCTTGTCTATGTATACCAAAAGATGACTCGAAACTGTAAACTTTGACATGGTCACATTTTGACCTTTTTTTTTTTTTTTGCTTTAAGGTCTTTCTAATTCATCATCTTCATCATCACCACTATTCCTAGTTTAGATTGTTAATCCATTTGCAGTGTATTTTGAGAATTAGTGTGAGGTGGGGCTTTAAATTTAATTTCTTTAAATGTGTCGTCCTGTGTGTTTGCAGTGGAAACCCTGGTGGTGTAGTGGTTAAGAGCTGTGGCTGTTAACCAAAAGATCAGCAGTTTGAATCCACCAGGATCGCCTCGAAAGCTTTATGGAGCAGCTCTACTCTGTCCTATACGGTTGCTATGAGTTGGAATCTACTCAATGGCAATGGGTTTAGTTTTTGGGTTGGCGTGTTTGCAGATCCCCGCTCTTTCTAGTTGTAGCCATGGTAGCCCATCTCTCCTGTCACTTTCTTCGTGGCTCTGGGTGTGGAGGGCTTGGGAGGTGGGAGCTGAAATGCAGATCAATCTCTCTTGATGCTTCCGTATCACTCCTAGTGGTGGCACCTTCACCTCCTGGTGTGGAAAGATACACTCCTTGTTTTATGCCTGTGGACTTCTGGACTGTCATTTCCTGCTTTGCTCTATCTATCCATTTAACTTCTGACTTTCCTACATTCTAGTTCAACCTGTGCAATCCTTTTTGTTTACCCATGGTTCTAGATTATAAATATAAATTTATACCTGCATAGTCTGTCATTTCTAGGCAGGAGGGGTTGGCTCTACCATCTACTCCATCTACCATCTTGTTATGACCTATGATTTTGCATTCGGGATCCTTGTACAGAGTGATGATTACGTTTCTATTAATGGCAACTACAGACAACATTCTCTTTTGATTACCTTAACTTTCAATACAGAGTTCAAAAGCAAGGTGTAAAAATTAAATATTTACATAAGCCACAGTGACATTTTTTAGCATAAGAATCTAGAGTTCAAAAATATTTTGAATGACACATCATAAGCTTCAATAAGAAAATGAAGAACTTTCTTCTGTAAAAATAAATAGTCTGTAGTCACTGGTGACTACATATTCCATTAATGATCATTTGGCAATCGTGCTGTCTCTTTGGACATACTTCTCTAGTGTATCTCAGAAACATCAATTTTGGCTTGTGTTGTATATGGCACCTGAGGCAGGACACAGTCCATGCAGTGATTTAGTATGGTGTTGTGGTTATAAATTAAGAAGAAGAAATCTGTTTTTCTTGGTAGCTTCCCCCAAAGACTGAACAATAACTGAAATTACTTTAGAAAACAGCAGAAGGCATGTGACCACCCCAGTCATAACCCACTGACGAACAGCATCTATGGACGGAGGTATTTCCTTCACCTTCTGAATTTCCTTCACCATTATTGAAGATATAGCAGCTAGAGCAGGCAGGGTGCCTTGCTCTTACCCTCACCCTCCCCACTCCAGAGGACATGGGCAGGACCCCAGTGCTCTGCACCTGCATTCCTTTGCTTTCTCTGGCTGCTAGAACCCGCTTGGAGTCCCTGGGTGATGCAGACGGTTAACACTCTTGGCTGCTAACTGAAAGGCTGGAGGTTCAAGTCCACACAGAGACACCTTGGAAGAAAGGCCCAGGCGATCTACTTCTGAACAATCGGCCATTGAAAACTCTGTGGAGCACAGTTCTACCCTGACACACATGAGGTCACCATGAGTTGGTGTCAACTAGATGGCAACTGGTACTGGTACTTTGTCACCTCCCCACATTGACTGCCTGAAATGCCTGGGAATTTGTGCTCACCCTGACTAAGGGGATTTGAGGAATAAATACCACAGCTCCCTCATCTCTTGGGTGGGATAACTCAAAGGAGCATGGCTTATTTATCTCCCAGTAGTCCCCAGTGGAATTGGCACAGTACGGGGCAGCATTTCGTTCCGTGTGCAGGGGGTCACCAGGAGTCGGGGGCCACCTTGTCAACAACCCACAGTGGTAACTAGCTTGAAAACACACCCTTTATGGGCTTCCATCCCTTCCTGTCTTGCACCTCCACTCCTAGTGTGTCCTGTCCCGGAAACCCCTCTAAAACTTTTATTAGAATCCTTATCTAGGAATTGCTTAATATAGATGCTTAATGCGTAATAACTTAATATAGATGTTTCCTAATGAAGGGTTGGGATTCCGGTTAAGGGACCGTGGAATATCTTAGGTGAATACTTTGTTTGAAGTGAGGGCTGATTTTTCTAGAGGGTCCTAATTTGGGAGGCCAGAAGCTGGTTAAGCAAAGCAGACAGATGTGGGTTTGAGCTCGGGCTCTGCCACTTATTTAATGAGTCACCTCAAGCAAATGTCTTCAATAACCTAAGCCTCAGTTTCCTCATCTGTAAGATGGGGCACTGCTTTCTCAGTAATCGTAAAGGCTAAATGTGATACATGTGATCCTTAGTTAGCACAATGCCAAACACTTTGTGAACTCTCAATCCTTTGTGATGGTTCTTATTATTGTTCTATAAATAACAATTAGTCTTTTACTAAACAATTACTCCTTAAATGTTAGGGGCCACAGATGCTTTTGAAAGCCAAGTGACCACCAATTTATGTACAGTAGTTTATTCCTTTTTTTCTTCTTCAAGGCAGTAGACTTTTCTGTTTAAGATTCTACCGTGGTCTTTTGATCTAAAGCATTGAAGCTTAGATCTGTTTAGGCAAGCGAGATGTTTATTTATGTATTTCATGTTTTGTGAAAAGAGCCATGGAAGGCAAAAGAAGGGATTTATTGTCTAGAAGACTTTTCCTCAGAGGATAATTTGTTAATAAATACTCCATCATAGGTGAAAGTTCCTTGGACCACTGAAGATTTATAGCAGCTTATGGAATAAGCTTTAAAATGATTTAAAGGAATTGGATAGGAGAAAATGGTATTATTCACAAGAAAAATTGGACCCCACCGTGGTTATCTTGTCTTTTTTTCCTAAGATAATCAGTGAACATAGCTTCATATCAGTTCCAGGCAGCTTCTCCTCTGTACTGACCAGATTCTTAGAGATAAACTTTGAGTGTTTTTGAGCATAGTTTAGACAGTCAGCGGGTCAGATTGCTGCGGAACAAATCTCTTCACACCAAATCAATTTTCAGATTAAACTCCCATTTATTCTCAACACTGTCTTCTTTTCAATGCCATGAACTCCAGTGTTTTTGCCTCAGTGAACTCTGAGGAATGTTCTGAGCTCTGATTTAATACAAAACTATCCAAGTAGCAAAGGTATTATGATATTCTTTATGGAGATCCAATTACTGACAGATTTTATTTGTTTTCATTTCTGGGAGTCTATTTGAGTGGCAGAATCCCTGTGGAAAACTGGCTAGTTATAGGATAGCCAAGTGTTATGATGGATTAGCCTGCGTGGATGCTACATAAGAGTAAATGCTATTTGAATGGAGTCTTTTACAAGTTGTTCTTGATGAGTGTGATTCATGGTTTTTGGTGGAATTTCTAATTGAAGCACAGCTTCTTGAAATGTATTTTAAAATCAAGCTGGTCATTTTGAAATGGCATCTTTGCAGTTTCTTTGGAAGGATTTTTATGGTGCAAATGCCTGAAGAAGGATTTTCATGTCACCGTCTCCGCACTTCGCCATGAGAATAACAATAGCAAAGCTCATTCTAATACATTGGAACCAGAGTTTAGAAACATATAACAACACCCTGGCTTCAATTCAAAATTCTTTACTGCTAATATAATTTAGTTACAAAATTATGCTTCAGTTTTATGAGTTGCTTAAATATAAAAAAAAAATATTTATTTATTTATTTTTTTTATATTTAGTTCTTCTCCATCTTGTAGGAGAAATTAAATTGCATATTTCCCAGGCTATGAAGCAATTATAATGGGATATTTATACCTTCGATACCAAAAATAGTTTCAGACACTGAATCAGAGGAGTTTTCTAGGGAAATATATTTTGTATATTGCTCATAATTTTATTTCCTGTTATGTGGGAAATCCATTTGCCTTTGTTGTGAAAAGAATTCCCAGATACTTGGTATTGACATAAAGTCTCGACCCTTTGTCTGAGATATAAATGCTGTAGATAGTGTGAACATGTTCAGTCATTCTCTAGTTTATTTTCTCACCAGTCCAAGAGTTTTGATCCTCTTGATGGCATCCTTGTCAAGCCCTTGCTATATTTAATCAGCAAGACCAGCCCCTTTTTTCCTTTTTGTAAAATAAATTTAGACCGACAGTTGGGTTATTTAAGCCTTTACCACAATCAACTTGTTGCCGTTGAGGGGATTCTGACTCTTAGCAACCCTATAGGACAGAGTAGAACTGCCCCATGGGGTTTCCAAGGAGCGCCTAGTGGAGTCGAACTGCCAACGTTTTGGTTAGCTGAACTCTTAACTACTGCGCCACCAGGATTTCCATTTACCACAATAAAAAGAGACAAATCAAATAATATAATTTTTTTTCCATTTTTCGTATTTTATCAGTGCTCAAAAGAAATAGCTTAAAATACTTAAATAATTGAAAAGGCAAAAATGCAAACTTTGAACAACTGATTAATTACGAAGCTGATACTCGTATTTATTATAAATAAGTTTCCCAAGTCTAGAGAAATATATGGTATACTCCAATTCGATTTGCACATAGCTTTTCATTATTATTGTCATCATCATCACCGGTAACAACAAACACATACATGGTGTTTTCCACATGCCCCTTGCTATCCTAAATGGCTTAGATGTGTGAATATAAATACTCGTTTAGTCATTTCCACAAGCCTTTTTATGAGGACAGCGCTATTATTATCCCCATTCACAGGGGAGTAAATTGAGACACCAGGGGTTAAGGGACTGGCCCCCAGTCACCCAGTTGTTTAGGGGCAGAGTCAGGAGCGGAATGCAGGCAGGCACTTTGGCTGTAATACTTGACTCTTAACTTTTTGCTCTTTCAAGAACCTGTTTAAGGTGTAAAGTGAGGCTTGCCTGAGGGATTTTTTTCCCCTTAAATTTGTTAAAAAAAGAAACCTCAGTAGGCATTTACATCTGAGAGAAAGAGGCAAATAGTATGAAGAAATGATTCTCAACTTTGGTTGCTTACTGAAATCATCTGGGAACTTCAAAAATTTCCTGGTGCCTGGACCCTCACCCCTAGAGGGTCTGGCTTAATTGGTCTGGGGCCATTGATTGGGCCATGGGTTTTTTTTTTTTTTGGTGGGGATGTCCCTTGTTTGATTCTAATGTACAGCCGGTGACCATGGATGGAAAACCAGCTGACATCACAAGGTCATGCAGTAAACTCCCGGAGGGGATGTGTTCCCGCTACCTTTCCTGTCCGTGGCCCAATTTATATCAGGAATAACTCTCAGTGTGAACACCCAGAGGCCCTATAAGGATCTGAATTACTTGACTCTGTTTGAATAATATTCCCAATACCATACTTAGTAAGACGGGAAATTACTAGCATGTTTTAGAGTGATTCTCAGTATCCAAGAATGAATCAAAATAGATTTATTTGTTACATTCAGTTGATTAAAATTCATTTACTTCCCATCCCCTGAACATTCTAGGTCTTTGCCATTTGTTTTATCTTTACCAAACATGTCCTTAGCATTCAAGCCTTGACTATTAACCATGTTAATATCTATAAGTAGATCAAGTTTCTGTTTAAATTCCATATTTAATTGAATTAGCGACGCCTTTCAATTTTTTTTTTCAATTAGTGAAGGCGGTTTTAAGAAAGTCCTTATATAATTACTTCAATTTATATCTAAATTTTTAATAATATGGATACAAAGGCAGATGTTATCTTGTTAAATTACAACATCATGTCATTTCTTCTTTATTCGTAGGAATCCTTCCTTTATTGACACATAAAGCCACCAGAGAAAACACAGAGAACGAGATAATATGCAGTTGTGACAGGAAGCTCGTCATCTAATCACCTGGACATAATTTGCTTGAGAGTAGTAAAATTCACATTTCTCCCACTAGGATGTTCGGAGTTCGCTCTGCCTTATGTTGGCATTGTGGATTGTGAGGAAAACGGTTTTGCGTGAGATTTCTGTTCAGCATTATGCAAAACTCCCCACTTAATTAGGCCCTGTGGTCTGGAAAGTGTATTGCATCATGGCAAAGGGGCACCTGTTTGAAGTGAACGCCTCAATGAAAAACTTAATGGACCAGAACTGGTTGTTATGTGTCATAGTTGTCTAGTGCTGGCACACCAGATAAATGGTGAAACCCATGTGAAATTGTTCACTACAGATTAGTAATTAACCGTAAGTAAGTAAGCCATCTGCCCGTGTCAGGGATTGCAATTTTGAAAAGAGGCTTTGATTCTGTAGGAACGTGCCGCGGGATTGGGAGAGAGACAGATGCCAGCCATACCTTGAAGCAGAACCTTTGATGTGGTGAAAAAAATTCACTACAGATTAGTAAGTAAACACAAGTAAGCCCGTGTTTACCTCGCTTATTGGCTAACCCATCCCTGAGTGCTGCTGTAGCAGAAATACCACAAGCGGATGGCTTTAACAAACAGAAATTTATTTTCTCATAGTGTAGGAGGCTAGACGACCGAACTCAGCGCGCCGGCTCTGGGGGAAGGCTTTCTTTCTCTGTCAGCTCTGGAGGAAGGTCCTTGTCTCTTCAGCTTCTGTTCCCTGGTTCCATGACTCGACGGCACTGGGTTTGGTTGTGGTTTTTAGTTAAGTTTTGTTTTTATCTTGCAGTTCATTTTTAACCGTCTCTTTCTTTTCACATTTTGCTATAAGCCACAAGGAGAAACCACATGGCCCCTTTAAGATTTTGCTTAGAAATCTCATCAGACAGCTGTCCAAGTTCGTTACAAGTTCTACCTTCCATCAGACACTTGAACATAATTCAGACAATTGCTTTGCCACTGCATAAAAAGCATTGCACTTCCTCCATTGTCCAGTCATGTTCATCATTTTCTTTTAAAGCCTCACCAGAAGCACATTTCGCCACCACATTTCTAGCAACATTCTGTTGCTGGTACCATATGTATTCTCTAAGTAGTTCTCCTCACTTCCTTCTGAGCCCTTACCACCTACCAACAGTCCCTTGAAGGCAATCTAGGCTTTACTATTAAGCACCTTAAAACTCTACCCATTACCCATTTCCAAAACCACTTCCACATTTTAGATATCTGTTACAGCAGCACCCCCACTTCTTGGTACCAAATTCTTAGCTCTCTATACTGCTAGGACAGAAATACCACAAGGGATTGGCTTTAACAAGCAGAAATTTATTTTCTTACGATTTAGGAGATAAGTCCGCACTCAGGGTGCCAACTCCAGAGAGAGGCTTTCTCTCTCTGTAGGCTCTGGGGGAAGGCCCTTGTCTCTTCAGCTTCTGTTTTCTGGTTCTTTGGAGATCTCCATGTGGCTTGGCATCTATCTCTTCCCTCCCCCCATCTCTGCTGCTTTTGCCTGCTTGTTTTATTTCCTTTATATCCTAAAAGAATTCAACTCAAGACTCACCAGGGTACACTAATCCTGCCTCATTAACATAACAAGGACAATCCATTCCCACATGGGTTATAACCACAGGCATAGAGGTTAGAATTTATAGCACATATTTTTGGAGGACACAATTCAATCCGTAACACCATGATAAGAAACTAAAGACTGTGCTGGTATGCATAATGGAGTCTATTTTTATATGACCATTTGTTCCTATAGCATGGCTTCGAATGCAAGAGAGGGGAATTTCAGCATAGCATTGTGAATATTGAGATATTAGGTAACTAGAGTAGAAGAGAACTTAGACTGTGTTGTGACTTTCTCAGATATATATCTTACCCAGTACCCATTATATATATCTTAGCCATTATATATATCTTAGTACTAACATTCCATTACGAGAGGAAAAAAAAATAAAAAGCAAAGCAAAACAAAAACAAGCAAAATACCAAAACAATTTCAGTTTCTGGTTTTTGTAGGTTGATTTCTTCCAGAGGTTGACCTTAAGACAAGGATTGAAGCTCTTATAGTTTATTTGAGAGGTGACCTCAGGAGTCATGGGCCAGGCCATGGGGAAGTGAGACAGGTGAGAGAAGGCAGCTGATAACCAATGGGCAAATGAATGTTGATCCCACTGGGGAGCTCTGGGGGGTAGTGTGGAACACACTTCAGAATTATTCCAACTGAGGGGTGAGGGAGCTGGGGTATTTACTAGTTCCCATCAGTCAGTGATTGAAGGGAGCTCTCTGGGGGTGTTATCTCCTCAGCACTTCTGCCAGCCCCTCTGGGTGGCTGAGTGGGCTCAGGCAAGTAGGCTCCAGGCTTCAGAGGACCCCTCAGACATAGCTGCTGGTCTTGCAGTTGGAAGCTATCAGGTTGGCACACATGGGAATATGTGGGCACTGCCAGCAGCAGTTACTCTGGTGGTTTTAGTTATCAGTAGGTCAGACCTTATAAGTGTATACCACAGGGTGAAAACCTGTGCCTGAACTTGGTTCCCAGACAGGACTTACTTAGTCTGCACAGTGGGTTAAAAACAGAAGTATGCCAGCATTTAGAAATCAGGAATTCATACACAAATCTGGATTTCTCAAAAAAAATTGAAGGCATAAATACTAGCTCACATACCCTAATGGCCATGTTTGCCAAAACAGTGCAGTGTCTGTCCTCTTTAGACAGGGCATATGTTATCTACTTCGCCACAGTCCCCACCAAGCCAGTTTACCTCATTTACATGATCTCTTAGACTCCATTAGACATATGAGTGTAAAATATCAGTCTATGAAAACATCCTTTACTTGACTTGTCAGTAAGCTAACGATGGCATGAAGCTAATGCCATCACAGTGGGCCTATTGGAGTACTGCAGCATAAAGAAGACTAGATTTTACAGTAGAAAAGTATCTAAAGATCCTGCTCATAGTTGCCATGGGCAAATCACTTGATGCTCCAAGGATGTATCTTGTCTATAAAATATGGATTAGAAATGTGAGAGCCCGCAGGTCCCTCTCAGCTTTAAAGGGCTATTATTCCCAAGTGACTTTCACATGGCATTGTGCTAGATAACATTTATAAACATGACTCCTTGTTGAATTGGGCCATAAATCTCTGGGAAATAAGCATGGTGGGCCCCTCCAGTATACCAGGCGGAATGACTTTCATTTGTGGAATGATTGGGTGTCTTAGTCATCTACTGCTCCTGTAACAGAAATACCACAAGTGGATGGCTTTAACAAAGAGAAATTTATTTTCTCACAGTCTAGGAGGCCAGAAGTATGAATTCAGGGTGCCAGCTCCAGGGGAAGGATTTGTCTGTCTGTTGGCTCCAGGGAAAGGTCCTTGTCATCAGTCTTCCCCTGGTCAAGGAGCTTCTCAGCACAGGAACCCTGGGTCTGAAGGATGCACTATGCTCTTGGCCCTTGTTTCTTGGTGGTATGATGTCCCTGTGTCTCTCTGCTACCTTCTCTCTTTTATATCTCAACATATAATCTAATATTGTAATTGTAATTGAGTCCTGCCTCATTAACATAATTGCTTCTGATCCTTCCTCTTAGTATCATAGAGGCAGGATTTACAATACAAAGGAAAATCACATCAGATGACAACATGGTGGACAATCACACAGTACTGGCAATCTTGGCCTAGCCAAATTGACACACATTTTTCTGGAATACAATTCAATCTATAACATTGGTATTAACTTCACCTCTGGCTCAAGGCAGTAGATACTGACTGGTTTAAATCAACCAGTGTAGTCTACTCTTCCTACACTGTAGAGCTATGCTGTTCAATAAAGTAGCCTCTATCTACATGTGTCTCTTTATATTTATATGTAATTAATTGAAATAAAAAAAAATTCAGTTCCTCAACCATTCAAGCCGCATTTCAAGTGGTTAGTAGGCACCTGTGGACAGGTGCAGTTATAGAACCTTGTTATGATTGCAGAAAGCTGTATTAGATATCCCTGCATAGAGATCGGGTCAGGAACAGGCTATTCAGAGCCAATGCAAAATGAGGGAAAGTTTTCTCGAACTTGTAGGGAAAAGAGCTTTTTCTCTTTTGCTGGATCATGTGTGGCAAGGCTATGCTAGCTGGATCTGCTTTTGGTATTTTGTTCTCATGAAAGAAAAAATTGGGGTAGTTCAGACATCACCTGAAGAGTGCATGGGGACTACCCTGTGGAAGACAGAATGTTGAAGAACAAAGTCCCTGGTGATATGCTTTGAGATGCCGGATCAGGCCATTTCAATTCCATGACTTAATAAATCCCCTCATTGTCTAAGCCAGTTTAAGATGGGGTCCTGTCACTTTGCAATCAAGATTCCTGATACATTTTACAGTCATTTGTTTGAAGAAAGGCAAGGACTCAAGGATCTTCCTGCATCTGGTCCATGAACAAGACAGAGAGTTAAAAGAGGGAATAGAATTTGTGAAATTTTCTTAAGCTCTGTGACTACAATTCCCTGTATAAGACATTATGGTTATCCTTTTGCTTCCCTGTGTCATCAGTATTTCCCCTTTAATCAGATTTATACCATCAGTATCAAGCTTTTTCCATCTTAAAAGAAAGCCCTATACCCTGCCTTGACCCTTACCTGCTACTTCCTCCTCTTCTTTCTTTTCCTTCACATCCAGCTGCTTATATGGTCTGACTCAGTTTCTTACCTTTCACCAGGTCCTTGATCCATACCAGCCTGGATCCTGTATCCATCATGCCTCCGAACTAGTGTTTCTAAAGCCACCAATGACCTTCACATTTTAAAACATAATGGCCTTTTTAGCTGTCTTGGAGCTTGATCATTTATCATCATTTTACATTGTTGATCATCTCATTTTCCTTGAAACATTTCCTTTTCTTGACTTCATTGCACTCATATTTTTCTCCATCTCCCTGGCCATTCATTCTTAGTCTACTAGGTCCAAGTTGTAGTCCTTTTCTTTTCTCTTTTTAGAGAATCTTGTCTGCACTTAAGCTCAATTATCATCTGGACACACGGTTCCCAGTTTTAAATAGCCATCCAATACTCTGCCCCTGAGATTCTTGACACCCAGCATTTCCAAAACAGACATCATGCTGTTCACTTCTTCACCACTGATCTGGTCCTGATACTTAGTTACAAGCATCAGTCTTCACCAAGCTTCACAGCCCTGAACCTCAAAAGTCTTCATTAATACCTCCATCTCTCCCTTCACCTCAGGCTCTTGACCCCTCATCTTTTGTGCTCTAGCTGTATTAGTCACACTAATGTACTTCCATTTCCTTCAGAATGCTCCCCCTCTGCTTGGAATATGTATTGTCTACCTATGCATTCTCTCCCCACCCTCTGACCCCCCACTATGTCACAATTTTCTCAGTTGTAATCGAATACTTTTTACGTAGTAATGTAATGTCTAGCTCCCCTACTAGTTAGATTGTTGGCCCAATGAGGGCAGAGCCCAGTGTTGTCCTGGCAAATGTTTAACAACTGGCTCTCTTGGGGGAAAAAATAAATGTAGCATTTGCCAATTTCCATAGTGTAAATAGTCCCACCGTGGCTGGTTTCAGGCTACAAACAAGATGTCACTGAACACAGGTTTGGGATGAGAATGGCACGATCATCTCTCATAAACTATATGAACAAGCTATACCATGGGATAGCTGTATATTTATCCTCTTCACTGCTCTATCCTTACGACTTGGGGCAGTGCTCAGCACATTGCAGGTCCTCAGTGATTACTAGCTGGAAGAGTAAATGCAGCGTTTTAATTCCATCACAGAAATGTAGTGGTTAAATATAATGCTAATGCTTCAGACAAAAGTGACTTAAAACTCTTCCTTTTAGAAATGGGCCAACTCCTTAAAGGTTAGCACATCCAATCCCTCCATTTTTCTGTTAGAACTGAGAGCCAGGGTGGGATTTGCACAATCACATCGCTAGCTGGTGAAAGAGCCAAAGTTAGAACGCACATCTCTTAATTGCCGACCAACACTCCATCCAGTATATCACGTTGTCATTTCTAAATAAGCATATTTTGATTCCAGTGATTTAATCAAGGTTGTGTCATTAGATAGCGGCGTAATCGAACACATCGTAGGTAGATCTGCCTTACAGAGAAAAAGCAATGTTTGATTGTTGTCTTTGGAATTATGAAGTGTCTAATGAGAGGGCTTTCTCCTTTACCTTCTTCCCCTTTAATTATCTTCTGTAGTTCTTTTATAGAAAAAATCTATTAGTCAGGTTTTACTGTGTAACAAACCACCCCAAAAGTTAGTGCCTTAAAACAACAACTGCTTTAGATCACTCTTTTATGAGTTAACAATCTGGTGTGGCCCTAGACTTTGGGGTCCCTGATTGACATTTTGGGGGGAAGATGTCCTTGTGAGGCATTAGAGAATTGTAGCCACAGTCATGGTAGTATTCAGACAGCATCTGCATAGCAGTAACTCTTAGAACCAGATAGTGTCTTATGATTTCTCAGGAATCATGTAGGATGGGGCAATTGCAAGAAGAAATCAAAACATTTGGTAATCTTTTCAGTGCTGTTAGAGTTTGTTTTATGTATTTTGGAGCCCTGTCATTGAAAAAAAGAGTAATTTTTCTGGTCTTAGCTGGGCTTCCTCTTACATCTGTGAGTAGCTGTGGGATGGATGTGTAGCTCTGCTCATCATCATTGGTCTCTCTCATGTGTGAGGTCTCGATGGCTAGGCTGACTTGAACCTGGCACATGCGTTTTCTCATCCTCCAATAGGTTTGTCTAACTTGTTCTTATAGTAGACTGGAAGAGTCCTGAAAGAGGGTAGAAGCTGCAAGGCTCTAGAATCAACACTTCCATTGGGCCCTTTGCCACATTTTATAGGCCAAAGTAAATGACAAGGTCAATGTAGATTCATGGGACAGGGATATGAACACCACTTATTGAAGGGACGGGCTGCAGAGTCACATTGCAGAGAGGTATGGGTACACATAGGAGAATAATCTATGGCTGTTTTTGCAGTCAAACAGAAAAGGAATTTTTTTTTTCCTGCAAATTCTTAGAAGATTCTGTAATAGTGGAGTGTTTCAATGGGGCAGAACTGACTGATACCTTCCTCATTGTCTTAGTCATCTAGTGCTGCTATAACAGAAATACCACAAGTGAGTGGCTTTAAGAAAGAGAAATTTATTTCTTCACAGTAAAGTAGGCTAAAAGTCCAAATGCAGGGTGTCAGCTCCGGGGGAAAGCTTTCTCTCTCTGTTGGCCTTCTCATCAATCTTCTGCCAGACTCGGAGCTTCTCCGGGCAGGGACCCCAGTTCAAAGGACATGCTGTGGTCCCAGCAGTGCTTTCTTGGTGGTATGAGGTCCTTCTTCTCTGCTGGCTTCCCTTTCCTTTTTATCTCTTGAGAGATAAAAGGTGGTACAGGCCACACGCCAGGGAAACTCCCTCTACATTGGATCAGGGATGTAACCTGGGTAAGAGTAGGACACCCAATTCCACGCTAATCCTTTCTAACACTAAAATTATAATCACAAAATGGAGGACAACCACACAGTACTGGAAATCATGGCCTAACCAAGTTGGCATGTATTTTGGGGGGATATAATTCAATCCATGACACTCATCTTCCTGATATATAGAGAAAATGCTAAATACCCCGTCCAGGCAATTGTGCTAGTTGCCTTCACATTACACTAGAGGCAGTATATACTGTGAGGTAGGGGTCTCTCTCCACACCCTAGACTTTGGGGTTCCAGATTGACATTTTGGAGGGAAGATATCCTTGTGAGGCATTAGAGAATTGTAGCCACATTCATCCTAGCACTCACGCAGCATGTGCATAGCAATAACTCTTAGAACTAGATAGTGTTTTATGATTTCTCAGGAATCATGTAGGATGGGGCAATTGCAAGAAGAAATCAAAACATTTGGTAATCTTTTCAGTGCTGTTAAGAGTTTGTTTTATGTATTTTGGAGCCCTGTCATTGAGTGTGTAAATCTTCATTATGGTTATGTCTTCATGATGGATTGTCCCTTTAATCATTATAGAATGCCTTTCTTTGCCTTTTATGGTAGATTTTGTTTTAAAGTCTGTTTTATCTGAGATTAGTGTTGCCACTTCTACTCTTTTTTGGTAGCTGATTGCTTGCTGTATTTTTTTTTCCATCCTTTGATTTTTAATAAATTTATGTTTTTGTTTATAAGGTATCCCCTTGTAGACAGCATATTGATGGACCCTGTTTTTTTTTTTTTTTTTTTAATCCATTCTGCCACTCTCTGTCACTTTATGGGTGCGTTTAGACCATTTACATTCAGTGTGATTATTGATAGGTGTGAGTTTATTGCTGTCATCTTGTAGTACAGTAATAATAATAAAAATTTAGTAATCTTTGAGGATACAAGTTTGTTGTTGTTAATCTCTTACTTTGTCGTGCTGTTTTTTTTCTTTGTCTCTTCCTAAATTATTTTAAAGTAATTTATTTGTGTCTGACATAGCTTTTTTTTTTCCATTATTTTTTTAATCATCCCTGTGTTGGAAACATAGACATCATTCCAAATCTGTAAGGGCACTGGGAAATGTGGAAATTAAATCTCAGTATTCTTCACTGTTGGAATATGATCATGGGGAATTTTCCATAGTGAAGAGGTAGAAATCACTCCAGGCTTCTTCCAGCCTGGGCCCATAACATGCATTTTTCTGGAATGAGAAACACATGAGTTTGACCAAGGCAGAGTTTGTAGGTTTTGACAATGAAGCCAGAGGAAGGAAGCAGTACTTACTCTGGGCTCATCTTTTTTTCTATGCTGAGTGTGTTCTGGGAAGTTGCAGGTGGCAGCAAATTTCTACTGACTGAGCCAACAGGGCATGTGGTGAAAGGGAAAAATTGCTGTTATCTGGTGAATATGTTGGTTTGGGGAACCACTAGCTTTAAAAAAAAAAAAAAATCAGTTTATTGCCATCTCTTCACTTTGAGTTTTGTAGAATTAGTTTTGTGACTTCCATAATCATTTTTTTTTTTTTTTTATGGGAACTTGTGTAAGGTCATGGGCTGAGAAATCCAACTCCCTGAGTTCAAAACTTGGCTCAGCTAGTGGCTCTTTGTGTGACCTTGAGCAGTCAGTTAGTCACTCTTGGCCTCAGTCTCCTGTTCTGTAAAATGGGAATGATAAATCTGCTTCATAGGAATGTTGTAAGGATTAAATGAGAGAATGCTTCTGAGCACTTGGCATAGCATGCATACTAAGTGCCTCACACCTGCTAGCTGTGTTGAGTAGAAATTTTAGTAAATTTGAATGTATGTTGTGTGAATTTCAACTATGACAGGTGTTCAGGTACTTCTGGTTCATATTTTAACTCTATACCCAATTTTATTGCACAAATTGAGGTCCCCAAAGAATGTTGATGTGTCAGGGTACAGATGTACTCATGCTTGAGCTCCGATTGGTGGAATATCAAAGTTGTATGTAAACTCAGATTCCAGAAGCTCTAGGACACAGTTCAAGCTGCCTGAACTCAGAGGACATAGTGCATGTGACCTAACTCTTCAATTACTTATTGACCAAACATCCCCGGGAATGGAAGGCTGAGGGAGAGAGGTCTTGGACGAAGTTGAAGGGTCCTCTTGCTGTTCTGGCCCTGAGAATGAGATTAAGTTCTCCACCTGTTTGAAAGCAGATAGCATGTCTGAATTCTCTTTGTGTCTCTGGTAGCTTTCAGCAAACCTATTAAAAGAATAGTATTAGGGTCTCAATCCAGATGGCCTGAGGCAATCAGTTAGAGGAGCACCGATTTAGTTTCTTGAACAGTCACTCTCATTGTTCCACCTAGATGCCTTTGGATGCCCTCTGCCCTGATCACCTACTGTGTACTGCATATTGTAGTACCTGAGAAATCTAGAGAGGGATGCTGGTTCAGATTAATAAATTATTCTGTCTGCCTTAAGGACAAATGGAAAATCTTATTGGCTTTGGGAAAAAAAGGTATATGTTTCCTTTTTTTCAAAGAGGGTCTCAAAGCCCAAAGTAACTACACTTGGATACTTTCAGAACATCTGTAATAAACTCAATTTAAAAATAGAGGGAAGAAGAGGGAAACATTTGAAGGTATAACTTTGGAGTAAATTATGGCTTTGTTCAAAATTGGAATAGAAAATAAAGCCATTTGAAGATATATTTAAAATTGTATTTAAATTTTTAGTTTTGCAAGGTCTAGGTATAAGAAGGCATAATTACATACAAGTTCTGTAGAAAACAAATCAAATCACTTGGAAATAGGTTATAAATAAGTGGACATTATTCTGGTTTCTGCTTTTTGACCTGAAAGAATCATATTATATTGAAAGGATATGCTTGGTACATAGACTCAAGGCTGACCTTTAATCTTTGACTTTATATAAACATAAAAATCATGAATAGGAAAAAAATCATTCTAAGGGGGGAAAAAGGAGTCCTCAATCTGTTAGGTTGAACCGTATGGAATTGACATAATTGTAGGTCAAAAGTGATGATATACGGCAATTTCATAAAGTTCAACAACATATCATTCTGAAAGAGCGAGAGTGTTACTTTTCTAAATTGACCGTTTAATGATGACATTTTAGAGCTCAGCATTGATGTGACAAACATGAATTAATTTCCTTTAGTATAATGGATATGAGTTTATTCTGGTACATTAATATATAGTACACCTTTCATGAATAATAGGAAAAATACCTGCGGCTGCTAACCAAAAGGTTGGCAGATTGAATCCACCATGGGTTCCCTGGGAACCATATGCAGCAGTTCTACTCTGTCCTATAGGGTCGCTGTGAGTCAGAACTGACTCAACAGCAATGGGTTAAGTTTGGTTTTGGTTTTTGAGAATAGATATATGCTTCTTATAATGTTTACTTATAAACATTCTAGTGAGCGCAGATACAGCTTTTGCTTAAGACTTCAGCTTCAAATTGCAATTTGGGGGAAGTAATCTTGAAATTGCATTAATTTCATCTAATGTGTTCAGGCCAATGCTTGCCAGGTTGGAAGCACTGCTTAAATGTTTACTGTTATGCTTATTATTCGCATTGTAGAATCTTTATGAAACTTGTGTACATAGGCTAACGTCTGAAAAGTGGTGCCTTATCTTTCAAAGTGAGGAGCTGTGCTAATTCTCCTATAGTACCAGTATCTGTGAGGAGTGCCTCCTTATCAACATAAAGTCTACACAAGCAAGGTCAACCTACAGGGTGAGGCATCTTAATCAGGAATAAACTACCTCTGGCTGTTCACTTGGCTGTGAACTCTTCCACCTGCTGCTGCCTTTCATGAGCTCCAGTGTCATTTCTTTCCAGGTGTGTTCTTTCCCACAAAGCAGTTTGGCGTAACCATTCTATAGCACAGTAAGTGATGGCTGGGCCTACGTATATTAAATGTTCATGCTGTGATTCATTAATTTATCCAGTACAGTTTTATTTAGCACTTACTGTCAGGCACTCTTCTAGACATACATCACAGATAACAAACAAGCAAATAAAGGTAGAGTAAGCCAGATGGTGATATGTGCTACTGAGAGTGATAAAAGTGATGGGAAGAGCTGAGGGATGAAGTGCGGTGGCTATTTTATATAGGTGCTCACAGAGGCCATCTCTGACAATGTGATCTTTGAGCAGAGATTTAAAGGAGCTGGCAGGCAAGACTTGTAGCGATCTGAAGGAAAAATAGTCCAGGCAAAGGAATTAGTAGATGTGAAGGTGGGTGATGAACAGCAAAGGGACCAGTTGACTGAAGTAGAGCAAGTGGGTGGAGGTGCAGTAATAGGTGAGGTCAGAGAGGTTACTGTGAGACATGGCCAAATTATGTCATGTTTTTAGACTATGTTAAGGACTTTGGCTTTTCTCTGAATGAAATTAGAAGCCATTGAAGGGATTTGAACAAAGGTGTGATGTGAGCGGACTGGTGTTTCAAAAGGATCATCTAGACTTTGATCTGGACGTGGCATACATTTGTTTCTCTCTGCTCTTTCCTCCTAAGTACAAGCCATAGAAAAAATGCAAGAGGTATCATGCAGAACTCTGAAACATACTAAGAGAAAGGCAAATTGGTTTGTGAGTCAAGACTAGAGGAACAACGGAATGTCAGGGCATCTTACATCTCTCAGCCAACAGAACAGGGCAAACAAGACCTAGCATTCCTTGATGTCCAACCTAGCAACAGAAAGTGGCTCAGATTGCTTCCACAGATTGAAAAGGAGACTGTTGAATGTTACCCGGAGAGCCTGGCACAACTGGTAAGGGAGAGTGATCCAGAGCTCAGCTAACGATAAGCAGCCAGACCTGAGACTTCCTTTCTCCACCGAGAGAGACAACACGAGGGTTGCATGGTAGCTACAGCAAAAGGGACCCTGTCACAATAAGTGACCCAACCCAGGAAACCTTTGTATCCCTTTGGGCTTGAGAATCCCGTCTCCTGCCCAGAGACACTGGGACTGCTGGTAGGCATCATGAGAGGTATTCCACAGCAATTATTGCTTGGTCCATGAAGCCAATTTGTCCCCATAGGTCTGAGAGATACTGGTGGCCTGGCCAGAAGAAACACCTTCTTCCCCTAAGGCAGTGCCCACAGGGACTAGTGGGAGCAACATTGGCACCCAGTAAACCAAAGAGATCAAAATAATATTGTAAAATCTCTAACAAATTAAACTTTCATTGGAGCCATAGTGCACAAAAGTAGACCAGGACACGCATGATAAACCTCAACAGGTGACTCCTTACTAGAGTAGAAGATTTAAATAGGACTCAGAGTATTCTAACATAATAGACAAAATGTCCAGGATACAATAGAAAATCACCCATTAAACCAACAACCAGGAAAATCACAACCTGAATGAGAAAAAGTAATCAATTGAGGCTAAAACTAAGATAAATCAGATGTTGGAATTATCTGACTAGGATTTTAAAGTAGCTGTCATAAACATGCTTTAACTATTCATTAAAAATTCTCTTGAAAAGAATGAAAAAGTAGAAAATCTCAGCAAAGAAATAAAATTTATAAAGAAGAACCAATTTGAAACAATGGAAAAATACAATAGCTAAAATAAAAAACAAACACCTAACAATAACAAGCAATTCAGTGGATAGGCTCAGTAACAGGGTGGAGATGATGGAAGGTAGAATCAGTGAAGTTGAGGATGATTGATAGAATTTACCCAGTCTGAACATTAGAGAGAAAATAGTCTGGGGGGAAGAAAACCCCAAGAGCCTCATGGACCTGTGTGACAATAACAAAAGATCCAACACATGTAATATTGGAATCCCAGAAGAAGAGGAAAAAGAGTTGTGCTGCAGAATACTCAAATATATGTTGTTATTGTTGTTAGTTTCTGTCAAGTTGATTCTGACTCTTGGTGGCTCCCTGTGTTATAGAGTAGATCTGCTCCATAGGGTTTTCTTGGCTGTAATCTTATTGGAAGCAGATTGCCAGGCTTTTCTTCCACAGTAATGCTAGGTGAGTTCAAACTGCCAGTATTTAAGTTAGTTGTCAAGTGCAAACCATTTGTACCACCCATGGAAGAATTAATGGATTAAAACTTCCCAAATTCGGTGAAAGACAGAAACCTAAGTGAATCCTAAACCGCATGAATTCAAATCAGTCTGCGCCAAGACACATCGTAATTAAACTTCTGAAAATGAAGGCAAAAAAAAAAAAAAAAATCCTGAAAGCACCCACAGAGAAATGATACATTAACTATAGGGAAACACGAACTTAAATGACTTTCTGGTGTAAAAGATCTTTCTGGAATGAAGGGGAAATAAAGGTATTCACAAATGAAAGACAACTAAAAGATTTTGTGACTATCAGACCTACCCTCAGACAGAGAAGAAATGATAAAAGAAGGAACCTTGGCATATAAGGAAGAACGATGGAACAAGCAGAAATTGGAATACATTCAATAGACTATCCTTGCCTCATGAGTTTTATTAATTGTATTTGATGGGTTAAACAAAATTATACTACCATCTATACCCATCAAAATATTATTTAAAAATAGGGGAGGGTAAAGTTACCTAAATGGAAGTAAAGTTTCACACTTCACTTGAAGTGTTAAAATGTTGATAGCAGTAGACTGAGATAAGTAACTATGTATATTAGAATAGCCAGAAAAACCACTAAGAAAACTATGCAAAGACATATGCTCAAAAACAAAACAAAACAGAAACAAATCAATGTGTAACCTTACCAAATGTTTGAGTAACCCGTAAGAAGACAAGAAAAGAAAAAACAGAGGAATGAGAACAAGAGGAGTCAGATAGAAACAGAATAATGAAATGGCAGCATTAATCTCTGACATATTAATAATTACCTTAAATGCAACACCATAGAGAACCCAGAAATAGACACACACAAATATGCTCAATTAATTTTTGACAAAAGTGCAAAATCAATTCAATGGACAAAATATTGTTTTAGAGCCACTGGACATCCATAAGCAAAGAAATAAAGTGAACCTTGGCCTAAACCTTGCATTTTATATAAAAATTAACTCAAATGGATCATACATTTAAATATAAAACTATAAAAGTTTTAGAAAATAGTATAAAAAAATCTTTGGGATATGAGGATAGGCAAAGAATTCATAGGCTTGATACCAAAAGCGTGATCCATAAAAAGAAAAATTGATAAATTGTATCTTATTAAAATTAAAACCTTTTTCTCTGTGAAAGACCCCTTGGAGGGGATGAAATGTCAACCTACAGATTTGAGGATGTATTCGGAAACCACACATCTGACGGAGGGCTTGCATCTAGAATCCTAACCTGTTACAACCTACTGCAGTCAAGTTGATTCTGACTCATAGTGACTCTATAGGGCAGAGTGGAACTGCCTCATCGGGTTTCCAAGGAGTGGCTGGTGGATTCCAACTGACAACCTTTTGATTAGCAGCTGGGCACTTAACCACTACACCACCAGGGCTCCATCTAGAATACAAAAGAATTCTCAAAATACAACAGTAAAACAAAAACAAACAAACAAAAACAAAATAATCCAATTAGAAAATGAGCAAACGACATAAGCTGACAACCCACAAAAGAGGATATACAGATGGCACATATGAAAAGATGTTTAGCATCATTAGCTATTAAGGAATGGCAAAATAAAACCCGGCACGAAAGGCAAACAAAAGCAGAAAGTATGGGTTATTTGCATAAAAATATAGTAGTTCCAACATGAAATGTAACTGGGTCACTCACACATTGTTGGTGGGAATGTAAAACGGTACTCTTGATCATTTATCCCAAAGAAACGAAAACGTTAAATTCAGGCAAGAACCTGTACACAGATATTGATAGCAGCTTTATTCTTGGTAGCCAAAAACTAGAAAAAGCTCAAATGTCTTTCATTCAGGTGAATTTTTAAACTGTGTTGCATTATATTATGGGATACAACTCAGCCGTACAAAAGAAATAACTAATGATACACGCAATAGCCTGGATGGATCCTATTATGCTGAGTTAAAAAAAAAAAATTCCAGTCCCAAAAGATAATATACTGTATGATTCCATTTATATAACAGTTTTGAAATGACAACATTTTAGATGAGGGGAATGTATCTGTGGTTGCTGGAGGTTAGGTGAAGAAAGAGGAGGGAGGGAAGCCAAGAGGAGGGAGGGATGTAGTGTGGTATAAAAGGGCAACAGGAGCAGTCCTTGTGGTGATAAAGATGTTCTGTATCTGGACTACGGTGGTGGGTATGTGAACCTACACGTGATAACATTGCATAGAGTTAAATGCACACACACACAAATACACCCACCCACAGTGATTGTATCGATGTCAGTATCCTGGTTGTGATATTTAGTTTTGCTATATGTTACCATTAGGGGGAACTGGGTCAAGGGTAATAGGAATATCCTGTATTATTTGTTAGACTTGCCTGTGAATCTAAAATTATTCCAGTTAAAGTTTTCAATGAAAAAAAAAAGGACCACCCAAAGTAGCACCTGAGGCTCCTCAGTGACAGCCTTCATCTCAGAACAGCTCTCAAATAGCTGGAACAAGCTTCCCTTTAACAGGTGTGTGTCATAATGTGATATTATCAGTACCCCCTTCCCAAAAATCTGTATTCTGTTCTTAGGCAAATATCTCCTGGCAGATTAGTGAATGTTAGTTGCTGTTATAATCAAATAATTTTGCACAAAGGTACAAACGACTAACATATTTAACTTTTGGGGGGATGTTTCTGGTGGTGTAGTGGTTAAGAGCTATGACCGCTAACCAAAAGGCTGGCAGTTCGAATCCATCAGGCCCTCCTTGGAAGCCCTGTCGGACACTTCTACTCTGTCCTATAGGGTCGCTGAGTTGGAATTGACTCGATGGCAGCAGGTTTTAGACTTTAAAAAGGAAATGATGTTAATTGAACTAAATATGACTGCTATAGGAGGGAAGTTTTTGAAAAATATGGCTTTATTGTTGCTCATTTCTACCTTGGGCTACTATTCCCTTTTATTAAATATGAGGGCAGAGACCCGCAGCTCCATCATCAGCTAATGACAGGTGCCTTGTAGTCCCCAAGCATTATTATCATATTTTATCTTTAGTAGGAAGATGAATTCAGGGCATCAAAATTTTGGCAAGTACTAAATGATACTTAAACACATATTCCCAGGGCTACATCAGAAACTGGGGGTTTGGTTGAATTTGGAAATAGAGAATTAAAATAGTAGGCCCAAAGTAAAAAAAAAAAAAAAGGAGTGTATGCTAAACTTTCTGAAGTCCTAACACCAGCTCATTTTTTTTAAAAAAAAAAGTTCATTTGGTAATTCCCTTTTTTATTCCAAGTAAGGATTTGAGATAGCTCAAAACAATACGTAGTATGCAGGATCACAATAAATGAGGCTGAAAATCTCTAATTTCCCAGAGATGTGCAGTCAGTTGACTCATGGTACATCTAAACATTGGAGCCCTAAAAACTCATGTTTTAGGTTAATAATTAGTGTCATGAAAAATGTTTCATGATACATTAAAAAAAGAAGTGGCATTTTTTTATATATAATGCATCATAAAAGAAAGGAGACAGGAAGTATATATGCCAGAATGTTAACAGTGCTTGGTTCTGGGTGTTGGTGGGAATGTGGGTGGAATTTATTTTCTTCCTTATGCTATTCTGTATGTTCAGATTTTCGTATGATGACTTTATATTATTTTTGAAACCAGACAGCCATCCAATAAATGTTTACTTTTTTTAAAAAGGAAGAAATTAGAGCAAAGGGAAAACTAGGATATTGAGAAAAAAGATGGAACCAGGGACAGAGATGGTATACCGAAAGGCCAAAAGGACCTGCGCAGTTACTCAAAAAGATTGACAGTTTGGCTCTGAGTTTCCTAGCAGCACACACAAAGTTTCACAGCGTTCATTAGAACAAGAGACTAGTTGTTCAGGAGACTCATGGCTACCGTGTCTACCAATAGCTACCACTGATACTGATACCTGAGAGATTTCTCCTGTGTGTCCCTATAAAGAAGACAAGGCCATATCTTAGTGAGTGATGACCTCAGTGGCATCTCTATAAGGCACAGAAGCAAAAACATTCACAGGATTTTCTCTCGTAAGATTCCGAAATGTTGTGGTTGTTGTTAGGTGCCCTCGAGTCCGTTGTGACTCACAGTGACCCTATGTACAACAGAACGAAACACTGCTTGGTTCTATGCCATCCCCACAACCATTGCTATGTTTGAGCCCATTGTTGCAACCACTGTATCAGTGCATCTTGTCGAAGGTCTTCCTCTTTTTCGCTGACCCTTTACCTTATGAGCATGATGTCCTTGTCCAGGGACTGGTCCCCCAAAGTATGCGAGGTGAAGTCTCACCATTTTCCCTTTTACGGAGCATTCTGGCTGTGCTTTTTCCAAGACAGATTTGTTTGTTCTTCTGGCAGTCCATGGTATATTCCATATTCTTCACCAACACCGTAATTGAAAGACATCACTTCTTCTTTGGTGATCTTCCTTATTCATTGTTCAGCTTTTGCACGCATATGAAAAACAAAAATTTTTTTTTTTTTTTCTGAGGAGATTGAAAATACCATGGCTTGGGTCAGGTGCACCGTAGTCCTCAAGGTGACATCTTTACTTGTTAATGCTTTAAAGAGATCTTTTGCAGAAGATTTGCCCAGTGCAATATGTTGTTTGATTTTTTGACTACTGCTTCCATGGGTGTTGATTGTGGATCCAAGTAAAATGAAACCCTTAACAACCTCAATCTTTTCTCTATTTATCATGATGTTGCTTATTGGTCCAGTTGTGAGGATTTTTGTTTTCTTTATGATGAGGTACAGTCCATACTGAAGGCTGTGGTCTTTGATCTTCATCAGTAAGTGCTTCAAGTCCTCTTCACTTTCAGCAAACAAGGTTGTGTCATCTGCATATGGCAGACTGTTAATGAATCTTCCTCCCACTCTGATGCTGTATTCTTCTTCATATAGTCCTGTGTTTTGGATTATTTGCTCAGCATATAAATTGAATAGGTTTGGTGAAAGAATACAACCCTGATGCACACCTTTTCTGACTTTCAACCACGCAGTATCCACTTGTTATGTTTTAAAGACTGCCTTTTGGTCTTATGTACAGGTTCTTCATGAGCACAATTAAGCATTTTGGAATTCCCATTCTTCGTAAGGTTATCCATAATTTGTTATGATTCTCACAGTTAAATACTTTTGCATAGCCAATAAAACACAGGTAAACATATTCTCTGCTTTGAAGATCCATCTGACATTAGCAATGATATCCCTCCTTCCACGTGCTCTTCTGAATCCGGCTTGAATTTCTGGCAGCTCTCTGTTGATGTACTGCTGCAACCATTTTTGAATTACTTTCAGCAAAATTTGACTTATGTGTGATATTAATGATATTTATTCAGTACTAGCAGTTCTTTTTTTTTTTTTTTTTTTAGAAGAAATAAACCCATGTGAACTAGATGTGCAGCTGCTATCTGTTGTCTGGTGTGGAGAGCTGATGTTCCCAATTTTCTCTTCCTTGTGTCCATGCCTCTTTGTAATTTGACTTTGTAGAACCCCCCCCATCAAGAGGTGGAGAGTATCTCCTCATTCCTTGTGTCTGCCTGGGTGGGCATTGTGACTTTATCTGTCCAATAGAATGTGGTAGAATGTGTGATATGTCATATCTGAGCCTAGACCTAAAGAGGCATTTGTGCTTCTCCTTCATCCGATGGACCACTGCCTCTAATAAGAGAATGAGATCAGGCAAGTGTGATAGAAGATGAAAGACTATGGGGAGCAGAGACAAGTCAGCCTATACTGTCCAGCTCCCAGTTGATCTGCCAGTTATTGCATGTGCCTGAGCCAGCCAAGCTAGGTCTGGCTGAGCCTGGCCCAGATCTGCAGAGCCAATGATCTGGCCCCTGCACTCATGAGCAAAGATAAATATTTGTTATATACTCCTGAGGCTTTGTGGTGGTTACATGGCATTACTGTGAAAATAGATATCTGACATACCTGGCTTCATCTATCAAGAGGAGGAAATGGCCTATAGAGCCTCCAGCTGGTCCCTGGGTGGTACAAATGGTTTGTACTCAACTACTACCCTAAAGATTGGAGGTTCAAATCCATCAGTGGCACCACATAATAAAGGCCTGGCAATCTGCTTTTGTAAAGATTACAGTAAAGAGGGTCACCATGAGTCAGAATTGACTCAATCCCAACTGTTTTTTGTTTGTTTGTTTTTTGTTTGTATAGCTTCCAGGGTTCCAGTCCTGGTCCTTCATTTAACTACCTGTGAGACTTCATGCAATTATTTTAACCTCACTGAATGGCACATACGAAGCAGAAAAAAAAAAAAAAAAAAAATTCTTTTCTGCCTAACTCACAACATTGCTAGAGTGAAAGGAAATGTTTGTGAAGACATTTATTAGCTGTGAAGTGCGATGCAAATTTAGGTTGATTTAGAACTCTCTGTTGTACAGTAACATACCGTGTTTGTTGCTGGATGGTGCCATGGAGTCGGTTCCAACCGTGTGTACAACAGAATGAAACACTGCCTGGTCCTGTGCCCTCTTCATGATCATTGTTACGCTGGAGCCACTGTGTCCGTCCATCTCATTGAGGGTTTTCCTCTTTTTCTGTGACCCTCTACTTTACTAAGCATGATGTCCTTCTCCAGGGACAGATCCCTCTTCATAACATGTCCAAGGTATGTGAGACTAAGTCTCGCCATCCTTGCTTCTAAGGAGCATTCTGGCTGTACTTCTTCCAAGACAGAATTTTGACTTTATCATACCTCGTTGAAGGTTTCTTTAATGAAGTTGACCTGTCAGTATTTTAATGACATGCAGGCCTGTTTTGATATGTTCTTGTTGTTGTTGCTGGGTGCCATTGAGTTGATCTCAACCCACAGAGACCCCATGTGATGGAGTAGATCTTTTTCACAGGGTTTTCTAGGCTTTAATCTTTTTGGGGACAGATTTCCAGATCTTTCTCCCATGGAGCTGCTGAGTGGGTTTGAATCACAGCTTTTTGGTTAGCAGCCAGACATTTAACTGTGGCACCAGAGAAGTTGAAATTAACTAGAGAAGAAAAGTTTTATGGTTTGTGTAAATATGGCTTACAGAGAGGTCTTCAAGTAAAAGAAAGGCAAACAAGCTTTGATTTATTCAAGGAAAAATTTTAGTTCAGAATGTCAAATATGAATGTCAGTCTCCAGCACATTAAGGTGTGAGCCTGGTGCACCCTCCAAGGAAAATTCGCATGCTCTAATCTGGTAATGCCATGTGCAAAGAGATAATTATGAATTGCCTGTATCTAAATGCATTTGCACTTTTTTGTTTCACCGTCCATAGGTTCCTGTATGATTTTGAAATCTAGCAAAGGATTTTTCTAATTAAATCTCGTCAGCATTCAGAGTTGTCTTGTTTGCAACCACAGAAATAAACATTGACTCTTGATATCCTTAACTAGCCCCTTCATTAGAATAACTAAGAACATTGCTGTTTTACCCTTATCTTTCGAAAAAAGGGAAATGGTTTTCTTGGTTTGGCTGTAAATTGCATCCTATGTATATGTCCTCTTGAAAATTTAGAATATTCCTAGTTTTTAAGAATGGCTTTATTGTTGTAATAGTGATACATAATCATCATGAAATTTGAAGCAATAAAGTATAAACGACAAAAATAAAAGTAACTCCAGACACACCTTCACCCCAAAACACACACTGTTAACAGTAAGAAAACATAACTTCAGATGTCTGTCTCGGCATACATACATACAGGAAGATAATACATAAATAGGAATACTTGGACAACAACTGGAACGTATGATACATACTAATTTAATGAAAAACCTTAGATTCTAGATCTTTAGAATCTAATCTAAAGAAAGATCTGAATGTTAGATGACAGATTCACCATGAGGTAAGTTAATTTCTAAAGGATCCCTCTAAAGTTAAGAAAAATGGTTCTGAAGAACTTGAAATTCAAGTTATTATTTATATAACTAAAATTTTGCTCTTTAATCTCATCTAATTCTTACTATGAAAGATGAAGAAACTGGATTATATTGGCTTCTTTTTCATTTTATTCTCTCAGCCCCTTAACTTATTAGTTCTAATATTAGTTTTACATTTTTAAGGCTCATGCAATTAACATTGACATCCTGCAATATGCAGATGATACAACCTTACTTGCTGAAAGAGAAGAGGGCTTAAAGCACTTACTGATGAAGATCAGAGACCACAGCCTTCAGTATGGATTGCACCTCAACATAAAGAAAACTAAAATCGTCACAGCTGGACCCATGAGCAACATCATGATAAATGGAGAAAAGATCGAAGTTGTCAAGGATTTCATTTTACTTGGATCCACAATCAACACCCATGGAAGCAGCAGTCAAGAAATCAAACCATGTATTGCATTGGGCAAATCTGCTGCAAAAGTCCTCTTTAAAGTGTTAAAAAGTGAAGATATCACTTTGAGGATTAATGTGCACCTGACCCAAGCCATGGGATTTTCAATCACCTCATATGCAAGCGAAAGCTGAACAATGAGTAAGGAAGACTGAAGAAGTGATGCCTTTGAATTATGGTGTTGGCAAAGAACATCAAATATACCATAAAAAAAAAGATTGCCAGAAATCTGTCTTGGAAGAAGTACAGCCAGAATACCCCTTAGAAGCAAGGATGGAGAGACTTCGTCTCACATACATTGGACATGTTTATCAGGAGGGATCAGTTCTTGGAGAAGGACATCATACTTGGTAAAGCAGAGGGTCCTCGAAAAAGAGGAAGATCCTCAATGAGATAGATTAACACAGTGGCTGTAACAATGGACTCAACAAAGCAGTGATTGTGAGGATGCTGCGGGACTGGGCGGTGTTTCGCTCTGTTGTACATAGGGTCGCTATAAGTCAGAACTGACTCGATGGCACCTAACAACAACAAGAGCTACTAGGCCATGATGCTTTGTTATAATAACTCCCAAAGTTGCTTAAAATTAATTCTATGAGAAAACCAACAATCCAATTAAAATGGGAAATACAGAAGGTCCTAAAAAAAAAAAAAAAGGCAACCAAAGCACACTGATAATAATAGAAATGGTAACACATTATAACCACATTGTGTTACCATTTCTTACCTATCAAATTGTCAGCGAGCTAAAAGTTAGGATGGAGTAGAACTGCCCCATAGTTTCCAAGGAGCCTCTGGAGGATTTGAACTGCTGATCTTTTGGTAGGCAGCCATAGCTCTTAACCACGATGACAGCAGGGTTTCCAAAAGTTAGACAACCCCTACTAATAGTGAGGGTGTAGAGAAATAGACCTTATTCCAAATCCTGGGAAAACTACAGTTAGCACTGTTCTTAAGGTGGGCAATTTGGTAATATCTACTGGAACTATAAATGCGTTTATCTTTTGACCCAGTAATTTTCCTTTTGGGTATTTATCTTTTTATATATGTATCTGAACATTTTCAAAATGATAAATATATACAAGGTTATTCACCTCAATGATGTTTATAATAGCAGAACTTAGAAACAACCTATGTCTATCAATAGGGGACTGGTTGAATAAACTATAGAATAGTCATACAGTTAAATACCTTGAAACTAAGGAGGAGTGGGGAAAGAGGAGGGGATTGAAGAAAAGTGAGTTCTCTGTATTGATGCAGAAAGATCTCTAAGACATACCAAACATATGTTGGACCCACTGTAGTTGAGTCAATCCCAACTCATAGTGACCCCATGGGGTTTCCAAGGCTGTCAGTTTCTACTGAAGCAGATTGACACATCTTTCTCCTGCAGAACCACTGATGGTTTCAAACCACTTATCTTTCAGTTGGCAGCCGAGTGCTTTAACCACTGCGACACCAGGGCTCTTAAAAGCTGTATCCAAAACTCGTTGCCAGCTGAGTTGATTCCGACTCATAGCCACCCTATAGGACAGGGTAGAAGTGCCCCACAGAGTTTCCAAGGAGCAGCTGGTGTGTTCGAACTGCTGACCTTTTGGTTAGCAGATCACCTTTTAACCACTGTGCCACCAGGGCTCCAAAAAATATATCAGTCAGTAAAATACGTAGGTTTTTTTTTTTTTAGTATATGTGTAATAAAAGGGGATTAATGAGAATGTATGTTTGTGTTTGCGTATAGAAAGGTGTGTATGACATTAATAAAAATCTTTACCTGGTGGTATGGGAGAGAGGACGAAATGGAAGAGGGCATTGGTATACTGGTCATTCTAGTTCTTTAAATTGATTTATTTAGATTATCTTTTAATGTTGTCTTATTTTGTGGATGTTAGCTTTATCTGTAACTTTTTGTTATGGAATGCATTTAGGGAGGGATTTTAGCCCTTGAGCTATTTAACTCAATTTTTTTTTCTGTGAAATTATTTGTATATGCTTCATAAGTGCATGAATAAAATAGAAGAAGAATCTGAAATTTTGTGTTTGTTTTAATTGCATGTATCGCAAAACTGATGCTATCTTTAATTCTGTCTATTTTGTTTAGGATTTGAATTGCATGAGTATTCTTTAATAGGGTGGTAGGCTTCTTAATAGCTTAATCCTTTACTGATTGGGATGTAAGCTTTGTAACAAGGGCAAATTATCCAATAGGCAAGGTGAGCACAGTGCTTATCTTGCTTACCAGCTCATCTGTAGTGAACAGTTTCACATTTTTTCACCACATCAAAGATTTTGCTTTGAGGTATGGCTGATGTCTGTCTTTCTCCCAACCCCACAGCAACCCTCCCACAGAATGAAAGCCTCTTTTTAAATTTACAGTCCCTGACAGGGGCGGATGACTCAATAAGCAAGGTAAGCACAGGCTTACTTATGCTTACTTACTAATCACCACATCTTCGATGTGAAATTGTTCAGTACAGATGATCTGGTAATCTGACCCTGCTTGGTAAACAACATTTTTATATGTACAGAAGATACAAAATATCTTGCAAATTTTGGTGGCTTTGCCACCATAATACTAAACCATCTGACTGAAACAATAAGGGGGAAAAAATCACCAAATTTCCTCTGTGTGCTTATGATAGTTCAGACCCTCCGAGAAGCACATACCAAGACCCCATTAAATGTTCGGGGATTTTATTAGGGGAAACACCTGTGTGAGAGAAAATGGGAAGGAATCTAGAAAGGCTGAAAAAGCCTTCAGACTGGAGTGTAACTTTGACCCTTACTGAAAGAGAGAGGGAGAGAAGGTTGGTTGGAAGTATCTTAGATTGGCTTGAAGCCTAAGAAGGGCACAGCAAAACTGTGGGAGAATCCCTGAGTTCATCCAGTTTGATTGCCAGAGAAGTTCCATGTCTCCCGTGAACCTGTCTGCCCTGAAATCCCTGTCGGGGTCAGTCATTGGCTGGGCACACCAGTAGGGGGCGAGGCCTCAGCATAAATGTGTGATGGATATCAGAGCCAAAGTACTGCTGCCCTTGGTCTTTTCCATAGGGCCTCTTAAAAGAGTGTCTTCCAGGACTTACACTGGGCCTCTCCTTACTTTATGTCTGTTCTAGGTGACCTCATCCACTCCTATAACATGGACTGTCACCTAGTCCCAGTTTGTAGTCCTAATCGCTGTCCTATCCCACTTGCCACATTTATTTTCTCAATGCCTTCTCAACATTTCTACTTTGTGCCCCTGCAGACCTCCAAACTCAACACTCCCCAATGAACCCATGATTCTACTCCCCCACTCCCACCCTCTATTCTTGTCATAGTTCACGTCATCTTCCTTCCCCTTCCCAACTTAAGAGCTTGGGAGTCATCTGTAATCTCTTCCTGCCCTTCACCTCCAATATCTAAACAGCCACCGAGTCCTTTGCTTGTGTCTACAATTCTAGTCTGTCCTCGTATTTCCAGTGTGAAGAGCCTAAAATACTCTAGGATGGAGCCTGCCGCTCTAAGTCCATCCTTCATTTCCTAATGGTAATGACTGGCAGGCATCTCTCCTCTTCCTACAATTCTCATTGCTGACTGCCTCCTGCTCTGCAGTTCTTTAGCACTTAATGTTGTAGAAAAGGACAAAGTGTGCAATGGTGGATGCTTGCAGAATACTGGTGATTTTTCCACCTCTGCTTACCACACTGGTACTTAGAGTAATAATTTTTTACACTGGGCCAGTTCCAGATATCAGAGTGTTGCTAACAATGCCTACTTCCCCTGCAGTAAGACACAAAGGATCAAAAGTAGATAACTAAATCGGTAAATGTGTGGGGCTGTTTCATATTTTATGGTGTGGTTTCTGTGTGTGTGTGTTATGACTGTGTTTGCGTATGTGTATATTAAAACTAGATACAATAAAGCCTTACATACTTGGTTACTGTATCAATCAGTTAATTCCACATTATACTTTGTTACAAACAACCACAGAATCTCTGTGACATCCCCTAATACTCATGTATTTCTCTCTGGTCTGTGGGTTGGCTGTAGTTTGGCTGATCTAGGCTGGGCTTGATTGGGTTTGACTTAAAGCTGTGTTTTAGTGTTTTAGGCCCAGTCAACTCTAGTCTGTAACTGTGGGTTAGGCTCTGGTCTTCCCCATGTTTGTTCATTGTGGGGTCCAGGCTGAAGAGGCAGCAGCCACCCGGAGGAAGCTCTTCTCATGGTAATGACAAAAGTAAAAGAAAGGAAGCCCAAGTGCACAAGCGCATATGAAGCCTTTCCTTATGTCCTTTTCACTAACATTTCTTTAGTCAAAGCAAGTTACGTGAATAAACTCAACATCAAAGGGTCAATGGAATATACTTCACCTCTAGTGGGAGGAACTGCAAAGGAAGTAGACTCAGGGCGAGGTGAAGTATTGGGAACAATAATGTAATCTAACAGCATTACCCTGATTGCTTTCCATAAAAAGAAAACATATATAAACCTGGTTCAATTGTATATGTGTGCTTTTCAGAAGAAAATACATTTTTCTGGTAAAATTAAGTTAAATTGAAAACTGAAAGAAATGTAATGCGGATTATTAGACAAAAGGAGATTTTATGGTGTTATTGCATGCTAATCCTCTGATTAGCAACAACTTATAAACAACTTTCACAGTTCTTTTGGAAGCTTCCCAGGAATTGTCCTTTTTCATTCCTGTTTGTAATGCGTCCTTGACCCATTTAAAGAGGGAAGTATAGTGTGATGGTTTGCACTTTCAAGACTACTTTTAATTAACCATGTTACAGTCTTCTGAAGTGAGCTAACTAGTCAGACGTTTTTGTTGTGCCCAGTCTCACACCATCCTCACAATTGTTGTTATGCTGGAGCCCATTGTTGTAGCCACTGTGTCAATCTATCACATTGAGATTCTTCCTCTTTTTCACTGATCCAGTTCTTTACCAAACGTGGTGTCCTTCTCCAGGGACTGATCTCTCCTGATAACATGTCCAAAGTATATGAGACATAGTCTTGCCATCTTTGCTTCTAAGGAGCGTTCTGGTTGTACTTCTTCCAAGACAGATGTTTCTTTCTTTTTGCAGTCCATGGTATGTTCAATATTCTTTGCCAACACCACTATTCAAAGGCATCAGTTCTTCAGTCTCCCTTATTCATTGTCAAGTTTTTGCATGCATATGAGGTGATTGAAAACACCATGGCTTGGGTCAGGTGCACCTTAGTCATCAAAGTGACATATATGCTTTTTAACACCTTCAGGTGGTCTTTTGCAGCAGATTTGCCCAATGCAATGTGTTGTTTGATTTCTTGACTGTTGCTTCCATGGATATTGGTTGTGGATCCAAGTAAAATGAAATCCTTGACAAATTCAAACCATTAACACACACTTTTTGAGTACATCAAAAAATGGAATCACAGAAGGTTGTCATTCATAAAATACTGTGTAGTTGGTATATAGCTGGTGCCATTGTGGTGTGATTGGTAATTCAGATATTTTTCAAGATTTCAGAGGAGGAGAATTCTGTAAAGCAAGTGATTTATAAATTAAAATGAGGAGTGTTCCAAGTTTGAGTAGTTGAAATATTTGAAAATAATTTTGTGTAAATGAACATGATATAAAAATCCCCTTTATTAAAATTAGGATAAATTTAATTGGACAGATAGATACACAGATGGGTAGGTAGGCAAGTAGATAGCTGCTATCGAGTTGACTCTGACTTGTGGCCACTTTATGTATAACAGAATGAAACGTTGCCAGGTGGTGTGTCATCTTCCCAATTGCCAGCATGTTTGAGTCCATTATTGTGGCCAGTGCATCTCACTGAGGGTCTCCCTTGCCCTCACTGGCCCTCTACTTCACCAAACATGATGCATTTCTCCAGCAATTGATCCCTCCTGATGATGTGTCCAAAATGAGTCAGACAATGTTCAGTTGATCCATAAAGTTTTCATGGGCTAATTTTTATAAATAGGCCATCAGGCCTTTCTTCCTAGTCTGGAAGCTCCTCTGAAACCTGTGCACCATGGGCGACCCTGTTGTAATTTGAAATACTGGTGGCATTGTCTCCAGTATCACAGCAATATGCAAGCCACCACATAATGACAAATAGGTGATGGAATTGTATATGTAGGCACAAGATACTTTCTTTTGATTTTATACGGAAGCAAAAATATACCTTAAGGAAAATAGGTCTCTCTCCCTCTATACCCAAAATGTTGCCAGGCACTCTTTTATCCAGCCGTACGAAATGCAATGAACTTGTAATTGAATGTATTAGAATTTCCTATCTAATTGTAAAATTTGTCAGAACTGCTATACATTATCATGTGTATCTTCTTAAGATGCCTGGATATGATAGTGTCTTTAATCTTCAGTCACCCAGATTCTCTACAGTCATCTTATTCATGATGAGATTCATCTAACAAATTTGTCTGTTTCGACTTGGAAGAATTCAAGAAGTGACAACTTCTCAACTTCTTGATATTTGTCGTGCTCAGAATCCCTCAGAAAGCTCAACACTTAACCACTTACCATGTGTCAAGGGAATGTTTTGCTCGGAAAAAAAAATTTGCATAAGTGTAGAAGAGAAGCAGACTCCAGTTTTTCAAAATATTAAAAAGGTCATGATGTAGAAACTAGGTAGTATGTTTCTAGCATGTTCTGAGTTGCAGTGAACATGTGGCTTCACTGATTTTCTCTTTCTTTTGTGTACTGATAAATCGACATATGAGAAACACAGACCCTTTCCTGGCATTGAACTCAAGAGTTCTTCAGTAAGCTACAAGGTTGGAAAAACTAAAATCTAAAAGCCAGTGATAACAACACTGGTGTGTAATTGAAGTAAGGTCTGCATTCCCTATTTCGTTCATAGTATATACATCCCTAATCCCCTTTTTGTGAAACCTGGTTAATTATTAAACAGGTCAGAGTGAAGGCACCACCTGAAATTCTAAGTGGTTTCTATTTGTGCTTGTTGTTAAAAGAGTTAGCATTATTTCGCTTCATTAGGGAAAACCATTCAATTTTACACTTTCTTTTCAAACTAATTGTTACTAAGTACTAACACCGTGAGTTTGAAGTTCGAAATGCCCTAGCCTTCTTCAGTCAGGGACAAGCTATATTTTGCAGTTAGTTAGCGAGATGCCCACATGCAGCTCCATGTTTATGATGGCAGAACAAAGTGAAGATTTCAGACAACTACCTTGACTGCCAGGCCCCTGGGTCAGCTGGCTGCTGTGTTTACAGGGAAGCAAGCCAGAGGTTGGGATGTCTACAGACAACCCGTAAAGTACATAGTGGTCCAGATTGCCTTCTCTTCTCACTGGCCAAGTTTCTCTCTGGTGTAAGTTGGGTATTTAAAGAGCGAGCATTTACTCTCACGGGTCACCAGGGAACCATTTAATAAGTAACTAGAGGCCTGGAGATGGTCATGTATTTCTCTAAATGCCCTGGTTTTGTAACTGGTACGGTTCACTAAACGTTACGCCATAGTTTCAGATATTTAATGTCCTTTCCCAAGTGCTGACCTTTGAAGTGAGTGACCCGGGATGGGTGGAGAAACTGGCTGATTTGTTAGTTGTAGCCAGCTGGTACGTAGTAAAGTGATCAAGTTCATAGTAAGTATACTCTGCAAGGAAAGGCTGATCAATACACGATAGGAATTAAAAATGGCTAAAATAAATCTGTTATGATACAACAGCCTCATCAGATCAAAGAGTACATATATACATAAGGATTTTGAGCTGAATACCTTTGTGGGTTTTTTTTTTTTTAAATACATAAGTTTTGTCTTGGTATAAGTTCATACTTACAGATAAACTACAAGACTAAAATGAGGAACAAATGTGCATCCTTCACACAGATTCACCAATTGATTATATTTTTCCCCACTTGCTTTATCATTCTATCTGCCAAGCTATCAATCTGCATAAAACCATTCGAGGATAAGTAGCAGACATGATATACATTTATTTTGAAATAATTCCATGTATGTTTTCTAAGAACAAGGACATTCTGTATATAGCCATTGTATGTAACTATCAAAATCAGGAAATTTAATGCCATAATACTATTATCTAATTGTAGTTGTGTTTTAAATAAGCTGTGTTATATAGAGAGAAACAGGAAAAGGAGAATGGGTGACAAAAGTCCCCAAATGCCACTGCATTAGTTGTACTGGACAATTTGGCTCTGCAGCTGTGAAACAAAGCTGACAATGATTTAACAGTCACATATTCAGTTAAATTTCAATTATAAAGTTATTAGATGATCCAAAAGCAGCTGAGATGAGGGTCACTTATTAATTCACTTACATACACATTTTAGTCACTTTGCAGGTTTTCTCTTTTCCAGTGACTTCCTGTCTTAGCTATCTAGTGCTGCTATAGCAGAAATTCTACAAGTGGATGGCTTTAACGAACAGAAGCTTATTCTCTGACAGGTTAGGAATCTAGAAGTCCGAATTCAGGGTGCCGGCTCCAGGGGGAGGCTTTCTTTCTCTGTTGGCTCTGTGGGAAGGTCCTTGTCATCAATCTTGCCCCTGGTCTAGGGGATTCTCAGCACAGGGACACTGGGTCCGCAGGACACACATGCTCCTGGCTCTCCTTGCTTGGTGGTAATGAGGTCCCTCCGTTTCTCTTCCACTTCTCCCTTTTATATCTCAAAGGAGATTGACTCAAGGTACAACCTAATCTTGTAGATCGAGTCCTGCCACATTAACGTAATTGCCTCTAATCTTGCTCCATTAACATCACAGAGAGAGGCTTTGCAACACATGGGAAAAAATCACATCAGATGACAAAATGGTGGGTAATCACACAGTATTGGGAATCATGGCCTAGCCAAATTGACACACATTTCTGGGGGACACCATTCCATCCATAACACTTACCAAGTGTGATAGTTAAGGTTGTGTGTCAACTTGGCTGGGCCATGATTCTCAGTGGTTTGGCAGTTATGATGTAGTTTGGCAGCTATGTAATGATGTAATCACCTCCATAATGAGATCTGATTTAATGTAATTACCTCCATGATGAGATCTGCTATGAGCAGCCAATCAGTTGAAAGGGAGTTTCCTTGGGGGTTGGGCCTGCATCCGTTATAGGTGGACTTTCTGGAAAAGCTCATTCGTTGGCTTTCGCTCACTCTGGATCCTGCAGCTGGCTCCTGTTCATCTGATCTCTGGTTCTTGGAACTTGAACTAGCAGCTTATCTGCCAATTTTGGGTTCGCTAGCCCCTGTGGCTATGTGAGCCAGGGGAAGCCTCTAACCTGACCTATGGATTTGGGACTTTTCAGCCTCTACAATTGCATGAGCTATTTCCTTGATATAAATCTCTGTATATATAGATATTTATATGCTCCACTGGTTTTGCATCTCTAGAGAACCCAGATTAAGACACCAAAGAAATGATTATTGGAATTTACTCAAGCCCAGTTTTCACCCTGAATTTGTAAAGTATGTTTGAATTAAAGATGCAAGGAGGGTTGACTTCGGTGTCAATGTTCACTCATAACTACACCTCATTCGAGTTGAATATTTAGGTGCACGTCATAGTAGGCCTCCTTGAACTTGATCATGATATCTAGTAAGTACTATCATATCAGATTTCTGGTTTTGCATACAAATATAATTAAGATGCAATAAGAGGTAGACAAAATATATCTAAAATAAAGGGAGCCGTTAGGAGAATCAGTGTAACAATGATCCTGCTTGGATTTTGGTGGCTTTTTTTTTTTTATTGTACTTTAGATGAAGTTTTACAGAGCAAACTATTTTCTCGTTAAACAATTAATACACATAATGTTTTGTGATATTGGCTGTGAACCCCACAACACGTCAATACTCTCCCCTTCTCGATCATGGGTTCCCTATTACCACCTTCCCTGCCTCCTTTTCCTTGCCCCTGGGCTTGTGTGCCCATTTAGCCTCATTTTATTTTATGGGCCTATCTAATCTTTGGCTGAAGGATGAACCTCAGGAATGACTTCATTACTGAGCTATAAGGGTGTCTGAGGGCCATATCCTTGGGGTTTCTCCAGTCGCTGTGAGGCCAGTAAGTCTGTTTTTTTTTTTTTTTTCTTTTGTGAGTTAGAATTTGTTCTACATTTTTCTCCAGCTCTGTCCAGGATCCTCTATTGTGATCCCTGTCAGTTGGATTTTGGATTTTCAAAAAAAGTTTCCAGTTTATTCAGACTTTATACTGTAGTACTGTTGTAGCAATGATTAAGAAGGTGAAATCCCTCTTCCAGAAAACTTTAGAGAGATGCCTGTCCTTTGGGAGTATCTTTCCCCTTCTGAGTATCTTGTGTTCATTTTCAGTATGTTTCAAGAGGACTTTAGAGAGATGCCTGCCCTTTAGGGGCATCTTTTCCCTTCTGAGTATCTCGTGTTTATTTTCAGTATGTTTCAAGAGAACTTTAGAGAGATGCCTGCACTTTGGGGGCATCTTTTCCCTTCTGAGTATCTTGTGTTCATTTTCAGTATGTTCCAAGAGAACTTTAGAGAAATGCCTGCCCTTTAGGGGCATCTTTTCCCTACTGAGTATCTTGTGTTTATTTTCAGTAGGTTTCAAGAGACAGTATTAAGCCTGGGGCTGTTCTGTTGCCTTGGTGGCCAGTTGAAGATCATACTCACTGGCTGAACTACAGGCTGCTAAATGGTGGGGTTAAGATGACCACCGAAAGGCAACAAAAAGCTCAAGTGAGCCAGTAGCTTCCCCCACCTGTGAGGATGAGTTAGAGGTGTGGAAGGAGAGCCCTCCCTCAGCTAACTTACACCTGCTGAGTATCTGTGGCATCTAAGCCTTTTTGATGGCATTGGGAGTTTTTAAAAATGAGTAAAGCGTTACCTGTACTCTCCACCAGTCGTGGAGGCAGGCTGTGCATCATTCCTAAGCCAGTTATACAGGCAGGACTGTGCTCACCTTCCGTACAAGGCGGTGAATGCCACAGAGGTGGCACCAGTGTAAGTATCTACAGATTCAGGTGATGAAGAGAATATTTTATAGGCAAATAGAGAAAACGATGAGCCTTTAAGCATTTGGATATGTAGAAAGGAGGGAAGAGAACGTTCTAAGAAAATGGTGTAAGTAAAAATATCTAGCTGTGAAGAAGCAGATAGCCACTGAGTCATGGCCAACTAGGATGGTGGGAGGGAGGAACGAGAAAATGTGTGTCAGGGATCATCAGATTGTTGCCACATCTCAACCAAATAAGATGTGTGCTAAGAAAATGGTCTCTAGCATCCAGTTAGAACAAACTGTCCCTAATGGACGGAAGTCTTTCAAATGCCCAGTTGCATCCAGAACTCTGCCAAGACGTTTGTTCACACACGTCGTACCACAGTGAAGTCCAGCCTGGGAATTTCTGCCTTTATATATAGAAATATGACATATGTAATAGGTTACAATAAGAGGCTCACAAAGAATATCCAAAATAAAGAGGACTGTTAATTTGTCACACGTTTTGTAGGACAAGCTGTGGGAAAGCAAGCACATTCACACATTGCTGGTGGGAGTGTCAATGGTGACAACACCCATGGAGGACAGCTTGGTGATACCTACCAAATTACAAATATGCCCTTTGCCTGAGCAGCCCAGGGTCTGCAGTTTATCTTACAGATACACTTATGCATAGCGCAGAATAACTTACCCATTACTTGTAACAGGAAAAGATTGGAAACCTGCTGGTTGAAAACAGGCACTGGTCGAATAAACCCTGGTAGATCCAGCCCTGTAATAACATGCAGCTGTTTTAAAAAAAAAAAAGACAACGAGGATGCACTCCGTGGACTGACTTGGAAATAGCTCCTAGAGGGAAGGCAAGAATAATATTCTCATTTGCATGTATTTCTATAAAGGAACTCAGAGAAGAAATAAAAAAAAAAATGAATACAAGTGTTGTGTGGTGGGTGGAAACTGGCAGATGAAGACAGGGGTGAGTGTGAAAGTCTTCACTGTGTAAACCTTTTTATACTTTAAAATTTTTGAACTGTGTTCATGTACTAGCTAATGAAAGAAGACTTAAAAGCAGACTATTGTGTTCTTATAGGAATGACAGGATGTGCTAATTTTCCACCCCAACATCTAGTCTACCTATTGTTTTGATTTTAAGCTCAGCACTTTGCCCTCTACACTGTAAGAATACCTTCCCAGCTCCGTTGCAGCTAAGTATGACTCTAAGACTGAGTTCTGGCCAATGAGATGGAATGAGAAGAGTTGTATGGGACATTTCAATATTTTTTAAATGAATCCACTGAGCCATGAGGGCCTTTTCTGTCTTGCCTTCTCTTCCTGAACATGGATTTGATGTCCAGAGCCCCAGCAGATATCGTGGACAATGAGGTGACCTGGATATTGAAAACCATATGCTAAGACAGCAGTGTAGAAAGCTAGAAACATGAGTCCCTGATGACACTATGGAGCCACCCTACTGGCTGCTTCCCAGTTTCTCTTACATGAAAGACAAATAGCTCATATCTTGTGTGTACTCCTCTATTTTGATTATTATGTTACTGATGATACTTTTGAATCTAATCAGATATTTGCCCCCAACATAGGAGAGTCATGTTTTCCTTTAAATTTTTTTCTTTTTTGATCCTTGCTGGAGAGTTCTAAGCCTGTACCCTTGCATCTTCTAATCCAGTCCCTCTCTGGGCTGATAGAACTATGGATTGTTGATATAATTATGGTAAGTGTTTCTGGAGAATCATGAGATGTCACAATTATTTGTCACTTCATTTTTGCAGTCCAAAGTGCCAGTGTTGGAGAAGGTTCCCATAAGTGCATCCTGCCATCTTTCTTTTTAATGTAAATATACAGCAAAGATTTTAATATTTCATGCACAGTTAAAATAACCCCACTTTTCCTGTCAAAATAAATGTTCGGATCCTCCATCATGGGTTTAAGGATGTGGAAATACATCGATTTTGGGAAAGGTACATGTCTTTTTTGTTATCACTGCTATAATTCAGGTGAAAAAGTATAAGTAATAGGGAAAAAGAGATGGAGATGTGGACAAAGTTTATTTTTTAGATTCACAGAATGTTTGTTAAAGTGGTGGTGGGAAGGACTATGTATTTTCAGCCAAGACATCTATTAATGTGGCTATGATAAACAACCCCCTTACCGGCATTTCCACTTTCTGCGGTTTCAGTTACCCATTTTCAGGTCCGAAAATGTTAAATGAGTAGCGTGATGAAATCTCTAGCCATCCCTGGGGACGACATTCACATAACTTTTATTACAGCATATTGTTATAATTGTTCTATTTTATTATCAGCTATTGTTGCAGTGGTTTTTTTTTTTTTATTGTTGTTAATCTCTTACTGTGCCTAATTTATAAATTAAAGCTTATCATAGGTATATATGTATAGGATAAAACATAGAATATATGGTATTTGGTACTGTCTGTGGTTTCTGTCATCCACAGGATGAGGGGAGGGTGTCTTGGTATGTATCTGCTACAGATAAGGGGGGTGGGGAACTACTGTATAGGTAAGCATTAATCCTTTTAATTAAAATATTTCATAGTAAAAAGTATAGTTTTCTCATTACTGGAAGATTGATTTTTTTCTTATTGAAAGGGGGAGGGAATTGCATCAGTGTTCGTGTGGTACCATTTGTCTCAACCAGCTCTTAATCACTGGAAGGCAACGTAAATATGTCATTGAAGGGCAATCTTCATAGACTGAAGAAATGAAGAAATTCAACTGGCATTCCACAATATCTAATTTCTTTTAGCCCTGGGATACCTTCCTTGGGGTTCCTTACACTGATGTTAATTCGCATACCAGATTTCACCCTCTTTCTCTGCTTTAAGTAGAAGTAATATGATAAATTTTTACATCATTTTTCTACATTACTGGGATGAGACTTCCTACTGGCTATTAATAGAAACTCTTTTGTAAAAGTAAAGAAGTAACTATGAAAATATAAGAAAAATAATCTTTTGAAAGCGGCTTAGAAGATATATCAATAATTTGTCTTTATGTTATTTGAAGATCAGACTCAATCTTCTAGTCATAGGTCTAACACAATCATTATAATATACATATTTATATTATATACTATTCTTATTATAACAAGTATTATAATAATACAATAATAATTATAGTCTACTAATTGACACACATATAGGAGATAATGGCCTTTATACTAAGTATATCATTTATAGAGAGTTTATTTGCAATGTGAGGCTGACGTAAATGGGGTTAGAAAGCAAGAGGAGGAGAGATGGAGGTTGAAGGAGAAGAGGAAAGCAGGCTAAGACCACTTAAGGCCTTAAGAATTTTGTTCTTTATCCTCCAGTCAATGGGAAGCCATTGAAAGGTTGTAGAGAGAGAGGGGCATGGGAAAGTGAGTTGGCAGCAGGCACAGTGGATGCCAGCAGCTAGTAGAGAGAATAGGCAGTGAAAGATTGAACCAGAGTGGTGGCAGGTGGAAAGAAATAACATATTTGAGAAATATTTAGGAGAACAAAATTGATAGGAATAGATACTGGGTTGGGTAAGGATATTGTGGTCATTATTATAAAGGATTAGAAAACAGTATTAACATCTTATTTTGAAATAGTTTCAGATTTACAAAAAAGTTGCAAAAATAGTACAGTATACCCTTCACCCAGCTTCCCTTAATGTTAACATCTTGCATGACCATGTTCTAATAACAATTTTAAGATATTTACAGGAAAATAATATCGATATGATGCTATTAACTAAACTACAGACCTACTTTGAGTATCACCAGTTTTTCAACTGATGTCTTTTTTTTTTTTCGTGTTCCAGGATCCAGTCCAGCATCCCACATTGTGTTTAGTTGTCATGTTTTCTTAGTCTCCTCAAATGTGTGATAGTTCCTCAAATCTTTCATTATCTTTCATGATCTTGATACTTTTGAAGCCCCCGAAATTATCAGTTATTTCTTTTTTTCTCTTTTTTACTGTACTTTTGATGAAGGTTTACAGAACAAACTAGTTTCTCGTTAAACAGTGCACATATTGTTTTATGACATTGGTTAACAACCCCACAACATGTCAACGCTCCCTTCTCAACCTCGGGTTCCCTCTTACCAGCTTTTCTGTCCCCTCCTGACTTCTAGTCAGGGTTTCTCCAGACTTTGTCAGGCCAGCAAGTCTGGTCTTTCTTTCTGAGTTAGAATTTTGTTCTACGTTTTTCTCCAGCTCTGTCTGGGACCCTGTATTGTGATCCCTTTAAGAGCAGTCAGTGGTGATAGCCGGGCACCGCCTAGTTGTACTGGGCCCAGTCTGGTGGAGACCATGGTAGATGTGGTCTATTAGTCCTTTGGACTAATCTTTCCCTTGTATCTTTAGTTTTCTTCATTATTCCTTGCTCCTGAAGGGGTGAGACCAGTGGAGTAACCCAGATGGCCGCTCACAGGCTTTTAAGACCCCAGAGGCTACTCACCAAAGTGGAATGTAGAACACTTTATTTATAGACTATGTTATGACAGTTGAGCTAGATGATCCCCAAGACCATGGTCCCTGCAGCCCTCAGCCCAGCAATGTGGTCCCTCAGGGAGTTTGGATGTGTCTATGGAGCTTCCATGACCTTTCCTTGTGCAAGTTGTGCTGGCTTCCCCAGTATTGTGTACTGTCTTACCCTTCACCAAAGTTACCACTTACCTATTGTCTATTTAGTGTTTTTCTATCCCCACCCCTCCTCTCCCTTGTAACCATCAAAAATTGTTTCTTTTTGTGTATAAACCTTTTCAGTACAGTAGTGAGCTCATTCAATGTTTGTGCTTTCGTGACTGACTTATTTCACTTAGCATAATGCCCTCCAGATTCCTCCATGTTATGAGATGCTTCACAGATTCATAGTTGCTCTTTATCATTGTGGTCAGTTATTTTGTAGAATATTTCAACTTGCGTTGTTTTCATGTTTTCTCTAGATTAGGTTGAGTTTATGCATTTTTGGCAGGAACACCACTGAAGCGATACACACTCTTCTCAGTGCATCTTCTTAGGGAGAAAATGATATTTTGAAGTACCATTTGGCTATTGGCTTTTTGAATAATTTGCTTCACTTCTAGCTCTGCTCACTTATGGAGCAAACATTTGGTGGCTTGGAATATTAACTGTCTATTCTCCATTTTACTCAAAAGTGATAGAACAAAAAGGGAAAGACAATTACTTTTACCATTTAGTATGATTTTTTTCCTATATATATAGAAAAGGAAAATTAAAGTCCCACATCTGAATGTTGTAGGTGGACTGAAAACCTGGGTTAGGGTGAGAAGCAAAGACAATTGCACTGCAGTGGGGGTGGAAGGGTGAAGTTTAACCTTCAACTGGCCTCAGGGAATTCCTTTCAAGCTTACTCTAGGTTAGTTCCTTTGCTCCTTTTCTGGGGAAACTCTTCCTTGCCCCCGGTGGAAGGCTGTGCTACCAAAGGGGAAACAATGGCAACAGGTTTCTCTACTTGTGCCTAGGGAGAGCCTTAGCTGGTGATCTCTTCTCCTGGGAGAGAAAAGACATGGAGGGTGAATGATCTTGCTTTTTGAACTTTCTCCAGCCATCAAGGAAAATGTTCTCATTACCACAAACCATATAGTATACTTTTCTTTTTCTTTTTTTTTTGCTTGCTTTCTCTCCCTCTCTCTCTCTCTCCCTCCCCTCCTTCCTTCCTCCCTTCCCCTTTATTGCCTCAGAAAGAGAATGTCTGGAAGTACTGCCTCAGAAGAACCCAGATATTTACAGTGATCCTAACAGATGGTGCCTCAGCTGATCCACCTGTCCAAAAAAAATGATTGACAGTCTCTTTTTGTTTTCCAAGTACAATTACAATTTACATTGGAGGAGGGCAACAGTTTTTTATTTTATGGCTGTGTGAGTAGTATGTGAGTGTTGTTAGCTGCCATGGAATCTCTTCTGACTCATGGCTACCCCATGTGTGCAGAGTAGAACTACTCCATACGGTTTTCAAGGCTGTGACCTTTTGGAAGCAGAGCACCAGGCCTCACTTCCGAGGTGCCTCTTGGTGGGTTTGAACCGCCAGCCTTTCAGCTAGTAGTCAGTCGCTTACCCGTCTGTGCCACTCAGGAACTCTGTGAGTCGGAATCCACTCGACGGCAGTGGGTTTGGTTTTGGTTTGGTTTATGTAAGTGTTGCACAGAGTTTGTGAAGGGGGAAAGTGTGAAAGAGAGACGTAGACAGGGAGACAGGCAGACAAACACACTGGGATACCCACTATCTGGATAGAAACATGTTAACTTTTGACATATACTTTTCAAGATCTTTTTCTGTGTACCTATATGTAATTATTTATAAAGATACAGAATTATTTATCATAAGTGAGAGGGTAATATATATTGTGTTTACTTACTTTTAATAATATAAACTAATTTCCTTGACAATGAATTCAACGCTATATTGTCTTTAAAGGCTAAACAGTATTCCCTTCTGTGGATGATTCTTGATTTAACTAGTCCCAAATTGATGGAAATTTCCCCGCTCTCAACAGTGGTGCAGTGGACAGTCTTGCATGTTGATTTTGCATTCTGCTTAGATGTTTCTCTTTGTGGATAAAATTCTGGAATTGAAATTATTAAATCAAGTATATGAACTTTAGTTTTTTTTTGTCACATGTAGTTACATTGACCTCCAGAATAATTGCTCTGATTTTAACTCCCACCAATTATATACGAAAATGTCTATTTCTGTGAATGTTTGCCAACTAAATTTTTGATGATATGAAAATATCTCTTTTTTGCCTCATTTTTATGTCTGATTATTTTGAAATTCAATATCCTAGTGTATGTTATTTCCTCTTTTATTTAATCACTTTTTTATGACTGGTTGTTATATTTTACCTATTTTCCATTAGGTTGTTTGTCTTGTTCTTATTGGTTTATTAGAGCTTTTTATATATTAATGATATTGTTCAGTTATATTGAAAATAATTCTAGTTGGCAATTTATCTTTTAACATAATTACTTAAATTTTTTCGTATGAAATAAATATGAGCATAAATAGCATAACGGACATCTTTGTACCTACCACTTGTATTTAATATATAATAATAATGACAATAAATACTTGAAAAGTGATTATTGTGCTGGGTACTGTTCCAATAATTTACAAGGATTAATGTCCTTAATCTCCAGCAAAATTATTTAAGGTAGGTTCTGATATTATCTTCATTCTACAAATGATCATGGGGGTCCCTGGGGGGTGCAAATAGTTTACATGCTCTGTTGCTAACTGAAACATTGGAGTCCACTCAGAGGTGCCTTGGAGGAAAGGCCTGGCTACCTATTTCTGAAAAATCAGCCATTGAAAACCCTCTGGATTGCAGTTCTACTCTGACACACAAGGCAGCGTCTCTATATTTCTATACGGCAGAGTTGGCTCTATGGCAACTTTTTTTTTTGACTTAAACAAGTGAGCAGACTCAAGCATAGTGAGGTCACATAGGTATTGAATGGAGAGTCTTCAGAGCTCATGCTTTTACCACTGCGGTTTTGTATTGATTACGGAAATCTTCATTTATTATTCTGGCTACTAATTCCAGGTCAAGCTATTTGCATTACACAACTCTTCTCCCAATTGGTAGTCTTTGAACTCTGCTTATGGTATCTTTTGACATACAGAAGTATGTCAGAATCATAAAACCTGTTACCTTCGAGTTGATTCTGACTCATAGAGACCCTATAGGACAGAGTAGAACTGCCCTATAGGGTTTCCAAGGCTGTGATGTTTACGGAAGCAGACTGCCATCTTTCTACCGTGGAGTAGCTGGTGGGTTTGAACTGCTGACCTTTAGGTTAGCAGCTGAGCTCTTAACCATTGTGCCACCAGGGCTCCTGTCATAATCATTAGGTGACTATACAAATGAGGTCAGTTTTATCCTTCGTGGATTATGCTTTTTTGTAACATGTTTAAGATATGCATTCCTACCCTTACGTCATAAGGATAAGCTCCAATATTTTCTTTCAAAAGTGTCATATCTGTATAATTTTCACGTTCAGGGCTTTAATCCACATGGAATTGATTTTTATGTTTGTATGATGTAGAGACTTACTTATATCTATTTTATTTTAGAAAGCTAATAGGATGAGCAATAATTATTAGTATGATTTTCTTTATAAAGGTCTTAAACCTCATTTTTTACATTTATTCCTAGATGCTTTGTTATTTTTCTTGTTATGGAAAGTGAAATCCTTTTGTTTACCACCTTTTCAAATTGATTATTTTAGTGTAGAGTAGTGCTACTGGGTCTTAGTATATTGATCTCTTAACCAGTAGTCATGCTTAACTACCCGTTGTTCTAATGATCTGTTTTCTTGGATTTTTTTTTTTTGTGTGGGGTAAATAAAAAGTATATGATCTGTACATCATCACATTTTTTGTTCTTTTTCCAAACCTCTTTTACTGCTGAATTATTTTTCTCGTCTTTTTAAATTATCTGGGACCTCTGTAATAATAATACTGAATAAAGGCAGAGCTATCTGGAGCTGTGTTTTTTCCCTGACCTTAAAGTGCCTCTAATGTTTTACCTTTGTACACGATGACCATTTTAAGTTTTTCGAAGATACTCTTTAACAGGTTAAAGAAATCCCCTTCTATACCTGAATTGCTAAGAGCTTTAGAAAAATCATGAATATGTATTCAGTTTTATTTTTCTCTTCTCATGTGTTCATGTGATTAATTAAATTGATAGATTTTTACATTGTTAAATGGTAGCTACGTTTCTTGGACAAGCCCTACTGTTCATTGCTGATATCTGCTTGTGAATGTTTTATTTTGCTTCTGTATTCACAAGTGCACAGAAGTGAGGTAGGCCTAAAATGATCTTTCCTTGTAAATTCCTTGAAGGAGCCCTGGTGGCACAGTGGTTAAGCTCAGTTGCTAATTGAAAGACCGACTTTTGGAACTCACCAGCTGCTCTTTGAGAAAAAGATGTGGCAGTCTGCTTCTGTAAAGATTACAGCCTTGGAAACCCTATTGGGCAGTTCTACCCTGGCCTATAGGGCTGCTTATGAGTTGGAATTGACTAGACGACAATTTTTTTTTTTTTAATGGGTACTTTCATTGTTCAATTTTAATATGGAGAGAATATGTTGTTGTTGTTAGGTGCCACCATTGAGTTAGTTCTGACTCATAGCGACCCTGTGTACAACAGAATGAAGCACTGCCCAGTCCTGTGTTATCCTCACAAGTTTTGCTACGCTTGAGCCCATTGTTGCAGCCACTAGGTCAGTCTATCTCATTGAACGTCTTCCTCTTTTTCACTGACCCTCTACCAACCATGATGTCCTTCTCCAGGGACTGATCCCTCCTGGCAACATGTCCAAAATATGTGAGATGCAGTCTCACCATCTTGCTTCCAAGGAGCATTCTGATTGTACTTCTTCTAAGACAGATTTGTTTGTTCTTTTGGTGGCCCATGATGTACAGGAGAATATAGCATTATAAAATAGCTAGAGAAATTTTCTTACTTATTTGTTTTCTTTATTAGCTATATAATTTTTTTGTTCCTAAATCTCAGATATTTAATTTTAGTTTGTGGCATCTATGTCATACTAATTAAGAAAGGGATTTCCCTCCAACATTACTATTTATAGTCCCCCTTCTTTTTTTCTTTTAGATATTATATTTTATTTTTTACTTTCAAATTTTAAAGAGATTCCATAGAGTTTGGTCCTGTATATAACAGACCAAGATGGGGTCATGCAATTCTTTTTTTTTTTTTTTAATCAGAGGAAAAAAGATCCAAAGGCATTTTAAGCAGAAGCCTCGGATATATTCTTCATAGTTCTTGCTGGAGTGCCTAAGAGAATTGCTATAGGTTTCAGGCTTAAAATAAACCTGGAGTTTCTACCTGATTCAATAATATGATTCCCTACTTAATGCAGAAATAAGCCTTCATCTTGAAATATAACTAGGGAAAAAAATTTTGATTCTGGTATCTCTCGAACTCATATGTATTCTTGTTAACCTAGATCTAAGAATTTGCCTTAGCAAGCAGTTGGGATTCCGCAGCATATTGAAGCAAGGTACAGATAGCTCAAAAAGGAATCTGTGATGTTTTAAAGCATCCATCTCTGGAGCAAAATTGCCTCTTTCTGCCATGCGATCAATGATACTATCAATGACATGATTTTTAAAATTAATGTTGAATAAGCTTAAAGAATGTTGATTTTTGTAAACCCAGAAGAAACATAAAGAAAATTGTTTACCTACAGCATGAATGAAGAAGCATTAAGAATTTTTTTTGCTTGTGTTGGGTTAAATAAGTCCTCCTTGACTCCTGCTCATATTTATTACATATATTAGAATGAAAGTTTCTATCATGGCTAATCTTTTTAAAAAATTTTTTATTGTACTTTATTTTTTTTAAATTTTTATTGTGCTTTAAATGTTCACACTTAAAAGTTTACAAACCAAGTCAGTCTCTCGTATTAAAATTTATATACACCTTCTTGTATATGCTCCTAGTTGCTCTCCCTCTAACGAGGCAGCACACTCCTTCTGTCCACCCTGTATTTCCATGTCCATTCAGCCAGCTTCTGTCCCCCTCTGCCTTCTCATCTGCCCTCCAGACAGGAGCTGCCCACGTGGTTTCCTGTGTCTACTTTATCGTGGCTAATCTTAATGTTAATTCTATTCCTTAGCTAGTACATTCAGGAAGGCAATATTTTGGGATGTTCTTCCTTTCTTCTTGGCATTTTGGTACGTATCTTTTTATTCTTATTCATGTAAATATCATACTCTTTGGAACTCCAGCCATTGTATGTGTTGTGTGTGTGCATGCATTTGCTCACACATAGTCTCTTTCTACAGTGGTAGATAAGCAGACATTCAGATGCAGAAGAATCCAGGGTATTTGTTGGACCAGATAAATTCCAGTATCACACATGTTTGCCTATTTAATTCATTACCAAATATTGAGAGTAGGGGGCGTACCAGGCAATGCTTATGCTCTGGCATCACATACAGATAAAGACCTCATAATAGATACTAGGTAGAGGGAGATGAAAAGTCTACACAATCACATCCAATATATGGGTGATATTCTAGTATCATAAATAATGTATTCAGGGAGCATAAGGGGAAACATCAGTCTGTTTTGCAGGGGTTTGGAGGTGAAGGTGGAGCTAAGATGAGGAAGGACACACAGAAAAAGTGAGATTTGGTCTCGACCTTAAAGAAAGGCATGTTTCAGGCAGAAGGGGACTAACTTAGTGAATCACAGGGGCACTTTGCGTCTTGGGTTAGTGGCAAATACTGTAGGATGTACTTGGCAAGCGGTGAGATAGTGATTATGGGGCAGCAAGGGTTAGGCTGGAAAGGTTCATCTGATGTGTTTTAAATAGATTAGTCTGGCTACTGCGTGAAGGATCGTTCGGAATCTGGAGAAAGTAAACATCATTACAAGCTTGAGGATGCAGTTCAGAATCTGAAAAATGATAGTAACAATAGGCACTTGTGGGACAGATGCAAAGGGTCAGCAGAATTGATAGCATAGATGAGAAATTTAATACGGAAATGAAGATAGAGAACACATAAAAGATGATTTGGAGTTGCCTCGTTTGGGTAACCAGATGGTGGAGAATTAGGAAGGGGAAATCTTTTTTGTAACTTTTTTGTTTTCTTTCTCAATGCTATCCAGATGTGATGATGAAGAGAAAACACAGTTAACTCGGTTTTGAGCATGCTGAGTTTGAAGAGCCTAAATATTCTGCAGGATATTTAGATGGAGATGTCAGTACACGTGGTGAAAATGAGTTGGGAGCTCAGGAGAGAAAAGTACATACCACCAGAATGTGGGTGATGGTTCAGGACAAAAGAGAGAATAAGCTTGTTCAGAGAGAGATGTACAAATAAACCAGGCTCCTGATATGAAGAAACTCTAAGAGGTATGTTGGGAAGAAGCCAGCCTTTTGCTGAAGAATGTTGAGTGAGATGTAGGGAAAAAAACTTAGAGATTATTTTATTGAAAATTGAGGGACAAGTGTTCCAGAGCGAAGAGTGAGCAAGATAACAGTGGGCATTAAAATTTTTTTTTTATTATGCATTGGGTGCAAGTATACAGAGCAATTTAGTTTCTCATTTGATCATTTGTTCATAAAGTGTTCTATGACATTGGTTTCATTCCCACAGTATGTCAGCACTCTCCCCATTTCCGCCCCAGGTTCCCTGTTTCCTTTCGTCCTGATTTTCGACCCCTTTCTGCCTTCTCATCTTTGCTTTTGGGCAAATGTTGCCCTTTTGATCTCGTATAAATTGATTTTTCTAAGGAGCACATTCCTGTCAGGTGTTATTGTCTATTTTATGGGCCCGTCTATGGTTTTGGAGCCCTGGTGGTGGCGCAGTGGTTAAGATCCTGGCTAACCAAGAGGTCAGCAGTTCGAATCCACCAACCACTCCTTGGAAACCCTATGGGCCAGTTTTACCCCGTCCTGTAGGGTTGCTATGAGTTGGAATCAATTCAACGGCAACGGGTTTGGTTTGGTTTTGGTTTTGTCTGTGATTTGGTTGAAAGGTGGACTCCAGGAATGGCTTCAGTTCCAGTTTAGAAGGGTGTCCATAGTCTCGGGGGTTCTTCCAGTCCCTGTCAGACCAGTAAGTCTGGTCTTTTTTGTGAATTTCATTTTTTCAGTTTTCCTCCCACTCTGTCGGGGACCCTTTTATGTGATTCCAGCAAGAGATGTCAGTAGGAGTAGCTGGGCACCATGTAGTTCTACTGGTCTCTGCGTCATATAGGCTGTGGTTCATGTGGTACATTGGTCCTTGGGACTAATTGCTCCCTTGAGTCTTTGGTTTTCTTCACTCTCCTTTACTCTGGATGGTAATCCAATAGTTGTATCTTAGGTGGCCACTGGCAAGCTTTTAAGACCCCAGGTGCTACTTACCAAAGTAGGACGCTGAACTTTGTCTTTATGAAATATTTTGTCCCAATTGACCTCGATGTCCTCGAGTCTGTGGTCCTTCGTTTTTGAGCCTAGGAACTTCATCCTGCAAGGTGTTTGGTTATGTCTAAGAAGTTGCCCTGGCTGTGGCCCTTGTGTGCTGTATTGTCTATATTAATATATAAGCAGCACCTATTTTTTTTTTATAATTATTTATGGAGAAATATTCGCCACCAAACCTATACCTGCAGGTGCGTGTATTTCCTTATACCCTCCCACACTTCTTGGCATACCTATCTACCTATATATTCATTCGTTAATTATTGTTTGTTAATACTGTTATTGTAGGATCATCTACGCTTTCCATTGTGGCTCTTTGTTCTTGGAGTCCTTTCGGTGTCCTTCATTGCCATGGTCATGTTTTTCTGACCTCCTCCACATTGTGTATTTCCTTTCCCTTCACCAATATTAACACATGTCTTCCACGTATTTGGTAATGTTCCTGCCCTCCCCCTCCCATCCCTGGTAACCATCAAAGAATTTGTGTGTGCGTGTGTGAGAGAGAGAGAGAGTAAACTTTTTTTCTTTCTTTGTAATAGTGATCTCACACAATATTTGTCCTTTTGTGACTGGCTTATTTCACTCAGCATAACGTCCTCCATGTTCATCCATGTTGTGATATGTTTTATGGATTTGTCATTATTCTTTACCGTTAGGTAGTATTTCATTATGCGTATGTACTGGGAGTTGTTTTTAAATGTTGTAACATCATTGGCTTTTAATTGGTAAAACTCTGAAGGAGGTTCCACATAGTCTTCCAGAGTTCCCCTGAAGGACTGAGCCCCAGGTGCCCACGATGAGTAACCTGTTCATTGGAGCACCCTCCTCTGCCTTCATTTCTTTCCCTGTCTCGCTTCTCCACTCCCCTAAGAGCATTTCCTGGGACTCCCTTGTAAACTTACTTGGAATCAAAACCTTGCAGCAGGGTCTGTTTCTGTAGGAAACAAGCCAAAGACAAAATTGAGGTTTTTCTTTTCTTCCTAAGAATTTACTACTGGGATGTGTTTGAAGCAGTATATAAAGTTGGATATGGTGGGAAGGAGAAAAAAATCGAAGCAGTCCGTATGGGAGGACTAGCGGCTCTTCATCCCCTGAGCCCCAGATGAAGGAGCTGCAGTGAATGTACATAGTTCTGTGGTGTGGCCATTCTTGATGACCTAACATTTCTCACAGGAGACAGTCCTTTATAGATCAAATGGCTCTTCATAAGCGCACTAGGATGGTCCATTCGTCCTCAGTCTGTTGTCGTTATTTATCCAACAAACATTTATAAAGCGCATATGATTTCTCTCACTTAGGATTTTTTTTTTTTTGCCTTTTCAACTGTTGGGTCTCCTTCCATCATTTTTTTTTTCTTTCTGTGCAACTTATTTGTTGACAAAATTGGCTGCTCCCAGTTTCATGACATTGAACTCAGTTAATTTTACTCTTCCTTTGCCATCTATGTCAAGAAATTATTATCCTAAAAATGTATCTTTTTTTTAACTGTAGTTTAGGTGTAGGTTTACAGAACAAACTAGCTTCTCATTAAACACTTAGTACACACATTGTTACATGACATTGGTTAACAACCCCACGACATGTCAGCACTCTCCCTTCTTGACCTTGTGTTCCCTATTACCAGCTTTCCTGTCCCCTTCTGCCTTCTAGTCCTTGCCCTGAGCTGGTGTGCCCCTTTAGTCTCATTTTGTTTTATGGGCCTGTCTAATCTTTGGCTGAAGGGTGAACCCCAAGAGTGACTTCATTGCTGAGCTAAAAGGGTGTCCAGGGGCCATACTCTCATGGTTTCTCCAGTCTCTGTTAGGCCAGTAAGTCTGGTCTTTTTTTTTTGGGTTAGAATTGCGTTCTTCATTTTTCTTCAGCTCTATCTGGGACCCTCTGTTGTGATCCGTGTCAGAGCAGTCAATGGTGGTAGCTGGGCACCATCTAGTTGTACTGGACTCAGTCTGATGGGGGCTGTGGTAATTGTGATCAATTAGTTCTTTGGACTTATCTGTCCCTTGTATATTTAGTTTTCTTCATTCTTCCTTGTTCCCAGAGGGGTGAGACCAGTGGAGTATCTTAGATGGCCACTCACAGGCTTTTAAGTCCCCAGACACTACTCACCAAAGTAGAATGTAAAACGTTTTCTTTATAATATATGTTACACCAATTGAGGTAGATGTTCCCTGAGACCATGGTCCTCAGCCCAGTGCTTCGGTCCGTCAGGGAGTTCGGATGTGTCTATGGAGCTTCCATGATGTCGCCTTGTACAAGTTGTGCTGGCTTCCCCAGTGCTAGAAATATATCTTGAGTTTAAATTAAATATCCATCTTGAGGTTGCTTTAAATTATCTCTGGTAAAATCTATTATGCGTACTCATCAGGAAAGACAAAATAAACAAAAATTAAATTATTAAATATTGTCAGTTTAATAATACTGCTATGAAATATAGCAGGACTCTTGAGAAGGCAATTAATGCTGTAAACCTTGCTGAAATAGAGCAAAATGAGTATTTCTGTTAAATTTTCTAAGCTGGTTCTTCTTTGGCTTTTAATTTTATTTCCGTGCACATATTGCATGTATATAGTTAAAAGTCTTGTTGATACACCACCTATGAAGTAGTCTTGCCAAAAAAAAATCAATCCCAAAATTTATCAGGCCTCTAGATTCAACTACTGATTTATTGGAAATACTGAGAATAATTAAACAAGTTATGCTACACCGTGGGGATGCACTAGGCACAGAACATGCTACAGGAAACTCTTTGTGAAAATCAGTCTTTTTTCCAACAAATAAGTTACAAGGAAAACAATCCAAAACAAAAAGACAGAAGGAGAAACTATAGTTTAAAATATAAATCATTTTAACCCATTGCAATGTGCAGTTTTTAGTCAGATCGTTGTTGTTGTTATTAGGTGCCATCGAGTTTGTTCTAACTCATACCGGCCCTATGTACAACAGAATAAAACACTGCCCAGCCCTGCGCCATCCTCACAGTCTTTGTTATGCTTGAGCCCATCACTGCAACCACGTGTCAGTGCATCTCATTGAGGGTCTTCTTATTTTTCACTGACCCTGTACTTTACCAAGCATGATGTCCTTCTCTAGGGACTAGTCCCTCCTGATAACATGTCCAAAGTACATGAGACAAGTCTCGTGATCCTCGATTCTAAGGAGCATTCTGGCTGTACTTCTTCCAAGACAGATTTGTTCATTTTTCTGGCAGCCCATGGTATATTCAATGCTCTTCGCCAACACTATAGTTCAAATGCATTGATTCTTCGTAGATCTTCCTTATTCATTGTCTGGCTTTCCCAAGCACATGAGGCATTGAAAATACCAGGGCTTGGGTCAGATGCACCTTAGTCATCAAGATGACATTTTTGCTTTTTAACACTTTAAAGAGGTCTTTTGTAATAGATTTGTCCAATGCAATATGTTATTTGATTTTCTGGCTAGTGCTTCCATACGCATTGGTTGTGGAACCAAGTAACTCGACAACTTCAATCTTCTCTCCATTTATCATGATGTTGCTTACTGGTCCAGATGTGAGGATTTTTGTTTTCTTTATGTTGTGGTGTAATCCATCAGTAAGTGCTTCAAGTCTTTTCTTTCAGTAAGCAAGGTTGTCACCTGTGTATTGCAGGTTATTAATGAGTCCTACTCCAATTCTGATGCTGCGTTCTTCTTCATATAGTCCAGTTTCTGGGGTTATTTGTTCAGCATACAGATTAAATGAGTATGATGAAAAGATACAACCCTGATGCACACCTTTCCTGATTTAAAACCATGCAGTAGTCCCTTGTTCTGTTCAAACAACTGCCTCTTGGTCTATGTACAGATTCCCCATGAGCACACTTAACTGTTCTGGAATTCCCATTCTTTGCAACGTTGTCCATAACTCGTTATGATCCACACAGTCGAATACTTTTGCATAGTCAATATAACACAGGTAAAGATCTTTCTGGTATTCACTGCTTTCAGCCAAGATCCATCTGACATCAGCAATGATATCCCACCTTCCATGTGGTCTTCTGAATCCACACTGAATATTCGGCAGTTCCCTGTTGATGTACTGCTGCAAGTGCTTTCAAATGATCTCCAGCATTTTTCTTGCCTGTGACATTAGTGGAAGCCCTGATGGCACAGTGCTTAAGAGCTGCAGCTGCTAACCAAAAGGTCAGCTCCTCGGAAACCCTATGGGGCAGTTCTACTCTGTCCTATAGGGTTGCTCTGAGTCGGAATCAACTCGATGACAGTGGGAACAGGTGATATTAATGATGCTGTTTTATGATTTCCACATTCTGTTGGATCACTTTTCTTTGGAATGGGCACAAATATGGATCTCTTCCAGTTGGTTGGCCAGGTAGCTCTCTTCCAAATTTCTTGGCATGGTCGAGTGAGCACTTCCAGTGTTGCATTCATTGTTGAAACATCTCAATTGGTATTCCGTCAATTCCTGGAGCTTTGTTTTTTACCAGTACCTTCAGTGCAGCTTGGACTTCTTCCTTCAATAACATTGGTTCATGATCATATGCTGCCTCCTGAAATGGTTGAACGTAGACCAGCTGTTTTTGGTTTAGTGACTCTTTCATCTTCCTTCGATGCTTCCTGCATCGTTCAATACTTTGCCCATATAATCCTTCACTATTACAACTCGAGGCTTGAAATTTTTCTTCAGTTCTTTCAGCTTGAGAAGTGCGTGTGTGTGCTCCCCTTTTGGTTTTCTAACTCCAGGTCTTTGCACATTTTGTTATAATACTTTGCTTCTTGAGTTGCCCTTTGAAATCTTCTGTTCAACTCTTTTCCTTCATCACTTCTTCCATTCGTGTTAGCTGCTCCATGTTCAAGGGCAAATTTCAGAGTCTCTTCTGACATCCATTTTGATCTTTTCTTTCTTTTAAATGAGCTTTGCTTTCTTCATGTATGATGCCTGGATGTCATCCCATGACTCGTCTGGTCTTCAGTCATTAGTGTTCAATGTGTCAAATCTATTCTTGAGATGATCTGTAAATTCAGGTTGTGTGTATTTAAGGTTGTGCCTTGACTTTAGTGGACTTGTTTTAATTTTCTTCAGCGTCACCTTCAACTTTTACATGAGCAATTGATGGTTGGTTCCACCCTCATCCCCTGGCCTTGTTCTGACCGGTGATATTGAGCTTCTCCACCGTCTCTTTCCACAGATGTTGTCGGTTAGATTCCTGCGCATTCTGTCTGGTGAGGTCCATGTGTACAGTTGCCGTTTATATTGTTGAAAAAAGATATTTACAGTGAATAAGTCATTGACCGTGCAAAAATCCATTATTTAGGTTATGATTAAAAAAAGATTTATGACATTTTATGAGACAATTTGAACACTGGATATTTGATGATAACTAGAAATTAGTGTTAAATTTTAAGGTATGATAATAGTATTTTGATTCTTTTCAGTGAAGGAGTTCACGCTTTCAGAGATACCTTCTGAATTATTAAAAATTAAATTATATGATATCTGGGATTTGAATTAAAAAGAATATAGGAGTAGAGGAAGGGAATTTGGTTAGGGAGGATGGGGCAGGTTTATGGCTCTGGGTGTTTCTTATATTTACTTTGTGTAAGTTTGAAATTATCCATAAAAACATAAAAATTAAATAAGTAACACATATAGGTAGATCTCATTCAGTATGTGAACAGATCACGTTCAGTATGTGAACAGATCACAGCCTATTTTTCTATTAAAGTGTTTTATTATGTAATATCATGGCTTCTTAAATTCATCTGTTTGGTAGAAATAAGTTTAAGCAATTCCAAGAATTATTAAAATAATCCTGTGATAAGCTTCATTGCAAATCTAGCTTTGACCTTTAATTATAGAAAAAGGGCCTGAAAAAAAAAATATTGTCCTTGCTCTTTTCCGTACCTATCACTTGTCTAGATGCTAGCACAGTAGAGTTTTGTATTTTTTCAGGAAGATTCTTCTAGCATTTTCTGTCCTGTTCTCATCCTCATGTTATCCTTCTTTGTGTTTTAATCATTAACATATATTGACTGACCTCATTTTGTATAAGATTTCCAAATCTAGTACATTAAGTTTGCTTAGTTTCAGATCTGCAGATTTAATAAAATGAGATAGGAATGATGAGTAACCTAATAAAGTTATATGAAGACGTTATCATTATTACACTTTTAAAGGAAATGTTCTTAATCTGACATGGGAATCATTACACTGTCTTGTGTAATATAGTAATTTAGTAAAATTAATAATAAAATTCATTTTTGGAGCTGCATCTAGACTTTGGTTCTGCCAAAAATAATATGAAATGAAAAATACCTTGTATTTTTATTTTTCACTCATCTACTGAGTTTTTAAGTATTTTTATTCCTAAAAATGGGTAGTATAAATTTTATAGATGTATCCCAAGAAAATAGAACAAAAGCAGAAAAAAGTCAGCGTGCACAAAGACATTGACTATAACATTTTCAAGACTAAAACAATTGAGCATAAATTGAATGATTAAAGAGTTGCAAAAAGTAAAAGTAAATAAGTAAACCCTTGCATTTCAGCAAAATGAATTACTGAACTACCATGAGAAATAGATTAAAAAATAAAGTGGTATGAATTGAAGTATAGTCATGTTTCCCACATAATATCCCTTCCTGCAGTGTCCGACTACATGTACGTCTGTGGTTCCATAAGGTTTTTTTTTTTTTAAGAGAAAGCATCTCTTCTTTTGTTTATTCTTTCGCCCTAATGGTTTTAAAGACCCAAACCCCCAGAGTGAAAGAGCAGCGGGACTCCATGGTGCATCCCAGTCGCCGCAGTACCGCCTCCTCAGCTTCCTCCTCTTTTCCTTCCTCCTGGCTTCATTCACCTGCCCAGCAGCCTTGGGCCCTGGGCGTTCATGGGCTCTGGGTTCCTGGTGGCCGTGGTGGCTGCACATGATCAGGAAGCAGCTGCACCAACAGGTCAGCGACAGCCACGGCTGCCACCACCACTCCTGGCCCAGTCCCCGCGGTCACCTCTTCAGGCCCCACCAACGTGTGCCAAGTCCTGATCCGGCTGCCGGCACAGTCCTCATCTCGCTCGCAGCCGCACACCTGTCAAGGCCGACCTTCTCTATCCAGAGGATACAGCTCTCGGGACTTGTCCAGTGGGCAGGCGGTGGCGGGTGCTGCTGGGCCTGGGCTGCTCCTGGTCCTCAGGCGGGCGGGACAGCTGGCGGGGCTGGGCGCATAACCCGGTGACTGCCTGTGTATAGTAGGGTGTTTACATAACGGTCCAGATTGCATAATGTCTTATTTCACGTGTTAAGTGAAGCGTGACTGTATTTAGATATAAAATTAGGGGAAAATATCAAGAGAATTAAAAAATTGCATCTTTATTCTAATAATGAATATGTAAAATATGTTAGTTTATCAATAAACCCTGGAGGAGAATATTCAGACATGAAACCAGCTGTTCCATTATAGTGGTGGTATTAAGAGTGATTTATTTTTTCTTTAAAATTCCATTCGGCTGTTATGGTAATATTTATAAAACATTAAAAAAGCTAAAAAAAAGAATTCTGCCATGAAAAGTTCCAATTAGAGTGAAGAAAATGCAAGATTAATTTTAAATTAACTGTAAGAAGTACAGTGCCTAAATTATAATCAACTGCCACATATTTTAAAATTCAGTTTCCATTATGTGAGACAGTGCTGTGAAACTCATGATTGTATCCTCAGCAAACAGAAACGGAACACAGTGCTGTAAACCCAACACCCTTAATGAATCATTGCACCTATAAGAAGGTGTGTTTGATCCATTTTACTCTCAGTGGTGACCCTGTGTCCAGTACAGTGCCTGACCTTTGGTGGGCACTCAGTTAGTAAACACTCGTTTTAAAAAAAGGTGACTGAAGGGATTCTGTTGGTTCTCTTTATCTCATATTCATTGTTTCCCAGAAATGATATTTTCTTTTACAGTGTCAGCTTTTATTTCTCTTAAATATCAAGTTACTTTTTCAATAATTGTCTTACTTTGTGTAAGTTCAAAATAGTCCATAAAAAACATGAAAATTAATCTGTCTTACAATTTTTGAATTTCAGATGAATGTTTGAAGTTTCTAACACTGAGTCATATTCTTCCTATATTTGTGTGGGGTGTGTGCCTGGTGGTAAAAGGTGGAGATTGGGGAGGCAGTTGGCTTTTTGTTAGAAGTTTGACTGGGACATATTTTCAGAACATCTGGATGTTCGCATCCTAATTGTCAGAATTCCAGACAGTAGAGAAGTGTTTGAACCAAACTGTAGATAGGCAGATGGACAGCTGCCATCAAGTGAGCTCTGACTTATGGCAACTTTATGTTCAACAGAATAAAATATTGCTGGGTCCTGCGCTGTCCACATGATAGAGTGTTCAAGTCCATACTTAACAGCTATCGCCGCCCCAGTCCATGTCACCGAGGGTCTCCCTTGTCCTTGCTGGCCCTATACTTCACCAAACATGATGTCATCCTTCAGCTATTAATCCTTCCTTATGACGTGTCCAAAGCAACCTAGTCAAACAATGTTCTCTGCTGTGGACCTGTAAGGTTTTCACTGGTTAATTTTCAAAAGTTGATTTCCAGGCCTTTCTTCCTATTCTGTCATAGTCTGGGAAGCACCACCAAAACCTGTCCACCATGGGTATTTCAAATACCAGGAGCTTCCAGCATCATAGCAACATGCAAGCCACCCAAGACAAACTGACAGATGGGTGGTGGAACCGAACCTTTAATAACTGTTTTTTTGTTTTTTCAGAGACACTGTAGGGCCTATTCTAGAGTCTTAATGATTTTTGTTTTATAGACTCAAAAAATTCTTGGGATGTGGAGTCAGAAGGCAGAATCGTGTGACGCGATGAAGTATTTCTTCAGCTAGTTCCTCTTTACTGTTAAAATTAGAAACTCTGAAGAACTGGCTGCTTTTAAAAGGATATTATGGACATGACCTTTGATAAATGCTGGCCATGGAAGAGGAAGGGAGGAGGTGGTAATTTTTCTGTGTATCAGTACAGCAGAGACATGCCCGGGTCATTCAACCACTAGGATGTTGCTGCTGGGTGGCAAACATTACCCTGCCTATTGTTTCTGTAGCACTTTTTTTTTTTTTTTAAGTTAATTAAAGGGTTTAACAGACATTATCTCACATAACACACCAAAAAAAAAAAAAAAACCAAAAAAAAAAAAACCAAACCCCTTACTGTCGAGTCAATTCTGACTCATAGCGACCCTACAGGACAGAGTTTAGAGGTCTTAATAAAAAGCAAACCTGTTTTTTTCAATGTTGTGTGAAGGGCTCTTGGAATATTAAAAATATGGTCCCTGTCCCAGGGAGTTTATATGCAATTTTGATGCACATGTTGTATGGAAATTAATAATAGGTCTTTTGCAAATCATATTACCCATGAGGACTAAAGAGAAGTCCTTTAATTTTTCAATTGCTTTCAAAGGGATTATTGAAAATAATTTAATTAAAAAAATGAGAATAATATTGTATCAGACCAAACTAGTGTGCAAAATTTATTGACAGATGGAAGTTTCTTTTGAGTCAAAGCCACATATTTATTAGTTGATTAGAGAATAAAAGAAATTTTGATCCTGAATAATCTTAAACTTTTTCTTGCATTCTTTCTTGGTTTTTTAGTGAAAATTATGATCAGGTAGTCAACATTTTACTGATGAATTGGTTTCTAAAAATGCCTTCCTGCAGTTGTCTTTGGAGAGCTGGATTGTGGAGGCACAGATAACATTAAAGAAAAATTGCTTTCTCTAGTCTGTGCAGATGGTCTTGAAGGGTGCTGCTCTGACCATGGGAACTTGGGCCGGTATGTTAGTTAAAATGGAAGGAGGAAGAAAAATGACTTTTTCTTTCTTTTTTGAAATAAGTATTGAGGTTACATAATGTGTTTAACCTTGGGCTTTGTCAACAGTTTTAGAATAAAATGAAAAGTTCACAGGAACAAACCAGTGTAGTTTTCAGTTCAGCAACTTTAAATGACTTTTTCATTGTAAGTGAAAGTAGGAATTAACTTTCCTGATCAAATGTAGAATTTGTTTCCAGAGGTTGTCATTATCGTTTTAAAAAATGGGTATGTGTAAAATGTAATTTAGGAAAAGAAAAGAAAAGGAGTGTGTAACTTACGGTAATTGAACTTCAGTATGCTATATCTTTTAAAATGGTGATTGTATTTGCCTAAACTTTTTTCTTTTTTTTTCTTAAATGATGAAAGTAGTATTTGCTTGTTAGATGTATTTAATGATCTTCAAATTCCAGAGTCATAATATCTGTTGGAAAAGAAAAATGAAACAATAGAGAAATATATGAAATACAAAGGAGAGCCCTCCCTGTAGTCCCTGACCTTGGAGTTGCCATTCTGATCTGTTTCATACGTTGGTGTTTTGTTGTCTTGCTATCCAGAATATTTTCTAAGCAAAGGAAAACATACCTACCCAGATAATCATCATATCCAACGTTCAGGGGCCGGCCACCATTTTAAGTGCACATTAGCAATTTAAATTTTATGACAACCTTGTAAGACAGCTTCTGTTAGCAATTCTCATTTTATAGATGAGGAAATGGAGGCAGGGAGAAGTTAAAAGTGTTATGTATACACTATATATAATAAAAGAATTATATATATAAAATTGCACAAAGACACAGTTAGGGATGGGGTTCAAATCCAGGCATATCTACTCTAAGACAAAACCTTAATTACCACACATATGCCTAAATAAAAGAACTGAGAATCTATGTATGTCTAGAATTACAATTTTTGTTGTTAAAAAAAATAGGTTCATTCTATGCATATTTCTACATTTTACTTTTGAATTAACAATAACTCAAGCCCGTCTTTCCGTATCCATGTATGTAGCTCTATCTTATACTAACTAAAAGCTTTATGACTTTTAATCATTCTGTAATGTGTACACACAATCATTTGTTTTAGAGAGCTTCTCTTTTTTGGAAGATTTAGGTTACTTTTCTCTTATTCCTGGGTGCACAGTGCGGCAATGGACTTCCTTTCACATATATCTTTGTGTTCAGGTTGGGTCATTGCTGGCAGATAGATTCTTAGAAGTGGACTTTTTGAGTCAAAAACTGTTGATCTACAGTTTTGAAAGGTACCGCTAAATACCGACCGTACCAGTTTACACTCCAAAAGGACATTTTATCATAGAACAGGATGACACAAGAGAAATGCAGCCATTTCTTCAATAAGCAGTTGAGTTATATGGTGTGCACTCAGGAGTACCGTAAAAGAACCAAACACGTGGCTTCTAGTGCACTTATGTTAGGGCAGAAATACAAACAGTCAAACCGGCACAGGCAATTTCCAGAAGAAAGCAGATCGGTGGTTGCCGATGTGTCCTGATCCATTAGCTTTGCTCCTCTTCTTCTAGGAGACCTGAACCCCGTTTAGGTAGATCTTTTAGATCCAAGGGGTTCAAATGTTTTTGCTCAAGTCCCTTCAAAAATAATTTCAAAAAACAGTGTTCACAAATGTTTAACATACACATTTTTTTCATCTGAAGTTTAGACACAAAAGGCAAACTTCTGAGTGTATTATAAATATAAACATCAGAAAATAACTATTTTATCACCCTTCATTATCCAGTGTAATCCAACCACCGCACCTGCTTTATACTAACATTATCCAGTTAGAAAACACGTAAGTGAATTCTTCTTTAGAAAGAGATTTATGATATTTTTTTTGCATACACTTGAATTTCTATGCTACTTGCACCGTAGAATTTTAATCTAATGTAATATATTTTACATTTTGTATGTTAGATATGAAATTCTTATGTTGATTATCTTATATTTTACTGCAAGAAAAGTATGTATGTATGTGTTTTTACGAAAGAATTTAAAAAAATTCTGTGACCATTGTTGTTGTTAGGTGCCATCCAGTTGATTCCAACTCATAGAGACCCCATGTACAACAGAACGAAACACCGTCGGGTCCTGCACCATCCTCACAATTGTATTATGCTTGAGCCCATTGTTGCCACTTTTTTGCTGACCTTCTACTTTATCAAGCTTGATGTCCTGCTCCAAGAGCTGATCCCTCCTGATAATGTGTCCAAAGTACGTGAGACAAAGCCTCGCCGTCCTCACTTCTAAGGAAGGAGCAATCTGGCTGTACTTCTTCTGAGACAGATCTGTTCATTCTTCTGGCAGTCCATGGTGTATTCAATAATCTTCGCCAGTACCATAATTCAAAGGTGTCAATTCTTCTTCGGTCTTCCTTATTTGTTGTCCAGCTTTTTCATGCATATGAGACGATTGAAAACACTACACCTTGGGTCAGGCCCATCTTAATCCTGAAAGTGACATCTTTGTTTTTTAACCCTTTAAAGAGGTCTTTTGCAGCAGATTTACCCAATGCAATGCGTCTTTTGATTTCTTGACTGCTGCTTCCACGGTTGTTGGTTGTGGGTTCAAGTAAAATGAAATCCTTGACAACTTCAATCTTTTCTCTGTTTATCGTAGTGTTGCTTATTCATCCAGTTGTGGGGATTTTTGTTTTCTTTATGTTGAGGTGTAATCCATACCGAAGGCTGTGGTCTTTGATCTTCATTAGTAAGTGCTTCAAGTCCCCTTGACCATAAGACCCATTAATCTGGGTAAAGTATTTCAATTATTTTTCATTCACAATTGACCAAAGCAATTGTTTCTTGATAATCATTAAATATTGTCTAATTTACTTATCGATAAATCGTTTTAAAATAATTTTTAACATAAAAATTAAAATTTTATTGGAAATAGATCCCAACGGGATGGGTGAAAATTATTATTACTAAACGGAAATAACCTTCAACATCAGTTATTCCCGTTTTCCCTTTTGATAAAAGTAAACGTTGAAAAATATGCCCACGTAAATAAATAGAAGGGAATGGAAGTAATTTTATTATAGCAATGCTTCTCATTTCCTTCAACTAAAAAAAATCATGAGTGAACACTTGCCAAAAGTTGTTTTTATTAATATCTTGGACGACAACTTATTTAAACTTTTCTCAAATTTTATTAAACCTAAAAAATATTGGAAACATTCTGCCTTACAAAGGATTTGTTTACCGCATTGAGGTCTTTACTTTCTTAGTTTCTGGGAAGAGATATCACCAAGATTCATAAATAACCATTCATTATACGAGTTGTTGTTCAAATAGAGGCATTGCGTGTAGCATAGGAAGGCCTGGGAAAATCACAGTATTATAAATTTCAATATACTTTTGTCCATGTAATACTTTTTGAGAAAAGCTTTTATGGTAAATTTATGTCGATCAAACCTTGGAGCTGCAGTTTTAACTCACTGAATTTGTGGAAAATGTTCACCATATAATCTAATTGGAAAATCCAGTCCTCGTCAGAAAAAGTCTGATTTCATCTTTCAATTCAAAGAAACATGCTAAGACGGCTCACCGTGACGGGCATCTCATTTCTGAATTTTGAATCTGAGATTGAAGAGGCACAAAGCTTTGCTGTGAGTTTTTGCTTCGATGAAATAACACTCTGCTGTTGTCAAGATTTCTTCCTAATCTTTTTTCCATTTGTTCTTATGGGACTCTTGCTCAGGATTACTGTGCTCATTGACAATAGTAGAGGGTGGAAGAGGCAAGATTTTTAAATGAAATTTGTTGGCCCACCACTGCCTCACTCTTCAATATATCTGAAGTCAGAGCATACATATGAGCCAAAAAGGACCCAGAGCCCCCCTGCAAGCTTATGGTGACTTGGATGAAGATGGCTTAATATTACACCTTCGTTTGGTACCCTGGAGGTTTTTATCCCCTGGGATAATGCCTCTTAGTGACATTCTGGTTAGGAGTCCGTGGGTGGTGTAAATCGTTAATAGTTAATGTGTTTGAAGGTTGGAGATTCAAATCCACCTAGCAGCACATCAGAAGAAAGGCCTGGACATCTACTTTCAAAAAACTTTCATTGAAAACCCTATGGAGCACTGTTCTCCTCTGACACGGATGGGGTTGCCATGAGTCAGAACTGACACCATGGCAACTGGTTTAGGTTCTGGTTGGGTGAGGGTCTTGACTTCTCTTTTTAACCTGTGAGAAGGGCGACATTAAAAGGCTGACAAGAAGGGGAAAGGAGCAGACAGCACCACTCCAGGTGGGGTCCTGGTGGGATTTTGTTCCCTTAAAACTTTCCAGGTTGCTCTGCATCGGAATTGGATTGATGGCACAAAGTAACAGCAACAGCAACAGCATTCAGGTCGTTGTAGTGGACGAGTTAGTGATTGCAAGAAAAAATACCTTAATGAGCATTTACATTCGTTACTGAATCTGATCTTTTAGAATCTCTGCATATAATTATATTCAGATGACGTTGTAAGGAGGTATGGAATGGTCCATAAAAGTCTTGAAAAGGGAAAAGTTACAGAACTATAGGTTTTAATGTTGAAGTAAAATAAGAAAATATTAGCCATGTTGTTTTTGGTGGCTGAGAACCTCTAAATTTTACTGAGTGTATTTTACGCAAATAACACGTGTTTTTCTATGTTCGTTCGTTCCTGTGCCAACCGGTCCCTCCTCCACCCTGGAGGTATTTTCACAAGTACCTGCTGCGCCAATTTTTACGTGTTGCTGTAAAAAAATTAGCATAGAGTGCTGACAAAAATACCTCACAGGGAGGGAGCAGTTGGCAAACAAAGGTAGAAGGCCTGTGTTATTTGCATAAAATACAGTAATTTTGTATTTTAGAGTGGAAACAAATAAATTTTTAAAAAGTAGATCCTGATGCATGGCAGCCCCTGTGTAACAGAATAGTACTGCCCCATGGTGTTCCCTTGGCTACAATCTTTATGGAAGCAGTTCGCCAGGCCTTTCTTCCTTGGAGCTGCTGGGTGGGTTCGAACTGCAAGCCTTTAAGCTAGCAACTGATTGCAAACAGCTCTATTGCAATTCTCCCATGAATCGTTTGGAAATGATTGCAAATTCTCTCAGTATATCAGTTTCCCTAAAATAAAGCATTAAAAGTACTTCATTATCCGTAATTCCATGTTGAGTTAAAATCAAAATCTGCTTTCTAGGTCAACCTTCATTAAGCTATTAATATCCTGTTCACATTATAAGGCTTTTTAATTTCCTGTATTAGCAACTGCCAGTAGCTGAGTATGAATGTCATTGTTTTGAGTATTAATTGCTACTTGAATTCTCTTCAGCAGTTTTGCTCTCATGTCAGCAACCTTCAGGATAGCACACACAGGTACGAGGAACTTCCCTAACTTGTCTGTATTTATTGAACCTTACTTATGTTTTATTTTAGTTCTGGTGACGGATGTGCCTGTTTTTTTTTATGATTTGCATGAGTGCAAATGTCAAAAATTCTCAAAGGGACACTCCGTTAAGTGGTACATTTAGGAAAGCCTGAATTTCATTTCGGCTTTGTTTTCAAGAAAATAAAAGCCTCTTGGCTATTCAAAAAAATAAATAAATAAAAGAGAACTCAATGTACTAAGCCCAGACAGCATCTGATTCTTCATTAATTATTTTAATTGGTATATAGTTTCTTCATGGTGATTCATGGTGCCCCCACGTGTGCTGAGTAGAACTGCACTCCAGTGGGAATCGAATGGACAGCAACTAACAACAATGTTGTTTCTTCCAAAACAATAAGGATTTTACATATATTATATCCTTCTAAAAACAAAAAAAAGAAACATCAAGGAAATATGATTGGGTGGCAAGCACACTAGAGTGAAAGACGTTTTGAGTCTGGGCTCTGCTCTGTGACTTTTACCATAAACCTGTCTCTCAGCCTCTTTTTTTTCCAGTTATTTACATGAGTGGTTGAATCATGGTGTTTATTCTTATTCCAAACTCTGTATCTTATGGCTTCACAGAACAGTAATCCTGTTTTTGTATTTCACGATTATAAAAGTAATAAAAACAGTAGAGAACACAAACCGTTTAGATATACAGAACCCAAAATGCAGAATAGCCCTGCCGATTGAAACCTCAGCTAAAAGGATCCTTTACTGTTCGCTGATGGCTGAGTGATACGCCCTCGCCTAAGTTTGCCATTGTTTGTTTACCTACTAAAGGGCATTTGGAGCACTTTCAAGTTTCAGTTCTACCAGCAGACCCTCCCAAAAAACATTCTTATACATATTTTAAATTGCATACACGAAAATGCTGCATCTAAGTATATGAACATTTCAGTTTTAATCTTTGTTACCAGAGATGCTATAGCAATTTACAATTACACACCTATCTCCAAAATGGACCTCAGAGATTTTTTCATTCTTTGCCAATTTGGAAGTTGAAATAAACAAGGTCTGTCCCTTCTTGGGTCCCCTCCCTCTGCCCAGGTCTTTGTGAATCACCCCTTCATTAAAGTCTCTCCAGGTACCCCTGAGATTATTCCTCATGTTTCTTCATGTTTGAGACTCTGTTGTTTCAACACTTGATGGTGGTAAAAAGTCTATTCACTAATGCATCTAAGAATCTGTTGGGCCTGGTGCTTCACTGGAAACTGAAGCTATAGTGGTGAGCAAAAGTGGTATCATTCATAGTTGCTTTCATGGAATTTACGATTCCATGAGTCAGGGAATGTGTATAATTTTCCAAATTTTGGAGAGGGCCCTGTGAATGCAAAGGGACCTGACCCAGTCTGATGGGTGGTGGCTGGTGGGGAGAGGAGACTTGGGAAGGGCTCCCTGAAGTGATCTTAGCTCTAAAGATGAGTAAGAGAGAATTGCCCAAAGTGAAGGGTGTAGTAAGAGGGCTGGGAAAAAGAGCTTTGTAATCACAGCAGACTGAACACGCAAACGCCCTGTGGGAGGAGGCAGCAAGGCAAGTTTGAGGAGCTGAGAGAAGGCCATGTGGCTGGAGCTCAGAACACAAGGTGAAGCTTGGTGAAAGGTAAAGCCAGAACAGAGCAAGGGCTAGAATAAAGCCTGCCCTATCAGCCAGATTCAATTTTATCTTAAATGCCACAGAAAGCCAGTGAAAAAATTTAAGCGAAGGTGGAAGTAGGGACGGTGATGCAATGTGTGTGACATGATTAGATTTTTATTAACATAAATTCTAATAAAAATATGAAATGAATGCTTAGATTTTAAAAGTAACACTCTTGATCATCTTGTACCCGTTACCCATGTAAGCAGAGAGCTCATAATTCTTTTGGAAGTAGCTTTCTTCAACAGTGCAGTTATTTTCCAGACTTCAACAGGGGTGTACTAATAAAGTCATTTTCCTACAGGGCGGAAAGTCTCAGTCCAATTTAGCATCCACAAGTAGCAGTTTTGTTATAAGTTAATCCTTAACTGCTTGACCGAAACAGGGACAATAGTGAATGTGTATGAACCATTCAATGCAAAAAACCCTTTAGTGTTTTAAACATCCTCCTGATTAAGGCTGTTAAAAAACAAAAGTTAAACGAAGGGGGTTGAAATCAAGAGCAGTTTTAGATGTACGGTTTCAGCGTTGGGACCGATGTACAAAAAATAGCTTAGTAGAGCAGGGTCCAGTTTGCTCAGATGGAAGTAGTCACACCTCTATTCTTTAAATAGAGGCCATTGAAATAGGCCTACTTTTTGCAACCTTGTGTTCCCCTCTGGTAGGATTAATGTCTTTTGTTTTCAAGGCTTAAGGCAGCCTCATTTGTTTTTCATGTGATAATATCCTCTGTTGTGGCCTTGAGTTACCCATTAAGCAATAATGGGGGTTTGGAATGGTAGTATTTGGAGGGATGCTATTTAACGTTACTTTTTTTAGCTCTCAGATATAGAAAGGGTCTAGGAACTATTCCTGAGTTATTTGGAGGGCCGTTTGCATTTTCATGCTTTTAAGAAGTGAGTTTGTGGAATTGCTAAGACTAGAGAAAAGCCCAAGCTAACTCACAAATGGTGCAGCTGGTGCTGAACTCTGCCTCCCACCGTCTAAATTCTTTATGTATTAAAAAAAAAAAATTTACTGGCTAAGAAAGTCTCTTTCCTTCACTGTTTCACAGCAGCTTCATCAGGGCTGAGACTGATTAATGTAGCTAGGCCAGAGACAAAAGCATTGTGCTTGCCATGTGCATTTGAGGTCACTTAGAAAATGATTTTGTTTTTCTGATTTCTTGGCACCCGGAAAGCTCCCACCAGCCCTTTCTCCTCCCACCTACCACCACACTGTAAATAAAAACCAACTCATAGGCACCAATGGGATATATCTGCTTCTTAAATTTCTCAATTGACCTATTATCTCAGAAGGCCGTAAAACTTGAAAACTGAAAAGGCTAACAGAGCAAAAAGTTTAAACAAATTCCTGGATGACTTTGAAGGTAGGATGTGTGGGGAGAATCTCCGTTGTTTGTTTAGGGATCAGGATGGTAAGACCACTTGATCGCTCTGAATTACAGCCAATCACAAATCCTGGTAGGTTGTCAAAAAGCGGGGAAAGCCTGTTTTTGCTTTCAGAAGCTGACAGTTCAGTCTCCTCTCCCTCCACCTGGCCCCTTGGAGCACTACAGCCAGAGATTCTTGAATCCATTTGGAATTCTCGCTCAACAGCCCTAGTTTGAGGCTAAGGATAAGTTGTGAATTTGGAGACCGTCTTGCCTGTTTTGACAAACTTGAATTCACTGGATAATTCTGTGACCAACTGCATTGTTTCATTATATAGACCAAGTATTCTGGGCTCCAATCCAAAACGTGTGCAAATAGATCAGCCCCAGAAGGTAGCCTGAACATCTTTGGAAAGTGCGTAAACTGGGCAAAATACTAGATAATCTGTTATATTTTAAGTCTTACACATGTGTGTATCTTTATGTATAAATGTGTGTGTGTGTGTGTGTGTGTGTGTGTATATGTAGGAGTTCCTGGGTGATGCTAATCGTTAAGTGCTCGACTACTCACCAAAAGGTTGGCAGTTCGAACCCACTCAAAGTTGCCTCAGGAGATAGCCCTGTTAATCTGCTTCCAAAAGGTCGAAGTGTTGAAAACACAATGGGGCAGTTCTGCTGGGCACACACGGGTTTACCATGAGTCAGAATTAACTCGATGGCAACTAACAACAACATACATATATGTATATATCTTTGTATGTGTACATATATGTATGTATATACGTATATAGGAAACCGTGGTTGTGTAGGGTTTCCTTTCAGCTGCTGACCAAAAGGCCAACAGTTTGAATCCACCAGGTGCTCCTTAGAAACTCTGTGGGCAGTTCTACTCTGCCCTACAGGATCACTATGAGTCAGAATTGACTCGATGGCAATGGGTTTTATACATAGAAATTGTATATATATATCGACTCGACGGCATGGGTTATGTGTATATATAAAAATATATATATATATATGTATATATATATACACACACATACCTGTGTGTGGATATACGTGTGTGTGTATATATATGTAAATTATATATATAAATTCACAGAAAGGGACAGCGCACATACCATGAATAAGAGGAAGTCTACTTTATGCAGTTAATTTGGTGATATCTACACCCACTCAGTAATTCAATGTTGGCCTTTATTTCTTTTTATTTTGAAAGAAAACTATTTATATGATTTTGAGGAGCCTGTTAAAATTAGCTGATATTTTAAGATTCTTTAGACATTTTACATGATTATAGAACATGGGGACATAAGTTCAGAAAAACTGGAAGGCTCTCAAGGCAGAAGAACTGCCATATTTGGGAGTTCTTGGCAAAGTTTTATGTAAACTGTATGCTTTTCACTTGGGGAGTCTTTACAGTGAAATTAAAAGCACCCACCATACTTTATCCATGGTCTTTTATTCACAGAATTAATCTAGCAAAGCTATTGATCTATATGGAATTTATGGATAGACAAAGCATTGAGAGCTCAGACAGAGCACAAAGCTGCAGAATTGGCTCCTGAAGCTAAAAACCAGCATGAATTTGGGAAGAATTTTGGTTTATAAATACAATTCTGAGTAAAGATAGAAACCGGGTATATTTCAGTAGAAATAGAAACCTGGTGATGATTAATGGTACCCACTTAACTGAAGGTAGTTTCCTGGGAAGTAGAAGATCCTTGCCCTCTAAGAAGTCAGAAAATGGGCCCACAAAGGCATGTATTTAAACACACAATACAAAAACATGCATGAAAACGATGGCATAAAAGGGAGAAATTCAGAATATTGCCCTCACTACACATGAACACAAACACATTCGCCACCGACTATGACTATAAAATCCAGGAATTTAGAGCTCTGAAGTCTACTCACGGAGCATTTAGCAGCCTGAACAAACCAAAACTGTGATGTCAACCAGCTTCCCCGATGTGACACAACAGCTTCCCGTCCTCCATTGCTCTAAAGACCATATGTGCCCTCTGGTGCTTGGCTGCCTACTGAACTGCCTTGACTCTGTGACTTGACTCACTCACTTCTCCATAGAATAACAGTCTTGCTGAGGTTGAGAGCAACTGTGAAGCTGTTGTCACTTTCTCCTAAGCCTTGCTTTAAATCTTCACTGAAGGTGACATTATTGCCACGCATTCCCAGAACACATCCCTTATCCATATCTCCTTTCCAAAGCAGCTGGCAAGTTGACACAGAAGCTGAAGTTTGTTAGGCAATTCAGAGTAAAGACCTTTTCAGATATTGGGGGTCTATGTCTAGTGTCAGAAGAGGGTCTCCAGAACAAATGTGGGTGAAAAACCCGCAGCAGAAATTCAGGAGATGGTGGAGTTGAGGATACGTTCATCTGATTGACTAACTGACAGAAAAGATGCGCAGAGCAGAGGGAGGAATTGAGTCAAGAAGAAAGAAAAGGGACAGGAGATGGACCATCCCCTCTCTGTCTGAAAATGGAAGGGGAGTAGCACAGAGGAACGTTGAGGTGGAGAGAGGGGTGAAGCTTTGCAGTAATCTGATGGAGAGAGGACAGAATTTGTGGGAACTTGATATCAATGACCTTGAACCTCTTACCACTGTAAGAAATGAAGTCATCTGCCAATAGCATGATGCATAGAGCTGGATTTTGAGGAGAGTTAGAAAGGGCTGGGCTAATTATTGAAGTGAATTTTTAATCCACATTGATTCACTCATTTATCTAGGCACGGCATTTATATTTTTGCTCTTCATTGTGTATCTGATGCCCCGTTAGGGACATGTACAGTGACAAGGGAGCTGAGGTTCCTCTTTCCATCAAGAGGCAGTGTAGCATGGTGCCTTTTTCTTCTAAGCCTGATGCATGTACATACAGTGTCTGGATCCCCTGGGAAATGGTAGAAATGCAGAGTCCCAGGCTCCAGTCAGTCCTCCTGAATCAGAATCTGCATCTTAGCAAGACACTTTGGTGAATGTGTGTATGTTAAGGGCCAGAAGCATTGGTATGATGTAGACCGTTCTTTCTGGAGCCATACGCCTGGGTTCAAATTGTAGCTTTTACCATTTGCTCTCTGTAGCCTTGGGGAAGTTATTTAATCTCTCAGATTTCTCTAATGTAAACTGGGAATAATAATAATACCTATCCATAGGGTTTTTTTTTTTTTTTAAGAGTAAGGGACTTAATACTTATAAAATTTCTAGACACATAGTAAAGAGTGTATGTTATTAGGTGTGGCAAGTCGGTTCCAACTCATAGTGATCCTATATACAACAGAACAAAGTGCTGCCTGGTCATGCCTCATTCTCACAATCATTGCTTTGTTTGAGCCCGCTGTTGCAGCCACTGTGTCAGTCCGTCTCATTGAAGGTCTTTCTCTTTTTTGCCTACCCTCTATTCTACCAAGCATTATGTCCTTCTCCAGGGAATGGCCCCTCCTAATAACTTGTCCAAAGTGAGTGAGACAAAGTCTTGCCATCCTCGCTTCTAAGGAGCATTCTGGCTGTACTTCTTCCAAGACAGATTTGTTTGTTCTTCTGGCGGTCCATGGTACATTTCAGTATTCTTTGCCAACATCATAATTCAAAGGCATCAATTCTTTTTCGGTTTTCCTTATTCATTGTCCAGCTTTTGTATGCATATGAACCAAAAAAAAAAAAAAAAAAGTTGCCATCGAGTTGATTCCATAGAACAGAGAAGAACTGCCCCATGGGATTTCCAAGCAGTGGCTGGAGCATTCAAACTACTGACTTGTTGGTTAGCAGCCAAGCTCTTAACCACTGTCCAGACCAGGGCTCCATGGCTTGGGACAGGCACACCTTAGTGCTCAGTATATAAAGTACTGATAAATAAAAATAGACAGTTAGACAAAATCCAGAATGTAATAGGAACAGAGAGCATGAGCTAGTGCGTCTCAAGGAGGTAACGCCACTCCCTAGAGCACATTTTAGAAATTTGGGGGAGATTTTGGTTGTCCTAATGATTGAGGACTTTGGTGGGCAGTGGCCAGCCACATGGTGCACAAGTTTCAGATTTCCCAGTAGACATTTCATGTAGGTGAAAAAAGACTTTATAATGATTTGAGGCTACATATAACTCTGTCTTACATGTAATTGCAAGAGTATTGTGTTTTTGCAGTTTAATATAAACTGAATTTTCCAGGAATGCAACTGCCTTGTAAATTGAGGGATGATTGTACTTTGTTTGGTTCAGAACATTACCAAGAATCATTCACCATTTCAGAGTGTCACGGGTACAGCACCAATTGCAGCATTTCAGTCGTGGGTGAAGTGCACCCCCTTCGGTGTGCGGCCCTCTCCGTGGCTCTGCTTATCTGTACAGACATCGGAAGGCTTCACCAGGCCTTCTAGTGAAGCTACCCAAGCACTGAAATATTGAAATACATGTGCTTTTCAGAATAATTGAGTTTTCTTTTTTTCTTTATTTTAAAGTTAGGTAATTATGTTGATTTTTAAGAAATTATATGGGTAGATGGAGAGGCTACATTATCTGTGTGTCATATTTCATTACAAATATTTACTGGACAGTGGCAGAGTCGAGATTGCTATGGACGGCCATAGCAGGAGTTTGTCAGAGGTGTGGGAAAAACAAAACAAAACAGCAGGTGCCATAGAGTGGATTACAGCTCATGGTAACCTCATGTGCTCCACAAGGTTTTCAATGGCTGCTTTTTTGGAAATGGATGTAGAGTGCCAGGCCTTTCTTCCGAGGCACCTCTGGGTAGACTTGAACTGCCATCCTTATGGTTAGCAGCTACTCCTTTACATGTTTGATACATTGTTGTTCATAGTAAGTATATATCACCCCTTTAAACAATTTGAGGTTTTCACAAGTGATTTGTTTTCTTTCTAGGTCCCAAACTATTTGCAGACTGGAAGTCAATTTTGAATATCTTTGTGCCCCAGTAACTAAAATAGTGCATGGCATAGAATAAGAACTCAAAATCCCTTTGATGAATGAACGCTTGTATGTTTGGGGAAGTAAATTGAGTTGAAGTCATACTTCTTAAGTCCAGCTTCCAAATCTGTCACTCACTGAGTGTTTCAACTTGGATGTTGTTGTTGTTAGTTGTCACTCTACGTATACATAGCACCCTACGTATAACAGAACAAAATGTTGCCTGGTCCTGCGCCATTCTCACAACCACTGTGTTTGAGCCCATTGTTGCAGTTAGTGTGTCAGCCCATCTCATTAGAGGGTCTTCCTGTTTCTTGTTTACCCTCTACTTTACCAGGCATGATGTCATTCTTCAGGGATTGGTCCTTCCTGATAACATGTCCAAAGTAAGTGAGACAAAGTCTCTCCATCCTAGCTTCTGAGGAGTATTCTGGCTGTACTTCTTCCAAGACAGATTTGTTTGTTCTTCTGGCCATCCACGGTATATTCAATATTCTTTGTTAACACCTTAATTCAAAGGCATCAATCAATTCTTCTTCAGACTTCCTTGTTCATTGTCCAACCTTTGCATTCATATGAGGCAATTGAAAAGACCATGGCTTGAGTCAGGCGCGACTTAGTCATCAGAATGAAATCTTGGCTTCATCATCCAAAATCTGGGCTAATAACACATACCCAGTTTATGGATGACCTTGCTCTTAAAATCAAAAGAGAGAAGTCCGATAAAACCGTTTAGAAACCACAGAGCCTTAACCAAATGGAAGGTTTAAGAATTCCCAGAAAAAGTGTGGGATCAGATTTGCGTTTATTTCAAGATGAATGGTGCGTTCACTGAGGGTACTCATTTTTTCCTCTTGTGAAGAAAGGAACAGGGTCAGAGGTGAAATAATGGTTCTGAAGATATTCCTGGTGTTCTGGCATTACTAACATTGTCTAGGCCGTTTTGTTTGGAAAGGTTTAGAACCACTGGTTTCTGAGACAAACTTAGATCAGATCCCAGTTCCATCATTCCCAACGCTCTATGAGCTTGGCAAACTGCACTTTGCACCCTTATAGTGGACATGATAATAGCTATATCCTTGTTATTAGTTGATCTGAAAATTAAATGAGGTAATATATTGAGGATACTTGGAAAAAAACCTAAATATCAATGGTTATTACTATAGACTAGGTAACCTGAAGCATCCAGTTCTGGGTAGTTCAGTTTTACAAGCCTATGAGCCAAACCAGTTGCTGTTGAACCAGTTTCGACTTACGGTGACCCCACGCGTGTCAGAGTAGAACTGTGCTCCAGTGGCTGAATTTTGGGAAGTGATCACCAGGCCTTTCTTTCGAGGCAGCTCTGGGTAGACTCCAGTCTTTCAGTTAGCAGATGAATACATCGGTTGTTTGTACCAACCAAGAGCTGGGAAAAAAAAAAAAAAAAAAAGATGTTTTCCATTTTGATTCATGACTGAGGCAAACAAACAAACCAATCATTGATCGCCTCTCTGTTGGAGTGTCTGAATTCACCTTTTTCATGATGTGGATAGACAGAACTTGTCAGTTGACCTCACATAGATGACTTGCATTCTAATATAAATGTCTTTTCATAAATATTTTTTTAAGTAACTGCAACTTTTTGGCACTATTTAATAAGAATCCAGAAATGGAAACTTACAAGAAGCTTGAAAAAGTCCTTGAGTCCTGTGGTTGCTTTATAGAATCTGTTTATGTTTCCAAACAAAGCCAAGGTTGTGTCAGTTATCATAGGAAGGCGCTAGATTGTCTCTTTGCCAATGTGCTTGTTTGAGAGGTGAGCACATTAGGCTGTCTTCACACATGATGGCTGCCCGCTATGAGCCCAGGAGTAGCTTTCCTGTATGCCATCAATGAGTGGCTCTTCATTAGGGTAAGATCTCAAGCAGCAACCAAATGCATTAATGCAATAGGTATTAGGAAAGACTTTCAGAGAGGAAAAGTTCAAGGTCAAACTTAGAATGCACAGAGTTTTCAATATTTAATATTTATTTACTATTTAAAGAGATCTGAAAGTTCCATATTTCATAGGATTAGCTATACTTCTGAAATATTTGACTGCATGTTTTCTTGAATGCAATTGAAGCAAAAAGATAAAAATTTCAGAAAATTTTAGCTTAGCTTTCTGTTATTTTTTCCAACATTTTATGAAACTTTTCAAACCACGTTAATACTATGGTATGTCATGTAGAAATCATGCATTTACCTGACCCACGCCCCTTTACCTGGTCCCTGGTTCTATCCTTTTTTTTTTTTTTTCTATCCTAGTCGTATGTTAATTGTATCTGTATACATCCTGAATCTCACAACACAATGCTATCATTTTTACTTCTGACAGTAGTATATATTTTAAAGAAATTAAGAGGAAAACTTGTCTATTTCACATACCCACTTATTTACCATTTCTCATGCTCCTTATTCATTCCTGAAGATCCAAATTTCCACCTCATATCATTTTTCTTCAGCCTGAAGAATATCTTTTAGCATTTTCTCTAGTACAGGTCTGCTAATATCTTTATTTCATCTTTATTCTTGGAGGATTTTTTTTTCAATTTTTATTGTGTTTTAAGTGAAAGTTTACAAATCAATTTGGTCTCTCATACAAAAATTTATATACACCTCGCTATTTTTTTTATATACTCCTAGTTGCTCCTCCCCTAATGAGACAGCACACTCCTTCCCTCCAGCCTCTCTTTTCATGTCCGTTCAGCCAGCTTCTGACCCCCTCTGCCCTCTCATCTCCCCTCCAGACGGGAGCTGCCCACATAGTCTCATGTGTCTACTTGATCTGAGAAGCTCACTCCTTACCAGTATCATTTTCTATCCCATAGTCCAATCCAATTCCTGCCTGAAGACTTGGTTTTGAGAATGGTTCCCGTCTTGGGCTAACAGAAGGTCTGGGGACCATGACCTCCGGGAGTCCTTCCAGTCTCAGTCAGACCATTAAGTCTGGTCTTTTTACGAGAATTTGAAGTCTGCATCCCACTGCTCTCCTGCTCCCTCAGGGGTTCTCTGTTGTGTTCCCTGTCAGGGCAGTCATTGGTTGTAGCCAGGCACCATCTAGTTCCTCTGGTCTCAGGCTGATGTAGTCCCTGGTTTATGTGGCCCTTTCTGTTTCTTGAGCTCATAATTACCTTGTGTCTTTGGTGTTCTTCATTCTCCTTTGCTCTTGGAGGATATTTTTGCTGAATATAGAATTATGGATTGACAGGATTTTTTTTTCCTTCTCTTTCAACACTTAATGCATGTTTGCCCACTTTCTTCTTGTGCCTATTGTCAGTTCAAGCCATTCAAACCATTGTTCTGTTCCCCTGTATCTTTGAAGATTTTATCTTCGGTTTTATCACTTTCATTATGAGTCTAGGCATGCTTTTCTTTACATTCATTTTACTTGGGTTTTGCTGAGCTTCTTCAGTCTTTTATAAAATTTGACAAAATTTTGGCCATTATTTCTTCAAATACTTTTTCTGCCCCATCTTCTTTTCTCATTTTGGGACTCCAGTTGTTGTTGTTAGTTACCATCAAGTCAGTTCCAACTCAAAGCGACCCTGTATACCATAGAACGAAACACTGCCAGATCCTGCACCATTCTCACAATCATTGTTATGCTTGAGCTCGTTGTTGTAGCCGCTGTGTCAATCCGTCTCATTGAGGGTCTTCCTCTTTTCTGCTGACCCTGTACTTTACCAAGCACCATGTCCTTCTCCAGGGACTGATTCCTCCTGACAACATGTTCAAAGTATGTAAGACTCAGTCTTATCATCCTTGTTTCTAAGGAATATTGTGATTGTACTTCTTCCAAGACGGATTTTTTTGTTCCTTTGCAGTCCATGTTCTTTCCCAACACCACAATTCAAAGGTGCCAGTTCCTCTTCAGTCTTCCTTATTCATTGTCCAGCTTTCATATGTGTATGACGCAATTGAAAATACCATGGCTTTGGTCAGCACACCTTAATCTTCAAGGTCACGTCTCTAGTTTTCAACACTTTAAAGAGGCCCTTTGGAGCAGATTTGCCCAGTGCAATGCATCTATTGATTTCTTGACTGCTGCTTCCATGGGTGTTGATTGTGGGTCCAAGTAAAATGAAACCCTTGACAACTTCAATCTTTTCTCCGTTTATCATGATGTTGCTCATTGGTCCAGTTGTGAGGATTTTTGCTTTATGTTGTGTAATCCATACTGAAGGCTGTGGTCTTTGATCTTCATCAGTAAGTGCTTCAAATCCTCTTCACTTTCAGCAAGTAAGGTTGTGTCGTCTGCGTATCACAGATTGTTAATGAGTCTTCCACCAATCCTCCAAATGCATGTATGTTAAACTTTTTAATATTTTACCATCTTATATTATTTTAATCATTTTATTCAACATAATTTCTAAGTGTTGTAAAGAGATGCAAATAATACGGTTTTCTCAAACTCGAATATTTCAGGATTCTTTGAAAAAGTAAAACCTTTTCAAATGGATAATTACTTGTTTCTAAAAAAGAATACTGTTCAACTTTCCAACAAATATATGTGCCCAGCCCTTTATGTAAATCCACCATGGCTATAGTGTTTGATTAGCTAAATTACCATCTTACTCATGATGTACATGTTTCTACATATTGACAACCCAAACCAAACAGCTTTGTCCAGTTGTGATGACCAAACTTCCACTGATAGGCAAATGCTCCAACCTTACTTAGTTCTTGGCAGTGCTTCTTTTAAGTGGAACTCCCTTTCTGCTCCAGCATCACTAAGCTTTTCTGTTTATGTCTTATATAAAGACTTAGTTGCATTTCTGTTATAGAGACCATAGTGCAATTCTAAGTAGACTTGCCCTTTTAGGAAATTTGTGCTTCAAAATCTAGGTCTTCGTTTAGAACAAGCTATAAGGCCTCTCTGTCCTGAGCAAGACTTAAAGACTCCTTCTTAGCATCACATTGGCAAATACCTTGGAAGCCAGCCGTTTGGAGGAACCCAATTGACCAATGAAGCCTGGAGGCTTGGTGAAGACCCAACTCTGACCTTTTAGTTTTAGACTTTTTTTTTCTTCTTTTTAGGAAAATAGAAGCAAAAACTGCTTACTGTTGATTGTAATGTGTATCAACTTTTGAAATTCGGCAGTTGAGCATTAAACTTGTTTTACTCTGCACATTTGCTTTTGTTGAATTAAGTCCAGGTCTCTTCATTTCCCAGGGCATCAAATCTTGGTTAAATTCCATGGGAAAGGATTGTGTTCCGGGTATATAAACATCCAGCCAAATACTTGTAGAATTTGGGAAGAGCATACATTCTTAACAGTGACTCAATTCAAATACACGCATGTAGATTAAACTTCTTTTTCGAGGAAGCATATTGTGTTAGTAGTCTTGAAATTGATTTTCCCAGCCTGATTCAAAGAATTCCCTTCTTCCAGAATGAAATACACCTTAAGTTCAGGTGGGAGGATTCACATCACCCTAAAGTACTTGCTTGGGGAGAGGCATGTACCTTCTAGAAAGCACAAGAAAGATAGAATCAGGAGGTGAATTTTAGCTGAATTTGGCATGTCTGAAGTTAATTGAATTTCTCTAAACAAACCATTGCTTACAGTTTTAAATTGTTTTCATTTTGAGTTATTTTGGTTTAAAACAGAACAAAATTTAAACAAACAGCCTGCTTAATGTAAAATAAACTTGTAACTTAATTTGCACATTTGTTGGATGCTTGTTTTGAAATTTTTGTGGTGAAGTGGAGCTAGACACATAGGATTACAAGCCAGGTATATGTGGGTTTGAATCCTGGCTGACTAGCTCTGTGGCTTTGGGGAAGTCACTTAACTCCGCTGAGCCATAGTTTTTTTTTCTCTTTGAAACGATAATATCTACCCTTCAGGGTGGTTAGATAATTAGAGATTTTATAGAGAGAACAACCATCCTTGGTGAGTCTTCAATAAATGCTATTGTTTTTGGGAATAGATATGACCAAAAAAAGTGAAAGCAAATGTTGATGAGTAATAATGTGCGGTTATGCTGTTTTCATAGTGGTGGTATGGGGTTGGGAAAATTAAGACTGTATTTAAAAACTTATTGTGAAATGCGTACCACACATACCATGCATAAACCATGAATGTGTACTAGAATGAATTTAATAATAATAAACACCTGTGGAGCCCCCTGGAGGTGCAGTGGTTAAGAGCTTGGCTGCTAACCAAAAGGTCGGCAGTTCAAATCCACGAGCTGCTCTTTGGAAACCCTATGAGGCAGTTCTCCTTTGTCCTATAGGGTCTCTATGAGTCAGAATCGACTCAATGGCAATGGGTTGGATTTGGTAACCATCACCTGAAACATCAGCTTTTTAAAAAATACTTAAAAAAAACTTCTTATGGAATTATACATCCAGAAAAGTGCTCCAGTTATAAGTGTACAATTCAAAACAGTTTTCACAAACTGAGCAAACTTAATATAACTGTTGTGCAGATGAAGAAATAAGACATTTCCAGCATCCCCCAGAATCCTCTTTTGCCCCCTCTATTCACTACTCATCCCCAACGAAGGTGATGTTACCGGTCTCCGGGCTTCCCACGCAGTGCGTGAGTTTGCCTGCTTTTGAGCCTTATACACAGGGAACCACAGTCTTCTTCAGCTCAGTATTATGCTTGTGGTGTTTGTTTTTAAAAGCCTGTTTATTATGGAAAATTTCAAATGTACACAAAGGAAGAAAAAGTACAATGCATCGTAGTATTTCCATCACCCTGGTTAAAACCATCCTTAACTCATAGTCACTTTGTTCCATCTGAATTCCCAGGGAACAGTATTTCTCCGCTGTGTCTCATAGGTGATGTTTCGTAGTTGGATTATTCACAGAAGGATCTGAATAAAATACACATCTTTTCTTAAATACCCAGTTGTAAGAATGGGGTCTGTGCTTTCTATGTGCTGGCTAGCTCAGTGGAATTGCAATTATGATACATATGAAAGAGAGAAAAAGTCTATATATTTTCAGATTAGACCTGTCGTTGGGGCTTCTAACACCAATTCCTTTTGTGCTGTGGAAGTGAACTTCTAGCTGATCTTTTTTTTATGTCTTTGGTTTTATGAAGTACAGCTTTTGGTATTTTGCCTCTGATTTACCTGCAAAGTCACCAGCACAGTAGACAATGTTAGCTCAGCTTCCTGAAGAAATATCTCAGGGAGACCCAAGATAGTTACCTGAAAGGAGCTATGTACAGAAAGCCAGAGTTCTCTGACCTTCAAGTTCTCACTTCTGTCAGATGGGGCTGGAGAGAGAGAGTGACTTTAAGGATATAGATGTAACAGGACAGGAGGGCACAATCAGATGGGTCTTTAAATGATTTTTTCTATAGCTATTTCATCTTGCTTTCAAACTGTTATTTTCCTGACCACAGAAAATATCTGATGGCGCCAATTAAATATCTCTGTCATTTCCAGTTTAAAACGTTTCAGGTAATGTTGGTCTTCTTGAGTTTCTGCTTCCTTACCCGTCTTCTGTGCAAGTTTTCCTCTTTGACCGCCTCCACCGCAGCGTGGTACCTGGGCACAGGCGGAGAGGCAGCTAGTCCTTGCGATGGTCTCTGCTTGATCCCGGGATTTCTTAGTGCTTGATGTCAAGCCATGTCTTCTGTGGCATAGTTGGCATTCATGGTCATTGAGAGTTCTGTGTCTTTTGGAGGATATCCAGCCTCTCTCCAGTGGATGACCCTGACTGTTTGCCTCTAGTCGTAAGCTTACCTCCCACTGTGGACTCCTCGCCCCAACCCCAGACGTTCTTATGTCCACTGACCTTACAGCTTCCCTTGGAACTGGTACACTCTTGGAACTCTCTGGGGAGTAGCAGACTCAGAGAGGCTATTCTTAGGTCTGGTCACCTCCCTCACCTTTGCCATTCTACTGTGCCTGGGTCAAACTGGGCATGCTATAATAGGGGTGGTTGAGCTTAGACTACTTAGACTCCTTTACATCATAACCACCTACTTCTTTCTCCATGGCTTGTTGTAAAACTTTATGCTTTCCAGTCTTGCAGGACTGATTCAATGCCTTCCTTTAGTAACATAAACCAAACCAGCTGCTGTCCAGTTGACTGATTCACGGAGCTCCCGTATGTGTCAGGTAGAACTGTGTTCCATAGTGCTTTCAGTAGCCGATTTTTTGCAATTAGATCACTGGGCCTTTCTTCCGAGGTGCTTTTGGGTGGATTTGAACTTCCGTCAACCTTTAGTTTAGCCGCTGAGCATGACATATTCTAGTTGCTACATTTAAAAAAAAAGAAAAAAAGTGAAATTAATTTTTAAATTATTTATTTAATCCAATATATCAAAAACATTATAATTTTAACATATAATCAATATAAAGATTATTGAGATTTTTTTAACTTTTTTTTTAATTTTTGTACAAAGTCTTCAAAACCTGGTAAGTATTTTATACTCATCGCACATCTCAGTTTGGACCAGCCGCATTTAAAGATAAGTGGCTGCCATATTATGTAGCACCCAAACCAAGAAACCAAACCCATTGCTGTCGATTCACTTCTAACTCATAGCGACCCTATAGCAACCTTATAGGGCAGATCAGAATTGCCCCATAGGGTTTCCAAGGAGTGACTGGTGGATTCGAACTGCCGACTTTTTGGTTAGCATTTGTAGATGTTAACCACTGCACCACCAAGGTGCCACTGTATAGCACAGTTGTAGAAAATTCAAGGTTATAAATGAGAAAACCTCCAGATGATTTTAAAATAAAAACAGAAACAATGATACAAACTAAACTCTTAGAATGGTGCAGCTTTGGCTGCCTACCTTAAAATTTCATTAGCTCCAGAAGCCTGCTGATGTATGTGAATTTTGACTTCCAACAAAATGGTCAGGTATTTTTCCCAGGAAGCAAGCCTCTGTTTTTTTCTCAGTTCACCCAAACACCTCGCACAGTGCCGGCCTCACAGCGGATACTCAGCCAGTCAAGGCTTGATTTAAGAAGTGATTACAGGGGAGACCGCCTTGGCTTCTTTGCGGTTTTCACTTTCAGAGCACAATTTCATTGTCTCACAGCAAATCCCGAATTCTGCCTGCCCTTCCTCCCACACGCATTTTCACTTTGCTTTATAGTTTCAAGTAGATTCAGCCACACTGTAAGAACATCATTTCATTATGTAGAGTTTTGGAGTTAGGAAAGAAAACTGGCATCTGTGTATTCAAAAGTGGAAACTGTAGGACCTGTGTGAGGCATATCCCAAAGATTTAGTAATGAAGGTCAAAAATGGCCACTCTGACTTTAAGGCTCACAACAATCCACATAAAATATATGAGATTAGAAAACTTCCCAGGAAAGAACCCATTCAAAAAAATAAGTTCTCACTAGCAATAAGGCCACTCTCAAATCTTATTTTTTTTTTTTTTAAATATATCTAACGATATGTGATAACGATATTTGACAATGATAATTAAATATATTCCAATCATTTGGACAAATCTCAGCAAGTCAGCTATATCCCTCATGTTGTATTGTACTAATGACAAACTTTTGGAAACTTAAAAAACATGAGAAATAAAAGAACAGATGTATAACAGTTGGTCCACATTTCTCTCCCAGCAAGGGCATGTTTGATTTAATGACCCCACACTACATACACACACATCCACTCAATTACCAAATCTTTTAGATTAAAAAAAAAAAAACTCTGCTGTCAAGCTGATTCCAATTCATGGTGACCCTATAGGACAGATTAGAGCTGCTCCATATGGTTTCCAAGGAGCAGCTGGTAGATTTGAACTGCCGACTTTTAGGTTAGCAGCCAAGCTCCTAACCACTGTGCCACAGGGCTCCATCTTGTAGATTATACCCCTTTACTTTTGCTCAGGGCTGCACTTTCCCCTCCATCCCTGCTTTCTACCTGGATGGCTGGAATGGCCTCCTAAGGGTCCCCTTGCCTTCTATTTGCATCCTCACTCCCATACCTGTCCTCTAAACCTGTCAAGCTCTCTGTAGAGAACACTAGTTTTTTTTTTTTTTTTCTCCTCACTCAGTCACAAATGTATTTATAAACTGTAACAAAAATGAATGGCTAAAAAAAATTAAATAGGGGGAAAAAAATCCCAGACATGCAAAGTATAAAAGCCATTTAAAAATTAGATTAAATAGACTTAAAATTGCTCTCTCAACTTGCTGTGAAAGTTTCTAGCTCCTCTCTGTTTTGTACTCCTCTCTTTGTGAACTGGTGAAACAGCTTGGTTTGCTGCCCATATTTTGCATAGCAATGCTCCAGATCTGCACAGTCTAATACTAAAGACACTGGCTACAGGTGGCTTTTGAAGTTTGCATTTATATTAATTAAAATTAAATTCCTCAGTTGCATTAGCCACATTCAGGTGCTCAGGAGCCACATGTGGTTAGTAGCTACCGTATTAGACATCACAGATATAGAACATTTTCATCATCAGAGACATTTCTATTGGACAGCGGTGTTCTAGAGCCTGGCTACTCAAAGTATGGTCCGTGGGCTAGCAACACTGGCTGCACATGGGAGCTTGTTAGAAATGTAGAATCCAGGGTGTCCAACTGGTTTGTTCCAGTTGGAACCCCAGCTGAGAATTTGCATTTCTAACAAGTTCCCTGCTGAGAATTTGCATTTCTACCCCAAATATACTGAATCAAAATCTATGGTTTAACAAGATTACCAGGTGATTCTTATGTATCACTTCCAGGAAACTTGTTAGAAATGCAAGTTCTCAGCAGGGAGTTCGAAACAGACAAAACCAGGTGGAACCAGTTTGAAGTCCTTGTAGAATCTTAGGCCCAAACCTACTGTGTCAGAACCTACATTTTAGCAGGTTTCCCAGGTGATCGCTGTGTACTTTAAACTTAGGCTTGCTCTAGAATGCTTCCAGAACAATCTAAAATCCAAATTTTTCTAGACCATCCCTCTAATCTTTCTATAGCTGTCTAGACCAGCTCTGTCCAATATGGTAGCCACTAGCCACATTGTAGCCACTAGCCACATGTGGCTAGTGGCTACCATATTGGACAATACAGATATAGAATATTTTCTCCATTGCAAAAAGTTTGATTGGACAGTGCTGACATAGATTCCTGCATCATCTAGCCCCTGCCTACCTCTCAACAGCCTTAAACACCCATGCCCTATGTTAACCCTTCTCTCTAACATGAACGAGCCATGTAATTAGTTCCCATATGGTTTTACACCTGCTGTTCCTTTGAAAACCATTCATCCCTTCTCTACTCCCTACCCAACTCCCCATAGTCTTCAACTAACCTGTATGTCAAAATTCATCTCATGGATTAGTTCCTCCAAGAAGATTTTCTGGAACCCATCTCATACACCACTCACACATACACACGTAAACTTTAGATTGTTTCCATTCACTTCTTATGTATGTGTGTGTCACTTTTTTTTTCTTTAAATTGTTGAGTTATTCTCCCCGTTTAGTTCAGCTTTCTCAACTTCAGTGCTATTGACATTTTGAACCAAATAATTCCTTGGGAGGAAGGAGCTGTCCAGTGTATCATAAGATGTTTACCAGCATTCTTGGCCACTACTCACTAGATGTCAATAATACCCCCCAGTTGTGATAACCAAAAATATCTCCAGACATTGGCAAATGTCCTCTCAGTGACAGAAGCACCATGGTTGAGAATGACTATTTTACTCATAAACTCTATAAGGGCAGAATCTCTCAAAGTCTATAGGACACTTTGAATCAATCACACTTGGCCAAGTTTCTGCACATGTTTGGCACTCCCTATATGTTGAATGAATGATTGATTAGAAAATTTGTCCTCATCAGGGATTTCGCTCCTACCCTCCTTCCTTCCTTCCTTCCTTCCTTTTTTAGTTCTGCTTCTTTGCATGGTAGGTAATATGTTCTCTTGTCTAATTTGATTTCCTGAGTGAACTTACTGACCAGAATATAGGGCAACACACAAAAGACAGTTACAGGTCAGATGTATCTCCCTAGGTCAATTGGTTTGGTGGGCTGATCACATTCGATGGACTGACAAAACCATGAACCTCCTAAACTGAAGACTGGGGCTGGAAATGCATCAGAGGTGAACATCTCCCTGTGGTGCTTGGTTTTATGATTTTAACTGTGAGCCAGAATTGCTTTCCAACTACCTATCAGCACAGGAGTTTAGAATTTGGAGGAAACCTGAAGGATCATGCAGTCCAGCCTCCCTATTTTATTCACATGTGAATCCCTTCTATTAGATCTTACTCCAGTCATCAATAGCATCCTGGGTGAACAAAGAGTTTTGAGATTCCATTATTTGCAGCCAATCAAGTGAAAGTTATAGGACAGTGAAGCTCTAGACCCACAAGCCTAAATTTTGTAATCTGCTGTTGTCCTGTCCTCTAAGGTGTCCCCGGGAACTGTTGTTATTGTTAGTTGCTGTCAAGTTGATTCCAACTCATGATGCTCCATGTGTGCAGAGTAGAACTGCTCCATAGGGTTTCAAGGCTGTGACCTTTCAGAAGCAGATCACCAGACCTGTCTTCAGAGGTGCCTCTAGGTGGGTTCAAACGATCAACCTTTGGGCTAGTAGAGTGCTTAACTGTTTGCACCACCCAGGGACTCCTACCCTGGCACTTATTGTGATGTTATGAATGATGGCCCAGCTTATATCTGTAGAATTCCCCTAAAACAAACAAAAAAACAAACCTGTTGCACTCAAGTTGATTCGGACTCATAGCGACCCTATATGGCAGAGTAGAACACCCCCATAGGGTTTCCAAGGAACGCATGGTGGATTTGAACGGCTGACCTTTTGGTTAGCAGCCCAACGCTTAACCGCTACACCACCAGAGTTTCCAGAATTCCTCTAGCCAAGTTATCTGCCCTTGGGTCTGCAGCAGCTTTGGGGTTGGCTTTTCTGCTCTGGTCTTTTCTAGAATCGTCTCAGAAATCTGGTACCCCACTTTCTACATTATGAAAATCTGGACCTTATAATGTTTGTCCTTCACCCTGGGCACCATTTCTACCCAGGGTTCGCCATGTGTCTTTGTGCCGGGCTTGAATTGTCAAGGCATTGCCATTGTCTTGTTTTGGAGTAGAGTTAAGATGGTCAAGTCTTGCACCTTGTCTTGGCTCCACTTTCTCCAGTGCCTTTCCTAGAGCTTGATTCACCTTTGATCTCAGCAGACAAGCTCTGAATTCCTTTGGGCAGCTGGTGCTGACTGCTTGATGTGACACTTCCAGTAAGCTATGGGCTGGTCTCTCAATGGATATCTGTATAAATCTCTTCACCACGAAGGGTCATCTCCCTCCTCCACTCCTGGGATGCCTGCCCAGCCCTTCTGCACTCTTGGCCCTGAGCAACTCCTTCTAGCTTCATTTCTAACTCAACCAAATGGTCACTTAAGTGGACTGGGAGAATGACAACCAACTCACCTGGGATGCTACTAATTGCAGTCATGAAGCTTTGTTACATTTTTCAGTCACATCAAATATTTATCAAGTACCCACTGTGGACTAGCCCCTGTGGATACAAATAAGATGCTGTTGTGTTCTTCACGCTGCTTGTTGTCTAATGGGAATGGAAATGAAGTAAAAATGTGATTATAGTAGAGTGAGGAACGATTATACAAAGTGGTATCATAAGACAGATAAGGTGGGTGTCAGAGAATGATAAGAAGAAGTACTTTTTTATAATAGCCTATTTTGGGTTTTTATTTTTATAAAGGAGCTCTGCTGGCACAGTGGTTAAGTGCTTGGCTTCAAACTAAGAGGTCAGCAGTTCAAATCCACCAGCTGCTCTTTGGAAACCCTATAGGGACATTTGAGGTAGAGCCAAGATGGCTGAATAGACAGATGCTTCTGGTGAGCCCTCTTTACAACAAACCCAGTGCCCTTGAGTCAATTCCGACTCAAACTTTACAACAAAGACCCCCAAAAACAAGTGAAACGAGTATATTTGTGACAAGCTGGGAGCCCTGAGCTTCAAAGGCAAGCTTAGAAAATGAACTGAGGGGCAGGGGGAGGAAGAGACTGTCCAGAAGTGGAGAGGAGTTACCGCACCTGAATCACGGAGAGCCCTCAGGCACCATTCCCGGAGCTGCGGCGGCGGGCTGGTAGTAGTGTTCGTCGCAGTTTCCTCAGGGAGAAGCAGCCAGCCACACAGCCCACTCACACCTGCGGAACCGGAGGAGAACGGCGCTCTCGGCAAAAGCTAAGTACTTGCGTATATTTTAATGCATGCCCCCACCTGCAAACTGGCCTGAGCCGCTGAATTCCCTGGGCCTGAGATAGGCACTGTTGAGCACCTGAAGCGATCCTCCCAGCTTTGGGGAAGGAAAAAATTTGCAACTGGGGGAAAAGATAATTTGCTAGCTCCGCTAACCGGGGGAGCTCAGGACAGAACCAGCTCCTGTCCAGGCATAAACCATCTGTGGACTTTGAGAACCTTTCCCTTCTGGATAGACCTGTGTGGGCCTATTTTGGGAGAGTAGGCCCTTTTTGGCAGATGCAAACCATTTCAATTGTGCGGTGGAGTGGTGGGTGTTTGATATTTGACATTGCTTTGCCTATTAAACAAGGTCTTCATCTACCCACACCAGGGACCTAAGGACTGGTAGGTGCACTCAGGTCACCCAGCCACCCATGATAGGGGTCCAGAGATAACTGGTACCTCCCAGTCCTTACAGCCAAAAACATTGGCCGCCCATGGTCTGTCTCAAGAGCCCCACCCACCTGCTCCCTCTAGGGGACGGGGGTGTACTTTCCTCAGAGACCCTCAGAGGTTGGTTCTCAGCCCCTTGCCTTGTTCAGAGCATGACTCCCTGCTGCAATCAGATACTGGTATATATGCCAATCACCCCTGCCCCTCTAAGACTGTAGGACAGAGCCTGTACCACACACTTGATGATCAGCTACCTGGACACCTGAGCTGAATTCATACAAGAAAACTGAATGGACTGCTAGACTGATATACCTGATAACAGCTCTAGCCATCTGGGGACAGGATGTCAGAGCTCCAAAGGTGAAAATAATCAAGCTAGCTCACTCAAGCAACCCATAGGGGTATACCAAAACAAAACAAAACAAGAAGCTATGACACAGTAAGCAAGCATAAAATAATACAGTAACTTATAGATGGCTGGGAGACAACAGTAAATATCAAGTCACATGAAGAAACAGACCATGATCACCTCAACACGCTCTCAAAACAAAGAATTCAGGGATCTTTTAGATGAAAGTGCATTCCTGGAATTACCAGATGCAGAATACAAAAGTTTAATATACAGAACCCTTCAAGTCATCAGGAAGGAAATGAGGCAATACACAGAACAAGCCAAGGAACACACAGATAAAGCAATTGAAGAAATTGGAAAGATTATTCAGGAACATAATGAAAAGTTTAATAAGCTGGAAAAATCCATAGAGAGGCAGCAATCAGAAATTCAGAAGATTAACAATAAAATTACAGAATTAAATAACTCAGTAGAAAGTCAGAGGAGCAGAATTGAGCAAGTAGAAGCTACAATTTCTGAACTCAAAGATAAATCACTTGGCTCTAATATATTTGAAGAAAAAGCAGATAAAAGAATAAAAAAATGAAGAAAGCTTAAGAATCATGTGGGACTCTATCAAGAGAAATAACCTATGAGTGATTGGAGTACCAGGACAGGGAGGGATAACAGAAAATACAGAGAGAATTGTTGAAGATTTGTTGGCAGAAAACTTCCCTGATATCGTGAAAGATGAGAAGATATCTATCCAAGATGCTCATTGAACTCCACATAAGGTAGATCTTAAAAGAAAGTCACCAAGACATATTATAGTCAAACTTGCCAAAACCAAAGATAAAGAGAGAATTATAAGAGCAGCGAGGGATAAACGAAAAGTCACCTGCAAAGGAGAGCCAATAAGGATAAGCACAGACTACTCGGCAGAAATCATGCAGGCAAGAAGGCAATGGGTTGATATATTTAAAAAATGAAGGAAAAAAATAGCCCGCCAAGAATCATATACCCAGCAAAACCGTCCCTTAAGTATGAAGGTGAAATTAAGACATTTCCAGATAAACACAAGTTTAGGGAATTCGTAAAAACCAAACCAAAACTACAAGAAATACTAAAGGGAGTTCTTTGGTTAGAAAATCAATAATATCAGGTATCAACCCAAGACTAGAACGTGGGCAGAGCAACCAGAAGTCAACCCAGACAGGGAAATCCAAAAAAACAAAGCAAGATTATTAAAAAAAAAAAAGCTCAAAACAAGGTAACAATGATGTTAAAATATAAAAGAAGACAACATTAAAATAATAAAGAGGGACTAAGAAATATAATCATACACCTTCCATATGAAGAGGAAGATTCGGAGATACAAAGAAATAAAAGTTAGGTTTAAATTTAGAAAAATAGGGGTAAATAATAAGGTAACCACAAAGGAGACAAACTATCCTGCTCATCAAAGTAAAATACAAGAAAAAAATAGATGCTCGGCAGAAACAAAATCAACAACAAATATGAGGAAAGGACAATATATAAAGATAATCTACTCAACACATAAAATTAAGTGGGAAAAAGAAACTCAACAACACACAAAGACATCAAAATGATAGCACTAAATTCATACCTATCCATAATTACCCTGAATGTAAATGGACTAAATGGAAACCCTATGGGGCGGTTCTGTTCTGTCCTATAGGGTCGCTATGAGTTGACACCAACTTGATGGCACCTAACAACAACAGGATTAAAAAAAAATTTTTTTTTATTCTTTATAGGGTACCATGTATATATATATATATATATATTTAATAATATGGTATATACTTCTATTTACAGTCTCACAACGATTTGGTGAGGTGGGCAGGTATCTGAGAGAAATAGATAGGCTGAGCTTTTTTTTTTTTCAACTTTTTATTGATATATAAAATGCAGTTAGAAAAGTACACAGTTCCTAAGTGTACTCCTCTGTGCGCTGTCATAACCTGAGCACACACGTGTAACCAGCACTCTAACACCCAGATTAAGAAAGAGGACATTACCAAGTATCAGAAGTCTTCACACCCCCTCTGTGCACCCTCCTTCTAGTCATTACTGCTCCTCTCCCCAAGGATAATCTCCCAATATTAACAGCATAGATTAGCTGTGGCTGTTTTGTACTTTTTTATCAAGGGAAATGTACAACCTGCATTCTTTTGTGTCTTGGTTCTCTCACTCAACGTTGTGTGTGTTTTTAAGAGTCATACATATTTCCCATACAATTGTAATTCTCCTTGCTGTATGATATTCCATTGTATGAATATTCTAAAATTTATTTATCAGTTTTACTTTAGGGGTATTTTTAGTTTCCAGTTTAGGGCTATTATTAATAGTGTCACCATGGGTATTAAAAAGCAAAGATGTCACTTTGATAGCTTAGATACGCCTGACCCAAGCCATGATGTTTTCAGTCGCCTCATGTGCATGTGAAAGCTGGATGGTGAATGAGGAAGACCGAAGAAGGTTGACGCCTTTGAATTATGATGTTGGTGAAGAATATTGAGTATACCATGGATGGCCAGAATAACAAACAAATCTGTCTTGGAAAAAGTACAGCCAGAATGCTCCTTAGAGGCAAGGATGGTGAGACTTTGTCTCACATATTTTAGACATGTTGTCAGGAGAGACCAGTCCCTGGAGAGGGACATCATGCTTGATAAGGTAGAGGGTCAGCGAAAGAGAGGAAGACCCTCAACGAGATGGATTGACACAGTGACTATAATAGTGGGCTCCAGCATGGCAACAATAGTGAGGATGGCACAGAACCGGGCAGTGTTTGGTTCTGTTGTACATAGAGTCGCTATGAGTCAGAACCGACTCAATGGTACCTAACACTAACAGCGACAACAACAATAACATTGCTATTCTAGTATACATCCTTTGTTGCACGTTAGTATGCATGTCTGGTGAGAGTGTACCTCAGGGTGAAACTGTTGACTTACAGTCAGTGATGTGCTTGAACCTGGAGTTGGAAAGAGATGCAGCAAGAGGGGCACACCACTGGTTACAGGGAGTACGTATGTTAAGCTTCAATACTTACTGCCAAACAATTTTCCTAAACGTTTTTGCCCTGGACTGAGTTTTGAAGAGCAGGCAGGAGTTAGCCCCGACCCATTGCCAGAGGGTTAAAAAAAAAGAGGAAGCAGGGAAGGGTGTGTACCAGAAACACATAGTGTAACGGTTGTAACAATTGGTTGTGTGTAGTTGTAATGATTGTAACAGTTGGTTGTGTGTAGTGTAATGACTGTAACAGTTGGTTGTTACTGGTTCAGCCGTGTACATGAACTTGAAATCCTGTCATGAGTTCGTCTTGCTTATTCTTGCCTGAAATTTCCAGCCCCTAATGGAATGTAACACTTTACCCTTTTTGAACTTACTCCTTCTCAACACAGAACCACATAAAAGGTCAACTGTAAAATTTCCACATTCCTAGAGCCGGATACAATACTTCAAAGTGCCACTCCTGTTTGAAGACATACACATACTAGTTGTCAAGAAAGGGTCTAGTGAACATGAATTTTTTTGTTTGAAAATCTAGTTTTTTTTTTTTGTTGTTGTTGTTTTGCCTGAATTGCCTTTGCTTTGACTTTGTGAATCTGGCAACAGTTAGTAATTTGTTTTGGAGTAGAGAGTTACTAGATTAAAAACAGTATTTTACTAAAAATAGAGGTCTTGGCTCATTATTATCAATGTCTCCACAGACAATGTGAGTGTGTGTCTGTTTCTATTTACTGAGGTATTAAGTATCACCCAGAACTTAATGTTGTCTGGCTTAACCCCTTTTGTATAGCTAGAATTCATTCTTCCCTTTGTGAGATATTTCACATGGGGATATGCCTGACAAGTAGTGATCCTGAGGTAATCATTTTTAAAAAGTTGTTTTCCCTACAAGGTAGCAAAGGAGTGCCGTTTTGCTAATCCAAATTGTGTATCTTCTTTTGGGTTATGGGGTTGCTTACTGGACATTTCTGAACATATGTGGTTTTCTTGGAAAGTATGTGCCTGAGATAGTTTTTGGAGTCTTTATTTTCAACAATGTAAAAATGTGCATACAACTTCGATATAATAAAAATAGTACATACATAATTTATTAACTCACATAATACATTCTATTTCTAAAGCTTGCTGCAGAATTATTCTGTTGAGTGATTAAGATTGTAGGTATCTATAGATAAAATCTAGCAATCTATTAAAAATAGAACATAATAAAGTGGAGATTGGTCCTGGAATGCAAGAATATTTTAATATTAGAAAATATATAATCATCACCTCAACGGATAAAAGGAGAAAAACACCATGATCTTACTGTTAAGTGACAAATAGACATTTGATAAAATTCAGCATGTATTTCTAATACTTTTAAAAAAACTCTTAAAAATTAGGAACCAACAGCCAGGATCATATATGTTATCAACACTCTGGAGGTATTTCCATTTAATTCTGAAGAAGCCAAGATTATTCATTGTCATTCTTATTACTGAACACTGCTCAATAAATTGAAATAAGCACTGTAAATATTAGAAAAGGGAGATCATTTCGTAATTTGCAGATAACGTGATTGTTACTCTGAAAACACAAGATCAACTAAAAAATAATCCTAATGAAGAGTTAAATATGAAAATTATTTCTAAAATAAATTTCTGAAGTGAGGTTTTCTCTATGTTCGGTTAACAAAAGTTAGATGACATTCAAAACAGCAACCCAAAATATAAAACACTTACATTTTTAAAAACTTTAAGGAGTTTAAAAAAAAAAAAAAAAAGCCTAAAATAGTATCTAGGGAAAGAAAATTAGTTTTAAATAAATAGAGATAGCTTATTTCTGGATGGGATCATGATATTTTAAAGATACACATTCTTCCCAGATTAAATTTATACAAATCCATTCGAAATTAAAAAGGCACTTTCAAAATTTGAAAACTGATTCTTAAATTAATTTGAAGTTTTTTGGTGAAACTTGATGAGAAACAATAAAAGAGGGAATTTTGCCTACCACAATTTTAAGCAGTCCCTGGGTGTTGCAGATGCCTAATGTGCTGGGCTGCTAACCAAAACGTTGGATGTCCAAAGAAAGGCCTGGTGATCTCCTTCCAAAAAATCAGCCATTGAAAACCCTGTAGAGCACTGTTCTACTCTGAAAACGCTGTAGAGCACTGTTCTACTCTGAAACACATCAAGTTGCCGTGTGTTGGAATTGACTCCACAGTGACTGTTCTGTTTTTCTTTTTTAATAAAGCCAATAATATTGTGTCTTATTGATACAGTAACCAAAATATCAGTAAAACTGAATAGTAGTTCATAAACAGACCTCGCTACAATAAAAAATTAGTATATAATAATAAAGGCACCAAATCAGTTGGGTAATAGTGGATTACTTGAGAAGTGGTAGGTTCTATGTAAAGAAATTAAAGATAAATTTAAAAGTATTACTAAGAAAATGCTTCTACATAAGAATTTATAAATTAAAAGGCAAAATGCAAAGACAGACCAAAAACAAAGCAAAAAAAAAAATGAACTAGGGATTTTTTTGCAAAATAGATGCCATTTAGAAGCTTTGAATTCTTATTCTGTAACTAGTCTTTGTATGTCAAATATAATAAGAACAGTAAAGGATATGAAAGATATGAATGGGAAACAGCAAAACAAAACGAAAAAGATGGGGAAAGAAGAAAATAAATGCAAACATATAATTAAGTACAGGAAAATTAGCAACATACCAAAAAATACAAACTAAAGCAATTATTACGCTCACCTATGAAATTTTCTCTTTAAAGAAACTAAGAGACCCACTGGTTGACAATAGTGACAGTAAATACTGCTCTATGCTCTTTCACAGGGAATTTAAATGGGCTCAGTTTTCTGGGTAGCCTTTGGCAGTATTTGTCAAAACATTAAAAATTCTCATACCATTCGATTCAAGAATTTTGTTTTTAATGTATTATCCCAAGGATATTATGGTGAAAACGGGGTAACGCTACAAGGAGATTTATCATGGCACTGATCAACAATACCACAAACTGGAAAACAGAGCCTAAATATTCAACAATAGGTAATCAGATAAATAACCATGATATATGTCTCTGGTGGAATATTATGATGCTGTCAGATTAAATAACACATAAAAATGTTCATGCTTTACTGTCAAGGGAGAAATATAGACTACAAAGGAATGCGAAAAGCAAGATCTTATTTTTTACAAAAGAGTAAATGCCTGGAAGCTGTATGAACAAGCACAAAAATAACAGTGGTTTTCTCTGGCTATTTGGATAATGAATGATTTTAATTTACTTATTCCTACTTGTCTTTCATTTGCAGTTTTTTCCTACAGTGGGCATACATTAGTTTCATAATCATAATAAAATCATATTTTATTGTCCGAGACATGTGTTTTGTTTTTGTAAAAAAGAGAGATCAGAAACCGAATGATTAGAACTATTTATTAATTCAAAATTTGAAGAAGGAATCTCTGTTCACTGATTTCTTCACTACTACTTAATTGGATAATCTAGTTTTTCATTAACCCTGATATAGACGCAAATAGAATCTACAAAATAGTGTAGGCACCAATCATGGGATTAATTAGCGAACTAATTACATAAATCAGATCTCTGTTTTACCAATCATACCTATGCAAAGGATGTCCTTTTCTTTACAAAAAGTACTGACTTCACAAAATTAACACCGTTAACTTGTAAAAATCTTGTGTAAGTTTCTGAAGAAAGATTTGGAATGTGTAAATTAAAGGGGATGTTTGAAAGATGGACAAATTTGAATTTAATGTTTAACTCTTCTGTAAGGTTTTACAGTTGTTCTCAAAGAAGAAAATGAATAGTCCAGAGTCACAAAATACAAGATACAAAATCTCTTACATGTGCCAAGACACATGGTGACCCATGTAGGAATTAGAGAGACAAAGAAGTAATGATTTGTTCTTTGAAGAAATTTACTTGAAGGAGAGGTGACTTGGAATGTTGGTGGGAATGGACAAGGTAAGACTGTGATTTTAGGTAGGGTGTTTTGAGAAGGTGGCTAGCTACCTAGGTGGAAATATCCAGCAGGCATTTGGGAATATGGAATTTGCCCTTTGAATCAGACATATCATTGGGGTGATATTGATATGGGAGTCAGTCGTCTAAGAGTGGCAGCTGAAGTCCTGTGAAGGCATGAATTGGGGTGAGTTCAGAGCCCTGTGGTTTCAAAGTCTAACTCCAAGGGATGTTCTTCTCATTCCATTCTTTGGAGTTGTGCTCCAGGACAAATCACTCACACTGTAGTATGAACAATGCCCCCTCCAACCCTTCATCATAGGAAAAATTGTGTGGGGTGGAATTTCATCAAGTGTTTGACCCATGATGTCAAATGATACGATAGACCTAAAGCCATGAGAGAACTGAGACAGGTCACTGGACTTTGAAGTAGAAAGAAATGGGTAATCTTGGAGATGGTGGAACCCATAGAGTAAGTGGGAAAGAAGACAGCAAGCAAAGCTTCTGCAAGTAGAAGCCAGTGCATGGGACGGAAATGGAGGACTGTGGGTGGATTGAAGGACTTTTATTTCGGTATAGGGAAACCTGAGCACTTACGGATGTAGAGCAAAAGGAATCAGATGAGAGTGGAGAAAAATTAAAAATACAAGAAAAAGAGGGCACGATTGATTGAACAGAGTACTGAGGACTGCAGGACGGTTGATCAACATGCTAGAGACAGAATTGCCCCCAGAAAAGAGAAGGAACACTCATTTCTCTGGATAAAATGAGATTGAGGGGGACAAGGAACTGATTTCCTTCCAGAAGAGAAATGAGCGTTCTGAGGCATTAGCATTCATAGCATCCTGTTTAAAGTATGGTTGAATGTGAAGTGAAGGAAGAGGACTAAAGTCACCAAGCAGCTCACTAATGAGCTTTGAGAGTAACTAAACTTCATATGGTAAATATGGGACATTGGAGGTTCAGTGGTAGAATTCTAGTCATCTTTGCAGGAAAGGAGACCAACAGCAGCCAACAACAATGGTAAAAAAGTCATTTAAAGCCAGAGGCTTGTGCATGACAGTACTAACCAGACCCTTTAGTAAAGTTACTATCAGATATAGGACATTAAGTACTGACTTAGAGATTTTTTTGCAAATAGACCAATGATGAGCATGGATAAACTGGAGATACCAAGTTCGATTTGCAAAAGCGTTAAGTTACTATCTTTAAAATTTGTATTTTGTTGTACCAAACAGTGCTTTGATATTTTCTAGAACAGTGTTCCTCTTTATAATACTTGAAAAATATGTATATAAAGTTGGTTCTGTATACTCTGAAATAACTGTTGGGAGAAGAGTACTGAATACCGAGTTTATTGGTTAATGCTTATTACAGATTGAATTGTGTCTCCCCAAAATGTGTTGTAAATCCTAACCTCTATGCCTTTGGTTATAATTTCACTTGGGAATGGATTATCTTAAGTTAATGAAGCAGGATTAGTGTAGGATGTATCTTGAGTCAATAGCTTTTGAGATAGAGATTAAACTCAAGCCAGCAAGGGGAGATGGTGGAATGAGATGCCAAGCCACATGAAGATGGCCCAGGAGCAGAAGATCAAAGAGACAAAGAACTCCCTTCAGAGCTGACAGAGAAAGAAAGCCTTCCTTTAGAGCTGGCACCCTGAATTCAGACTTCTAGCCTTTAAGAAATAAATTTGTTTGTTAAAACCATCCACTTGTGGTGTTTCTGTTACAGCAGCACTCGATAACTAAGGCAATGGTTTAGAAAGGTATGGTGCCTGATAGGAGATGTTTTTTTATTCTAGGCTTTAGAATTTTGTGATAGAATTGACATCAACAGTATATTTTCCACTTTTCAAGAACTCCAGCACTGGAGCCACAAATGCACTGTAAAAATGGTTCTTTGTTGTTGCTGACTAGGGGCTCGCCCATAGCTCTAAGGATGTGTTATAAATTTATAAAGCTATTTTACATTTATATTACTTCCTTTTTAGGTAATAAATAATTCCCAATGATTTTTTTTATAAATAAGATGATTTTATGAAATAGGAGACTAAGTTATATTTGAGAATTCAGATTTATAAATAATGAATCAACCATGTTTCTCAATGCACCATAGAACTGGGAAGGGACTTAGAGGTTATCTAGGCCATGCCTCTAACTTTTTAAAGATAATAGTAATTACACAAATAATTCGTGAATACCTTCTTCTTGTAAAAAACAAAAGCAAAACTGATGAGTTCAGTGTCCCCTTTGACACCTCTTAGACCCCCAAACAGGCACACAGATTAACCATGCTACCAATTTGCTGTGCAATCTTCAAAACTTTTCATGAACATTGACACACACATATATGTATCTGCAGACAATATGCAATATTGCTTAGGATGTGTTCAAAAATAAGAACATGTTTTATGCAACTTGATTTTTATAATTAATTATATATCTTAGGGACTTTTGCATGTAAATATACATAGAACTACTTCACAATTTTTATCTGATGCAGAGTATTTCATCATATGGATGCCCCACAATTTGTTCCATGGCATTCCCTACTGATGGACGTTTGGCTTATTTCAAAAAATTGCCTATTACAAATTATGCTGAAATACATGTACTGAATTTCAAATGTGCTGGATTTCTTTGGGATGCATAGAGAAGGGCAATACTATGTCAGAGGGTATATGCATTTTACACATTAATAACAACAACAACAAACTAGTTGCCACAGAGTCGGTTTCCACTCATGGTGACCCCGTGCATGTCAGAGTAGAACTATGCTCCATAGGGTTTTCAGTGGCTGATTTTTCTAAAGTAGACTGTCAATACTTTCTTCTGAGGCACCTCTATGTGGACTTGAACTTACAGCCAGCCATTTGGTTAGCAGCTAAGTGTGTTAACCATTTGTACCACCCAGGGAGTCCATACAAATTAATTAAAAAAAAAAAAACGTTGCTGTGAAGTTGATTCCAACTCATAGTGACCCTATAGGACAGAGTAGAACTGCCCTATAGGGTTTCCAAGGAGCAAGCGACTGGTAGATTTGACCTTTTGGTTGGCAGTCAAATGCTATCCACTGCGCCATGTTAATAGGCATTGCCAAGTTACTGTCAGAGAGAAATGATATAGCTTGTCAAATATAAAAATCCAAGGACTAGAAATCAGGTATCATGTCTCCTTAATGGAAGAAAGGCCTGGCAATCCACTTCTGAAAATCAGCCAATACAAATTCCATGGAGCAGTGTGATCCATAACCGATATGACGATGTTGCAGGATCGGGCAATATTTTGTTCAGTTGTGCATGGGGTCACCATGGGTCTGGGCGACTGAATGGCAGCTAACAGCATCTCCCTGATAGATTTCTAGTGCCTATACCAAATTTGGAAGCCCTGGTGGCTGTAGTGGTTAATTGCTACAGCTGCTAACCAACAGGTCGGCAGTTCAAATCTGCCAGACGCTCCTTGGAAACTCTATAGGGCAGTTCTGCTCTGTCCTATAGGGTCGCTATGTGTTGGAATCGACTCAACGGCAGTGAGTTTGGTTTGGTTTTTTGATACCAAATTTATAAAAGAAGAAAAGGATATATCTTAAGAAAATCCCCCATGAAACTTTGCTTGTTACTTTTACTATCCTTTAACAACTTTGCAAAACTAGTTCTGATTGGTCATTAGAATCAACGTATTGAAAAGAAGTTATTGATATATGGGTGTGGGAAGCTATTATAAAAACAAGTTTCTTTGTCTGTTCTAAGTTAGTTTGTCCTGGTTGTGTGATCCTGTGATCTTACATCTGCTAAATTTTTCATGGTTGGTATATTTCCTAATATAACTGGAATTCTCCAGGCTTAGAAATATAATTTTCATGACTTATCAACAGAATCATCTTTATTTCTTTGCTTGATGCATTTGCAAATGTAAGAAAATATGCACAGTGAGTTGATAAAAAATACAAGAAATTTATTTGGAAAATTAAGCGTTTACTTTGCGGAAAAAGTATTTTTAATGGAGCTCTATTTTACTCTTTGTGAATTCTGGAGTCCAGTTGGGTCACAAACATCTGGTGGTTGGTGTTAGGCATTCAGTTAACCTCATTTTGGTCGTCTTTCCCTCTTGACCCAGAAGAACGTATCACTTGAATGCTTCTGTGTTGGAGAGAAATGAGCCCACATCATTTGCATCTCTGCAAAACCAAAGCATCTTTGTAGCCACCTGATGTCAGCTTGGTGTTGAAGCAAAATTCTGTAGGAATCTAAGAATAGAAGACACGCAATGAAATATTGAGTGGGCACTTGTTAGAGGCAAGAAGCTGAGCTGGGTATTTTCATTTATGTTACCTAAATAACGTACGCTCACAAGACACCCACATGGTAGGTTTTATTTTATGTGTTTTCCATATCAGGAAATGGAGGCTGAAAGAAGTTATTTAATTTGGGGAGGGTCAAATGACTAGTAAGCTTCCCCTCTCTCCTTCCAACATCCTGCCTCCCACCTTTGCTGAAATCAGTGAAAGCTGGAGCAATCAAAGAGAGCCTCTTGGAAGAAGGGAAGTTTTAGCTAAGTCCCAAAGGATGACTGATATTAGACCCAGAGGGAGAGGTGCCAGCGCTGAAGGAGGAAGAGGAGTTTCTACATAGGCACAGAGATGAGGACAGACCTGGTGCTCAGATGCAGTTTAGTTAGATTACTTACAAGGACTAGAGCCTTGTCCAGCGGGCTTTGGCAAGAAGCTCAGTAGGGTTTCATGAAGGATAGCAGCCAGGAGCAGGAGCTAAGATGACTCTCAGTGTCTCTCTAGAGAACTTAGTGTCCCTTTATCTCCTTCTCCAGACCTTCCTGTTACATGTGCTTTGTCTTCTGACCACAGGCATTTTTGCTTTGCCAGAGCATAGTTACACCAGCTGTAGGTTCATGTGGCCTCACCATTGAGGGCTTTACAGAGATGCATTTAAAGAGTCTTGAATCCCAGTGCCAGATTCCAAGGGCCAGATATCCATCCCTCATCCAATCAGTTGTAACCAGGAGGATGGCTTTACATGCTAACTTATCTTAGCCTGGGGGAGCACTTCTGTGATAATATGGCACAGGCAGCTTCTCTGAGAAGAAAATGCCATTGAACTATAAGGAGAAAGAGAAGTGGGAGGTCAATGTGGTAAGACTTACTGGGGAGTACCCTAAAGGCCTAGAAACACATGCACTTTAGTCTATAATTAAGATAGAGGGTTTCCTAGAAGAAAGGGTTTGGTGCAGGACACATTGAAAGGGTGGAGAGACTGAGGCTCTGGGTCAGCTAAGAGATAATGACAATGATATAGTCACAGAGGCGTAAGGGCTAGACTTAGAGGGGTGGGAGAGGAGTGGGGATTACAGAGGACGGGAGCTCCCTTGAAAGAATAGCAAGCCAGATTTATTGACCGATTATAAAGAAAGACAGCTTTTATCTTAAGGAGTAAGGATGAGGTCATGTGCCTTTGGGAGGAGGAACCTGTTTGTCAAAGTGGGAGGAAATGCATCTGGTGTGGTCAGTGTTGTTTAGGGGTCAATTGTGGTATGTAAATGCCAGTCCTAGCTTACAAATGGGGTGTGCAAAGTGAATTGGGTAAGAAATGAGGCCATGTTAATTTGGAGCTAGTAAGATAAGAAGAGGGTGGGCTTTGGAGGAAAATGGGGAGTCACTGGCCAATAGCCTTATATCTGAATTTGCATCTTCATGAGACCTGCTATTTCTGGGTTTGTGGCAGAGTTTCACTGAACTTTCAGGTGATAGGTCCTGTCATCAGTTGGTGACTGAAATATCTGAAAAATACAATGACCTAAGATGTGGTTTGGAGACTTGCTGATGCCTGGTGATAATGGATGAGTTCCCTCCAGCAGGGAAAACTTTCAGGGAGAGAACCACACTTAATGTAGATCAGACTGATGAAGGAACCTGTTTAAGAGCCGGAACTGGGTTGAGGGCCATTGATTCCTAAAACCTGTCTTAGACCACAAAAGCAAATGGGAAAATGTTAAATTTTCAAACACAGGGCTAAATATTTCTTCCTCTTGTACTAATGAGACATAGCCATTCCCTAATGCAGACAACACTGGCCTGAAAGAATGATTGCATTTTGGCCAAACCATGAACTTTTTTTGAGACTTTGCCAGTTCCTGGTGGAAGCCAGGAAAAATATTTTTAGGCCTCTATAATGCAGGCTAAGGGAACTATATACCTCTTAATGGTTGTCATCCAAATGGATATAAATAGAACCTTTAAAGAGACAAGCCATATGCTTTGTAGTGGTTATTTTATTTAATTTCAGATCTGATTTAGATGCACTTTAATTCCTAAAACCCACTCTATTTTATTCATTAAGAATATGCAATGCACAGAAGAATGCTCTGGAAGTTGGCTGTGTACTCAGAAACTAAGAATATTTTCCTCCCCCAAACTTGTAATAAGGTCAGATGCTAAAGGCATATAATAATTGCTTTTAGCTGTTCTTTTATAATTGAAAACAAATGTTATCTAGTACTCAAAAAGGATTGTGTTGTTAATCACGTATTTGTATAGTATCATTTCAGTTTTCTCATCATTTTTAGGTATTACCTCAAAATTAAATGTAGCAAGGGCTTTATTCTCAATTTTTGAAGAATTAAAGCAAGTGGTTTTCTACTAATTAAAATCATATTATGCTGTTTTGTATCAGGTAATTCTTATGGTAAAAATCAGTATAACAAACTTATAATTATAGACTTTAAACCAGTGTGAAGATGTGTTGCATGCCCACAATGGCGAATATTGGAAGGACTGACAATACCAAGTTTTGGCAAGGATGTTGATAACTGGAACTCTCGTGCATTGCAGGTGGGAGTGTAAATTGGTTACGACCACTTTGGAAAACTGTTTATTAGCATTTATTAAAGCTAAACCTGTGCCTACTGTATGACCCTGAGAGAAATGAGTGTTGTAAACCCCTCTGGAGACAGTAATAAGAATGGTCTAAGCGCTTTATTTGCAATAATCTACAATTGCAAACAACCCAATTCTCCATCAACAAGAGGGTGGATAAATTGTAGTATATTCTCAAAGCAGAATACTAGTTGTTAAAAAAAAGAATGTAGTAATGATACATGCAACAATATGGATCTGCCTCTTACATGTCATGTTGAATGAAATGAAGCTGGACACAAAAGTTGTAAATACGTATCGTTTTATGTGAAGCTCAAGAAAAGGCAAAACTAATCAATGGTGATTACAGGTCAGAATGCTAATCCACTCTCTTCCCAGGAAGGGTGATGATGGAAAAGAGGCACCTGGGAGTTTTGCAGGGACTCTGGAAATGTTCTTGATCTTGGTCTAGGTGGTGGTTCCATAGATGTATATGTATGTAAACATTCATCTAACTGTGGTCTTAAGGTATATGTATATTCTACCTCACTACAAAGTATGAAACAAGTTGCCTGCCTCAAAACGGTTCATGACAAATTTTTCTTTTCTTTCCAATTCTGCAGAGAAGGGAGAGGCTAAGTCCAAAAGGATGATCCAAGGCCAAAGTAGGGAGCAGATGATGCAATTTAATTTTCCAGACAAATGCAAAGGGGCTGTAACTTCCCTACATTTACTGCAAAAAGGCAGATTTGCTCTACTTGTGACAGTAGTAAAATATTTTGGCTTAGGAGAGGTCCTATTTTTTTGACCTGTAGAAAAAAGCTATATTTTTTATTCTATACCAAATGATTTCAGATACATTGAAAGGGAAAAAAAAGATAATTCAGTTCTTAAGCAGATTTTTGATATCACGCTATCATTTTTGAAGTTTTATATCTATACGGAACGCTTCACACATTTGCATGCCCTGGTGGCACAGTAGTTAAGAGCTCAGTTCTTAACCAAAAGGTTGGCAGTTCGAATCCACCAGTCGCTCCTTGGAAACTCTACGGGGCAATTCTACTGTGTCCTGTAGGGTCGCTATGAATTGAAATTGACTTGACAGCAATGAGTTTGGTTTTGTGGTTTGTGTTTATATATAGTCATAAGCCCACTCAGGTAAGTGAGATCATGTGCACACCTGTGGGATTTTTAGTGCAGGTTTTTTTTTTTTCCTTTTTCTTTTGCTTGCTTTCTGTGTTTATTCTACACTTTTACTTCCTCTTACCCATTACCCATGTTACCAACTCTTGGCTGCTAATCAAAAGGTTAGCAGTTCAAATCCACCAGCTGCTCTGTGGGAGAAAGATGTGGCAGTCTGCGTCTGTAAAGATTTACAGCCTTGGAAACCTTATGAGACAGTTCTACTCTGTCCTGTAGTGTCGCTATGAACCAGAATTGACTCAACAGCAATGAGTGTGCTTATGTGTCTTATATAATTTTCCAAACTCATTTAATAAAGCACAGTTATTTGTATGTATACATACACACAGGGGACCTGATGGTACAGTGGTTAAAGTGCTCAGCTGCTAACCAAAAGACCAGCAGTTTGAACCCACCAACTGCTCCACAGGAGAAAGGTGTGGCAGTGTGCTTCAGTAAAGATTTATAGCCTTGAAAACCTTCTGGGACAGTTCTACTCTGTCCTGTAGGGTTGCTGTGAGTTGGAATTGACTCAACAGCAGTGGGTTTGGTTTTTGGGTACACACACACATATACAGAAATCCATGGGTGAGTACCCATGTGCCGTCATCATGGGTGAGTACATAGTGTTTAATCTTTGAGCTACAAAAATTGTATTATATATACTTTTTTTTTTTCTCACTATAACTTCGTGGTAATCCCTGCAAGTCAACTGATATATTATGGCAGCATAATAGTCCATGGTGTGGAAATACTATAATTCACTCAACCAACCCTTTGTTTCTGGGCTTTGTTTGGATAGTGTCTTTCACCTGCTGTAGGGACTTTGAACTGAGGAACAGCAATAAGGGCTTGAGACCCTCTTCTTGTCATTTGGATATGTCACTTAAATTGTCTGACCCAGGTCTCCTTATCTGTCAAAGGAAGATACATTTATACCTGCCTACCCATATCACTGGTGGCGTAGTGGTTAAGAGCTATGGCTGCTAACCAAAAGGTCAGCAGTTGGAATCCATCAGGTGCTCCTTGGAAACTGTGTGGGGCAGTTCTACTCAGTCTTGTAAGGCCGCTATGAGTCAGAATCGACTAGATGGCAACAGTTTTGGTTTGCTTTTTGTTTTACCCATGTCACATGGTGTCTGTGAGAGTCAAAAAGATGTCATATATGAGTATATGTGTTTGGTATGATGGGAAGAACTTCCCATTGGTAATCAACACCGCTTACTTGTGCTTAATGCTTGTTGTTTGCCAGGCACTGTTCTAAGGCCTTTAAGTGTATTCATTTAATCATCACAATAACCAAATAAAGTACTGTCTGTTCCCCCTGCCCCCGCCATTTTCCAGGTAAGGAAATTGAGAAGAGTATGGTAATTTTCACAATGTCAGTAGGCAACTGCAAATTCAAACCCTAGATATCCCAGTTTATTTTATACATGATATTCATAGATGACATAAAATAAAATTATTCTTAAGATAATAAAGTAATTTACTAGATGATACCCAGCTACCACTGACTGCTCTGACAGGGATCACAATAGAGGGTACCAGACAGAGCTGTAGAAAAATATAGAACAAAATTCTAACTCACAAAAAAAGACCAGACTTACTGGCCTGACAGAGACTGGAGAAACCCTGAGAGTATGGCCCCCGGATACCCTTTTAGCTCAGTAATGAAGTCATTCCTGAGGTTCACCCTTCATCTGAAGATTAAACAGGCCCATAAAATAAAATGAGACTTAAGGGGCCTACCAGCCCAGAGACAAAGACCAGAAGGCAGAAGGGAACAAGAAACCTGGTAATGGGGAACCCAAGGTCAAAAAGGAAGAGTGTTGACATATGGTGAGGTTGTTAACCAGTGTCATAAAACAATATGTGTACTATTTGACGAGAAGCTAGTTTGTTCTGTAAACCTACAATTAAAAAAGAAAATAATGTAATTACATTGTCAATCATAAACAATATTAAAATCTAAAAACAGTAGAGACATGTATATCAGCTATTGCTGTGTAACAAACCATCTCAAAGCTTAGTGACTTAGAACAGCAATCACGTATTTAGGTCATGATTCTGCAGGTCAGCCATTTTGGCTGAGCTCAGTTGGGGCGGTTATCTTGGTTTTGTCTAGGTTCACCACTCAAGCATTTGTGGTTAGCTGCTAGGTCAGCTAAGCAGCTCTGATCTGGAGAGTGACTGTCAGAAAAAACAATGGGAGCAGTTGGACCACAAGTCTCTCATTCTCCCAGAGGTTAGTTCAGACATGTTCAAGTGGCAGTGATAAAATTTCAAAGGGAAAGTGGGATGAGGCTTAGGCTTGTAACTGGGATAGTGTGGCTTCAATCACAGTATACTAGGCAAGGCAAATCACAAGGCTAGCTGAGATTCAATCACTTGAGGGAAATTGTTGCCAAGTCACATTGCACAGGGACAAAGATACAGGGCCATGGATAATTGCAGCCATCTAATTCACACATACACACACAGAGTCACATTTCTTATACTTTAGCTCACTCCGTAGAGCCTGACATTGATTTCTTGTTAGTACCCTGTGCGTGTATGCACATGCCTGTGCATTTTCTGCTCAGAATGTCTGCTGTATATTTATCCTTCAGTTTGAAAACAGCTGGTTTTCTCTTCCAGAGGCATTTGAAGCACCCTTATTCCTGAGATAGCTGCTCACTTGCCCTGCATGTCTGAGCAGAATCAAATCTTTCCACACTTTTAGAGCCGCCCTCATGCTCTTGGAGTCTCACTGCCTCAGATGATTTTAATCTCTATTTCTCAGGCATCCAGAGGGCATGACACTATGCTGTGACTCTTTAAAGGGGCAGGCTTGTTTGGATACATAGTCAGGTATCAAAAACGAGTTCCCTAACTCAGATGGCCTATAATATGTGTAAACACACATTTTCTGAGGACTGCTGTCATCCTTGCTTTCTAAGACCAGTACCCTTCCTATGCTCACAGTATCTTCTCTGAATATTACCAATGACCAGCATCCTTGCCCCATCCTGCAAAAGAATACACTTTTAGCAGATGAGTAAACTGAGGCAATGAAAATTTCAGTTTCATGCAGGATTCATAGGTTTCTCATTTCTTGGTCTTCAGCCATATCAATTATCCGATTTGACTTTCAGTGGTTTTGGGTTTGTCTAGGCACCATCGCTTTTCCCTGCTTTGGTAGGTTTAAAATGATGTATTCTTTTGCCTTACCCTTTCAGTGTGACATTTCTTCTAGGAGGCCTAATCACACAGAAATAATGGTGTCTGTCTAAGGAGTCTTGAGAAAACCACGTTAAATTAGATGCTTAGTGAAGATTACTTTTTTGTTTGTTTTTAGACACAAGGCGTAGTGGAGTCACACACTTAGAAGATGTGTGATCTTAGCCAATTTAATATTAACACTCTAACCATACTTTTTTGTTCCTGTATAAAGAGGTTAATACAAGTTGCTGTGACAATTTAAACACACACACACACACACAAACACACACACATATTCAGTTTCTTGATGGGAGTTGCTGCCATGTCACATTTCAGAGGGTGAGGAAGTTCTCTTTCTCTCTCTATGCAGTGTATATACATAGATGTATGTACATTTTATATATATGTATGGCTTAGCCTAATGCCTGGCACATGATAAATGCCAAGTGCATGTTCATTGTTACTACTATTACTGAAGCACCTGGATGTCATATTCCTACTGTCCTAGGGAACCTGAGAAGTTTCTGCAGAAAACAAAGGGAAGGATAGGAAATGCCTTTCTTAAGTACGATCGGGAATGGCAGCTACAGGACAGAGGGTCACTTGTTCAGACTCTTGTGTTTCTCTGCATTTGGCTTTAGGGTTTCTTTGAAGTGTCCAGATGACACACGCATTACCTTTGGGTGAGATCTAATAAGGTAATGCAGGTAATGTGCTTAGAGCAGTGACTGGAAAGAGTAAATGTTTAGTAAACACTAGCTTCTTCCTCTCCCACTCCCTCCCCTAGTGACTGGACAGCTCTTAAACTAGCTCTCTATCTTGGAATGGGTTCCCCAGAAGCAGATCCTGAGAGGGGGATTTGTGTACAAGTGATTTATCAAGGAAGGACTCTCAGGAGAGACTGGCAAAGGAGTGGTGGAAGCAGGACAGGAAAAAGCCAGACAAGGACTCAATTTCAGGTAAAGTCCCAGCCCCTGCATGACCCCAAGGGGAGTTCTGGAGCATAAATTACACCTTAGAATATACCCTGCCTTGAGGCACGGGAGCATGCCTTTCATACTCCTGCACCATCAGTCATTGGCTATGGGCTGTTCTCCAGGTACTTCCAGCTCTCCATATTGCGAGGGCAGCTCCAATTGCCCTGGGAAAATCCCTGAAGAAGGATGCGGGTGTAGGCAGTTAGAAACCAAATACATGGAAGCTGGGCATAGGCGCACAGAACCTGAAAAAGTGATGGAGCTGGGGGATCTGGGTGGGCAACAGCAGGGTCCTGCACCCTCTCGGGGTTTGTGGGAGTTGGGTAAAGAAATCTGTTATTAGAATGGTGGCCTTCTGATGGGAAGGAAGGGTCACTGTTTAGGTCAAAGTCATGGTTGATTCTGTGAGCAGTGACTGGAACAATAGCCATCAATAGAAACGAATCCATCTTTGAAGACCAAATATCCACAAAATCTGTTTCAAGCTTCAGCCTCCCCAGTTAGTCTTCTGCCAGATACGATCTGAATGTGACTATGGAACTTAGTTTAACACATTTGTGGGTGATGTACAAGAATCAGCTTCAGTATTACCCCATGTAGAAGGAAACAACTGGTGACCGATTATCCGTCTGTATAGGATTGTTCTTCGTAAAAGCGTGGTTAAACTGAGAGATTGACTTCTACAGCGGCATAGTCTTTTATTTGCGACAAGCTTTTACGAACGAGAAGTTTAGAAAGTAAGAAAATAAAATTTCCGGAAAATCCTGGTATCTGATTAGCACAGAGGATGAAAATACTGTTATATAGATTTAGAAATTTTTTAATCTTCCTTTGGGAAATATAATACCAAGAGTTTCATGGATATTTGTGAAAATCAAAATGAAATATTTTGGTTGCATATACCTTCAACTGTGGTCTTTTAGTTGAGGAGATACAATAACAAAAACATTCTGATGGCTCAATATAAATGAGAAACTGGTATTGGAAATAGCCAATTTCTAAAAAAGATGTTAAGGATTTTTGACACATTAAAAATGCATTCATATTTGCTAGAGGATGATCTATTTTAAGGTGGAATTATTTCGGATGTACCTTATTGCAAGTAGAAATTACTGAGACGTAATTTTGAATATTTCGTAGATAAGTTAATAAAACTCTTTATCAGTGATTCATGGCGTTTTATCATTCTTGTCTGGGATAAAGACCCTGTCCATTCTTAGAGGCAAGTGGGAAAGAAAACTTTGCCTGAAGCCACATGGCTTGAAGAAGAACTGGACGCAGAAACTTAAATGGTGAATAGTGGCAAGGTTCCAAAATTAATTAGGAAGGCTATGAAACGATACAGCCTTTCAGTACTTCTTATGATTGACAGAGAATATCATAAATGGAGAGCTCGTTGCCTGTTTGCCCTGTGCTTCCCTGTGATTTCGGTTCACATTCATGCTGAAATCTGAGCCTCCATCAAAGTCTTGTCTTTACATATGTCAATAGGAAGCAGCAGCGACAAGACAGCCTGTCTTTGAGTGTGACTCCAGTGAGTCCCATCAGTAGAAGGCCCTGAGCCGCAATTTGTTTCTTTTGATTCTTGGCAGATTACTGTCTGTGCCATCTCTCTGATGTGACTGTTTGAGCATATTAGTTATGTCCGCTCCTAATTATTCATACTTTCAGTGTTACCCATTCAGAATTTATGACCATAAGGACAGTGAATTAGAAGCTTGAAGAATTGAGGCTTAAGTCTGCTGCCAGAGATTTACTGTTACTGTTTTAGGTGCGAAGTATTAACAGGCGGACCGTGCCACTTCAGTTCCTGGCTTAGTCCATTTAAAGGAGAATTATCTGAGAGTGAGTACATTTTCCCTGACGACAGCTGGGAAATCAAACACACAGCGAGTTGTTGAAAACTGAGATTTAAGCTTAAGCCTGTCATTCCATATCTGATGGGCATCACCCCATATCTGTGAAAATCTGATGCTTGGGATGTGAAATGCAGGCTTATGAGAATACTTTCAAAGTGTGTAGCCAAGACAGTCTTACTCTTTGAGTATTTCCCAGTTAATACTCTTTAATTTTTAATTAGTCGCTTAAAGAGAATATCATCTACTCATCATATAGCATCGGTTCCTGTTATAAAATCCTGCATCTTCTCTGTTACACTGTCACATTTCTTTTGCGTTATTATTTGTGACCTGTATGCTGGAAGCTATGCCACTGGTATTTCAATACCAACAGGGTTGCCCATGGTGGACAGGTTTCAGCAGAGCTTCCAGACTAAGACAGACCAGGAAGAAAGGCCCAGTGATCTAATTCTGAAAGTCAGCTGATGAAAATCTTATGTGTCACAATGGAACACTCTTCGATATAGTGCTGGAATATGCAAACATACCATCCATCATGAAGATGGCGCAGGACCAGGTAGCATTTTGTTCTCTTGTACATAAAGTTACTATGAGTCAGAGCCAACTCAAAGTCAACTATCAACACGAATAATTCTAATGCAGAGGCAGGCCAGATACCATGCTACCCTTAGGGAAGAAGGCCTTAAATCTGCCAGGACCTTGGACCTGAGGCTTGACGCATGGAGGGGAGTTTGCCAGGTGGATGCAAATAGGGAGGGGACCTTCCAGGCATGGGAAATAACATGGTAAGAAGCACAAAGGCCTGCCAGAGCTTCCAGGATCAATCAACGCTTTTGTGTTATTGGAGTAAGTTATTGTGTAAGGCAAGGAGTGGCTAAAGCTGAGAGGCAATGCTGGATGGGGTCAGGTCTTTAGGAAACCCTAGTGACGTAGTGGTTAAGTGCTATGGCTGCTAACCAAGAGGTTGGCAGTTTGAATCCGCCAGGTGCTCCTTGGGAACTCTAAAGGGCAGTTCTACCCTGTCCTATAGGGTTGCTATGAGTCAGAATCGACTCTACGGCAGTGGGTTTGGTTTTGGTTTTTTATATATCCTTCAAAGTAGTTCGCATTTTTCCTGTTGGCCAGTTATGAGAAGGGTAGGTCCCCTTCTAGGAGACATCTGTTATGGTTAAAAGAACAGGAAAAAGAATTTTCCAGCAACACAGATAATATAGTTGTGAGACTCAAACCCAGGTCTGCATGCCCCCAAATTGTTCAGAATTGGAGCAGATGCCGTGATGGTTAAATTTGAATTGACATCACTTGTTTGCTGCCATGAAGATCATAGAAACTGAGAATGCCATGGATGAAAGATACTTAGTACCACAGACTTAGGACTCTAGGTGTGAGTAGTTTTCCTTGGGTGGGTTGTGTTGTTGTTGTGTGCCACTGAGTAGGTTCCAACTCCAAGTGACCCTATAGGACAGAATAGAACTCTCCCAATGGATTTCCTAGGCTATAACCTGAAAATTGCCCTTAGCAAGCTCCTCGTATAGTCAGAAAGTTCTGAAGTTCTGATGTTATTACCTGAGGGTACAAGCAGAGCTCCAGATAGTCAAGACTCCAAAGAAAGGAAGAAAATGTGAGGGAAACTTGGGGGCCTCCAGATGTAGCTTCCCAAATGCCCTAAATGGCATTGCTGGACATCAAACAGCTGCTGGTTTCCAGTGTCCAGTGGGTCGATGGGTGAGTAGCTCATTCAGTCCGGGATGAATGATTACTCCCTGGTCTCTCAGATGGTGTGAAATTTTTGACTTCACTTGGAAAAATTATGCTGAACTTTTAGTGGGTTCTGTATTGGAGCTACGCAGGCTCACTATCGCCAAAAAAGCTGGATAACATTTCCTTTCTCTTAAGCCTGCAAGAGTTTGAGATGAAGGAAAAAAGAAGGAAAGCAGGTCTCATAGTTGGTAATGTTTAATTTTGAACCAGTGATCTTATATAGTATTAGAATATTGTGAAATTCATTTCGAAGAAAATTTCAACGCACAGCCAATGCAGCTGGACGGTGCTAATCCTAATATTGTTTTTAATATTACCTCCTTAGCACACCAGGGCAAATTTAATTCTCCCTTGATTAACCCTTCCACTATCTCTCATTCGACTCTGCTTTTTAGAGAGTTGGGTATAGAATATCACTGGCTTGTTCACTCACTATTTGACTGAGAATTGTATGAAGAAAATTCCATGTCTCCCTCTCATGGCTAAAATTAGTATCAATTTGATAGGCTTGAGATAAAACAGTTTCTACGGTGACATTATAGTTTTGTTTTGCCTTACTTACATTTAGGTGACCACACATCCAGGTTTCTCTGTTTATTTTCTTAATATAATTATTAATAGTATCTCTTTCACTCTCTAAAGTATCCTGGTTTGGACAAAAAATATGTATATATGATATCCTATAGCCGATACTGTGAGTGTCCTGTTCATATCCCTTAGATCCAACTATTCCAGCATATTCCGGATGATATTACCTACATCTTTGTGCCAGGGAGCTTTTCCTGAAACCACGGAAACTCCTGGCCCACTCACCTGGCACACTGGAATTCTGGGGTATAACCCTCTAAGAGCAACCCTCAACTAATAACTAGTAGGAGTTGCTGTACAAATACTCCAACTCCCTCACCCTCAGGTGCAATAATTTGGAGGTCTGTGTTTTACATTTCCCAGAGCAGTACCTGCTGGCTTTGTAGCCCTTCCTTTATTGTCCCCCTTCGCCTCCTTGTATCACTTCCCAAGTCCCCTGCAGGTGTCCCCTGCACTTCCCTCTTTTTTGCTGACCCTCTGTTTTACCAAACGTATCCTTCTCTAGGGACTGTTCCCTCCTGATAACGTGTCCAAAGTAAGTGACGGGTAGTCCTGCCATCCTTGCAACTAAGAACATTCTGGCTATACTTCTTCCAAGACAGATTTATTCATTTTTTCTGGCGGTCCATGGTATATTCAGTATTCTTCGCCAACACCGTAATTCAAAAGCGACAATTCTTCTTTGGTCTTTCAAATTCATCATCCAGCTTTCACATGCATATGAGGCTATTGAAAACACCATGGCTTGGGTCAAGCGCACCTTAGTCTTCAAGGCGACATCTTTGCTTTTCAACACTTTAAAGAGGTCTTTTGCAGCACATTTGTCCAATGCAATGTGTCTTTTGATTTCTTGACTGCTGCTTCCATGGGCGTTGATTCAAGTAAGATGAAATCCTTGACAACTTGGGTCTTTTCTCCACTTATTATGATGTTGCTTATTGGCCCAGTTGTGAGGATTTTTGTTTTCTTTATGTTGAGGTGCAATCCATACTGAAAGCTGTGGTATTTGATCTTCATTAATAAGTGGTTCAACCCCTCTTCACTTTCAGCAAGCAAAGTTGTGTCATTTGCATAACACAGGTTGTTAATGAGTCTTCCTCCAATCCTGATGCCCCGTTCTTCATCATATAGTCCAGCTTCTCAGATTGTTTGCTCAGCATGCGGATTGAGTACACATGGTGAAAGGGTACAACCCTGAAGCACACCTTTCCTGACTTTTCTGTGTGTATTAGTGATCCTTTAAAGGGCACTTTAAATTACAGTATATATAACATTTGTAATGTCATTGGCTACCTGGGAATAATTACTAAGTCTTTGTTAAATATTTCTACTCTCCATTATACTAGTTTTCTTTAAGTAACCTGTAAAACTATCCAAACTGGGATTAAAACCAGTTGCCATCGAGTTGATTTTGACTCATGATGTCCTGTGTGTAGAGCACAGAGTAGAACTGTGCTCGACAGGGTTTTCAGTGGCTGATTTTTTGGAAGTAGTCAGGCGTTTTTTTTGAGGCACCCATGGGTGGACTTGGATCCCCAACCTTTCCGTTACCAGCTAAGCATATAAACTGCACCATCCAGGGACTCCAAACTAGGATATTATTTCAGGCTAACATGTTTTCCCCAAATATTGTTCCGTTGTTTAAAATAAAGTAATTAAAAAAAAAAAAAACACTGGCAATGGGTGACTTTGTTAGAACTTGATTATAAATCAGATCCTTCTTTTTAGAGTGATATTTATCAAGAAAAATAGTATCCACTTATATACAGGCTTATATGCTAATTGTTTTCTGACTACAGATCTTTGGCTTTGTAATTCCTTTTGACCTTGGTTCAAAATGGTATATTTTAAACAATTTGAAAACTTTAATCTAATAGGTTGGCTTATTTCATATGACTTTGAAAAGCTTTTTTTGGTTCAAATAATGAGTATCTTTTCCAGAATGTTCCTGCATATCACACATTTAAAGCTAACTAAATTAGCAGGACATGGGAAAATGGTGTGAAGTGTCTTAGTTGCTGAAGCTCCACCTTAACTTGAGTAATAACATTACAGATCTACCTAGAATTGAACTTAATTGCACAGTATTGTATTTCCCTTACCAATTAACCCAATGGAGGTTTGAAGTAATATATATGAAAAATGCTTTGTAATCTGAAAAGCAGTAGGCAGTTGTTAATCGCTGTCATTACTATATTGGGAAAACTACCTGTGGCAGCTCAGAAGGGAAAAAAAGTCTAAACAGTGAGCAAAGAACAGCTCAACCCTTAGGCAAGTAATTTATCATCAAAACATTTTTCAATGACTGTGATTCATAGCAGATAAAAACTAACTCTTAAGCCAGTGTTTTTCAAACTAGAGATCTTGACCCATGAGTAGGTTGTGAAATTAGTTTATTGGTGGGGTACCAGCATTTATAAAAAATGAACAGTAGAATAGAATTTAATGGAATATACTAGAAAATATCAGAGCTAGTAAATATAAATATTGTTTTGAGAAGATTTCCAGGTATACATACATATAAATAAGGAGCCCTTATGGTGCAATGGCTACGTGCTCAGCTACTAACTGGAAGGTTAGCGGTTCAAACCCGCCCAGCGGCTCTGTGATTTGTCCCCCTCAAGATTAAACCAAAAACTCATTGCCATTGAGCTGTTTTTTTTTTTTTTTTTTTTTTTTTGTGAGCTGTAAAGATTATAGCCTAGAAAACCCTATGTGGCAGTTCCACTCTGTCACATTGGGTCAACATGAGTCAAAAATCGACTGGATGGTACCTAACAAACAAACACCAGCATATATATAAATACACAGAGCCACACTGAGTGGAAATATAAGTGTTCTTATTGTGTGAATCATTGCTCAAAAATAAAAGAGTGAATTCAATAACAATGCCATGGTTTTGATCCTTGTTAAAAAATGTTAAGAATGTTATTGTTGTTCTTAGTTTTAGCAGTTGTTATATTGATCTAAATTCAGACACAAAACCATAAGGATTTTATACATTGTGTGATTATCATGGCATCCCTGGGTGGTGCACACAGTTAACATGCTTGGCTGCTAACCAAATGGTTGGAGGTTTGAATCTACCCAGAAGAGCCTTGGAAGAAAAGCCTGGCAATCTACTTCTGAAAACTCAGCCATTGAAAACCTTATGGAGCACAGTTCTACTCTGACACACATGGGGTCACCTTGAGTGGAAATCGACTTGATGACAGTTGGACAAGGAAGACGTTTATCATTCCTGAGTCCACATAGAGCCTAAAGTTATTAAAGCCTAGTTACTTTTAATAACTCGATGTTGTTCTTTTTAATAAAACATCAAGTTATTAAAGGTAACTAGATATTGAATTCAATTTAACACATATTTAATGAGAATTAGGAGTATATGAAAATGTATCAAGGAAAATAAAGACTATATACTTATACTTTATGTTAAATGACAGTTAATGTCTTCTGAAGTATATGTTTCATGAATAAATGATTTTTTAAAAGCAGGTGCAATTTTTAAAATATTATTTGAATCATTTTTTACATACATTTCTAATAACAGAGACTGCATCAGTTACCCATTGCTTTATAACAAGCTGTCAGAAAAATGTAGTTATTTATACACATGTCATTGATTTAATGTCAGTTCTATGGTTCAGCTATCTATCCGGGTGCTACCCAGGTGGTTCTTCTGGTCTTGGTTGGCTCCCTGTGTGTATTGTCAGTCCTGAGTCGGCTAAGCAGCTCTAGTTCTGAGGGTTGGTTGGCTGTTGGCTGAAGTACTTCAGCTTTCCACTACCCCCATGGCCTCTCGTCCTCCAACAGGCTAGCCCAGGCTTGTGCAGAAGGCAGAGACACAGCTGAGAGAAAAAGAGTGAGAGAGAGAGAGAGAGAAACAGAGAAGGAAGGAGGGAGGAGGGAGGGAGAGAGAGAGAGAGAAACAGAGAAGGAAGGAGGGAGGAGGAGAGAGAGAGAGAAACAGAGAAGGAAGGAGGGAGGAGGAGAGAGAGAGAGAAACAGAGAAGGAAGGAGGGAGGAGGAGAGAGAGAGAGAGAAACAGAGAAGGAAGGAGGGAGGAGGGAGGGAGAGAGAGAGAGAGAGAGAAACAGAGAAGGAAGGAGGGAGGAGGGAGGGAGAGAGAGAGAGAGAGAGAGAAACAGAGAAGGAAGGAGGGAGGAGGGAGGGAGAGAGAGAGAGAGAAACAGAGAAGGAAGGAGGGAGGAGGAGAGAGAGAGAGAAACAGAGAAGGAAGGAGGGAGGAGGAGAGAGAGAGAGAAACAGAGAAGGAAGGAGGGAGGAGGAGAGAGAGAGAGAGAAACAGAGAAGGAAGGAGGGAGGGAGAGAGAGAGAAATACAGAAGTCATACTGAAGCCTAAATAAGAACTGGCACAATACCACTTCTGCTGCATTCTGATGGCCAAATCAGGTCACAATGTCAGTCCAGAATAAGGAGAAGGGAAATAGACTTTCCATCTTGATGGGAGAAGTGGCAGTCTTAGGGCAAAGGGGAGAAATACAAGGAGAACATTATTTGGGGCCATGAATTCAATCCATCTACCAGTTGCTCTTTTCCTCTCTACCTTTTCTATGGAGCAGTGAAATCCTTTAGGCCACTGTCCATAAAGACCCTATTTTCTGCTTCTCTCTGAGTTTCTAGTAAAAAGGAGATTAATGTGGAAGTTAATCTAATCCATGTATTAATAAATAGGACAGCTACTTAAACTGGTCAGTTTTTTCTCAGTTTGATTATAATGAATATCAGGCTTCTAAAAGTCTAGTATTTCCCACAAAAGGAATGTTTTTGCTCTGAGAACATTGTGAAGCTTGCCTTACTGAATAAATGCTTCCCTAAAAGGGTGTGAATAAACAGGATTGTAAATCAAGTCGGATTTTGTACTTGAGCCACAATATAAAGGCATCCTTTTTCATGTGTTCCCTTTCCACAGATGCCTCTAAAAGTCCTAGGTTTTAGATGTTGTTGTTGTGTGCCCTCAAGTCGATTCTGACTCATAGCAACCGTGTAAGACAGAGTACAACTGCCCCATAGGGTTTCCGAGGCTGTAATCTCCCCTGGAGCAGATCGCCAGGACTTTTCTTCCTTGGAGCTGCTGGTGAATTTGAGCCCCTGACCTTTGGGTTAGCAGATGAGTGTGGTTCACAGACAAGTCCTTAAACACTGCATCATCAGGGCTCCTTAATTTTTAGATTGAGTTCCCCACAGCAAGCTTCGTCTGTAAAACATAATTACTATATTAGGCTAAAACTTAGGTGAGAAAGGCTAGTATGTCATTTAAAGCGTGTGGATGAAATGAACATAATCTGCTGAGAATAGTTTCATCAGCTAAGTCTAGAAATAGCCAGGTACTCAAGTGGTTTTACATAATCATTTGTTCCTTTTTTAGGAAATTAGAAAGGACAACACTCACTATCTACTCATATAGTAATAATTTTTGTAAGGACAGATTGGACGTAATATGGCATTTGTGTATACCTGCCTTGCCTCTGAGTTTCTAATATACTTAACCCATTGCCATGGAGTCAATTCTGACTCATAGAGACCCAATAGTACAGGGTAGAACTGCCCCATAGGGTTTCGGAGGAGTACCTGGTGGATTCAAACTGCCTACCTTTTGGTTAGCAGCTGTACCACTTAACCACTATTCCACCAGGATTTCCCTAAAAAAAAAAAAATACACATACTGAGGTGTTATTACTAAGTAGTTATTTTTTTTTAAGGTGGCTGACTCCAAAGACAAACTGCTTGAATTTGAATTTAAGCTCCTTTGTGTGTGTGTGTGTGTGTGTTTATTTGTGTGTTACCTGTGTGCCCTTGGGCACATGACTTAACCATTTTAAACCTCTTTCCTAATCAGTAAAATGGAAATAATAGTGGTACTAACCTCTTAAGGGTGTTGTTAGAATTTAGTAAAATATGTGTGAAATATCTAGGACTCAGTGAATGTTAACTTTCACCATCGTTACTATGGGTGGTTTTATTCCAACCTTAATGCATTTCCACTGATTGATCCCACAGTTGTTTTCCTCCTGTGTTGTGTTACTCTGCTGGGGGCCAGGGAGACAAAGCCAAAGGTATTGTCCTTAGGCAGCTGGGAGTACTGGATGAATACCTCCCACCATATGCATGTGCTCAGGTGGTGGCTATCAGACTTGAATGTCATTTAGGAAGTCCACAAGGTGTTGTTTTTTAAAGAAATGATTTCGCGTACACACTTTCCTAAACTAAGTTGCATGCTTTTTGAGCTGTTATCTAAAATATATTGAATTAACCCATTATTCAAGTTTATACTCAGCATCTATATTATTATTTTAAGCGTGCTTTTTAAAAGGATCTTTTCGTATATAGAGGGTACATGAAACCTAAGAAACACAGCCCACTCTTCACACTGGCACTACACAAGCATTTTAATCTTTATTTGGCGTTTCCTGATTGTCGCCTTAAAAAGATCCCTTCACGCCAACCTTAATATTGACTGAACTCTGCCACAAAGAAAAGGAAGTGGTTATAATTGTCTTCATAGATCCTTGGACCTCAGGAAAAGCATCGATTCATTGTGCAAATTGCCTGGAGAACTGGCTATGTCAATACTATAAAATCTCTACTGTCTGGGTGGCTACTCTTGATACAGCGCTGTCCTTTTTCCTGCCGTGGATTTATATTTGCTTTCAAAATGTTGAGTTGTACGTTACGAAAAGTTTCGGAATATGAATTTCATTCACTCACTGGAGAAATAGATATAGAGTTCTGCCTTTTTCTACTGAGTGTCAGACCCTATTATCAATCCCGGAGATACAGAGTTGACAACTAGTTGCCAGCAAATCTCCTCCGATTCGTGGGGACCCCATGTGTGTTGGAGTAGAACTGCCCCATAAGGTTTTCAATGGCTGATTTTTCAGAAGTGGATTGCCAGGCTTTTCTTCTGAGGTGCCTCTGGGTGGAACCTTTCTGTTAGCAGACAAGCACATTAACTGTACCACCCAGGGACTCCTCAGAGTTGAAAAGGACCTCCCATCACTGTGGGTCTATAGAGAAACTAAAACCCAACACCAGTGCCGTCGAGTCGATTCCGACTCATAGGGTCGCTAATAGAGAAACCAGAATATGATGAACAGTGTGACTTTCAAACTGCCCCTTTCCCCGTCTGGCTGGGTGACTACTTAGATGATTAGAATGGCTGCCGCGCAATGTCTGCACTGATTTCTTTCTAAAAGAATCAGTTGCTGTAGTTCGTTGTCAGTGAGTCAGTTAGGATCTATTAAAACCGGTGTTTACGTGGGACTGATGTTTTTGGACGGCTACTTAAAATGGGTTTTCAAAAAACACTAACAATCTTATCTGCATGGACTGGAATTAATCGATTATTAAGAGGAATTTATCGTGGATTAAAATTAATTATTTTCAAAGCAGAAATATTTTAAAATTTCTTTTAAACTTTAGGATGCTGATTCTTATACTTTAAGAATGGACAGGGAATTTACACTTATTATTAAATATATATATTTTTAACTCGAATGCTGTTTTTGGCTTACAGAACAGTAGCTCTATTGTTGTTGTTGTTGGTCTTTGCTGTGCAGCCAACTCCGATTCATGGCGACCCCACGTGTCAGAGTAGAACTGGTGCACAGGATTTTCAAGGCTGTGACCTTTGGAAGCAGATCACCAGGCCCGTCTTCTGAGGTGCCTCTGGGTGGTTTGAACCGCCAACCTTTCGAAGCCGTGCATGATCTTTTCCATTTTAAAATTCAGGTATCATTTAAATAGAGTAAGCCTTACCTGTGTAAATGCATAGTTCTACAAGTTTCGACGAATGTATATAGTTGTGTAACCATCTCCACAATCATCACACAGAGCACTTCTATCACGCCAACGTTTGCCTGTACTTTTATGTAACTCTACCCTTCCCCCAGCCCCCAGCAAGCACTGCTTTGTTTTCTTTCCCTATAATTTTCCTTTTCCAAAGTGTCATAGCAATCCAACCCTACAATATGGAGAGCCTTTTGAGTCTGGCTCCTTTCCCGTAGCATGATGCGTTTGAGATGCATGCCTGTCTTTGCAATGATCAGTAGTTCATTCCTTTTTATTGCTGAGCCGAATTTCTTTGTGTAAATGCACCACAGTTTGTTTCTCCCTTCCCCAGGTGAGGGGCAGTCCTTCCGTTTTTGGTAATTACAAACAAAACCACTTACTTAAGTTTTTACTTGTCTTGGAGATGCTCAAATGAGATGGTCAAGAGTAGCAGCCAGTGGGGGAAGATGTTTTTCTTTAATAAACTCTTTGAAATTCTTCGGTATTTCACGTAACGTAAGGTAGCGCAGGATTTGGCATACAATCATTGCACCAATTTTCCTGAAGTTAAATCTGGTAATTTTGTGGTGTATCACACAGATTACGTAATTTCCGGGGGCTCTGTCGCTAAAAAGAGGTGTGTCATATGGAGAACACTCTATAAATTCCTGTAACAGGAAATAAAATGAGGCTCTTCTTATGTTAGTTTGGCCCAGGCCTGAAGACAATGGCTGCTACATTTCTTCATGATGACCACCAAGCATGGCGGAGAGGCTTGAGGAAGCAAAGAAAGGGGAGCAGAGAGCTTGATGGAGGACTTTTGGGGAGAGCTGATAATGTCCTCTGATTCCCATCATACATCTCTGGTGTACTGAGACAGGCTTCAGTGTGACCCATTTTTAGGGTTGCCTGTGGCCAGGAGGGGTCTCTTAGATCTGGTCCAAAGGGCAGCCAGAAGGGGTGAGCAGAATCTAGCAGAGAAAAAGCTAGAATGATCTCATTCCTAATGCTGAGGAGGGGATAAGGAACAAGCTAGAGGAAAGTGCATCATACCCATCAAAACAGCTGCAGGCAAAAGGGCTCTGGTCATGGGAGCTGGGTTGGCAGATGCTGTGAGTGCTCTGGCCACATCCCCCTTACCAGAGAAATTCCTTTCTCATGCTCCTGTGGGAGCGGGCTGCTACTAACTCACAGCTGCCCCCATTCTCTGTAGGCCTGCCCTTGGCTGACAGGAGCCCCCTCGTACAGAGATGCCTCGTAGTTTATGCCTTCCACCAATCTGGAAGTGGCCCATGGCCAGTGACTGACAGACGCCGAGGTATGAAAGCTCAGCTCTCCAGCCTCAAGGCTTGATGACCTCTGAGGTGCCATTCACACTCCAGCACTTCCCATGGGATCAGGCTGAGACTGCACTTCGGCTGCAGCAGGATCACATCTTTGCCAAGCTCCTGCCCCATCCTGCTTATCTCTGTCCCTTAGAGGTTTCTCCTGAGAGGTCCCCTCCATAAATCCTTATCTCAGGCTCTAAATCTAGGAATCTGACTTCAGACAGTGGTCTCCGAAGAATCCACAAAAGCGAGAGAGAGATGGAGAAAATAGTGAGAGAGAGAGAGAGGAACAATCCACATGCTTTAAACATGTACCAGGCTCAGAGAGATTAATGCCTGATTATTACTGTAGCTGTCAGTAAGACATTTCCTGGCACCCCGCCCTCCCTCATTTCTTCTCCCTGTACAACTCTGCAAAGTATTCAGAACCATGTTCGTGGGAAATCATGTCAGTCAGGTGGGAAAGGAGATCTGGAGATCTCTCACTAAGCTCTTTAGCGAAAGAGAGCAAAAGTCAATCATACTTCTTTTCCTTCTGCAAGAGTCCAGGTTTGTGGTTGGCCTGGAGCCAAACTTAACATGAAGCTTGAAGCCTTACCATGAAACCAACATGGCTTTTCCATGAAATAAGACATTACTATCTGGGGGGGCCTGGGAGAGTGTAATCAGAAAATTCATGGGGACTGCCTCAGTTTTCATTTTAGAGCTAGAGAGTAAACAACCTACCGATCCATTTAAGGAGGTTGTGGGGAAACAAAAATAAAGTTGCTTCATGATTATATCTCATGGTCTTGTATGTTTGGTTATTTGCTATACTAGAATAATTGAAAGAACAAAAATATAATAAAATTCTGGATATTGCCGAAATGAATCTGGTACAGGGTTTAGAAGACAAAAATCTGATTTCCTTCTTAAACCAAGGACATGAACATTCTCAATGGTATTGAGATTAAGGCTCAGTGAAATACGTTCTAACAGACACACAAGACCCTATGTGTTGGCTATCCTGGCAGCCCATGGGCATTTCTGGCAGGGCACTCTTAGCTGCTTTCTCCTTGGTATTAGCTTGGACTTTTTCCTTCTCTTCTGTGCATAAGAAGCACTCAGATACCTGAGGAAAGGTCGAGTGGGAGATATGCAACCAATGAAGCCCTTGTTTTATGAAAATGCCAAAGAGGGAGAGAAACAGGAAAACATAGCTTAGAGCATGGAGCTAAACAGAGAAGAGTTAAATTGAGAATTGCCTTCAATCATTGGAAACCAGTCAGTGTGACTGGCTCTTTTAAATATCTAAATGTCTGGTTTTATTTTCTGATTATGTTTCTTATGCCCTCCAAAATTTGTAGTCCTAATGTGCTTTTTTTTTTTTAATGTGCTTGACTGATAAAACGAAAGGTCAGTGGTTTGAATCCACCAGCTGCTCTGTAGGAGAAAGATGTGGCAGTCTGCTTCTGTGAAGATTTTTCAGCCTTAGAACCCCTTTGGGGCAATTCTATTCTGTCACATAGGGTCAGTATGAGTCAGAATCGACATGGCAGTGGGAATACAATAAAGAAGTAATAGAGCTGGTGTTGGAAGCTGATTGCCTGGATGTCCATTTCAACTCTGCCATTGACTGACTACCTGTGTGGCCTTGAGGAAGCCACTTACCCTCTCTATTCCTCATTTGTTAAATGGGTTGTTGTTGTTATTAGCTGCCATACAGTCGGCCCCAGCTCATGGTGGGCTGGACAAAATGCTGGACAGCTGGACGAAATGCTGCCTGGTCTTGTGCCATCTCCATGATCGGTTGCAAATCAGACCATTGTGACCAATGGGGTTTTCATTGGATGATTTTCAGAAGTAGATCACCAGGCCTTTCTTCCTAGTTTATCTTAGTCTGCAAGCAGCACTGAAACCTGTTCATCATAATAGCAACATGTAAGCCCCCACTGACAGCTGGGTGGCAGCTGTGCATGAGGTGCGCCTGCGGGAAGTTGAACTAGGAATCCTGCATAGAAGGTGAGATTCTACTGACTGAACTATTCAGACAGCGATGGAATAGTCCAGGAAGGGTTCAGTAATTATCGAAGTAAATGAGGGCCGTGTACCCATTGCAGAGCAACCAGGGGATTCTGTGTGGTTTAAAATCAGGAAAGGTATGCATCAGGGTTATATCCTTTCAATCGGTATGCTGTAAGAAGCTGGACTATATGAAGAAGAACACAGCGTCAGGATCGGAGGAAAACTAATTAACAACCTTGCTTGCTGAAAGTAAATAGGACTTGAAGAGTTTGCTGTGAAGATCAAAGACTACAACCTTCAGTGTGGATTACAACTCAGCACAAAGAAAACAAGAATCCTCACAACTAGACCAATAAACAATGCCATGATAAACTGAGAAAATATCGAAGTTGTCAAGGATTTCATTTTACTTGGATCCACAATCAACACCCATGGAAGCAGCGGTCAAGAAATCAAATGATGTATTGCATTGGGCAAATTTGCTGCAAATCTCTTTAAGGTATTAAAAAGCAAAGATGTCACTTTAAGGACCAAGGTACTCCTGACCTAGCCATGGTGTTTGCAATCGCCTCAAATGCATGGGAAAACAGGGCAATGAATAAGGAAGATCTAAGGAGAAGTGATGCCATTGAATTATGGTATTGGAGAAGAATATTGACTATACCATGGACTGCCAGAAGGACAAACAAATCTGTCTTGGAAGAAGTACAGCCAGAATGCGCCTTAGAAGCAAGAATGGCTAGACATCATCTCACATACTTTGGACATGTTATCAGGAGGGATCAGTCCCTGGAGAAGGACATCTTGCTTGATTAAGTAGTGGGTCAGCAAAAAAGAGACCCTGAATGAGTTGGATTTGCACAGTGGCTGCAACAGTGGGCTCAAATACAACAACAATTGTGAGGATGGCAGTGCAGGATCAGGCAGTGTTTCCTTCTGTTTTACATAGGTTGCTATGAGTCAGAGCCGACTTGATGGCACCTAACAATAACGACAAGCTACCCAAACTAGTAGGTGTGTCATAATTACTTTTTGAAAGCATAACGATAGAATGAAAATGCTTGTGAAAGTTCCACATTCTATCAAAGTTCTCTTCTAGCTAAAAATACATAATGACCTCAACTTAGTTAGAAATTATCAGTGATATCATTATTTGGATATGGAATAGTTCCCCCACCCTTTGGCAAGTCTTAAATGGTACTTTGTCATTCCCCTGTGGAATGAAAAGACTTTGAATTAGATAATTCCAACAATAACTATCCTAGTGCTACCATATATATGGAAATCCTGGTGGCGTAACCAAGAAGTCAGCAGTTCAAATCTGCCAGGTGCTCCTTGGAAACTCTATCAGGCAGTTCTACTCTGTCCTATAGGGTCGCTATGAGTCGGAATTGACTCGATGGCACTGGGTTTGGTTTTTTGGGTATATATATATATGGGCCCTGGTGGTGCAGTGGTTAAGCACTTGGCTGCTAACCAAAAGGTCAGCAGTTCGAATCTACCACTCTTTGGAAACCCTTCGGGGTGGTTCTACTCTGTCTTGTAGGGTCGCTATGAGTCGGAATTGAGTTGATGGCATTTTTTTTTTAAGTGCTACTATGTGCAAGATGCAGGACTGAGCGATTTTATTTGCATTCACTCCTAAAATTCTCACAAGTGCCCTATGGGATAGATAGTGCTATTCTCATTTTACAGGTGAGAAAACTGAGATTGTCCAAAATCACACGGCTAATGATCAGTGTAATTGGTAGAGAGAGCATTGGACCCAACTATGCCTGCTACCAACACCCGGGCACTTAAACATGAGAATTATGTACGGTGTCAGGCAAAAGTCAGGTTGTTCTCAACATGGCTAGATCCTGGACTTCCGAGGAAGTTTCCCCATGAGATAAAAGATAGATAATCTGGGTGCAGTCTCACTCCCCAGTCAAACATCTCTCCTCCATAATGCCATAATGCTTCCCCAACCAAACATGTTGGTGGCTTACCGGTAATCACTTCATTTCCCCAGGGCAATAGGAAAAATGCCAAAGGTCTTTAGAATGAGCATTCGCATCTGTTCTTTGCTTAGGAGAAAACACCCTTTGATTCCATTAAATATTGACCTTCTACACCACATTAATCCTAATCAAGCACAAAAACAAAAATCCTGGGTTGTGCAAACGATTAAGCACTTGACTACTAGTCAAAATGTTGGCTATTTGAATGTATCAAGAGGCCCTCAGAAAATAGACCTGGTGATTTGCTTCCAAAGGTCACAGCCTTGAGAACCCTATGGCACTCTTTTACTCTGCACACATAGGATCACCATGAGTCAGAACTCACCAGCAACAACGACAAATATATATATATATCTGTATATATATATATATCTGTATATCTATTTATCTATATATATAGATATATATATATATATATATACCAAACCTGTTGCCATCTGGTTAATTCCAATTCCTAGTGACTCTATAGACAGAGTAGAACTGCTCCAAACCTGTTGCCATCTGGTTAATTCCAACTCCTAGTGACTCTATAGACAGAGTAGAACTGCTCCCTAGGGTTTCCCTAGGGATTTCAAGGAGCAGCTGGTGTATCTGAACTGCTGACCCTTTGGTTATCAGGCGAGCTCTTAACCGCTGTGCCAACAGGGCTCCATATAAACATATATAAAGGAAACCCTGGTGGCGTAGTGGTTAAGTGCTACAGCTGCTAACCCAAGGGTCAGCAGTTCTAATCTACCAGGCGCTCCTTGGAAACTCTATGGGGCCATTCTACTCTGTCCTATAGGGTCACTATGAGTTGGAATCGACTCGACAGCACTGTGTTTTGGTATATATATAAAAAGAAGGTTGAATTCTCAACTTCTGTTAAATAGAGTAGATGATCAATTAATTGGAAACCCTGGTGGCATAGTGGTTAAGAGCTATAGCTGCTAACCAAAAGGTCGGCAGTTCAAATCTACCAGGTGCTCCTTGGAAACCCTGTGAGGCAGTTCTACTCTGTCCTATAGGGTCACTACGAGTCGGAATCGACTTGATGGCAACAGTTTTTTTTTTTTTTTTGCAATCAATAAATTTCTACTGAATTGAATTGAGTCAACTGATGTCATGTTTGAGAAAACCTTAGCACTTGAAACCAGTAGATATCCAATGTCAAAATTTCAAATAATAGTGAAAAAAAAAAATAATAGTAGACCAAGTAAAATCCGTGTTGACAATATTATGGTCAGCATCTCCTCATTAATTGAGTCATATTTACTTCTCAATTAACAACTTTAGAGTTTAGTCCAGGCTAACGATTAACATTTATTATGACACCTTTACTATGTATCAGGCACATTTGAATGTGCTGTTAGACATATTAATTCATAACCATTTAACATGGGAGCACTGATAGTTGCAGGGCTTCAAACTGGTTCGGAAAATGGTTCAATAATTGCCATCATAAACAAGGGCAGTGTATGTGTTGCATAGCAACCAAATCTATTGCCTACGGGATTGTGACTAAGTAGGGAACAAACAGTATCCCCTTGCTCTGTTCTAACGTGTGCCTCTTGGTCTATGTAGTTTCCTCATGAGCATGATTAAGTGTTCTGGAATTTCCATTCATTTGTTATGATCCACATTGTCGAATGCCTTGCATTGTCAGTAAAACACAGGTAAACATCTTTCTGATAATTGCTACTTTCAGTTAAGATTCATCTGACATCAGCAACGGTATCCCTCGTTCCATGTCCTCTTCTGAATCAGGCTTGAATTTCTGGCAGTTCCATGTTGATGTACTGGTGCAACCATTTTTGAATTATCTTCAGCAAAATTTTACTTGCATGTGATGTTAGTGATATTGTTTGATAATTTCTGCATCCTGTTGGATTGCCTTTCTTTGGAATGGGCATGTATATGGATTTCTTCCAGTAGGTTGGCCAGGCAGCTGTCTTCCAAATTTCTTGGCATAGACGAGTGACCATTCCAGCATTGCATCAGTTTGTTGAAACATCTCAATTAGTATTCCGTCAGTTCTTCGAGCCTTGTTTTTCACCAGTGTCTTCAGTGCAGCTTGGACTTCTTCCTCCAGTACCGTCTGTGCTTGATCATATTCTACTTCCTGAAAGGGCAGAACATAAACCAATTCTTTTTGGTACGGTGACTCTCTGTATTCCTTCCATCTTCTTTTGATGCTTCCTGCGTCTTTCAACATTTTGCACATAGGATCCTTCAGTATTGCAACTTGAGATTTGAATTTTTTCTTCAGCTTGATAAATGCTGAGCGTGTTCCTCCCTTTTGGTTTTCTAACTCCAGGTCTTTGCACATTTCATTATAATAATTTACATTGCCTTCTCTAGCTGCCCTTTGAAATCCTCTGTTCAGCTCTTGTACTTCGTAGTTTCTCCCATTCGCTTAGCTACTCTGCTTTCCAGAGCAAGTTTGTGAGTCTCTTCTGATATCCATTTAGGTCTTTTTTTTCTTTCCTGTCTTTTTAATGACTTTTTGCTTTATTCATATATGATGTCCTTGATGTTTTCCCACAACTTGTCTGGTCTTTGATCATTAGTGTTCAGCGCATCGAATCTATTCTCTAGAGGATCTCTACGTTGAGGTGGGATGTACTCAAGGTTGTCCTTTGGCTCTCGTGGACTTTTTAAAAAATTTCTTAAGCTTCAAGCTGATCTCAGCAGGGCATTTCATGTGTCTGTGTCAGCTGTGGATTAGCTAGGTGGTGACTCTGATCTCGGTTGGACTCTCTCATAAGACTGGAGCCTCAGCTGAGAGGACTGAGCTATGTTCTACATGGTACCTCATGCTCCAGCAGGCTAACTCTGGCTTGTTCCAAGGTTAGCCCAGTCATATCCTTATGGCAATCACATAGCAGCAAAAGAGGAAGCAGAAATACTTGGGAGCTCTCATCTATTGACCAAAGCAAATCCCATGGTAAACCGAGAGGCAGAGTGAGAGGATACTACAAAGCTACAGGGCAAAACATGTGACTACATAAACCCAAAACCGTTGCCATCAAGTCGATTCTGACTCATAGTAACCCTGTAGGACAGAGTAGAACTGCCCCATAGGGTTTCCAAGGAGCACCTTGTGGATTCGAACTGCCAGCGTTTTTGGTTAGCAGCCATAGCTCTTAACCACTATGCCACCAAAGTTTCCACATGACTACATGGAGGCTATTAATTCAGCTGTTAATTAAAACAATTTACCACAGTTGGGGTGCATCCAGTTAGCATGGTAGCCTCTATTTTGTCAGAGATACTTCTCCAACTGAACTTTCTTCAGCAACATCTTGTTCTAGATGACCTGCCTGTTGTTGTATTTGTCTGGTATGTACTGTTGATCAGAAATGGGTGTATCTGAGATGACCAGATAGATATCTTGCTCCAAAACCAAAAACCAAAGGCATTGCTGTTGAGTTCATTTGAACTCAGAGCAACACAAAAGGACAGAGTAGAACCACCCCTTAGGGCTTCCTAGGCTGTAATCTTTATGCAACCTGACTGCCACATTTCCTCCCACAGAGTGGTTGGTGGGTTTGGACCCCGACCCTTGAGGTGCTTAATCACTGTGCCACCAGGGCTCCCTTATCTTGCTTTAGGGACCTTAAGTAGAAGGCGTGATCTGCTGAGACTGCCAAGAGGATTCTATGATACTTATACTTAACCCACCTGCCTTTATCTAGAAATGCCTCCAGGGTATCTTCTGATGACTGAGGAGAGATGAAGTGTTAACACTCTAAGTCATAATCCTGCCTTAATGGATGACGGTGCCACACCCAGGTCCTCCTGGGCTGATGATTCCCCATCTGCTGCTGGTGTCGCCCTCAGCTAGCTCATTCTCTGGTGAATTGCTCTCAGTCCGTGGAGAGCCACCTCACTCCACAAAGTTATATCCCACCCATCCCCACTTGAGGGGCAGCCTGGCTGGCATGGTGCAAAAATCCCGCCTTCCTTGCCTCAAGGCAGAATTATCTCTGTGGTGTAAACCCATGCTGCAGAGCTCCCTGTGGGATCGGGCAGAAGCTAGACTCTCCCTGAAACCCTGTCCTTGCTCAGCTCCTTCCCCCACGGCCTGCTGCTTCCCTTATTCCCCTTCTCTTGAGAGCCTGCCCTCAATATATCATGTACATTCCAAATCCCTGTCTCAAAACTCTGGTTTTAGGGAACCTGACATCAGACACATACCATGATGTTATTTTTCAACATCTTCTCTGTAGTTTTAAATGTATTGACTTGAAAGAATAGACTTCATAGATACACAATGCTATTAAGCCAAAACAGTTATGGGACATATAAAACTAAAACTAGGAGCCCTAGTTGCACAATGGTTAAGGACTCGGTTGCTAACTGAAAGTCTTGTTTCAACTAACCCAGTGGCTCCACAGGAGAAAAGACCTGGTGAACTGCTCCCAATAAGGTTAAACCAAAAACAAAAACCAAATCCATTGCCTTCGAGTCGATTCTGACTCATAGCAACCCTATAGGACAGAGTAGAACCCCCCTCCCCCCATAGAGTTTCCAAGGAGTGCCTGGTGGATTCAAACTGCCGACCTTTTGATTAGCGGTCATAGCACTTAACAACTATGCCACCAGGGTTCCCCACAGTAAGATTACAGGCTAGGGAAATCTATGGTGCAACTCTATTCTGTCGTATAGGGTCGCTATGAATTGGAATGACTCCACGGCACAAAAAAACAACATCATCATTAAAATGCCTTGTTTCAAAATTGTCTGTGTTTATGTATATGTTGAGTCTGTCTTGGAGGGAGGGACATCAGCTTCGTTTTAGAGAAAGTGAATTTCTAACCTCACTTGCCCTGGCTCTGTCACTTAGTGGTCCTGAGAATTTAGGCCGATTATTTAACCTGAGTCTCAGTTTCCTTAGGCAAATTATTTAATTTGAGTCAAATGGGAGTAATATTTCCTATTTCAAGGGATTATTTTGAAAATTAAGCTAAAGGCAATAAAGCATATCAAAGGGCTTTGTTAAGGAACTATACCCATTTCTCTTGCGTTGATTCCAACTCATGGCAACCCTACAGGACAGAGTAGAGCTGCCCCTATAAGGTTTCCAAGGCTGTTAATCTTTACAGAATCAGGTAGCCACATCTTACTCCTGAGGAGCGGCCGGTGGGTTTGAACCTCTGATCTTTTAATTAGCAGCCAAGTGCTTAACCACTGCATCACCAGGGCTCCTTTAAGGGGCTGTAGAAAGGTTATTTTTATTTGTAGACGATGCTTTCTTTAATTCAGAGCTTTTGAAAATGAAATATAATTACCCAATGCTAGTAAGATAGAATAGTGGGGTAATAAAGAAAACTATTTTTGTTGCTTACTGTTACTGTCATTTAGTGGGAATTGAAACATAAGTTCTGATTCTCTATCCAGGGGATATGAAGACAGATTTTTGGCTTTCACCACATCAGCTCAGTAAGATAAGGGAATGCTCACTTCATTTTAACATTATATCTTGACTTCCCCTTCTCAACGCTTCTTCAGACATATGGCAAAATAAACTTTCAAAATTAGTAAGCTTTGAGGAATAAATAATGATTTAAACATCCTTCATTTGTGGAATGAATATAGTTCTATAAAAAAAAATAGTTGACTTTATTTAATTCTACTGAGCCTTAGCATTTTTTGGATATAATGATTGGCCAACTATAAATTCAAGTCTAAAACAATCCTTACGTTTGTACTACATCCATGGTAAACATTTACCTGGATTTTGGGTTCATCCAGGATTAAACTGAAATGAATGCTCTTTAGGATTGTGACCAGAATGATTACCAAACAGTCTTCACTGAAAACAACCATTTCTTCTTAACATAAATCCAATATGGTAATTTTACACAGTACTGTGAACCAAACTCACACACATATGCCCAGAATTCCAGTGTGGGTAAACAGTCCTCCCCTTCTCGAGATCGCTTTCAATCACCTTGCCTTGGCTTTCTTCATCGCTTTCTTTTTCCTTCTCTGCTTATTAAAATATACACTGTATTCATTAAAGAATTTTTGTGTTCCAAAACATTTCCTTCAGGAATTTGAAAAATTCATGAGAAGGAAAAAGTGTTAGCAGATTATTTAGAGTCCAATGAAGACTGACACCAACTTGATGAAATGTGGGTGTGTAATCCATGGGAATGGATGTCTCCTAGATTGTCGATACTGGCCAAGGATTGGACAATTTGAACACAGATCTTCACATAAGTTATATCACCTCCATTTAAAGAGAAAAACAATATGTGTAGATAGATTGCTTAATCAATCAACTGATTGATTAATCTAGAAAAAAAATAAAAGAGATGGAATTCTCCAAAGAAAACCTAGTGATGAGTCTTCTTAAGATACCTGTTACTGTTTTCTAGTGCATTGCTCCCCATGGCTATGATTAAAATCCAGGTTTTTCTACTATTTGAAAATAAAATCTGGTGGAAGATTCTTACTTATACCTATCAATAATGTTTGGACTAAGTTATCTGTCTTTTGATTAAATGCCTCCATCATTAGAGCAGCATTTAAAAATTATAAAGCCGCTGTTCTATAACTGGCCTCAGTCCCATCTTATACCCTTTGGTGAGATAGCCAAACAAACCTACGCAAATATGAAAGAAATGATCCATGGCAGTTGCCAGCCCCTGTGCTACATAGTAGAATGCATTGTTGTACGTAAGCTCAACATGAAAATACTGAACATTCTTCAACCAAGACTGTGTGTTAGTGGCCATACCATTGTAGTTGGTTTTCTCTTTTTAAAAGTTTCTTTACAGTAAGTTTCACTGAAAGTGTTAAGTATGATTCCCCCAGATGATGTTGGTTTGCCCAGAAGAAATGTGGGAATAAAAGAGGTGGGCTTGATTACACTCTGGTTTCCTTTCATTTTCCTTCCTAGGTTTTAGCCTAATCTTTTCTTGTTACTTTGCTGATTGTATAATAGTAACATTTAAGGTACTCGGGATTAGGTTATATGATTAAAACTCCGGGCTGTCTGATGAACATATCTGTGCTTTCATGAAGGCTTTATTGTGTATAATCATAACTACTTTATTGCTTCTTTTTTGCCTCTGGTGGAATTAAGGGCCCACATTTTAAATTTTAATTGATAAAATGAAGATCTTAAAATCAGATTAAAGTAATTTTATGGAAAACAAAAATATTATTTTAAATTCATGATGAGTTCTTGCTCCCTACATTGTTGTTACTTTCTGACTTTTGTTTGAAGATAGAGAAATTCCTGCAAAAGTTCACCCAAGGAGTATAGCATATTTAATAGCTGGGGCATAAAAGAGTTTGGCTTATAAAATGTTTCATTAATGGAGAAAAGAGGCAAGCAGAGTGTCTTGTCTTCCAAGATAAAGTTGTCCTTAATACTCTAAAATTAGAGCCTGAATCTCTTGGAATCAAACAAGAGCAAGAAAGTTAATATTTATGTAGGTGTATTGGCATAAGCATCCTCTAACCTGGTTACATAACAGGGACAAAATAAGCTAACCCTGGTTTAACATCTTGTAAAAGAAGAAGCAAGGTTATATAATTAGACTGCATTTGTCAAGCAGCACATTCCACCTACATAGGCTCTGAAGAAGGAAGGAGGAGGTGGGAAAGGAAGGATTTCTAAGGAATGGTGACTAAGAAGGGTTTGATATGTACATTGGTGTCATCATTATAAAGATTTTTTTTTTCCTTTTTTGGTATCATGTATTACATCATTCAGGTGCCTAATGACCTATAGTTTTGATCCTTCAAAGGCCTCACCCAGGCAGTCCATGGGGGCAAATATCAAAGCTTTGTAATTTGAAAAACAGTCAGTGTTTGTCCTTGAATAAGCAAGTCCAAGGAGAGAGGAGAAGGAGCACTAAGAAGATGCCCATTTGCTTGGTTGTTTGCAGTATTGGTCGGTAGAGTTATAGGTGTGTTGCGAACACATCTTTCATGCCTTGAGATGCATGAGCCTGGAGATTGGAGTAATATAAAATTATCATGTTACAGTTAATGCAGTATGTTGTTAACAGTGTCATTGGAAGGTACAAAAGGGAGAAAGAAAAAGAAATATCATAATAAGGCATTTTATTACACCAATTTATGCTCATGGTGGGGCCAGTCAAGATGGTGGTATCATTCCAGCCACAACCCTTTTAGTTGTTTCTGTTTCTCTTATTCTACAACAATCTTGATAAAACAGTTCTTTATAGCTGAAACAACCATTTTTTAAAAATCTGAAACAACAGTGATTCCTGATGAAGTGTGTTTTGCTCACTGTCATTATGTATACCCCAGTTGGAAAGTTAAACTCCAAAGCATTTTCCCAGATAGTTTTCTATTAGGTTGGAATTTGTTGACAGTGTTACAGCAGCTAGGGAAATGCCCTCATATCAGTTCTGTTAGGTACCAGAACTTTAGTGCCTTTTGCTTGTCTCAAATTCACAGCAACAACTTTTGGTTGAAAAAGTAAACAAAATCAAAGCTCTGGCTAAATTAAGTGTAATTGCCGAAACTATTTACCAGCATTGTAATTAACATAGCTATCATTTACAGTCGTGCTGCCTCTGGGTGCCAATGAATGTACAATGCGTGTGTGACTTCCTTGTTTTCATTGGAATTATTCAATCAGCAATAGAATTTTGAACTTCAAAAGAAATCAAGTAAGAGTAAAGCAGTGACAATAAACCTGTAACAAGAGTTTACGAAACACAGGTTGATCCCAGTTAAAATCATAGCAACGCATGAAAGAAATTGTCTAATAGATGAGAAAAATTGCCTCGTGTTCTACCATCTAGAAATAACCATAATTAATATTGTTGTTGTTAGGTGCCATCGAGTCAGTTCCAACCCATAGCGACCCTATGCACTACAGAATGAAACACTGCCCGATCCTGCGCCATGCTCACAATTGTTGTTATGCTTGAGCCCATTGTTGCAGTCACTGTGTCAATTCATCTTAATATTGGGTGAACTAAATTTTAACAAGGAAGTTAGCAAATAACTAAATCCATGTTTAAAGACATTTGATGAGTAATTTAGTCTTTACAGTAAAATAGTCTTTGTCTCTCATTTTATGACTTGGCTTTTTATTTCATTAATATTGACTGCTTACTTTTGGCCCTGATAGACTTAAATCTCAACATCTTAAAATTCAAATTGGCAAAAGTGAGTTGCTTTTTTAAACTCACTTCTGATTCTTCATTTTATTGTGTTAAGATACATGCTGTATTTTATGTATGTATCATTTGGCAACAATAGTTTGCTGTTAGACTTTTACAGTGGAAAATAAATTGCTAATTTGGTGGTAATTTAGGCAGACAGTAAATCAGTGAAATGGTTCCACGTTGTGGCTTCGAAGCATCCAGACTGAGAAATTTCTTAAGTGGGTGACCGAACCCCAGTGGATGAAGTGATATAAAGGACTGCCTCTCATATGCTCCCTTAGATATGGATTTTTCCACACTTCTAAAATATTGGATTTTAGAGGAAGTGACAATTTTTATTTATTTCAAGAAGTTGGTTTCCAGTAGACTTCCAAGGTGCTATTCTTCTGCAGGATTAGTTTTTAAAAAATAGAATAAGAAAATAAATTGTTCATAAAATGTTATGGTATAAATGTTATAGGCACTGGCGTATGATGGATTTGGGTTCTAATCTCACCTCTTCAATTTAAGGCGTATGTGGGCAAAGCTGTTTCCTAATCCATAAAGTTCAGATAATAATAGTTCATAGAGGTAACAACACAGAAGATGCAAATATATGTACATGTATAGACACTGGTGAAAGGAATAAAAAGGGGCACAGAAGAGAAACATCCTATTGATGCTGGTATATTCGATGAATGGAAACGGGAAACTGCTGCTTTCAATTATTAATTAAAAAAAAGTTGGCTCAAACCAAAAAGATATGTTTAATATAAAAATATATTTTAAATGATAACCTGTATTAGCAACTTTTCATATTGCTTTGTTTTTTCAATATGCCATTGTTTTTGTAATATACATGCATTTACCCATCCATCCATCCGTCCATCCGTCCATCTATTGCAGATAATGAAAAAGCACAAAGATAAAGATTTAAATAAAAATCACGTGAAATTCTACCACTCAGAAATAGCCATCATTAACTTTGGGTTAGCATCATTCCAAATATATTTCTAAGCATATATACAGATACAAATAAATATCTAAATAAAAATATATACTGATATAAATGTAAATATATAACTGATCTTTTGGTTAGTGGAAAAGTTGGTGATGTAGTGGTTAAGAGTTCAGCTACCAACCAAAAGTCAGCAGCTCAGATCCACAAGGCGCTCCTTGGAAAACCCATGAGGCAGTTCTGCTCTGTCCTATAGGGTCCCAATGAGTCGAAATCAACTTGATAGCAGTGGGTTTGGCTTTTAGATTTTCAGTTACCAGTCGATCACCATAAACACTGCACCACCAGGGCTCCAAATATAAATACGGAAGGATAGAAAATAGTCTTATAAAAGTAAGATCATTCTATAGTTACTGTTTTAATGTGAGGTAAAGTGTCAATTTAAACAGTCAATTTCAGCATTGGTTGCCTCTCTGTGAAGCGTGAGGACATTCTCCTTGTCTCAGTTTTTGTTAGTTGAGTTCTTATTTTTACCTGGTACATGCTTGAAACATTCATGTTGCCCTGGACCCATGATTTCCATATGTGATTAGTATCAGCATTATATTGAAATAAAATTAGTATTCTCCATCCACTATTTACCATGGTTTGCATTCCTAAATTCTTTATCTTGCTTTATCTCTAATTGGCTTTGTTTTATTACCAAAGCCTTTTAAAAAATATGTTCAGTAAGGGCTTATAGATATCCTATGTGATAAGGTCATCCATGTTTGCCAATGTCAGTTTTTTGCCTTAACGTTGAATGACATTTTAGCTTGGTGGCATCTCCTTGGATCATGTTGGTAGACTTTGTTCCTTGGTCTTCCAACACTATTTGTTGCTGTGCAGAAGTATAAGGAGAACCTAATCTTTCTCTCCCCTAGGTGGTTTGCTTTTTATGCCTAGGCTCTTGAAAAATTATTTTCCTCTAAGCAGGGATATTTTCCATAGTTACTCTGTCCTTCTTTCATCTTGCTTCGATGGTCCCTTTCAAATGTTCTATCTTTTAAAATATTGGTGGCTTCTTGACTGTCTTCCTTTATCTAAGACCAGAGCGCTGACTCTTCACAGTCTATGGTTTGAGACCTGGGTATTTTGCATTCTCTCAGTTTTTCTTTAGAAGTGGCGGAGAGGGGTGTGGAGAACTGATGTCATATGTATTCGTTCTTAGAACAGAGATAGATAACTGCTGTCAAGTCAGCTCTGACTCGTGGCGACCATATGTACAACAGAACGAAATGCTCCCTGGTCCTCTGTCATCTTCATGATCACCTACATATTTGAGGCCATCATTGTGGCTATTGTGCCAATCTGTCTCATCAAAGATCTCCCTTGCCCTCAATGGCCCTCTCCTTCACCAAACATAATGTCTTCCTCCAGTGGTTGATTCCTCCTGATGACATGGCCAAAGCAAGCAAGTCTGTTGGGATCTATAAGGTTTTCATTGGCTAATTTTTGGAAGTAGATTGCTAGACCTTTCTTCTCAGTGTCTTTGTCTCAGTCTGGAAGCTTCACTGAAACCTGTCTACCATGGGTGACCCTGCTGGTATTTGAAATACCAGTGGCGTAGCTTCCAGCATCACAATAACATAAGCCACCTCAAAACTGACAAACTGACAGATCCTGGGATCTGTTTTTTACACTCTGGCATTTTGTTAAATGGTGCCAGGTTACAACACCTCATGTACGTGAATGCATGTGGGCATATGTGTGTGTGTGTGTTGGGGAGAGGGGTATCTTCTGTTCCCATTAGAAGGCACCCTCAAATTTTGGTTAGCTTTCCCAATTCATTCTGAAGTGCTGGATGGAATCATCCCTTACTTCCAAGAGGTCATTTTCTCTCATTTTTCTCACTCAGAGGCATTTCTGTTTCTTCTCAGACAAGAAAAACTCTAAGGGCACCTATTCAATTTACTTCTCTCTTAATTTGTGATTATAAACAAGAATTATCAATAATTTATTTTGTACTTGACCATCAGCTTCAGAGAGCAATCAGTGGTCAGAGTCAGTGACTCACAGTTCCTCTCTGCTCCAGGAATTTCTATAATTTTCTTAGCTGTCAGAGTTAGCCCATTGGGACAAGCTTCATTTCTTATTAGTTTATTTTTGCTGTATTTTGTTTTCAACTGTTTTTGTTCACTTTTTATGTATTCTGCAAGGCAGTTTCCATCCTCCATCTTAACCTAAAAATAAGTACAGTTTTTTCACCTAAGCCCACAAAGTTGCTTCTATGGCCTTTGAAGACAGAGAAGGGTGGAGAGAGGGTGAAGGAAACTTTCTGGAAGAATGTATAATAACTGTGTGTGTGAGCTAAGCTTATGAGAAAGGTATTTAACAGAACACCTGGTGGCTTTTATTTATTTATTTTTCACTTTTAGCTTTTTCCAGTATCAGGGTCCCATATTTCTATCTCTCGCTCTCTCTCACATTTTGTTACCACTTGCAAACTGAAAAAGAAAGAAAATTCATACCTTGTGGACTTTTTGTTGCTGGTAAATTCTTGTTTTTCCTCTTGGTGTATTTTTCCTTGCTCTGGGGAGGTTTTTGAAATGGGGTTATTCAGATGAAACCTACTATTGAAATTGTTTTAAAAACTCAACATCTTTAATGTTCTGAAAACAAAGGAACAGTAACTAAAATAAAATATTCTTAAAATTGGAAGGTCTTCTCCTTTCCAAGATGTGTTTTGGCAACAATTCTCATTGATTTGAAAGGTAGAATTGCACCAGGTCAACATCTCAAGATAAAGAGCTAGCTTTCTGTGCTTTATTTACAAATGCTATAAATTGAATAAAATTGGCTTTTTTTTTTTTTTTTTCTGGGCATATATCCTGTTCACCTGTAAAGATAAAGCGTAATATTAGACTTTTCTGCTGCATTCTTCATGACGTGCAGTGCTGCTTGAGACACTTGTCTCCTGAAGTGATTGTGAGGATAAAATGTGCTAATATTTAGAGGACACTTGGTAAGCACTTAATACGTATTTTCTGTGGCTGCTACTGCTACCATTGTGCTATCATCCAGTGGAAACTTCCTCACGTGGGTTCTTTCGTATTGAACATTCTTATTGAAGATATTAATACCTTAAGTGGCATTTTACCTAATATTAAATCATAAACTCTATTGGTTTTCCATTTGAACTTTTGTCTGGGGCATGTTGACTTCATTAGTTAAAATGTGATATCAGTGAAACCGATGGACTTCTAATGGGGGCACACCCCAGATATACCCTTCATACCAGTCCCATTCATAGTGGTCCCCAGGTCCCAGACTTCTCAGTGTGTGTCACCAGCCCACAGGGAAATAAAGAAGCCACATACACAACAGCACATCCACAGCACCTTGATGGGAAATGCCACTAGCATTGTAGACTCAGGCCATTGTATCCTTGGTTTCCACCTTGACCCCACTCTTGTGTAGCTCATCAGTCATTATGTTGCATTTCCAAAAGAGTTGTGTTCCCTTTGCCTACATGAAATCTATACATGGAGTCATTCTTACGTGACGATGCCATCATACTGAGTCACGTACAAAGGAGAAGGTACTTAGAGCATAGCATCCCAAATCTAGTTTGTTTTAAATAAAACTGTTCTTTTACTTGATCATTTGCTTCACTTTTCTTCTTTAAGTTGCCACAAATGGTTCCTACCATCCTGTGGTATAGACCTGTGCTCCTCAAATGTGGTCCTTGGACCTACAGCTTTGGTACTAAATGAGAGCTTGTTAGAAATGCAGAATCTCAGGCTCTACCTCAGACATACTGAATCCCTTGGTCATTAAGGAACTGGTACAATAAACAATTGTGTAATCACAATGGAATATTACACAGCTATATGAAATATGAAAAAAATTTTTTTTTTTTTATATGAAATAAAGGAAACCCTTGTGGTGTAGCGGTTAAGAGCTACAGCTGCTAACCAATAGGCTGGCAGTTAAAATCCACCAGGCACTTCTTGGAAATCCTATGAGGCAGTTCTACTCTGTGCTGTAGGGTTGATATGAGTCGGAATTGACTCCACGGCAATGGGTTTTTTTTTTTTTTTTTTTTTTTTGGTTTTTACATGAAATAAGGGAAACCCTGGTGGCGTAGTGGTTAAGTGCTACGGCTGCTAATCAAGAGGTCAGCAGTTTGAATCTGCCAGGCGCTCCTTGGAAACTCTATGGGGCAGTTCTACTCTGTCCTATAGGGTTGCTATGAGTGGGAATTGACTCGATGGCAGTGGGTTTGGTTTTTGGTTTGGTGGTGCAATGGTTGAGAGCTCAGCTGCTAACCAAAAGGTCAGCAATTTGAATCCACCAGCCACTCCTTGAAAACTCTCTAGGGAAGTTCTGCACTGTCCTATAGGGTTGCTATGAATTGGAATCGACTCGATGGCAATGGGTTTGGTTTTGCTTTTTTTTTTTTTATATGAAATAATGAGGAAATACCAATGCGGAAAACTCTTCAAAATATATTCAAAATACATTGGTAAGGGAAAAGAGCAAGACTAAGAAAAATGTATATGATGTCAACAAAGAAACAACAATTAAAAAAAATTTGAATTAACATGTTTGGGCATAAAAACAAAAACAAACAAACAAAAACTCTACAAACACAAATAAGAAAGCAGTAAGGTATTTGTAACACGTGTAACTGATTAAGGGCTTGCCGGGACATATATGGATCTCTTAAAATTCAATAAGAAAATGCTAGACAAGACACTAGATAGAAGACAATGGACAAGATTATTGAACAGGCTGTTTATTATTGAGCAGATGGTTTTACTTTTCTTTTTTTTAATAATTTTTATTGTTCTTTAAGTGAAAGTTTACAAATCAAGTCAGCCTCTCACACGACAACCCATACACACCTTGCTACACACTCCCAATTACTCTCCCCCTAATGAGACAGCCTGCTCTCTCCCTCCACTCTCTCTTTTTGTGTCCATTTCACCAGCTTCTAACCCCCTCCACCCTCTCATCTCCCCTCCAGGCAGGAGATGCCAACATAGTCTCAAGTGTCCACCTGATCCAAGAAGCTCACTCCTCACCACCATCCCTCTCCAACGCATTGTCCAGTCCAATCCATATCTGAAGAGTTGGTTTCGGGAATGGTTCCTGTTCTGGGCCAACAGAAGGTCTGGGGCCCATGACCACTGGGGTCTTTCTAGTCTCAGTCAGACCATTAAGTCTGGTCTTACGAGAATTTGGGGTCTGCATCCCACTGCTCTCCTGCTCCCTCAGGGGTTCTCTGTTGTGTTCCCTGTCAGGGCAGTCATCGGTTGTGGCTGGGCACTATCTAGTTCTTCTGGTCTCAGGATGATGTAGTCTCTGGTTCATGTGGCTCTTCCTGTCTCTTGGGCTCATAATTACCTTGTGTCCTTGGTGTTCTTCATTCTCCTTTGCTCCAGGTGAGTTGAGACCAATTGATGCATCTTAGATGGCTGCTTGCTAGCGTTTAAGACCCCAGATGCCACTCTCCAAAGTGGGATGCAGAATCTTTTCTTAATAGATTTTATTATGCCAATTGACTTAGATGTCCCCTGAAACCATGGCCCCCAGACCCCCGCCCCTGCTACACTGACCTTTGAAGCAATTTATTCAGGAAACTTCTTTGCTTTTGGTTTAGTCCAATTGTGCTGAGCTCCCCTGTATTGTGTGCTCTTTCCCTTCACCTAAAGTAGTTCTTATCTTTTATCTAATTAGTGAATGTGCCTCTCCCACCCTCCCTCCCTCCCCCCTCGTAACCATGAAAGAATGTTTTCTTCTCAGTGTAAACTGTTTCTCATGTTCTTATAATAGTGGTCTTATGCAATATTTGTCCTTTTGCAACTGACTAATTTCACTCAGCATAATGCCTTCCAGGTTCCTCTGTGTTATGAAATGTTTCACAGATTCCTCACTGTTCTTTGTGGATGCGTAGTATTCCATTGTGTGAATATACCATAATTTATTTATCCATTCATCCTTTGATGAGCACCTTGGTTGCTTCCATCTTTTTGCTATTGTGAACAGTGCTGCAGTAAACATGGGTGTGCATATATCTGTTCGTGTAAAGACTCTTATTTCTCTAGGATATATTCCAAGGAGTGGGATTGCTGGATCGTATGGTAGTTCTATTTCTAGCTTTTTAAGGAAGCTCCAAATTGATTTCCAAAGTGGTGGTACCATTTTACATTCCCACCGGCAGTGTATAAGTGTTTCAATCTCTCCACAGCTTCTCCAATATTTATTATTTTGTGTTTTTTGGATTAATGCCAGCCTTGTTGGAGTGAGATGAAATCTCATTGTAGTTTTGATCTGCATTTCTCTAATGGCTAATGATTGTGAGCATTTCATCATGTATCTGTTAGCTACCTGAACGTCTTCTTTAGTGAAGTGTCTATTCATATCTTTTGCCCATTTTTTAATTGGGTTATTTGTCTTCTTGCCGTTGAGTTTTTGCAGTATCATGTAGATTTTAGAGATCAGGCGCTGATCAGAAATGTCATAGCAAAAAACTTTTTCCCAGTCTGTAGGTAATCTTTTTACTTTTTTGGTGAAGTCTTTGGATGAGTGTAAGTGTTTGATTTTTTAGGAGCTCTCAGTTATCTCGTTTTCCTTCTACATTCTTTATAATGTTTATGCCATGTATTAGGGCTCTTAACGTCCCTATTTTTTCTTCCATGATCTTTATTGTTTTAGATTTTATATTTAGGTCTTTGATCCATTTTGAGTTAGTTTTTGTGCATGGGGTGAGGTATGGGTCTTGTTTCATTTTTTTGCAAATGGATATCCAGTTATGCCAGCACTATTTGTTAAAAAGACTGTCTTTTCCCCATTTAACTGTTTTGGGGCCTTTGTCAAATATCAGCTGCTCATATGTGAATGGATTTATGTCTGGATTCTCAATTCTGTTGCATTGGTCCATGTATCTGTTGTTGTACCAGTACCAGGCTGTTTTGACTACTGTGATGGTATAATAGGTTCTAAAATCAGGTAAAGTAAGGCCTCCCACTTTGTTCTTCTTTTTCAGTAATGCCTTATTTATCCGGGGCCTCTTTCCCTTCCATGTAAAACTGGTGATTTGTTTCTCCATCTCATTAAAGAATGTCCTTGGGATTTGGACTGAAATTGCTTTAAATGTATAGATTGCTTTTGGTAGAATAGACATTTTTATAATGCTAAGTCTTCCTATCCACGAGCAAGGTATGTTCTTCCACTTATGTAAGTCTCTTTTGGTTTCTTGCAGAAGTATACTGTAGTTTTCTTTGTATAAGTCTTTTACATCTCTGGTAAGATTTATTTATAAGTATTTTGTCTTCTTGGTGGCTACTGTAAATGGCATTGATTTGGTGATTTCCTCTTCGATGTTCTTTTTGTTGGTGTAGAGGAATCCAAGTGATTTTTGTATGTTTATCTTGTATCCCTATACTCTGCTGAACTCTTCTATTAGTCTCAGTAGTCTTCTGGAGGATTCCTTAGGGTTTTCTGTGTATAAGATTATGTCTTCTGCAAATAGAGATACTTTTACTTCTTCCTTGCCAATCTGGATGCCCTTTATTTCTTTATCTAGCCTAATTGCTCTGGCTAGGACTTCCAGCATAATACTGAATAAGAGTGGTGATAAAGGGCATCCTTGTCTGGTTCCCGATCTCAGTGGGAATGTTTTCAGGCTCTCTCTATTTAGGGTGATGTTGGCTGTTGGCTTTGTATAAATGCCCTTTATTATGTTGAGGAGTTTTCCTTCTATTCCTGTTTTGCTGAGAGTTTTTCAGATGGTTTATTTTTGAGCAGGCTGTTTATAAAAGATGAGATAAAACAGTCAATAACTGTATGATTTATAGAAATACACATTCAAATCAAGGTTTCATTTTACATCTACCAGAATGACCTGAATTAAAAATGATTACAATAGCAAGTACTCAAGGAACTTGTTGCACGCTGGCTGGGTATAAATTGATGTAAACATTTTGGAAAATAATTTGGCCATTTTTAATGAAGTTGAACATACACATGTCCTGTGATCTGACAATGTCCATCCCAGGTTTATACGTAATAGAAATGTGTTCTTACATGCACTAGGAAACAGGCATAAGAATGCTCTTATCTACATCATTTGCAATGGCCCCAACCTGGAAACACCCTAAATATCCACCAGCAGTAACATAAACAAACTATAATGTTGTCGTACAAAAGTGTATTTATTTATAAAATAATGAAAATGGACATTTGAAAGCTACACTCAACAACACAATGAAAATCTCAAGTACAATGTTGAGTGAAGAAAACTAGATACAAAAAAAGTACATATTTTTTATATATATGGAAGTTCATTTATATGAAGTAGGCAAAACTATATTGCATAAGGGTGCAAATTAAGTGATTAAAATTAAAAAAAAAAGCAATGGAGGAATTACTATAGACTTTAGACTTTTTTTTTTTAGATAGCTGCTATGGAGTTGACTCTGGCTCAAGGTGACCTTATATACAACAGAACTAAACTTTGCCCAGTCCTATATCATCATCACGAGATGGCCGGTAGGTATTTTTGAGTCCAGTGTTGTGGCTACTGTGTTAGTCCATATCACTGAGGGTCTCCCTTATCCTCAATTCATCAAACAATGTTCTTTTCCAGTGATTAATCCCTCCTGATGAAGTGTCTAATAGAAGGAAGTCGGGCAATGTTCTCTCGTGATCCATAAGGTTTTCACTGACCCATTTTTAGAAGTAGATTGCTAGACCTCTCTTACTAGTCTGTCTTAGTGTAGAAGCTCTGCTGAAACCTGGATAATCCTGGCAGTATTTGAAATACCAGTGGCCTAGCTTCTAGCATCATCACAACATACAAGCCACCACAGTTGACAAACTGACAGGTGGGTGGTGGCCTTAGAAGTTAGGAGAGTGGTCAGGTTAATGAGTGGGCAGGAGTGAGGGGTCTGTTGGGGGTGTTAGCAGTGTTCTATTTTTTGACATGCTTATCGCTTTTTAATGATCTGTTTAGCCGTATATTTGTTTCATGCCTTTTTCTATATGTTTGTTATATCTCACAATAAAATGTTAAAAAAGAAATAATAAAAGTGGTTATATGGTAATGATAGTAGTGAGAGAACTGGACAGGGTGGGTATGATACTTGAAATTTTACACCATTATGTATTATCTGATTTTTCACTATTTTTTAATTAAATTATTACATTTATTATTTTTTAAAATTTGAAATACTATACCAATAAACTATAAAATGATCTAGATTAGATAATGGCAAAAAAAAATTTGATGTTGTGTATTCAATTTACATAGCCTTCCAGAAAAATGTAAAGACATGTTCTGTGTAAATATAAAAACAAATATGTCTTAAAAATACATATTAAATTGCTTTATCTCCAAAATCCATCATTCCGTATTAAATTCCGCTTTGAAACCCAATTTTTTTTACTGAGGTCATTAAATTTTAAACATTGAATTGTTACAAATAAAAACAAAACATAAAGAGAGATGGATTTATTTATTTAGTTCGTTTTTAGATAGAAAACTACTTGGACTGAGGACCGAATCAGAGCAGAAATTCCTGCATAGAGGGTCCCTGAGGCAGGCCAACTTAACTTCTTTGTTTGGATCTCGCATTAATTTTCTGAATGAAGCCAATTTCCGCAGAGAGGATCAGGAAGGCACTGGTGTGAAAGGAGATTAAGCTTCCATGTTGAGAATATTACCAGTTACCCTTGGCTTGTTGGTTGGCTAGTTCTTCCCTGATCTGTGAACCTTGTTCAAGTGTTCTTTTGCGTGGCTCCACACAAAAATAATAACCACTTAATAATAAATAATAAAAATAATTTTAATAACAACCTAAAAATAAATATGACTCTTTGAGTTCTGATGCCCTTGAAGATTGATAAGAATGGGAGTGAATAACATTATGGTGTTTGTCTCCAACCTACGTATTTAGCTCTCAAAGCAATGTCCTGTTGGGGATCTATAAGACAGTCTATCACGCATAGTCAATTTGGGATGACCTATGTTTTGGGGAGGTCGTGATTTACATTTGAGCAGCCATTCTTCAATTAAAATCACTGGGACTTTTTATTTACATAAAAAAAATGTAATTAGAAGTTAAAATGCTTTTAAAAATAATTTTTCCTGTTTCTTTCCTTTTGTGCTATTTGTTTGATTATTAAATATATATATATATATTTAGTATAAAGATTCCATGAACTCTATTCAGTAAATAATTCAGCAGCCAAAATCCGATTTTTTAAAGTGCATAGAAAATGAAAGTGTCTACTGAAAATCCAAACTTGTTGCTGTGGAGTTAGTTCCAACTAGTGGTGACCCTGTAGGACAAAGTCAAATTGCCCCATAGGGTTTCCAAGGAGCCCCTGGTGGATTTGAACTGCCAACCTTTTGGGTTAGCAGCTGAACTCTTAACCATCGCACTGCCAGGCCTCCTTTTTAAACTTTCAGACTCATTTCACCCATAAGCCTTTGTACACCAAAGAACAAAGATCTACAGGAATAGTCCATTCAGCTAGCCCTGCTCTCTGTTCCTTAATTCCAAAGCTAATTGACTTTGACTCTGGCCAAAAAAATTCTCAGAAGTGTAGATAGGATTTATGTGGAGATATTTCCTAGCATTATTTTCATGGTATATGGTTGTATTTCACTTGTCATTTACTTCCTTTCTAATTTTTTTAAAAAACTAACAAAAGTAATTTATATGCTCATCATTCAACAGACATGTGCTTCCTATTAGAAGTCTACCTTTTTTTTATCCTTTAAATTTTTAGTATAGGAAGATAAAACATATCTGTAGAAGTTTCACACCCACTCACAACAGGCAGTATTCTAAATGCTATTAGTAGCTATATCTAAATGTCTATCTAGTAACTCCATAATTTAGAGATATTTGATCCTGTACTTTATTTTTATACATTTCCTGGTCTATTTTGCAGCATTTATTATTTTTATTAAAAAGAAAACTTTGAACAAAGTATCATAGGAAAATCTGACTTGAAATATTAATTTTTTTTAATTAACTTTTATTAAGCTTCAAGTGAACATTTACAATTCCAATCAGTCTGTCACATGTAAGTTTACATACATCTTACTCCCTTCTCCCACTTGCTCTCCCCCTACTGAGTCAGCCCTTTCAGTCTCTCGTTTCGTGCCAATTTTGCCGTCTTCCCTCTCTCTCTATCTTCCCATCCCCCTCCAGTCAAGAGTTGCCAACATACTCTCCAGTGTCCACCTGATTTAATTAGCTCACTCTTCATCAGCATCTCTCTCCCCCCCGCTGACCAGTCCCTTTGATGTCTGATGAGTTGTCTTCGGGGATGGTTCCTGTCCTGTGCCAACAGAAAGTCTGGGGAGCATTGCCGCCGGGATTCCTCTAGTCGCAGTCAGACCATTAAGTATGGTCTTTTTATGAGAATTTGGGGTCTGTATCCCACTGATCTCCTGCTCCCTCAGGAGTTCTATGTTGTGCTCCCTGACAGGGCAGTCATTGATTGTGGCGGGGCACCAACTAGTTCTTCTGGTCTCAGGGTGATGTAGGTCTCTGGTTCATGTGGCCCTTTCTGTCTCTTGGGTTCTTAGTTGTTGTGTGACCTTGGTGTTCTTCATTTTCCTTTGCTCCAGGTGGGTTGAGACCACTTGATGTTTCTTAGATGGCTGCTTGTTAGCATTTAGGACCCCAGACACCACATTTCAAAGTGGGATGCAGAATGTTTTCATAATAGAATTATTTTGCCAATTGACTTAGAAGTCCCCTCAAACCATGTTCCCCAGACCCCAGCCCCTGCTCCGCTGACCTTTGAAGCATTCATTTTATCCCGGAAACCTCTTTGCTTTTAGTCCAGTCCAATTGGGCTGACCTTCCTTGTATTAAGTGTTGTCTTTCCCTTCACCCAAAGCAGTTCTCATCTACTGATTGATCAATAAAAAACCCTCTCCCTCCCTCCCTCCTTCCCTCCCTCCCTCCCTCCCCACTTCGTAACCACAAAAGTATGTGTTCTTCTCAGTTTTTTCTATTTCTCAAGATCTTATAATAGTGGTCTTATACAATATTTGTCCTTTTGCCTCTGACTCATTTCGCTCAGCATAATGCCTTCCAGATTCCTCCATGTTATGAAATGTTTCAGAGATTCGTCACTGTTCTTTATCGATGCGTAGTATTCCATTGTGTGAATATACCACAATTTATTTACCCATTCATCCGTTGACGGACACCTTGGTTGCTTCCAGCTTTTTGCTATTGTAAACAGAGCTGCAATAAACATAGGTGTGCATATATCTGTTTGTGTGAAGGCTCTTGTATCTCTAGGGTATATTCCGAGGAGTGGGATTTCTGGGTTGTATGGTAGTTCTATTTCTAACTGTTTAAGATAACGCCAGATGGATTTCCAAAGTGGTTGTACCATTTTACATTCCCACCAGCAGTGTATGAGAGTTCCAATCTCTCCGCAGCCTCTCCAACATTTATTATTTTGTGTTTTTTGGATTAATGCCAGTCTAGTTGGTGTGAGATGGAATCTCATCGTAGTTTTAATTTGCATGTCTCTAATGGCTAATGATCGGGAGCATTTTCTCACGTATCTGTTGGCTGCCTGAATATCTTCTTTAGTGAAATGTGTGTTCATATCCTTTGCCCACTTCTTGATTGGGTTGTTTGTCTTTTTGTGGTTGAGTTTTGACAGAATCATGTAGATTTTAGAGATCAGGCACTGGTCTGAGATGTCATAGCTGAATATTCTTTCCCAGTCTGTAGGTGGTCTTTTTACTCTTTTGGTGAAGTCTTTAGATGAGCATAGGTGTTTGATTTTTAGGAGCTCCCAGTTATCTGGTTTCTCTTTGTCATTTTTGGTAATGTTTTGTATTCTGTTTATGCCCTGTATTAGGGCTCCTAGGGTTGATCCTATTTTTTCTTCCATGATCTTTATCGTTTTAGTCTTTATGTTTAGGTCTTTGATCCACTTGGAGTTAGTTTTTGTGCATGGTGTGAGGTATGGGTCCTGTTTCATTTTTTTGCAAATGGATATCCAGTTATGCCAGCACCATTTGTTAAAAAGACTATCTTTTCCCCAATTAACTGACACTGGTCCTTTGTCAAATATCAGCTGCTCATACATGGATAGATTTATATCTGGGTTCTCACTTCTGTTCCATTGGTCTATGTGCCTGTTGTTGTACCAGTACCAGGCTGTTTTGACTACTGTAGCTGTATAATAGGTTCTGAAATCAGGTAGAGTGAGGCCTCCCACTTTCTTCTTCTTTTTCAGTAATGCTTTGCTTATCCGGGGGTTCTTTCCCTTCCATATGAAATTGGTGATTTGTTTCTCTATCCCCTTAAAATATGACATTGGAATTTGGATCGGAAGTGCGTTATATGTATAGATGGCTTTTGGTAAAATAGACATTTTTACTATGTTAAGTCTTCCTATCCATGAGCAAGGTATGTTTTTCCACTTAAGTATGTCCTTTTGAATTTCTTGTAGTAGAGTTTTGTAGTTTTCTTTGTATAGGTCTTTTACATCCTTGGTAAGATTTATTCCTAAGTATTTTATCTTCTTGGGGGCTACTGTGAATGGTATTGATTTGGTTATTTCCTCTTTGGTGTTCTTTTTGTTGATGTAGAGGAATCCAAGTGATTTTTGTATGTTCCTTTTGTAACCTGAGACTCTGCCAAACTCTTCTATTAGTTTCAGTAGTTTTCTGGAGGATTCCTTAGGGTTTTCCGTGTATACGATCATGTCATCTGCAAATAGTGATAGCTTTACTTCCTCCTTGCCAATCCAGATACCCTTTAGTTCTTTGTCTAGCCTAATTGCCCTGGCTAGGACTTCAAGTACGATGTTGAATAAGAGCGGTGATAAAGGGCATCCTTGTCTGGTTCCCGTTCTCAAGGGAAATGCTATCAGTTTCTGTCCATTTAGAGTGATATTGGCTGTTGACTTTGCATAGATGCCCTTTATCATGTTGAGGAATTTTCCTTCAATTCCTATTTTGGTAAGAGTTTTTATCATAAATGGGTGTTGCACTTTGTCAAATGCCTTTTCTGCATCTATTGAGAAGATCATGTGGTTTTTATCTTTTGTTTTATTTATGTGATGGATTACATTAATGGTTTTTCTGATATTAAACCAGCCTTGCATACCTGGTATAAATCCCACTTGATCAGGGTGAATTATTTTTTTGATGTGTTGTTGGATTCTATTGGCTAGAATTTTGTTGAGGATTTTTGCATCTATGTTCATGAGGGGTATAGGTCTACAATTTTCTTTTTTTGTCATGTCTTTACCTGGTTTTGGTATCAGGGAGATGGTAGCTTCATAGAATGAGTTGGGTAGTATTCCGTCTTTTTCTATGCTTCTAAATACCTTCAGTAGTAGTGGTGTTAAGTCTTCTCTGAAGGTTTGGTAGAACTCTGCAGTGAAGCCGTCCGGGCCAGGACTTTTTTTTGTTGGGAGTTTTTTGATTACCGTTTCAATCTCTTTTTTTGTTATGGGTCTATTTAGTTGTTCTCCTTCTGAATGTGTTAGTTTAGGTAGGTAGTGTTTTTCCAAGAATTTATCCATTTCTTCTAGGTTTTCAAATTTGTTAGAGTACAATTTTACGTAGTAATCTGAAATGATTCTTTTAATTTCATTTGGCTCTGTTGTGATGTGGTCCTTCTCGTTTCTTATTCGGGTTATTTGTTTCCTTTCCTGTTTTTCTTTATTCAGTCTAGCCAATGGTTTATCAATTTTGTTAATTTTTTCAAAGAACCAGCTTTTGGCTTTGTTAATTCTTTCAATTGTTTTTCTGTTCTCTAATTCATTTAGTTCAGCTCTAATTTTTATTATTTGTTTTCTTCTGGTGCCTGATGGGTTCTTTTGTTGCTCACTTTCTATTTGTTCAAGTTGTCAGGACAGTTCTTTGATTTTGGCTCTTTCTTCTTTTTGTATGTGTGCATTTATTGATATAAATTGGCCTCTGAGCACTGCTTTTGCTGTGTCCCAGAGGTTTTGATAGGAAGTATTTTCATTCTGGTTGCATTCTATGAATTTCCTTATTCCCTCCTTGATGTCTTCTATAACCCAGTCTTTTTTCAGGAGGGTATTGTTCATTTTCCAAGTATTTGATTTCTTTTCCCTAGTTTTTCTGTTATTGATTTCTAGCTTCATTGCCTTGTGGTCTGAGAAGATGCTTTGCAATATTTCGATGTTTTGGACTCTGCAAAGATTTGTTTTATGACCTAATATGTGGTCTATTCTAGAGAATGTTCCATGTGCACTAGAAAAAAAAGTATATTTTGCAGCAGTTGGGTGGAGAGTTCTGTATAAGTCAATGAGGTCAAGTTGGTTGATTGTTGTAAGCAGATCTTCCGTGTCTCTATTGAGCTTCTTACTGGATGTCCTGTCCTTCTCCGAAAGTGGTGTGTTGAAGTCTCCTACTATAAATGTGGAGGTGTCTATCTCACTTTTCAATTCTGTTAAAATTTGATTTATGTATCTTGCAGCCCTGTCATTGGGTGCATAAATATTTAATATGGTTATGTCTTCCTGATCAATTGTCCCTTTTATCATTATATAGTGTCCTTCTTTATCCTTTGTGGTGGATTTAAGTCTAAAGTCTTTTTTGTCAGAAATTAATATTGCTACTCCTCTTCTTTTTTGCTTATTGTTTGCTTGATATATTTTTTTCCATCCTTTGAGTTTTAGTTTGTTTGTGTCTCTAAGTCTAAGGTGTGTCTCTTGTAGGCAGCATATAGATGGATCGTGTTTCTTTATCCAGTCTCTGACTCTCTGTCTCTTTATTGGTGCATTTAGTCCATTTACATTCAGCGTAATTATAGATAAATAAGTTTTTAGTGCTGTCATTTTGATGCCTGTTCATGTTTGTTGTTGGCCATTTCATTTTTCCACATACTTTTTTATGCTGAGACGTTTTTCTTAGTAGATTGTGAGATCCTCATTTTCGTAATGTTTAACTTTATGTTAGTTGAGTTGTTACGTTTTTCTTGACTTTTTTCTTGAGTTATGGAGTTGATATTCCTTTTTGTGGTTACCTTATTATTTACCCCTATTTTTCTAAGTAAAAACCTAACTTGTATCCTTCTATATCGCCTTGTATCACTCTCCATCTGGCAGTTCAATGCCTCCTATATTTAGTCCCTCTTTTTGATTATTGTGATCTTTTATCTATTGATTTCCATGATTCCCTGTTATGTGTATTATTTTGTTTATTTATTTATTTTTTAGAATTAATCTTAATATGTTTGTTTTTGTGCATTCCCTATTTGAGTTGATATCAGGACGTTCTGTTTTGTGACCTTGTATTGTGCTGGTATCTGATATTATTGGTCATCTGACCAAACAATCTCCTTTAGCATTTCTTGTAGCCTTGGTTTGGTTTTTGCAAATTCTCTAAACTTGTGTTTATCTGTAAATATCTTAATTTCTCCTTCATATTTAAGAGAGAGTTTTGCTGGATATATGATCCTTGGTTGGCAGTTTTTCTCCTTCAGTGCTCTGTATACGTCGTCCCATTCCCTTCTTGCCTGCATGGTTTCTGCTGAGTAGTCTGAACTTACTCTTATTGATTCTCCCTTGAAGGAAACCTTTCTTTTCTCCCTGGCTGCTTTTAAAATTTTCTGTTTATCTTTGGTTTTGGCAAGTTTGATGATAATATGTCTTGGTGTTGTTCTTTTTGGATCAATCTTAAACGGGGTTCGATGAGCATCTTGGATAGATATCCTTTCGTCTTTCATGATGTCAGGAAAGTTTTGTGTCAGGAGTTCTTCAACTATTTTCTCTGTGTTTTCTGTCCCCCCTCCCTGTTCTGGGACTCCAGTTACTCGCAAGTTATCCTTCTTGATAGAGTCCCACATGATTCTTAGGGTTTCTTCATTTTTTTTAATTCTTTTATCTGATTTTTTTTTCAGCTATGTTGGAGTTGATTCCCTGGTCCTCCAGATGTCCCAGTCTACATTCTAATTGCTCGAGTCTGCTCCTCTGACTTCCTATTGTGTTGTCTAATTCTGTAATTTTATTGTTAATCTTTTGGATTTCTACATGTTATCTCTCTATGGATTCTTGCAACTTATTAATTTTTCCACTATGTTCTTGAATAATCTTTTTGAGTTCTTCAACAGCTTTATCAGTGTGTTCCTTGGCTTTTTCTTCAGTTAGCCTAATTTCATTTGTGATGTCTTTAAGCAGTCTGTAAATTAGTTTTGTATATTCTGTATCTGATAATTCCAGGATTGTATCTTCATTTGGGAAAGATTTTGATTCTTTTGTTTGGGGGGTTGGAGAAGCTGTCATGGTCTGCTTCTTTATGTGGTTTGATATGGACTGCTGTCTCCGAGCCATCACTGGGAAACTAGTTTTTCCAGAAAATCCGCTGGTACGCTGGCTCCTGGCTCTGAAAACAATCGCTGTCTCCCCGTATTTGTTCGTTCTCCGTCTCTAAATCTGTGTTTGTTGTTCAGAGTTCGTAGATTGTTAATGTACGTAATCGATTCACTTGTTTTTCTGAGTCTTTGTTGCAAGAGGGATCTGCGGTAGCATCCACCTAGTCCGCCATCTTGGCCCCGCCTCTTGGAATATTAATTTTTTTGACCAACCTTTTGAGCCCTGGTGGCACAGTGGTTAAGAGCTCGGGTGGTAACCAAAGGTTTGGCAGTTCCAACCCACCAGCCACTCCTTGGAAACCTTATGGGGCAGTTCTTCTCTGTCCTATAGGGTCACTGTGAGTCAGAATCGACTTGGCAGCAATTTTTTATATATATATAAATACAGACATATCTCATGTTGAAATGCTGAAGTTATGCATTTCATATATCGTGCCTTGTAACTATCATATATACATAGATTTGGTTTTTCTACAGGTCAGAGCGCTCGCCTAGGGGAGAATGTGCGATTTGTATGTAATGTAGTTTCCCCTACAGCCTGGGTAACAGCTACTATGGGGATCAGCTCTGTGTCAAGCATTAGCGTTTTACTACCTGCTGATTTTGTTTTTTAATAAAAAGGGGAAGCACACAAAGATGAAACAGTCCAAAGTGCATAAACCATGCTTCCTCCCCTTACGATCCTAATCTTGACTTTTATTACCTCATTGGGGGACCCAGGTTACACACCCGCATGATTAAACCTGGTCAGGTCAGCTGCCCGTGATAAAGGGGAGATCTCTTTGGCTCTCAGCTTTTAAGCCCATTGGCGTTTTATATTTGCATTTGGAGGCAATGAAGGGATATAGCCCATATTCTCTCTTCCTCCAGATCTTCAAAAGGAAATTGTTTTAAGTCAACTCTTTGTTTAGATTTATGGGTCAGTGATGAAATAGTCTTCCTTTTGTGCTGTCTCCCACAAAGAAAATGAGAGTGGCACTGTGGAGGCAAAATATAAATACTTTGTTTCCTCAAATAAATTTTATTTATTAAGAAATAAACACACGAAGTGAAGGAAATAATACACCAGAAAGGTTGTAGTTTATATATATATAAAACAAAAAAAACCAAACTGCCCCATAAAGTTTCCAAGGAGTGCCTGGCGGATTCAAACTGCCGACCCTTTGGTTAGCAGCTGTAGCACTTAACCACTACGCCACCAGGGTTTCCATATATATATATATATGTATGCATACAAAAAACATATATATAAACCAAAAAAACCCAAATATATATAATAATTGTACTTTAGATGAAAGTTTACAGAACTAGCTTCTCATTAAACACTACACGTATTGTTTTATGACGTTAGTTAACAACCCCAAGACATGTCAGCACTTTCAGGTTTTTATTTTTTGACCATGAGCCTCCAAGTTAAATCTTCTACCAACTGTTTTTAGTTAAACCCTTACTTCTCTTTCTTTTAATGCTATCTTTCCAATAAAAGTAAGAAGGAAACATTTTTGGAAATTTTGGAAATCATGAATATTCGTTAGGATATGAGATGAGCTGCTGTAACAAAGACCCAGTTGTCTTATGATTTAGGGTTTATTTCTGTCTCACATTACTCTGAGGCAATTGGTCCAGAGCTGAGATACCACTCCAGGGTATTAAGGAACTTCCATCTTGTTATGCTTCCATCTCATGGTCTAAGATGGCTGCTTCCACTCCAGCTTTCACAGCCAGCTTCTGTCAGAAAGTAAAAAGAGAAATGAGCACTCTGGATAGTCCCAGAATTTGCGCATATCACCTCTTTCTTACATTGCATTAGTTTGTGCTGAATCACAGGAGGGAGACTAGGAAATGTAGCCTGACTTCCGGGTAGCTACGTGCCCAAGTAAAATTTTGTGATTCTGTTACTACAGGAAGAAAGAAAGACTGGATATTACAGGACAGCTGCCAATCTTCACCACAATACATAACAGTGTAAAGAAGAAAATATTATTCATAAACCCACCACCCAAAGATAATCTCACTTTTAACCTTTGACATATTTATTATTTTTATGCATTAAATATTTTAAATAGAATTGTGGTATATGTTATGATATGCTGTTTTTGTTTAATTTAATAATATACTCTGAATATTTCCCCAACATTTAAAATCCTTCAAAACATCATTTTTATGGCTGTATAGTATTCCATTCTATTTACTGATTATAATATATTTAACTGAGTTCATTATTTTGAGTGTTTAGATTTTTCTTTTTTTAAAAAAAGTGATGTCTTAAAAGCAGAATGAGTATTTTCAGGTTATTAATATATTTTTCAAAATTGCCTTTCAGAAAGGTATACTTCCACTGTAATATTTGAGTACTCATCACATCATCAAACCTTCCCCATTACTAGACAAATTTTAAAATGATTATCAATTTGCTAGTTCACAAATGCTCTCTTATTTTTGTTTTATTTCCTATATCCTTGATTGTGAAGAATGTTGACCATTTATTTATATTTATTAGTGTTCTGTGCATCTTGTTTAATTTTTCTCTCTATGAGTTTTAGTAGTCCCTGGGTGGCATAAATAGTTAAATGCCTGACTAGTAACCGAAAGGTTGGTGGTTTGAACTCACCTGGAGGTGCCTTGGAAGACAGGCCTGGTGATCTGCTTCTGAAGGGTCACGGCCTTGAAAATTCTATGAGCACAGTTCTACATTATTCATATGGAGTCACCACGGTTGGAATTGACGCAACAGCAACTCTTCTTTTTTTTTAGTTTATATGACCTTTATCTGTTTTTCTCCTTATTAATTTGGGAAAGCTGTTTCTATTATAAGAATATTAATCATTTGTCTTCAAATATTTCGCAAGTATTTTCCTAGTTTGGAGTTGGCCTTCTGTTTCAATAAGAGTTTATATTCTTGGAAATTTGTTTTGTTACAATATTTACAACAAATATGTTATTTGTATCTAGTAACCAATTGATGTGTTCACTTAATGAGAGATTGAATGATTGAAAAATTATAGATTCATTACCACATATTACTGTTTTTGTAATGCCTGCTGTTAGTCTTTTTTCCTTTAAATCAGGACTCTCCCACTCTGAAGCTCTTAATTTTGATTTGTCTCTTGGTTGACTAGTATTTATATTATAGCAATAATTTTGAGAAAGGATTTGTGTGTATTATCTTAATGCGTTCATGCATTTTAAAATATCTTTGTATTGACTTTACCCAGCTACTTGGATGATTGTATAGAATTCTTCATTATAGCCATTTCCCTTCAAATTCCTGTTGACCTTCTTCCTCTATCTCCTGCCATGTGATATCAAGTGTGAGGGTGCCCAGATTTTGAGTTCTTTGTAAGAAATAGTTGCTGTTTTATCTTCCTAGAAGCTCTATTTTCTCTTCCCTTGATAGATCAAAAAGTCAATTCATTAGAATATGACTGGATGTTGGTAATGTTTCATAACTGTAACCTGAAATATCAAAAATTATTTTAGATAGGCAGATTTGGAAATGACTCCCACTCTGTCCTTCATGGAGCCCTGGTAACTCAGTGTTTAAGAGCACAGCTACTAACCATAAAGGTGAAAGTTTGAATCCACCAGCCGCTCCTAGGAAACACTATGGGGTAGTTCTACTCAGTCCTACAGGGTCACTATGAGTTGGAATCAACTTGACAGCAGTGGGTTTGGTTCTTTTGGTTTTCTGTCCTTCGTTATTATTTCTTTTGGATTTGCTATGGCCTCTCACTCAGGAGTATCAGTTGGTACTATTTGCATTTACTTTTCAGATCTGTTCTTTTTCCTTGTTCTTATCTCTGTCTTTTTCCCCTTTTCACTTAGGGGTAGTTGAAAAGTCCTGTTTCTGAACCACTGGTGTGATTTTCTGCTCTGACAATTATATTGCTGTTTTTCTAATAAAGATTACAATTTTGCTCTGGTATTTTTGTCTCTCGACGTTGTCTCCTTATTCTATCTAGCTTTTATTTTGCTTCTGCCTGTGTCTTAGCCCCTGTTTTATCTCATGCTCTGGCTTTATCTTCTCATTGTTTATACAATGCTTGTTTCCAGGAATTTTATTGATTCTATAGAGCAGATGTTTTACTTGTGTTTGGTCTAGTAAATATTTCATCAAATGCCTGTTCTCTTCATTTGGCTCTCTTTTATCCTATAGTGCAGTATCTTTAGGTGAGGCTCAAGCTTTTAAAATACTCTTATTCATTCTATATCCGTACTTGAAAAGGGCTATCTAGAAAGTAGGCTTGGTATGAACATGATGAACACCTTGAATCTTTGTACTGTCCAATATATATTTCTGTAATTTTTATTTTTTAAGAAGCCTTCTCTCATTTCATAGTCGGGAAGCATACATTGTCTACTTCATCTTGTTGGATATTTTTTTCTAAACTTTAAATATAAATTATAGTTTAGCAAATATTTTGTTGCAAATATTATTGCATCTCTTCTTATGTCCTGGAGATATATTTGTGAAATTCAAGTTATTGACTAAAGTTTCATGCATTTGTATAGTTTTACATATCTATGTATATTTGTATATATATATGTATATTTGTATTTATAATCATATACAAGTATATCTCGGTGTGTGTGTGTGTGTGTGCATGGAGAGAGAGGGAGAGACTGAGAATTCCAGAACGTATATGAAGTCCATGTACATCATTTGAATGTGCTGATTTTTCACCATACTCAAGTCAACACTAAATTACATTGTTTAAAATATATTCTAACATTACTTACTCAACAAAAAAGAGACCAGAAATCATTGACTTATTTTATATTTTCCTTATTGCTATTGAAGTATGACATTTCTCGTGGCATTGATACTCTTACTTTGGGCTCCCTGAAAGCAAAGCCTGAGACAGGGATTCAGGTGCTCATACTTATTCAGGACTTGTTGTCTGGAGAAGGGGAGTGGGGCAAGCTGGACAGGGCCAGGGAAAATCCAGAACAGCTGTGGCTTTAGCTAAAGTCTAGCCTCAGCCTGATCTCATAGAAAGCTCTGGAGCATCAGCCACACATCGGAGATGATCTCTTCTTGAAGCAAGTGTGGGCCAGGCTTGTTTCCCTTTTCCCTGATCCCCTCCTTACCATTAAAACAAAAAACTGTTGCCCTCAAGTTGATTCTGACTCATGGCGACCTCATGTGTTACGGAGTAGAACTGCTTCATCAAGTTTTCTTGAGTGTAATCTCTAAGGGAGCAGATTGCCAGGCCTTTCTTTTGGGGCACCTGGGGGTGGGTTCAAACTGCCAACTCTTAGGTTAGTAGTTGTGCCACCATAGGGGTCAGTGATTGGCTGAGGTCAGCCTCAGGATGGAAGTGTAGGTTCCCAGGCGAGTTGCTTCCCATTTGTTTTTGTTTTTTTTTTAATTAAATATTTTTTTCTTTTTATTGTAGTTTAGGTGAAGGTTTGTAGAACAAACTAGTTTCTCATTAAACAGTTAGCACACGTATTGTTTTATGACATTGGTTAATAACCCCATGACATGTCAACACTCTCCATTCTCAACCTTGGGCTCCCTATTACCAGCTTTCCTGTCCCCTCCTGCCTTCTAGTCCTTGCCCTTGGGCTGGTGTGCCCCTTTAGTCTCATTTTGTTTTATGGGCCTGTCTGATCTTTGGCTGAAGGGTGAACCTTGGAAGTGACTTCATGACTGAGCTAAAAGGATGTCCCAAGCCCATACTCTAGGGGTTTCTCCAGTCTCTGTCAGGCCAGTAAATCTGGTCTTTTTTTGTGAGTTAGAATTTTGTTCTACATTTTTCTTCAACTCTGTCCGGGACCTTCTACTGTGATCCTTGTCAGAGCAGATGGTGGTGGTAGCCAGGCACCATCTCGTTGTACTGGACTTATTCTGGTGGGGGCCGTGGTAGTTGTGGTCCATTAGTGCTTTAGACTAATCTTTCCCCCGTATCTTTAGTTTTCTTCATTCTTCTTTGCTCCTGAAGGGGTGAGACTAGTGGAGTATCTTAGATGGTTGCTCGCAGGCTTTTAAGACCCCAGACACTACTCACAAAGTAGAATGTAGTACATTTTATTTATAAACTGTGTTATGCCAATTGAACTAGATGTGCCCCGAGACCATGGTCTCAACAGCCCTCAGCCCAGCAATTTGGTCCCTCAGGGAGTATGTATGTGTGTATGGAGCTTCCATGACCTTGCCTTGTGCAAGTTGTGCTGGCTTCCCCAGTATTGTGTACTGTCTTACCCTTCACCAAAGTTGCCACTTAACTATCGTCTACTTAGTGTTTTCCTATCCCCACCCCTCCCCTCCTTCATTACCATCAAAGAGTGTTTCTTTTTGTGTGTAAACCTTTTCATGAGTTTTTACAGTAGTGGTCTCATACAATATTTGTCCTTTTGTGATTGACTGACTTCACTCAGCATAATGCTGTCCAGATTCATACACGTTATGAGATGCTTTGCAGATACTGCATTGCGTGTGTGTACCATAGTTCATTTATCCATTCATCTGTTGAAGGGCATCTAGGTTGTTTCCATCTTTTTGCTATTGTGAACAATGCTGCAGTGAACGTGGGTGTGCGTATGTCTATTCGTGTGATGACTCTTCTCTAGGATATATTCCTAGGAGTGGGATTGCTGGATCATATGGTATTTCTATTTCTGGCTTTCTAAGGAAAGGTACTTCCCACTTGAATGAGGGCAATTTTTAGAAGGAGGCAGCGAATCCATTAGCAGCCAACATTCCCTGGAGCTAGAGGATGGTAAAGAGAATCCCATTAGGGCACCCACATCCATTGCTTCAATCCTTTATATTTTCTTTTGTGTGAATTGTTTATATGTGCTCTTTTCCCCTTTTCCCCTTTGTTAGTTAATGTTATTAAGCCCTGGTGGTGTAGTGGTTAAGTGTTCATCTGCTAACCAAACCGTTGGCAGTTTGAATTCACCAGCTACTCCTTGGAAACTGTTATGGGGCAGTTCTACTCTGTCCTGTAGGGTCACTATGAGTCAGAATTGACTCGATGGCTTTTTTATTATATGTTAGAGCACTTGAATATTTTTAAGAGATTTCTCCCAGTGAAACCCTAGAGATTCATTTTCCAGAGCTATTTATAATAAGGAGAGGATCTCTTTAGAATAGGCTATTATCCCTTTATTCATTATATTTGTAATTAAAAATATTTCCTAGTTTCCTATTTGCCTTGTAACTATATATGATGGTTTTGATTAACAGAAATTTAAAAGTTTTATACTCTTAAATACATCAGCAGATCTATTTTTCTTTTCCTTAATTTTTTTTGTGACTTCTTGCATTTGTTTTGGGTATAGAAAGACCACCCAAGGCATCCGTAAAGCTGATAAATACTCAGATCCATATTTTCATTTTTTAATTATTTTAATATTTAACTTTTTCATCCAACAGGAATTTATTTTGAAGTTTTGTGATAGGTGAAACTTACATGAATGTGTTTTCCTCAGAAATTTCTATAGTGCTTTTTTATTAAATTTTTCTTACCTGTTCATGTGTGGCTTTCTTTAGCCTATACCCAAATGATCACACCTCATGCATATATTTACACAGTGTTAGGTATCAAGGATGTTTAATAACATGAAGTTAAGGATCAAAATAAGGAAGGAGACAAGATGTCACCAGCATATTGATAAGAACTGCCACCCAAATTACCTCTTCCTGTCTCCAGGAGGCTTGTTGAAGCCTATGGGGGAGGGATGGAGAGCCAGCTGATTCCTGTGGCTCCATGTTGATAATTCCTACAGGGATGAAAAGCAATTACTCAGTACCAGTCTCCTGGGAGGCTGCAGACAAGCCAAGCATGTACCCTGGATTCATCTCTACAAGGTATGATAATTAAGCCAGCGAATCATAGCATCTGCCCAGAGGATGTACAAAGAATCAGCATAGACCCTTTTGGCTTTTCCATCACCTCAACATCACCTAAACAGACCACTAATTACTCAAGGAATTTATGGCATTTAATTGTGACTATCTTTGCTTCATTAGGAGCCCTGGTGGCACAGTGGTTAAGAGCTTAGCTGCTAATCAAAATGCCAACAGTTTGAATCCACCAAGCCACTCCTTGGAAACCTTATGGGGCAGTTCTACTCTGTCCTATAGGGTCACTATGAGTTGGAATTGACTCGATGGCAACAGGTTTGGTTTTTTTGGTTTGCTGTGTTACCGCCTCAGAAACCTAAGGTAAAGTGGGCAGTTAAAACCTATTTATAACTGGTGAAGTTTAAGCATTGAAGGTTTAGGTAGTTTTTAGTGATGCCGCCCTTAGGAAAGACTTTAGATGTAGTCGTCATAAACAGGACGAAGGTTGTATGCTGGATTTTGCCATTTTGCTGCTTGTAGTTGATAACAGTTTATTACGAGCACTGTAAACTAGAGAACTTCCCTATATGGGATGTAAACTGTCTGTTGCATGTCTTCCCATGGCTCAGGCTGGTTTCCAGAAGGCTAAACCACACAGGACCTTCTCCAACTCCAAACAAGGAGAAAAAACCATACCCATTGCTGTCAAGTCAATTCCAACTCATAGCGACCTTATGCAACTAGCACATTGGAAACTCCTGGCCCGTCTTGAAGTGTGAAGTGTGAGATCTGCCCTTCTCCAGGCTTGCATCCCCATCAGTAGGCCAGTACAAACTGCAGTGGGGCCTTCTGCTACCTAGCTTGCTCCCTTAGAAGGGCTTGAGAGCTACAAGACAGTAACAGTTGACCACTTACCTCGAGCTCTGGAACTCTTGCTCTGGGATGCAGGGAGGAAAAGAAAATTCTGGGTAGAAGAGAAATTATTGTCATAGGTTTGGTTCCCTACAAGCAGGGCCTGCGATAGATATTCTTGTGCAGGTAATTAATTGAGGGAGATTTTCAGGAGAAAGAGAGTGAGTGAAGCAAAATGGAGTAGGGCTAGACGCTGATAAAGATGTGGCAGAAGAGGGTCAGCCTCAGCCTAATCCTACAGGGAGCCCTGGAGCATGAATTGCACCATAGAATTGTTCTGCTCCAAGGCAGAGGGGCTGAGTGGATCTGAGGCAAGGCTTTAGATTTTGCATTTCTTACTAGCTCCCGGGGAATATTGATGCTGCTTGGACTACATATGAATAGCAAGGGGTTAACTCATGAATCCTCGTAACAGCTCCATGAGGTAGGTTCTGTTATTATTTCCATTTTACAGATGAGGAAAGTGAGGCACAGACAGGTGACATAATTTGCCCTGGTGGCACACTGATTAAGTGCTTGGCTGCTAATCGAAAGGTCAGCGGTTCAAACCCACCAGCTGCTCTGTGGGAGAGAGATGTGACAGTCTGCTTCCATACAGATTTACAGCCTTGGAAACCTTACGGGCCAGCTCCACTCTGTCCTATAGGGTTGCTGTGAGTCAGAATCAAGTCAACAGTGATGGGTTTCTAGTGAGAGCTGGAACCAGGATTTGAACGCAGGCAGCCTGGCTTCCAAATATGCCCTCTTAAATGCTCTGAAGGAAGACCTCTATTGAAAGCTACAGTGATACATGGGCTTGACCAAATGAAGAAAATGAAGCACTAAGGTGGTCGTGAAGATGAAAGTAGTATCCACAGTTCCCAAAGACACTCACAGAGAATCATTGTATGTGTGCAACTCAAAGTGAGGCTGTTCCACTCTTAATTTCCCTTCCACCCACCCATGACTCCAGATCATTAGGCTGCAGTGGGCTGACAGTGTTCCAGTGGCTTCCAAGTCGCTAACGAGTGAGTGCCAGTCCCACTATAAGCGAATGACAACAGTTACAATTTCCCAAAGATCATTGCCAGGTGTCTTTTGTGATATTTCAACACGTAACGGGAAACAGCAGGCAACTGGAGATTTATAACCTGATTCACTCTAATTGATTTCTTGGCTTCCTTGGGTCTAATTTATTTTTACAGTGCACCCTAAAATGGTACAGTAGGCTTCCTAAAAGCTGTTAGAAAGCAGATGTATCACAATTTATGAACAATTGAGGCCTGGCTTTTCTTTGGTAGGTAAATAGAAATTGATTTTGCTGTTGAGATCCAGACATAAGGAAGGAAGACGGACTCCAGAACTTAACAGAAGGCCATGGATTATTCTGTCTTAGTTTGGGTTCCCCCCAGGAGCTGAATTTGAGACGAGGATTCCAGTGCAAGAAGGTTTTTGGAAGATAATGCCAGGAAACCTCCACAGGGAATGGGGAAGTTAGGCAGGGAAAGGAAGGACGTCACTAAGGGATGCCTCATCAAGTAGGTTATCACTGTGGGCAACCAGAGCTGAATCTCAGCAGGGTTCTCTGAGAGACAGTGCAGATCTTGAACGTCAGAGCCATTCCAGCAAGTCAGCTGGAATATTTATTTACCAATCCCATCAGTCAAGGGTTGAGCTCCTTGTGGGGAAAGGCATTAATCCTCAGCATTTTTGGACATAGGCCTGGCAGACCAAGCTAGGAAAAAATTTTCAATCAAAGAGATGGAAATGCTTGCACTTGGAACTGTGGGGTTGGGTCTACCTGGGAGGGTAAGTGCAAAGAGGATATGGGCAGGACACCTACAGCATCTGTTACAATGTCCAAATATAAAATGTGTTGGTTTGATCTTTTTTGCACCAGCGACTTCCCACCAGTTTACAGCTCCTTGCTCCTTCCTTTGCATGGAGCCCACAATCTAGACTACCTATGCCACTGATTTGGAGACATTTAACTATGCAGTTATCCATTCTACATTTTATTATATAACATTGTATCCAAATTTAGAAGAATATAAATTAAACCTATTGAAGATATTAGGTAGACTACAAAATGCTTCACAATTTTGTTCATCGATTTATTTAAAATGTCTACCCTGGGAACTTGGCTTAGAGTGGACCCTCAGTAATCTTTTTTTTGTTTAAAGGAATGCCTAGCCAAAATGAAAATTGAATAGAAGTTTTAGTGTCGCAGTAATTTTTAATGAGCTAAAAAAAATTAATCTTGGAAATTAACTTTGTGTGGTTAGCATTTGTCAGAGGCAAAGGAAGAATAACAACATGAGTTCCAGGCCAACAAGAGATAAGTCCGGCTCCTTCCCAGGGTCTGCTGCCTCTCTGTTGTCGTACCTGGCACCACACAGCCCATCATGCCACCTCCCAGCCTCACCTGCTATTTGCCCACCTGTGTGCCTTCTTCCTGCCCATGGGAAGGAAAAACAAAACAAAAGCAGTATGGTCACCAAGACTGAGCTCAAGGTCCAGGAAAGGCTTTTCTGTTGTCCCCACAGTGGAGCTACTTCCAGAGGCTGAGGAGCAACCAGTTATTAAGCTATCGCCCTCAGCCATTTCCTTAGGAATAATGCGAGTTTGTAGACACTACAGACCAAGAGAATGATTTTCAAATTTATCTCCAGTTTACTCTTTGATGGAGCCTTGGTGGTGTTAAGAGGTTGGCTGCTAACCAAAAAGGATGACAGTTCGAATCTGCCAAGCTGCTCCTTGGAAACCCTATGGGGCAGTTCTACTCTGTCCTACAGGGTTGCTCTGAGTCAGAATCGACTCGAAGGCAATGAGGTTGGTTTGGTTTTTGGTTACTCTTTGATATTTGGAAATGTGCTTCCTTCCATAATTCAATGACATGTTTTCATATTGTTTTATTTTCTTTAACAAATGTGTAATGCACACTGTGTGCTGGACAATATTCTAAGCACCTGGCAAATTAAACTCATTTACTCTTCATAACTTTGCCATGAGTTAGATGCTATTTTCATATCCTTTTACAGATGAGGAAATAGAAGCACAGAGAAGTTATCATGAAGATATTATCATGAATGTAACCTTGATATGGATGAAATGTATATAAACTAATTTCAAGTCGACTCTTGGGTTAAGCCTTCCATCTTCCCTGTTGCCATCCCCAGTGGTTTTGAACAGTGTTTTCAGTACATATTAAGTGGTTTATCTGTGTTCTTTCTTGATTGTTACAAGAAAAGTGTTGTCCTGGCTGTGTTTAAAATGAGGGTAGGTTGTAAAGTCAGCAGTACATAAGGGACAAAATGCCACAGAATCAAAATTACCTTTGAAACTGCTTTCAAACAACAACAAAGTACGGCTGTGTGGTTTTATGAGTACAACCCTCTGTGGTAATTCTAAGGACACTGAAGTTATGGAACGACTGAGCTTGGCTGAAGGAAGGAACAGAAAGAAAACCTGTACAGGTGTTTGGGCTTTCAAATCAGTCAGCTTTTAAGATAAATCCCTAGGGGTGAATGGGAGATGGGTGAATGAATCAAAAAGGTTTTTGCTTGCCCGCCAAGTTTATTCCTTTTTATTTTTCACATCAAGCTTTTATAACCTTAATGCCCAGCTGTAGGCTTATTTGTTACTTTGGATTTGTGAATTTAAACATAGTTGTGCTTTGTGGGTAAAGATAGCCTACTCGTGAAGAAGGAAACCCTGGTGGTGTAGTGGTTAAGAGCTATGATGGCTAATCAAAAGGCTGGCAGTTCTAATCCACCAGGCGCTCCTTGGAAACCCTATGGGGGCAGTTCTGCTCCATCCTGTAGGATCGCTATGAGTCGAATCAACTCAACTGTACTGGGTTTGGTTTTTGACTTAATGGTTAAGAAAAGGACCTCAAGATGCAGAAGACTTGAGTTTGACTCCCAATCTCTTTATCTCTTCTTAGATATTTAATACTGACAGCTCACATAAAGTCTTTGACCCTCAGTTTCCCTATCTATGAAATGGGTGTATGATCTGTCCCTACATTATAGGGTCAATGGGAGAATTAATTCTCATGAAACTCTTTGAAGAGTGTCTGGTGCTTGGTAAGCACAGCCTGCATGTCAGATATACTCATTATTTTAGAGTCAAGGGGTAATTTAAAAGCATGTGTGACAAGATTTAGCTGTATCATATTGTCTTGCATAATACCTTTTATTAATGGACTTAGCAAGAGCCTCGCTCTATTACTCACAAACTTGTGAATGAATCAAGTTACTCAACTGCCCTATGGCTCAATTTCCTCAACTCCAAAATGGAGCTATTAATACTACCTTTCTCATAACATTCTTATGAGAATTACATTAGTTAATATACGAAAATTCTTAGGACGGTATCTGGAATTTTTGCCTGTTTGTCAACACTGAGTTTTTATTTGGTTTAATGTTGTTCAATCTAATGAGACAATGAATAGCCTATAATTGTTTTTTTTTTTTTTAAGTATGAGAAAGATTACTGAACCAATCAATTTTGAGTGAGTGTGTTTATTGAGTGAGTTTGGCTCAACTAAACAATGCAAGGATTGATGTCTATGCTAAGGTAGTCACAGTAGTTATTTTCATGTGGAGACTAGCTGTCAGAACAATATTACATTTTAAAAACAAATATGTGGTTTTCTGTCAGTAACTAGCCATTGAGTATGTCCCCTTTATTATATCAGTTAAGCCTTAATGTAGTTTGACTTGAGAAACTTGCCAGTTTATTTAGTGCTTAAATAATATGTATGTATGTGTAAGTGTTTGTGTGTGTATGCTCATCTCTTCAGCAAAATTATTTGAAGTCACTTCCCATAGCCCCTTTGGTGTTCTTTAGAGAATTGTGTGGATTATTATAGTCCTCATTTCCATACTGTGTCTTGCACCTCATAAACCTTAATATTGCCGTGACAGCGGGGGATAGAAACAAGTATGTTCTCACCGTGAGCTGGGAGCTCTCTACATTTTGTCCAGCTGAGTTGATAACAAAAGTTTATTGGCCTAGAAAATTCCTTTTAGGTTCCTCTTCCTGTTTACTCTGTAGGTGTAAACAATTGTCCTGAGCATAGAAGGAAAGGTGATTTGAGGAGAAAGGAGGAGGAAAGGGAGGGAGCACGTGCATAGTCATTTCCTTTCTGAATTCTCTCCCTTTTTGCGTTCCTTCCTCTGGGTGTTTCGTTAAATTGGCCATCGTTGTGTCCAGCCTTTATTGATCCTGTTCTCCCACGAGCACAACATGGTGCAAATGGCAGATCCCTGGAAGAATGAGGGATTCTTGATAAAGTGCGTGCAGGTATAGAGAAAGGTTATGAAAACGTATACTAGCTTTTCACATGTTGTGGCTTCATTCACAGACTGTTCATATATGATGAGGCAATCCTGTATTTGAGTAACAATTTATATGGTAGATAAGAGAGTTTAAAAGTTCATTTTTGACACAAAATAATTTCTACTTAGATACATCCTACACTGTATTAACGTATCACCCTTTCCCCGACTTTGGAAGGACACAGGTAAGATGTATGCATATGCTTATATATGTATGCATGTGTATGTATGTGCACACACACATACATAATACATACATGTGTACATGCACATATAGAAATGTGTACATACGTAAGTATATATGTATGTGTGCACATATAAAACCAGTTGCCATTGAGTCGACGCTGACTCATGGCAACCCCATGTGTGTCAGAGTAAAATTGTGCTCCACAAGGTTTTCAGTGTCCGACTTTTGGAAGTAGATTGCCAGGACTTTCTTTTGAGTTCCATCTGGGTGGACTCAAAACTCCAAACTTTTGGTTAACAGCCAAACGTATTAGTCATTTGTACCACCCAGGGTCTCCATGTATACCCGTACATATGTGTAATGGAGAATAACAGCAACAACAAAAAACATTGCTGTCGAGTCGATTCCGACACATAACCACCCTATAGGACAGAGTTGAACTGCCCCATAGGGTTTCCAAGGAGTGGCTAGTGGATTCAAACTGCCGACCTTTTTGGTTAGCAGCCAAGCTCTTAACCACTGCATCACCAGGGCTCTGTTAATGGAGGATAAGGTGAACCATATTACTTGAGGTTATTTTTTACCCCCTGTTGAAAACGGAGACCCTGGTGGTGTAGTGGTTAAATGCTACGGCTGCTAAGCAAAAGGTCAACGGTTTAAATCCACCAGGTGCTCCTTGGAAACTCTATGGAGCAGTTCTACTCTGTCCTATCCGGTCGCTATGAGTCGGAATCGACTCGACGGCAACGCATCTTTTTAATGTTGAAAACCATTAACCTTTCCCTGTCTCTCCAGAAAAGATAAATGTGTACTTGAAAAAGGTGATTAGCCATGTTGGTAATAATAATGTTCAATATCCAGAGAGTAGCTGTGTACATTGATGTCGGAAATAGTCAATACGAAAGTGGCATAGGGAAAAGCCACTAAATATCATGGCCTTTTAAATTGTTTATTGATAAAAATTCCAGAAAGAAAACTGGAGAAAATGGAGAGAGACAGTTTAATGCCAAGTAGTGATAATTGCAACCGCTGAGGATGGCTGAGAGTGGCTATGACGGATTAGCAGAAGGAAGCTTTCTTGGCATTCCCAGGAAGTTGGTATCATTACGTGCAACCCCTACGAATGATTTTAAAAGGTGAGGAGTAGACACTGCTGTTAGAAATAAAAGCAAGGGAGTTTTTCAGGAAAGTTCACAACGGGCTGGTCAGTCAAGAGCTATTAATTTCCGTGAATTCTGCCTGTGTAACACGTTCAGCGCCCCAGAGGGCCTTTCTTCAGTCTAGACTCAACATTCATTTGCTGTCTTACTAGCTTAGTAGCTTCCTCTTCATTTTTGCTTCCAGAAGTTTCACTGCACGAGTTTGCAGGCTCACATGCTTCTTGCTTGCCATTTTAAATCGTGATCCCACCAGCTGTCTGCTCTTTCTAATAAGATGTAGCAAAAATTTGAATTGAAATCTGTAATGCTCAAAACCCTGAAAAACATGAAAGGGTTGTTGACAGAGTTTACATTATCATTTCAAGTGCCCTTGTAACTCACAGGTGCTGAGAGTAGAACAGTGCACTTTGTATCCTTGTTCCCTCAAATTATTAATTATTTTAGGAAATATTACCTCACTCATATTTCCAATATTTATTTTTTAAACTAATAGACTTTAAAAGTAATTGTGCTGAAAAAAACTTTATTGACTGACTGAACAAAGAGTTCCATTTAGTTAGCAGTGCAGAATCTATTTTACTAATTTTTTTTCCTCAACATGGAATAAGCCAGTGTAGAGTTGTTGTTTTTGTTGTTGTATGCCATCGAATCAGTTCCGACTCATAGCGACCCTACGGAACAGGGTTGCCCCGTAGTGTGGAGTACTGGTTCTTTATTCATTTGAGTGTTTGAATATTATTTTGTTTTTGTTTGTTGACTGTTATTTTTTGGTTAGAAAATTTAAAAAGTGCACGTAAAAGCCATCTATTCTTTTAACTTTAACACTTCTTATATTAATACAGCACTTTTTGTGTTCAAAGCTCTGATGGTATTATACAACACACAGGAAGTTCAGATGCAGTGGGGCATACAAAGCATAACCAAACAATTGCGTGGAGCATGTGTTATGCTAATAGAAAAATATATCTAAAACACAACTTTAACTATAAACATAATTTCATTAAGATGTAGTTTTCTATCAGTAACTAGCCATCAAAATATGTCAACTTATATCAATTAAGCTAGGTAGCCAGATGGGTGGGTGGGTAGGTGGATGGATGAATGGATGGATGGATGGATGGATGGATGGATGGATGGATGGATGGATGGATGGATGGATGGATGGATGGATGGATGAATAGATATAGAGACATGTTCATTCATTCATTCTTTATTGAAGAAGTAGCAAAAGGGAGACTATAAAACTTCCTAAAATCCTCTTGAGACAAAGTCCCACTAGTTACAGAAGGTGCTTTTCACATTCTTCATCATACAACTACTGTTTTCTTCCAATAGTGACTCCATGTCCTTTCTTTTTAGACTTTTTTTTTTTTTTTTAGACTGTTCTCTTTGAACATTATCCTAATCAACACATAAGGTTTAGGAGCCACGCGACACAATAATTTTGCCTTAGAACATTGTTCTATAAATTTTTGTTTGACTGGTTGTTTTTGCTTTCAATGAAGTCAAATAAAACCTACATTTTACCATGTACCTCAGTATACAAATACATACACACACCACTTTCAGGCCCAGGCCTTCTTCCATTCTCAATCATGATACCGTCTCAAGGTCATGTCATTCAGTTTCATGGATAGAAATAGACCAGCTATCTATTCACTGGTTCATATCATCATTCCATATACCCATTTCAGTAAAAGGTTATCTGTCTGACATCTTCACTTGCCTGTGTCTCATACATCACAATTGCTCATCTGTAACTGAACTCTCAATTTTTATACACCCTCAAAACTTCTCTTCATCCTTCCTTCTTAGTAAATCCCATAGCTCTCTACTTAGTTACTCACACAGAAGTCTGGTGCTCATCCTTGGGAGCCCCTTAGGCCCACAGCTTCCACAATCTAGTTTATCAAGAAGTCTTATGGATTTTTATCTCTAAACTACTTCCAAAATCTGTCTGCTTGTCTCCATTTTCACTTTCTCTCTAAGTTCAAAGACTTCTCTTTGCTTTACTTGTCTGACACTTCTTCAGAGCTCAGTTTACATGTTGCTTGTGTATTAGTTCTCTCTCACTACAGTAATGATGGGTGAAAACCATAAAGCCCCACCGACATGCAACAATAGGCATTTGTTGTTCAATAATTTGGGAGATAGGATTTCACCTGGATGACTGTACTGACCTTGACTGAGTTCACTCCTGTGCCTGGGGCTAGCAAGTTATTAAGCTGTTGGCTGATCTAGGGTGGCTTTGGCTAGAAAGACTGGAATAACTCAGCTCTGCTCCACAAGCCTCATCCTCTAGCAGGCTGGCTAGGGAGTGTTCCCGTGAGGATGACAGAGGCACAAGAGCTCGAGTAGAGACACAAGCATTTTGTCAATGCCCTGCTGTGTCACATCTCCTATTATCCCGTTGATCAAAGCAAGTAACGTTTCTAAACTTGGAATCAGGGGGATGGAATTATATTTTTCTTCTTAAGTGGAGAGCTTCAATTACCATGGCAAAGAACATGGTGAGAGAAAGAGAATGAGAATTGGGACCATTAAAACAATCAATCTACTACATTAGGTTAGGAGTCCCCTCCCCACAAAGTTAGAGTCTCACCTCCATGTTTACACTCACTCAGAGCTCCCTATACTATTACTTCTAGCCATTTGTTTGGAAGTGTTTTTTTTTTTTTTTTTTTTAATTGTGGTAAGTATATATGTAACAAAACATTTGTCATATCAACATTTTTTACATGTACAATTTAATGACATTAATTACATTCATCATGTTGTTCAGTCATCACCACTGTTCATTTCCAGATTATTCCACCACGATTAACACACAGTGTCCCCTAAGCAATGATTTCTCCTTTCCCTCTTTTTGTGGCGCACCCCTGGAAATCAGGTGGTGGGTATTTTTTTTAATACCTGTGTATTACCAGTATCTGTAAGCCCTGTGAGACAAAGAGGGAAACTCTCTTTTGTTTATTCATTTACAGAGCCTACCACAATGCCTAGTTCATCATAGGTACTCAACAAATAGTTAACTGAATTCACGTGGAATGAAAGACACGGAAAGATGCGCAGTAGAGGTCTCAAGGTGCAGGTGATAATGCCCTTGGCATCAGTCTAGGTGAGGCTGCTGCTTACTATATCTGCAGATGGAGATAAGGATAAACTGTTTCATCCACCACAAGGCCTTTGGTAGCAGCCAGCCTTTTGTACCAGTTCCTGAGGCTGTGCCTGTGGTATACCTCTCTCCCGGCCCAGAGGCAGGGCAGCTTTTAGTACCACAACCTTGTACTCCAGGAGCCTTCCCTGCCTGTTTCTGCTTGTTGGATGTCTGCCTGGAATGACAGGAGCCAGTCAGAGGAGCTGGAGAAATCCTAGTTCCTCCCTGGAAATTCAATTCTCCTTCCAGGAATTTAACCTAAGGGAATTTATCTCTGTCCTTTAGGGTCCCTATGAGTCTGAATCAACTGGACGGCAATGAGTTTGGTTTGATTTTGGAATGATACACTCGGCAGTATTACCTTCTATTCAAAAGGACTCATTGCTAGTGAAACTTTCTTTGGGTGCTAAGAAAACAGGCCTCTTTCAAAGGACTGAGCTTGGTACCTCCAATTTAATAGTCAAATCATTTGCTGCCTATTGTAAGAGGTTTTCAGGAGAATGCATTAAGAACTAGGAAGCACTGAAAGATCTATGATGCTTTTTTACCTGGAAAATTAGCATTGTGCATCATTAGTACAATAGAATACAATTGCATGGATTCAGGGGGAATATAAATCCTTTGAGATAAACTGCAGCCAGGAAGGGAGCTGGTAAGGGCACCCCTACCCACAGCTCTGCCAGCATCCGCCATCACACATCCCCTCCCGTCTTCCACACACTAGACAAATGAAGCTCCTGCTGTTCCTGGGGCCCAATCCCAGTCTCCTGCTGCTCATGCTGTTTCCTCCATCTGGAATGCCATCCCCCACCCTTCCTGCCAGTCCAGAGTCTACTCAACACTTAGGCACTGGATGTCAAAATAAAATGTGCATCCACTGTGACCCATAAATCTTTTTTGAGGAATTATCCTAAGTAAATAATTGGAGTTGTGTCTTAAGGTTGCATGGAAATACTCCAGAACATTAGCAGTGTTTCAGAAGCTGGGATTTGATGGTTTAAGAATGTGACTCTAGCATTAGACTGTCTGGATTTAAATCCTGGCTGCACTGTTTCCTGGCTGTGTGTCCTTGGTCAGGTCACTTAACCTCTGCCTTAGTTTTCTCATATGTAAAATGGGATTAATATTTGCACCTACCTTGTAGAATTGTTGAGTACCTGGTTGGTGCAAAGGGTTAAGCATTTGGCTACTAAATGAAAGGTTGGTGATTTGAATTTACCCAGATGCACTTTGGAAGAAAGCTTGGCAATCTATTTCTGAAAAGCCAGCCATCGAAAACCCTATGGAGCACAGGTCTACTCTGATGCACATGGGTTTGCATTGAGTTGTAATTGACTAGACAGCAACTGGTTTTCATGGTAGGGCTGTTGGGGAGGTTAAAAGCATAAGTAAACGTGATGTAATTTGAAGAGCGCCTGGTGCCCAGTAAGGACTCGGTACATGTAAACAACGTATTGTGCTTCAGTCCCCTTGTGTTATCACTGCTTGTGAATATTCCTTCTTTTTCTTGCTATAGTTGCTACCAATGGCAAGGTTAGACCCTTCCCTTTGTATTTGCTGCACCTTTAACCTGGTGCTTTAGCTAGAGCACACATTCAATAAACACTTGTTGACTTGTCAAGAAAAATAATGAAGGTTCTAAAACGAAGCTAATTTTTTTTGTTTTAAAGAGGGACACATGCCAACTTCCTAATTTTGAGAGCTACTCCTCTGTCTTTATAGCATCTGCAGATGGCATGACAGTCTTTCAGGACCCTTGCAACTTAATAATAGGGCCAAATATGTGGCTGATTTGGATCAGGTACATGTCCAACTTAACCAGCCTTGGTCGGGTCATGATTAGCCTTTTAATTATACTTTATCTAATGGCAGAAGTCATGGTGGCGCTTTAGCTGCTTAAAGCCTTGGCTGTCAATTAGACATTTAATGGAAATGTATGGAGTTCTTCTCATCGTGTGTTTAGAATGTAACTACATTTTTGGTGCTTCGACTGAAGACCTTATTACTGCTGCCGGTAGATGTTTAGGAAATTCTTGCATGTTTTAATGTCCTTTTTTCAATTTTTAGCTTTTTTTATTTTAACATATCTCTTTATCCACATATAAGGTGTGTCTTCTTTTTCAAGTGAAAACTAGAGTCTTTTTTTATTTCCCAAAAAACACTTTTATCAGATCTCTTAGTATATCATTATTGAAGCATCTGGCCATTGGGCTGGAAGCCTTGAAGATGATGGTGGGATCCAGTATAATAACATAATAAGTTTTAAGATGAAAATACCCATTGCCGTCGTCAAGTTGCTTCCAACTCATAGTGACCCTATAGGACAGAGCAGATATGCCCCATAGGGTTTCCAAGGAGTGGCTGGTGGATTTGAACAGCTGACCTTTTGGTTAGCAGCCAAGCTCTTAACCACTCTGCTGCCAAGGCTCCGAGATGAAGATGAAGATAGACAAATATAATTACAACAAATTACATTGGTTGTACTGCTATGCTGTGAGGTAGGGATTGGTGACCAAGCTTGGTGAACTTGGAGAGAGAGCTGCAGTTTCTATCAGGAGGACAAACACAGGTGACCAGTGGCTGTTCTTGTAAAGTCAGAATTGATTCCAGTCTGTGCCACTGAAATAGAAGGTTCTGCTCCCAAGAACAACTCTGGAAAACTTGAGAAGAGCTTCTGAACTGAAAGAAAGTTTCCCGTTTCTGCTTGATTACTTTTTTGATTATACAGATCTGGGGTTTCAGAGTAAAGGCTATGATTTTATTTCCTCAGTTGTTATTCCTGGGCTTGGTTTGCCTACAGGGCAAAGGAACTGCTAGTTCTTGACACCACCAGAAGTGCTGTGCTTAGCCTTCCCAGCAGACGCGGAAGCTAAGAGAATGCTAGAAAGGCTAGACTTTAAATGGGATTAGGGTGGGGAGATAAGGGAAATTTATGGATGATTAAGGATGGCCTCTGTTAAACAGAAAACTCTATTAACTATAATATTAGATGCTGGACTTTTACTATCCTCCTTATTCATGGTGGAAACCCTGGTGGCATAGTGATTAAGTGCTACGGCTGCTAACAAAAGGTTGGTGGTTTGAACCCACCAGGCGCTCCTTGGAAACTCTGTGGGGCAGTTTTACTCTGTCCTATAGGGTTGCAATGAGTCGGGAATTGACTCAATGGCAGTGGGTTTCTTTCTTTTTTTTTTTTTTCTTAATTTGTTGCACTAGAGAAGCACAATACGAGGAAGGTAATTTTAAAATTTCTAAACAGTGAATATAATCATTTTTTCCCCCTTCAAGTTGGCCTGTTTTGTCCAGTCCTAGGTGAACTTTTTTTTTTTTTCTCTCTCCCTGGCGAAACCAGCAGGAACTTCCAGGCAGCTGAGATCCACCTGTGCATCGTTGCTGAGACCATTTATAGCACATTGTTCAGAAAAGAATAGCCGAGAACGACAGGGGGCTTTTCAAATGTGCCTCATCAAGCCCCAAATTGGAGACATGTTTTTGTCATTTCAGAGTTCCAGTGGTAGGATCTAGGATTCAAAGCAAATACCAGCTCCTGTGGCATACAAGCCTTAATTAATTTCCAGCAGGAGATGAAGGATTGCCAATAAGCCAGGAATTAAAATAGAGCAGTGCACCAAAGGCCAGGTTCTCATCTCAAATGAATAGTGTTTCTTGCTGTTTTCTTGAAAGATCATCTCAGACCAAGGTGAGCAACCTCCCTCACCAGCCTCTCTGTCTGTAAGGTAGGTGAGCATATGGGAAGCCACAGAGCAATAGCGCAATGGAAAATGGGGACCAAATCTGTTGGAGCGCCCCTGATGTCTACAGAGCCTCTGTTTATTTGCCTGGCTCCGTTATTTCACACATCATGGTTAACCCTCTGTCTTGAGAAGATTCTTTGAGGTCACTGTTCCCATCACCCTGCTGTTGGTTGTAGGGGATGAGGGCCACTTCTGCAAAAGGCTTGTCCAGGTGTTGCTTGAACTCCTGTTTTGATAAAAAGCTTTCTCTGTTCAAGAGCAGCCTATTTCATCTCTGAACAGCTCAGCCAGTTCCCATTTCTTCTTAAAATTGAGCCAAAATGAATCCCCTGCTTCTTTGATCCATTGATGCTGGTTTATCCCTGAGGGTCAAACACAGCGAATCAAAAACCAACTGAGGCTTGACAGCTCTTTAATAAAAGGAGAAGGCGGGTCTCACACTCCTCCCAGGGTCCTCTTCTGTGGGCAAAATATCTCTGAGCCTTTCAGACATTCTTCACTAGGCATGATTGGTGTGTATGTGTCCGCTTGCTTTTGTGTAAATAATAATAATGATGATGAAGGTGATGTTTATAGTCAATACTAACAGAGTGCTTTCAAGGGGCCAAGTAATATTCTAAGTGCTCTTATAATCCTCACAGCAGCTGGTTACTAGGATTATCTCATTTTACAGATGAGACCAATGAGGCATAGAGAGGTTAAGTAACTTGCCTACCAGGATCTGAATCCACACTCTAGACCACAGCTCTGTAATGCTTCTCATGTTCTTATTTGTCTTTTTCAACCATACTTGCCCTGGAGCCAAATCAAAACCAAACCTGTTGCCGTAGAGTTGATTCTGACTCTTATCAACCTCATAGGACCATGTAGAACTCCCCCATAGAGTTTCCAAGGAGCAGCTGGTAGATTTGAACTGCCGACCTTTTTGGTTAACAGCCCAGCTCTTAACAACTGTGCCGCCAGGGCCCCCCATCATGAAAACAGGAGCTATTTCCAAACTCCTGTGGGAAACAGACCTTTCTGACTCCTGCTCCACACTGGACATGTGCTAGGTGCTCTGGATGTGCTGAACCGATTATTCCTCTCTACCCTCAGCAAACATTACCTTCTCGTTTTCCTGGTGAGAGATGGGCTCAAAGTAGTTAAAGACAGCAGGCAGAAAGACTGTAAGAAGCAGAATGAGGATTTGAACCCAGGTACTTCTGGGTCAAAACCGTGGAGTTTCCATTCTACCAACCTGCCTTAATGTCCATAACCAGGCAAGGCTTGCTCTAGACACCAACAACCTGTGATGGGTGAATGAACAGCGGACTTCCTATGATACAAACTAACCTTCTTTCTACAACTATTGCCTTCTAGTGGTTTGAGAGAAAGGGTGAGGCGTGTTCTGGTTAATGGTCTGACTTCAAGCATTCAGAGGCAAAATCACCACAAAGTTGGTTCTCTGAAACCCCCTTAAGCCTTGCAATTACTCCCTTCCTCAATTCTGAGGCCTCACCCCACATCTGTTGCAATATAGATTCAGCCTTTAGCAGCTGTTAGAATTACATACCGAAATGGTCATTTCTGGGCCAATGCAGTAATTAACTCTGATTTTTACGGAGCTGTATATGCAAAGAAGAGAGAGTCTGTGAGTAGGAGCTTGACTCATAGGCTGCTAAAGTGAGTTGAGTCCATGCATGTGACACTGTGGTGATCGGGGGCTGGCAGGGGAGGGTCGGCAGGGAACTACCTGGAATATACTCTGAAGCACAAATGTTCTTTTAGATCTACCACCAATAAGATGTCTGAGGATTTGTTGGAATTAACAAATTCTTTTTGAAGTTTTAACACCTCCAAAACCAAAAAACCCATTGCCATGGAGTCAATTCTGACTCATAGTGACCGTATAGGACAGAATAGAACCGCCCCGTAGGGTTTCCAAGGCTGTTATCTTGCAGAAGGAGAGTGCCACATATTTCTCCTGATGCGAAGCTGGTGGGTTTGAATCATCAACCTTTTGGTTGGCAGCCCAGTGCTTAACCACTGCACCAGCAGGGCTTGGTGGACAGTTCCCACTGTAGAATGAATTGTTTCATTCGGTTGCACTTTGCAGAGACTGATTGCAGGGGAAAAGTGATTTGTTGGAGGAACCAAAACCCGTTGCCGTCAAGTCAATTCTGACTCATAGAGACCTTATAGGACAGAGTAGAACTGGCTCATAGGGATTTCCAAGGGAGCACCTGGTGGATTCAAACTGCCGACCTTTTGGTTAGCAGCCAAATTCTTAGCCACTACGCCACTAGGGTGTCCTTGTTTGAAAAGGAAGACAAAAAGGGTGGAAAGATCAAAGACATAGTGTCTCTGACAAGTCTTTGCTAAGGTTCCTTCAACTCTTTTCTTGCTGTATTATGAATTCATGACAACTGGGAGGTCCTAGCTAGATTCCTGGAGACGCTTAGGGAAGGAATGCCCCAGAAATGTCACTTGTAGTTCACTAATCCTGTCACACTGTGGAATCTTCTGTACAAGTCAAGTATAAGGAAGACACTTGTTACTTTTTAGTCAGATTTATTCATGTTTTGGATTGAACTCTGGCTCTGCTTCTTACTTTGGACAAGTTCCTTAATGTCCACAATTCTCAGTCTTTTCATCCCTAAAACCAAAAGCCAAACCTATTGGCGTCAATTATGACTCATGGCGCCCTCAGGTGTTACAGAGTAGAACTGCTCCATAGGGTTTTCTTGGCTATAATCTTTATAGAAGCAGATCACCAGACCATTCTTCCTTGGCTCCACGAGGTGGGTTTGAACCTCCAACTTTTAGGTTAATAGATAAGCACAAACCTTTGTGCCACCCAGAAGCCTTTCGTTTGTAAAGTGGGGCTTATAATGCTTACCTTTCAAGACTATCTTGGGGATTAAGCCCAACTGCTCAATAAAACAGGAATTTACTAAAAATTTGTTAAAAATTACTGTGGTGTTTAATATTAGGTTGTGATTTACTAAAGAGTAAATGAAGAGCTCTCCTCTTCTATAATTTTTTTTTTAATTTTGTAGCTGTTTAAGGAATTAAAAAAAAATCTTTTTTAATTCCTTATTTGATAGCAGCAAATCTTTACAAGGAGAACCATGAAATGTTACCATTAGAGAAGAATTGCCAACTGCAATTTACAAGCATTAACCAAATCCCCAAGAATTAAACTAGAACCAAGTGCATTCTTAACAAGGCGGTTGAGAGTTTTCAGAGACATCTTTATTTTTTTTAGCTCATTTGCAAATACTTATCTCTGATTTCAGTCATTCACATGACTTCAGAAACACAATGGAAGCAGAGCAGAACTAAGTGTTTCCAACTGTCAGGTCTGGTGAGAGATTGTTTAAAGTGGGACATTTAGCTCCAGTCCTGCGTGGTCTCTAAATAGAATTAACAAAAGCATCCACGTTTCAGTGGCTAAAAATAGTGTTGATTGTACAAGCCTGGAGACCTGAGAGTGGGGGGAATGACTGGTGGGTATGGATGCACACGTGCTTGTGGGCGGGGTCACACTTAGGGGTCAATTAGAAGGCTTTCAGTCTCTGGATTCAACTTTAATTGGTTCCATGAAAATGAAGCAGAAATGGCCTTCTTTCTCTCTCTGGTATGAGCTTGAAATGAATTATGGAGACTGAATCTCTCTATGTAAAACTGATTGAAGAACTGAACATTCTATGATATACAACAGATTCTCAATTGGAATAGTCTAGAAGCTCTTACTGCCCCCTTTGCCTCAGTACCTGCAGCTACAACATAACAAAGTATTTGTATTTTAATTAGGTGTTTTTTTTTTTTTTTTTTTTTGGGGTCCAGCAGCTCCCTCACCACATCCCTGTTAATTATGTTGTTAAAGAACATGTGTACTTGACTCATGGTGGTTTATTTCTTTTCTACAAATTATATAGTAGAGCTATTTATTGCCAGCATCATAAAAAATAGGGGGCTTTAAATATCAAAGTAGTTAATCCAGAAACTTTGTACTTGTGTTGAGCAGGATCAATGCATTATTGCTTTATACACAAGAATTTTTTTCAGTTAGGGGACAGATTTTCATAGCCAACAATTCAAAATCACATGAGATTTAAGATGACTTCACCAAATTCTTTCTGAGCAAAAAGCTCGCTCATAATTTGTTATTTAATAAATATATACATATATAGTACTTACCATCTGCCAGCTAGTAATCTAAATTAATTAATTTAATCCACAAGGTGGCCCTGAGTGAAGTACTGTGAATGTCCATTTTAGAGATGAGAAAACTGAAACATGAAGTAGTTAAGTAATTTGCCCAAGACCACATAGTAAGTGTAAGAGGTGGGATTTGAACCTAGACAGTGTCCGTGAACTTAATCAATACCCCACTCGTCATCTGTGGTCATACTTACTGAAGTGTAATGAAAATAACAAAATAATTAAACCTACCAACATTAGCATTGTGCCTTTTCAGCTTTTATATTGAACTTGTTAGTTGCTGTTGAGTCTGTTCCGACTCACGGCAACGCCATGTGTGCAGAGTAGAGCTGCTTCATAGAATTTTCTTGGCTGTAATCTTAACGGAAGCCATCTGTCTTTTCAAAAGATGGGAGTTGATGGGTATCACTGTGGCTTGTGTCTATTGTAACTAGCAATAAGTTTTTTAAGGTAGTCCCATCTGTTTCCTCATCTATGAAAGACGGTGTCAGGGTGAGCCTGACTTGCGCTTGATCTTGAAAACCATTGAGGACACCCTTTGTTGGAACACAATGAGCATATGCTCCTTACTGATTTTGAGAGGTGAGCAGACAGGTGGGCAAGGGCATGACAGGTTTGGGCTCTCCACTGCTCTTCTGGCTCAGGGTGGGATATCACCTTGTGTTAGCTGGTGGGACGCTTTTTTCTTAAGCCATCATTACCTTGCGAGGTGTCCGAGCACTCCTGCCTTCCATCTTGGGCAGAGGAGTTGGTGGCATGGGGGTGGTGGGGGTTATATCTTGGGATATGATTGGGGATTGTCCGTAAGGAATGGGTTAGTTAACTGGTTGGGGGGGTCTGGGGAGATTCTCAGGGCAGAAGTTTGGCCATTCAACTGGACAGTCTATGAGCACCGGCTTCTGTGGATGGTGGATGGCACCTCAAGGGTCATTTTGGTGCTGGTTTGGCTTTTCTGCAGCTCCTAAGTACTGTCATTAAAAAAAAAAAACTGTCATTAGATCAAGCATTTTTAAACTTTCTTGAGCCATTAACCCCTTTGACTATCTTGTGAATTCTGTGGTGCCCATAGAATAATGTTGTTTTCAGTGCTTTATTGAGATAAATTTACATATAGTAAAATGCAGAAACCTTATATGTGGTCCACGAATTCTGACAAATGTGTACAGCCGTGTAGCCATCACCCAGATCAAGATACAGAACATTTCTATCACCTTAGACAGTCTTCTCCTGCCCTTTCCCAGTTTAATCCTCCCTACCCCAGAGGCAGCTATTATCCTGATTTCCATCACCATAGAGTGTTTGGAATTTCATAGAATGGAATCATACTGTAGGTAATCTTTTGAGTGTAGCTTCTTTCCCTCCAGAGTCCCGAGGTGGTGCAAATGGTTAACTAGCTTGACTGCTAACTGAAAAGTTGAAGGTCAAGTCTACCCAGAGCCAGAGGCACCTCAGAAGAAAGGCCTGAGGCTCTACTTCTGAAAAATCAGCCATTGAAAAGTCTGTGGAGCGCAGTTCCGTTCTGAAGCCCATGAGATTGCCAAGAGTTGGGCTTGACTTGATGGCAATTTTTTCCCCTCCATATAATGTTTTTGGAAACCCTGGTGGTGTAGTGGTTAAGTGCTACGGCTGCTAACCAAAGGGTCTGCAGTTCGAATCTGCCAGGCGCTTCTCGGAAACTTTATGGGGCAATTCTACTCTGTCCTATAGGGTCGCTATGAGTCGGAATAGACTCGATGGCACTGGGTTTGGGTTTTATAATGTTTTTGCATTCAATGATGTTAATGTGCATACCAATCATTTGTTTATTTGTAATATGCCTATGTAATTGAATAATGTTCTTAAATATTAGATAATATATACAAAAGAAAACTGTTTTGAAAAATACAGACATTTTTAGAAAACATTTGTTATGCAGTTTAGTGCTATGTTTCTTAATTAACACATTAAATAATAAGCTTGAGCAGTGGTTTATTAACTGTTGTAATTTGAAAGTCTCAGCGAGCATATGCGATGACATCTGCCCCACCTGTAATGTCATATGCAACGATTTATCATTTATGATTGGTGGCAAATCACCAGCACCACTAATACTAATGTGGTTTATGGCCTACAATCATAATTGAAGAAAATGCTAATGTTAGTTAGAGGCTAGTGAAAAGAAAGGTCATTTTTTTCCCATTCAAGTTTACCCATGACTGTGGAGTTGATTTGGACTCATAGTAACCCTATAGGACAGAATAGAATCACCCGTAGGATTTCCAAGGCTATAATCTTTCTCCCACAGAGGGGCTGGTGGGTTTGAACTGCTGGTCTTTCGGTTAACAGCCAAGCACTGGACCACTGTACCACCTGGGCTCCTAATTCAAGTTTACAGACACCCTGAATTCTGTGGGCCTTATGTTGTAAATCCTTGTAATATATGGTCGTTACATGGGGTGGTTCTTCCAGCTCCTGATCGCTTTGCTTCTCCCTTAATTTTTCTTTCAGTCTTTGAAATTTTGAATTCAGACTCTATATGTTAAATCATATGCGTACAACTTACTTCATTCAACTGGTCTCTTAGGCTTGGGATGGGAGTTTTTAGCCAAAAGGTCTTAATGTCTTGTGGTAAGAGAAGTAGTTCTGTGAGCCAGGGGCATGATTTTCTAGGAGTCCTCTGATCAATCATCGGATATACTTCTCATGAGGCATTAGAAGGGAAATTCTCTCTGCCCCCCTGAAGGCCACAAAAGCCAAACCAAACCCATTGCCATCAAGTCAATTCTGACTCATAGCGAACCCTGTAGCTAGGCCACGAGGGTCATATAAACAGGACCAAGGATAAGAGGGTTCCTAAAAAAAAAAAAAAAAATTTTTTTTTTTATGCCCATGTAGTGGCTGACATAGAAAAGCATTTATTTTGTTGTTTGAATAAGAAAATAGAATATTTTGAAGATTCCTACAAATATATCCCTTATAACAGGAAATAGTAACCAGAACAATGTCACACTTTGACAGCTGTATTCTAAATGGCTAGAAGTTCTGTTAGCTGGGAGTACAAATGAGAAATAGAGGCCCCATGATGATCTAGTCAACTGAAGTGTCAAGTCTAAGTCTCCTAGCTTGGAATTAAAGGGAGCCATAGGGCGAGAAGCAATCTGTGCCCATAATCGGGGTGACAGCAGTTTTCTTCAGGCTTTGATTCATGGCTCATCTGCTGCCTGCTGATCACCCTGAACTCACAATGCCAGGCTGGTTTCCATGGTGCTGATTTGCATACCAAACCAGGACTTGTATTTTTGTGTTTGCCTCACACATTTACAGTGCTAAGTGTTCTTCTAAGAAAAGGATTAGCGTGCTAGCCAATTAAGGGAGTCTGCCAGAAATAAAGCACCCAGGGAACTATTCTCCAGGTTATATTTCTGCTGCCATACCTAGGAACTGACAACATGGTTGTTTTTCATAGGCCAGGACCCAGTCTTAAAGATAAAATGTCTGTAGTGAGGCTTGAAATAGGTTTCTTTCTTTTTCTTTCCTATTGTATCGTTTAAGTAGTTTGCAAAGCAATTAAAATAGAGATTGCTCTAGAGTAGGAATGGATAGCTGTTGAATTTAACTTTGGGGATTTTGTTTGTTTTCATTGCTGTAGGTCTTTCTAATGGAAACATTTTGCCCCATTTATTTAGGTATATTTTCTTATAAGACATCATGGTTTTCAGAAATGATTGAAATGACCTAAATCAGCATTTTAACCAGCTTGGATCATCAGAACAAAAGCTGGAAAATGTTTGGTTCCAAATTTCTCCACTGAATACTATTTAACCACACAAAGGAATGAAGTACTGATACTCAGAACAGTGTGGATGATTCCCAAAAACATTCTGTGGTATCAAAGAGGCCTTTTATTAAAAAGTAGATACTGTTGGATTCCAAGAAACCCTGGTGGATAGTGGTTAAGTGCTATAGCTGCTAACTAAAAGGTCAGCAGTTTGAATCCACCAGGTGCTCCTTGGAAACCCCATGGGGCAGTTCTACTTTGTCCTATAGGGTCGCTATGGGCTGGAATAGACTTGACGGAAAGGGATTTGGATTTGGTTTGATTCCATGTAGATGAGCTTCTAGAAGAGGCAAAATTAATCTATGGTGATAAGAACAGGGTTGCCCCGGGGGTTGGGGGTAGGAATTGACGGGGAAGGGGCATGAGGTGGCTGAGGTGAAGGAAGTGTTCCTTATCTAGATAAGGATTCAGGTTACAGGTGTGAGTCATTTGTCAAAGCTCAGTGAATGAAAACTTAAGATTTGTGCATTTCCTCATATATAATATTTACCTCAACAGAAAGGAAAAAAAAGGTAAAAATAAAATTCTCTATTGCAAGATCTAGGGTAAGTGTATCAGCTCTTTAGAAAAACTGAAAACAAAAGTACTAGTATGATCAGTGGTGGTTCGGTCAGCAGTATTTGGGAATTATGCATGGTGGATATGTTTATTCTGTTACTTCAGAAATTCATCTGCATCTCTAGTCTCAGTGGAAAGGGGTCTGCTTACAGAAAGTACTGCCTTCATTTGTAGTTTCATGTGATCAGAAAGGATTAGGTGGAGTTGGAGAGTGGATCGTTGGGACTTCACTTTGATCCATCCTCCTTTTTAGAAATGAGAGAAAAGACATCTGCTGACTGTGCCTTTGATTGGCTGGCACTCCGTAATCCCATTTCTCGGGTGAGCTTAGGCTTTATCTCTGTTAAATGCATCAGCGTTCAGATATTGGCATGTCTGATGATTTGGAAGGCCCTTGGGAGCCCAGAAATACTAGCATAACCCTTGAGTGATTTTTTTTTTTTTTTTGTGCTTACCCAATGCTTTGGCTTTTCCAAGTTACCACTTGAACTTGCCAAGGAAGCAGAGGAGGTGGTGCCTGAGGCAGTGGAATCCTGTGGAAGGTGGTTCTGAGTTTCCTCCTGAAAGTTGTGGTTGGTCCTTGTTACACAGCTGGCAGAAACATGTGCAGATGTGGGCTTAGAATGTGACCAATGGAGAAGATCTTACGTAATGTCTGAGTCCACACTGCTTGTATATCCAGATGGAATGAGTTGCAGAAGACACCGTATTTATTCCCTTTATCCTAGCTCCTATAAGAATTAGTTCTAAAGCTCACAGCCGCCTCCCTTTTGAGGGGGCTTATCCTCAGCTGACAGGAGCTATCTAGCCAGGAGGTTACAGATACCCTTCCCTCCACGCATACACACAACTGCCCCTCCCCCAAGACACCTACTACCAACAAGCCTGTTGTGTTGCCTCAAGCGGGGACAACTCTGACATAATTCATCCTCCAGAGCTCCCCATGGGATCAGGCCAAAGACTGCAATCAAACACATGCTTTCTTATTATTTTCTTCATGAAAATGGTGAAGACTCTCAATAGGTCTTCAAAGCGACCAAGGTGTCCGTCTTAAGATCAGTGAATGCCTCTGAGAAGAATTTGGCTGTGGGTGCGTGGGTACATATAATTAGATATTGGCTATTTTCATGTCTTTCTTGTTCTGAAACCAGTTGCATGTTGTGCTTGGGGAGTTGACTCTTTGCATATGCAGCAAAATCAAGAGAAATTACCCTTTCACATATCAGTGGGGGGAGGGGGACAGGAAAATCATCTTTTTAACATTTCACTCCTCTTGCTTCTTTACTCATCTGAAAGGAAACGGTTTACACTTATTCCATTTGTAGAACTATCAAGAGGAGGGACATGTACAGAGAAAATACAAACCCTGACGTTGAGTGATTATATATGCCAGAAACTGTAGCTCCTGGTGGCTGAGAGCCTCCTTGTTTTCTCTCTGGGGAAAAAACTAATGGCTTCGAGCTGGGGCTTCTTCTCCTGTGTTTGAAAATGCCAGTTTGAGAGTGGCTGTTTTCTTCAAAATAGCGAGAACTATAGAATCATGGAAAAAATATAACCATTTACTCTATGTATTTATTTGCTTTGAAAATGATGTTTATAAGTATTTTAATGAAATGTGAAAGGGAGAGAAAATATTTTCCTCTTTAGAGTAAATTTTGGTGCTTTCAAGGGTTTCTCAGCCTGTCTGCAGCATGAATTTTCTTTAAAGCAAAAAACACCTGGAGGCTTTTGTTTTTTAAATAAGAAGAAACACGAAAAGAAACTATGTTATCTATTTGTAAAATAAAAAAATAGGGCCATGTAAAAATACACCTCAGATTTAATTAACTTACTTAGTTCAAAGATTGTTGCTTCACTGGGCTCAACTGGCAGTCCGTCTGGTCCAGGTGGGACTCGCTCAGGTGTCTGAGGTCCGCTAGCTATTGGTGTGCCAATGAGGACAACTGAGCCACATGTCTCTCATTCCACAGCAGGCCTGTGCATGTTTTCACGGTCATGGCAGAAGAGCAAGAGTGAGAGTAAGCCAAGTTCATTCATCTAAACACTTTTCAAGCCTGAGATCCCATTGGTTAAAGCAAGTCACAAGGTCAAACCTAGAATCGCTGTAGGAGGAAACTGCAAGATTAATGGTCAAAGGTGTGAATACTGGGAGAGCAAAGAATTAGAGATATTGAGGCCATTCACCTTACCCACAGAATACACACACATATAAATATATATATACACATATATAAAAACGCTTTGCTCTTGAGTAGATTCCGACTCACAGTGACCCTATAGGACAGAGTAGAACTGCCCTGTAGCGTTTCCAAGGAGTGCCTGGCAGATTCAAACTGCCAACCTTTAGGTTAGCTCCTAACCACTGTGCCACCAGGGCTCCATACACATATATACTGTATCCCAGTTAATACATTTTAGTTTTTACTTAATAAAATTATGTGTATATGTATTCAAAGGAGCCCTGGTGGCACAGTGGCTAAGAGCTTGGCTGCTAACTAAAGGGTTGTCTGTTTGAATCCACCAGCCACTCCTTGGAAACCCTTTGGGGCAGATCTACTCTGTCCTATAGGGTTGCTATGAGTAGGAATTGACTCAACAACAATGGATTTGATTTTGGTTTTCACATATGCAAAAAAAACCAAACCCACTGCTGCGGAGTCAATTTCAACTCATAGTGACTCTGTAGGACAGAGTAGAACAGCCCCCACAGGGTTCCGGAGGCTGTAAATCTTTATGGAATCAGACTGCCACATCTTTCTCCCACAGAGCAGCTGGTGGGTCCGAAGTACTGACCTTTCATTAGCTACTGAGTGCCTTTTAACCCCTGAGCCACCAGGGCTCCTTATATAGAGACATATGTGTGTAAATTGTATATATGTATGCATATAATTTTATCAAGTGAAATCTGAAACCCTAAAGCTACAATTTTAGCTTCATATTTTCTCCCTGTCATCTCCTTTCCAGACCCACTCATTATCTTTGATCTTTCTCATTTCGTTGTCAGAAATTTTGCACACATCATTCTCTTTTTTGGAATATCTTCTTTTCCCTTCTCATTATCTATCCAATTCTTGTATATTTCTATAAATCCAGCTTAAATTCACCGTTTTCTGGAAACCTAATGCCTGTGTCATCGTTCAACACTTATACACTACCTTAGAGTATTGATTATTTTTATATGTATAAATATCATATTACTCTAGTATGATATAAGCTCCTTAAAGTCAGGGATCCAGTCTTATACTTTTTGTAGCTCCCAAGGGAACTTTGTATACAGTAAGAGTTTAATAAGTATTTGTTGGCTGACTGATGGTTTCCCAGTTCTATGTTGATCACTTCCTTGTCTCTACAGACATTAGCTTCCCTGTACATTGGAGAGAGGATCCTGAGTGTCATCTTCAGACGTTTGGTAATGGCTGCCTTAGAGTACTGAGAACAGTTCTACAGCCATACTAGGAAGCTGGAAAGTGCTATCATAGATTAGTAATGTCTGCCATGGATAGGTCAGTCATAATTGCTGCCACAGTAGTTCTTCTTTTGGTGGCATTACAACGTCCAAGTTCTGGGAGAAAGTAGTTATGATAGTCATTGAAGAGAAACTATGGCAATGCCACTTTCAGGGTGTGAGCTTTATTTCTTCCCAGATTAGACTAACCTTTTCAAGATATTATCAGTTATGTGTGAAACTATATATTTAAGCAAAATATCTTAATAGAACGTAGTATAGTGCTAAGAGTGGGGCCTTCGGAGTCAACCAATCTGGCTTCCGATTCTGGTTCTGCTGATTACTTGGGCAAGACGTGTAACCTTTGTGCGCCTCAATTTTTCCATGTGTTAAAAAATAGGATCGTGTAAGGGGTATTTTGAGTGTTAAATAAATTAGTATCCACAGCCTGCTTAGACCTGTTCTTGGCCCATAGTAAAAATTTAAGCAGTTATGTGGAAAAAAAAAAAATATGTAAAGCATACATTTAAAATTAGAATGAAATATACATCTTCTATTTGGAAATCTTAAATGAGAGTAGTTGAAGAGAAGAATGGGAGGTTAGCTACCTTGCGTCTAGCAGTGAGGTAGGCCAGTCCCAAGACACCAAGGATCACTTTGAGCAATGCATTTCACCAGCCACAGGTATTTTCTGTCAATTAGTGAAGCAAGGAGCCCTGGTGGTGCAGCGGTTAAATCGCTCAGCTGCTAACCGAGAGGTTGGCAGCTTGAACTCACTAGCCGCTCTGTGGGAGAAAAATGTGGCTGTCCGCTTCTGTAAAAATTATAGCCTTGGAAACCCTGTGGGCTGGTCCCACTCTGTCCTGTGGGGTTGCTGTGAGTCAGAATTGACTCGATGGCTTTAAGTATATTTTCACATCTGAGGCTGATGCTTGAAGTGTACAGTGAAAGGAAGATGGATGTAAAGTGGGGGAGACCTCACTAGCAACTAGCATGAGCTGGACCCCACAAGAACAGACTGGATACTGTGTCAGTTCTCACTTCCTCCAACCTTGATGAAGCAGGTGTCCTGCGGGAGAAGCTGGTGCCCTTTGTTGGATGTCTAAACAGTTGTCTGACCAAGGAGACAGAGAACCTGAAGGAAGACCCAGGAAAAGGTGGAGCAGTCACAGGCCAAAGAGGTGGACCAGCAAATAGGTGATAACGTGCTTGAGGTGCAGAAGCACCTGCCCTTACCATCTGAATGTGAAGAACAACATGGTTGCTACTTCATTTCCATCTTCCAACTCTCCTACAAAATGTCTCAGTGGCCCTGCCTGATCAGAAACATACAGGGAAGGAAATTCTGGGAAATCTGGCTTAGCCTAGCTAATGAGACGTTTACCAAAGCCACCATACCCTCTAGTGACCATGTGGTACAACAGAAAGAAAAAAACAAGAGGCCGTTGAGTTGATTTTGACTCCTGGCAACCCCACGTGTGTCGGAGTAGAACCGCCCTCCAGTGAGTTTTCAGTGGCTGATATTTTGGAAGTAAATCAGCAGGACATTCTTCTAAGATACCTCTGAGTGGACTGGAACCTCTAGCCTTTTGGTTAATGGCTGAGTGCCTTAACTATTTGCACCACCCAAGGACTCCAAACAAACTAGCCTCCAAATAAAGAGATCTGCTTGTGTATCCTAGGTCAAACCACTTACCCCCTCTCTGGGTTTCAGGTCTCAGTTTCCTCATATGTAAATTGGGTGTGGAAGCAAAATTTTACCTTTAAGATCTCTTTCCAGCTCCAAGTCTATAGTTTTGTCACCTTACTTTCTGTTTCTGTTAAGTTTCTTGTGTCAGACAGTCTCGCTTACATATTTCCAGTGATTATGTCCCAGGGCAGCCAGAAAGCCAGAATGAGCACTAGTCAAGTAAAAGGAGCCTTGAGTGTTTGCCTAAGCTCTCAAAGCTGCTGAAGTCAAATGCTGGGGGCAAAGGGCAACCATAAACGATGGAATTAAATATTTACTGTGTTAACCATGACCACTCATGGATTTCACACAACGCTCAGCATATTGACTGGAAGGTTTCACACCAATTTTCCTAATGATATGCAATCTTGACTAAATTTGCCAACTCTCAGGAGATTGAAACCTATTCAGCAACGTTAATTTCTTTGCCTACTTCCAGATACGAGCAATTATATTCTTGGCAGTTTTACTCTCGTTGAATAAGTACTTGTACACTTTATTAATATCTGGCAGCACTGACTCCCTCCATGCAAATTCTCACTTATAGTTTTGACGCCATTAACTCTACAAAGTACTCAAGCCACAGATCAACATTTGTTGGGTATTCTGGGGAAGATGTAACTACTGAATATTCTGGAACAAGAGGCTCCAAGGCATCTGAAAGCAATTTTTTTTTTTTGGTGTTCTTATCTACATCTGTCCCACCCCCCAAATGAATGAATTAACCAGTCCTAGCCCTGGTGGCTCAACAGTTAAGCAGTCAGCTGCTAACTGAAAGGTTGGCGGTTGGAGCTCACCAGTTGTTCTGAAGAAGAGAAGACCTGGAGATCTGCTCCTGTAAAGATTACAGCCTAGGAGACTCTATGGGGCAGTTCTACTCTGTCCTATAGGGTCACTATGAGTCAAAAGAGGCTTGAAGGCACAAAAGAACAACAACAGCAAGGTATTGGAATCCCTTGGTAGTGCAGATGGTTAATGTGCTTAACCGTTAACCAAAAGTTTGGTGGTTCGAGTCCACCCAGAGGCACCTCAGAAGAAAGACCTGATGACCTATTTTGGAAAAATCAGCCATTGAAAGCCTTATGGAGTGCAGTTCTACTCTGAAGCTCTTGGGGTCGCCACGAGTCAGAATTTACTTGATGACAACTGATGGTGGTGGTGGATCAAGGTACTAAGTACTGGTTCACAATTCCTTATTGACAGTTCCCTCCTTGGGTATTGCCCTTGCTCAGAGAGAGCTATCTTACGCAGCGTTCCTGCCAACTTCCTGGGGGCAGAGTACATCCAATGAGTGTTGATTCCAATATAAAGACCCAGCCCCCTCATCCCAATTTAAGATTACTCTCTAGGACCATCTCAACTCAGAGCTCCTATAGGATTGGCTGAGACCTCTGTGGCAACTACAGCAGACCCTGACTTCTCCTTCTACCCAAATCTACTTCTTCCCTTCCCTTTACAAGAGTTCACCCTACAAAACAAACACCAAACCCATTGCCTTCGAGTCAATCTGGACTCATAGCAACCCTATTGCACAGAGTAGAGCTGTCCCATAGGGTTTCCAAGGCTGCGAATCTTTACAGAAGCAAACTGGCCCATCTTTCTCCCATGAGGTGGCTGGCGGGTTTGAACCACTGACCTTTCAGTTAGCAGCTAAGTGTTCACTGTGCCACAAGGGCACCACTGATCCTAAAAGCATTCCCTAATAAATATCATGCAGACAAATCTCCATCTCAGAGTCTGCTTCCCTGGGAACCCTACCTGCAGCTGCAGTGACATGAAAGAGATCAAATCCTGAGACATGGAAAGGCCTGGGTGGAAGTTACTTAGTAGCTCTTAGAACTTGGAAGATCTTTCCTCATTTACACATTGGTTCTGTTGAGACCACTAAAAAGACAGCTCAGTTAGCACAGCTCTCCAATACCTGTTGAGGACCAAAGTACTTTCTTCTTCTCCCAACAATATCTATCACTTTCTGTCCTACATAATTTGCTCGTTTCTTATGTTTTTAGTCTTTATTTTTATTTTTTATATTCTATTCACCTCCTCCACACACACTCAAGAATGTAGGCTCCACAAAAGCAAGCACCTTTGTTTTGTTCACTTCTTTATTTCAATCACGTAGTAAAACCAAACCAAACCCGTTGCCATCAATTCCATTCCGACTCATAATGACCCTATAGGACAGAGTAGAACTGCCCCATATGGTTTCCAAGGAGCGGCTAGTGGATTCAAACTGGTGACCTTTTTGGTTAACAGCCAAACTCTTAACCACTGCACCACCAGGGTTCCAAACACATAGTAGGTGTCAAATACTAAATGAATGAATGAATGGTTAAAAGGGCAAAGAGAGGCAGATGGCTGGTTAGGAGGCTGTGACAGTAATGTAGATGAGCAGCCTTACAGCCTGGATGACATGGAAGAATTATTTGGAAATAATATTCCACAGAACACTTTTTTAAAAAAAATTCTGGATTATAGGATACATTTCAAACTTCTTAACATAGTGGCCTCCAGGATTGGATACGTAACTTCTTTTCTAGCCACTTATCTTATGCAAACTTTTTACATCTGTGATACAAATCTGCAGACACCTCCTGGGCTCTTAGGCTCTTGTTTGGCTTCTGTTCTCTGTGCCTGTCCTGCCCCTCCCTGCAACTCTTTCCCCAGCTGAGTCAAACTTTTCCGTTAAGATCAACTAAGGCATCACTTCTTCTCCTTTGAGTCAGAATCGACTCAACAGCAATGGGTAATGGGTTGGGGCTTAGTTAGACACTCCTTATTTTGTGCTTACACTTACCAAGTTGTTATCTGATTATTTAATAAAATACCCCTCCCATAAATTCAAGCTTCTCAAGAGCTGGGCTGTTTTATTCATGCCTGGGTCTACACTGGTTAGAATAGTTCTTTCCACGTAGTGATATACAGTATGTGTTTGTTGAATGTTTGCCAGTAACAAAGTTTTATTATTCTATTTATCCTAAGACTCTCTATTTTTATGTGTGTATTTCATTGATTTGCATGACAATACTACGTTCCTTCAAACACAGTTAGGAAAAAGTTGGGAAAAGAAATGTTTTCAGATGACCGGTAAGATGTTTATCTTTGTGCATATTTGTATGGTCTGATTTTCAAATAGTATGAGAGTCAGAAAGTAAAATCTTTCTTAAAAATAATGACTTATAATCTGTTAAATATTAACAGTAAGAGTGGTGCCCCCCCCTCCATTTTTTATATGGTTGTTAGTCTCAATTTTTTGTTTGACCAAAGTCATGTGTTTTTACAACTTCTTCTCATAGGTAATCTCTCCAACTTAATGTAACCTGTGTTTAACTACATCTACAACCTACTCAACAAATCTTATAATGTAAACATACATTATTTAGGCACACATACACAGACATATATCTTAATTATGCAGTGGCTGCTTTTTTACATTTTACAGATACAAGTGGCTAGGCCTTGGAGTCACAGAAACTCATGTTGAAATCTTATTTCCATTATGGTGTTAGTTATCTATTGCCACAATCGTGCTGCATAACAAATTACCCCACGCCTTGGTGGCTTAAAATAATAAGCATTTATTTAGCTCACAATTCTGTGAGTTGGAGATTGAGACTGGGATCAGCTGAGCAGTTCTTCTGGTCTTGGCTGGGCTCACTGATACGTCTGGGGGTCAGCTGTCTGAGGTGACAGGGGCAACTGGATCATGTGTCTCCCATCATCCAGCAGGTCAGCGCAGGTTTGTTCACATGATGGCTGGCAGAGTTCTGAGAGAGAGAGTACAAGTGGGTAAGACTGAATGAGGTCTAGGCTCAACCTGATACACTGTCATTTCTAATGCACTCCTTTGGCCAAAGAACATCACAGACCCATCAGATTCAAGACTTGGGAGAATAGACTCCTCCTCTTGATGGCAAAGAGTCCATTTAGTACAGTTTACCAGCTTGTCCCTGGGTGGTACGAATGGTTAAGGTGCTTGGCTGCTAGTTGAAAGGTTGGACGTTCAAGTCCACCCAGAGAGGCTTCTGGAGAAAGGCCTGGTGATCTACTTCTGAAAAATCAGCGGTTTTTTTTCAGAATGGGGTCACCATTAGAGTCAACTTGCCAGCGGCTGGTAGGTAGATACGCAGCGTACCACAGCTATTCACAAACTGACTTTGAGCAATTTACTCAAACCTTACCTAGGTAAGGAAGAAGGATTTGCACTTTCCTTTCACTGATTGTGAAATTACTGTAATGGTGCATTACTCTGGTGAAATAAAAATTCTCTTCATGCACAACCAAGGAATGGGGTGAACCAGCATATATAGTGTCACCGTAGCGGAGCCCTGGTGGTGCAGCTGTTAAGAGCTCAGCTGCTAACCAAAAGGTCGACAGTTTGAATCCATCAGCCACTCCTTGGAAACCCTATGGAGTAGTTCTACTCTGTACTGTAGGGTCGCTATGAGTCGGAATCCACTTGGCAGCAATGGGTTTGGTTTTTCGCTGTGCAATAGGGTCTCTATGAGTCAGAATTGACTCAATGGCAATGGGATGGTGTGAGGAAAGCAGAAACCTTAATAGAATTAGTACCAGGTTATCAGTGAAGAGGAGAAGATGTGTCAGGTCAGGGATTTAGCACAATGCATGGCACTTTTTCAATAAGTATGCGATGAATGAATAAATATTCACTATATGTCATTATAGGGAGCCCTGGTTGCACAGTGATTAAAGCACTTGGCTGCTAACCGGAAGTTTGGCAGTTCGAACCCACCAGCATCCCTGAGAGAGAAAGATATGGCAGTCTGCTTCCGTAAAGATTTACAGCCTTGGAAACCCTGCGGGACAGTTCTACTCTGTCCTAAAGAGTCACCATGAGTCGGAATCAACTCAACAGCCATGGTTTTGGTTTTAGTTTATAGGTCATTATTAATAAAGTATGTATGTTTTTTCAAATTAAAATCTCTCAGAGTAACACAGACACACATGCGTGTGAAATTGAAGACTATGGGCATCAACCACAAAACGTCTTGAGAGTCTGTGTAACAGCAGTTAATACTTTTTGAGTATTTGCTATATACCAAATATTGTTATAGAAGCTTCCTTATATTAACACAAATAAACTTTGTAATACCCTAGGAGGTAGGCATTAGACTTTATTAACTTCCCCATTTTGCAGATGGGAAAATTCGGGTTTGTTGATGTTCGTTGTCTTTCTCAAGGTCACACTGCTACCAAGTGTCAAAGGCAAGATTTGCCATCAGGCAGGACAGCTTCAGGCTCAGTACCCTAATCCACTGCTGTGTCAGCTAAGGCTTCCATATGTGGCCATCCTTGTTACTCTGGCTACCTTCCTTTAGCCAATTCTCGGGAAACCAAAGCGTGACTTGTGTAGATAGCATTCCATGGGTGTTCTTCATTCAACACTGGCTTGGGGTTTTTATTCAACACATACCCAGTACACATCTAATCAGGCTTGCCTTTGCCATCCTTTCACATTTCATCAAGGAAGGCAAAAGAGTTTTAATAACAGTTTTAATATCAGCAAAAAAGATAGAAAGGCAAGAAGACAAAAGGGGGAAAAGGGAGGAAGGGAAGAAAGAAAAAAGGAGAGAAAGAAGGAGGAGGAAGAAAGGGAGAAAGGAAAGAAGAAGAAAAAAGGAGGGAGGAAGGGAAAGAGGGAAGGAAGGGGAAGGAAAGGCATAATGGATTGCAGCTTTTTTTATTATCCCCAATTTTTGGCTCCTCCGCCCATCACCTGGCACTTCTCTGTAGCACACATAATTAAAATCAATTATTTAGGAAGTGAGCTAATTCTGCCCTGCTCAAAAGAAGATGGTATACAATAAGGAACTCAGAAGACTGTTCTCTGTGGTGGTTTTTATTTGTATGGGTACGTACATGTCCCGTTTTATAGCAAAATGTAAACATATGTGAAGAAAATCTTGATTCAAAACAGATTTGAAACCAGGCAGTACTTTTGCCTGCACCTAATTTTTATTCATCAGCTCTGTTCTTGTCATCCTCCAAGAATTTCATCAATTTGTTTTTTGGTCCTCTGTTTCCTCGTATAAACTTCCGTGTCCTTCTGCCTAAGTGTTTGGTGTATGTTAATATAAATTGAATTTTTACATAAACATTATTGCTACCCTGGAGGTTAGGGAAGACTTTGAAGAAATTGGAGGAGCGCTGTGGGTCCTGGGATAGAACAGGAGTCTTTGATAGCAAGCCAAAGAAGGCAAAGGGTTATTAAATATTTTATCAGTGTGCCATAGTTCTCAAAACTCACATGTAAAAACATCTTCGCTGGCACAGGATCAATGACAAAATCAGACTGGCTGTGGTCATAATACAGAGTTTGTAACTGTCTTACTAAGTCACCAAAACTCCTTCCAACAAGTAAAAACCCCTATGAAAGGCCATCGCCATCTAACTATTCTGTCCTGATTATGGTACCTGGGAGGTCTTTGGCCACTAGTGCAGACATGTCAGTGTCCCTGCCATATTCCCTTGGCATCCAACATATGAGGATAACGTCTTATGTAAGTACTTGTGACTTTCTAGCTAAGTGATTCCTCTGGCCTCTGGATTATTCTCAGGCGTGTATGTGCAGGCGAGGCTCAAAGTGTTAGGGAATTAAAGCCTCTGGAAGCCCTCCACCAATTACAGATGGGATTTGGTAGTTAAATACCCCGGCTTCCTCAGCTTTCCATTGGCACAGTTCTGGAGGCATGTTCTCCTCAGTCTTCTAGCACTCCCAAGCAGGACTGAGCCCCTGCTGCCAACAACGGTTTCTATGTAGTAATCTTTCCTGTGTTGGCTTCCTTCATTTCTCTGTCTTGCCTCCCTGTTCCCCTGTAATTGCTTCCTGGGATCACTTTTCCCAGATAAACCCCATATAGTCTAGCCCTTGTCTCAGCCTATATTTCTGGAGGGACCTGATCATTCCAAGTATTAGACCACTGGAGCCATCTTGTTATTTTCATTCTGGCCTCTTCTTTCCTTTGTCAACCCTTCTCCATTTCTCTTTCCTCCCTGCATGCCAAGGTCATATAGACCCATCGTATAAGGTCAAATTCTTTGCATACCAACTAAGGAATAATGTATAAAATCTTTTAAAAAATATCAGTTAGCAAAATACGACACTGGAATCGTCACAGTTGTCTTGGGTGAATGTCTTAAAGCAAAATAAATAAATACATTCCAAGGTAGCCAGCTGATGTTTATAAAAATGGAATAAAAAGATAGGAGATATTCTATAAGCATTTCTTAAAATGAGTTTTTTAAAACCCTAAATCATCAGACATGAAGCAGAAAAGCACTTATCCAAATCAACATAAGATAGCTATCAGAGAGTAAAGGAGCCCCAAAATTTACCTCTAAAATCTGTAATAAAAAATGACAGAAGGCAGAAATTTGGGAAATGTCCTGAGAACTCCCCTCCACAGGTAGAGAGGACAACCTACTTGGTCTGTCAGAAACAAGAAAGTAGCTGTTACAGAATTACTGACCAGACGTGTGTTGAATTGTTTGGGGCTGTACCACATGCCAAGGTTTGACAGACCTGACATAAAAAATATACCTCGTGTTGTGTTAGATTTGAAAGGAATGGCTTGTGCTCATTAGCAAGGTGAAGCTCTTCAGAGGAGCCGCATTCTGCAGTCAAGTGCAGTCAAATATGTTCCCAAATTGGATCTGAAGCCAGAAAGAACTTCATTACACACACTCTGGCCGAATTTTCTTTCTTTCTGATATGTTTTATATCCATTTCAAAATATAGTCATTGATACTTGAAGGTATGTATAAGGTCTTTGTAGGAAAATTTATTTACAAAGTACATAATGTTCCAATTATCGGATGCTATATAACAAACATCTGAAACTAAGCAGCGTAATACAATAACAAAAGTTTATTATTATTATCTATTACATTTCTTGTGCCAGGGCCCTAGTGGTGCAGTGGTTAAGAGCTGGGCTGCTAAACAAAAGGTCAAAAGTTCGAATCCACCAGCTGCTCCTTGGAAACCCTTTGGGGCAGTTCTACTCTTAGGGTTGCTTTGAGTCAGCATTGACTTGATGGCAAAGGGTTTTGGTTTTTTTATTACATTTCTTGGGGTTGACTAGGTCCAACTAGGTAGTGATCACTTGAGTTCTTTCTTACATCTGCAGTCAGAGGGTGTCAGGGGCTAGAGGCATCTCAAAGGTTTCCATCCCCTCTCACACATCTGTTGCCTGGGCTGGGAAGACTCATACATCTGGGTCTGGAACAGCCAGGGCTCTTGGGCATCCCACTCTCTCTCTGTATACTCTCTCCATGTAGTGTCTCCATGGAAATCTCTCTCCATGTGATCTCTTCCGCACGGTGATTTCAGAATAGTTGGGCTTCTTACTTGGTGGTCCAAGACTCTGAAGTGGAGTGTTCCAAGGGGGATAACCAGGTGAAGGCTGTGGTTTTGCCCTTTATGATCTAGGCTTCTGTAAGTTAGAAGTAAATCACCCAGGCAGCCCATATGTAACGAAGGGTGTGTAGAACCCACTGCTTGATGGAAGGATTAGCAAGGAGTTTTCAGACATGTTTACAAGCCACCACGTATAATGATTCTCTTTCATCATTATAAGGCCTTTCAATGTTTGTGAGCTCACTGCACCTAGCCTAATACCATTCTTAGTCATTTTAAAACAAAACAGAACAAACGAAAAACACTTGGCTAATTAAATGCATCAAAGATCATAAACAGCAATGCCATGTCTCTCAGTCTCTGACTTCCCATTTGCTGCAGCCCATTGCCACATGCCAGGATCAACAATGTGTGTCTGAATGAGACCTTTTATTTTCTTTTTCTTTCTGGAACCTCTGAAGGCTGCTCCACTAGTGTATGTGGCACCTGGAAATGCCAGAGAATGTTTATAACTACAGGAACAATCCTTAATGATTTGTGGAATTGAGGTATAAATGCCTCTCGGACACTTGGACATGGTGACGCTGACACATATTCTCTTTTGGTTCCCAGAATCCCCTTAGAAGTCCACAGAGGGCCCTTTATTTATTTATTTATTTGTTGTTGTTGTTGTTAAATTCTTTTTTTTAATTGTACTTTATATGAAGGTTTACGGAGCAAATTATTTTCTTATTAAACAATTAGTGCACATATTATTTTGTGACATTGCTTGCCAACCTCACGACAGGTCAACACTCTCCCCTTCTCTATCTTGGGTTCCTCATTACCAGCTTTCCTGTCCCCTCCTGCCTTCACATCCTTGCCCCTGGGCTGGTGTGCCCATTTAGTTTCCTTTTGTTTTATGGCCCTGTCTAATTGTTTTTTTTCTAATCTTTGGCTGAAGGATGAACCTCAGGAGTGACTTCATTACTGAGCTGAAAGTTTGTCCGGGAACCATACTCCTGGGGTTTCTCCAGTCTCTGTGAGACCAGTAAGTTTGGTCTTTTTTTGTGAGTTAGAATTTTGTTCTACATTTTTCTCCAGCTCTCTCTGGAGAAAAATGTAGGGGACCCTCTATTGTGATCCCTGCCAGAGCAGTCAGTAGTGGTACCTGGGTACTATCTAGCTGTGCTGGACTCAGTCTGGTAGAGGTCATGGTAGTTGTGGTCCATTAGTCTTTTGGACTAATCTTTCCCTTGTGTCTTTGGTTTTCTTCATTCTCCCTTGCTCCTGAAGGGGTGAGACCAGTGGAGTATCTTAGATGGCTGCTCACAAGCTTTTAAGACCCCAGACATTACTCACCACAGTAGCATGTAGAACATTTTCTTTACAAACTATGTTATGCCATTTGAGCTAGATGTCCCCTAAAACCATGGTCCCCAGCCAACAGAGGACCCTTTCTCTGTAACACACTTCATTGGCTTTCTTTCCTTCCCTCTCTCATTCTTCCACTCCTATAATAGAATTTTATGAGATCACCTTCCCAAATAAATTACTTCTGCTTAAATCCTTGTCACAAGCTCTGCTTCTGGGGAAATCCAAATTCAGACACTATGACTGAAACGCTGGGTGTTTGCTGGATGCTCATGTGGACCTTATACTTGTTAAGAATTCTTAAAGCATTTTAAAAGAAGAAAACTATTAAATTGAAAGTTTTTTGATAACACTGGATCTGAATACAGTAATAATAAAGATAGGTTTTCAGATACTTTTCTTGTGAAACTTTGTGTTTAAGCCAAAGTTTTCTTCTTGTCATAGTTATGCTATAAGCTATTAAAAGACAACTATCTATTCATGTCGCGCAGTTCTATGGTGTAATGGTTAGCACTCTGGACTTTGAATCCAGCGATCTGAGTTCAAATCTTGGTAGAACCTCGCCTGCAGCTGCCAACATTTGGAAACCCTGGTGGCGTAATAGTTAAGTGCTACAGCTGCTAACCAAAGGGTTGGCAGCTCGAATCTACCAGGCGCTCCTTGGAAACTCTGTGGGGCAGTTCTAGCCTGTCCTATAGGGTCGCTATGAGTCGGGATCAACTTGACACTGGGTTTGGTTTTTTTTTTTTTTTTAATCTACTCATGAGTCAGAATTGACCCCAATTTTTTTTGGTTTATCTGCTCATAGTAGGGGAATTGATGGGAGTTAACAGATGAAACAGATGAGAAGGGACGTCAGAAAATCTCTGTAATAAATAATAAATAAATAAATAAGTGGCTTAAAAATAAAACTTCCATTTTCTTGATTAGATAAATTAATTCACGTGCTGAAAAGCACTCTTTTAGATTTCCAGCTATAGATCTGGGAAGGAAGGCCTGTGATCCTGAACTCAGACTAATTAATGCGTTGTAGATCATTATTCTGACATCTTCTCTGCTGAGTCTTTGTGATAATTTTGTAAGATTGTGACCCTCAAGTGTTTCAGTAAACTTATTTTTTCATTGGAAAGTTTTGAATATTTTAACAATCAACACTAGCTTGTAGGATTCAGAACACGGTTGGATTTGTCCTACCATGATGTTAATTCATCTTTCTGTTTGAAGAAGGTTTCATCAGGCACATACAGTGTCAAGAACTGATTTGACAAATACTTGTGTGGCACTTACAGTGAGCCAGGTATTATTCTGAGCGTCTATCATGTATTAGCTAATTTAATCCTCGGAGTTGCCCATGTAATTTCACCCATTTTAGAGATGAGGATCAGAGAAATAAATTAAATTGCCCAAGGTAATGTGCACATAAGATTAGGTGGAGCTAGGATTTGAATCCTCTCTGCCTTTAAAATCCGTGCTGTTAAACATATGTGAGGCTCCATCTCACAAAGAGTTCCTAGCTAAGGGAGAAGGGTGGGCAATACCACGCTGCCCAGTCTTGCACCATCCCTGCACAGGGTTTTCACTGGCTGATTTTTGGAAGTAGATTGCCATGGCTTTCTTCCTGGTCTGTTTTATTCTGGAAACTCTACTGAAAACTGTAGAGCATCGTAGTAACACTCCAGGCTCTACTGACAGATGGGTGGTAGCTGCATGTGAGGTGCATTGGCGAGAATGGATTCCAGGTCTCCCATATGCAAGGAGAGAATTCTACCACTGAACTGCCAGTGCCCCTATAAATAAATGACAACAGGATTCAACAGTATAGTAGAATGTTCAGGAAGTACTAGAAGCACAGTGGATGAAAGGCTTGACTTTGCCTGGGGGATTTGGGAGCTTCACAAAGGACAACAAACTTGACCTGGAATAGCCCACTAGAAAAGCTGTTGTTTCCAGGGAACAACATATGTTAGGATATTTTAAAACCTGGTTTTAAGCTACAAGTACTTCTACCCACTTTTCCAATCTAGGTAAGAGTAATTGCAAGGTTTTGTTTATTTTTATTTTAAAGGAAATATACTCTTTAGAATTATCTAAGTAAATATTTTGCTCTCTGTTAAGTGTTCTTACTTAGAATTGTAAATATTCGCAGATGTGTTTACATAGATCTCTCTAACTCCTGAAAGTTTCCAAGTCTTCATACTGAATATTAATTCTCTGGGCAATTGTGTAGTGATATATTGACCTCTACAGAACAGGCTCTTAATGCAGAGTAAATGATGTGGTTTTGATTTTGTATTGTTGTTGCCCATTTGTCTAGCTTTTAAGTGTTTTCCCATATCCTAAGTGTAGTATCAAGCTCAGTTCCTATAGCAAAGCAGAATAGACTGAAAGTCAAAGAGTAGGCAGTATTGAATTGTTCTAAAGCTTTCTAGGAATGATATTGCTTATGATTTAATCAGCCTTTAGAAATGCATTTTTTCCTCATGTGGTTGTTGGTTTTAGGTGCTGAGTCAATCCTTACTCATAACGACCCTATATAAACAGAACAAAACACTACCCAGTCCTGTGCCGTCCTCACAATCATTCCTGTTTGAACCCACTGTTACAGCCACTGCTGTAATCCATCTCATTAAGGGTCTTCCCTTTTTCGCTGACCCTCTACTTTACCAAGCATGATGTCCTTCTCCAGGGACTGATCCCTCCTGATAACATGTTGGAAGTATGTGAAACAAGCTCTCGCCATCCTTGGTTCTAAGGAGCATTCTGGCTGTACTTCTATCAAGACAGTTTTGGTCATTCTTCTGGCAGTGCATGGTAAATTCAGTATTTTTTTGCCGATACCGTAATTCAAATGCATCAGTCCTTCTTTGGTCTTCCGTATTTATGGTCCAGCTTTGACATGCATATGAGGCGATTGAAAATATCATGGCTTGGGTCAGGTGTACCTTAGTCCTCAAAGTGACATCTTTGCTTCTTAATACTTTAAAGAGGTCTTTTGCAGCAGATTTGCCCAATGCAATATGTTGTCTGATTTCTTCACTGCCGCTTCCATGGGCATTGATTATGGATCCAAGTAAAATGAAATCTTGACAACGTCAATCTTTTCTCTGTTTATCATGATGTTGTTTATTGGTCCATTTGTGAGGATTTTTGTTTTCTTTATGTTGGGGTTGTAATCTGTATCGAAGGCTGTGGTCTTTGAACCCCATCAGTAAGTGCTTCAAGTTCTCTTTGCTTTCGGCAAGCAAGGTATTGTCATCTGCATATCTCATGTTGTTAATGAGTCTTCCTCCAATTCTGATGCCACCTTCTTGTTCATACAGTCAAGCTTCTTGGATTATTTGCTCAGCATACAGATTGAATAAGTATGGTGAAGTGACACAACCCTCAGTCACACTTTTCCTGATTTTAAACCATGTTTATCTCCTGTTCTGTTGAAACAACTGCCTCTTGGTCAGTGTACAGATTCTGCATGATCAGAATTAAGTGTTCTGGAGTTCCCATTCTTCCCAGTGTTATCCATAATTTGTTATGATTCAGTTGAATGCCTTTGCATAGGCAATAAAACACAGGTAAACATCTTTCTGGTATTCTCTGCTTTCAGCGAAGATCCATCTGACATCAGCACTGATATCCCTCACTCTATGTCTTCTTCTGAATCTGGCTTGAACCTCTGATAGTTCCCTGTCGATGTACTGCTGCAACCATTTTTTAATTATCTTCAGCAATTTACTTGCATGTGATATTAATGATATTGTCCCATAATTTCCACATTTGTTGGATCACTTTTCTTTTTAATTGGCACAAGTATGGTTCTCTTGCAGTCACTTGGCCAGTTAGCTGTCTTCTAAATTTCTTGGCATGGGCAAGTGCGCACTTCAGCATTGCATCTGTTTGCTGAAGCATCTCAATTGGTATTCTGTCAGTTCCTGAAACCTTGTTTTTTGCCAGTGCCCTTGGTGCAGCTTAGACTTCTTCCTTCAGTACCATCGGTTCTTGGTCATCTTCAACCTCCTGAAATGGTTCAATGTCGACCAATTCTTTTTGGTGCAGTGACTGTATTCCTCATGACTCACATAAATTGTTCTTGGTGTAAATTATCTACTTCTTCAGAAAGTTTGACTGGTGACTTGATTTAACTTTCACTCATGAAATCTTTCAAGGCACAAAGTGTCTGTCACTAATTTTATTTTCTGATTAAGTAAACCCAGTGCCTTCTCTTTTTTTCCATCGTGCCCAAATTGTATCCTCATTTTTACTGTACTTCTATGACCTACTACCAGTTTTGGTGGAACCACCTACAGCTAGTTATGAAGACCGAAACATAACACTAAATCGAAAACTGATATTTGCTGGAATATTGAGTTGGCCACTTTCATAGCGCCCATACAATAGCTGCTTAACGAAGAAGAAAGGTTTCTTTCTTTTTCCTGTTAAGGTCTGAACCAGTGAGCAGTTTAAGGTGACCCTATTCTATGTGGATGGAGTCCCTGAATGTGCAAACAGTTAAAGTACTTGGCTGCTAACCAAAAAGATGGAGCCCATCCAGAGGCAATTCAGAAGAAAGGCTTTTTAATCTACTTCTAAAAATTTAGCCATTTAAAACACTGTGGAATAAAGAGCAGTGATGAATCTGTGAAACATTTCATAACATGGAAGAACCTGGAAGGCATTATGCTGAGTGAAATTAGTCAGAGGCAAAAGGACAAATATTGTATAAGACCACTATTATAAGACCTTGAGAAATAGTATAAACCGAGAACACATACTTTTGTGGTTACGAGGGGGGGAGGGAGGGTGGGTGGGAGAGAGTTATTTACTGATTAGTTAGTAGATAAGAACTACTTTAGGTGAAGGGAAGGACAATAATCAATACACGGAAGGTCAGCTCAACTGGACTGGACCAAAAGCAAAGAAGTTTCCAGGATAAACTGAATGCTTCAAAGGTCAGCGGAGCAAGGGTGGGGGTTTGGGAACTATGGCTTAAGGGGACTTCTAAGTCAATTGGCAAAATTCTATTATGAAAACATTCTGCATCCCACTTTGAAATGTGGCGTCTGGGGTCTTAAATGCTAACAAGCGGCCATCTAAGATGCACCAATTGGTCTCAACCCACCTGGATCAAAGGAGAATGAAGAACACAAGGACACATGATAACTATGAGCCCAAGAGACAGAAAGGGCCACATGAACCAGAGACTTATATCATCCCGAGACCAGAAGAACTAGATGGTGCCCAGCCACAACCAGTGACTGCCCTGACAGGGAGCACAACAGAGAACCTCTGAGGGAGCAGGAGAACAGTGGGATGCAGACCCCAAAATCTCATAAAAAGACCAGACTTAATGGTCTGACTGCGACTAGAGGAATCCCGGCGGTCATAGTCCCCAAACCTTCTGTTGGCCCAGGACAGGAACCATTCCAGAAGACAACTCATCAGACGTGGAAGGGACTGGACAATGGGTTGGAGAGAGATGCTGACGAAGAGTGAGCTACTTGTATCAGGTGGACACTTGAGACTGTGTTGGCATCTGTCTGGAGGGAAGATAGGAGGATAGAGAGGGTTAGAAACTGGCAAAATTGTCACGAAAGGAGAGACTGGAAGGAGGGAGCGGGCTGACTCATTAGGGGGAGAGTAAGTGGGAGTATGGAGTAAGGTGTATATAAGCTTATATGTGACAGACTGACTTGATTTGTAAACTTTCACTTAAAGCACAATAAAAATTATTAAAAAAAAAAAAAAAACACTGTGGAGACCAGTTCTACTCTGACATACATGGGTCACCATGAGTTGAAATCAACTCAATAGTAACTTTTTGTTTTGTTTTGTTTAGATCCTAGGTGTTAGTCCAGGTATCCAGGTTTCCTTAATCATTTCCCACCATCTGCTAGAGTATTCATATGGCTGAATATGGGTTACAGCACCATGTCCTCCCTTCAGCTGTGGGAAGGGAGAAGAAAGTAGAAGATAAGTAATTTTCCTTTAAGGAAAAATTCTCCCCTAAAATTCCTGCTGAACTTCCATGTGTCACTGATACTCCCATCCTCTTGGCCAAAACTGAATCAGATGGCTATGCTTAGCTGCATGTGAAAACAGAAAATGTTGTCTTTAGCTCAATGACCAAGAGTCCACTAAACACTCAAAGTTTGCCCTTATCAAAATGAAGAAAGGGAAGATAGATATTAAACAACAGTAAGCAGACCCTGCAGTAAAAGACTTGCTTTCATAGTTCAGGTCAACGGATATCATGGTCTCCCTAATTTTACTGTATGACAATTCTATATTCCAATTTTTAAATTACCTTGAGGTGCACCTAGGCCTCAAGTATTGTTCTGAGGCTATCATGGCTAGAGAATTATTTCACATATTGGTGAAAAATTCTATTTCCTTTTAGTTGTCATCATTTAAAATTGGTTGTATTTTCATCAGCTCATTTGTCTAACTTCAAATATTACATGTGCATATTATGTAACATACACATAGTGTTTATATATACACATATATAGTTTATTTATACATATATACTGTATATATGGAACCCTGGTGGTGAAGTGGTTAAGAGCTCAGACTGCTAACCAAAAGGCCAGCAGTTCCAATCCACCAGTCACTCCTTGGAAACCCTTTGGGGCAATTCACCTCTGTCCTATAAGGTTGCTTTGAGTCGGAATCAACTCGATGGCAATGGTTTTTTTTTTTTTTTTTATACTGTATATACATAGTGTTATCTGTGTATGTTGTTGTGTGCCGTGGAGTCAATTCCGACTCATAGCGACCCTATATGGTGATATATATATATAGTGATAGACAGATAGATACATATATAGATAGATGACAGATAGATGGATGGTAGATATATAATCACACACACATTCTTAAAAGTATGACCAGAGGTATTTTTTCTTTTTTTTTTTCTCTCATTCCATTTACTGATCTCCTTTATCATGGCTCAAATTTGAATTCTACAGCTTCTGCAGAGTGTTCAAAATGGAAAGAGGAGGCGGATTCAGGTGTTGCTGGTGCCTGTAGGCAACTTCTCTTGTCATTGTGTTGGTTTTTCTTATCTTAATATTTCAGCATATGACTAGTTTGTGTGTATTTGTGGGGTGTGTGTTTGTGTATTGCCTCATGGTGATCCTAACTATGGTATTTGATTGTAGTTTTGGTTATTCTGCATCATTTCTTTATTGGTATTTTTTGTTATTTCCTTATCTCTGTATGACATATACATTATATAAATTTTACAATTAAATAAGTATAGGTGCATATAAAACAATATTTTTCTACTACTCTCATATGCTACTTTAAGTACATTAGAGTTGATGCTCTTTTGAGTTTTCCTATGCTCTGAGACAGACGTCCCAAAATAAAACATCTCAGAGAGTCTTGGCTGCTCCAGGGTCAGTAGAAGGCTCGAGGGCAGGTCATTTCTCAGAAAGGAAACATGGACCAGGAGAATAATGTTATGTTGTAACCAGGGCTTTGATCTGATTTGTTCTGATTTGAACCCCCGATGAGAATTTGCATTTCTAACAAGTTTCCAGGTGATACTAATGCTGTTGCTTACGGACCACTTCTGAAAATCACTGGTAGGGCAGTGGCTCTCAAAATTTATCATACCTGAGAATCACCTGGAGATCTTGTTAAACTATAGATTGTGATTCAGTATATCTGGGGTGGAAATGCAAATTCTCAGCAGGGGTTTGAAGCGGAACGAACCTGTTCGAAGCCCTGGTTGTAACCAGCTAATCATAGGTGTCTGGTCAGTTGACTGAGCAGTTGTGCATAAGACACTCCACTGGGCACAGAATCAAGGAAAAGCTATTGATCTTGAACAGCCCCAGTATTTTCAAAATTCAGTGTCAAATAAGAATTTCAAGATTCAAGTGATTCTAATGCAATACTATTACACAAATGGTCCGTTTTGGGAAGTCTTAACATGACAAAATTTTAATTCTGTATTCTTATGTGCATATCCAGTATTCTATCAAGGGAGACATTTGGGGAAAAGGTTTTCTATGTGTCCCTATTACTTGAAACAAATGCCTGCCTCTTTCAGAGAAACCTTCAAAAAATTTTAGTTTCTTTTCCACGATATGGATGTGGTTGAAGGTCTCTCTCAACTAGAGCTGTTTTTACTACAGCATTTTGTCCTCTCAGCCTAAAATTAGACTTGTTTTTATCCACCACATTTGCAGTCATTGTTTCCCTGTGTGCAGACAACCCTAACCTTTCCTTCTTCCAGCTGCCAGAAAATTTCAATCATCCAGTTTCCTCTCATCAGCTACCATGTTGCTCTTCACGTTCAATAAAAATGCCACTGATGGCAATGACATCTCCCTCTGCTAGTAGAGCCCAAAGCCCAATTTATGATTAGGATTTTCAGCATTGCTCCCTTATTATAAGAATTACCATTTAATTTGGGCTGTGGTTTTACATATAGAGTTTGCTTCAGAATCAACCTGGGCAATACTCAGGTCTATGCCCCAGTACGCCTAAAAAAAACAAACCTGTTGCCATCGAGTCAATACCAACTCACAGAGACCCTATAGGACAGAGGAGAGCTGCCTCATAGAGTTTCTAAGGAGCCCCTGGTGGATTCAAACTGCTGACTTTTTGGTTAGCAGCTATAACTCTTAACAGCTTACACTATAGCTGTATCTCTTTAATCTAGTTTAGCTTACCACAGTACCACTTCATGAGGAGTCTGCCTTGTGAATTTCATGAAATCAACTACGCAGCAGACATGCACATTAAAATAAACAGCACTTAAATTGTTTAAAAGTGCCATGTTTCAGGTTTTCCGTATTGAAAATGCTGACATATTTTGCAGTTGGAAACAAGAAAATGGATAGGTGACAAGCAAATCTTCAGGAACAAGTCTTTCCTGGGGCAAAAACCAGTAAGTTAATGATTGTCCTCCTTCTCCTACTAAATGATATAAAACTATCTGGCCCTAGAATGAATAATGGAAACAATAACATCGAATTAATGTAACTATCATTTGTTCGTTCCTTACTATGTTCCAGGCATTGTTCTTAGCACTTTACACTGTATTAACTCATTTAATCATCGCAGTAACCACGGTTGTTGTTGTTAGTTGCCATCGAGTTGGGCCCTGATGCACGGTGACCCCATGCACATGGAATTGGACCATTGTGATCCATGGGGCTTTCGATGGCTGATTTTTCTTAAATAGATTGACAGGCCTTTCTTCTTTGGTCTTAGTCTGGAAAGTCCACTGAAACCTCTTCAGCATCATAGCAACATGGAAGCTTCCACTGATAGATGGGTGGTGGCTGTGCTTAAGGTGCCTGAGCTGGCAATTGTCCCAAGTCTCCCACGTGGAAGGCTGGAATTCCGTCACTGAACCACCACTGCCCTCTCCACAGGGGATAGTTATTACTCTCATTTGATTTTTTAGATAGGAAACTGAGGCACAGACAGGTTAAGTAACTTACAGGAAGTCTCACAGTTAGTAATTGGTAAAGCTGAGATTTGAACCCTGCCATCTGAATCCAGAGCCTATGTGCTTAATCACTGTGTCAAGGACACAGCTGTTCCAAGTAGTGCATATAAACGCTCAAGAAGCTGTATTTCATAGCGATGGAAGAGCCACGTTGCATTAGTAAAGAGTGTTCATTAGGGACTCTCAAATGCTATAATAGCTGACTGGGTTGAATTATCTATCCTCGTTTTCACTGGTTCAGTTGCTTCGGACGAGTGATCATATCTTACATCTTGTTTCCAGCAACCAGCTCTCAGCTCTGTAATTCTGATGAGCATATGTCACTGAATGGAGCTTTCCCATTTTTGCAGAAGAGGCTGATTCAGGATTCCTATTTTCTTGAAAGCATTCAAGGTTTCCTGCAAAGTCAGCAGAGTGTTCAGCAAACCTACTTTGAGGACAAACTTATTGTCATGAAACAGATTCTGAAAGGCTGTGTCTGAGCATTTTGATGGCATTTACTACTAATCGAGTTCAAGAAATATCGTCAGGATCTGCGACACCAGCACCTAGGTCCTCTGCTGTGTTACAGAGGACGGATTGTGAAGGAGAGAGGTAAATGTATTGTGTCATATTCTCTCAAGGCAGAAAGCAGATTTTCAGAATATGTTGCATATTTAATACTCACTAGGCACTTCTGGAATATATGAAATTAAACCATATAAAATAGTCATTTTTATAGGTCAAAAAACAGTCAACTAGCGGAAACTTCGTTCACACACATGCATACATAGACACAGATTCATGAGTACACGTATATATAAAGACATTTATGCTGCCACCTCAGTCAATAAAACAAAGCAAAGCTCATAATTACCCAGTAGAAATTGCCCTTGACCTCCAGAGAATATTAAAATCTTGTATAACTGAAACTAGGAGGTGGTTCTAAGGACCCATTCTGAGGGGTCCTATCAGGAAAGAGTGTTTCCCAAACACAGGTCTGGTTTTAGACTATTATGCCTGCTACCACGTTCTCAAGGCAGAATTTATACCCTAAAAGAATGAGAGTCAATACAAGTGAATTCTTTTTTTAATATATATATATGTATTTAAATCAGTAGAAAGATATTACCCAAAGCTGACATTTTGAGTTTTTTAACGTTAGTCTGCTGAAGGCAAAGCCTCTTCTCTTGGCAGGCTGATGACTTTTGCAAGGTTTTGTGGTTTGGGGCATGCCTATGCCGCAGTGCTGGGAGCCATTTTTCACACGCCGTCTTTTTGACAGAAGTCAGTGAGGCGTGGCATCTGAGTCCACAAAAGCTTTACAATTTCAGTTACTATGCACCTCACTGAAAGATGGGCTTTGGAATATTTTGATCCTCAACAAAGAGGTTGTTGTTAAACTGGTGTTTTTTGTTTAGTTTTGTTTTTGTTGTTTTTAGAAATGAGACCAAATGCTCATAGAAGGTGTCTTCAGCTTTGAGGATATCTCTCTTAAACTTGAAGAGGTGTTTGTATATGGGAAAAATTGGCAGTTTCCAGAAAGATCCTTTGTAGACTTTTCTATTTACCTCACGTGGCTTAATATCATTTCATTTGGCAGAATTATAGGCTATAAAGTTACACACATATGAAAGCAACACAGGTAAGGCAACTGGCCCAAGGATTAGCAAATGTGGGATTTGGACCCATGTGTCCTGCTCAACCACTGGATTTTGCTGGGCCTTAATTGCCTCATTTGTAAAGTAAGGTGACTAGAGACTGTGTGCTGTCAGGTAAGGTTGAGCGCTGGGCTTCTGTTCTTGGCCCTAGAATTTTTGGCAACTGAACTGGGAGAAAAACACACAAAGCAGTTGACCTTGTGTCCTTGTGTCCATTTTTCATAATGCTCTGTGCTGCCCTTGGAGCTTAAAGGAACAGGATTTAACTGACTTGCTGTCGGCGGATCTTGCACCCCAGGCTGCTTTCTAGCGTTGGGGATGAATTTATGCGGATTCACTGGCACTTGCTTTCCCAGGTCTGTTACAGAATTGAGGAAATCTGCTTAAGTCAATGATAGAGTTTATTTGTTCTTTGTAAATGGGCTGAGATGGAAAACCTATGTTAGCTCAAAAATTCTGTAAATATATATAGTTCATGTGTTAATTGTCTCTTGTAGCATATTATCAATAACTACAATGTATTAGACACTGTTTTAAGTGCTATACATGTATCGACTCACTGAAACTTTATGGTCACCCTATAGAATGGTGACTATGATTATCTTCAGGTGAGAAATGGAGGTGCCCAGAGCCTAAGTTCATGTGCAACCAGTCAGTGGCAACATCAATGTTTGAATCCAGTGAGACTCCAGAGTCAGTGCTTGTCACCACTACACTATGTCTCCATTTGGCTAATGACACGCCTTAAGTGTTCTGAATAGGCTTCACCTGTTTTCTAAGTCTAGGGACTTTCAACTCATAGTCAAAGTCTGGGTCGTAGCCCTAGGCAATGTCAACCCTAAGTCAGAGGAACTATTAGTGCCCAGACATTGTTGTTATTGTTGCTTTTGTTAGTTCCCCTGGAGTTGGCTCCAACTCACACCGACCTTTTGTGTAACAGAATGAAACATTGGCTTGTCGTGCGCCATCGTCAAAATCACTGGTGTGTTTGAGCCCATTTTTGCAGCTATTGTGGTCAGCTCATCTCATTGAAGGTTTCCTTTCATTTTCCCTGACTCTCTACTACGCCAAACATGATGTTCTTTTCTAGTGACTGGTCTTTTCTGATGAGTGTCCAAAGTGAGGAAGACAAAGTTTCATCATTCATGCTTTTAAGAAGCATTCTGGCTGTACTTCCTTCAAGACTGGTTTATTTGTCCAAACGTTACCAAAATCCATTACCCTTGGTTTGATTCCAACTCGTAGCAACCCTATAGGACCGAGTAGAACTGCCCCATAGGGTTTCCAAGGCTGTAATCTTTAGGGAAGCAGACTGCCCCATCTTCTCCCACAAAGTGGCTAGTGAGCTCAAACCTTTTGGTTAACAGCTAAGCACTTAACCACTGCACTGCCTTTGTCCAAACTTTTCCGTGTATAAAATGGGGGGAAATAACATATATGTGATTGGAATCATATTTGCCTAATTTGTAGAGTTCTTATTAGGCTAAAGAATTTGTATAGTTTCTTTGGCAAGCACAGATGGCTAGCATATCAATAAAAATAGATTGTGTTCCTTCCTATCTGTGCTAGAAAAAGTCTTCCGGTGAATGACTACATGATGATTTCTCATCAATAGAATGTGAGAGGATGTGGTATTTGTCACTTCCAGGCTGATGTGTTTACAAAAAGGATGTGCCTTCCTCATCATCTTTTCCCCACCCTCTGGCTTTATGGAGAGTTACAGTCAGGTGTTGAAGATAATGGAGTCAAAGATATAAGAAGCCTGGGTTCCTGAATAATCACTCGGAGGAAAGTCATCCGAACAGGAATACCCACGTTGGATTATGACATGAGTAAGAAACAATATTGCAGTGAATTAAGGCACTGAGATTTTGGGGGTTATCTGTTATAGCAGCTAGAGTTACTTAGCCTTACTACTAAAAGTGCAATGTAAAGGTAGTATTGCTTTCATCTAGGTCAGAGTAAAGGACTGGAATTCTGTTATTATCTAGTCTTTAAATTTCTGAGTAAATCATTTAACTTATTGGTGCCTTATTGACTAACAACTCTTCAATAAAGAAAATGTTCATATCATAACTTCAGAGCAGTGTTTCTCAGCTGGGGCAGTTTTGCCCCCCCAGGGGACATTTGGCAATGACTGAGACAGTTTTTGGTTATCACAACTGGGGTAGGATGATACTGGCATGGAGTGGGCAGAGGTCAGGGATGATGCTCAACATCTGAAAGTGCACAGGATAGTTCCCTCAATAAGAAACCATCCAGCCTGAAATATCAAAAGTATTGAGGTTGAGGAACCCTGCCTTAGAGGAATATAGTTGGCCCTCTGTATTCATGGGTTCTGCACCTGCAAATTCAACCAACTGCGGATCAAAAATATTCAGGAAAAAAAAAAAAAAGTTCCAGAAAGCAAAACTTGAATTTGCCACGCACCTAACACTATGCTGAATCCATGCGAATGAAATGATGTGTAGGCATACCCTGTAGCCTCCTGCCATTCACAGCTCCTCAGCCCCTCTCCAGCACTGTTCGTTTGAGCCTTGCTTGCCTTGCATCTTGGCATTATTCTCTAAACAATACAGTATAACAATTATTTACATAGCATTTGCATTGTATTAGGTATTGTAAGTCATCTAGAACTGTTTTAAAGCATAGAAGAGGACGTGCATAGGTTATATGCAAAGACTACGCCATCTTATATAAGGGACTTGAGCATCCTCCGATTTTGGTATCAGTGGGGGTCCTGGAACCAATCTACCGTGGATACCAAGGGATGACTATTTTGAGCTACAGGTATAAACACCGTTAGACTACTTTCGTGACATGCACTCTTGGACTGGTGGAGACCCGGTCCAGCCCTTGCTGTGTAGAGAGTTCTGTTTACTAGGTCCACCACTCAGGCCACATGCTCTTGACAACACGACTTTTGCAGTTCTCAGGCAGGTTGATGCACTGGAGTAAATATTGGGTGGAGTGGAAACCTTTGGCTTTAAAGCTAGATCTTTCTGTTAATAGCTGTGTGATCTCAGGAAAGTTAATAAACTACTCTGAGCTTCATTTTCTTCATCTGTAAATTGGAATAATAATCTTTACCTCATAGGTTTATAATCATTAAATAAGATGAAATACATGCAACATTTACTGTAACCTATGGCATATTTTTTTGTTTTATTTTGTGTGGCATATAGCACACACTCACTTAAAATGTTTTTTTTTCTTCCCAGGACTTCACAAATGTGACAAAAATAACTTGCTAACAGGGTATGAAAATGTATGGTGCAATAAATCAAGAATAATTTACCAAATGGTATAACGCACTGACCCATATTGCTTATTTATTGATGGAATAAATAACCAGTTAAAAAAAAAAAAAAGTAAAGCTAATTTTAATCTCTAATTCATAGTTTCAGTTTTACTTCCCATCACTTCTTGACAAAGAATGGGTGATACTGTTTGACAGCAATGACTTAGAGAAATGTTGCTGTCCTGATTCAGATCCAAGTTCTCTCTTCTGTGGTCGTTCTGGTTCTTTGCACTCCTTTGTTCCTCTTGCACATCGTAGGCTAGTCTGTGTCCCACACCCCCACCTCTACCCCATACTTCTCCATGCATGGCTGCTTATGTCCTTGTATCAAGGTTTACATCCTATTGCAGAACATTCTCTTATGCTCTTTGCAGTGGTTCAAAGTTCAGACTGAGTTGCAAAATCTTCATCTACTTTCCTATCAACCAATCAACCCCTTTGACGTTAAGTCGATTCCAGCTCATAGTGACCCTGTAAGACAGCGTGGAACTGCCCCATGTGGTTTCCAAGGAGCAGCTGGTGGACTTGAACTGCTGACCTTTTTGTTGGCAGCCCCAGCCTTTAACCACTGTGCCACCAGGGCACTGTTTCTATTCCTAATGGTGGCTGCATATATTAACACAATGCTAAACCTTAATAAATGGTGATTTACCCAACAATGCTTACGTATAAATACTCTCACCTGTTTACTGAGGGCTGCGGATTGAATTATGTACCACCCCCCACCCCCCCACAAAATGTACTTATCAGTTTGGCTGGGCCATGATTCCCGGTATTCTGTGGTTGTCCTTCTTTTTGTGATTGTAATTTTATGTTAAAGAGGACTAGGGTGGGATTGTGACACCCTTACTAAGGTCATATCCCTGATCCAATGTAAAGGTAGTTTCGCTGGGGTGTGGCCTGCACCACCTTTTATCTTACAAGAGATGAAAGGGAAGCAAGCGGGGAGTTGGGGACCTCATACCACCAAGAAAGCAGTGTGGAGAGCAAAGCGCATCCTTGGGACCGGGAGTCCCTGTGCAGTGAAGTTCCTAGTCTGAGGGAAGATTGATGAGAAGGCCGACAGAGAGAAAGCCTTCCCCTCAAGTTGATGCCCTGAATTTGGACTTGCAGCCTACTAGACTGTGAGAGAATAAAGTTCTCTTTGTTAAAGCCATCTGCTTGTGGTATTTCTGTTAAGGCAGCGCTAGATGACTAAGACACTGAGGGATGTTTTCTTTGCTCCTCTGCTGTGATAAATGTTTTCAAAATGGCCCTGGAAATTGTCAGAAAAATACTAAATTAGTGCTTCTAATTTTTTTTTTTTTTTTGGTAGAACTTCATACATAGAAAAATGTAATGTGAATGCAGGTCTTGGTGCTGGAGTTGACCAACTGGGCCCTTGTACCACCCAGGCCTTACTCAGCTACGTGAAGGCAGTCTATATCTAGGCAGATATACCACAATCCATTCATGGCATACTGACTGGTTGTAAAGCTCCTTTCGACATAGGCTCGGCACTAAACCTTAAGACCAATTTAGCACAAAATTCTACCCAGTTCTCTCCTAACGCCCAGTCCTCTAAATTGTTCCCATTAAAGTCTCGTCCTGTTTATTTATTTATTTATTTATTTTTCTGGGTTGTTGAATCAAGTGTGACCTTACCTGCAGGAGTTTTAGTTTGGTGTTTCACTGTTTCATGATTGCCCACGTTGTCTACACTTGGGTGTCTCTGCATGAGCAGATCTATCCCCCGTCAAAGCTCATCTTCCCCCCGTCTTAGGAATTGCATGGTGCCACTGCACTGTCTTCCTTTTAATGGAAACTTTTTTTATAAGCACTATATAAAAAAAAAAATTTTTTTTTCTCTTCCTCTTCAGAAATGAAAATTTTGTTCTGTGCAATTAATTCTATTACAGGGCAGGTTGGGGGGCTCTTCCAGGCATCTCTACTACATTTGGAACATCACAGAAGAGTAAAATAATTTATGTGACTAAGGAACTAACTTCTTCCCATGACTTTTAAAATGACATTGTAAAATGAAGACTTTATTAGCCAAGGAGAAGGCACTCCTGGAGATCAACTGATTGCTTTTAATAATGCTAATCAGGGAGAATTGGATGCTGGCACGGCTTCTAAGGGGGCTGTTGGTTGCACGGAGGAGTTCTGGAAGGGCTTAGAAAGGTTGACAGAGCAGGAGGAACCAGTGAGAACACCTGGAGCCTGTAAGTGGGAGAAAAGAGGTCCCAGGGGATGTAAGAAGCTGATTTTACCTCTTGAGGAAGAATTAATAAACCTAATCTTGAATTGTCCAGTCTACAGAACTAAGACTGAAGGGTAAAAAAGGTAGTCACAGTAAGAAATTCAAACAACACAATTAAAATCTGGTAACTAATCTCAACGGTGGAACATATATACTTCTGGAATTTTTTTCTCTGTAAATCTAAACCTGTATATGATAGATAGATAGATAGACAGACAGACAGACAGACAGACAGATAGATACAACCCAAACCAATTGCTGTTGATTTGATTCCGACTCACGACAACCCCACGTGTGTCAGAGTAGAACTGTACTCCACAGGGTTTTCCGTAGCTGATTTTTAAGAAGTAGATTGCCAAACCTTTCTTCTAAGGCATCTCTGGGTGGACTTGAACCCCCTAACTTTTGATTAGCAGCTGAGTGCATTAACCTATATACTCATGTACACATATGCATATTTTATGTCATGCATATACATTTAAATATGTTTTTCCAAAAATGGGATCAGAGCCTAAATATTCCTCTAAAACTGGGAGGCAAATTTGGACTCCATACAATAAAGGTATTTAATAATGGAAGCTATCTAGCAGCGCAACAGGCTGCCTCATGAGGTAGTGGGCTTGCCATGAGTACAAGTGTTAGAAGAGTGTAGACCAGTATGTCTCAAATTCTAAGGTGATGTGAATCCCTGGGGATGTTGTTAAAATGCAGGTTCCCAATCTGTAGGTCTGAGGTGAGGCTTGGGAGTCTTCACTGTTAATAAGATCCCAGGTGTTGCTGGCCCTGAGGCCAAACATGAGGAGGAAAGGTTTGAATGACCATCTCTGAGGATGCTTAGAATGGATACCTGTCATGGATTGGGATAAAACACCTCTAAATTTCCTTATAACTTGAAGGTTTTATTGTATATTGATTATGTATACTTTTCATGGAAAAGAGTGTTGATTATATATGTGTTTTCATTTACATTCTTACTATTACTCATCAGTACTCCCTTCTCACTCTTTCTCCCTCTTTTCTCTAGTACCAACCCACCAAAAACAAAACCCACTGCTGTCGAGTCAATTCCTCTAGTACAGTCTACAATAATATGTTGGCCACTGAGATTATAATTCTTCCTTATTTGAACCTTCAAAGCAAACATTCTATTCCTTAACTTCCACTGGTTCCATGTATCTTTATTCAGAGAAATACATATCTTTATAAGTGTTAGGGTTTGCCTGTGTCTAAGCTCCACCCAACCCTATCATAAGGATTATATTTAAACGATGTCCCTAATAATTCTAATAGAAGGAACCAGAATAAAATAAGAGTAAATCATAATGCCTAAAAACGAGTAAGCACATCATATCTGCTGGACACTGCTTTGAGGGTTTTATATGCATTACATTGTTTAAAGTACAAACCTATGAAAATCGGCATTATTGTTTTCACACTTTATAGGTAAATGTATTGAAGCACAGGGAAATTGAGTAATTTGCTCAAGGTCATTTAGGTAGTTAGTGGTAGAGTTGGGATTGGAACCCATGAAGTCTGGCTCCTGAATTGGTACTCTCAACTATGATAGCCTCAATGGGATGATTCACTGGGATCCATTGGGATCATGGGATTCATTGGGCTGATGGGAAACGAGAAGTTACCTCAAATTTGTATCAAATTGTGTGTTTTCATTCCTTACCATCTGGTAATTTTTTGGTGATCACCATTGGTTTTGGTGATAATTTGGTATAAATTCCTCAGCCTTTGAGAGCACCCATGCTATATTTTGTAAATTCTACCTTATTTGTGGATTTCCTTAGGCACATGGAGTCTGCTGAAATAACCAATTTGAATTTCATGAAACATAAAAATAGCATTTATAAAATACATGTGAACCTTTGTAAATTCAGAATTCTATTTTGCTACAGTTGCTAAAACTAAAAAGATACCTGAGTTTAAATATTGGTTTGAGCAATTAAATAATTTTGACAAAATTATGCCTAATAGCTAAAGTGTCCCACACTATCCTTAAAGGAGAAGTTAACTGAGATATGCAACAACACCAAACGTTTTTATCCCAAAGAAGCCTATTTTCTTAGTAAGTAAACTATGCTTAAGAATTAGTATTAAACCTTTTAGATTTTTTTTCTTTAAAAATATGAAAGGGAGTAATTACATGAGTAAGAGTGTGTTCCTGGCATCTCCAGCCACAGAACTGTTCATAGTGAGGAGACCTGCCTGTTATGGCCCATTGTGGTCATGGCTACGAACTGAAGAGGAGATTGAGCTGTGAATAAGGGAGCCTGGGACCAAGACTCTGCTGCTCAAGAAGCTAGAGACAGCCAAAAGTCAGTGATGTGGGGGACAGCAATGGTCCTTCTTTAGTGACTTCTGGATCTAAGAATTAGGCATGTTTGTTTCTATTTTCCAAATACATTTATTAATTTTAATAATAGATAATGCGTTCACATCATTCAAGAATGTATAAAGAGCTTTTTAAATTATTCATGGAGCTCAGTGCATTCATAAAGAAAGGTCAGGTACAATCCCTTTCCTTTGTGGGAGTACATTCTGCTAACAGGGCCCCAGCATCATAATTATTTTGTTAATGTTAATGGCACGTATATCTTTTTATCAATACTCTCTTGTAGGAAGAAAGCAATAACAAGGGTTGGTACCAGGGTAATTGTTGAGTAGAAAGCACGTCTAAGGTGCAGGTTCTCTGTTTTGTTGATTCTCTGTGCATTTTGTGATGCATAGTGATGGGCAGGGATCTAAAGAACCACACTAGTAGCCAAGGGAAACTTCAGGGCTGGGGACCAGCCTTGGTAAGGAAGATAGACATTTACAAGTCATCAATGAAGAAATTTTCTTTTCCCAGCTATCAGAACAAAGACAGGCTTTTTTTTTTTTTTTTTTACACACTAATGTTCTTTTTTAAAATATAATTTCTACACAGTAAAATCTCAACTATAGCACTTATTGAATTTTGATAAATGTATTCACCAGTGTAACCACTGCCTTTATTATGAGAGCACATTTTTGTCTTCTCAGACAGTGCTCTTGGACTCTCTTCCAGTCACTACCTTTTCCCTTTTTCCTCCTCAATGTGTGTGCGCACACACAGTCACAGTCACATAGACACGCACAGACTCACACACACACAACCACACACATGCTCACACAGACACGCACACAGAAAACCACATTCACACAAACCACACAGACACACACACACAGGCAACTACTATCCTATCATCAGAGCTTGGTTTTATCTGTTCTTGCCTTTCATGTAAATGGAATCGCACAGTATGTATTCTCCTGTGTCTGCTTTCTTTGACTCAGCGTGGTTTTGAGATTCATCCACGTTGTGGCATGTATAAGAGGCTGTCCTTGCTTATAGCTCCATAGTATTCCTTTGCATGGTTTTGCCACAGTTTGTTTGTGCATTCTCCACTTGATGGACGTTTGGTTGTTTCCAGTTTCGAGCTATTACGAATAAAGCTGCTATGCACATTCTTGACCAGGTCATTTTGTAGACATATGTTTTCATTTCTCTTGGGCAATTGCTGAATCACAGGGTATATGTCTAAATTTTTTAGATATTCACAATTTCGAAAGTGGATATGTCATTTTACACTCCCACCAGCAGTATCAGAGAGAAGGGGATGGTCCTGATCACAATGGTACTTTGTCACCTGCTCCGCATGTGGACAATTCCATAAACCGTGTACACACTGCCCTAGCGAGCACAGGAGACAGAGTAACGGGTTGAGGATGGGAGGTAATGGAATTATAGTCAGTGCTTTGGAGATTCATTCTGGGCCAGCCAGTCGGATTTACTTGCTCCCAGAGCCACTCCTCAGCCCAGGGGCGCCCAACAACCTTTCATTAAGAGTTACACCATGGACAGACTGGCTGTGTTACAGAATTAATTCCGGGACTGGCTTCCTGCCTGCCTGCACCTTGACCTCTTCTGTTTATTCTCTCTCCACAGGCACACCATAGTCATCCAGCTTCACAAAAAATTCTGTCTTTCTATTTTTGGTGATTTCCATGGGTGCCATAAGCCTGCTTGTAGATGTCCCACCTCCCCAACCCAGACCCCATCCTGTTGCACACATATGGTGTTGCTTCTCTTTCCACACCTTTACTCACAATATCCCTCTTTCTGGTTAGTACTTCCTCTTCTCTAACCTGAAATCACTATTATTCATTCCCTCGTTTTGCTGCTCCCCTTTATGGCAAAGCAGCTGCATAGAGTGGTCTACACTAAGTCTCTAAGTCCTTACCCACCGTTCTCACCTCAACACACTCCATTTCCAGCCATGCTGAAAAGAGCTCTTGTCGAATTTACCTGGTCCGACATTTTGTCTGTTATCATCTCATGGAATCCTTCAGCAGGGTTTGATCTGACACTCAAGCCTTCTTCCTTGAAATTCTCTCTTGTCCTAGCTTCCAGAGCACCGTGCTTGGCTGATTTTTCTACCTGAACTCTGTTTCCCAGATCTTCACCATGGGCTTAACCTCCACAAGAGGCTTTCCCAGTCCAGGACCTTCCTGACCAAAGCAGCTTCCTGTACCCGCTCCCCTCAACCTATTTTTATTTTTTAAACCGCCTCTAATCCTGCCTAAGGAACTCTGGTGACTCAGTGGTCAAGCACCTGCATTTGCCCAATGCAGTATGTTGTTTGATTTATTGGCTGCTACTTCCATGGGCATTGGTTGTGTATTCAAGTAAAATAGAATCCTTGACATCCTCAACATTTTCTGTTTATCATGATGTTTCTTACTAGTCCAGTTGTGAGGATTTTTGGTTTTTTGATGTGATGTTGAGGTGTGATCCATACTGAAGGCTGTAGTCTTTGATCTTCATCAGTAAGTGCTTCAGGTTTTCACTTTCAGCAAGCAAAGTTGTGTCGTTTGCATTAACGCAGGTTGTTAATTAGACTTCCTCCAATCCTGATGCCATGTTCTTCTTATAGTCCAAATCCTTGGATTATTTGTTCACCATACAAATTGAATATGTATGATGAAAAAACACACCCTGATTCACAGCTTTCTTGTTTTTAAATCACGTAGTATTCCTTTGTTCTATTCAAATGACTGCCTCTTGGTCTATGTGCAAGTTCTTCATGGGCACAATTAAGTGTTCTAGAATTCCTATTCTTCCCAATGTTATCTATGATTTGCTATGATCCACATAGTCAAATGCCTTTGCACAGTCAATAAAACACAGGTAAAGGTAAACATCTTTCTGGTATTCTTTGCTTTTGTCCAAGGTCCATCCGACATCAGCAATGATATCCCTGGTTCCATGTCCTGAATCTGTCTTGAATTTCTGCCATTTCCTTGTCAATGTACTGCTGCAACCATTTTTGAATTCTTTTCAGCAAAATTTTACTTGCACGTTATATTAGTGATATCATTCAATAATTTTCACATTCCTTTGGATCACCATTCTTTGGAATGGGTACAAATACAGATCTCTTCTAGTTAGTTGGCCAGGTAGCTGTCTTCCGAATTTCTTGGCATAGACAGGCAAGCACTTCCAGCATTGCATTTGTTGAACCAAGTGAATTTGTTGGCACTTGTTTTAATTTTCTGCAGCTTCAACTTGAAATTTATGAGCAACTGATGGTCTGTTCTGCAGTCAGCCCCTGGTCTTGTTCTGACTGATGATATTGAGTTTCTCCATCATCTGTTTCCATGGATGTAGTCGATTCGATTCTTGTGTATTCTATCTGGCGAGGTCCACGTGTATGGTCCTGTTTAAGTTGTCGAAAACAAAATAAGAAAGAAAGAACTGATCTATATTTTCTCTCCTTTGACTCTCTGCTTAATCATTAAAGCCAAGGCTGTCACAGATTATTTATTGGCAGGGTAAAGCAGATATAAATTCATTTTGCAGCTAGAGAGCAGGTGTTTCCCACCTGTTTGGTTCTGTTTCTCAGGTTGAATTTTGCCTACTTTACACTAATCCACTATCCTAGCTTGTAAGTGCTCCAGCAAACTGTTGATCTATTGCTTGCAAGCCTGCATAGCCCTGGGCCTGAGCCAACCTGCCCAGTAACCCTGAACTAGGTCTAATCTGTTTTCAACACATCCTGTCTCTGCCTCTGGTGGATTCCCACATCACCCTCATCCGATACCTGCTACTTCCAGAAAAAAGACTGAAAAACCCTTTGGAAATATTAATGGCTTCATGTATAGCTTCCCTTCCCCCTCCTAGAAATGTTTGCACCTTTTGGAAAAGGCTAATTAGAAGGGCCAGCATGTAGCCCCATGTGTAGCCCCACAGGATGAAAAGTCTTTATTATTCAACTACAGTAGACCCTAAACAAATGAACAAACAAAAACCACTGCCAAGTTGATTCTGACTCATCACAGCCCCATATGTTACAGAGTAGAACCTCTCCATTGTGTTTTCTTGGCTGTAACCTTTACAGAAGCAGATCACCAGACCTTTTCTTCCTTGGTGCCACTGTGTGGGTTTAAACAGCCAACCTCTAGGTTGATAGACAAGAGCAAACAGTTTACACTACCCAGGGAGGCCCTCAAATATAATAGACCAGTGAGACCTGTCCACATGAGCATCTGAGGGGTAGTTTTTAAGGCTGGGTTCTTTAGAGGAGCAAAAGCAGTGAAGCATATATATAAATATATATTGAGAGATTTAATTCAAGGAAATGGCTTATGTAATTATGGGGGATGGTAAGTCCCAAATCTGTGGGTCAGGTGGCAGGCTGCTAGCTCACAGAATTGTGAGAGCTGGTGAATCCAAAATCTACATGTCAGGCAGCAGGCTGCAGGCTTCTCACGTCCCAAGAACTGGAGGTCAGATGGGACAAGTGCAGGACCCAGAGAGTGAGAGCTTTGCCAGAACATCCATTTATGTATTGGATGCAGGCCACACCCCCAAGGTAATGCCCTTTCCAACAGATTGGCTGCTCACATCAGATCACAAAATGGAGGGTGATATGTAGTGTCTGCCAAACCCCTGAGGATCATGGCTTAGGCAAGTTGACACATAACATTAATCATCACATGTAGTTTTATACAACTAGATTACAAGTGAAGTGTTGGAGGGAGTTGTTCATTAATCCTCAAAAAAGTTCTTACGGTGTGTGGCTCCTCCCCATTCCTGGAGATACTTCCCCTCTTAAACCAGCTGCCATTGAGTCAATTCCAATTCATGGTGAGTCCATGTGTGTCAGAGTAGAACTGTTCTCCGTAAGGTTTTCAATGGCTAATTTTTTGAAATTCGATTGCCGAGCCTTCCCTCCAAGGCACCTCGGAATGGACTCAAACCTCCAACCTTTCAGTTAGCAGCCAAGTGTGGTAACCATTTGCACCACCGGGGAACTTCACTCCTGTTGGGAATCTCATTATTGTCTCCTATTCTAGAGCTTCTTCAATTTAATATGCCTAGGATATACCTGTGTTCTGACTCAGCAGGGCCTGAGATCCTGCATTTCTAACCAGTTCCCATTGGATCATCCGCATGGTCCACGGATCACACTTTGGAAAGCAAGACCCCAGATCAGCACCTCTCTGACTTGAGTCTGCTTCAAATTCATTTGGGGACTTGTAAAAACAGATTGGTGGGCCTCAACTGAAGGGGGTTCTGATTCAGTAGGCCCCAGATGGGGCCCATTTATTTGACTTTCTAGCAAGTTGCAGTTGAGGCTGCTCCTCAGGGGACCCCACTTTGAGTACCACTGTCATAGATTATTATAGGAGCCTCTGACTCATTTCTCTGCTCCCGTTCATTCATTATTTGCTCGACCACCAGAATTATCCCTTAAAATTCTAAATCTGATTATTTCTTATAGTTCCTTACCTGGTTTATAAAATTGATAATGATTCTGTATCAACCGCATAATATACTTCTAGGCTGTTTGGCATGCTATGAAATAAGGCTAGAAATAAGCATCCTTAAGACAGAATTTTGATAGGAGCTTGCCTCCTGGTTGTCTTAATGGCATACAGTTCACCTAGTCCACCTGTGTATGTATATCAGTACAATAAAGGATTATTTCAGGGACTTTATGCAGATTACAAAAGCATTTATTGGTAGTGGATTCACATACACTCTAAAATGATGTCTATAACCTTTTCAGTAATCCATAATTTAAACATAGTACCAACTAGAAACTCATCATACTATACTTTAGGATTCTGCTTTTAACCCCGTATCCAATTTATATAGAAAATGACCAGTGTGGATAAGTGAAGCTACTGAGTTCTCTGCCCTGAAATCCCCTTTGCTTTGCCCTGGTTTCGTTAATTATCTTCTATCAGACCATGCCCTTTCTCTTCCAGGCTGTTAGATACAGGGGTTATTTGTTGTTGCTGACATTTGTTTTGTTGCAGAGATCTTGGTCCTAATTCTTTTTCTTTGAATCTGTAAATACTGCAAGTGCAGTCCATAAAGAGACTTGACTTGCCTCCAGAATGCACTGCCAGATGCTAGCTTCCAGCTTTAATAACCAATCCTAGAGATGGGGTTTGTGGGTTTGTTTGGTCTCGCAGTTTGCGCCAACTGGGCACCATGTCCTCAGTCCACCTTCTTCTTTGTGCACAAGTACAAAAGGGAACATTTTATTCTGCTTCTTTGGGTGGGAACAGTCTCTTTATTTATGGGATCTGTGCTAAAATTTGATTTTCCCCCTTGCATGCAGCTCTGACTTTACGTAAATCCATGTCCATGACGGTTTTTCTATGTCATGCCAGGTTCTTCTAGGTTTTGATGGCATTTAAGCCTTTGTGTCTTGGTCTTCCTTTCCAGCTTCAGGCCTGGCACTGTGGCGCCACTACTCTAGCCATCCCCCCAAAAGGCATGGATGGTCATACCTCCCCACCTTTGCTCACTTCATTCCTTTTTCCCAAATTGTGCCCAGCTATGTTTCCCTTCCTGGTCCCCAGCTCCACCTGGTTAAGCCCACACATGCAGGCCTTCCCAGATCTTAAGCTAAATCTTCTTAACCCCAATGAAAATCAGGTGGTGTCCCCCAAAGGCAATTGTGTCCAACTCCTCTCAGTTTTCTTTTTGCTGGTTTTCAAGAGGAATGTTTGTGTGAGGGAGGAGAGAGGTATTTGCTGCAGGCGTATATTTGGATGTTTAGGGGAGAGTTGGAGGGAGAAAGGATGTAAGGGCTGGTAAGTGTGGGCACAGTTGATGCAGAGTTGGCATACTAAAAGGAATTTTTGCCCTTTAGTGCTCTCTGCATTCTTTTTGCAAGTATGACCTAAGGCAATTAAAAGCAGAAAATAACTAAACTGATAGTCATTTTTTAGTATATCTGGTCCACTGTACTTACTCTCCATATTTTTAGACTTTTTGAAAAGCATAGAAGCTTCAAAACTGTCAAAGTCTGCTCTTCTTTCAGCCTTCACGATGACTTAGGAGGAAAAAGGAAAGAGGTGTGCTGTGTTTGCTTTGGGTCTTTTTATATGTTGACACAGATGCAGTCAAAGGACTTGAAATGGATTGCAGTTTGAAACTTGGGTTCTTTTTTGCTCTTTATTTCCTTCTGTGTTTTCACCCGTTGGTAGCCCTGATTAATATTCTATATTGTTCATGTCAGGGAGACAAAAACACAGGTTCAAAATTTTGATGTTCTCAGTGGACAGTAATGAATGACACTACATCTAAAAGGGAGCCAAAAATTCACAAGCCTGATGTAGATACGTAGTTCCTGTTGCATTATGTACAAGTTAGTGAGTCTTGAGGACTGGGAAATTGGAAGTCACAAGTAGCAGATAACGTGGGTCCCTGACCAGACTCCCTTTCCTGGTTAGTCCACCAGTTCCAGCTGTTGCAGGTGCTGTCCTGGGCATTGGAGGATGGTCAACAGCTCACCTGGCCTCTACACACTGGAGCCAGTAGCACCCACCGGAAGTGACAACCAAAATGTCTCCAAAAAAAACCCCAACCAAACTCATTGCTCTTGAGTTGATTCTAACTCGTAGCAACCCTACAGGACAAGGTAGAACTGCCCCATAGGATTTCCAAGGAGTGACATTTGGATTCGAACTGCTGACATTTTGGTTAGCAGCCATAGCTCTTAACCACTGCGCCACCAGGGCTCCAGATGGTGCCAACATCCTTGGGATAGAAGGGGCAGAAAAATCATTCCCAGTCAAGAACTCTTGGTCTACAGAGTACCTAAAAGTGGGTTGGGCAAAACCAAGGACTCTCCCTAAAACTTACCCTGGCAAAAAGGCGAGTAACATAAAAACTGCATTGTCCTCTCTGCCCAATTTTAGCTGAACCTTTTAAATGAAGTCTTCCTCAAGCATCTAAAATGGCAGAAGGGCCAGAAGATGCCATAGCTTCTCCTTTAAGTTCCAGTGAGGTATGGAATGACCCTGTTGTAGAGACACCAAGAATATTCTTTTTTTTTTTTCTTTTTTTATATTAGCTCATGGCAGAATGCAGAATTATAAAAGTGATTTCATAGTGTTCCAGGCATGTTAATTGTTAAAAAAGAAAATAACTTGTTGAATATAACTGCCTGACATTGTGAAGGTGGAGACAGTAAAACTATTCAAATGTCACCCCAAAATCACAGGCCTGATTAAACTAACTTTAACCTTTCCCTGCTGACAAATTTCACCCTTCTCTATTCTTCCTCTCCCAGTTTTGCTTGCCCGTGCAACTCAGTCCTTCACATTTATTGATGATGGAAGCCCTGCACATGATAACGATAATTAAGCAAACCTGATTTTCAAGGCTTGAGTAATTACTAACTGTGGTTTTGACAATTTAAGAGTGTTACATTGACCTTTTTCTCTGCTTGGTGATGAGAATTAAATGCAAGAGATATGCATCAAAACAAGGCCCCTAACTTAATAAAGATTTAGTTTATAATGTCACCTCAAGTTCTCTTCTTTCTAGTTTACACAGCAGACACGGCAGCTTTTCCCAAAGTAATCTGTAGTTATTATTTGAACTATTAAACATCCACCTCCTTAATCTTATGTTATTTAAATTAATCAAGGTAGAAACAAGCAAAATTCTGGCCCAGGACTCTTAACCTGCTTTAAATAAAAAACAATGTTCACTTTTAAATGAGCTATTGAATAAATCTACTAATTTTTTGGGTGAAAAGGCTTCCTCTGTCCCAGGAGTTCAAATTGCATCCAGCAGTTGCCTTTGGAATGTGACGAGTGTTCTCCTTCTCCCAATGACAGCAGTAACAAACAGTAAGATTCATGGCCCTGGAAGATTTCTTCAATGCCAAGGGTAATTTTCTTTTTCTTCGGAAAGCTAGGAATCATCTGAAACAGAACTCCAGAAGCAAAGTGCACTGCTTGGTGGAAAGGGAGCTAGCTAACTGGAGAAAGAGGAGGGTATAGAATTGCAAGAGAAATGGGAATTTTAAAGTGTTTGTGGGGTAGAGGAGAGATGACTGTAAACAAAGCCAAGTGCTAAATATAGAAAGTATGGAGATTAATAGGTATGGTCCCAGCATTGCCTTAGCTTTGATGTTAAGGAGCAAAGGCAGCTCTGAAAGGGTTCCTGTGTAAACTATAAATAGGAAGGGATTAAGAATATGCCAATTAAGAAACAAATGTGTTTTACCTCTGAATTTTACTGTTTATGGAATAGAAGGCAAGAATAACAGAGCAAGCATTTTGTCTATTTAAAAACTCTAGAGTTTATGGCGGGAAAAAGTCAGACTGTCCATTGTTGTGAAGTGTCTATTAAATAATTTGTTGCAAGAACTTTTAAAAAAAAGTAGGTGCCTTATTCTAATTAGGCTAGCTAAGTTGTAAAGAAACCATGGGAAACCATGAACATGCGCTCTCATGAGAAGAACCAAAGCCATAAGAGAGCAAAGAGGGAATGAAGCGATACTCTAATGAGAGTTAAATGTGGCATCTAAAATACCCTTCATCTGTTCTTTTCTTTCCCTTTGAATCTGTTTTTATGGAGTTTTCCATTAGTTTGGAAACATTGGGTAAGTAATGGAGAGAGGTACTTAGTTTATTTGCTGGTAAATTGAGAATGTGGTGATGGTGATATTAAGAGAGTTGGAATAATCAAAAAATACAAGTGGAGCTGATGATAAAAATATCACCATATCTAATGTTTCTTTTAGAGCTGCTTAACAATACTACTGGTACAATGGATGGACTTAGCCTACAAAATTAAGACAAAACGTAAGGATGATGAATTTTTTAAGTTAAAATTTAATTTTAAAATTATGAAGAAACATCTATGAAATCTCCAAATTGCTTTAGTTTCAAGTTGACAGAAGACAAACTGGGGCTGCTCCCTGCGGGAAGCTAGGTGGTAAGATGGTACATTATTCCACAGAAGAAAACCACTGGTAGTATTTGAGAGGAAACTGTGGTTGTAGACATTTTGAAAATTTCTGTGGAAAAGAGGTGTTTAAATTCATGATCGAGAGATGGTGATTTGAAGCAGAGACATCTGAGAAGCAGGTCAGAGGGCAGTCTCAAGGAAAGGAAGAATTACTCGTTCAGTGACTCGATAATCTTGTGGCAAATGCTGGCCTGCTTAATACTGAACATACACGTTGTTATGCCAATACATACGTATGCAGAGAGATATGTACTTCTAGACAGAGAAAGCCTGCTAGTTAATCCAGTACCCATTCTCCTCTTTCACTTCCCAGTGTCCTTTGCAGCTAGGTGTGCCTGTGAGACTGAATTCTGGCCAAGAGGTGTAATGGAAGTCTGTGAGACTTCAGGGACCTTTTCTTCGAGGGAAGGGAATGTGCTTCTTCATCCTTCCTCTTTGCTACAGGCTAAAATGTAAAATATGAATTGTGTTTGAGCAACTGTTTCCATCCACCATGAGGTAGATGCTGCATGCTGAGGACTGAGAAAAAAGAGCTGGGATCCAAACAACTTTGTGGCACAGCCCTGCCAGGCCTGGACTCCTACCTCCGGGACTCTTTTACTTGGGTGAGAAATAGCCCTCTATCCTGTCCAGTGGTCTTTCTTTTACTTGTAGCTGGACTTAACATAACTGATACATATTCACTATGATTATAAGGGATGTTAAAAGATATATTATTGATATCCAGAACTGTGTATTATTTCCCCAGCTCATGGTGCAAACTAGGGCCCTATCTGCTTAAAAACAGAAATCAATCAATCACATGTAATTAATAATGTATGCATTGCAAAGAAGTGTGAAATGGAGTTCTGGCCCTCAAAGGGCTTTCAATCAAAATATGTGTGTGTGTGTGTGTATGTGAGCCCACATGCAGACAACTTGTAATTTCAAGTTGAAATACAAACAGTAAGGATTCTTCATAGCAAAATTGCGACTGATTTCACGGTTTTCCTGAAAGTGACACCAGTGGAACTGTAGGGAAATAAGCTTTAGCAACACACATGCACACATGCAAAAAAAAAAAAACCAATATATATATAAACTATGACATTGTGTAACAGTTCAACCCAATAAAACCAGTGGTGCAAGAAGTAAAAAATTAGCACAGATAACAAAATCCTCAGGAGTTCAGAGGAAATAGCTGAAAAAGACTGAGGAGTTTTGGCAGAGGAGAGCTTGAACCAGGTTGTGAAGATTAGAAAGCAAGATAAGACAGGTGGCAAGAAAGGTTTCCTGGGATACAGTGAATATAAAAAATAAAGATCTGAGATACAGTGAAATGGTGTCAACAATATGAAAGAATTCTAGGTTGTTATCTTAATATGACATATTTGCAATCAAAATTCTGGTTGCTAGTTTTCATTTCTTTTAGCTGTTTTTGATAAAATACTTAAGCTGCCATGATAGACCCACAGTTCCACTGGTGGTGTTTTCAAGAAAACTGTGAAATTAGTGTATTTCTCTATGAAGAATACTTGCTGTTTTTATTTCAACCTGCAGTTACCTGGTTGAAAGAGATGAATGAATGATTGAGTGTAGTGATTGTGCCTGGGGAGTAGAGAAGCACAGCAAAGTTACTTGTTTATTACTGGCAGCATAGCTAGTGGAGATCTCAAAGTTAGGGCATTTAAAAGAGTGGAGTGAGAATGGTGGTTGTTAAATGGGAGCTAAATGAAACAGAAAAATATGACAAGGATATTTGATAGGACTGGGTGGAAATCACTACTCTGGGAAAGAGAAAAAACAATGATCAGAGTGGGCTGCAGAAAAAAGTACTGAATATGACCTGGTTGAGGGAGATGAGAATTAGTACATTAAAAAGACCCAAATTGAAGAAAAAAAAATCCATTTACAATAACAAAAAATCACAGGACCCATCTGTGGAAAACTATAAGTCACTGATGAAAGAAGCCAACGAAGATCTAAATAGACATTCCATGTTCATGGATTGGAAGACTCAATAACCTAAAGATGTCAATTCTTCCTGACTGAACTATAGATTCAATGCAGCCCCAATCAAAATCTCACCAATGTTTGAAAATCAAACTTACTCTAAAATTTGTATGAAAAGCCAAAAGAATCTAGCATAGTCAACACAATACTGAAAAAGTTGGAGAACTCACACTATTTGATTTCAAGACTTACTATAAAGCTAGAGTAATCAAGACAGCATGATGTTGGCAAAAAAAAAGTTAGACACATAGAGCAAGGAAATATAATAGAGACCAGAAATAACTACATAAATATAGTTAATTGATTTTTGACAAAGGGACAAAGGTAACTCAATGGAGAAACAGTAGTCTTTCCAACAAATGATACTGGGACAATTTTGGGTGTCCATACACACACACACACACACACACACACACACACAGAACAGAACCTAGACACAGACCTCCTACCTTATACAAAAAACCAACTGGAAATGGTCATAGACTTAAACGAAAAGAAAGAAAACTTTTTAAAAAATATCACAGGGGAAAATCTATATGATCTTGGATTTGAGGGTGAGTTTTTAGATACAACACCAAAAACATGATCCATGAAAAAAAAAATTGGTGTTTGACTTTATTAAAATTAAAAACTTTTGCTCTACAAAAGACACTGCTAAAAATATTCAAGGACAAGACACAAACTAGGAGGAAACATCTGAAAATCACTTTTCTGATAATGGAATTTTATCCACGGTATACAAAGAACTCCTAAGACTCAACAATAAAACAATTTAATTTAAAAATTGGCAAAAGATCTGAACAGACACCTCATCCATGAAGATATGCAGATGGAAAAGAAGCATATGAAAAGATGTTCAACATCATTTGTCATAACAGAAATGCAAATTAAAACCACAGTTAAATATCACTATACACGTACCAGAACGGCTAAGAAAAGAAAAAAAAGAAACTGACAATACCAACTGCTGGCAAGGACACATAGCAACAGGAACTCGCTCTCATTCATTACTGGTGGTACGGCCTCTTTGGAAGACAGTTGGCAGTCTCTTATAAAACTAAACATAGCCTTACCATATAATTTGGCAATCATGCTTCTAGGTATTTACCCAACGGATCGGAATACATATGTTCACAAAAAAAAACCTGCATGTGAATGTTTATAGCAGCTTTACTTATAATCATCCAACACTAGAAGCTACCAAGACATCATTCAGTAGGTGAGTAGATAAGCAAACTGGTACATCCGCACAATGGAATACTATTCAGTAATAGAAAGGAGTGCACTATAAAGGCATGCACAGATGTAGATAAATCTGCAAAGCATGTTGCTAAATGACAGAAGTCAGTCTGAAGAGGCTACACACTGTGTGATTCTATGTATATGACATTTTGGAAAGGGCAAAACTAAAGAGATAGTCAATAGACCAGTGATTATCGGGGGCTTCAGGAGGTTTTTTAGAATGGTGAAATTATCTGTTTGATGCTGTAATGGTGGGTACCTGCACTATGCATTTATAAAAACTCATAGAGTAGACTTTAATATATGCAAATAGAGAACAATCATTTAGGCAGTCAAGGGAGACCAGGATGGAATGAAGACTGTGACAAAAGACTCTAACTGCACTGCAAATATATGAGACATACTCACTGAACTATATATCTGATAAGGGTTTAATATTCAGAATATGTAAAGAACTCCTACAACTGAACAACAAAAAGACATACAACCTAATCAAAAAATGAACAAAGGATGTGACTAGATATTTCACCAAAGAGGGCATATAAATGACCAACAAGCACATAAAAAGATGCTCAATGTCATTAGTTGTTGTTGTTGTTGTGTGCCATCAAGTCAATTCAAACTCATAGTGACCCTATAGGACAGAGTAGAACTGCCCCATACGGTTTCCAAGGAGTGGCTGGTGGATTCGAACTGCTGACCTTTTGGTTAGCAGCCTGAGCTGTTAATCACTGCGCCACCATTAGTCATTAGTGTGATGCAAATCAAAAGTATAATGAGACACTACCTCACCCCCACTAGGATGTCTATGACAAAAAAAACAGAACTAACTGAACAAACAAAAACAAGCAAAAAAAAAAACAGAAAATAGCAGGTATTGATGAGAATGTAGAGAACTTGGAACCCTCATTCATTACTGGTGGGACTGCAAAGTAGTACAGCCTCTGTGGAAAACAGCTTAACAGCTTCTCAAAAAGTTGAGACCTAGAACTGCAGTATGACCCAGCAATCACAATCCTAACTGTATACCCAAAAGAATTGAAAGCAGGAACATAAGCAGATACCTGTACACCAATGTTCATTACAGCCCTATTCACAGTAGCCAAAAGCTGGAAACAACAGAAACGTCCATCAACAGATGAATGGATAAACAAAATGTGGTCTATCCGTACAATGGAATATTGCTCAGCCATAGAGAGAAATGAAGTCCTGGTACTTGTTACGACATGAATGAACCTTGAAAACATTATGTTCAGTGAAATACGTCAGTCACAAAAGGACAAATATTATATAAACTTACTTATAGGAAATAGGCAAATGTATAGAGACCGAAGTTTATTAGCGGTTACTAGCGATGGGAGGAAAGGGAAAGGTGGGGTGTCATTTCTGAGGGGGCACTGAGTTTCTGTTAATGCTGGTGGGATAATTTGGAAAAGGATAGAGGTAATGATTGTACCGCATGATAAATGTAATCATGGTCCCTGAATTGTATTTGTTAAAATTGTTGCGTTGGCAAATGTTTTGTGGTGTATATTTTTACCACAATAAAAAAATGTAAAAACACACACACACAAAAGAAGATAAACATTAGAAGGACTAGAAACAAACAACAAAAAAAAGCAGTAGGGCTTGAAAGAAAGATGGCTGAGATCCAAAGAGTAAATGCTCCCATCACTAAAATATTAGGGGAAAAAAACATACCTACTCGGAAATCACAGAGACTAAATAGGTCTCAGGGTTGTCGTTCTTTACTTTCTTATTTTTTTCTTGGAAGGGATGATTATACCCACCCTCCAAAAAAAAAAAAAATAATCCTAAGGCAGAAGGGAAAGAAAACAACTTTTATTTATTGATAAACTAAATTTGGTATTGAATGCGGAGAGAGAGGATGAAAACTGGAGGCCCTGCTATACTTTGGCCTGAAATATTGTCTCTCTGAGAGGAGGAGAGTGAGGGTAACCAGACGTTGTATTTATGGAATGCCATTTAGGAGCTGGGCACTGCACTATGTCTCTTTTATACACTATTGCTAACCCTCATGACAGCATTGTATGCTATTATTATTTCCTGCTACAGGGCTGGTATTTGAGATCACAGTTTCCTATGGGTGGGTTGAATTAATTTGTAGCATTGAAAATTCCTATGTACATAGAAATATGTCAGGATTTTAAAGAAAACAGTGGAACTTAAGTGAACTTAGCTGACCCTACTTATGTTAGAGAACTTTTGCTATAACATCAATGAGATTCTTTCTGCCGAGTTGGAGAAGTGGATGAAGCCGAGTGTGTTGAGGTATCTGGGGATATTAGAGTCCGCAGTTATGAAATGGAATTCCAGTTGTGTACCACACAAGCCGTGTAATCACACTAAAGTTACTTAACATCTTCCGATCTCAGCTTCCTCATCTGTAAATGGGGATGAAATTAGTTCTTGGCTTTTAGGTTCTTATTCTTTTTTTAGCATACCGTATGCCTGTAATTTTTTTTTTTTTAATGATCCGAGATAGTGGCATTTGTCCTTAAAAAAAAAGAAAAAGGAAGAAGACCATAAAATCTCTGTATTGGATAAATGGATAATTAGAGTATCATCATAATAGCTACTATAAAAGATAAACTCCAGAATTTCAACGGCTTAACACAACAAAAGTATGTCTCATTCACATAAGAGTCTAGTGTGGGTGTTTATGGTCTGAAGGTGGCTTTCTTCTACCGGGGTGATTCAGTGACCCAGGTTATGCCTAATCTAATGGTCACGATATCTCTGAGGGCCTCCTTGTCCTCTGTGTAAAGGAAAAAGGGCCAGGAAAAAGACTGAGAAATGATGCTCGTCTCTAACATTCACATTATGTTTATAAGACTAGTCATGTGTTGCCTCCTTATATATAAGGAGTGCCAGGAAATATGGCTCATAATGGGGAAGCAGTTCCCCTGCAGTTCTCTACACTGTTTAAGCAAAGTACACATTTTGATGGCAAGTTGTCCACCTCTGCCGTAAGCCCTGCACAGGCTGGGTGATGCTGAACTACTCAAATCTACTGTCCAGGTCTCCTTCAGTGGTCACGGAGCGTAATGGTGACAGTTCACTTCTCAGGTTTCCATGTTGTTTAAATGGTATAATAATAATTCTATCTGAGAATGTTTTATAAAGCACTCGGGGATGTTTATATATCATTAAAATAATATCAGGGAAACCTCTACTTATAATCCCAGCATTAAATGACCTTTTCGGTAACAAAAAAGCTCTTCATGGTGAAATTGTATTCTTAACTTTAAAAATAGACTTGCAGAATAGATGTGATGTAAAGTGAGACACCATTGTGTCTGTTTTTTTTCTTTGTATTTGCACTACATCTACTCCTCACTTATCATCTATCTTGTTATCCAACTTTTCACATTTACGACAATAGTAAAAAATCCATCATCTGACTACTTTGCACATTAACAATATACATCTGGCAGTAATGAATGCCACAGTGGGAGAGTAACATTGGCTGTGATGGTTAAGGTTATGTGTCCATTTGGCTGGGCCATGATTCTCAGGGAATTGGCAGGTATGTAATGATATAGTCATCCTTCATTTTGTGATCTGATGTGGTCATCCCCCCATTTTCACATAATGCTGATTTTCACATAACGACTTGGTCTTTGGAACCTCACCAAGTCACTAAGTGAGGAGGGGGTATAGTTCTCACTCTCTTTCTCTCTCACACATTCTCTCTGTCTTCCTCCCAGCATCTAAATTTTCAGTTATGTATTTTCCTTAAAAATAGGATCTGGTAATCATAAACATCTATAAATAGGATAACATGCTTTTTCTAAGCACTTCAAAATATGAGTATTTTTAAGACAATTATTAAGAACAAAAAGTCCTGGTGCATCGACATGTTATTTGTCACCAATCTGTAAGCTTTCGTTCCAGTCTTTTTCAGCGTTGCATGTATATTAGAATCACCTGAAGATTAAAGCACAGGTTGTTGGCCCCCACCGCCCAGAGTTTCTGATTCAGTAGGCCTGGAATGAGCCTGTGAACCTTCATCTCTAATAAGTTCCCCGTTAATGCTGATGCTGCTGCTCCAGGGACCACACTTTAGAACCACTGATCTTTTTACCAAATAATACCTATGGAGATAAGGAGGAAGGTATCAAATCTACCCAGCTTCTCTGAGCTTGGACTACTTGGTGTGTCCCAGCTTTTGTACTAAAAAAATAATGCCAAAAGACAGACAGTGCTTAAGACTTAAGTTCATTTAATTCCATAATCATAAGGCAGAAGTATACCAAGTTTGTTATGTGGAGACTTCTGTACTTAATTTTGACTGACACACATAGAACAAATATGATTCATCTGACTTGAAATTGAAAACCCAGATACCTTAGGTTGTAAAACATAAGACATTTGTACGATGGGGCCTAAATAGAGACAAAGATAGGAGTGATGAATGAAGCCAAAGTTACATGGGGAATAAGTTGCCCAGGCATTAAGGAAAAGAATAGAAAATCATGAAATTTTAAAGGAAATAAAGGTAGACGATTTTCACTAAGAGCTTAGGGTCTGAGCTAAACAGATTTAAGAATCTTGTCCTGTGTATTTGATTTATTTTTAGAGTTTACTTTCATCTGAGCAAGAAGAAATATATTGTGCAATAATGAAAAAGTGATCTGTCCTTGGTGTGCTCAGTGCCTATGTTAAGAATTCATGAGTTATTTATTTAGAAAAATTATATACCCAGGGACAGTGACCCTGGTCAAAATTTAGGCTTCATAAGAGATTATGAAATTTAGTTGTTCTAGACTCTGGAGGATAAAATAATTTATCATAACATTATAAATTGTGGAATGAAAGAAAAAAAAAAAGAGTGTGTCTTTCAGAAGTCTGGGGCCAGCTAGAAATCAACGTTGTAGGACTCACTGTAAAAGATAACCAATGATGTTGATCAATAATGCAATTCTTTGAGGAGATGATCGGGAGCAAGAAGGTATCTAACAAAACGGGAAGGTGATATTCAAGAGGTTAAAGAAGCTAATGACTATTTCTTAAGACTATTTTGCCCTTAGTGAAACATTCTAATGCAATTATTTTCTCAACTGTATTTACAAAGGAGGTATTGAATTGAGAATGCCCTAACTTGGAGGGGAAAAGATGATGCAGAAAAATTATGCTTTGTATTCTGCCAATGGCAGTTTTATTTGGGAACAATTTCACCCTCAATTCTTTCTTATTTCATCATCCAATGTAATATTCCAGACCATTATCAGAGGACTGGATGTTGCGATTGTTTCTCTGGCACCAATCTATGGGTTCTTTGTGGTCTCAGAGTACTTTTCTGCCTTGACAAGGTGAAAGTCATGCCTAATCATGTGCAGAATTCTAAAGGTCGGGTCCACCTCCCAGTGCCCTGAGAGAGCTTTCAGCCAACCATGTTGCCCCAGCTGCCTCCATCACCAAGTAGCAAGCTGCTATGAGAGAGAGAGTAGGAAGGCATCCTGTGGCCTACTGCCTCCTTTCCTCTTTCTCCACTTACACTGTCTTTCTCCTTCCTTCCCTAACTCTGTCCAGGAATGGCCAGCCTATGGGTTGATCCCAGCATATCTGCTTTTCAGACTCCATTGCCAAAATCTCCAAGAGCTACTAAAGATTGTAAACCCCATGGTTCATCCTCTCCTCTTGCTACCTCCCTCCCAGCCTTCATTCGTTCTTTTCTCTTTCTCTCCAGAAGTTTTTTTTTTTAATATAACAAAAATCTAGAACATGAGAGAAAAAAATAATTTTTCTTTTGCTTTAATTTTTTCATTGCCTAGAGAACCTACTTCATTTGTGCACGTCGTCTTCAAGGGGCAAATTTATTCTATTTATTCTTTGATTCCTGTCACTTGCCCTAACATTTTCTTCTCAACTCTGTTTCCTCTTATTATCCTCGTTTCCAATTCCTCAGCCTTTAATTTCAAAATATTCTATACTTTCCATCAGTGTATAAAAATAAGTTGTGCTCTGCTTTGCCACTTTTCAACCTTTTACATGAAGGTATCAAATGTAAGAATTTCTCAGGGAATTTCTCATGAAGATCAAGACAAGGATATGTTGGAAGAAGACAAATGGCTTTTATTAGTTGCCTGTCTTTGTTTTGTTTCGGCCTAATGTTTAGAATCAGTAATTGGAATAAACACACTGTTGTTGTTGTGTGTTGTAGAGCCATTTTCAACTCATAATGACCCCCATGTAACAGAGTAGAACTACCCATAGGGTTTTCTTGGCTGTAATCTTAAGGAAGGAGATCGCCAGTTCTTCTCCTATGCAGCATCTGGGTGGGTTCGAACAACCAGCCTTTCATTAATTAGCAGCTGAGCATTTAACCATTTAAATGACCAGCGCTCCTTAGAATAAGCAAACAAAAAACCCTTGAAACCAAACCTGTTGCCGCTGAGTTGATTCTGACTCATAGTGACCCTGTAGGACAGAGTAAACCTGCCCTGTGGGGTTTCCAAGGAGCGGCTAGCGGATTTGAACTGCCGACCTTTTGTTTAACAGCCAAGTTCTTTAACCATGGTGCTACCAGGGCTCCAGAATAAACATAAGACATTATAAATATCATGTAAAAATTATTTTATAAGAATAAACATAAAAAAAAATAAGACCTTATAAAATAATTTGTACATGATATTATTTCCTTTCTCATTGTTTGGCATGGAAATGTGAAGCATATAGACATATTGCTCCATCCTTCCCTTTTCAACTCTAAGCTAAAGAATTTCAACAAGATCGTTTACTCACTCTTCCTCTTGACCACTAACCCCCTGCTCATCTCCCAAATTTGACTACTTCTTTCTCTGGTAACTTAAAATGCTGCACCCTCTCTTTAAAACATTTTATTTTTTTTAATTGTGGTAAATATAACAATTTGTATATTTGTAACAATGTTGTAACAAAACACTGGCCATTTCAGCCTTCTTCATATGTACCATTCAGTGACGTTGTGTTCATCATGTTGCATAATTATCACCATTGTCCATTTCCAAATTTCTCCATCACCTTTAACAGAAGCTCAGTGTTCCCTAAGCGGTGAGACCTCTTATCCCCCTTCCTCCTGTCCACCCTGGTAACCTCTTAGAAACTTAGGTCTCTATACGCTTGCCTATTCTAGAACCGTGTGATATTTGTCCTTTTTTCACTGACTTATTTCATTCAGTATGATATTTGCAAGATTCGCTCATGTTATAGCATTTATCAGTACTAAATTTCTCTTTATGGCAGAGTAATATTCCATTGTACGTATAATACCACTGTTAAAAAGAAACCAAAGCACAAATAAAGTATATAGGGTCTATTCGAGCTGTTATTTTGTAAGCATATCGGGAGACCATTTTTTTTCTAAAAAACAAAAAAGCAAATGGCTCAATGCAGGCTCATTACAATAAGGGTTTCAAGGAAAAGGAAACAGAGTAAAAATTAACCATTGCCTAGTCTCAACATGATAGACTGAAAAATGTCCCCTTTCTGAGATCAGCTGGCATCAGGTTACTAGGTGATTTCTGTGGCCCCCATTTATTTGCAATTGCCTAAAGTTAAATTCTTTGCGTAAGATACATTTTCAGCCACTTTATGGATATCACAGTTGTCTTCTCCCAGAGGGGGTTTGCGATTTTATGATTACTTGTTTTGACATTACTTTTTTGTTGTTGTTCTTGGATACATTTCACATTGGACAGTGACCTTTGTGGATGTTCCAATACACTCAGAGGAATCTTGGCAATTCCTGTTCTTCAGTTTCTATCTTTTAACACCACATTGTACAGGTAATGTTCATTGAGCACTATTCACAGTAGTCAAAAGATGGGAACAACCTGAATGTCCATCAACAGATGTATGTAAAAACGTTTCAATTTTAATTAACCTATAAAGGTCATAAGAAGTTTCCCCTTTCCACATTTACTACTCAAGTCTTAGTCTTATAAAAATATATGTCCTGATTTCATCTCTCTTGTCTCAATCTCTGCCATTCCTGAATTATCCCAAGCTTCCAGGTGGTTTTTTTTTTTTTTTTCCAGGTAGGCACCCTTTAATTGGACACGTGTTTTGCCTTTGAAATTTGTCTTCGTGGTCAGCATTTCATTTGTTCCCTTCACAATTATCAGGTCTTTCATTTTCCCTCTTCCTACGTGGTTTTCTGAGGAACAGTAACTCTTCTATTTCATGGGCTTTCCATGAATTGCCTTTCAAATCTGTCCTCATCCTACTCTGGGTCTGACCGTGAGTGCTCTTACTCCTTCTTCATTCCTGGAGAAGTAGGAATACCAGATTCCCAGGGTCTGCAAAAAAGCCTAGAAAAGTGATGTTATTTATATTAAAGTTTTTTTTTTTTAAAGTATAATAATATTCATTTTTTGAGTAAAGTTTTGCAGGTTCACTTATGGATAAAGACAATTTTTTCTAAGCTACAGGAAGGGAAATGCAGAACAGGTGATTAAAAAAAGAAAAGAATAAATCTTTACCAAAAAGAAAATGACCTAAAATGTAGTGGATGGATGTGAACTGGCTTGGGGATTAGGTCAGCTGATGCTTTTGATCACTTTTTACTACTTTTTTCCAGAAAGAAATATTCCTCCTTTAAAATCAAACACTGCCTCTTAGCCTTGACTACAATGTGACAAAGCTTTTGAGAAAGCTATTTGCACATTATATTACATGATTTGTATCCAGGTGTCTATTTCCCAGGAAATGGTCAAAATATTTTAAAATCTGATTAAGGATGATGTAAGGCAAAATCCAGTGTGACTGAGAACAAACAGTCTCAATGTTCATTTAGTGGGCATCAAGGAATGAATTGTGTCCCCTCCCCGCCCCCAAAAGTTATGTTGAAGTCCTAACCCTCATAACTGTGAATATGATCCTGTTTGGAAATAGGGATTTTCTTTTGTGATGCTAATGAGGTCATACCACAGCAGGGTGAGTCCTAAACTTGATCCCTTCAGACACACTTGGAAAGATGCCACAGATGCATCTATATGCAGAAAAGGAATGCCGGGAATTGTCGGCAGTCACCGGAAACCAGGAGAGAGGCCCATAAAAGGTATCAACACAGCAGAGACACTGATTTGGACTTTTAACTTTCAGAACTGTGAGAAAATAAATAGCTGTTCTTTAAAGTCACCCACTCTATAGTATTTTGTTATGGCAGCCGGAGGTAACTAAGACAATGGGTGTGTCATAATGATTAAGACTATTTTCAAAAGCAATTTAAAAGGAATTCCAAAAACATGCAGAATGCATCAAAGCCAAAGAAAAATCATTAATATTAAAAATAAATGTGATTTGTAAAAATAGTATGTATGGGATTCAGAATAAATTCTAGTTTAACATTATTTTCGAAGTCGATTATTAATGGTGTCTGTCTTGGATTGTGCTTTTCAAACAGACCTGGATGTAAGGGGATGTGCGCAAGTGATTGATGCAGGAAGGTCCCCCAGGAGACAAGGATAAGAGAGTGGGGAAAGCAGGACAGGGAAGGGAAGAAGCCTAGCCAAGGTGTGAAGTTCCAGCCTCAGCCAACCCCAGGGAGAGCTCCAGGGTATAAATTACACGTTAGAGTTTGTTCTGCCTCAAGGCAAGGAATCTGAGTTTCATGACCTGTGAATCATGAACTCTCAGTTCCACCTTGGGACTTAGCCTCCCAGGCATTTCCTGCTCTCTGTGCTTCTGGGTGGAAACCCTGGTGGCATAGTGGTTAAGAGCTACAGCTGCTAAACAAAAGATTGGCAGCTCGAATCCAGGTGCTCCTTGGAAACTCTATGGGGCAGTTCTACTCTGTGCTTTAGGGTCTCTATGAGTCAGAATCGACTTGACAGCAATGGGTTTGGGTTTTTGGTTTTGGTGCCTCTGGGTGAAGTGGCTCCTGTAGGCCAAAGGTAGTGGAAGCATCAGTTGTTAGGAGTGAAGCATTCACTGGGAGGATAGACTTCTAGCCAAGAAAGGGAACCAGCAGGGCTCTAGGTGGGGCATCAATAGAGTTTCCTACAGTAGCTTTATGAAAAGGTTCTGAATAACAGTTTGAAATATGGTCCTGGATTTAGTTGACTTTTTCAATCATTTGTAGTTTTTGATGTGAACCAGAAGTCTCATTTTGTGTACTGTGGTTGATCATCAGTTGAATTAAAGGGAGAATTTCTTTCTGGTGAATTTACAGCACAAAGGCAAGACCTTGGTGTTGTTGATGGACTCGGTGAATGTTCTTCTCAGGAAAATTCTTTAAGCATGATGCTCCTTTTTAGACATATCTAGGTGACGTAGTGGTTAAGTGCTACAGCTGCTAACCAAAGGGTTGGCAGTTCGAATCCACCAGGCGCTCCTTGGAAACTCTATGGGGCAGTTCTACTCTGTCTGTAGGGTCACTTTGAGTCAGAATTGACTTGACGGCACTGGGTTTAGCCCTCCCTACTACGGAGTAGCATTGGAAAGGACTCTACTAGATTCCCATTCGCCTTGCCAGAAAACCACATGTGGTCTTAAGAAACAATTCTTTGAAAAGAAAAAAAGAAAGACATGTTTTTACACACTTACGAATTTAAAATACCTCATTTTGGAAGTGATTAGCTCATGGCATATTCAGTATGTCATAGGAGATTAAAAAGTCCTCAAAATCTTGTGGTCACTGAAACACAAGGAGAGGCTCAGTGGGATGAGATGCAAACCTTTGGGCAGAACAATCTGTGATATATTTTGGAATAAATAGCACAAGGAGAAAAATGTGACTATCCAGGTGGCTACTACAAAGTGGTTACTAAACATGGCAGGGTAAATACCATTTGTACATTCTTCAGAAAACACAGAAGTTGCCAGACACCGTTCTCTAGAGATGCTATGGTAGTGTCATTAAAGAGAAAAGGAAGTGTTTTGTTGCCAACTCAGATGTTTCATGCACAGGGTAAAATCAGAACATCTGGAAATTGACCAGGAATCTTAAAACTTCTCCTTGACTTTGTCTAGCTTCTAGGTCCCAATGCAAAAATTGCTCTTTCAATATAATATGGTATCAGTGCTGTTGATGAACACAATAGACTGAGGAAAACTTTTTCCCAGTCATATTAACAGTTGCCTCATTGCTATTAGGACTCTGATGCAGTTATTTATTAAATGGATCTAGACAGCCTATCCAAGTGTCAGAATGTCCTACAAGTGCCCCTTTAACTAGTCTTCTCTACAGGTAGGCATTTGTCTCCATTTAATACTGAAGACAAAGCTTCTCCAACTTAGATCAGATTGCATAGTAATCACCTCAAGGCTTGTGAAAACACAGATTTCTGGAACATATCCCTGGAGATTCTAATTCATTGGTCTGGGATTGGACCAGAGAATTTGCTTTTTTCACACATTCCCAGGTGATGTTGATGCTGTTGGTCCAGGGACTACACTTTTAGAGACACTGCTCTGGGGAAATGAAGAATGTAAGTTATCAGCAAAGTGATATGCTCAAATATTGCATTAAAGTAAGACTAAGGGACTGGAAGCAACTCGCAGTGTCGGGTAAAACAGCTCGACTGACTGTTCAGCCACAGTGAATAGCTGTAGACCAGAGACAATATTTTAGATAATTCAAAGGGAAAATCTGGCTACCTTTAAATCATCTGGATTTTTCAAGTGGAAACAGCTTGTTTGCTTAATTAATCTATATCATTTCCATATTTCTTTTCAGGGCCCTTTTATGGAGGTTGGATTCTATCTTTACCCAAAATACTCATGAAGATAGTTTTCAGTGTTTATGAAACTGTTTGCAAAAGGTTGACTGTGGTTTCTAGTTAATCTGATTAAACTGAAATGAAAACCTTTGCTTAACCTGGCCAGAAATAGAATACTGAGCCAATGCAATCTTTTTTGTTTTGTTTTTTAAAAATTTTTTAAAAATTAAATTGAAGAATAACGTAAAATAAAAACCAGTTGTTGCAGCGTTCATTCTGACTCATGGTGACCCCTCAAGTTTGCCAGTATAATATTGTGCTTCTTAGTGTTTTCAAGGACTGATTTTTCTAAAGTCAATCACTAGACCTGACCTGTCCTTCTGAGGCACCTGTGGGCGGATGTGAACCTCCAACCTCAATCTTATCTCCGTTTATCATGATGTTGCTCATCGGTCCAGTTGTGAGGATTTTTGTTTTCTTTATGTTGAGATGTAATCCATACTGAAGGCTGTGGTCTTTGATCTTCATTAGTAAGTGTTTCAAGTCCTCCTCACTTTTAGCAAGCAAGGTTGTGTCATCTGCACAAAGCAGGTTATTAATGCGTCTTCCTCCAATCCTGATGCCCCGTTCTTCTTCATATAGTCCAGCTTCTCGGATTATTTGCTCAGCATACAGATTAAATAGGTACAGTGAAAGAATACAAACCTGACACATACCTTTCCTGACTTTAAACCAATCAGTATCCCCTTGTTCTGTCTGAACAACTGCCTCTTGATCTATGTAAAGGTTCCTCGTGAGCACAATTAAGTGTTCTGGAATTCCCATTCTTCGCAATGGTATCCATAATTTGTTATGATCCACACAGTCGAATGCCTTTGCATATTCAATAAAACACAGGTAAACATCCTTCTGGTATTCTCTGCTTTCAGCCGGGATCCATCTGACATCAACAATGATCTCCCTGGTTCCACACACATCCTCTTCTGAAACCAGCCTGAATTTCTGGCAGTTCCCTGTTGATATACTGCTGCAGCCGTTTTTGAATGATCATCAGCAAAATTTTGCTTGTGTGTGATATTAATGATATTGTTCTATAATGTCCACATTCAGTTGGATCACCTTTCTTGGGAATAGGCATAAATATAGATCTCTTCCAGTCAGTTGGCCAGAAAGCTGTCTTCCATAGTTCTTGGCGCAGACGAGTGAGTGCCTCCAGCGCTGCATCTGTTTGTTGAAACATCTCAATTGATATTTCATCAATTCCTGGAGTCTTGTTTTTTTTGCCAATGCCTTCAGAGCAGCTTGGACTTCTTCCTTCAGTACCATCGGTTCCTGATCATATGCTACCTCTTGAAATGGTTGAACATCAACTAATTCTTTTTGGTATAATGACTCTGTCTATTCCTCCATCTTCTTTTGATGCTTCCTGTGTCGTTAAATATTTTCCCCATAGAATCCTTCACTATTGCAACTCGAGGCTTGAATTTTTTCTTCAGTTCTTTCAGCTTGAGAAACACTGAGCGTGTTCTTCCCCTTTGGTTTTCCATCTCCAGCTCTTTGAGCATGTCATTGTAATACTTTCCTTTGTCTTCTCGAGCCACCCTTTGAAATCCTCTGTTCAGTTCTTTTACTTCCTCAATTCTTCCTTTTGCTTTAGCTGCTCGACTTTCGAGAGCAAGTTTCAAAGTCTCCTCTGACATTCATCTTTGTCTTTTCTTTCTTTCCTGTCTTTTCAACGACTTCTTGCTTTCTTCATGGATGATGTCCTTGATGTCATTCCACAACTCGTCTGGTCTTCACTCACTGGTGTTCAATACATCACATCTATGTATGGTCTGTAAATTCAGGTGGGTTATACTCAAGGCCATATTTTGGCTCTCGTGAACTTGCTCTGATTTGCTTCAGTTTCAGCTTGAATTTGCATGTGAGCAATTGATGGTCTGTTCCACAGTAGGTCCCTGGCCTTGTTCTGACTGATGATATTGAGCTTTTCCATTGTCTCTTTCCACGGATGTAGTCAATTTGATTTCTGTGCATTCCATCTGGTAAGGTCCATGTGTATAGTTGCCGTCTATGTTGGTAAAAGAAGGTATTTGCAATGAAGAAGTCGTTGGCTTTGCAAAATCCTATCATTTGATCTCCTGCATTGTTTCTGTCACCAAGGCCAAATTTCCAACCACTGATCCTTCTTCTTTTCCAACTTTCACATTCCAATTGCCAATAATTATCAATGCATCTTGATTGCATGTTCGATCAATTTCAGACTGCAGCAGCTGATAAAAATCTTCTATTTCTTCATCTTTGGCCCTAGTGTTTGGTGCGTAAATTTGAATAATAGTCATATTAACTGGTCTTCCTTGTAGGAGTATGGGTATTATCCTATCACTGACAGCGTTGTACTTCAGGATAGATCTTAAAACATTCTTTTTGGCGATAAATGCAACACCATTCCTCTTCAAGCTGTCATTCCCAGCATAGTAGACTGTATGATTGTCTGATTCAAAATGGCCAATACCAGTCCATTTCAGCTCACTAATGCCTAGGATATCAATGTTTATGGGTTCCATTTCATTTTTGATGATTTCCAATTTTCCTGGATGCATGCTTTGTACATTCCAGGCTCCGATTATTAATGGATGTTTGCAGCTGTTTCTTCTCATTTTGAGTTGTGCCACATCAGCAAATGAAGGTCCCAAAAGCTTTACTCCATCCACATCATTAAGGTCGACTCTACTTTGAGGAGGCAGCTCTCCCTGGTCATCTTTTGAGTGCCTTCCAACCTGGGGGGCTCATCTTCCAGCACTATATCAGACAGTGTTCTGCTGCTATTCTTAAGGTTTTCACTGGCTAATGCTTTTCAGAAATAGACTGCCAGGTCCTTCTAGTCTGTCTTAGTCTGGAAGCTCAGCTGAAACGTGTCCTCCATGGGTGACCCTGCTGTTATCTGAATACCAGTGGCATAGCTTCCAGCATCACAGCAACATGCAAGCCCCTACAGTATGACAAACTGACAGACTCGTGGGGCCTTTGACATTTATCCTAACATAACGATGGAAATGATTGCCCATTACCTTTGCCATATTCTGTTGTCAGTTGGGAACCCTGGTAACACAGTGGTTGTGAGCTTGGCTGTTAATCTAATGGTCAGCAGTTCAAATCCACGAGCTGCTCCTTGGAAACCCTTTAGGACAGTTCTACTCTGTCCTGTAGGATTACTATGAGTTGGAATTGATTGGATGACAATGGATTTTTTTTTCTTAATTGTCAGTTTTAGTTTTATACAAACTGGAGCCATGCCTAGGTTGAAGCCTGCCTACCCCATCAGTGCAGAGATTTTTTTTTTTTTTTTTGGTCACCACTCTAGCCGCTATACCTAGCTGACTGCCTGGCACATAGCAAGTGCTCGGTAAATTTTTGTTAAGTAAGAAAATGAAAGACAGCGAATATTCCAGAAGGCCCCCAAGCTCTTAGCAAGGTCTTGTACAGTACACCTTAGCAATTGTTGTTATTAGGTGCTGTTGGATTGGTTCTGACTCATAATGACCCTATATACAACAGAAGGAAATACTGCCTGCTCCTTCACCATTCTCACAATTGTTGTTATGCTTGAACCTTTTATTGCAGCCACTGTCTCAATCCATCTTGTTGAAGGTCTTCTTCTTTTTTGCTGACTCTCTACCAAGCATGATGTTCTTCTCCAGGGACAGGTCCCTCCAGATAACATGTTCAAAGTATGTGAGACAAAGTCTCCCCATCCTGGCTTCTAAGGAGTATTCTGGCTGTACTTCTTCCAAGACAGATTTGTTCATTCTTCTGGCAGTCTATTGTTTACTCAATATTCTTTGCCAACACCATAATTCAAAGGCATCAATTCTTCTTCAGTATTCCTTATTCATTGGCATATTAGGTGATTAAAAACACCATGGCTTGGCCCAGGTGCACCTTAGCCATCAAAGTGACATCTTTGCTTTTCAACACTTTAAAGAGGTCTTTTGCAAAAGATTTGCCCAATGCAATGTGTTGTTTGATTTCTTGACTGCTGTTTCCATGAGTGTTGATTGTGGACTCAAGCCAAATGAAATCTTTGAAAACTTTAATCTTTTCTCCATTTTTCATGGTATTGCTTACTCGTCCAGTTGTGAAGATTTTTGTTTTTCTTATGTTGAAGTATAATCCTCACTGAAGGCTGTGGTCTTTGATCTTCATCAGTAAGTGCTTCAAGTCCTCTTCACTTTCATCAAGGAAGGTTGCATCGTCTGCGTGATGCAGTTTGTTAATGAGTCTTTCTCCAGTCTTGATGCCATGCATTCCTCTTCATACAGCCCAGCTTCTCAAATTCTTTGCTCAGCATGCAGATTGAATAAGTATGGTGAAAGATACAACCTTGATACACACCTTTCCTGATTTAAACCACGCAGTATCCCCTTGTTCTATGTACAGTTTCCTTATAAGCACGGTTAAGTGTTCTGGAATTCCCAGCGTTTGCAATGTTGTACATAACTTGTTATGATCCACACAGACTTTGTATAGTCAATGAAACACAGGTAAACATCTTTCTGGTATTCTTTGCTTTCAGCCAAGATCCATCCTACATTAGCACGCCCTCTTCTGAATCCTGCATGAATTTCTGGCAGTTCCCTGTTAATGTACAACTGCTTTCAAATGATCTTTAGTAAAATTTTACTTGTGTATGATATTTATATTATTTGATAATTTCCACATTCTATCAGATCACCTTTCTTTAGAATGGGTACAAATATTGACCTTTTCCAGTCAGTTGTCCAGGTAGCTGTCTTCCAGATTTCTTGGCATATATGAATGAAACGCTTCCGGTGCTGCATTCATTTGTTGAAACATCTCAATTGACATTCTGTCAATTCCTGGAGCCTTGTTTTTCATCAGTGCCTTCAGTGCAGCTTGGACTTCTTCCTTCAGTCCCATCAGTTCTTGATCATATGCTACCTCCTCAAATGATTCAGTGTTGACTGATTCTTTTCGGTACAGTGAATATATATTCCTTCCATCTTTTTTTGATACTTCATGTGTCGTTTAGTATTTTTCCTGTAGAATCATTCAGTATTGCAACTCGAGGCTTGAATTTTTTCTTCAGTTCTTTCAGCTTGAGAAATTCCCAGAGTGTTCTTCCCTTTTGGTTTTCTATCTCCAGGACTTCTCACATTTCATCATAATACTTTTTCTTCTTGAGCCACACTTTAAAATCTTCTGTTCAGCTCTTCTACTTCATTGTTTCTTCCTTTGGCTTTAGTTACTCTATGTTCAAGAGCAACTTTCAGAGTCTCTTCTGACATCCATTTTGGTCTTTTGTTTCTTTCCTGTCTTTTTGATGACCTCTTGTCTTCTTCATGTATGACGTCCTTGATGTTATTCCACTACTCGTCTGGTCTTCAGTCATTAGTGTTCAAAGCATCAAATCTGTTCTTGAAATGGTCTCTAAATTCAGGTCTTTAAATTTCTCCAGGCTTCACTTTCTTTTCTGATCTACTTGTTTTTCATTCATTTGACTCACACAAAGTTTCTGCTTCTCTGAGCATCACCTGTGGATTAAAAAAATGCAGTAAGGGAGATTGCTTGCCTATTCGGTTCAGTATCGTCGTCTAGCCTGACTTTGTCTCCTGGAGTAATGTATAAGCTCCATACCTTGGTGGAATCTTTATGTGTTAAGAGAGACAATGGAACAAAGAAGGAAAAAAGGGGAAGAAAATAAAAATGTATCTCCTATTGTTCCCCATTGTGTCTGCAAATAACACTTTGCCAAATAATTGGGGTCATGGGTAACATTTAAATTGAAAAAAATAGACAGAAACCAGCAGCCAGCATTGGATTCCCTACTTTTTTCTGCATTTACTTTGTAACATTTAAGAGAACATGAGGGCATGGAAGTCAGTTTACACCCTTCCTTAGGCAACTTGCTATGTCCCTCAGTTGCTTGTAACAATTAGAAATCCTGGTTGGTTTTCTGGGTAAAGTTGAGTCTGGTTGATAGAGTATGTACTGTGTTCCTCTTAAAACCAGCGTCTGACAATACGTAATATCTTCAGCAAGACTTCATTTATCCAATTAATGAGGATGGTGCACAGCCTTTATGCTGGGCTCTGTGATAAGCACTGTACAAATGGAGATGGAAGGGCAAGGTCCTTCTGTCAACGGATTCACAGACAAGTGGGGAAACCCCTTTCCTTTTCCCTTTCACTATGAAATGGGAAATGTTGCCAACATAAGAGCCTGTATGTATGCAATACTCTCTGCTTACTAAATGAAGGTCTTAGTGTAACGTCTCAGTTGCTGTAGCAACAGCCCAGTGAGGAAGGTGTTGCTTGCATCCACGCTTCTGTTTGACAGAAGAGAATACAAGGCACAGACGTCTGTAGGAACTGGCTTAATATAATCTAGATAAAAAGTGATAGTTCCAAGAGAGATTTTAAGTTTTCTGCTTCCTAGCTCTATGAACTTTACACTATATCAAGCCTTAATTTGCTTAAATAGAGAAAAAAAAAATTCCAAAGTGTTGCCTATTTTCTCTGCTGTGGTTGTTATTGATAACTTGTGTACTTCATTTCCATTGGCATGTCCTACGCTAAGGCTCCATTGCACACTGAGAGAAAAAAAACTAAGTCGAGTCTGATATACAAAGGAAACAAGAGGACCAGGTGGGACAGAGTGGAGGGATTTTTTTTTTTTTCTTTCTTTTTTGAGGGGTACACTGTATAGATTTTTCACTCCCTCAAATGTGAAAGTTAAGGAAGAATTGAGTCAATTCCACCTGCCTCTCTTTAAGTTAAAACCCTTTTTTAAAGGATTCTAAAATATGTATTTTTAGAACAATGGGCAGTGTAGGGATGCTTGGAAGTCAATAAAATATATTAACATATTCTACTTTTGCTAAGTCGAAGTTGAACAACTTAATGAATATACCCCACGTGGAGGTGTACATAATCACCCCACACATGCCCAGCCATTAATATCTTCTCTGTGAAATGTTTATGACTGTAATTGTAGCTCTGATTATATATTGTGTGAATTTAAAGCACGTTATTATATTGGGTGACTAATGGAATTTGGTGATAATGCACAGAAATTGGTATTCTGGAAAGAGTTGAGTTTTAAATTGTATTCTTTCCAGAGTTTGCAGTGGATTTCATGGTTCGTCTACCTCACAGTGTGTTTGTGGCTGTTGGACTGAAATTTTTCTGCTGAATAGTAAACATCAGAGACAATTTCAGCTTCCCTTAAGTTTGCTCATCTCACTTTTCTCATCACTCATTCAATATCAAGGAACTCCGTAATTACTGTTAATTCACTTTTATCTATCCTAAGTAGGGGCAAAGGCACATCCGTGAGGACTTGGGTGGGTGTGTCGGGTATCTGAGGAGTGTGGTCTTCAAGCTTTGGAGCGAGCCGTTGGGGGTTTTGGAAATTAAGGGAGTTTGCCAGCTTATTCGAAGTCCCATGTTGCTGACTGAGAGGTTTGAGGTACAAGTCTACCCAGAGGCAGCTTGGAAAAAGGGCTGGGGATCAACTTCCAAAACATCAGCCATTAAAAACTCCATGGAGTGCAGTTCTACTCTGACACACATTGGGTCGCTATGAGTCAGAGTCAAGTATTCAGCTTTTTCTTCCTTTACTTATCCAAGTAGGCCATAGGCCTTTGAATCCCAATCCCATTTCCATTGTTGATTCAACTCACAGAGAACAGATTTGTTTCTTCTAGTTTTCTAAAGATCTGGGAAATCAGGGATCTCTAAGGCTATGAAGTAAAACACTGAAGTTATATAATATAGCATTTTCAGTAAACTTAAAATGATTATAATGATTGCTTGCAATTCTAAGCACTTACAGCTGTTTGCTTATACAGGATAAAATTTAATACCAGGGACACTTACTATTAATATAGGAGTTGACAACATTTGTCATTTAATCGTTCTTTCTCAGTTAAATCAAATTTAAGTGTAGATTGTTCTCCATTAGATGCACTTTTGCATTCAGTAGGTATATATATTTTATTTTATTTTGTTGTTGTTGAGAATATACACAGCAAAACATATACCAGCTCAACAGTTTTTACATGTACCATTTACTGACATCGATTACATTCTTTGAGTTATACAACTCTTCTCACCCTCCTTTTCTGAGCTATTCCTGTTGCTGTTGTCAGTTTGATCCCATACAGATAGTTCTTAAAAGAGCGTAATGCTCAAGGCAGATATTTTCTACTAGTTAAACTAAACTATTGTTTAGTTTTAAGAAGACTTAAGGAGATATTTTTGGTTTAAGGTTTTTAAAGATTATCTTAAGGCAATAGTTTCAAGGGTTCATCCAACCTTCATGGCTCCAGGAAGTCTAGAATCCATGAGAATTTGAAATTCTTTCTGCATTTTCCCCTTTTTGATCAGGGTTCTTCTATAGAACCTTCGATCAAAATTTTCAGTAATGGCAGCTGGGTACCATCCAGTTTTTCTGGTCTCGTGGCAAAGCTAGCAATTGTTCATGGAGACAATTAGCCACACATTCTATGTCCTCCTTCTATTCCTGACTCGGCTTCCTCTATTGTTCCAGGTGAGTAGAGACCAATTGTTGTGCCGTGGATGGCTGATTGCAAGCTTTTAAGACCCAAGGCACTATTCAACCAACCAGCAGGTAGACTAGAAGCACTAAACACGTTATTAGGCCAGTTAACTGGGATGTCCCATGAAACCATGACCCTAAACCTCCAAACCAAGAAACCAAATCCCTTGAGGCTTTTGGGTGTACATAAAACACTTTTTTTTCTTGTCACTGTTGTAAATATGATGTTGTTGTAAATATTGTACACAGTAAGTACATTTTTGTTTGATAGGTTCTATATAAAGAAGTGACAGTTTTAGATATATAGTAATATAACATAATATAGTATAATGATACTTTATAGCTTTATCAATCAGACTTACACAAGAAGGCTTATGACTGCCACCCTATGAGGTGAGTGTAAAGTCTGTGGTTCTCAACATTTGTACCAGCAGCATTGGCATCACCTGGGAGCTTTTTAGAGATGCAGATTGCTGGGCCTCAGGTAGACCTCCCGAACCATAAACTCTGATGGGTGGAGCCCAGCCAAACTGTTTTAACAAACCTCTAGGTGAATCTGATGCAAGTTAAGTTTGACACAGAAGATGTTATACTCATTTTATACCAAAATAAAACCAAAACTACTGTCGTCGAGTCGATTCCGACTCATAGCTACCCTATGGGACAGAGTAGAACTGCCCGATAGAGTTTCCAATGAGCGCCTGGCAGATTCGAACTGCTGACCTTTTGGTTAGCAATCGTAGCACTTAACCACTATGCCATCAGGGTTTCCACTCATTTTATAGATGATAAAATTAATGCTCAGAGGAGTAAAATGATTGCCTGAATTACATAGCTAGTTAATTTTTGTGGCTTATTCAAGTTTTCTGCTTGTAATTCATGGGACCTCCCCCTCCCTCCCTTAAAGGTGTAAAGGAATAGCACATTTATAACATTGGAAAACACTAACTCTTAAGTGGATTGTGAAAGAGACCATTTCACTGTTTTCTAATAATGAGAGTGGGTTGTTAAGACTATTACCTCGAGAAAATTAACCTAGAAAGAGTTTTAATGACACAAATAACATTTTTGTGGTCGTGTGCCTTGAGATCCTTGTTTTCATTTTAGCGGAGGAGAAAGGGATGTAGTTAAACCCCAGATGGGTGGCTGCTGGATGGTAATGGAATTGGAAGACGCTATTTTCATTACTTTCTAGTAGAACAAGTCTTTGGATAGCTTTCCCACCTGGGTGTTTCCCACGCCACATTACCCACGCTGATAATACCCCGCGGCGAACTTCCTACACATACAATTTTACTCTCAAGCGAGAGAAGTGTCTTAGTGGCTGTGGTATTGGAATGGCTCCCTCGGGCAGCTGGAATTAACTACCCCTGTGTGGCTCGGGGAATGAGCGTTTCCTCTTGAGCTGAAAGTGAAAATAGTGTTCATTATCTGTAATATAAAGTTTACACAATGCCGCCCGGTAAGGCCTAGTGCTTTGTGAACTCAGTTTGGGGCTTTGTGTGTATAAATAAGCGAGTAAAGTTTAAGTCTATTGTTCGTTCAACTGGGAGGAATTTCCTTGAATAGAAAATGTTGCAATAAAATTAGGTAAACCAATTGTGTGTGTGTGTGTGTGCATCTATGTTAAACTTCACGCAGCCTATAGGGAAAAGTACATCAAATATAAATGTTCACAGTTTTATGAATAATTATAAAGAGAACTCCTGTGTAATAACCAGTAAATCAGAAAGATACTGAGGCTATACACCAGTTCTGTATCCGAGAGTGGCTTGCAGTGTCCTGAACATCACTCCAGCCTCTGTGTACCTGCTCTTGCCTCTCCCTGAAACACCTCCCTTTTCCCCCACCCCACCCCAATTACGTGGCTGCCAGACTCCGTTTCATCCTCATGTATTGGCTGAAAAGATACTAGCTGTCATGGATTGAATTATGTCCCTCCCAAAAATGTGTGTATCAATTTGGCAGGGCCATGAGTCCCAGTACAGTGTGGTCGTCCTCCATTCTCTGATGGTAATTTTGTGTTAAAGAGGATAGGGTGGGATTGTAATACCCTTACTAAGGTCACATCCCTGATCCAGTGTAAAGGAGTTTCCCTGGGATGTGGTCTGCACTGCCTTTTATCTTACAAGAGATAAAAGGAAAGGGGAGCAAGCAGGGCGTTGGGGACCCCATGCCACCAAGAAAGCCATGTTGGGAGCAGAGCTCATCCTTTGGACCCAGGGTCGCTGCGTGGAAAATCTCCTAGTCCAGGGGAAGATTGATGAGAAGGCTGACAGAGAGAGAAAGTCTTCCCCTGGAGCTGACGCCCTGAATTTGGACTTCTAGCCTACTAGACTGTGAGAAAATAAACTTCTCATTGTTAAAACCATCAGCTTGTGGTATTTCTGTTACAGCAGCACAAGATGACTAAGACACTAGCCTTCTGTGGGTTGCATGTCTGCAGTGCACTTTTAAATGTCTTGTTCAAAAGTATAAATAATTATTTTTATTTGTGAACTTCTCAAACCAGGAACCTCTGTATATTTTTGTTTTGTATAAACCTTAGTACCTAGCCTATGCCTAACATATTGTAGGCATTCGAGAACTAATGATTGCATGAATTCATGACTGGCATTTCCATTTGGATAAACCCCTCAAACCAACATCTCCAAAATGAACTATCATTTTTGCCCAAACTTCCAAGTTACAGTAAGGAAGATGGAAACCTCAGGGCTATATATGACTCCCTTCTTTCCTTTGGTCAGTTATACCTTTATATTATCTGTTTCATCTCTCTTCCTATTACCTCCACCTTTATCAGCTCTCCCATCTCTCACCTCTCCACTCAGTTCTCATCTTCTAGATTAATCCTCTTCAAGCTTGATTCCATTCATGTCTTTCTTTTTCCAACAAATGGTTTGGTAGTTGCTGATGTGGAGTTGTTCAGTCTCCTCATATCTGGTTTTCCAGTTTCCTGTCCTTCCTTCATCCTAGAGAGGTGTGCTGGGGCTAGGATGTTCTGTTGGACTTGCTGTATGGGTTTGCATTCTGGTGGAAGGACCCAGCCTCCTAATTGACCTTTATTATACTACAGTCATGAGATCAGCCTTAGGTGCAGGAGAATAATCAGATCATTTTGCAGCAGACATTTGATTCAGTGCCAGTTGTTTGGAGGAGTTGTGTCGAATACCAGCTGCCACTATGTGGTGACCTTGGGAACTATGAGAAGTTATAGCCACTCCTGTCCAGAAGGTCTAGGGAAGGCTCAATTATGGTACAGTGCTTTCTGCCAGAAGAAGGGAATTAGATTCCTCCATCCCAACTGGCTCATTGTCCAGGAAACATAGGTTGGACATCTGGAGTCATTTTTGGACAACTCTGTTCACCCAGTACAGTTCTCTCTGGCTCTTGGTGACTTATGTTTCCTAAACTTCACGGCTCAGTGTCCTTAGATGGTCTTTCAGATTTTCCATCTTTCAGCCAAATATCCCTTTCTGGTCTCATTTCCCATGACTTCTTTTCACGTGTTCTCTGCTCCCACCAAATGGAATACTTGTCTCCATACGGATGTCTTTCTGCTGCCACTGTGCCTTTGCTTGTACTGTTCCTCACTCCCTGTGTATCTCTACCCATTTCCTCCCTGCTACCCCCATTTTCTCCATCTGTAGGTGTTTGAAGGCCTTTCAGTGTCTGGTGTCCCAATGTTCCATCCAAGCCTCTGGTGCTTTCTTGTCTGGGTATTTGCTTATGTTGTCCCTTCTGACTGAGATAAGTTTGCTCTTTTCCACTGACACCCTCTTCACCATGCTTAATGACTCCTCTGTGAATGTTTCTGTGAGTCCCCGAGGGAAAACTATCTTTTGTCTGCTGATCCCTCATAGCACTCAGCCCTAAATGTGACATTACTATGCTGTCCTTTGTCTCACACATATACATTTCCTTCTGTACTCGATGGCAGGTCTGTCAAGAGAAGAGACCATATCTTATGCATCTTGTCCCCTAGAATAACATGCTTATTGTAGGTGTTCAGTGATGTGTAAAACCAAACCCATTGCCATCGAGTCAATTCTGACTCATAGCGACCCTATAGGACAGACTAGAACTGCCCCATAGGGTTTTCAGGGAGCGCCTGGTGGATTCGAACTGCTGGCCTTTTGGTTAGCAGCCATAGCTCTTAACCACTATGCCACCAGGGCTTCCCAGTAATGTGTAATGAATAAATAAATATATAATCAGTGTGTGAGGTATGAGTACAAAAGGATAGATGGATGAACAAAGCAAATCCATCTCTTTATCTTGGCCAGGTTAGCTGGACATGTGTATAAACTGATAAAAATATCTTCTGCCTCTCTTCCTTAATGCTCCATACCTACTCCTGTACCCTTGCATACATGTGGAGTGACTCCCAAGATAATTTTTTAATAGTGAAGCAAGAAGTCCTTAGGAATGGCTTGTAGGACATTTTCCTTCCAAAATGTGTTAGAATATATAGTAAACTGAGAAGTTAGCGGTCTTTTTGTTTCCTTCCCAACTCGATGGATAAGTGATGTAAGATAAACAAATATCCCAACCACAGAAAAATTTTTAGGAAGTCCTCAAGATAATAATATTTATTTTAAAGTGATATCAATGACATAAAACAAAGAAAAAGATTGGTGTGGGTTCTTAATGATTTCATATTTGTGTCTTCCAGGAGACGGAGCTGTTAGACCTCAGCCTTGTCAAGGATGCCAGATGTGGGAAACACGCCAAAGCTCCCAAGGTAGGAAGCAGGGCTTTGTGCAGAACCAGTCGCTGCCTTGATTGTTTAGCTGTGTGATGGTATAAATTAATTGCCCCAATGAAAAGTTTTTCTGTTGTAGGTGGTGTAAAACGCAATAATACAGCCAGTCTTTCCAAAAGCCGGTTTTTACTAAACACTTCCACTTTTACTAAAAGACGGAAACAGCAAACAAATACATGGGCATTTGGACATAAGGGCTTGCTTTGTGCCCTCTAATCTTATTTTTCTTTGAAAATAAAAGATGTAATACCAAAGTTTCCCAGTATTTCTAAATAATTAAAATGTGCTTAAAATGATTTGAGAAAATTCCTTGAACCTTATAAGCATGCATGAATTAACTTCTAGACCTGATGAAAGAGAACTTATAGCTCAAATGTTTTGCAGTTGAAATAATTCAACCCATGAAGCCACGGGGTATCAAGTCTTCTTTCTGTAAACGTTACTGGTGAATACCAGTGTACTTGGGATCAGTTGTGTGCAGTGTCATTTGCTGTGGTTTGAAAAAGTTGCTAAGAAAAAAAAAAAAGGCAATGTTTGTACTTTATTTTTTTGAATATTTTTCTTAAATGTTGGATGAAGACGATACATATATTCTTTTAACCTAGATTATCTGGTAAGCGATACAAAGATGTATTCACTCGCCATCAAAGTCTGGAAAAGTGTTCTGTATTGTATTTAAAATTGAGTGCTTTCAATACTTCATTTCTGGAACAAAGAATATTGGCCAGTAAAGACAAGCAGTTGCCACTTAGGAACTTTATACCTCTTCCAATAATTGATATAAAACTGTCAGTTTTCTAATTGAGCATCTGCTTGGAACATTTATTTTATTCTTCAAAAGTCAAATTACTAAAGACCAGACTTAATGGTCTGACTGAGACTGGAGGGACCCCAGAGGTCATGGTCCCCAGACTTTCTGTTAGCCCAAGACAGAACCATTCCCGAGGCCAACTCTTCAGACAGGGATTGGACTGGACTATAAGACAGAAAATGATACTGGTGAGGGAGTGAGCTTCTTGGATCAAGTAGACACGTGAGACTGTGTGGGCGGCTCCTGCCTGGAGGGGAGATGTGAAGGCTGAGGGGGACAGAAGTTGGCTGAATGGACACGGAAATAGAGGGTGGAAAGAAGCAGTGTGCTTTCTCATTAGGGGGAGAGCAGCTAGAAGTATGTATAAAAAAAAATGTATATATAGAAGTATATAGCAAGATGTATCTAAGGTTTTGTATGACAGACTGACTTGATTTGTAAACTTTCATTTAAAGCGCAATAAAAATATTTAAAAAAAAATTCAAATTACTTTCTTTGACATCTGAAATGATTTGTTGCTTTGGAGATGCTGGGCGGAAAAAAAAAAAATCACCTGCATTGATTATTTCTTCAGATACAATCGTAACAATGCAGTAAAAAAATTATACCATAGAGCCAATGCTCAGACACTGCTTTTTATTTTTTTTTTCCTTTTTAGTAAATGTTTTTATTGAACTATAACATAGTAAAATGTACAAAATGTATGTAGCTCAGTGAAGTTTTTTTTTTTTAATGTACTTTAGATGAAGGTTTACAGAGCAAATTAGTTTCTCATTAAACAATTAATACACATATTGTTTTGTGACATTGGTTGCCAACCTCACGAAATGTCCACACTCTCCCCTTTGCAACCTGGGCTTCCCCGTTGCCAGCTTTCCTGTCCCCTCCTGCCTTCTCGTCCTTGCCCGTGGGCTGGTGTGCCTATTTAGTCTCGTTTTGTTTTATGGGCCTCAGACGGTGCTTTTAATGCTGAAAGAGTTAAAATGATCTCCAGGAACATGTGAAAAATAAAAAGAATGAAGGTTTTTGTTTTTAAGGTTTCTGTGAGTGTTTCATGTGAAACTAGTCAGTTATTTGCGGTACCTTCATCTCTCAGTGATCTAATGCAATTTAAATAGTTTGGTCTTTTAGTTTCTTATCAGAGAGGCTTATCAAAATTAATGCTTTGATGATGATTCAAAAGTTGTTCATGGTTTTTAATGTAAGAAAGTATCCTTTTTTTTTTTTTCCTTTTCCTACCAGCCAGGTTTCAGCCAAGTTTCATATGAGCCTGTTAGTTCCAAGAACTACCTTATTGATAACATAGCCATGAGGTTTGTCTTTTAACACAAGTTATTGACCTCACTTAGAATTTTAATGTCAATATTTGTTAAAGATAGTTCCCTACACCACTTCAGAACCCCTTTGTATCCAGGCATTGGGGAGTCAAATAAAGTCAGTCCTTATGCCCCATGAAGGGTTTCTTTCAGGCTTGACTCTGTCTCTTTTATTGTAATACACAGCTTACTTATCAGTTAAGTATTTCATTTATGGATGGAGTCTGTTAAATGTCTACTGAATGCTGATAAATGAACAGACCCAGTGTCTGTACTGTGCTCAGCTGAGAAACCACTACGAGAGCTTAAAATGCTTCTCTTAAGGATGGACTTTAATACTCAAAATATTCTGGCTTTTACTGTTTTGGAGCCCTGGTGGCACAGTGGTTAAGCGCTCCAGCTGCTAACCAAAAGGCCGGCAGTTCAAATCTACCAGCCACTCCTTGGAAACCGTATGGGGCATTTCTGCTCTGTCTTATAAGGTGGCAATGAGTCAGAATTGACTCAACTGCAATGGTTTTTTTACTGTTTTATCCACCAACTCTTTCCTTGAAGGACCAATTTCTTTATGGGTAATCCACTTTCTTCTTTTCTTTTCTTTTCTTTTTTTTTGTTGTTGTTGCTGCTGCTGTTGTTAATTGTTTATTTTTATTTTTGTTTTCTTTCTATTTCTTCTGGTGTTCAAGAACCTCACTCTAATATTCTCAAAGCCTGGTTCTGTGGCATGCTACTTGTGGGGCCTTCCTAAGCATCAGTGTTCTTCTGCATTTGTGAAATGGTGATAATAAGAAGAATGTCTGCTTAACATGGTACTGTAAGGACAAAATGAGAGAGCTCATTAGCAAATGTTTAGCATAGAGGTTCTCAGATTTACTGCACGTGAAATTGTCTGAGAGCTTTAAAAAATGCTAAAGTCTGTTTCCTACTCCCAGAGATTCTGGCGCCACAAGAATTTAATTGACATGGATGTAGTCTGGGCATTGGGGTTTTTAAAAACAAATTTGCAGCAAAATTTGAGAATCACTGCCTTCATTTATTGCTGGTATATAATTGGCACTCATTAAATGTTAGCTGGAGTCTCTGGGTAATGCAAACAGTTAACGCGCTTGGCTGCTAACCAAAAGAGTGGACGTTAGAGTCCACCTAGAGGTGCCTCAAAAGAAAAAAAAAGCCAAACTCGTCATGGAGTCAATTCTGACTCATAGCGACCCTCTAGGACAGAGTAGAACTGCCCCATAGGGTTTCCAAGGAGCGCCTGGTGGATTCGAACTGCTGACCTTTTGGTTAGCAGCCGAGCTCTAACTATTGCACCACTGGGACACCTCAAAAAAAAAAAGGCCTCACTACCTACTTCTGAAAAATCAGCCATTGAAAACCCTATGAGCACAGTTCTGCTCTGACATCCATGGAGTTGCCATGAGTCAGAGCCGACTTGATGGTAACTGGTAAATGTTAGACACTATTGTTGGTATGATCATTGTTATTTTCATTTTTATTATTAAAAAATTCTGGTCAGATTTGTAGTTTTCATTTCACTCACTTAACTTGTAAAGATTTGTGTGATAAAAAGGGGTTTGAGGAGAGGCCCAGCTAACAGAGGCTTTGTATATGACAATCAGAAGGAAGTTAATATTAATATCTGTTGAAAAAATCTTTTAAGTTGCAAAAGAAAACCCCAGCTCAAACTTCCTTAAGACTTAAAAGATTGGAAAGTATTGACAATTTCATTGGAAGCACTGGGTTCTGGTGATGTTTTGTCCAGCTGCTGAAATAACGTTTGAAGACAGAATGCCTCATCCTCTCTCTAAGCTGGCTTCCACGAGCTGCCTTTTCCATCCTCGGGCACCCCATAGTGCCGACCCTCTGCAAAAGACCTTAAAATGATTATTAGTTCTGAAAATGCTTCTCTTGAGGATGGACTTCTTATGAGGCAGTAGGTTCTGGCAAAGTATACCATAGAGCAAATGCCCAGATGCTGCTTTTATTGCTGAAACAGTTAAAATGATCTCCAGGAAAATGTAAAAAATAAAAAGAAAGATTTTTATTTTTAAGGTTTCTATGAGTGTTTCATGTGAAACTAGTCAATAATATCCTCCACATGGCAGCGGCTCTATATGGTGTGGGCCAGAAGAGAGACTAGCTGTCCACCAGAATATTCCAGAATGACTAGTAGAAGGAAGCATATGGTTCTGAGGAGGAAAACTAAATGTGAGGAGACCTTTGAGCTGGCTACTGACTAAGATGAAAAAGCATAAAGATACCTGTATGGAGCGCAAGAAGCTTGGAAACTTAGGACGAAAGGGCAGCCTAACGGGAGGAGAGATTGAGTAGATGACTTTCTGTGGGGTTTATGGGCCATAAAGGAAGGAGAACATTTGTGGAGCAGATATTATCTATCAAAATACCCAGGCACCCCACAAATATTTATCTGTGTTTTCATAGTATTTCTGTTTTCTCAGCATCTCATTACATAAAAATTCAAGATCTAGTTGAAAATAAATGATTTTCTAGGCCTGCTGTGATTAGAAATAACATTTATAGAAAATGGAAAAGCTTCTCTGTGTTGGACTGTTAATAAATTTAAATGTTGACTCCCAACATAAGACTTATAATTCCAGATCTGTGTTTCTGTGCATAGCCTTTGTTCAAGTTTTCAGTTTTGAAATTTCTCACTGGAGAGAAATTGGGAGAGTTTTAACCCAAATGTAAAAAGTAGAAGAAAAAAAATCTTAAAATCTTTTGAAATCTAAAATGTATTTGTTTTTCCCTTCTTGTTTTCTTCCTCCCTGCCAGATTTTTAAAGCACATGTAAGGGCCAGGATCTGTGGTATATATATTCTTCTTCTCCTATATGCACATACTCTCTGGATCTTTCTTTTCAAAAAGATCTTGGCTTGAAGAAGAACATTTGTCACTCTGATTTCTGATCTATTAGTGTCTCTTGACCCAGCAGATCAATTTAGTGGTTCATGTGTAGCATTAAAAAGATGAAATAGAGTTGACTACAAGAGAAAGTACCAGAGTGTCTTGTATACAGCATATTGTTTTGTGAATTTTTTTTCCTGTGTGTTAATGCATGTTTTGGGTCAAAACATAGTTTATTTCTTACTATGAGCCATGGTCAAAAAGGTTTGAAAAATGCCGCTGAAAGTTATTTCTTAATCCTCAGGATTCTTAGGAAGTATTGAATTCTTAGGTGTACTGAACAGTAAATAGGGATGGGACTGGGAGAGTGGTTCTGGTGTCAGTTTGGCCGTTAATGAGCATAAGTGAGTTGTTCCTTCTGCCTGTGCCTCCACTTATTCATCTGTGAAGTGGGGGAGCAGAAACCAAAAAAACCCAAACCTGTTGCCGTTGAGTAGATGCCAACTCATAGCAGCCCTATAGGACAGAGTAGAACTGCCCCACAGAGTCTCCAAGGAGCGCCTGGTGGATTCGAACAGCCGAGTTTCTCGTTAGCAGCCATAGCCCTTAGCCACTATGCCACCAGCACTTCCAGGGCATACATGGTTTTAGCTGTATAAGTAAAACTAGAAGGTAACCAAGCCAAAGCTGTCCATTTTACACATGATAGAACTGATGCCAAGTGATCTTACATAATCTAAATCTTCTCAGCTTGACCATGAGAAATAAGGTTGAAAAAAAAAAAAATCAGGTCACACTGTAAACAAGGTAATGTGTTATAGAAACAAAAGAAAGACAGACAGGTCAAACTTTGCACGTGGCTTCTGCTCAGCAGTTCTAGGATTGCTTTTGGACTCCAGAGGTAGTGATCACATGATCACATAGACCCACCCAACTTTTAATAGATGAAAACTATGTGCTGCTGGTATTCAACTCTCAATAATGCATGTAGCCACGTCCTTGGAAACTCTTTCGGTGGTTTTATTTTTAAACTCTGTTTCTTGCAAAGAAAATTGCTTCATATGTTTAGCTGACAATTAACCAGTTCATTCTGTTGGTAAAGGGCAGTTTATTTCAGTAACATTAACTTTAATATTGATTTCTCATACATATCTGGGTCACAATTAAATTCATCAGAAGCATCATCAGAACCACATAAGTCAGATTACAGTAAAATTAGATTTTAAAACTTGGTTAGGCTTGTTTTTCTAACTTTGAAAGGCTTATGTAAAGGTGATGATTTCTTACTTCATACTTTTATTGATTTGACAAATAGTCACTAAGTGCCTGATTCTGCCAGGTGCTGTGCTAAAAACTGAGAAAACATCGATGAACAAAGAGACCAACACCCCTGCCCTCATAGAACTTACATTCTATTTAGGAGTGGGGAAGTGGTGTGCTGGTAAACTGGCTGTCAAGAAAAGGGTAAATATTTCCACCACGGAGAATTTCAAGCCACCAACCTGATATCATTGAATGCAGAGATGGAAAACGATTCAAACCATAGCCCCTAATCCTATAACCAGGATCCTATTGGTGGGGAAAACCGGTGACAGGTAAATGAATGATACCTCTTATTATACAGAAACCACAGACCGTAGACCCTGAGTGGTGGAGACCCAAAACCAACCCATTGCCATAGAGTCAATTCTGACTCACAGTGACCCTGTAGGACAAAGTAGAACTGCCTCATAGGGTTTCCAAGGAGCAGATGGTGGATTTGAACTGCAGAACTTTTAGTTAGCAGCTGAACTCTTAACCAATGGTGGAGAGGTTTGCTATTTTATAAGGTGATAACAGAAGGTGATATGCGAGCAGACCCAGTGCCCTTAGCAGAGACCTGGGTTAAGAGAGGGAAGAGCCATGTATGTGTCTGCAGGAGCAGCATTCCAGGCAGAGGGAACAGCAAGAGCAATGGCCCTGAGGCGGGAACATGCTCGAATGTCTGAGGAATAGCGAGGAGGCCAACATGGCTACAGTGGAGTGTGAGAAAGGAGATGACAAAGGTAGGTGGATGGCCAGGAGCCGGAGTCCTCAGGGCCTCAAAGGTCATGCTAATGACTTTGGCTTTTCCTCTGAGAGAACGGAGAAAACATCTGAAGGTTCTGAGCAGAGGAGTAGCAAAATAGGATCTCTGGCTGTTGTGTTGAGAGGAGACTATAGAGAACAAAGGTAGAAGCAGGGAGACCAACTTCATGGCTGTGGCACACTTCCAGGGCACTGACACTGGTGATTTTGACCAATGTGGTAGCTGTAGTATAGAGATGGTGAAAAATTGTCAGAAGCTGGATATGTTTTGAAGGTGGAGCCACAGGACATGTTAATGTATTGAATGTGAAGTAAAAGAGGAAGAAAGGATTCAAAAAAAAGTCTCATAGAATTTTGACCTGGGAAACTGGGAGGATGGAGTTGTCATGGCCTGAGATGGGGAACAGAATGAGATAAACACATTTAAGCAGAAAAATCTGGAGTTTCGATTTTGGATATTGTAAATTTGCAATGGAGTCCCTGGGTGGTGTAAATGGTAATGTACCAGGATGCTAACCAAAATGTTTGTATTTTGAGTCCACCCAGAGGCTACTCAGAAGAAAGATGTGGGCATCTACTTCTTCACAATAAACCATTGAAACCCCTGTGGAGCACAGTTCTACTCTTGACACACATGGGGTCACCATGAGTTGGAATCAACTCGATTTGTATTTTAAATTTGGGATGCCTGTTAGACTTGGACCTGATGAAGTCAGGAAGACAGGTGGATGTGCAAGCCGGAGAAAGACCTTTGGGTACTTAAAGCCCGAAGACTGGGTGAGGTTTCCCATGGAAAGGAGGCATAAAGGAGAAGAGGTCTGAGGTCTGAGCCCTGGGCCTGCAGCCTTTAGAGGCCAGTGTGATGGGGAAAAACCAGCAAAAGAGACTGAGGAGCAGCCAGTATGGAGGGAGAACCAGGAGAGAGCATACCCCAGACCCAAATAAAAAAGTGTTTAAAGAAGGAAGGAGTGGACATCTGGGTCAAATGGTAGAATTTGCTCCTAGCCTTTTTTTCCTACTCAGAGTAGAAAAAAAAGTGATTTGCATATTTATAATTTCACAGAATATACCATTTTATATATGCTTTAAAAATTCTCCCTATATCGCGAGTATTTTCTGTTGGCACTCAAAACATGCTATTTATTCAAGGGTTGTCAAATCTCCAATAGCTCATTGTAGAATCTGGATGCCAATATATACATCTCCTAATGAGCTGTTACTTGGATGTTATACAACGGTGGTGACAGTGAATCACCCGTAAGGCCTGGCGTTGAAACCAGGGCTTTATTTATTGTCACCTGCTTCTGATTATTTCCCTGACTTTGTACGGATTTCATCATGTGTGTAACCAAGTCATAAAATCTGATGGAGGCATTTGAGGTTGAAGAAAGAAGAAGAAAACCTTTTATGCAACAAACCGAAAGCTTCTCCCTTTTTCACTCAGTCACTAAGGAAATCTACCGTTGACCCTTATTCTTAGTTCCAATGATTTTTTAATTAATCTGACATACTGCAATTTTTTTTTTTGCGATTTTATTTCCGTAAATGTGTGTTTTACTAAATGGGACAAAATAGAGCTAAAAATTGTATGTGTGTGTGTGTAATGGTTTTAATAGTTATTCACATTTATCTTCAGATATAAATTATATGGCATAGTTCCTTTTTCATGTTCATTAAATTCCATAGATGTCAGTGGTTTCCTTGGAAACAAAACCTTTATATAACTAGTCAGAGATTTGGTAGCAGAAATATTAGGATGCTAAGGGTTTTTTTTTTTTTTTTTTGAGGGGGTAAGAAATGGCTTGTTGGTAGATGTTTGCATTTGTAACTCTTCTACGTTTCCCACCTGTCTCTCACTCCCATGACCACCTAATAATGAACCAATGAAGACTTGTCAAATTACCATTAAGGTATAGAATATCTTTTCTAATGGACAGCCTTTTACTTTTTTAAAGCAATCACATATATCCCAAGTCTTATCTGGGATGTTAATATAATTTCCCAAATTCGAAAAGAGGTTTGTATGTCTCTTATCAACAATTAAATTTGATCATCTGAGCAATACCTGTGCTACTCAGTGTACATGTGTGTCCATCTGTGAAATACAGCAAACTGAAGATATGTGTGGCTGAATAAAGATTCTGTTTTTGATAATAGCAAGTTTCTGTCTTAGTACCTGTCTTAGTTATCTAGTGCTGCTATAACAGAAATACCACAAGTGGATGGCTTTAACAAAGAGAAATTTATCCTTTCACAGTCTAGTAGGTTACAAGTCCAAATTCAGGGCGTCAGCTCCAGGGTAGGGCTTTCTCTGTCTGCTCTGGAGGAAGATTCCTTGTGATCAATCTTCCCCTGGTCTAGGAGATTCTCAGGTGCAGGGACCCCAGGTCCAAAGGACCTACTCTGCTCCCAGTGCTGCTTTCTTGGTGGTATGAGGTCCCCAACTCTGCTTGCTTCTATCTTTTATATCTCAAGAGATTGCCTCAAGACACTATCCAATCCTGTAGGTTGAGTCCTGCCTTGCTAGCACAACTGTCATCTATCCTCCATCATTAACATCATAGAGACAGGATTTACAACATACAGGAAAATCACACAATACCAGGAATCATGGCCCAGCCCAGTTGATACACACATTTTTGGGGGGGACATAATTCAATCCATGACAGCACCTTACTGCGTGATGAGTTCAAAAGGACTTTGAAAGGTTGTAGAGAGGGTAAGAGGTGGCCACAGTTCTACCAAGGTGTAATAAAAGGTGAGAGGCATGGCAGCCAAGAGCATTCTCATTGTGGCCCAGAGTGGAAACCCTTTGAAGGCAGGATTAGTAACATGAGTTAACTACATCCCAGGTCTTTTCAGAAAGTCGTGACTCATTTTATCATTGCTACTATCTGGTATAATTTCAGTCTAAATCCAATTTGTTCTACATGCAATGGTACAGAGCTGCATTTTGGAAACATTTCTCAATTCTAATTCTTTCAAATGCAATAATACGCCATCTTGTGGATATAGCTGATATTAAATTCTTAATTCTACCTAGTGAACCATTCTCAGTGGTTTTTAAGTTTGGGTTCTAATATGGAGATGTGAGAAGCACTTAGGGAGCTTTTAAAATCTCGATGTCCACACTATACCCCAGATCAACTAAATCAGAGTGACTGGGGTGAGGCTTAAGTATCTATATTTTCTTTAAAGCTCCCCTGATGATTCTAATATTCAGCCAAGGTTGAGAACCATTACTCTAAAAATAGTAGCTACTTAAGGATATGGTTTAAAATAAGAATTTTTAAAAATTATTATTATTATCTTATTTTTGGTGAAAGCATACGTAGCAAAACATACAAATTCAGTATTTTCTACATGTACAATTTAGTGACGTTGGTTACATTCTTCAACTTGTCCAACCATGCTCACTATCCTTTTTCAAATTGTTTCACCACCATTGACATAAGCTCGCTCCGCTCCCCCAAGATTCTCATCTAACCTTTTGAGTTTCTATTGTCAATTTTATCACATGTAAAAAAATCCATTGCCATGGAGTTGAATCCAACTCATAGGAACCCTATAGGACAGAGTAGAACTGACCCATAGGATTTCCAAGGAGTGCCTGGTGGATTCAAACTGCCAACGTTTTGACTAGCAGCCATCACTCTTAACCACTACACCACCAGGGTTTCCTTATCACATTTAGATAATTCTTTAAAGAGCATAGTGCTCAAGGCAAACACTTTTTACCAATTAAGCTAAAGTATTGTTTAGTTTAAAGATGACCTCAGGGGATAAGGTTTAAAGATTTTACCACAGGGCAATAGTTTTGGGCGGTCATCCAGCCTCAGTGGCTCCAGAAAATCTGGATTCCATGAGAATTTGAAATTCTGTTCCACATTTATTCCTCTTTTGATCAGAATTCTCCTAATAGAGTCTCGTATCAAAACATTCAATAATGGTAGTGAGGCACCATCCAGTTTTTGTGGCTTCATGGCAAAGGAAGCAGTTGCTCATGGAGGCAGTTAGACACGAATTCTAGTGCCTTCTCCTATTCTTGACTCCCCTTCTTCCTCTGCTGCTCCAGGTGAAGAGAGACCAATTGTTGTACCTTGGTAAAACAGGGATTATTTTGCAATAAGACATTGAGAATTTCCTACTATATTCACTTTTTAAAGGAATTATTTTTCAATCTAGGCTTCCTTGAACTTGACTGGCTATACTTAATATAAGGAGAAGTATGTAATAATACTTCCTCATTACATTACAAGGTCAAGTGTATGGTTTACTTCTTTAAAAGGAAAAGCACTAAATGATTATTTTATATTTAATCTAGTTTATGAGTAGATTTTTTTTCCTTTATAATTAGTATGATTGCCAAAATGGATACGAGTGTGTTCCCAGAATCATTTCATAGGTGTTATTGCCTTTGTGGAGTGACTTTATTTTAAAATGTGTTCTTTTCATATCGTCAGTCCATTCATACTTATTTTTGTGTACTTCAGAGCACCCAGCATATGTCTTTGTGCATTGTGAGTGCCTACGAGTATAGTCATTAGGTGCACAAGCTCTTGGGTCAGACATCCTTGCCTCCAAAGACAGTTACGAGATAAATAGCCTGGCAAGTTAATTCACATCTCTTGAATTATGGGAATAATCTCTGCATTTATCTCACCTGGTTACTGTAAGAACTCAATGATAAAATGCATGGAAGTACTTTATACACTGTCACATGCTAAATACATCTTAGTTATCATTGCTAATGAATTTCATTAAGTAAATAAAATGTATAAGTGATGCTTATGTGATGTAGTATGTAAGAGCAAGTTGAAATTGCACCCTTTACCTTTTTACAATCGAGTTCCTGTAATACTATAGATTGCCTCATATTGGCAGATTTATATTTTTACAGCTCTGTATTTAAACTTTCCTGTGAAAATCTATTTTTAATATATTAAGTGTAGAAAAATATGTTTAAAGCATATTTATCTTTGCAGCCTTCCCTTCATCTCCAGAGAACCATCACAGCAAATAAGACTTCGCAGTTCTTATCTGGAAAGCTATCTAGATTTGCAAACAATTAAGTAGATTTTCCCAGAAATCTAAATAATTTTAGAGCAATTTACTTCCAGTTAAGAACATGTTGGTATATTTTTCTGTACTGTGAAGCCATTGAAGTAAAATCTGAAGCTACGTTGTGAAATGGAAGAACAAGGTTTGAGGTCAAAGAGACCCAGATTCAAATCCCAGTGCATACATTAGCCAAGTAATTATGGGAAGGTTGCTTAGTTCTTCTGTGGTAATGATAATACCCGCTGCATGGGTTTCTCTGGTAAATTGGATTATTATGGTTGGTAATATGACACAAATCATGTTTGACACATTTTAGGAGCTCACTCATTGCTGTTTACCTCCCTATCTCCCTTAGGGTCACATTTTGGTTTATTTTTCTTAGCACTCAGGGAGTCTGATAGATAATTAAACATATATATTACTTGAACTGCCTCCTTTTCAGAGGGTAGGGGCTAAAGTTACTTATACTTGGAAAAGTCAAGTGAAAGAGTGTCATAGTGGAACTCTTAGATTCTGAAGAGGTTAAGCACAGCCAGGTGTTTCTCTTGTGTTTCTCTGAGGCAGAAATGATCATTAGATAAAAGTAAAGACTTCAATTCAGAGACTGTTTTGTAGGAAAAACCTGTATTTTTAGGCACCAAGCTTACACTCAACCTGGTGAGAATCTCACTGTCTGAGAAATGTTTGAAAGTGAAACTCTGTAAAGGGCGTCCATGTTTATAGACCTTCTTCCTCTGGGGCACATAGCTATTGAGACAATGGTGAGTAAAATTGCCTACACTATCTAAATTATTGTTCTCTGTCTTCCTGCTAAGCTAATTTTCATTAAATTCAGAGAAGTGTTTGTACAAACTGAGTTTACTGTATTGATACTTGCACGAACCCATGTTGTTGTTAGCTGCCGTTGAGTTGATTCCAACTCATGGCGACCCCATGTGTGCAGAGTAGAACTCCACTCCATAGGATTTTCAAGGCTGACCTTTCAAAAATAGGTCGACCAGAAGTGAGGCGCCTCTCAGTGGGTTTGAACTGCCAGCCATTTAGTTAGTAGTTTAGTGCTTAGCCATTTGTGCCACCCAGGGACAGGAGCTTATATCGGTCTGTAAATGGAGGCAATGACTATTGGATCATTTGTACTCAAGACGTACATGTCTGTTCCCAGTATAAATGGTAATTCCTCAAATGTACTATATGAAATGCACTTTATTATTTTATAGCAAACATATATGCTTGTGAGAGAGAAAAAAGAACGAGAAGTTTCCTGGGCTATTATTATTTAAGACACTTGACCTGCCTTGAATTGTATATTGGCCAATGAGTCTATCAAGAAAAGACACAAATATAAGTGAATTTTGTAGTGATTTTTCCAAGACATTTTGAGTAGCTGAGAATGGTTCTCAGATTTTTAAAGAAATTAACTTACACATAGTCAATGCTGACTTGGAAAGCTGGATTGTCCACATTTATGTGGGCGTCTTTGATCTCTATAGATGGATTTGACTGGTGTTTCAGCAGTGTCCTTGAATTAAAGCTTAGAAAAACTAAGTGTAAGTTGTGAATGTATTGAAGTTTCAAATGCTGAAACTTCATTTTGTGGTGAGAGTCGACATCAGAAAAAGAAATAAAGAATTCTGTGCTATCTTACCTGTGTTAACAAAAGCTTTGTTGTTATTATTGCCCTTGAATTGGCTCAGACTCATGGTGACCCCACATACAACAAAATGAAACATTGATTGGTCCTGTACCATCTTCATGTTCATTGTTATGCTCGAGTCCATTGTTTTGGCCACTGTGTATTTTGAGTGCCTTCCACCTAAAGAGCTCATCTTCCAACATTATACTGGACGATATTCTGTTGTGATCCATAGAGTTTTTACTGGCTAATCTTCAGAAGTAGGTCACCAGGCTTACTTTCTAGTCTGGAATCTAAAACATGTTCACCATGGGTGACCCTGGTGGTGTTTGAAATGCTGGTGGCATTGCTTCCAGCACTACAGGAACACACATGCCACCACCGTATGACAAACTGATAGATGTGGTGGATAATGAAAGTGGTGGTGTGATAAAAGCCACTGGTGGGGAGTTTGTGCCTCTTACCTTTTCCTCTTACCAGTGCTAATATGTGTACCATTCACACAGTGACTGTATTCTCCTAACCAAAAATCGGGATGTAATTTAACATGTCATCTAACAGGGAAGAATGTTTGAAATGAGAATACTCCCTGAAAATATGGGGCATAGCATTGAAATTCTTTTTGGCCATGGGACTCATAGCAGACTGGGCATTGTGCAAGTTTTCAGGTGACCTGGGCTTTAATTTGGGCTCTGCAGCTGGTGGAATGACCTTGGCAGAGTCATATCAGCTTTTAAGGGCCTCACCTCATCATAAAATGAAGGAGATGAGCAAGATGAACTCTGTGGACTGAAGGTAGTATTTATATTGACTATAGAGTTAATGTGAGAATTAAATGATGTACATATCTCTAATGGTTTTGCCAACCATAATGTGTAATATAGTAATATTACTTTGTGAGGAGTGTGTACCAATAAATTTTCAGAGTTTTGTTTTATCACCTTTGAATGAGAAATGGTTGAAGATTCTTAGATTCCTTCCATTTACCATAAAAATGTGAAATCTTACATTTCAGCCTTTGGATGCCATACTTGGCACACAGTAGGTATTTTCATGGGTCAAAGCATTCTTTTACTGTAATTTTTCTCTTTCCTTAATGTGAATACAGTTAACAACTGTGGGTATCTACAAACTAGGAAGGAAACCCTGGTGGCATAGTGGTTAAGTGCTATGGCTGCTAACCAAAGGCTCGGCAGTTTGAATCCACCAGGCGCTCCTTGGAAACTCTATGGGGCAGTTCTACTCTGTCCTATAGGGTCGCTATGAGTCGGAATCGACTCGACGGTACTGGGTTTGGTTTTTTGGTTTACAAACTTGGAAATTTCAAGTACTAAAAGAAATACCATTGATCTTATGTAAAAAGAAGGAATGTAAACTCAAAATAATGTAGTACAGTTCTTGCTACATGAAGAATCTTGGTTAACAGCAAAACTAAAGTTTTCAAAGATTATTGGAATTAATTTCCATAGAAACTGAGGTGGACAAACCTAACAAATTAAGCAGAATATCTGTTAGAGTGTTACTGTGAAGCAGGATCTTTGGGCCTGTCAAGTCGGAAAATTCAGCTTGCTATCTCACACATCTAACCCATTTTCCCTGTGCCTTTTGACACTTCAGCGTTCCTATGTTGTTTGACATTGTGATTTGTAACCAAGCACTACCTATTTCAGTTAAGACTAGTGGGTTTGGAAGAAGACAGGCTGAGTGTTACTGGTGGTTAACAAACTCAAAAATAGCCTATAAATATTCACTGCATTTTCTCTCAGGAACAGAGAATACCTTTTTAAAAACAATATAACTCAGTATTTTTCTAAATGAGTTCCTTGAAATATTAGTAGGTGATATGAGATAAAAGTGTTGTGTGGTCAAATACATTTGGGAATTGTTGGGGATCTTTATTATGGGACTTCTCAGAGTCTTTGATGAGCTGGAAGTGGATTGAGGCCCTTTTCCATTCTTTTTTGACTATGGATTTCTTGGTCACAAGCACCTCACAGTATTAATGTTCTGCTGAATTTACTTTGGTAAATGCTGCTTTATCTGGTTATTGTAAAGTTAGTCATACTCTGTAATTAGGACCCGAGTACCAGTTTAGGACTGATGTTTTTCCTCACAATAGTGCAAATACCTACTTAAAGATATTTAAGGACCAAGTTTTTGGATGATCTAAATCAGAAAAGTCTCTAGCTAGATAAAAAGCCCTTGAAAATACGCAGTTGAATTTTATCCTATATTATTACCATGAGGTGTTTCCAATTTTGGATTTTAACTATTATCGTTGGCCCCACTTTATTTTTCAGATTTAAACCTTGGCTTATGATGGTTAGAAAGCCACGAGCATTGCAATGTATAATTCAAAACATAAGCATTTTATTTATTTTCATGGTAACTGGAATCTAGTTCAGCTTTTTGGTCAACATAATGCATGGTGACCACTAACATGGAATTCCAGGTCTACAGATAATTATTTCTGCATCAGTTATCTTTGACTTCTGATTCTATCACTGTTATAAAATTGATATATTTTGTCCTTCATGGAAAGATCCTACCTCACAATAAAGCTTGAATTGAGGTTGAGTAAAAGTGGGTAGAAATTACTTGGGGAAACCAAACCAAAACTAAACCCATTGCTGTTGAAGTGATTCCAACTCATAGTTGACCCTATAGGACAGAATAGAGCTGTCCCACAGGGTTTCCAAGGAGTAATGAGGTAGATTTGAATTGTCAGCCTTTTGGTTAGCAGCCTGAGCTCTTAACCACTGCACCACCAGGGCTCCACTTGAGGGGAGCAGTAATTTTAAAAGCTATAGCTTCTTTCTGGTTGCCTTGCAGATGTGTATTTGTGTGTCTGTCTGTCTGTAAGCAGAAAGAAGTTTGATGATTCTTTGGTTCACAAGGATGGGCTTTAATGCCCTGAAAGTAAGACTTTAATTCTGTAACCTCACATTGGGAGGTCAGCAGTAAAGAGCATGGACTTGGGAACCAGACAGTCAAAGCTCAAAACTGATCCATCACTATTATCTATATGGCCACAGTCTGGTCATTTGACTTTTTCTTATCTTGATTTCCTCATCCATAAAATGAAGATAATAATGCTATTTCTCAGGGTTGTTGTGAGAATTAAAGGCTGTAATAGACAGCTATGGTTATTAAAATTAAAGGTCTTTAGTATGTAGATAGAATAATAGACTTGAAGTTGATGTCATTATTTGGTGAATTAGACTACTTGCTGCATCAACCATATTCTCTTTTTTTTGTTGTTGTTTCTTGAGATATTTACATGTGCCATCAATATTATGTAGGCTTCTCACTACCTGGCTAAAATTTTCACTTTTTTATTGTGGTTAATATATATGTACAAAACATTTGCCATTTCAGCATTCTTCACATGTTTAGTTCGGTGACATTAATTTATGTTTATCATGTAGTTCACTCATCACCTTTATCTGTTCCCAAAATTTTCCATCACCCTTAACAGAATTTCAACATCCTTTAAGCATCGAGTCCTAGTTACTCATGTTTTTAAAATACTAAGGTGATGTTTAATTTTCTTACATTAAACATTTTCTTACTAGGATACTTCAGAATTTCTAACATCTGGTTAAAAAAATTTTTCATCAAATATAACTTTTCTTTTTATAAATGTTAATTAAAAATTAAATTCCACTGTCTTTATTTGAAATTAAATAGGTCATTTTGTACACATATATGAATTGCAATTGCTTGCAGCCTTCAAGTACTTTCATGTGGATTTAATAAGAGTTTAGATAAAAGTTTCTTAGGTTTGGACACATACAAATGTCCTGGGAAATTCAGCAAACAATTATTGACTTGATTATTTTTGCTGTAGGTAGAACTCTACTGTCTTAAACAGGAATTGATGAGAAGGTTTATTTTATTTTGGTGGGTTCTGAAACAATTTTCTGTATTAATAAATTTTCCTACAGTTTTATTTGAAGATTAAAGGTTAAGAAAGGATTGTTGGGATATTTTTACTTGTAAGTATGAATACTAGAGAAATAGCTAAGTAAAATTAATTTAAGGTCATATAGTATTTCTCTAGTTCCCCACATACATGGAAGAATATGGAATGGCTAAATAATGGAAATAAAATTTTGTGTTTACAGGATTTTAAAGTTAATAATGCATTCATATAAGTTGTCCATGTATAGTATTCACAGGAAATAAATAGCTTCTTAAAATATCTCAATAAAAATAGATGATTGAGTGGCATATTTTATATGAGTTAGTGGTTGATAGAAATTTTGGAAAGTATGCTAAAGAATAAATAGTGTAAGTAATGGCAAACTGTATTTAATTTTATGGCTAGCTACTCAAAATTTCATGGTTTGAGCTGATAGTTCTTAAGCCAAATAATTTATTTGAAAGCTACTGTAGAATATTTAAAATATTATGAAACTGACTAGAGCCCTTATTTTCTATTGTTTAGAAAAAAACAAAGTCAATTATTATTATAGTGTGTAAAATATAGAAAGTCATAGTAACTTGAGTCTCTGTTCTATAAATATTTAAATATTTCCCTCTCAATACTTAAATGTGCTGCATTTATACTAAATTCTTTAAGGTAAATTCTTAAAAATGTTCCAAGTGGTGCAAGCAACTAGAAATTCATCAAACTTTTTAAAATTATGTCCATAAATGTTCTGCTTTGAACTTACCAATATTCACGCCCAATTTAAGATTGTGAATTGAGAAACTGAAGTTGTAACAGAAAAATAATATATTGAGCTGACTCGTGCCTTGTCTTTGTAAGTTGACCTTGTTTCTCTGGCAACAAGATATTAGACGATAAATCATGTATCTAAAGCCATAGGGCTGCAAAGGAAGTGGGGAGCAGGAAGTTCAGGGGTGTCATCTGACTAGGATGATGGCATCTTTACCATAGTTAATAAGGTGGTGTGGCATTGTTAACTCAAGGGCAGAAATTTAGGCTGTGGTGACTCCAAGTTGATTCAAAATATTTATTTTATTCCTGATAAAATATATTGCTTGAATAGCATTACTTGGTATTAGGTGCATGTGGCAAAAATGTCATGCACTATTAATTCTAGCACTACCCTAGAACACTAGTTTTGGCACCTTTGGCACAGAATAGATCCTTTTGGCTTGCATGAATGAAGAGAGACAAACCAGTTATTTTAGGGGCTAATCCTGAATTGGAAACCCTGGTGATATAGTGGCTAAGTGCTACGGCTGCTAGCCAAAAGGTCGGCAGTTCGAATCTGCCAGGCGCTCCTTGGAAACTCTACGGGCAGTTCTACTCTGTCCTATAGGGTCGCTATGAGTCAGAATAGACCCGACAGCGGTGGGCTGGTAATCCTGAATTATTGCCTTACTTCAGGCTAAGTCTTCAAAAATGGGAACTTGTATAAAGGATAATTTAAGAGCAAGGTGGGTGGAGGGATAGAAAAAGAATCTGTCCTTAATTTTGTCAACATCTGAAGCTGCTCCAAAAAGTCTCCTTAAATAAAATGGTAACTAAATAAATTGCTTCAGAACTTGGATAATTTTAAATATACAAAAGAATAAGACAGTCTCTCTCCCAGAAGATCAAACTCTGTTCATCTGTGCAATCGCATACTTGGCGGCTTAAGGTTTAATCATCTCTCCTTTCATTTAGCCTGACCTCATATGCATGGTCATGATGCTAAATATATTTTATAAGTTTTACGTCTGAGTAATAATCTGTTTATTTCAAGTTATATTAACTATTTACCATGCTTAGCTATTGAATAGTTAGACATTTTCCATTTTATTTTTGCATCATAAATAATTCAGAAGCACTCACCTGTCTTCTTTTAGTATTTTTCTTCCTTGGTGTTATTTTCTTAGATTATAGTCCTAGCAGTGGTAAAACTAAAAAAAAAAAAAAAAAATTTTTTTTTTTAGTGGTATTACCGCTCCAAATGGCTCCAATTTTATTTCTTATCACAGGATTCCTTTCATTTTTCTTCCTTCCATATATGTACTTCTCTTTCTGTTAGTGTCAATCGTGCCTCCTAAGTGCGTTAATATATTTATTCCTTTGTTATATTCTACACAAAATTCCAGAATAAAAACACAAGTGCCACTAATAACAAGTCTACTGGGTAAAAAAAAAAAAAAAGTAACACTTTTTTGCAGGACTTTTTATTCCTTAGAATATTTCTCACTGAGAATGCAGGTTCAAAATTTATTTAAATTTAGACTAAGATGTCTCACTCCTATCGGTATCCCTTTACCTCATTCCCACCTACCTTCTGATTTTTCCTTGTCGTGTTTCTGTTGCAAAAGTAAGGAAATACATACACAGCTACCAGTTCTCGTGATCTCATTTAATATAAAGCCCATCTTTTCCCCAGTGCTTTGAGAAGCCAGTTGTCAAAATATATTTTTAAAATGCCTGTTTTCCTTATACAAAATGTAGCATATTATATGTATGCTTTTGCAGCTGCCCTTTTTTGCTTACTATAACGTCAAAGGAAACCCTGGTGGCATAGCGATTAAGTGCTACCACTGCTAACCTCAGAATCGCTCCATATTGGTCATGGGGGGTCTTTCTTATTCTTTTATACAGCTATAATATCCCACTGCACACATGTGCCATAGTTTATTCAACTGGGCATTTAGGTTGTTTCCAACACTTTGATATTTTGTCTTAGAATAATAAAATAAAAGTGGATGTGTGTGTGTATATATGTATATGTATAAGTGTATATATGTATATGTATAAGTGTATATATATATATAATATGCAGAGATCTAGCTTCAGGGTAAATTCCTAAAAGTATTTGTTTTACTAACTTCCTTTTCTTAGGTTTTTTTGTTTGTTTTCTTTGACTATTTTCTACTCCTTAGCAATGTATGAGAGTATTTTTACCCCAACACCCCAAGCTTCAGGGCAAAGTATACTGTAAAGTTTTTTTATATTTGCCAATTTGGTAAGAAATGCTATTAGTATGGTTTTAACCTGCATTTCTCTTATTATGTGTGAAAACAAGCATGCGTTAGTATGTTTAAGAGCCATGCGTATGTCTATTCATGTCCTTGGCATATTTTTCTATCAATCAGATTTTTGGTCTTTTTTTTTCCCCCTCTTGATTTTTCAGAGCTCTTTATATATTAGGGAGGATTAACTGTTTATCACAAAAGTGCAAAAGATTCTCTCAGTTTGTCTTCTGCCTTATGGGCTTGCTTACAGTGCTTTTTGTCATGTGAGTTTTTATTTTTGGGTAGCCAATTTATTGTTTTCTTGCATATGGATTTTGAGTCATAGCTAGAAAGTTTTTTCCCATGTCTAGTTTATAAAGAAATGTATCCATAGTATTTTCTAGTATGGTCCCATGTTTTTTACATTTAGATTTTGCCCTATCTTAGAGTTTTTTTCCTATTGTATGTGGTGAGATGTAGATTCAGTTTTACCTTTTTCTTACTTGCAATCCTTTAGTCCTAACACCGTTTTTTTAAAAAGCTCATCTTTGGCTCTAACTGGTACCTGGTTGCTTTAATATCACTTACTTAAAAATACAATTTTATTTTTCCAGCTTGCTATCTAGTTGTTCTACCACCATTTATTTAAAAAGTCTTTCTTGCACCACTTGTTAAGAAGTTCACGAAGTAGGGGCAGGGGTTTGGGGACCATGGTTTCAGGAGACATCTAAGCCAATTGGCAAAATAAAATCTATTAGGAAAACATTCTGCATCCCACTTTGGAGAGTGGCGTCTGGGGTCTTAAACGCTAGCAAGCGACCATCTAAGATGCATCAATGAGTCTCAACCCACCTGGATCAAAGGAGAATGAAGAATACCAAGGACACAAGGTAATTACGAGCCCCAAAAATAGAAAGGGCTACATGAATCAGCGAGTACATCACCCTGAGACCAGAAGAACTAGATGGTGCCTGGCTACAACTGATGACTGCCCTGACAGGAAATACAACAGAGAACCCCTGAGGGAGGAGGAGAACAGTGGGACGTAGACCCCAAATTCTCATAAAAAGACCAGACTTAATGGGCTGGCTGAGACTAGAAGGACCCTGATGGTCATGGTCCCCAAACCCTTGTTGGCCCAGGACAGGAACCATTCCTGAAGCCAACTCATCAGACGTGGATTGGACTGGACAATAGGTTGGAGAGAGATGCTGATGAGAAGTGAGGTACTTGCATCAGGTGGACACTTGAGACTATGTTGGCATCTCCTGTCTGGAAGGGAGATGAGAGGGTAGAGGGGGTTAGAAGCTGGCAAAATGGTCATGAAAAGAGAGACTGGGAGGAGGGAGCAGGCTGTCTCATTGTGGGGAGAGTAATTGGGAGTATGTAGTAAGGTGTATATAAGTTTTTATGTGAGAGACTGACTTAAAAATTACTTAAAAAAAAAGTTCAACATTTTCTGCAGTGATTTGAGATGCCACCTTTATCATATTTGATGCTCCCATATGTAGCTGCAGCTATCTCTGGATTTTTTATTCAACTTCATTATCCAGTCTGTCTATTAATGTGTGCTGTAATACTTTAAATTCTACAAGTTCTATAAGAGAAAAGTGGATTCTTATTTTGGAATAACAAAAAAAAAGAAAATAGAAGTTCTGATTTTTATCAACTCGTTATATCTGTTTACTTTTATTCTCAATGTTATTCTCTCCTTTTTCTTAACAACTATTCCCCATGGGGAAAATTATGTTTTCCTAAGGCAGTTTTTGTTTGTTTGCTTCATGTGTTTTATGTAGCTACAGAATATCATTTTTTTAATTAAAAAAAAAAAAAAACCTGGTTAAAAAAAAAATTCCCAGGAAATGAAAAACAAAATCATTATCGATTAAGCAATTGACATTATCTTGTAAATTTAATCATAAAATTCAGGAAATAAAAACAAGGAGAGAACACTTATAGTTAGTCTGACAGTCTTAGAAATTGAACTTTCAGCAATCTATGTCATCACCGAGTTGTTCCTTCTATAATTTCTGAGGGCATTTTATGTAAAAATAACTCCTGTGCATTATTCATGGTGACAGGCCCTTTAAATAGCTGGAAAGCATGTGGGAGCAGCTTAATGTTGCATCTGCCCTGTGCTTTTTAAGTCTATCAATTTTATGGGATGGAAATCTTACATAATTTCAGACATTGTCTTACATACCTGACTGCTTGTGGAAGCATCGAGAAGTTACTTGAGCTGCATTATGTGGGTGCAAATGTCACATTTCCTGATTGGGTTTTTATCTGAGGAGGGTGAGAGCTGTCAGTTTTGCTTCCAAACTGTTAGAAAGACTTTCCAAGTTGAGTAAGTTTTCCTTTAAATGAACGTCAGAAATAGCAACTGTCTGTGACCTGTCTATATTACTCTTTGTGCCAGAAATTTTCTTGACAGTGATTACCAGGAACATAACCACCCTTGTCATTTATGACCTTTGGGATATGAAAATTAAAGTGATTTTATCACACTTCAGTAGCAGTGGAATAGGTCTGATTTAATGTATTTAAATAGTTTTTATCTAAAAAAATTTTCTTATACATCTGCTAAAAAAATATTCTATAAGTATTAAAGGATGTCAGTAAAAAGTCTTCTCCTTCCCACCCCCATTTCTCCACTTCCTCTCCTTAAAGGCAGCAACTCATAGTGATTTCCTGTTTTCTTTCCTGGGAAATCTATGCTTATGCTGGGCCACATTTTTTCTTATTTTTTAATCTACATAATGGATGACATACTATCAAATGCTCTTTTAGCTTACCAATATATCTTAGAAATTGTGCCACATCAGTCCATATGTATCTAGTCTTTTGTTTGTTTGTTTTTTTGAGGCTGCAGAGTATTTCAGTTATGCACCCTATATTGTGTACCCTATATTCTGTACCAAGCTCCAAGAAGTGCTTCAATGTATATTTATTAATATATCTTTGGACGTTATATGTGTATATCTGAATTTCATACAAGTAAAATTGCTGGGTCCAAATGTATGTACATTTTAAATTATGAAAGATATCAAATTACAGAGGGGCTGTATAATACAGCAGTTTTCAAGAGTACCTCACACTCCTGCCATCATGATGTTTCATTCAACTTTTTTGGTTTTGTAAATATGAGATGAAAAATAGGTAACTTTTGTTTAAATGTGCATTTCTTCAATTATGAGTCAAGACCCTTTTCTCGTGTGCTATTGGTTTTTCAGATATGTCCTTTGCCCATTTTTCCAATGCATTATTGACTTTTTCTTACGGCTTTGTAAGATATTTTGATATACTAACAGATGTCTTATAGGTTGCAAACATAGCCTCCAACTTCTTGTGTGTGTGTGTGCTTTAGGTGAAAGTTTACAACTCAAGTTAGTTTCTCATACAAAAATATATACACACTTGTTGTGTGATCCTAGTTGTTATTCCTATACTGTGACAGCACACTTCTGCTTTCCACCCTGCATTTCCCACGTCCATTCATCCAGCTCCTATCCCTTTCTCCCTTCTCATCTTGCCTCTGGACTGGAGCTGCCCAGTTAGTCTCATATATCTACTTGAACTAAGAAGCACACTCTTCATGAGTATCGTTTTATGTCTTATAGTCCAGTCTAATCTTTGTCTGAAGAGTTGGCTTCAGGAATGGTTTTAATTCTAGCCTACAACTTTTCATTGTTACTGGCTTTGATGGAACTCTTGCTTTGCAGAATTTATTTTGTAGTCATATTTATTATTCCTTCTCTTTAGTAAGGTTTTAATTTGGGGTGCTACTTAGAAGACGTATTCCACTCTAATAATAAAGAGCATTTTGTGATTTCTTCCAGTGCTTTTCATGGTTTGAATCCTTATGGTTGTATTTTTTAGCCATCTGGGCCTTATTTTACAGCATTGACAAAGGGATCTGTGTTAGCAGGATAGGCTAAAGTTGTTTTTGTTAGCTGCCCTTGAGTGGAGCCCTGACACATGGTGACCACATTCACAATGGAACAAAACGTTGCCCACTCCTGTGCCATCCTCATGATCAGTTGTGAATTGGACTGTTGTGATCCATAGAATTATCACTGGCTGATTTTTGGAGATAGATCACCCGGCCTTCCTTCCTAGCCCATCTTAATCTGGAAATTCCTCTGAAACCTGTCCAGCATCATAGCAACATGCAAACCTCCACTGACATGAGGTTCATTGGCTGGGAATCAAACCCAGGTCTCCCTCATGAAGGCTAGAATTCTACCATTGGACCATTAATGCTCCTCTGTAGGCCCAAGTAGGCCATGAAAACAAACGACCCCAAATTTCAGTGGTTGAAAGTCACACCAAAAGTTTATTCCTTGCTCATACAATCTGCCAAAGGTCTGAAAAATGTTCCAAGACAGCTTCCTCAGGGGTCTAGGCCATTTCTAACTTGGGCTTTGCCAACTCAGCAAGGAATCTTCACATTTTCTGTGACGGAAAAGAGAAGCAGCTGGAAAATCAAGGAGCTTTTCAATGCCTCAACCCAGAAGTGTCATATATCCCTTATGCTTACATCTCATAGGCCATATCTTGTCACATGGGCTAGCCAGATCACGAGTAGGCTTGGAAATATTGCCTCCAGCTGCCCAGGTAGGAAAGGAGAACCAATTATCATTGAGCACTAGTAATATCTACCACAGGATCTATTTTATTTGCCTTTACATGGCTGCCCAGTTGTCCAATATTAATTATTACACAATCCATTTTTTTTTTTTCTTGCTGAAATACCATCTTGATAATATACAAAAAGCCTCTATATATTTCCATTTTTCCTCCTGGTATCATTGATCTTTCTATGTATTTTCGAACTGGTACAAAGTGTTTTAATTACTTTAGCTTTTTTTTTTTTTTTTGCAATACATATTATTATTCGGTAAGGATAGTCCTACTTTATTAGTTTTCATGTACTTTTATTTTTCATGTGAATTTCAGGATGAATTTATATTGTTATCACAAAAAAACTGTTAATATTTTCTTGGTATTACTTTAAATGATTATACTAATATAATTTATATCTTTAGCATATTATGTATTTCATTCCCAGTAGACAGTATGTCTTTATTTTTATTCAGGTTATGTTTTATATCGTTTATTAATGTTTTAAAGACCTCATCATGTAGATTATACACATTCCTAGTTAAGTTTTTCCTGGGTATTTTATCAATTTTGATGCTATTCTAAATAGGACTTTCACTTCTAAATGCCTTAATTTTTTTACGTTCACTTTTTTATCATGGTAGATATGTAACAAAACACCTGCCATCTCAACGTTCTTCACATGTACAATTCAGTGACATTAATTATGTTTTCGTGTTGCTCAACCGTCACCATTATCCATTTACAAATTGTTCCATCATCCTTAAAAGAAGCTCACTGTCCCCTAAGCAAGGAGCCGCCTTTTTGTCCCCCTCCTGCGTAACCCTGATAAACCGCTGATAAACCTTCATCTCTATACCTTTTGTTTTAAATAAAAGAAAACAATTCTTTTAGTATATCGTCGTGTGTGTGGGAACTCCACCGAATCTCTTTGTAATAGTATTCAGCGATTTTCTTCATTTTAATAGGTATACAACCATACCCTTTGTAATAAATGATAATGTTATCTCCTCATTTCCAGATTCTATACTGATTTTTCTTTACCTTTGAACTTGAGCTTTAGTGTTTTGAAAGTTTGACAAAATTTTCGTTCCTTTGCAGTTGGGCAAAAAATAATCCGTGTTGTATAATGACATTTTATTAGATACTAAACTCTTGGGGATTTAGAACTAATTAAATATAAGTTTGTTAGAAAGACAGAAATAAAACACAGTCCTTGCTCGCATGGTGCATACGCTTGAAGCAGCAAAGAAGGGCCAATGTGCAAACAGCTGTAATACAAAGCAAAATGCAGTCAATGATGTAGTTGGGATGCAAAGGAAGTATTTTGGAATAAAAAGATTTTAAGTTTGCCCAGTGGGATGGGCGCTTGCATGGCAGAAATGAGGGAAGATGAATAGGGCTTCGCAGAGAGGGTAGCATTTATATGGAATCTTGATGGAGCTCAGAATCTAGATGGGAGGTAGATTGCTGAAACGGCCATTTCAGACTCCAGTGGCCAGTCTAGACTCATTTTTGAAGCTTATGTTTAGTCAGCACCTAGCATAGGTATACATGTGGACATTTGATACCACTTTGAAACTACACATATGTGGGAATGGGACACTTGTAGCTTATTTGCACGTATCTTATTTAGAAATTTGAGTGTTCATTCTACTGGAAAGTAGGACCTTTCCTCATTAACTGAGAACCTTGGATTGTCCATACTTTCCTTTATTGTTCAGAATTGATCCTAGACTTTGAGTTAAATCAGGCTTTTTTGGTTCAGAAGCATTTTTGTATGGACAGAAATTGTTGGTTTTTCTGAAGTAAAAAAAAAAGTGTGATTTTGTAGTAAGAATAAAATGTTTTTTTTTGGCACACAAGTTTTAAGTTAAGGCATATTGAGAGTCACCCTTCATTGAAAGCATTGTGTTTTATGATTGGCATAAATGCTCCCTGATAAGAGTTAACTGACCCACATTTTTGTCTCATGGTTTTGGCCAATTATCTTCATATCTGCGGACACAAAGCTAGTTGTAATCAGTTTCCTGTTGTATAGAGCCAACATGTTGCACCACAGTATTCCCAGTTCCTTCAGTTCTAATACTGGTTTGATCCAATCTCAGTTTTGCCTTGCATGTCAAATGGCTTACGTTTCTCTGTGTAAAGTTCATCTTCTGATACTGATCTGAAAATAAAAGATTAAAAAGCACCTGGAACAGAAGATGATGGGAAAAATCCCAAGCTTATTTTGTGATCCCTTTCTTCCTTCTTTTTCCGTTACTTAATCCTCTGAGAAGCAGGACATTAAGTTCCTTGGTAAACTTTGCAGTTCTATGACAGTGTTATACCTTATAATATGCATCAAAGCCTTTTTCACACCACCTGTTTCTCTCAGGGATAAATTCACCTCAGTTTTGTTCCCCCTTGCTGGAGATACACTTTGTGTTTCTCCAGAAAGATGCCCTCACAATATTGTAAATATGAATCCACGAAGATCAGATCATGGAAACCATCTTGAGTGTTCCAGAAATTTGCCTCTATATATTTGAACTTCTTTTCTATTAAACTCTTTTTTTTCACAGCCTAACCATTTAATTTTCTTTCTTGTGATAAATAAAACTCCTTGTCACTTACTGTGCTCCCCTCTAGGTAACTCAACAGGGGAGGAAAATATGTATGATATGAGTTAGATCACATGAGTCAGTCTTCCAACCACTTACTGCTCTGAAAAAGAATGGATGAATTCTGTTCCTGACTATTATGTCAGTTTTACTACTAATGAGAATGAGGTACATTTTGAGATAATGAAGCCATTGATTGCAAGACCTCAGCAGCAATCTGAGGTGGTGGCTAGGGTAACATTCTGTGATTTGAAGATTCTAAATTAAAAAATATAAAGATCTTTTTAATTATCTTTTCTCAGAAATATTAGCATTTAGGAGAAGCAAAAAAAAAATCCTAATTATGCACAAGATATTTTCAGTATTGAACCCATGAAACATACTAATATATTTTGGAAATATTATTCTAAAGTTTTAAAATGGCAAAATCATTACTGATTATGACTGGAGTCACGGTCCAAATAATATACCAAAGCGTAATTCGTGAAGTTGCACATGTCCAAATTAGTAAAAAGAAAGAGTATCTCACTCTCAACCCTCCTGATTTTTTCAGTAATCCTCTTGTTGCTTCCAGTAAATGGTCAAATGGTGGTGACTGTTTGCTTAGTTCTTAATACAGAAGGCAGAAATGAGTCTTAACTCTCTAAGCTGTAACAACCCTCCCACGCTCACTGGCACAAAACAATAAGCATTTGTTATTGCTCACAGTGTACGGGTGAGCTGGGTGGTTCTGACTTAGGCTGGGTTCACTTGTGTGTCTCTGGTCAGCCATGGTTAGTGAAGTAGCTCTGCTGAATTTGGCTGGGCTCTCTCACGTGTTTTGGGGTTACCTGGCTCTGGGCTACTCTGGAATGATCTCTGCCCCTCACCTTGTATCTCATTTCCCAGTCCCTCAAAATCAGTCTAGTCTGGGCATATCCTCATGGTGGAGGAAGGGGTACAAGAGTTGGCTATCCTGGGCATGTTCTTATGGTGGAGGCCAGGGTACAAGAGTTGCCTAGCCTGGGCATGTTCTCTCAGGACTGGGCAGTGTTTCATTCTGTTGTACGTGGTGGACTATGAGTCAGAATTAACTTGAGGGCACCTACCAACAACAACAACATACTAACCCATGTATATACACATATCTGTAGTTATATCTATATTTAAGCATGAGGTAATACTAATATCTCCAAATCTAATCTTATATCACATGGTTCATTACAGCTTTCACCCCTTGGTTATCTGTCACCATCAGGAGGCTATGGATTCTATAGCCTCAGAAGTTACACTGAAAGATTAAAAAAAAAAAAATCATTCTTAGAGCTTTCAGGGGCTTTGATCGATATCAGACCCATCTCTTTATAGATGAAGAAACTGGAACCTATGTATAGTCCTTTTTTACCCATAGTATATAAGACCTGGAAATAGAATCCTCATTCTTTACCGAGTTACCAATCTAATTTTTCCAGTATGAAACATCACATCACAAACGTTTACCCTATGTACAACAGAATGAAACACTTCCCAGTTTTGCGCCATCCTCACGATCATTGTTATGTTTGACCCCATTATTGCAGCTACTGTGTCAGTCCATCACATTAAAGGTTTTCATCTTTTCCGTTGACCCTCTGCTTTGCCAAGCATGATATCCTCCAGGGACTGTTCCCTTCTGATAAAATGTCCAAAGTATGTGAGAAGTCTTGCCATCCTTGCTTTCAAGGAGCACTCTGGCTGTACTTCTTCTAAAACAGATTTTTTTCATTCTTCTGGCAGTCCATGGTGTATCGATATTCTCTACCAACACCATAATTCAAAGGCATCAATTCTTCTTCAGTCTTCCTTATTCATTGTCCAGCTTTCACATGCGTACCACCACCACCACTAGGTTTTACTAAGTGTTCCTTTTTCTGTTTCAGGGTCCCATCCAAGATACCCTATTACTTTTAGTTGTTCTGTCTTCTTAGGCTCCTCTTTGTGGCAACAATTCCTCAGACTTGCCATGTTTTCGATGACCTTGACAGTTTTGAGGAGTACTGATCAGGTATTCTGTAGAATATCCCTAAATTTGGGTTCATCTGATGTTTTCACATGATTAGATGTGAGTTATGAGTACGGAAAAGGAAGAACACAAGTAAATTGCCATTTTTGTCACATCATACCGTGGATACCTAGTATCAACATGACTTAATCCTGATTGCATTAACCTTCATCACCTGGCTAACATAGTTTTTGGCAGGTTTCTTCACCTAAAGATACCACCCCCATTCCCCTTTCCATAATACGTTCTTTGGAAGGAAGTCACTTCATAGCACACACTTAAGGAGTGGGAGTTATGCTCCTCCTTTCCCGTACTCATAACTCACGTCTAATCATGAGAAAACATCAGATGAACCCAAATTTAGGGATATTCTACAGAATACCTGACCAGTACTCCGCAAAACTGTCAAGGCCATCGAAAACATGGCAAGTCTGAGGAATTGTTGCCACCAAGAGGAGCCTAAGAAGACAGAACAACTAAATGTAATAGGGTATCTTAGATGGAACCCTGAAACAGAAAAAGGAACAATTGGTAAAACCTGGTGGTGGTGGTAGTATGCCGTAAAATCGATTCCAACTCATAGCAACCCTAAATGCTAGAGTAGAACTGCCCCACAGGGTTCCCTAGGCTGCCCATCTTTACAGGGAACAGATCACCAGGTCTTTTCTCCTGTGAAGTGTCTGGTGGGTTCAAAATGCCAACCTTTCATTTAGCAACAGAGTGATAACCATTTGGCAACCAGAGCTTGTTAGTAAAAATTAAGGAAATATTAATAAATTATGGACTTTAGCTAATAATAATGTAACAACATTGGTTAATTAGTTGTGTAAATGTATAATACTTAAATGAAATATTCACAATAGGAGAAACTGAGTGTGGAGTATAAGGGAATGCTCTATACTCTCCTTGCAACTTTTCTGTAAATCTACTTATAGAAATCTAAAATAGTTTTCTATACAGCTAATCTAAAATAAGTTTATTTAAAAAATTACAGTGGAATACTCAGTTTCAGTTTACAGTGATGGAAAAACTGCATTGATTAAGGGTAGGATTGCAGAGCTGATTAATGAAATTGCTGTTAATAAGTTTTACACTTGTAAAAGGTTGAATTGGCAGAAGTTGTGTGGTAGATATATTTACAACAATGACAAAAAAAAAAAAAGAAAGTAGCTGCTGAGGCTGCTTATATATAAGCAAACACCTAATGGGATTTGGTTCATGGGTCATGTTTTCATGGGACATCCCAGTTAATTGGTCTAATAATGTGTTTAGTACTTCTGTTTTACCCCCTAGTTTGTTGTGTAGTACCTGGCGTCCTAAAAGCTTGCAAACAGCCACGCAAGACGCGACGATTGGTCTGTATTCACCGGAAGCAACAGAGGGAGAAGAGTCAGGAATAGAAGGAGGAAATGGAATGTGTGGCTAATTGCCTCCATGAAAAACTGCCTCCTCTGCCAGGAGACCAAAGAACTGGATGGTGCCTGGCTACCATTACTGAACATTTGGATCAAAGATCCTATAGAACAATCCTGATCAAAAAGGGGAAAATGCAGCACAGAATTTCACATTCTCATGGACTCCAGACTTTCTGGAGCCGTGAAGGTTGGATGAAACTCCGAAACTATTGCTCTAAAATAATCTTTAAACCTTAAACCAAAAATATCCCCTGAAGTCTTTTTAAAACCAAACCAGCTTTTAGCTTAACTAGTAAAAACTGTCTGTCTTGAGCATTATGCTCTTCTAAGATCTCTCTATATGGCTTCAAATTGATGACAGCAACTCAAAAGATTAGAAAGGAACCTTAGGGAGGGAGTTTACGTTAATGGAGAAGGAATAACTCAGGAAGGAAGGTGAGAATGTAATCGATGTCACTGAAATGTATGTAGAAACTTGAATTGGTATACGGTTTTGCAGTGTATATTCTCAACAACAACAACAACAAAAATAAAATATTTAAAAAAATCAGTATCATAAGTATTGGATACCCTTTTGCAAGTTTTCTTAAACGTTTTAAATATGGTGGTTGGATGTATACGGTGTTTTGTTTTAAAACCAACAATCTGTAGTGTAAATCTTCAAGTGTTTGAATACAACACATGCTTAAAACAATGATTCTTAATTTGGAGTAGCTTTACACCTTTAAGCATATTAGCATTTTATCTAAGTAGTTGAAATCACACTGTAAAAAAAGTCAGCTGTGTTAGGGTCTATTTCTAGCTGTGTCATTATCCAGCTGTGGCAACTAAGAGATTATTTCATCTCTCTTTCATCAGCCTTTCTGCCCAGGCACAGACGTATCAGTGCCTGTTCAGGACACTCGAAAGCATGCATTTCTTAGTAATATAGTGATTAAAAAAAAAAAAAAAAAACCCAGTGCCATCGAGTCGATTCCGACTCATAGCGACCTTATAGGACAGAGTAGAACTGCCCCATACGGTTTCCAAGGATCGTCTGGTGGATTCAAACTGCCAACCCTTTGGTTAGCAGCCATAGCACTTAACCACTACGCCACCAGGGTTTCCAATATAGTGATAGCAATAATTATTTCCTATTGCTAGTACCAGAGTGATTTCATTAATCCTTCTTGTTCTATTGGAACAAGGTCTCTAGAATCCAAAGTCTAGATGATTTATTCTCATGTAAATCTATTTTTATTATTATTATACAGTGTTGAGGTTTGAAATTTAAATTTTTTAGAAACAAGTGGAATTTTAGCATGTTATATATTGATGGGGATCACAAACCATGTGGTCCCAGCCAAATGAGCTGAGGATTCAAGAACTCAATGGACATAAAGTTGGGGCTAGAGAATCTGTGCATATTGGTGGAGCTTTACTCTGGTAGCCCTTTCTCTACCCGAATAGGGCCTGACAGAATTAAAGATCATAACAGGAATATGCTACGCCACAAGCTTTATATAAAAAAAAAAAAGCTTTATATCCTGGGAACTTATATCCCCATTCCACATGAACTTACATTAACAATCAGATAGGTCTACAAATAATGGGTTCATCTTGGTTCTTAAACCAAACTTGACATCTGTGAGGACAGACCAGGATCCTGTTCAAATGGAGCTCATGTTGTTGTTGAACACAGGCTGTACAGAGTGTGAATCTAGGTAAATTACTGTCTATGTGATGAGATTAACACGGCGTAGAAAGAAATGAAGGGCTCTTAGGGAGTGAAAACTAAGAACCAAGACACCAGAATCTGGCTGAGGTTGTCTATTGGTCAATTATTTGACTTAATTAAGTAAATTGATCTGGGCCATACAATGGAGACATTGGGCTCCTTGATCACTGAGGTCATCCCCCACTTTCATGTCAGTATTTTCTATACTCTTCCTTACTCTTTTCTATATCTTCATTTCACTGTATTGATCGATGCCTGTCCATTCTTTTCGTCCTCTATAGGCTAAAGGCATATCTAAAAACACAGGTGAAATTTGAACTTTTCACTTGACCCATGTTTATTTAACTACTTCTAAGTTCAAGGTGGAAACCCTGGTGGTGTAGTGGTTAAGTGCTACAGCTGCTAACCAAAGGGTTGGCAGTTCAAATCCACCAGGTGCTCCTTGGAAGCTCTATGGGGCAGTTCTACTCTGTCCTATAGGGTCACTGTGCGTTGGAATTGACTTGATGGCACTGGGTTTGGTTTTTGTTTTTCTTTTTAAGTTCAAGGTGTTGTGAGTATTCGAGTGGTATTTTCAGAATCAAAATAATGAGAACATATGGACTGAAAAGGGAGATTCTTCTATGTATGCATTTATTTACATTCATCTAAAAATTATTTGAAACAACTTACATAGGTACACAGTTTAGTGAGTTCTGGTTGGAGAGAAACTAAGGATAAGGAAAAAAATTCTTAGATGTAAAATATTACATTAAATCAGATTTTCTTAAATAAAACAAAATTCAAAAAGGTTGCACTGGAATATCCAAGACATATAGTCACACTAACGGTGGAGGATGCAAAAGTATATTCGCTACTGTCCTTAAGCAACTTAGTGTCCCCTCGGGGCAATACATTGCAGTAAGTCTTAGTAAAAGTGCCCATGAAATGATATACAGTCTAATTCTCCTTTTGGGAGGCAGGACATGTTCCCAAGAACAGGTAAAATAAGCTTACAAGATAATACACTTTATACACATCCACGTAAGTAGAGCTGGAAGGAGATTCTGCAGACATTCAGGAGAAGGTATATGTGAGAAAGCATAGGAGATACAGCACTGTGACTAAGCATGGGTAGTAGGGACTCCCTCGGGATCCCTGGTAGTGAAGTGATTAAGAGGTCAGGCTGCTAAGCAAAAGGTTTGCAGTTTGAATCCACCAACTGCTCCTTGGAAACCCTATGGGGCAGCTGTACTCTGTTCCATAGGGTCACCATGAGTTGGAATTGAATCAACGGCACACAACAACAACCACAGCACTAAAGACTTAGGTGGAGGTGAAGCATTTGAGTCAAGTCTTAGATAGATGTAGAGGCACCTCCGGGCGAATTATGGAAAAAGTTGGGTATGAATACGTTGGGTTTAGAAAACCCTGTGTAGACAGCCTGACTGAAGAAGATTCTTTGGCAGATAAGGGAAGACAGAGTTGGAAATACCAGGGAGGATCAAGAATGTCAGCCATAGAACTTTAGGGGTTTAGTCCTCAGGGTCTTTTCTACCGCTGAACAAACCTGATCTGCAAAGCAGAATTGACCTAGGCAGTAGGACTCTATTGCCCCAATAGTTCATTCCCCTTTGAGTTCCGTTAAAAAAGGAGAACTCATTATTTCATTCATTAATGACGCACATTTATCTGCACTTGCTGAGTGCCTTGTTCTAGAACCACCACATTGAACAGGACACAGTCTCCCTTTTAGAGGAGGCCACCCTACAGGTAAACAAAGGTGAAAATTCAGTTCACTAAGTTTTAGTAAAAGTGCCCATGAAATGATAGTCTAATTCTAATTAGATTCTTTAATTGATTTGCTATTTAATTCCTATTCTCAGTGGAGTCCCATATACTTTGTAAGCAGACAGAAAGTCTGAGTAGAAACTCATATGAGAGACAATCCAATTTGTCAAATACTGGAGGCCTATGTTTTATTTGTGAATAATAATTCAGAACCGCCCTATGTCCTGATCAGCCATGCAAACTGAAATGGGCCTACAGACCAGCTCTCTAAGACAGCTCACAGGCGTTACTAATGGGTTGTCACTGCTTTGCTGGCACAGGGAGGCACCCAGGCCTGCAGCCCTCTACCTCAGGCTGGATCTCCTCCTTCAACTTCTCTTAGCCCAGGGCCTGGCTTATGGGCAGTTACCTGGTGAAGGTTGCTAGTGTCTTTTGCCCTCACCTGAATTGTTGAGATTGGAAGTAGCGAGTCATACCTGCGATCCAGTTTGTACTAACAGCTGGTCCTGCCCACCATCACTTGAGTCCCACAAAAAAATGTAGAGGCAACAACCTCCCGTAGGCATCTTCACCAGCTCCCAAAGATCAAATTGATATAATAAACCCTGATTCCACATCATTGCTGGTGGCCCTGCTTCCCTGATCATGTGCCACCTGCACATGTTTTCCCCTCCCCTCTGTGCAGGCAGGTAGTGAAACAGGCCAGGACACTTCAGAGGCATTGAAGGAGATGGACCATTTCATCCAAAGGACCAATCTCTCTAGGATGATTGTGTTACATTGACAGTTATCAGTGTGTCTGGACAAACCTATGTGTCTAGGGTACTCAGTCATTGTGTGAAAATTAGACTTCAATTAGAAATGATGTTCAGGGACAAATAGTTGGCCTTTTTCTAAAAATGAAAAGATTTTGATTTTTTTTTTTCATTATGATGTACTTTTGCCAAAATCAAATGATCACCTTTGAAAAACAAAGAGAACAAAGATTGAGATTTCTCAGTCTCAAGAGAACCACCTTTTAAACTCAGTCTATGTAAAATACTTCTTGTATGCCTCCACCGAAGCTCATTAATTTAATTTTCATATGATTATTTCACCTAATGATTATGTAAGTCCCTCTGGTCATGTGGAAAATTAAAGATGTTAAACTAAAATATTTACACTGACGTTAGTGAGTAATGATTATTTATAAGGTATATGTGTGTTTTGAGTCAGAACTGACTCGATGGCAATGGGTATTGTGTCTGTGTGTTTTGGAAGCTTTGTTCATATAATCTTTTAAAAGTTGAAGTTAACGTTTGTTTTTGGTGTGTGAAATAAAACATGTGGTGCTTACTTTCAATTTCATGCAGTGTATAATTGATTTTAGAATACTTGTATGTGCCTTCTGCATTTGCTATAGCAGCAGGCTTTTTATTGAATCAGCTTATATTTCCAGAAAGGTGTCTTTAATCTCAGACCTAGGACAGCGCTTGGGTGATAATAAGCCTTAAAAAATGTTAGTGATTATTATCATAATTTTACAGGGAGGCACAAATAGGAAGTATTTATGGATCAGTTCTGCTTATAAAGTTTGAAATTACTAAGGTAACTATTAGTTATTTTAACATCGTGATAGGTTTGTCAGTGTTCTTGATTTGTAGGCCTCAAATATCTGTATGAGCAGCTGTTTGTATGGGAAAATACTATACATGGATTTGCATATTAGAAATGACACTGTCCTTTATCACCACTCATATTCAACATTGTGCTGGAGGTCCTAGCCACAGCAATTAGGCTAGATGAAGAAATAAAGGGCATCCAGATTGGCAAGGAAGAAGTAAAAGTATCTCTATTTGCAGATGACATGATCTTATACACAGAAAACCCTAAGGAATCCTCAAGAAAACTACTGAAACTAATAGTTCAGCAGAGTATCAGGATACAAGATAAACATACTAAAAGAACATTGAAGAGGAAATCACCAAATCAATCCCATTTACAGTAGCTCCCAAGAAGATAAAATACTTAGGAATAAATCTTACCAGAGATGTAAAAGACCTATACAAAGAAAACTGCAAAACACCTCTGCCAGAAACTAAAAGAGACCTACATAAGTGGAAAAACATACCTTGCACATGGGTAAGAAGACTTAATATTGTAAAAATGTCTATTCTACCAAAAGTGATCTATAGATTTAATGTGATTCCAATCCAAATTCCAGTGACATTTTTCAATGAGATGGAGAAACAACTCACTAACTTCATATGGAAGGGAAAGAGGCCCCGGATAAGTAAAGCATTACTGAAAAAGAAGAAAAAAGTGGGAGTACTCACTCTATCTGATTTTAGAACCTATTATACTGCCACAGTAGTCAAAATAGCCTGGTACTGGTACAACAACAGATACATAGACCAATGGAACAGAATTGAGAATCCAGACATAAATCCATCCACATATGAACAGTTGATATTTGACAAAGGCCCCAAATTAGTTAAATAGGAAAAAGACAGGATGTTTAACAAATGGTGCTGGCATAACCGGATATCCATCTGCAAAAAAATGAAACGAGATCTATACCCCACACAATGCACAAGAACGAACTCAAAATGGATCAAAGACCTAAATATAAAATCTAAAACGATAAAGATCATGGAAGAAAAAATAGGGATAACGTTAGGAGTCCTAATACATGGCAGAAACAATATACAAAACATTACTAACAATGCAGAAGAAAACAAACACCTATGCTCATCCAAAGACTTCACCAAAAGAGCAAAAAGACTACCTACAGACTGGGAAATGATTTTTAGCTATAACATTTTGAATCAGCACCTGATCTCTAAAATCTACATGATACTGCAAAAACTAATTACAAAAAGACAAATAACCCAATTAAAAATGGGCAAAAGATATGAACAGACACTTTACTAAAGAAGACATTCAGGTAGCTAACAGATACATGAGGAAATGCTCAGAATCATTAGCTATTAGAGAAATGCAAATCAAAACTACAACGAGAGCCCATCTCACTCCAACAAAAGGCTGGCATTAATCCAAAAAACACAAAATAATAAATGTTGGAGAGGTTGTGGAGAGATTGGAACACTTCTACACTGCTGGTGGGAATGTGAAATGGTACAACCACTTTGGAAATCAATTTGGTGCTTCCTTAAACAGCTAGAAATAGAACTACCATATGATCCGGCAATTTTACTTCTTGGAATATATCCTAGAGAAATAAGACCCTTTACATGAACAGGTATATGCACACCCATGTTCATTGCAGCACTGTTTACAATAGCAAAAAGATGGAAGCAACCAAGGTGTCCATCAACAGGTGAATGGATAAATAAATTATGGTATATTCACACAATGGAATACTATGCTTTGATAAAGAACAGTGATGAATCTGTGAAACATTTCATAACATGGAGGAATCTGGAAGGCATTATGCTGAGTGAAATTAGTCAGTTGCAAAAGGACAAATATTGTATAAGACCACTATTATAGGAACTCGAGAAATAGTTTAAACAGAGAAGAGAATATTCTTTGATGATTATCAGGGGGAGAGGGAGAGGGTTTTTCACTAATCAGATAGTAGATAAGAACTACTTTAGGTGACAGGAAAGACAACACACAATACAGGCAAGGTCAGCACAACTGGACTAAACCAAAAGCAAAGAAGTTTCCTGAATAAACTGAGTGCTTCAAAGGCCACCATAGCAGGGGTGGGGGTTTGGAGACTATGGTTTCAGGGGACATCTAAGTCAATTGGAATAATAAAATCTATAAAGAAAACATTCTGCATCGCACTTTGGAGAGTGGTGTCTGGGGTCTTAAACGCTAGCAAGTGGCCATCTAAGATGCATCAATTGGTCTCAACCAACCTGGAGCAAAGGAGAATGAATAACACCAAAGACACAAGGTAATTATGAGCCCAAGAGACAGAAAGGGCCACATAAACCAGAGAGTACATCAGCCTGAGACCATAAGAACTAGATGGTGCCCAGCTATAACCGATGACTGCCCTGACAGGGAACACAACAGAGAACGCCTGAGGGAGCAGGAGAGCAGTGGGATGCAGACTCCAAATTCTTGTAAAAAGACCAGACTTAATGGTCTGACTGAGACTAGAAGGACCTCGGTGGTCATGGCCCCCAGACATTCTGTTAGCCCAAGACAGGAACCATTCCCAAAGCCAACGCTTCAGACAGGGATTGGACTGGACAATGGGATAGAAAAAGATGCTGGTGAAGAATGAGCTTCTTGGATCAAGTAGACTTTTGAGACTATGTTGGCATTTCTTATCTGGAGGGGAGATGAGAGGGCAGAGGAGGTCAGAAACTGGTGGAATGGACTCAAAAAGAGAGAGTGGAGGGAGGGCACAGGCTGTCTCATTAGGGGGAGAACAATTAGGAGCATATAGCAAGGTGTATATAAATTTTTGTATGAGAGACTGACTTAATTTGTAAACTTTCACTTAAAGCACAATAAAAATTAAAAAAAAAAGAAATTACACTGTCGAAGTTCCATTATTAAATAAGGTCACATCAAAAATCCCTACGAATTCAGGTGATTCTTGGCTGCTCTCAGTATACTTCCAAGATATATATAAATATACATATATATAGCATTTAAATGCCTTAGTTTTGTAGCAGTTAAGCACCAGACTACTAACTGAAAGGTTGGAGGTTCGAGTCCACCCAGAGGAGCCTCAAGGGAAAGGCCTAGAAAATATCAGCACAAAGGACTAAAGGACCACATAAGCCAGAGACTCCCCCAGCCTGAGACCAGAAGAACTAGATGGTGCCTGGCTACCACCAACAAGCACTCTGACAGGGATCACAGCAGAGAGTCCCGGAAAGAGTGGGAGAAAAATGTAGACAAGAATTCAAATCTTTGTAAAAAGACCAGACTTAAACTTGTCTGACAGAGACTTGAGAAACCCCCAAAACTATGCCCCCCAGACATTCTGCTAACCCAGAACTGAAACCATTCCCAAAGCCCACTTTTCAGACAAAGATTGGACAGGCCTATAAAACAAACAATAACACACACAAGGAAGGTGCTTCTTAATTCAGTCACATACACGAGACCAAATGGGCAACTCCTGTCCAAAAGAAAGACGAGAAGGCAGGAAGGGACAGCAACTGGACAAATGGGTACAGGGAACCCAGGATAGAAAGGGGGGAGCTTGCTGTTGCATTGCAGGAATTGCAGCACAAAACAATATGTGTATAAATTTTTGAATGAGAAGTTAACTTGAGCTGCAAACTTTCACCTAAAACACAATAAAAGGAAGTCCTGAAGGTCCATTTCTGAAGGGTCACATCCATTGAAAACCCTATAGAGTGCAGTTCTACTCTGTATGCATGGGGTCGCCATGAGTAAGAATCGACTCTAAGGTTCTGTGTTCTAATGAAGTTGGGAGAAGTTCCAGAATTTAACTAAGTGAAAGCAACAAAACAGACTTGAGATCCAGATGCCAGGTGGTCTCCTATCCACCTTCACTAGTCTAAGCAACCTACTCCTACCGATAATTCTTGCAGGACATGACTTCAGATTATCAGTTTTTAACGTTCTGTGAACTACCAGGGTTATTCGACGTTAGTTGAAACCATAAACACCAAAACTAAGAGTGACAAGAGTCTACTGAATAGGTATAGTGGAACTTGTTCTCAGTAAATTACCATTCTCAATAAATAGAATTTTGAAAGCTTCAGCCCTGTGCATTAGATCAATGGACATCCACAGCTAAAGCAGAAGTGTCATAATGCAATGCAAAGCTGCACTTCAGAAATTCCAAGTGTATCTGTGAGTGTAACAGAAAGACCCAAATCAGAAAGTAAAATTTGCCATCGTCATTCGGAATTTCTCAAGCTTACTGGCAAGTACATATTTTTAAACTCTGTTTTTGTTTTAATACCCTGATGGAAAAGGAACAGTCTGACAGTCTAAAAAACTTTCAAAATTCAGCTGCCAGACAAATATTATGCCCTTAGCAAGAGACATATCAAGGGGGGGATGGAACTGAGGAAAACAAGACACAGGCCTCAGCTTCCCAGATAGGCTAATGAGAGAATTGAACTACACAGTTACCATGTGGAAAAAATGAATAATATAACCTTATAATTATCTTTGAGGCTTCTTGATGTAATGAAATTGCTTGCACAGTGTATAAGTTACAGTTTTGTATCCTTAGGCAGTAAATTCTCAGTGGGGTTCAAAATTGACCTTCTTGCCCAGAAAGTTTGAGGAGCCTATCATTTCAGAAAGACAAAAGCAAAAATAAGGCGTATGAAATAGTAGGATTCTTTTTATTTTTATTAAGATAATCGAATCCTTGAGGGAGCTCCCTGGGGAACAACAGAACTCAACATTTAGGAAGGACCTTCAAGGTCACCTTACCTTATTGAAGGGGCATCAGGCCTATCAGATGCTCTGCAAAGAAAGTGTCCCATGATCTCCTAAGTCTGAGGAACTTCATGTATCGTATTGCTGTCCTGGTAACAATTCACATTAGCATGCTAAAGGCTCTGAAAGTCCCGCATTAAAGAAATTATTTGAAGTTTAACCGTGTTTCCTAACTTACTTGACCAGAGATTCCTTTTCTGCCCTAAAACCTTTGCACACTGGTAGATGTTCATTAAATCCAAATCTGAATTTGTCCCTAATAACTTCCTACTCAAGGTGCGGTCCGTCGACTATCAGCTTCAGCATCACCTCACGGGATGTTAGAAATGCAGAGTCTCAGGCCTCACCCCAGAGCTACTCAGTCAGAATCCATTTTTTAACAAGATCCGCAGGTAATTCATGTGCACGTTCAGTTTTAAGAAACACAAGTCTAGTATTTACTCTGATTTATCTCCTCACTTCCATAAAGTGATTCACAAGTTAGGGTCCTGCTCAGAAGATATCTCAGGAGATGCCGTTAAATAATATGGAAACCACCGGCAAGTTGTTGTACTTGCAAGTAGTGTCTGTATGGTCCTCTTCTGTGGTTTCCGTGATGCTGGGAGATGTCTTCTGGAGGCCTGAGTGAGTCTTTACAGTGCGGCCCATTTGCTCAGTGAGTTTTGATTGATGGAACTTCAGATTACAAGTAGCAGACAGATAAACAAGCCTGCTTCTTTTCCCACGCAGTGTCAACTGGTGGAGTTTATAGAACCGGATGTACTTAACAAAAATCAGAGCATGACTAACCCGTCAAGAAGATTTCCATACGCACAGAAAGGGCAAGGAAGCACCAAATTGCAGCTTGCTGTTGAGAACTGCAATTTATATTACTTTCAAATGTGACTGTTGGTTTGTCTAGGGAGAATCAAAACATTGCTCATTATGCAAAATACCCACAGAAATATCTCTATCAGAAGTAACAAAAGTGTACAATTGATAGAGAAGTGACACAGGGAACTTCCTGGGGTTGATGGAAATGGTTTGCATCTTGATAGGGGCTCCCTGGGTATATTCACTTGTCAAACTTAGCTCATTCACTTTTACCAGTTGCCATCGACTCAACTCCAACTCATTCAGAGTAGAACCGTGCTCGTAGGGTTTTCAATGGTCGATTTTTTGGGAAGTAGATCACCAGGCCTTTCTTCCAAGGTGCCTCTGGGTGGACTTGAACCTCCAACCTTTCTGTTAGCACCAGGACGTCTTTAACCATTTGCGGCAACCGGGGCCTCCTGTTGTTCACATAAGACCTGTATGTTTCACTGTATATTAATTAGGCCTCAGTTAAAACAAAAAGGAGAATATTTTATCTTAAGAAATTTGGATATAGCTGATAGTAGATTAGATGCAGCAGTGCAGGCTGTCAGGAATACTTTGATGAAAACCAGCTTTTGAAAATGCCCCTCACGTAATACATAGAGAGTGTTTTATAGGCAGGAACGGCCCTGTGCATTGTGTAGGCTGGTTTACATTGAGCCCATGGGCATGCCAACCCGTGATGCCTGTTCTCTAGAGTAACTGTGCTCTAGAGTGGTCTGAGCGTGGGCTGTGGGGATGGGCTGCCTGGGCTCAGATACTGGCTCTGGTCCCAGGTGAACCCAGGCATTTGACTTGATCTTTCTGTACCTTAGTTTCCTTATCTCTAAAATGGTGATGATGAAAATATTCCCTTCATGGGGTTGTTTGGAAGACTGATTGATCTAATCTTTGAAAAAATCCTGGAATAGTCCTGGCACATGGCGAACACTGTTATTGTTGGGCACTGTCAAGTCGATTCTGACTCATAGCAACTCTCTGTGACAGGGTAGAATTGCCCCATAGGGTTTTCTTGGAAGCAGATAGCCAGGTCTTCCTCCCACAGAGCAGCTAGGTGAATTCAAACCATCAACCTTCGATTTGCAGGGAAGTGCTTGACCATTGTGCCACCAGGACTCCTATTGCAAACGTTGTATACATGCTTATTAAATAAGTAAAATGACTCCACTAAACGAGCTACTACTCCCATCACTATCGTCTTTTCCAGTTTTATTTCCTTTACATCACTGATGACTGTTTAAAATAATCCTATTAAAATGATTTTTTTTTTTTTTTTGCTTGTTGATTGTCAGTTACCCACCCACCATTTGGAGACATATGAACCTGATCTGCTTTATTCATTGTTGTAGCCCTGAGGGACTGTAGCAGTGCCTGATGCACAATAGATAATAATACATTGAATGGAATGAATAAATGCATCAATATAGTTTATATGAAACCAGTTCTTAAAGAAATGAGTCCTGGAGATGTAATTTCATTTCCTTAAGTGCTGTTTAAACTATTGTGCACTTTTTATGTGTACTGAGTGGTAAGTAGACAGCTATCTGGGAGGAGGTAGCTGCTTTGGATAGGGTCAAGAAAGTCTCTTGAATAATTAGATGGAGCCAGTAATTGAAAAAACCCAGGCCATGAGCATGTCAGTTAGAGGGAACTGCCAGTGGAAAGCTCTGAGCACCTAATGATTATGACATGTCCCAGGATATGAAAAAAGTTAATATATCATATTTAGATTAAGATTTCCTCTCCAGAGAAACAAGAAAATTCTGCATTTAAGTATAATTTAAGCTAAGGCATTTATTATACTCTCTAAATATGTTAGATTTACCTTTTTTTACCTTTAGGATAGTACCTCAACTAAGATTCAGCAGTTTATACAAAGCCAAATTAATAACTGAAAATTTCTGACCTCCACATTTGGCAAATGCTCTAATTCCATTAATTGGTGCGCTTGGCTTTAAAAACTCCATGAATTCAGGGACCTGATCGTAGTTTTCTTTGTAGCTCTGAGCATCCCAGATGCCTTGCTTTTGTTAAGCACACTAAAAAACCCACCAAAAGGAAAAAAAAGCACACTAGATATATAATTAAGTTAAATGAATTGGATTTGAAAGTCTAGAACACTTAAACAAGAGCTTCAGATCCAGAATTTAGAATGAGGCTTAGTGTCTTGCTGAGACTGCCTGTCACCCATACAACCCAAAAGCTGGACCATTCCTGGTATCTCACAAGTCATTATTGACCTTGCTAGGCCTGGAGCTCATATACACACGTGCAGGCACACGTACACATACATGTACAAAATTTAAAATATAGCTGTGGTCAAGGACAATGGATTCTCTTTAAGTACCAAGAGTTGAGAGATAAGCCTCTCAGAGCAAGAGCTAGCAATACTGCAAAACATGTTTTGGTTCCAGTTGATGTTTGAGTCAGAGAACAGCAATTCGAATGTTTATTTCTAAGTGGCTCAGGTAACACACATTTACATTTGAAAGACAGCAAAGTATTTGTCCAGTGGCACGTTAAGTATTTATTATTTTGTTGAGACTAGCTAGCTTTCTTTGAGTACCACCATGCAGCCAGTGCTGTTTTAGGGTGGAGGACCTTATTGTCTTATCGTTCCCTAAGCTTTTTAGTAGAAAATATTTGATATTTGACCAAATGAGTGCCACTTTCCTTCAACTACCTCCCGGGACCTGAAATTCTGAATTTTTTCTAACATATTGATACATTAGCCCTCTGAGCTGCCTTCCCCAACATCATTTGCATAGACTGAATTGAACAAAGACCTTAATCTTGAATCAGTATTTGGCAAAAAGTTTCTACCTCAACATTTACCTGTGTACACCACCACTCCCACCAGGTGCCTTCAAGTTGATCCTGACTCACCACGTTTGTCAGAGTGGAACTGTGCTCCATAGGGTTTTCAATGGTTGATTTTTCAGATGTAGATTGCCAGGCCTTTCTTCCAAGGCATCCCTGTGTGGACTTGAACTTCCAGCCTTTCAGTTAGCAACCAAGCATGTTAAATGTTTGTACCACCCAGGGACTACGTATGCACAGAGGGACCTAATCAAGTTCTCTAAAACTGTGTTTCTCAAACTTTAATGTACATACATATCCCATTGGGGATTCTGTTGAAAGGCCAATTTGAATTCAGTAGGTTTAGGGTGGGGCCTGGGATTTTGCCTCTCCAGCAAGCTCCCAGGTGATGCCATGGGGTTTCGAGGGTCCTGAGGGAAAGACATTTATCACTCTGCTGAAGACTAATTCTCTCTTCTTAGGAAACCTTGTTCTCGTCCTTAAAACATAATTGCATATTCTTTGCCTCTGGAGGTCCTGATGCAGTGGTCAAGAGCTACAGCATGCTACGACCAAAAGGTCGGCAGTGGAAATCCACCAGCCATTCCTTGGAAACCCTATGGAGCGGTTCTACTCTGTCCCGTAGGGTTGCTATGAGTCAGGATTGACTTACTGGTAATGGGTTGGTTTGGCTTTTTGGTTTTGCCTCTAACATGGGTGAATATAAACCCCCTAGACTGTGGGTGCAGGCAGGGTGGTTTAGTGGTAGAACTGTCAGTCTCCACATGGGAGACTCGGATTTGATCCCAGGCCACTGTACCTCATAAGCATCCACCACCCATCTGTCAGTGGAGGCTTTCAATGCTGAAGAGGTGTCAGCAGAGCTTCCAGACTAAGACAGACTAGGAAGAATGGCCTGGTGATCTACTCCCGAAAAACCAGCCAGTGAAAACCCTATGAACCACAATGGCCTGATCCCCAGCAGATCATGGGGATTGCACAAAACCTGGCAGCATTTTTGTTCCAGTGGGCATGGGGTCGCCATGAGTCAGAGGCTGACTTGACATCAGCTAATAACAACACCAGCAGCTCTGTGAAGAGATACCCAGCTATGCGGGATGAGTACAAAACAAACAGTTATTATACACTGTCAGTAGCAATGTTCACAATAGCTTAGAACTGGATTTCTGGATTTTTCTTTGTTTTTTTTTGGATGAGCTGAAGTGTTATGTTTACATCACATTCAATTTTAAGGGAAAAAATTTTTGAGATAGTTTCTCCATGAGAAAGCCCTTCTGTTCTGTTTTTAAAACTTTGCCCTCATTTTTCTAGTATCTTGAGGTGGGCAGTAGGAAACCTGCTTAAATTCACCCCTCTGTCACTTTGAGCCTTCTAATGATACTTTTCTGGCACCAGCGTCAGCAGATCCTGCCTTTATGCCGAGTTGAAAGGACCACGGGAAGTACTGCTTCATTTCTGCCAGGAAAAGCCAGGGACGCTCTGACAATGTGATTTCTTTCCCTGAAACATAGAAGGATGATTGGCGAATAATGAAACATAGCGCAGCAATCGTTCTTCACTGAGGACCAACTCCGTAAGCAAAGTGCTACTTTAACTCTCAGTAGTTTCTGGGCAAGGCCTAAAATAAATCGTAATCCTTAGGGAAGAAAAGTTCTATGTCTTTCGAATGGTATTTAAGAAAGTAGGAAATCCATTACAATTTGATTTTTACTCTATTCATGGAAAATCAAACAAGCTAGTTTTTTTTTTAATTTTTTTTCCCACACACAGGCATGCATATACACAAGCGAAGTCGAATTTAAATTTAAGCCATTCTTGTGCAGACTGAGCTCCAGACATAGAGATCCATAGAATGCAGAGGAAAACTTCACTGAATGAGAATGAAAGTGCCAAAAAGTAGAAGATTGTCATAACGAGATGATCTTATAGTAACGAACAGTAGGAGCTCTGTACATACCGAGATTTGTAGCTTAGCCTCATGGAAGGTAAAAGTCCAGTTTGCTCTCCCAATCAACATAGTTAAAGGGAAACCTGATTTCTGAAGATTTAAACCCTGGATTAAATCAATCTTAGAAGAAATACAACTAGAATGCTCTTTAGAAGTGAGGATGACAAGTCTTCAACTCACTACCTTAAACACGTAATCAGGAAAATCCAATAGCTAGAATGGGACATTATGTTTGGTAAAGTCAGAGAAAACAATGAAAATCCACGATGAGATGGATTGACACAGCAACCCCAACAGCGGACTCAAACATGCCAGCGATCATGAAGATGGCACAGGATTGGGCAATGTTTCATTCCGTTGTGTGTGGGGTTACCATGAGTCCAGGCCAACTCAATGGCAACTAACAACAATCACAAGTGGCCTCTATGAGTCAGAAAATGTAGGCGTCACGTGGAGCTGGAATGGGTATGGATGAGGCAGGCCATTAAAAATCATAGTGTTTGACAATGGAATATTACACATCGATAAAGAACAGTGAGGAATCTGTGAAACATTTCATAACATGGAGGAACCTGGAAGGCATTATGCTGAGTGAAATTAGTCAGTTGCAAAAGGACAAATATTGCATAAGACCACTATTCTAAGAACATGAGAAATAGTTTAAACTGAGAAGAAAACATTCTTTTGTGGTTACGAGAGGAGGGAGGGAGGGAGGGAGGGTGGGGGGGCATTCACTAATTAAATAGTAGATAAGAACTACTTTAGGTGAAGGGAAAGACAGCACACAATACAGGGGACATCAGCACAGTTCGTCTAAACCAAAAACAAATAAGTTTCCTGAATAAACTGAATGCTTCGAAGGCCACTGTAGCAGGGGCAGGGGTCTGGGGACCATGGTTTCAGGGGACATCTAAGTCAATTGGCATAATAAAATCTATCAAGAAAACATTCTGCATCCCACTTTGGAGAGTGGCATCTGGGGTCTTAAACGCTAGCAAGCAGCCATCTAAGATGCATCAATTGGTCTCAACCCACCTGGATCAAAGGAGAATGAAGGACACCAAGGACACAAGGCAATTACGAGCCCAAGAGACAGGAAGGGCCACATAAACCAGGGACTACATCATCCTGAGACCAGAAGAACCAGATGGTGCCTGGCTACGACTGATGACAGCCCTGACAGGAAACACAACAGAGAACCCCTGAGGGAGCAGGAGAGCAATGGGATGCAGACCCCAAATTCTCGTAAGACCAGACTTCATGGTCTGACTGAGACTAGAAGGACCTTAGTGGTCATGGCCCCCAGACCTTCTGTTGGCCCAGGACAGGAACCATTCTCGAAGCCAACTCTTCAGACATGGATTGGAATGGACAATCGGTTGGAAAGGGATGCTGGTGAGGAGTGAGCTTCTTGGATCAGGTGGACACTTGAGACTATGTTGGCATCTCCTGCCTGGAGGGGAGATGAGAGGGTGGAGGGGGTTAGGAGCTGGTGAAATGGACACAAAAAGAGAGAGTGGAGGGAGAGAGCGGGCTGTCTCATTAGGGGGAGCATAATTGGGAATGTGTAGCAAGGTGTATATGGGTTTTTGTGTGAGAGACTGACTTGATTTGTAAACTTTCACTTAAAGCACAATAAAAATTATTAAAAAAAAAAAAATCATTGTGTTTGAATAAACCAGAGGAAGGAAGGTAAAACCAGGGATGAGCCCAAACCATTCAGGATATGCCCAGCTGAAGCCTCCATGATCTGAGGCTTCCAAAAAAAAAAAAAAAAAAACTGAGGATGACAGTGGATTTTTATAGCTATGTTTAGCCCAAAGAAAATAAAATTGCTACTTGGAAATGTATAATATCAAGAGATAGCAAAAAAATGATTCATTCCTTGTTTGTACCCTGTCTCCCCAGAGAACTACCATTAAACTGCACTGGCATACCAAGCATTGTAAAGAAGAATTGGTGACAGATTAAGTAAGAAAGCATTTAGTTGTTTAAAATAAGCCCAGATGTTTCAGGAAAGCAGGTGACCATGGACTCAGGTAGTCCAGACTGCCTTTGAGAAATCATGGAGAAGAAAAGTGGTCTCAGAGGTTAGGAGCTCCTGGTGCATCCTTCTAGAATTTCACTTGGCATCTTTGTCAAGTACCCGTCAGAAACATGAAAATTATTTTAAAAAAAAAAAAAGAAAGTTTGAATTTGACCCAGTGGCAGTTAATACGGAACTTGTGGATTGGTATGTGATCTGGGTGCCAGTGGTGGGTCCTAAAAGGGAAGGGCTTCTTAAATGCCTCCAGGAAGCCAATATTTCCCCACTATAGAGAGTGTGGTCCACCGCAGTGCTGTTAACTGCCGTCGACTTGGTGCCTGAGTCATGGCGACCCTTGAACAATGGAAGGAAGCACCGCCTGTTCCTATGTCACCTCGTGATTAGTGACCAGTGGCAGCCGTGCGTGACGCTCATTGAGAATCGATCTCTGGTTTCTCAGACGGAAGGTGAGAATTCTACCACTGAACCACCGCTGCCCTTGTGGACCCTTTTACTCACTTGTATTATGTCCCTTCTGCCTTGGGAAGATGCTCTAGGCAGGAGCAACCTGGCCACAACTTTCTACCTATAAGTCCTGGGCATTTCAGGTATGTATTGGGGACCACCAGAGTGGTTGCCACAAGTACCTACTCATTTGATTTTGACTTCCAGTGCGGGAACAACTGATTTGTATCTTTTTCTTTCCTTTTTTTTTTTTTTTTTTAATTTGTACTCTGTAACAACTAGATGAAATAACTGCAACTCATGGTGAGAAGACGAGAGAATTTCCTGGGAGACTTTTTGAACGAGAATTCATAGATTTCACTGCCATCACTAGCTAAGGTGATACAATGACTTTGTTACCTATCAGTGCTTTTCAGATTGTGACCCATTTATGAACTATGGATTCAGTTTTGTGAGTTGAGAGCTACAACTTCTAAAAAATGAAAGAGAACATAATGGAGTCAAGTATAATACCGCAAGAAATGTCAGAGTATAGAACAGTTAACAAGGTTGAATGTTGGTCTGTGAAACTTTTGTTTCAGTTACACGTATGCACGTGTATATGAGCATAGCGAGGGATGATGAAAAATACATTTCTTACGTACGGGCATAACCAGAAAAATGTAAAACCATTGACCAACATTAATGTACTTCTCTTAGGAAGCTCTTAAAATGAAGCTTTTATTGGTAAAAGGGAGGAAGTACCATAACATGTCTGAGAATCTATTCTGCAGTCATTTTAATCCTTTCAACCTCCAACTGAAATTGTTGTTGTTGTTGTTAGGTGCCATCAAGTTGGTTCTGACTCATAGCAACCCTGTCACAACAGAATGAAACACTGCCCAGCCCTGTGCCATCCTTACAATCGTTATGCTTGAGTCCATTGTTGCAGCCACTGTAGTCAATCCACCTCGTTGAGGGTCGTCTTCTTTTCCTCTGACCCTGTACTTTACCAATCATGATGTCCTTCTCCAGGGACTGATCCCGCCTGGTAACATGTCCAAAGCATGTAAGGCGCAGTCTCGCCATCCTTGCTTCTAAGCAGCATTCTGGCTGTGCTTCTTAGCAGCATTCTGGCTGTGCTTCTTCCAAGAGAGATTTGTTCATTCTTTTGGCAGTCCAGTTGATGTAGGCATTGTTTTTATTGTATTTATAGATGACTTAAAAAGTTAAACTTACCCCTAGTGGCTGAAAAAAGTATAAACTAACTTGAACCTTCCTGGTTGTTTCTAAGTGTCAGAGCCTCAATTTGAGCATGGTTCTGCATTAACCACCATCTTGAGTATATATGTTTATCAGAGTTCAGGGTTGGAGAACAGAAGGGCAGGCCAGTTGGGGAAGGTGGAATGCATATTTCAGGTACATCCATGCTGCATGGTAAGGACTAGAATCTGAGTGTTGGAGGAAAGTCAGGGGCTATTTATTTGGTGGTTGTGTACATAAGAAGGTGGAATTGAAGACAGGCCTGAAAGTAGAAGTCAGTGGGAGAAATGGGAAAACAGGACACGAATTTGAGCTATATTTGCAAAAGATCAAAGCTGACTCCAAGATGGAGGAATTTCTGTATAAGCAGATAGCAGAAAGGTGATCAGCAAAGACCTAGAGGACAGGTAAGAGGCTGCAGGTGAAGTGAAATCCGGATATGCTTAGAGACTAGGAGAACAGGAACTCGCTTTTCCTTGCAGGTCAGTTAGAGGGCTGAGACTGAGTTTCAGAAAAAGTGAGTATGAGGTGTAGTTGGAAACAGCAGGTTGAGCTATGGATCAGTGACTGCTGTCCCCATCATTGCCCTACCTGGAACAGGGCTGGCTCAGGGCCTGGCTGAGAAAGCAAATTGCAGGTGCTTGTTTAATGAATTTGGCTGAGAGAATTATGGCCCTGAAGATGTTAGAACTCAAACTAGTTCAGATGGAAGAATTTCCCTTTCAAAGAATACACCAGCAAAACTAGAGCAGAGCTGGTTATGATGGAAATTTCCTATCTTTAGTTTTCATGGAAAGAGACAAGAGAAAGCGGAAATTGAAGAAAAATTCTCCTGTTGTCACTAGAAAAAAAAAAAAATTATCTTTATTAGTCTGAAATATAAAAGGGGATATATAGATATTTTTTATATTATTATTATATTAATATGTATTTTCTATGTTATTTTAATATGTATTAATGTTATAGTATATATTAATAAACTTGTAATGTCATCTTCTTAAATAAATTCTAAGCTCAAAATGAGGGGGACAAGAAACTCAAACAATCAAAAAATTACTCAGCTTCAAGCTACTATCACAAGTGTTGAAATTCCGTATGTGAATGAACAAAATCAGCATGTTGAACACCTAGAGGCTGTTTTCATTGTCCCCCAGTGGACACAAAGCCTTAATTATGGTTGTGTTCTGAACAGCCAAGTTTTGCAACGAGAATGGATACCTGAATGGAAATGTCACTCTTTGTACTTTTCTTTTGGGAAAAAAGAAAAATAAGAAGAAGGATTTTTTTCCAACAAAATGCAACAAATGTATGGATCATCATTCCAATTGTGACTATTAAATACCATAATTGTGTCACATCAGTTCTCCTTAGATTTTGCCATCAAATGAGTTTACTACAAACCTATGATCAGATTTTTGGCTTTCAGAAGTTTTTGAATTTCAGAATCTTGGTAAGAGATTGTAGACCTGTGTTTGGTATGTACTCTACTGGGGAGCTTGAACACAGTCTGACTGTTCACACTTCAGAACCCTGGTGACACAGTGGTTAAGACTTTGGCTGCTAACCAAAAAGTCGGCAGTTCGCATGCACCAAACACTCCTTGGAAACCTTGTGGGGCAGTTCTAGCCTGTTCTGTCAGGTCACTATGAGTCAGAATGACTCAACAGCAATGGGTTTTATGGGTTCATACCTCCGGATTGCTGTATGTGCAGGCACGTTCAACAAATGGAATACAATTGTTCAGACAACTTTGAGTGTCAGCAAGGATTACTTGGAGCCTGAGTTCTCCTGTAAGGGCCTTAGAAAGCCCAAAATATTAGCTGAAATTTAATTTAAATAATCACGTTGAAAGGGCTTGACTTCAGAACTAGTTCTCACTGCTTTGCCAAAAAGGTTATGTAGTATGTTTTGTGGAAATTTTTCCTTAACTCCATTGCCTTTCAAGTTCATGTTTGTTTCATTTCTAAGAAATTCTTCCCCTCATGATCAAAGCAGCAGGAACCTAGAAGTGACACGTGAAGATGCCAACGTTAAACCTTTGATCGACTGAGCCTAGTTGTTAGTTCAGCAAGGAAGAGAGAGATCACTCATCCATCTCAATTTACAACTCAGAGTTGCAGAAACCTAGCTGGCATGGAAAACATTGCCTGTCCTGAGTTAAATTTAGTGCAGAAACTGTCACACCTGGATGACTTACCCTTGTGGCACTGGTGGGCCCAGGAAGGTGTGACCGCCTCTGGCTTTGCTATCTGTAGTTTTTTCCATCGCACGTGGGACCCACTCATCAGGCCTGGGTTGAACCAATTTCTGAGTCAACAGATTCGGCATCATCAGCACTGTCAGCTGAGGTTAACCAAAGTTCTAATTAGACACAGGAAGTTTGTTAATGTAATTAGCTTTCTGGAGGACAGTTCCAAAAGGAAACAAATTCCTTGCAGTATCCTGTCCTTTCTTTCCATATGTTAGTTGGGTAAGAGGAAGCCCCAAACTTCAGAATTGGGAGTATAATTGTAAATGCCTGGAAGGAATTTTTTTTTTTTTTTTTTCCATTTAACTCTCTAATCACTGTAGAAAATGGTCCCTGGGTTGTACAAATGGTTTGGGCTTGACTAATAACCTAAAGGTTGGTTATTTGAACCTACCTAGAAGAAAGGCCTGAATTCTGCTTTGGTAAAGATTACAACCTAGAAAGCCCTATGGAACAGTTCTACTCTATAGCACGTGGGGTCGCCGTGAGCCGGAATTCACCTGATGGCAATAGGTTTACTTTTTTTTTTAACAACTGTACAGCAAGAATGGAGTCTGATATGTCAATAGGGAATTATTAATGAAGTGATGAAGATTTTAAGTTTAGGGAGAATATGGTTATTTTGATTTGCAAAGTGGAGGTCAGAAGTATTTCTTACATGTACGTTAAAGGGAAAGATGGTCCCCTTAGTGGCTGGCCACAGGAGAGCACTTTCTACTTGGAATGAGAGTGTCATTTCCAATGACATTTCGGCCTGAGAAGTTTCATAGAAGAGAATGGACCTGATGTGAGAGAAGGAAGAGACTAAGATGAAGGAATACTGGCCTAGCCTCAGAGAACTCCAAGAGCAGGCACAAAAAGGAATATTGAGAGAATAAATTTTTTTTTTAATGGATAATTTAAAAAATTTCCAAGGTTTGGTTTTGAATGTTGTTTACTATAATATTTCTTGTGGTATAATTGTCTAAGTGCTTATATCTTCTTTTTTCATTTCCTATTTTTTTTATAGCACCGACCATATGGTCTACCATGCTACGTGCTAGTAATTACAGTTTCCCAAAGGTTTGTGAAAATGAGGATGGGAAGAAGGAAAGATTCTAGGGTGATATATATATATGTGTGTGTGCGTATATATATTTATATATATACACACACTAAATATAAGTATATACAAATGTATGTACTATTTGTATGTATGATATGTATACATACGCACACACATATATATTTGTATGTACTAAAATCTTTGGTTTACCTCAAAATATATTATATAATGTATTTTTTATGTGGTAGACTGTTGCCCTGATTTACCAGTTGCCTTCCAGTTGATTCTGACACATGGGCACCCCATGTGTGTTAGAGTTAACTGTGCCCTGTAGGGGTTTGTGCATGTGTGTGGTAATTACATATGTAACAAATTATTTGCCACTCCAACATTCATCATGTGTACAAATCAGTGACATTAGTTGTCTTTATACTGTTGTTCACCCATTACTGTTGTTCACCCATTACTATTGATCCATAGGGTTTTCAATGGCTAGTTTCTTGGCAGTAGATCGCCAGGCCTTTCTTCCAACATGCTTCTGGGCAGACTCAAACCTCCACCCTTTTGGTTAGCAGTTGAGTGTGTTCATTGTTTACAACTAGAGAACATAACTGTGAGACTTACATCGATTGGGGCCAAATGTCTTTTTAATGTACAAAGTAGGTAATTTTATCTTAAGAATTATTGCCTTTCTATATGTTTTGGTAGCTTTAGTCTTAGTTGCATTAGAAACCACCACTGGGAACTCTTATCCTCAGGACTGTAGTACATGCTGAAGATTGTGGGATTATATGCTGATAGTTTTAAAGATAGTTAAAATAAAGCATTTTTTATATTACTTGTATGTTATACTATAACTCGTAAAGTTATCAATAACTTGTATGTTATTTAAGCACAACAGATACCAAACTAAAGAAGAATTACCTGGGTTCAGGATTAATGAATGTACTTACCTTGTTACTTTATCAAAAATGATTTAAAAAACCACCCAATATTAAGAATAAATTTATATCATTTCTCAGAAAGTTAGGGAAACTGACGTTCTCAGACTAGAACAATGAAGAATGCCATGGTTATTTAACACAGATGGAATTAATTGAAAGCAACAGCCAATTGACTGGAAACAACTACAACTTCATAGAGACAAAAGAGGACGTATCTTTTGGTTATAAATAGCAGAAAATCTTATCTCCAAATGATAGATAGATAGATAGATAGATAGATAGATAGATAGATAGATAGATAGATAGATAGATAGATAGATAGATAGATGATAGGTAGATAGATTAGATAAAATAGATAGATAGAGAGAGAGAGATAAAGGAGGGGGGATTGATTGGCTCATATAATTCAAAGACCCTGTCTTTGAACAGCGCTAATCACAGCTGCATTCAAGGAATCGAATGGTTTCATGTTTTCTTCTTCCTCTCCTCTCTCTTACACACTATTTCTTGGGTCTTAGTATCTGTTGGCTCCTCTTCATGTAATGCCCCCATCTGCTACTGGCTTATTCCCTTTTAACTCCAAACCCAGGAAACAGCCCTGCTCCCATTTGCTTCAGCAAAAACCTGGTGTACCTTTAATTGGACCAATTCAGATTACCTGCCAACTCTTGATCTAGTCACTGTGGCCATGGACTTTGATGCTCTGATAGGCCAGGCCTGGCAAACATGCTCTTCCCTAGAGTCAGGAGCAGAGTCATTCCATCAGAACCCTGTGTACTGAGGTTTTCTTATTTAAAAAAAAGGGAAATGGATGAAATGTTTCCGTGACTGAGAAGATATCTGAAAAAGGGAGTTTTCCCAGGGGTGGAAGTCAGGAAACAAAATCAACCCAGGATGAAAGAGAGTGAGCCCTAGAAGAGAGAACATTCTAAAGCCACTGTTAACAAAAATACCATCTACAAGTATATGTAGAGAACTAGATCAGTGGAACAGGAGAGATTAGAAATTGACCCAAATGGGCATATCTCCTTTAGAATAACTGCATGAAACACTATTTCATCCCAGTGTTGTTGTTTTAGAAGTGTTTTTATTAAACTACACGCAGATATATGAACATGAATCCATTACGAACTGAGCAGTGCAGTTATATATTTCTCAAATAGCCAGTCATCCAGTGCAGTAGAATGGTATCCTGTTTTTTTCATCTATCAATTTCTTCTCTCTGGTGTGGTGTCTATTTCTACCATTATTTTGTATTTTTGCAAACATTTTTAGGCCAAGATGACTGACAAAAATATGCATGTGGTTACTCAGGCAGTGTCCCCAAAAGTGGTAAAGAAAAGTGTCCGACTTAATGCTAAAATGACAATTTTCTTGGAGATCCAGAAGCTTTCCAGACAGTGAGTAAGGAAATATTAGGTAAACTCACCAATTATGTAGCTAGTTAGGTATTGGGGAAAGTCCGTGAAAATGTCCTGGGCCACATACACGTCACCATAGCCTAAGAGGATTGACAGCTGGAGGGAAAAAAATTGCCAATAAATGATACTTAATCATACATCTCCATACAGATTACGCCATTATGAGCAGGTACACCCTCAAACGTGAATAAATATTCGTGTGTGTATGTGTACCTTTTATTTTGTATTTTTATAAATAATTTTATACATGTTTATTTTTGGTATTTTAGCACATGGTATATGTGGCATTTACAATTAGTAGGGAAATGATGTCTTCAGTAAGCTGTTGGGAAAATTAATATCCATATGTAACATAAGTAATTTCGGCACCCTATCTCACACCATATAAACAGATAAATTCCATGGATGAATAAATGAATATTTTAGGCGTTTTTAATGTCTTTGCCATTACATAGTGATGAAGAGCTCAGATTTTGGGTTCAGAACTGAATTTGAACCCCACCCTTGCTAATTAATAGCTTAGTAAAACTGAGTACGTACCTAACTTCTCCAAACCTCAGTTTTCTTATCTGTAAAAGGGGCATAATGATTGTATATACCTCATTCTTGAACATTAAACAAAACAAGGCATAAAACACTGAAAAACAAAACAAATTTCAGATGCAATAAATATCTAAACATTGAGGGGAAATCCAAAATTACTAGAATATGCAAAAAAATATGTTTTATAACCATGAAGTAGAGGACGTTCCTAAAGGAGATATAAAACTCAGAAGCCATAAAGGAAAACCTTGGCAGATTGTCTACTTAGCACTCTTAAACTTCTAATTGGTAAAAGACACAATAAACAAAGATAAAAGACTAGTTACAGGTTGGAAGAAAACATTTATAAGACATTTCAAAAAGAAACAAAATGCAATTCCGAATATACAAGTAACTCAAAAAACCAAACCTGTTGCCGTCGAGTCAGTTCTGACTCATAGTGACCTTATACGACACAGTAGAACTGCCCCCTAGAGTTTCCAAGGGGCGCCTGGTGGATTCTAACTGCCGACCTTTTGGTTAGCCCCCACACCACTTAACCACTACACTACCAGTGTAATATACAAATAGCTGTTACAAATAAATAGGAAAATAAATTTCTCAGGTATTTTTGGAAATAAGCAGTTGTCTTGGCCACAAGGTCTGGAATGCTTCAGGAATAAAATGGCCAGAGTCCCTCGCCAGGTGGGCCTGCTGGATGTGGTGCCTCTCCGGGGTTTATATACAGCATGCAGACAGGTACAGACCCTTTCCTAGGGATCCATGGGTTACAGCTCATTGTCCCCTTCCCCAACCCAGGTAGCCACAAAATCTGCAGTCCCCAGCCTAGGCTGCAAGGAGAGCAAAGCCATGTCCTTAGTAACTGACCTCTGGCTGGCTCAGCTGACCCCACCGTGTACAATACCATACACCCTGCCCTGATGGTATTTGGAATACTGGTAGTATAGCCTACAGCATCATAGCAACACTCACACCCTAGCTGCCACAGTACAGCAGACTAACAGACAGTACTGGTTGTATGTACTCTGTGAGGTTCCCTTCTTTGTATCCCCAGGGCTTTGTTCGTAGCAGGCATTCAGGAAGTCTTTTTGGCAAGAATGAGCAAATGATTTAAGAGTCCACAGAGAGCAAATCATCAATTCACTATGTTTTTTCCATTGACTGGGTTTGGGTCAGTAGCTGAAGTAGTTGTAATAAAGAAGCCAAGCTTTGAGGCACCCTGGCAGCATTAGTATACTGAAGATTTTATCTTTGGATTGAGGAATATTTTTCTCATTTGCCCTTTCCAACAGTACCTAAAAAAAGAAAGAAAGAAATCTCTTTTTAAAGTACTCTAAAGATGACAGGATGTCGTTTTTCCTAAGATTCATAACAAGTAGCATGAGCTGTTACTATTTCATAAGAAAAACAAGTAAAGAAATCTTCAGATACTTAGGCAAGGGAGCTGGATTTTACATCAATCCCCAAACAGGCATTTGTCACTCTCTAAAGTTGTTTGATATTTGTATATGTAGATATATGATATTTAGATGATATTTGGGTATTCTATGGATAGCAGATCTGTAAATAAAGCTGAGATGTTTTTGAATATTATACTCCTACTGTATTTTCCATATTCTGCCTTATATTTGATTTAAACTTTCTTTCCTTTTTTTAACTATTACGATTTTTTTTTCTAGGTTATGTGCCTTTTTACAGGTATAGAAACTTCTTACCATGCACCAAAATTCTCATATCTTTAAAAGCTTCATTTCACTAAATTGTCCATGGCCATCTTCTGAAATTACTACAAACTATACTTTGTATCTTACTTTAATTTATATGGTTTTAGAGATATTCAAGCTTATTTCTGGATACGTATGTAGTGTCTTGCTAAGTGTACAGAAGTAAAACTTACGAAATATATTAGTTTCAAAAAACTTGAACTGAAGAGATAACAAGAATCCTAAATAACAGAATTTCACTTGTTCAGAGCTTTTTTCATAAGAGCATTTGAAACATAAACTCATCACACCAAAGTAGACTAGTTGTGTTTGTACAGAAACACTTTGTAGGGTGAATCAACCAGTTGGGTGTATCAACCAGTAACTGGAAAATACATCTCGAAGGCTGGAAATTCCTTTTAATGGTAGCCAGTATTCTGATGACGAAAACGGTTTAAAGTTTTGTGAATTCCATAGCTAATATTGACATGGGTGATGGGAAATAAGGGTATATCTTTTTTACTCTTTTGTTTTCCTTCTTTTTTATTCCCAAGAAACGGCTTAACTGTTACAGCTGAGACATTGAAGAGAGAAGGTGTTTCCAGAGGTGCCCTGAGCTTCCTGAACTTTATATAGGAATCAGTTGCTACATATTATTCCACCACACACCTTTTAACCAGTAAAATACTTCTCCATGTAGCCATTCAATTTAGTCTCTCCAGGGTTTAACCATGTTTCCATATCTTCGAGAAGTTCGTATGTTATAGCTAGAAAGCATCTAAGAAATTAGCCTAGCTTTCATTTACAGTGAAGGGAGCTGAGATGGAACGAGTTCAAGAGACTTTTCTCCTGCCATTTAGTGTAGCAATATTTTCCAAAAGGTATCATCACAAGAAATTTGGTCATAGACCTGCAAATAAGTAGTCAAATTTCTTGACAATGTTCCCATTATTCTCTTTGTATGCAAATAAAGTTAAATCATTGTTTCTAACTGGTGACATTCCAATTAAAATAGTATAGTAGTTTATTCATTAGCATTAAGCATCTGTGGTTGACTCTAGAGACCTTGAGTTAGAATTCTACCCACGTGATTCTCTTTAATAGAAAATAAATCAAGACATATATAGTTATAGTTGAAATCCCTGTGAAAGCATCAGTTTTCAAGACTTATAGAGCATAATGGGATACTCATAGATGAGCCTGTCACAAAGACCATCAGCCAAACGCTTCCTGAATATGATTTGAATTTCTAAAAATATACTAATTTACTACAAGAGGGAATAGCTTTGCACGCATTTTCAGCTTACTTTCCTTTCCTTTCCTTTTTCCTTCCCTCCCTCGTCTTTCCTTCCTCCCTCTGTCCCATCCTCCTTCCCTCTCTTCCTTCCTTCCTACCTTTCCCTTTTCTTTTTCTTTGACAACTTGCACTGTACTAGTTGCAAAATAATTTGATCACATAATAAGGAATTTGATAATAGTAATTCCAACTCAGTTGAAAAGGAAATAATTAATACTCCTTGTTCTAGACGTTTGCTGAGTGACTTAATGTTTATCCGAATACAGATGGTTTTGGATGAACACTGGGGACTGGATGTTTATGAATGAACTAGACAGATAGGAAGCATAAGTAATGACTGACCACAACAGAAGGCATCGATGGTATTATTCACTCTTCAAACAGGAGTGATGGTTAAGAGCTTGGCTGCTAACCAAAAGGTCAGCAATTCGAATCCACCAGTCACTCCTTGGAAACCCTATGGAGCAGTTCTACTCTGTCCTATAGGGTCACAATGAGTTGGAATTGGCTTGAGGCAATGGGCTTGGGTCTTTTTTTTTTTTTTTTAAACTGGAGTAAGAGTTCCCATGGACCCAGGCACAGGGAAGGGAGGCATCCTCTTCAGGTTGTCTTGAGGAAGGATGACCATCCAACCTGGTTTGCCCAGCTATGAGATCTACCGCATCTGAAAAGTTCCTTGAACCATTGTGAATATCAATCCAGGAAGATTAATTGGGCAACAATAATGAGGTACTTTTCCACAAAACTGTTGCATAATTAGTATAAAGATGCATTGTATCAAAATAAATGAATATAGGAAACAAGATTCTGTTTTCAAGAGATACGCTGTGTTCTAGTTCTGATTTCAGAGAAAACAGGAGAAGGTACACCGAATATAATTGAATCCAGAATATCTGTAGAAAGAATTTAATATATTCAGTTTCTTCATAAGTATAAAGTTTAATAATTCTTTAGTTTTTTCTTATTTTTATTCAGAACACTCTCTAGGAAAACTGCTATATGTTTTTAAATACTTAATTTTCACCTCTTGTCTTTTACAAACTGTCTATTTTTTAAAGCCTAGTTTAATGAATGTATATTAAAAGTTTAGTGTAAACCACAAACCAAAATTTATCTTCCTTTAAAAGTAACTCAGATGTATCTTTCTTGACCTGAATTATCAAGATTTATAATCTTGTCTATTCAGGTCTTCTTGGTTTTCTAGAAAAAACTCAGGAGAATATAGTACCTTTATCATGCTGTAGAAATCATTAAAACAGCCCAATATGAAAACTGAGCACTCTGGGAAAATACAGCTTATTTATAAGATAGCTACTGAGTCATCTTTGTTCTCTTGGAAACTGGAACAACTCAGAAAGACTTAGAAATGTCCAGTTTTCTGGAGAACAGGAAAAAACTGAATTTAATGTTTGATTATAAATGTATATCATGAGGCTTAATACAAGGGACACTTGACCGTGAATCCTGACCTTGGACTGTATTTGTCTCTCATGTGAAATTATTGGCTGGTCTGGAAGATGCCATTTCCTCCACCTAAGTGGGATGAGACCCCTGATTGTTATATGGCAATGGAAGGCTATGCCATTCAATATCAATTTAGAAATAACTTTTACTAGTGTGGAAAAGAAATAGACAGGTAAGCCTACTGACTCCTTACCAAACTGGAGAAGCGATTATGTGCTAATTTTCCTTGTTTGCAGCCCCATCCCCACCTGGCCTAGTTTCCACCATATTCATACCTGCTCCTTGCCCTGAGAAGGTGACCTTTATGAACTGCACCAATCAGGTTCCCTGACCAGCTGACTTCCACCAGCCAATGGAGGCTGTCTTAGTCATCTAGTGCTGCTATAACAGAAATACCACAAGTGGATGGCTTTAACAAAGAGAAGTTTATACTCTTACAGTCCAGTAGGCTAGAAGTCCGAATTCAAGGCACCAGCTCCAGGGAAAGGCTTTCTCTCTCTGTCGTCTCTGTAGGAAGGTCCTTGTCATCAGACTTCCCTTGGTCTGGGAGCATCTCAGCGCAGGAATTGCAGGCCCAAAGGATACTATCTGCTCCCAGCACTGCTTTCTTGATGGTATGAGGTCCCTTTTTCTCTCTGCTAGCTTCTCACTTTTATATCTCAAAAGAAATTGGCTTAAAACACTATCTAACCTTGTAGATCTCATCAATATAACTGCCCCTAATCCATCGCATTACACCATAGTGATAGAATTTACAATGCCTAGGGAAATCACATCAGATGACAAAATAATAGACAATCATACAATACAGGGAGTCGTGACCTAGCCAATTTGACAGATATTTTTGGAGGACACAATTCAATCCACGACAGGGGCACTATGGGGAATCATGACCTAGCCAAGTTGACAGATATTTTCGGAGGACACAATTCAGTCCACGACAGGGGCACTAACAGGGTGTTGGAGGGCATGAGGAAACAGATGTGGGATGCTTATCCCCTGCAACACTATATTTCTGGCAGTGACTGATATCTTCCCAACTATAGTTCCCAACAGGCATCCTCTCCTCTATGGCTCTAGCTCTCACCAGTTAAAGTAAAACCCTTTTCATCACTCACCCTCACTCCCCACCGCCACCTTCCTCTTCAGGCCCAGGGGTAATAATTGTTCCCTGCTGTGGCCAATCCATGGGTGTACCAACATTCCTTGTTGGTTCTCCTAACCTGCCTACACCTCTGTGAGTTCTTCCTTCACTAAAATTTCTTTAATGTATTTGATGTGAATTTGGGTTTCTGCTAGGATCTTGCCTGGTACAGAATTTTAAGTCCTAGATGTGGGAACAATTTGGAAAGAATGAGATATCATTAGGACTAAGCATGAGTAGACTGGGAGCCCTTGTGGTGGAGTGGTTAAGCGCTTGGATGCTAATGGAAAGGTCAGTGGTTTGAACCCACCAGCTGTTCTTTGGGAGAAAGGTGTGGCAGTTTGATTCTATGTAGATTATAGCTTTGGAAACCATATGGGGAAGCTCTTCTCTGTCCTGTTGGGTCGCTATGAGTTGGAATTGACTCAGTGGCAATGGATTTATATACAAGTTTTATGAGTAGACTGTTCTGTCAAAAAAAATTAGTAACTCTTTGTACAGTCATCCCCAAGAATGGGTGTTATGATAGATTATATTTCAGTGTTATATCCTACCTCTCCTTCTGATCAATTACTTTTATTCGGAAATTCAATGAAGCTATCATGGAAAATGTTATTTTCAAATTTTATTAGGTGTACAATTTGGAGATATGGTTTGTTCACTGAATAATAGCATCAAAGTTCAAAGAGATCTCAATCGTCTGGAATCCTGGACATGTAGAATCAGAGTTTCTGAAATGACACACGAATCCATATGTATGCATGCATCAAAGTGCATACCCCTGGTGATTTGCTTTGATCGTAATTTCAATGTGAGGCAACATTGTGGTGCCACTGTTTAGAAATAGTAATTACATTATATATATTGGGAAGAAAAAAAAAAAAACATTGCCATAGAGTCAGTTCTAGCTCATGGTTACCCCATGGGTTATAGAGTAGAGCTGTGCTCCACAGATTTTTCTTGGCTGTAATTTTATGGAAGCAGATTGTCAGGCTTTTCATTAGTAGCACCACTGGGTAGATCCAAACTGCTGTCCTTTAGGATAATAGTTGAGTGAAAACCATTTGTACCACCCAGGGACCTCGTTGCATTTTAGACTTCATAAAAGATGTCACGGATATACAGTGCACCAGTCACATTACGTCTGGAGATTGATTTTCAGCTTGGAGCACCAGTATGAACAGGTGAACAACCAGGAGAGTCAGGTGGTAAATGGTTGCCAGCACAGGTTTTTGAGTACTGGATTTTAGGGGCTCCCCCACTGACTAGATGTGACATTTGGGCGAGGTGCATGCCACATATTCCTCATCTCTGAAATGGGAAGCCCGAGAATTGGGGAGTATCCAGTGAGAAAAGCATAAAAGAAGCAGTCAGTGCTCAGCCCGTCCTAAATAATCTACGCACGATAGCCAGGGTACTCATAATTACTCAGGTGTGACTGGTCTGGAAACCACGTCACCTGAGGAACAATTGGAGGAACTGGGGGCCAGTTTAGCTGGTGGGAAAGAAGATGTGTGGAGGATAGGGTATACTTCTTTAGAAAAGTGAAAGACTGTCCAATAGGACAGAGACTGGCTCTAGCATGTCAGAATGAGACATGAATCAGTGGAAGTTACGGGGAAATATGATCTGACCCAATATCAAAAATAGTTTTCTAATCTCCAGAGCTGTCCAACAAGGAAGCAGGCTGATGGGCAATCTCTTTCTGAGGCATTTGTGCATGCAACCTGGGTAATCACTGTGTGGAATATGGTTTTCGCAGGAACTTCTTCATTAAGGGCTGGGATGGGGAAGGCGGAAGGCAGAGAGAAAAGGTGACCTGTAATTTCCCTTCGCACCCTGTGATTTTCAACTCTGTGTATGTTGGACAGAATATTAGGAAAATGGCTACAAACATTGTATTCTTGTTGCTCTCATTCAAATCAGCCATTGGCAGTGGTCCCAACACGGGATTGACAATACTACCTATATTCTCCTCTTCAGATGGGTTTCCCTGCCAGAGACACATTGGTTGGTACACAATGGCCTCTGTGTGGCCAACCCTGCAGACTTCCAGAAGCTGTTTTTCTGGGTAGGAGCTTCCTAACTGGAACAAATGCCTTTTAAGAAGTGTGCCTTCCTTTTCTTGACCAGAATGAAAGAAGTATTGAGCAGGGAAAGCAACCCCACAGTGTTTGTTTTATTTGGGCCCTGCCAGGTATTTTTGCCCTCATCGAGCAGGCTCTGGAAACCTTAAGTGCACATCAGTCATGCCTTTTTCCGTTTCTGCCACTCCTAGTTGATAATTATAGCTTTTCAAACATACGCGGCACATGGCACGTTTCTCGTGGGAACAGAGCCTTTTGTGTGGAAAAATGGCCGATACGCTTCTAACTAAATCTGTAGATATGTTATGTTTAGAAGGCAGAGGAAGAAGCCCAAACTGGCAAAGTAATTACTGTGTTAGAGTACCACCGAAGAAAAATAGTATACCCAGGACAATAAAAACCCTGTCTGATAAAAACTTGTTTTAGTATCAGAGCTCCTACTGGGTCAGAAATAGCAATGTCTACCTTTTCTGAGCAACTCTGGAGAAAATGTCAATGTGATATTTCAGAGATAATTCATTTTAGAAAAATGAGAGTCCTTGCTATTGAATACTTGCTTGTGAAGGAAAGCTCTTGAGCTTTTCAAGCTGTGTTCTCCTCCTCCGTCTGAATTTTAGCTGTTTATGAGTGGTGATGACAACAAAGTGAAGAAATGGATCCCACAGAAATTGGTCTCAAATGTTTAAGGTCAGGCAGGTGGCTTCTAGGTAAAAACAATATTACATCTGCTGAGAGGGCCTGCACCAGCTATTGCGTGGGGTGAACTTGGAGTTCCTTTCCAGTCCTGAAGCTCTATGATTCCATGTCACAGTAACTTAAAGTGAAGTGTGGCACCTCATAACTCATCCACCAGCTCTTTCAGATGCCGTCTAAAGTGAGAAGTGGAAAGAATATTCTTAAATGCAAAACCAGAGAAAAGACTAACAGAAATTAGATTTAAAAAAATAAAAGAATGTTGCCTTCCAGTCGATCCTGACTCATGGTAGCTCCACGTGTTACACAGCAGAGCTGCTCCATAGGGTTTTCTTTGCTGTAATCTTTACAGAAGCAGAATCCCAGGCCTTTCTTTCATGGCACCCCGAGTGGGTTCAAACTGCCAACCTTTAGGTTAGTAGTTGAGCGCGAACCATTTCCGCCAGCCTGGGACCTTGCTGGTGGTAAAGGAGATGTTTAGGAATAGGAAAATTGAAACTATTTTTATTAAATATTTAACTCTGGTGGTGTAGTGGTTAAGTGCTACAGCTGTTAACCAAAGGGTCGGCAGTTCGAATCTGCCAGGAGCTCCTTGGAAACTCGATGGGGCAGTTCTATCTCTGTCCTATAGGGTCGCTATGAGGTGGAATCAACTCGACAGCACTGGGTTTGGTTTTTTTTGGTACATCTCAGGTTGTATATCAGGCATTTTGTGTGCATCATGGATTCTCTTATGGCCACCATTGATATTTGAAAATTGTAAATGTTCTTAAGTAATGTCATGGAGCTGACACTGAACAAATACTACCTTAACTATCATATCATCCTGCTTCTCTACAGCAGACACCAGTGATAAACCACACCATAGCCCCTTGGCCCATGGGATTTTAGCACAGCTGTCATGGGCAGTTCATTGTATCTTGGCAGCGCTGTACTTCAAGTGCATATGGGTGTGTGGGGAGGGAGGAAAGAAGTCAGAAGACCACTCATAGGGCAGGGGCAATTTAGAATGCAGGGGAGTTAATGCTTCTAGGGGAAACTTTCAACCAAAGGGATGAGAGATGAGTTGCTGGATAAATGCCCCAGCCCTTCTGTCCCCAGGAGGATGCATTCTGAGGGACATTCTACATAGTTCCTCAGAGTGTCTCCAGTAGGACTGAGTCCCACTCAGTCCACAGTGGTAACCAGTTCATTCTGACCCTTTCATAATTTCTCTTCCTTGCCTGTCTTATTGTATTCATTCTTCCCTTCTACTCCCTAGGACCACCTTCCAAGCAAATTTTCCACACTAAAACCCTTGTCTCAGGTGCTGCTTTTTTTTTTTTTTTCTTTTTTGTGGGGGAGAGGCACCAAACTAAGACACTCCCTAAGAAAATGTAACTGCTGTATTTTTTATAGGCATAATCCTCTAATGGACTACAATGTCCATCGTACCATGAGGCTGACTCTGACAAAACCTAAGTTTCTCTAGGAATATTTCCATGGAATCAAATCTCTAATTATATAATAAAGGTTCATGATACTATATTGAAATTTGCTTTATGGAATTCAATTATTAAATAAAAGAAAATTTCTTCCACACAGTAGTATGACCCCTTTGATGTCTTCAAAAACCCTAATGATTTAGCGTGAATATTTCAAGATCATTTTTTCTGGATTTCTTCCCAGCCCACTCCTGGAAGTGCTCAGCTATTAATTCCCTTTGCCACCTTAAATGCGTCAGAGATTGTAGATGAAATGATTGTCTTCTCATTCCTATTGAAAAATTTCACATCAAACCTCTTTTCATCTACTCCCATAACTGAACCAAACCCGTTGCCGTCAAGTCAATTCCGACTCATAGCAACCCTATAGGACAGAGTAGAACTGCCCTGTAGAGTTTCCAAGAAGCGCCTGGTGGATTTGAACTGCTGACCTTTAGGTTAGCAGCCGTAGCACTTAATCACTACCCTACCAGGGTTTCTATCTACTCCAATACCTAATATTCAGTTTGAATGAGCTGTAACAACTACATTGATTTGGGGAAGAGTTTTATTGAAGGCAGTAAGAAAGTAACCATGTCAATGTTTCTTTTAATTTCTTATCAATCTCAGAAATTAGGGGACAGGTAGAGGCATTCATCGATTGGGGCCATTCTTAGGTGGTCCTTTTACACGTGAGAACAGGACCATTGTGGAGTGATAGAGTTGCCCACAGTCTCACATCAAAATTTTGAGTGCCTTTTGCTATTTTCTCCTTGTTTCTGTGTCCTTCAGAAGTCTCTGCTCCTCAAACACCTGAGTGGCTTTGCTCAGTGACTCAAGCAGAGAGAACTGGAGTATTTGTATCTTCTTCCCTTAGCCCTTTGATGAAAGCAAGATCCTTACACTTGAAGACCATCCCTTAAGGACTTTATATTCAGTGGAGCATCCACCAGCAGTTCATACTTTCTGCCAACAACCAATGAGCTGATGGATTTTGCTTGAGGAATCCTACCCACCATCTTCTATTCATGACACAAGACCAACTCAATAAAACTGGGCAAAAAATAAGAGCTGATTTCCAGTAGCTAACGCTACCCTGGATAGTTAACAATTATTTTGTAAAAAGACTGTCAACCGCCACTTGCCATTGAGTCGATTCTGAATCATGGTGACCCCATGTGTGTCAGAGCAGAACTTTGTTCCTTAGAGTTTTTACCAGCTAATCTTTTGAAAGTGGATCATCAGACCTTTTTTTTTCCAAGGCACTTCTGGGTGTATTCGAACCGCCAACCTTTTAGTTAGCAGGTAGACACATGAATTTTTTGCACCATCCAAGGACTTCAAAAAGACTGTGGGGTAAGGAAAAATAACAAGTAGAACAAGTCACACTACTCCCTTATCATGTTGCTGCTAAGTTGTAAAGCGGGCTTGTACCTGATAGAAATATTTGGCAAATTTGTCTGCTGTGGCAGTGGGCTATATTACCAAATGTCAACATAAGATTCTAACTGCTGCTGTGCTCAAGAACTATGACAGCAATGGTATGAAGTGTAAATCTTTACAATAATACAGAAACTGCTTGTTTTCTATCAGTTATAACACATTTTTCATTTTTGAACCACACGACTTAGCATTCATTCATTTAGTATTCACCTATGCCTAGCATGTGGCACATTATTTTCCTATTAAAAACTCACTGTGTCCATGTGATAAGAAACAAAAGAATTAGTTCAAAGGAAAAAAAAAATGACAATTTGCATTTGGATAGAAATTTTAAATGGGTTCGTTTATTTTTGACTCATCCTGTGAACCCCTGTCAGATTACTTTCTTTAAATAAGCTTTTTAAAATTACTCCTTGCAAGCGATTTCTTTCCTTCCTACTTCACTCTTTCCCTACCTCCCCTTCCAGCCTTTTTCTTTTCTTACCTTCTTCCTCCTTTTCTTCTCTCTTCCCTCCCTCCCTTCCTCCTTCTCTTCTTTCCTCCCTCCCTTCCTTGCTTCATTTCCTCCTTTCTTTGGCCATCTAGGAAACATGTAATATAAGTGTTTTGGAGAATTCTCTTAGCTGTGATATTCACTGCAAGGTTTCCTACAGCCTAGTCCTGAAATTCTGTCCTGTTTTTTAAAAATTAATACTAACTAGTTGCGGTCTGCTAGGAATACTCTAAACAACCTAATAACCCTGCACAGCATTTTTTGATTGTGAATATTTCGTTAAATGGTAATGTTCATGAAACAACTGCACTTCAGGTGACTCTGAATTTGCAAAGCATCGTTCCATTTTAATTTTTAACAGTTTTGATGCCTCTGCAAGGAAATAAAATTTTTCTAGTGGGGAGAAATTATTTAGTTTTTTTAATTTTCTTTTCTATGTTAACTTTTACTTCATCTCTTAGCCTTTCTACCAACGCCAAAGGTTCAAGTGAGCAGGCAGCCCAGCAAGTTCGTTAGTCATGTAAGCACCTATGGAAAAAGTGGCACAAAGAGATGCTATGTGCTGTATTGGGAAATTATACTGAGATTTTAAGAGAAGACTTGGATTCATATCCTATCTCTACTACTCATTAATTGTTGGACAAGCATCAAGAACCTCATTTGAAAATCGAGGTTCCATTTCCAAACATATATTGTATCCCTTTGAAGTGCCAGGCGTATGCTAGCTGCTGGAGATGTAAGACCAACACATGTGAGTAGTGTTTTTGAGGAGCAGCATAGAAGAGAGGATGATCTAGACAATAAAACAATTGTCTGTGTGCTAGACTTTTGAAGAATTCCACAGTCTTCCATCCATGGCACAAGACGAACTCAATAAAATTGGGCAAAAAATAAGAACTGGTTCCTAGAAGCTCATGCTACCCTGATAGAGGGTACTAGCATATGAAACTACCAATAGAGCTCAGTGAACCCTGAAAAAGAAGCATTTGTCTCTGTCCAAAGAGAGTGGAACAGAATAAGTCAAAGAGAAGAAGTGATATTTGAGTTGGAATTTGAGGAATTTGACTAGATGAACACCTTGGAGGAAGGATACCCTAGTAAGAATAGCATGAGTCAAATAACTAGCATTTAGGGAAGGCTTGTGAGTGTCCAAGATGGAAAGTACATTGGTGCAGTGATGATCCGTGATTGATGACGCCATGTCTGCTTGTCCGATTAAGTGTCCCTGAGAACACCAGCAGTCATAGATACTAGAATTCCAGCTGAGAGAATTTCTCCTCGGATCATTTCAAACTTAGATACAAATCAGTTCTCCTTGAATCCTGTTTGACTTTACTTTGTGGTTTCTTCTCCTTATCTACTGCTTTGTGAGTGTGATTCCTGACTTTGGAATGGTAACTCTGTTTCTGGCAGAACATCCTTCTTTAGGTGCTCCTTCCTGTAGCTGGCCCTCAGCTCCAGTCCTTGGGTCTCCCTACCCGACTCCCAGTATTTCTATCACTAAGCCAGCACAGTAGCCTATGGGTTCCATTGGAAACTGCGCAGTACCAATAGCTCCTGTAACCATCACACTGGTGGTTGTGAAGAATAGAGATGATAATATATGTGAACATGTGTTTACTTTGAAGGACGACACACTTGGGTTCAAATCCTGATTAGGAGTGAGTGGTCCAGAGCAAGTTATTTAACTTCTCTAGACCACAGTTTCCTACCTACTTGGTAGAGCTGTTTTGTCAGTTTTCATTCAACAAATATGGATTGTGCGTTTGCTATATGCAGGTTACTGTTTTAAGGGCTGGGGTACAACAGAGAACAAAGTCCCTGCCTCCTGGGATTCAGACAGGAAGCAAGGAGTTACCTACATAATATAATATCAGGTAGGGATTGGGGGCTGGAGGAAAAATAATAAAGAGTAAAAGGAGAGAGAGAGGAATAAACAATGAGTATAGCAATATATTGGACTGGGTGGCCAAGAAAGGCTTCATGCCTGAGTAAAGTAAGGAAACCAACTTGCAGGAATCTGGGAGAAAAGTATTTAATGTGGAAAGAACAGCAACTACAAAGCCTCTGAGGCTGCGAGGACCTTGACATGTGGCTGCAGCAGAGTAAGTAATGGGGACAATGCTGGGAAAAGAGGTAGAGAAGTAGTCAGACTTCAGAACACCTTTGCCATGATGAGGGGTCGGGATTTATTCCAAGTGTGATTGGATGTCTTTGGAGGATATGCTTTGAGAAGTGAAATGATCTGATGTAAGTTTTTAAAAGATAAATCTGGCAGCTGTGTGGATAATTGACTCTAGGCCAGAGGACAGCAGGGATTGGGGAAAGCAGTTAGGTAGACTAGGGAGTGAACCTAGAGTAGAGATGGTGAGAAGAGGTTGGAATGGGGTACATTTTGGAAATGGAGCTGACAGAACACACTGGTGGACTGGAGGTGAATTGGGAAGAAGCAAGTCAGGATGACTCATAAGTTATTTACTGAGCAACCGGGTAAATGATGGTGCTCTGTAGAGATCGCTGTCCCTTCTGTCTGTAATGCTATTCTTCAGACACCAGCATGGGTCACTTCCTCTCCTCCTTTATGTCTTTGCTCAGATGTCACCTTGGCAGCAAGGCCTTCCCTCACCAGCCTACTCCACATTGTACTGTCTCTCCATTCCCCTTTCATGCTTTGTTTTTCTCACCTATATATATTTACTTGTCAGTTTTTTAAAAAGTATTTTCTAGAATGTAGAAGATAATGTAAATGTAGAGCTTGTATTTTTTCTCTATTTTATTCACTGTTTTTGGTTCATAGCGCCTAGAACATTGTCTGGCAAATAACAGGTGTTCAGTAGATATTCATATGAATGAAGGAAACCCAGGGAATTCTGTCAAAATGCCTATTTAGAGCCAAGTGGAAATATTGACTAGGTCATTAGTTGTAAGATTGTTGTTACTGGCGTTAGTTGCCATTGACTTGGCCTCCTATCCCATGATTGCTTGGAAATGGGACCATTGTGATCCATAGGGTATTTATTGGATGATTTTTCAGAAGCAGATCACCAGGCTTTTCTTCTTTGCCTGTCTTGGTCTGGAAGCTCTGCTGAAACCTGTTTAGCAACACAGCAACATGCAAGATGGGTGATGGCTGCACGTGAGGTTCATTGGCCAAGAATCAAACTGGGCCTCCCACATGGAAGGCGAGAATTCTACCACAAAACCACCACTGCCCCCATACCATGAGATTAAATAATAAGATAATAAGATAAGGTATATACAAATGACTAGTATTGTTAATACAATACTACACGTAGTAACCATTATTGTTCCAAATATTATTTTTCTATTTCTGAACCCCCTGCACCCACCTCTTACTAAACTTTGTTGAAATTTTCTGAGACTAGCACTCCTTAGTTCTTTGGCTTTGCGGAAATGTGTTTGGGGAATAAGTGGGGAGAGAAGTGGCTAAAGCCCACCTTTGTCCTTTCATTGCCACTCGTTCACTACTGTCACACCAAGGGGTACTTGCACAGATTTCCTCTTTCCTTCATAGGCTCCTATCTTTGTGCTGAGTATTAATTCCCGTCTGTGTCCAAGGACTGTGATCAAGCAAGGGCAGTAATCAAAATGGTGTGTACAACAAAATCAAAGCCACAGAGTCAATTGTAGGAATAGGTGTTATGGTTTAATCAAAGATTCTGATCTTCCCTACATCCTTGATGCAGAGAGAATATTTATTTTATTAATGGCCAAGAGGAACATATTATGAATTAATCTCAGAAGACTTAGCATGCTATTGTTGTTGTTAGGTGCCATCAAGTTGGTCCCAGCTCATAGCGATCCTATCCACAACAGAACGAAACACTGCCCTGTCCTGCGCCATCCTTATAATCGTTGTTATGCTTGAACCCATTGTTGCAGCCACTGTGTTAATCCATCTTGTTGAGGGTCTTCCTTTTTTCTCCTGACTGTGTACTTTACCAAGCATGATGTCCTTCTCCAGGGACTGATCCCTCCTGATAACAAGTCCAAAGTATGTGAGATGTAGTCTCACCATTCTTACTTCTAAGGAGCATTCTGGTTGTACTTCTTCCAAGATAGATTTGTTTCTTTCTTTTGGCAGCCCATGGTGTATTCAATATTCTTCATCAGTACTACAATTCAAAGGCGTCAGTTCTTTGGTCTTCCTTATTCATTGTCCAGCTTTCACATGCATATGATATGACTGAAAATACCATGGCTTGGGTCAGGCCCACCTTAGTCTTCAGTGTGACATCTTTGCATGCATGCTATTAAGTATTTTTTTAAATAATATTATTTTGCTGTATACTTCACCATACTCTTGTTCTCTTTTAGGACATGAGGGCCATAAAAGCAGGAGCTCCTTTGATATTTGTCTTTATGTATGCCTCTTTATATAATGTCTCACAGAATGATCTGCCCTCCAGAAAGTTCTGTGTAAGTTAGATGATGTAAACAAACAGACAAACAAAAGAATGCCATCGAGTTGACTCCAACTCATAGCGACCCTATAGGACAAAGTAGACTGCCCCGTAGGGTTTCCAAAGAGCAGCTGGTGGATTCGAACTGCTGACCTTTAGATTAACAGCCGAGTTCTTACCCACTGCAGCATGAGGGCTCCCAGATGATGTAGGCATACGCAAAATGAGTAATGTGCTTATTCCCAACAACGTTATATAGATTTCTGTCTTTGGTGTGAACTGTGAGTGAAAGGTTTGGGGTGATTATTTTTATTCTCACTGGAAAGGGCAATAATCGTTAGTTCGGTGTCATGTTTTGTTGTTGTTGTTGTCTTCACAAAATACAGTCTGTTTGTTTTTTACCTGCCCCCATCCATTAATGGTAGAGTAGCAATCTGTTTTTAGTTGCCATCCAGTTGGCTGTAACTCATGGTGACCCCATGTGCCACAGGAGGAAATATTGCCCAGCCCTGTGCCACCTTCACAATTCTTGGTATGTGTGAGTCCACTTTTTGGTCACTGTGTATTATGAATGCCTTCCAACTAGAGGCTCATCTTGCAGCACTGTATCTAAGGACAATATCCTGTTGCGATCCACAGAACTTTCATTGGCTAATTTTTGGAAGTAGATCGCCATGCCTTTCTTCGTAGTCTGTTTTACTCTGGAAGCTCTGCTGAAGCCTGTCCACCATGGGTGACCCTGCTGGTATTTGAAATAGCGATGTCATAGCTTCCAGCATTTTAAACATATAAGCCACCATAGTACGACAAACTGATGGAGATGTGGTGGGGTAGCAACCTAGGAACTAGAGTATCTTTTAAGGGATATATTTTCCACTTTTAATAAGCACACAGGTTACATGAGGAGAAATAGATAAACTTCAATATAAAAGAAAACAACATGTATAGAAGAGAACAACCTTTTACTTTCTTCACTGAAGGCATATTTTATCCGGAATTATCCTCCTTGGACTTCGCCAGAAGTGGCTATAGGCTACCACTTTTATTCAATAACATTTTTATGTGCGTACGATCTCCCTCTATCAAAAGGGTCTCCTAATGAGGTGACTCTTCTTTGAAAGTGTATTAAGAAGTCTAGCTAAGAGGGAAGTTGCATGTAGAGGGCTGTCTGGCAGTGTCTTCATCTACCTAGGATGTGGCATGGACAATGGAAGGAACATGAGCTTTGCAAGGACCGTGTTGGCTTGGAGTCCCATCTCTACCACTTACTAGCTGTTGTTAGTTTTCCTAGTCTTTTACCTCCAACCTGCTCTTCCCCATGAATAATGCCACCCAGAAATCTGGAGCGATTCTCGGCTCCTCTGTTGTCTTTACCTCACATCATTTCAATTCTACATACTTAACATCTTTATTTATTTATTTATTTATTTTTTAACATCTTTATTATCTCACTTGCTATGTCCTTGTGTCTTTCAGCACTGCCAGTGTTTAGGTCTTCAGCATCTTCATCCGGACAACTGCAATGCCTACCATCACTCCATCTTCCATCATGGTGCTAGAGTAACACGTCAGAAATCCAAGTTAAATCCTATTTTTCCCCTTTAAATTTTTTGACTATTGTCCATTACTAGAGGATACACTTGTAGGCTCCCGAGTTTATCACGTAATGCCCTGTATGACCTTGCCTGCCTTTTTCTTCAAAGTCATCCCTTGCTTATACGCCCAAACACACACACCCCTACACCTTGCCTTCCAGTCACTGGGGCTATACCCTTAACAAGCCACCCTGTGCATAGCTTTTGGTACGTTTGAGACTTTATGAAACATCCCTGTCTACCTCTTACTAGAGCATGTTATAAAAATTGTTTTTAGTATGTGCCTGCAGAAATAAATGAAGCCCACCTAAACGAACAGAGGCTATTCAGAGTTTGCTCCAACAAGGGAGTCAGCCTCCATTACTTGCATTTGGCAAAAACTCATAAGCAGGCAGAGGAGTCAAAAAGCTTTATAGTAAATAAAAGGAAAGGCTTCAGTTGTGCTCTCATGGAGGGAGCTTGTTCGGATGAGGAAGCTGGAGGCAAGCTAATAAGAAGTGGAGCAAGCATCTTGTGGGATTGGTTAGAGGAACGTTTTTGGCTTCCTGCTCTTGGTCCTGAGTTGGAAGGGGGGCTGTCATTGATGAAATACTGACTATTCTGGACCATATGCTGCAGATGTTGTTGTTTGGCTTCCCAAGTGGTTGCTGCAGAGATTGCGGATTGGAGTTCTGCTGTCATGTATAGTCTGGCCACTGTCCATTTGTTTTTTCAGTCTCTCATGCCTAATCAATATCTGTTGAATGAATAAATGAATATTTCATCTTAGTAAGGAATCATTCCCTCCTCTTCCATCTTAATCATAAAATTCTCATGTTCCAGGTTCTTTAATTTGTCAAGAAAATATGTCTCCTCTTTCTCGGTGTATAGCAAAGGGCGCTTCCACACAGGTCTAGACATACTTGCCCCTAGAGACTTCCTTGCTCTGAGAGTTCTTCTGAGCCTGTACTCTTTATTTATGTATTTATTTTTGTTGTGCTTTAAGTGAAAGTTTACACATCAAGTCAATCTCTCATGCAAAAATTTATATACACCTTGCTATGTACTCCTAGTTGCTCCCCCCTCATGAGACAGTACACGCCTCCTCTCCACCCTGTATTCGCCATGTCCATTCAACCAGCCTGTCCCCCTCTGCCTTCTCATCTCCCCTCCGGACAGGAGCTGCCCACATAGACTCATGTGTCTACTTGAGCCAAGAAGCTCACTCCTCACCAGTGTCATTTTCTATCTTATAGTCCAGTCCAATCCCTGTCTGAAGAGTTGCCTTTGGGGATGGTTCCAGTCTTGGGCTAACACAAGGTCTGGGGACCATGACCTCTGGGATCCTTCTAGTCTCAGCCAGGTCATTAAGTCTGGTCTTTTTATGAGAATTTGAGGTGTGCATCCCACTGCTCTCCTGTTCCATCAGGGATTCTCTCTTGTGTTTCCTGTACTCTTAACTACTATGCTATGGCACTATCCTCTGATGAAACAGAAATTTGAGGGCACATAATCTCTCATTTTTTACTGTCCATTCCTATTGCATATCCAACCTGCTTACCTTATTTTTATTACATAGCTGGGATGACACAAACAGTTATTGTACTCAGCAGCTAACCAAAAGATTGGCAGTTGAAGCCCACATACCAGTGCCTCAGAAGAAAGGCCTGGAGATCTACTTCTGATAAATCAGCTGTTGAAAACCCTATGGAACAGTTAGTTCTATTATGACCCACATGGGGCCGCCATGAGTCAAAATTGATTCAGTGGCAACTGGTACCGTTACTGGTATCTGGGATGAAAGGTGTTAGAAATCTTAACTCCAGACTCTTCTGGAAGTTCTTAAACTAGGGTTAAGAAGATAAGGTTGAACCATTTTTTTTGTCCTTCAGTGCTAACTTTTCCCACTTATAAAACGGTAATAATAACACACCACCCACTTCAGAAAAGAGATCATGCAAGTAAATGAAATAATGTTTGTACAGAGCTTGACACTCCACAAAATATTCTAATAACATGGTGTCTACTCTATGAAATATTCAGATTCTATTTCAATAGAATTAAAAGCCAATGTAGAATAAAATGTGAACTGCTTGTCACACCTTTCTGCGGAGGCATAGGGCTGTATTGAGGACATTAGACAATTTAAAAGCTGGCTTCTCACAAAGTTTCTGAGGAATGTGATTGGTTTGGAAGGCTGGTGGTAATGGTGCTATTTATTCATATCCATCTTTATGGAAAAATAATGGACCAAAAAACACTTATGCAGCTAAATTCACAGAAATCTTTCTACTCATCTCTGAGGGAAAGTTTTGGCTGAGCAAGTTAATTTTGTCTTCAGACATTTGCATAGTAATTGTATTGGGTCTGAATATGCATCTGCTTGGAAATCATTCGTTTTCATTCAGTCATATTCTTTGGACAGGGATTAATATAGTTTCCAGCGAGTCATTATATAATAAATTATTGATGTTTCATGCTTAAGTACTTTTGTGTTTGGATTCTTTATAGCTTAATGCTTGAGACCCTCGTCTGCAGTGTGTTACCAGTAGTCGCTTGCTAGTTGCTTGGGATTTTATGTACGTGCTTGGCTTTTGTTGTTGTTGTGTGCCGCTGAGCCAACTCTAACTCACAGAGACCCTATAGGAGTATTAAAGTGTAGAGCTTCAAATATTACTGAAGAATGATAATTAATACATTTGACGTAAAAGAAGTATGTGATGGTTTTAAGCTAACATTTTTATTGGGACTGTTGTGATGCTCTTGGAAAACGTGACCATGTAAATTATCTAATGGGATTGTGCCTCAAATAACTTCAGATTATTGAAACTGTTGGATGCTGTGATCAGCAGTGGTGGCCACAATATTCTTCACTCACCCCAAGGATCCAAGGTCATTTCACAAATCACCACTTTGCTTGGCACAACTGTCAGGGTTTCTGGAAATTGCCTGATGGTGAGAAATGAGGGCGTTCAACAATATGATACTCCAGGATCAGTGGGTGAGGTGTCGTAAAGTGACTATGTAATAGCTTAAAAAAATGGTGAGTGTTAATATGTGAAAAACTGATTGTGTACTCATATTATTCCAATTTCAGTGGCAACTGTAGCTCAGAAATTGTGAGCTAATGTTTTGTGTTCCCAAACCAGTTTAGTCTCTGTGGATGGAAAAGACTTAGCTGTGCAGATTTGAGAACTTGTTGTTCTTTGTTAATTGAAAAATGATAGAAATGTTTGTACTAAACTCTAAGTTGAAAGGAGGTGATGATAGAGATATTAGCAGGATAATGTCTGTTTCCAGGCACTTTCTTGAGTCCTTCTTAGTGATTCAGAGTTTTTCTAGTCTTCTTGGCTACAGTTACCTATTGACATCATCCAGTGTCAGTCAACAGAGACTCGAGAACTACTTCCCTGGCACTTGTCTAAGAGCTGGGAGTTCATCCTCTCATTCATGGCTTTGTTGTGGTTGTTAGTTGCCATTGAGTAGGCTCGTAATCATGGTGACACTGTCTATAACAGAATGAAGCATTGCTGGGTCCTGTGGCATCTTCACAATTTTTATTACGTTTGAGTCCGTTGTGTCTATTGTGTCAACGCACCTCACTGAGGGTTTCCTTTGTTTTCGTTGACCGCCTACTTTACCATACATGATGTCCTTTTCTAGTGATTGGTCTTTCCTGCAGACGTGCCCAAAGTAAGCAAGATGAAGTCTCACCAACCTAGCTTCTAAGGAACATTCTGGTTGTATTTCTTGATTTTTAGGTATGTGACCATATACCTGCTGACACTCAAATGCATCTGCCTTAAGTCCATCTCACACAGAGCCTTGTGAACTCCTCCTGTAAATTATTGTGCCTGCTGAATGGTTCACTGCCTTGAGTTCTCTCAGTAGGAAGAAGGACTCTCTCTTCTCAAACATTTATCAAAACATGGAGTAAATACGTTATTAGCACTAATCACTGTTCAAAATTCCCTGTCCAAAAAAAGTGTTTAATGTATGCAAAGCCTTGGCGTGGTACCTGGCATGTAATAAGCCATCCACATAGGATGACCATGATCTTTATTCTTCACCTTTTAGTATTTATTTTTAGTGTAAAGTTGTTTCAATCATATTACCTTGGATGATGTATGGTAAGAGCTGGCTCAGATCCAGAGAGACCACAAACATTTTAAAGGTTTTATTATGCTCAGTTTACCGAGGAGAATATAGCATGCCACAGAGGGACTCTCAGGGGAGGCACCAGGGTCGTTCACAGCAGAAAGAGAGCAGAACTATGGGCAAGCGCCTTTATTGTAGTTCCTGCACAAAAGAAAGGGCAAAACAGAGTGCCTGGACTTAGGATTGGCTGGCTACTTTTGAAAATGGCTCTCCGCAAGACCCATGTTTACTGTAACTGTGGAGCTATATGGTTTGGGGCTATCTAAGGTTTTTAGATGTTTTCGGTGGAGTCCTGTTTACTTAAGCACAGGTAGGGGCCACTCCAACGATGTTAAAGGATCAATGATTGATGTTAAAGCATCATGGTTAATACAAATGTTTTCTATGTTTTACTAAATGATCCTCACTGTTTCTCCCACCCACCCACCATTTCACACATTTTTTTAGTTATGTTTTTGGTAAGCTTTTGAGATTCCTCATTGAAACACTCCATTTAAAACTTTAATGTGTATTTAGATCATCTAGACCATGTGTCATTGTTCTGATTCTATAGGTCTGGATGGGGGCCTGAGATTCTGCATTTCTAATTAGCTCCTAGGTGATGAGATGATAATACTGAGAGCTCACTTTGAGTAACAAGACTCTAGAGTGGTGTTGCCTAATAGAACTTTTTGTGATGATGGAAGTGTTCTGTATGTGTACTGTCCAAAGCAATAGCCCTTTCCCACATGTGGCTGTTGAATATTTGAAATGTGGTTAGTACAACTGAGAAAGTAAATCTCTAATTTTAATTAATTTAAAGATAAATAATCACCGTAGCATATTTGACAGTGCTAGAAGGCTTTTATAGCTCATCAGCTTTATCCCAGAGAAGGGAAATCTAAAGGTCTAGGGTTTCCTCTTACTTACCTCTGTATTTCCAGATTCTTGCATAGCGCCAACAACCTTATGGTGTGTAGTAAATAGTATTCCTATTAATAGAGACATGAGGGCAGTTTCACAGAAAAAAGACGACTTTGAAACGATGAGACATGGTGAGTAGGTAGCTCTGCCACCACTGATTATAGGATAATTTCTGACAAGTCACTTAATCTCTCTAAACATCAATTTCCTCATCTCAAAATAGCAATCATGATTATGGTAATACCTATCTCACAGGTTTACTATGTGGTTCACATGAAATTTTTGCCCAATTACTTTTTAAGGTGGAATTTGCTCTGCAAATGCTAGTTTCTGCTATTATACCAGTATATATTTTTCCCCTCTTCTAAATATTTACGTGTTTTCCAAACAATGTAGAAAGACGCCTTATGCAAACATAGGCAGTCTAATTGAGAGGCTAAATGATAACACAAAACCATGTGCACTTTGGTATCTTTCCTCATGAGCAGAAATGGGTTCTGATGGTCAAGGCGCAGGGCTTTTAGCACCTTTCTTTGATTTCATTTCACCTTAAGTGGAAATGAACATAATATTTTTGGCTGGAATTTTGGGTTGTTTGATTCAATTTCCTCATAAAAAGGTATCATACATGCCTTGCTAAGTCTGATTGAAATTTTATAAATCCATCTCATCTTAAAAATACTCCATTCCAACTTGCCAAATACATAATTTCCCCTTTGTTGACAATGACAAAACAAATAAAGGACATATTTCCTTTCTGTTTTTCTTGAGCACATTTGCTTTGGGACAGCCATTTTGGTTCTTTCATGCCCACTGTTATGTATTTAAAAAAAATAAATAAACCAAAAACATTGCCTTCTTCCTAGTAATAAAAAAAATCACAATAATTGACATTTAACAAATGTGCAAAGCACTGTTCTAATCACTTTACGTGTATAACCTCATTGTGTTGTCGTTCAGACTGAAGAATCCTTTAAGCTCTTTTACTGTCTGCCGATGTGTTGAGTTCTGAAATTATTGATAGTCCATTTATTACTAGTGATGGCATAGAGCAGCCACTTAATGACCTTTGTACCATCATGATTTATGTATGGGCTGAACGAGCAGTGTCACTGTTTAAGAACGATTGATTAAGACAAATCAAGGCATTTCTGAAAGAAAAAAGATTGATTTGATGTGTCTTAATTAAAGCATTTATAGCTTGTAATACAGCTGCCCGCTTTTATATATTCTTAAGCAAGTTCTGTAGGCCTTATTAAATATTCTAAATGTTTTGTTTAAAACTTGATATTGCAAGGTACCCAACTTTCCATTTGCATTTGTCAGTATTTTTCTTCTAGACATCTTATCTTCATTCTAGATTGCTCTTTAAGTAAATCAACGAATACTGATAAATCTAAACATGTTTTATTAAACAATCTCACAAGAGTGAATAAGTGCTGTGTTTAGTTCTGAGATTCTATGTCAGGAAAATAGGAATGTGGGCTGATTGTCTTACCACTTCTGCTCAGCTGTCTTCTCCCTCACCTCCCTTCACAGTAAAGGTTTGGGTACAAAACACTTGATTGGCCTAACCACCTCGCAGGAATGGTAGGCCATGTCACCTTCCGCCAGCCAATGAGATTTAAGTGGAAAACAACTAGGAAGAGCTTCCTTTCATGGTTAAAACGGCAATGAATTGTGAGGAGGACACCTTCTGTGCTCTTCTAGCCTTGAATAAGTGAGATTTGGAGATGCAGCAGCCATCTGGTGACCCTCAAGACAAAACCCACAAGCTGAAAATGTCAGAGCAGGAAGAAAGAGCCCAGGACCCTAGTAGCTATAACACCCTAGGTACCTGTAGGCATCTTGTTTTATAAAAAAAAATAGAAAACCCTGTGTGTACTGTTAGATTTTCTGTTATTTGTAGCCAAACATTCGTAACTAATAGAGTTTTACAATTTAAGAAGAAATCAGAGAACTGAAGGCCAGAGCAGAAAGATGGTGTAAAAAGGACTATATTCAAGAAAGCTGAAGGCATATACATTCCTAAAGGGCACCTGAAAACAGGGTCTGTCCAAAGTAAGAAAAATGTTTTCATGAGGTATAAATTGACCCAAATGGAATTTTTATAAAATCTAAAGGTTGTAAGTTGTTTCAAAAGTTGTGGAACACCAGAGTCCTCACAAGAAGCCTATGCATGTCTTTGTACACAGACTTCACCCCCTTCTGAATGGCAGATTTCATCTTTAGGCTATGTCTGAGAAAGAAAGCAAAAACTGTTTTTCTTTTAATATACCTGAATCTATCTGCCTCCCTAAATGTCCATGGATTTGGTTTAATTTTTCTCTGGACCCATCTAACCAGTTGTCCATATAAAAGGCAACCAGGTATTTGGAAATCATTATTCTGAAGCCCTTTAACTTTTCCACTCTTGGATGAAAAATTCTAGTTCATTCATTAATTTTTTATGTACTCTCATTTCTAGACACATCTCCGTACTAATGTCTTTTTCTCAGCTCATGCTTATTTGTGTCAAAGTGAGTTTCTAGAAATGAAACTTCAGGAGCAGATTCCAGGAACAGTCTGACCTGGCACAGTGTAGCATATCAGTGTGTGTGTATGTGTGTGGCCATGTACACATGTTTTTCATTATGTATCAAAATCCAAAAACTAAACTCATTGCCATCGAGTCGATCCAGACTCATAGTGACCCGATAAGAAAGACTAGAACTGCCGCAAACAGCTTCCAAGAAACAGCTGGTGGACTTGAACTGCTCTTGGTTAACAGTCAAGCTCATAACTGCTGAACCACCAGGGCTCCATTATGTATCAAAGATATACTAAAACTGTTTATACCAGTAAAAAAAAACAGAACCATTTACCAGCAAATTGACTCTGACTCATGGTGACCTCATGTGTGCAAAGTAGAACTGTGCTCCACAGGGTTTTCACTGCTCACTTTTTAGAAGTAGAATATCAGGCCTTTCTTCCAAGGCAACTCTGAGGGGATTCTCACCTCCAACCTTTTGTTTAGTAACTGCACCACCCAGGGTCTCCATAAATGAAAAAAACTCGTTAACATTGAGTTAATTCATGGCAATCCCACATGTTACAGAGTAGAAATGCTCCATAGTGTTTTCTTGGCTGTAATCTTTATAGAAGCAGATCTGCAGGCCTTTCTTCCATGAATCTACCTTGTGGATTCAAACCACCAACCTTTAGGTTAGCAGCTGATTGCAAACCACTTGAGCCACCCAGGGCATTTCAGGAACTCCATAATGGATGTAAAGGACGCAAAGACTAGCAATGAAGTGAACACACAGAGAACCACCGCCAGCTTCTTCTACTTTAGAAATCCTCTCTGTATCTCTATCTAATCCTTTCCTTTAATCTTTCTTACCAAGGTAACCACTGTTCTCAATTTTGCATGTATTTTTCCGATCCGTCTCTGTGTAGTTATACCATATACCAAATAGTTCCTATTGTTTAGTTTTACATGTTCTGAACTTCTTAAAAAAAAGAAATCGTACTAGACATAAATGGATTCATATCGTATATATTCTTATGAAGCTTATTTTTTTCATTCAGTAATACTACTTGAGGTTTATTTATGTTGATGCCATTAGCTACAGTCATTCACTTTTCACTGTTGTATATTTGCCTCAAGTTTACTAGGTTTAATTTTTCCTCTTTTCTTACCTTCTTTTGGAATGATTGTATGTGGTACTGGGAGGTTGTGTCACAGCCCCCTTCCCCTTTGAACTAATTTGGAATTATATACTGTACGCTTTTTTTTCCTAATCTCTTAGCTACCCCAGAAATGTTAATATGTATACTTACGTTAAAATTAATACAAATCTTTACGCTCTTCTTGAATAATGAAGATATTTAGAAGGATTTAAAAGGATTTACAAACTGCTTTCATATACATTATCTAGTTTAGTTACTCACAACACTGCCATAAAAGTCATCTTAACTTTTTTCTCAGTTTACAATAGACAGAGCCTAAAATTCAGAGACCTGGAGTGAGTTCCCAAACTGATATAGTTCGGGATGGTCAAAGCCATGACTCAAAGACCTCTGTCTTCCCCTTCTTAAATTTGAGTACATAGAATCACCTGGAGAGCTGGCTTAACACCCCATCCCCAGAGTGTCTGATTCAGTAGGTTTGTGATGGTGCCTGACATGTGGCATTTCCCAGGTGATGCTGACCCTGGTGTTCTACAGACCACACTTTCAGTAGCAAAGCTCTGTAAATGAATAAAGTGTAAGATAAATAAATCATATCAGACATGATTTTGGCCTTCAGAGAGCTTGTATTTTTTTTTAAGAAGACAGGACTATAGCATGAAATAATAGAAACTTTTTAATGGTTTCTGTATTTCAAAAACAGACTCGAAGGTGGAAGGAAGCTTGCATGGAAGAAGAGGACTTGAGGAAAGAACACTAAAATGATGTGCAAGAGATTATATATGCTTAGATATCCTTATTCTAAGGGTGCTTAATGACTTCTTATATGCCAACGTGGTAGGAGTATCCTAAAACAAACCAGAGAATATCAGCCTTATTGTTCTCCCAAATTGTCATTTCATTATGTTGGATAATATTTTTAAGCGTCTTAACCATGTTATTTCGGTTTTTGACTGATGTGGAAATTAGTCTGCCTCAGGGTTGTACTCCCAGAGTTGTCAGTTATAACTACTTTGTTTCAGCTTTTTTTTTTTTAAGCTTATATGTGTGCCCATGACCATTGTTATTAATTGAAAATAACTGGGGGGTGGGAGGGGGGAGAGCACGGTGACCAAAATACTCATAAAAAATAAAAAATACTTAAACCAAAAATATCCCCTGAAGACGGCTCAAAACCAAACAATAGTCTAGCTTAACTAGTAAAACTGTCTGCCTTGAGCATTATGCTCTTTCAAGAACTATCTATATGGGATCAAAGCGACAACAGCAACTCAAAAGATTAAATAGGAACCTTAGGGGACAGTGAGCTTATTATTAATACGGGAGGAACAACACAGAGAAGGAGGATGAGAATGGTTGCACAAACTGAAAGAATGTAATCAATGTCACTGGATTATACACGTAGAAACAGTTGAATTGGCGTATGTTTTGCTGTGTATCTTCTCAATGACAACAACAAAATAAATTTAAAAAAAAACTTACCATTTTTCTCTAGCTTACTTTTTTTCACTAGGCCAGCCCTTGAACAAAGCTTTAACCAAAAACAAGCCCAAACCAAATCAAACACATTGCCATTGAGTCAATTCTGAGTCAGAGTCACTTTTTATTAAAGACAGCTTTATTGAGATATAATTTATATACCATACTATTCACCCATAGAAAGTGTGCAACTCAGTTTTTAGTATATTCATGGATTTGTACAACCATCACCACAATGTAGTTTTAGAACATTTTGTCACCCCCAAAAGAAACCTTGTACCCATTAGCAGTCACTCCCCATTGCTTCCCAATCACCTAGCCTGAAACCCATTGTCCTGGAGTCGATTCCGACTCATAGCAACCCTATAGGACACAGTAGAACTGCCCCATAGAGTTTCCAAGGAGTGCCTGGTGGATTCGAACAGCCGACCTTTGGTTAGCAGCTGTAGCTCTTAACCACTACACCACCAGGGTTTCCCACCTAGCCCTAGGCAACCACTAATCTACTTTCTACCTCTGTGGATTTGTGTATTCTGATATAATGTAATATGTGGTCTTTTGTGTCTGAACTCTTTCACATAGCATGTTTTCAAGACTCACCCATGTTGTAGCAAATACTAGTACTTCGTTTATTTTTATTGCTGAATAATATAACACGTTTTGTTTATCCATTTATCAGTTGATGGGCATTAGAGCTGTTTTCACTTTTTGGCTATTATTAATAAGAATACATTTGTGTATAGGTTTTTGTGTGGGCATATGTTTTCATTTCATTTCTCTTAGGTACATACCTAGGAGTGAAATTGCAGGGTCGTATGGAAATTCTAAGTTAACCCCTAAGGAACTACCTGACTGGTTTTCAAATTGGCTGCCTCATTTTCCATTCCCACCATCAGGTTCCAGATTCTCCACATTCTCACCGTTTGTTACTGTCTGTCTTTTTGTTTATAGGCATCTCAGTAGGTATGAACTGGTATCTCACTGTGGGTTTGATTTGCATTTCCCTAATGCCTACTGATGTTGAGCATCTTTTCATGTGCTTAGTGGCCATTTGAATATCCTCTTTGGAGAAATGTTTATTCGGATCCTTTGCCCAGTTTTTAATTGGGTCGTTGCCTTTTGCTATTGAGTTGTAAGAATTTAATCACATTCTTTATGGCTTTGTTTTGTTTGGTCTTGTTTTGTTTTATTATGTGCTATTGGTTGGCACTGGGTTTATTGGTTGAAAGTGGGTAATTACTGAAATGACCAAAAAGAAAAGAAAGAAAATAGTGAGAAGGAAGAATAGAGAGGGGAGAGAGAGGGAGAATTAAATGGTGTGGAATAATTGCAAACATATGAATTAAGTATCACTAATTTTTTTTTTTTTTTTAATTATTAACAAAGCCCTGGTGATATAAAGAGCTCAGCTGCTGACCAAAAGGTCAGCAGTTTGAATCCACCAGCTGCTCCTTGGAAACCCTATGGGGCAGTTCTGCTCTGTCCTATAGGGTTGCTATGAGTCAGAATCGACTAGAGGGCAATGGGTACCCACCGAAACCTACTGCCGTCGAGTCGATTCCAGCTCATGACCCTATAATAAGGTAATTAAGAACAGGTTATATTTTGTTGACCAGTTAGAAAGTTATCATGTGCAACCTACATATGAGTTCTAATATAGTAATTAATTCGTATCTTCTATGCCGTATTTCATATCAGTATTTCCCATACTTTCCATGAAATGTTAATAGGTGTTATATTAAATGAGGGGCTGCAGCTTGCTAAGTCTGGCGGAACTTCAGGCTCAATAAATGAAATGAATTGTCTGACTTCGGGACATCCCTGAGCCTTTAATGTGCTAATGAACACTGTAAGGGGTTGGGTAGGGGGGCAGGCGGGAACGTGAAACCCTTTTTCTTTTCCCAAAAATCTCCTTTTGAGACTTGAGCTCTGAAGAACACGCTCCGGGAAGCATTGCTTTTAAGGTCTGAATTTCCCTAAAACAATGAGTATTGCCAGAGACCTCTGAGTGTGACCAGAGGACAGTTGTGAAGGCCTAATAAAGAAGCAGCAAGTGATAAGTTTCAGGTTACAAAGTCAGAATTAGTATTGGAAGGATCCTGACATTTTACCAAATGGAAATTAATATTAATTAAGCAGAAAGAGGAAGAAAACCTGGGAAGACCTGAAACATAGTGTGTGATTCCTCTCAGCCAGCTAAGTTGTTTATTTTTCATTAGGGTTCTTAATTGACCCTCTTCGAGATGAATTGGATTTTGCAGGCCTGCTTTGTTGTGTATTTCAAAGAGCTCTAAATTTAACACCCGCTGCTCTGAAAGGTACAAGCTCTGAACAGCTCTCCCTTTATGGACCGTGTTTTAGCTGGGTAAGTTTCTCTTTGTCTACTAAGGAACAATAGCTTCTTCAATGCAGCCAGTTTAATTCTGTGGATTTTCCCATTTAGATAATTTTTTTAATATCATATTTTTTCATAAATTTATGGGGAATAGAGACATTTCTGGAAATAGAAATTGAGACTTTGGTTGTCACTAGCTCTCTTACTGTTTTCTCTAGAACCACATAGAAAAGTACCTTTTCCCAGTTCCCATTGGTTCTGCTTGAAGATACAAAGTTAAAATATTTTAAAAACTATTCTATCTCCGTAATAGGTGCAAAAATAATACTTTGTAAGTTTTTCCCTAAGGATACTAGCAATATGCCCATCAGGGGATTCAACTCTTATTTCTTGTTTTTGGCAAAGTAGCTGGACATTTGTTTCAAGACAAAACAGGGCATAGATATCTTCGTTGTAGATATTATTGTTGGCATACCTTTGTGGAATTTATTTTGGGCCAAATTAAGTCATTACATATTACCCAAAAGAATAGTCCTTTCTTTTCATTATTTTATTTCATTTTATTTATTATATTTTATTATTATTTGTCCATGTTGCTAGTGACGGGATTCAGGTGGTTTTATTGTCAAGAAGTCAGATAATACATAAGCCAATCCCAGATATAACAGTTAAAACTATCTCAACTAGCTAAACTGATGTGGTAAAGCTTTGTCCGATCGCAGATACACCATCACGTTACAGAATGACCCTCCTTGGAATAGAAAAGTTTTCTCTATCATTGAGAGCTTGTGTTGATCACTGGAGTATTTTGGAGAATTAAAAAATAATAGATCAAAATGCTAGATTATAAACACATTATGTAAAATCGGGATTAAGAGAGAGGGTCATAAACCCCTGTAATGCTAGATGTTATAACAGATACCTAACATAAATCTCCAAATCTCAGTAGCTTAATACTGTATGAGTTTGCCTTGTTATAAATGTTCCTTACCGTGGACTGTCCCCTCACAAACCATGATTCATTCATCTAGGATCCTCCGACTTTGTAGATTCATCAACTTCAAATAGTGTTATGGACTGAATTGTGTCCCCCCACCAAAAATACGTTGGAATCCTAACCCCTATACTTGTGCTTGCAATCCCCTTTAGGAATGGAGTTTTATTTGTTATGTTAACGAGACTATATCAGTGTAGGGTGTGTCTTAAACCTACTCACTTTTGAGATATAAAGGAACAGAGGAATGTGGAGAAGAACTCTAGAGAAGCTGAGACAAGGATTGTACCCCAGAGTGGACAGAGAGAGTATCTTCCCCTACGGCCAACGCCCCCTCCCCCCGCAACCCACACCAAAAAAAAAAGAAACCTATTGCCTTGGAGTTGATTCTGACTCACAGTGACATTATAAGACAGAGTAGAACTGCCCCATAGGGCTTCCAAGGGGTGGCTGATGAATTCCAAATGCCAACCTTAGAGTTAGCTGAGCCACTTCTATCCAACTAACCTGTGAGAAAACAAATTTCTGTTCATTAAAGCCACACATTTATGGTATTTCTGTTACAGCAGTACTAAGAAACTAAGATAAATAACAACAACAAAACCAAACCCATTGCTGTCAAGTCGATTCCAACTCATAGTGACCCTGTAGGGACTTTCAGTTTTCAGACTGCATCAAAGTAGCCCTGGTGGTGCAGGGGTTAAAGCACCTGGCAGTTAACCAGCAGGTCAGCGGTTTGAATGTACCAGCCGCTCCTGGAGAGAAAGATGTGGTAGCCTGATTCCTTAAAGATTTACAGCCTTGGAAACCCTATGAGACAGTTCTACTCTGTTCTGTAGGGTTGCTATGAGTCGGAATAGACTTGAAGGCAACGGGTAGGGCTGCATCAATCCAGAAGGGGAAAGACATGGAGAATTACCAGCTTCTGAGAGCATACAGTTTAGCTCATATCCCATTGGCTAGGAATCAGTCACCTAGCCACATCTTACTGCAAGAGAAGCTAGGAAACTTAGTCCAACCATATGCCCAAGAGGAGCAAAAGGGTTTTGGGGAACTCTGCTAAATACAGCTGGATAATTGCGTTTTTATGTTTATGCTGTTGACATTAATCTGAGTAATGAAATGGAGTTGATGTCCGGGGGGGGGGGGTGGAAATGATACACATGCATATTAATTACACGTTTACTTCCCAGCCAAATAATTAATATATCCACAGTTTAAGTAGTTCTTTTAATAAGTTCTCTTCAAATTAGTTCAAAAAATTTTTTGGCGTTCCTGGAAGGCGAATTTTATTGAGCAAAGGATCTGTTCTCAATTTACAAAACAAATAACCAGCTCTTATTTGTATCTCCCCAATCTACTTGCAAAGTCAACTGAGTAGAGAAGATTCATGTGGGGCTGGAAAATGGATTTTGACAGGCCAGCCTTGTTAGTTATCATTTCAACAGGTGTCATTATCATGAAGATCGAGCTGCCTGCCATGGTCCTCTAACACTAATGGGAATTAAATGTCCATCCAAGCACTCTGGCCTCCTTTTCGGAATAGAAAATGACATCATGTAATTGGTTTTGCCTGAACTGCTCAGTGGGCGAAAGTGTGATTCAGATGAGTTAAGGAATGATGTCATTATTCCCAAAGCAGATTCTTGCAAAGGTCCGTGCTCAGCAGCCTGACCCTTGGAGCCAGCAGCAGTGCGCAAACCGGATGTAGAACTTTAATCTTATTTGTACAAGGTAGTGACTCTTTTCTCAAATGGAAAGGTGGTGAGTTATTTTTCTTTTCTTTTTTTTTTTTTGAAAACAGGCAGTAACTGTGTGCTCCAGAACACCACTGAAACCTCTAAAGTAATTGTTGAATGAAAGAATGGTCTGACTTTGCTGTGGTCTTGACTTTGTTGGTCCCTCACCTGAACAGGTGTTATAAATTCAGCAGGCTTATCATTACCATCCAAACTCCAGTGGCAAAGAGGAGCAGGGCTTGGAGATTGTTTTATTTATTTAGTGGTACTGACCACTTGCTATGTGCGGTGGTAACCTGGGTGCTGGGGATATTGCCATGGACAAAATAAAATTCCTGTTCTTATAGATAAAAAGCAAATAAAAATATAATCTAATGCTGGATAGAGCTAATTACCATGAAGAAAAATAAAGCAGGATAAAGTGATAGAGATCGGGTAATAGCATGTCATAGAAAGGGTTGTCATTGTTGTTAGGTGCCCTTGACTTGGTTCTGACTCTTAGGGACTCTATGTACAACAGAAGGAAACACTGTCCGGTCCCACACCATCCTCACAGTCGTTGTTATGCTTGAGCCCATGGTTGCAGCTGCCATATCAGTCCATCTCATTGAGGGTGGCCTGAGAATATGACATTTGAGCAGAAAACTTAACGAAGTGAGGGATTAAATCATGTGGCTATTTGAAGGAAGAGGATTACAGGTGAAGGGAACAGCACGGGGAGAGGCTCTGGTTGGGAGTGTGCGTGACAAGTTTAAGGATAAGAGAAAGGCCAACATGGCTGCCATGGAATGAACGAGAAGGTAGCAGGGAGTATGGTTAAGGAGTAGCAGGGGTGGGAGGAGAGCATGCAGGATGCTGCTGTCGACCATCCCCAGGGACTGACTATACAACCGTAAGTCTCTAGATGGTTAATGTGCTAGGCTGCTAACCGAAAGTTTGGAGTTCAAGTCTACCCAGACACCCCTCAGAAGAAAAACCTGGAGATCTAATTCTGAAAAATCAGCCACTGAAAACTCTATGGAGCACAGTTCTACTCTGACACACACGGTGTACCATGAATCGGAATTGATTCAACAGCAGCTGGCTTGGTTTTTCAGAACCATAAGTCTACCCTATTTGGAGCTTTTCATTCATGCGTGAGCACCAGGATGGGGGATACTTTGTGGTTTGGGGCTCTGTATTTGGTCTGGGGGCTAGGATTTGCAATTTTTGGGCCTTGGGTAATTGACAAAGGTTGGGAGGTCTCAGATTCAGGCAATGAGAAAGTTGATTGTACATAAAGAATTTTAAAACGCTTATAGATATGGCTAAAATTGGCCTACTTTTTATTATCATGTTTAAACAATGCCAGAATTCTCAGTGATAAAATACTCATCCCACAGTGCCAGACCACTTTCATTTCCCTTAACCCCTTTTTTGCCCACTACTGCTATCTCTGAAAATTTTCAAAGTACGAATCAACGTTGACTAATTCAAACAAAAACCTCTAGCTCTCTAGTAACAATATTTAGTTGCCCAAAAAGAACTATATGTTTTTTTTAGTATATCTAACAAGGAGACATCATTGAAGGTATTAATTTAAAATGTGTTAGTATATTTTCAATCAAAAGATTTTACAAGAAATGTTAAATTATCAATACAAAAGAAGGGAGCTACTAATATTATTGAGCATGTGTGATGGAGCCCTGGTGGCGCAGTGGTTAAGAGCTCAGACTGCTAACCAACAAGGTCGGCAGTTTGAATCCACCAGTTGCTTCTTGGAGACTCTGTGGGGCAGTTCTATTCTGTCCTATAGAGTTGATATGAGTTAGAATCGACTCAATGGTAGTGGGTTGGGTTTGGTTTGGTTTGGTATTTGATGGGCCTGAAAGGTTTTCTTCATACATTCTATTCATTTGTTGAAAACTATTTTGTGGGGCTTCCTCTGTGTTACTGAAGATACAATGAGGAACAAGAGAGATGTCCTTGTAACAAACCACAAAGTTGAGGTGTGACTGTCCCAGTTTTACAGACAGGGAAACTGAAGCAGAGAAGAGCTCAGCCTGGGCTCAGGATGATGCAGCTGATAACACAGAGCTGGAATTCTAATGCAATTTTTTCTGCACCTTGTCTCTTATTTGAAAAAAATGAAGTTCAGAGACTGACACAATTAAAAAAAAATTTTTTTTTCCAGAAAATTAGTACATCTAAACTATTCCAATCTAAGTAGACAACCTGGATGATCGTGTAGCATCTAAGAAGATATACTTAATATCTTGTTCAGGAATAATATTTGAATGCTGTATATAAAAAAGCAATTAATAGGGTAAGCCAATACAAGGAAGGATTTGGTAACACTGGGATTTCAATTGGAATAATTGTGAATCTCTGACCTTTTCTTTAGGAAAAAGTCTCAGTGACGCTCTATACCAAGCCCACGGACCTTGTATTAACTCCGTGACTTCCGATCATGCATGTATCTCCTTCTCCACACCTCTGCAGAGACAATATCTAACGCAGTGTCATATGCCATTACTGCTAAAACTTTAATGTCCATATGAATCCCTTGGGTATTTTGATAAAATGGGGATTCTGATTCAGCAGGTCTGAATGAGTTTTTTGTTTTGGGGGGTGACCTCAGTTTTATGTTGCCGAATCAAAACAAAAAGAATCCAATATTACACTCCCTCAGAGAATTCGTTTTGGCTGGATGTCCACATCAATTTTCTTAAGTGCTTTGGACACTATATGAGAATTACCCCTTTTATCAAGTGTTTGAATGTTAATTTCTTTAAAACATTCGGGAAGATTTCTTCATTAAAAGCAGCGCTTCTCAAATTTTAATGAGCACACAAATCACTTTAGGATCTTATTAAAAAAATACATATTCGGATTCAGTGGGTCTAGGGTAGAGACTGATGTTCTGCATTTGATGGGTTGAACTGTATCCCCCCAAAATAAGATATATTGACGTCCTAACCCCTGGTACCTGTGAATGTGACCTTACTTAGAGAGGATCATTGCTGATGTAATTAGTTAAGGAAACATGAGTTGATAATGGAGTATGGTGGGCCCTAATCCAATCTGACTGATGTCCTTATAAAAAGAGGAGAAGAGACTCAGGGAGAGACAGGCAGAGGGAAGACAGCCATGTTAGGATGAAGGCAGAGATTGGACTGATGCATCTATCAGTCAAAGAATGCCTGGGATTGCCAGGAAACACCAGAAGCTGGGAAGAGACAAGGAAGAATCTTCCCCTAGAGCCTTCAGGAAGAGCATGGCCCTGCTGATAACTTGATTTTGAACTTCTAGTCTCCAGAACTGTGAGACAATAAATGTCTGTCATTTTACATCACCAAGTTTGTGGTGCTTTGTTATGGCAACCCTAGAAGACTGGTACGTTGCATTTCTAAAAATGAGGTAGATACAGCGGATCCTTGGACCACTCTTAGAATATTAGAGCAAGGCCTTGGAATGTTTGCTGTTTCATTGAGTTAAGATGGGTTTTGTGTGTGTGTGTGTGTGTGTGTGTGTGTGTATACTCAGTTCAAAGTGATAAGGAAAATTACATATTGACACAGCACTACTAGCTTGAAATGATGAAAAGGAGGCAACTGCCCTGTCACGTAGGCCAGTGATCAAAGATTCCACGCTTATGTCAACTACATACTGTGAAGGACTATTCAAACACTAGCTGTATAAATCAGTATGATGGGCCATTCCAGGTTTTCTCAAATCAGGCTGTAGTTTAGAGCCACTCAGTATGTTCTAAAAAGTATAAATGTTCAGGATCAGCCAAAGACCCATTATGTTAGAATCTGGGTGTGGGTTTAATAAGTAGTCCAGTCAAAGAATGGTCCCTAGACCAGCAGCACCTGGAGCACGCAGAAGTTCCTTAGACATGTAGAATCTTGGGCCCCACCCACACCTACTGAGACAGAATCTACAGTTTAGAAAGATCCCTCAAGAGATCATAGCACATTTTCAATTTTGAGAGGCAATGCTGACTGGAAGGTAAAGCTGGATAGTTGCCACAGCAACTAAATAATTATAAGGTCTAAACTGTCTCCTTCTGCCTGCTATTAGGACCAAAAGAAGACATATAAACATAATGGACCTGTCTAAAATCTGAGGCATTCTGGGATGGTGTGAAATAAAAGGGACGGAAGTCAGGGAGAAGAGAAAATGTATCGAATTTTTACTAGAGCTTTACATCACTGGTTCCATCTGTTTTTAGGTCTTCTTTCTCATGGTTTTTCCTTAACTTTCTTCAGAAAGTCTCATGGTTTGCTTCTAGCTTTAAATCTATTGAGTAAAAGTTTAACTGAAGGAAATTGAACAATGATTCATATGGGAGAGCTGTGCTCATGTATTTTTGCTACTTTGTAAGGACAGCATTCCTTCTCGCTGAGCTAAAACTCAAGAAAAAGGGATGAAAGATAGGACATTTATTGAGAAACTACTTAGTGCCTAACCTCATTCTAAGGACTCTGGTGAAAGATACAAAGGGTTAGCTCTTGCAACCTGTTGAAGATACGTGTATTTAACCCACACGTAATGCGGTAGGTTAGTTATTAGTTCTGAATGAGGCATAAAGGAAGGGCTTAAGGGTGGGCCGTAGACAGTCTGAGCAAAAAAAAAAACATAGAGGATGACAGTTTGAGTTGAGTTTTCACAGAGTAAGTGGAACTTGAGGAGATAAAAGATGTGAGACATTCCACTTAGAGGCAAAATCTTGGACAAAGGCCAAAAAAAAAAAAAAATTAAAATGCACAAAGATTCCAAAAGGAACAAATAATGTGCGAGCGTACGCTTACACATGCAACTTTATTTTATAGTTTATACTTTTAATTTGGGGCCTAGGATTTTACATATTTGGGGGAGATTATAACAATTCTTCTAATTCTCATTAAGGTAGGTAGTTTGTTCTGAAAATAAGGATATTTTAAACCATCATAATTTGCATTATTTTCCCCAAAAGGTTTGGGTTGTGGTGTTTCCTTGTAAGTTTTTCTACTGGAAAATGCAAAACGTGAAGGTTGCATGAAAAGTTTTTCCTGCTAGTTATGAACAGAAATTTGCAAAATATTAATTCAAACAAGCTCTTTCAATAAATTAAAAATACTCAGAATTACTTGGATGTTATGCACTGGTATTTCATAAACTTAATTCTATTACAATTGTAAAAAAACTTGGGTGGTGATTTTTTTACTCTGGCCATTAATGACAATTTGCAGTTTCTGTCGGCATTAACTCTTCAATGTGAATAAAGAGATTTATCATTGCAATCAAAATGAGCATTCTATATTTTGAGGTAATAATATTAATATGTTCCTAAGAAGTATGTGTACTCAAAACAGTGCCGAATAATAAACTTACCTATTTGTTTAGTTTCTTTAATTTTTATTATCAACTCTATTTATTTTGCTTTATCTGCTTTAGAATGCTAATGGTAACAAATTGTGTCATTATAGAATAGATGTAGGCTATCAAGTATTTTTAATTTGAACATTTGTATGTGAATATTTATTATAGGTGGAGTAACATACAGATATGTTTGCAACAATGGGGCCAAGTATAGCAACAATTGTGAGGATGGCACAGGACCGTAGGACCTGGCAGTGTCTCGTTCTGTTGTCGGTAGTGTCACTATGAGTCAGAACTGACTCGAGAGCACTTAACAACAACAACAATGTAAAGATAAATGTGTGCATTCTCAGCTGTAAAGTAGTGCTAAGAAATATTTCAGAAGCTACGGTATTCCTAAAGCTCACAGGCTTACATGAAGTAATTTGCTACATAAGCTTTGATATTAGAAAATCTATGGAGCTATTAACTGACAGGAAACACTGGTGGCCTAGTGGTTAAGAGCTACGGCTGCTAGGCAAAAGTTTGTTAGTTTGAATCCACCAGGTATTCCTTGGAAACCCTATGGGGTGGTTCTACTCTGTCCTATAGGGTTGCTGTGAGTCGGAATCGGCTCCACGGCAATGGGTTTGGTTTTTTAATTAACTGACACTGGAAGTCGTAGGAGAAAAATGGTTGTATGCTATATTTTTTCTTACACTAACAGGAAATATTCTGGAATATACAAATCTAACTAGACTTCAGACTTCTTCACAATATGTTGTTTTGTTAGCTGCCAGTGAATGGGCCCTCAAATTACGGTGACCCTACCTACTATGGAATGAAACACTGCCTGGTCTTGTGCCATCCCCATGATTGGTTGCAACGGCACCATTGTGATCCATAGGATTTTCATTGGTTAGTTTTGGGAAGAAGCTCTCCAGGCCTTTCTTCTAATTCCGTTGTAGTCTGGTGGCTCCTCTGAAACCTGCTCAACATTATAGCAACATACAAGCCTCCAGTGTCAGATGGGGCGTATGATTGGCCTGGAATGGCAGGAATTCTACCACGGAACCACCAATGCCCCATCCTTCACAATATGGCCGCATAATATTCACTTTTGTATCCCCAGCAGCATGATAAATGGCACTATTTGTTCACATGTTTTCTTTCATATTCTTAATTCCAGTCCCATATCATGGTTAACTGTGGGTGAAGTATACACTCCATCCACTGACTTTGGGCTTAGCCCTGTGGCTTGCTTTGGCCATTGGAATACCATTGAGTGTAATTCCACAGAGGCTTTACATGTGCTTATGTGGTGTGACTTGGTCTCTTGTGTTTCTGCCATCCACCACGAGAAAAGCATGCCTGAAGTAGCCACTGATTCCAGAATGAGGGACACGTAGAAAAGAGTAGAACCCAGTTTGTAGCATGAAGTAGAGCCATTTCAATCAAGCCACAAATCCATAAGAAAAATGAATGTTCGCCATAAGTCACTGAGATTTGGGGATTGTTTATTAGACAAATTATTTAAAAAGGAAAAAGAAAAGCTGGTCAAAGAGGGGGAAAAAAAAAACAAAACCTAATATAGTATATGACTCAGTATAAAAATTTGACTGATAATAATTTATGTTATTGATTCAGGGTGTGTGGTACATGAACCCTCAAAATTTTTATAAGCTTCTTTGTACTTTTGTATGTGTGTCAATTAAGAATAATATTGGCACTAAATTTGCTCTACAAGATAGATGGTATTTCTAAAAAGTCAAGGAGTGTTTAGATGAGAAGATTAGTGTTTAGGTTAGGTTACTAGTACCAACTAATAGGAAACCTGGGGTTGTGCAAACTGTTAACTCACTTGACTGCTAACCCAAAGGTTGATGGTTCAAGTCCACCCAGATGCTCCTTGGAAGAAAGGCCTGGAGATCTACTTACAAAATATTAGCCATTTAATACTCTATAAAGTACAGTTCTACTCTGACACACATGGGACCACTATGAGTCTGAATTGACTTGATGGCAACTAGTTTAACTGGTTTACTTTTGAAAATTAACTTTTAGGGTATTAACTTTTAGTAATGTGCTTATTTAAATATATTATTACCAGGCAGACAACAAAATCTTAACAGATACCACTTTTCAAGTGTCTTGAGTTGTCTTTTGATACAATTACTATCTAGTTCCTAGTTAAATGCACAATTTGAAAATATTAATAATTGTGAAATTTTTGGATGGTTTTTGAGCTAGAAGTTTTAGTCTGAAAATTTTTTTTTTCCTCTGGGCATACAAACATTCAATAGTGAATATATCTTTTATTTATAGATGACTTTAAAGTGTGGTTATATATACTTATAAGGTAACATTAGGAATTTTAATTGCCACTTGTTGGTGGTTGCATTTAGTTTTATGAAACTGAAAGCTTTATGTGCATTTCTTAATGGTTGTTTTTCCCATGCCATACATTTTTAGTTAATAATCTCAAAATTAATTAGAGGCTAGGTTATATGTTATAGTCCTTAATTGCTCTCTTTGGGGGAAGTGTCTTATATATTAGTTGTGGTTCCTCCACTAGAGTGTGTGTGTCTTCACAATTTTTCACTTTCATAATAGAATGCTGAACATGATGTGGTAGGCGCTGAATAAAGAAATAATTTGAATTTGGTCCTTTGATCTGAAATTCACTGATAACAAAAGCAGTAAATAACGTTTTTGTTTTTTTTAACCAAGTTGGCGTTGGAATCTACTTGAACATCCCTCTTTTATGAAAGAAGAAAAATTAAATATCAGGATAACTTTCAGACTTAGAATAAAAAAAGTTAGTTAAATAATCACTGTGAATCTTCATGAATCCACAGCTTGAAATTATTTTAGTATATCATTTATTCATAGTTTAATAAAACTCATGTTTTCCTATAGCTCAGTTTATTTTTGTGCTTAAAGGAAATTATTTTAAAACTGTGATATCGTGATCCCAGAATAAAATTTGTGTCTCTTGTCCAGCTTCACAAACTGGCATATCCATTAAGCTATAAACCAAACCAAAAAGACCTGTTGCTGTTGAGTCAGTTCCGACTCATAGAGACCCTATGAGTTGGACCCTATGAGAACTGTCCCACAGAGTTTCCAAGGAGCGCCTGATGGATTCAAACTGTGGACCTTTTGGTTAGCAGCCATAGCACTTAACCACTATGCCACCAGGTTCCCCTATTAACCTATAGCAGTGATTAAAAAGGATATTTTTCAAAGAAAATATTGACATAACATCAGGGGCATCACTAGGGTTGGTGTCATCCAGTGTAGTAACTCATGGTGTCACCACTCCTCCCCACGGGCCTCCTCGCGTACCAGACCATAGAGAATCATTGGTAATGTTTTTTGTACTAATGTTACTTATAAATCGTAATTGACATATATCGCTCCTTCTTTTCCTTTAATTATTACTTCATTCTCAAAAAAAGTTATTGATATAGATTCACAAACAATAATTACCACAATATTACAGATAAAAAATCAGAAACTTTGGCAGCAAGGAAAAGCGTAGCTCTTGCTTGTAGTCCTTGCAGACAACACCATGTGATTCCAAGCGTCATTGTAATTGGGGAATAATGACAGCTCTGACCAGAGTGCATTAGAAGGCTCAGAAAGTAAATTAGCTCAGAGTTTTAGCCTTTTACATACATGTGAACTGGGTTTACAAAAAATGTTTTTGTTGTTATAACTAACTATAGGGATATTTTTATAAAAAGTAATAAATTTCTGCTGAAACACTGCACAAAAATTTTTTAGACAGTCATTTTGGTGTCACCCCCTCAGACAGTGTCACCTCGTGTGGTCTGCACCCTGTTACCCCTCCTAGTGATGCCACTGCATAACATCCTATTCCATCCTCTTATTGAAAATAATAAGAACAATAATTTCATAATTTTTTCACTTCCAGTCAACTCCATACAGGCTCAATTATGGGAAAATACATTCTACATCAAAAATGCTGCTTGCAGTTCTCATTTTCACTCAGAAAAATAAATCCAATTTAATTACAAAGAACATAATTTTATATATTGGAAAAAAATATAAAAGCGACTGCTTGCCAAGTCAGGCTCTGTGTGATAAAATGGGTTTTGAAAATTTATGCTCAAAACATAATCAGAAAGTCACAGAGTGAGAGGCTGTTATTGATGGCAAGGGCATGTTTGACAGATGTAAGCAGGGCAGGCAGTACCACTTTCCTTTTCTTACCACTTTTTCCAAAAGTCCTCCGCTGAAATGAGGGGAGTTATTTGGAGGTGGGGAAGTAGTAGTAGGAGAAATTTTCTCTTCACCTACCCGCAACCTTTAACATTGCTCTTTTCATCAATGGAAATAATAAGGAATGAGGAAGGGCAAAATGTTAGTTGACTAATCACTTCAGTATTACTTGAGAAAATAATTCTCTACATCAAACCTCTTTTTGTAAGAAATAAACATGAAACTTAAATTAAAAAAAAAATTATTCTCTTCCTAATATCTAGATAAAACCTGAGTTTTCTGTTTTGTCCTCCTAATTAATTAACAATGAATACAAGACTCTATCCATGGAAGACCCTCCATAACTTTACTGATGAGTTCACTGGTCCAACTCTTCCTAATAGATGTGTGACCTTGTCATTTAGGCAGCCTCGTACTACAGTCTCTTAAGCCATTCAATGGGGATAATAATTCCTTCTTTGGATGTTGGTTGTTAGTATTGCAGATAATGTGTGCCAGGTGCCTGGCATGGAACAAGGCTTCCCAGCTGATGGACTCTCCATTTTCAGCATAGTTTCCTCAGTATCCTTTTCCATTGATTTGTCTTTTGCACTTTCTCAGGTAGCACTCACATATACATTATAAATGCACATATATATCCATAATTTCATTAATCACATGCTGACATATCAGCTTCAAAGTTTTTTAATTAAAGTATTACGGTTAACATTAGTAATAGGAATTTGGTCCTCAAAAATCAATGTGTGGAACATTTTTTTATCCTCCTAAATACTGCCAAGTGACTGCCTCCAACTATAAGTCCTTGAACAAATAGAAGGAGCCCTGGTGGTACAGAGGTTATAAACTCGGCTGCTAACCAAAAGGTGGGTAATTCAAACCCACCAGCCACGTGCTGCGGGAGAAACGTGTCAGTCTACTTCTGTGAAGATTACAGCCTTGGAAACTCTGTGGGGCAGTTCTACTCTGTCTTAAAGAGTTGCTATAAATCAGAGTCAACTTGACAGCAAGGTGTGTTCTCTTGTTTGTTTTGCTTTGAACAAATAGTTCTTTGGAGACTTTCTAACTAAAAATTGTGAGTTAATACCTTAAACTTATAAGTAACTTGGGGCGTTTTACTGGAGTTTAGGTTAGAATTGTGATGAAACCAAAAGCAAAGGACACGTAACACAAATGCACAAACTCTAACAGCAAAGCTGGTCTGTGTCCTAAGGCCTTTGCACATGTTGTTCCTCTTCTTGAACTAGTCACTTTTTCCAGTTTTTTTTTTTTTTTTAATTTTTTGTTGCTGTTATTAAGTTTTTGCTGTTCTTGTTAGATGCCCTTGAGTCGATTTCCACTCGCAGTGACCTCATATGTGCAAAGCAGAACTGTTCCTCTCCCTCATCTTTTGATAACTTCTTCTTGTCATGTGACTCCATTTGAGATTTCACCGTCCGAGAAAAGCCCTCACTGACCACTTAGTCTGAACTAGCCTTCTGGCCACTTTCTATCACCTCCCTTTGCTTTATTTTCTTCAGAGCATTTATCACAATCAGGTAGTTTCTTGTTCGTTTATTCGTTTCTGTTTTATTGCCTGTCTTCCCAAAATAAAAAATAAACTCCAGGAAAGCAAGAATCTTGGCGAGCTTGCTCAACACTCTATCCCCTAGTTTTGAAAACAGTGTTGAGCTCAAGAGGACATTTTCTTTATACTTTTAGGTGAATAAATATTCTTATGAAGTTGTCACGTGATCCTAATATTCCTGAAAGTCAAAATGAAGAGAGAAATTGGAGGAGGACACTTACCATTGCTTCACAGGAAAGAAAGCTTTTGAAAAACAAGACTTAATCATAACAGACTTGTATTTCAAAGAACCCCATTTATTGGTTACTGACTTATGCAATGGAAACCCTGGTGGCATAATGGTTAAGTGCTAGGGCTGCTAACCAAGAGGTCGGCAGTTCAGATCCACCAGGCGCTCCTTGGCAACTCGATAGGGCAGTTCTACTCTGTCCTATAGGGTCGCTATGAGTCGGAATCGACTCCACGGCAGCGGGGTTTTTTTTTTTTTTTTTTTTTTGACCTATGCAGTGGGCAAGTGTCCAAGCAAACTTGGATACAGGAGGTTCTCTCAGCTGCTTCTTGAGGTCTTCTTCAATAAAAATAAATGATTAAATAAAAGCAAAAAAACATAATTGTCAAATAGAACTTTGTATAGGAGACAAAATTACCTGGTCCAAATCTAGAACCTTCTGGTAGTCTGAGTTAGTCCAAGCTTAGAACTTAGGACAATTAAATAAATGGCTAAATCACGTATTTCTCAATCGATCCTCCACAAATCTAGAAAACAAGCTATCCAATAAAGTATTACGTATCTTTAGTGATTTCCCTTTTGTTCTTGTGTTGATTAGTTTTAACTCCTGAAATAAATTGTAAGCACCTCAAAGCAAAAACTGTAACATACTTTAATACTTCTTTTTCCTAGCACAAAATATGGACCCTAATCATGCCAGGTGTTCAATTAAAATCAGGGTCAGTGATGATAATGCCAAACTTAAAAAATCAGTTTTATTTAAATGTGAGTTTATTAGTTACAAAAAAGCTCATTAAGTGCATAAACAAATCTTATTGGACCCGAACCTTTCAAGGCAAGTTCTGAGAAATACTGTTTGCCAGAGTGGGGTATAGAAAGTCAGACCCAGAGGACCTCAATGGGTAAACTTGAGTTTGAGCTCCCACTGCTAATTAGTTCAGAAGCCAGGGCTCATTCTGCTATCCCAGCGATTCTCCAAGCTGGTGTGTGTCTCAATCACACAGGGAAAATGTTGAAAAAACAAAACAAAAACAAAAACATAGACACCTGGACTCTGCTCCAAACTCATAGAATCAGAATCCACAGAGGTGATATTTAAACCCTTCCTACATCTCAGAGGCGTACACTGAGATGTAAAAAGTGTATATAAGGTATCTGGTGGGAGTAGAAAGCCGGTCAGAGGGATACAGTTATGTACTGCATACAATAAACGATTCCAAGATGTAAAGGCGTACAACAACCATTTTATTGTTGTTATCTCCCATGGTTGTATGGGGCAGACAATTGGACAGAGCATGGCAGGTAAGACTTGTTTCCGTGCCATGGGTCTGCTCTGCAGTGAGCCCTGCCTGGATGAGCTGGGCGTGGCCAAGCATCGCCCTCTGTAAGTGTAGTCTCAGCGCCTCCATAGGTCTCTCCACATGGCCCTTCCGTGTGACAACCTTAGGGTAGTCAGACTTACTGCACGGTGGCTGAGGGTGTTCTGGGAAACAGGAAGCGGAAACTGTCAATTGTCTAACAAAGCCCAGAAACGGCATAGGGTCACTTCCGCTTTATTCTATTGATCAAAGCAGTCACAGAGCCCACCTAGAATCAAGGGGCAGGCACATAAACTCCTTCTCTCTGTGGGAGGAGTGTCAAGCAATTTATGAGCATCTTCAGTCAGCCACAGGGGTCCTAAACGTGGCCGGGGAAGTCCTGGTTTGACCTCACAATTTTAGCAGCACAGAGTCCAAGGCCAGATGATCTAACATTTTAGTTTGCTCCCTACCCTAAACTATATGTGGGCATTGCTATTCTTAAATGCCTATGGCTCTGTTACCCTCAGCTTTATTTTTGCTGAAAGCTCCCAGACTCTTTCTAAAAAGCAGAAGAGGTTTTTAAGTTTGACTGATAAGTTGGCTGTCCTTGAGTTGTGGCCTGCAGACCACTTCTAAGCTTTGCTTTTGGGTAAATGTTTATATGGTGTTGTTTGAATGTCACTGATTTTGATCGTTACTTTTTTCCATTCCACCAAATCAAGAACAAGTGTTAAAAAATTTTCTAACAATGTGAAAGATTGATTGTATGCCATAAACCCTAGAATATGTGGAACGATTTTGAAGTACTTTTAAAATTAATCTTACAACAGTTTGTTTTTTATTTTTTGTATATGTGTGTAAAATAGGATTGGCAGGAGAATTAGTCCTACGTTCATTTGTTGTGATATATTTTTTATTTGAAGTTGTATCAAGCAAAGAAAAATTAAAATGACAGATAAAATAATGTTTCACTGTTTTCTTGGGAAATGGAAATTTTTGTAAAGTAGCTATTTTAAGAGGGGCTTTATTTGTAAAAGCCAAAAAATATACGTTATACTTTCATGAGGAAAGAAAACATAGAAATTAAACTTTACTGAATTGAATATAAATGCCGGCACACTCAGTGTTTATATTGTCAGTGTCAAGTGGAAAAATAAACTGATTGGAGTTAGAAAGGTTAATTTCAGTGTAGGCATGAAAATCTCCTGGAGCATTTTATGCTGAAAATAAAATGCTTCAAGCATTTCCAGGCCTATGGAAATGCTATTGTTGCTGGCATTTGTTTTCTGTTCTACCCAGCCCCGTAACTTCACCCTAAATCTACACTGAGAGTTTTCACAGGTTCAAATAATCACCCGTTGTTGTAAACTTGCAGGATAGTTTTAATTTAACACAGTGTTCTAGTAGGGTTCCCCCCTACACCATACAATTGCATTTTAGCCTATTGAAAATCAGTCCAGTATTCTCACACTTCAATCTCTTATCAGATTGGTCATCAGTGGTGGGAAGTTTTTTGTTGTTGTTTAGATTTTTGTTGTTGTTATATCAGTCCTTTCATTAAGAATGTAATTTAGAGCCCTCTTGAATTCCCAATTAAGTGCCTGACTCACCACTTTGTACCTCTCTTGTCTTTAACTTTAGGTGACTTATAGAGTGCAGGGTTTTTTTATTGTTTTGTTTTGTGTTGGATAATAACATTTCTGTAACCAGTAGAGTCTCACTGTGTGGTTTTGAGATCAAAAATTAGATTTGAAACACCGAAGTGGGAGATGTATGTGAATAGAACCAAAACAGTAATTGTTTCCACTGGAAATGTGGTTAGTTTTAGATTTTTATAAGAAGTTTCCATGTATTTTTATTTATTTATTAAAAGTGACTGTTATGAGGGCTGTTTCCAAATGTCCACCAGTTAGGTTCAAATGGCATTGCACTACTCTGTGATGCAGATGGTTCTGTTAAATGTGAACATATGACTTTATTTAGGAAGAGTCAGTGTGAACTGACTCACTATGGAATAGGTTCCAAATACAGAAAGATCTTGATTGTTCAAGCTTGAATTATTGATATTACCTATAACAAATCTATCTCCTCTACCTGGCTTCCCCATATTACCCAAAACCTTTTATGTCACCTACTTCTCTGTCAATGACTGTGTAATAAGCAAGCAAACTAATTTATTATTCACTTTGATGGGATAAACTAAATATGTTCTCAACAGATGTACAATTCTCCCCCAACCAAATTGCAGCAGACTAGGATCACATGTTCTGATTGGCTGTTCAAGCCCATTGCCACAAACACTTGAAAAGTTATTATACTGTGTTTAGTACCAACCTATCAAAGGCTTTCCATCTGAAATATTAAAGGAACTAGAAGCTTTTATTCCTGAAACTCACCAATTGTGTCATATTTAGAAGGATCTTTGTTTTGATTGGAGTACCTGGATAGCACAAAGAGTTAAGCACTGGGCTACTTTATGAAAGATTGGTATTCGAATCCATTTAGAGGTGCCTCAGAAGAAAGGCCTGGTGATCTATGTCCAGAAAAATCACAGCCTTTGAAGACCCTGTGGAGTACAGTTCTACTCTGAGATCCACGGAGTCACCATGAGTAGAACTGCCTCGAAGGCAACTGGTTTGATTTTTGGTTTTGCTTTTTCTTTTGATTAAAATGAAACTTCTGTTCTCCATAAAATATGTATTGTTTTGAGGTTCTGAATGATTTTCTACCATGAAAATAAATAGTTTGTCCTACTCCATTTCGAACAAACCACTGGAATGTAAACTTCATAAAAGCAGGATCTTTGTTTTGTTCGTTGTGGTTATCTCCGGAACCTAAGCAACGCCTGGCACATGATGAGTGTTCCATTGTCCGTTGAGCGAACGAATGAATCTTAATGCCATAACTGTGACAAGATCTGGGCATTAATATTCCAACTACATAACCACCACATACTTACGCACGGTAAAGCATTGGCCCACTAATTAAAAGGCATCTTAATTTATTCAGAGCAGATAAAGCACAGAAAAAGGCAAACTTCACTTCAATTGAATTTCCCAGACATTTGTTATCCTAACCCATTCAGATATATGAATTCATCAAATGCCACGTTACTTTCCCAGTCTAGACTTTCAAACTGGAAAATAAATTAAGATTCAGAAAGGTAAAAACAACAGGTATCTATTAAATGCATTTTTTCTCTCCATTGCTTTTGTCCTAAAAACTTCTTTTGTTAAGAGTTTCTGACACTCCTGAGGTGAGTAAAAGAGAAATTTTAGTTTCTTGATATTCTCTGTCAATGTGGCTTCCAAGCACTTTTGCACTTCTGTTGTGCATAACAGAAATGTATCATTGAACCCTAATCAGGACTGGATACAGGCTACGTAAGGCTTGCTATTTTGTGAGGTTCTAGCCCTTTAAACCCCACCATAGAAAGAAACTTTATTGGACATGCGGTCATCAAGACATTGGCAGAAATGTGAACATTTTAACTGCTTTATGTTCACGAATTATTCCTAACATTTTTTCTCTTTTTCAGATTACAAAATATGGCCATGTTTCTCTCTGTATGTGTGCGTTCGTATGTGTACAAAAGCTTATCCTGTTACAAAATACAAGATGGAGTCCTTGCTATTCTCAGGCTATTTCTCTTTTCTCTCTCTATATATATTTTGCATTTAAATAAAATACTTCTGTAAGTCATGGTGGAGAGGTTTTGTGAATAAATCCTATAATTTGCAAACTAGGTCATGAATTTTTTTTTTTTGCTCTTTGGGTACTGGTTTGGCCGTACTTGGTTGGCTTTCTGGAAGCGTGAAGTAGAGGTTTCCCAGCTACATGTTTCTCAGTGCTTCTGAAGGACATAGAGATCACTCCAAACGCTCTTATACTGAGGTTCATCTAGGAGACCAGTACATGTCTTTCATCAAGTTACTCTATGGTGATAACCCAGGTTTAGAAGAGTTTTCAAGAATTGGTTTGTAATGTAGAACTGGCTGCCCTCTACTTCCCCTAGAAACGCTGGGATTCTTCAACACCCAAGTCTTTCTTAATTGGCTTACTTGAAACAAAGGGGATGTGTGGCACTTTTAGGTCCTATCTGTTCTTGAGCTCCTCAGAGAACATGTGTGGCCATTCTCAGGTCTGTCTGCTTAGATAATAGAGGTGTTTCTATGAGATGATCAATAAAATAGCCCACTCCAAAGGTCAGCTGAAGAAGGTAGAGGATTTTTTTCATAGGAAAGCTATAGCAAATGTGTTGGTGTACTGGCCACATGCCTTTTTCCAGGCTGGTGCTCCCAGCCCTAAGCCACTGTGTGTGTGTTGGCTGCGAATGATGCACAGATTCACCGTTCTCCTACTTTGCTGATGCCCGGAGGTTAGGTTACCTCTCACTTAGGGGTGGCCCCACCGGCAATGATTGACTTGTATAAGGGAAAAAACGGGCATCTCCCTTGCCCTAACGTGCGTTTTTCCTCCTGAGCTACCCAAGATAAGGCTCATCTAGAGTCCACATCTCTAACTAGCTTCTTCCCCTGCCTCATCCTGTTCCACTCACTCCCTTACAGGTTTCTCCTGAGAACCCATTCTCAGTAAATCAAATGGAAAAGAATCCCTACCTCAGCCTCTAATTCTAGGAAACACAACTAAGATAAAAGAACTAATGTGGAAGCCTTAGGTATCTGCATACACTCAGGGCTGCCACTCATCTCAAGGCTTGTGCTTAAAATGACCTGAAGTGCTAGAGTACCTTACCTTTTCAGCTAATACAGATTTCTCCAAAGATGCTTTAATTCATTTCAGCAATGACTAGCATTTGTATTCCTACACTCACTCAGATTATTCAAAACTTAATTGCCCTAAAAGCTACCTAATGGGCATTTTTAGAATTTTCATGTTTTCTCATCATGGCATAGTATCAAAATTTATTCATCTGGATTTGGTAACTATATTTTTTGCCATTAAACATAGTCGAACTCCACAGTAGAGGAATTCAGTGAATCTGTGTAAACAAATCTGTCTTGGAAGAAGTACAACCAGAATGCTTCTTAGAAGCAAGGACAGCAGGACTTCGTCCCATGTACTTTGGCCATGTTATCAGGAAGGACCAGTCCCTGGAGAAGGAAGGACATCATGCTTGGTAAAGTAGAAGTTCAGCGAAAAGAAGGAAGACCCTCAAGGAGATGGATTGACGTGGTGGCTGCAATAATGGGCTCAAACATGGAAACGATTGTGAGGATGGTATAGGACTGGGCAGTGTTTGGTTTTGTTGTACCTAGGGTCGCTAGGAGTCGGAACAGACTTGATGGCACCTGACAACAACAATGTAAATTTGCTAGATTTAATGACTTTGTCCTGCAGGGTGCTAGCATAGAGATCAACATTTAGTTTATAGCCTATCTTAGGAAAAATGTAACATGGCTTAAGTTCATAGTGCTGTTTAATCTCAGCAACGGAAGGCTAAGAAGACAAATGGAGATTAGGAAACACTTTTCTAAATAAAATACCACATTTTATATCATACTGATTAGTAGCATATACAACATTGAATAAATTATTCCTCATACATTTATTGAATATCTTAAAAGTATGTGCAACTCTGCTAGGGAGTGAGACCCAGAGTAGTTAAAATATGGGTCTTGTTCCCAAGAATACCACAATCTATTGTGGGGGGTGAGGCGAAAGTTTGTGGTATGAGGTACACGTAGAGGATGAGCTCAGACCTGTAAATAACCTACAAGTAAACTACTGTATACCAACCTGTCAATAAAAAAAAAGAAAAAAATTGCCATAAAGTCGATTCTGAACTGTGGTGACCCTATGTGTGTCAGAGTAGAACTGTGCTCCATAGGGTTTTTAGTGGCTGATTTTTCCAAAGTAGATCACCAGGCCTTTCCTCAAAGGTGCCTCTAGGTGGACTTGAAACTCTAACATTTCGAATAGTAGCTAAGCCCATTAACCATTTGCACTACCCAGGACTTCCAAAATAGCATTGTAGAATACAGGATACAGCTCTAGCTGTGTAATGGGGAAAGAGCTAAGGAAACCCAGAGGAAGAAAAGTTATGCTGGGAGAAGAATATTATTTTTCTTATTAAAGGTATTACATAATTAGAAAATTTCAGCTGAATGACAGAGAGAGATAAGCAGTCAAAATAAGTGAAAATATCTTCATGTCTTCATACAACTGCTCATTTTGTGAAAAACATAACTTGGCTGCACAACCTTCCCTTCTCCATTTCTCTGCCAATATCTTGGAGCCCAAAAGGTATGTTTGATTGATTAGAATTTTGAAAATGTTTATATTGTAGCAAGTTCTGGTTTGGGCCAAGCAGGTGATGAAAATCATAACTGCCTCCAGAAACCAGGTGAGTCCAACCCTTGGGCGCAGCACAGGACTTGGCAGGATCACAGTGGTTCCAAGGTCAGCCAGAGTGCAGATCCAGTGCAGTAGATTGCAACACAGGGATGGCCAGATATGTTGCTCCTTCTGATATGACCATGTTCACCATGGAGCCTTCCATATCTGAGTCTAAAGGGGAGTGGTGTCCTCCCTGTAGATTCGGGATTCTCCAAGAAATTCTAAGCCCCCAATGGTTTCATTGGGTTAGACCCGTGGCTTATTTAAGGAAGAGGCCTTTCCTCCTTGTTGACATCTGAGGGCTCATTTACAGTGACCCGTCATTTCTGGAACCAAGATAAAGGAATCCAGACATAAGCTGGACATAAAATGCCTTGAACCAAGTAAAAGGGGATTCCAGTACTGTGGCAGATTGCTTTATTGTCAAGATATTTGTTGCCCTTCCCTACCTTTTCTTCCTTACGAGTTCTCTCCCTTCGAAAGAATAATCCTTCCTGCCCCCATTGCTCTGGGTCTTGCCCATGTGTTTTGCTTTGGGCAATGAATAAAGTATAAGGAAAGAAATATAAGCCACTCATGATCAAAAGTTTTAAGAGCAATTGAGTGGTCCTGCCAAGCAATCTCCTAGGTAGTGGTAGGCCATTTAGCCAGGAGTCTGGAGTAAAGAGCCAAAGCTACCCATGATGGATAAATTTCGAGCAAGAAATAAGCATTTGTTGTTGTAGCCACTGATATTTTGGGATTGTTTATTACCACAGCATAACTTGGCCAAAGCTAACCAATACTAGTTCTTAAGATTTCTTATTGAGGTTGCCCAAGTTTTTTGTTCATGCTACTTTGTGTTATCCTTTTATCTCCTTTCTCTCTGCCTTTTTCAATCTTGTCCTGAGCCTTGACCCCCCTCCACGTGCACTTGACATCTGATTAGATCCATAGCCCTATCCACCTCTGGATACGACTCTCTAACTTGACTATCAGTCTTCATCAGTTTAGTGGAGTAAACATCTATTCCCACTCAGATACTAAACTTGATGTTTGAAATCACATACACAAAGAAGTGATGATGTATTGTCCTCACTTGAGAAGCTCACATCTAGTGAGAGAGACAGATACATTCATAACATGAACAGGGAAAGAAGTGCTATACCAGCTGCACAGGGAAATACTGTGTGGGTGTGAAAGAAAGGAATTTTCCCAAAATTTTGATTTTAAAACAAATCATGCTCCCCATGAAACATCACTACCAACCACCCACTGCCATCGAGTCGATTCTGACTCATAGCGACCCTATAGGACAGAGTAGAACTGCCCCATAGAGTTTCCAAGGAGCGCCTAGCAGATTTGAACTGCCAACGTCTTGGTTAGCAGCTGTAGCACTTAACCACTACGCCACCAGGGTTTCCCCATGAAACACAGTTTATGGCTAATACAAATAATACTGTTATGAATAAATATGAATATTTATTTTATAATTTGGCATATTTTATTATTTTTCATGACATCCATGTCACAGTAATTCAGTACCTTTCCCTGGACACATTGATATCAACAGTCTTGGTGCTGTCTATTGTTGTTGTTAGGTGCCCTCAAGTTGGTTCTGAGCACAGTGACCCTATGCACAACAGAAGGAAACACTGCCCGGTTCCGTGCCATCCTCACAATCGTTGCTATGTCTGAGCCCATTGTTGCAGCCACTGTGTCAGTTCATCTTGTTGAGGGTCTTCCTCTTTTTCGCTGACCCTCTAACTGCTTTACCAAACATGATATCCTTCTCCAAGGCCTAGCCGTTCCTGATAACATGTCCAAAGTACGTGAGACAAAGTCTCGCCGTCTTTGCTTCTAAGGAGCATTCTGGTTGTACTTCTTCCAAGACAGATTTGTTCAGTTCTTATTGGCAGTCCATGGTTTGGTGCTGCCAGGAGCAGATAAAAGATTCACTGGTAGTTCACCTTATTCATGTAAGTTTTTCTTGTTTGGTGATTTGGACAAAATATCTCAAAGGCTGAATAGTTTTTAATAAAATACTGTTATCTGTTGCCGTCTAGTCAATTCTGACTCATAGAGACCCTATAGGACGAGTAGAACTGCCACATAGGGTTTCCAAGGAGTACCTGGTGGATTCAAACGACTGGCCTTTTGGTTAGCAGCCATAGCTCTTAACCACTATGCCATGCCAGGGTTTCCATAATAAGATAGACCAAGTAAATATTTTTCACATACATGTTGACAGAATAGATCTCTTTGTCTCATGTTCCTCTTACATGTAGTTGTGCAAAGAACTTTGCAAGTGCTTGATTAACATGTATATGTGTGTGTATGGTTAAAAGATAATAAATGAAATCTCCCAAATGGCCCATCATGCACTTCTTATGTAAGAAATTAATTAATGTGGATAATTAACCTTACCTTGAGTAGGGTTGCTATGAGTCAGAATTGACTCGATGGAACTGGGTTTGTTTTTTTGGTTTGGCTTGAGATATATGCTGACCTGATTATACCCTTTTCATAAGCATTTAACTTACTTTTAAATAATTTTCTTTGAAATGCCTTATGATATAAAAAAGATATAATATTTAAATAGAATAATTCCAAATATTACTTTTCTTTTTCTTTTATCTATCTTTTATCTATCTATCTACCTGTCTCTATCATCTATCTATCTATCTATCTATCTATCTATCTATCTATCTATCTATCTATCTATCTATCTATCTATCTATCTATCTATCTATCTATCTATCTATCTATCTATCTATCTATCTATCTATCTATCTAATCTATCTATCTATCTATCTACCTATCTATCTATCTATCTATCTACCTATCTATTTATCTACCTGAAGAACAGAATTGGCTGGCAAAATGATAATTAATACAGAATATTTCTGGATTTGGCATCTGTTTATGAGTTTTTTTTTTTTTTTCTGGGTTATTTTTCCACATAATACAAAATTTCTCTAAAAAGTATGCATTATTTTCCTAATCAGAAAATACTTATAAACATATCATGGGCGTTATTTTTCCAAGTTTTAAGTATGAGCTAACACTAATTATTTTCTAAAAAATAATTTACACCAGCATTCTTTTAATTTGCTAAAACATTATTTAAAGGTATATCGAAAGCACATTAAAATAACCATATGTTCTGCTGTACTCTGTTCTTGTACATCATTGTGTAGGTTCTAAATAGAAAAAAAATAATTATTTTAGAGACAGATGCAAAGCTTTTGGTGAACCTTGCTAATCTATTAAAAACGCCATTATCAAATCAGATACTTAACAATGGTAAGTGGGAATTGGCTGTGATTCCCACTTTGGTCATATTTATCCATACCCAGTCTATGATGCTGCCCAGAAACTATGTTTCAAGGGGAGCATGATTTCTCTTAAAACGGACAATGGACTCTGAATGGATTTAGGAACATTTACTTGGTCTGTAGCTAAGAAATGCTATGCCATTCATGCTTAATTGTGGTCAAGATTCTTTAAAGGGTTAAACTCTTCAAAGTTTCAGACTCTGAGGACTAAGATCCTATGGTGAGCCACCTCAAATATGATGTTTACTGGCAGGGAATAAATAATTACATATGTAAGCCTATGTGGTTGTTTAAATTCCGATGTTCATTTCCGTCCATAAAATTGATTTATGTTTAAAAACATTATTGAGGAGTAATTGACATAAATAAACAGGACATATTTATTTTATACAATTTGGTAAGTGTTTACATATGTACATACCCATGAGAGCATTACTGTAATCATGATCATGTATATATTCTTCACGCCCAAAAGTTTCCTGGTGGCCCATCGTTCCCCCTCCTCCTATCCTTTCCCTCCACCCCTTCCCCACTAATATGCTTTCTGTGACTATACATTTGTTTGCATTTCCTACAATTATATATTAATAGACAGAATGTATTCTTTTTTGTCTAGCTTCCTTCACTTGTTGATGTTGTATGTTGTTAGGTGCCATCAAGTTAGTTCCAAGTCATAGCGACACTATGTACAACAAGGAGGAAACACCACCTGGTCCTGGTCCTGCTCCATCCTCACAATCATTTGCTATGTTTGAGCCCAGTGTTGCAGCCACTGTGTCAATCCACCTCATAAGCACCTTTCTCTTTTTTGCTGACCCTCCACTTTACCAGGCATGATGTCTTTCTCCAGGGACTGGTCCCTCCTGATAACATGTCCTAAGTACGTAAGACGAAGTCTCTCCGTCCTCACTTCCAAGGAACATTCTGGCTGTACTTCTTTCAAGACAGATTTGTTCCTTCTTCTGGCAGTCCATGGTATATTCAATATTCCTTGCCAACACCTTAACTCAAAGGCATCAATTCTTCTTTGGTCTTCCTTATTCATTATCCAGCTTTTGCATACATATGAGTTGATTGAAAATACCGTGGCCTGGGGCAGGCACACCTCAGTCCTCAGAGTGACATCTTTGCTTTTTGACACTTTAAAGAGGTATTTTGCAGCAGATTTGCCCAATGCAATTAGTCATTTGATTTCTTGACTGCTGCCTTCGTGGGTGTTGATTGTGGACTCAGATAAAATGGATCCACTTAGCATAATTATTTTGAGATTCACTCATGGTGTAGTATTAATCAATAGTTCCTTTTTATTGCTGAGTAGTATTGCATCCTATGGATTTACAGATTTTCCATTGACATTTGATGAGGGACATTTGAGTTGTTTCCAGTTTATGGCTAATATAAATAATACCTGCTGTGATTATTTGTGTACAAGTTTTTATATAGACATATGCTTTCATTTCTCACGGGTAAATAAATACCTAGGACTGGTATGATGGCAGGTATACATATAACTTTTTAAGAAACCTACACACTGTTGTAAAAAGTGGCTGCGTTATTTTATATTCTCGCCAGCAGCATGTAAAAGTTCCAGTTGCTACAAATCTTCACCAACCATTTTAATTTTTGTGATTCTAATAGGTGGTTAGTGGTTTTTCATTATGGTTTTAATTTGCATTTTTCTAATGACTAGTAATAAAAAGAGAAAGACACTCAACAAGATGGATTGACACAGTGAATGGAACAATGGGCTGAAACATAGCAAGAATTGTGAGGATGGCACAGGAACAGGCAATGTTATTTTCTGTTCTACGTAGAGTTGCTATGAGTTGGAATCAACTTGATGGCACCTAACAACAACAATAATAACTATGCAGTACTTTTTGTGTGTTTATTTTTCATCCGAATATATTCTTGGTTGAAATGTCTGTACAAATCTTTTGCCAGTTTTTGAAAGTATAGTTTGATTTCTTATTTTTGAGTTCTTTATGTATTTATATAGTCTGGATGCAAATCCTTTTTTAGATACATTGTTTGCAATAGTTTCTCCAAGTCCATGCCTTTTCTTTTTATTTCCTTTAACTGTCTTTCAAAGAGCAGGAGTATTTAGCTTTAATGAAGTCCAATTTTCAATTTGTTCTTTTGGTGTCATACATAAAAAAATCTTTACCTAACTCAAAGATTTTCTTCATTGTTTTAGTTTAGGTGTTATACTTGGATCTGTGATTCTTTTTAACTTAATTTTTGTGCATGATGTGAGATATGGATCAAAGTTCTTTTTTTTTTTTTTTGCATATGGATGTCCAATTGGTCCAACACCATTTGTTGAGAAGACTAACTTTTCTCTGCTAAATTGTCTTTTTCCCTCTCTTGAAAATCAGCTGTCTTTCTATGCGTGAGTTTACTTCTGGATTCTGTTATGTTCCATTTGTCTGTTTGTCTTTCATTATGCCAATACCATACTGTCTTGATTACTCTAGCTTTATAAAAAGTCTTAAAATTAGGTAGTCTTTGTCTTCCACATTTGTTCTTGTAAAGAGTTGTTTTGACTCTTCTAGGTTCTTTCCAGATCCATATGAGTTTTAGAATTAGTTTGTCAATTTATACGAAGAATTTGGGATTTCGCTAATGATCGCATTGAATATATTGATGAATTTGGTTATGTCTGAAAAATGTAAGACCCATGAACACACAATTGTAAGAACCAACCCATGAACACATTATATCTCTCTATTTAATTTCTTTAATTTCATTCAACAATCTGTTATAGTTTTTAGTGTACAAGTGTTTCACATCTTTTTTTCAGATTTAGTCCAAAATACTTCATAATCTTGATGCTATTATTTTTTTATCTCCATTCATTGTCATTTGTTGCTAGTATATGACATAAAATTGATTTTTGTGTATTGATCTTGAATCCTACTCTCTTACAGAACTTGCTTTTTGGTTCTAATAGCTTTTAGTAGATCCCACTGTATTTTTTGCAAAGAAGATCATGTCATTCTTCCTTTCTAATCTGGTTGCCTCGTCTTACTTCACTGGCTAGACTTCCCAGTACAGTGTTGAATAGAAGTGGTAAGAGTTGACGTATGTGTCTTGTTTGTTATCTTAATGGGAAAGTACTCAGTATTTCATCAGTAAATATGATATTAGCTGCAGACTTTTTGCAGATTTTCTTTATCAGATTGAAAAAGTTTCTACTTTCCTGAGAGTTTCTATTAAGAATGTAAGTTGGATTTCATAAAATGTTTTTTTAATGCATCTATTGAGATGATCATATGATTTTTCTTTTTTAGTTTGTGAATATCATGAATTACATTGATTGGTTTTCATATAATAAAATCAACTTTAAACTCCTGCGATTAAACTCTCACATGGTATGCTGTATTATTCCTTGCATATATTATTGGATTCAGTTTATAAAATTGTGTTTCAAATTCAGTATCTATGTTAATAAGGAATATTGATCTGTAGTTTTCTTTGCTTATGACATTGGTTCATAATGTAATGGGATAAGAAAGTTGTCTCCAAATTGTGTTGTTTATCTTGATCATTTCATTTACTAGCAAACCTGTCCAATTTTAATCAGTGGTTGCTTTGCCAAACATTCTTTTCCAACTAACTCCTCTTTTGTTAAAAAATTAAATTATCCACTTCCTGTTGACTGTGTATAGGTTCTACTAGTTATGCATATGCAATAATCCTTTTGACTTGTAAAGAGCTTGTTTGATTGGATATGTGAGTCACTCACTTTTATGCAGTTTGGATAGTTAATTGCATCTTCTAAATGAAATTCTGGTGGTGTGGATAAGCTGTTAAAATAGTTATAACTTTACATCAAATAAAGTTTTATGGAAATGTTTGATATAATTAAATGTTTTTCTTTCTTGCCCTTTTTTTCCCCCCCTCAAATGTTTGTTTCTTATTCAGCCAAATTTCCTCCTGTACCTAAGTTTGGAAATAATTTAATGGATTGTAATTTCAATGTGATAAACTGGAAAAAAATTATGTATTTCCTTTGTGCCTAAATGGTAACGTAGGCAGATGTCAAGACTACCTGCCTTGGAATACAAAATAGGATTAAACCTAACACAAATATTCCCATAGGTAGATTTTTTTCTAATTCTGACTTAGACTTGGATTTGGAAATTGTTTTCATGCCTAATTTCTATAAAGAAAAGAGTATTTTATGTATTTATGTTTTAATTGTATAACCACATAAGTAATAGCATTCTAATTGTAAAGAGGTCAAACAGTGTAGGTAAGACAGTATTCTATTCAGTCCAATGTGCCACCCATCTTTCATTGATTTTTCAGTTTCTGGTCATCAAGGGCACCCCTTCCTGTTTTCTCACTTGTATGAGAAAGTGACCGAAGTTGAACAGTGACTTAAAAAGAAAAAAAATTTTTTTTCAGATTATATAAGAATATATTCTGGAGAAGATGGGCCTTGTATTGTTGTAGTGAAAAAAATACTAGGATCCATCAAAATATTGAAAATAGTGAATTTTTTTTAGGAAACTAGTATGCTCTTAAGTCAAAAAACAAAAGCCAGCTGCCAAAGTGACTGACGTACTTTACGAACTAAAAGAGGAGAGAGAACGGGCTGTGCTAAATCTGTAATTCTGGTTGTTCTTAAAATGTGTCTAAACACCCCCCTCAAGGTCAGTTTTCTGAGTACATTTAACTCCCTTTCTCCTTGCTCAAAAAAGTTCTTTAATTCTCTTCTGTCCCACACAATATGTCACTTACTTCTCCCTCCCTCTTTCTCCTTGTGTTCCATTCCTGCTTTCCTTTTCCTTTGTCTTTTTCCCTCTTTCCCTCCTTCCTTTCTTCTCCCAGCCATTCATTGTTCTCTTTCTCATTCTAAGGTTGGCTTCCATTTTTCACAGCCTTCCCAAACTCAGTAGATGGTGGCTTTACTTGTACTTTCCTGGTTCCTGGTGGCTATGTGATGTAGGATGCACTAGTTACCTGCAACTTGTGGACTACTTCAGGAAACCCTGGTGGTTAAGAGCTAGGCTGCTAACCAACAGGTCAGCTGTTTGAATCTACCAGGTGCTCCTTGGAAACTGTATGGGGCAGTTCTCCTCTGTCCTATAGGGTCGCTATGATTCGACAGCAACAAGTTTTGGTTTCCAGAGCACTGCTTAGGACCTTCCACATTTGCTGTATAAAATATGTTAGGTGACTGTCACAGATCTGACTATTAACACCCTCATATTCTTTGTGTTGGGCACACAAAGGGAGCTGTCTGTAGAGACTATTTGCCTCGCTATGCATTCAGCCCCTGATTCCACCTAGCCCCATTCTTAAGAATGCTTGGCTTCACATGTCCTAATGTCTTACCCCAATCTCCTTGTCTCTTCCTTTCTGGACTTGTAGGTTATTTGACTGCTGATATGCAGGTTCTATGGAAAAGCTGTTCAACCAGTATTTTTTCTAGAACTAGTTAACCTGTACTACCATGGCTGAACAACACTGTTTCCCTTCTCCACAAATGAGTCCACCAGGACTTCTTTCAAACAGGGAAACTATGTCATTTTCTTGACCACTCCTGGTTTACACCCTAACTCTACCACTGGATAGTCTTGGACCTTGATGAGGTAACTTAACCTTTGACCCCTGAGGTTCCCGATACGTTAAATGCAGGGAATACTTAGCTATTTCATAGGGTTGTTATCATGATGATTGAGCTACAGTATGTGTAAAGGCTAAAACCATGCCATGCTGAGTACTTTAATTCTCAATAAATGTTCTTTTTTCCTTTTTCATTCCTATTTTCTGTTATGAGATTTTTTTCCCCCTACCCTGAGATTTAGCTCAAGTTCTTTTTTACTAAAAATTTTATGGATTGAAAGAAGGTAGATGAAACAATGAGCAGTAGGAGACTAGTAATAATAGCAATTCCGACTCATAGCAACCTACAGGACAGAGTAGAACTGCCTCTTAGGGTTCCAAGGAGAGATCGGTGGTTTCGAACTGCCAACCTTTTGGTTAGCTGAATGCTTAACCACTGCACTACCAGGGCTCCACTAATGATAGCAACAGCAATGAAAGGATAACATCAACATTTTTTGAGCACTTACTATGCCCAGTCACCATTTTAAGGCCTTAAGTTAATAAATTCATTTAATCTTGATAATCCCATAAAGTAAGTGATATCATTATGTCTGTTTTACACGTAAGGAAGCAAGTGCTTCAAGAGATTAAGCTCAAGATCACACAGTCAGAACGTAATGGGGTCAAAGGCAGCTCTCAAGATTTGGGCTTCAGAGGCTCTACTCTCAGCTCAGTTTGTGTTGGAACATCACTAATGTCTATTAAATTTAAATCCATTTGCTGTCGAGTTGACTGGGACTCATAGAAAACCCATTTGTGTATCAGAGTAGACAACCATAGGGTTTTCAATGGCTGATTTTTTGGAAGTAGATCACTAAACCTTTCTTCTCGGTGCCTCTGGGTGGACACAAAACTCCAACCTTGCATTTAGCAACCAGGTACCTTAACAGTTTGCATCACCCAGGGACTCCCTATTTAAATTAATATCCATAAAATGTGAATCCAGCTCTGTTTGAACTGGCCTTACCTTCTTCCTTACCTTATCACCCCACTGACCATTCAACTCTAGCTATGTTAACCTCAATGGCCAACCTCCTTCCTGCCCTAGGGCCCCATATTTGCTATTCCATTTCCTCTACAATTCCTCCAGATCTTCCCAACTCAGCTTAATTGTCACCTCCTCAGTGAGCTCTGCCTGATCACCCTATTTAAAGTAATGCAGGTTTCTTCCCACCAAAGCTACTCTTATCTTACTGTGTTTTCCTTTATTTAGAATACTTATTATTGCATTATGATTTAATATTATCTTTTATATTTGTTAGGCTTTCTTCCTTGTTTTCTGTCTGCCCCCTGAAGGTTGTTAGCCCTGGCAGAGTGTGGGCATTTCCTTGTCCTTTGCTGCTTTCTCCTCAGAGCCTGGTATTATTCTTGGCATGTAATAAATGCTCAAAGTGATTGAGTGGGGAGGCTTTTCTTTTATACAACAATGAGGGTATGTCCCAGACTTAGATTATTTAAAGAGAACTTACTCTCTAAACATGTAGGATAATTCGTGTGCTTCTCTACTTTGCAACGATTAATGTTTTGAGGTTTTCTTTGTTCTCTATATTGTGGGTCTCTTAACGAAACCCTGATGGTGATAGACAAGATCAACAGGCTTAGCTTCAAGCCACCTGGTGGATGTATATTTCTTCCCTGGGTACTTTCTGGTGTGGAGTTGGCTAACCAAAATTTGCCATCAACTTGATGCCAACTCAGGACGGCCCCATATGTGTCAGAGTAGAACTGTGTTCCATAGGGTTTCAGTGCTCATTTTTTGGAAGTAAATTGCCAGGTCTTTCTTTCTAGGTGTCTTTGGATAGACTCAAATCTCTAACCTTCAGGTTAGCAGCCAAGCTCTTCACCATTTATACCACCCAGGGACTTCAGAATTGGCTAAGGATCATCCTCGATGCTCTCTGCCATTGGTGCAGCTTGGAAATCAGGTCAGGTAGAGGCTGTGGCAGAGTGGACTCTCAGTCAATACATGAAGCAAAACGACCTGCATCCCACAAAATACAGTATTTTGTTCAGTGGTATATCTACTACCACAATCAACACCCATGGAAGCAGCAGTCAAGAAATCAAATGTATTGCATTGGGCATATCTGTGGCAAAGACCTCTTTAAAGTGTTAGAAAGCAAACATGTCACTTTGGAGGGCTAAGGTGCTCCTGACCCAAGCCGTGGTATTTTCAGTCGCCTCATATGCAAGCGAAAGCTGGACAATGAATAAGGAAGACCAAAGAAGAATCGATGCCTTTGAATTACGGTGTTGGTGAAAAATATTGAATATACCATGGGCTTCTAGAAGAAGGAACAAATCTGTCTTGAAAGAAGTACAGTCAGAATGCTCCTCGGAAGATAGAATGGCGAGACTTCATCTCACATACTTTGGACATGTTTTCAGGAGGGACCAGTCCCTGGAGAAGGACATCATGCTTGGTAAAGCAAAGGGTCAGCGAAAAAGAGGAAAATCCTCAACGAGATTGATTGACACAGTGGCTGGAACAATGGGCTCAAACGTAGCAAAGATTATGAGGATGATGGAGGACCAGGCAACATTTTGTTCTGTTGTACATAACGTCGCTGAGTTGGAACCAACTCCACGGCACCTAACAACAGCGACATATCTAGTACCAAGGCCTCATATTTCTACTGATACTTTAAAGATTAGACTTCATGCTCATTTTCATAATATAGAAGGTTAGGGAAGAGGTCAAATCCTCATTTTATAAATGGAGGAAATGAATCAAAGAAGTTGAAGGACTCATATAAGAGCGGTCCTATACGCAGAGTTTAAACTGCTTTGACTATAATAGAAGCTTACTTGATAAAAACATTTTATTTTAAAATCAATTTTAGTTAACATTGAATCAAATTTTAAAGGACTATTATGATTTCTGGGAATATAATATATATGTGTGTCTAAGAAACCTGATAAATAATCATAAACTAGGTATGCTAATAATTTTGCTTGGAGATGGAGAAAAAAAAATATTTGTAGCTTAGTCTCATACATTTTATGTAGAAAAAACATTGAAATTTGGAAGAATCAAATCTGCATCTCATTTTGTATATAACTGCTGCCATATATATATATTTAGAATAAAATGTTGGAAAGTTTTTTTTAATTTATTAAATGCATGGTTCAATATTTGAAATGCCCATCTGATATTTGTTATGCACTTTAAAATAATATATGAGGATATAGGTAAATACCATCTGTCTAAAAGTAATTTTCTAAAGTACCTCAGAAGATAATATTTTGAATACAATTCTGCTAGCAATTATTAAATATGTTTTGAGGAGAAAATTGTTACCCAAATTATCCTTGTCATCCTTGGCATCTCCTGTAAAACAAGACAAATACTTTTTAGTTTGTGGAAGCTGCTCACAACAGTTACATGCCAATTAATTATAAAAGATTCACCCATGCATTTGACCATGAAATGGATTGGTTGTGGCTTCTGGATTACAGTTTCTGATGGTTTTATGTAGATGTAAGCACTCCTTTTACTTACTGATGATTAGAGTGATTATCTATGTAAATGATCAGAAATTCCGTAAAATTAATAAGATTTTTTGTAGAAAAAAGTACAGAATATATTTTGAATGAATAAATATATATAGGAAGAATATCTGAATGCCTTGAATTATTTCAATCAGTTAATAAATAGTAAACAGGCAAGAAATTTGTTCATCACAGAAATTTATTCATTTACTACTCATGTGCCTAACATTTTTCACAAGTACTTAAGATCCTAATTTTTCTTTCTTATATAATGATGACTTTCTGAATATCTTTTTATTTCTTGGTCACTGTTTATGTTTTGAGATGGTAATAAAGTTAATAACAATAATCTGCTCTTCTGGCCAAATATGTGCCAAGAATTGAAATATGCATCCAGTGTATATTATCTGGAGCCTGTGGTGCAGTGGTTAAGAGGTCAGCTGCTAATCAAAAGGTCAGCAGTTTGAATACACCAGCCGCCCCTTAGAAATCCTATCGGGCAATTCTACTCTGTCCTATAGGGCTGCTATGAGTTGCAATCAACTGACGGCAATGGGTTTTATTTATCATGTTATTTAAACTTCAAGATAATTCTATGAAATAGATTAATTTATTCACTCCACTAATACTTATTGAGCTTGGGATAAAGTAAGATGGGCAAAGGTCCCTGCCTTCGTGGGCAGTTCATCCTCAAGAGGAGAAACATGCCATAAAAAAGATACAGCTTTTATATAGTTTTGAAACATTCTGAAGGAAACGTGATGCCGTAATAGTGACTACCCCATGGACAATCGGTTAGCTTTTGCTGCATAACAAACTACCCTAAAATTTGGTAGTTTAAGACAAACTTGTATTTAGCTCATGTTTCAGGAGACTGCAATTTGCACAGCGTTCGATGGGGCAGTTCTGCTGATCTAGGTCAGGCTCAGCTGATCTTGCCTGAGGTAACTTATGGGAGTGCTGTCAGCTGCCAGATCAGCCGGAGGCAGGGGTCGAGGGTGTCCTCAGTTGAGATGGGTTGTTTGTGGTTCGTGTGGCCCCTCATGCTTCTACGGTTTAGCCCAGATTTTTCACACGGTGGTGGTAGCAGGGATGCAAAGTGTAGCAGGAGTTTAAGCAAAGATCATTGGAAAGCAAACCTTTTGGGCTTTTGTTTCATCCCTCTGAGTGTTGCTGTTGTTAGCTGCTGTCAAGTCAGCCTTGGACTCATGGCAACCCCATGCACAACAGAGCAAAATGCTGCCCAGCCCTGCACCATCCCCGTGTTTGGTTGTGAACCCAAACATTGTGATCCATTGGGTTTGCATTGGCTGATTTTCAGAAGTAGATGGGTAGGCCCTTCTTCCTAGTCCGTCTTAGTCTGGAAGCACCGCTGAAACCCGTTCAGCATCATAGCAGCATGAAAGCCTCCACTGACAGATGGGTGGTAGCCTTGCTTAAGGTGCATTGGCAAGAAATTGAGCCCAGGTCTCCTGCGTGGAAGGGGAGAATTCTACCACTGAACCACCAATGCCTCCCTCTGAGTGAATACCTTATAAAAACTGACCAGATTATCCACAAATCTTTCTATATCACGTTTCAGGACTGAAAACCCATGAAAAAATAAAACTCATTCTGTTGATGGAATGGTTACTGAACTTTTCAATATATTGTGACATCAAGATGTTTACTTGTCTAATTGTAAACCAGTAAGTTTTTTTCATTCAGAAAATATGTTCTTTTACTATGGAGCCAAAACTATAATAGGTTAGTTAGGTACTTATGTGTACTATTTCAGGAAAGGACAAAAAAAAAATTCTGAGAAAAACTCAAGTATTGCTTTTTGTATAGTGTTCTCCTGGTTTCTTCTTTTATGTATTTCATGGAGAGATGCCTTCTTATACATCCACCTGGCTTTTTGAGCAGCAATGCAGTATTACATCAAGAAAAGCATCGAGCAGGTGTTACACTGGGGGAAGTCAAATAACTATACATTTTTCCCCATTAGGAAGCCAGAAAGATACACAGAGTAAGTGCCAAACACTTCGTATCAGGTGTTCAATGAGGTTATACATAAAGAGATCATACAGCAGAGAACCATACTTCTATGTGCTTTTCCACAAAATTTAGAGTATTTTGGTTGTTATTTATATTCATATAATCTTGTTTTATTCTTCATATGTGCCCTAATAAATAGCTCCAGAGCTCTCTTCCCTTTAAAGTTTATGATATTAAATTATTATTAATCCACAAATATCTACCTTTAGGTGTGATCCCATTTTTGTTAAAATGGAGTAAATTAGGATCAGATTCACAAAACTTTTCTTTGTAGTGTTGTCTTTTGTTAATTCACTCAACCACTATATATTGAATGCCTGTTTTGTGCTAGACACTGTTTTAGGGGCTGAGGACACGTTGATAAATAAGCAAGGTGATGTCCCCACTTCCCTTGAGCTTTTTATAGTCTATTATGTATTAGGTAGACATCTCAGTCTTTCTACCTTTTAAAAACAACCTGTTATATTTAGTTAAATCATAACATTAAAAATTTAGTAAAAGAATTTACTAAATATTAGAGGACAGGATTGAGCTGCATCCAGTATTCCAGTAATTATTTAAAAAACAAACCAATTCATTAATTTTGGAAATGGTCACTTTAAAGTCAGTATAAAAAAGTTAAGGAAAAGAAACAAAGAGCCTAAGAAAGTAGGCTTAAAAAAAAAACAGTGCCAAAGTAGGCTTATATACCTTTAAATTCTTTTTTTCTCTTAAATTCTCTTTTCCGTCATACAAAGTGGTCTCTTGGTTTGAGTGATAATGCTTTATAGCCATTACAACAAATATTTTGGTGTTCTATAGACTAGTGTAGGCTCTAGGGATATAAAGATGATTAAGACATGTTAGAAACCAGTCCTACCTCCAAAGCTAGCCACCTTTGCTGACAATATAGAGCCTAGTGTGATCCGCTGTGATAGAAGCAGTGGTGGCAGGAATAACAAAATGAAGGGATCGCAGAAGCCCGACTTGAGAGTTCACTATGTGCTCAAGTAGTTTGCACTGTCCCTAAGTATTTTTTACTATGTTTAGGAAAGTAAACCTTTGATAAAGTCTTTGTATCTCATCTTTATTATTCATCTCCTGTTAGTGGTGTGGAGCCCATGCTCAAGTCATCTTGCCTGACGTCAATCCTGGAGCCTCCCTTACCATTTTTATGACTTCGGGCAAGTGGCTTAACTTCTTTAAGGCTTAGTTTCCATCTCCACACATGGGACTCATGAGGTAGGGCCTAACTTGTTAGTAGATAGTCATGAGGTTTAAATGAGATCATGCCCTGAAATGGTTTACAATGGTGCCTGGATCATCACTAAAACCTTTTGCCGCTGAGTCATTTCTGACTCATGGTGACCCACGTGTGTCAGAGTAGAACTGTGCCCTGTAGAGTTTTCAGTAGCTGAGTTTTCAGAAGTAGGTCACCAGGCCTTTCTTTCAAGGCACCTCTGGGTGGACTGGAACCTCCAACATTTTGATCAGCAGAGAAGCTCTTAGCCATGTGTACCACCCAGGGACTTCCATTAAAAAAAAGTACAGCATTGTATATAGTATGCTACCATTTTTTTAAATAAAAGATATGTATGTATATAAATATATATGTTAACATACGTATGTATACACATGGACATACGTTACCTTTTTTTTTCCCTTGATTTTATTATGCCTATGCCCTGGTGGCACAGTGGTTAAGAGCTACAGCTGCTAACAAGAAGGTAAACAGTTCAAATCCACCAGCTGCTCCTTGGAAACCCTATAGGGCAGTCTTACTCAGTCCTCTAGGTTCACTGAGTCAGAATCTACTTGACAGCAATGGGTTTGGTTTTTTGGTTTTTATATCTTACTTTGTTTCTTCTAAGGTTGATGCTTTCTTCTAAGACACAAGAAATGCAATCCCTTTCCTAAAAAAAATAAGATAAAATAAAGAAATAAAATGTATGTCTAATAACTTAGTTTCATTTGTCAAATGTATTTAACGTGCATGTTTTTTATAACTGAGATTATTTACCGTTTTTAAGGTATATAATGACTACTGTATTTTTATGCAAATAACACGCACCTTCTGAGGTTGTTTCCTGGCTGCACCCACCCCCAGCGAGGCACCCTCACAAGTTCCGCCACCATGCCATTCCTCTTACACATGTTGCTCTTAAAAAAAAAAAATTAGCACAGCAAGCTTATGAAAATACCTCAAGGAGGGAGAGCACACCCGCAAACAAATGCAGAAGGTGTGCATTATTTGTGTAAAAATAAGGCAGTGTATCATACTTTGCATTTAAAAAAAATGCTTATAGAAACTTAAATCTAAAGTAACAGTGTCCCATAAGTATCCTCTAAAGATAGTATAACTATTAAAAATATGTATTCTTAAAGCATTCTAGGAAGAAAAAATGCTTGACATGAACTAGTCGGGCATTTAAATCTTTTATTATTCTGTCAGCACTGTCACAGTAAATGTTAATGGTGGTATTAATAGACACATGATTTTTTGATAATTGATTTCATAACTTTTAACAGTTGACAAGGCAGATGGACATGTTTGGAGTTTGACATCTTTATTATTTGCAGTGATATTAATACACATGTCTTTATTTTGAGAAAATAAAATGCATATTTATTTGTGTGGCACATAGATGTGTATTTAATTAAGTCCAGTTTTTTAATATCTAAGTGCATTTATCTGCTGAATATTTTCATATTCTAGTTATTCTTCAAACAATTGGATCCTCCTAGATAAGAAAATTTTCAAAATTTTGCTGATTGGTAAATAGTGACTTCATTGTTGATTGCAACAATATTTTGTTCTGCACACAGCTTTGCAGAGTTCTTACAAAATTGTTAGTAGAATATTTGTACAAAACCTCAATCTCAGGTAAAGTTTTTACCACTTTGTTGATACTCCCTAGAGGAAAATAAAATGGCAAAATCGGTTTAATTTTATTCTCTTCCTGTGCCTCATGTTTTCTCTTCTCCTTTTCCCAAGCCACAGAAAGTTCATAGCCTGGAACAGATTTATTCCTTTCTTCTACTCTATTCCTAGCAAAGCACCCTCTTCATCAATCCTGGGCATGGCTAAACAGAAGGAGGGAACATGTGTTTGGTGCTACACCTGCTGGTCTTCCCACTGACCACCTATATGTGTGACCTTGGCACCTGAGTTGACCTTTCTTGAGCATCTCAGTTTTCCCAACAACTAGAAGAGTCCTTTACAAATAGAAGAAGATCAAAAACTTGTTTGGTGAATTAATAAATGGAGTAGCCCCTTCCCATCCCTGGGATGCTGTTTAGACATGATAATGCAGTTCGAATTCTATCAGTCGTGCTGTTTACCAAATATAGTTGAGAGTAGATTTCTCCTATAATTGATAGCATTTATTTGTTATGTGTTTTAGGAAGTAACCTGAAGTTCATATTTTGGGGTTGCATGCCATTTTCCCCAAGTACCACTCACATTATTTTCCAGATTATGAATTGCATATTCTAATAGTCAGGATAAGCAAGGCTATGCTGCAGTGACAAACAACCTCAATATCTCAGTGGCCTCACACACACAAAAAGTATATTTCTTGGTCATGCTACCAATCACGGCAGATGGGCTAGGGCTGTGTGCTCTGTTTTCCACCTTCATTCCGAGGCCTAGTGTGATGGAACAGCTACCGTCAGTTGAGTTTTCAATTGCTGTGGCAGAAGGAATGAGAAAGTGGCACTTAAGCCTTAAGCCTTCTATGCAAAAGTGACACAGGTCACTTCAGCTGACATTTCCTTGGCCAAAACAAACCCTGGCTACATCTAGCTTCAAAGTGGACGGAGACACCCAATGCCCCCACATGTCCAGAAATACCAAAAATAATGTTAAACTGCACTGATGAATGTTCTCTGACAAATGCAATTCAAGATTGGAATTCCTTTTAATTTTTAATTTGATTGTAAACTGGACCACAAGATGTAGCTGGGTTATACATAAAATTCAAATTATAAACACTAGGTGACCATGCCTCCAGCCCCTGCCCTAACTGCTCCTCTTTCTCTGTTTTTGTTTTCCTCCCCTCCTTTATCTCTTACATTCTGCTCTCTTACCCTAAAAATAACTTAACCCACATCACCAGAAAACAAAAATAAAAAGAGCTCCGTGCCCACTGAAATATTTGGTTCCTAAAAAAACTACTGAAAGGACAGACTACCACTTAATTGTCTAATATTAACAATATGACATTGATAAATGGGCAGTAGGCTCTTTTGGCTTTTCTCTTGAGAAGAAATGGACAGTTTTTACTGTGATAAAAAAACAGTAAGCCTTTTCTGAAAGAGGGTCAATGACTATTCTTTTTGTTCTACGCTTCTGACAATGGCCCTACTAGGACTATTTCAGCTTCTTCAGTCTATTTCCCCCCTCCAGTTGATAAGGGAGTACTCTTGAGACTCAGCACTTTGCTGCATCTCAACCCGCTGTGACTAATAGGGAAACATAAGCTGGGATGTAAGGAATAGATAGTGGTTTTAGTTATCCTGACAGAGACATTTTGAATTAATGAAATTGGTGAATAAAGCAGCAACCAAATGTTTATGTCCTTCTCTCTTTAGGGAACCCTGGTGGCCTAGAGGTTAAGAGCCACGGCTACTAAACAAAAGGTCAACAGTTTGAATCCACCAGACACTCCTTGGAAACCCTATGGGGCAGTTCTACTCTAGCCTATATGGTTGCTATAAGTCAGAATCAACTCCATGGCAATGGATTTTTTTATTAGGGAGGAAAAGAATAGAATGAATAAAGATAGCCTGCTCATCTGTTTGGTGTTTGTTTCATCAATAAATTCAGAAGCCCCTAAAATCTTTGCAGTAACACATTCCTCATTACTGTGGCATCAATTGAAATGCCCCATAAAATATATCCTGCTTTGCTAGATGTGGTATGGACAATTTTCTGAAATTGTTAAATTGTTCAACGAGATGAACTCTTAAGAGACTGCTAGAAGCTCTAGCATTTAAAAGAGAGAGGAGGGAAGACACAGTTGGCTTAGCTGAGAAGCAATCTCTGAGAGCTGGTAATTATGTCACATCTGTTTGGAGAAACAAGTTGGCCTTTAAGGCAATGAATGGGGTAACAATTTAATTAAAGGCGAGTTATATTGCATGCAAATTACTTGCCATTATTATGGAAGAATTTGCCAAAATGGACAACTGGGAAGGCAGTCTTTTCCATGTTTCTTGAGGGAATAACTCTTGGCATAGCTGATGAATTAAGTTTGCTTTTTTGGATGCAAGATTGAGCCCTAATGTGTGTACTAAGCATTCCCTGGTTTCCCTCCTTCCTTTCTTACGCAGGTACTCTCCATTGGTAACTTGGCTTAATCCAACACTTGTACCAAGACAGTATTACCTGGTCTTGGTTGCTTTCTTTGGTTTACAAATATTTTATACATAATTTGACTTTTTTTTTAAAAAAAAAAAAGGTTGATTTGTAAAAATGATTTGTCTATTAGCATCTAGCCAGCAATTCTAACCTAATGTTTTTAGCTCGGTGGACTTGAACCTAATTCAACTGAACTTCCTTACTTAATAATAAATCTTTTTTTCCCAATATTGCCTTTGGGGTATTAAAAGGATTTATGACCATCTCATTCTTTCTCAGTGTGAAATAAACTGTATCGACAGTAATCCTAGCAATTGTTTACAAATAAAACCAATAAGGGTTTTTTTTTTTTTTTCTTTTTTTCTGGGAGGTTTATTTTATTACTGACATTATTTAAAATTTCCAGGGAAGGGTGATAATAAAGAGCAACTAACTTTTCATTGATCTATAATGTTTTGTTTTTATAGGTGGTAGTTTTTTTAAAATTTTTATTTGTGCTTTAAGTGAAAGTTTACAAATCAAGTCAGTCTTTCATACAAAAATTTATATACACCTTGCTATATACTCCTAGTTGCCCTCCCTGTAATGAGACAGCACACTCCTTCCTTCCACTCTCTATTTTCATGTCCGTTCAGCCAGCTTCTGACCCCCTCTGCCCTCTCACCTACCCTCCAGACAGAAGCTGCCCACATAGTCTCTCTCATGTGTCTATTTGAACCAAGAAGCTCACTCCTCACCAGTATCATTTTTTTATCCCATAGTCCAGTCCAATCCCTGTCTGAAGAGTTGGCTTTGGGAATTGTTCCTGTCTTGTGCTAACAGAAGGCCTGGGGACCATGACTTCTGGGGTCCTTCTAGTCTCAGTTAGACCATTAAGTCTGGTCTTTTTACGAGGATTTGAGGTCTGCATCCCACTGCTCTCTTGCTCCCTCAGGGGTTCTCTGTTGTGTTCCCTGTCAGGGCAGTCATCAGTTGTAGCCGGGCACTGATCTATAAAGTTTTAAGAATTTCTTTCAGATAATTCATTTCCTTTGTTACCTGCACCGAGGGTGGACTGCTTTCTCTACCCCACCCTTGAAGCCATCACTACCTAAACTTTCTTACTTTTTAATTTTTTTTTTCCTTTAATGTCAGTACAAAAACTACAGTGGATTAAAATCTAACCCTTTTGAAACAATAGTAATTAAATGTTAAAACTTGACTGGTATCCAATAATACATTGGGGTTTTGCACTCTACTGCTGCAGAGAGAAATTGCAGGAATCCGCATGCCAGTGTCTGGCTAACCAGCAGAAATAGCCCCTGCTTCACAGTATTTCCAAATACATTATATACAAGAGAGCAGGAATTCTTGTAGGACAGCTGGGAAATGAAGTCATCATTCTGAGCTGAAGCAGTGTAGATTCTTGAACATATTTTCCATGTGCTTGGAAATATACACAAATTCTAATGAACAATTCTTCCATGAGAGCCAATCAGTCTTGGATAGAAAGAAAAAGCTGGCAATGTGTGCCATTTTGCTTGTGTTCTAGCCAGTTAAGGTCATTTGTCAAATTATAGTCTTCTTTACGCAGATGAAGAGACACAAAGAGAGAATAAATATATTAGTCAATTAACTCAAAAGCAGTTTTTAGACTATGGTACCATCTAGTAAAGGCATTGGCCGAGAAAAGCCAATAAATATAGGAGAGGTAAGTGAAAGAATAATAATAATTTGACAGTATCAAAATTGTTGAGGTGACTCCACCTAAACTTCCTCTGAAGAATCAGATATAATTGTCCAATTAAGTGCTCAACATGATATTGCTCAATTAGCCATTAAGACTCATGTAGGGGAGGGAGGGCATTGCCATCTACTTTGTTTCTTGTGGCCTCGCTGATATTTTCCTTCATTTGAAGGGTTACATTGTGAAGTGATTATTGACCATCATCCCTGGTGCTGATTATAATTTATGACCAGCAGTGGAAGGTCGCATAATGTCTTGACCGATTGACTGATTGATGAAGATTTTGCAGTTAACAACGGGCAAAGAGCCAGAAGATTTTCTAGGAGTAAGTCATCATTGTCTACTGTGTATGTGGCCCAAAAAATCATTGTCCTAATAATTTTAGAATGAATCAAGCGTCAAATATAATGAGGAGTTTGTTTATTCTACCAACCAAGTTATTTCAGAACTGGGGACAGGTTGCTTTCCTGTTAGAAATCTTCCACTAGCCAAATTCTAATACTTTATTGAGTCGGAATCGACTTGATGGCAGTGGGTTTTTTTGTTGGGTATATTCATAACAAAATTAATCATCTGAGTTATTTTTGCAAGATAAAACTGATTTTTTTTTAATCTGCAATTTAAAACTACTCTTCTCACAGAAAAAGTGAATTGATTTTTAATTACCATCTGCAGAAGCTAATTAAGTTTCAAATGGACTATTTCTAAAGGGAAAGGTTTTCACCATGTATTTCCCAAAACTTTTTTTCAGATTGGACAACCATTATTGGAATAGAAGCCAAACAAAGGTTTATGCTCCAAAATTTTAATCGTATAGATCACCATATTGAAAATAACCAGTACTCTTGGCAATAAAACAGTGAAAAAGTTTTAATCAGAAACCTATAAAGTTAAGTGCACAGCCATCACTTTTAGTATATTTATGATTTGTTGAGATAATGTGAGACTTTATAGGAGAAGCCTACGTAAATACGTTAAATAAGAAATCATTGCATTATTTAAAAATCAAGATTTAAACACAGGTGCTATGTTTGCAATTCTTAAGTTCATTTAATGTCTTTTATATTTCACTTAAATGAGAATTACTAAATTGTTTAATTCCCTTTTTCTGTGTCTGTGTGTTTGGGGAAGTCTTGAAGCTTTGCCTACAAAGCTACCAAAACTTTCTGCAAGATATTATTTAAATAAACTATTTTAGATTCTCAGAGAATTTATGTGATGCAAAAATTTTCTCCCCTTTTTTTCGTTGTGGCTTAGTTTTTTTTAAATGTTCCGAAGAATTCAGTATATTAACTGAGACACAAATGAGTATATATTGTATGATTCCACTCATATAAAGTTTAATAACAAGCAAAATTAACCAAAGAAAAGAGGCAGGAGGAAACCTTCAGGGGTGATGGGGCATTTTCTTTATCTTGGTCTAGGAGCTAGTCCCAAGGGGTATGTATACATGTGAGCAAATTCATCAAGCTGTGCATTTAATAGTAGAGCCCTTCATTGTATTGAAGGGCACACACACAGACATGCTCACACAGCAAAAGAAAAAGTCACAATAGGTTACTTAATGAACACTATTTTCAATGATAAATTACAATAACAAATTACATTTTCCTACAGTGCAAATAGTTATTTTCATTTAATGGGCTAAGGGTATGGGAATAAATTGGCCAGTTAGAAAGGAAGTTATATACAACACATGTAGAAACTAAGACAGCTATATATACATTGCAGAATTCTATTCCCTTTCTGCCAGTTGCTATCATAAAATATCCCCTGAAATAAGGTACTATTCCCTAAGACCTAATGGATGATGATAGGGCCAAACACTTTCAAATAAAATGAATAACGGCTACCAGAGCTGAGGAAATAAAACCATTTCAAACTTTATCACCGAGAAGAAAAAATATTTTTACCCTAAACAGCAAGAAACGCTCTCCCTAAGCTATATAGTCCTGTAGAAGAAAACCCATGTTATTTTCTTACAGTTTTGTTTCTCCCAGGGACAGATTGACCAGTAAACAAGGTCCATGCAGGTTTACAGTAAGCAAGGTACACACAGGCTTAATTGTGTTTACTTACTAATCTGTAGTGAACAGTTTCACATGGGTTCTACCACATCGTTGGCATGGTGGAAAACAGGTGAAATTGCACACTACAGATTAGTAATTAAGCACAAATAAACCCATGCATATCTTGCTTATTGGGTAATCTGTGCCTGGCTCCCCTAACAAAGAAAATCATGGCTAAAAGTTAAAACAATGTATTCTAGTTAGTTTTATGCTATAGCCCATGTTGTGTGTATGAACGAGTAATTACTATATTGTTAGTTTTTATGTAAAATCATTCCTCAAAAGCTGTGTCTTAAGAATAATGCTTCTCAAACTTTAATGTTCACACAAATCACCTTAGTGTCTTTCTAAACCTGAGACTCTGCTACAGGAGTTGGGTAGAGCCAAGATCCTGCATTTCTAACAGGTTCCCAGGCAAAGCCAGTGCTGCTGCTCCATAGACCACAATTCAAATTAAAAGGTTGTAATGTCAATTACATAGAAATGCTTCCAGAGTGTGACCTCAGAATGTTGGATATTGGACTGCAACACATCATCTTTATTATGGGATCTAACAGTCTTAGAGCAGTGTTTTGCAGATTTTAATATGCATATAAATTACCTATGGATTCTGCTAAAATCAGATTCTAATTCTGATTCTATAATTTTGGGTTGAGGCCTGAGGTTTGGCATTTCTGAAACACCCCCCCCCCCAAAAAAAACACACTCTTCACTGTCAAATCAATTCGAACTCATAGTGACCCTATGTGACAGAGTAGAACTGTCCCATAGAGCTTCCAGGCCTGTGATCTTTATGGGAACAGGCGGCCACATCTTTCTCCTGCAGAGCAGCAGGTAGGTTTGAACTGCCAACCTTTTGGTTAGCAGCTGAGCATTTAACCACAGCGCCACCACGGCCCCTTGACAAACTCCCAGGGGAAGGCTCTGCCGATGATCCAAGGGCCACACTTTGAGTAGCAAGGTTTCAGATCAAAAGAAATTTAGACTCACATTGATTAGCTTGTAAAAGTCACAAAAAGCATGGAGGATAACATGTTAATGCCAAGACGTGAAGCATTGCTCTATAGAAAGTGGTAGAAACGAATATATTCAGCAGTTACGTCACGAAGGTTGGTGTCACCCAGTGTGGTAACTCATGGTGTCACGCCTCCATGGACCTCCTCCTGTACTAGGCCATACAGAATCATTAGTATTTTTTTATTACTGTCACTTATAAATTGTAATTCCTGTATATCACTCTTTCTTTTCCTTTAATTACTACTTCATTCTCAAAAAAGTTATTGATAGAGGCTCGCAAATACTGATTACCACAATACTGTGGTTAAAAGCACCAGAAAATTTGACAAAATCTATGACTATAAAAACACTGGCAGCAATGAAAACAACTTTTGCTTGTAGCGCTGCGGATGAAACAACTTGATTTGAAATGTCATTGTAACTGGGTAAGAATGACAGCTCTGACCTGAGCCCATTAGAAGGTTCAAAAAGTAGATTAGCATGGAGTGTTAGCCTTGTAGATATATTGATACATGCAAGCTGGGCTTACGAAAAATGTTTTTGTTGTTATAAGTAACTACCGGGATATTTTTATAGGCAGTCATTTTGGTGCCACCCCTTCCGAGAGTGTCACCCGGTGCAGTCCAAGCCCCCCACGGTCCCCTGGTAACGCCACTGATACTCAGCCCTGGAAGAACAACCCCATACTTTTACCAGTACTACCACTCATTTACTGTTTCTGTTTTACAGTGACTATAATAATTTTTTTTTTATAATAATAGCCCTTCAATTAGAGAGCTATTTCAGTAATAGCATCTGCGTTATTAGAACATCAGTTTTATTAAACTAATAACTGTTAGCATAAAGACACCATTACTGTAAATTGCATTTATTACTATGGCATTAAATATACTCAGGTTGCATGCAATTATTAGAAATTTCTACTCTAATCATTTACCTCTCCCACAGCTTTTCTGTTGTTTTCATAGACTGTGCATTTGTGTCAGAGTAAGCAAGTTCTTGATATGTAGCTGGTTGCCTGCATACCACACAGTTATTCAAATAGATGCATAGATTATCTGGAAACTCATGTTACCTGCTCAGAGAGTAGTCAATTACAACTTCCTTCCCCTTCTCTACTTCTCACAGCCTGGGTTGGTTCACAATGTTTAGTTCTGCAATCAGAAATAATCTACTACCTAGTTGTGCATGGCTTTAAGAGAGGTGCAATATAAAGAAAAATTCAATAATAGGTGTATATATTAACCATTGATGCATAACACCCTGAAGTACAGTGACTTAAACCAACAACTGTTCATTATTGCTAGACTCAGCTCAGCCAGGCAGTTTGGCTCAGGTGGTTCTACTCACGTGCACCTCACATGCCTCCTAGAGCCTGTGCCCTTTACATGGTGATGGTTGAAACACAGGAGAGCAAACTCAATCGTGGAAGCTCATTTCAAGCCTCCAGTGCATCACATCTACTAATATTTTTTATTGACCAAAACCAGTCACATGGTTGAATCCAGAATCTAGTGATCCTGTCCATAATGAGGCCAAAGCAAGTCACATGGCCAAGTCCAACATTAAAGGAGCCAGAGAAGTGTCATTCTTCTGTGGACATCAAGGGTATGACTGATCATTTCAAAATAATAATCTAGTCTACTAGAGGCAATTTTCCTTTTATACATGTGAGTAATAGTAATGTCTAAAGTCTATGGGTCAGATTGTTTCATAATATGCCGAATAGAACTAAAAACACCAAACCCAATGCTGTCAAGTCAATTTTGACTCATAGCAACCCTGTGTGTTATAGAGTATAACTGCTCCATAAGGTTTTCTTGGCTGTAATCTTTATGGAAGCAGATCACCAGGTGTTTTCTTCTGTAGTGTTGCTGGGTGGGATTCAATTGCCAACATTTACGTTAGTAGTAGAGCACAAACTGTGCCACGCAGGGACATCACGTGCCAAGTAGCCATAGCTACATTTAGGCAAATTAGAAATATTGGGATTGCTTTGTGTTAGAATCTCAGATTTTTATAAAAGTGAGAAATCATGGCTCTAACATATACTTATATATATATATTCAGATTGATACTCTGTGTTACTGGTCATGTGTGAGGATTTTAAATTTTAAAAAGTCAGTAACTGAAGTCTTAGGCAAGATAGATGTAGTTGAGTCATAGTCAAGGTAGAAAGGACATTCATTCCACCAAAAATGTTCATCAGAGACTTTCCATGTGCCTTTTGTTATGGAAATGCAGAAGAGTATGATACTGCCCCATGCTTTACAAGTCTCATGATGTTTACAGATAGATGAATAGGATTTTCAATATAAGGTTATAAGGTCTGTATTCTAGGTGCGTGCCAATTCTCACAGGAGGAGAGCTTAACCACATGACAAAACATGAGGTGGTAGACCTGAATCTAACCTTGAAGGATGAGGACGAATTCAGCAGGAGGATAGAGGATGAGGCATACTGCATGGAGAGGCAACATCCTGGTGCATTCTGGGAGTAAACGGGTAGAAGTGTTGTTTGTATTTGACACCTTCTCCCTGACATCCTACATGCTAGGGTGCTAGACTCTGGTGGTGCCTGTGGAGTGGATCTTGAGCCAAGTAGGGATCCAGGAACAAGACGGGATTTACCAGAATATGGAAAGATATGAAAGAGAAGTAGTTGCTCTAAGAGGAATTTTCTACATTTGAAACTGGAACCAGTACCATATTGATGATATGACAAGGTCATCAGTCAGAGCTACTCAGACCTGACAACCAGCAAAATTTTACCTTTCTGCAAATGGCATGATATGGAGTCCCTGGCTGGTTCAAATGGATAAGCACTCAACTACTAGCCGAAAGGTTGACAGTTCAAAATCACCCGGAGGCACCTTGGAAGATAGGCCTGGCAATCTACTTCTAAAAGGTCACGGCCTTTAAAACCCTATGGAGCAGTTCTACCCTACACACATGGGTTCACCATGAGTTAGAATCAATTCTGTGGCAACTAATAACAACAACAACACAGGTGGTATCAGTTTGATTTATAGGGTGGAGGAGAATGAAGAAGGAGGCACCAGCCATCCCTGTGTGGGATAAACAGAGAGCACTCACCAACATTCAAATTCACTCCTCTTCTGCCTGGACGCATATTAAGCTACACTTCTCAGCCTCCGTTATGGTCAGGTGGGGCAATTATACCCGAACTATAGCCAATGAATTGTGAGTGGAAGTGGGGCACATCACTTCTCGTCCCAGCCCATCTACTGATTGAATGGAGAAGATTCCAAGACTAAGAGAAGGGCAGGGGGCAAGATGAAAAGAGTCTGAATCCCTGAATGACTGTGTGCAGAAAAGAAGCACCCCTTTGCCAGCCTATTGGACTGTAACATGAACTTAGAAATTACTTTTTATTGTGCTAAGCCATTTAGATTTGGGAGTTATTTCTTAGTATTATTAGAATATGCAGACTAATAATCCCAGAAATGCTGAGTTTGTTACTTCCTGGTCCCTGGGTTGGGTCCCTGCCTGCATCAGGAATACCATATATGTATGGATAAAGAATTTTCTCCTAGCTCACACAAGGAATCTTTTAAAGAGGTGGAATGGAGGATAGGATTTAAAAAGCCAAACCCATCTTGGGAGAAAATGGCAAGTGGAGATTGGGAGTAATGAAATGGCATCTCCTATTTGCAGGGATCAGTTGACATTCTCCTCACAGTCTGATTTCAGAACACTGTCAGTTTCAGAGGGCAGATTCATTCGTTCATCCAGTGGATATTTATTATCTACTACCGTGTGCCAGTCAATCCACCTGGAGTTGAGATTGCAATCACAAGCTAAAATAGACACAATCCTTGCTTTCTTGGTAGCTTGCAGTTTGGAGGTTAAGGAAGTTATTATAAATGTGTTGAATACTACAAAAGAGAAATAGATAATGCGTGAGTGTGTGAAATATGGAGCTGGGAGAAACCTATGGGAAAGGAAGATAAGAAAAAGCTCCAGTGAAAGAGCTTTGAGCTGAGATCTGAAAGAGGAGTAAATGTAAACTAGATGAACCAAGGCAGGGAGGAGGTGGGAGGTACAGAATATAAAACAAAGCAAAATATAAAACATCTTCAATAAGAACAAAGCCCCCTTCATCCTTTGTAGTCCCGCCTCCCCCCCACATGGTGATTGAAGTTTTGGGGAAGGGATTTGTTCTTAGGTATCTGAATATTGTTTCTAATTGCTCCCATTTAATATAATTATGTGGTTTTTCTAGGGTAAATAAAGGCAGTAGAAGCACTAGAGGTCTAATACAGAACTCTACAACAGGAGCTGGGTAATTGTCAGAATCAGCAACCAAAATGATAGGCAAGTATCGCCGCATTTATGATTTGATGTTTTCCCAAAAAGCTCCACGTGAAAATAATTTTTTATGTCAGTACTCTCATTTAGCTCAGTGATTTTAAGGCAGTGTTAGGACATAGGACGTCATTCATTGACTCCAGAAGAAAGCTTAGCTTTCAGATTTCTGATTGGAGATTTCCTGACCCCTAATGTAAAAAGATGTGACATTTGGCTGGAGAAGTCACTTTATTCATTTCTGTGTCAGAGGGTAGTCTGGCTCAGGCTATTAACATATATTTTCCTTTTTAAAAGGTGAATGCTTACGGTTCCTGTTTTTTGTCAGGAGGGAATTCAGGTTTTCTCAAACCTGACAGACACAGAGAAAAGCTACCTAGAAAATCACACTCAGGTGACAGAGTGAGAAGAAAAGTCCCTCTAGGGGCCATTAGCGCTTTGCCTGAAAAAAAAAAAAAAAAAAAACTGTTGGTGGCTCTTTTTGATGTTTTAACTTCCAGAGGCAACACTGTGGAGAAGGTCTTGGTAAGATCAAGACTTGGGAAGGAGTTTATCTTAGAATCTTACGTTAGAGTTTTATATCCCATTAATTTGAAATTAGCCTCCTTGTTATTGGAATTTCCAACATAACCAATATCTAAAGATTAAACTAGGTGGTGGGACAAAGACAGGGGTTTGGATAAATCATATAAATATGCTTATGTAACTGTTCTGCCAGCCACCCAGTGCTGAACTGGTTTGTTCTGTGTTAACATCTTCACAAAAGTTAGATTTAGGACCTAAGTAATCACTGTGCAATTTTTTTTTTAATTTATTTATTGTGCTTTAGGTGGAAGTTTACAAACCAAGTCAGTATCTTATACAAAAAGTTATACACACTTTGCTGTGTACTCCTAGCTGTTCTCCTCTTAATGAGACAGCACACTCCTCTTCTCCACCCTGAATTCCCTGTGTCCATTCAACCAGCTCCTGTCCCCCTCTTTCTTCTCATCTCGCCACCAGACAGGAGTTGCCCACATATTCTCAAGTGTCTACTTGAGCCACAAAACTCACTCCTCACCAGTGTCATTGTCTATCTTATACTCCAGGCCAATCCCTGTCTGTAGAGTTGGCCTCGGGGATGGTTCCAATCTTGGGCTATCAAAGGGTCCAGGGACCATGACCATCAGGGTATCAGTCAGACCATTAAGCCTGGTCTTTTTACGAGAGTTTGAGATCTGCATCCCACTTTTCTCCTGCTCCATCAGGGCTTCTCTCTTGTGTTCCCTGTCAGGGCAGTGATCGGTGGTAGCCAGGTACTATCTAGTTCTTCTGGTCTCAGGCTGATGTAGTCTCTGGTTTATGTGGCCTTTTCTGTCTCTTGAGCTCACTTTATCATATGTCTTTGGTGTTCTTCATTCCCCTTTGCTCTAGGTTGAGACCAATTTATGCATCTTAGATGGCTACTTGCTAGCGTTTAAGACCCCAGATGCCTCTCGCCAAAGTGGGATGCGGAATGTTTTCTTAATACATTTTGTTATGCCAGTTGACCTAGATGTCTCCTGAAACTATGGTCTCCAGACCCCTGTCCCTGCTACTTTGGCCTTTGAAGCTTTTGATTGTATTCAGGAAACTTCTTTGCTTTGGGTTTAGTCCAGTTGTACTGACTATCCCTGTGTTGTGTGTTGCCCTTTCCTTCACCTAAAAAACTTTGTATACTATCTAGTTAGTGAATATCCCTCTCCCTCCCTCCCCACCCTCATAACCATCAAAGAATATTTTCATCTGTGTTTAAACTTTATCTAGATTTCTTATAGTAGTGGTCTCATACGATATTTGTCCTTTTGCAGTTGGCTGCAGTTTTTTACTAATATTATAACTTACCTCTACTAAGATGCTCAAATGTTAAGTGTACAGCATGAAGAGCTTTGACAAATGTGCAAACCCATTTAACAATCACCTAGCTCAACGTAGACAGCATCATCCCAAAAATTTCCATCTTGCTCCTTTCTAGCTAACTGCCCCCACCTCCAAAGGTAACTGTTATTCAGTGTTCATGACCATAAATTACTTCTGTCTGTTCTTGAACTGCCTATCAGTAGAATCGCAGACTATGCAGTCTCTTGGGTCTGGCTTTTTCACTCAAAAGCTGTGCATTTGGAAGACTTCTGCGGTGTTAAGAATAGCCTACAGCATCAGTAACTATTGTAGGAATACCTAGTTTCAAATTTAATCTATCTAAATCCTGTTAGAATTAGATTAATCCTTGTTCATCTGAAAATTTCTGATTAAAATAAAGTGTGCCTTTTTTTTTTAGGCAAGGCCTATGTTAGGTTAGCTCCACAGTAAGAAAACTATTCTGAGATAAATTAAAATTAGAAATATAATTCCAGGCAATAGAAGATAAATTAAGACTAGGTTGGCACTTAATAAGTTTCGGTTATTTATAATATTTATTTACCTGATAATGACAGGTAAAGTGATTATTACTCTAATAATAGTACTGTTTGGACTTTATTTGATAATAGTCAGTCTTTTTCAGATCGTAAACTTTACCCTGAGTTTTATCTCAGACATCAAGAACATACCTTTGAAACAGCAGTAATGAGATCTCAGGTGAGATAGCTGACACTTTGGATGTGTAAGATGTAATTTGTGCTCCAGAGCTCCCCATGGACTCAGGTTGAGACTGAGCCTTCATCTTTACTTGGCTCTTTCCCTGCCCTTACTGCCCTAACTTCCCCTGGTATCCTCCCTCTCTTACGGGTTCTCCTGAGAGCCTGCCTCGATAAATCACTTTATAAGAATCTTCATCTCAGGCTCTGCTTCTAGGAACCCAACCTTCAACAGCCTTTGTTTTCTGCTGTCGGTCCTCTTGCTGTTCTGGGGCCATCTTCTTCCAGACTCCCACCTGAAAGGACAAGAGCCATTCTGCATGGACCAATAAAACCCAGAGCCTATTCTTATTCTACTACCATGCTCCGTACTTCCTCTGTACTGGATAGCTATGGTCAAAGCAGAAAGCAGTACCCTTTTCTTGTTACTGGTAAAAGGCAAATTAAGGAAAATGACTTTCCAATGTTGGGACAGATGAGTCTTCTGTGAACATAAAGCAAACATTGCCATTTTAAGTAGGAGTAACTGAAAAATAAGGCATTTAACATTCTTAACGAAAGGGTCGACAGTTCGAATCCGCCAGGCGCTCCTTGGAAACTCTATGGGGCAGTTCTACTCTGTCCTATAGGGTCGCCACAATAAATATAGTAAAAAAAGTTTACAAATACCAAAACCAAAAATCCCATTGCTGTCAACTCGATTCCAACTCATAGCAACCCTATAGGACAGAGTAGAACTGACTCATAAGGTTTCCAAGGAGCAGCTGGTGGATTTTACCTGCCAACCTTTTGATTAGCAGCCAAGCTTTTAACCACTGTGCCACCAGGGCTCCCACATTTACATATATGTGTTCTAAACCACAAAAAAATAAAAAAAAAAACAAAAAAACTCTGACCTGTATATGATTTCAGACATAGGAGGATGATTAAGATAAAAATATGAGATGAAGGCTGATCTTTATTGAGACAAATCTACTGTGGTAAGGAAGTTAACGGGACACTTACGCTTTTTGAAGGAGTAAAATCTCAAATTAAACTGAGGTCAGTCGTGCTGACTTTTTAGTCAGACTCGGTGAATGTGGAAGCCAAGCAGTCAAATGGAGAGTGGGCCATAGTGTGTGGTTCACGGTCCTCAGTGGGATGGTTAGTTTAGGATAAAGTCACTGTAGGGTCTCACCATCCTCTGCCAGAAGAAAATGATCCAGTGCAATGTACTGATGGCTTGTAGGCTTGAAGGGGTTATACAGTCCTTGCACACTGGGATAGGCCAGGTTAGCTCTCTTGTATTAATTATTCTACCCACTCAAATAGCTCTCTACTCAATGTTTACCGAGTGCCTATTCTGTACCTGGCACTAGTCTAGAAACTACATGTGTGGTGGGGAAGAGGACGGGCTAGGCTCAGAAAATTGGTGATTTAATGAAGATTCATGGCACAAGAATTATATTCAAGAGGAAGCTTATAAATTATCCTATTCATATCAAAAATACACATGAATGACACCCCAAAGAAAAGGAAAGACAAGCACATAATCACATAGAGTAGAGCAGTACGAGGATATAATTGAAAATTTTAGGAAGGTGTGAGGCGTAAGGAATGGCTGGCTACAGAGATGGTATCCATGAATATCATTTGGGTTATTAAACCATGGTTTTAGAGCCACAGTAAGGGGACAAATGGAATTTACTCATGATAGCTCTCAGATCAATGTGGAGTGAGAGGGAAGGAGATACCACAAACTGAGTGTTTGTGGTAAGACCTAGAGATTCTATCTGAGAGATGCCAAGTAAACACAGAAGAAGCAACTGGGAAGAGTCTGAAAACTATGCTTGTGGCTTCTCTGTACCCAGAAGCCAACATAGGGAACATGTATTATATGGAATATGGTAGGGCAGTGTTAGTACTCAAGATCTCACAGTAATTAATAATTAACTAGCTAATTAATTAAATATAAAATAACACAAAACTTCTGACATTAATTTCAATGTTAGGTGTAAAAGTTGAAATACAGAAATATAAAAGACCAAAAAAAAAAAAAACCTACTCAGTTCAATGCCATGTATAAAAACCTCGTATCCAAAAAGTGCAAAGAGTGTTATATTCATGTACTCCAATCCCAATTGTGATATTCTGTAAGATAATATTGAAGATGTTGCTTAAACAAAAATAAGTATTTTAAATATTTTTTTATGTAAGTCTGGCAATTTAGAACATCCAATAAATCAGGGAAAAATGAACTGTTTAGTTTTTATTTGGGATGAGGTAAGGCGGAAACTGGGTTCTTTAGTTTCTTTCTGCAGGCTACCTTAAAAAAAAAAAAAAAACCAGGATCAATTCTTTTTAATAGCTTCATTTTTCTAAATAGTTATGACACTTCTTTCTCTCTGTAAATGCAAATTAGGATTAAAGTGAGAAAGTAAATGTCTTTGTCTTTTCAAGGTCATATTTGGCTAAGAGTTTTTTTTTTTTTTTTTTTTTAAAGCAGGCAGCAGTAATCTGATTAAATATTAATAAATCCAATTGGGTAAAATTAAACAGAGCAGAAGATACGATTAAGTCAAACCAAGTGTCACACTGGTAAAAGACATCAGATTCTTAACAACTTTTCTTTTGGCACTGTTTATAAGCCGGAGTTGGGTTCTTTGGTACAATAAGTGAGTAGTGTTTCTATGATTTATTAATCGATGTTCAGAAGCTATCCAAAAAAAACTATCCGGGTAATTCATGCCCCCTGCATTTTGTCCAGAAATAGTTCTACCATTGTCCCATGGGGGTGGGATGTGGGAGAGGGAGGTGGAGACTGTGTGATATTTTACGCCACACCTGAGAACACGGCAATGTCCCTTCCAGAGTGCCATCACAGACACCCTGGAGCTGGCTAAGAACGTTTGGAAAGGTGTGAGTGAAGGTTGAATGTCCCACCTCTTGCTTTCAGAGAAAAAAAAAAAAGTTTAAAAAAATTCATGTTGAGCATCCTACTTCCAGAACCCCTGGTGGTTAAGAGCTATGGCTGCTAACCAAAAGATCAGTAGTAGTTCCAACCCACCAGAAGCTCCTTGGAAAGCCTACTGTGTCCTGTAGAGTTACCATGAGTCAGAATTGACTTGACGGCAATGGGTTTGGTTTGGCTTTTGGTATCCTACATTGGTTCCTTCAGTTGCTTTTACAAAGCCTTTCAATGTGCAGAGGGAAGCTGTTGACAATGAGATTTATGTAAAGAAAAAGAAGCAATTTTGCAGTCTCTAACTGAGAGGTGGTGGATGGAGAAATATTAGAAAATATCCTTTTAATCCATCTATACTTAGGTAGGAAAAAAGGAGCCAATTGCAGACTAAGGGTGGAAGAAGCTTAAACTTGACAGAAATGCATGCTATTCAATTCTAACCCATATGAAGTATTCATAAGCATTTTCAAGGCTTGCTTTTGTTTTGGGATGAAATGTCATAAGTATTCATCTGCCTGGTGATATTCTAGTTAATTTGATTGTGCTGTCGATAAGGCCAAAGTCAGGTAATCAATCTTAATTAGGCCGGTTAGTTTCACACTAAAAAACTGTACTGAGGGGACCAAATTTAATCCAACCTTAATTGACCTTGTTGTGCCTTTGGGCACAGAGAGATCTCCAAAAGCAGACCTGAGAGAAATCACTGAACAGACTGGAAAACTAACTCAATTTTCATGTCTTCCAACAATCAGTTATGCTGCCGTCATACATATAAAGTAGAACTTTAAAGAAAATCAACCATATGGTATTCCGTAGTAACGTCTAAATTAAGGAGAGTAGAATTCAGAAAATTCAATTAAAAAATGAGGAAAAAGGAGCTTTGCTTTTTTGTCTGTGGGCTGCCAGGGACGCGAGCTTTCTTTCGGTAGTTCTATCTGATTGAATGGTTAGGACACTCGTTCAACTTTTCAAATGCAAATTGGGATTGGATCACAGTTGTCTTTATTGCTTCCCCCCCTAAAGCATCAGTATTTTTACTTGAAGTTGTGTGTTACTGTGAAGAGTTATCCTTAAAGTAAAAGCCAGAATAGTGGTTACTTCTGTAGTGGGGTGGTAACCAGTAGGAGTCTCTGGGTGGTGCAAAGAGTTGGTATGCTCGCCTGCCAACTGAAAGATTGGAGGTTTCAGTCCATCCAGAGGTGGTTTGGAGGAAAGACCTGTTGATCTACTACCAAAAACTCAGCCATTGAACACTGTTCTACTCTGATACACACGAGGTTGCCATGAGTCAGAAACAATTCAATAGCAACTGGTTTTAGTAAACAGGATGGAGGATGAGGACGGCCTCTGAGATAGATACCAGGAAATTTTCTATATCGTGATCTGGGTGGAGGTTACCCATGCATGTTAACTTCATTGACTTGTGCAGTTATGGTTTGTGCACATAAAGTTTTACTTCTTTTATGTTTATGTGTAAATGTGTATGTATTTGAGAATGTTTTTAAAAGTCCATAAAAGAAGTGGCGAGAAACACAAATCTGAAATTTTAGTTAAGTACCAGCTCTATCATTTTCTTCGATGATGACATGTTTCCTCCTATGCATTTTTGTCAAATGTATCTCAATATATTTCTTTGATGTATTCTTACTTCCCTTTTTACTATAGCCTCATTTCTGTAATGCAAAAATCTGTTTGCATGTTCCAATATATTATATATATTAAGATCTTCTTCCCAGTTGGTATTTGAAAATCACTGCCCCATGCTTCTGGCTGCCTTCTGATATAAGCCTGGCTTTGACTTATCTTCCCTTCATCCTTTCCTGGGCTTGGACTATCCTTATCGCCCAGCAGTATGGTAAAATGTTCAATGTAATAGTCTTCTTTATTCACAGTATACTTTTGAAATCCATGCTGTTTTTCAGGCATTGGCTGCTCCATTCATTACATTCTGTATAATTTCCTACACTGATGTCTTGGGGTATTAATTGCATTTTAATGAAAAAATGGCCCTGATGAGCAGTACTGTAGCCAGCTGTGGGCTACAGTGTTAATATCCACCTACTGTTTCAATTTTCTGGTAAAGCTGATAATGACCAAAGAGCACAGTTGATTCAGAAACCTATGCCTTGTAATTGCATTTGTCATCAATTCAGCTTTTGACCCCTCATTTCCAGAAGCTTGCCTTCAGCTTTTATTAAAGAATAGAGAAAAACTGTGCTCATGCAAATATCCTTTGATGCTTGTTTAGATTGAATATTTGAAATTCTACAGGACTTATCTCTAGTACCAAGGAACCCTGATAGCATAGTGGTTAAGAGCTTGGCTGCTAACAGAAAAGTCTGTGGTTTGAACCCACCAGCCGCTCCAAGGGAGAAGGCTATGGCAGTCCACTTTCATAAAAGATTTTAGCCTTCTGTCTTAGTCATCTAGTGCTGCTATAACAGAAATATCATAAGTGGATGATTTTAACAAAGAGAAATTTATTTTCTCAGAGGCTACTAGGCTACAAGTCCAAATTCAGGGTATCTCCTCCAGGGAAAGGCTTTCTCTCTTTGTCTTCTCATCAATCTTCCTCTGGACTAGGAGCTTCTCTGCACGGGGACCCTGCGTCCAAAGCATGTGCTCTGCTCCCGGCACTGCTTTCTTAGTAGTAGGAGGTCTCCATGTCGCTCTGCTCACTTCTCTCTTTTATATCTCAAAAGCGATCAGCTTAAGACATTATCTAATCTTGTAGACCTCATCAATATGACTGCCGCTAATCCATCTTATTACTTCATAGTGATAGGATTTATAACACATAGGGAAATCACATAAAATGGTGGACAATCACACAATGCTGGTACTCATGGCCCAGATAAGTTGACAGGTATTTTGGGGAAGGAAACCCTGGTGGTGTAGTGGCTAAGTACTACGGCTGCTAACCAAAGGGTCGGCAGTTCGAATCTGCCAGGCGCTCCTTGGAAACTCTATGGGGCAGTTCTACTCTGTCCTGTATGGTCTCTATGAGTCAGAATTGACTTGATGGCAATAGGTTTATTTTTTGGAGACACGATTCAATCCATGACACCTTGGAAACCCTATGGGCCAGTTATACCTGTCCTAAAGGGTCACTATGAGTCAGGATCAACTCAAAGGCAACAGGTAATCTGTAGTAATAGTTAAAGCATGGGCTGTGGTGTCAGATACACCTCGGTTGTGTCAGACACCCCTGCGTGAATCCAGACACCCCTGAGTGGTGTCAGACACACCTGTCTGTGCATTCTTGTTCAGTCAAATAATAGTGTTGTGAAACTGGGCAAGGTAATTTCATTTCTCTGAGCTTCAGGTTTCTTATCCAGAAAATGGGTGTAATTTTATTGGGTTTTTGAAAAGGCTAAATGAGATCATGGTAGTCAATTTATTAGCTAGCACCTGTTGTGCAGAAAGAGTTCAGTGAATGATGCCTGTTATTGTTATGAGATATGCTTTGGCTTATACACATCAGTGTCAGGAATTAAGATTGGAATTGGTATAAAAGTTCTATTTTGTATTTTAAACCTTGCATAGAAAAATAAATAAATATAGACTATATGAGTCCATGTATACGAAGTTCAAAAATAAGCAAATTCATTTTATGAGATCAAGGTCAGACTACTGTTTCCTTCTGTGAGGTATGCTATCCCCTGGGAGGGGCACAAGGGTTTCTAAGGTGTTGAAAATTCCTATTGCTTCTTCTGGGCAGTAGCTTTTGAACTTCACATATGTAAAAATTTATCAAGCGGTACTCTTAAGATCTAGGCCTATTCCTGGGTGTCAGAACTCAATAAAAAAGAAAGAAGGGGCTTAAAAACAATAGTATTTCTCGAATTTGTCGAGGCAGTCTAAATAGGTACAGCTCTTTGGGAAATTAAAATGTCATTAACAGTACTCCATCCCCAGTATCCCAAGGAAATATTTCAACAGTAGAAATATTCCAATAGCAGATAAAAAGTTATTTGCACGAAAGTGTTCGTAGTAAAATTTTCTATTAAAAAAAAAGAGCAAAATTGAGAACAATGTAAATGTCCAATAATCTGGAAATAATTACATAATTTGTGATGCAGCAATTCCAAGATTATGCTGTCATCAAAAAGAGCTATGTAAAATCACGCAGCCTTTTTAGAGGACTCTTTGGCAATGTTTTATAAAGCCAAACATACATCAGCCCTATGACCCAGCAATTCCACTTCTGGGTTTTTGCCCCATGTAAATGAAGGCATAGGAGTCCGTCCACACAAAGACTTGTACATGAACGTTCATAGCAGCCTGATTCGTAATAGTCCAAACCTGGAAACAATCCAAACGTCCATCAATAGGGGAATTGATAAAAACAAATTGTCGTACGTTCACGCAGTGCAGTACTACTTGGCAATTACCATAACGTGAGTGAATCTCACAAAACATGTTGGATGAAAGAAACCAGACACGAGAGGTTACATCCGTGTGATTCCATTTATATGAGCTTCGGGAAGAGGCAAAATTAGCATATGGTGATTGATCTCAGAACAGTGATTGCCTCCAGTGGGAGGTAGGGAATTGATTGGTGATGGAAATAGTCTATATCATGTTGGGTTGGTGGTCACCCAAATGAAAATTGTCAAAATTGTCAAATTGTCAAAATTCAGCAAACTGAACCCTTCAGATCTGTGCATTTTATTGTATGTAAATTATACTTTGATTCAACACAACTATGGAGACTGAATAACAACGTAGATTTTTTTCTTTTTAGTTAGCACATTTTCTATTATCAACATCGCTTATACACCAAGACCCAAGAGAATTAAGCCAGCTATTGTTGTAGAGTGAGAGACTTGCATGATTTTTTTTTCTTTAAATATTCCTTCTATATGTTTTTTAAGGAAAAATTTTATTGAGCTATGGGATTAAAGTTCAATCACTATAATAGGCATTTGTAATCAATTTAAGTGGTAGGCCAAGATTATATCATATACATCCAATTCTCTATTTTATGAGAAAAGAGATGCTAAAAGAGCTGTGACAATTCCCAGAGAAATTAAAAGGGATATCTCCTATACCCTTATACAAGAGTATACAGTATGACACTAGAAGGCCTGAGAGAGGCCACTAGAGATATGCTGTGTAGACAAGGAAAATTCCACACAATGGTTTCATAATGACTTCTCCTCGTGGATGCACACGTGGTTGGCATTTCAGTCACGTCAATATCAGGTGTTTATCAGATCTCAAAATCACACATGATATTTTTTACTAAAATTTTGTGTGTTTTTTTTACTTGTTCTGTTTCAAGAAGTGTCAATGACAAATTTGAAATTGTGTCCTCATCAAGAAATTTATGAAAATCTGTAGTAATTTCATAACTGTTTTTAGTTATGAATCCATTTGTCATTTTCCAGAAAAGAAAAACCTGCACAAAATTGTGTCTCTGTGTTCTTTACAGCACTAACAGTAGTTTCATATGCCAATGAGGAAGAGATCATTTAAATTTTTCTCATGTCGTTTGAGATATATTTTATTCCTCCTCCTCTTCCTCCAGTGCTCCCCCGGAACCTCCAACATACACCCAAGGGACATTTATAGGTGTTTTAAATAGCCCCGTAGCCCCTGCCGCTATGAGTTGTAATCGACTTGACAATAATTTTTTTGTAGCCTCTTGGGGTATGTTTTTCCAAATTAAGAAAAGTTTCCTCTTTTAAGAAGATGACATTCCTATGGCATTTAACTAGTCATTGATAGGTTTTTGGTGGCATATCCACACAATGGAATATTATTCAGCCATAAAGAGAAATGAAGCCCTGACACATGCTATGGCCTGGATGAATCTTGAAAACATGATGCTGAGGGAAATAAGTCAGTCAGAAAATGAAAAGCAGTGTATGATCCCACTAAGACAAAATATCTAGAATAGGAAAATGCACAGAGTAAAATGTTTATTAGCAGATACTGTGGGATGCAAGGAGGAGGAAATGGGGAGTTATTGCTTAAGGGGGTGCTGAGTTTCTGTTGTGGGTGATGAACAACACCGGGAACAGTAGTGGCTTTAGCTGCAGAATGTGGTGGATATAATTAATATTTCTGAATCGTACAATTAAAAGTGGTTAAAATGGCCAAAAAATTATGATGATGCGATACGAAAAACAAAATCTTTCCTGCTCATTCCAGTTGTTGAGGCTCATGGTTTTAAAAATGTAAATAATTTTTTTTGTTTCATATCTTTCAGTTCCATTTCCTTTGACTATATAAAAAATTGGAAACCCTGGTGGTGTCGTGGTTAAGTGCTATGGCTGCTAACCAAAAAGTCAGCAGTTTGAATCCACCAGGCACTCCTTGGAAACTCTTGGGGGCAGTTCTACTCTGCCCTATAGGGTTGCTGTGAAGTGGAATTGACAGCAACAGGTTTGGTTTGTTTTTTTGAAATAAAAAACTAGAAATGGAAAATAATATATACAACAATGTGCAAACAATAGCAAGTTTAATGCAGAAATCTGATCTACTAAGCTCAGCTTAACCTCAGACCCAAAGCCCAGTTAATACATAACTTGGAGTATAGAAAGAACTATTACTTCTTCAGAATATTAGTATTTTGTTTCCTACATTAGTCTAGGATGAATGTCCTATTTGCCTAGCTAATGTTTTATGATTCAATTATGCGTTGCCTGAATTTTGAGAGTATTCCTATTTAAATAAAACAAAATCAGCATTTAAATTGGAAACCTATTGAGCTCGCCTGAGCTATTGGTAGTATCAGATCCTTCAGCGTGAAAGGTGTTTTATCAGTTACTAAATACATACAGGCCTGCATAATCTTACCCATTAATCGCCAGGTCAGGTACACCTTTCGGTTGCTAGGCAGCCGCTGGGGAAGTGATCTCTTCCACACCTGTGGCTTAGGGCGCTTTCATTTCACGCCAACCTCCCTGAAATTTCCTAGGGAGGTTCTCATGCTCTGTTCTTTGATTTCCTTTTCTCTGTCACAAGCACTCCGTCGTGTGCCACTTTTCATCAGGGACATTTCTGAGAGCTAAATATGGTCGGTTTACATTAACTGATTCTGAAGATTCACATTCAACACAGCTAGAGCAAAGCCATAAAGCCATTATGGAGTTTGGGAGTGTGGATGAGAATATAAAAGACAGTTTCCATTATTCTGCTTCCATTTTCATGGAATTTGCTAAAAGCGCTTTAAAGGAAGGAGAAGAAAGGTACTGTAGGAGGCAGCAAGGAAAGGAAGGAAAGAGGGAGAGAAGGAGGGAGGAAAAGAGGGAGGAAGGAAAGGAAAGAAGAATGAATGAAAGGAGGAAATGCACTTTAGTATCATCTTTGAGAAATGTCTTGAATATGAAGTGTCCCTGAATATTCCTTGTGTGACAGAGATTTTATGAAACCATAGTATTGACCTCTTTGGCTGCCTGTACAATGCCAATTCCTCCAGCAGCTCCAAATCCTACGCTTGCAGTGGTTTAGAGCTTTGGCCGCAATACTCTGGAGTCGGAGTACCTAGAAAGAGGCCTCGCTGTAGGAGGGGTTTGTTGACTCTGTTAGGGCAAAGCCTGTTGCGACTCAAAAGCTGAGGGAAATCTGTCCTATACATAAAACCTTGTGGAAGTGGAGTGACAACAGCAGGAGATGTCGTCTTCAATCACCCGGGAGAGTGCTGAGCCCGTTCCCTCACAGAGAGGGGGTGTCCACAGAGCAGGCATCAGAGACAGCAAAAAGCCGTTTTTCTAACTTCAGTTCTTGACAAAAAACAGCTGAGAGTTTTGTTTCTCTTTGGGGGGAAACGATAGGGCTTTTGTGGTGATGATGAGAGAACTAGAGGGCTACAGCTAATTATCTGTCCTGACAAGTATAGGAACAGAGTGGGAAGCCAGCGGTGCCTCTTCCCTAGTCGTGGAACACTACCAAGTGCAGGAAGCACACAGTTTTGGATTTTGAATTCAGATATAGACATTCCTTGTTGAAGAATCGAACTACACAGACAGTAACAAAAACAACAAACTAGAAAGATAATCTTCAAGTCTCTTCTCCTGGTTGTTGTAAATAGAATAATTCTTTTTCAAAATACAATTTTCAGGATTTTAAAGTAAAAAAAAAATTGAATATGTAGAGTCAATGTGGAATTTCCTTGCTGACTGTTCTATTGGACCATAGATGCACAGGCAATAATTGGAGTTTAGCAGTGAAATAAATTGCTTTAATTATAATATCCTGACTGTATTATATAGTTGACACATACAAATATAATAAAATATTTTTACGATGGTATAATTATATTAATAACTTCATAAAATTAAATATAATTAAATCATTTATTTATAATATCTTAAATATTTCTACATTTTTTGGGTAAATCTGCTGCAAAAGACCTCTTTAAAGTGTTAAAAAGCAAAGATGCCACTTCGAGGACTAAGATACGCCCTCATGTGCATGCGAAAGGTGGACAACGAATAAGGAAGACCAAAGATGAGTTGATGTCTTTGAATTACAGTCTTGAGAAAGAATACTGAATATACCATGGACTGCCAGAAGAATGAACAGATCTGTCTCAGAGGAAGTACTGTCACAATGCTCCTTAGAAACAAGAATAGAGAGACTTGTCTCATGTACTTCAGAAGTGTTATCAGGAGGGACCAGTCCCTGGAGAAGGGCATCATGCTTGGTGGAGGGTCAGCGAAAAAAAGGAAGACCCTTAAGAGATGGATTAATACAGTGGCTGTAACAATGGGCTCAAACATAGCAAGGATTGTGAGGATGGTGCAGGACTAGGCATTGTTTTGTTCTGTTGTGCATGGGGTCACTATGAATCAGAACTGACTTAATGGCACCTAACAACAACATATTTCAGGTGATTGTAATTCTTTTTGTAATGGAGATTTGGCAATATGCATCAAAAGCCATGTAAATACCACTCCCTTTTACTTTTTTTTACCTGGCAATTCCATTCTTAAGATCTTAAGGAAAAAATTTTTTTTCTTTTTTTTATAAATATTTTTTCTCTCTTTTATGAATCACAGAACACCCAATCACCCATAGATTGTTCCACTTCCCATTTGCTCATTCATTCATTCTGCAAGTAGTGACCATGTGTTGGACACTGCATTGACAAGTAAGAACATGAAGATAAATAAGTCTTGGCCTTTCCCCTCAAAGATTTCAAATAATCAATAATCCAACCTGGTCCACAGACTATTACATCGGACTATGGTGGTGACATGCCTCACACTATTTGGCCACCAACTCTTTTACACGTCCTAAATTTACTAAATAAAAAAATGCATTGCTACAAAGGTGTTAATAAAAAAGTAGACAAAGAATATGAAAAGAAAATGCACAAATGAAGAAATACAGATATCCAATAACATAAAAATATGTATAATCTCACAATCAACATCAACATTTTTTAATTAAGTAAAATCTCATGTTGATGAAAATATAAATTTCAATTACAATGACAAGAAAGGAAATAATAAAAACAATCAGAAGAATGTAATTGGTTAGGGCAATGGCTATCATGAAAGGGGAGCCGGCAGTTTTGCCCCTCAGGGGATATTGGGCAATGTGCAGGATAGTCCAGTTATCCAGCCCAAAATGTCAAATAAAGTAGTTCCAAGGTTCACTGCTCATTGTAGCATTATTCAAAATAGGCAAAAGCGAATATCTCCTATATGGACATGGTTAGGTATCTCTGCATTAGGGAAATTATGGTATACTGGCTCAATAAAATTATATATGTATATATATAGTGATTAAAGCTCATAGGTGCCCTGGTAGCACAATGGTTAAAGCTCTTGGCTGCTAACCTAAAGGTTGGTCGTTCGAACCCACCAGTGGCTCCAAGGGAGAAAAGGTCTGGAAATCTGCTTCTGTATATATTACAGCTTAGGAAGCCCTATGGGGCAGTTGTGCTCTGTCCTGTAGGGTCGCTCTGAGTCAGAATCAGCTTGATGGAACACAGCAACAAGAGGCTTAAACATGGAAATTTATTTTGACATAATAAGAAAATAGCAGCATGCAAATTTATGCATTCATTATGGTGAACAGTAGATTTGCAAAGAAAGTGAGGAAACAAGCCGCACAACCTCTCACTTATAAGTCCCTGCCAAGACCCTATAAGGGACTGCAGCAATGTGTTTTATATGATTATAGGTTTGTGCAAAAATGTTTTAAAGTAGGATTATTTTAATTTTTTCTTAATGTGAGTTTTTTTTTTCTTAAATTTTATTAGTTTCAGGCACCACTAAACTAGATCCTTCTTTGATTATAATTTTAGTTAAGTGAAACGTAATGCACATGATTGAGGGAGAAAATCTGATGTGAAATTACCAAATAGTAACTACAGTAATGTAAGGATGTTGGGATCATGACAGGAACTTCCCAAATGTTTTGCAAAGCTGTTACATATATTAGTGTACAATGAAAAAAATTGTTTTTAAGAGAAAAAACGTTAAAGGACTTGAAAGAAAAAAAAAAAGTGGAGAAAACCAGCATATTAGGCACCCTATGAGCTGTTATGTGGTTTAAATCTTGATATCCTCCTGCCAACCTTTCTGGAGTTGTAGCCTACCCTTATCTCATGGCTGTCTGTTACTTATATGTCTTTTCAACTGTTGTTGCTAAGAGGGCAGGTGTCCTAGTCATTTATTTCTGCATAACGAGCCAGCCCGAAACCTAGATGGTTGTCTGGGCTTTGCTGAGTGGCTCTCATTTGGAACCTCATATGTAGTTGCAGTAAGATGGTGGTTGGAACTAAAGTCATCTGAAGGCTCAACTGGGTTAAACATCCTAGATGGTCATCACTCACATGGCTGGTGTCTTAATGCTGCATGTGAGGCCTCTCCCCAGCAGAGTAGCCTGGACTGCCTACATGGCAATTCAGGACTCCAAGATGCAAGAAACACAAAGTCCAGTCTTCATAAGGACTAGACTTTGAGCTGACAGAGTGTCACTTTTATCATATTCTATGTTCAGCACACTTACAAGTCACCCCAGATAAAGGGCCTAGAGGAATAAACTCCTTCTCTCCGTGGAGGAGTATCATACACATACAGCAAAGGAAAGGCTTAATGGTGGCCATCTTTGAATACAAGCTACCACAGAAAGAGACATTTAATTTCTGGAATTGCCGTAAGGTGAGGGGCAATGTGCAATGTAGAATAGCCACCTTCCATAGAAATATAGATGAGATAAAAACATGCTTCTATGTGGACCTGGCGTTGTACAGAAACAGCCATATGTCCATGAACTCTGTGTGTATAAAGTTCAAAATTTCTCTCCCTGAAGTCCAGAGAAGTTTTTTGAGAAGAACAGTCAGGATTGGGAATGACTTCAACAGATATCAGATTTCTATACCCATTTCTCAGTAAGTTTAGATGGCCACTTGTCTAGCAATCCTAAGCATGTCCATTTCTCCTTTCTCAAAATAAGACTCATGTAACTAGTAAATGACTTCCAGAACTGGTCACTATTTGACTCTGTTGATTTTATTACTAAGCCTGTGCAATACTTTCATCTCATATAAAAACATCTGTAAAACTTGTTGGATCCATTAAAAAGGAAAATGGGAGCGCCTTACATAGGAATTCACAATGCCTCTTTCCCCAAGTGTTTAGTCATGCAACATCATGAGGAATTTTGACTGATGGGTATTGGAGATTTCACCTGGGCATGCTTAGTGTGGGATTGAATTGCGTTTTTAAAAAACAGTGTTAGGACTCATCTATACCTATGACTTGCAGAACTTCAGGATGAGAAATGAGCCTTTCTAACAATCAGCTGTAGGTTGTAAAAGCTCTTAAGTAGCACTTTGCCAATTATAATTCTCTAAAAATAGACCCTCCTTAAGTCCTCCAAGAAGCCCAGGTGGTACAGTGGTTAAAGCGCTCCACTGCTAGCCAAAAGGATGGCAGTTCAAACTCACCTGCCACTCCTGGGGAGAAAGATGTGGCAGTCTGCTTTATAAACATTTACAGCTTTGGAAACACTATGGGGCAGTTCTACTCTGTTCTTATGGGGTCACTGTGAGTTGGATTTGACCCAGTGGCAGTGGGTTTGGTTTGGTTTCTAGGTAAGTCCTCCAATATAATTTGTTTTTGACAATCAATAAGAATACTGCAATGATACCTAGCTGAAATCTTCAAATTTTTGTTAGTAATTGTGTGTGTGTGTGTTTATTTTAAATGGACATTAATTAATGTTTGGGTGTTTTTTGTTTTTTTTTTTTAAGAAAAGACACGAACTACTTTCTACTGAAAAAAGGTGTCCCAGGCTATGGGGCTGCCCTTCCATGATCGTGGATGAGTGCTTGGTAGAGTGACTAAAAGAATGAATAAGGCAGAACTCACTAAGGGCCACCTGGATCAGCATCAATGTGATCAGTGTAATCAGAATTGTTGACTAGCGCCTCTCTTTATGGGATAACAAATTTTTATTCTGTTTCAAAAGGTATAAGTAAATTACCAGGGCTCTTGTTTGTATTGGGGGATTGATTGTTATGTGGACTCAGTCAAAAAATTGCTTACGTTTGATTACTGAGCAAATAAAAAAATAAAATAAAACACTGCCACTGAGTTGATTCCAACTCATAGTGACCGTATAGTCAAGATAATTAAAATACATGCACGTGTTATGAAATAAACATTTGCAAATATCAGCACAAAAGGACAAACTTACAAAAGCCACTTACTAGAGGCATGCCAGTAAGCTACCAACTATTCAGCTCTTAGCACCGTTTCCCTTTTTTGTGCCATATTTTTCATGACAAATTACCACTGTATGTCCAAGGGATCAAAAATTCCTATTTGTTAATGTTGTACTATAATCATCCAATTCTGTAGTTAGGAAATGAGAGAATAAATTGACTATTTTAAACATTCTATGTCACATTTCCTTTTTATAGTTAACTTCTTAACCATTCTTCCCTCCCAAAAAGTCATCAAATATTTTTCAACATACCCTTAATTCTTCCTTTTAGTTTATCACGGCTGGAGCAAAAATGGCATCTGGGATTAATAAAATGCAATTTCTTCAATGCAAAAACATTTTCTATATTATCAGACCCTTATAAGGCAAACTAAATCATAAGAGTTCTAAACTGAGGTTATGAGTTCTAGGATCTGATGTCATAAAGACTCTGAAGTAAAGAAATGCCCTGGAGAAAATCATTTAAAACCATTTGTCTCTGATTTTGGACACATTTCAAATGAATTTGCATAATACATTTTCCCAGCCCATAACATTCATTCATTCAAGGACGGAATCAGGCACCCAATCAACATATATTATTTGGTGATTATATTCTAGGCTCAATGCTAAAACTGGAGGTAGAGAGTTAAGGATGACTAAAAAGTTCCGCTGTGTCTCTTGGAGGACAGGGAAAGGCTCATCTGTTTGCTGTTAGGTCCCCAGTGCCTAAGACTGTGCTGGGCACAAAGTAGATACTCATGATTTTTCTGTTGGTTGGCTCGTTTAATTGAGTGACATTAGCTTAACATAAAGACTTATGGAAATAAATAAAATGACTTAAAAACCTTTAGCAGGCTGGGGTTTAAGCAAATGGCCTCCAATATCTTAGCAGTCCTTACAGTATTGGAGCTTATGTCAATCTAATTCCACCTTGACCCTCCAGTATGAACCCATTAGTTTGACAAAAGGGGGCGCTGATTAATAGTTGCTATCAAAATAAATGATTCAGTGTATTTTCCACATAGGACAACAGTCACTGAAGCTCATAAAAATGATTTCAGTTTGTCAAGAAAATGTTAAATGATGAACCTTTATACTGTACTCAGGAAACCATAGAAAGTTTGCAGCTCTTTTCTATATAAAATTTGTTTATATACCCATTGTCATTGAGTCGATTCCGACTCATTGTGACCCTATGGGACAGAGTAGAACTGCCCCATATGGCTTCCAAGGAGCACCTGGTGGATTTGAACTGCTAACATTTTGATTAGCAGCCGAACTCTTAAACACTACGCCACCAGCGTTTCCTTACTTATATAGAAGTCCTTATTTAGCTTTGGTGCCTGATGAATAGGCTATTTCTTTATATTCTGATGTTTTCTCAAGTATCCTCTCTTCTAGAAAGTGGGTTGGGACTTCCCACTTTCGCTTTCTTGATGTGGTGAAGCTTTTTTCAAAACATCTTCTCTCACTGGTAACTCACAGGTGGATGAAACTTCACCCAGTTGTAAATCACAACATGGAAACCTCTTGCATATTTTAGAAGACAGAAAAGAAAATAACTTGGCAACCAGCAGTAAGAAGCACATTATATCTCAAAAAGCCTGCTGCCTTGTACCTGTCAGGCTGAATGAGCCCTTTCACACAAACCTTCCATTCAATTCATTTGGAGCAGCCAGACAACTCCCTCTCATCTTTCAAATTACCCCACAAGTCCTCCATATCCTTGGAAAGGTTTCCAAGCCACTAGAGCACACCTCATCACAGACCCTCATTGATGAAATGCAGGATTGAAGTTATGTCAACTCTAACTAATGATTAGAATTATTCCCACCTTCCCCACATTGTTGACAACATCAAATAAAGGCAATGTTGTTACACCTACAATCGACCTATTGAATTCAGGACTTGTTTTGGGCTCAGGCAAATACCAGTTTTTTCCAGGGCTGTTCTAAGTCAATGATTTAGAGTGCTGATTCTCAGTGTTTATTTATGTTTTTAATAATTCTACTTTTGCTCATGCAATGAAGTGTATTATTACTGTTACTACTACTACTACAACTGCCTGGCCCGGCACAGTACATCTGTGTCAAACATACCAACATATGGAAAGAAAGGGCATAGAGAATTCTCCACTAGAGTTGAGAAGGGAGAGACAACTGTTTTCTCTTTTTGCTTCCATTTCAAGTAGTGAGGATTTTACCTTGGTTAAAAGTTTCAGGATTAAGTATAGTCTGTGTGAGAGACTGTATACATAGAAATCAGGAATTTGGGCTTTAGAGCCAAACCCATTTGGGTTGGTATTTCAGTCGTACCATATAGTAGCTAGGAAACCCTGGTGCTGTAGTGGTTAAGAGCTATGGCTGTTAACCAAAAGGTTGGCAGTTCGAATCCACCAGGTGCTCCTTGAAAACCCTATGGGGCAGTTCTACTCTGTCCCATAGGGTCTCTATGAGTCAGAATTGACTCAACGGCAAAAGGTTTGGTTTGGTTGGTTTTTAAATAATAGCTATGTGACTCTGGGCAAGCCACTAAGCCTCCCCAAACCTTGTAAAAGGCTTTGAATGCCACTCCAAGGTGTTTAGACTTTCTTTCACAGGCAGAAGGTAGGCCTTGAAGGTTTTAGAACACAGCAGTAACATAGTAGGAGAAATGCTTCAAGATAAATTGTGAAGAAGAGATGTCAACGATGGAATTGCTAAGCTCCCTTCTGCTTTTGGGCACATTTCTATGTGTTCTACTCTGGCCGTATTTTGAGTCTCCTTGTCTTGTAAACAATGCTGTAAATGACTGTGATGATCACGTGAGTGACTGACAAACTCAGGTAGAGAAAGAAAGATGATTAAAGGGGACATGTTGACTGTCTGATGAGAATAAGGCTCTTCAGGATGGGTCATATAACTTACTTGTCTTTTGAATAATTCATATTCTTTTTTTGAATATTAGCTGAGTAAAATGCATAATTTGCTTCACGCCTCACTTAATGGTTTAACAATCGAGGTTTTGAATCAATACTGACCTTTAAGCAGTGTCTCAAATACGGAAGCTATAAAAAGTTCTGACAAATAACTTTGCTTTCAAAACTTCCCTCCCTTTTGTATTTGCGTAAGATTTTGAAATAGCACTACAATTTAGATCAGATAAAGAGGAATGAGGCGGCTTCAGCTAACTGCAGAACACAGATGCAACTTCATTACCCAGCTGTGAGTAATTTTCTTCCCAATCGGAGGTAGATTTTTGAATAGACTGAAAGCATGGTCTGTAGCAGGAGCACTGTGCCCAGGATGGTCCTCCACACTGCTGCTCATCTACTTCTCTCATACAGATAGGTACATACTGCTACTTTTCTCTCTGCAATACTAGTCTCTCTCTGAGTGGCCAGGTCAATGGCCTGGAAGGGAAGAGCCCCGTGCTAATGTGTTTCCATGTCCTGTTCTTTCATAGAAGTGAATTTGGCTATGTAGACAATCTACTTGTAGCTCAGGCACCCCTGTAGTGTTTGCTTAAGTGAAAAGGACAGAACTTCTTGACTCTTAGTAAGTGAAACACAAAAGCAGGGTCAATGGGACGACTGGCAATTGACTGATGAAGCAGGCAGCCACTTGTGATCATTTTAAGCAATAAGTATGTTGCCCCCACACTTTCCACCTTAACTCCCCACTCTTGTCACAATGAGTGCCAAATGGGTTTCACTGGGTATTATGAAGATTTGCTTAAAATTTCCCATGGTTGTGAATATGGTCTGGGAGCTTTCTTTCCTTTCTTTAATCCTTAGCAGACAATTGTTCTGAAATCGCCTGTAGGAAGCTCTTGAATAGCAATTGTTGAGAAAGGGGGAAAAAGAACAGCATTTAAGAGAGAAAAAAAAAGGCCTTTAGTGACATTTGTGAAATTGCCTTTCCTTCTGATATTGTTGGAAAAATTATTTTTGAGATTCTAAGGAAATGTTGCTTCTCACACATTCCACAGACTAATATAGTTTGAGCAAGAAGTAACCTTGAAAGTGATGTTCAGTGTGCTTTGTACAGATGAGGAAACTGAGGCTCAGGGAAGTTAAGTGACTTTCTCAAAGTCCTGGTAACAAAGCCAATCAGTGAAAACAAAACTTCTCAAGCAAACCACGCTTTGTTTCTTTATATTTAAAATGTATTCATTTGTGTATTCTTTTGGCCATCAACAATTTGTTGAGCAGCTACGGTGTGGCAGGCATTGTTGAGGCACCAAGAATACAGTGGTAAACAACACAGACCAAGGCACCACCCTGATGTTGGTGAAAAATGCCATGGTGTTGTTAGTTGTCTTCAGATCAACTACAACTCACAGTGACCTCATATACAACAGAATGAGACATTGTCCAGTGCTGTGGTCACCAGCATGCTTGAGTCCATTGTTGTCTTCCAATCTAGGGCCCTCATCTTCCAGCACTATATCAGACAGTATTCTGTTGTGATCCATAAGGTTTACATTGGCTAATTTTGGGAAGCAGATCTCCAGTCTTCTCTTCTTAATCTCTTAGTCTGAAAGCTCCACTGAAGCCTGTCCACCATGGGTGACTCTGTTCGTATTGGGACTACCAGTGACATAGCTTCCAGCATCATAGTAGCATACAAGCCAGCACAATAGGCAAACTGATAGATGGGTGGTGGGATAAATGCCCTATCCCCTTGCTACTCAAAATACATCAGTATCCCCTGAGGGTTTGTTAACAATGCAGCATCCCAGACCCCTCTCCAGTCCTATGGAATCAGACTATGCATTTTAATAAAATCCCCTGCATGTATGTATAGGCAAGCTTGAGAAGCCATAGAGAAAACAAGGCAGAGAAGGGAAGTGTCATGTCAGAAGAAAGCAGTGGGAGAACTCAGAGCTTTGTGGGCCCTTTGAAGGATGTGGGCTTTTGCTCTGAGTGTGAAGAGAAGCCTAGGGAGGGCTCTGAGCAGAGGAATGGCATGATCTGACTTAACTGTAAAGTATATGGAGCACAAGTGTAAATGTTAGGCAGACAGAGAGCAGATAATTTGCCCATGGCCTGGCATGAGGGATCATCTACAAGGAATACAAGAAACTTTGGAGGTTGATAAAAAAAATTCTATATCTGACTGTGGTGAATAACCCCAGTGTATGCTATTGTCAAAATTCATCAAATGGCACTTAAAATTGGTGCATCTTTATTATATGTAAATTATACCTCAATAAGAGGGGTCCTTGGGTGGTGCAAACAGTTAAGCACTGGACTGCTAGCAGAAAGGTTGGCTGTTGGAACCCACCCAGAGGTGCCTTGGAAGACAGGCCTGGTGATCTGTTTCCAAAAGGCCACAGCCTTGAAAACCCTATGGAGTAGTTCTACCCTGCGCACATGGGGTCTCCGTAAGTCAAAATTGACTTGACAGCAACTAACAGTATCAACAATACCTCAATAAAGCTAAAAAAAGAAAATCATTAGGCACCTTCTAAGCAGGATAATAATTTAAATTATGTAAAAGAAAAAAGCAGGTAAGAGAATACCTATTGCGAAGTGTAACAGTTGAAACCAAACTTCCCTCCAAATGAGGTGAGAAGCCGAGAAGTGTGGCGTGTACTAGTTGATGCACTAGAAGTGGTCATTCCAGAATACCACAGAGCTTGAGGGCTGACAGAATAAAAGCATGGAGAACTCAAAGTCAAACTAAAATGAAGAAATACACTAGATCAGGAGCTAGAAGACAGATTCGACTTTGGCTTCCACTCCTACTACTGTCTAGCTTTGTGACCTTGGGCAAGTCACTGATCCTTCTTGGAGAGGCAATTTTCTTTCAAGTAGTGATCATTACACCCATTCCCATTTTGCCATTTTTCAAGGGTCAAGTGCAACGTGAGCACTGGGAAAATGCTTTGAAATTTAGAAGTCTCTGTAGAAATGTAAGTTGCTGCTAAAAATTCCTTTCCCAAGTTGCATTCATATCAGAGCTACTAAAATTTCCTTCCTCAAGTTGAATTTATATCCGTTCAGGAGGCTGGAAAGGATTTGTTTTTCAGCTTTCACTGACACAGCCTCAGGGCATGTTCAACTTCTGCTGATTTTCATGCAAAATTCTATTTAGAAAATCACGCTGAAGAGTTGCCAAGACAGGTCCAGCATTCCCAGGTCTAATATATCACATCAGTGTCAGTATGCTTGTCAATAATATTAATCAATAAAAGACAAAATGTTGAAAGGCAAAACTGCCTTATAAAGAGAAAGCACATGTAACAAAATTGAAAGTCACAAAAAAGATTGAGATTTTGATATACAGTTTTACATACATGTCTCCAGGAGCAGTTTCTTGAACACCTGGCACTGAGCTAGACAGGGAAGGATATACAGAGATGAACAAAACACTATCTTCATTGTTGAGAGGATGACAATCCAGAAGAATGGAAAAGACATATCTAAAAATAACTTGAATACAAAGCCATATGTGGAAAATATTGTAAGAAAAAAAATTAGTGCAACAGAAATGGAAAAGGGAATAAATAAACTCTTGTCTCTTGGAAGCCTTCCTGAACATGGAGGTGTTTGTAGTGAGCATTAAAGAATAAGTAGGAATATGCTGAGAACAAGAACATCCCAGGTGGAAGAATAGATTGAGCCAAGTCACGGAATCAGGAAAACACAAGGCATTTCTGGAATGACGTGCCGGCCAGCTTGGCTGGGGGAGAGCTGAAGTTTGAGGACATAGTATGGGAGACCAGACTGGAAAAGGTGAATTGAGAGCAAGACCGTGGAAGGCTTTACATGCCAACCTTTCTTGGCAGGAAATGGTAAACCACTGGAGGTTTCCGAGCAGGAGGGCAGCATGACCTGAAGTGAGTCAATGGCAGATGACTTTGGTAGCTCTGATGAGCATATGCTGTGTTGGGAGAGACCAGTGCTAGGGAGGCCAATTTGAAAACAAATGCAGTGGTTCATGGGAAAGAAAATGAGGATTTGAACTAGTGTAGTAGATACAGCCACCACCCAACTGTCAGTTTGCTGTAGTGCGTTGGCTTGCATGTTGCTGTGATGCTGGAAGCCATACTACCAGTATCCAAATACTAGCAGGGCCGTCCATGGTGCATAGGTTTCTGAGGTGCTTCCAGACTGACAGACTGGGAAGAAAGGCCTGGCAATTGACTTCTGAAAACCTTATGGGTCACAACATAACATAACTTAGACAAGTCATCAGGAGGGATCAGTCGCTGGAGGTGGATATCACGTTTGGTGAAGTAGAGGGCCAGTGAGGGTGACGGAGACCCTCAGTGAGATGGTTTATCATAATGGTCACAATGATGAACTTGAAAATGCTGGCAATTTGAGGACGATGGGCAACATTTCCTTCTGTTTTACGTAAGGTCTCTGTGACCTTATCACTTCAACTCAATGGCAGCAATTTACCTATCAGTAAGTATAGGGATTAAAGGGTAAGTACAAATACAGGTAGTACTGGTATCAAAAATTTTTAAACCAGCTGGATGTGGAAGGTGAGAAAGAAGATGGTATCAAGGAGGACTCTCAAATTTCTAGCCCAAATGAGAGGAGAACACTTGGGAGAGTGTATGGGGCGAAAAGATACTGGATTTACTGTTGTTGTTGTTGTTAAGTGCCGTCAGGTTGGTTCCATCCAACTCATAGTCACTGTATGTACAAGAGAAGGAAACACTGCCCAGTCCCACATCATCCTCATGGTCTTGTTATGCTTGAGCCCATTGACCTTTAAGACACACTAAATTAGTGGTGTTGTGAGCAGCTGATATTGTTGCGTATATCCTTTGTCCCACATGTTTCCATATATTATCCTATGCAATCTTCAACACAGCTTTGTGAGAATATTAAGATCATACTAGCTTTACAGATTGGGATACAGAAGCTCAGAGAGGTTAACTAACCTGCCTATAGGGGCAGAATCACCATCCAAGAAGAAATCTGAACAATGTTCTTTATACAGTACCATTGGGATGTGGGGGGTGGGGGGATATCTAGTGGATAGCAGGACATGGAAAACTGAAATCAGAAAGTCAGGAATAATTCATGTAGGGGCTTTACCTGAGGCTGTTGAGAAAATAGCCCTTGGCTGGCACAAACAGTTAATGTGCTCAGCTGCTAAAAGCTTGGCATTTTGAGTCCCCCCCTCCCCCGCCCCGAAGAAAGGCTTGAAAAATCAGCCACTAAAAGCCCTCTGGAGCAAGAGTCGAAAGCAACTTGATGACAACTTGTTTTACTGGTTTTTATTGAGAAACTGAACTTGTTCACTTCTTTTGTATCATACCTTCTACTGTAAAATCTACTCAATACGTCTTCATAGTCTTGCAAACTCTAGAAAGCAGGGACTGTCTCCTGCTCCAGCGATCATTTCTAACAGATATCTATAAGTATTCCAATTAGTGTTTTGGCAATATTTTGCTAAGATACGATACGTTCACAAATTTGTTCATAAGCTGTGTTTGGGAGTACTTCACGATTTATAATTTTCTTGTATTGCCAAGAATACTACTGTAATTCTCCATTAGAAACCATCCCATACACTTCCGATCTGGGGAGATGTAACGTGGATGTAGCCAGCATTTCAAAGTTTCCTCTCCCCCAAACAAACTTTGCTACAAGAAGGAAAATACTCAGCAAACGGTTGATGACTCTCAAGATCTATGGCTGAAATTATCAGCAATGATATTATTCTAAACACCCATTACCATTGTTGTGTTCTGGCTGTATTTTTTTCAAGTTTTGTGTTTGTAGGAAATGACTAGTGTCACAAACCCTTCTTAACAAAAATCACATTTCTGTTGTCCACACAGGAGGTTTTTCATGTCCTAATAAATGAGTTCTTTTAAATTCAGCTGCGCTCTTCTGAATATTATCTTCTGGCAATGGTTTTGCCTTATCTCTCCTCTGCTGTTTGCAGATAGTATTTTCACTATATATATCAGAAGATTTATGATTGCAACTCTTAATTGGAAATCAAGGGTTTATGTTAATTAACAGTTACTGCTGAAGTGGCCCTCTGATAAAACAAAGGCATACATTTCTGGGATGATAACTTCAGGTTTTCTCTGAAGAACGCAAAGCAGTGGGCTGTCACTTCACAGAACTTTCTCATTTCCCCAAACTTGTAATAAAGCCAGCTCATTGTTTCTTCGGGCTACTAAGCATCAAGCAATTTGTTTTCTGTGCTCATTCTGTCTGTGCGTGGCTCGCTCTGTGTTCACTGAAGCCCTACAGCAGACTCCAGAATCATTTTTTCAAATAAACAATTATGGCTCCTTCAAATATGAAGATTCTCAAAGGAATGACCTAATTGTCCATCACAGGTTTGAATCAGGCAGTTATTCCCCATAACACCTCAAGTTAAGACTCAGGAAATTCATTCTGCATGGTAACATGTATAAAATACATTATTAAAGCATTACCCTTTGTTTTAAACGGAGCTATCCATCCAGTCGTGGAAGCTGGGAACTTAGGAGTCACACTTAATACCTCCTTCTTCCTCATTGCCCTTATGCAGTCAGTATATGGCCTGAAGTATTACTTCTCCAATTGGTCCTATTACTTCCTGAATCCATGCATTTTTAATCAGTCTACCTAGACTTTGTGTAGAAAGTAGCCTCCTAAATGGTCTCCCACACTCACTCTTGCTCCTGTCCGGTCTTTTCTCCACACTAGAGTGAGAGTGTGTTTTCAGGCTAGCTGTTACATCAACTGAGCCCATGTTTAAGACCTTTCAATAGCTTTCATGGCCATATCATGACCCTGAAGACCTTGCATAGTCCAGCCCTATCTACTTCTATGGATCATTTGTTATCATTCTCCTCTTTTCTGTGAGGAAGAGGTTCTCTCCATCTGAACTACTTCTCTCCTGTATCTTTTCTCATTAATTTCCTTTTTCCACCTTCGTATCTCAAATGTCCCTTTCTCAAAGAAGCCTTCCTACCACTCCACATTCCTTCCCCCAGGATCCATCTGTGATCTATCTATACATCCATCCATCCATCTATCTATTATTGATCTATTATCTATTAATCTGTCTTTATACATTTAATAGGTCTGAACATCTGTACCTCAGAGGACTTATTTTCATTTATAATCTTATATTTATTTCCTCACCACTAGACTGGAAACTCCATGAGAACAGTGGTCATACTTGATATTGCTTCATTTTATATGCTCAACACCTAACTCAATGTCTGGCACAGATCACAATAAATATTTGTTGCATAAATTGAAGGGTTTTGCTGAGCTCTGAATATTGATCAAGAAGAAGTAAAACTAATTAATCACTGGAAAAATAATAGACTCCAAGAAAATCAAGTCTTTCAACATTTCTCACCCAGTGGTTTTTAGCAAAGCAGGGAGGAAAGGCAAGACATAGTTCCTGAAGATTAAAAGAAATATAGGGAGGAATGGGGGACAAATTAAGCACATGTAACAAATCCCTTCCCTCAGCTGTTGGGATCTTATAATTGGAACAGATAAAGTGGAATCTAAGAAGATTATCCAGTCCCAAGTCAGCAGGGCTTGCTTTTGAGTATTCTCATTTTTGTAATCCAATTTCTTATCAAATAGCAGAGAACCAGTTCAGGGTCCATGGAAAGCCCAGAGGGCCATGTGACAGTACGATATTTGGTTTTGATTCCTAAAACAGGCCATGCCCTCCCCAAGCTCCCCTGTTCATTCTCTCAGGGCTGTCGCTATGCCTTGGGTATTTTCTTAGAATCAAACTTTAAGCCAGTGTTTTGCTCTTGAGTTTTTTCTGTGGTTTCTTGCAGTACCTTCTATGAAATTCTCCGTGTATAATGAGTTAGAAAAACAACTGCCAGCAATTAAGATGTTGGTGAATCCTGCTGAGGGCTCATCTAGCCCATCTCTTTCTCTCTTTGTTTCTCTCTCTCACTTGTTCTTATTTTATCTTTCTCTCATTCTATAGCTGTCTATGAATCAGTGAAATCTCTATCAGGAGTAAATTAAAAGACGTCTCTGTCGGTCTGGCAATTTAGATTTCTATAACAAGGAATGAGAAGTGGGGCAGACAAAAAAACAGATATCAAGACCTTGCATTGAATAAGATCCAGGGCTAATCTTCTTCAGTTGCCACTGCCCTTTTCACTGATGAACAGGAATAATTGAATCCAGTGTAATTTGGTAAAATATCAGTGGCTGCATTTCACCACAAATCACTCACAAGTTCTTCCCTTGCTAAATTGTGGGTTTTAAATTCAGTATAACTGAAGGGTAGGGATTTTGCCTTCAGGTTAGCTGTAGCTTAAATATGGAAAAATGAATCTCTTTCTACTGGAAGATCTCTCTCCACCAGAAGATCAGATCAGTACAGACTATTTTTTTTTTTTATTGTGAGGATGGGAAACCCTGGTGGCGTAGTGGTTAAATGCTACGGCTCCCATCCAAAAGGTCGGCAGTTCAAATCCGCCAGGCGCTCCTTGGAAACTCTACAGAGCAGTTCTACTCTGTCTTATAGGGTCACTATGAGTCGGAATTGACTTGACGGCAGTGGGTTTGGTTTTTGGTTATTTTAAGGATAGTAAATATCCTCTGACTTTTATTCTAATTTTTAAGAAATGGTTTCTGTGCACTTTGTGTTCATTAATACTTGGATTCAGTTAAAAATATATTTCAACCTTCCTTCTTAATGATCATTATTTCTTCTTAAGGCATGGCAGGAATATGTTATTTGGAGAGTGTGGCACTTACCATCTTATGAGGTCAACTGTCATCCCACCCCAGGACCTGTATCTCTTTTCCTGAGGACTTTCTGTAGTGTGCAGAAACAACCTTCAACCAGTGATCAGTGGGAGTTGATGGATAAATGCCCCAGCTCCATCTTTCCCTAGGTAGCTAACTACACCATTTCCCAGCATGTCCCGGATGATGAAGGCCCAGTTGCCCGAAGTGGTGATCTGTTCAGTTATACAAATTTTATCAGCTGCCTTCCCTTTTCTTCCCTCTTTCACTTTCCCTTCATTTACCTCCCAAATAAACTGTTTATGGTTGAATCATTGTCCTATGCTTCATATTTCCTATAAAAGGGAATGACTGAATTTCTGTGAAAGGGTCTGCTTTTGGAGGGCCTTGGTATTTGTGAAAGGCTGTAGTTAAAATGAGATTTGAGGCTTAATGCCAGGATTGTAAGACTGTTTGTCTTTCCAGTCATTACAATATTAAAATGCTTTCATGCTGGTTAGTAAATATCTGCTGCCCCAGACTCACTGAGGGGCCTGACCACTGACCTGGCCACCAGGTCCTTCCTATGATTCAACAACTAAGAGTTAATGCTTACCAAAATAAGGAGCTTCCAAGACCCTCATCCAGTGTTATGACCAACAGCTGTCCTAAATGATCAGTGTCCCTGCCATGTGAGTGATTAACTATTTTGAATTTTGTATGCACTTAATTTGGCAACAGAAACCATGGTGGCATAGTGGTTAGGTGCTACAGCTGCTAACAAAAGGGTCAGCAGTTCGAATCCACCAGGCGCTCCTTGGAAACTCTATGGGGCAGCTCTACTCTGTCCTATAGGGTCGCTGTGAGTCGGACTCGACAGCACTGGGTTTTGGAATTTGGCAGCTGTCACACCTAGATTTAAAGGAGAGCTCTTTCTTTGATTTCTGTGTGGAGAAGACCTTGAGTTATATTTCTCTTAACTCAATCTATTACTTTTTCGCATGGATGCCCTTCATCTCTGGGTGCTTGAATGCTACATGGTATAGAATTTTTAGGGAAGTGGATGGGTAACAGAGATAGGAGAAGAAAGAGTGGAGTGACCAATCAATGACTGATGAAGTTCTGGCGTTTCGCAGGAGCTGGCCCTGCAAACAGAGAGTGTCCAGTAGGATAGCCGCACTGTCCATATAAACAACAGCATGCCTAGTAGCTTCCCAGGTATTGTACATGCATCCCGGCCTTTGCTTTTTTCTTGATTCAATATCTTCATGAGTACTGAGACTAGAGGAATCCCGGTGGTCATGGTCCCCAAACCTTCTGTTGGCCCAGGACAGGAACCATTCCCGAAGACAACTCATCAGACATGGAAGGGACTGGACGATGGGTTGGAGAGAGATGCTGACGAAGAGTGAGCTACTTGTATCAGGTGGACACTTGAGATGGTGTTGGCATCTCCTGTCTGGAGGGGAAATAGCAGGATAGAGAGGGTTAGAAACTGGCAAAATTGTCACGAAAGGAGAGACAGGAAGGAGGGAGCGAGCTGACATGTTAGGGGGAGAGTAAGTGGGAGTATGGAGTAAGGTGTATATAAGCTTATATGTGACAGACTGATTTGATTTGTAAACGTTCACTTAAAGCTCAATAAAAATTAAAAAAAATATATATATATCTTCATGAGCAAAGACATATAAGACCAAAAGCCCCACGCACACACATTTCCTAGTGGATATTTGTTGTTTGGCCCTGATATGTGTGGTGGATTAAATTCCAGGCCCAGCGCCAGATGCCGGAGCCACTACCCACACAGCCACCCCCCAGACATCAGACATTTAACATCTGGTCCTGAGCTCCCAGCTCTACATCCAAGTTGTAAGTTTTATAGCTGGAAAGGCTTTTTCACGCTGATTTCATGGTGATTATGTGTTATTCGCCTTGGGGAGTTATTAAGAATTCAGGGTAAACATGGGGTGGTAAGCAAGGAGCATGTGTCCAACGACAGCTATTTCTGACCTGTGTCTTTGGTGTATTGGCTGATGCCTGGTAATAGTGCGGTTTACATTCCTAACGGCATTCTGAGGAGCAGGGCTGAAGCTTCATAAACTGAGTTTTGTTGCAAATACCAAATGTAGGCCAGAGATAAATCAGTGATAGGAATCGGGGTGGTTTTATAGCCTGCATGCATTTTTATAGCTTCTCTTGACACAATAATCGTAAACTTCAAAAGGTACACCCTTACAAGTTTGAAAAAGGCAATTTTGAGGGGCTGCTTTTGGTTTCTGCTGGTGCAAGGCAGGAGTAAGATATCATCTCTCACTATGACGACTTGCTATTGAACTTGAAGTGGGATACCAAAAATTTCAGTCAGCAAGCGTCAGTAAATGATGTCAACACTGCCCCACGTTCAATGTGGAATTGTTTCTTGAAATAAACAGGCAGTTGGTGCCCAGCTTGTCTTAAAATTCACAAGCTTCTCAACCCTGGAGGGTGCTTTTATTTTTTTTACAAATAGATCTTTATATATGTACACATAAAACTTTTCCCATAGGTGCCTGTTTCTGATATTTGTGCATGAACACAGTGAAGGTAATTTTTTTTTCAATGGTTTTTCTTCTCTGTATCTGCTGATCGCATTTTGGGTGTGGGAATTTTTGAAATATTGCAAGACTGAGTTAAAAAAATTTGAGTAAAATAATCCAAGAAAACAAAACAGGAGCCTTAGTGAAAAATGTTTATTTAAAAACATTGCAGATCTATATACTCATAAAATGGCGAAAATAAAAAATACTAACAAGATCAAGTGTTGGGGAAAAATGTAGAATAGCTGGAAGTCTGAAACACTGGGGAGTATAAAATAGCACAGCTACTTTGGAAAATTCTTCGGCAGTCGCTAGCGAAGTTAAGCATACACCTACGTATGCTGTGACCCAGCAATTTTACTTCTAGATTTTTCCCCAAGAGAAATGAAAGCACAGATCCATACGAAGACCTGCATAGGAATGTTCATAGCAGTTTTAGTCATACTAGGCCCAAACTGAAAACAACCCAAATGTCCATCAACTGGCAAATGAATAAGCAAATTGTGATATAGTCCCATAATGGAATACTACTCAGCTATAAATAGAAATGAGTGACTAATACATTCAACGATGTTTTTGTAGAGAGTTGAAGAGGCCCAAAAGAGAGCCTACTCTACTAGTCCATTTATATTAAGTTCAGGAGCAGGCAAAATACTCTATAGTGATAGAAACCAGAATAGTGGCTGTCTCTGGGGAAAGGAGCACATGAAGGATTTTCTGGAGAGACGACATGTTTTACATCTTGGCCTCTCTGATGAGAACACGTCACATACAGTTGCCAAATTGCCTTAAGCTGTATGCTTAAGATTTCCATTGTCTGTATATAAATTATACCTCAATTAAGTACCATGAACATAAACAAAAGCTTTTGCCCAGCTTCTGAGTCCCTGCTTGAAAATAGTGATATCATCTCTGGTTTTTCTGCATTAGCTCAGAAGATAATGGCAGCGTCTTATTCATGAGACATCCCAGAGACAGGCATTGCTCCATTTAAGGTAACTCTCCAGAAAACTGAAGCAGCACTCTTCAAGTACCAAAGCTTTTTTTTAAAAAAAAAAAGAAAAATGTTAACCAGTTTTGTGGGAAAATTTCCTGAGGTTGCTTCTTTGTTTTGGTCATGCTTCAAATTGGTCTATGGGTGCAGTGGTGGATCAGTGGTTGAATTCTCCCCTTCCATGCAGCAGACCTAGGTTTGATTCCTGGCCTGTGCGCCTCATGCACAGGTACCACCCGTCTGTCATTGGAGGCTTGGGTTTTGCTATGGTACTGAACAGATCTCAGTGATGCTTTCATACTAACACAGACTAAGAAGAAAGGCCAATGATATACTTCCAAAAAAACGGCCATTGAAAACTATCCGTGAAATCAGGGGCTGATTCAAAGGCAGCTAATAACAACAATAACAAATAAGTCTTCTCACGTGGTATTGACAGAATTTTTGCCACACACTTAATGTTCTTTCGGGGTACTCAGAGGAATATTTTCTAAACAATAGCACGTATCAAACCTAGAAAGTCTTTCACTGTGTGGGATGTTGTACGATTCCCGTTAGTGTCTTTCTCTAGTCCTGTTGCTTCATATCAATGAACAGGTAGAACTCTCTGGGGTTTGAGAAAAACAAAATGATTAAACTACAGGGAGAAGAGACAAATGTGTGATCACAGGGTCCAGCTAAGAAAAGCTGAGGGACGCCCAAGTGATCCAACCCATGAAGCCTGAAAGAATTTTCTATCCTGAGATGAACCTAGAGGTTTTCCTTATTACTGGATAGATCTTTGATTCTGCAAAACTGGCCTGGCCAGGACATCGCCATTTGTGGTCAATTGTTAAATGCCTTTTTATTTAAAAATTGTTCGTATGACTCAGTATCCCTTTCATGTGATTTTAGCCCCATCTAGAAAGTGTTTAAAAAATTCTTTCTGAAAATAATATGCTTGTTTTTATGGAATAGAGAAAACTGGCTCCATCTCTACTGGTAAGAATTTACCAAGTTGGCAGTGACTGATTATTTGGGGCAGACATGGAAATTATAATCGTTCCCCAAGCAATTTTCTGAAACCCTGACAACCAAATCGCTCCTGTAACGTTTATGATAAGAGCACACTCAGTGTTCCGCCGTGACATACACATAGGGCTCAGACTTATCATTTAAACAAAATGCTACTACTAGCTTTCAGTTGTCACATTTAAATGCAGCACTTAATTAGAGCTGAGAAAAAGCCAGAGATTCACAGAACATAGATGGAGATGCACGGCCCCTCCAGAGAAGGCTTTAGACCAAGCAGGAGGGTGAAAGCAAACCTTAAGTCTTAAAAGCTGCCTCCAGAGACCCAGGTGAGGTGCAGCTTTCCAGGCTGTGGCCCGCGTTGGACGGACCTTGGTCTGTGGGCTGGTGTTTTCCTCATGCTTCTGGATTGGAGGATATGAGTGAGTGTGGGATTGGGAAGGGAGAAGACGTGTTTAGATTGTGTCAACACTGCCCTCTTTCACTCTGAAGTTCACACCACTGGCTTGGCCTGATAATCCTTTGCCTGGTCTGCTTTTTAAGGCCCAATCAGCCCTATTAAGAATACAGGATCAAGAGCATGAGGTGACACGGAAAACAGGATAAGCCAAGGTTGGCCTGGTCCTTATAAAACTGACTTTACGTCTCTGAGTTTCATTGTATATAACACTGCAGAGACCCTGTTTAATAAAACAGATATTTTTCTTCTTTTCTCCCTCCCTCCCTCCCTCCTTTTCCCCTTCCTTCCTTCCTTCCTTCCTTCCTTCCTTCCTTCCTTCCTTCCTTCCTTCCTTCCTTCCTTCCTTCCTTCCTCCCTCCCTCCCTCCCTCCCTCCCTCCCTCCCTTCCTTCCCTCCTTCCCTCCCTTCCTTCCCTCCTTCCCTCCTTCCCTTCTTCTTTCCTCCCTTCCCTCCTTCCTCCTTTCTTCTTTGCTTTAATTTAGTGGGCAAGTTTTGAGTACCTACTTTGTGCCAGGCGCTGTGCTAGGATCTAGGGATACATAGATGAATCATCAAAGCCCCTGGCACCCTAGAGTTTATAGTCTAAATCAGTGGTTCTCAAACTTGAGTGGACATCAGAATCTTTATATATATATATAAAGAGAAAGAGAGACAGAGATTTATCTCAAGGAAACGGCTTATATCATTGTAGAGACTGGCAAGTCCCAGCTCCATGGGTCAGACAGCAGGCTGGAGGCTACTCCTGACTCACGTAGCTAAAGGGACTAATGAACCTAAGATCAGCAGGTCAGACAGCAGGCTGCTGGCTCACAAGCTGTGGAGGCCAATGGATCCCCAAATCAGCAGGCTGCTGGCTCAAGTCCCAAGAACTGGAGGCCAGATAATGATGAGCCAGACGCAGGATCCAGAGCAAGCAAAAGCCAGTGAGCTTTGCCAGAATGGATATATATTAGATGCAGGCTATACCCCTGAGGAAACTTCCCTTACAACTGATTGGCTGATCAGATCACATCATGGAGGTGATTACATTATATCACAAAATGAAAGATGACTGAATCATTGCAAAATTAAAAAAGAAAAAATCCAAATTTGTTGCTGTCAAGTTGATTCTGACTCATAGTGAGCATGTAGGACAGCGTAGAACTGCCCCATATGGTATCCAAGTAGCAGCTGGTGGTTTTGAACTGCCCACCTTTTGGTTAGCAGCCAGGCTCTTAACCACTGTGTCATCAGGGCTCCTACATATTATATAACTGCCAAATCATGTCATTACATAACTGCTGTAAACTACATCATTATAGAACTGACAAACCACTGAGAATCACAGCCCAGCCAACTTGACGCACGACCTTAACCATCACACACAATTCTCTGGGCCCTGATGTCTGATTCAGGAGGTCTGGAGTGAGGCCCTAGGATCTGCATCTCTAACAAACTCTCAGGTTATGCTGATGCTGCTGGTCCGTGAACCACAGTTTGAGAGCCTCTGGTCTAATTCACTGCTTCTCAACCTTGGCTGCTCCTCTCCTGGGGAGCTTTATTAGTACTACTGCCTGGGTCTCATCCTCAAATAGTCTAATTTAATTTACTGGGGTTTTGTCCAGGCATCAGGATTTTTTAAAACTCCTAGAGTATTTCTAATATAGAACCAAAGCTGAGAACCACTGTTGTAAGTCATTGGTTCTCATCCCTGGCTGCCTATTACAACCACCTGGGTAGATTTTTGAAAAAAAATATTGAGATCTAGGCTGCATTTTGGATCAATTCAATCATAATCTTAAAGGATGGGCCCTTAGCATGAGTATCTTTAAAAAGCCTCCCAAGTAACTTAAAAGTTCAGCCAGGATTGAAAAATGCTGGTCTAAGCAGAGCAACAAACAAATAGTGGAAGAGAAACATATATACTTTAAAAATATTATTTTTCTCTATTACTCATTTAAATTACTAAGAAATATACAGGAACATAAAAGGGAAACAATTCTCTCGTTACACTACTACCATGCTCTGTCTATTATATTGTCGTCGTTAGTTGCTGTTAAGTCTATTCTGACTCATGGTACACCATGTGTGCAGAGTAGAACTGCTCTGTAGGGTTTTCAAGGCTGTAACCGTTCAGAAGAAGATCACCAGGCCAGTCTTCTGCAGCACCTATGGGTGGGCTTGAGCTGCCAACCTTTTGGCTAGTAGTTTAAGTGCTTAACCACTTCATTTATGCCATCTAGGGACTCACCTGTCTATTATAATCACCCATTTTTTCCCAGCCAATTGTTGGTCATATGTATGTATATTTTATCCAGATTATTTATGCACGATTTGAGATTCTACCACAGAATCATCTTTAAGTCACAGACTGCTATACAAGAACTTCTAAACTATAATAACCACCAAGTGGATGGCATTGTGAAATTTTCTTCATGTTCAGTAAGGAAAGACACTGGCATCTCAGCGGCATTATTTAGGTTTCACACTGGAATGAACTTCCTGGCTGTAGAGTTGAAGGATAGAATGTGCTGATAAATCGGGGTATGGAAGAAGTACACAGAGTCCTCTCTAGAGACGAGATGGTGGGAAAATGGCCCTGGAGGGATGACCTAGAATTTGGCAAGGATGTTCCAGGTAGAATGCCAAAAACAATTAATGGAGATGATTTGCCTACTCATAATTTTTCATTTAGGGTCTCTTCGTGACCATCATTCACCATCTTGCTGTGGTTTGTGGGTGAATCTTCTAGCCTGAAAGAATAGAAATAGATTAATACTTCCCATTGTGATAGTTGGTATTTTTAGCTTAAACATAACATGACTGTGACCCATGTAAATAAAAATTTGTAATTTGAGGAGCAGAGGAAGGGGTGGAGTGGGGGAGAGTTGATACGTAACACCAGGGCTTTCATTCTTAGTCTGTGCTTCTAAGACAGTTGAGAAAGGAGCAGCTTGCAAATACTTTTCTCAAGTTAGTGCCAATTGATTTGGCATTTCAAACAGAAACCCAAGAGCCCTTTATCTTCTATTTAAATATGTCACGTTGACATGTGGTAAAGATGAACCCAAGGGACAGAAAGGGCCACATAAACCAGAGACTTCATCAGCCTGAGACTGATATAGAACTAGATGGTGCCCGGCTACCACCGATAACTGCCCTGACACAGAACACAACAGAGAATCCCTGATGGAGCAAGAGAAAAGTGGGATGCAGATCTCAAATTCTCATAAAAAGACCAGGCGTAATGGTCCTACTGAGACTGGAGGGACCCTGATTGTCATGGTCCCTGTAGCCCAAGATTGGAACCATTCCCAAAGCCAACTCTACAGACAGGGATTGGACTGGACTGTAAGATAGACAATGATACTGATGATGAGTGAGCTCCTTGGCTCAAGTGGACACTTGAGTTCATGTGGGCAACTCCTGTCTGGAGGCAAAATAAGATGGAAGAGGGGAACAGGAGCTGGCTGAATGGACACGGGGGATACAGGGTGGAGAGGAGTGATATGCTGTCTCGTTAGGTGGAGGGCAGCTGGGAGTGCATAGCAAGGTGTGTATAACTTTTTGTATGAGAGACTAACTTGATTTGTAAACTTTCACCAAAAACATAATAAATAAATTTAAAAAAAAAAAAGAGGAAAACACTATGCAAGATGGTCAACAATAAAGCCAACGTGTTGATAATACATAAATAAATATGTCACATTGAAAGAACTGTTGTGGTTTGATTCCACCTTAAAAGTAAAAGTTTTGTGTGTGCATCCCCCCACACACTCTTTATTCGCTTTTCTCGTTTGTGTTCATTAAATTGGCTTCGACTGGTCAATCTGCATGAGGACTAAATTTCATCAACATGCAATTAACCAAAACCAAACCTGTTGCCATCGAGTGGATTCCGACTTATAGAGACCTCATAGGACATAATAGAACTGCCCCATGGGGTTTCCTGGGCTGCAATCTTTATGGAAGCCGACTGCCACATCCTTCTCCCTCGGAGCGGCTGGTGGGCTCGCTCAGCAGCCGAGTGCTTCAACCACTGCACCACAAGAGCGCCTTACGGATGCAATTAGGGAGTATGATTTATAGAATAAATCTGCTTTCTACCCTAACCTAATTGACAAAAAAAACATCAATGTAATTGACTAGAAATCTTTTACAGAAAGTCAAGACTACAGTTAAGAATTTTTTGTTTTCTATGTTTTCCCTATAAAATTAAGAAGAACATTCACCACAATGACGGATGAGTCTAGTCCTCTCTACCCCACCATGTGAAAGTATAGAGCTAGGTCAACTTGATGATCTTGCAGCAAGAAATTCTCCCTGGCATAAGATGGAACAAAGTCTAGATAAGCCAGCCTGCCTTTTTCCTTGTAGCAGATCTTCCCGAGGGTGGAGAAAGATAGAGGGAAGGGGTCTTTGCTAAGTTCACTTTCAGTCTGCTTAGCCACACTCTTTTACAGAGGGCTGGCTACTTGTGTGGGAAGCAGAAATTAAGGCCCACTCTTTTTCCTACCTACATCCTCCTCGAATTTTGAGCCTTGTCCCTTTGCAGCAGTGGTTTTCAACCTTGAGTGCACACTGGAATCGCCTGGTGCACCTTAAAAAACACCAAGGCCCGTGCCTCTCTGTAGGATCCTGATGTACTAGATCTGGGGTGTAACCCAGGCACTGTGAGTTTGAAAAGCTCTCCACTGATCCCAACGTGTGTGGTGAGAGCCAGTGCTTTACTGAAAGCAGGACCTCACCTGTGACCAGGTAAAGGAAGGAAGTTCCTGCAGGGATTGGGAAGGAGCAGGCAGTCACATGCATAAAGAACCATACTCTGGCAAGAAGCACGCGAGGTGTCTGTGGCGCATTGAAATCTTCTCCCTCTTGTTGCATGCTTCAGTAACAACTGTGTTCAGGCAACCTCATTTGCTCTGGCCACATGCTAATAATATTTGTGTGAAGTTAGTCCACCTAACAGAAATGGCATACCATCTTTTAGCCAAACAGTACACTGACTCCTCTGTGGACTTAAAATTGCTTTTTTTTTTTTTTTTAATAAGCATAACCCAATTTAAATACAGCCAGCTGAAATTCTAAGTACAGTTTGGCAATGTGACTTCACCTAGGGGTAATCTTAATAATACCTGAAATGAAGTAATCTCTAGGATATTTTTGATCTCAATTTACTACCTTTGGTAACCTTTTGGTAGATTCACTATTTTTACTAACCAGAATAAATTCTAAAGCAGGAAAAGTACATAATGCAGCCTGGTTTTTCGAAGTATACAAGCACATCTTTATAACACAACATGTCACAGAACGATTTCTAGGCCGTGAATGTCATTACGTCCATCACCTGCATGAGACTGCACCTCTGTGGTGGCTTATAGTACGTGAATTAAAGAGTCTTTTTTTTTTTTTTATGAGACTGATTGGAAACCCTGGTGGCGTAGTGGTTAAGTGCTACGGCCACTAACCAAAGGGTCGGCTGGTTGAATCTGCCAGGCACTCCTTGAAAACTCTACAGGGCAGTTCTACCCTGTACTATAGGGTCGCTAAGAGTCGGAATCGACTTGACGGCACTGAGTTTTATTTTATTTTTTATTTTTTCCTTTTTTATGAGACTGATGGAAAAAAAAAAAAAAAATCCACTGCCGTTGAGTCGATTCCAACTCATAGCCACCCTGTGGGACAGAGTAGAACTGCCCCATACAGTTGCCAAGGAGTGCCTGGTGGATTTGAACTGCTGACCTTTCAGTGAGGAGCCGTAGCCCTTAACTACTATGCCACCAGGGTTTCCATGAGACTGATAGCTAAAAATAAAATAAAAAGTAGGGTGCATATTATTTTAAATCAAAGAGCAGGAAAGTAGTCAACTTGTAAATAATTTGCAGTTGGAAAAGTCTTTGTGTGAGCTGACAAATAAGACTCCCAAAAGTCTCCTTTAAAGAACTGATTTTTCTTCTTTTTTTTTTTTAATGGCAGGATTTGGGGTGGGGTGACAGTGTAGTGGTAAAAAAATAAAGTCTATTAAGCTAAAAGACTTCTGCAGGGGCTTTGGGCTTAGCTAGAGCAGGAGGAATAAAGGCCTTGTCATCTCCTTCCTCCCACCTTTCAATCTCCTATTGGTGTTTCCTATTGCCCAAATCTAAACCCCTGTGAAACCAGAGGGCAAAGGCTGGCTGATATGGTTCAGTCCTTCTCCTGGGACACAGAGCAGGGTAAACTGTGGAAATTAGGTCTGAATGGGTAAACAAAAGTGCACAGTTCAGTACGTTTACTCAGAGTTCCCCTCATTAGTGCAAACTCTTAGTGCACTTGACTGCTAACTGAATGGTTGGAGGTTCGAGTGTACCCAGAGACACCTTGGAAGAAATGCCTGGCAATCTATTTCTGAGAAAACCCTTTGGAACACAGTTCTCCTTTGACATATACTGGGTCACCATGAGTCAGAGTCAACTCCATGGCAACTGGTTTGGTTTTGATTTCTGTTTGTTCAACTAATATCTTTTCTTTCTCACTTATTCAGTAGCATTCCTCATTTTATTCACAGTGGCAAGGTGACCAGCTAAAAGTCTGGGTCTTGCCATGTAACTAGTTTCTGACTAGTGTGATCTAAGCAAATATTGTAAGATGGAACTTCAAGGAAGGATCTTTCAAGGAGGTATAGCCAACTGGGACTTACCTTTTGTAAGTCCCTACCTTTCTTCCTTATCCCTGATGCCTGTAGTGTAGATGGTGAAGCTCCGACTGCCATCTTGGACCATGAAACAACCTTGCAGTTGGAAGTCATCCATAAGGATGGTAGAGCAGAAATTTACAAGGGGCCTGGATTCTTGGTGACTGTGAAGCCACCACACCGGCCTTAGATTTCAACTCTGGGCTTACTCCTTACGAAAGAAATATGTATTAAAAACTGTAATTCAACAGCTCAAAAGTTCCATCTCATTATTTATTTGCTCTCAATAACTTAATTAAAATATGGTATAGGTGTTTTTTAAATCATTGCTTTTTAAGGTTTTAAATTAGTTTTAAGCCCCCAACCTGTTTGTCATTTTACAGGGTGTATCTGACTGCCTTATATAGGCCACTATCTCCTTAATAGAGATGCAGCTTGTACACTGCTAACAGATAAATCCAATCTGTCAATATCAACACTGCCTGCTTAAGGTATCAAACGAAGGGAAGGACTAAGCACCCATACTTACATCAGGTTTTCAGCAAGTGCGCACACCTCGTCAAAAAGGGCGATTGTTTCCAATGAGCCTGACAGCAACTACTGCAACACCTTCAAAGTCAAACAGGCTTGGGAAATGATGCATGACATATCCTTGGAAATGTGAAAGACGACATTTCTTAGGAAGCATGTGAATATGAATGAGACTACAATCATTATTTAAACAGCACCAAATAAACATAACATTTCCTTTGGGCACCTTTTAAGCAGTTCAGTTTTCCACGGAATGTATTTCAGCTTTGTTTTGCTTGGCCAAAAATCATAACATAGAATTTAATAAATAGACGTTATTGAATTTCCTTGGAATGTTCCTGGTGATGTAACATAAATTTAGAGTGCAATTGGATGTGATACATGACTATTTATCTATAGTACTTAAGATGGTGAGATCTGTTGTAGATTTCTGGACCTCAGCTACCTAGCCTGAGCTATCTTGCTTCTATCGGCTCAGATCACTTCTCATCTTCAAAAATCACATTCAGGAAATACACCATCTATCTAGAAGGCTCATTCTGTGATTCTGTCAGCGTAAGAATATGTTGATACCGCAACTTTGCTAGTGTGTATTTGTACTTGAGAGTCCCACAGGTTGGTATGAAATAGAGGATTAATTCAGAATTGCCAGGTGGTAGGGAAAAAATCCAGAGCTTATAATTCTGACCCTGAGCCGGTTAGCTGGGTAACTTGATCGGATCACTTCTAGTTTTTCTCAGTGAGCGGACTGTTGGCATTTGGGAGGAAAACAGCTTTTCATTATGTGGTATTGACTTGGGCATTGGTCTCATAAATGTTGGAAAGCAGGAGCACTTTCAGCCAGTTAAAACGCTAGAGATATCTAGAGAAGTCTCTTGGTTTGTATGTCCTTGATCTTGAGCTCCAGGCAAGATGGGCTCTGACTGGATGCAAGCACTACTAGAGTTTTGAGAAAGTTATTGCAATTAATTGAAAAAAAAAAAAGGGCAGAGGTGGGGAACTAAAATAGTTAGCACAGGTCATTTAATTCCATCTCCCACTCTGCCTTGAACTCAGCATTTTGCTAGATTATATGCACAGTTTTCAGCCCAGATGCCTAAGTCACCACTTCATTTGGCCCTTGTTGACATTCTGACTGCTGAGGAGATGATGCTGATAAATCGAATGTTCTATAATACCATCAAGAGCATGAGGAAGGTCTCTTTAAATTGTGATGGTAAAAATCTTCCCTCCAAATTCCAAATATTTTGAGTGAACATCATGATGCCCATAAAAACTGTGATTTTGCTGGAATACATCAGAAATTATTTGATGTGCTTTGATTTAAATCATGTTAAGCAACTCCAGTATGAGTAGGTGTTAGGCTGCTACTCTGCTTAAAAGCAACCAATGTTTCAAAGTCCATTCGAAGTTGTTAAAATTTTTGAAAGACATTATTTAGAAGTTGTGACTTAGCAACCAAAGTTGTGGCTTTGAAGTAAAATTATACTTTAAAGAGAATTTACGATCAGTTGAACTTTCGGATCTCGTATCCCAAATTGGAAATGTGAAGAAGTCAGAGGGTCTAAAATGCAATTTTTGAAAGGACATTCACATATCACTATACAGCTCTAATATTATCTTAACAAAATTTCCTTTAAAATAATTTCTCATATCATCAATCCTTTAAGCAGAAGTTCATGTATGCTTAAAAAACAGGGTGTTTATGCAATCTATAAACCACCATCTAAACTCCAAGTGAACTTCAAACAACCAAAACCAAATATATGTCAGATAAATTGTATTGTAGTTGTTGGAAAACTGTAAAATACAAAAAGTGCCACTACTCTTGGTGTTTTACCTCTGAGGATTTTCTAGCCAAAGTTCTATTTGAACTGAGGTCAAAAATCAGTTACTGTGTGGGCTTTTCTGCAGGAAGGAATTTAATGAAAGGGCCTAGTGATTGCAACATACGCTGCCTTCGTTTCAAAAGATTTCCTTAAAGCATGACGATTAAAGCCTAGGGAGAAAGAAATTTGTACTTTTCAAAAGCTCTGAAAAGTACCCCACAGAAAATAACAAACTTCTGAAGCCACATGTATACCACATAAATAGTCCTTTTAGCTTAAAAATCATAAAAAGTTGTTACTCATTTTTGCTCCTTTTTCATGACAGTGTTTTAAGATTTTTAAAAGGCCAACATACATTGTGCAAAATACTCCGGTTTATTTCCAAAGAAAAGTGAACTGCTTTATTCTGATCATTGTTATTTTTTTACATAGAGTAGGAAGGATTTTAAATGTTCAAGAAATATGTTTAAAACCCTAAGTTACTACAGTACAGTAAATCTCATTTTATGAGTGTCTTTTTCACCTTTAGGTTGGGTCCCCCAGATGCAGAGCCTGAACCAAGGTTTTGGGTAGAAGGAGTTTATTTGGAAGGTGATCCCAGGAAACGCCAGTGTAGGTGTGGGGAGTAAGAGGGAAGGGAAGTCAATATAGCGTGAGTTATCAAGCAAGTTGCCATTATGGGCAAGTGGAACCTAAACCCGTTGTGGTACTCTGGGTGACAATGTTGAACTCACCTGAGGGGCAAGGGATCTGGGGTATTTATCCACCAACTTCTGTCAGTCTTTGATTGATGGATGCGTCTGTTATGTGAGGGAAGACGTTTAAGTCAAGTACTTCCTGTTCATCCATACCGGGGCCCTAGTGGGAACCAGAAAGAAAGCCCTTGGGCAGAGAGTTCAGTTGTTTGCTTGGAAGCCATTGGGTCCTAGTTCACGGGAATGATGAGAATCAAAAAGATATTGCTGGGACACTGGCCATGTCAGGCACAATGAGTCTTAAAAGCTGACTATAAAATCCAACTACAAAGTGAATACTTATTTCCCAAAGGTAAATACTGATAGTAAAATGTTGCTGCTGTTAGGTGTCATCGAGATGATTTTAATTCGTAGCAACCCCTTGTGACAGAGTAGAACTTCCCTATAGGGTTTTCATGGCTTGTAATCTTTGTAGAAGCAGATCACCAACCAGTTCTTTCTCCTATGGAGCTGGTGGGTCCCAACCACCAGACTTTCGGTTAGCAACTAAGCACTTAATGATTTATGCCACCAGCACTCCTTAATACATACAGAAAATTATTCAGTCCTTCTAGAAATCAGAGAAATGCAATTAAAACGTACTATGAAACCAATTCTTTTTTCTGCATTTAGTTATTAAATCTTTGAAAAACTAAAATTGTGATAAAGCTTAATCTGGGCAAACTATTAGGGTATTAAAAAATATTATATTCATTGGAAAAAAAACAGATTGGATTTGTGCTTCAAGAGCTGAAGCAATTTTCATACACCTTGAACTAATAATTAAATGTCTGGGAAATGATTAATGAAATAAATAAAAGTATGAGAAAAGTCAATAATTATGTGTCCAAAGCATATGGAAATGTTAAGTAAATTATAGCATATGCAATCACTGGCTATTTATATAGCCAACTAGACTGTGGTTTTGAAGTTAAGTGGTGGCATCAGAAAAGTGGGAAAAAATGCCTGTACTGTAATATTAAGTAGAAAAAACAGTGCACAAAGATATATATGCATTCTGGTTGCAACTATATTATTATTTTTTAAAACCTTAAAAATTACTGGAAGTAAATACACCCAACATGCTAACAATGATTTGAAATTCAGTACCAGCGTCATTTACAATGTTTTATTTGCTAGTAACAAAGAATCCAACTCATACTGGCTTAAGCAATGACAGAATTTATTGCCTCATACAACTGGAAAACCCAGCATTAGGGTCTTCAGTTTTGATTCAGCTGCCCCGTCATATCATCAGGGCTCCAGCTGTTTTCTCTCTGCTTCATGCTAAAGCTGGCCTTCCTCTTGGTGAACATTTTCAGGCCATCACAAACTAGAACTAGATGCTTCCTTGATCAGCCTGAGGGTCAGAATTAGTGATTTTTTTCCTGCAATTATTGAACAAAATCCCAAAGTTCATTCTTATTATCTGGGTTACATGCTCATCACTGAATCAAAAAATACAGCTGGGAGGACAGGATTGGCTTTAAGCTCATCAGGGCTTCCCTATGCAATGGTGGGTGGAGTCAATCCCACTCTAAATCCATGGCTACTACACAGTGAGGGAAGCATAGACTGGGTTCAGAGAAGGTGATGGCAATATCAACTATGCATGTAAATGTACATGTATCTGGGTTTTTGCAGGTGGGTGCACGTATGTGTACATACACACACATCAACAAAGCTGATACATTTGTTCATTTACTCATGCAGTCAATATGTATTCCGTAAGTACCTACTTTGTCCCAGACACTACTCTAGATACTGCAAACACAACATTAAACAAGACAGACAAGATCGCTGACCTCGTGGAGCTGACATCCCAGTGGAAAGACAGAGGCAATAAACAAGTAAGTGAATAAACAACAACAACAAAGATGTGAAGGAATTAAAGCAAGATGCTTGTTAGAGGACCCAGATGGATTATTTCTTTTTTAAGTGGTTAGAGAAGGACTCTTTAAACAGGAGAATTTTAAGCTGAGATCTGTAGGAAAAGAGCAAGTCAGACAAAGATCAGGGTATGAAGCACACCAGAAGGCACCATAAGTACAAAAGGCAGAAACTTGGGATATTGGAGAATGTATAGGAAGACCAATGAGGCAGAAATGTCAAGTATGAAGAAGAGAGTGAGGTGAATAGAATTTAGAGTAGTGCGTAGATACCAGACTGAGGAGAACGTTGGAACAATGGTAGGAATTTGGGTTTAACACAAAGAACATTGAGATACATTGCAGTACTTTTAGTTGTTGTTGTCAGGTGCCATCGAGTCGGTTCTGACTCATAGCGACCCTTTGTACGACAGAGCAAAACACTGCCCAGTCCTGCACCATCCTCACAATCCTTATGCTTAAGCCTGTTGTTCCAGCCACTATGTCAATCCATCCCATTGAGGGTCTTCCTCTTTTCCGCTGACCCTGTACTTTACCAAGTATGATGTCCTTCTCCAGGGACTGATCCCTCCTGATAACATTTCCAAATTACGTAAGACAAAGTCTCACCATCCTTGCTTCTAAGGAGCATCCTGGTTGTACATCTTCCAAGAGAGATTTATTTGTTCTTTTGGCAGTCCGTGGTATATTCAATATTCTTCTCCAACACCCCAATTCAAAGGCATCAATTCTTCTTCAGTCTTCTTTATTCATAATCCGGCTTTCACATGCATAGGAGGCGATAGAAAACACCATGGCTCAGGTCAGGTGCACCTTAGTCTTCAAGATGACATCTTTGAATTTCAGCACTTTAAAGAGGTCTTTTGCAGCACATTTGCTCAATGCAATGCATCTTTTGATTTCTTGACTGCTGCTTCCATGGGTGTTGATTATGGATCCAAGTAAAATGAAATCCTTGACAGCTTCAAACTTTTCCCTATTTATTATGTTGTTGCTTATCGGTCCAGTTGTTAGGATTTTTGTTTTATTTATGTTGAGGTATAATCCATACTGAAGGCTGTGGTCTTTGACCTTCATCAATAAGTGCTCCAAGTCCTCTTCACTTTCAGCAAGCAAGGTTGTGTCATCTACGTAATGCAAGTTGTTAATGAGTCATCCTCCAATCCTGATGCCCTGTTCTTCTTCATATAGTCCAAATTCTTGGATTATTTGCTCAGCATACAGATTGAATACAGGGTACAACCCTGATGCACACCTTTCCTTACTTTAAACCACCCAGTATCCCCTCGTTCTGTTCAAATGACTGCCTCTTGATCTATGTACAGGTTCCTCATGAGCACAATTAATGTTCTGGAATTCCCATTCTTCACAATGTTATCCATAATTTGTTATGATCCACACAGTCAAATGCCTTTGCATAGTCAATAAAACATAGGTGACCATCTTTCTGGTATTCTTTGCTTTCGGCCAGGATCCATCTGACATCAGTAATGAAATCCCTGGTTCCGCGTCCTCTTCGGAATCCGGCTTGAGTTCCCGGTAGTTCCCTGTTGAAATACTGCTGCAGCCGCTTTTGAATGATCTTCAGCAAAATTTTACTTGCATGTGATATTAATGATATTGTTAGATAATTTCCACATTCAGTGGGATCACCTTTCTTGGGAATAGGCACAACCATAGATCTCTTCCAGTCTGTTGGCCAGGTAGCTGTCTTCCAAATTTCTTGGCATAGATGGGTGAGTACTTCCAGCGCTGCATCTCTTTGTTGAAACATCTCAACTAGTATTCCTTCAATTCCTGGAGCCTTGTTTTTCACCAGTACCTTCAGTGCAGCTTGGCTTTATTCCTTCAGTACCATTAGTTCCTCCTCATACGGTACCTCCTGAAATGGTTGAACATTGACCAGTTCTTCTTGACATAGTGACCATCTTCTTTTGATGCTTTCTGTGTCATTTAATATTTTCCCCATAGAATCCTGCAGTACTGCAACTCAAGGCTTGAATTTTTTCTTCAGTTCTTTCAGCTTTAGAAATTTGTGCATCAACCATGTTGGCAGAACATGTTCTTCCCTTTTGGTGTTCCATCTCCAGGTCTTTGCATATGTCATTATAATACTTTACTTTGTCTTCTTGAGCCGCCCTTTGAAATCTTCTATTCAACTCTTTTACTTCATCATTTCTTCCTTTTGCTTTAGCTACTCAACATTCAAGAGCAAGTTTCAGAGTCTCTTCTGACATCCATTTTGGTCTTTCCTTTTTTCCTGTCTTTTTATGACCTCTTACTTTCTTCATGTATGATGTCCTTGATGTCATTCCATAACTCTTCTGGTCTTCGGTCGTCAGTATTCAACACGTTCAAATCTATTCTTGAGATGGTCTCTAAATTCAGGTGGGATATACTCAAGGTTGTACTTTGGCTCTTGTGAACTTGTTCTAATTTTCTTCAGTTTCAACTTGAACTTGCATATGAACAATTGATGGTCTGTTCCACAGTCAGCCCCTGGCCTTGTTCTGACTGACGATATTGAGCTTTTCCATTGCCTCTTCCTACAGATGTAGCTGATTTGATTCCTGTGTATTCCATCTAGCAAGGTCCGTGTGTGTATAGCCACCATTTATGTTGGTGAAAAAAGATATTTGCAATGAAGAAGTTGTTGGTCTTGCAAAATTCAATTATGTGATCTCTGGCATTTTTTCTATCACCAAGGCTATATTTTCTAACTACCGATTCTTCTTCTTTGTTTCCAACTTTCACATTCCAACCCCCAGTAATTATCAATATATCCTGATTGCATGTTTGATCAATTTCAGACTGCAGAAGCTGGTAAAAGTCTTCAATTTCTTCACCTTTGGCCTTAGTGGTTGGTGCATAAATTTGAATAATAGTCATATTAACTGGTCTTCCTTGTAGGTATATGGATATTATCCTATCACTGACAGTGTTGTACTTCAGGACAGATCTTGAAATGTTCTTTTTGTCGATGAATGCAATGACATTCCTCTTCAAGTTGTCATTACCGGCATAGCAGACCATATGATTGTCTGATTCAAAATAGCTAATACCAGCCCATTTCAGCTCACTAATGCCTAGGATATCAATGTTTATGCATTCCATTTCATTTTTGACAACTTTCAATTTTCCTAGATTCGTACACTCCACAATCCCATTATTGGTGGATATTTGCAGCTGTTTCTTCTCATTTTGAGTTGTGCCACATCAGCAAATGAAGGTTCCAAAAGCTTGACTCCATCCGCGTCAGTAAGGTTGGATCTACTTTGAGGAAGCAGCTCTTCCCCACTTGTCTTTTGAGTGCCTTCCAACCTGAGGGCTCATCTTCCAGCACTATATCAAACAATGTTTCACTGCTATTTACAAGGTTTTCACTGGCTCAATCTATTCAGAAGTAGACTGCTGGTTCCTTCTTCATAGTCTGTCTTAGTCTGGAAGCTCAGCAGAAACCTGTCCACCATGGTGACCCTGCTAGTATTTGAATACTGGTGGCATAGCTTCCAGCATCACAGTAACGCAAAAGACCCCACAGTATGACAACTGACAGACACATAGGGGAGCATTTTTAGTAGGGAAGGAAAAATATCTACGGATTGTGGAGAGACTACAGGAAATCCAGTTAAGAGGCAGCTGTACTAGTGCAAACAAGAGATAGTGGTGACTTGAACTAAGTGGATAATAGTGGAGATGGAGAGGAGGGGACAGACTGGGGGTATACTTTGTGGAGGTGAAGTCATATGTCATGCTGATGGAGTAAATAGAAGAGGCCGTGAGAGTCAGAGAATAAAGGCTGGCCCTACTTTTTTTTTTTTTTTTTTTTTTTGAGCAACTCGTGGATTTGGGGACTGTGACATAAGAAAGACTAGGGAAGGAGATTTGGAAAGCAAAGGGAGAGAGGAATTAAGAATTCTTTTTGAACATTTGAAGTTTGAGATATCTATCTGTCATTCATGATGGCCAGCTATATGCTTTGCAGGACCCAGTGCAAAAATGAAAATAAGGAGGTCCCTTCTTCAAAAAGCAGGGAAAAGGTGTGATTAAAGTGCCTAAAATATCACATTTTTTCTTTCTTCCTTTTACAGTCTCTCTTGAATTGTCATGGTTTTTTGTTTGTTTTATTTTTTGCTATTTAATGTTATTGTAAGTAAAGAAAAATTAAATTATTTGCATGAGTTTTACCAAATCATCTTCATATTGTGTAATGCCAGTTTTAGATGCAAATATAAGAACATTTAACGTACGTGCAGAATCACCAAAATAATAGATTATATTTCGTAGTTCATACAGGTATATGTATTTGTTCTTGCTAGAATAGTGAATGAACTGTTCATAGCTAATTCCAGTGCTTTTATTTCACTTCTTGGTATGTGCACATACTACCAACAGTTCTACTTTCAGCTTACTGATGAGTAAGGAAGGACTAAGGGAAAAAGGATCTATGGGTTGCCCTATCTTTGGCTTTTGTTCTGTATCATTTCCAGCATAAGTGGTTGGCTGATACAAGGAAATGGCATAAGGTAGGGTTTCTTGGTCATTCGTGCTTCTTTCTACTGCCTTCTTTCTGCCTTCAAAGCAAGTTCTGGCTCATATGGGAAGCTGGTCTCTCATAGCTGTCAGCGCCCCTGGATGTAACATGCTTACCTTGTATTCACTTTGAGTCTTGTTGACTTCTCACACGTTGTAGAGCCACCAGAATTCTGTGCTCATGGGGCATTGCAGATGCTATATGTAAATAGGATGACAAGGAATATATTGCAGCTTATTGCACATGTCTCCTCTACTTACGTACCTTCTCCATTTTCCATCAGGCTCACTTTACAAAACACAAGCTCAAGGATAAAGTGGTTAATAATTTCAAGACAGAAACTGAAGAACTTTAAACCAAGCATGGGCTCTTCTGAGTGTGGGGCTAGTGTGCCTGCACCTGTCTCACATTCCTGAAGCTGGCCCAGCATTCATGGGGAAATGTCTAGGAAGTAGATAGATACTTGAGTCTGGAGTTCTGGGGATAGGTCGTTGTTGGAGATGTAGACTTGGAAGTTATTAGTTTTTAAGTGTTAAGTATTTAAGGCCATAGACAGGATGAGATCACCTGGGGGAAGTGTTCAGCAAATGTTCAGAAAAACGATTCAGCAAGAGTCCTAGCTAGATACTTCAGAAGCATAAAAAGGGGATCGAGCAGCAAAGTGTATTGAGAATGAAAGGCCAGTAAGGTAGGAAGATAGCAGGAGAGTGTGAAATCTTGAAAACCATCAAAGGTAATGTTTAATGTAGAGGGGCATGGTCACTTATGTTGAAAGCTGCTGAGAAATCAAGCAAGTTGAGAACAGAAATGTCGTCATTGGATTTGCAACATGGAGGTCACTGGTGACATTTATGAAAGCACTTTCTAGAGTAGTGGGGACAAACGTTCAACTGAAGTGGGTTCAGCAGATAATGTAAGTTGAAAGAGCAATATAGATGGCTTTGTCAAGAATTTATGCTCGAGGAAGGAATAAAGACATGAGGCTGTATTTGCAGAAGGATGTGATAACAAGGGAGGTATATTGATGTGTATAGCTCTAGCTCATTTATTTGTATATCCATTCTCAATTATTAGACATTTAAACTATTTCTAATTTGTCTTTTAAAATAATACTTTTATGAATATTCATTCATATATAAGCACATATATATGTAAGCATACACACACACACGCACGCACACATCTGCTTTCCAAAGTGATTGTTCCAATTAGTACTCCATCAAACAAGGGCAGGAGTTCCCATTATTCACATCCTAATCTGTGAATGTGAGGCCCTGGCCAAATGATCCTTCTGACCCTCTGTGAAAAGCCTGAGTTCTAATTAGCCAGATTTGGACTTTGTTCTCTGTTTATCGAGCTTTACTCTAAGTTCCCAAAGGCACAAAGAGCTTTTTTATTTTTGTTTGTTGTTTCTCTCTGAGCAGGACTACGGAGTATCAGTGGGTTATTAGAGTGATAGTTTCCTTCATGACTTTTAGGCCATGATCAGATGAAAACAAATCAAAAAGCCAAGAGCACCATGCCTCTTTAAGCCTGTTATTTCAGGATAATTGAGCATTTACATTTTTTGCAGTCAGTTGTTGATGCAAAAGAAGAATAAGATAAATGTAGAGCTTTTTAGAGTTTCCTATGTGTTTTTAAAGTCTGATTCATGTTTGAAGCATATAGATTAGATCTCAAAAGTTTCCAGCAATCAGTTTATACTGCAGAAGAGAAGGAATGAAAAGCACAGAGCAATCGTATTAAAAATGAAAAGGGTAAGAATAGGGTGTCTTAGCTTCTCTGAATTTTTTAGTTATTGAGAAAAATAAATAAATGTTGATTCTTCATCATTTTCCCACCATGAAACATTAAATGGTGGGAGGTATCTTAATTTGGGTTTTCCAGATAGAGATCCGGAGACAAGGATTTGAATGAAAGTAGTTTATTTTGCAGGTGTTCCCAGGAAATACCTGTTCCATTGTGGGACGTGAGACAGGGAGAAGATAATAGTCAATCAAGGATGTGATATTAAGCACTGCAGGCAGCCAGGGTCAATCCCGGTAGAATCACTAGAGAAAGAGTCAAATACAAGCTTCAGAGTTTTCTCACCTGAGGTTCAGTAGAGCTGGGGCATTTACCCACCAACTTACTCCAGTCTTTGATTGAGAGCTGTTCCCAGGGGACATTAGTTCCCTGGCACTTCTAGTCTGCTAGGCACCAAACAGGCCCTGGTCACAAAGGAAGTGCTCCAGCCAAAAAATTTCAGAGGCTAGCAGTGGGCAGTGAAGTCCAAAGGCAACAAAAAGGCAAGGCCTAGGAGGACATGGGCAGGACACCAAAAGAGGCTTGGGATGAGCAACGATAGTCGTTACAGAAAGCTTCTGCAGTGCTTATTTCTAACACTACCCCAGATGGAGGAGTCCCTGTATGGTGCAAACAATTAACATGCTGAGCCGCTAACCAAAAGTTTGGAGGTTCAAGTTCACCCAGAGGCCCCTCAGAAGAGAGGCCTGGTGACCTACCTCTGAAATACCAGCTACTGAAAACCCTGCGGAGCACGTTTCTGCTCTGACATCATGCGGTTGCCATGACTCAGAGTCAACTTGATGACAACTGGTTTTTACTCCAAATAGGGCCCTCCCTTCCCCCCTTTTCTATCTAGTCATACTCACTGATTGACATATAAGAACATGGAAACTCAATGACAGTCAATGACTTTCTCAAAGATGCACAGATGCAGTAGTGAAATCCGATATCGTGTTGGACTAATGTGAGTTTGATGAACACCTGTAAATGCTGTGTCATCAAATAGTTAGACAGAGAAGAAGAAAATAGCTGTCTTGGGCATTAAAGTTAAGCATTTCAAAATGGAATACTTAGCTTATACTTAGCCCCAGGCAGCGTCAGCAACAGACCAGGACACCGGACTAGACAACATCAGGATCCCAACTGGAGTTTTATTTTCACCATGGAAGCGATTATTGTGCTCACAGATCTAGGGATACCCTGTGACTTCCAAGTTTTCTTTCTTGACTCAAACGTATATTTAGCAAAGGAGAATCACGTGAGTTGGGCAGAATATTCCTTTTGTCCTTCGATCCCATCTTAGCACTTTATCTGGAAATAACTTCTCCTGCTCTGGGGTTGTGGTTGTTTCCTTTGGTTGCCACATTGGATTCGTCATAAAGGTGAAGACTGGTTGTATCTCATCTCATCCAAGAATGCCAGCAGAGTAATTCACATGGATCTGGCTTGTTTACACAGCAAGGCTGGATCAGACTCCAAAGTGGAATTCCAACCTACGGTCATCTTGATTTGACTTCCCTTTAGCCTAACATCACAAAAAAAGTTGATACTCCTCCAACCCCAGAGACTGTGCTTCAGGCTTCTTTGTTTTATACCAGTAATAATCCTAGAGACACAAGTACATCTATTTCCGTTTGAAACTGAGTGATCAAATTGAATAAAAACCAAGCTGCCCATCAAACATTTGTCTATTCATTAAGTCATGTGTACTAGGGACAAATGTATACAGTGCCATAAAAATCTAACCTCAGTTAAAATCACAGTACTCGAAGGTATTCAAGTAAAGTGCAGTATGCTTGTTTTTAAATTGCTTAGAAAATATCATTTCTTCTTCAATTTTGTAATTACTTCCCAGGTGATCTAATTAATGTTTGAAAGAAGTCTTCTGGTAATTGGCAGGCAGTTCTGCGTAATTTTCACGAAAGAGAGTGGTTAAGCCTGTCCTCTTAAAACGCTTAACCTGATTTCATATCTTAATAAAGGAATGCTATTTAGGAGATCAGGGAATGTGCTATGCTGTTAAAGGCATTCTTGGGAGCCCATCTTTATTATTGATGAAATTCCTCCAGTCTGAGATACACAAATTGTAAAGCAATAAATAAGAGACCAAAGAGAAGGAAAGAACTCTCTCTGACCAGACAGTCCTAATTCTAAATATAGCTTAAGAATCTTCTTTTAGTTTTAGTTTTACAATAATTCTGTAATTTTAATTCATTTTCCAGTTTTAAATAATATATATACAAACACACACATATATATACATATGTAAATATATAATTACTAAAATAATGCAAGCTCATTTTATAAATATTTGGGGAATATATATCTATAAATAAGCCAAAAAAAATCTTCACCTGTCCTCCCACAGGCAACTGAAGTTAACCTTCTTTCCTAGTATGAATTTATTTGCTTTTTTACTCTATCTAGCTGGATTAAAGTATGAGGTTATATTTCCTGCCATTGTTTTGCTTCAATATTATGTACTTTTTAAAGCAATAACCATCAATTTAATAATCGGCTATACAACATTCCATGCATCACCTAAATCTGTACCTGAGTTTTTAAAAGCCACTGTGTGATGGCAAGTGAGATGAGGCACAAACAGAATGCACTGTAGGAAGGAAAGCAGTGATATTGAAGAATTGGCCATAATTACAAACAGTCAGGCCATGATAAAGGAGTAGAAAACCCCAACAGTGGACCTGAAGGAGAAAGGATGAAAATTTGATAATAAATATGTGTTAGGCATCTAATGGTGCAGTAACAGAAATACCACAAGTGGATGGCTTTAACAAAGAGACATTTACTTCCTCACAGTAAAGTAGACTAAAAATCCAAATTTGGGCCATCAGCTCCAGGGGAAGGCTTTCTTTGTTGGCTTTGGAGAAAGGTCCTTGTCCTCAATCTTCCCCTGGTCAAGGAGCTTCTCAGGCCCAGGGACCCCAGGTCCAAAGAACGTGCTTTGCTCCAGGGGCTGCTTTCTTGGTGGTATGAAGTGCCCATGTCTCTCTGCTCGCTTCTCTCTTTTGTACCTCAAGAGAGATTGGCGTAAGACATTAATATTTTAGACCTCGTCAGTATAACTGCCACTAATCCATCTTATTACATCATAGTGATATATATATGGAAACCCTGGTGGCGTAGTGGTTAAGTGCTACAGCTGCTAACCAAAGGGTAGGCAGTTCAAATCCTCCAGGCGCTCCTTGGAAACTCTATGGTGCAGTTCTGCTCTGTCCTGTAGGGTCTCTATGAGTCGAAATCGACTTGACGGCACTGGGTTTTATATATATATATATATATATATATATTTTTTTTTAAGGCTACAGGTAAATTCACGAGCAATAAACCATGGTTCAAACAACTTCTCTTAGCTAATTATTAGCTTATTGATTACTTTTAGGATTTTTCTCCCCTGTCTTGTTTTGTTTTGAAAGTTGAAATGCCAAGGAGTTCATACCTGTTCATTTTATTTTGTTGTCCTGTGAAAAGCATTTGAATTTTTATATATACCAGATTCTCATTATAAACAGATCCTTGCAGTGTGGCTGTGGGGCCTCCATCTTTCTGCAGGTATCTTAAAAAATTATCCAAGTAACTAATAAACCTGACCCTTCAGCCCATAGGGGCCTCTTAGCCCATAGGGGCTTCTTCCATCTCTGTATTCTAATAAAACATATTAACAACTAAGTCATAATCCTAACATTTCCCAACATTTATAATTTTTTTTTAATGAATACTCATTTCTTTGTCTACACTGATTAATAGTTCAATAAGTTCATAGAAGAAACCCTGGTGGCCTAGTGGTTAAGAGCTACAGCTGCTAACCAAAAGGTCAGCAGTTCAATTCCACCAGGCAGTCCTTGGAAACTCTATGGGGCAGTTCTACTCTGTCCTATAGGGTCACTATGAGTCAGAATCAACTAAACAGCAGTGGGTTTGGCTTTTTGGTTTTTAAAGTCATGGACCCTGGCAATCTTTTTTTTTTTCTTTTACATTTCCCAGACACCTGCCCAGTGCTTGGCGCTTAATAAATCTGCCATAAATATTTTTGTTGAATGAGCCAATTTCCTTTGGATGGGCATGAGGCTGCCACTCTGCGTAATGAATTCTCCCCTCCAGGGGAATCGAAATGATATTCCAGCAAGTGCAGGTTGTAGATGATCAGATCTGAACAGTGCTTGATCTGCTGAAGTATAGTGAATGAAGGGAACAAAGCTACTGACCCATAAACATTACTTAATAAAAAAAATAACCTCTCCGAGAAGGGGAATAGCAAGGGTAAGTGTTGATTGGCTACAGGGCCATAATTGGAAATTATGATGGAGAACAGGCTTAAATTATTTGTGGGAAGAGTAAACATAACGCAGAGTGAAAATACAGTGCAAAGAATGATTCCAACAAGTATTGTTTAATGGACTATCCAGAATACAGAAATTAAATTCTTAGGGGAAACAGCCCTTGTTTGTTCCCCAGTTATTTCTCTGGGCTGCTTAAACACCGAACACATTTACTTTATTCGTTACCACTTAGGGTCATTAAAAAAGAAATCAACCATAACCCTGGATTCCTGCAAAATAAATCACGCTGTTTTTTAGCATCTTTCAGTACAACTTGAAGCAATGATTCAAACCCTTCTTTAAGCCTGTAGACCAATAATAAGATGTATACTCATGCACAAACCTGTGGAAATTGCTTCTAACAGTCACAACACCTTAATAGGAATAAATATTTAGTGTTATTAGTTGCCATCAAGTTGATTTTGACTCATAGTTCAGTAGAAATAATTTTATAAGTTTACATCTGGATTCCCAAGTATTATGACAGATGATGGGATATTATTAATCTAATTTGTTTGCAGAACACCTGTTTTCCTTTGAGTATACTTGCTGGAATATACTTTGTTGGAAGATCGATTGCATTTTTGGCCCCAATTATTTGTCCCCCCTGTATCTGTGTCCTTAGCCATGTAACTTTGTAGTTGTCTCCTACCATGTCTTCAGGCTCAGCAATGTGACCCACATTGTCAAATGAGATATTAGCAAACATGACATACACAGAGGCTTGAAAAGCACTTGTGCAACTGGGATTGCTCTTAGGATTTCTGTCAGACACTGCTATGAGAAGGCTATGCCCAGGTAGCCTGCCCGAGGATGAGACACATGGAGCAGGGATGAGCCCCACCAGTTGTTTCAGCCATGACCATCCCAGATCAGCTAATAGTCAGTCTACCTCCATACACGTGAGTGGGCTCAGCAAAAAGCAGCAGAGCCATGCAGCCAACCCACAGCAGTGTGAGCTAATTTATAGTTTTATATAACTACTTATTGTTTTAAGCCACTACGTATGGGAGCAGTTTGTTATGTGGCATCAGGATAGCAATACCTGGCTGATACACTTGATTTCTCAATATTCAAATCTATACTTAATTGCGTCCTCTTAACCTTAAGTAGAGAAGCATGTGGACAATGAATGGTAATACTTGAGAATGTCCATGATCCTATTCTAAGGATGTGGTATCAAATTAAATTAAAAATACAGTGCCACATCTACCACAGCCTCTACCAGACTGAGTCCAGTCCAACTAGATGGTGCCTGGCTACCATCACTGACTGCTCTGACAGGGATCAAAATAGAGGGTCCCAGACAGAGCTGGAGAAAAATGTAGAATAAAATTCTAACTCAAAAAGAAAGACCAGACTTGCTGGCCTGACAGACTAGAGAAACCCTCAGAGTATGGCCCCCAGACACCCTTTCAGCTCAGTAATGAAGTCACTCTTGAGGTTCACCTTTCAGCCAAAGATTGAACAGACCTATGGAACAAGACGAGACTAAAGGGATACACCAGCCCTGGGGCAGGGACTGAAAGGTAGGAGGAAACCAGAAAGCTGGTGATAGGGAACCCAGGGTTGAGAAGGGAGAGTGTTGACGTGTCATGGGGCTGTTAATCAATGTCATACAACAATGTGTGTACTAACTGTTTGATGAGAAACTAGTTTATTCTGTAAAGCTTCATCTAAAGTTCAATTAAAAAAATATATATATATATAGTGGATTTTTTTCCTACAAAATGCTGAGAACTTTTGAGCCACGATCTCTTTATTTTTACCCAAAACAAAGAACTGAGTTTTTTTTTTTTTTTTTTTTTTTTTTTTACCAGCTGGCCTGTATCTTGAGTTCTGTAGGATTATGTGTAGTTTTTCCAAGCAACAAAATGGCAATGGGCCTTAGGAAACTCTGGAAGCCTGTCTCCTTAGCTGCAGAGAACGGAATGGAATAACAAATATTTTTTATTTCCCACTATTTGGTTGGCTGGGGAGACCTTCTGGTCCGGGCTGACTCAGTAGGCCTCACTCACATGTCTGGGCCCTCAACTAAGATGGCTGAAGTCTTCTATCCTCCAGTAGGTTGACCTTAGCTTGTTTCCATGGTAGCATATGGGTTCCCAGTGGCAGGAGGGGACAAGGCCCAGTGGGCAAACACTTAAGAATGTCTGCTTGCATCGCATTTGCTGTTGTCCCATTGGTCAAAGCAAGTCACATGGCTAAGCCCAGAGTCATTATATGTGTGTTTGGCAGGGAGGGGAAAGATCACCCAAGAGTATGGTTACAGAGAACAGAATTATGGCAGCCAATTTGCAGACAAACTACCTCATCTATTATGTTTATATCTTGTTGGTGGAGGACAAGAAGCTATTCAAGCTATTTTTCCAAGCTATTCAATATGCCCTAAACCATGGCCTGTGGAAGACAGTTCCACCCTTACCTCAAAAATATATTTCTAAGACAACATTGTATCAATATTCTGAGAGAGAGAAGTTCAAAGAGTCCTTATATCATAAGATTATGTAAATTGGCCCTGATGATATGATGATATAATGACCCTGCAACATTCTTCTTATTTTTTTTTTTTAATCATTTCTCAGTCCTATGTGAGGTTCTTATTTTTTACTTCTTGCTCTATGGCCCTCTTCTAGGATTTTCTTCCCAATACTCAACATTAAGGTAGGACACTCTTAGCATTCTGCCAAGCACTCACTCTAACGAGTGTGAAAAATATATGGCATGCACCCTGAATTCATGGAATTTTTATCAGGGGAAGAAATCAGAGAGAAATAGAAGGCAGCGTCCCCTTAATTCACTTTCACAGTGGTTACTCGAGAACCTACTATGTGTTAGGCACTGTGATAGCTGCTGTGGGATTTTAATCAGATGTCTTTTACGCTCTCAAGGAGCTCATAGTTTAGTGAGCACAAGTTATAGGAAAGCAAATAACTGAGCTACAGAAAAAAAAAAAGTGAGAAGTTAACTCCTGAAATGGGTCTCAGGCAGCTTTAGAGATCAGTGAGGTCAGACTTCTTCGAGGAGGAGTTTGACATGTGGCTGTGGGTAGAATTTCAGGCAAAGGGAAGTGTGTGTGCGAAGGCGCAGGGTGGGAAGTAACATGCCATAAACTGCAAATAATTCCTGTATGACCAAGACCTGGGGTGCACATAGAAATGTGGATAGAAATTAGGCTAATCATGAAGTAGGTCAAGATCAAGGAGGATCTTAAATACCATACTAAGGAGTCAGGGCTTTACCCCACCCACAATGAGAAACAGTTTATGAGAGAAATAAGAAGAGAGCTAACATGAACAGCCTGAATTTTTGAAAGATTATTCAGGCTGTACCATGAGGAGCCTGCATTCAAGCTCATCAAGCAAACCCTGGTAGTGCAGTGGATAAAGTGCATGGTTGCTAACCAAAACATCAGTAGTTTGAACCCACCAGCCACTCCGTGGGAGAAAGATGTGGCAGTCTGCTTTCATAAAGATTTACAGCCTTGGAAACAAATTCTGAGGGACAGTTCTACTCTGTCCGATAGAGCTGCTATGAGTCAGAATTGACTCAAGGGCAGCGGCTTTTTGGTTTTACCACGGAGAACTGTAAGCTCTCTGAGGGTAGTGGTCTTGTCTTTTTCACATCTGTACCTCAGCACTGAATAAAAGGACCTGGCATATGGCAGTATTTGTATGGCTGTACCGTTGTGCTCATTAAGTGTTCCATATACCTTCTGTTGTTCCTAGATGCCCTTGCAGTTAAATTGGAGCCTTATGACTAGTTCTGGGAGCCCTGATGGCCCAGTGGTTAAAATCTTGGCTGCTAACCCAAAGGTTGGCAGTTCAAATCCACCAGCCATTCCTTGGAAATCCTATGGGACGGTTCTACTCTGTCCTACTCTGTCCCAACGGGCTTTTTTTTTTTTTTTTTTAGTATGACTAGTTCTAGCCAATGGCTACAAGCAGAAGTGATTTGATGACTATTTGGATGTGAAATGTGAAGGTGAGAGATGGGCCTTGGATGACTCCTGAAATCTTAGATAGTTTAGAAATGCTATAAGGAACGAGTTTGGGAAAAAATAATGGATTCAATTTGAGACATTCTAAGTTCAAGGTGACTGTGAGATAAAGTTTTAATTTGGATGGTAATAAATGCTACAACCCATAGCAGGCAGCAATTACTATAGGTAATCAGAAAGAAAAGGAGCACTTTATGAGGTCTGCCAGGGTGACCAACTGTACAAGTTTGCCCAGGACTGAGGAGTTTCCTGGAATGTGGGAGGGATTTCCTGTGCTAACACCAAGACATTCCCAGGCAAACCAGGATGGCTGGTCACCCTAAGTGTGCCATACCATATCAGATGGAAAGAATCGCTGGTATTTCTTCTGTGAACTCAAACAATTAGTTTCAAGAGGTTTGGACATCTCCGAATTTCTGTCTCAATTCCTGTTCAGTTATGTTGACAATGAACCCTGATATGGCAGGATAGGCAAGAAAATGTGGATGGTGTGCCAATACAAGTTCCCATAAGCTCACAAGAGTTCATTTTGCTTATTTCTTTCCATCTCCACATTCAGTGAATCATGCTGATAGATTCAAATTAGCAAAAGCAGGAGTGTTTACACCATGGAAATCAGCAAGTGCTATAAATTGGCACTCCCTCCTTCCAGCTGGTTGGTAAACATTTCTCAGTACATCACTGCTGTAAGTTGAATTGTAGCGGTGTGGCAGACATTGCATTGTGGGGAGAGCCCAATGTAAGGAGATGCTGTTTGTGCCCACCTCATCCCTTTACTAAGGCAGTGCACTCATCTCCCAGGTGCTGGGAGTGTTGGCTGCTAACAGCTCACTGTTACCCCTTCTTTCGAGAATTGTCCTCAGCCAACCGGCACTGCCTTATCTGGAAGTACCTGGGAGGTTATGCCCTGACCCGGTGGAGACCTGTTGCCAATGAGCGACTAATAGAGCGGTATCAAAGTCAACCTCCTTACTTCCAGTTGGGACAACGCTGTGGTGCCATTCACACTCCAGAACTCCCCTTGGGATCAGGCACAGGCTGGTTACCAGCTGAAACCACATTCTTGCTTAGCTGCTTCCCCTTCCCTATTCTACTTCGCTCATTCCTTTATGTTTTCCCTGAGGGCCTCCTTCTTCAATGAATCACTAGCTTAAGAATCTCCATCTAAGTTTCTGCTTTTAAGAAACTTGACCTAAGATATCCAACCAAAGAAAATGTCCATTGAATGAATATATCATCTCTAGTATATTCTACATTATAACTAGCAAACTGTGTCTAGAGAACTTTATGATCTCCATGTTTACTTTAAGACATCTCTGTTTCCTGAGCTAGCTTGGGATATCATTACATAATTCTCCCCCATTTCCTTCTGCAGGTCCAATAGTAATCTCCAAGATCCTTTCAAAGGGACTTTTCAATTTTGCATTTTGAACTTTGAATCCTCCTTTATTTAACTAAGTGAGGGAAGGAGAGATGAAATTCCAGTGTATTAGCATGACATTTACGGTGGCAGTAGGCAATCATGTGGAGCAATCGTTTATGGCTGAATTATACCATTTGTAGCTACTTAACATGCTGAACCATTCCTCTCTGTCTGGAAAAATCATAAAAAGGGGCCCGTCAGCACTCTGAGTCACTGCCTAAGAAGCTTATGCATCCCCACACCTGCATTTAAATGAGTGTTTCCGGGGCAAAAAATAAGGACCTTAGAGAAATGAAATGAAGCACTCTAGCAAAGAAAAATAGTATTGGTTTGCATTTGTAAATAGGCTACAGGAAGAAAACTTCTGGAACTAGTTTAATTATTAATTACAAACATTTTGAACAAATCCTTTACTTCATATTTTTACAAGTGAGGAAATGTTATATAAGAAGGGTTATAATCAACTGGCAAAATTTGATGAAATCCAAAATTTGAAGGAATAGCAATAGATATCAAGGTATGGTGCCTTGCCCCAAGTAGGAGTCCTATAAATATGTGATGAATACATGAATTATGTCACAAATAGGATTCAGAGCCAGGAATCATCAATGCTCACCTTTATCTTCTTTCTTGTTCTTTTTTTTTTTTTTAATGTTGCTTTTCACTGAGGTGTAAATTACAGAGAGAACAGTGAGTAAATCTTAGATGTATGTCTCAGAAGAGGACATGGAACATGGGATATCATTGCTGATGTCACATGGGTCTTAGCTAAAAGCAGAGAATACCAGAAAGATATTTACCTGGGTTTTATTGACTATGCAAAGGTATTCGACTGTGTGGCTGATAACAAATTACGGATAACATTGTGAAGAATATGAATTTCAAAACAATCGTGCTCATGGGGAACCTGTACACAGAACAAGAGGCAATCATTCAAACAAACCAAGGGGATACTGAGTGGTTTAGAATCAGAAAAGGTGTGCATCAGGGTTGTATCCTTTCACCATACTTATTCAGTCTGTATTCTGAGCAAATAATCCAAGAAACTGGACTATATGAAGAATGCAGCATCAGGATTGGAGGAAGACTCATGAACAGCCTGTGATATGCAGATGACACAACCTTGCTTGTTGAAAGCAAAGATGACTTGAAGCACTTACTGATGAAGATCAAAGACCACAGCCCTTCAGTATGGATTACATGTCAACATAAAGAAAACAACAAAAATCCTCACTGCTGGGCCAATAAGCAACATCATGATAAATGGAGAAAATACTGAATTCGCCAAGGATTTCATGTTGCTTGGATCCAGAACTATATATATATATATATATATATATATATATATATATATATATATATATATACCTCCAAGTAATCGTTACTCATATACAGATGGAACATTGCTAATACCCCAGCAAGCTTCCTCAATTACTTCCACACCACGAGGTAACCTTGGAGCCCTGGTGGTGCGGTGGTTAAGAGCTATGGCTGCTAACCAATAAAGGTCGGCAGTTCAAATCCACCAGCCACTCCTTGGAAAGTCTATAGGGCAGTTCTACTCTGTCCTATAGGGTCACTATGAGTCAGAATTGACTCATTGGCAACAGGTTTTTTTTGTTTTTGTTTTTTAAGAAGTAACCACCATCTGACCTTATGCTACAGATCTTCCTGGATTCTCCCTTTCCTGTGGAAGAGTCATTGACCTGAGTAGCAGCAAGAATAATCTAGTTATTGCTTCCTCTGCTGCCTGTGTCAGGAGCCCTGGTGGCTCAGTGGTTAAGAGCTATGGCTGCTAACCAAAAGGTCAGCAGTTTGAATCCACCAGCCGCTCCTAGGAAACCCTATTGGGGCAGTTTTACTCTGTCTATAGGTTCTCTATGGGCCTGAATCAACTCAACGGCAAGGGGTTTGGTTTTTGGGCTGCCTATGTCAAGCATCTCTTTGGTCCATGACGATCCCAAGAAATCATTAGCCTTTTGATACTCATACTCAAAAACACTCACATCTCCATCGCTCTCACTGGATACTCTTTTTCAGTAATATGGCCATGTTCTTAGTGTGGTCCTTGGAGCCTCTTCTCACCTTCCGGGGGCAAAATGATTTCAAGTCTCTCAGTGCTGCTGTTCTAGGTTAAGGTCTTTTAAATCTGATAGATAACTTGTTGATGCTAATTTGAGACACATTGCAAGAGGAGACAAATGTACTCTGATTTGTGGAAATTCCATCTGAGTTTACTCTGCTATTTTCCTGAAGTTTCAAAGATGGCAAACATAACATCTTGTTTCTCACTCTCATATCCAAGATTCATTTCCACCATTATCTCATCCCTGTCAGAGGGAAGGCTCTCCTCATGCGTGTCTTGGAGCCAGTGATGCGTGCTACGTGTGAGCTAGGACCATATCGAAGGGACAGACTCTACTACCAATCTCCATTTTAGTGACCTTTGAATGTCCACAGCTCAGAAGATGCTACAGATTGGCTCATTGTTCTAGCTCAGCCTCTTGCAGAATAGCTCAGGGTTGGAAATACATACTGGCAACAACCTGTTGTCTTCCCATGATGCTTTAAATACATTTCATTCTGGTAATACTGAGCAGCTTCTAACTCGTTGCCATCAAGTCAGTTCTAACTCATGGCAATCTTATGTGTGTGGACTAGAACTGTACTCCATAGGGTTTTTGAAGCTGCAGCCTGTTAGAAGCAGGTTTCAGGCCTTTCTTCCAAGGCACCTCTGAGGGTGTTCAAACTGCCAACCTTTCCGTGAACTGCTGAACACTTAACTGCTTCCACCGTCCATGGGCTCCCAGAGCAGCTTCTCATTTCTGGTATACGCCATGTTGGTTCTTACCTCTTTTTAGAACTGCCAAGTTTTTATCTTTCTGAGCCTGTATCACTTCTCTCTTTTTTCTCATGTCTCAGCTGAGTTGTCACATCTCTGAATCCCAAGTTTATCTATGTACCTCTTCTCCAAGTCCTCTTAGCCTTACTTCCACTATTTCCTAAGTTTGGAGTGACCCTTGCTTCTTGCCAGTTCCAAGTATCCAGATACTCTTCATTCCTCACACTGGGCACGATCTCCATGAAATCTTTCTACCTCCTCCCTAATAGAGTTCATTGCTTCTCTATACAAACTGCTCAATACCTCATAGTGGTGTTTACATGTATGTCTTTCCTGTTAGATTGCAAAAACTCCTTGAGAAGAGGAACCACACTTTTAATAGTCAGCACTGGATCCCAGTCTACTCTAGCACCCAGCTCAGTCCCCCAGATTAATCCACATTCATGGATTGAATGCAAACAGACCTTAATGGAATGGATAAGGGCACCTCATCCATTCATCACATTAGTTAAATTGGGGCAAAGGCTTTTTGTTAGACATAGATTCCATTTTCTGACTTTGGAAAAATAATATGAGCAATAGAGTTGACACCCTCTTGATATCACAAAGAATATGTTTCAAGATATTAGCAAATCCTCATACATTCAAGTATCCAGTTAGATGTCTTTTTCCCTACATTGAGTACTGTATGTGGCTTACTCCTGTCACAGACCTAAATCATTGCCAAGTTTGAGATTTTCTAATTCTCCTGTAACTTCTTTTTCTTGCCTAACCCACCCAGTGCCCTCGAGTCGATTCTGACTCATAGTGACCCTATAGGATGGAGTAGAAGTGCCCTTTAGAGTTTCCAAGGAGTGCCTGGCAGATTTGAACTGCCGACCCTTTGGTTAGCAGCCGTAGCACTTAACCACTACGCCACCAGGGTTTCCTTTTCTTGCCTAAGAAGCATCAATTTTCTGATGTACGTCATCAGCTCTAGCAGTTGGCTTTCTTTCCAGGGCCATTTTTCACAAAGAAACGAAGTTGTTTAATAACAGTAGCTGAGTAATGGTCAACATGATAAGGAGAAGGGAAAAACAAATTCACATCTAAAAGCAGATACTGGGCACGTGGCAGGGCCCAGCTTGCTAACTGCCTCACTCCCATATATTGGCCTTGCAAGGTCTGATATTCACTGTGATGAATCACAACATGCCATATACCTTTGTGGTCACTTAAAAATAGGAAAAACTTGGAAAATTAAATTTGCAAGTGCAAAGAAATCTCATTTGCACATTTTCTGCAAAACCAGTTTTAATGTGAATTGGATTAAATACAATCTAAAATTCCCACAAATGTACACCATAGTCTGTAAATACAAGCATTACTTCCTCCACAGCTTTATGTTTGGGAGCATAAATTTCGACTCCAAAATTCAGAACTAGGGTACTGACTCAAAAGTCTGAGCTAAAAAGGCTGGAACCCTCATATAAATGCACTATGGATTCTTTGAGATACATTTTAGTTTAGGCACCTTTGTTGTAAGTTGTATAACACTGACCATTTTTATTAAATCTGTTGATGTTAGGTGCTGTCGAGTTGGCTCCAATTCATAGTGACCCTATGTACAACAGAACTAAGCACTGCCTGCTCCTTTGCCATTCTCACAATCATTGCTGTGTTTGAGCCCATTGTTGAAGCCACTGTGTCAATCCATCTCATTGTGTGTCTTCCTCTTTTTTGCTGAGCGTCTACTTTACCAAGCATGATGTTTTTCTCCAGGGACTGGTCCCTCCCGATAACATACTCAAAGTACATGAGAAAAAGACTTACCATCCTCACTTGTAAGGAGCATTCTGGCTGTACTATCTCCAGGACAGATTTGTCCTGGCAGTCCATGGTTGTCTTGGTTATCTAGTGCTGCTGTAACAGAAATATCACAAGTGGATGTCTTTAACAAAGAGAAATTTATTCTCTTACAGCCTGGGATGCTAAAAGTCCAAATTTAGAGTGCCAGCTCCAAGGGAAGGCTTCCTATCTCTGTCGATTCTGGAGGAAAATCCTTATCATCAATCTTCCCTAGTCAAGGAGCTTCTCAGCACAGGGACCCCTGGTCCAAAGGATGCACTATTCTCGTGGCTCTTGTTTCTTGGTGGCATGAGATCCACATGTCTCTCTGCCCACTTATCTCTTTTATATCTCCAAAGAGATTGGTTCAAGACACAATCCAATCTTGTAGATTGAGTCCTGCCTCATTAACATAACTGTAGATTATCCCATCTCATCAACATCGTAGAGACAAGATTTACAACACATAGGAAAATCACATCAGATGGCAAAATGGTGGACAGTCACACAATACTGGGAATCATGTCCTAGGCAAATTGATACACAAATTTTGTGGGGACACAATTCAATCCATGATAATGATATATTCAATATTCTTCGCCAACACCATAATTCAAAGGCATCAATTCTTCCTTGGTCTTTATTCATTGTACAGCTTTTGCATGCATATAAGGCGATTGAAAATACCATGGCTTGGGATAAGCACACTTTATCCTCAAAGTGACATCTTTGCTTTTTAAACACTTTAAGAGGTCTGTTGCAGCAGATTTGCCTAATGCAGTACATCCTTTGATTTCTAACTGCTGCTTGCATGGGCATTGATTGTGGATCCAAGTAAAACGAAATCTTTGACAACTTCAATCTTTTCTCTGTTTTTCATGATATTGCTTCTTGGCCCAGTCGTGAGAGATTTTGGTTTCTTTATGTTGAGGTGCAGTCCATACTGAAGGCTGTATTCTTTGATCTTCATCAGTAAGTGCTCCAAGTCCTCTTCACTTTCAGTAAGCAAGTTTGTGTCATCTGTATATCACAGGTTGTGAATGAGCCTTTCTCTAGTCCTAGTGCCACATTCTTCTTCATATAGTCCAGTTTCTCAGATTATTTGCTCAGCATACAGATTGAATAAGTATGGTGAAAGGACATAACCCTGATACAGACCTTTTCTGATTTTAAACCACTAAATGTCCCTTCATTCTGTTCCAGTGACTGCCTCTTGATCTTTGTACGGGTTCCGCATGAGCACAATTAAGTGTTCTGGAATTCCCATTCTTTGCAATGTTATCCATAATTGGTTATGATCCACACAATCAAATGCCTTTGCATAGTCCATAAAACACAGGTGAACATTTTTCTGGTATCCTCTGCTTTCATCCAAAATGCACCTGACGTCAGCAATAATATACTTCATTCCACATCCTCTTCTCAATCCTGCTTGAGCTTCCAGCAGTTCCCTGCCCTTGTACTTCTGCAACCACTTTTGGATTATCTTCAGGAAACTTTTACTTGCATATGATATTAATGATGTCGTTCGATAATTTCCCTATTCTGTTGGATCACCCTCCTTTGGAATGGGCATAAATATGGATTTCTTCCAGTCAGTTGACCAAATAGCTGTCTTCCAAATTTCTTGGCAAAAATGAGTAAGCACTTCTGCATTGCATTGATTCATTGAAACATCTCAATTGGTATTCTGTCAATTCCTGAAGCCATGTTTTCTGTCAATGCCTTCAGTGTAGCTTGGACTCCTTCCTTCAGCACCATCATTCTTGATCATATGCTACCTCCTGAAATGGTTGAACATTGACCAATTCTTTTTTTTCCTTCCATCTTCTTTCAATACTTCCTTTGTCTTTCAATTTTTGCCCATATAATCCTTCAATATTACAACTCAAGGCTTGAATTTTTTCTTCAGTTGTTTCAGCTTGAGAAATGCTGAGGTTGTTCCTCACTTTTGGTTTTCTACCTCCAGGTCTTTGCACACTTCATTGTAATATTGTACTTTGTCTCCTCAAACTGCTCTTTGAAATCTTCTGTTCAGCTCTTTTACTTCATCATTTCTTCCACCCACTTTAGCTATTCTACATTCACGAGCAAGTTTCAGAGTCCCTTCTGACATCCATTTTGGACTTTTCTTTCTTTCCTGTCTTGTTAATGAACTCTTGCTTTGTTCATGAATGATGTCCTTGATGTCATTCCACAACTCTTCTGGTCTTCAGTCATTAGTGTTCAATGCATCATATCTATTCTTGAGATGGTCTCTAAATTCAGGTGGGATATACTCAAGGTTGTACTTTGGCTCTCTTGGACTTGTTTTAATTTCTTCAACTTCAACTTGAACTTGTATACAAGCAACTGATGGTGTGTTCCACAGTCAGCCCCTGTCCTTGTTCCAACTGATGATATTGAGCTTTTCCATAGTCACTTTCTACAGATATAATCAATTTGATTCCTGTGTATTCCATCTGGCAAGGTCCACGTTTATGTTGTTGAAAAAAGGTATTATTTGCAATGGATAAGTTGGTCTTGCAAAATTCCATCATGAGATCTATGGCATCATTTCTATTATTAAGGCCATATTTTCCAACTACTAGTCCTTCCATGTTTCCAACTTTTGCATTCCAATCACCCATAATTATCAATGCATCTTGATTACATGTTTGATCAGGTTCAGGCTGCAGATGTTAGTAGAAATCTTCACTTCCTTATCTTTGGCAGTAGTGGTTGGTGTGTAAATTTGAATAATAGTCATATTGACTGGTCTTCCTTGCGGGCATATGGATATTATCCTGTCACTGACAACATTGTTCCTCAGGATAGATCTTGAAAGTTTCTTTTCAACAATGAATGTGACATCGTTCCTCTTCAATTTATTATTCCCAGCATAGTAGGCCATATGATTATCCAGTTCGAAATGGCCAATACCAGTGCATTTCGCCTCACTAATGCCTCAAATATTGATCTTTATGCATTCTACTTCCTTCTTGATAACTTTCCATTTTCCTAGATTTATATTTCATATTTCCATATTCTGATTATTAATGGGTATTTGCAGTTGTTTTTTTTTTTTTTCTTCTTCTTCTCATTTTGTGTCGAGTTACAGTAGTTAAATGAAGACCACTAAAGCTTGATTCTGTCCATGTCATCAAGGCCAACTCTACTTTGAAGAGTCACATTTTTGAGTGCCTTCCAACCTGAGGGACTCATCTTCAGGCACTATATCAGACAATGTTCTGTTGCTATTCATTGTCCATTTTTTTAATAGGTAGATCATCAGGTCCTTCTTCCTAGTCTGTCTTAGTCTGGGAGCTCTGCTGAAACCTGTCCACCATGGGTGACCCTGCTAGTATTTTAAATACTGGTGGCATAGTTTCTGGGTTCTGGGTTTGGGCATAGTTTCCAGCATCACAGTAAAATGCAAGCCCCCACAGTATGACAAACTCACAGATGAGTGGTGGTTATTAAATTTACATGCTCTTAAAAATACTTTTAAGTAGATGAAAGTATTTTTATCTACCATGAGTATTATTAAGTTTGTAGAATTGTGCCAAATTTTTAAGAACAAAAAATGATCTGTTTTCCTTGCTATTGTGTAGAACTACTGTCAGGACTATCAAATATAAAAACCATTTAGAACTCAAAAAGGGGAATGATGTAGGATCTACCTAGCTTTGAGCAGGAGTTAGCCCACGGCTTATACTAGATGAGTTGGGTTATTAGTAAATTAGTCATTATTAAAACAATTTTCAGATCATGTATAGCACCTTCCTTAATGTAGCTTCCCTAAGGACCCCCTTAGGAGGCCGTGCAGCAGTTTGACTCTCTGCTTTCTTATATAATAACATCACAATGGCCCATGCCATTATGGGGGATTCAAAAAGAATCTGGTGACAGGAAAGAACACAAGTTTATTATTTTACAGTTTTGTGCATCAGAAGTCTAACACAGATCTAGCAGGGTGTGTTTCTTTCTGAGGGCTCTCAGGTAGAATCCATATCCTTGCCTTTTCCAGCTTCTGGAGGCCATCTATTTCCTTGGTTCAAGGGCCACTTCTTCCACTTTCGAAGTCAACAGTGTCAGCCCAACCCCTTTGCACACTGCCATCTCTCTGGTTCCCTCTTCGGATTCTCTCTTCAACGTTTAAGAACCCTTGTGCTTACATTGGGCCTGTCTGGAAAATCTAAGATAATCTCCTTATTTTAAGATCAGCTTGTTACTAACCTTAATTCCATCTGCAGCCCTGATTTCCACAGGTTCTGGGGCTTAGGACACAGCGTTATTCTGCCTACCACACTGGTTTAATTAATATGCTCTTGTTACCATAAAAATGATAAATAAAATATAAAAGATACCAACTAAAAGAAAAAGTTTGGCCTGAGGTGCAACACTAGAGAACAGAGAGACCCAAAGAGCTTTATTTTTCATCCTTAACATTTTCACAAGATACCAATTTAGATGGTAAAGGAAAACAGACTTTTAAGGTACAATTTAAATTCAGTGCTCCCCCAGTTAGAATGTCTAGCAGTCATGTGTTGGGTGGATGTGGGGAGTGCCAGTATGCCTCACACATAGGGCAACCAATGAGACATTACCTTCTGAGCACTTGCGATAGATAAGCTATACTCCACAGAGGCCACGTTGGAATTCCCATCTAAGAAGCAATTTTTTAATGTATTTTTGTTGCCTGTCTTTTCCTTAGGTTGTACACCCTTTAGGGGCAAGAATGAGTCTTGCTCACGTATATTTGCTGGGTGACTAAGAAACATAGTTCATTTATATGCAACTTGCTAGCTACCCAAAATATTATACTAGCAACAACCACTACCTTTTATTGAGCTGTTACCGAAGGCCAAGGTTCTGTGCTATGTGCTCGACATACATTGTTTACTGTCACAGTGGTGCTGCTGAGAAGGCAATGCAGGAGTGATTCTCAACCATAGCTACAGGTTTGAATCACCCGAGGAGCTTTTAAAAATCCCAAAATCCAGGCTGCGCCCAGGCCAAGTAAATCAGAATCCCTGAGGGAGGGACTTATATATATAAAAAACCAAAACCAAACCCACTGCCGTGGAGTCGGTTCCGACTCATAGCGACTCTATAGGACAGAGTAGAACTGCCCCGTAGAGTTTCCAAGGAGCGCCTGGCGGATTCAAACTGCCAACTTCTTGGTTAACAGCCGTAGCACTTAACCACTATGCCACCAGGGTTTCCTATATATATATATATTTTATTGTGGTAAAATATATGTAACATAAAATCTGTCATTTTAAACTTTTTTAAGTGTATAATTTGTGGAATTATATTCACAGTGTTGTACAACCTTCATCACTATCTATTTCCAAACTTTTTCATCACCCACAAGAGAAACTCAGTACCCCTTAGCAATAACTCCACTTTTCCTCCTCCCTCCAGCTCCTGATAACCACTAATAAACATTGCAGTTGCCTATAGTATTAATTTTGCAAAAGCCCCCTAGTGCCACCCCCCAAAAAAAAAGAAACCCCCAAAATAACAACAGTAAAGTACATTTTAGGTGGAAACAATGTTAGATCATACTATCAAATCAGTGGGGTCATACTGTATTTGTCCATTTGTGTCTGATCTATTTCATTTAGCATCATGTTTTTAAGGCCATCCATGTCATAGCATGTATCAGAACTTCATTTTTCTTTATGGCTGGATAATATTCCATAATATACTACACTTTGTTTATCCATTCATCTGTTGACGGACATCTTTTGAGTACTGTGAGTCATGCTACAATGAACAGGCATCGTGTTTTTTAGAGGTCCCAAGAGATTTTTGTGTGTTGCCAAGTTTAAGAACCTCTGCATTTGAGCCTAGATCTCTCTGATTCTAAGCCCAGATATTTTGTCTGCCAAACAAGGTTGCCTAGGCTTCTCCCCATCTATTCCCCTACCTTCCCCATCCTCACTCTTTCTTCCCTCTCTGACGTGTAATTCTTTTACTTCTAGCTAGATTTTTGCCCTCTACTGAAAACTGAGAGTTCTTGAGGTCTTAGTATGATCTAACATTGTTTCCACCTAAAAGGTACTTTACTGTTGTTATTTTTGGGGTTTCTTTTTTGGGGGGGTGGCACTAGGGGGCTTTTGCAAAATTAATACTATAGGCTAAAAAAAAAATCTATCAAGTAAGTTTATGTACAGCATTTTGGTGGACTTTATATGGCATTTTGACAATTCTTTTGGCAAGTTCTATTATGATGAGGAAACTGAGGCTTACCCAAAATGGCACTGCCTCAAAGGGCAACCTTGACACTCAAGCCCAGGTCTGTGCTATTTGAAAACCTCGGCTTGTACCCTCCATTCAGTGTTTTCCAAACTTGACCGAAAATAAATATGTCTTGAGTAACTTGTTTTCCTCCCGAAAATTGTAATTAGATAATCTGGGCTGGGAATGAAGAACCTGTGTTTTTAAACTTTGGTCACTGGTGTTCCTGGGAATTATTGTACCATGCTACACTATGTTGCCTTATATTAGTTCTTCTCAAACCTCTACATGTAGAGAGATCACATGGTGATCTTGGTAAAATGTGGGTCCTGAATGAGTAGATTTGACAGTTCCCAGGGGATGGGATGCTGCTGGTTCCCAGACCACACCAAAAGCAGCAATTGGGTGCTTACTAGGTAACCTAAGCTTTCTGAGAGCAAAGTTTTGAGAACACTATTGATTCTTCACTCACTGTAGTGTCCTTTTTGTACAATGATTTGCAAGATCCCCTTAGTATTCCTTGAGGAAGCAAAAAATAACACTTTTTAGACAACAATATCAGTAAGAGTTCAGGGCATTAAACTCACTTTATAAATAGCATAGCAGATAAATTACCTCCTTTAGAAATAAAACATATAACCAAATATATCTTGTATAAATTAGACGTTAAACCCATGTCTGATTCATCCTTAGTAACAGAGTTCCTCACCCAAATTAGGTGTTCATAAAGGCATTTCTTGAAGGAATGGATTATTATCTTAACCTTTGAGTTGTTTTAAAAGTCAGTCTTACATTTTATACCTCATATTTTAGCATCTAGGTACTTTTTTTTAGGATATGTCTGTGAATTTTCATTCCAGGCTATGTATCGACTATGTGATATATTAAAAAACAAAACCCATTGCTGTCGAGTGGATTCTGACTCATAGCAACCCTATAGATGGAGTGGAACTGCCCCATAGAGTTTCCAAGGAGCACCTCGTGGATTCCAACTGCCTAGATTTTAGTTAGCAGCCATAGCACTTAGCCACTACGCCATGTAATATAAAAAATATATAGTTAAAGAAAAAAAAAAAAAACCTTGCCATTGAGTCAATTCCAACTCATAGCTACCTATAGGGTTTCCAAGCTGTAAATCTTTACGGGAGCAGACTTCCCCATATTTCTTCCATGGAGTGGCTGATGGATTCGAACCACTGACCTTTGGGTTAGCAGCCAAGCCCTTAACCACTGTGCCACCAGGGCTCCCTAATATGCAGCTACTAGGTACAAAATAAGAAACACACATTTTAAAAAGTTATTTAAAAACCTATGTAAAATACAAGGAGAAAGAGAAAACTTTTAACGATACAAATGACCTAACTAAACCAAATAAGAAAAGCGAAAATAGAGAACACTGAATTGGATTTTTAGTTCATTTCCTACAGTAGTGATACCTAATGTGAAAATATATTTAAGCACAGGTTTTTAAATAATCAAAGCAATAACAGCAATATTAAAAACTAACATTTACTGAACACTTCCTATGTGTTAATTGCTGTGCTGAGCATTAAGCCTATGAAGGAGAGCTTTCAGACCCATTGTACAGATGAGAGGGAGACATTAAGTAATGCCCTACACTTACATGGCTACTACTTGCCAAAGCCAGGACTCACCCATCCTAACTAGAATGTTCATCCCCAAACTAGAATGCCTCTGAGCAAGTTTTCTTTGTCCCTGACTAAAGTGGAAGGATTAAAATTTGTTGAAAATCTTTTAGACATTGATGGAGAGCCAAGTTTGAGATGTGAAATTCATCTAAACATGCTAATGTTAACTGATATGATCACTCCTTGGTTTGAGACAAGGCTTGTTCTGGATTCGTCATAGCTGTTCATGTCTGCAGTTCTGCTTCTCTCTCTCATCCTTCTTCCCCACTCACTCCCAAAACTAGAACCTCCGCCACCATCACCATTTTATCTCCTAGTACTACATATTTTCTAAGTTTAAGAATATCCGATGTTTATCTAACATCACTTAACACATATTACCTGGGAGCCACCATTTCTAATCTTGGATCAGATAAGAATTAAGGTTCTGGGAGATGGCCTAAGATGAAAGCTTAGTCACACACACCATGCCATCCCCCTACAGCAAAGAACCAAGAAACTAAGTGAAACGGATACAGATTACAACCTGAGAACACCAGAACAGCAAACAGAAGGATAAAGAATTAGACTGAACATCAGTGGGAAGGAGAATCTGAATGAAAATAATGAATGCAGAGATTTATAGATTGTAGACACCCTGCCAACTGCCCCAGCTCAGTGTGGCCATCTTGAAACAAAACAAGCAGCATTCTGGGGTGAGGAATACAGGAAGGCAACTTCACAGAAACCCCAAAAGGAGACAAGGATACTGTGTAGATAAAACCAAGGGAAGCAAGGGGAGAAGAACATGAACTGGACTAAGCAGGGAAATGGCAAAGGAAGGTGGGCGAGACCCCTAGGGATCCAGGTGACCACAGAGCAGGGAGGGAGGCAGAAAATAGGGACAGAACTCACCATCAGCGATCCCTGATAATTTGGGCAGGTGGCACTGGCAGAGTGGAGGATTCTTGTTGTAATGAATAGAGATTCCACACCGGACTGGACTCTGGACAGGCCCTCCATCCTTGTATTTGGTTGGGGCTAGGTTCTGATCACCAGTTCCACTCTACAGGGAGTGTCCTGGTGGCCATACTAGAGATTAAGGGAACAGTCACACCAGTCCCTGGGGGAATGGCCCTCCTAGTACCCAGCTGCGAGCCCCTCCCCCTCCCAGCAAACCACAGCATGCTCTCCCATGATATTGGACCTGCAACAGGTTGCTCATGTCCATACCTGCACCACCCCACCTGCCCAGCAATCCACGGTGTGCACTCTCACACTGTTGGACATGCAACCAGGGGTTTGTACCTACTCTGACACCCCTGTGTCACCCCACCCACCTGGAGATTGACGGTATACACTGTCACCTCCAGACCAACGACCAGAGGCAAAAGACCCCCCTTCACCATCCCCAGTGACCTGCCCACCCAGTGACCAATGGTGCAAATTCCCAAGCCACCCACTTGGTGTCTGGTGACTTATGTACCCTCACCCTGATCACCTGGCAACCAGCAGTGCACACACAGTACCCAACCCAGCAATCAACCAAAGCACTCCCTGAACCCATACCCCAGTGACAGCCAGACACATCATCTCACCAGCAACACCAGTCACATCCTAACAAGTGCTATCTGCACCTCTGCCAAACGAGGAGCAGGAGATACTAGTGCCCTCATCCAATGACCACCTGGCTTCAACATCACACATGCCACACCCAAACAGTTCCTGAAGGCCACATGCACTTGCACTGAAACTCCTTGATACCCCACCACCTACTGAGATGCCAATTCGTGCATACACAGCAGGCCTACTCCATCCATTTAGGCACCACTCCCTCACAGTGGATACAGAGACGTCCTGCTATGACTTCCAGAGAACACACTAACTGCTAGCACCAACCTGGAGGGGTCCCATGGTCCCATAAGGTCTGTGGAGCAACCTTGACCACCCAACACTTGTCACCCAATATCATGGAAATAACCTGCTACCCCACCTCGTTTCAATCCATTGAGGGAAGACGTAAAAGCCTCATCACAGTGGGCTCACACATGTGTGCAAATGACCATATCCATTAGTGAGAAGAAATCACACTCAGCCAACAGACACCAACAAAGTCACACGTAGGCCAGAACCACAAAACAATAACAATTAAAATAATACAAAGGAAGAAAGATATTCTAAAGAGAAAGAGAAGAAACAAAGCTCTGGATACATCAAAACAGAACAAAAATAGCACGAAACAAAAATTCATACAATCTGTAAAGAAATATATAAATAAATAAACTCCTTAATGCCTAGGAGAGAGCAGACAAGGCAAATCATATGAAGAAACAGAATAAGATGGCTCAAACAAGTGAGCAAAATACAGGAGCAGAAAATCTTTCTGAGGAAAAACATGGTAATAGAGCTACCTGATAAGGAATTCAAAAAATTTGTGTATAGGATCCTCAAAGAGATAAAGGAAAATACAGACAAAACCCTAGAAGAATTCAGGAAAACAATACAAGAGCAAAATGATGAAATAGAAACCATCCAAAAACAACAACTAGAAATCTAGATTAATAATAAAATATCAGAAATAGTTAATGCAATGGAAGGATGTACAAGTCAAATTGAGTCACTAGAAGAAAAAAATCAGTGAAATAGAGAACAAATTCCTTGATATTAATTTGTTTGAGGACCAATCAGAAAAAAAGAAAAAGAAAAGCCTAAGAGTTATGACACTATCAAGTGAATAATTTACACATAATTGGAATTTCAGAAGAGGAGGAGGAAAAAAAAAAACTACAGAGAGAATTTTTGAAGGTTTATTAGCAGAAAACTTTCTTAGGATGAAAAATGAGGTTTCGATCCAAGAAGCTCAATGAGCCCCATACATGATAGACCCCAAAAGAAAGTCAACAAGACATATCGTAATCAAACTTTACAAAACCAAAAACAAAGAAAGAATTCTGAGAGAAGCTCATGAAAGAGGAAATATCACCTAAAAAGGTGAAGTAATAAGAATAAGCAATGATTTTCTCAGCAGAAACCATGAAGGGAAGAAAGCAATGCGATGACATATATAAAACCCTGGAATTCTCATGGAATTCTTTCAATTTTCTTCAGCTTCAACTTGAAATTGCATAAAAGCAATTGATTGTTCTGCAGTCGGCCCCTGGCCTTGTTCTGACTGATGATATTGAGTTTCTCCATCATCTCTTTCCACAGATGTAGTCGATTTGATGCCTGTGTATTCCATCTGGCAAGGTATATATGTGTAAAAACAAAAACCAAACCCACTGCCATAAAGTAGATTTTGACTCATAATGACCCTATAGGACAGAGTAGAACTGCTCTCATAGGGTTTCTGAGGCTGTAAATCTTTACAGGAGCACACTGCCGCATCTTTCTCTGGAAGAGTGGCTGGTGGGTTTGAACCACCAACCTTTCAGTTAGCAGCCAAGCTCTTTAACCACTGCACTACCAGGGCTCCTTCCACACATATACCCATTACAAAAAACAAACCCATTGCCATCCAGTCGATTCCGACTCACAGCGGCCCTGTAGGTCAGAGTAGAACGGCCCCATAGAGTTTCCAAGGAGTACCTGGTGGATTTGAACTGCCGACCTTTTGGTTAGCAGCCGTAGCACTTAACCACTATGCCACCAGGGTTTCCTCCACATGTATAAAAAAAACAGTTGCCATTTATTTTGTTGGAAAAAAAAAAAAGTATTTTTTTAGTAAAAAAAAATTTTTTTTTTTTTTTTAGTAGGTTGTTGTCTTACAAAAATTCTATCCTGCGATCTCTGGCATCGTTTCTTTTTTTGTTGTTGTTAATTGTGCTTTAGGTGAGAATTTACAGCTCAAGCTAATTTCTCATACAAAAAATTTATACAAATATTGTTAAAAAAAATATTGTTATATGACACTAATTGCAATCCCTATAACATAACAGAACGCTCCGCCTTTCCACCCCGGGTTTCCCGTGTCCATTCAGCCAGCTCCTGTCCCTTTCTGCTTTCTCATCCTAACTCCAGACAGGAGCTGCCCATTTAGTCTTGTTTTTTTTTTTTTTTTATCTACTTGAACTAAGAAGCACGCTCTTCACAAGTATTATTTTATGTTTTATAGTCCCGTCTAATCTTTGTCTGAAGAGTTGGCTTCAGCAATGGTTTTAGTTCTAGGTTCACAGAGAGTCCAGGGGCCACGTCTTCAAGGGTTCCTCTAGTCTCAGTCAGACCATTAAATCTGATGTTTTTATGTGAATTTGAGTTCTGCACCACACTATTCTCCGGCTTCTCGGGGACCCTCTGTTGTGTCCCCTGTCAGGGCTGTCATTGGTGGTAGCAGGGCACCATCTAGTTCTTCTGGTCTCAGGCTGATCGACTCTCTGGTTTATGTGACCCTTTTGTCTCTTGGGCTAATATTTTCCTTGTGTCTTTGACGTTCTTCATTGTCCTTTGCTCCAGATGGGTTGGGACCAATTGATGCATCTTAATGGTCATTGACAAGCTTTTAAGACCCCACATGCCACTCACCAATAAACTTTGTTATGCCAATTGACCTAGATGTTCCCCGAAACCATGGTCCCCAGACTCAAGCCCCTACTACTCTGTCCCTTGAAGTGTTTGGTTGTGTTCAGGAAACTTCTTAGCTTTTGATTGAGTCCAGTTGTGCCAGATTCTCCTGTATTATGTTACCCTTCTCTTTACCTAAAATAATTCTTGTCTGCTATTCTGGAAACCCTGGTGGAGTAGTGGTTAAGAGTTCAGCTGCTAGGTTGGCGGTTCAAATCTACCATGCACTCCTTGGAAACACTATGGGGCAGTTCTACTCTGTTCTATAGGATCACTATGAGTCGAAATTGACTCAACGGCAATGGGTAGGGTAAGGTAAGGTATCTAGTTAGTGAATTCCCCTCTTCCTTCCTCCTCACTCTCATAAACATCAAAGAATGTTTTCTCCTGTGTTTAAATCTTTTCTTGAGTTCTTATAATATTGGTCTCATACAATATTTGTCCTTTTGCTACTGACTAATTTCACTCGTCTTAATGCCTTCCAGATTCATCCATGTTGTGAGATGTTTTGCAGATTCACCATTGTTCTTTATCATTGCGTAGTATTCCATTGTGTGAATATGCCATAACTTATTTATCCACTTTTCTTTTGATGGGCACCTAGATTGTTTCCATCTTTTTGCTATTGTGCACAGTACTGTAATGAACATGGGTGTGCATGTATCTATTCGTGTGATGGCTCATATTTCTCAGGGATATAGTCCAAGGAGTGGGATTGATGGATTGTATGGAATTCTATTTCTAGGCTTTTAAGGAAGAGCCAAATTGATTTCCAAAGTGGCTGTACCATTTTACATTCCCACCAGCACTGTATAAGTGTTCCAATCTCTCCACAGCCTCTCCAACATTTATTATTTTGTGTTTTTTGGATTAGTGCTAGCCTTGTTGGGATGAGAAGGAATCTCATTGTAGTTTTGATTTGCGTTTCTCTAATGGCTAATGATTGTGAGCATTTTTCCATGTATGTTAGCCACCTGAATTTTTTTTTTTTTTAATGAAGTGCCTGTTCATATCCTTTGTCTTTTTTTTAAATTGGGTTGTTTGTTTTTGTCTTTGAGGTTTTACACTGTCTTGTAGATTTCAGAGATTAGACACTGATTGGATTTGTCGTAGTCAAAAATTTTTCCCAGTCTGTTGGTTCTCTTTTTACTCTTTTGGTGAAGTCTTTTGATGAGCGTGTTTGACTTTTAGGAGCTCTCGGTTATCTAGTTTCTCTTTGGTATTTATGCATTGTTAGTTATGGTTTGTATTCTGCTTATGCCATGTATTAGGGCTTCTAGCATTGCCCCTAGTTTTCATCCATGATCTTTATCATTTTAGATTTTATATTTAGGTCTTTGATCTATTTTGAGTTAGTTTTTGTACATGGTGTGAGGTATGGGTCTTGTTTCACTTCTTTGCAGATGGATGTCCAGTTATGCCAGCACCATTTGTTAAAGAGACTGTCTTTTTCTCATTTAATCGACTTCAGGCCTTTGTCAAATCTCAGCTGCGCATAAACCCAGTGCCGTCGAGTAGATTAGGTGGATGAATTTATGTCTGAATTCTCAATTCTGTTCCATTGGTCTATGTATCTGTTGTTGTACCGGTACCAGGCTGTTTTTACTACTGTGGTGGTATGAAAGCTTCTGAAATCAGGTAGTGCGAGGCCTCTCACTTTGTTCTTCTTCTTCAGTGATTCTTTACTTATCTGGAGCCTCTTCCTTATCTGTATGAAGTTGGTGATTTGTTTCTCCATCTCGTTAAAAAATGTTGGAATTTGAATCAGGATTGTGTTTTATCTGTAGATCGCTTTGGGTAAAATTGACATTTTCACAATGTCATGTCTTCCTATCCATGAGCAAGATATGTTTTTCCACTTTTGTAGGTCTCTTTTGGTTTCTTGCAGTAGTGTCTTGTAGATTTCTTTGTACAGGTCTTTTACATCTCTGGTTAGATTTATTCCTAAGTATTTTATCTTCCTGTGGGCTACTATAAATGGTATTGATTTGGTGATTTCTTCTTCAATGTTCTCTTTGTTGGTGTAGAGGAATTCAACTGATTTTTGTTGATACTTAGTTGAAATCTTCTATTAGTTCCAGTAGTTTTCTTGCGGATTCCTTGGGGTTTTCTGCGTATAAGTCATATCATCTGCAAATAGAGATAACTTTACTTCTTCCTTATCAGTTTACTTCTTCCTTACCAGTTTAGATACCCGTTATTTCTTTTTCTTACCCTATTGCTCTGGCTAGAACTTTCAGCACAATGTTGAATAAGAGTGGTGATAAAGGGCATCCTTGTCTGGTTCCTTCCATTTAGGATAATGTTGGCTGTTGGCTTTGTATAAATGCCCTTTATTATGTTGAAGAATTTCCCCTCTATTCCTATTTGCTGAGAGTTTTTATCATGAATGAGCATTGGACTTTGTCAAATGCCTTTTCTGCATCAATTGATAAGATCATGCAGTTCTTGTCTTTTGTTTTATTTATGTGATGGCTTACATTGATTGTTTTTCTAATGTTGAGCCATCCTTGCATACTTGGTATGAACCCTACTTGGTCTTGGTGAATTTTTTTTGATATGCTGTTGAGTTCTACTGGCTAGAATTTTGTTAAGGATTTTTGCGTCTATGTTCACGAAGGATATTTGGCCTGTAATTTAATTTTTTTGTAGTATCTTTACCTGGTTTTGGTATCAGGGTTATGCTGACTTCATAGAATAAATTTGGGAGTATTCTATCCTTTTCTATGCTCTGAAATATCTTTAGTAATAGTGGTGTTAGCTCTTGTCTGAAAGTTTGGTAGAACTCTCCAGTGAAGCTGTCAGCGCCAGGGCTTTTTTTTGTTGTTGTTGGGAGTTTTTTTAATTATCTCTTCAATGTCTTCTTTTTTTATATATATATATAGTTTTATTTAGTTTTTCTACCTCTGTTTTTTTTTTTTTTTTTATGTTAGTTCAGGTAGGTAGGGCATTTCTAGAAATTTGTCCATTCCCTTTAGGCTTTCAAATTCGTTGGAGTACAATTTTTCATAGTATTCTGTTATGGTTCTTTTAATTTCAGTTGGGTCTGTTGCAATATCGCCCATCTCATTTTTTGTTCAGGTTATTTGCATCCTCTCTTGTTTTTCTTTTGTCAGTTTGGCCGGTGGTTTATTGATTTTACTGATCTTTTCAAAGAACCAGCTTTTGGTCTTGTTAACTCTTTCAATTGTTTTTCTATTCTCTATTTTATTTATTTCTGCTCTAATTTTTATTATTTCCTTTCTTCTGGTGCCTGTGGGCTTCTTCTGCTGCTCTCGTTCTATTCGAGTTGTAGGGTTAATGTTTTGATTTTGGCCCTTTCTTCTTTTTGGCAGTGTGCATTTATTGCTATAAACTGACCTCTGAGCACTGCTTTTGCTGTGTCCCAAGGGTTCTGGTAGGATGTGTTTTCATTTTCATTTGAGTTGGTGGATTTCTTTATTCTATCTTTAATTTCTTCTATAACCCAGTAGTTTTCAAGCAAGGCATTGTTCAGTTTCCATATATTTGATTTTTTTCCTTGCTTTTTCTGTTATTGATTTCTGCTGTTACGACTTTATGGTCAGAAAAGATGCTTTGTAATATTTAGATGCTTTGGATTCTGTTAAGGCTTACTTTGTGGCCTAATATGTGGTCTATTCTGGAGAATGTTCCAAGTGCATTGTAAAAAAAGTATACTTGGCTGCTGTTGGGTGGAGTGTTCTGTTATGTGTCTATGAGATAAAGTTGGTTGATTGTGGCATTTAGATCTTCTGTGTCTTTATTGAGCTTCTTTCTGGGTGTTCTGTCCTTCATGGAAAGTGGTGTGTCCTACTCTTATTGTGGAGCATCTATCTCTCTTTTTAATGGGGTTAGAGGTTTTTTTTTTTTTTTTTTAATGTATTTTGGATCCTGTCATAGTGTGTGTAAATATGTATTATAGTTATGTCTTCCTGGTGTATTGACCTTTTAATCATTATATGGTGTCCTTCCTTATCCTTTGTGGTGGATTTTGCTGTAAAGTCTATTTTGTCAGAGATTAGTATTGTCACACCTGGTCTTTTTTGACTATTGTTTGCTTGATATATTTTTTTTTCCATCCTTTGAGTTTTAGTTTGTTTGTGTCTTTGTGTCTAAGGTGTGTCTCTTGTAGGCAGCCTATAGACGGATTGTGTTTTTTTTTTTTTAATCCATTCTACCGCTCTCTGTTTATTGATGCATTCAGTCCATTTACATTCAGTGTAATTATTGATAGGTATGAGTTTAGTGCTTTCATTTTGAGGTATTGTGTGTGTGTTGTTGATATTTTCTTTGTTCCACTTAATTTTCTGTGCTGAGTCATTTTTCTTTATGTATTTGCTTTTCACCTTTTTCATTGTTGTTGATTTTGTATTTACCGAGTCTTTATGTTTTTCTTCTTTTTCATTTTGATGTGCAAGATTCTTAGTTTACTTTGTGGTTACCTTAAAATTTACCTCTATTTTTCTAAGTTTAAACTGATCTTTTATTTCTTGATATCACTTTGACTTACTCTCCATGTGAAAGTCCTATGACTACATTATTTAGTCTCTCTTTTTTTTTTTCAGTGTTGTCATCTTTTACGTACTGATGTCTCCATTTCCCTGTTTTCAGTGTTTTAGCTTTGACTTATTTTTGTGACTTCCCTATCTGGGTTGATATCTGGTTGATCAGCCCTGTGTTCTAGTGTTGGGTTGTTATCCAGTATTATTGATTCTCTAACCAGAGGACTCTCTTTAGTATTTCTTTAGTATTTTTTTTTTTTTTTTTACAAATTCCCTTAACTTCTGTTTATCTGGAAATGCCCTAATTTCACCATCATATTTGAGAGAAAGCTTTGCTGGATATATTTTATAATTACTGGCCGACATTTTTTTTTTTTTTCTTCAAGGCTTTATGTATGTCATCTCATTGTCTTCTTACATACATGATTTCTGCCAAGTAGTCAGAACTTATTCATACTGACTTTCCTTTGTAGATGACTTTTCGTTTATCCCTAGCTACTCTTAAAATTCTCTCTTTATCTTTGGTTTTGGCATATTTGATTTTAATATGTCTTGGTGACGTTCTTTTGGGATCTACCATGTGTGGGGTTTGATAAGCTTCTTGGATAGATATCTTCTCATCTTTCACGATATCAGGAAAGTTTTCTGCCAGCAAATCTTCAGCAGTTCTCTCTGTATTTCCTGTTATCCCCTACCCCCCCCCCATCTGGCACTGCAATCACTTGTAGGTTATTACTCTTGATATAGTCCCACATAATTCTTAGGGTTTCTTCATTTTTTTTTTTTTAATTCTTTCATCTGGTTTTTCCTCAAGTAAATTGGTGTCAAGTGCTTGATCTTTAGTCACTAATTCTAACTTCTGTTGCCTTAATTCTCCTTCTATGACTTTCTATTGAGTTGTCTAATTGTAAAATTTATTGTTAACCTTTTGGATTTCTATTTGCTGTCTCTCTATGGATACTTGCAGCCTATTAAATTCGTCATTTTGGTCTTGTATAACCTTCTTAAGTTCCTCTATTGCTTTATCTTTGTGTCCCTTGTGTGGTTTGCATCTTGCCTGATCTCCTTCTTGATCTACTGAAGAGTTTTGTATTTTAATCTTTTGAAATCTACCTCTAGTAATTCCAAGAATTTTTCTTCCTCTGGGAGGCTTCCTGGTTCTTTGATGAAGCAATCACGGTCTGCCTCTTTATGTGATTTGATATTGATTTCTGTCTCTGAGCCGTCAATAAGTGATTATATTTACTTATTTTATGTTTGCTTATTGTGTCCTAGCTTCTTGTTTTGATATGCCCAAATATGCTGGTCCTGTGAGCTACTTTGAGTATTGGTGTCTTTGAAGCTCTCATATCTATCACCAGGTGGTTAGAGCTGCTACTAGGTATGTGAGCCCAAGGGTCAGTTTACTTTTCTTGTGTGGATTCAACTCAGGTGTCCAGGACATCAGTCACCGAGTGTATGGTACAGGCTCTCACCTACAGTCCTAGACAGGCAGGGCTATGTAGGGGTGATTGGAACAGGTGTAGATATCTGGCTACAGTAGGGGCTTATGTGCTGAGCATGGTAGGGGGCTGATGGCACCCCTGAGTGCCTGGATGGAAGGTGTGTCCCTATTTAGGGGGGTGGGTTTTGCAGCCGGCCTTTGGGCACCCAATACTGTTGGCTGTAAGGACTGAGAGGCACCATTTATTCTCAGGTCCCTGTTGTGGGTGGCTAGGTGGAGCCACCAGTCCTCAGGCCCTTGATTTGGGTAGGTGATGACCCTGCTTAATGGGTAGAAAAAATGGGTAGGGTGGTGTCAAATGTCACAAATCTACCACTCCCCCTTATCTGTTGCTGTTGACAATAGGCTTCAGGCATATATCCTGTTGTACTATGCTAATAAGAGCCTAGGTTGTTGAAATGGGCCCAAGCAGGTCTATGCAGGAGTGAAAGACATTCAAAGTCCATGTACCCCTTGTGCCTGTCCCTAGGCAAAGGGGCTGGGCCAGCCTTGAGGTCCCAGATTAGGGAAGCCAGTAGACTATTTTTTCCTGTTTGTTTGTTAATTTGTTCCCTCCCCAAAGCCTGAAAAATGGCTCGGAGTGTGCAAAGGTCCTGCTTCCACCCCAGGGGGCGTGGCAATTGCTGAAGCCAGACCAGGACTGTAGCAGAGTGGCAGGGGGCAGGCGAATGGGAGAGTGTTTCTTCCCAGAGGGAGAAGGGTTTTTTTGATTACATGCAGTAGGTTAGATACTTGCACTTAATTTTGGGGGATCCAGCACCACTTCCCTCTGGCTCCAGAGGCTTGTGCAGACTCTCAGCCACTTGGTTTTTCCAGGTGTGGAAAAAGCGTCCTAAGTGCTACTGCTTGCCTCAGCCTTTGTGCGCCGGCCGATCCAGACTGAAGGGTGCCTGCCGACCAGGTCAGGTCTGGCAAATCCTAGCTGCTTCTGAAGTGTCTCTCCCTCTCCCTGCCACTTAGTCTGACTCCTCATCTTTGTCTTTGATGTTAAAAGCTTCTGGATTTTCATATATAATCGATTCACTTGTTTTTTCAGGTCTTTGTTTTAAGAGGGACCACAGGAAGCTCTGACTACTCCAACATCTTGGCCCCACCTCCTCCAGCGTCATTTCTATCACCAAGGCCATACTTTCCAACTACTGATCATTCTTTGATTCCAATTTTTGCATTCCAGTCACCCATAATTAGTAATACATCTTGATTGCATGTTTGATCAGTTTCAGACTGCAGAAGCTTCTTCATCTTTGCATGAGTGGTTGGTGTGTAAGTTCGAATAATAGTCATGTTAACTCCTCTTCCTTGTAGGTATATGGGTTTTGTCCTATCGCTGACAGCACTGTACTTCAGGAGAGATCTTGAAATTTTCTTTATGACAATGAATGTGACACCATTCCTCTTCAATTTGTCATTCCCGGCATAGTAGACCATATGATTTCCAATTCAAAATAGCCAATACCAGTCCACTTAGGCTCACTAATGCCTAAGATATCTATCCTCAAGCGTTCCATTTCATTAAAGCAGGGGAATAAAATACAAAATGGTATTTAAAGAGATGTAGAAATATTAATTAAAATAGACTTACTGTAATGCCAAGGATATCATCACTTCTGAAAATTGAATTAAACACTGAATGTCAATGGTGAATTAACATAAATAGACTTATCTATCCTCCTCCAAGTGCTTTTTTATCCACAAAATGTGTAATACATGATGATTAACCAAAGGTAATGAGTTCCAGCCAAAACCCAATAAAATTCTTCATAATTCTAATACAGGAATGCATTTAGGTCAAAGAATATTAACAGAAAAGCTTCTGTTGCTGAAAGGGCAAGCAGAGTGAGCTTTTGGATAAGTGTTCTAAATTGGCTTAATTGTTCCTTTCTTGATCTATTATTCATGATAATTCAGAAAACCTCTGTGATGCAAGTGAAACTGCTTTAATTACAGTCATGTCAAATATGTAGGCCTTTTGTAAAAAAGTTTATGTGGCATGTGAAAGAGAAACTTGTAGCCTAGTTAAAAGCTAGTATCTTAGGATGAGAACTTTCTTTTTCTTCCCCAAACAATAGAATTTTCTTGAACGCATGCAGAATGGGAGCTCGGTTCTAGAGGCATGGTGATGTTGAAGCTCCTCTGCTAGGGGCTCAGTATCCAGCTTTTTATTTTTTCCTCAGCACACATTGCTTCTGAAAACCCACAGATATATAAAACCTACTGTTAGAGAATTTCATCGCATGTGTAATGGGGCCATTGCACTACATTAAAGACTCTTAAATGAAACAAAATGGAAGAAGAGCTATTGTCAGTGAAAAAGAGAACAAAATACTATGGCAAAAATAAATTTTATTTTCACCCTGGTTTGACCCTTTAGTGCATTAGTTTTTTAAAAAATACACTCTGGAATGCAGTTTTTTATTCATTGAATTTAACTCACTATTAATGGAACCTGTCACTAAAAATACATTTCAGGAACCAAGTGCCCTCTTTTGTATACAGCCCTTGAAATATATGGCTAAGTCCAATGTTTAAGTTTTTCAAAGTGGCTCTGATCCAAAACTGGGTTAACATTTGCACTTTCTCTGAAGCGAGACTCAGAGATGCAAGTCAAACAACCTTTTGAGTAAATGCAGCTGGTGGATTTTAGCATTGCCAGCTGGCTTCAAATGGGCCACTGTTCCCTCTGTCATGATGAGCCCTTGCTAGTCATTTCACCTGTGTCTGAATTCATAAATCAGTGCTTCTCGAAGTGTGGTCCCTAGAGCAGCAGCAACATCTGGGAACTTACTAGAAATAGAAATTCTCTGGACCCCTCAGCCCTACTTAATCAGGACCTCTGGTGCAAGGCCCAGGAAGACATGCTTTAACAAGTCCTGCAGGTGGCGGTGATGCATATTAACTTTTGAGAACCGCTTTTGTAGATGTTCGTTTCAACTTGAGTATCCAGGAATTTTATCATTTAAAATTAGCAGCTCCCATTTTTATGATCATTTTTTGTTAGTCAGGTAAAGGTGAATGATTTCAACTGCTTAAGGGGTATAAGGTTTTATTTTAGAGTGTTGAAAATGTTTTGGAACTAGGTAGAGATGTCACTGAGTTCTTCACTTTTAAATAGTTAATTTTATTTTATGTAAACTTCAGCCCAGTAAAAAAAAAAAGATAGAAGCGAAAGCACTGTGTGAAACACAGTGCTTTAGCCTATCAGTTTAAATAACAAACATGCAGATTCTTTTTTAAAGTAAATGATTTCTCTTTCTCTCCAACCCCTAATCATTCTTATTTTGAGTATATCCTAATTTTAATTTTTTCTAGACACATGTAATACGATGTATTTTAATTACAAAATTAAAAGTTACCCAAATATACATGGAACGTAGAGTACTCATAAAACTATGATTTGAGTGCCTATCATGTAATGTTTCTAGTCAGAGTTTCTTGAGTAGTCAAACAATAATTTGCAACTAACAGTTTGCAACACAAGAAAATTACTATTTGAATGACTGTCGTTATTAGGGTGAGGATTATAAATGACAAAGAACAAGCAAAAACCACACTTTTTAAAACAAATAACACCTTGCCCTTATGTTGGACAACTCAAGAGGGTCCATTCATACTGTTTTCTGTGAGTAGAAGTTTTTTTCTTATGGGATATAACATAAAATATCCTATTTTATAATAGGATCTGAATGGTGGCTCCTGGAATTGTGGAACGTACAGGTCTCAGGTATTAACCTTTGTTGAGTACAGAATTTTGTGGATATTGAACGTAACTGTTAGAAATATAATCCGTTTTTTTTGTAAACTTACTAGGAAAAAAATTCTCTGAAGTTTCACCAAATGTAGGAAACAACAATCAAGACTTAAAATATGTTGGTAATATTTATTTTTTATATTTCATTTATTGCTGTTGTTGAGAATATGCATCACAAAAACAAAAAAGAAAAATCCAAACCCTTTGCCTTTGAGTTGATTCTGCCTCCTGCTGATACATAGCAAAACATGCAGCGATTCAACAGCTTCTATCTGTACCATTTAGTGACATTGCTAACATTCTCTGAGTTGTGCAACCATTCTCATCCTCTTTTACTGAGTTGTTCCTCAACCCATTAACATAAATTCACTGTTCCCTAAGGTTCCTATCTAATCTTTCAAGTTGCTGTTTTCACTTTGATCCCATATAGATAATTCTTAAAAGAACATAATGCTCAAGGCAGACTTCTTTTATTAGTTAAGCTAAACTGTTTAGTTTTGAGAAGACTTCAGGGGATACTTTAGGCTTAAGGTTTAAAGATTGTCTCAGGGCAATAGTTTTAGGGTTTCACCCAACCTTCATGGCTCCAGGAAGTCTGGAGTACATGAGAATTTGAAATTGTATTCGTTATTTTCTCCTTTTTGATCAGATTCTTCTATAGAATCTAGGACCAAAACATTCGGTGGTAGTAGCTGGGCACCATCCAGTTCTTTTGGTCTTATGGCAAACAAGACAGTTGTTCATGGAAGCAATTAGCCACACATTTCATTTCCTCCTCCTATACCTGGCTCTCCTTCTTCCTCTGTTGCTCCAGGCAAATCAAGACCAATTATTGTGACTTGGATGGCTGTCTACAAGCTTTCAAGACCCCAGGCACTACGTGATAAACTAGGATGTAGAACAGGAGCACTAAGCGTGTTTTTAGGCCAATTAACTGAGATGTCCCAGGAAACTATGACTCTAAACCTCCAAACCAAGAAGCCAAATCCCATAAGGTTTTTGTTGTCCATAAGCAGCCTCAGCAACTACTCTTTCTTCTTTTTTTTTTTTTGTCATTATTGTAAATATATCTCTTAGACAGCATTGGCCAGTTCAACTTTTTATGGGTGTACAACTTGACAGCAATTACAATAATCTGCTGTGCAACCCTACCCTTAACCAATGCAATATTTCCATCACTATGAACACCCACTTTCTCCCTCCCTACCAACCCCAGTAACCACAAATATTCTTCTCTATACATTTGTCTTTTCTCGTTTTTTTATATAAGTGAATATGTATATAATATGTTAAGCATAAAATATACCCACTCCTCATTTATTGACGTGGTTAGGGTTCCAAAGATCAGGCCATTATGTGAAAATCAGCATTATGCAAAAATGGAGGATGACCACATCAGATCACAAAATGAAGGATGACTACACCATTACATAACTGCCAAACTACATTATTACACAACTGCCAAACCACTGAGAATCATGGCCCAGCCAAGTTGACACATAACCTTAACCATCACAGTGTTACTCTTGTCTCACACCTTGGCATTCGTTACAGCCAAACATACATCATTAATGCACCAAATAGTCGGCTAGTAGATTTTTTACTGTTTTTATAAATACAAAGTGTCATGTAACAAGGTACTCGGTAAGTGAGGAGTTGGTGTGTAAGTGTAGTATTTGATTTTACATAACCCCATAACACCCCTCCTTATTATGTACATAATACATCATAGAATATTGAAAAATATCAAAAGAATATTTAAAAAGACAACTATCTATATCCTCACAACTGATAAATAATGTCTGTTGTATCTCGTGGAAACCCTGGTGGCGTAGTGGTTAAGTGCTACAGTTTAAATCTGCCAGGCACTCCTTGGAAACTCTGTGGGGCAGTTCTACTCTGTCCTATAGGGTCACTGTGAGTCGGAATTGACTCGACGGCACTGGGTTTGGTTTGCTTTTGGTTGTATCTTGTGAATGTATTATGTATGTGTGAACACACACAAACATACACATAGACTAGAGTCAATAACCTATAATATATTCCATTTTGAAACCCACTATTCCCCTTAGCATATCATAATTCTCTTAGCAAGAAGTGTTCTTCTACAATGTCAATACTTTTCTCCGGGTTGCATAGTATTCCAAACTATAGACTTAATTTGTTTAGTCAGTTCCTCATAATTGGATATAACCATTGCATACAGGTTTTCACTGAAGCCTGTACCACCGTGACTAACATCCTTACATCTTTATCTTTGTGTTTTTCTCTGATTATTTTCCCACTATATCAATTTGTAAAATCTCAGTTTAAACTAAAAAGTCCTTGTCAGATATTTTCCCCAGTTTCTCGTGTTCATTTTGATTTTGCTTTTAGTGTATTTTATGTTCAACATTTTCTTTCATGGTATTGTCTCCTATCCCAGTATTGCATAAATATTTACCTATGTTTTCATCATTATGATTTTGTTGCTTACATTTACCTCTTTAATCTATTTGGCCATCATTATAATCTGTGAGATGGTAAAAGGATCTAAGTTAATTTTTTCCAAATAGTTAAAAAATTATTTTGTCACCATTTATTGGAGAATACAGTGCTTTCTCCACAGATTTGGAAAAGGAGTTTATCACTATCATTACAGTAAACCGTGTAAAATAGAGCAAGTTGCTTAATCTCTAATGTGCCTCTGTTTATTCTTCTGATACATGAGGATAACGGCACCCCATCAAACGGCTAATGTATAGAAAACATTTAAAAAGTGCCTGACAGAGTAAACACGTGATGGACATTCAACTGCAACTACTACTGTTGTTGTTGTTAGGTGTCTTCGAGTCAGTTCTGACTCATAGAGACCCCATGTACAACAGAACAAAACACTGCCTGGTCCTGCACCATCCTCACAATCATTGCTGTGTTTGAGCCCATTGTTGCAGTGACTATATCCATCCATCTTGTTGAGGGTCTTCCTCTTTTTCACTGACCCTCTACTTTGTTAAGCACCATGTCCTTCTCTAGGGACTTATCTCTCCTGATAACATGTCCAAAGTACATGAGACAAAGTCTTACTATCCTCCCTTCTAAGGAGCATTCTGGCTGTACTTCTTTAAAGACACATTTGTCCATTCTTCGGGCAATCCGTGGTGTATTCAACTACTACTACTATTACTTACTATTATTTTATTTAACTGAATATGCTACTGTTGTTTTTAGAATATTTACATTTATTTTCATAAATGAGACAGTGTTATTTGTGCTTATGTTAACTTTGTCAGGATTTTAAATGAGGAACTTGATAACTTCATTAAAAAAAAAAATACTACATCTTTTTATTCCTGTGTTTTGAAATATATAGTTTTCCCTTCCTATGAAAATTTGACAGAATTCCTCATATGAGCCCTGAATCTTCCTTTAGATGCTATTGTTCTTAGCTACTGTTGAGTCAGGCCTGACTCATGGCCACCCCACGCACAGTGGAACGAAAACACTGCCCAGTCTTGTGCCATTCCCATTATTGCTAGCGGATCAGGCCTTTCTGACCCACAGGGTTTTCATTGGCTGATTTTTGGAAGTAGATCACGAGGCCTTTCTTTCTAGTTTGTCTTAGTCTGGAAGCTTTGCTGAAACTTGCTCAGCATCATAGCAACATACAAGCTTCCAAAGACAGATGAGTGGTGGTTGCATACGAAGTACATTGGCCAGGAATTGAACCCAGATAGCCAACATGGAAGCCAAGAATTCTACCACTGAACCAGCAATACCTTTTTCTTTAATATAACACCTTAAAAACCATGGCAAGATTTTGCTTGTTTTCGATCCATTAAAAATTCTCCCTCATTTGTGTCAATTTCATTAAATGTTTTCTCAAATGAATTGCGGGAGAATATGCCTAAAGGTACACACCAGTAACGAAGTTGTCAAAATAGTCTAGGCAAGAGATAATGGTGCCCCAGTAATGGTTGCCATCAAGTTGATTCTGACTCATAGAGACCCTATACAACAGAGTAGAAGAGCCCCACAGAGTTTCCAAGGAGCAGCTGGTGAATTCAAACTGCCAACCTTTTGGTTAGCAGCCCAGCTCTTAACCATTCAGCCACCAGGGCTCCCCAGTAATCTCAGTGTCAATAAATAACAGCATCATCTTCCCGGTTGTTAAAGCCAAAACCTGGGAGTCACCCTAATTCCTCACTTTTCTTTAGTACCACCTACCACTATCCCCAGAACCCATCATCAAGGCCCTTGGCCTCCATGCTCAAATCGCATCCACTTCTCCCCACCTCCTTTGGTTCTTCCTTAGCAAACCACCATGAAATTGACTTATGAAATACAGTAGCGTCCTAAGTGGCTTACCTGGCTCCAGTTTTGTACACAATGGACAAAATGATCTTCAGAAAATATAAATCAAATCGTGTCACTCCCTGCATTAAACATCACAGCTTTTCACTCTTTCAAGAAGAATCCAAACTCCACGCCTACAGGAGCCTACCTGACTTGGCCTAGAACTTGCCACCCTCCCACCTCATCACAGACTCCTCTCCCCTCTATTACTGTGTTCCAGTCTCTCTGGCCTTCCTTATGTGCCTTGAACAAGCCAGTGTATTCCCACCTCAGAACATTAGCACTTTGCCTGGAACATTCTTTCCCCAAAACTTTGTGTGACACCTCCTTCTGTCATCCAGCTCTTGTCATATTGGTCCTTCCCTGACCACCCAATCTGAAGTTTTCCTCTCCACCCCATCCTTTTGAGTTGACTTTAAAACCGGTTCCCATAGAGCCAGTTCAGACTCGTGGTGACCCCATGTGTCAGAGTAGAAAATATTCTCTGTAAAGTTTTCAATGTCTGTGAACTTTGGCAGGTAGAGTGCCAGGCCTTTCTTCTGGGTGGACTCAAACCACCAACCTTTTGGGCAACAGCTGAATGCTTAACTGTGCTGCTCCATTCTATTTTTTTCATAGGTCTTACTACTCTCTGAAATTTTCTTATTCATTATAGTTTTTTGTTTTGTATTGCTCATCTACCATTCAAACCTTACATGCGTTGTTCACGTGTGCCTTCAATGACATGCATTGGATGAATGAGTGTGTGAATGAATGAATTCAGAATGATAAGAAAGGTATGTATTTGAGTGATTTAAAAATGAGAATTTTCCAAAAATTAGACATAAAAATGACTAGTCTGTTTGGGGAGCTGAAAATATGCTATATCTTGATCTGGGCGTGATCACAGGGCGTGTGCAAACGTAAAGATGAACAAACTGTATGGTGTGCCAGCCGTATACTTAAGATTAATGCACTTTACTGCATGTATGTTATCTCTTACTTAAATACATTTTTAAAAACTCTCTTTAAAATAAAGAAAGCGCAAAGCTTAAATCATGTGCCTAACTCAAAATTTTCCATTTTCCTGTAGCCTAATATTCATATGCAAATTAAAATTTTCTTTGAAAATGAGATTTGGGATTTTGTAAAGATTTTTGGCTCTACTGCCTGGCTGACAAACAAAATTGCCCTCTCTACTCAAGATTGTAAATGGACTTCAAAATGAGCTGGTAATCAACTCTGGCTTAAAGGAAAAGGGTATGCGCACGGAGCAAACTTATTTCAGCTCAGAAAACACTTTCTCATTTGATGTTCCATCACTCACCTAAATTAGATAGCTTTACATTACCATGTGACATCTGTTAAATATCTGAATAAGAAAATACTTCCTGATGTTATAGATAATGATACTTTGATTTATAAGATGGTTTCTTGCATAAGACACTAATGCCTTTCATTAAACGTTTCAGAAATGCAGTTTATAAAAACACAAACATGAGTCATTTGGCGTAATGGCATGCACAGTGTAGCAACTCAAATATTTTCTGAGTAAATAAATGAATGAATGAGAATAAAAAATGAAAATATTGGAGATAATTGTTTGGATTCTGAACAAAGTCTTATTTTAATTCCACTTTCTAATATTTCAATGAACTCAATATTTATTTTACCATAATCAGAAGACTGCAATAATTATCAATTAGTTATACAACACTGATGGCCTGTGAAATTCAGCATTATGAGCTCTTGAAATGTTTTGAGATATATAAATATAGACGTCCTCATCTTTTAAGTATACCCTAGAAAACTGGCTCTAGCATTTATTCCTGGAACTTTTTTGAGCTAAAGAGAAGTTACATGTGTTTCTCCCATTCCCTGCCAAAATAAGAAAAGCTTTATTGACTTGAAAGTGTTATTTTGCACCAACTCTTTTCTCACTCACTTTCACTCACTCACACAGCAGACAAGTCAGTAGAGCAAAAACAGAGTTGGCTATCAAGGATTAGGCTATTGATTTAAAAAAATGATTTAGGTAGACCTTTTTTCATTGTAACTGTGTGTTTCCCTCTGATGCTGGACCAGGGTCAAGCATATGAATTTATATTCCAGAACATCAGTATGAAAAGATCAAAAGGTGGAAAACCCCCAGCATTTGGATGAAGTCTGAGGGATAAGGTTGAGCTAAAGAAAATTAAGGATTAAAAGTCATTGTGCCAGGTCAAATGTATCCTCTCTGGTGCCACAGTGGTTAAGAGTTTGGTGGCTAACCAAAAGGTCAGCAGTTCGAATCCACCAGCCGCTCCTTGGAAACCCTATGATGCAGTTCTACTCTGTCCTATAGGGTCTCCACAAGTTGGAATCAATTCGATGGCAACAGGTTTAAAGCCATGCAAGGTATAAATGCTGACAACCAAATCAGCCTCTGCTGTTTTCATCATCTTCTTTTCTTTCAATTTACTACCTATCATTAGACCCATAAAACTTAATCACCCTCTAGAAGTAAAAATACTTTGAAGTTTTCTTCCAAAACACTAATTCCATGATTTACATATTTATTCTGTCCAAGGCATAGGTCAACTTTTTGAAAGCTTGGTATGCACACCAGTCAGGGTACACAGGTATTCTAGGGACACATAGATAAACATCTGTATTTTTTTTTAATAACAGCTTTTTGAGATACACTTTTAAAGTGTACAATTAGAGGATTTTAGTATATTTACAGATTTATACAATTATCACAGCTTATAATTTTAGAAAATTTTCATTATCCTAAAAAGAAACCCCTTACCCATTAGTTATTACCCCCATTCTAACCTGTCCCATGTGCCTGGAAACCTACCTTATATTAATCTACTTTATATTTCTATGGATTTTCCTGTTGTGGACATTTCATATAAATAGATTCATACAATATGTGGTCTTTAGTGAATGACTTCTATCACTTAGCATAATATTTTCAAGACTATTATCTCTTACAGTTGTATCATATGGTAGACAGCATACAGTTGTATCTTATTTTTTATTCATTCCACTATTATTTGGCTATTGATTAGAATGTTTTATCCATTTATATTTAATGTAACTACAGATAAGGTAGGATTTACACCTGTCATTGTCCAATTTGTTTTCTCTATGCCTTCTGTCTTTTTTTCCCCTACTGCCTTTTTTTGTGTAAAATAAACATTTTCTAGTGTACCATTTTAATTCCCTTGTTGTTTCTTTTGTCATTTTTTTTAGTTATTTCCTTAGTGGTTGCACTGAGGATTACAATTAAAACAATTTAGTTAAGATTACCTAGTATAAACTTTATTTAAATAGTATAAAATGACTTTGCTCTTCCCCTCCTTTATGCTATTATTATCATATAAATTACATCTTTATAGATGGATTATAAGTCCATCAACACAGTTTTATAATTCTTGACATTTTTGTGCTTTTCATTTATATTGGATAGAAAAGAAAGAGTTACAACAAAACATACATTTATACTGCCTTTTATATTTGCCAATTTTTTTTTTTTTTTTTTATGTGGTTACCTTACTGGTGTGGATTCAAGTTATTAGATAATGTCCTATCATTGCGCTTAAGGAGACTATTTAATATTTCTTGCAGGACAAGACTGCTAGTGAAACACTCAGTTTTGTTTTGTTTTGTTTTATCTGGGGATATCTTAATTTTTTCTTCATTTTTGACAGATAGTTTTGCTCTGTATAGAATTCTTGCTTGACAGTCTTATTCTTTGAATATGTCATCCCACTGCCTCCTGTCCTCCATGGTTTCTGATGAGAAATCTGCAGTTAATCTCATTGAGAATTCCTTGTAAATGATTAATCTTTTTTTTTCTCTCTCTCTCTTTCTGGTTTCAGAATTCTTTTCTTTGGTTTTTGACAGTTTGGCTGTGACGAGTTTAGGTGTGGATCACATTAAGTTTATCCTACTTGCAGTTTGTTGAGCTTCTTGGATATGTATATTAATGTTTTTTTTTAATCACATATATATTTTTTATCATATAACTAATGGGTAAGGGGTTTCCTTTTAGGATGATGAAAGTTTTCTAAATGATATTTTTATCTTTTTTGGCCATTATTTTTTCAAATCCTCTTTCTACTCTTTCTTTCTCTCCTCTTCTTTTGAGAATACCTTTTCGTGTACATCAATATACGTGATGGTGTTCCATAGGTCTCTGAGACTCTGTTCATTTTTCTTCATTCTTTTCTCTGTTACTCAGGCTGCATAAAGTCAATTGACCTATCTTCAAGTCTGATTTGAAAGTGTTATTTTCTTCTGCCTATTCAAATTTGCTGCTGAGCCCCTATAGTGAATTTTTCATTTTAGTTAATTTTCAACTCCAGAATTTCTATTTGGCATTTTAAAAAATATATTTATAATTTCTATCTTTTTATCCATACTCCCTATTTGATAAGACAACATTATCATACTTTTTAATTCCTCAAACATGGTTTCCTTCAGTTCTTATAGTCTTTGTCTACTAGGTTCAACATCTATCCTTCTTCAGGGGGAAAAAAAACCTATGGACTACTTGTTTTCCTGTATACAGGCTATAATTTCTTGCTTCTTTGAATGTCTCCGAATTTTTTTTATTGAAAATGAGCGTTTTAAATAATATGATGTGGCAACTTTGGATGTCAAGTTAACCCTTTCCCCAGGGTTTATTGTTTTTGCTGTTGTTTTGCTATTTGTTTGTTTAGTAATTTTTCTGGACCAATTCTGTAAAGCCTATATTCTTGTCACATGTGTCCACTAAAGTCTCTGCCCGATTAGCTTAGTAAACATCTTATTTCCTCAAATGCCTTGAACAAAGAAATTCCCTACCTTTGCTGAGAGACTCTGCATGTTTGGGGGCATGGAGTAAATGCTCCAACAGTATACAACTCTACCTTCACCTTAATTCTCTGCTTTCACAGAGCCTCAGGGTCATCCAGAGGTGAGAAACTAGTGCATTCTCAAGTCTTTCCAGGTCATTTGCATAGGTCTACACATATTCGTGGCCTTTTTAGACCCCAAGATTATACTGAATATTTTCAAAGCTCCCTGTGGATTTCTCATTCCCCAGATTTTCTTTTTAAGCTCTTTAGTCAGCCTCTTAATTACCCCATATTTTTGTATTGTTACCTCAGGCAGCTGTGATGTTAATTACTGTTGATTTAAAAAAAAAAAAAAAAAAACCGAGGATAGGGCTTTTCTTACCAAGAAAGTTCTGAGTCAGACCAAATAAAGACAAGTCCTATGAATTGGACTTTTCTAAGGAACTTAACAGGTCCAATAGTGACAATTTTATGGGGTTGGTGCTTTTTGAGGAGCTCTGTCACGTTATATCTCTCTACCTCACCAATAAGTGCTAGGCTGCTGATTTTTACAACTACCGTAGCCGTCATACTGCTGGTTTCCAAGGTTACTGTGGAAATGTGGAGCTGGGGAAATAGGGCTAGAGATAGCTGAAGTTAGTATGTCACAAAGTTCACTGTTTTTATCAAGATTCAGCTACTTTTCTGAATATGAACTCTTCCTGCAAGACTTCAGTTTATTTCTGGAGTTCCAAAAAACTTGAATTTGACATTTTTTGCCAGTATTCTTATTGCTTTACAGTGAAGTGGATTTTTGGAGGCCCTTATTCTACCATTCCAGTAGTGCTTCTCCGAACATGTGTATTTTAATGACTTGTATACCAGTTTTTATGCATATTGTTCATTTATGGATGTTTTTCCAAATTATGATGATGTTTTTCCAAATTATGATGATGTTTTTCCAAATTTGATAGTGATAAGAAGTTTCATTTTATGTAACTATATTTTAATTTAAGACAGTTGCCAAATTAAAATAAACCTTAATTAAATGATGAACCATCAGCATTTAAGAATGTTTTTCACACTTTCTAGAAAATCAACCTGGGCTCAATATACTTTAAGGAAATTTACACTTTTATTTCAAATTTTTTTAAATATTAATTTATATAGGGTTACGTGGAGTGGGAAAGTGGATAGAAGTTGGCACACATCACATACTTGTGCCAAGTCCTATATGGAAGTACTTTTTTATTTTAAGCTAAATACCTTTGTGTTTCCAAGGATAAGAAAACATGTATGAAAGAGATAAAAATGGTGTCATTGGACCATATCTTCTTGAATTCTTGCTTGTGAGATACAAGGAAATACTTTGGTTTTGATAAAGCTAAGCCTCAGTGTTTAAAATCCCTTATATAAGGTAAAACAAACAAACAAAAAGCATCAATATCCTTAACGAGGGGTCTTACTAGAAAAGTTTCAGCTGTGGGTAGTTCATTCACATCAGAGTACCCCTTTATCAGCCTGGGTTGGTTATTTTAAAATGTTAGATGCCTCTATAAAGAATTTATTTTTATAATAAAAAAAAAAAATGAGTTCCTTAATCCCTGAAAACATGACTTCTGCATGTGTCCCATTTCCAAAACATGTAAAAACTACTTTTTCCTGAGGGCTAGAATTACCAGGAAGGCTCTGGTAACATGGACTAGAAGAGATTTAATTGGCCAATACAATTTATGGCGTTTTACTGGCTGAGTTTTTAACTATGATGAAATATTCAGTGCTGTTTGATCAACTTTCCTATTGTGTCCACTGGTATTTCAAAAACATTTCCATAGCTTTAATCATGTGTATGCAAACTCTCAAGAAATGTAGTTACCCCAAGTTTTGTCTGTTGAGAAACCGACTATCTTTAAGTCTTACCCTTTTTAACATCCTTAAGCACACCTAGGCTCCCTCATTCTGTACTTTAAAAACATTCTTCCCTTTATTTACTCTGTCTATGCATTTTTCTTCTTTACCAGATCTTTATCACCTTTAGGGCATAGACTATGCCTCATTCATAATCATAACCCTAGCATAGGGAATGGCAGTAAAGGTATAACATTTATTGAATAAATGGCGGGGGGTCGGGGGTGAGGAGGTACAAACACAAGAACAGGTGAAAGAAATATTTTATGGTATTTGTAAAGCTTTCTGGAATATTTTTGGTGGTATTAGTGAATCAATTTTTATACTAAAAGTCACTTAAGTGCAGCATGCCTGGGAGTCTATGATATAAAATTCTAAAGGCAGTTTTGAAGAAAGCAATCCTTAAGTCCTCATCTTTGCAATTCATTGGAGGGGCAAGGTGGGAAGAAGGGTGGTATATAAATGACAGCTTGTTGTTACCCCTCACTCCAATGGTATGGAATTTCGTGTCTCATCTTCTCTTGCCTTTATTTATTTGCTTGTACCATAAAGTCATCTTCTGTACCATGATCCTAGTTGAATTCCAGTGGTTTCACCAGGAGGCCTCCATTACCATCTGATTTACATATCCCAGAAGCACTAAATCCTATGTTTCCTAGGGGCATAGGATTACCATGGGCCACTAAACCCCACAGACCTGTAGGCTATTCCACACCCTTCTGCCCTAATTACTGGCTGAGCCATATGTCCCAGGTTATTTGATTCCTCTGTGCCACAGAGGGCTTTAGCCCTTTCTCCAGCACAGCTTCATTACACAAAAATTTAACTACCATCGTAGTTAACAAAACAGAAGTACTTCCTGTGTACAAAGAACATTTTTTGAGACAATCTCGAGGAAGTCACCATCTATTAATGACTTTCGAGGGAGGACTTTTGTTCCTAACTGGATACCATATTGAAACATGACTCCCAGATATGGCCCTGCTTAAGGTCTGATGTGAGATGTGTGGGCACAAGGCTGTTGTTTGCTTTCTTTTAACCACAGAGCAATAGAGCTTGGAATTGTGAGTACTGGCTCTACTGTGTACATTAAAGGAAAATCCTGGTGGCATAGTGATTAAGTGCTACAGTTACTAACCAAAAGGTTGGCAGTTCAAATCCACCAGGTGCTCCTTGGAAAATCTATGGGGCGGTTCTACTCTGTCCTATAGGGTCGCTATAAGTTGGAATTAACTCAACAGTAATGGGTTTAATGGGTGTACATTAAATGTCTAAATATACTTCTTTTTAATTATTTCTCAAAAAGAAAAGTTTAAAGGTTCTTAAAGGAGTGTCCAGTACTGCTACTATCCTGAATTTGTAATTTCCCCTATGCATTAACACACTTAGCCAAAAAGGCAACCATGTAAAATGCCACCATCATTTGTGGCATTTTTATTCAAGTGTTCGGGTATTATAGCACCACTACTGCAGAGCCATTTCAGGGGAGACAGCTTCAGAAGGCCTTCTGGGAGTGATGAGTTCAACAGTAAATGACACTTGGGTACTGAGGTTCGGGAACCTGACTGTGAAGTATTATTCGTGCCCATTAAGCATACCTGTGAATATTATAATTACCTCACTAGGGGAATTCAGAGCATGGTTATGACCAGGCTTCCTTCTGGGCTGTCTGTTAACTTTTAGCCAATTCTTATGTTTTAATAAGTCTAGCATTCGTGAGCCAAAAGGAAACAAATATTACTGTTGCCAAGTTCCTATCTAAAATAAAGCTTGATTCTTAGTTGTTTAAAAACATTATATCCTTGATGTTACAGTAACATATTTAGAGTAAATTGTCTTTGAAAACATTTGCCAAGTACACAAAAGAATGACGGCAAAAAAAAGTCTTTAAATTGAATATTTTTGTAATATCAAGTTAATGAAGGCCTCGCCACACATGACAATAAACAAAAAAGTAATGAAAAAGATTGATAGACTTGAAAAGCAAAAAAATAAAAATTTCTATAAGGGAAAAATACATCATAACAAGCGTTAAGACAAATGGTACACTTGGAAAAAATATCGCAACATATATGACAGGCAAAAAAAAAAGGGTTAATAAAAAAACAAGTCTACTTATAAGACAATAAGAAAAAGAGAAATATAGTTCAGAATGTATAAGACATGCGAATGGCAAATGAATAGGAAGTGTTGCTTACCATAATTAGTAATTTTAAAAATGCAGATAAAAATAATAGATCATTTTTCGTTCATTAGATTATCAAAGATGAAAAGACTGGCAATAATCTGTGTTGGTGGCAGTATGGATATCATGTGTTATGAGGTTATAAACTACTAGAGACATTTTAGAGACCCGTAGCCAATATGTATCACAAGTTGAAATAAGCATACCCTTCTGCCCTATAGTTTCATGCCTGAGAAGTTATTCCAAGTAGATAATCAGTCAAGTGTACATGAGACATATAAATTCATTGAAGCATTGTTTAAACCTGCCCAATGATAAGAGATGTGTTAAATAAATTACAGTGCATCTATACAGTGGAATGGAGTCCTTGGGTAGTACAGTTAACGTACTTGGCTACTAAATGAAAGATTGGAAGTTCTAGTCCACCCAGAGAGCCCTCAGAAAAAAGACCTGGCAGTCTACTTTAGAAGAACCAGCCACTGAGAACCCTATGGAGCACAGCTCTACTTTGACACACATGGAGTTGCCATGAGTCAGAATCCACTTGATGGCAACTGGTTTGGTTTTTGGTTTTATACAATGGAATGCTGCAAAATCAATTAAAAAGTCAGTATATGTCTGTATTTATAAAGATTTCCTTAATATGTTGATAAGTAGGCAAGTTACAAACAAATATGGGTACCTGGACCCTATTTATATGAAATTAGTTGTATGTATAATTTAGGTGGTGGATGATAATTTATGTGAAGAAATGTCTAGAATTGCCCTATCTAATTTAATTTGGTAGTCACCGGTTACATATGGCTATTTAAATTTTAATTAATTTAAATTAAATCAAATTAAAAATCAGTTTCTCAGTTGCATTAGCCACACTTCAAGTATTCGATATGCACATGTGGCTAGTGACTACTGTATTGGTTAACACAGATATGGGAGAGTTCCATCATCACAGAAAGTCTAGAAAGTTGTTCTCCAGCATGTTTTCAGTGGCTGCTTCTGGCTAATGAGTCAGAGTCAATTTTATTTCATCGTGTTTTTCTGAATTGCTTGAATTTTTTTACAAAGCTATCCCGTATCTTCATACTCAGAAGTGTCTTTCATCTGAGGAAAGTACCACTTAATGATCTCACTACATAGAAATCAAGAGTGCTAACTTTTTGTTTTAGTTCCTTGCAGTCTTATCTCATTGCCATTGAGTCAATTCCAACTCATGGTAACCCCATGTGTTACAAAGTACAGCTGGTCCATAGAGTTTTTTTGGCTATGATCTTTATAGAAGTAGATCTCCAGGCCTTCTTCTACCTCTATACTTATAACCCAACCCATAGTCATATACAATTAACATCATCTGATATGTACAAATCTGTAGTGCCACTGATTCACCTAATAATTCCATAAGTGTTTATTCTTTTAAATTCTTCATTAACATGACTTTTAAAAGCTACATACCATTCCATCCTATGTGCTTGAGTGGTTTTGATTATACACGTTACCTTGAAAATGCTACTGAAATATTTAAGAATTTTGCAAATCTTAGATTTGGGAAAACTAATTCATAAGAAAGACAGTGATTCCGGTTTCTTTTGTTACATTTGTAGAGAAACATGTAACATAGCACTCTTTTAAGATGTTGTTTTTGTCCTAAATCACTATTCAAAGCCACCCACCCCGCCCCCATCAAACATCATCGTTTTGGAAATTGACACTTTTTGACAAAGTGCCTTTATGATTCAAGTGTCTCCTTTCATTACTGAATGAAAACGTGCACAGAAATCTTTGTTAACATCTGTCATCCATGGAGACTTATCCAAAATGCGTCCCACCCCTTTAAGTCCCTTTCAAAGTGTTCTGTAGGTGTACGTACTTCATTTGGCTTTTTGGCCTATATTACAGAGAAAAAATATATAAAATATATATTGATGACACCTCCATCTTTTCAAGCCCAAAACTCAATCCATCATTAGATGAAGCTGATTTTTCCTCTTGGATATCTCTCAAATCTATCCAGCTACCCCCTGGACCAAGCTGCTTAGCCTCTGCCACCAGAAACACTGCAGGTACCTCCCCTCCTATCTGTCCTCCACATTTTAGCATACTAAGTGCTGTCCTTCCCCTGCTTAAAATACCCAATGGCTTCCCTTTGCTCAATGGCTTAGAACTCCTTAACAAAGACAGACCACATATCCTACCCAAGTCTGGCTGCCTGGCTATCCCTTAGGTTTCATTTCAATCTTCTCTGCTAGTTTTTTAGTTTCTCATATTTCCTGCTCCTCCTCCTGCCATAAGCATACGTAGTTCTTTTGCTGAAGCGCCTCTCGTGGCCCCTCCTCCACCTGATTAAGACTCTTATATGTTTTTCAAATTTCAGTTCATCTATTATTCCCTTAAGAAAGCCCTCCCTGAATCCATTAATTAGCTTAGACTCCTCTACTAAGCTGTCATACAGCACTCCTCACTGTGGAAGCTTAACATTTATTTATGAGATTTTTAAACTAATTTAGTGTCTCTTTCTCTCACTGGATTGTAAACACCACTAGGACGAGTATAGTATCTGTTTTATTCATCAATGGAGCTCCATCATCCAGCATAAAGCCAAACAAATAGTAGGTGTTCAATAAACATTTACTCACTGGATGAATAAAGAACTTGAGGCAAAGGTCCACAAACTCTAGGCAAATGCTGAACCTTCTACACAGGAACGTTTGGGGTATCAGTCAATACCAGAGTGTCCTCATAGAAACAGATCCTCTCAGAAGGAGAAAGCATACAAGTCATTATGCTTTGAGGTGAAATGCCCTTATTGTGTTTCACTCTGAGTTCTCTTTGACTATAAATGTATTAGAAGATACTCCAGGATCCAGTTCTATGGGTACAGAACACAGAAAACTTGTGTCTACACAATAAGACATTGTCGAAGAGTGCCCAGAGTAGGGTCCTGAAAACAAGGCCCAAGGAGAGGGATGTGTGACAATAAAACCCATCATGAAGCAGTCTCCTGCCAGGAATAAGGAGGGCAGAGAAGAGGGCCAACATGGAAAAGTTGATGCCTTAAAGGGACTTAGGGTAATGCTGTTCAAACTGAGGCCTTTTCAAGTTTCCCAATAGCATAGCAATCTCTCTTCTTCCAGGTTTTAACGTTTACAGACCACCTTTGGATGCAACCAGTGGTGTGCTGGAGACAGCTCATCCCAGTTCATGAGAGTCACTTAGTAACTTTTTGGTGATTTTGCTTCCAGTTGTTACACATAACCATTATTTTAAATGAAATTATATAAATTATTATAAATTAAACTTTTTTTTTTTTTTTACATTTTACTATTTTCTATGACCTTGAGGTTATTTACAGCTCTTGCAGCTGTATAATGAAATACTATATAGTCGGGTGCTACTGCACATCATTTCCCAGCTCCACGTTCAATGATGTCATGTGGGAACTCGAAATTGGCTGTGGTGGGAGTATTCACACCTTGAAAATCGGCAAATGCTACAATTCAAGGCTGTGGATTTTTATGTGTTTCATTTTTTGGATTCGGGTGTTTGGGTTTTTTTTTTTTTAAGTCTCTGTGAAACATTTACCAGTATTCCACTGAAGGCAACTTGTTCCTGGCCCTATGGAATGTAATTGCAGAAATTACTCAGCAATACTAGGAAATCACTTATAGATTGAAATGAAATTGTAAGCCAACCTTCTAATATTTTCCACATTTCACAAAAAGGTACTAAGTGGGAATCATTAAAGTAAAAAAGGAGAGTATGTGTATCTTCTTAATCCCACTTCTTAGTCTGCTGTGTTTATCCAGCACCTAAGACTGCTTGGAAACTCTGGTGACGTAGTGGTCAGGAGGTACAGCTGCTAACCGAAAGGTCAGCAATTTGAATCCACCAGGCACTCTTTGGAAACTCTATGGGGCAGTTCTACTCTCTCCTATAGGGTCACTATGAGTTGAAATCAACTCAAAGGCAACAGGTTTGGTTTTTACCGGTTTTAAGACAGTGCTTGCTATTGGTTAGCAAATAGTTGAATGAATTAGAGAACTAGAGAAACGTAAAATTTCAGGTAATCCCCTACAATAAGATAGCTTGACTCCTTTAATATATATCTGAGTGACATTACAATTCATCCCAAAACATTTCATGTGTTAAATGTTGTCTTCATAGAAATACTGCCACTATAAACATCTGCCTTCTACGCCATGAGACCAGAACCGGATGTTACCTGTCTACCATTGCTGAACATTTTGATCTCAGATTCTGTAGAAGAATCCTGATCAAAAAGGATAAAAATGAAACAGAATTTCAAATTTACAAAGGAATCCAGAACTTCTGGAGCCATTGAGGCTGGGTGAACACCTGATTCTATTGTCTTAAGATAATCTTTAAACCTTAAACCTCAAACCAAAACTCTTCTCCAAGTCCACTTTGAACCAAACAACAGTTTAGTAAAGTATATCTGCCTTGAGCATTGTGCTCTCTCAAAGGTTTATCTATGTGGGATCAAACGGACGATAGCATCTCAATAGGTTAGATGAGAACCTTAGGTGGCAGTAACTATATGTTGATGGTGGTGAAATAACTTGGAAAGGAATACCAAGAATGGTTACACAATGTCACTGAATTGTATACATAGAATTTGTTGTAATTGTATATCCTTTGCTATGTATATTTTTTTAAAAGATTAAATTTTTTAAGAAGGGAGAAGTGTTGTCTTCTTAGTAAGATGTAAGAAGAACACTTGACTTGCCAGATTCCAAAAGATTCACAAACTTCCCAGGGGAAAACTTTGGTAGATGAGAGAAAAGATGGCTAAGAGGAGAGGAAAAGAGGAAAAAAAAAAAAAGAGAGCAAATGAGATTTGAGAAGGAAGGAAAAACAATTACGTGAAATTAATTAGTACAGGAAAACTGCAAAGGTGTATTAAAAATACTAAAAAAAAAAAATTGTCCTTAGGACACTGAATAATTTCTCCAGATTTTCACAAAATTGAAAGAGCTTCAAACTCCTTGAATTCCCTTTTCATTCCTTGTTTAGAATTGCAATAAAACTTTTGGTGCTAGCCTTGTGGTGTGGAAATATGATTAACCTGTCTCATCTTACTGAATAGGCATATTCATATAACTCTCAAGATAAATTTTCCTCATTGCAAGTTGAGGCCTCAGAGATGACAGCTTTGGGCTTCATGTATAATTTGGTCTTCATGTAATTTGGATGGATAATACGGGATTTTAGAAGACATGTTCTTACTTTCAAAAAGAAAAACACACACAAAGTCATATTTAAGACAGGGCTCATTTAGATGTTACTAGTTATGCCTTATAAAAATAGACATCAAACCTTATCCATCCTTTGAATCGTAAAGAGCTTTATAGTCTGGTGTTCTTAAAGTTATAATTCATTATTGATCTTTATGCATTATGGAATACAGTTAACTCCTGTTTAGAATAATGGAAAAGAGATATAAATAAAGCAAAGGAAATAAATCTAAAAATAATATTTAATCTTAAAATATTTAAGAGCCTTCAGCAAACACATATTCACAACTATATTTAGAAACATAGATAAATTATCCATTTACTTCAAACTCCTTCTGTTACCTATAGTGAATTAATGAGGGGAAATTTCTCATTTTAACTCCTACAACCCTTTACATATTTAATGAGAAAAATATAAATAACAACTAACATTTCTTGGCTGGCTATTTTGCATGCCATACTTAAAATAATCACGTCAGTAACTCCAAAAATTATATGATATTAATTTTTTGTACATGTGGCACTTCACGGTTTGCAGATTAGATTTTGATCTTCACAGTAAGGCTTTAACATGAGCGGGCATTGCCGTTACCACCCACACTGTGCATAAACTAAGCTGAAGCTCAGAGAAAACAAGTGACTTGCCTAATTTTCAAAGCTAGTTGAAATTTATCACTCTTCAAATGATGCTTCCCATGGAAGAGCGAATTAAGGAAAAATTAAAATGTGTGTGTTTAGAATATAGTTAACCAAATATACATACTCCATGTGTACATAAATGCAAACTCAAATCTAGGTTCAACTAGGCAAGACCCAAACTAAGCAAAAAGAAAAAAAAAAATTTATGTATATACTAGATCCTATAAGAGATTATAAGAGATTAAATTATTCATTAAATCCTTTCTTATTGTCTGTCATTTTCCTGCTATTGATTTAGCTTTCAAGTACTCAAAGCTTCTAATATGCTGCCCTGAGAACTTTACATATGATTATTTATTCCTCATAAAAACAGTTTTAAATAGTCACCAGTATTATCCTCATTCTACAGATGAGAAAACTAAGGCATGGAATGATTAAGGAAACTTCTCAGGTCACATTGCTTTTCAATGGCAGAACAAAACTCAGAGCCAGGCAGGTGGATGCTGAGTGTCTTCTGTCTCCCTCCATGTGTCAAAGCCCTTAGCACAGACACGTGGGTTTTCTAGGAACTAGAAAGTGAGCGTTGTGTATGTTTGTCATTATTAAGGAATTATTGGGCCTCTTTTTGGATGTGCTTGATTTTAAATTATGTTCTGGGTTCTAGAAGTCCTTTTGGTAACATCCAACTGTATCAACACATGGGGTTGCCATGAGTAGGAATTAATTGAAGGCAATGGGTTTGGTTTTTTGGTTTGGAACTGTATCAGAGTGTCTTGTGAGGAGGCAGCTATAACTAGAGGGGAAAAATATCTCACCAATAAAGAATTCAACAATCGAGGAGGTGAAGTGGAATCACTCAATGTATCCGGCATTCTTTTAGCAAATAGGCTTCATTATTCTTCTGAATCTCGGGCATATCAATACTCAGAATTGCCTAAAAGCTCTGACCTCCCCTGAAAGTTGAAGGGGAATGTAATGCATTTCGCCCTTTCTGAGGGGGTTTTAAATGGGAAGAAACATATGATGCCTAATTGCCTGCCTCGCACACACTGTTACCCCCGGGGGCATGTGGATTTTTCTGCTCTGGAGTCAGCAAGGGGTAATGGCTGTGCATATGAATTTTGCTGGCTGTTAGGTGATTATATATGTCAAAGAAGGCTCGGGGGGGTGATTTAAAATATGAATGACAACTTATCTATACTTTAGAATTTTTAAGTTTGACAATTGCGGCCTAGATGATGAGGAGCAAGCTTACTGCTGTCTTCATCGACTTTTTGTTTTTAACAGCTCTATTTTTATATTTCATGTATTTCTGCTTTCAGGAATCAGATGATGAAACTTGACTGTTTAGCATCCATGCTTTCCTGGGAAGGCAAGTGGTACCATTAGGCTGTATTTCTTTCCATTCTAATTACACATTTGAATTATTTTACGTTTCTATGCTGGTGTATTTAAGTTTATTCTGCCAGGTGAACTATTTGCACTATTTTTATATAAACTCCACTCAAATTGGATACACTCAGTGACACGCATGGTATGAAAAAGGCTTAGACGTTACAGTCAGATGTATTAGAATTCAAATCTCCCTGCAGAGTATTTTGTAAACTTGAGCAAATACTTCCCTGAACCTCATAGTTCTCTTGCAAGCTGAGAACAATAGCTTTGCAAATTAAATGAGGGAAAAAAATGATAGAAAACTAGAATGGTGCTTGACACACAGTTACAAATTAAAAGAACTTATTGTGGTTATATTTATTATTTTTTTAGTGACAACTAAATAGTCAGGAATCTAAACCTGATAACCTACCTAATGAAATTTCTTCAACTGTGGATCCCATAGTATATACGAAGATCAATGAATATCAGGACAATTTTTATTTATTTATTTATTATTTCTTCTATTCACCCCTTCAACACTGTAAATGGCATTTTATAGCCCACTCAGATTTCATTGGCTCAGCCCTAGAGGTTACCTGCAGAGAGTTTCCAAATAGTCCTCAGAATGTTTTCTGGCCAGAAAAACCACCGAGTTAACACCCCAGGAGCAACTCTCAACCAATGACAGATGGGAGTTTCTAGATAAATAGTCCAGTTTCCAGGCAGTAATGAGTTTTGGGCAATTTGGGACTGATCAAGAAATGACCACAAGAGAGTGTTGCACGTTAAGCTATTTACTGGGGCTGTGTATTCATTGGAGCCCTGGTGGCACAGTAGTTAAGAGCTCGGCTGCTAGCCAAAAGATCAGCAGTTCGAATCCACCAGCCGCTCCTTGGAAATCCTATGAGGCAGTTCTACCCTGTGCTGCAGGGTCACTATGAATCCAAATAGACTCAACTGCAACTAGGGGGGAGGAGGGTACATTCATTGACAGCCACAGGCAGAGGGCTGTCCACACAGCAGGAGGTCTACCAGAGGCAAGCTGTACAGGCAGCCACCAGAAAGGGAGGAGAGCATGCAAAACAAAGGAACAAAAAAAACAGGGAAGAGTAAAAGGGGCTTATGTAAGTCTTGATGAGGTCCTTCTGCAGCAACGTGGTTAGTCTCTAGGTCAGAGAACTCTGAAGGACAGAAGTATCTGGGGGTCCTTTTAACTATAGGGTTTTATCTTATTTAGTTAGGGTTTTTTTTTTTTTAACAAATGTTAGTTGCAGTTTCATGGTGTATATAAAACAGGCAGGCTGTATGTGGCTAAACTGCTCCAAAAAAAAAAAAAAAAAAAACTCTCCCTTGTGTCAGTTCCAGTGCATGGCAACCCCATGTGTTTCAGAGCAGAACTTTGCTCGGTAGACTTTTCAATGGCTGAAATCTTTCTGGAGCAGATTGCCAGGCTTTTCTTCCAAGCTGCCTTGGGATGGGCTCGAACTGCCAACATTCTGGTTAGTAGCAGAGCGCTTAACCACTTTGCCACCCAGGCAGCCAAAAATCTGCTTCTTTGGGCTATTTTTAAAACAATTGGCTATGTACAAATTTGAGTTTGGCACTGGCGAGTTTTTTGGGGCTAAAGGGCCTCAACTTGCTATGAAAAAGTCGACAACCTGAGGCCAATACACAGAGCCCATCTTCGGCTCATCTGTGATGCAGGCCCCTTAGGGATGTTCTTCCCACTCTGTCAGAGTGTCCCTGGTAAGAGAGATTCAGTTGCCCGAAGTGGTAAACTGTTCATTAACACAGTGTTTATTGTTTTTCTTTTCTTGTCTCATCTTCCCATTCTCTCACTGCACTTCTTGTAATCACCTCCGAAATAAACAACTTGCACCCAGGTTTTTGACTTGGTATCTGTTTCTGGGGTATCAAGACAAACATACTGTAAGCCAAACATACATATTGAAACCTGGCAACCCACCTCAGATAACGCACCTCCTTGAAATGCAGAGTCATAGCATTTATCCAGCTCTTGAGTTCTTTCCCTGGCACGTCTCCACATTCTGAGACTAACTTATTCCATGGAATGTGGGCACTTTATTTCACTCCCGTTTTTCTGCTTCTTCTTACTGTCAGCCTGCTTGAAAGCCACCCCTCCACACACACCTTCTTCTTTCCTTCCTATTTTTTGAAACTACATTAAACCAGACCCTGGGTTTGTTCATGGAGATGAGGAAAACTTCAAGTAGTTTAATTTTTAATCAGTGGCAAGAATGTTATTTATAGATTCTCCTCGAATTTTATTTATCTCTTCTTTTCTCATTCCCAAGGACAACCAAATGTTTAGCTGCATGGAAATGCCCAGGACCAAAGTGAATATTTTTCTAGAGGGTTGTCTTCACATTTCTTCTGAACTATTTTTTTTTTTTCTTTTGGATTTGAATAGTGGGTTAGCTTTAGTTCAATAACTCATGCCACTTTATTTTGCATGGAAAAACATGCCCAGGCCAACGAAAAAAAATGCTTTTTCTCCACCAACAAATTTCTTCACTGAGGCTGCCAATGAATTGAATACATATTTATTGCCATTCTATTCAAGACAAATATGAATAATCTTTTTATAATACTACTGTGAGATATGAAGGACAATGCTTTGCAGCTCTTTTTCCTTCTAGTATTTATACATAATCATTTTTCTTTACCATCATCAGTCTGTTTTCCTTCTACCTCTTCCATTTAAAGAAATATCCAAGGACCCTCATCTGTCAATTGGAGGAAAAAATAAAAAGTCAGTAACACCCTGCAAATCTTAACCTCTGTGTGGGAAAATGTTCCTGACAGGGTATTTCAGAATTATCATGATGCAAGTAGATACTGTTTTATCTAAAAAAGTTCACTGGCTCTGTGAGCTGCCTAAGCTACTGATACATTCCAGTAAAGACAACATCTGCATCACATTTATAAAAAAGACGTGTGAGGAGACAGTGGCGTCACTAGAGGGGCGTCAGGGGTGCGGACCACACCAGGCGACACGGTCAGTGAGGGTGATACCAAGATGACTGTCTATAAAATTTTGCAAAGTGTTCCAGCAGAAGTGTATTATTTTTTATTAAAAATCCCCAGTTTGTCATAACAACAAAAACATTTTTCCTAAGCACAGCTTACATGTATCAATATCCCTACAAGGCTAAAACTCTATGCTAATTTACTTTTTGAACCTCCTAATGCACTCCAGTCAGAGCTGTCATTGTTACCCAATTACAATGAAGCTTTGAACTATATGGTTTTGTCTACATGAGCTGCAAGCACACTCTGTTGTTTTCGTTGCTGCTGGTGTTTTTATAGTGGCTGATTTATGAAAATTTTCTGGTGTTTCAGCTACAATATTGTGATAATTAGCGTGGGGGGGGGAGTGACACCATGAGCTACCGCATTGGGTGACACCAACTCTAATGGCACCACTGTAAGGAGAAGCACTGGATTTGAAGGAAACTTGTTATCTATTTTTTTTTTTAGATGAAAATGTTGACTTCAAGGAATTGATGGAGATTCACCCTGAAAATAAATTAATATCTTTTCTTTGCAATGAAACTTGAATAAAAAAAAAAAACTAATAAGGCATAAAAAAATGAGTTTGCTGTGCCTTCAAAGAATTTTTTTTTTCAAAGAAAAGGTAGCTTTGTCCTTGTGAAGCTCAACCATATGAATGTCACTTAAGTATAACAAGGAATCCATCTCTTTCGTTTCCACTATTGTCCTGAGCATTAATGGAAAGACTTTCACAAGCCTGTTTCTTCGTACGAATGATTGATTCAAGTTACATCTAGATAACTGCAACTCGGATTGAGAGGATTGCATTAAGTGCTGGGAACAAAATTAACCTAATAAACAAACTGTTCAATAAATCTAAAATCCAATAAAGATATATTTCATGGGGATGAGAAACAAGTAAGGTATACTGTCTGCACTAAAAATGCTTTTGGTATCAAAAATGAAATCTAGAGGTCTTGAAAAGATGCTTTATTTTGTGGATATCCAACATAGTAATACTGTAGTTTTTCTTTTAAAGTCAAAATAACGAGTGAGGGTTCAAGGTGACATTTAACTCTTTTTATAATAAATAGTCCTTTACCCTTTGTTCCTCTCTTCCACTAATTGCTAATGTTTTAAATGGTGTATTATAATTACAGTAACACGTGCTACGATTGAGTCCTTGCTTCTAAGGTGTAGAACAGTCTTTATTTTCTTCAATGACCTATTACCTAGGAATGGGCATCTCTAGTTGAGCTTTAACAAGAGCAGAACTGGACTTTTTTTTGCAACAGACATGAACTAATTTAATTATAAATCTTGATTGCAAGAAAATGAGCTGATCAATCTTTATTTTGCAACTCTTATGGGAATCGATATGATCTAGAACTTATCTTAAATGTACAGATAAAATACAGCTCCCAGAATTTCTTAACTGGTCCAGTTAATTCCAACTATGAGGTCACATCTAGAATATTCTCTGCTGAAAGCAGGCCTTGGGTGACAGCTTAGCAAAAAATGAAATTCAAAGCATAAGTCGCCTCTTTTTTTTTTTTTCTAAGCAATACTCTTTAGTGTTCTCCAACAGAGAAATGAAAGTTTTGCAGAGTTATAGAGATTTTTTTTTTTTTTGTAAAAATTTCAAAGAACTTGTATCAATTGCAGAGACCAAGAAATGCATTTGAGTAGGCAAACCCTTCAATAAATGAGGAGAAACTCAGACATAAATTCCTTGACAGACTAGTTTTTGGGGAAGGGGTGACTTGGATGTACTTTGTTTATAGGTTTTTGTTGTTATTATTTTGACTTTGTTTTTAATTTTTGAAGTAAAACTTTTATTTTCCCAGACCTGAGAGTAACTTACCCCAGAAACAACAACTTTTTTAGACACCTGTTTCTATTAAATTCTTTCCACCAGTAAGGTCATTTAAAAACTTGATGCCTTTGCTGCTTGTCCTTCCAGGTAATACTGGCTTTGCGTATTCCTTGATGTCTCCTCTGCTGAAAACAGCTGAGGACAGCTCTTGGCACTTGAAGAGACAAATATCTTTTTCAGCATACCCCTCACAGCTCAATATGCTCAGTCATGAGGAATGGGGCTGTAAGTGGGGTCCTGGGTGGTGCAAATGGTTAACACATTGGAGGTTCAGATCCACCCAGAAATGCCTTGGAAGGAAGGCCTGGCAGCCACTGAAAACCCAAGGAGCACAGTTCTATTCTGACCCATATGGGGCTGCCATAAGTCAGAGTTGATTCCACTGTAATTTTTTTTTTTTTTTTTGGAGGGGGGTGGGCAGTTCCATACAGCCAAGTCAGCTTAGGATGTTGTGTTCAAAAAAAGGAAACACGAAATTTTTTCTCAAAGGAAAATGCTAACATAACCAAGTTTGGTGGTAGTAAAAATGAAATAGATCAAGAAAATGTGTAGTTTTAAGGAAAAATACAATAGTGGAAAAGCCAATTCGTTCTCAAGTCTTTTCCCATTAAAAGCTATAGTAGTAAAAATATTGGTAGAATCTAATCACCGATCCTGAGAATGATTTTTCTCTTTCAAGTATCCAAAAATAAATTGAAAGCACTGATAAAATCTATTTTCTTTTATAACCTTGCCTCAACGGTCTTCAGAAACTGTGATGCAATTACTGTCAGTCCCCAGATTATGAACAAGTTCCTAAGTCTGTCTTTAAGTCGCATTTGTGGGTTAAGTTGAAACAGGTGTGGTTCATATCTAACATCAGTTAATCAAATGTTTGTCTTCATATATAGTATACGGTGTACCTTTCTATGCATAAAAAACACTTCCAGGTAACTAAAATATCTTTAACATAATAATACAATAGTAGTATAATATTTCAATGTGTGTTGCAAAGTAGCACTCAGTTTGTTATTATGGACCATTGTATGGTCTTCAAATTTTTGATATAATAGGCTTAGTATAATAGGGTTGATTCGTAATTAGGTGTTGTACGTAACCTGAGGACTGCCTGTAATAATTTCACAGAACAGCTGGTATCATTCTTGAATTAGCCTTCACAAAAAGCCCATTCTTCCTGAACATTCTCCTTTAATCTTTTGTTTATAAATGTTAGAATGCTAAAAACTTCCCTTTTTTGCTATTATTATTTATTTCTGAAATTTTTATTTTTCCGCTCCTTTTCTGGGTAATGTAAATTGTGGTAGTTATTTGATCTTTCGAGAGGACTTGATGTACTTAATAAGTTCTCGACTTGTTAGTCGAGTTGAGGTTTCAGTTATATTGGGCACAGCTTTGAAACGGTTTTCTCTCTTCATAACTTACCTGAAAATGTTTCTCTTCCTGTAGTCAAACAGAGGAGAAAGTTTTATTAACTAAGGAGAGGAAAATGAATGGCGCCACATAAAGAAATTTGGCAGGAAAGTTTTTATTTCTTTTTTTATTGCGCTATTTTTTTATTTTGACTCTTTGTAAGAATGGCTTGTATAAAAACTTCAGAAGGGAGGTCAGAATAACCAGCCTAAGGAAGCAACCAGTGCCTGTTGGCCCAGCATTTAGCATAATAAAAAAGCAAGTCTACTCCTCGCTGGGAAACCTGGCTGCAAATCTGCTAAGTGATTCATTTGACGCTACTTTTCTGCACGGACTTCATAATTCCTTCTAGTCCTGTTCTATGGGGGGAAATAAATGCAGCCAAGCTGATAAAGCCCTGTTTTAGGTTTTACTTTGGGTACCAAAAGGTTTGGAAACCTCCTCTTCCCAGCGGGACTAGATCTCCAAAGGATCCTGACTTCTGGTGTCCCGTATACTGCAACTGTCTCTGAGAAGACTGCGTCAGGCCCCAACGTACAGATACCAGAATGTTCTTGGGATAGGACTGAAATTTACATATTTGTGGCAGGTGCACTATTTTACTCACTGTAGCCACCTATCCCTTTACGTCTGTGCTTAATGTTGGAGAACATCCACGCTGTGAGTGACTACGTTTCTGCCCAAGTACTCCATGGCATTGTTGTATTTTGATTCTATGAGGATTACCATCTTCATCTTAATGTCTCCATGAATTAGGGGAGGGATGGAGGTTTTCATTTCAATATGTGTGTCTTATTTGCCTAGTGCTGCTGTAACAGAAGTATTACAAGTGGCTGGCTGCAAAGGTCACAAATTTATTTCATCACAGTCCTGGAGGCTTAAAGTCCAAATCAGGGTCTCAGCCTGTCAATTACTTCCTTGTCAGGAGCCGAGGCCTTCCTTGATTCGTTGGCTTGTAGACAGTATTCACATGGGGTCTGTCTTCCACAGTTTGTGTGTGTGTGTGTATCTGCATCTAATCTGCTCTTTTTATAACTCAGAAGTGTTTAGATTTAGAACCCATCCTACCTGGGTATGATCTAATTACCTTAACAAAGAAACCATCTGCAAGTACAAAGGCCTATAATGAAACACATATGTTTGGCGAACACAATTTAATCCACAGAAATGTGATTCTGGAATGATGTGAGAAAACAAAATCTGCTACTGAAAGAGCACTTGACTGAGAGCCATAAGTCTGGACCTGGAAATTCCCTGCTCCACAACCTTTAGCCAAGCTGCTTCGTCTCTCTTGGACTTGTGGTTGGGGGAATTAGGATATGAGGGCTTCAGTTCATATCATTTCCTAGTAAGAATATAAGGCAAGTTTGCTTTGAAGTCATTCTAGATAGAATTCTTTTAAAATTATATCACCATGCTAGGATCTCTAGTTACAGATTAATTTTTTTTCTATCACTTATTACACAGGACCCCAAGTTACGTGAACTTTTGGATGTGGGGAACATCGGACGCCTGGAACATCGCATGATAACAGTGGTGTATGGGCCGGACTTGGTTAACATCTCCCATTTGAATCTCGTGGCTTTTCAAGAAGAAGTGGCCAAGGTATGTTGAATGGAAACTTAGGAAGTATATCGCATTGATCTGAATTCTTGTTATCTTGTACTGACGCCTGTGAAAGAGCTTTTAGACTAAATAGATTACCATTTAGTATAAAAAAACTCTGCTGCCAAATGTAGGTGTAATTCAAACAATTCTAAATAATGATGTCTAAATAGGGTCGCTATGAGCCAGAATCGACTCGACAGCACTCGGTTTGGTTTTTTGTTTTGTTTTTACTTAGATGTATGAAGATTTTTGCCTTCAGAATAAGGCATTGGGTATAATTCCTTTGCAAAAGAAAATGTAGACGATATTTCACCTAAACGTCTGATCCCGAGTCATTCTGTCTTAGCCTCATCCAATACCTCCTTTCCAACCTTCTCCTTGAGGGCAGACATCTTCAGCATCTTTTTAACTCCTTTTTCCCCTCATAACACCTAGCCTACATCCATGCCCATAGTACTTGCTCAATTAATACGTGAAAAAAAGAAAAAATAATTTAACTATTATTTATTCAGCTAAAAAATAGCTGGCCACTCCATCAAAGAACTGCTGATCTACTAACAGAGTAGGATTTTCAGATACATACTGAAATAACTAGACTACGAGGAACCATATATCAAACCAGGAACTGTGAACTTATAGACTCAACCTGGACTCAAGTGTGATCCTTTGTCTAGATGTGTCCGATTGCCATTAAAAGAGTATGGAAATGTACATTAAATAAGAATTTTCTTTTTCCATATTTATAGTTTATAGTATAGTATTGATGATTCTTAGCCTTCAAATAATTTGCTACAAGAGTTTAGAATATGAATCTAAGAATACTTTGAAGCCTGCATGTCATCATATATGTTACCATATAGAGCTTTTCATAGATCACAATTACTGGGTCATGTCACCTCAGTGTCTATTGTCTGTTCATGTGGCCTGTGATAGTTTAACTCTCAATGCTCTGTCAAACTTCTGAGCTACACAGGATGTACTGACCCAGCCTCTAATTTGTTAGTGATTATGGTTTATTTCCAACATTTATATAACATAACGTCCACTTCAACTCCTATAAGTATTGTTGTTGTTGTTGTTTGGTACCGTGGAGTTGGTTCCCACTCAGCGACCCTATGTACAGCAGAATGAAACACTGCCTGGTCCTGAGCCATCCTCACAATTGCTGTTATTTTTAAGCCCATTATTGCAGCCACTGTGTCAATCCATGCCTTTGAGGGTCTTCCTCTTTTTTGCCGACCCTCTACCAAGCATGATGTCCTTTTCTAGGGACTGATTGCTCCTGACAGCATGTCCAAAGTATGTGAGACATAGTCTCACCATCCTTGCTTCTAAAGAGCATTCTAGTTGTACTTCTTCCAAGACAGATTTGTTCATTCTTTTGGCAGTCCATGGTATAGTCAATATTCTTATCCAATACCACATTTCAAAGGGATCAATTCTTCTTCGATCTTCCTTATTTATCGTCCAGCTTATAATGGAATGAATAAATGGCAACCACTTTTAACACTCTGAGATCTTTAGAAAATACTCTACAAGAATGTGTTACAAGCCTAATCTATTTTCTTTCTTTTCAAACCACGCTACCCATTTTTGCTTCTATAGTATAATTTACGCCCAGCAAAATTTCAGTTCAGTGAAACGTTGTCTGTGTGATAGCATTGTATTTGCCTTTCAATAGCGCTTATTCTGGCATCCTGTTGATAGCCTGTTGAGTTGTAGAGTTCATTTTTCAGTATATGGATGGATGATTGAATGAAGTGATGACTTTAAGTAAACAAATACAAAATATTTGCAAGAGATTTGCAAAATCTCTTTCCCCAAATGTAATCATATTCCCTAAAAAGTGACAAATCCATAAGATTAACTAAATCTCAATTAAAAAAAAAAAAAACTTTTGATAAATGACAATTACTTTCAGGGAGGCTTATACTAAGAGTAAATATAGATTTTACACTGCAAATTGCAAAGCAATCTGGAAATCTTATATGGCATTAAACTTTTCTGTAGTTATGTTTAAGACATACATAATTTCTCCCTCTCTTTGGGTTCCTACCCACTAATTTTCCTTAGGGATTTTGATTTCTGAGCCCTGTAATATTCCCCATCAGAACTGTATTTATAGAGATTTTTCCAGCTGCTATTTGATGTTCTGGTATAACTAATAACACTACAGAATATGTCTCGCATTCCCTGGCTGTGATATTCTGTAGGGTTTTTTTCCCCCACTGAAATTGCTCAATCAGAGGTTAAGATTTGCAAACACCATTTGACTCTGAAAGCTTACTTTTCATACTTCCAAGAGTCAGTACTTTCTCACCTTCTATTTCCTCTCTGAGGTCAACATTCATGATGCCTAAGGAGACAGTCTCTCTCATGTAGAATGCCCAGCCATGACAGACAGCTTCTTTGAAAACCAAATTTGTTTTCAGATGTTGTTTACAAATGGAGCCAAGCTCATGCATTCATTCAACACACACTTTTTGGCTGCCTGCTCTGTGCCAGCCACAGTGCAGTTAGGGATACAGCAATGATCCAAACCAAGCCTTTCGTTCCGAGAGCCAGCATCCTAGTGGAAATACACAGATACATCATGATTAAGCACTAACTGTTTCCCATGTCAGATGGAGCCCTGTGTGGACGAATAAAGCAGGAGGAGAGAGAGCACGAGGGTGGGGGAAGGGAATTACATCTTTATGGGCTGGTCAGAGAAGGCAGAGATCTGAAGAAAGTTGCTCAATTGCAACAATATTATAGCAGATTTTAGGGAAATCTCTAGGATCAATTAAATTTTGAAATCAGAACTAGAACGTCTACTATCCTGAAGATACTTATTCCAGGATTTACATGCCTTTTTTTTTTTCCTTCCTTAAGTCACTGGTAATTGAATTTGTTATGTATTCTTTAAAACAAGTGACTCCTTTAAGAGATGGACATGATGGGAAAATTGTCTTTCAATTTCTCCTGCAGTTGGACTGAAAATGTGATCTCTTGCAATTGAACAAAAATCATACTTTTATTAACCAGCACGATTTGCCAGCCTCGTTGTACCCTAAGGAAAAACCCTCCCTTCTCCTTCTGGGGGCATCTCCCTTTAGCTTGGGAAATAGGTGATTTGTTTCACATTTGCCCTTTGAGTGGCACACCTCTCCCTGTGCCTTTCTGTCCCCTTGGGGACCAATGGACACATTCGAGCTTGTTAGCACCTGGAACTCCTGGCCTTCAGTCCCCCTCCCTAGAATGTCCCTGACTCTCTCCAGGACCTCAGGGGAGGAGGTAAACGTAGCCAGCCTTCTCTTTACTCACCTAATCTGGTTTTCAACAGTGCAGCCACTTACAGCCACATGACCTATGGCAAGGTTAGAAGAATCAGCAAAGGAAACAAAAACAAAGAAAGGGAAAAATACAACTGTATGATAAACATGGCTGTGCCCATGAACTGAGGAAAAAGAACAGAGGTAAAACCTTGACAAGCCTTAATCAGGGGATACATTCCAATAGCCAGCCTGCTTCCCACTTTTCACCATGACTGAATCATCCTTCAAGATCACCACAGTGCAAATCTCTAGCCTCATTCAGGGGAGTATCTCTCTACCCACTATTATTTTCCATCTCAGGGTACACCCTGGAAGTAAATGCCCACAGGAATTGAAGTCTCACTCTTCACCTGTCTGTCCTTTGCCTTCTGCAGGATGGCACAACATAGAATCTGGACTTCTCGTTTCTCCAGTCTGGAAGGGACTTTGGCTCTCCCGATCATGGGGTGGTCTCCCTTGATATCCTCACCAGTGAGGATACTGATACTTTTTCTCATTCTGCCTGTTCATCCAGCAGTTAACTCTTGGAACAGACACACATCAAATACAAACTCTCAGAAAGAAAATAGCAGGACTGAAGCAGTTAATGTTCCTAGCTGCATTCATTCCCCAGGGTCAAGGCAGGGAGGAGTGGAGGAGATTGTAGCAACTCAAGGTCCACAGTTGCCATTTTGCTTTTGAATTGAGTTTAGCTGCTCTTCAGCTCCTACCAATTGTTACGTCTGGAAGTGTGGTTCCCAACTTCTGTATGTATCAGAACGACTTGGAGGGCTTGGTAAAACCAAAATTCTAACAAGAGTTTCTGCTTCTATAGGTCTGGGGTGGAGCCTGAGTGTTTGCATTTCAAACAAGCTCCCAGGTGCTAACACTGCTGGTCCAGGGATCACAAGTTGAGATCTCTCTCCCTTAGAAGAATGTGGACGGTGTTGACAGATCTTTGGGTTTACTTCTAAAAGAAGCTGGAAAATGCATATGAAATGTTATATATTGGCAACAATTGTTTTAAAAAACTATGTGAGCCAAACAAACACAATCATGGATTGAATAAGACTTGGGGGTATCATTTGGCAGCCTTTTGGTCAAGATTATGTTAAGGAAAACAAAACAAAACGTGGTTATAAATAAAACCTAAGGCCTCACTCAGTCTTTGAGCACAATGGAGAGAGCACGTAATATTATTTAATAGAATCATCACTCCCTAGTGTTACCGGTCCTCCAGGTCTCACTCAGCGTGACACTGAGACATGAGTTGGGTGAAAGAGAAAGAAGAAAGCTTTATTTGGTTGGTCAAGCAAAGGAGAACATCGGGACCTGCGTCACCAAGATGGCTCACCCATCGGCAGGCACAGGGGTTTATATGGGGAGGAAAACAGAGTGGGGGCTCATCTTAAGAATGTGTTCAGAATTGTGGTCCATCGGGATTAGTAGGCAACTTCTGTGATGATGTCGACATCATTGAATCAACGCAGCTGTACTGGCGTTCAGGACTCACAAGATGGCCACGGCGAAGGGTAAATGGTGGCTTAGCTCCTCCCTGCTGCTATCTAGTGGCTGCCTGTTTCAGCTACCCATCTCACTACCACATTTGTTCATTCTCCAACTTCCAAACCATCTCTACAGTCCTCTGGGAGCCTAAGAAACTTGACCTTTTACTGTAACATTTTCAAAGAACAGAGAGCCATCTACCCGTTAATGTTTACCATGGACATTGTAAAAATGCTTTGTAACAGCTACATTTCTGTACCTCATATTGGATCGTTTTCTCGACCAGAGCATTCCCATACCCTATAAGGGGAAAGGACACAGAATAATATAAAAGGCAATCCTCTGGATGCCTCCAGGCTCTGTTTTCAAACATGTAACTTGAAAATTAAACCATTCATTGTTCCAAGATAATAAGGGAGACAGTTTTCAAAACATGACTTAAGTGAGATAAATTAAAAGTCAAGGAAAGCACAAATACTACAGTGTATATTACAAGCACAATTTAAAATATTCAACCTGTTACTAAACAAACATAAACCAAGCAAGCAAGAAATTCCTGCTGGAATGAATAAATATGGGCCATTTGCTTGCTGCAGAAAATAAGTATTTCTCCCAGCAAGGCCACAAATTTTATTTTTGTGGGAAGGAACTAAGCAGGTCTCTGTCCCTACTGATAACATGAGCCCTGAGATTGGGGCTCCAGGAGAGAGCACAGTAAAGGGTAGAGGGCACTAGCCCAGAAACCCAAGAGGGCACTAGAGGAAGAGGCTATAAATCAGAATGGTTAACTGGATTCTTCTGCCAAATTGAAGACGCCTTCAAGCCCCTCGTTGACTCTTTGGGTAGATTCCTTGTCGGCCAAATGATGAGCTTGGGTTCATTCACTTGTTCATTTATTCAACAATATTTTATTAGGCCCTCTGCAATGTGCCAAGCTCTGTTCTAAATGCTGAGATGAGATAAAGCAGTGAGCAAAACAGATGAGCCCTACAAGACCCCTGCACATGTAGAGCATACATTCTAATGAGACAGAATAAATAAAATAAATAGGTTAGTTTTTTAAGCTTTTGCCTTTTTTCCTTTATGAGATAAGGCTTCCAAGCATAATTATGATTTTCCTGTGTGATAGTTAGGGAGCCCTGATAGGTTTGTTTAGTTTTTCTGTGTCATATTCGGAAAAACCAGAGAGTTCCCATGTAACCTAATGGAAAGGTACCAGGAATCAGTTATCTACCTAGTTCTCAGTACCATACTGTCATACCAAAGGGCAGCTCGCCTCATTGGTGGATTGTATTGCCAGATCGTATTTTTCAAAATCCATATTACCAACCAAAAATTTAAACACACTCAATTAGTAAGCATGCATTCTAATACTAAAAACACGTATCATCAAAAATTAAAAATAAATAAATAAAAATTTGGTAACAAAAGGGTTAAAGGAAGAACTGATGGCATGTGCTATTGAATGTGAGAGGAGGAGAGGAAGCTAGGATTATGTCAGAGTTTTGGCTCAAAAACCAGAAGGATGGAAATACTATTTACTGACATAGAAAAAATTAAGATGAAGCATGTTCGAGGGTATATAGTAGGGGTTCCGTTTTGGCTGTTATGTTTGAGGTTTTGAGTTGAAACCAAAGTGGACATGTTGAGTAGGCAGTTGGATATATGAGTCTGGAGTTGAGTGCCAAATAAATAAATTTGGGAGGCTTCGGGTTATCGATGATAGTATCTAATGAGACTCGATGAGATCAACCAGGAAGTGACTCTAGAGAGAGAAGAGGTACAAGAACTGAGTCTTTGATGATCCAACATTAAAAAATTAAGAGGTAAGAATCAGAAAAAGGAGGCTGAGAAGAAGTAGCTGGTAGCAGGAGTAGCTGGTAGGAGAAGTAGCAGAGCAAAGAGGCAAGTAGTGTTATTGGAAGCCAGGTGAAGAAAGGGCTTCAAGGAGAAGAGAGTCATCAGCTGGGTCAAACGCTGTCCATAGGTCAAATAGGATGAGGACCACAAATAGACCATTGGATATATTTACATAGAAGAGCCTTGTGGCTCAGTGGTTAAAGTGCTTGGCTGCTAACCAAAAGATCAGTGGTTTGAACCCACTGCTATGGTAGAAAGATATGGCAGTCTGCTTCTGTGAAAGATTTACAGCCTTAGAAACCCTGTGGGGCAGTTCTACTCTGTCCTGTTGGGTTGCTATGAGTCAGAGTTGACTCAACGGCAGTGGGTTTGGTTTTTTTGACCTTGATTAGGCAGTCTCAGAGGATTGGCGGGGTTAAAAGCCTGATTGGCATGGGTATAGCTAATACTGGAGGACACCAATTAGAGAGACCAAAAGAGATTGCTTTTTTGAGAACTTTGATGTAAAGAGCAACAGAAAAATGGGAAGGCTGATAGAAGAAGGAAGTGAGGTCAAGAGATGGTTTAGATGAGAGAAACAGCAATGTGTTTATAGACTGGTGGGAATGATCCTGCAGAGGGAAACAGGAAAAATTGTTGGAGCATATCCTTGAGTAGAGAAGAGAAGTAAGGTCTAGTGCCCAGTAACAGAGCTCAGTCAATTACAGCTCCGGGGTCAAGACCTGTTTACATAAATAAAGTTTTATTGGAACACAGCAGCACCTATATGTTTACATATTGCCCACGGTTGCTTTAACCTGGCAGAGTTGAGTAGCTGCAACAGAGACTGTATGGCCCATATAGCCTGATATTTACTATCTGGGCCTTAACAGAGAAAGTGTGCTGATCCTTGTCCCAGTGCACAAATGGAAGAGCTGGGCTTAGCCAGGAGCAAGGGCATTCCATCCCTAAGGAAAGGAAAGGTGGAGTACCTTGGCAGAGATGCTGGTATGTGTGGTGGAGAGAGTTGTAGGAGTTCTCTGATTGCTTCTATTTCCTCAATGATAAAAGAGAGAAGTCATTAGCTGAGAGTAAGGCTTGAGCACTTGTTGGTGAATTTCTTTGAAGGCCTGGTGGGTAAGGCTAACATGGACCTTAAAAGACAGATCATCTACATCTGACCACAAAAATAGTGTGGATTTGAGCCGGTTGACCAATTCATGGAATCGTGCCAATATTTCAAATGGTCAAGGTACCTAAAGATAAGTTTTCTCCTGCCTGCCCAATTTCATCCCTCCCCTCTCCCAATATTGCGTTTTCCTTGTGAGGGACTACAGAGAAATAGACTTTTAGTTGTGTGCACCACTCCCTGCAGTTATGCAGCCTAAACAGCATTGTGTAGGCTGCAAAACACAGATTGCTCTGAGCTAGGGGCCAGGCTTCCCAGGTGCCATGTGCTGGCATTTGTTTACCTTGAGGTCTCAGGGATCTGCTGTGCAGCTGTTGGGATAGCCTTCGTCATCTGGAGATTCTCCGCAAAGAATGAAGTTAGCCTCATGCTTTAGCCCAGAGGAGTCTCAGGGTACAAAGGCAGCAGAGGTGAAGCCGTCCGTGCTTTGGATTTAGAAAACTAAAAGGTTTTGGAGCATGTCATCCTCTGGTCCCCCTTCCAGTCATCCATGAATGAAAACTGACAGTATGTTATTTAGGAAAGATGGAGGTGATGTTCCAGAAAAGACAAGGCCTTGTGCATTAGGTGATGAGACTGGAAAGACAGAGACCTGGTGGCTGGGCCAGTGGAAACTCACTTCCTTACCTCACTCCTGGTCCTTGTTTAGTGCAATATATTAGCAAGATGGACTAGCACCCCAAGACAGAGACAAGATTTGAGTTTCAGGTTCTGATGTTGTTATTAGTTGTCGCCCAGGCTGCTCTGACTCATGACAACCCTGTGTACAACAGAACAAAATGTCCCATCCTGCACCATCTTCATGATCACTGGTATGTTTAAGTTCATTCTTGTGGTCAATGTATATTTTAAGTGCCTTCCAATCTAGGCAGTTCATCTGCCAGCATTATATTGGCTAATATTCTGTTGTGATCCATAGGGTTTTCTTTGGTTAATTTTCAGAAGCAATTCATCAGGCCTTTGTTCCTAGTCTACCTTAGTCTGGAAGCTCTGCTGAAACCTGTCCACCATGTGTGACCCTGCTGGTATTTGAAATACTGGTGGCATAGTTTCCAGCATCATAGCAACATAAGACACCACAGTACAACAAACTGACAGATGGGTGTGGCAGATTCTGGTATTAAGTCCTAAATATTTTGACATTGGTAGGCCTCCTGGGTAGGCACAGTGTTGAACCACTGTCCAGTGTGGCAACTTCAGCCCAGATGTTGCTCCAGTGGGTTGAGAAGGAGGGGACTGGCCAGCAAGGAGCTAGTAGTTAAGATGGCAGAGTCTTACGGGGAAATTTTGGGTTCACTTCTTCACACAAGGATTGCAGATACCATTATTTTCAGTTCTTACTTCTTTAAACACTAAATTCTCTTAAGCATTTATAAATAGGAAAAGCTAAACAAATAAATTAGTTTTTAGCCATATTACTAGGATGAACTCAGCCAGATTTTTAAAATCTTTTTATTAAAATAGAACAAACACAGAAAAGTGCATACATAGATCATAACCGTATGCCTTGATGGATTTTTACAAAGGGAACATACCATGTAATCAGCACCCAGATCAAGAAGCAAAGCATCACCAGCACCCCAAGAGTCTACCCTATTCTGGCTTCTCCCATTATAGATTAGTTGTACCTGTTTTTTAAATTTATATAAATGGAGCATACAATATGTATTCTTTTTGGTCTGATGCTATTTGTCAATATTACCTTATGAGATTCTTCTATATTTTGCATGTGGTTATAGTTTGCTTATTCATCTTGCTAAATAGTATTCCACAGTTTATCTATTCTACAACTGATGGACATTTAGGCAGTTTCCAGTTTAGATCAATTACAAATGATGTTGCTACAAACACATGCCTTTCTGTGGGGTATGTACCTAGGAGTGTAATTGCTGGTCATAGATCTTCATAGCTTCAGCTTTGATGTTGTTGTTGTTAGCTGCTGTCAAGTCATCCCATGACTCCTGGTGACCCCACCCCATGCACAGCTGAATGAAATGCTGCCTGGTCCTGTGCCATCCTCATCATCAGTTGTGGATTGGACTGTTGTGATCTATAGGGTTTTCATTGGCTGATTTCTGGAAGTTTATCATCAGGCCTTTCTTCAGGTACTCCCAATTTCCCAAACTGGTTGAGCCAGTTTTTTTTTTTTTTTTTAATGTTAATCCACACATGCAACAACAACCAAAAATTAATAATAATAATAGAGTTTCTGTATGTTAAATTATTATGTTTTGACATGGCTGTCACACAATAAATGAGCTCTCCAAAAATATATCCTATAAACTGAACACTATCCTTGAGTGGCTGTTTTTTTTTTTTTTTTTTTTTTAGATTTTTTAAGGGACTTCTGCCACCTTTGTAGTTATTAGTGTCATAAAGAGTCTAATTCATTCATTTAAGGGTATGAACTGGGATTGTCTGAAAATTTTTCTTAGCTACATCCATGACCATGGTTTCCTTACCATCCAAATAACTTCCAACCTTTCTGAATTTCCTCACTAGCTCTCACATCTGTTTCCTTGCCCTCTTCTTCCCTGACATCTTGTTCAGGCTCTTGTCTGGTGTCATCTGTAATTGCCTCCTACCTATCTTCTCAGGATCTTCTCTTTCTTTCCAACTCTACCTGCCCATCAGCATAACAACAGTCTTAAGACAAGACTCAAACCTGATGACACTTAAAATACTTCATCATGCTCCATCGCCTACAAAATGAAGTTCCCTCTCTGTTTCATTCATTTATTCATTTAATGGAGAGGTATTTATTCCAGTACTTGGCCTGGTATGAGCCAAGTACCTCTCTGGGCACTGGGGATTCATCATTGAACAAAACAAACATTGTTCCTGCTCATAGGTGCCAAGGATTCACCACTTAGACCTTGCACCCTTGTGCTTCAGCCCTTCCCACCTACCTTCAATTATTTTGCTTTTATGATTTTAATTTTAATCCCTGCATAATTTTGTGCTTGTTTACTGACCTTCTCTATTTTGTCTACCATGAACAATTCTAATCCTCCTCAGGAATTTAGCTTAAATACAGCTCATACCCATCTCCTTCTCCATCCCAAGGCTTCCGTGACCCTTCCCTCCTCCATTCTATGATAAACCTCACGCATATTTGTTATTGCGTTTATCATGTTGTAATTATCCGTCAGTGTGTCTGATAGCCTCTGCTGAGTGTGCGCTTTGCTTTAAGTCAGAAAAAATAGGGTGGTCATTTTTGAATTCTCAGGATCTAGTTTGATCCTTGATGTGTATAAAGTAGGTGCTTAATGTGTGTTTGGGGGACAAAGCATGGGATAAAGGAAGGAAGAAAGGTCTATTGTAGTCCTTGAAGGCAATTGATTGGTCCTTTAAAATTCTAGAGCCATGGAAACTTTGAACATCATATACTCTTTGAACATCATATCTTCTCACTTTTGAAGTTGAAGAAATTGAGAGAACTTAGAACTTAGAAAGTTCTGTCAGGCCCCTTCTTTCCAGTACAGATCTCTCTCTACAGTTTGCCAACATTCCACTAGGAAGACAGGCATGGCACTAACCACAATGGCTTCCACCCTCATTTCTTCTTTCCTCAGTTCCAATCTTGTTCCCACAGAGAATGTTAGTTACTGTTATCCCCTCTACTCATCAGTTACCACGTACTTTCTCCAGCAAATGAAAAATGACCTCTGTTTGCCAAAAAGTTGAGGCCTTTAGGCTGTGGAAGTGAGAGAATGTGCAACAGAAAGGGGACTTTAAAAAGAAAGAAATTAGAATCTACAGAATGACACTGGAAATGAGAAGAAAAAGAGGAACCAGTGAAGGGGCCAGCCACAGCCAGTTTTGTCTGGGCTGTTCCTATTATAGAATTTGATCCACCAAAAAATTGGGAGTTGTCCTAGACATTCCTCCAAATTAATAGTATTGGTTTTTAAGACTGACCTCAAGAGACTTGACTTTCTTATATTTCTTTATATTCTGGAAACATATATATTAAATTTGAATTTTTGAACACTGTTAGAGATATTCCGTACAAAATGTACAGTTTCTCTCATTTCCTTTTGGAATTTAAGACCCATCTATGATAAGGAAATAATGGCTATATTTTGACTTGCTTTAAATGAAAGAGATTAGGAAAAAGAGAAATAAGTCACCACAAATTGTTTCAGTAATATAACTTGGACATGATGAACAACTGTTCATGACTTCCTTGGAGGCAGAATATAGGTCCCAAAAAGAGTGGTGTTTACAAATGTGAAAAGTTAGACCTCTTAGCTATTGAATTTTGTCAGATCTTTGTTCACGGATATTCCTGACCTCCTCATATTAACAAGGCAGTCCTCCTTAGGACATTCCCCACCCAGTAATAAGGAAACGTCAAGTTATCACTATGTCAATACAATTCACTTTTAGTCCTGGGATTTTTTCAGTTGTGGAATGTCCTCTTTTGGGAAACAACATTTACCTGATGTTCTGCACTTGAGTTTTGGATGGTTGTCTGGCAGGTGAAGGATGCACATCTTAAACTTTTAAAATGTGAAAATGTCACCCATCTAGAACATCTATACAAAAGTTTAAAAGTTCAGAAGTCAAAAGAGAGGCACTCATATTAAAAAAAAAAAAAGAGGAAAAAGACATCTTGGATTGAAATCTTTTTCTTACACTCAGATAAGAACAAGCAATTGCTCTTCTGGTGAGTGTGGAGAAAGTGCCTCCTGCCCTCCAGCTTTTGGGTATCTTTTCTGCATTCATTAAACAAGGGCTTCTTTTAAGCCAGGAGTCCTTGGGTATTGCAAGCTGATAAGGCACTTGGCTGCTAACTGAAAGGGTGGAGGTTTGAGTCTACACAGAATTGCCTCTGTAGAAAGGGCTGGCAACCTACTTCTGAAAAATCTATGGAGACTTGACTTTCTTACATTTCTTATGTTCTGGGAACATATATATTAAATTTGAATTTTTGAACAGCCTTCAAGATATTCTGTACAAAATGTACAGTTTCTCTCATTTCCTTTTGGAATTTAGGACGAATTCATGATAAGGAAATAATGGCTATATTTTGACTTTCCTTTAAATGAAAGTGATTAGGCAAAAGATATACAAGTTCTACTGTGGGGTCGCAATGAGTCAGAATCAATTCTGTGGCAAATGATTTTGACCTTCTGAACCAGGCAAGTGTTCAATGGTACCCGGTAAATGAGATAAGGCCAAAGCGAAGCGAAAATATAAACTTTGAGACAGAGAAAAGATTGTGATTTCAAACTATGGGCTACTGTTAGTACAAGCCAACTTTTCCCCAAAAGAGAAAGAGATGTGTAAGCAGCGGCGTCTCTCCTTTCTTTCCATCCTCTGTATAACCCAGAGACAAGCACTACCCCTTGTTTCTCTGCCTCCAGTCTTCTGATGCCTGGCAGCAGAGTAACCCTGTCATGCCTTGCCCTGAAGCAGGCACATAAGTACAAAGTAAAAATCACCATGAGTTGTGGACAGAAGATGAGCTGTAACACAATGTGGCTTCCTGGTTTATTTATTTTTTCCCTCAGTAAATAAAATATTGGGGAAAAGTACCTGACATCCTTTGAGACTCAAAGGTTGATCTGTTTTGTCTACTGCGTTGATAATGTTGTCATCTTTCGTAGTTGAACCATTCATTCATTAATTCAACAAATATGTATTATTCATCTACATGTGCCAGGCATTCTCCTGACTGTTGGGAATTTAACCAGTTGCCATCGAGTCACTTATACGCATAGTCACCCCATGTGTATTAAAGTAGAGCATTACTCCAGAGGGATTTCAATGGCTGATTTTTCAGAAGTAGATCACCAGGACTTTGTTTCAAGGCACCTCTATGTGGACTAGAACTGCCAACCTTTCAGTGAGCAGCAAAGCATGTTAAGCATTTGTACCACCTAGGGACTTTGATGGGGATATAGAAGTAACCAACAGAAATGATTACCTTGTGAAGTTTACATACCGATAGGTGTAGGCGGAATATACACAAAATATGTAAGATGGTGATGCCTACACGTCTGTCAGTTTGTTGTACTTGGTGCCTCGTGTGTTACTATGATGCTGGAAGCTATGCCACCAGTATTTCAAATACTAGCAGGATCACCCATGGTGGACAGGTTTCAGCTAAGCTTCCAGAGTAAGACAGACTAGGAAGAAGGACCTGACGGTCTACTTCTGAAAAAATTAGCTAGTGAAAACATTATGAATAGCAGCAGAACATTGTCTGATATAGTGCCAGAAGATAAGCACCCCCAGGTTTGAGGAAACCCAGAATACCAAAACAGAGTCAACCTAAATAGCATGGAATGAGTCAAGCTTTTGGGACCTTCATTTGCTGACATGGTACAACTCAAAATGAGAAAAAAAAAAAAAGCTACAAATATCCATTAATAGTAGGGACATGGAATGTATGAAGTATGACCCTAGGAAAACTGGAAATCATCAAAAATGAAATGGAATGCATAAATATCAATATCTTTGGCATTAGTGAGCCAAAATGGACTGATATTGGCCATTTTGAATCAGACAATCATATGGTCTACTATGCCAGGAATGACAAATTGAAAAGGAACAGTGTTGCATTCATCATAAAAAAGAACATTTCAAGATCTATCCTGAAGTACAACACTGTCAGTGATAGGCTAATATACATACTACTCAAAAGAAGATCAGTTAATAGTACTATTATGCAAATTTACACACCAATCACTAAGGCCAAGATGAAGAAATTGAAGATTTTTATCAACTTCTGCAGTCTAAAATTGATAAAACACGCAATCAAGATGCATTGATAATAATTAAACGGGTGATTGGAATGTGAAAGATGGAAACAAAGAAGAAGGCTAGGTAGTTGGAAAATATGTCCTTGGTGATAGAAACGATGCTGGAGATCACATGATTGACTTTTGCAAGACCAGTGACTTCATTGCAAATACCTTTTTTCACCAACATAAATGGTGACTATACACATGCTCTCACCAGGTGGAATACACAGGAATCAAATCGACTACATTTGTGGAAACAGGTGATGGAAAAGCTCCATATCATCAGTGATAACAAGGCCAGAGGCCGACTGCGGAACAGACCATCAATTGCTCATATGGAAGTTCAAGCTGGGACTGAAGAAAATCAGAGCAAGTCCATAAGAGTCAAAATACAACCTTGAGTATATCGCACCTGAGTTTAGAGACTGTCTAAGGAATAGATTTGACGCGTTGAACACTAATGACCGAAGACCAGACGAGTTGTGGAATGACATCAAGGATATCATACATGAAGAAAGCAAGAGGTTATCAAAAAGATAGGAAAGAAAGAAAGGACCAAGAAGTCAAAATACAACCTTGAGTATATCGCACCTGAGTTTAGAGACTGTCTAAGGAATAGATTTGACGCGTTGAACGCTAATGACCGAAGACCAGACGAGTTGTGGAATGACATCAAGGATATCATACATGAAGAAAGCAAGAGGTTATCAAAAAGATAGGAAAGAAAGAAAGGACCAAGATGAATGTCAGAAGAGACTCTGAAACTTGCTCTTGAATGTAGAGCAGCTAAAACAAAAGGAAGAAATGATGAAGTAAAAGAACCGAACAGAAGATTTCAAAGGGTGACTTGAGAAGACAAAGTAAAGTACCGTAATAACATGTGCAAAGAGCTGATGATAGAAAACCAAAAGGGAAGAATACACTCGGCTCTTCTCAAGCTGAAAGAACTAAAGAAAAAATTCAAGCCTCGAGTTGCAATAGTGAAGGATTCTATGGGGAAAATATTAAATGACACAGGAAGCATCAAAAGAAGATGAAGGAATACACAGAGTCATTACACCAAAAAGAATTAGTCAACATTCAACCATTTCAAGAGGTAGCATATGATCAGGAACCGGTGGTATTGAAGGAAGAAGTCCAAGCTGCACTGAAGGCATTGGCAAAAAACAAGGCTCCAGGAATTGACAGAATATCAAGCGAGATGTTTCAACAAACAGATGCAGTGCTAGAAGTGCTCACTCTTCTATGCCAAAAAATTTGGAAGACAGCTACCAGGCTAACTGACCAGAAGAGATCCATATTTATGCCTATTCCCAAGAAAGATGATCCACCCGAATGCAGAAATTGTTGAAAAATATCATTAATATCACATGCAAGCAAAATTTTGCTGAAGACCATTCAAAAGTGGCTACGGTGGTATACTGACAGGGAACTGCCAGAAATTCAGGCCGGATTCAGAAGAGGACATGGAACCAGGGATATCATTGCTAAAGTCAGACGGATCCTGGCTGAAAGCAGAGAATACCAGAAGGATGTTTACCTGTGTTTTATTGACTATGCAAAGGCATTTGACTGTATTGATCATAACAAATCATGGATAACACTGCTAAGAATGGGAATTCCAGAACACTTAATTGTGCTCATGAGGAACCTGTACATAAATCAAGAGGCAGTCTTTCAAACAGAACAAGGGAGTACTGCATGGCTGAAAATCAAGAAGGGTGTGTGTCAGGGTTGTATCCATTCACCATATTTAATTCAATCTGTTTGCTGAGCAAATAATAGGATAAGCTGGACTATATGAGGAAGAATACAGCATCAGGATTGGAGGACGACTCATTAACAACCTGCTATAATCAGATGACACAATCTTGCTTTCTGAAAGGTAAGAGGACTTGAAGCACTTACTGATGAAGATCAAGGACCACAGCCTTCAGTATGGATTACAGCTCAACATAAAGAAAACAAAAATCCTCACAACTGGACCGATAAGCAACATCATGATAAATGGAGAAAATCCTGAAGTTGTCAGGGATTTCATTTTACTTGGATTCACAATGATGCCCATGGAAGCAGCAGTCAAGAAATCAAACGATGCATTGCACTGGGCAAATCTGCTTCAAAAGACCTTGTTTTAAAGTGTTAAAAAACAAAAATGTAACTTTGAGAACTAAAGTGTGCCTGACCCAAGCCATGGTGTTTTCAACTGCCTTATATGCATACCAAAGCTGGACAAGGAATAAGAAAAACCCAAGAATAATTGATGCCTTTGAATTATGGTGTTGGCAGAGTATTGAATATACCGTGGACTGACAGAAGAATGAACAAATCTGTTTTGGAAAAAGTACAGCAAGAACACTCCTTAGAAGTGAGGATAGCGAGACTTCATCTCACCTACTTTGGACATGTTATCAGGAGGGACCAGTAACTGGAGAAGGACATCATGCTTGGTAAAGTAGAGAGTCAGCAAAAAGAGGAAGACCCTCAACGAGATGGACTGGCACAGTGGCTGCAACAATGGACTCAAGTGTAACAACAATTATGAGGATGGTGCAGGAGCGGACAGTGTTTTGTTCTGTTGTACACAGGGTCGCTATGAGTGGGAAATGGCTTGATGGCACCTAACAACAACAACAACAGGGGGTGAGGGTGGATGTCAGATAAGGCCTCCCTGAGATGATGGCATTTGAAGAAAACATTGAAGAAGATGATGGAGAGAGTCAAGTGGATATCTTGGGGGGAACTGGCCCCAAGGCTGTTATGTACCCAGTATGTTGATGGAACAGCAAGGAAGATAGTTTGGCTGAAAGAGGGTGACAAGAAGGAGAGCAATAAGAGATGCATGAAGAACTGGGGAGAGGAGGGTATTGACTCAAATAGTGGCGCATGGCCACTGTAAGAATTTGACTTCTTTCTGAGTGACACAGGACACTATGGTACCACTTTGAGTAGACGAGTGATCTTGGATGACATATTTTAACAGTGTTGAGCTGGATTCTCTGTCAAAAAGCCATAGTAGGGGTGTAGAGGCAGACACAGGGAGGCCAAGATGCTTGGGACAGAGTTGGTGAGAAGTGGTTGGATTCTAGATACACTCTGAATAGAGAGCCAACAAATTGATGGATCATGGCGTGAGAGAAGAAAGGAGCTAAGAATGACTTCAGGGGGGGTTTGAATTCCATTTACTGAACTGGAGAGCAAGTTTGGGATAGAAAATCAGAAATTTTGTTTGGAGCTTAAAAAAAATAAAATTGGCAGATAAATGACCTTCTCTGACAAACAAAGGAGCCAAGTGATACTGTCTGTAGTTGATAGATCAAGAGAGGGTTGAAGTATGTTGCCTGAGGTAGTACAGATGACCAGAGAGGAAGGAACACCTAGTGATACAACTGTAATTGGGAGGAGAAAGGGCAGATGGGGCATGGGGTAAAAGATGTAAAACCTCATCAATCAGAGGCAGACATCAGTAGTGAAAGTTTAAAATCAGCCAATCAAGAAAAAGCAGTATTAATATATTATTCAGAGATACGACAGTAACACCCAGAAACTTAAGGACAGAAATGATGGACAATTTTTTAAAAAAACGAAAAATGTATTTTCATTGATAAATAATATTTTAGTCCACTCGACGGCACTGGATTGGGATCATTCAGTAGAAGTCCCTGGGTGGCTCAGATGGCTAAGCACTTGACTTCTTGTTGCTGTTTTTAGGTGCCCTTGAGTCAGTTCCCATTCCTAGTCCTTTGCCATCCTCACAACCCTTGTTATGCTTGAGTCCATTATTGTAGCCACTGTGTCAGTCCACCTCATTGAATTGAAGGTCTTCCTTTTTTTCACTGACCCTCTACTTTCAAGCATTATGTCCTTCTCCAGCGACTGGCCCCCCGATAACAAGTCTAAAGTACATGAGATGAAGTCTTGCACTCCTCACCTCTAAGGAGCATTCCGACTGGGTTTCTTGCAAGACAGACTTGTTTATTCTTCTGGTGCTCCATGGTATATTCAATATCCTTGCCAACACTTTGGTCTTCCTTATTCATTGTCCAGCTTTCACATGCGTATGAGGCAATTGAAAATATCATTGCTTAGGTTAGGTGCACCTTAGTCCTCAAAGTGACATCTTTGCTTTTTAACACGCTAAGAGTTCTTTTGCAGCAGATTTGCCAGGTGCTGCTGCTTCCATGGGCATCATTGTGAATCCAAGCAAAATAAAATCCCTGACAACTTCGGAATTTTCTCTGTTTATCATGATGTTGCTTATTGGTCCAGTTGTGAGTTTTTTTTTTTTTTTTTTTAATGTTGAGGTGTAATCTATACTGAAGGCTGTGGTCCTTGATCTTCATCAGTAAGTGCTTCAAGTCCTTTTCCCTTTCAGCAAGCAAGGTTGTGTCATCGGCTTATGGCAGGTTGTTACTGAGTCTTCTTCCAATTCTGATGCTGCGTTCTTCTTCATGTAGCCCAGTTTCTTGTATTATTTGCTCAGCATACAGATTGAACAAAATACGATGAATGGATACAACCCCGACACACACCTTTCTTGATTTTCAACCATGCAGTATTCCCTCGTTCTGTTTGAATGACTGCCCCTTGATTTATGTACAGGTTCCTCATGAGCACAATTAAGTGTTCTGGAATTCCCATTCTTTGCAATGTCATCCATAATTTGTTATGATCCACACAGTCGAATGCTTTTGCATAGTCAATAAAACACAGGTAAACATTTTTTCTGGCTTTCTCTGCTTTTAGCCAAGCTCCATCTGACATTGCAGTGATATCTCTCGTCCACGTCCTCTTCTGAATCTGGCTTGAATTTCTGGCAGTTCCCTATCGATCTGCTGCTGCAGCCGTTTCTGAATGATCTTCAGCAAAATTTTACTTGCGTGTGATATTAACGATATTGTTTGATTTCCAAATTCTGTTTGATCCTTTGTCTTTGGAATGAGCACAAATATGAATCTCTTCCTGTTAGTTGGTGAGGCAGCTGTCTTTCAAATTTCTTGACATAGACAAGTGAGCATCTCCCTAGCTTCATATGTTTGTTGAGTCACATCTGTTGGTATTCTGTCAATTCCTAGAGCCTTGTTTTTCACCAATGTCTTCAGTGTAGCTTGGCCTTGTTCCTTCAGTACCATCAGTTCTCGATCATTTTCTACATCCTGAAATGGTTGAACATCAATCAGTCCTTTTTGGTATAGTGACCTTGTACTCCTTCTGTCTTCTTTTGATGCTTCCTGCGTCCTTAAATATTTTCCTCTCAGAATTCTTCAAAATTATGACTCAAGATTTCAGTTTTTTCTTCAGTTCTTTCTGTTTGGGAAATGTCTAGCATTTTCTTCCTTTTTGATTTTCTAACTTCAAGTCTTTGCACATTTCATTATAATATAATGACTACTACTAGCTGAAAAGTTAGCAGTTCAAACCCACCCAGAAACACCTCAGAAGACAGGCCTGGTGGTCTGCTTCTAAAATGTCACAGCCTTGGAAACCCTGTGGAGCGTTTCTACTCTGCACACATGGGGTCGACCAGAGTCAGAATTGACTGGGTGGCAACTAACAACAACAACCATTTAATAAGCATTTGTTATACCTGTCACTGGTCTAAGCATTTAGCATGAATTATCTCACTTAATTGTTACAACAACCCTATCAAGTAAATACTATTATTACTCCCATTTTATAAGGCAACTGATTATTGGACAGGTTAAAAAAACTTACCCAGTATGGTTCTATCAGACAACAGTTACTTTTGGCCTTGAATAGCAGAAAACCAAACCAAACAGTAACTTAGACGAATCAAAGGTTTTTTGTTGTTTGTTTTTGCATTTTGTCTTTTCTTATGCAGCAGTAAGCATGGAGGTAGATGGTTTCTAGCACTGACTCAGTGGCTCAAGGACAAAAAGGCTGAAGTCCCTGTAATTCTTACGGCCTTTACCTCATGGACACAAGTGCCTCCCACAGTGCCAGCCCTTCCATCTGTGTTCCCAACAACAAGAAGAAAGGAGCGCCTACATCAGGAAATCACGTTTTCCCAGAACCCCCACAGCTGACTTGTGCTTACATCTGGTTGGCCTGAACTGTGTCACACGGCCATCCCTAGATGCAGGGGAAGTTGGAAAATGTAATTTTCAGTTGGACGTATCCATTCTGAATGAGTTTGGGTTTCTGTTAGGAGAGAAGGAGGAAATGGATATTAGGTAGCATTCAGCAGGAGATCTCAAAGCTAGGAAATGGCAGAGTGAGATTCGGAAATCCAATAAAGTATAGTTTTAAATAAACTAATAAAAGTGTCTACAATATGCAATTCAGTTAGCCATTAAATAAACTGATTTAAAAAAAAATTACCGTCAAATTGACTTTAACTCTGTAGCACTGAATCCATGTGCTACAGAGTAGAGCTGTGCTCAGTGAAATTTTATTAGCTGTAATCTTTACAGAAGCAGATCGCCTGACCTTACTTCTGTGGCTCTGGTGGGTGGGTTCAAACCTCCAAGCTTTAGGTTAGTAGTCAAGTGCAAACCGTTTGCGCCACCTAGGGACCAATAAGCTGATAGCAGGATTTTAATTTGAAAGTAGAAAAAAAAAGACAAGCACAAATTGTGTTTAAGATCAACTCTTCTTCCATGACTTGCACAGGCAATAAGAAATGACCGAAGGGGAGTAGCCTGAGCACAGAGACAAAGAATGGTTCTCACAGCGACTACAAGGTAGAACTGCTTAAAAAAACCAAAAACCCAGTGCCATCGAGTCGATTCTGACTCATAGCAACCCTACAGGACAGGGTAGAACTGCCCCATAGAGTTTCCAAGGAGCACCTGGCAGATTCGAACTGCCGACCCTTTGGTTAGCAGCCGTAGCACTTAACCACTACACCACCAGGGTTTCCTAGAACTGTTTACCAAATGCCAAACACAAGAATCTAACTTGTGATATGGTATAAAAAGATGGGGAGGAGTGTATAATTAACATAATTTTAAAACACACTGATTTCCAAACGAGAAAATTATATTTCATCCAAATTCTGTATATTAAAAGTTAATGAGGAAGTACCTGTATATAGTGCACAAATCAGTTTTCAAAGAGTGTAGTTTTAATTTTGTCAAATAGATTCCATTTATCATTTAAGCAGCAGCACTTAACTCCAAAGAAATAGTGATGATGCCTTTTTCCTCTTGATATTCATCTTACTAAAAAAAATTGGCTGCTTTTTTTCTTTTAAAATCTTTTTTCATTTGACCTCCTCAAATAGAATTACTGTTTTAAAGAAACAATGGTATCAATTGTAATTACAGACCCTGCTTACATACATTTATTGTCTAGAGGGCACAGCAGTCATGCAGATACAACCAAAGTAATAATTATCACTGAGACTGCTAGGATTAGAAGACATAATAGCAAGTGTTCTCACAGAAGTGACACAGAGACTGTTGGAAGAACGATTCCAAAAATATGGCGGATTGACTTGAAAGCCATGGAAACTCAGCTTTGGAAGCTTCCATATATGGGCACTTGACAAGCATTTTCTCAGTTGTAAAAATAAGCAATGGCTAGGAAACTTGATTGTGTTGTTGTTAGGTGCCGTCGAGTCCGTACTAACTCATGGAGACTCTATGTACAATAGAACGAAACATCGCTCAGTCCTGTGCCATCCTCACAATTGTTGCTGTGTTCGAGCCCACTGTTGAAGCCACTGTGTCAATCCATTTCATTGAGGGTCTTCCTCTTGTTCGCTGACCCTTTTCTAAGCATGCTGTCCTTCTCCAGGGACTGGTCCCTCCTTATAACATATTCAAAGCATTTGAGACTAAGTCTTGCCACCCTTGCTTCTAAGGAGCATTCTGGCTGTACTTCTTCCAAGACAGATTTGTTCGTTCTTCTGGCAGTCCATGATATGTTCAATATTCTTTGCCAACACTATATTTCAAAGGCATCAATTCTTCTTCTGTCTTCCTTATTCATTGTCCAGCTTTCATATGCATATGAGGCCATTGAAAACACCATGGCTTGGGTCAGGTGCGCCTTTAGTCCTCAAAGTGTCTAGGAAACTAGCTTGAATAAAGTGGGCACTCTCCCCAGCTGATGCTAAAAATACACCTGAGACTCAAAATGATACAGCTAAGAACCTCTCATCATGAAAACTTCAGCTGAATCAAGCAACTTTCTCTTTTCTTCCACTCCATGACATGAATGTTTCTCCTTCAGAGGTTTTTATTTTTTCTCTTTGAAGAATTCTCTTAATGTTCATTTTATTTCAATTTCACTACATCAAAGTCTTCCCATTCAGCAGGGAAATATCAAGAGATGATGGAAGAGGACCAGGCATGTCCTAGACCTGGTGCCTCTCCAAAGCAGTCCCATATGTGGGTCCCTGGTCATCCACATCGTCTACACTGCATTATCAGGCATGTAAAGACTTCCTTAGGCTCTCAGGGTATCATGCACATGTATTATAGTAGTGCTTCACTTACCTGGGGAAACAGCATTGGGCAAAAGTTATTCAGTATACAGCCCAAAACACACACACAAAAAAAGTGTATGTAGCCAGTGTAGTTGCCCAAAACGCTAATAGTAAATCTTCTGTACTTTACTAAGTGGAAAGGCATTGGTGATTCAGTGGTAGAATTCTTTTTTTTTTTTTTAATTATTGTACTTTAGATGAAGGTTTACAGAACAAACTAGCTTCTCATTAAACAGTTAGTACACATACTGTTTTATGACATTGGTTAACAACCCCATGACATGTCAACACTCTCCCTTCTTGACCTTGACCTTGTGTTCCCTTTTATCAGCTTTCCTTGTCCCCTCTTGCCTTCTAGTCCTTGTCCCTGGGCTGGTGTGCCCCTTTGGTCTCATTTTGTTTTATGGGCCTGTCTAATCTTTGAGTGAAGGGTGAACCTCAGTGACTTCATTACTGAGCTAAATAGGTGTCTGGGGCCATACTCTCATGGTTTCTCCAGTCTCTGTCAGGCCAGTAAGTCTGGTCTTTTTTTTGAGTTAGAATTTTGTTCTACATTTTCCTCCAGCTCTGTCCAGAACCCTCTATTGTGATCCCTGTCAGAGCAGTCAGTGGTGGTAGCCAGGCACCATCTAGTTGTGCTGGACTCAGTCTGGTGGAGGCCGTGGTAGTTGTGGTCCATTAGTCCTTTGGACTAATCTTTCCCTTGTGACTTTAGCTTTCTTCATACTCCCTTGCTCCTTATGGGGTGAGGCGAGTGGAGTATCTTAGATGGCCGCTCATAGGCTTTTAAGACCCCAGATGCTCTCACCAACGTAGAATGTAGAACATTTTCTTTATAAACTACGTTATGCCAATTGAGCTAGATGTTCCCCAAGACCATGGTCCCCACAGCCCTCAGTCCAGGAATTTGGTCCCTCAGGGAGCTTGGATATGTCTATGGAGCTTCCATGACCTTGCCTTGGACAAGTTGTGTTGGCTTCCCCAGTATAGTGTACTGTCTTACCCTTCACGAATTTACCCCAGTGGTAGAATTCTCACCTTCCACACAGGAGACCTGGATTCAATTCCCAGCCAATGCATCTCGTGTGCAGCCACCCCTCATCTTTCATTGGAGGCTTGTGTGTTGCTGTGATGTTGAACAGGTTTCAGGGGAGCTTCCACACTAAAACAAACTCTGAAGAAAGGCCTGACTGTCTACTTCCAAAAATAAGCAATGAAAACCCTATAGATCACAATGGTTCAATCCCCAACTGATTGTGGGGATGACACAGGACGCAGAGCATTTTTTTCCATTGTGTACAGGGTCGCCATGAGTTGGCAGCTAACTACAACAGCTCAGGCCCATGTTATACACAGTACTCCTAGTTTTTATGGCCTTATTCCAGCATAGCTCAAATTATAATAGAAAGCACGTAAATCCTGAGTCACAAACACCGTAGCCATGAATCGTGTTTCAAAAGACATAAAGCATGAAAGTAAGTCTTTTTCATTCATTCACGCAGTCAGGTAAAGTAACAAATACAAATTTATTGCCTAGAATGTAAAAAGTATGAGACCTAGAACTATGAGATCCACACAAGTTACAGAAGGACACACATCTTTTTCTTCCATCTGCTTTTGTACAGTACTCGTAAGTAATGGGTATATGTAGTGTTAGTTATGCTCTTCCGTTCTTCTGCTCACTTTTTCTCGCCCAGCCCCAGTGATTTGGTTCTCAAGGACACTGCTAGGTTCTTACCTGAATTGATTGTTCTAGAGGTAGACCAGTCTGAGAACTTCACTTTGATTTTTCAAACTGGAAGTGAGGAAATCAGCCAGACTCTCCCTGGTGGTAGAAAGCACCATCTGTAACAATTCTAGGCACAAGTGGTGGCCATGGGGAAGAAGCTGGTCAGTACTGGAAAGAATAAAACCAGCAGGAAGACAGAGGCAGTGAAATGACAGTGAAGAAAGTCCTCGTGGCATTCGGGCCCCCAGTTACTGATGATTTTGTATCATAAATACCTTTCTTTTCTGCCGTTTGTACAATTTTTCCTTCAATGACAAGAAATAACCCATGCCCTTGATAAATTTTCCTATTTCCTGGGCTAGTTTCAATTGTGCTTTTGTCACCTGTAGCCGGAAGACATTTGAATCAGATGATCTAAAAATAATTACGTACCTTTTTTGACATGGTATCATTTGAGTTATGTGGTTTGCTAGTTTCCCAGTAGAGATAGTATTGGATCCTGATATGTTTCATGTTATGTACCCGACAGTCATTTCTCTTTGAGTATGAGATGAAGAACATTTTGGCTATAAAATATAAGACTTTCACTGCCACCTAATACAGAGAAATCAGGTCAGAAATTTTACCAAAATTCTAAATGTTCTCTGTAGAATCATAAACACAGTGACTTCTCAGGCAGTCCTTTCTGGTGCTAATGAAACACTTTATAGCTCATATACCATGTTTCACCATGAAAAGATTCCTCACCGCTTCATGAAGACAAATGGGCTGCAGGATGAATTCTGATCCATGTCAGTAGGGGAGAGAGATGTGCTCAGCCAGTCAATGAAACTCTGAATGAGCCACACAATGCTTCTCCCTACTCAAATCCCAAATGCCACACACTCATGACTAGAGATCATGGGAATGACACCCTTATCAATGACAACAATAGGATTTTACCAATAAATAAAAAACAAATGTAGAGCTGTGAAAGATAGTTAGGACCTTATACTGCCTCACAAATTACAATGTCTTGTTTTAAATAATTACATATTCTAAGAGCTTTTTGAAAAATAAGTATAATAAATAAAAAATAGAGGCCTCCAAATCAGACACTTTGTAAATATATGCCTTCAGACAATTATCACTTGCATTCTTTTTACTTCCTTAGGGTAACCACTGACTCACAATTTACATATGTGTGTAGGGAGGAAAAGACAGAGAGAAAGAGACAGGATTCCTATGTCTTTTAGGACATTTTCATTTTCTCAAAGAATTCTCTACCTTTTAGTTGAATGAAAGTAGTTTTTGAAAGCGGAGGATACACTCTCTCCATTTTCTGTGATTCCAGCTCCTTAGTGTTGGGTCACAGCCATGTCCCAGGTGCCTTGCTTGCCACAATACCATGGATGCCGCTTATAACACACAGAAACTGCACAGCCTTTTGTTTCTATCAACAGGACTGGTGCTGTCCATTAGCATAAGTTGAGCTCAAAACCCAAATAAACCATAATCCTTCACCTCTTAAAGGCAATGAACACAAATACCCTAAAAGAAACATGTGTTAAGAGTATGCACAGAAAATCCTCAGGAAAGAAAATTGACCCCACAATATATAAATTGCTGCTAACCTATCCTGGTAAATCAGTGAATGCCATTTAAAACCACTGCAACGTCCCACATTACATCCTTCAAGTTTGCAAAATATATATATTTTTTTAATAACTTTTATTAAGCTTCAAGTGAACGTTTACAAATCCAATCAGTCTGTCACATATAAGTTTACATACATCTCACTCCCCACTCCCACTTGCTCTCCCCCTCTTGAGTCAGCCTTTTCATGTGTGTTGTTGACAATTTCATTTTTCCACATACTTGTTTGTGCTGAGGCGTTTTTCTTAGTAAATTGTGAGATCCTCATTTTCATAGTGCTTGACTTTATGTTAGTTGAGTCGTTACGTTTTTCTTGGTTTTTATCTTGAGTTATAGAGTTGTTATACCTTTTTGTGGTTACCTTATTATTTACCCCTATTTTTCTAAGTAAAAACCTAACTTGTATTGTTCTATATCACCTTGTATCACTCTCCATATGGCAGTTCAATGCCTCCTGTATTTAGTCCCTCTTTTTGATTATTGTGATCTTTTACCTATTGACTTCCATGATTCCCTGTTATGTGTATTTTTTTTTTAATTAATCTTAATTTGTTTGTTTTTGTGATTTTCCTATTTGAGTTGATATCAGGACGTTCTGTTTTGTGACCTTGTGTTGTGCTGATATCTGATATTATTGGTTCTCTGACCAAACAATATCCTTTAGTATTTCTTGTAGCTTTGGTTTGGTTTTTGCAAATTCTCTAAACTTGTGTTTGTCTGTAAATATCTTAATTTCGCCTTCATATTTCAGAGAGAGTTTTGCTGGATATATGATCCTTGGCTGGCAGTTTTTCTCCTTCAGTGTTCTGTATATGTCGTCCCATTCCCTTCTTGCCTGCATGGTTTCTGCTGAGTAGTCAGAACATATTCTTACTGATTCTCCCTTGAAGGAAACCTTTCTTTTCTCCCTGGCTGCTTTTAAAATTTTCTGTTTATCTTTGGTTTTGGTGAGTTTGATGATAATATGTCTTGGTGTTTTTCTTTTTGTATCAATCTTAAATGGGGTTCGATGAGCATCTTGGATAGATATCCTTTCGTCTTTCATGATGTCAGGGAAGTTTTGTGTCAGGAGTTCTTCAACTATTTTCTCTGTGTTTTCTGTCCCCCCTCCCTGTTCTGGGACTCCAATCACCCGCAGGTTATCCTTCTTGATAGAGTCCCACATAATTCTTAGGGTTTCTTCATTTTTTTTAATTCTTTTATCTGATTTTTTTTTCAGCTATATTGGTGTCGATTCCCTGGTCCTCCAGATGTCCCAGTCTGCATTCTAATTGCTCGAGTCTGCTCCTCTGACTTCCTATTGCGTTGTCTAATTCTGTAATTTTATTGTTAATCTTTTGGATTTCTACATGTTGTCTCTCTATGGATTCTTGCAACTTATTAATTTTTCCAGTATGTTCTTGAATAATCTTTTTGAGTTCTTCAACAGTTTTATCAGTGTGTTCCTTGGCTTTTTCTGCAGTTATCCTAATTTCATTTGTGATATCATTAAGCATTCTGTAAATTAGCTTTTTATATTCTGTATCTGATAATTCCAAGATTGTATCTTCATTTGGGAAAGATTTTGATTCTTTTGTTTGGGGGGTTGGAGAAGCCGTCATGGTCTGCTTCTTTAAGTGGTTTGATATGGATTGTTGTCTCCGAGCCATCACTGGGAAACTAGTTTTTCCAGAAAATCCGCTAAAAATAAATGCAGTCAGATCCCTATCAGAGTTCTCCCTCTGGCTCAGGCTATTCAGATGTTAAAGAAGCCGCCTGGGGAGGGTGGGGGAGGGAACAGAGAGATAGGAGAGTAACACCTCAGAATATAGCCAGAGTTGCTTGTCTTGCTTGGAATGACTATTATATCTGAGATTCCCGCGGGGCGCGTCGCCTATGTGTGCTGGCTGTGTGGAGATTGCCCCCAGGGGGTCTGGCCCGCTGGAGTCATGGTCAGATCCTCCGCTTCCAGCCCCACGCCCAGCGTCAAGGCTCCCCTACTGGGACGGTGCACTCTCGACTCCAAAATTAGTCGCTGCCTCCCGGGGACTTCTCGTCCCTCCAGCCACGTGGCCGTGCCGCCCCCGAGAACTAGTTGGGCCTCCTCCCAGGGTTAGTTCAGATGGGTGGAGCAGGTCCCCGTGCTTGTGCCGTGACCGAATGTCCCGGCTGGGACGCTGTTCTCCCTGCTCCAATACCAGTCGCTGCCTCCCAGGGACTTCTCCTACCGGCTGCGTGCCACGCCACCCGCGCAACCCGGCTGGTCCCTTTCCGGGGGTTAGTTCAGGGGGGTGGAGCAACTCTCCGTGTTTATGCCGTACCTGCGTCCAGTCCAAATCCCTGCGGGACGGTTCCCCGGCTCGGACTCTGCTCTTTCTGCTCCAAGACCAGTCACTGCCTCCTGGGGACTTCTCCTACCGGCTGCGTCCCACGCCGCCCGTGGAACCGGCTGGTCCCCCTCCCGGGGTTAGTTCAGGGGGGTGGAGCCGCTCTCTGTGCTTGTGCCGTACCTGACTGGTACGCTGGCTCCAGGCTCTGAAAACAATCGCTGCTTCCCCGTATTAGTTCGTTCTCCGTCTCTAAATCTGTGTTTGTTTTCAGGGTTCGTAGATTGTTATGTATGTGATCGATTCACTTGTTTTTCCGTGTCTTTGTTGTAAGAGGGATCCGAGGTAGCATCTGCCTAGTCCGCCATCTTGGCTCCGCCCAGCTACATGTATTTTAACAGTCCCTTATGGTATTCACCCTAGAGATTCTCTTGGACGTGGCATAGGCAAGTTTCAGAGGAGCTCCCAGACTAAGGTAGACTAGGAAGAAAGGTCTGTTTACTTCCAAAAATTAGCCAGTGAAAACCCTATAGATCATAACAGAATATTGTCCAATAGAGCACTGGAAGATGAGCCCCCTAGATTGGAAATCACCCAAAATACACAATGGCCACAAAAGTGGACTCGAGCATGTCAGTGATCATGAAGATGGCACAGGACTGGGCAACATTTCATTCTGTTGTGCGTGGGTCACCATGAATCCGAGCTGACTCCATGGCAACAAACGTGGTGGGATGGAGTAGTAGTTAAAATGAATGAACTAGATCTACCTGCAACAGCAAAGGCGCATTTTAAAGACATAATACCAAAACCAAAAACCCAGTGCCGTCGAGTCAATTCCAACTCATAGCAGCCCTACAGGACAGAGTAGAACTGCCCCATAGAGTTTCCAAGGAGCGCCTGGCAGATTCGAACTGCCAACCCTTTGGTTAGCAGCCATAGCACTTAACCACTACACCACCAGGGTTTCCTACCAGAGTACAGTGGACTCTTTGTTGCAACTACTCAACTCTGGCATTATAGAGTAAAAGCTACTTAAATGAACAAGCATGGCTATGTTCAATAAAACTTTACTAACAAAAACAGGTGGCAGGTTGGATTTGGCCCTCCGGTCTTAATTTGCTGACCTCTGATCTATATCGTTCTCTTCAGAAGACCATTTGAAAACACACAGCATATTGATATCTGCCTTTCAGAACAGAGCTTGCTCCTGGGATGAAAGGAAGAAGAATGGAATCAGGAAGAGTCACAGAGTAGATTTGAAATGAATTGCAACATTTTAATAATTAAAAAAAGTACTAAAGACATATGGGAAAATGTCAACATTTGTTAAACATGCATTGGTGGGTATATGTGTTAGTTATACAATTGTTTGTGTTTTTATCCATGATTTAAAAATGTAATACTGAAAAGAAAAGACGGATAAAAGGAATACATTAAAAATATTAAAGATAGGCCATCTAAGATGCATCATTTGGTCCCAACCCACCTGGAGCAAAAGAGAATGAACAACGCTAAAGACACAAGGAAAATATTAGCCCAAGAGACAAAAAGGGCCACATACACCAGAGAGTCTGTCAGCCTGAGACCAGAAGAGCTAGATGGTGCCTGGCTATCACCAAGGACCACTCTGACAAGGAACACAACAGAAAGTCCCCGACGGAGCAGAAGAAAAGTGGGGCGTAGGACTCAAATTCCAATAAAAAGACCAGACTTAGTGGTCTGACTGAGACTAGAGGAATCCCAGAAGACACAGCACCTGGACTCCCTGTTAAACAAGAACTAAAACCATCCCTGAAGCCAGCTCTTCAGACAAAGATTAGACTAGACTATAAGACATAAAATAATACTCATGAAGACTGCGCTTCTTAGTTCAAGTAGATACACGAGACTAAACGGGCAGCTCCTGTCCGGAGGCAAGATGAGAAGTCAGAAAGGAATAGGAGCTGGTTGAATGGACACAGGAAATCCGGGGTGGAAAAGGGGAGTGTGCTGTCACATTATAGGGAGAGCAACTAGGGTCACATAACAATGCATGTAAAAATTTTTGTATGAGTAACTTGAGCTGTAAACTTTCACACATAGCACAATAAAATATATATATTTATATATTAAAGATAACATGAATCAAAATAATGAAAACAGAATCATGCAAAAATAGTACTCCTTCCAGAAGATTGTATCTTTGTATGACTCTTTCAGCCATTAATTAGGCCAAAACATTAAGAGGTATGAATTGCCCATGGGAGAAATTTCTCCTTGTTCTCAAAACTAGAAATTGTTGTTCAACTACTGTGGCACTGGTGTTTGGATCTAGGGCAACTAAGAATCATGTTATGACTGATCGCCTTATTTGCATTGGATACAGCAAATTTGATTTGAATTTGTGACCTACCTCTAGAGCTCCAAGACTTTAGACTTGTATTTTAGGGTTGACCTCACCCGTCTTTCCATCTTATCATTTTCCCTTTATTGTGTTTATCTCTTCATTATAGAAGAATGGTAAAGTGTTCACACTCTACAGAAAAGCTGCCTGGATTCAAATCCCAGATGTACCTGTAACTAGCTATATAACCTTATGTAAGTTAATGAATAGCTCTGCGCCTCAGCTTTCTCATCTTTAAAATGGGATGATAACAATAGAATATATCACATAAAGTGGTAAGGGTTAAATAAGCTAATTATTTTCAAAACTCTTAGAACAGTGCCTGGCCCATAAAACCAAAAAAACCAAACTTGTTGCCGTGGAGTCAATTCCGACTCATAGTGACCCTACAGGACAGAGTAGAACTACCCCATAGAGTTTCCAAGGAGCACCTGGTGGATTCAAACTGCCGACCTTTTGGTTAGCAGCTGTAGCTCTTAACCACTATGCCACCAGGGTTTCTGCCTGGCCCATAGTTAGTACTAAAACAGTGTTTGATTTGGAATACAATTAAGTAGTTTTGTTGATTTATTTTTTTATCTTGTTGAATTGTATGTATTGACTACTGTGAAATTTTCAGAGAGAACCATAGCTAATAATACAGTTTTTGGATTCCAAGAAACCAGTGACCGAATCCCAGACTGTGACTTTTTTTATCTCTGAGGTCATAGATAAGTTTTGTTAGCAAGTTGAAATGTAGAATCTTCAACTGCAATGTGGCATTATAACAGTACGTGCCTTCTAGGAACTTGTTATAAGAATTGAGTCATTAACTGTAACGAACTTAGCTATGTACAGAGTAAGTACTCAGATAGTAGCCATAAGTGTTACTGATAATTCTAAAACGATTGTTAGTAGTATTGAGCAAATACATATGACGGAGCTTAGTAGCACTAGAAATTAAAGTCCATTAATTTGGGGCCATGGTAGAAAAAATTGGTATTTCTGACGGTGTCAAGTCTGATGTCTCAGTAACTTCTCAGGGACCTGTGGGGTGAGGGAATTGCAGAAATAGTCTCACACTTGTAATATACAAACCTACACATTTAAACTCAAGCTGGAACTCCGTAGCTTCACAGAGTTCCTTGGAGCCATCTTCTCTAGTTGTCCCTCCATGAAAAGAGATTGATCATCAGGCAGAAAGTGTCACTTAAGAAGCTTTAGAGTTTAAATAGCAGGAGCTGAACCAAGCTGAGTAGCAATTATCAAAACCTTGTCTCCAAAAGTAGAAAATTTAATCCTCCAGATTAAATTTAAAAAGCTGTCCTTCCAACACCATGTTAATTAGAGGCTAGAACTAGACTTATGAAAACATTGCCAGGATAGGGTCTGTCTATCTTATAGCAAAACATATTTCATAATCCCACGATGCTCCAAGGTTGTGCTAAGCTGCTTTGGTTTTATCTGCATGGCGTTCTTAATATAGCTCGAAGGGGCTTTTTGCTTATTCGTTTGGAGCTCACATCTCTTAGTTTTATTATTTGCTTGGGAAGGATATAAACAAAGACTACGTCCTAAACCAGGTCCTGTAATATCTTGCTACTCACAGTGTGGTCGCTGGCCCAGCAGTATCCTAAAATTCAAGGGGTTCTTGTAAAATGCAGATTCTAAGTTAGCCAAAAATTCTGCATTTCTTTTTTTCTTTTTCTGTTTGTTTTACTCTTTCCTCCCTGGGTTCCCTGTGTCCATCCAACCAGTTCCTGTCCCTTCCTGCCTTCTCATCCTGACTCCAAACAGGAGCCGCCCATTTGCTCTTCTATATCTGATTGAACTAAGAAGCACACTCTTTATGAGTATAATTTTTTGCTTTACAGTATGTCTAATGTTTATCTGAAGAGTGGGCTCTGGGAATGGTTTTAGTTCTGGGTTAACAGAGTATCTGGGAGCCATAGTTTCAGGGGGTTCCTCCAGTCTCTGTCAGATCATTAAGTCTGATCTTTTTACATGAATTTGAGTTCTGCTCTGTACTTTTCTCCTGCTCTTTCAGGGACTCTCTGTTGTGTCCCCTATCAGGGCGATCATTGGTGGCAGCCGGGCACCATCTACTTCTGGTCTCAGGCTGGTGAAGTCTCTGCACAAGGAGGCATTGATCCAAAGTTACCGTCTACAGGACTTTGTTTGGGATCTCACCCTTGCTGCCTCCTTCCCTTCCCAGTCCTGCTCACTCCCCTACAATATTGTTGGGGAATATTTTATTTAATAAACCCCTTCCTCATATGTCCTTGTCTCAGGGTTTGCTTCTTTGGAACTCAAACTAAGACATGCCATCTTAGCTCACTGTAACATAGCAAGACGCCAGCACCCAACCACCAGTTAGATTGTTTCTGCAGTTCACTTGGTCACTGGTTTAGTTCTTGAATCTCTGATTCAACCTGAGTCAGATTTTATGAAGATCGAAAGACTGCAGGAGGCCAATGGAGTCTAGGAATTCCACACTTGGAAATTCAGATGCTCACATTCTGAAAATGTAAAGATAATAATGTATGCTTTACTTTTTGAAAGAGCTAACTTTATCTCTGTGGCAAAGGTGATGATACTATCCTTCAGTGGTTTTTATAAGCAACCCATGAAAAGGGCTAATGATCTAGAAGACCTGAGCCGCCCATTGTGGCAGCCACAGTCACGTGCAGCTACTGAGCACTTGAAAAGTGGCTAGGGCAGAGTCAGATGGGCTATAACTGTAAACTACACTCTAGTTTTGAAGACTTAGCACAAAAAAAAGAATGTAACATACCTCATTGAAATTTTTATATTGATTACCTGATTAATAGTTATATTTTTAAAATATTGGGTTAAAGAAAATATGTTATTAACATTAATTTTACATGTCTCTATTTACTTTTCTAATGTGGCTACTAAAAAAATTTAAATTACATGTGTGGTTCATTGTAAACATGTCATGGGGGCGGTATCCTCCTCTCTCTTCAGGAGGGGGAAGGAGAATCAAGGTCAACAGCCCAAGGCTGATTCCTCTCTCCGCCATCTTTACCAATTCTGATATCAACCAACCCTCCTGCAGCAATCTCTACCTCTGCACTGGGTTTGATAATTCATTGCAATGGCCACACAGAACTCACAGACCATACTCATGATTATGGGATTTATTAGGGAAGTAATAATTACAGTTCAGGCCCAGGAACACTCAGGATATGTTTCTTCCATCAGGACAACCTCTTCCCAGCCATGCTTTCCTGGCCCTCAGCCTCTGCCCAGAGGCACTCAGCTTTCTTTCTCCATGGGCCAGGAAGCCCGCCGTGCCATCTCCTGCTGCTGCATCTCTACTGCAGGCTCTCTGCTGCCAGGTCTCACTGTCTTCAGTGTTACAGCACTCTCTCTCTCTCTCTCTCTGTCCCAGTTCCAGGAGCTTCTCAGCACAGGGATCATGGGTCCAAAAGACGCTGTCTCTGCTCGTGGCTGTTCTTTACTGGTGCTGTAGGATCCTTTCTTTCTCTGCTCTAGGGTAGCTCATTTCAAGCCTAGCAGGATGGCAAAACTGACCAGTTCCCTTGGTGGGCCACAATTACCTGTCACACTGTCCTGCCCAGTCACTTGGGTGGGAGTATCAAGATCACAGTGAGAAAGGCCACACAAAATCAACCCATTGCACTGAACTCATATTATATTTCTACTGGACCACAAATATGGATCTGGTACTTAATATAATGGAGGTTTTAGCCTTCAACCTACAAGGGCAGATCAAGTTACATCTCCCCCGGCCCAACTCTTCATAATGCCTCCACAATATCTATTTGTGGTGTGGAATTAGCACCCAGTGTACATAGAAATCTGTACATTACTCTCCCTTACAAATACTATTACCAATGTATAAAGTTATATAATGTTATAAATATTATACCAGAGACACTTAAGAAACCAGTGCCAGTAGTCATTACTCTTAGTTTAAAATTACCTCATTTGAGGAAAATTGATTTTCAGGCTCTTAAAGAGTTACTCTGATGCTTTTCTCTTTGTAGATGAGTTTGGTGGTCAATAATTTGGCTTCACTCCCACACCTCTTCTGTGCTCTTTTCTAACCCCTCTACCAACAGTCTGTACGGTTCAAGGCCTCAATACTTCTCACAAGAACTATTGCATTTTTAGCTTTCTGATTGATCTCCTCCTCTTTGATTACTCAGCCTCCAATCCATCCTAAACATGGCTGGCAGATAATCTCTCTATACACAGTTCTAGTCCTGGTGCTCCTCAACTCCCCCCTAAAAAAATTAAAAAGCCTTAGGTAGTACAACATCTCTTGCTAAATTACCTATAGATTCCTGAACAGACATTGGTTGCTCTCCATGCTCTGTCCCCAAGTCAGTTTTTGTTGTTGTTGTTCCAACTCCCCTCAGCCTTTCCTTTTACAACTTCAGTTAGACTGCATTCAGTTCCCTCAAACTCCTGCCAAGTTTATTTCCCTTTGGTTCATTTACCAGATGATTTCCTCTGCTTAGAATCTTCTCTTCCCTTTCCCATCACTCTACACCCACCATTCCTCAAATTTCATCTCAAATGCTACTGTATTACATAACAGTGTCTTATCAGTGCCTTAAGGCAGGAAATTTAAAAAAAAAAATCAATGAAACACTAGTAGAAACAACAAAACTAAGTATAAAAGCTTGTTGAACTGAAAGGCATTATTTCCTTGGAAAGAGAGCCAAATCAATGCCAACAATATCAGATGGTTGCTTGGCTCTCATTTTATCTTCTCTTGAAGAATTTTTTTGGGAACCCAGAATGTTTACTATGTGTTCAAAATCGTCTTCCAGAATGGCCCTTCTACTCGCTACTTCCCATTTTTCTGGAAGCCATGTGAGATCGCTGGTGAGTGGTGTGACGTAGGGATTAAGATTAGAAGAGTAGTGAGGGATTAACAGAGTTAGGGAGACGAAGAGTATTGGACATTGTGTGACGTTATGACTACAGCTGATTTAGAGAACTTCTAGATTTGTAATTAACATTTCATGATCTCCGGTGTAGCTGTTTTTGCTTGGGTAGATTATATTTGCATTTCTGTTGAAAATATATTTCATTATATTTTAAAGGCATTTTCTATAACTGTTTATAATGCAAAAAAAAAAAATAGTAAAAAGTGTTCAGTTATTGAAAGGCAACATTTCAGTTGCCTATCAATGCCACCAAGTTTAAAGAGCAGAAAAAACTTTATATGTAAAGAATATTTCTTTAGAAAAGGCCAGGTCACTCTGGGATTTGAATGTAATTACGTCATTTTTACAAAAAAAGAGGGGAAACCATGAGGCATACAAATTGAACTAATTTGCCTTCCTGGAAGCTGAGCTAAAAACATGTATCTAATGACTGTGCAGTATTTAAGCTAATACGAGTATGATTGATATTTTCAGGAATGGACAAATGAGGTTTTCAGTTTGGCAACAAACCTGCTGGCCCAAAACATGTCCAGGAATGCATTTCTGGAAAAAGCGTAAGTAGCTCTAATTTTATTGCTAAGGGTGTTGCTGCTTCTGAGTCAGTTTCCTTTCTCCTTTGTGAGTCTTTTGTTTATGCTGCACTGGCTCCTCACGTTCATAAACATAAATTTTCCTTTGGGATTTGTTAGAGTACTGATACCTTCCCTGTTCCATATTGGAAGACTCCCAAGAAAATTTGCTCTTATTTTCTCCAAGCTGCACCTCCTCCATGTTACGCCTGGGCTGAGCACCCCTGAATGTCAATGCCCGTGATACACAACAAGGAGACACATGCAAATCGTGGCAGCTGTGCTTAGAACTAAAAAATTACTCATATCAGAAAATCCTCTGCTTCTACATCTGCCTTTGTTGTCAGTTACAAACCTGAAGAAGAGAATAAACAGCAAAGGTCACTCATTTCACTAGAGTCTTAGACTTCTGATAGATGATACAATAACTTCTCTGCCCACTGAAACGCATAGGTTGATGCCCTGATTCCAGCCCTGTAGACGGTCACAGCAGGTGTTAGAAAAAAAAAGAATGTAGAAGAAAGATTAAAATGAAGATGAGGAGATACATCGTGAACATTGGAATCAATGTCTCAGAACAATTTGTATAAAAATTATTAAACAGAAGTCTAAATTGCTGTGTAAACTTTTCACCTAAAACACAATTATATATATTTATATATATTTTAAAATAATAAAATAAACCCACTATATTAAAAAAGGAAACCCTGGTGGCGTAGTGGTTAAGTGCTATGGCTGCTAACCAAAGGCTCGGCAGTTCGAATCCGCCAGGTGCTCCTTGGAAACACTATGGGGTGGTTCTACTCTGTCCTATAGGGTCGCTATGAGTCGGAATCGTCTCAACGGCACTGGGTTGGGTTTGGTTTTTGGTATTAAAAAAAAAAAACCCTTTGGATCACAACGGTCTGATTCCCAGCCAATCAAGCGGACGGCACAGTACGGGGCAGTGTTTCATTCCATTGCACATGGGGTCACCAAATGTTGGGAGCCAATTGGATGAAAGCTAACAACAACAACAATTTATAATAAAGTGTGATGAGTATGTAAATGCTCAGGTACAGCCCTACCAGCAGGTAGAATGTAGTAGTCAAAGTTTTTATCTATACAATAAGTAAGTTGAGATGTAAGCTTAAAAAAAAAGAAGGAAAGAAAAGCAAAACATGATTACCAAATTGTTCTGGAATTACAACAGCGTTTCTAAAAATGATTTGACCAAGGAAAATAATGATTTATGCCAGATGAGCAGCAAGAAAGACTGGTTGTGTTCATTTTGGAAGCTGTGGGTGTTCGAGTTTGGGAAGCTTTAAATCAAAACCACAAGCAGAAACGTTGTTAGGTGGTCCTGTTCTACTTAATGGTCACCTCTCTTCCCTCTTCTTCTGCAAGACTTACCCATTATTCCAGACCTAAGACTCCAGCCCACATTTCTTTTTGACTCTTCCATGAATTTGTTTTACTCAGTATTGCCCAGATCCTCATTTAAATGTTTTTCATACGTTCATCTTATCTCCTAAATTAATGTTTTATCTTGAGTACACTTCCTATCTACTTTCCTCTTCCTGCCCCATCCTTTTTTTCCTCCCTCTTTCTTTGATCCTACCATCCATCATCCAACGAACATTTCCAGAAAATGTATTGTGCCAGGCAATGTTAATGGACAGAGACATAGAGATAAACAAGATGTTTTACCTGAAATATAGGATTTTATAGCTTCGTATAGTTGACTAATCATTGTCTATTACAAATGTCTATTCCAGATAAGTTTTTCCTTGTGAATTATGAGTAGTTGTTGCGAACATTCTAGAACATGTCTTTTGATGGACATATATTGTAAGCATTTCTTTCGTACGTATACCTAGATACAGTACTACTGGATCATAGCATGCGCACTAAAGGAGTAGTCCTAATTTGCACTTTCATCAGCCGTGTTTGAGAGTTCTGGCGTTCCACCTCTCTAGCCATACATCCAAAAACAGCTGAGGAGATATATACAGTTGTTATGTTCACATAATTGAATACTGTATATCAAAGAGAATGGTTGACAATTGTAAGCAAAAATAATATGGATGGATCTCAAAAACATAATACTGAGTAAAAGAAGCCAGACACAAAAGGATATGATCCATTTATATAAAGTGCAAAAACAGGCAAAAATAATCTATGCTGTTAAAAGACACATGTCTTAGTCATCTAAACCTGAAACCAAACTCATTGCCATTGAGTCGGTTCCAACTTATAATGACCCTATAGGACAGAGTAGAACTGCCCCATGGGGTTTCCAAGGAGCGCCTGGTGAATTTGAACTGCCAACCTTTTGATTAGCACCCATAGCTCTTAATCACTATGCCAACAGGGTTTCCTTTAATCATCTAGTACTGCTATAAGAGAAATACAAGAAGTGGATGGCTTCAACAAAGAGAAGTTCATTCTCTCACAGTCCAGTAGGCTACAAGTCCAAATTCAGGGCATCAGCTCCAGGGGAAGCCTTTCTCTCTCTGTCGGCTCTGAAGGAAGTTCCTTGTCATCCATCTTCCCTTGGTCTGGGAACATGTCAGTGCAGGAAACTGAGGTCCAAAGGACAAGCTCTGCTCTTGGCACTGCATTCTTTGTGATACGAGGTCCCCATGTCTTTCTGTCTGCTTCTCTCTTTTATATCTCAAAAGAGATTGGCTAAAGACACTATCTCATCTTGTAGATGTCATCTATGCACCTGCCACTAATCCATCTTATTACATCATAGTGTTAGGATTTACAACACATACAGGTGTCACATCAGATGACAAAGTGGTAGACAGTCATACAATACTGGGAATCATGACCTAGCCAAGTTGACATACATTTTGGGGGGACACAATTCCATCCATGACAGCATGATAACAGTTTCCTTGGGGGGATAGGTTCTGCAAGGGGGCAGGAGAGGGGCTTCTGGGTTGCTGATAAAGTGATCATGCTCCGTGTCTTGACCTGGGCGCTGTTTGCAAAGGCACGGGCAGTTTGTGAAAAATCCAGCAGACTCTACATTTACACAAGCCCTTTGTGATCTATTTTATTCTTCCTTAAAAAAAGCTTTTATTAAAATTTAACATTCGTTTTTCTGCTTCTCCAACAGCTATACTAAACTTAAGCTGCAAGTCACTCCAGAAGGGCGCATTCCTCTCAAAAAGTAAGCTGCGTGAGCATTTCCCATTATTCATTTTCTTTTTCACAAAGACTTGAATCCGGGCCATGATTCTGTCTTGTTTCTTCACCAGCCTAAGTGGGAGCATGAAAGGGCGTGGTGACACCCCTTCCCCCACCTACCATGTCTCACTTCCCTGCCCCTAGGTTTCTAGTAGAGATTTACCTGGGTCCCCCTTTCCCATGGTATCTTCAAGAAACACCAAAGCAGGAAGGGGATGGTGGGGGTGGGGCAGGGGGGGAATCTTGCTGCCAGACCCAAATGACCATCTGATATTCAGATCAACTTTGGGAGTGAAAACTGGGCAAACTTAGTGTCTCCTCTGAGGAGCCCTGATGGTGCAGTGGTTAAGCACTTGACTGCTAACTGAAAGGTCTGTGGTTCAAACCCACCTGCTGCTCTGCAGGAGAAAGATGTGGTGGTCTGCTCCCATAAAGACTTACAGTCGTGGAAGCCCTATGAGGCAGTTCTATTCTGTCCTGTATTGTTGCTATGAGTCAGAATTGACTCAATGGCAGTGGGTTTGGTTTTTGGGTTAGTGCTTCTTCTGCCAAGAATAAACTCAAATGGCCCCAGGAGCCAGGCAGGAACCTGAATGATTCATCAGGCTAGGAGCAGGAAGAAAAACTGAGGAGCAAAGCCCTGTCTAAAAGAGACAACAATGACTCGCCTCCATTATTCCTCACGGGAATAGTGGGATCTGGGTGCTAGATTTTCTAATGTTTCTATAGAATCCATTAACCCAAATTTTGATACGAAATTTTCCAGTACTTAATTTTTTAAAGCCAAATGACAGGGCAAAGAAAGCACATCTCTAGACCATATTCATGATCATAGCAACACGCAAGCCACCACTGACCGAGGGGTGACGGCTATGCATGAGTTACATTGGCTTGGCCAGGAATCAAACCCAGGTCTCCTGCACTGAAGGCGAGAATCCTACCGCTGAACCACCACTGTCTCCAATGGTAACAATTTTAGTGGAAAGAGGCACAGAGATGAATAAGGATCTTTTTCAACCTTTGACTTGCTAGCTATCAGTGAGCTTCTGTTAATAAAAAAGCTTGGGGTGATGGAAAGCAGCTAAGACTGTATATTTATTTTAGTGCCTAATGATTAGAAAAAAAATCATTAGAAGTTATTTAATGCAATACTTTTAAATTGAGACATCACCATAGTTTCAAAATACTGATTTTATTTCAGACACTTTAATTTTTTAAAAGCACACTCATAGATCTTCCAGAACACTGATACAGATGCATAGAAAAATGGGTATCTTTTCATTGTGTGAAGATGAGTGATAAATAGGCTTGACTCAATGGAACATTTTCAGCTGTCATCTTCAATATGTGTTGTGATCCATATACCTTTTCAGCTTCTCTCATTTTGTTTTTTCACTTCACAGTGTGTACCGCTTGTTTTCAGCTGACCGGAAGCGGGTGGAAACTGCGTTAGAGGCTTGTAGTCTTCCATCATCAAGGGTGAGCTCTTGCCTTCCTAAAAATAGCACAGCTAAATAGCTTTCAAAAATCCATAAAAATATAATTACCCCGATAGTACCTAATTTTTTTTTTTAATTAAGAAGACCACAGGACTTATTTGTTAATATTTGCAATACATAGGACCACTGTTATTGTATTTTCTTTTATTACCCTGGAAACCCTGGTGGCGTAGTGATTAAGTGCTGTGGCTGCTAACCAAAAGGTCAGCAGTTCAAATCCACCAGGCACTCCTTGGAAACTCTATGGGGCAATTCTACTCAGTCCTATAGGGTCGCTATGAGTCGGAATTGACTTGGTAGCAACAGGTTTGATTTGGTTTCTGGTCTTATCACCCTAATATTTCAATCTAGGCTGAATCTTGCTCTTTGTAGCTATGAAAACAATAAACATCTAATCAGGAATATAAAATAGTATTGACCAAAAGTGTTGATGTTTTCAAGAAGACCATTTGAAATTTGAATTTAAGCCTATATTAACAATAAACCTTATTCTTTTATTGTGCTTTAAATGAAGGTTTACAGAGCAAATTAGTATCTCATTAAACAATGAATACACATATTGTTTTGTGACATTGGTTGCCAACCCCACAACATGTCAACACTCTCCACTTCTCAACTTTGGTTTCTCCATTATCAGCTTTCCTGGCCCTCCTGCCTTCTTGTCCTTGCCCCTGGGTTAAACCCTTTCTTGATGTCCCTTGAGCTATTAACTATTATAGTATGAAAGCATTATGATTAGGGAGATACTTGAAACATTTATTTCATCCTTTATAAATTTATAGTTTTAAGATTTACAAGTTACAAAGCAATTTATATGGTAATACATGTTTATAAATAAATATATTTACATGATCGGGGGAGTTTGTGCTCAAAAGTTTTTAATGAGAAGGGTGTATGATCAAACTAATTTGGAAACCACCTACCTGTCTCTTATGGTGATAACCTGCAGGACAAGCATGGAATATACTTTTTTTAATGCCTGTCACATCGGAGACACTCAATGTATGTTGTTGTTGTGTGCCATCAATTCAATTCCGGCTCATAGTGACTCCAAATAACAGGGTGGAACTGCCCCATAGGGTTTCTTACACTGTAATCTTTACAGGAGCAGATTGCCAGGTCTTTTCTCCTGTGGAGTGGCTGGTGGGTTCGAATTGCTGACCTTTCGGGTGCTTAACCTTTGTGCTACCAGGGCTCCTTTTCACTGTATGTTAGCAACCAAAATAATTTGCCTTAATTTTGATACATTTCTACATACTTAGCTCTAAAATGATTTGTTATCATTGTTACTGGAAGAACAGAGTCAATTGCATAAAACTTTTCCTCATGATAAATGCAGAGCTTTTCTTTCTATGACAAATTATTTTTACTCAAGTATCAAAGCAACAAGTAAGAACTTACCTGAGGGTACAACTGACTTGGTAGGAAGAACTTGTGAGCCTCTTCAAACATGCTAACCATACTTCTGTGGCACTGAATGAAGCTGAGAAGCCATTCTTAAACTTATGATTGAACCATGAAAAAAAAAAATTTAAAGCCTATTGTAAATGCATCAGCCAAATGACGTTTATTAAGGACAAATGACGTTTATTAAGGACAAATGACGTTTATTAACAACTTTGGTAGGTGCCTCTTCATCCTCGGTGTTCGGCTATAGGTGGAAAAAGCTGATGATGTAGCAAAAACTGGGCAGAGCTTTGGAAGGGCTCCTCAAGCCATTTTGACTTTCACTTTAATTAGGAAAATAAAATGTTGGAGCTTGCTCTTTATTGCTCATTCAGTAGATGCCTTGAAAGCAGAAAAGATACAAGGGTCTGTCATTGATTCAACAATTATTTCTGGAGTTCCCACTCTGTGCCTGCAGGCAATTAGAATATGGTGGTGAGCAAAATGAAGTATAGGGATTCAAAAGTCCTGTTGGAGAGCTAGTCAACTAACATATGGGCTAATGTGTATAAATTGGGAGGGTGCCGCTATGAAAGAAAGGAATTGAGTGGTGCCACCAAGAATACCCTGGTGGTGTACTGGTTAAAAGCTACAGCTGCTAACCAAAAGGTCAGCAGTTCAAATCTACCAGGAGCTCCTTGGAAATTCTGTGGGGCAGTTCCACTCTGTCCTGTAGGGTCGCTGTGAGTCAGAATCAACTCCATGGCAATGGGTTTGGTGTTTGAGTTTTACTGAGAGTACAGGAAGCTCGCTCCAGGAAAAGAAAACATGTGTTCAAACTCCCAAGCCTGGGAAGAACTTAATGAGGTTGAGCAACTAAAGAAAGACCACAGCATTCAAGCATAAAGAGCAAGCTAGAAAGGTGGATTTGGGAAGTACAAAGGATTTTTTTCCTCTGCAATTGCTCCTGATTTTACTGTTATTGGAGACCAGCTTATGAAATACAATGATCAAAATTTTTAACTTATTATAAATCTAGCTAGAGAAAGGAGAAATTGAAAACGAAGCTGAATAGAAAATCAAATCCAACAACCAGTTCTAGTAAATTGCAATTTTCTAAACAATTTGATTCTGACAATTCAGTCAATAAACATAAATTGAGGCTTTACAGTCCACTATTTGTATTATAGGTTTAAATCTGCAGGCCAATAGCAACTGGAGACACTTGAAAAGGAAAATGAGATTCAAATAACAGGAACCAGGTTTAAATTGAAAAGATATATATCTTCTGCAAATGTAATGACCATTTTCTGAAAACAAATTAAGGCTTTTTTAAAAATGTAATCAACCTCCATCCTAAAGTTTTAAAAGATCATTATTCACTGTAAAGCATAATTTACTTTGAGGACTTGTAAAATTAGAATGCTTTAAAAAGATCTGAAGACCAAAGACAGTTTTGGTGCTAAGAAATAACGGTGCTGTGAGTTGACTATGGCTCATCAAGAAGATATGTTAAATTCTTGTGGTAATTTCATATCTACAGTAAGGAGCTCTAGAAAATATCCACTAATTAGCACAAAGCTTCTGGGTATATTAACACGAGGTATATTAAACTAAACACCCCACAGATGGAAAGTGTTTCCAACATTGTAGATACACCGCACGTCTAGGAGGCTCATTTCAGGGCTAGCGGTCTTTCAGACTAGATTTAATGGCGTTCTGTAAATAGACTCATTACCAGAAATGCAGTGGATATCCTGTTGAGATTTTTTCAACATTGTCTCTGAGCGCATTGTTAGGGATAATTAATGCACTTGAACTTGTATTGCGGCCAACATGATCCGCTGGAATAACACATTCCTTTGGAGGGTACTCCTTTAGAGATTATAGTTACTTGCCTAAAGTGAACTTAATTGCTAAAAAGTAGTACTGTACCTAAAAAGAGAGACAAAGCAATTACTGCCCTTCTATTAATAATCTAAACATACTTTCCAGTGAGACCTTTGAAAACCTTTCCATGTTCAGCAAATTACCACTTTACCCAAAAACTCTCTGAGAACTGAAATTAGTTTATTTGTACCAGATTCACTTTGATTTAAGGCCTTATTAACTGGAAAAGAACTCAGTGACATTTAGGATTGTGCTATCGTCTTGGCATTGCATTGACATACGAACTTGCATTTTAACAAAGAAAATAAGGAACAAATCCATGTATTTATTTTAAATAATAAAGTTTAGTTGATATACATACATGTAATATAAAAAAATCATAATTATTTTGGATTTAAAGAATACTGTACATTTAACTAGAGCCCTCTTGGTGCAGTGGTTAAGAGCTCGGCTGCTAACCAAAAGGTCGACAGTTCGAATCCACCAGCCGCTCCTTGGAAACCTGATGGGGCAGTTCTACTCTGTCCTACAGGGTTGCTGAGTCGGATTCGACTCAACAGCAACAGGTTTAGTTTGGTTTTTATACATTTAACTAAAGAGAAAAATAAACTGTATAAAAAAAATTCTTCTCTCCGGAAACTGTAGTAGATTGCCTTTCTCCTATGCCTTACTTCCAGAATATAAATCTGATACATAAGCATTTTTGCAGTTGTAATCCTTAAAATCACTAATATTCAAATTCTATTTTAATACCACCTTAAGTATTCAGCTCATTATGAGGCATTTGCTTTTAATTATCTCATGTGCTCTGTGGCTCATTCGACTTTTGTTTTATAACTGTAGAACAAAAATATTGAGAATAGATTGCGTTCCTGATTTCATGGGAAATAAATAACCCATCGATTTGTCAAGATAAAATCTGTATTCAGATTCTTTATTCATTAGAGACTTCTTGGATAAATTAATATAATTTAAAAGTAACATTTTTCTGAATGTTAAAGTAAGACCTGTTTATTAAAGAGTTTTTCTTTTAATCCAGAAATTCATAAAGAAGATAAAAACCACCACCCAAAAACTGCTGTGAACATTTAGCTTACCGGTTTACACTGTGTATTATGGGATCAAGTGACCATGATTCAGAATATAGCCCTTACTCCCCACTTTCTCATTAAGGACTTTAGACAAATTTCATAATCTCACAGACCCTCAGTGTTCCTATCTGTAAAAGGGGCCACTAACGAATCTAGCCTCATAGAATGGTCATGGGGTTATAGTAAGTCTCAATAAATATTCCGAGCTTTTTTTTTCATACATATATGTATGTTTGTTCATTTTTTTTTTTTTGGTTTTTAATGTAGCCTCATATTCTGTATAGGTTTGGGGACTTTTATTTAACTTCTTACGGAAAATTTCGAATATGTACCAGAATAGTCTAATAAACCTATAAGGTGTCCACTACACAGTGTCAATAATCAACTGATGGCCAGTATTATTTCATCCATATCACTACTCACTACCGACCCCCCTGATTACTTTGAACCAGATTCCAGATACTATATCATTTCACTCATAAATATGTCTACAAAAAAAACATTGCCATCGAGTTGATTCCGACTCATAGCGACCCTAAAGAGTAGGGTCGCTCTGGTTTCGAAGGAACGGCTGGTAGATTCAAACAAGCTCATAATCACTGCACCAGGGCCCCAAATAGTATCTCTAAAAGATTAGGGCTCTTTATTAAAAGTACACATACAGTCTGTCATCAGATCCAGAATAATTAACAAGTTTCTAGAAATTCACTCAGTGTTCAAATTTTCCTAATTATTTCATAATTTTTTTAAAAGTTTGCTTGAATCAGACTTTTCTTTTGTAAACTTAACATTTTAATTAACTGCTCATCCAGCACTGATAGAGCCAGTCTCAAGTTTACCCTGTCTTCATACATTATGCCTCTACCCACTCTTGGCCCATTCCTGATCATGCCATCTCTTCTTTTCTCTTTTCTCTGATTTTGCACATTTTCCATCTTTATGCTTCCACAGACTCTGCCTTGCTTACTGGCTAAGGCTCCTTTTTATTGAGGTGTTTTCTAAACTGCAGGCTGTGGTTCATTAAAAACCAAACCAAACCGGTTGATTCTGGCTCATAGCGGCCCTTTGTAAATTCAATTTTGTGCATTACGGTGAAGATTAAAAATAATAAAAATAGAATAGAATTAGAATAGAAGAGAAAATGTCAGAGTACATGCCGCACAGTAAGGGTAAGTAGTGTTTGTTAAAACTTTAATTTCATTCATGATTGTGTGTGTGTGTGTGTATTTATACTAGGTCATGATGTATTTATAAATGTGTTTGTATTCAAAAAAGTTTAGAAGGAATTGATCTACTGAATTGTCTAGACAAGTGCTATCTAATAGCATTTTCTACAATGATGGAAATTTGTGATATCTGCATTGTCCAATGTGGTCACCACGAGTCACATGTGGCTGTTGAGTTGTTGCTAACTTCAACCGAGAAACTGAAATTATTATTTTATTTAATTTTAATTAACTTAAATATAAATAGCCACATGTGGCTGGCTAGTGGCTACCATATTGAACCTCACAAGTCTGGACTCTACTTCCCCTCCTCCTCTGATGCAGATATGCTTTCCTCACCTGTGAGGTTGTGCTCCTCGCTGGAGTGGCGTCTATGGATGTGATAGGTCAGGTCTGTGAAATCTGTTGAGTCCCTGGGGTGGCTGAAATGATTACACACTCAGCTGTCAATTGAAAGGTTGGAGGAGGTTCAAGTTCAGAGGCACCTCAGAAGAAAATCCTGGTGATCTACTTCTGACAAAAATTAGCCATTAAAAACCCAATGGGGCACAGTCCTTCTCTGACACACAGTGAATCACCATGAGTCGGAGCTGACTCCGTGGCAAGTGAATTTTTGTTTTTATTTTTGAATGGAATCTGGAAATGCAAATGCCACCGTGTTTCCACCAAGGACTTTTTTTTTTTTTTTTTGGATCTTTTTCTGTTTCAGATCCCTAGTATACAAGCATAGGATTGAAGTGGTAACGTTTTTCAAATGTGCCAACACTTGGCAGTTTCTGAAATAAACGGGCCTAAGATTACAGTGGCTTTCTTAATTCTCCTTCCAAAAATTTCAGATAACAGTAAAAACAAGTAATCATTGACAATTGATTTTGTATTGGGAGCTAGTCTCTGAAACATGATCTAGTGGGCAAAGTTCTTAACACAAGACAGAAGACCCAAGGTCTGGTCCCATCTGCTACAGTTCATCCACCAAACAATGGTTAGATGTCTATTATATGCCAGAAACCATGCTGGGGGCATAGAGATTAAATAAGATATGGTCACTTTTCTCGAAAACTCAGTGTAGTAGAAAACTTAGAAATATAAAGAAATAAAGGAAAAGCTGTATGATAGATGCTATAATGAAGGTATACACTCACTTCTAACTTATCGACATGGTTAGGTTCTAAAGACCAGGTCACTAGGCAAAAATTGGCATTACGTGAAAATGGAGGATGACCACATCATGTCACAAAATGGTGGATGACTACATCATTACATAACTGCCAAATGACATCATTACATGACTGTCAAATAACATCTTTACATAACTGCCAAACCACTGAGAATCATGGCCCAGCCAAGTTGACACATAACTTTAACCATCACAGCCAGAGTTACCCTTGCCTCCCACCTTGGCATTCATTACTGCCAGATGTACGTTGTTCATGCACAAAATAGTCGGATAGTAGATTTTTTACTGTCGTAGTAAATGGAAAATATTGGATAACAAGACAGAAGGTGAGGAGTAGGTGTATAAGCATACAATAGAGACACAAAAAGAGACTGTCTGAGCTCTGGCTGGCAAGGTCACGAAAAGTTCACAAAGGAGCATTGGAATGTTGGGTACGGCCTTTAGCATACTGGATCATGGGTTTCCTCTTGGTCAAATAGGAAAAATGAATCTGCGCCATCTGTTTTTCCAAGTCTTGAGATTCAAAAAGAAAGGATGTAAGAATTAGCTTTGTGGATGAGAGCTTTCTTAAAAATGTAAGGGATTAGGAATTGTCCATAGATTTTTTTCAAAATGTCTCCCCTGTACCTTTTACATTTAGTTTTCAATGATGCTCATTTTTACTCCATTCTATAAAACTTTTTTCTCCCATTTTCTCCCACTGGCTCCAAATACACTTTTGAGTATCGTCATCAGTAAAGTTGGACGAGGGAAAATTTAGACAAAGAAAATTGGCTGTATTGAGATGTTTCCTTTTATCTGTGTGTTAATATCCACCTAGAAATGAAAATAACGTTGTCCTTATTCAGATTAGCTCAATAAATTGGCCCCTTTGATAGGAATTCCTCCTAATTCACAACTGGTAAGAAAACAATGGCTAGAGTTTTAATAAAATCTACTCTATGAAATATAAATGACTTTGGTTGAATCTGATATTCCACAGGAAACACACAACACATTAGTCCTCACTATCAACTTCCACCTTCTTTATAAATTGCATTCATTCATCTAATAAATATTGATTGAGCACCTACTGTATGTTATAGACTGGAGATAGAGCAGCAAGCCACACCTATGCCCCGTCCTGTGGATCTGCCAGTTAGCAAGGAATACAGAGAATTATACAGCCATGAGCACAATAAAATTAAATAAGTGTTGAAATATCAGATAATCGAGGTGTGAGATGGGAACACAGAGTGGAAGACAAAACCCAGTCTAGGGAGAAGGAAAAGTTTTCAAGAGGAAGAGATTTTAAACTGAGAAGGAAGAAAAACGAGGTCAGTAAGAGAAAGAAGACAATTAAGGATTTTTTAAGATAAAATCTGGAAACCCTGGTGGCGTAGTAGTTAAGAGCTTCGGCTGCTAACCAAAAGGTCAGCAGTTCAAATCCACCAGGTGCTCCTTGGAGACTCTAAGGGGTAGTTCTACTCTGTCCTATAGGGTAACCATGAGTCAGTATCAACTCAATGGCAACAGCTAACAGTAAGATAGAATCTATTTGTGTTTGTGCTGAATGAGTTGGGAGAAAGGGGAGAGGGTAAAAAAAAAAAAAAACCATTGCCATTGGGTCAATTCTGACTCATTGAGACCCTACAGGACAGAGTACAACTGCCCCATAGGATTTCCAAGGAGCACCTTTTGGTCAGCAGCCAAAGCTCTTCACCACTATGCCACCAGGGTTTCTAGCTCTATTTAACAGAAAGAATGAGAAAACATACTTGGGATTATAAAAATCAGATGCACTTGAGTTAGCTGACAAAGACTTTGAGCATTTACTTAGTGTTTTTAAACCTTTCTCTTCCCCGTGACTCAGCTGAACAGTGAGTGGTGGGGTGCATTTGTCAGCTGCCCCCGACTCATAGTGACCCCATGCACATGCCTGGGTTGTGATCCACAGGGTTTTGGTTGGCTGATTTTCAGAAGTAGATGGCCAGGTCTTTCTGCCTAGTCCATCTTATTCTGGAAGTTCTTCTAAAATCTGTTCGGCATCATAGCAACACACAAGCCTCCACTGAAAAATGGGTGGTGGCATTGGTTGGGAATCGAACCCAGGACTCCTGCATGGAAGGGAAGAATTCTACCACTGAACCACCAAGGTCCCCCATAAACATTGGGCTTATATACATCCTTTATCTATTTAAAGAAATGTGAGTGGCTTACTCAGAGGGAGGGCTGCACAGAAAAATGTACATCCTATAGCCAAAGGGATTTCTTTCTTTTTGTAAATCTAATGGAATTTTGGAAACCTGTTTACAGGTTGCACTTGCCTCCATTTTGCAAGTGGCAAAACAATATAACAACCCATGGAAATTTCCCACTGTTCTTGGATTTGGCCCCTTGTGCTCACGATTTCAAAGTTGGTGTCCAGGTAGCTAAGCCTGCTCATGGCAGGCGTCTCACTGTGTATCTTTGCGTGCTGTTTGGTTGTCTCAAGCACTCTCTATCAATGGATTTAGTAATGGAAATATAACTTCATTTGTTCATTCCACAAATATGGGGCCCCTGCTAGAAGCCAAGTGGTGAGCTAAGTTCTCTTATCTCTTAGCAAGCAGCATACAACTTCAGACAATAATTCAGACAATAATTTTGAGACATTTCTATAAATGTACACTGTGCAATGCAAGAATATAGGGAAAGGAAGGGTGTTTTCTTTGGTGTAAGGGCTTGAAAATAAAAATAAACATATAAACACATACCTGAAACAGGAAAACAGCATGAAAAATACCCTTCCTGTTAGCAAAAGCTTGAATACATGCTTCCGGTCTCCATGGCAGCCCAACCAAACAGAAAAATCAGTCACAGAAGTGGATTTTTATATCAGTGACTTGCTTCCCCAGGAATAACACCAGGAAGAAGCAGTGAGATAATAATGACTGTCCTATTTATGAAAACCATACAATTTATCAACTTGTCTAAACCGGGAGGAACATCATTTGAACATAATAACAAAATTGAAATTTATGTTATCATTTTGACAATACCTGCCTCTAGATTCTTTAATCTTTTTTTAATATTCATTCTAAAAGTCTGCTTAACAGACCCTGTTTTTTTTCTACATCTATCTTATTCCAGCAAATGTACTTAGGAGATTGCCTTAACATCCTTTTGGCAGGGGAAACCTCTTAAATTAAAAATAAAATAAAAAGCCAACAAAAAATAAAGCTTTTGAAACTCCAAAGCTGATGTTGGAATGAACTGTACTATGGGCCCCACAGGGGATGTTCTTAAGGTTTACCCTGACCTCCTAGAAGAAAGAAAGAAAAAGAGAAAGGAAAGAAGGCAAGCTAGAAGAGAGAGGGAAGGGAAGAAGGGAGGAAAGAAGAGAGGGAGGGAGAGGAGGAAGACAGAGAGAAGAAAGCAGAAGAAGGGGAAAGAGAAGAACCATCTGCTGACCCTGTTCTTCTGTTTTACAGAATGATTCAATACCTCAAGAGGACTTCACTCCGGAACTGTACAGAGTTTTCCTGAACAACCTTTGCCCTCGACCTGAAATTGATAACATCTTTTCTGAATTGTAAGAGGACACATTTTAACCCACTTCTTTGGGCTTGCAGTGGTAGCTAGGGAGGGATTTTGAGCAGTAGTTGAGGGAGAGAAAAGAACGCCGTTGTCCACCTTGTGTGATAGCAAATGCTCTTGTATAATCTGATCCAGATGGTCACACATTCTGGCCCCTGAGGTGGAACTACTGCTGTTAATGAGTGGAAGTTTGCTGTGATTTATTGCTGGGTGTAGTTCTTTTAGTATCCTCCGGTGACTCCCAGTGGTTTGAAGTTTATGAGTAGAACAGGCAGGCATCTTGGCTTAGTGGAGGCAGACTTGCGGAGCAGAAAGAACTGGGGACTGAGTACCAGCCATTTTTCTTCTCTGAACCGCGTGAAGGAAATGAAAAGTTGAGCTTACTAAGAACCCTCCCACTTAACAATTATTTCTTGTTAGAAATTATAAAATCATATAGACATTACAAAAAAATGCAAGAAAGGAAAAGATAAGAAAAGAAACAGATAAAACAAAATAGCAAGGCAAATGTGGGGAGGTAGTAATTTCCCTTTCTTGATATACCGAAACTTACACAGTGGCAGAAAATCAATCCAATATCTGTGAAAAGAATAAGGCTTTCTTCACATAGAAGAATATTTTTACTCTGCGATGTTCATTGCCATCAAATATACACTAAACATCTGCAGCATTTATATCTTTGAACTTGTCTTTGGGTTGTCACTAAGGTTGAAACGGGAAGTTTGAATCATACTATGTTGAAGAGTTATATATAGACCCTTGTCAAAGCCTAATTTTGAATGAAAAGAAAAACGTGGGCAAAGAGATTGTTTACTTTTTTTTTTAATAAGAAACAAACATTTTTAAAATATTAAGTGGGGTATGAAAATTGGATGACTAAGCCAAAGTTTGATGTTGTATACGACAAAACAATCCATACTTCAGTGTTCATTTTAGAGTGATGTATATTTACATACAGGAACCCTGGTGCACAGTGGTTAAGACTTCAGCTGCTAAACAAAAAGTTGGCAGTTTGAATCCACCAGGCGCTCCTTGGAAACTCTATGGAGCAGTTCTGTTCTGTCCTAATGGGTAGCTATGAGTCAGAATTGGCTTGACGGCAACGGGTTTTTGGTTTTTTTCTCCTTAAATACAGGATGTAGTGTTTCCTACTGTGGGTTTTCTTAGGCATTTGGTACTGTTTAGGGGCACTGGGATGGAATGGTGATGATTGCAAAAAATATTTGTATCCCATATACATACAGAAATTATGGTGGAGTAACACAGAGTTTTTAAAACAATACAGGAATTTCAGTACAGGTAGTCCCTGAGCTATGACGGGGTTCTGTTCTGACAACTCCATTGTGTATCATTTCTGACGTAAGTCAAATACCTCATTTTTTTCTTTAAATTTTCATTATTATTGCCTTTCATTTGTCAGTATCTTTATAAATGCAATCTTTATTTGTCCTTGGGGGTTGGAAACATTACATATAAACTTACAGATATATTTTAATACGTACATAAAAAATACACAAATTATAAAAATTTGCAAAAGAGGAAGAGTAGGATGGTGTTGGTATTTTGTCAGTTATGGTAATAACTCCACTTGTGGGAGGTTCTGGGTCATCTGGATCATCCCTGGGAATGGGATGTTTACGTTTCTAGTCAGAAAATTAGTGAGAATTGTCTATATGGTCCTTTTCTTTTTTTCTTCATATATTTCGGGTTCACATCTCACTGCTTCCTGAATCTGCCTGCTGACTTTAGCTAAGCTATCAGCTTTTGGGCTCATGTTTTCAAGCAACTGAAGCCCCTGATTTAGTTTAGAAAAAAACTCCAGCTAATCCTTTCTCTGTAAATTTTTTTGACAACTTCTGTCATTCCTCTTCCTCACTATTTCTTCTTCAGGGTTTCTTTCCTCTTCAAAATCCACTAAGTCCTTATCTGTCAATTCCCCTTCGTGATCTATGAGCTGTTCCACAATGGTGATACCATGTTCTAAATTCAGCGTTCTTGTCATGTGGATGATTTTTCCACCCATCTCTTCCATCATGTTATCCTGATCAAATGCTTGGAGTGTGTTCACATAACTCGACAATTTTTTCTATATCCCCTGCATGCATTTTCCCATAACTTCCTCCCAGGAGGATGTACTAATGATAAAAAAAAATTAAAAAAAGGACTGTTTAAGTGCATTTCGTTGTAACTCAAACATGTCGGAAGTGAGGGACTGCTTGTATGGCATGCTCTTCTCTGGTATGACAGGATTTGCTAAATGCAAACCTATGAATGAGACTTGGTGGGAAATATTCTAATTTCTTGGTTTTTGTTGTTTTTAGTGGTGCCAAAAGTAAACCATACCTTACCGTTGATCAGATGATGGATTTTATCAACCTTAAGCAGCGAGATCCCCGGCTAAACGAAATTCTTTACCCACCTTTAAAACAAGAGCAAGTCCAAGTATTGATCGAGAAGTATGAACCCAACCACAGTCTTGCCAGAAAAGGTCAGTACGCTTTGTTCTACACCATAAGGAAACTCTTCTGACTGTGAATGGGTCACACCCTGGCAGTTAGCGACATCAGGGTTATGTACCTCAGTTTCCCTCATCTGTATGCCGGCTTTCCTTTCTGTCTTAAACCACTGTGGTTCGACATGAAGTAGTTTGTTTTCTTAACTTCGGTGTATGATTTTTTTATGTCTATGTATGTGTATAACATTATTATTATTTTTGTCCAATCATTTGTTTTGTTTTAATTTACCCAGTGACTGAATTCATCTTTCTCAGGCAGGAAATTTACTGTTAAGTATATCAGAGATTGCCCTTTTGGGTCTGTTTCTACAAGTTCTGTGAAATGGCCCACAGATTTTCTTTTTTTTCTTTTTAATTGTACTTTAGATGAAGGTTTACAGAACTAGTTTCTCAGCAAAGAGTTAGTATACACATTGTTCAATGACATTGGTTAACAACCCCATGACATGTCAACACCCTCCCTTCTCAACCCTGGGTTCCCTCCCATAGATTTTTCTACCTCTCTAAAATTGAAGAGACTGTTTTGTCCATTATATCCTTATTTTATTGTAGTCTACACTATCTGATGAAATTTTCCACCTAAGGTGATATTCTGAAATTTGAATTTCTATGTAAAAAATTTTTAGTTTTTGTAGAAAAAAATAACTAGTCCCAAAATTGATATCAGGAAAGCAACTCTAAGTTGCCTAGAAATCTGTGTTTTTGATTCAAAAGAAATAAATTGCCAAAATAAGATAGTGGCCATTTAATTGCCAGAAGTTTTCAATTATGTGTGCATCGTTGTCCCTGAACAAGACCTTCAGGTGTGTTTCTATCCCTAAGACCAGATCTCATCTGGATGGAAATTGGTTATCACTGATGTATCATAAATTACCTAAGTATTCCATAGGGAGGAAAGTAAAGCATAATTAACCAATTATTAAGAAGAAATAAATTGCATGTCAATATACAGGCAACTTATAAAGTGACAAAAATAGCTCAAGCAAGATTGTAGTCATTAAGAATGTTATCAAAAAGTTAGATTAAAAGAAGCCTTTTAACATACCGTGCTTATACTGGAACTGGTCCTCTAAATGGAAACTGAAAGCATTTATTAAGTATAAATATAAAATCATATAAATAATTTTACTCAATGTGTGATTAGTCTGGGATTTATAGTTAACACTTTTTTAGTTTTTATTTTTGTGTTCAAGCCTTTCACTTTTACTGTTGACATCATTTTTTGTTGCCTTGGAGGCAGGTCAGTCATAGGAAAAAATCAACCCAACAGTGCATCTTCTTGGGTTGCCAGGTCTGCCCCTCTAAACCTACTTAAATATGGTACCCTTTTTTGCCAAGTGCCAGGGGAGACAGTAGTTATGAACTGACAGGCCAAGAAGTCCTCCTCAGAAGCCCCTCCTTTCTTAAGCAATTTCAGGACAAGGTCTTCACCACAATTTAGGGGTGTTTACCTTCTCCCCAAAACAGAACTCTTCTCTGGTTTTGTGATGATTTCTCTTTATCATTTCATTATCATCAAGTGGGGAGCAGCCCCGTGAAGAAGGCCAAAGATTTGTCCTGGTTGGCTTGGCAATTTCCTTCCGAAAACAGCACTTCTCCAAAAAATAACTAATGTAGTAATATAATGCTATAACAAACCCAATGATGCTTCAAAATGTGGTTAGTCCATGGCACCAGGAAAACAAAGACCTTTTTGGGAAACCAGTGAGGCCTTCTAAAGCATAAACTTAGCCCTTCTCTCCTCCCTTCACGCCACACTGCTGATGGCCCAGGCTTCAGCTGGTTCTTGATGTCTCCATACATCATACTCTGATGACTTGGACGAAGTAAAGGACACAAAGGGGAAAAAATGCAGTAGATTACTGTGAAACTCGTATGCTCCCAGAAGAACCAATTTTGATTCTAATGGAAATGAAGAGGACGTCTCTTTGCAGTTGCAAGATTATTTATTACTACCTTATAGATATCCACTCCGCTGCTGCCGAGTGGACCCTGACTCATAGTGACCCTATAGGACAGAGTAGAACTGCCCCATGGGGTTTCCATGACTGTGAATCTTTACAGAAGCAGACTGCCAACATCCTTCTGGGGGGTTCAAGATGCCGACCTTTTGGTTAGCAGCCAAGCTCGTAACCACTCTACCGCCAGGGCTCCCTTGATACTGTGTGCCTGTTTTCGAATGTGAAATTCATACTCTTACAGGTGTCCCCATTGCCATATACCCATTGCCATCAAGTTGTTTCTGACTCATAGCGACGCTTATGGGTGTGGTAGGTATGAATTCCACATGGCACATTTAAGTATATTTAAAAAAACAACTTTCTTATTTTTCTGTAACTCAAGGTGATATTGATCCCGCAGTCTCTCTGTCTGCCTCAAAAGCAGGATAAATAGTGGCTACATGCATAAATTTTGAGCCTGACTGCCTGGTTTCAAAGCTAGAATCCACCACCTAACAGTCGTGTGATCTTGAGCAAGGTACTTGACCTTCTGTGCCTTGGTTACCTCATCTGCAAAAGTAGGAGGAAGAAGTTTCTCATTGTTCTGTTGTGAATTTGAATTTGACAAGACCTGCAAAGCACTTAGAAGATGTGTCTGGCACTTTCAATGTGCTGAATCAAAGTTAACTTTTCTCTCATTGTATTGGAGTATAGTGTGTTTGTTTTGATGTTGCAGGTGTTTCTTACTTTATCCTACACTAGCAAAAGATTACTGAGTCTTAGACTTTCTTTTCTCTCCCCCAACACCTAGAAGATGAACCCGCTCATAATGAAATAGTGTAGACGTGTAGGCGTGATCTAATCATTGACATAAAGCATTTGTGCCCCCAGCTTGTCATTTAAGGAGGGCCCTGCTGGTCTCTGCACCATCTCCACCAAAAGAAAGCCTCATCTAGCACATGGCAAGTGCTGGGACATTGACGTTCAACAGCCAGAATGTGGCTAGAAAGCCAGCTACCTGCTAGCACACAGGATGCACCTTCTGTCACCCCAGGGGACTCCGGTGCCAATTTGGCAAGTCTGGCTGGCTAGATCTGATCTATAGCCCTTTCCCCTCCAAACTTCACTTGGAAGGAATTCAGCTCTTGAGTCAAGAGGAAGCAAGTAGTCAAATTGCAAAAGACCTTAGTAGGTCACTTCCACCCTAAGGCATGTACACGAAAAGGAGCCCATGATACCTTCCTTGTACGAGAGGCATTCAATACATGGTGTAAATTTTTGTTGTTATTTAAAGCAAGCCAAATAGTACTGGAGGAAGTAAAACAATCGCTGGTGCTCTAGCCTTGCAAACTGAAACTTACAAGCACACCTCCTGTTTTCAGTCAGCCATGCCTCCGATGCTCAATAAATCTTCAGTGAAAGGCAAAGGGCCGTGGACTGTGACAGATACAAAGATAAGCCTCCGATGCCTCTTGAGGCTTAGACACTTTAAAAAAAAAAAAAAAAAAGGACCATAAATACCTAAACATCAGTTTCTCAAACTCTAATGTGCACATGAATCTCCTGGGGGTTTTATTACAACGCAGATTCCGATTCAGTGTGTCTGGGCGCAGCCTGAGCCTCTGCATTCCCAACAAAACCCAAAAAAAAACAAACCAAACCCAGTGCCGTCGAGTCGATTCTGACTCATAGCAACCCTACAGGACAGAGTAGAGCTGCCGCACAGTTTCCAAGGAGCGCCTGGCGGATTCGAACTGCCGACCCTTTGGTTAGCAGCCGTAGCACTTAACCACTATGCCACCAAGGTTTCCTATTGGGCACCAAGAAATGTAGTTCAGAACCTTGAAGAGCTCGCAGTCTGAAGAAGCCTGAGGAGAGGCAACTACATTAGGATGTAGGGCCCAGGCAATTATTTTTCTAAATTTTTGGAGAGTTTCCCATTCACTGCATAGACCCACTGCCATTGAGTTGATTCCAATTCACAGCGACCCTATAGGACAAAGTAGAACTGCCCCATAGGGTTTCCAGGGAGCAGCTGGTAAATTTGAACTGCCAACCTTTTAGTTAGTAGTCATAGCTCTTAACCACTGTACCACTAGGGCTCTTAGCTGAATAGAGTAAACCTTATTTTTCAATGATAGCATTTATTTCCTAACCCAAAAATTCCAGTAAGAAAATGATGTTGAACTTAAAATACTTCACACCAAGTCATTTTCTTTCCTGCTTTCGTTCAATTTACATGAGGAAAGACTAGAGAAGGTTTTTTATTGTTTTTTTTTTTTTTGAACTGTTATTTCATAGGCAAAAGCAGAGCAATTTGGGAATCTTTACTTGTAGGACTAAGAAATTGCTGGATGAGACATAAATTCTGTACTAACTGAAAGTTTGAAATATTTTTTTTCAGATGTAAAAATCACTATTTTAAATTGATTTTGCAATTCATAACATTTGATGTTTGACTATAAGTTTTTTTTTTTTTTTCAGGAACTTCTTTTTGTGGCTTTCTTTTTTATCTGGTGATTACAAGTAAACTCCAAAAAGATACCACTTACCGAAGTATGATTTTACTGAAGTTTGATTTTGATAACATGATGAGGATGGATCAGCAAAAAAATTAAAAAAAAAAAAAAAAAAGCAGTTGCTATTGAGTCGATTCTAACTCATGACAATCCCATGTGTGCAGAATAGAACTGCTTCATAGGGATTTCATGGCCGTGACCTTTTGGCAGCAGATCACCAGGCCTTTCTTCCAAGGTACCTCTGGGTGGGCTCCAATCACCAACCTCCTGGTTAGTAGTCAAGTGCTTAACCATCTGTGTCACCTAGGGGCTCCATGCAAGAAAATTAGTTTTCACTTATTATGTGATATTCAAAATGAGCATTATTTGCAAAGAAAAACCAAGGTTTGAGGTCAAGTGGCTTATCTAAGATCACATGGCAAGATGCTGTCTCAAAAAGCAGAGTTTGTAACTGTAAGACAAATAGTTTATACATTCTAATCAACAGACACGTAACAAAATAAGTAGGGAACTTTAATATTTTGTGATCATTTTTTTTCCCTGCTGCTTTCATTTTGGCTGGTTTCTCAAATGTCCTCAAGCATTGATAAATCGGTATTGCTCTCAGTGCTGCCCAGCAAATTCAGTCTCATTTAGCTGAAAAAGATATTTCCGTATTACCTGTATTTGTTATAAAATGCTCCACATGAAACATATACATAATAATTCGTTGCTGTCGAGTTGATTCCGACTCATAACAACCCTACAGGAGAGAGTAGAACTGCCCCATAAGGTTCCCAAGGAGAGCCTGGTGGAATCAAACTCCTGACCTTTCGGTTAATATGCATATGTAATTTCATACATAATAACATAAATCTACATGTCAGCATATCAAGAAATATGCATTTTAAAGTAGGTGCTAGCAAAGTAATATGAAAAGCTGGCATAGGCTAATGTTCATTTGCATATGTATTTAATATAAATTTTAGCTAAAACAAAGCCTAAAATTAAATGAAAAATTTTCAATGTGGCCAAGAGCCTAAATGCTAAAACTGCCTTTAGGCTGAAATCCAGCGTGTGGAAGTGTGAAATGAAAATCCAGAGGATATGATGGACTTGAGTGCTCTCTGGGCCCTGCTCTAATGTTGGTCACATTTCCTCTCCGGAATTTCTCTTTCTGAAAATATATGTATTGGTTATAAATAATCAGAGGGTTTCTGTCCAGCCTAAGGTCAAGTGTTCAAATGTTTGAATTCCTCAAAGAGAGAGTTCAAATCTTGTGGCAGGGGATACTGTTCTCAAGGGAGTTTGGTTTATTTTTAAATCCGAATCATTCACACTGGCCCAAGGTCAGCTAATATTCTTTGCCATGTTGTTTGAGACCTAAAAATGCTTGACATGGGAATACGCAATGACCCCTGCCTCTTGCAAGCAAAAGGGTCATGAATATTGTAGTTTGAAGACTAATGTCTCCTGAACAGACTTATTTTTTATTACTTAGACTCTTCAGAAAAAAGACAGTGAGTAAAATTCGCATGAAAAATAGCTATATTTGTGACTCTAGTAACTGAATCTGAGTTATTGATTCAATGGCAACAATTTGGCTTTATTTATTATTTATTTTTGGGCAGGGGAGGGTAGAGCAAATGGTTAAGTACTCAGTTACTAACTGAAAGGTTGAAAGTTCAAATCTACCCAGAAGCACCTTGGATGAAAGGCCTGTGATCTACATCTGAAAGCTCACAGCCATTGAAAACTCTATGGAGAAGAATTCTCCTCGGACGTGCACTGGTTAGTCGTTGCGTGGGTTAGTCATGAGTCAGCTGGTTTGCTTTTTGGGCTTAACAACAGAATGCTGATATGTTTGTAAGTGCAGGCCAAATTTTGCCTAAACAAACTATCAAACCAAAAGAAAACCGTTGTGTTTGTTCATAATTTTCTTTTTCTATGAAGAGCAGGTGTTCGTGAGTATTTATTAAATGCTTGAATTAACATAGCAGATTACAATATTGGCCGCTGACTCAAGCTACATTCCTTTTTTAATTTGTTTTACTCATCAGTCCTTTCTCTTAATTTTTTGTAGATATACTACGCAAAAATTTTCCCACTTAAGTGTTGTTATTAAACCGTAAAATTGAAGCTATTCATTTCTTACAGTATTTGATCGGTACTCACTGAGTTAATAGTTTATTAGTAGAAATGAACCCAAAATAAACATGACAAAGCAATTTGGTTTTAAACAATGCAATAGTACAGCAAGAATGAGAATAAACCTACTATAATAACAATCGTATCAGTAGAAATAACCCTATTGTATTTTTGATACTTTTATTTAAATTACTGATAAAATTAAACTGTATTGTATCATTATTGTCAACAACAAAAAGTACCTACAGTGTAATAGAAAAAGAACACTGGACTTGGAATCTCATTATTAGTCAGGACTATTTCCACTGAAAAATGACAGAAATCTGACTCAAACTGAAGCGCAGAATGGAATTTACTGGCTCATATAAGCAAAAATCAAGGTGTTAATAGCTTCAGGCATGGCTACTACATCCAGGAGCTCCGAGAGTGTCACCAGGGATTCTTTCTTTATCTCTCATCATTTATCTGTGCTGGCTTTAATTCTTTGGCAGACTCTCCTGACAGGACAAGACTGCACCAATAGCTCCAGGACTACAAATTCACCAGTTCCCATATACAGAAATTCTTTTTACAAACAGTTCCATCAAGAGTCCCAAAATCCTGACCTGAGTAAGGTCACCCAAGACCACACCTGAACTAGTCACTGAGGCCTGCAGACTGGGATATAATGATTGGGCAGACTTAGGTCATATGACTCTCCCTAGAGCCAGTGAGGGATCAGCTACCTAAATCACATGGACTGAGTGGGAGAGAGGTGGTTCCCCAAAATCCAATCAAGGTGTGCTTCCTAGAAGCAGCAGAAATGGATGCTGGGCAGAAAAAAACAACAGACCCCACTAACACTGGGTTAGAAACCAACAACTCATCTTTATTTATCTTATCCTTGAAGCCATTTAACTTTGTTGACCAGTACCACCCCAAGTTTGCTTGTCTTTAAAACAATTCCTGTGACAGAATTAAGAAATTTCCACATATTAATTGTTACTCACTAAACCTTTTTTAACCTGAACTAACAAAAAGTGATAATTGGCATTTATATCAAATTATGTTGAACCATTTACCCGTTGCCATGCAGTCAATTATGACTCATAGCGACCCTATGGGACAGAATAGAACTGCCCCATAGGGTTTCCAAGGAGTGGCTGGTGGATTTGAACTGCTGGCATTTTGGTTAGCAACTGAACACTTAATCGTTGCACCACTGAACCATTTATGGGTCTGAAAATGAGATTCAGAGCACTGGGCAGAGGCATTCTTGAATGTTACCGTCTCTCAGCTAACAGGCTTACATAATTTATTACAAATTAAGAACAAGTTAGAATTCTTTGATGATGAAACATAAAAAGAAATGTAATATCAGTGCATAAGTGTTTCCGTATCAGTCATTCTCTTAATAACTTTATATCTTTTCACGGAAGTGGAATTATAGTTATAAATGTAAAAATTTACACTCAAATATTATTGTTTACTTCATTATCACTTAATTTTCCTATTACCGTTGTTGTTAGTTGTCTTTGACTCGATCCTGACTCATGGTGACCCCATTGGTACAGTGTAGAACTGCTTCTTAGGGTTTTCAAAGCTGTGACCTTTCAGAGGTGGATCGCCAGGGCTGTCTTTCAAGGCGTCTATAGGTGGGTTCACACTGCCAGCCTTTTGGCTGATAGTTGAGCACTTAATTGTTTGCACCACCCAGGGGCTCCTAATTTTCTTTCTTTCTTTTTTTTTTTTAATTATATTTTCCCAGCACCAGTTCTCTGAGCTAGGTAAACCACTGCCGTTGAGTTTGTGCTACAGAGTAGAGCTATATTCCATAGGGCTTTCTTGGCTGTGATCTACAGAAGCAGATTGCCAGGCCTTTCTTTCATGACATCGCTGGGTGAGTTCAAACAGCCAACCTTTAGGTTAGTAGTTGAGAGCAAACCATTTGTGCCATCTACGGACTTTGCTAGATAAAAAAATAGAAGTTATAAAAACAGATTATTATCATTATTATCTCTATTGTTCATCCTTGAGAGATCAAACATGCCAAAATTTAAAGAAGAGGCTGACACAGTGTATGGTTAAGCCAGTGAACCTCATGCAAATGACTTCACTTGCTTGAACTTAAGGCTCCACATCTGTGAAATGGGGATGAGACAGTCACTGTAACAGACATTCGTATCTTTCCCATGTCTCTTGGCACTCATTGTTCCAGTACAGCCAGCAGCATCTTACTGCAATCACCTGCAGCTCTTTAGGACTTTTTCTCAGGCCAACCACTGTCAGGCTAGAAGCATCCAGGACTTCATGGCCCTGGGAGTAGTTGGAGGACAAACACCACACCTCACTTGCCACTTGCCTGGGGCAACTTCGATGAAGCGTATTCCTTACTTTCTCCAGCAGGACTGAACCCTATTAGCTGACAGCTGTAACATGCTTGATAATGTGCCATTTCTTAGCTGCCTTCCCTTTTCTTCTCCCTTCCCCACTCCCCTATTCATGTTTCCTGGGGTCACTTCCAAAATAAGTTATTTGCACTCAATTCCTTATCTCTGAGCCTGCTTTTGGAAGAACCCAAATGAAGACAAGCACTTATCTGTAAATGGCCTTGACAAGATCCAAACTGAAAGATAGCTATAGGTCAGAGTAGCTGAGCATTGAAAGAGGAAAAATGGACAGTGTTGTGCCCACAGGCATTCCTTCCAACGTGTCACATAACTGTCTTAGCTGTCATCATTCATGATGCCCTGGCCACTGGCCTCAAATCATGGGATTCCTATCTACAAGGGAAGTTAGATGTTTAGCCCAAGCTCAGGTCATAGAAGAGGCAGCTGAGGAAAGCAGAAGTTGAGGAAGTGGCCACATGGGGTCCAGGACCTCTCTTCTGTGTCCCAGAGTAAAGTCTTTCACAGGACTCCACACTCCCACATGGGGCTTTGCTTAGGAAAGAATCATGATGGGGACTATTTAGAAGCTAGCAACTGGCCTTTACAGCAGTGGTTTTCAGACTTGTCCTTGACATAGCATCCTTTCATTTGTTTATTTCTTCTAACAACATCTCACAAGAAAGACCGATATGTGGGAAATACCTCTGAAAGCACTGTGTGATTGAATACAGGAAGCCTGGAGCGTAGCTGGCGATGGCTGCCCCATCCTTGGGTCCGCTCCCTGCCCCATCGCCAATCTCTGCAGGCCATTCTGCCAAAACTCCAGGAGATTCCAGGTGCTCAATTTGAAAAGCACTCATCAGGAAGAACTATGGATGGGTCTAGAAATCGGCCTCACAAGTATGGTGGCATCCATTTAAATATTTTTATATAGATTACCTGTGTGGCAATCAGGACATAATAGAACCAAACGGAACAAACAAGATAAACTTGAACAACATAGATTTTCTTCACAAAAGACAGATGAAAACAATGCCAGGTAGCCAATTCTTCTTGTGCCTTAATTAAGTTACCACACTGAGAAATCTGCAGAGAAGCCACTCCAGTGTTTTATTAAATTCCATTTAAATTCCACCTATTGACTCTCCAGGTTCTGTGGAACGTCACAGAAGAATGACATTGTCATCTCTAAGTACATTCTAAGTTCCTCTTTGCTCTGTGTTTCCTATGTTCATAGACTTCTCTGAAGTTTTTAAGAATGGCTAAGAATGAAAAAAAAATTATTTTTCAAGGTGGTCATTATGAGTCCATGCAGTTTTCTGGATTTGCTCATTGGTTGACTTGGTTACTCCCTTTGTATTCCCTCCCATTCTTGTATTCCCCTTGTCCCCAGGAGGCAAGGGCAGGGCCTGAGGAGAGGCATATGCCTTGCCCAGGGCTCCTGGTTTTTTTCTTCTCCCACCTTTCAGTGTCCTCAACGTCTGCTCAGCATCATAGCTCTAGCCGGAAAGCCATAGTCATATCCCTTCACAGCTGAAATGGTTTTTGTTCAGAAAATATTGAGTCAGGAAAAATATAATAGTAAAACCAAACTCACTGCTGTCAAGTCGATTTCCACTCAGAGCGACCCTACAGGACAAAGTAGAACTGCCCCATAAAGTTTCCAAGGAGCACCTGGTGGATTCTAACTGCTTACCTTTTGGTTAGCAGCCATAGCTCTTAACTACTATGCCACCAGGGTTTCCATAAATAGTAAAAGACAAAGTCAAATGCCAGTCCCAAGGGATGGGGGAAGTGGCTTGGTAGCCAATACCACCTCAGCTCGGTCTTGTTTAAACCTCATCAGACTGGGCCTTCCCGAAGTGCCTTTCTATTTCATGTGACTGCATTGGAACAAGGCAGATAATGGATTTTTTTTCCCCCCTGGATGTAGCCTCCCAGCAGAACATAACATTAACAGTTATTGACTATTACGCCTTTCCCCTTCACAGCAGGTGTCAGGTAAGACTATGGCTCTTTTAAAAAGAGCAACTTTGTAAGCTGAAATGTTCTGGGAGGAAAAAAATAATGAAGCCATAGGCATTTGGCCCCAGCATCTGCATTTCTCAGAGTCTAGTTTTGTTAATATCTGATTTTAGACCAAATAAATTGGGGGAGAGGGGAAAACAGATTGAATATAGAGAGAATCAACACCATGGATAATGAACTCTGACCACAGGAGGAGATAAGGCATGGGCAGGTTACCTTGATGCTTGAGAGAAAAGCTGCCCAATGTGCTACAGCAATGCGTGAAATAGTGTAAGGGGACTGAGAGTGACCAGTGGCTTCATTAATGCATGATGGAGATTCTAAGAGGTCTGTCTTAACTCCTAGTCACTGTGGTCTCTAGGACTCCAGTTGTGAAAGTGAAAGTATCTACAAGGTTGTTGTTGTTGTTAGGTGCTGTCGAGTCAGTTCCGACTCATAGTGACCCTATGTACAACAAAATGAAACACTGCCTGGTCCTGCGCCATCCTCACAAGTGCTGTTATGCTTGAGCCCATTGTTGCATCCACTGTGTTGATCTATCTCTTTGAGGGTCTTCTTCTTTTTCCCTGACCCTCTACTTTACCAAGCATGATGTCCTTCTCCAGGGATTGATCCCTCCTGACAACATGTCCAAAGTATGTGAGATGTAGTCTTGCCATGCTTGCTTCTAAGGAGCATTCTGGTTGTACTTCTTCCAAGACAGGGTAAGGATGGCATGATTTTAAGAGGAAACCTTAACTGAAGATGATCAAGTTAATAAATATCTCACCTCACACTTTTCCTTACACATAGAAAGTGATCCAAAAATACTTCTTAATAATGTAGCTATTTGTCTTTGGCTTCTCCCAGAAGCAGACTCTAAGAGAAGAATTGCAGTACAAAGAGTTTACTTGAGAGGTGATCCCTGGAAGCTCTGGTAGGGCAAAAGGAAGTGAGAATAAGGAAGGGAAGGCAGGCAACAAAGATTGTGTCTCAAACAAGTTATCAGTGTGAGTCCCTGAAGCTCCGTCCCACTGGTGTAGAATGCATACCTCTGAGTTTCCCAAGCACAGGGTGAGGGACCTGGGGTATTTATACCCCTGTGACTGTTGGTCATTGAGAGCGCTCCTAGGGAGTGATAATTCTCAGGTACTTCCTGTCTGTTCTTCATAAACTAAACCACCAGGCAAAGAGATGCAGATGGAAGTCAGAGTGGCCTGCAAACAATGGGAAGATCCCAAAAGATACGGACCCATCACATCTCCTTGGATACTAGTAGTCTGCTACAATATCATTACCAGCAAAACAGCATTCACCATGAGCACAGTAACATTAAAAGGATTTTTACATCCAGCCCCACAGCTATAACAAGAATATCCAGCATGTCAAAGAAGAAATCTTCCAAGGTAGCTAATACTCATTGATCTATTCCATTTATTCTAACACACACCTGATGCGGTTGTACGCACATTTACCCCTCTACCTTATGAACTATTAATGAGTAAAACCTTTGCTCTCGAGGACCTTATAATTCATATAGGACATGATATATACAAATAACTATAATACAAAATGGAATGTGATACACCTCCATTTGTTCATCCAGCAAGTATCTATTGAGTGCCCTTTATGTACTAGGGAAGCTTGGAGAGGAAGAGGATTTTTATTCATGGCGATGCTGGGAAGTGTCAAGAATCACCTTGAGATCTTTACCTGCTAATTATCTTGTATAAACTTCAGAACAAACCTCTGAGCCCATGTTATTATCCCTGTTTTACAATGAGAAAACTGAGTCTTAGACAATCAAGTCACTTGACTAGCTTGGCCAGAGCACGTGCTGTTTGAAGGAAAATTAGTGAGAGGCAAGGCTGAAAGGAGCCCTCATGGTGCAGTGGTTAAGGGCTTGGCTACTAACTGAAAGGTTGGTGGTTCGAACCTACGAACTGCTGTGCAGGAGAAAGATATGACAGTCTGCTTCTGTAAAGATTACAGCCTTGGAAACCCTATGGGGTAGTTCTACTCTGCCTTATAGTGTCGCTATAAGTCAGAATCTACTCGGGTTAAGGCTAAAAAGGTAGCATTTGTTATGTGCATAGATGCCTCGATGCTACTATTGGCTCATTCATGTATTTATTCAACACCCATTTTTGAACCTACTGCCTGTGTTAAGAGCCTTGGGTTAGACAAAAGAAAGGTGCCGTTCTTTGCTTCACAGAGCTCCTCAATGTAGTAGAACTAACTCTGTAGTTAGTACAGTGAGGGAAGATGAACTGAAGGCTTTTGAAGTTCTTTCTGAAGAACTGAAGCAATACTTGAGGAAGGCTGTAGAGCAGAGGGGTGGATGAGGAACAAACAAGAGATAAATAGCATTCTAGGCACTAAGAGATAACATGTAGTTTATCAAAAAAGTATCAGTGAGTACATATTCTGGGCCTGCCTCTGTGCTAAACAATGGAAGAGATACAAATGCAGTGAAGGTCGTGATTCCTGCCCTTGGAAAGCTGAGGGCCAGCTTAACCAAGCTACCCAACATAAGGATCTAGAACATTTTTTGCCTTCTTTTCATTATCCTCAGGAACCACTGTAGAGGTTATCCTCTGATAAGAACAATGTGAGATTATACTAATGAAATGCAATGGAATGTGGTCCCTCTGAGAACCTCTAACGCCAAAGGACGAATCAGTACTTAGGAAAATCTGGTGGAAAAACACCAAAGCTGGCATTTAAGGGAGTGGGGTTCTAGCCTGGATCCTGTTCTTATGCAACCATGTCACCTTGGAGGGACAATTTAATCTCTCTGGGTCAATGCTCGTTTATCTGTCTTATTAAATAATAAAATTTTGTCCTACCTACCAAATGGAATAGTAAGGAACAAATAGACTCACAGACATTAGAATATTTTGAAAAAGGAAAAGTGCTACATCAATGTTAAGTGTTATTATTAAGAACTTTCACAGAAAATCACATCAACAAGTACAGCTTGCAACAGGGAAAACTGCAGAGACATACAAAGCCATTAGATCAGACCTCAGTTAGGGGTTAATCTGCCAAAGCTTTTGAGAAGAGCACGTAGCCATTTAGGGGACAAGATCACACTGTTCCTGGACTCATATTTGTATGTAGTTAGTTAGGATGGTAAAACAGTGTTTACAAAGACAGTGTAAGAATGTATGACAGTTTGTAATCTGAGAATATATATAGAATATGCTGACACCACGGTTGGAAAAAAATTGATAAAACAGATAAGGAAAACAACAAAGTTCATGTAATATACAAAAATACAGGGCTAGTTGGTAAATGTAATAGGGGAGTTTTTGCCCAAGCAAAGATAGTTGGAAAGGGAACATTTAATAGATTATTTCTGAAAACAGGCAAATGGATTTTAGTGAGCCACGGGATATTAAAGCCATCCGCACTTACTTTCTCTGAGCTAGTCTAGCAGAACTCACATAGGGTTACAGTACCCAAAATACACATGAGCCAAGAAAACAGCTTCTCACTGCTGTGCTTGGAAGTGATTTAAGGAGGTGCTAAGCCATTGGACCGGGAGTATCCAGCATGCTCTGGTATCATTACATTAAGAGTGTGGATTGAATGATGATGAATGGATTCTTAACAACCTAATCCCAGTGGCATCTGAATATGTGAGTGCCAGATCCTGCCTAATTGGCATTTGGCTCAATAGAATGAGGCTGGTGACCATGCTCACTGACATACACACTGCCCGGTTTCCCCGTCTCAACTGTGTGATGACTCTATGTGGATTTAGATGCCATCTGTCTTCCAACTTAGAATTTGTAGCTGTCTCTTCATGCTCCGTGGCTTTGAAAGATGGTATTTGCATGTGTTTTGGATGTTTTTTTTCTTTTTAAAGCTAACCTACATATTTTCTGCAAAACCTACAAAACAATGTCACATCTTCTGCTCAGCATTTCTATTGGTGGCGTAACAAGTTTTCTGTTCTTTTTTTTTCCCCCCTTAAAAATTGGACCTGTGTTTGGAGAATAAAAAAAAAAATTAGAGGACATTTTTAAATTACTTGCAGAGATTAGATTTTAAATGAAGTCCGGAAAAGAATATTGCACTTTGATAGACAAATCCAAATCAAAGAGCTAATCCTCACGCCTCTGACAGATGGGCCATTTGCCCTGCCTGAACCCAGTTTCTTTTAACAGAAAGATTAAAGTAACACGTTTTAGGGAGATAAATGAATCATGGGAAGAACTGTTCCTTGGTCACATTCAGGACTATTTTTAGGACTAGTCTGGTGCCCAGATTGAAGCTAACTGCCAAGGAAGCAAGCCCCACTGCTTTCCATCTTCCGTGCCTCTCATCCCAGCCAGCGTTGGGAAAGTTATTTGGATAAATATTATCAGTCACACCCACCACCGTCATCTGTTTTTTCATTACCTGGCATGCGCTCCAGACCCAGCTCTCCCATTAAGGCCCTCTGTGACCCCAGACAAGTTGCTTACCTCTCTAAGTGTCAGTTTATTCAACTGAAAGTGGGAATTGAAAAGTATCTCTCTATAGGATTTCTGTGCCTGGCTCAGGTAAGTGCTCAAGTGTTAGTGGTTCTTCCTCCTTCTCCTTCTGTTATCATTATTACTACTACTACTATTTACCTAGATTGGTGCAGTAGTGAAGAGCTCGGCTGCTAACCAAAAGGTCGTTGGTTCAATTCCACCAGCCACTCCTAGGAAACCCTATAGCACAGTTCTACTCTGTCCTATAGGATCGCTATGGAGTCGCTATGAGTCAGAATCAAATTGACTCAATGGCAATGGGTAGTACTAGATTATGCAGTTTCTTCTAGAGCAGGAGAGCATAGTGGTTAACAGCATGGAACACACAGCTTGGTTGCCTGAGTTCAAATCCCAGTTTATCCACTTCCTTGCTGTGTGACCGTAAGCAAGCTACTTGCCTCATGTTTCTTACCTACAACCAGTTAATCAGCTGCTATTGAGTCAATTCCAACTCATGGTGATCTCATGTATGTTAGAGTAAAACTGTGCTCCGTAGGGTTTTCACTGGCTGAATTTATGCATGTGGATCACCAGGCCTTTCTTCTGAGGGCCTCTGGGTGGGCTCGGACCTCCCTCCTTTGGGTTAGCAGCCAACTGCATTAACTGTTTATATCACCCAGGAACTCCTCTCACTTATAAAATGGAAATAAAAGTAGTATCCACCTCATAGATTTATTATGAGGATGAAATAAATTAATATTTGCATACAGTAAGCAGCATATAAATGTTGTTAAATAACATACAATGCAGAATCCCCAGCGTCTCTATCTCAGATCCTAAACCTTTCTGCAACATTTTCTTTCTCCATCCTTGCCATTTTCTTTTACCCCTTATTTTCCTCCAAGCTAATCTCATCTCATAAAGATGGGCTAATTTGCTGATCACTAATGGTTTATAAGTTACAGTTTGTTATTTGCACAGTTTATGTTATTTACATTTTGGCCCTACTTTTGAAAAATATCATTACCCAAACAATAACCCAGAACAAGGCTGGACAATAGAGGAGATATTTTTGGAGATCTGAGGCCAACAGGTCTTATGCAAACCTAGCTGCATTTTCTCTTTGTTACACCCAGCATTTTTCTTTAATTTTGTAACTTATAACCAACATTAAAGTGTTGACAAAGAGGAAGAGTAGAGAGTGGTGAAGAGCACAAACTCTGGAATCAGACTTTTTGGTTCAAATCCCCACTCTGCCACTTCGTACCTGTATGATGTTGGTCCAGTTATTTAGCCTCTCTGTGACTCAGTTCTATAACCTGTACAACTGGGGATCATCATAGTAGTACTTACCTCACAGGGCCACTGTGTAGACTAAATGAGTTAATACATGCAGAATGCATGTAGAGTAATGCCTTGCCGTATGTAAATGATTACTGCTATTGTTGTCTTCCCAACACTAAGGTCAATGTCAATGTCAATCACTGTGCACACCGTGTTCTTTTCCTGCCTTCAGTCCCCCTTTCTTCCTCTGAGTTTAAGACCCTGAGTAAAGAGTCTTTGGGGCCCCAGTCTCACAGGCTGCTCCACCAGCTCATTTCCTTTTTGATGCTGATCTCTGTACCAAAACTCCCCATGTTGGTCCGCCACCTGATGTGACTACCTCTCCCTTCAAAACCATACATCTTCCTTTCTGGAAATAGATTAACTTTGTGAAGCTCTTCAAAGGCTCTCTCTCTCTTTTTCCTTTCCTATCCTGCTTGCTCTTATGCAATAACATATATCCTTTCAAGTCAGAATCCAGTTTAAAAAAGTACTGTGTGTGTGTAAACAGAACCAGCCATATTTCCTCACCTTGAGTCTCCACGGCACTGTTTTTTCTTTCGCACTTCACTCCTGCCTTTACATTTCACTTTCAGGACTAGCTTAGGAGCAATTTCACGTCGGTTCTTTGATGCCATGATGGGGTCATTTCCTAGGTAACCACCTCAGTAAGAAACACATACTGAGCAGGTAAGAGCCCAACTGGGGGACTTTAAAGGCTGCTTAGCAATGCACCGTGCATTCTATTTAGAGATTAGCTTTGGACCATGCCCGGATGTACTTTGTCCCTCCCCTGGGTCAAGAAGCACATGTGAAGCTTAACAAGAGACTACAGTGCTGAGGGCTCACCACCAGGCTCGAAGTTTCAGTGAAAATGAGAAGCATTAGCCTGTGTTCCCTGACTTTATTGAAAGTCACTTTCCTGAGCTTCTGGGTAGAAGGTGAGGGCCTATGGGTTTATTTCAGATATATCTTTTATTTGTGAATTTAAAAAGATGTTCTAAAGGAAGCTAAGAGGAAAGGATATTGACAGGGCAGGGAATTTTCCATGTGCCATGTACTGAAGCACAATCAGCTCTTCTTTTGTTTAGGAGTTGAATTGCCCTGTTCTGAATTATCCTAGCCCTCCTTGACTGTTTCAATGACTTTGGACATTTACTGCCATCTGATTAGCACTTCTGCCAGGGGCTAGGCAGAGGGAGTAAGTTAAGACAGAGCTTTCAGTTTCTCCAGAAGTCTTATTCTTTGGCTCCAAAGCCTTCCTTGACCTTCTCAAGCACACTGATTGACCTTGGTGGTACAGTTGGTCAGTGCTGGCCAGGCACCTTGCTTCTGGTCTGTAAACTGTCATTGCACTTCTTGGATGTCTTGGTCTTAATCCTTCCTTTACAATGTCATTTAAAATTCATTTACATTTCAACTCAGATTTGCTATTTTTAGTTCTTTATGAGGAGCCCTAGTGGTACAGTGGTTAAGTGCTCGTCTCCTAACCAAAAGTCGGTGGTTTGAATCTACCATCTGCTGCATGAGAGAAAGATGTAGCAATTTGCTTCCGGAAAGATTTACAGCCTTGGAAATCCTGTGGGGCCATTCTACTCTACACTTTAGGGTTGCTATGAGTTGGAATTGCATCTACAGCAATGGGTTTGGTTTTGGTTTATGAAGCAAAGAATCCTTGGTGGTGCGGTGGTTAAGCACTTGGCTGCTAACTGAAAGGTGGCTGGTTTGAACCCGCCAGCTGCTCCATGGGAAAAAGACGTGGCACTCTGCTTTCATAAAGATTTACAGCCCTGGAAACCCTATGGGGAAGTTCTACTGTGTTCTGCAGGCTCGCTATGAGTCAGAATGGACTCGAGGGCAATGAGTTTGGTTTTTTGTTTTTGTTTTTTGGTTTATGATGCAAAATAGTTTAAGGGTTTTAGTTGTTATGAGGAAACACAAAAATGCACTATGTGTGAATACACTATAATTAATATTCATGGCACCCAACAGTCTTTTTTTTACTAATATTTATTGAGCACTTATGTATTAGGCACAGTTCTAGGTTCTGAGAATACACCAGTGAACAGGAGAAAGTTCTTTGTGCCAGCTCAGTGTCACACTGAGTACCTGTGTGTCTTTGCTGAAGGCTTTCTTTGGCTGCTAGCGCCCTTCTGCCAGGTATAGTGGCCAGAAGTACTAGAAAATTGATGTCCCCTTGAAGCAGTCCTCAACCAATGATTGTTGGTAGTTGCTGTACAAACACTTCAGCCCCCTCTACCCTTACATGGGATAATTTTCAAGTACATGTCCTACCCCATTTCTTAGTGGTTCTCAAAGGGATTAAACTCCAATGCCCATGGTGGTGGTTGTCTGATATTTTCACCCATTACTGACACCCTTCTCCTCCCTATCTCACTTCCCCACTCTCCCACCACTGTTTCTAAGAGATCACCTTTCAAATAAACTAGTACCCAAATCCTGTTCTCAGAGCCTGATGCCAGAGAAACCCAAACTAAAACACTCTGTCATCATGACACTGACAATTTTTTAGAAGGAGGCCAAAAGTAAAAAATCAATAAATCTCTGGAATGACAGATGGTAATTAGTGCTATGGAGAAATATCAAGCAGTGTAGGAGACAGAGGTCGTGGGCAGGAGCAATTGCTATTTGGACAGGGTGGTCAGAGAAAGCTTCATGTTATGGTGACATTTGGGTAGATTCTCAGTGGACTCAAAATGAACCTTTATTCCCCCTAAATCTTAATTTCTATTTTGACCTCTTACCCTAGGATGATGTCTAAGTGTTAACCTTACCTGGTGCCCAGGCATTACAGGGAGAAGATGTGTTATCTATCCAAGCTGGCAAACCCTGAAACAGCCTCGTTTCGTTCTGGTCTTGGTCATTGATTGTCCTTTTTAGGACCACCAGTTCAACCATATCCTAACAGACTTGGTTGGACCAGGGGTGTAATTCTCTAAAGCTTGGGTCCAGGCACGTCTACTTAGACCATGTAGACATCTCTGCTGCTGCTGCTGCCACTGATTCTGGCAACTGGGAGCATCAGGGCTTTCAGCTTTCTGGAGCACCTCCTAGGAAAGGAGCCACAGAGCATTTTTCTTCAAAACATCTGACTTGTCTGTGACTTTCCTTAGGCTTAGGGACAAGGAAGCCTCTGTATAAGAGTGCCCTCATGGCCAAGCAGAAAATATACTCTTTCATTCTCCCCGCTCTGCCATCCCTCCCTTCCTTAATACAAAAGGTAGAATGCCTTTGTTGCTACCTGAATTGGAGAAAAGTGAGAAGGACTTAGGGAGTATAAGGGGGAAAATATCTCATCTGTTAAATAATTTTAACTACTACAGGATTGAACATGTGGTTTATTCATCCCATAGAATTTGGTTCTAGAAGTCAGCTTACTCCTTTTTAGGTTTAATCAGGTACTTTCTTCAGACTGTGTGGAACCCAGATTGTAATTTTACCTGATAGACTCACGAAATAGAGATACAAATCTGAATGTATTTTCTGCTGATTGATTGAAGTTATCAGGGATACATCTGATGGCCACCATAAGGGGTACTTGATAACTCACTGTGCTCACAAAATCACAAGTTGGCTTGACTTCATCATTGCACCTTTAGAAACTCAGTGAGGTGACAGTTCCTTACATAGGCTACCAAACCTGTTCCACACAGCAGCCTTGTAAGATTGGCAAGGAAAGCCAAGGGGTCCAAGCAGCTTCCCACTTCACAAGTACTGTGACCTCAGGCTACCTCTGAGAGTGGACACTCTGTTGCCTGCCCAGTAAAAGCTATAGAAGTCCCTGGGTGGTGCAGAAAATTAATACATTCAGCTGCTAACTGAAAAGTTGGAGGTTCAAGTCCACCCAGAGCTGCCTTTAAAAAATTCAGCCATTGAAAACCCTATGGAGCGTAGTTCTTTGACACCCATGGGGTTGCCATAAGTTGGAATCAACTCAACGGCAACTGGTTTACTGGTTCAGGAAAAAATACAGGAATGAAAATTTGACTAAAAGTTACCTATACAGGGAAGTCTATGTTGAGATATTAGTCACTGCAAACTTTTGGGGGGGAAAAATACAAATAAGAGAAAGCCAGGAAACCCCATGATAAGTCCCTGACCTGGCAAAACAGGTCTGTGACAGAAGAAGACCTTCAGTTTCTCCCATCTGACTTAATTTTACCTAAAAATACAAGGATCAAAGGATAATAATTTGAAATCTGACTTTTTGAACTTAATCAACAAAAATATCCACAGTTTCGTATAAAAGAAAAATCATGGAATTTCAAATAAATATGGTAGATGGAAAATATATAATTAAACTCTTTCTTGAAAAAACACTAAAACTGCAGTAAAAAAAAAAATGAGGAAGAAAAAGAGATGTTTTTTAAGGGCATAACTGGCAAGAGTAGGGGATAATAATAGAAGAGACAAAATCACATAATTTTGGCAGCAAACCAGAAAATGGCTGTGTGTTTACAACTATAACAACCAGAAAAAAAGGCTGATCATAGGTCAACAGTGTGGAAAGCTGGGAATCAACCTGAGTTATTCCACAAAAGCATCAAAAGTCTCAGTAATCAATGGTACTGGGCCCTTCTGAAAGTAGGATTGAAAGTAGGGGCTAAAATAAGGAGGATTGGTTGACAACCATTTGAGGAATAGTCAGAACTCTCACCTGGGAGAAGACCAAGGGATTAATCTCTGGAGAGAAGAAAACAGAGTTTGAGGATGACATAAGGCCCAGGTGAAGACAGGACTACCATTTGAAAAGAAGATAAAATGAACATAGCATACTGAATGCTGACAAATCCAGCCCCCATCTGGCTCTAGAATGCTGGCATGTAGGCCTTCCTTGACTCTCCTGGTGGCCTCCTCCAAAAGAGACAAAGATAAATCCCTCCAGTGCCACCTTAGCAGCTCTCATAATTTTCAAGGCCACCAAAGTATTCAAAAATCCAATCAGCTTTTTAGTCTCCCAATTTGAAATATGAACAGACAACCAAAAATTGCAAGACATCTGATGAAAACTTCTTTAAAAAAAGTTGAAATGAGCAGAAAAAAAGCAATCTTGGGGGAAACAATGTTATGTACATTGTTGTTATTGTTAGTTGCCAGCACTCAATAAACAGTAAATTTCGGAAAATCTGCTCAGATATTTTGAAATAGGCTAAATAGTTAAATTTACCTTTTTCTAATAACTAATGGTTTTTAAAATGCATTAAAGGATATGATTCTACACCTCAGTTTAGGGTATAGAAGTAGCAAGTGGAGGAAGAATGGCCCATGTCCACAGAGGAGCTAGATAAATCTCACCTTCTCAGTAATGTCTGCTCTCACGTCCTCAGGTCAGAAGAACCTCGTCATTATCTGAATGTAATGGTGAAATAATCCTTATCGACAAGACCACTTGGATGGCTCTTAAGCTGTACTTCTTTACTTTCAATTCTCCTTTTATATTTTCCATGGATCAATGCTGGAAAATAAGTTCTATCCCAAGTGCCTTCTCTGATCAACTGATAGTGGCTAAGTGGAGTATCCTTGTACCTCACAACATTGCTGAAATAGTTTAAAAGGAACCTGAGGCTATGCCCAGGCTTATGGTTTGATTGATTAGTGATGTCTGCAGTGGTAAGGGTGTAAAGAACTTAGGGCATGATTTCCTTGAATTTTGCCAACCACAACCTTAATTTTCACTATGGCTAATTTCTAAAAACCATACTATAAAGTGCATTGGTGTAAATCAGTTGTTTTTTTGTCTGGGAAAAAGCATTACAATTACTTGTTCAATGCCTTGATACCCTGTAATAATGGCATGCAAGAAATAAAGAATAAGAGGTACCAGAAAATCTAAACCTCTCTAATGATTTTAAATTGTGTTACTATCAAAATCATGGGTTAATATAATTTAAAAACTGGATGTGACCTTAGAGATTTTTATAATGGAGCATTATCATTTTCATTACTAAGCAAAAAAAGCCGTTAAGTTAATAGAGGGACTTGACCAAGATCATACAATTGTTTCCCATTGGACCAAATTTTCAGATCTTTTGACTGAGTCCACTATAACACTCCACATCCCTTATAAGTTTCTGTTAAATAAATACAATTTTTCTTTAGACATCAAAGTGTATGAGAGCGTAGAAAATATGAAAATTAGAGGTTTGTAGCAAAACAAACTTAATTAGCACTTATGTGCTGATAAAAACTAACATGAATTAGACATACTCAATATTTTAAAAGGGAGAATTTTGTTAGAGACAATGTAAATCATCTATATTTCTTTTGAAAAATGGGGAAAACGGCTTATCTACCAGTGCTGTTTGCACCTGAAGGATTTTTTTTTTATTAACTTTTATTGAGCTTCAAGTGAACATTTACAAATCAAGTCAGACTGTCACATATAAGTTTATATACACCTTACTCCATACTCCCACTTGCTCTCCCCCTAATGAGTCAACCCTTCCAGTCTCTCCTTTCGTGACGATTTTGCCAGCTTCCAACTCACTCTATCCTCCCATCCCCCCTCCAGACAGGAGATGCCAACACAGTCTCAAGTGTCCACCTGATATAATTAGCTCACTCTTCATTAGCATCTCTCTCCTACCCACTGTCCAGTCCCTTTCATGTCTGCTGAGTTGTCTTCGGGAATGGTTCCTGTCCTGTGCCAACAGAAGGTTTGGGGACCATGACTGCTGGGATTCCTCTAGTCTCAGTCAGACCATTAAGTATGGTCTTTTTATGAGAATTTGGGGTCTGCATCCCACTGATCTCCTGTTCCCTCAGGGGTTCTCTGTTGTGCTCCCTGTCAGGGCACCTGAAGGATTTTATTCTCTGGAATTTTCTCTACAATCAGAAAAGATGGCCAAAAATATTCCTTTGGATATTCATTGTAATTGTCAGTACAGCATCTCAGTATTTGAAAGGATAAGCTTGGTATCAGTCATGTATTAGAACTAGGTTTTGTCCAAAACTAACACAAGCTCATTTTCTTTTATTTACGTTTTCTGCTGCCACAGTGGTTAAGAGCAAAAGGTTGGCAGTTCGAATCCACCAGCCGCTCCTTGGAAACCCTATGGAGCCATTCCGTTCTGTCCTATAGGGTCGCTATGAGTAGGAATCAACTTGATGGCAACATGTTTTTGGCTGGTGTTAGGACTGTTTCTTTTTTCTTTTTCTTAGTCTTCCCTCCCCCACAAGAAGCGTTAAGGCCAAATTTAAAACAGAAAATTACTCCTTTAAAGATGTGTGCATGCAGAAGAGGGTAGATTGTGACATTCACGATCCTTTCACAATATCAACCATTAACAAATGTTTTTATCCAAGAACTAACTAATTCGGCGGGGGAGGGGGGGTGGATTTTAAAGGAAAATGTGTCTTTTAAAAAATAATAATTTAATTACAAAAATCATCACTTAAAATTTTGTATTATTTTCCCATCAGTGAATTTTTTTTTCCTTTATTTTTTGTTTTACAAGTGTTTGGAAGGTGCTAAAATTTCAGGAACTATGTAAATATCAAAGTCACATACAATGAGCAAAAGGATTCATTTTAACACATGGTGTCTCCCGTTCCCAACTGAATGCCTCATTTATCCCTTCAGATATTGAATATTCCAAATAAGGCGGCTCCCTTAAACAAATTTTCATGTTTAGTGAAACTGGTTTGTTTTCCCCCACTGACCTTGTAAGTTGTATAATTGCAATGTATTATCTGTGTCACAATGCCCTTTAAAATGAATTTCTTTAAAATACTTTTCCCATTGCAAATGACCAGACTGGGCTGTTTTGAACACATATGTGCTGCACCAAAAAACCCATTACTGTCAAGTCAATTCTGACTCACAGCAACCCTATAAGGCAGAGTAGAACTGCCCCATGGGTTTCCAAGGAGTGGCTAGTAGATTTGAACTGCCGACCTTTTGGTTAGCAGCCAAGCTCTTAACCACTGCACCATCATATGTACCCTAGAATTTAATCTTGAAATGCAAAATTTTTTTCAGGCATTCTACTCTTCTGGATAGCAGCTATAGAAGTAGTTTTAAATTTAAGAAAACATCTCTTTCCAGTTGATTCTGGACTCTGCTATTTTCCCATAATCATCTCCTGTGGTTATATCTGTGCATAGAAAGCAGCTCCACCCCGCTGGCCACTCCCTACTCCCACCCCGCTGGCCACTCCCTACTCCTTCCTTCCAAACTGAGCGCACCAACAATCAAAACTGGTCGAACTTCCTCATCTTCTGTCAGACCTGGGAAGTGGTATGGTGAAGGAGAAGTTGGAGCAGAACTGGGCCAAAATGAGTTGGTCCTCTCGGAGCCTTCCTGAAGTTTAGATTCCCCAGATGCCAGAGGGCTACGGTGTGGCCATCATAAATGTAGTGTGTTTGTCAGCTAACTGGGTGTGTTCCTTCAACTCCAAACTCTTCAGCTACACATACGTGAAGACACTATGCTAATGAAGAGAAACCTGGACTGCACGTCAAAAGGCATTCAGTAGAAATATTAAGTGCCATGTCTTTAAGTTTTGAAGAGCAAAGCTTTGATGGACACATCCTTGGCTATTTTCAACTCCAGGCACATAGAGTTAGGGCTACACTAAGAATTTGTTCATTGATAACCACCAGCAAGGAGTGCCACTATTCCAGAGTGAGTTCAAGACATTCTGCTCTTTCTGGAGGGACTTGACTTAATGACATCTTTTCCCTGCAACAGGAGAACCAATCCAAATAGCTCTGTTGGAAGTAGGTTTCCAATAAGCCAATAAATGAAAGGGTCAAGACATGAGAGGATAGGAGAACTAAACCACAAACTCTTCTAGGCCATTCATCTGTTCCATTCTTCAGAGCTCCCTTTTCTGGACACAGATTCTCCTCTTTTCTGGTGGTCCCCAGGGTCCAGGGGTTGGCCTGAAGTCCACAGAAAACATCAGAATATCATGTCTTCTAGTAAATACTGAAGAGCCTTTGCATGTTACTTGTAAACACAAAATGCACCCAGCTGAGTGTGACTGGATATACCCAGTGACAAAAATGGCATGGCTTTAAAGCGTCCCTGGAAGGCATCATTTTGTCCCTGCAGAATTTTAATTTGTGTCTTCCTGACATCTTCGTGGAGGGGTCCCAGCAGAGCCTCAGCCATTATCTGCCCCAGGGGAAGGAGAGAGGCAGAGGGATAGTTGGCAGCCATGGCATTTTGGCAAAGCTGTATGACATTTGAGAGTTTGTTTGCTGCAAAGATATTGCTGAAGAATGACGTGACATATAAATGGTCACCGGAGACTGTCATTTTGTCATGCCACCCCTCTTTTGTGTCTCTTTGAAGATGGTTCCCCTCCATTAAAGTCCTGTCTGTTATCTCTTTTGCAACACCAGCTTCCTTTTTCACGGAACACCAGTACTTCTTTTGAAATACAGCAGTTGTTTTGTGTTTTTTTTGTTGTTGTTGTTTGTTTCATTCCTTAAGGGACTTCTTATATCTCCTACTTTGACTCTAAGTGGTTCAAACAATATGTATGCTTACAACAACCTTTAGGTGCCATTGTATGAGTCACATATCCAATTGAAAGCTCGATATTTTATTAAGAAAATAGGTAAGGCACTTTATTTTTAGCCTTTGTCAGCTAGCCTTATCCTTCTGAACTTCTCTTTCTGTTGATTTTATTGCAGAAAAATTGTAGCATTGCTTTTCATTGTGGCTTGAGATTTTATAATCTCATTCTAACATAAGGACATTTTATTTTAATTTAGATAGTAATTATCCTTACTTAAATTTATAGAATTTTAGAGTTAGGGGAGACTTAACAGTCATGGAATTGACTCACCTTGTTCTTGTTCTTAGCTGCTGTGGGGTCGGCCCCTGACTCATGGCAACCCCATCAACGATGGAACTACATGCTGCCTGGTCCTGACCATCCGTGTGATTGGTTGCAGATGGGACTGTTGTGCTCCGTAGGGTTTTCACTGGCTGATTTTTGGACGTAGATCACCAGGCTTTTCTTCCTTACTTGTCTTATGGTTGAGGAACTTAACCTGATTAGTTAGCACTGGCAGGAATGGAGACTGGATTGCTTGTGCTCCGACTAATTTATTCAGAAAACCAGTGTGTTGCCTGTCTTAATCCTCAAGGTTTTTCATTCTTCTGTGCTCCTCAGTAAGCAAGAAAAAAAATATGAGCAGTTTTGCACAAACAACCCAAGGCTGATGGAATAGGACTTGTGTATTTGACTCAATAGCAACAGCCATAGTCTAGCTGTAGGTTATATGGAACGAAGGAAAATCTCTGAGGGTCTGTTCTATGTCCCCAAAACTTTACTAGTCAGAACTATTTTTCAGGATAACTCACGCTACCAAAAACATCTTCATGTTTACAAATGGACCCCTGACCCCTTACCAAACTCCTTCAGAATTGTAAACTGACACCTCTTTATCCTTACCTTTTCATTGGTTTTCTTGGCTTTGACCTATCTTTGCCATGTCATTTGGTGTATCACAAACATTGAGCATTTGCTGCTTTTGTCTGCAAGGCAAACTTTTGGAGTTGAAAAGTTGATTCCCAGTACCTGCTCACTTGCAGTCTACCGTCATATCCTGAAACAGCCTGCCAAACGCCTTCATTGTTCCTATTCAAGCTTAGGTAAATTCCTTCACTGGGGATTTTTAAAATACTTAACGTAATTATAAATAATCCTCAGAAAAACACCCATTCACCTAACTCTTGTTTTTTATTAATTTCACTCTGTTAAAAATCTTTTATTCCTATGAACTAATAGATGTCTAGAAGATAACCCAAAAGGTTATGGTTTTATTGACCTGAAGGACATTAACCAGCTACATTTTTTTCTAGCTTTTTGTTGTTGTTGTTTAAATCAGACACATACATATAGGCATATATCAGCGTCTCATGCCCTCCTTTCGACTGTCTTTGTCTTCCTCCTGGTTTTGACACACATTTTTTGGCATGCTAGAAATTACACGTTGACCTTCATTATCATATTCTCATTTGAGGATGGCACAGTGGTTAAGAGCTCAACTGCTAACCAAAAGGTCTTCAGTTCGAATCCACCAGCTGCTCCTTGGAAACTATGGGGCTGTTCTGCTCTGTCCTATAGGGTTCTATGAGTCAGAATTGACTTGACTGGCCTCAGGTTTGGGTTTTTGTTTGTTTGTTTAATACCTGGTATGCATACCCCCCTTTTCTGTCCTGCACCAATAACAGACATCAAAACTTAATTAGGAGCAGGGCTCAGAATCCTTCTCCACACAACAATAAATGAGAGTTGTATTTGTCCTCCCTGCCCTATTGGTATATGTTTTGTTTTTATTCTGTGTGTACGCTTTTAAATATTGCTAATCACGCCAAAGGATATTTATTCCTGAAAGATAGTTACAAATGGACAGCCTCAGGGTCAAGTTCAGCACCAGAGAGATGGTTTGTTTTATCACAGGATTGTTTATTGTTTTGATTTGCTTACCTTTAGGAGGAGCAAACACTAGCCAGGTTTCCACATATCCCACAGCTCTGGGGTATATACATCCATCTGACTGTCATACAACTTTCTTTGCCTGACCCCTGAAGGCACTTGCATTTACTACGGTCCGTCCTCTACGGAATATCTTAGTTAGGTATTGAATTGCTTGAAACTTCCATTTGTATTGGCTTAGAACAGTCAAATGTGGGCAATTTCATATTATCTGACTTAAGCAAAAAACAAGAACCAAACAAAATTATATTATCCTAGCTGATCTTTTATTTCCAAAGCAATATATTTTCGATTTTGAATTGCTACAGTCATCAAAAAGAAATGTTGGCTTAATGCCTACTGTGCACAAAGTATCCGTATAGGTGCTAGAGGTAACAAAGATTTAAGTGTGCACCCTACTTTGGAGGACTTCATGGTGTGAACTGTCTAATTTTCTGTTAGACTATGACTTTTTTAAAGATAGAGGCTGTACTTTAGTTTTCTGTATACTCAACATGTGGTAGAGTCCCTGGGTGATGCCAATGGTTAACACACTTAGCTGCTAACCTACTAATCAAAAGGTTGGAGGTTTGAGTCCACCCGTAAGTGCGTCCAAAGAAAGTCCTGGAGATCTACTTCCAAAAATCGGCCATTAGAAACCCTGTGCAGGACAGTTCTACTCTGACCCACACGAATTTGCCATGAGTCAGAATCGATCCACGGCAACTGGTTTAATGTTTTAGCATATTTCTAATGTTCAGTGCATCTTTGTTAAATGAATGGAAGCTAGGAATAAAGGGAAGGGAGAAGGGAGAGAGAGAGGGAGGGAAGAAAGGTTCATACAAATCAATCTCTAACTAAAGATTTCCTTAGAGGACAGGTAGTAAATGCAAGTGCCATCAGGGGTCAGGCAAAGAAAGTCATATGACAGCCAGAGGGACATATATCCCGGAGTTGTGGGATATGTGGAAACCTGGCTAGTGTTTGCCAGTTTGAGAAGTACCTGGTAAAATGGGCTTATCATAGAAAGAAGAAAGTAAAACTATGAAAAAATAATTTTTTTAAATACTATTTTATTTCTGAGTTTTATACTACAAAATATTCTTTAAATCCATCTATTGAAATACCTTTGGCCCTGAATGACATTGACTTTGGTTTATTTCCAAAATTGAAACCAATGTCAGAGGAGATAAACATTCCACCTAAAGTAATTTCAAACAGAAGGCTTCGAAGGCAGTTACCAAGTGTTCTCATTAGTAGCAGCGTGATTGGAATGATCAATGTTATATGATAGGTATTGGGAGGTATGAACTCTGCTATCTATTAAAGTTACCAATATGAGGACCTTTATGTCATATTTTTCATTTTTTATCCAAGAGATCTTCTTAGAACTTTTTTTTTTTAATAATCACTATTGAAATTATCAAGGTATATGTTTGAGTTGATTTTTAAACAGTTTATAGTGAAAATAAGCACTCCTATTTACAAGTTTAGGAAGAATTTTCTGTGTAAAACTCAGATCTCACCAGAAGAGCAAATAACCAAATTTCATTATTGTTATTTATTTCTTTTCCTGGAAAATGTTGGTGGAGATTTAGCTATAGTCTTCCCAGAATTTGGGTCATTTTGAGGAATTTATTGGCTGCATAGACATTTAAACTGTGGTAAACAGTCAGTGCTAGTTTTGCCATTTACAGATGACACACTTCTCGCAGTTCAAAAACAAATAATGCTCCAATCAATAAAATTAGAATTTCTAGATGTCGTGGTTTTACCTCTCCGTGTGTAGTAGTAGTGAAAGGAAGGAAAACAAGTACTTAATACACCATCGGTGAAACAATAAATTGCTAGAACTTTAACAGACAGCAAATTGGTGATGTGTATTAAAAGAAGCCTTAAAAATATGCATAGTCTTTGAACAAACAATTCTACTTCTGAGAGTTTATCCTAAAGAAATAATTACAGATGTATACAAAGACAACTATCAGAGTATTCGATACAATGTCATTTACACCAGTGAAAAATTAGAAACGATTGGAATGTCCAATGCCAATGAGATACTACTTAGCCATTGAAAGCCATGTTATAATTAAATATTTATTTGCATGGAATTTATTTTCACGAAACAATGTTCATAATATATTTAGTTAATTCAGTTCAGCTAATATAAAAAGGAAGTTATTAAATAATACAAATATATAAAATATATGTATATACATATATGAGTCTCTCTTCATAAAAGAATTATGCACACCCAAACCCAACTCATAACGACCCTATAGGACAGAGTAGAACTGCCTCCCAGAGTTTCCAAGGAATGCCTGGTGGATTTGAACTGCCGACCCTTTGGTTAGCAGCCGAGGCACTTAACCACTATACCACCAGGGTTTCCCAATTATACACACACATATGTATTTTCCCCCCAGAAAACCCAACATGAGGATTTTAACAGTAGTTACCTCTGAAATAAGAGTTACTTGTGTTTAGAAAAAGTTTTTTTCCTGTTTATCTCATTTACTGATTTCTCTTCAATGAGCATGTACTACTTTTAATAACAAAACTGTTTCCACAAAAAAAGAAGTGCTGCTCTCCAAATATTATTTGGCAGGGACTTCAAAAATTTTAGTTTTTTTTTTCAGTAGTCCCAGAAACGCTGGTGGCCTAGTGGTTAAGAGCTATGGCTGCTAACCAAAAGGTCGGCAATTTGAACCCATCAGGCGCTCCTTGGAAACCCTATGGGGCAGTTCTACTCTGTCCCATAGGGTCACTATGAGTTGGAATCAACTCGACATCAGTGGGTTTTTTGTTTGTTTGTTATTTTTTTTAGTAGCCTCACATGTTCTGTCATTTTGAGGCTTTGATTGTTCAGGTTGAAGAAACAAGTTGCGGTGATGAACCAGAGTAGCTAGGGTGGATTGCTCTGTGTGTTATATGAAGATTACTATGATAAAGATAAAGAATAATCTCAATACTTAATATCAGTCTCCTCAGAAAATGTATAACAAAAGGAAAATTTCTAAGTAGAATCTGGGTAAACTACAGGTTAAGTAATATTTCTTCCATTTGAAGTAAAGTCATTCTAAATATGTATTTTAAATACTTCTTTAAAAAATTTTATTGTGTTTTAGGTGAAGTTTTACACAGCAAATTAGGTTCCCCTTTAACAATTTTTATACAGATTGCTCAGTGCCTTTGGTTACAATTTTTACAGTGGGTCAGCATTCACATTATTCCCACCCTGTTCTGTTGCCATTGCTCTATCTTCCCTTTCCTTCCTTCTTGCCTTCTCATCTTTGCTTTTGGGTAAATGTTGATGTTTTGGTCTCATGTAGTTAATTATGTAAGGGAGCACATTACTCACGGGCGATGTTGTTTATTTTATAATCTAATCTACTATTTGACTGAAAGGTGACCTTCAAAAATAGCTTCAATTTCAAGTTCAAATGGTATCTTTAGGGTGATAATCTCGGGGGTTCCTCTAGTCTATCGGTCCAGTAGGTCTGGCCTTTTTGAGAAATCTGATTTTGTTTTACATTTTTTTCCCATTCTATCCAGGACCTTCCATTGTATCCCTGGTCAAAATGATTGGTGGTGGTAGCCGGGCACCATCTAGTTCTTCTGGTCTCAGGTTAAAAGAGGCTGTAGTTCATATGTGCTATTAGTCCCGTGGCCTAGTTTCTTCTTTGAGTCTTTGATTTCCTTTATTTTCTTTTGCACCATATGAGTAGAAACTGATAGTTGTTTCTTAGATGGCTGCTTGCAAGCTTTTAAGGCCCCAGATCCTACTCACCAAAGTAGGATGTAGAACATTATTTTTCTGAGTTTCATGTTATGCCAGTTGACTAAGTTGTCCTCTGTAAAGACCTCCTTTTATATTAGCACTTAGTTTTTCATTCCCAGAAGAGACTCATTTGTGGTCATCCTCATTTTCTATTTATGAGAAAATGATCATTATTTGAAAACACTATTACTTCCTTTTAAATAGTAAAACCACTTTTGAATAACTCTTCTGGTTATAAAGGTAACATCTATTCATAATAGAAAATTTGCAAAACTCTGAAGAACACAATGAAAGCATAAAAATCACCTCTGATTCTATCACCCTGAATGGAGCAGTGGCTAAGCACTGGACTGCTAACCAAAAGGATGGGTTTTTGAACGCACCCAGCTGCTCTGAGGGAGAAAGACTGGGTCATTTGCTCCCCTAAAGATTGTAGCCTAGAAAACCCTACAGGGTAGTTCTATTCTGTTGCATGGGGTCACTAGGAGTCAAAAACCAACTCGATGGTACCTAACAACAACAACAACCTTTTGATGTCCGTCTATACAGAGTCCCTGGGTGGCATGAATGGTTGAGCACTTGGCTAGTAACTGCAAGGATGGCAGTTAAAATCCACCCGGAGGCACCTTAGAAGGAAGGCCTGGTGATCTGTTTCTGGAACATCATAGCCACTGAAAAACCTATGGAGCACAATTCTACCCTGATACACATGGGATCACCATGAGTTGGAATTGACTGAACGGCAACTGACTTGATTTTTTTGGTTGGCCATCTACAAAGCTGATAACCATTCTTATATTTAAAAACAGGAGGTTGGTGTTTATCTATTTAAATCCTCTCAAAGTCAGTAGGGCTCATATAACTATTTGTAATGAAATGGAATATTCCTAGACTATTGTTTATTCCATATTAAAACACAACTGTGGCTGCTGTCCTCCCACTGTGGATGCTAACGGAGTTTTCTAGGAAAAAAAAAAAAAAGCAACATGATACTGTCAACTCAAAAAATAAATAAATTTACATGCTTATCTCTTCATTTTCTGCAGGACAGATATCTGTGGATGGATTTATGCGCTATCTCAGTGGGGAAGAAAATGGAGTCGTTTCACCTGAGAAACTGGATTTGAATGAAGACATGTCTCAGCCTCTTTCTCACTATTTCATTAATTCCTCGCACAACACCTACCTCACAGGTATGAGTTTATAGTTCTTTCGCTATTGCTTTGGCTGATCTCACCAAATTTCACTAACCTCTGCTCTGTGTTGTTCAAAAGTAAAATTGTATTTTGTTTTGTTTCCTGTGAAATACCCTTCTGAACCCTGGGGCCTTCTACCACCAAAATCTCCAGTTCAGATACTTTCAGCAGTATCATCATTTCTTCAGAAATTATCTCTATTCTAAGATTTCAATGTTTCTAAAACAGAAGATTTCAAAGAGCAGCTTGAGAAAACAAAGTATTATAATAAAATGTGCAAAGACCCGTAGTTAGAAAACCAAAAGGGAAAAATAAGCTCAGCATTTCTTAAGCTGAAAGATCTGAAGAAAAAATTCAAGCCTCAAGTTGCCATATTGAAGGAGTCTATGGGCAAAATGAAAACGCTGGTGGAGTAGCAGTTAAGTGCTATGGCTATTAACCATAAGGTTGGCAGTTCCAGTTCACCAAATGCTCCTTGGAAGCTCTATTGGGCAGTTCTAATCTGACCTGTAGGGTCGCTTTGAGTCAGAATTGACTTGACGGCAATGGGTTATGGCCAAAATATTGAATGACATGGAAAGCATCAAAAGAAGATGGAAGGAATGTACAGAATCACTGTACCAAAAAGAATTGGTTGACATTCAACCATTTCAGAAGGTAGCATATGATCAAGAACTGATGGTATTGAAGGAAGAAGTCCAAGCTGCACTGAAAGCATTCGCTTGAAAAACAAGGCTCCAGGAATTGATGAAATACCAATTGAGACAGCTTAACAAATGAATGCAACGCCAAAAGCACTCACTTTCCTATGACAAGAAATTTGGAAGACAGCTACCTGGCCAACCAACTGGAAGAGATCCATATTTGTGCCCATTCCAAAGAATAGTGATCCAACAGAATGTGGAAATTGTCAAACAATATCATTAATATCAAAAGCAGATAAAAGTTCTCTGAAAATAATTCAAAAATTGTTGCACCAGTACATTGTCAAGGAACTGCCAGAAATTCAAGTTTGATTCAGAAGAGGACGTGGAATGAGGTATATCATTGCTGATATCACATGGATCTTGGCTGAAAGCAGAGAATACAAAAAAAATGTTGACCTGTGCTTATTGACTATGCAATGGCATTCGATTGTGTGGATCATCACATATTGTGGATAATCTTGCAAAGAATGGGAATTCCAGAACACTTAATTGTGCTCATAAGGAACCTGTACATAGACCAAGAGGCAGTCCTTCGAACAGAACAAGGGGATACTGCACAGTTTAAAATTAGGAAAGGTGTGTGTCAGGGTTGTATCCTTTTACTGTACTTAATCTGTATGCTGAGCAAATAGCCGAAGAAGCTGGACTACATGAAGAACGTAGCATTAGGACTGGAGGAAGATTCATTAATAAACTGCGATATGCAAATGACACAACCTTGCTTGCTGAAACTGTAGAGGGCTTGAAGCACTTACCAAAGAAGATCAAAGACCACAGCCTTCTGTATGGATTACACTTCAACATAAAAAAAAAAAAAAATCCCCACAAGTGGACCAATAATCAGCATTATGATAAATGGCGAAAACATAGAAGGATTTCCTTTTACTTGGCTCCGCAATCAACACTCATGGAAGCAGCAGTCAAGAAATGAAACATCTTATTGCACTCGGCAAATCTGGTGCAAAAGACCTCTTTTAAGTGTTAAAAAGCAAAGATGTTACTCTGAGGACTACAATGCGCCTGACCCAAACCATGATATTTTCAATGAATAAGGAAGACTGAAGAATTGGTGCCTTTGAATTATGATGTCGACAAAGAATATTGGAGCCCTGTTGGCACAGTGGCTAAGAGTTCAGCTGCTAACCAAAAGGTCGGCAGTTTGAATCCACCATCCGCTACTTGGAAACCCTATGGAGCAGCTCTACTCTGTCCTATAGGGTCGCTATGGGTCGGAATTGACTGCACAGCAACAGGGTTTTTTTGCCAGAAGAATGAGCAGATTTATCTTGGAAGAAGTACAGCTAGAATGCTTCTTAGAAGAGAGGATGGCAAGACTTCCTGTCACGTACTTTGGACATGTTGTCAGGAAGGAAAAGTCCATGGAGAAGGACATCATGCTTGGTAAAGTTAGAGGGTCAGTGAAAAAGAGGAAGACCCTCAATGAACTGGATTAAGGCCCTTAATCACTTCTACTCAAAATTAATTTCTTTTTGCTTAAGAGCTTAACCGAGCTGTAGACTTAGACTGATTTGTGAATGATTTAACCTTTGCTCTGTTGTAAATAGCACAATAAAGGAAGAAAAAGCAACAATGCCTTTGTGAATTTGATCCTAAATGGAGCATTGCCATCTGTGGTTTTTGGTAAATCATTAAAGAAAAAAGAATTTTAAAAAATTTGACTCTAAGTTATATCGAGATGTCAATTGAACTGCAACCTGCATGTTCATCATGATAATTGGACAGCTCTAAGACCACTGTAGCCAGTTTAGTGTAACTGACATTCTCTTCTAGGAGAGACTCATGCCACAAAACTGCCTATATTCTTGTTTGGCTCATGCTAAATAAACCCTATTCTGGTCCTCTGTGGGTCATGAATTCAGAAAGGGCCAGAGAAGATGGCTTGTCTCTCTTCCATGGTGCTTGGTCCTCAGCTGCGGTGACTCAAACAGCTTGGGGGCTGGAATCATCTGGAGGCTTGTCCACCACCATAGCTGGCATCTGGCCTGTGATGACTCAACAGCTGGGCTCAGTTAAGACTGTTGACCCAACTGCCTACAAGAGGCCTCACCATGTGTCTTGGACTTCTACCCAGCATGGCAATCCCAGGATAGGTGCTGTTTTTTTTTAACTCAGGAGTACGAGAGCAAGTGTCCCAGAGAACAAGGAGGAAGGTTCTTGGCCTTTTTGGACCTAGCTTTGGGAGTCATGAAGCATCACTTCTTTCTGTGCTTTATTGGTCACAATCCTACCCAGATTCAAATGGAGAGGATGTAGACACAACTTTTGGTAGCGAAATTTCCTGCAAATTTCGAAGAATTTCCAGCCCGGTTTTAAACCAACTACAGGCTCCATAATTCCAGAAGGAGAATATTCACTTAGCCCACTTCAATTCATAGGCCTGTTACTAAATTTTGCAGCTCCAGTCTAGCTGATAAACCCATAACATATATAAGTGAGTTCTGTTTTGTTTTTCCTTCTCAGGCATTCTTAACCTTATTTAGTGCCATTGACCTCTTTGGCATTGAAGCTTTGGATCTATCTCGGAATAGTGTTGTAAAGTGCATAAAATAAAGTCCATAGGATTGAAGAGGAAATAAATTCCATTGGATGACTTTCATCAAATATTAGGAAAACAAATTTGTGATAGAATAATATATATCTTTATTAACACAGTTTAAAATGAGTTTAAATAATATGTTGTCATGTTTGAACAATTGGAATATGACAAAGTCACAGGTCCAACACTACTGTGGCATGTGGCCTACATTCATAACTGGAGAAAATGCTGAACCTTTTTTCTCAGCCAAGTTCAAGGAGGTCGATGGAACCTTAGGTTAAGGATCTGTATCTTTGAACTTGATAGGATCCTAAGAAATACACCTTTAAAGACCTTGGCACAGGATGTAATCTTGCATTTACTATATACTTAGGACTGCAAGAATCTTAAAAATGCTTAAATGTAATGTCCAGTTGAATTTTGAATATTTTCTGTGATTTTGTCTACCTGGAGGTCAGAATATGGAGTAATTTTACAGATAATTCTTTAAGTCCAAAAATGTTTTCCAGTTGATGCATTTGCGTTCATTAGTTCCTTGATTATTTGTTATATAATGAATGAGTCAGGGATACCAAAATGATGCAATGACAAGATGGACTGAATATAATATTATATTCTTTCACCTTCTTTGGGGATATATTAATTTTTCTGTTTCTGCATATCATTATAGATTTTTTATTTTCTAATTTGATGTATGTTTATTCAACCATTGCCTCTGTCCTCCTTTTAATGCTCAAATTGTCTCAACTTTGGCCAGGGGGACACTTTTTAGATTCTCTTGACGTGACCCATTAATCTTTGAAAATGTTCTTACTTTCTGTCAAATCAAGATCTTCCAGGCTCACCTTGTTCCTTCTGCCCCAGACTTTACCCCCAAATACTCCTGGTTCTTTCCAGTGGGAAAAAAATAGGACAAGTAGCTGCAATTTGGACGCTGCACGATGGAACATTGTTTCTAGACCAGTGAACGGAGCAAGAAAAGATGTTTTTTTTTTCCTTAAAGCATGAGTTCAAATTGATATTTCCAATCCTATGTTCCAACTTAAATTTTTGATGTTGTAGCTATGCTTTCTTTATCAATCTTGACACCTAACAAATGACATGTAATTACTCATTTGCCTTACTGACAACATGATAATAGTTCTCAGAAAAGTGTTCGATATTAAATACAAACAATAAAATTACAGAATAGAGTTCAAAATTTTCTCCACAGTTCCTTTTGTTTTTTAGCTGCATTTCACGTGAAATTAATGTTGAACTATTTTCTGAGGAAAATCAACTTGATGGCACCTAACAACAACACAAGCATACTAATGGTGGACATTTCTCAGAAGATAGAGCTTTCAGCTCCTCAGAGAGAGAAGGGTCGGCTCTATTTTTTGATGATGAAAGAACTCAAATAGCTCACTCTCCAAGATCCTGTGCAGTGGTTTCATATCACCAGTATCTGATTCGTATGCCTGATTTCTGAACTAATAGACCAATTATCTCTCCAATTATTTAATTTCTAGTAATATTTAAACCCACATATTTTCAAATGTTCAGTTTTTTAAAACTATGTTAAGCCCTGTTCTGATCTTTAGTTTTTTGTTGTTGGTGGTAGAGGTTGTTGACCTTGCTTCGTTTTCTAAGCTGTGTATTGTGATACCAAAATTTACATTATATGGACCCACATTCTCACAATATTACCTTGTCCCCATCAGTCTTATTTTCCAGAAAGGGAATTAAGGAGAATTCTGTATAATTAGCAAATAAACTATATATAAATACTAACATAGACTCTTGAGGTTTTGCCTAACATCCTCTTTTGACTTGTGTGTCAAAATTTGATCTCATTTCCGATATTATTATTTATATTCTTGTTTTAATTACAGATAAACCTAATCTAGACTCCCTATTTCTTAGAGGCCTTTGGATAAATTCGAACATCTAAAATATACAAATTCAAACTCCCCAAAGCTAATTAAGAATGTTATAAAATGTAACCAAAGTGTGGCATAATAGAATCCAATTAAATTTTAAAGTCAATACTAGAAAATGAGTTAGATTTTATACTTTAAAGATATTTCTGGATCAAGTGGAAACTTTATTTTTAGAAACATTATTTTTTAAAAGGGGTGGCAAAAGAGAAGGTTTCCTATTCAAATGAGTTTAAGAAATACTAAGTACAACGTTAAACACCTACTATAGAATGTTTTCAATATAGGGGGAAGCTCAGAGATTCATAATCATTAAGGTGATAACCAAACCTCCTCTTCATTGGCCACCACCTTGCTTACCTTTTTTTTTTCTTTGAACCATTTTAAGAACTAGCATTCCTGAGAAATGCAAATATAAATCTCAGTAAGGAAATTTTCAATATTTGGAATGTTTTTGTTGGAGCACTCAAAAGGACTGTAAAAATTAAATATATAGTACAATGACCAATTTAGAAATGTGTTATTGTTATGTCTATTTCTCTACTCATTATTGCTTCTTTGTGGAATATCAGGACATCCAGAAGGAAAAATAAATCGGATCACAGACAGAAGTATAGACACAAAATGAGTTAATTTTTAATTACAACGGCCATTTTTCTAGGGTTTTGGATGGACTTGGTGGCACATCTAGTAGTAATTATGTTTTAAATTATTGTTTTTTCTGGAGGAAGCTACCCTTCTGACTCAAGACAAAATCCTTTCAGGGCAGAACAGTATGCAATCATTTCAACATATACTTTGTCAGCTCTTCATAACCTTCCATACTCCAAACCATCTGGGGGATAATGGTCCCATCTACACTGGCAAGGCAAAGTGGTGATTCTCTGGATAATGAACATCTTTATGCAGCTTAGGAAAAAAAATTAGATTTGAGGGCTCAGTTATCCCCAATGATCTGATGAATTAATGATCTGATTGAATTTATCAAGTAATTATTCAACTCCTCTCCTCCTGTGTATGTTCACTGTCTTCACGTTTCTCCCACTTCATCCCTCGCATAGGCAATCTTTTGTCATTTATTTTTGGCTCAAAGCACACATAGACCAATGAAAGTGGTGTAGTAGAATGGAGAAAAACATGAGCTTAGTTAGTACATCAACAAAGTTTAAATTTGCCTTTAAGGTAATTACATACTTAACTCATCTAAGCCTCGATTTCTTCATCTATAATATGGAGATAAGGTGGAACATCCAGGGTACCTTAGGCTGAAAGTAATAGTATACTATTACTAAATGGCTTAAATATTAAGAAATTTCTTACTAACGAGTCCAGACGCAGAGTTGGTTCAATTATGAATTCAGTGATGTCACCGGAGACTCAGGTGCTTTCCATCTTTTTGCTCCCCTTATGGTTTCAAGTTCATCGTGCACCCTAAACATCTCCTTCTTATGAAGGGAAATCCAGATGTGGCACAGGAAAAGTCTCTGTCATGTGTCCCTTTTTTAAGAATGAGAAAAACGTTCACAGAGTACCTACTCCTGCCCTCTCTCCCCTTTAAGACCTATGAGATATAGGCCAGGATTACAGCACACAGCCACACCCGTGTTAATCACTAGCACGGGCCACGGAGCTACCATGACTGGTTGAGAAGATTCAACCCAGGGCTGGGAAGGAGTCACTGATGCATACAAGAACCTAAATAAAAGTAATATTCTGTTGGCAAAGTGTTGAGAACAGAGAGAAATAAAGGACAACCAGTGATGTAAGATTAAACTCCCTGGTACATATCAACCTTCTCCTTTTATTTATATTTGCCTCCTTACCCACATGGTAGAAACCCTGGTGGTGTAGTGGTTAAGTGCTACAGCTGCTAACCAAAAGATCAGCTGTTCAAATCCACCAGGTGCTCCTTGAAAACTCTATGGGCACTCTGTCCTATAGGGTCACTGTGAGTCAAAATCGACTCAAAGGCAATGGATTACCCCTGTGGTAAGGGTAAGGAATCTACCTCATGCATTTTTTGTATTCCCAGTAACCAGTACTTTGCCTCCTGTAGAAAAGGTGTTCAGGAATGTATATCACCCTAATGATGATGCTCTTAAAATCACTAAGGAATAGCCTTAAAGTTGTTTTCTCAGGTGTTGGAATGACTTTGGGCTCTTCCAGAGACTGTTTCTCACTTAAGCCATCCAGGGCAATTGAGTCTGTCTATATTCAAGAATGGTTCATGGTTTCTTGGGGGCAGCAGTAGATACAAGGGAAAAGAGAGATTAGGTCAATTGGATGACTACAGAGACAGACAAGAGGAATAACACATACTCTGTGTTTTGGACAGCTCTCTAAGGTGTGTGTCTGAGATTCTATACCCTGAATGGCTGCCACAGCATTGAAAGCAAGGAGAAATAGTCCCTGTCTCACGTTATTGAAGGAGACAATGCTCATTGAAGATGGCCATCTAGTTAACAAATATATCACATTCTGGAATTTTTTTACACTGGAGGTTGATGAGAAGACAATAAATAATGATAAATGTAAATATAAGCAGTTAATCATTAGTCTTTCCAAGATGAGAAGTTCCTCAGAAGGCTGTGTTAACACAGGTATAGTTATTTTCAAGTTCATGGTCTCTTCTATCCATGGATGCCTTGGGTGCTCTGAGACAAAGTTCAAGTGATTGTCACCAGCCTCCCAAAATAAATGCAGCCCAGTGAGTAGTTGCAGAGCTGTGGTTTGAGGCAGTGTTATGAATTAATCTGAGATACAACTTCAGCTCCCAAGTTCAATCATGGGCTTGGAATGTACTCCAGAGGGGTGTTCACAGCCAGACAGAAATGATGTCAGATGCTAGTTTCAGAAATAACAAGGGTTGAGTGGCTCACAACATATTAACTCCAACCCCCACGGAGCTCCTGGACCCAGAAGCTATATCTATTAGATCTAATCAAATGGAAATGTAATAGGATGGGGATGGAATGTAACAATGAAGAGTTAAGAATTCTAAGTAAGAAAAATGAACCAGTTTTGAGGCTTGAGGCAGAAGAGAGAATAATGGAGAATATTAATATATATGTTTGGAAAAAATCTCCATAAATAAAGAAAAATTTACAGGAAACCGAAAATGTTTTCCAAAGAATGAGATAAATATGCATAAGTGTGGCTTTTCTCACAATAATCCTCTCTTTGGGAGACTTCCATTTCTAATTAAAATTATTCCTTTTAAGAATGAACAGCAAGTTTACCTTGGAGGAATTCTACTGGATTTAGGGGCAGGACAATAAACACACACCCACATATGTATCCTCCCATTCTTAATGTATTTTCTGATAGCTTTGTATCTCACAAACCCAAATCTGTGTTTTACAATCCCTTTCAGAACATGAACTCATCAAATTCTATCTATTCGGTCTTTGAATGACAAGAAGTCTTTTGCAATCAAACTCGAAGAAATGTTTCCAGAAGCTGTTTGACTCTTTTATGATACAGCACTCTAGTGTGGGTTAGGTGTCTGTCTCCTTCGCTCCACCATTAAGCCTTATCCAGTGTACAAATCCGTGGCAAGATCCCTACTGAAATTGGTAACATGCAATGAAGTATTAATGAAATCCCCACCCCCCAGTGAAATAGACTCAGAGACTGTACAGAACGTAATGGTATTGTAATCAGCCAGTGAGACACTGAAAACAATTTCCTAGCAGCACACAAGAAAAATTTGCTCTATTCTTTAATAGCAGTACAATTTTCTGCAGGAGCAAGCATTTTTAATGAGTTAGCCTTTCACTAAGGTAGCCCTCCCTTAAGTTTAAGACTAACTTACTTAAATAGCTATCTTTTCTCTTCCCTCTCACTGTCTTATTCCTTATGCAGCAAAGGCCTTTATGTAAATCTTTGTCATGACTGCAAACTTTGAGGCAATTATAAATGGCAAATCGATTATCCAGCATCAGAAGCTCTCTAGATTATTTTGTCAGCATTTATGTTTTTGCAAATGCATTTGCCCATTAAAAATGCCCTATTTTTCCCTATAGAGAAAAGTGATTATGCAAACCTACTTCATCAGCCTTTCGGCGCATGTCCTAGGGCCCTATAGAGCTCAAGAATGTCATCCTTTTGTTATGCTGATGTTTGGGTATCCTGACATGCATGTAAAAATAAAATTAAACAAGTAGACTTAATCCCATTTTGTCTCTTATGTCTACACAGGGCTGATCTTGTCCATTTCAAAGACATTTTTGACAATTTTCATGAACGTGCCATCTCTTAACTAGCTATTTAAAAAAGAAAAAAATGCAGATTTATAGAGTTTAAATCAAGGAAAAAATTTAATGTGAATAACCAAATATCGCAATTTGTGTTGACGGTGGGGGTCTCTCAAAAATTATTTACTATTCATCTTTTAAATTAACTTATCTTGAAATCAGTTTCTTCCGTTGACTGTTTAGATGACGTAAGAATAATTCGGCGTTCATGCCTTATGCATTCCTGCCCTCACACCTCTCAGGGGCCTCAATATTATAATTCCCATCACCTTACTGTTGTTGTTGTTGTTGTTAGTTGCCGTACAGTCAGTGCCAACTCCTGGCGACCCTGTGTATGTCAGAGTAGAAGCACGCTCCATAGGGTTTTCAAGGCTGTGATCTTTTGGAAGCAGGGCTCTAGGCCTTTCTTTCAAGGCGCCTTTGGGTGGATTCAAATTGCCAAGCTTTCGTCTAGTAATCAAGCGCTTTACCATTTACAGCAACCATCCAGGGACTCGTTTACACTTTGCTAGAGTATTTCAGTTCCTTTCACCAAGTTTTTCATTTTGATAAAGTTAAATTTATCTGTTTTTGCTTTGTTTTGTCTTTGGTGTCATAGCTGATAAACTATGGCCTAACCCAGGTCACAAAGATTTACCCTTATGTTTTCTTCTAAGCGTTTTATAGTTTTAGCTCTTCCATGTAGGAACCTGATCCACTTGGAGTTAATTTTTCTATGAGGTGAAGTAAGGAAATGACTTCATTCTTCTGCATGTGGCTATTCAGCTGTCTTGGAATCATTTGTTGAAAAACTATCCTTTCTGCACTGAATTGCCTTGGCACCCTTGTGAAAGTCTATTGAACATAAATATCAGGGTTTATCTTTGGACCCTTAATTCTAATCCATTGATCTATATGTCTAGCCTTATACCAGTTCCACAGTTGTTTTGATTACTGTAGCTTTGTAATAAGTTTTGAAATTGCAAAGTCTGAGCACTTCAACTTTGTCTTTGTCAATATCGTTTTGGCTATTCTGGGTCCCCTGCATTTCTATATACAGTTTTGGATCAGCTTGTCAGTTCCTACAAAGAACCCAGCTTTGATTTTAATAAGAATTGAATCTGAAGATCAATATTTTGAGCATTGCCATTTTGTATTGTTTTTCAATTCATGAACATGGGATGTCTTTCCATTTACTTAGGTCTTCTTTAATTTCTTTTAACAATATTCTGTAATTTTTAGAGTACAGATTTTGCATTTCTTTTGTTAAATTCAAAAATAATTTTTGCAAAAGAACACATTTGAAAAGAGAATGTTTAGCTTTTCTAAGCATTTGCCTTGGACAAATATGGTGGAGGGGTTAACTTGTATAATGGAATAGCCTGGGGAGTCTTTCAATAATATTCCCTCATAAAGAGGCAATCAGAATTAAAAGACTGAGTTTTGGTTCTAATCCTGGATCTTCGGTTTACTAGCTTTGGAATCTTGGTCAACTGAACTACCCTGTACTATTTTTGTATTCTGAAAATGAGTATTAAAAGAAAAGAAGAAAGGAATAAAAACTGTACTTATACCAGAGAGCTTCTGTGAAGATTAAATGCAATAAAACACGTAAAGTCCTAAGAACCACACTTGACACATAGTAGGCAGTTAATAAACCTGAGTCACCATTATTATTACACTGCCCTTCCCTCTACTCTCTCATTCCCCAAACCACTGCTACCAAAACCAAACCAAACCCACTGCCGTCGAGTCAATTCCTACTCATAGCGACCCTATAGGACAGAGTAGAACTGCCCCATAGAGTTTCCTAGGAGCGCCTGGTGGATTAGAACTGCCGACTTCTTGGTGAGCAGCTGTAGCACTTAACCACTATGCCGCCAGGGTTTCCAAACCACTGGTAAGGAGCCACAATTACACTCAGGTTTGTGCCACTTCCTTCTGGTATGCTGAGGCAGAAGAAAGACTGAGGACTACTCCAGCATTTAATTTTTTTTTTTGCTTTCCTGTTGTTAAAGACCCTTTCTAGGAAGCCCCACTGTCTTCCTTGCTTCATGAGATCCTGGAGTTTGTTCTGTTGGTTTTTTTCAGCTGGCCAGTTGGCTGGAAACTCCTCCGTAGAGATGTATCGCCAAGTGCTCCTGTCTGGTTGTCGTTGTGTGGAGCTGGACTGCTGGAAGGGACGGACTGCAGAAGAGGAACCCGTCATCACCCACGGGTTCACCATGACAACTGAAATATCCTTCAAGGTACAGTGAATGAATATTGCTAAGGGAAGGAGCTGGGGAGACCTGAACCCTTTGAGTAAAGCCGCCTGAGATGGATAGTCCCAGGTCACCATTAGGTCTATAGGCTATTAATCATCTTTATAATTTCAGAGGCTAAAACTTGGCATTTTACCCATGGGTGATTGGTATCAGGTGAATTGAGTCATGATAACAATTCTAAGGAGGCTGCCTTATAAAAGGAAATATCAATTTATTTGTCATGTCATGTTTATCACCCTTGTTTTTTCTCGCATTTTATTATTGCAAAATATGATATACATAACACAGAGTATATACAACTTATTTGTACAATGTAATTAATGGATATGAAGTGTCCACCCATGTAACTACCAACTAAATTAAAAAAAAAAAAGACCCTCACTGACACCCAGAAACACCCCGTATATCCATTCCCATCAGAATGACCTCCTATACTCAGAGATGACCATGATCCTATTTTAGTGATCACTACTTTGCTCTTTTACAGAGCTATACTCGTTCTTTGTGCATTTCTAGACAATGTAGTTTTACCAGTTTTTGAACTTAGGATAAATGGATTCATACTGTAATATGTATTATTTTCTATCTTGCTTTTTTCACTCTACACTGTTTAGGAGGTTCCTCCATAATGGTGCATGTATCTTGTTTGCTTCCTTTCTTCTTATTATTGTTATTATTATTGTATTAATTACAATTATTTAATTATTGTATAATCTTCTGTGTTCTAACGATAGAATCGAATATTAAGTAGTATGTACCAGTATTAGCATGTTGTTACCTATCAGTCAGAGACCCCGAGGAACACACCTTTAGTCAAACAAAGTTGGGTTTATTGACTCATGCAACAAGGGAGGAAGCTCGTCATGGGAATCTATGTGATGTTCCGGTAAGCGGTGATAGAAAAGACTTACAGGACTTGGATTTGTATGAGGGGATCTGGGTGAGTGCCCAGGAATCAGAGTTTATATCTAGATTGGGTACCATCAGAAAGCAAAAGTAATTCTATGATGGGGTATCTTAACATAGTCTGTCTAGGAGGCAGGGTGCAGTTTTCGCTCATCTATCTGTTGATAAAGAAGCAGCAGCCATTTTCAGTAGCCAGGGATTGGGTTGGTGTTCAATCACCTGCTTTCTCTTTCAGGACCTCACATTCGTGCATATAGACAGCCAAGCCTAAATATCTAAGTTCAGTCCACGTCTACTGCAGAGAGCCATCCCAAAGAGGCCTGTACATCAGGTTGGAACCATATGGGTGGAAAAACGGGGGTCCTAGGTACCTAAGAGTGATCTAGCAGGCAGATTATGGACTCCAGAGGGCATATCCTCTTGGCCGACTCAGGCTTCTCACCCCTTTGGAAGGGATTCAGCAAAGAAGGATCAGAGGGCAGAGTTCAAGAGCACAGGTCCAAGGCAGGAGCCCTACTATCTGGGTGCATCACTTACCTAGTGTTGCTGTAACAAAAATGCCACAAGTGGGTGGCTTTTAGCAATTTATTTTCTCATAGTTTAGGAGACTCAAAGCCTGAATTCAGGGCTCCAGCTCTAGGGGAAGGCTTTCTTTCTCTGTTGGCTCTGCGGGAAAGGCCTGGTCTCTTTTCATCTTCTGTCCCTTGGCTCCTTGGTGATCTTCATGTGGCATGGCATCTATCTTCCCCATCTTGGCTTGCTTAATAAGCTCCTTTTATATCTCAAAAGGCTTTGACTCAAGACACACCGTACACTAATATTGCCTTATTAAGATAGCAAAGAAAACCCATTCCTAAATGGAATTATAACCACAGGTGTAGCAGTTAGGATTTACAACACATATTTTTGGGGGGACACAACTCAATCCATAAGCTGGGTCTCAAGGCACAACCAACTCTGGGTTCCTAATTCTTCTTTCCCTAAGCAACCATGGAAAAAGAACCCAAGTATATGAATATCTATGGAGGAGTAAGGACATGTCTATTGAAAATGAAGAGGCAGAACTGAAAGGCAGAACATTGGACTAATCAGATGTTAAAGTCACCAAGATTGGCGACAATGCTTTGGATGAAGAGGAAGACAGTGAGCCACTTGCCAACAAGTTTGATAAGTGAGGGGGAGGTCACCAGATAATAGATGTGAGGGAGGGGTAAAAACTGGAATGGCTGCCTTACGAGATGTGGGATTTTTAATTTTTTTATTTCGAATTAGAGTATTGACAAGTAATGTTTTGGAAGCAGCACTGAGAACAAAAAGAACACCAACCCCACATTTTAGCCCTGAGGCACTTGGAATGTAAGAAAATAAACAGCTACTGCTTGAGAGAACAACCAAAGAGAAACAAGATGTTCAAGGGACAGCCAGGTTTGAGTTTAGGCAAATGGATTTTTCAGGTCAAATGTGCTTTATTTGGCAGTAATAAAAAATATGTTCAGAGTATATAATTAGCACCTTAAATATGTTTACCATGTTGTGTCTAGGTAATTTGACTTTTCATGATTTCTCAAATTTAGCCTATAATACAATAATTAGAGAAAAATAGCACCCTTCACTTAATTTTACAACAAAGTTTAGTATGGGGTTGACCTTAACTCTGATCAAAATCTTTCAGAGTTTTCATCTGCTCCTGAAATTGAGCACTCTTAAGGTCATTACATTTTCTTAAGTGGAAACTTACTGGGTTGTTGTTTCATTGCTCTTTTTCCCCTCTCCCACAGTCCCTGTTATTGTCCTTTGTCACCTATCTAAGATACCAACCCAAACCTGGTTGGATCTTTAAGAAAAAGTGGGAACAGATGACACTGGTGTGGGGTGGATGCAGTTTGGGCTCATGTGTCTCTTGATGGATGGAGATGGTCCCAGAAATGCGGACCGTGCATCACGATAGAGCTGCCACTGTGCTAAGGGACCAGTGGCATTGACCCAAGGCCCAGAGGCCCCACTTCCCTGCCCTCTGTCCCCATGCTACCCCTTAGACTCCTGTGTGTGAGGGACAATTATATCTTCTAAAAGATTTGCCATCCTCAAAGTTCTTTGAGTTGCTTGTGAGGAAGCAAAGCGCAAAGGCATATTTATTTTATATGAAGCGTTTGCTCCTTGGCCTCTGCCATCACCTCAGCTCCGAGTGATTCTCCTCGTGCACTCGACCGTACAAGTGTTCCTTCAATCACATCTGTAACCCCAGAGTCACAGGCTATTGAGCATTCATTCTTGGGCCCCAGCAGCACCTCTTCTCAACCACATCCACACATGGTGACAGGTTTAGATATTGAAAGACTCAATCTAACCAGAGCATAGCTTCCTCTTTGCCTGCTGGAGTTGGAGGTGGGGAGGTGAGCAGGATAATTGAAAAGAGGAGGAAACCATCACCCCGGTGGTTGCTTTGTCCACCTGTGCATTCCTGCTACCGTGCATGTGCAGCATAGAGAGTTTGGGAAGAGATGGGGTGGGGTTGGGGCAGGTGGGGATGGATATGGAGAGTAGAAATGCCAACCTGTTTTGTGGAAAAATATCCAGTAGCAGGGATTCCCTGTGGCTCCAGGTGGACTTGAACCTCCAACCTTCTTGGCTGGGACTAGAGTGAGGCAACTAAGGCTCACCTAGGATGCAAAATTTAAGGAGGTCTTCACTCTCAGGGTTATGCAAGTGCAGGTTTGGTACCTGAGAGTGTCTCTAAATTTTACACCCTAGATGCCTGGCTTGCACGATTACCAGCATGCAGTACGTTTCTCCAGAAACCAGTGGGCAGGGGGATGTATTACTTTCCTAGGGCTGCTGTAACAAAGCACCACAAAGTGGGTGGCTTTGACCGAAATTTATTGTCTCACTCTTCTGAAAGTTAGAAGACAGAATTGAGGATGTTGGCGGGACCACACTGTCTGTGAAGCTCTAGAGAAGAGCCTTTCTTATCTCTCTCAGCTTCCTGTAGCCCCAGGGGTTTCTTAGCTTGCACCTGCAGCATAACTTTATTGTCATATGGTCATCTTTCCTCTGTGTCTGTCTCTGTGCCTCTTTTTCTCTTTTGTAAGGACAGGACTGATACTGTGTTAGCACCCGCCCTACTCCAGTATGACCCTGCGGTTGTTGTTAGTTGCCATTTAGTCCATTCTGAGTCATGGTGACCCCATGTGTGTCGGAGTAGAATTGCACTCTATCGGGTTTTAAAGGCTGTGACCTTTTGGAAGCAGATGCCAGGCCTATGTTCTGAGGCATCTCTGGGTGGTTTCGAACCACTGACTTTTTGACTAGTAGTTGAGCACTTAATGGTTTGCACCACCCAGGAACTCTAGTATGATCTCTTGTTAACATCTTCAAAGACCCAAATGGAACCCAAACAAGGTTCCATTCACAGTTACCAGGGCTTAGGCTTTCCACTTGTTTTTTCTGGGAGACACAATTCAATAGGTAACTTTGTGAGAAAGGGTAGGAAGAGACTCGGGGGACAAGGCCCTGTATGATCTGTTTCCTGTTACCTAACTTCTTCCACCTAACTTCTTTTCCCTTCACTTACTGCGCTCCAGCCACACCGGCCTCCTTTCTGTTCTTTGAACACGTTAGGCAGGCCCCACCTTATGGCCTTGGTAGTGGCTATACCCTCCTCCTGGAATGCTCTTCCCCCAGATGTCAGCATGGCTCACCCTTTACCTCCTTCAAGTTTTTCTGAAATGTCACCTTCTCAATGAGGCCTACTGGACCACTCTAATGGTGTAGCCAGTCAGCAGTCCCACTCCCCCGACTCCTGACACCCCATTCCACGCTTTAATTTTTCTGTTTACCACGTGACACTTACCACCTTATAATGTGCCGCTTAATTTATTTCTTATGTTCCTTATTTATTTTCTGCTAGAATCTCCACAAAGGAGGCAGCGATCTTTGTTTCGTTCTCTGATCGGTTCAAATACTTTGAACAAAACCTGCCATATAGTAACCAGTTGCTGTCTCATCTTCTCTGTACAATGGGTCTGATAGCACCTACTTCGTAGGTTTATTGCTTACCACAGCAATTAGTACATAGAAATCAGTTACCAATTGCTGTCAGGTCAACTCCAACCCACGGTGACACCATCTGTGTCCAAGTAGAGCCGTGCTCCACTGGGTTTTCAATGGCTTATTCTTCAAAAGTAGATTGCTAGACCTTTCTTCCAAGGCACCTCTGTGTGGACGCAAACCTCCAACCTTTTGGTTAGCTGCCGAGCACATTAACAGTTTACACCACCCAGGGAGTCCTTGCCATATAGTAGGTGCTCAATAAATGTTTTTTTTTTGAATGAATTTTCCAAACCCAAAGCATAGCCTACGTTTTTAGTCTTTCTTGCCCCTGAGCATCAGATAAGTAAATTTTGTCCTTCTTCATTTTTATGTGTAAAATTTCATCTGTAATAATATATTGCTTGTTGTTGTTATGTGCTGTCGAGCTGGTTCCAACTCATTAGCAACCCTATAGGACAGAGTAGAACTGCCCCCATAGGGTTTTCAAGGAGCAGCTGGTAGATTCAAACTGATGACATTTTGGTTGGCAGCCCAGCTCTTAGCCACTGAGCCACCAGGGCTCCAATATATTGGTAGGCAATGAAGAGATTTTCCCCATGTGTACCAGTTTTGGTTCTCCCACACACTTGAGCCTGACCTTTACGGTATAACTAGACTAGATTCTATAGCCACTGTACATATTGCAGCAGGATAAACTGACTGCAAAGATTCTCGATTTTTATGTCACACAGTTTATCTGCTCTCGGCATATGTGATCCAGAATACCTGTGTGTGATATATCCCAAAAAAGCAGAGTTTCTTTCAGCATTTACCACCTATTTATTAGTGGATGGGCCAGAATAAAAGGTTATGTTCCGGAACAGGGGACATGCTGTAATTCAGCGTCTTTATGGAGGACTTTTTTTTTTTTTTTTTTTGCACTTTGGGTTTATTTATTGTTTATCTCATACATCTGTTCTTCTGTGTCTGTGCCCATTTCCTTAGCCTTTCTCATGGCTGTGACATCATAATTCCGCCACTCTGTCTTTATTCTCTCCAATCCCACTCAGTCTTGTTCCTCTCCACCCTGGGCACCCACCCGCCCGCCCACCCCATCCCTCAGCCCGTCCTTTTTCTCCCCCCGTGTAGCTTTCTTGTAACCAGCAGTTATGCAAGATGGAAAATTGAGTAATGTGATAAAATATTTGATGAAAATGTATTAACTTTGAGTATGTTGTTAAATCGAGCATATCTGAAAATAGAGTTTCATTCCCTGAGAAGCATGAAAGCTCTAACAAATCTTCTCATCCTAATGATAATGTGCATCTCACAAACTATTTCAAAGGCTTAAGACAGGAGTCTACCAGTGGAACTTCCGGAGCTTTCAGTTGCTTCCAACTAAAATTATTAGATGACATTCAGGAAATATTTTCTTTGGTCTTAAAGGCTTAAAAAAGTTTCCTAAACTGTGGCTGTGGGAGAGATGGGGAAAGAGGGAGGAGGGAGGACAATGGGAAGAAAAGATAATGACGGGATATAGAAGGTAAGAATGCAGCTCTGGAGCTTAATGGTCTGACTGAGACTAGAGGGACCCTGGAGGTTATGGTCCCCGGACCCTCTGTTAGCCCAAGTTTGGAACCATTCCCGAAGCCAACTCTCCAGACAGGGATTGGACTGGACTATAAGATTTTTTTTTTTTTTTTTCAATATAAGATAGATAAAGATACTGGTGAGGAGTGAGCTTCTTGGTTCAAGTAGACGCATGAGACTATGTGGGCAGCTCCTGCCTGGAGGGAAGATGAGAAGGAAGAGGGGGACAGGAGCTGGTTGAACGGACACAGGGAATACAGAGTAGAGGAGTGTGCCATCCCATTAGGAGGAGAGCAGCTAGGAGTACATAGCAAGGCGTGTATAACTTTTTATATGAGAGACTGACTTGATTTGTAAACTTTCACTTAAAGCACAATAAATAAAAAAAAAAAAAAAAAAGACTGCAGCTCTGGAGCCAGACTGTCAGGGTTCCAGTACTGGCTCTCCCACTTACTGGTTGCAGTCCTTTGGAGAATCCCCCTTCCCGGCTCTTGCCTCCATTTCTCGTAGGTAAAATGGAGATGGTAACAGCTTACCACCTACGGTTGTTGTACACGTTCAGTGACCTGACTTCATACACTGACATCCTTACAACGATGCACAACACCCAGTAAGCTATCAATATTGTAATTAAAATTGGAAAAGTCAAACTTCAGCTTATGGTTGCCATATTATGTATGACCATTATATATGACCAAAAAAAAAAAACCAAACCTGTTGCTGTCGAGTCAGTTCTGACTCATAGGGTCACTATGAGTATGATTATATATGAAAAGGGTTTTTATTAAGCCAGAGTGAAAACTGGGGTTGAATTAAGTCATTCTCGACACTACTGTTATTGAGGCTGTGGGTGCCCTTCACATAGTACCCCTGGTTTCCACCTTACCTGCAGGAAGGGGCCAGAAGCCAAAACCATGTGGAAAATTAAACACAACAGGCCTTTGTAAGAGGCCAAGTTAGAGGAGCAGGGCATGAGAGGTAACCTGGGAGGCTCCATTGCAAATGTAGGTTCTAAGCACACAAGGCCAGAAGTGCACAAGTACACAAGCAGAAAAATGGAAGAATAGGAGAAATAAGACAGGAAGGTCTAAGAGCCCCAGTGGCCCCTGCTGTGGTTCAGGCAGCACAGCGTCCCTGCAGTGGGCAGAGAGCCAGACTCAGGAAGCAATGGAGATGGAGACTGCCAGTTCCCGTCAACTCGATTCCAGCTTGTGCTGAGCCCACATGTGTCAGGGTAAAACTGTGCACCTCAGGGTTTTTGATGACTGATTTTTTTTCAGAAGATTTTTCAGATTGAGAGGCCTTTCTTCCAAGGCACCTCTAGGTGGACTCAAACTTCCAGCCTTTCAGTGAGGAGCCAAGTGTGTTAACTCTTTGCACTACCCTGGGATTCCATGGAGAAGACTGTTGTTAGGTGTCTTCGAGTCAATTTGTGACGTATAGTGACCTCATGTGACCATGCAGAACTGTCTCAAAGGGTTTTCTCAGCTATAATTTTTATAGGAGCTGTGCTCAAACTGCCAACCTTTTGGTTAGCACCTGAGCGCTTAACCACTGTGCCACCAGGGCTCAGAGGGGGTCTAACCCCTTAGAATTCCGAGAGCAGGACCAGGGAGCACTCATTAACCAAAAACAAAGAGACAGAGAGCCTTAGTCTCGGGCAATAAACCTATTTCCTAATGGAGAGGGGGCGGGTTCCTCACTTGCTTCAGGCTTGGCTCTTATTGGCCCAAATGCTGTTGGGGTAACTCTACAATTAACTTTCATTATAAGTGCAGCTGGGGCAGTTCTCAGACAGTCAAGAAGGACACTCAGACAATCATCATCAGAAAAGTTAGCTAATACTAATTACACTTCTATTTACACTTACTTTTGCAAGATTTTTTTTTCTTTTAATGTAAAAATGAACCATGGGTGGAAATTCTATTAATGAAGGTATTAAACTTAACTATTGGGTATGAAAACAACATTCAAAGTCTGTAATATAAACTTACCTTTTACCATTGGTTACAATCAAGTTTTAAGCTTTGCTTAAGCAAGTAACCACAGCACTGGTGGTGCAGTGGTTAACAGCTCATGTGCTAACCAAAAGGGCAGCAGTTCGAATCCACCAGCAGCTCACTGGAAACCCTATGGGGCAGTTCTACTCTGTCCTATAGGGTAGCTATGAGTCGGAATCCACTTCATGGCAAGAGGTTTTAAGCAAATGACCAGGCTAGTCCAGGAGTGCACAAATGATCTTCTGTAGGCCAGATGTGGTCTGCCACAGTTATTTTTGTGGATAAAGTTTTATTAGAATACAGCACATTCTAGTATATTGAATATACATGTGTCTTAGTTATCTTTTGCCACTATAACAGAAATACCACAAGTGGATGGCTTTAACAAAGATTTATTCTCTCACAGTCCAAGAGGCTAGGAGTCCAAATTCAGGGCGCCAGCTCCAGGGGAAGCCTTTCTCTCTGTCAAGTCTTGGGGAAGGTCCTTGTCATCAGTTTTGCCCTGATCTAAGAGCTTCACAGTACAGGGATCCCGGGTCCAAAGGACTCGCTCACTCCTGGCTCTTGTTTCTTGGTGATATGAGGTTCTCCTGTCTCTCTGCTCCCTTCTTTTATATCTCAAAAGAGATTGCTTAAAACACACCCTAATCTTGTAGATTGAGTCCTGCATCATTAACATAATTACTTCTAATCCTGCCTCATTAACATCATAGAGGCAAGATTTACAGCACATAGGAAAATCACCTCAGACAACGAGATGGTGGACAGTCACACAATACTGGGGATCATGGCCTAGCCAAGTTGACACACATTTTTGGGGGACAGAATTCAACCCATAACAATATGGATCTTCTCATTTTTAGGAAGTGATAGAAGCGATCGCTGAGTGTGCATTTAAGACTTCGCCTTTTCCAATCCTCCTTTCCTTTGAGAACCACGTGGATTCGTAAGTACTCAATACAGCCCTTCAATAGGGAGTTTTTTTCCCAGAATCAGGCTTGTTTAATCATTGTTCATCAGATTTAAAATTATTTGGCATTTAGATTAATAGTGTTCTTCAGTCATGTTATGTATTATGTGGCATGTTTTCATCTGTATATGATGGAATTGTTCATTTAAATCTCATTAACATTCAGATAATCCATTGGGATTGTGAAACCTATTTTCATGCCATAGTATGATTTTTCAGGTTTTTTTTACAGTGCAGTGGAATGCATTTCTGTACATAATATATGCCTCTATTACAGATTCTGAATGTGTCGGGCTCTTTCTATAATCCTCCTTCAGTTGTTCCTTCTGTTGCATTCCAGTTTATAGTCAGTTTTGCCACATGAAAGCAGCCAGTTTCCCATACCCTGGGCTGGTGGTGGGAGAACTATCAATTCTGTCCTGCACTTTGCACTTATATAGAACTTACAACACCAAATACTCTGCCATTCGCTTTCCCATTGGTTTCCCTGTTTGCTAATACTTGTAAATATTTTCCTATTTTACAATCAACAGCATTCATTGCTGAGCTATACAAAGAAAAGGTAATTTTGACTTGGCGGTTTTATACTCATGTTAACACCAAGTACTAAAGTGAGACACTTTTATGTCTAATAAATGGATATCGGTTTATCATAGTTACTCACTCTAAAGGATATCAAAGTAAAATGTTTTTCCCTATATTGAATCAAAAATTCATGGAACTAAAATTTTAGTCCATGGAACAAATGTCTGAAGAATATGTAGTGTGACTAGCGCTGCTCAAAAAAGCATTTGTGAACTTCCCTCTTTCATTTCAAGGATCGAAGCCAGATTTCTTAACTCAAGCCAACAGCACCTGACCTAATTTGGGTCACAAGTTCCTGTTTTCAGTCCTTCCAATTGACAGTCATTCTCCGGTCACTGATTCTCTTTGTCCAACTAATTTGCAACATGAGCTTTGACTCACTGATTCTTAAAGAATTCACTAACTTAAAGAAGTAGTTTGGTGGTGACCAGATTTCAGCTAAATGGGAAAATGTGTTAGCCTATCTATAAAAAAAAAAAAAAGAGAGAGAGACATTATTTTGAAGCAACCAATTTTGTAATTATCTGTATCTCTAGTTTGCCTTCAGGAAATCCATTTCACGTTTATCAGCTCTTGATTCTGTTCCATTCTGAAACTATCATCCGATGAATGATGTTATCACAAGGCACATAGTTTTTCTAACATTTGTGAGGGTCGTCTGGAGAGAAAAGAATTTATTCTTGTCCATTACTATTTCTCTTCTAACCTACAGGAGCACCTCTCCCGTCACTGGGTTTAATACCTAGTCTGCCTCATCGGCTCTAATTTGTATGTGACTTTCCTGGAGCTTGTTCTCATTTCCGTCCATTGTTTGTAATCGAGTCTGTAACAAAGCTTTAGCACCTTTCTTCCAGGCACTGCAGTTCTCAGGCTTGTTGATGTGTTATTTCCTTTCTGAAGAAAAGGCATCCAGCATACTTGTTTTCTTAAAGTAATATTTCTATTTCACATAGACAAAACAGAAGGCTGTGGTTCCATTCTTGATTATCACACATGCTACACTGAACTTTCCGTTGAGGTAACCAGACTGGTACCAACCACCACCACCATAAACATAACAGCTAATATTGGGATTCTCTGGGTGGTACACACAGTTAACGCACTTGACAATCGACTGCAAACCCAAAGGTGAGACCGATCAAAACCAACACCATAAACATAACAGCTAATTTTTGGAGTCACTGGGTGGTACAGTTAATGTACTCTGCAGCTGACCCAAAGATTGGAGGTATTAACAACCACTGCCACCATGAACACAATGACAGCTAATATTTATTGAACATCTATTATGTAATGAGCAGTGTTCCAGGAATTTTACATGGCAGCGTAGTGGTTAAGTGCTACGGCTGCTAACCAAAGGGTTGGCAGTTTGAATCCACCAGGCGCTCCTTGGAAACTCTATGGGGCAGTTCTACTCTGTCCTATAGAGTCGCTGTGGGTTGGAATCAACTCAGTGGCACTGGGTTTGATCTTGGTTTTTGGAAGCTCATGTAACCCTCACCACGAACTCAGGGGCTCCTACTAGTAAATATTATGATTATCTCTAGTTCACAGATGATGAAACTGAGTCCCAGAAAGGCTGAAAAAGTCACACCTGAGATTCAAAGCCAGAAAATTGGCTTCAAAATGCATGCTTATAACCAACACCGTCTACCCACAACTAAGCAGAACCATCTTGAGCCTTCAAAGCATCGAGTTAAGACAATCAGAACATCCCCAAGGCAACTGCTTGCAATGTTCCTGTTTATGTGACTTGTAACTGTCAACCACACGATGTCTTTTGCAGCCTTTAACACCCAGTCAGTACAGGGATCCAAATCTGCACACGAAAACTAAGTCCTACATTGTACACAAAAGCCAGGAGAGTAACAACATCGTACTGCCTTTCTGGTTTAAAAATAATACATTTTTAGCTATTAAAAATTTTAATAAGTCTTAAGTGACAAAAAAAAAAAATAGGAAAATGACCTTCCCAGTTTACATGAGTTTATCCCAAAGTATTGCAATCATCTAATGGTTGGAATGCTGAGAATGAATTTTATTGTAAGAGGAAGTTGTTTGCTTCTTATTTCCTTTGTCCTTCAGCTCCAGATAGCAAAATCACTCCTCACAGTTCTTTCCTAGGACTGTCACATACCCAAGAAAACTGACTAGCTGGTAAAAACCCTGTGCTTGACATGTGGGCCGCCTTGCGCATTCCAAAACCTGTGACCAAAAAAACCCAAAAAACCAAACCCAGTGCCGTCGAGTCGATTCCAACTCATAGCAACCCTATAGGGCAGAGTAGAACTGCCCCATAGAGTTTCCAAGGAGCGCCTGGCGGATTCGAACTGCCGACCCTTTGGTTAGCAGCCATAGCACTTAACCACTATGCCACCAGGGTTTCCAAACCTGTGACAGAGATGGTTCATCGGTGACAACACTCTTGCCTACCAAGCCTGGGTATAACCTCAGGATCCTTCTCAACACAGTAGCCCAGGAGGACCTCATCTCGTTATCAGAAAACTGTTAGCCATCCCTGGTGACCTGCTTAGTCTCCTCTGTGCTGTGTATCCAGTATGTCACATTCAGAACTCTGGTCCCAGTTAATTTGGGCCACACCACCAAACAAAACTCATATTGGAAAAACGGGGGGGGGGGGATGGGAATCCACTGCATTTTCTGCTTTTCTCTCCAAATATTTGAAATCACTTAGGCACAGACTCCAATGGGAAATCAGCAGTTAGCTGCTTTAAACCTATGCTCGAGATAAGAAGGAGCTGAATAAAAACAGTGGTTCCCCAACGCCCTTCTACACTGACTACATCAGGATCTCCTAGTCTCTTCCAAATGCAGGTTCCTGAGCCACACCCCAACTCCTCTATTAGAATCTCTGGAAATGAGACTTGGCAATCTTTAGAAAATTATAATAATACCCCCAGTTGACTCTGGTGTTCTACCTAATTTGGCAGCTAGCATTATAAAAAGAACTCTGCGCTGGATTCAAGAGAAGTAACGTCTAGCCTTGGTTCAGCCATGGACAACTGTGAGATTTTGGACAAGGTCCTTAGCTTCGATGGGTGGTAGATACTTCAACTGTAGAGAAGGGAGTTGGTTTAGTTCAGCTTGGTGGCCTCTTCCCTTGGTGTTGGGAAGTGGACAATTTTACCCCCTGAAATAGGGCACATTTCTGGATAGAAAACTGACTACTTTTCCAGATGCCTACTCTTTAACCAGTTGCCGTCCAGTCGACTCCCACTCATGGTGACCCCATGTGTGTCGGGTAGAACTGTGCTCCATAGAATTCTCAACGGTTGATATTTCAGAAGTAGATTGCCAGGCCTTTCTTCTGAGGCACCTCTGGGGTGAACTTGAACTCCCAGTCTTTCAGTTGGCAACTGAGCGCTAAACTGTGCACTATCCCAGGGCTCCGCCTATATTTTAGGGTTATTTTAATATGTTCAGAAGTGTCCACTGGGGCCCAAAGCTAAAAATGTATTTGTGAATTTTTCCTCCTCTTTTATCTCCATGGTAGCAGATGTTGACGTTCTAAATGCTTCCTGCTTTTGGTCTTTTTTTTTTTGCTTCCTAGTTGTAGTTGTAATGCCTTTTATTTCTGCAGGTCTCGCCCACAATTACACTTGCTTTGTTTTCTCCTGACTTTTTCTGTTCCGTTTGCCCTCTGCCCTGATTCATTTCTCTCAGGTGGGCATGTGGTTTTATTGAGGACTTGAATAGCTCGATTACCAAATAGCCCATTTTACATTTTTCTTGGGCACCCACCTCTTGTTTTCTTTCCATCACAGGCAGTGTTGACCCAGGTTTTAAAAAGTTTAAGTCACGTTTAGATCCTTACTCCTCAAAGTGTGGTCCTCGGAGCAGCAGCATCTACGTCACTGGGGAAGACCCTCAACGAGATGGATTGACACAGTGGCTACAACAGTGGGCACAAACATAACAATGAGTGTTTCGTTCTGTGGTACATAGCGTCACTATGAGTCAGAACTGACTCGAGGGCACCTAACGAGGGGCTCCGTCCCAGACACGGTGCCCGACTCTTCCTGTAGTAAGATCTCCGGGTGATTTGAATGAGTGTTACAGTCTGAGAAGCGGCTGCTCTAAACACTGTGGTCCTTTAACCACCTGAATCAGAATTACCTGCAGGCTTATTGAAAATGCAGGTTCCAGGACTCCACTCCTTACGCAGTGAACTTGGGGTCTACACCCTGTCACCTGCATCGTTAACAGATCCGAGGACTCACTAGTGGAATCAAGAGAGAATCCTGGCTCCAGCAAAATCCTTCTGGGGCCTGATTTGGGGACTGCCTGGCAGAGGACTCCACATTGCCCCCAAGCCGCTACCAGTGAGAATATGGTTGCTGGAGAAATCCTGAAAGCTGAGCACCAGGATAAAACCTGCCCCTTTCACTCCAGGTGAACTTGTTTCAGACTTGAGATCCCCAAGGTACAACTTCTCAAACTTGAGTGTGCATCAGAATTATCTAGAAGGCTTGTTAAGACATAAATTCTTAGGCTCCCAGAGATGCTGATTCAGAATCTGCATTAGAGGCCAGGAGTCTGCATTTCTAACAAGGTGCAGGTGATATTGGTGTTGCTGGTCCATGGACCTCACTTGGAGTAGCAAGGCTCTGTGATACTTAATAGGGTCATCCTGTAAAGTCAAGGTGGGCTTTGGACCAGCTCCTTTGCGTAAGCTGGGAAGTGTGGGCCCAGTGCTAATGGACTTTATCTCAGCTGCAGCCCAAGAGCGGGCTGACTTGGTGGCACTCTGTATGCGTGTTTTCATTTGAGCGAGGACATCTGAACTTGAGCCTGCCCGGGGCTGTGCCCTGCCCCATCAGCTGCTCACTGCCTGTTCCCCAGGGTCTCACTGACACAGTTTCTAGGGAGTTGTCCTTAAATGACCACCTTCAAATGCTTTTCAGGATCAGTCCACTGATGAACAGCTTCTCCTCTCTCTAACACTTCTGAGGAATGTCACAGAACATTCTGTGGGCTGCATAAGCCACATAGTAAAACCTCGCACAGGTCGAGAAAGTCAAGACGAGAAGGTGTGAAGTTGTGATGAAGAGTTTGTAAGCTCTGTGAATCTCTCCTGCGTGTCTCCCTGCAGTTACAGGAAAGCCGCGACCTCAGCTTCATGTTCAAACCCCAGAGAACTCTCGTGGCCCTCCAAATGCATGCTTTGTTTTTAAAAAGAATATACAAAAAAGAAAAAAACCTCAAACCCGTTGCCATCAAGTCAATTCTGACTCGTAGAGACCCTACAGGACAGAGTAGAACTGCCCCATAGGGTTCCCAAGGAGTGGCTGGTGGATTCGAACTGCTAACCTTTTGGTTAGCAGCCGTAGCTTTTAACCACTGTGCCACCAGGACTCCTAAAAACGATTTAAAAAAAAAGAGTGTTTTTCGCTATGGACTACTGCAATGTAATTTGAACTCCCAAAGCACCACATCCCTATCCCCACCAAGAAAAGACAGTCCATGATCCAGATTTAACATTCATAGAAAAAAAGGGACTGAAAATAAGAACTCCATTTTACAGTAGGTTTCAGTCGTAGTAAGGAAGACTTTTTATCATGGTTACTTATTCTTAGTACAGTCCCAGGTCTGCTAAAATGCATTAACATTGCGGCATGTCGAGATAACTATTGGAAATCAAGTTTGACAGCCTGTAGATCAAAATCAGTGCCCATAAAACCCCAGGGAATTGAACAACTCTATAATGATATTGAACATTCTGTTGAATGAGAAAAATATTTGATTGCTTTTTGAAAAGGTGAAGGAAAGCACGAGTATTGAAAAAAATGCAGATACTAGCTTATATCAACTGTGTTCACCCGTTACCAGGTGCACAAGTTGTCTAGTCTAGCTGGTGGTTGCTGCCCTACAACAGCGGGATCATCTTATCTTTGCCCTTCTCTTTCAATATGTAAAACATGCTTGAGTCCATAACTTCATTTCATCTTCTCAGCGTGCTTTGTCTCTTACCAAGAACAGTTGTTAGTCTCCCCATTTTATAGAGGTGGCGGGGGGTCCAGAGCCCAGAGCTCAGTTCAGGGAACCCTGCAGCTTTGCCTTTCTCCCTCAGATCAGGTTCCTACTGGTCACACACTCGGGCTCCTACACCCTTCGCCTCCTCATTATGCACATAAAAGTAGCCCACACCTTCCCCCAAGATGCTGGCTCCTTTTATCTTTCCTCCAGGACCACCCTCAGCTAGTGTACACACTGTCTGCCCTTTTCTACATTTTAAAATATTCTCTTTCTCCTCTCTCTCTCCTCCTCACCTACTTCCTTATAAACACTCCTTTGCTACTCAACTCGCTCTTACTTTGACAAAGAATTTCACCCAAGAATTCACATATTGAGACATGTTCCCCCTCCCAGTGTCTTGCATTTGACTTAGAATCAGGAAATTAAACAAGAGGGACTAAGTCTTACTCTGGAAATTTCCAAAAGCCAGTGGCAGGCAAATGACCTGCCATCCTCTCTGCCTGTGTCTATGCAGGTCTGTCTCAGGAACAGCCTACGGCCATTGCCTTCACCATCCTCCTCTCTTGTGTTGTTCAGATTCTCAAAAGTCAGGATAATAAACAGGGTTTAGAATGATGAAAACTGACCCTGAATGATAGGCTGAGGGAATTCCCTCTTTCTGTAATTAATGCCAGTATAATCCTGCTCAGGTTCTTTGAATAAATCTTCTTTCTTTCTCGTTCTCCCTTAGCCCAAAACAGCAAGCCAAGATGGCGGAGTACTGCCGACTGATATTTGGGGACGCCCTTCTCATGGAGCCACTGGAAAAATACCCAGTAAGCAACTTTGATGTTTGTTCCTGAAGGAGCATGCATGTTATTTACAATTGGGGTAGAGGAAGAAAAGGCCCCCAGGTGGCCCAAGAGGTTTACAATCAAGTACTAGCCTAAAGGTTGGCGGCACCCAGCAGCGCCATGAGAGAAAGACCTGGCGATCTGCTTCCATAAAGAGTACAGCCAAGAAAGTCCTATGGTGCAGTCCTACCCTGTAACACATGGGGTTGCCACGAGTTGGAATCGACACCACAGCAATGGGTTTAGATGTTATTGGTTTGGGGTTGGAGCAGAGGGGAGACTTCCTCACTCTCTTTTCATGTTTAGAGTTCTTGATAAGATTAATGTAGCTGATAATGAACTGGTTGACCAGGAGGATGCTGGCAATGTGCATCTGTTGTCTTCCTCTTCCCACAGTCTTCTCCCTCCCTCCTGGCCACACATGACTCAGTCAGGAGCGCAGAATACCCACCAATTACAGTCAGCCCATGCAGACAGTCCTGAGCAGACAGAGCTCTGATCACTTCCCACTGAGCCTCATCACACCCTTTGAGAGAAAGTGGTGGCAAAACGGAACACTGCAGGTGGCCTGTCCCAGCTGGCTGCTGCTTATTTCCTTGCATGGACCTGCTGGTGCAGCAGGTCTCAGGCGTTCTATTGATGTGCACAGGACATTTGGAAGGAAGCAGTGGGAATATCCTAGAGTAGCCTCTTCCCTCTTCTTCCCCTTTGCCCAGTTGTCACACATCCTTAAATGAGTTCACACCAGTCCCCAGACCCGTTACAAGCAAAGAGGAGGACTTACGGGAATTCAGTAGATTTTCTAAAAATAACCTGTCTTGTGACTTGCACACATGCTCTCTGTTACAGTGTCTAATAACCCTCTCATGGGACATTGACTTTCTCATTAGATGTGCAAGCTTGAAACACTAGAAATAAGTTTGCGAATACAGGTGACGCAGATCTCAGGGCTGGCAGGAAACCTGAAGCCCCCAATTCACTTCTGGCGCCAAGGAGCTCTGCAGCTAATCTACTGAGTGCTTGAATGGGAGTTTTGCTTTTTTTTTTTTTTTAAACTGTTTCTGGAAAAATGATTCCAGTGGCTCATTTGGAAGCTCCTGCCCATGTTTACCATCTCTTCCTGGCAGAAGCCACATTGGAACTGGCTTTCCTACTTTGAGAATTCAAACCAGGGCTTTCTTATTTCTCCTAAATTAAGGTGGCTGGGTTTACATAGTCCATGAGAAACGTCAGGGAAGTTCAGATTTAGTACACCAAATCTACCAATACATTTCAATGATCTCATTCATGTTGATTTTTTTGGTAGAAAAATAATAATAAAAATAATGACAATATACCTTTCATGTAATTAAAAAAAAAAAAAGCTGATAGCCAGCCCCAGGCAGGACACATTTTGAGCCATTTACTGAGCAGCGTGGTTGGCAATAAAGAATAATCTAGACATTCTTGATACGCTGCCCTGGGCTGGGGGTTTGGAGCAGGAATCTGGAAAGAATGAGCAGTATTTTTTAAAAGAATGTGCTTTTCATTTCTGCTAGCTGGAATCTGGAGTCCCTCTTCCAAGCCCTATGGACTTGATGTATAAAATCTTGGTGAAAAATAAAAAGAAATCACACAAGTCGTCAGAAGGAAGTGGCAAAAAGAAGCTGTCGGAACAAGCCTCCAACACTTACAGCGACTCGTCCAGCGTGTTCGAGCCCTCGTCTCCAGGAGCCGGTGAGGGGCTGCGTCGTTCTCGTACTCACCACGCTATGTGGTTTACCAACAGCTGCTTGCAAATGAGCTTGGAAGGACTTTAAAATTTCTGTGCCACAGTCTTCAGTGATATGGCTTCCCGTGGTTGCTGTAACAAAGCACCACCATCTTGGTGACTACAAACTACTCCAATTTATTGTCTTGCAGCTCTGGAGGACAGAAGTCCCACAAGCATCTTGACGGGCTAAAATCATGATGTTGGCAGGGTTGCATTCCTTTCTGGAGGTTCTAAGGGAATATTCATTCCCTGGCCTTTTCCAGCTTTTAGAGGCCACCAAGGGATTTCTTGGCTCATGGCCCTCTTCCTTCTTCTTCAAAGCTAACAACATTGCATCTCTCTGACCCTGCTTCTCTAGTTATACCCCACCTTTGACTGCAGCTGGGGAAGGTCCTCTGCTTTTAAGGACTCGTGATTTTATTGAATCCATTCTGATAATCCAGGTTAAGCAGTGATAAACCTCATAAATGTAAGTAAAGTCAAAGAAGTCAGATACAGAAAGTATATACTGTATGGTTCCATTGGTAGAAAGTACAAAAACAGGCAAAACACATCTATGCTGTTAGAAGTCAGGATAATAGTTACCCTGGAGGCAGATGTGACTGGGAGAGAGCCCAAGGAGGCTCCTGGGAGCTGGTTCTGTTTGGCTTGTTGATCTGGGTACTGATTACTCAGGCATGTTCAGTTGGTGGAAAATTTGCCCTATTGCCCACTTACAATATGTGAGCTTTTCTATCTATCGCATATCAATTAAGGTGTTTTTAAACAATAATAAAAATGAGATATAAACTCTAGGGCAATCGGAAAAAGGTTGACTAGGACACTGATTTATCTTTTTTTTTTTTGGTCTTAGTTGCCAGTTTTCCCTTGTAGTGTTTAGATTTAAATCCTTACATAATTCATTGAAAGGAGTGTGTTATTGTAGCCTTTCAATGTGCATTTCAAACATTATTATAGAATTCTGATGATTTCGACTCAAAAGTAATTTTCTTTTCTCAGTCAGAATGTTCTTTTTGAAGTTTCAAAATAAGTAGCACAAACAGGCATATCATTACTGGGCCACCTATTTGCTTACAAAATTCTGTCCCTTGAATGCTAGCAAGCGAGTCACATCTTCCTTTGTATGTGGGTGCTTGTTTTTACCATCTGCCTTTCCCACTGCTAGCTCTCTCCCTTTTATTAACTGGATGCATAACATAAATAATGATATTTACAGGCAACAATGTTATTGCTTAATACAGAGAAAAAGCAGCAATCTGTTAGTAATTTGGTAGATTTCGTAAGCTACCCCACAGCCTCTTGTGCAATCGTTATTTATTTCAATGGAAATTTTTGGACATTTTAATATGTAGGTAGGCTCCTGAATAAAGAGCACTGCTAATTGGTCACTTGGAGGGTAGCTATTGCACATCCTTGGGAACTCAAGTAACTTGAAACGGATAAAACGGATCTTATTTCAAAACTCATTTGCTCATCATACCCCCTGTGGGCCTGATACCTTCTCCGGGATTCAGTTCTTTGTTAAGTCTACTTGTCTGAAAGAACTAGGGTCCTGGTGGCACAGTGGTTAAAGCACTTGGCTGCTAACTAAAAGGTCAGCAATTCGTTCTATGGGAGAAAGAAGTAGCAGCCTGCTTCCATAAAGATTACATCCTTAGAAACCCTATGGGACAGTTCTGCTCTGTCCTACAGGGTCACTATGAGTCGGAATTAACTTGATGGCACCAGGCTTCAATTAAAGAACCAGGGTAGAGTAGATTTTTTTTATGGTTCACCAAGCTTCCTCCAGATTCCTCCAAAGACTTAGAAGAGAAACCAATTTCCTGCTATGCAAGTAAAGGAAGATAAATTCTTTCTTTCTCACATAAATCCAACAATGATCTGATTGCATGTCTGAAATGACTGGTATATGATTGTGTTCCATGAAGCACTTTGCATAACATTCTGCCAAACAACCATTTTTTAATTACTTGATTAAAAGAATGCCTTCTTGGATTAAAAAACAGTAACAAACTATTTGGAGCCACAAGTGATTATAAAATAATTTGAAGTGGCAACAGATACCTCCTAAAAGAATGTATTTCTAATATAATAAAATATGGTTTCCATCCAAAATATAATTGATGCTAACATAATATCAGCATCATAAAGACGTTATATGTGGCTTTCTTAAATAACCAAGCTACCTTTTTTACCACTAATAATCCTTATTGGTTCAGAAATTTTTCCCTCTGAAGATATTTCATGAATACTTTCTTCACTGCTATCATTCAGTAATTGATTGAACTTCATCAACCAAATGAAAACATTTGTAAGCTTCTTGGAAGGTAGTGGTGTGGGTGTAGGGATATTTACATATAGATACAGGTAAAAAAAAAAAAAAAAGTGGTGTGGGTGTAGGGATATTTACATATAGATACAGGTAAAAAAAAAAAAAGCACATAGATAAAGCAAAAGACTGTTGGGGTGGGGGCGTCGCCAACTTCAGCAGCCTTATCATTGAGCCAATGTTGACATCTACTGGGCTAGTAGTGCTATTGCAGCCTGTGAGTCCTGAAAGGTAGACCCTTTGCCATAGAGTTGATTCTAACTAAGGGATCCTATTTTTTTTTTTTTTATGGGACAGAATACAACTGCTGCTATGAGTCAGGATCAACTCACTGGCAACAGGTTTTGGTTTATATGGTTTCCAAGGTGGATTCAAACTCTGAAATCTTGGTTAGCAGCCAGACTTTCAAGCACTGTACCACCAGAGTGCCTAAAAGCTAGAAGTAGTCATCAAACTATTTAGAATTATGCCTTCTTTATGTTTTACTTAAAGATCTTTTTACCTACTGATATTACCAAGCCTGGATGAATCCAGGAGATGTGGAATACTGTAATGCTTCATACTGGTGTGGATATTTAGCCTAGCAGAAACATCCGCTAAATCTTAGGGGAAAAAAACCAGTCCACTGACCTGACAGTACATTGGGTAAATATAAAGCTGAATAGTGTCTGACAGAGTTAGATTTCCAAGCATACTGACTTTTAGGGTTCCTTCATTGTATTCTGCCCCTCAAAACAGACCTTCACCATTTTCTAAGATATGTGCATTGTTTAGAAACCAATGCATCTGTGAAATAAGTTGGCAGGTAAATCATAGGATATGGTTGGCACCTAGCAATCTTTGCATAATCAGAGGTGTTACTAGACCCTGATTTTTCTGCCCCCAATTCTGTGACATCTGCTGTGGCCTTGGAGTTGGATGCTAGGCCTCTGGGCTGCGTACTGGCCGTCTACCCAAGAGTCAGAGCTGGGGGAAGGAAGGGAAGATGAAAAAGGGATAATTTATCTATTTTAGTATCAGAGAGTCTCTGAAAGAGACTGTATACATTAAAATAGGATACACACGTACCATAGAAAGCTAACTACATAGAATGTTGCATGTTTTGAAAAGCCTATAGAGAAAAATTAGGACGAGCATTTGTAGAATTTGGAAATTTCAAATGGTATTCACAAATCAAATTTAGAAAAATCAACGTTCAAAATGTCAGCATAATTCTCTGTAACTAATAAAATGGAAATCCCGGAAAGAATCATTTTGAAACAAGCAGTGAAAGCCCAGTCTTCAAGGAACCCTGTAATCAATTTTGGTAATGCATGTTGCATCCAGGGCTTTCAAGGTTGGGTCCGGTTCGAACCCTTGCTGAGAATTTGCATTTCTAACGAGTCCACCAAAAAACCAAACCAAGCGCAGTGCCCTCAAGTTGATTCCGATTCATAGCAACCCTATAGGATAGAGTGGAACTGCCCCATGGAGTTTCTAAGGAGCGCCTGGCGGATTTGAACTGCTGACCTTTTGGTTAGCAGTCGTGGCACTTAACCACCACGCCACCAGCGTTCCCAACGAGTTCACAGGCAATGCTAACGCTGCTGGTTAGGGACCAATTCTGAGTGTCATTAGTGGAGCAGTGGTTCTCAACACTTACTAAAGAATCACCCAGGGATCTTGTTACACTGTGGATTGTGATTCAGTATATCTGGTGTGGAAGTACAACTTCTCAGTAGGGATTCGAACTGGAACTGGTTCAAAGCCCTGGTTACATGTGCTTTAAACTTGTATATATTTGTTTGCTTAATGATCTGTTATTAAATTTGACAGGGGAAGCTGATACGGAAAGTGATGACGATGATGACGACGATGACTGTAAAAAGTCTTCCATGGACGAGGTGGGTATCTTCCCCTTGACTCCCCACAGAGGCATTCCACCAACTGGCCGGTCTGTGCCGCTCCACCTGGATCTATTTCCTGGTCACTTCTGCCATCTAGTGGCGAAAAGCATCACAGTTCGCTTTAAAACTCTCACCACCCTGTTTCAAAGTAAAGGTGCAAACGTAGGTCCCTGAAGGAATCAGCCAGATATTGAGCAAAGTCCTTTATAATGAGCAGAGTCACTGAGATTGCCTTCCATTAAGTGAGGTATCTAGAGGGTGAATTAAAAATGTGTGATATTAAGCTACCAGCTTCACGTTTCAGGCAATGAAATGGCATGTCAGACAGTTGTGCAGTCCAGAGAGGATGTGAGATTTGAAGAATTGTTCCAAAATTTGGTGTTAATCCCATTGTTGTAGTTTGGGAACCATTGAACTACTTAGTAATATAAACTTAAGCTTCCCAAGTAACTTCAACAGCTCAGAAATATTAATTCCACGAAACCTAGAAGCGAATCAGTGGCAGGTCAGTTGGAATGGTAAATTTTGTATTAGGAAGTTTATACTGAATCTGCTTTCAAATATCCTGGAAGGTCTCAGTCTCAGAATCTATGTCTTTACAAAATTAAATTAATAAAAATAAATTACAAATGATAAGCTTCTCTTATGTCCTTCTACTTATTTCCGTAATTGTAGTCTATATTTTTTTTATCCATTATGTTTCCACTAACTTTCTAGTTAATATACAAGAGGAAAACTGTTACAATGTCTGATAAAATTACAATGTCTGATAAAGTGGTTCTGCCTGGCAGTTATTCCAGTTGTGTTTAATTTCCATCAGTGGCTCTTGATCATTTAAAACCTGTCTTATTTCTTGGATGGTTTCATTTGCAACTGAACATTTCCCAGCTGACGTTTGACATAAAGATTGCTACAGGAGTTCTCAAAAGAGAGCTGGTCTCCATGTCTTGTCTTCTTATACAGGGGAGAAAATATTACATCAGTCAACAGAAGTCAGTCTGCAGTATTGGTTTTCTTGTCTTTTTTTTTCCTTAAAGCTGTATCAAAGTAATACGTAATAGCTAATAATGGCTAAAATAACATGAGGGTTTACTACGTGCCAGGCATTGCTGCCTTTCACATCAATAAACTTATTTATTAATCAGCACAACTCTATATGCTATGAAGACTGGTATTAACCTAATTTTGCAGATGGGTAAACTGAGCCACAGAGCAGTTAAATACCTTGACCCAAGTTTGTCCACTTCTAAGTGGTGAGCTTGGCATTCAAAACCAGGCAATCTGGTTCCAGAACCTGAGAGCAGCTAACCCCTGCACTGTCCTGCCTCGCCTAATCTATGCACAGGAAACAAGGAAGGAGAGAGGAAAGCTTAGAAAGAAAAGCAGTAGTTGTTTGCCCGCCGCAACTCATTTCAACAAGGCAATGCTTTTTTTGTGTACGTAGAGCAGTTTTCAATTCGTCTGATGGTCACCTACACAATAATTTTCTTGTTATACGGTGAGTTCTTGACTTATTAACCGTAGATGTCTCCTACAGGCCCTCTTCTGTGGAATATGAGCCACAGCTCAACACTTCGCAAAAGTTACCGAGCAATTTGGGTCACCTTAAATCCACCAGGGAAACCCTGGTGGCATAGTGGTTAAGTGCTACAGCTGCTAACCGAAGGGTCAGCTGTTTGAATCCGCCAGGTGCTCCTTGAAAACTGTGGGGGAGTTCTACTCTGTCCTATAGGGTCGCTATGAGTCGGAACCGATGTGACGACACTGGGTTTCCTTTGGGTTTTAAATCCACCCGGCGATCCTTGGAAACTCTATGGGGCAGTTCTACTCTGTCCTATAGGGTCGATATGAGTGAATGCACTCAACGAGCAACGACGGGCGGAGGGGGTTTGTTTGTTTGTTGAAATGTAGATTCTAGCTTGGGAGGCCTGGGAAGGGGCCTCAGACTCTGCATTTCGAACAAGCTCCCAGGTGGTGCTGCGAGCAGAGGGACATGCTGTTGGTAGCTTAGTGTAAACCTCCCTCTTTTGACCACTCACTTCTTTAAGTGAGATACTGCCTTTTCCGTCTCCTGTAACCAATTTCATATTGGGAATAATTATTTTTTCAGAAAAGGAGGGACAGTTTTCTGCTAACCCAGGCCAGGTGATCATTGCCCTGGAAAAAGAGCCCTCCACAATAGGACACTGATCCTGGAAATGTTTTTTTTTTTTTTTTCTTCTCCTGCCTCCAGGGAACTGCTGGGAGCGAGGCCATGGCCACAGAAGAGATGTCTAACCTGGTGAACTATATCCAGCCAGTCAAGTTTGAGTCATTTGAAATTTCAAAAAGTAAGTTTTCCCTGGAGAAAAACCTCGAATGTACCATGTAGTGAGTATACTTTAAACACAAAGTAAGTAGATCAAAGCATGTTCCCCTTCATAGAAGTATTCTGTGATGAAGTCTTGAATATACGCACAAAATTATTCTCATTATCTTAACATATGTACGTTAAAAAAAAAATGACCAAGTATCCCATCAAGTTCCTCCAAAATGCCTAGTAGGGCTATGGGTCATACATGGTCATCTGAAACATATTAGACCAACCAGAAACCAAACCAAACCCGTTGCCGTGCGGTCAATTCCGACTCATAATGACCCTATAGGACAGAAGAGAACTGTCCCCATAGGGCTTCCAAGGCTGTAATCTTTACAGAAGCAGACTGCCACATCTTTCTCCCTTGGATCGGTTGGTAGGTTCGAATGCCAACCTTTCGGTTAGCAGCCGAGCATTTAACCACTTTGCCACGAGGGCTCCTCTGATTATGGAAGGTGAACGTTCAAGAGGGGAAAATGTCTAAAAGTTAACTCAGTTTAAAATAAGGAGGCCTGTCTGAGTATTCAGAGCCCTGATGGCAAAATGGTTAAGCGTTAGGCTGGTCACCAAAAGGTCGACTGTTGGAATCCACCTGCCACTCATTGGAAACCCTCCAGGGCATTTCTGCTCTGTCCTATAGGGTTGCTATGGGGCAGAATCGATTCAACGGCAAGAGGATTTTTTTTTAAGGTCCGAGTATTCTGTCTGGTACTTGTATGAACACTTTATAAAACAATTTAATTTTTATGTGGGAAAAGGTGGAAGAATTTGACTTTCAGCCCTTCTGTACTAAGAAAAATTTGTTTCTCTCATTCTAATTGGAAGATTGGATTTCACTTTCGAAATGTTTTTCTTTCATTCAAGAATATTGAGACCTTAGCTCCTTCACCTCAGCGGTCTCTGTTATCTCATCTGGAAGATGAGGCCATCACGCTGGAAAATTTCCAAGGGTCCTTCTGCTTGGAATTCTGACATTGGTCCTTCTGACATTGGAATTACAATGTCACATAGAGGTTTGGAACACTAGGGTGTGTGCAGACTGCAATGTGGGTATGAAAGGGACTGCCAGCGTCTAGCAGAAACATTTCCGTGGTCTCTGTCCTTAATCCCCTGAAGTGGCCCCAAGAATTCAATCTGGATGGACTTAGACCAAAAGGCTGTAAAGGTTCCTGCTCTTCTGATAAAATAGCCCTTCATTGCCACACTGTTCCAAAACCAAACCAAACTCGTTGCATCAAGTCAGTTGTGACTCATGGTGACCCCATGTGTTACAGAGTAGAACTGCTCCATAGGGGTTTTTTTGGCTGTAATCTTGATGGAAGCAGATCCCCAGAACTTTCTTATGTGGTTCCGCTGGGTGGGTTCAAACTGCCAACCTTTAGGCTAGTAGCTGAGCACAAGCTATTTGCATCACCCAGGGGCCCCATTGCCATACTATACACCTCTAAAAATCACCTCCCCATCTTAGCGCCACCATTTGCCTACCTTACACAACCATAACTGACTGTGACCCAAGTAGTAAATATTAAAAACGACATCTAACAAAACCCAACTTTTCTTCCAGGTAAATAATTTACTAAGTAAAAAACAAACAAATGGAATATAAAGTTATGCTGGGAATTAACTGCCTTCGATTTCATTGAACATTTGCCTACTTCCTTTATAACATTATAAATAATAATTCAATTTTATTTCTTTTTTAATTTTTGTTAACTCAGAAAGAAACAGAAGTTTTGAAATGTCTTCTTTCGTGGAAACCAAAGGACTCGAGCAGCTTACGAAGACTCCAGTGGAATTTGTAGAGTATCCTTGATTTGACGAATGTCTCCTGAATTAACACAACTGAAGTTGTGTGCTATTTAATTTTTTTCTAATAAGGAGAAAGATGCATAAAATGGCTTAAGTCTAAAATCTGGGCTTGATACACAGCTTCTGATAAGTAATTGTGTGCAGTGCTGAATGGGATAGGCTGGCAAGTGGAAAAGGGAACTGGCCTTGGGCCAGAGCAAGTTCAGGTTTTAAGACCACGTCTACCTCTCCGCACCATCAAGCTCTGTGTCTTTTAACAATTTACTTAACCTACCTGAGTTTCCTAATCTGTAATACAGGAATGATGAGACCAGCTTTATGGCTTGCTGTGTGGATTCGTTATAATGTATGTAAAGTGTGACTGTGTGCTTTATATATGTAATCCCATTGCTGTCAAGTTGATTCCGACTCATAGTGACCCTATAGGACAGAGTAGAATTGCCCCATAGGGTTTCCCAGGCTGTAAATCTTTACAGAAGCAGACTCCCACATCTTTCTCTGTGGAGCAGCTGGTGGGTTCAAACCGCCCACCTTTTGGTTAGCGGCTGAGTGCTTAATCACTGCGCCGCCAGGGCTCCTTATACATACGTAGTGGATATATGTAAAGTGTGTGTGTTTATAAAGCCTTACTTGAGGCCTCAAGTGTAATAGATGTCGGGTCAAAAAAATTGTTGTGATGATAATGGTGAGAATATAAACATATATTTATTCCTAATAATGGCTTTGTTGATACTACTGGCAACAAAGCTTTTTTTTATTATTATGCATGAACCAAAAGAAAAAGAAACAGGCCTTTAAATTTCTTTTCATACAATTACTTACTACTAATGTCCCAAAGAGTTCAATTTCATGAAGCAAGTCCTAAAATAAATTTTAACAAGTCCCTTTTCAAATTCATCAACAGTAGCAGAGGGGACAAACGTAGACTCCATAAACAAAATCTCTATAAAAATCATCATCATTCTTATTCATAGAGCCATTTTCATTATATGTCTTATTTAATCCTCGCAATAGCACTATGATCTAGTAATTGTTAAACCTAGTTTTTAGATGAGGAAACTGAGGCAGAGAAAGGTGAATTAACTTGCCCAAGACCATACAGCTAGCAAGTTTCAGAGTCAGTTTTCAAACTCACTTTTGCCTAACTCTCCAGCCCAAGTTCAGAACCTTAAGCTAGTCTCTACCTGGCAGTACATGATAATGGGAGCTAGTCAATTGCACTTGAAAGACATCCCAGGTTCTTGGAATGGAAAACTGATAATAGTAGGAACCAAAATATGAAATAAGATCAGAATGTTTACCTTGTTATCAATAGTAAAGAGTACTACAGTCTTAGAAAGTAGCATTCTCAGAGAAGGTTAAGAGAATGAGCAGTCAGCATTTCAAAAATAGCTATATAAATGACTTCAGGGGGTAGTTTTGGTTGAAGATTTAAAGTTGCTTCCAGGCAATAGATCCAGGGTTTCCTCCAGTCTAAGTGTATCCAGTAAGTCTGATTTCCAATAAGAATTTGGAGTTCCATTCCATAATTTTTCTCCTTTTGATAAAGACCCATCTACTGGGTCCATGATCAAAACGTTCAGTAATGGTAGCTGGGCACCACCCATTTCTTCTGGTTGCACGGCAAGGAAGGTAGTAGTTTTTAAACTAAACAATAGTTTAGCTCAGTAAAGAAGGTTTTCCTTGAGCATTGTGCCCTTGTAAAGAATTATCTGTATAAGATCAAAATGACACCAGTAACTCTGAAGCACAGATGAGAACATCAAGGGGCAGAGAGTCTAAGTTAACAGTGGTGAAACAATATGGGCAAAGATAGTGAGAATGGTGACACAACGTGAAGTATGTAACCATTGTTCATGAACTATACACGTAAAAGTTGTTGAATGGGTGTATGTTTTGTTGTGTATATTTTTCCCCTCAAAAAAATTATTTTCAAAGCTATGTAGTTCCTATTATCTGCTTCTGCCAAACACAGTATTGTCCTCTCCCATGACTGGATACTTTCCAGCTTCCTCCTGTGTCCTTAATCATTCATTAAGCCTGTCAATTAAGACTTTGCCATTTTTACTACCCCGTTAATTTTTACCCACAAGGCCCTCCAAAGATAATACTATGTTTGTATTCTAAAATCGCATTTATCCTCTTGTTCAGAAAGGGGTTTTTTGTTTTTGTTTTCATATTTCACTCACTAGCTCAATGAGATCATCAATATTTAGTTCATTCCCCCAGTAGAGAAAGATGGAGGGTGGCCTCTCAGTTAATATTATTGACTCTTTTGATAACTGTATTCACTACTTAACATGATGGTCCAGATACAACAAAATGCAGCTTAGCAGAATATATCCAAAAGGAACACGTGTGGATTCATCCAACTATATGCCTCAGCTTTTCTGGAATGCGGGTTGTCAGATGGTTGCACTTAACTTCCAAACAGTGGGTAAGTAGCCCAGGGATGCTTGATTATAAAGCCACATTTCCAAGCGTCCAGGAACCATCCCCAAGTAATCAGGGGAGAAAAAAATTGCCAGACCTGATTTTGAAAAATACAAAGTTCACCAAAGTAAATATCAATGCCATAAAAAAAAAAAAATCACGTAAACTTTGAAAAATGAGAAAATTTCTTCAATAATTTATTATCTTTATTTCTATGAAGGTTTGCATTATTTTTCAAGCAAATACTTTTTTATACTTTTTAGAAGTAATAGTTTTTATTGTAAAGATTTGAAAAATTCAGAAAAGTATAAAAAGGATGAAACTGCTAGAAACGCTACCACCCAGAAATTCAGCATGTTAACTTTTGGCTTTGTAGTCGTAATTATTTTTGTTCGTGCATAAGGGTACCTTTTCACTTAATTCCCTGTTTAAAAAAATACGTTAAAAAGTATATGCTTGAATACTATATGTGAATTTTAATGGCTGTATATTAAGCATGTTTAACAATTCACAAAAATCTATTTCTTTTCTCTGGACACCGAGTTTTGTTTTTTGTTTTTTTCTACGATAAGCAATACTCTGACTGACCCCAACCCATAAATCCATTGCCGTCAAGTCAATTCCGACTCATAGTAACCCTATAGGACAGAGTAAAACTGCCCCATAGGATTTCCAAGGAGTGCCTGGTGGATTCGAACTGCCGACCTTTTGGTTAGTAGCCATAGCTCTTAGCTACTATGCCACCAGAGTTTCCTCTGTCTGAATAGTCTTGAATATAAATTGTCAAGTCTATCTCATAGTATTAGTTCCTAAAAAGAATTACTGTACTGAAGGATATGAAAGTTTTCAGCATTCTTTGTGCATATTACCAAATTGTCCACCAAAAGCATTGCACTAGACTCATCCCGGTCAGCAATGAGAGCTGGACCCTTTCATTGGGAATCGTGTCCAAGTGTTATCATTAAAAAATAATAATAAAATTTCAAGCAAAATATATTTTCTCACTGTTCTTTTTATTTTAATTTCTGTAATCATTGATGAGGTTGAACATGTAAAAATATGTTTTGAGTTTTATATTTCTACTTTTGTAGATTGCCTATCCCGGCAAATGAACACTTGTCAATTTTCTTCTTCATTTATGACAGCACTTTTTATGTAGACTATATTGCCTGTTTTATTACACAGAAAGAAAATGTTTTTTATGAGGTCAGATGTATTAATGTTTTATTTTATGTAGTCTTGGTTAACTCCACCCCACAGTCATCTGTATTAACATGTATTTCTTTTTTTTTTTTGTCATCTAACCCTGTAATCCATCCAAATTTGATTTGGATATATGATCTCGGTAAGAGATCAATCCTATTTTTCCCTGAAGAATTATTTTGCTGAAGTGGAGCTACAGTTTTATAGATGTAGTCTTTTTTATTGTTGTTAATTTGAGTCCATTATTTCACTTGATTTTTTTTTTCCATTAATAAATTTGTCTGATCTCCTGGGGCCAGTACCATATTTTTACACAAATAACGCACACATTCTATATTTGTTTGTCAACTGTGCCCTCTCCCTCAAGGTATTTTCATAAGCACCACTATGCCAATTTTTTTTTTTTTATATGCTACTGTAAAAAAAAATTAGTGCATTGCACTTATGAAAATACTGTGGCACGGGGAGGGCTCAATTGGCAAACAAACATAGAAGGTGCAAATAATTTGCATAAAAATACAGTAATTCACTGTTTTCATTATAGTATTTTATAATATGGTTTAATACCTGGAAGTAGAAATTCTCCTTTGTTGCTATTTTTTTTTAATTTTGTCATTGTAAGTGAAATTCTTGTTCCAACTTAATTTTATTTAATCGTATTGTTCCTCTCATTCCCATTTAAAAAATATTTTAATTAAAATTGCAGTATAAAAAAAAATTGCAGTATAGTTATAAATTTACCTGAAGAAAACTAACATCTTTACAGTTTTTAGTTTTTCTATCACACAATGTTTTTTTTTTTTACTTTAAAATTTCTTATATTAAGTCCATCAGCAAAATCAGTGATCTTTACTAGAGGTCTAGTTTCTTTAGGTCAAATCTTTTTTTTTTTTTTTTCCTGCTACATTCCTAGCAGATTGCTTCTGGATATTACCATTTGTAAATTCATTTTATAAATAAATATATTTTATCAACAGCCATCTTCCCTAGCTCTTATCGGTAGTATACTTGGTGGGTAGATTCTATCAGGGTTTTCAGATACACAATCACAGTAATTTAAATGCATCTAATTCGCCCCCTTGTCTTATTGCTTTGGATTGCCCATTCTAGAATCATATTAAATAGAAGTATTAAGAGTAGACATTGTTTTCATCCTGTTGTAATACTGTTGAGCAGGATGTTGGCTGTGACTTTGAGACAGGTATTCTTTAACATACTAAGAAAGCATCAGGGGGGACGAGTCCCCAGAGAAGGACATCATGCTTGGTAAGGTATAGGGTCAGTGGAAAAGAAGACGACCCTCGCGGAGATGGATCGGCACAGTGGCTGAATAATGGGCTCAAACATAGCAGCGATTGTAAGGATGGCACAGGACCGTGTGGTGTTTCATTCTGTTGTGCATGTGCTTGCTATGCGTTGGAACTGACTCGACGGCACCTAACAACAGCAGTTGACCGACAGTGTTTTAGGAATTTTTGTTGAATATTATTAAATGCCCCTTTGACAACTATTGGGATGATCATACAGTATGAAACATGTTTATTTCTTCTTTTGTACATAAATGTGACCAATTATATTAGTAGCTCCCAATAGACAATGTCATTTTGTTCCTGGAATAAATCTACTTGTTCGTTGTGTATTATTTTTTAGAACATATGATTCGATTGTCTGATGTAATTTTTTGGACTTTTGGAGCCATTCTGTGTGTGCGTGTGTGTGATAGATCTATCATTTTCCATTTTTGCTCTTGGTGTGATAATTATAATAACTTCATGAGTGAGAAAATATCAGTTCTTTACCCTGTTCTAAAAATGATTGTTACATGGAGCTCTGAAATAATTTTATAATCACCTAATTATTATGCATATAAGTGTGGCACAGATAATCTGGAGTGATTGACAGCTTGCCAAATCCAAATTCTTTATGACTTTAAAATCTATTTTTAACCCTAGCATTGCAACTGTTGTGAACGTTCATTTGGTACAATGAATGAATCCTAGGAAAACTTTGAGCAGCAGCCATTGTCCACTGGGAAAGAGTCAGTGTGTGATTAGAAATTGGTGGTGGTACATAGAAATCAAAGAAATGCACATTTTAAAAAGAAAAGGATTGCTCCTCAGGATAAATTTAAAAGAAGAAGAAGTACAGCATCCATTGTTGTTGAGTCGCGGAAGAGCCTGTCCTCAAAAACAGGGATTAGGGAAATGTTCGTTGGTTTAAGCTTTCTGAAAGGTCTTTTAGTAAGGCTTATCAAAATCCTTCTCCAATGTGCACATTTTCTGACCCAGATATTCCACTCCTAAGAAAATACTTGATGATATATACAAAGATTTCCCAAGGATATTCATCAAAACCTTATATGTGATAGTGAAAAATTAGAAGAAACAAATGCACCCAAAGAAAGGGCTGGTTAAATACACTTAGTCAAATATAACTCTTCAATGGGATTTTATACAGTTGTTAAAATTAAAGCAGAAAAATATTTAATGAAATGGATATATTCTATATTTAAAATATGTTTTAGATGAAGAAATAGAATATACCTCAACCTATTGACAGTGGTTATCTTTGAATTTGGGGAGTACAGCTGATTTTTTTTTTTTTTCTTTATCTGTGTGTCCTAAGTTTCTGCAATGAATAAATATTACTTTTGTAAAGGAGAACAGTCACAAAAGTGAATTCTAATACGAGGAATTAATAATAATAGTTATTTTCTTGCTCAGAATATAAATCCATTCATACTAAAGGTTTGTCTTTTTGATATTCAGACTTGGCTATGCAAATAAATATGGGGATATATGAATACAATGGGAAGAGTGGCTACAGATTAAAGCCAGAGTTCATGAGGAGACCTGACAAGCATTTTGATCCATTTACTGAAGGCATCGTAGATGGGATAGTGGCCAACACTTTATCTGTTAAGGTAGGTACAGCTCTGTTACAAAGTTGTCCCCAACCAAAGTCTTGAATTTATCCCTTTTGTATGAGGAAGTAGTTCAGTCATTAAAAACTTAGTAGCTATTAAAGGCTCCACTCCTTTTATACATTATTACCTTTTAATGACTAAATCCACATTAGATTCTCAAAAAAGTTAAACGTCGAACTACCATATGACCCAACAATCCCTTTGTTACGTGTATACCCAAAAGAAATGAAAGGATGTAAAGAAACTTGGACATCAGTGTTCACTGCAGCACTTTTCACAATAAACAAAACATAGTATATACAATATTACTCTGCCATAAAGAGAAATGAAGTCCTGACACATACTACAATAAGGATGAACCTTGAAAACATTACGCTAAGTGAAATAAGCCAGACACGGAAGGACAAATATTGTATAATCCCACTCGTATGAAACAGACAAATGTATGGAGGTCAAAGTTTATTATTGTATTTTCACGCAAATAACAAGTGCCTCCTACATTTGTTTGCCAACCACTCCTCCCCCCCTGCCCCCCAGATGTTTTCATAAACTCACTAAGGGCTGTAAAAAAAATAATAAAATTAGCGTTGTATGCTTTCCAAAACACTTCCTGGTGGGAGGGAGTGGCTGGCAGACAAACTTAGAAGGCCAGTGTTATTTGCACAGAAATATAATAGTAGTGGTTATCAGAGGTGGCAGAGAAGGGGACAAGGGGAGTTTTAGCTTAAGGGGCACTGAGTTTCTGTTAATGGTGCTGGAATACTTTGGAAATGGATAGTAATGACGGTTGTACGACATGATGAACATAACCAGTGTCACTGAATTGGACATGTAAAAAATGCTGAATTGGCAAATGTTTTGTTATATATATTTTTACCAAACAAAAACCATATTATAAGTTTTCAGAAACCACATGGATGAGATAAAGGGGCTGAGTCCCACTCTTAGCATAATAAAAAATGGACCTTAATAGAAGGAGTTGGTAATATTCACTATAGCCAATCCTTTCTGTTGATATAAATATCCCACAATTAAATTTACCATGAAAGTTAGTGACCTACATTGGGAGGTTTTCTGGTCAGTATTTTTTTTTTTTTCCCTCTTAGTTCTAGAGAAGTATCTATACTGAGTGAAATGAGAGAATAAAGTATTCTTTCAGTAAGTTATTAAATATTGTATAAGAGCTCTCAAATTTCCATAGCAAGATTTTTTTCAAATCTACCAGTGTATTCAGGAATTTAAAAACATATATTAATGATTTTAAATAAAAGACACTTCATTATATATAAACCTAGCCCTAAAATAATTAATTCCAAATGATTTTCTGTAGTTTTTCACATTCATGTTTCAGCCAAGATGAAAAAAAAATTTTTAACTGCCAGAAAATATTTTTAATATTATGAGTGGGAAGTTAGTTTTTTAAGAGATTTTTAAATGAATTCTATAAGCCCTTGGTTGTTGTAGCTAGAATTCTGTTTGTTTTTATGTTTCATTTTTTTCTGATTAATCTTATAAGAAACTTTTTTATTGAACATAAATGCAGTATTTGGATTGATCTTAAACCAAAGACATTAAAAAAAAAAAACTCTATTTAAAAAATCCTCTGTAATGGTTTCATTCATTTCTATCTACCCTAGCCAATTGAGCCCATTTTTACCTTAAAACTTATGTCATTTTATACCAAAGATTAAAAATAAATAAAATTTCAATGAAGACTCTCACAATTATATCTTTAGAAGTTATTTCAAGCCACATATAAAAAAGCATGCAGCTGGCAGAACTAGAGATTCAAGGTTATATTTATTTTAGGAAATTGTTTTCAACAAAGGATGTTTAATTTCTGTCAAGTTTGATTAAAATAAATTCCTACGCATCACACACTGATAAATGTTATTTTCAGAACCTTTCTTCAATTGTTGTTGTAGCCGGGTCAAACTAATAATAGCTTTTGCTTTGTTTGCTGATCGTTTGCTTGCTTTTTTATTATTTTTCTTGACAATTCTGCTGTGACAGTGTAAGCAATTATAAAACAATGGCATAGATGCAGGAAAGTAAGCTGAGTTGTGAAGGGGACAGTTGAGCCCCAGCCAAGTGTAAACTGCTGTCAGTCCAGGAGGCTTCAGTCCAGGATAAGGCTCTTCTAGACCCATAGCGGCCTCTCCATGGGCAGAACAGGTTACAGCAGATCCCTGCCTTTAAAGTTACAGCGGGAGCCCAGATGCGGCACACAGGCCATCAGTACTGTCTCTTTTGACCTTCCAGAATTGACTTCATAGTGCCGAAATGAAGCTGTCAGCTCCTATCGTGTTCCGCCAACCCATTTTATTGATGAAAACACTGAGGTTTAACTTCGTTAATTTAATAATTTCTGCTTTGATCAAACATGTTAAGCACACAAAATTTCGGTGCATCTGAATTCCCAGTGTTATTCTCATAACTTGGAGGCTTCACACGTGTTGTAAAATGCCTGCTAAATCTTTCTACTCATGTAGAACCTCAAGTTAAACAAAGAGGGGGTGGCTAGCAGATGCTGTGTACTCAGGTTGAAAATAATATCCAAGGGAAAAGAGTTGTCCCAGGATGAATTCAGAGAGCCTCTTCCTTGTGGCTTTCTCTGGAATGTGTTCTGAATGTCTGACTACATCATCATGCAGCTGGCTTTGACCTCATTCACCCTCTGAAGACCATCCTCCTCCTACCATTGTGCTAAGGTTTGACTGTCTGATTTCTGGCCCAACCATGATTTTGGAAATTCTATCACCTGTCATGGAGTTCAGCTCAGACAGCTCTTCGCCAGCACACTGCTTTGCTCCATCTAGACAATCCAAACTCACCAGGTTTTCTCCATCACTACTCACTCCCTACTGCAGCCCCTCTGAGGTGTAGACCACCAGAACAGTTTGTTGTTTGCCTCCATCTCCATTAACTTTATGACACCCCGACTGAACCCTCAGATTTTGAAAATTGGCTTAGAGAATTAGGCAGATATGGGAAACATTTTATGAATATGCATTTTTTTTATTTCTTTTTTAAACTCTACAATATCCATAGTTTTAGACCTAGGCAAAGGATACCCACAAATGTATGGATGGCTAATGAGGTGGGATTAGGGGTGATGATAAACTGGACGTGACGGTTTAAAGTCAATATTCAGTTCATTGATTCCCTCCTATACAACTTTAGAGCCCTGGTGGTGCAGTGGTTAAGAACTTGGCTGCTAACCAAAAGATAAGCAGTTGGAATCCACCAGCCACTTCTTGGAAATCCTTTGGAACAGTTCTACTCTTTCCTGTAGGGTTACATTGAGTTGGAATCGACTCAACAGCAATGAGTTTACACAACTTTGTCTTATTCATCGACTCCTTCCTACCTCAGCATTTGTAATATTAGTTTCTCTGTCAGCTCTTTAAGGAACCCTCATGGCGCAGTGCTTAAAGCAATCAGCTGCTAACCGAAAGGTTGGTGGCTCAAAACCACCAGTCGCTCCACTGGAGAAAGATGTGGCAGCCTGCTTCCATAAGGATTTACAGCCCAGAACCCTATGGGGTTGCTATGAGTTGGAATTGACTCAGCGGCAGTGAATTTGTTTTTTTTTCTTTTTTTTGGTGTCAGTTCTTTAAATGAAATAGAAACAATATTTCTACACTCATTCCTGTTTCTTTTTGCTTATGGTTCAGCATTCATAATCAGTATTTGCACCTCTTTAAATTATTGTCGTAAGTCTTACTTTTTTATCAAAATTCCTTTTTTTATTATTTTTCTAGATAATTTCAGGTCAGTTTCTTTCTGATAAGAAAGTTGGGACCTACGTGGAAGTGGATATGTTTGGTTTGCCTGTGGACACAAGGAGGAAGGCCTTCAAGACCAAGACGTCACAAGGAAATGCAGTAAATCCTGTCTGGGAAGAAGAACCCATTGTGTTCAAAAAGGTTAGTCTGGTGTTCTTGACAGGATATGTAACTGTGTATTCCGGTGTTCTGCACCAAGAAGAAAATGAAGGGAGTGATTATATGTTGCTTCATATGCGAAGTTACACCATCATAAAACAATAGCATTATGAAAGCTATTCTCGAAACTATTCAAAATCATCATTAATCACTTGTTTTGATTTTCAGGATTGTATTGTAAATCAATTAATTCAGATATGCCTCACTTTGGAAGACAAGACTAACACCTAAGTTTAACTTACATCCTTGCATAATACAAGTGCTAAATGATTTATTTGCATTGTACCTCAAACGAAGTAAAAAGCAAAGCAGAGAATAATATGGTAGCCAAGACAAAGCAAGTCTATACTTGCTTTAGAAAGAATATTAATTAAATTCCCTAGAATCTCTAGTTCCTGACAGCAGCTGGTCATTCCATTTTGTCTACATTCTGTCTGGTAGAGTTAAAACAAGGGCTTGGAACTGCTTCCTTCAGTTTCAAACCCCTGCTGAGAATTTGCATTTCCACCTCAGGTATACTGAATCAGAACCTACATGTTAACAAGATCCCTCGGTGATTCTTATGTGTAACTTCCTGGGAACTTGTTAGAAATGCAGATTCTCAGCAGGGGTCACACCAGAATTAACCAGTTTAAAGCCCTGGTTAAAATCTTTCTCATTCCACTAGACCCTTCTCCCTGCCTTCACTAAAATGCCAAATATCTTTACACGTGCTTATCTCATGAAGGAAGACAGTTAAGTCCAGTAGAACATTGAGTGAACTTTCTTGCCATAGCCTTGCTTTTATCTGGCAAAAACATGTATAAAAGCAGTCTTCTGAAGAGGGACTGTCTCTGTTAAAGCATCTTGCTGCTCCTGCTAAGTCTGTGATCTTCTTTAGCATTTTAGTTTCCTGTCCCTGCCCTCTCTCCACCTTAAAATATACCTTTTGGTAATAGAATTCAATCATCTCACATTTCTGATGGATTGTTCAAATATTTCAATGAGGATAAAATTTAGGCAATTTCCCTCCTTTGTGATAAACATGGAGTCCCTGGGCTGCACAAACAGTGAAGTCCTAGCCTGCTAACTCAAAGGTTGGAGGTTTGAGTCCATCTGTCTCAATTATTAGTGCTGCTATAACAGAATATTATAAGTGGGTTACATTAATGAATAGAATTTCATCTCCTCACAGCTTGTAAGGCTAGAAGTCCAATTCAGGGCACTGCTCTAGGGAAAGCCTCTCTCTGTCCGCTCTGGAGGAAAATCTTTGTCCCAAGCTTCTCTGGTATTCTTCTCAGCATTCCTTAGAGATCTCCACGTGGCATCCATCTTTCCCCCATTCCTGCTTTCTTTCTTCTGTGCCGAATCTGCTCTGTTATATCCCAAAAGTGATTGGCTTAAGACACACCCTATACTGAAGTAGCCTCATTAACATACCAAAGAAAACTCTATTCCCAACTGGGATTACACTTACAAGTATAGGAGTTAGAATTTACAACACATATTTTTGGGGAACACAGTTCAATCCATAATATTACCCAAAGGCATCCCAGAAGTAAGGTCTGGAAACCTACTTCTGAAAAATCAGCCATTGAAAACCTCATGGAGCACGGTTCTGCTCTGACACATGTGGGGTCTACATGTGTGAGAATCAACTCCGCAGCGAATGATTTGTTTTTTTTTTGGTTTGGTGATGAGCATCATTAGCTTAACTGATGTAAGTTAGGATGGGTGTTTTCAAAACATGGCATTTAACATGAGCACTCCCAGTGAAAGACAGATATGGGAGACCCTAATGCTATTTCAGAGTACAGCAGATACAGTTATCAATGGGCTGTAATATTTCCACATACCTACTCATCATTTCTCCCCCATGTGTCTGTCAGTTTGTCATACTGTGGGGGCTTGCGTGTTGCTGTGAAGCTGGAAGCTATGCCACTGGTATTCAGATACCAGCAGGGTTACCCATGGAGGACAGGTTTCAGCTGAGCTTCCAGACTAAGACACACTAGGAAGAAGGACCCGGCAGTCTACTTCTGAAAAGCATAAGCCAGTGAAAACCTTATGAATAGCAGCAGGATATTGTCTGATATAGTGCTGGAAGATGAGCCCCCCAGGTTGGAAAGCACTCAAAAGATGACTGGGGAAGAGCTGCCTCCTCAAAGCAGAGTTGACCTTAATGACATGGATGGAGTAAAGCTTTCGGGACCTTCATTTGCTGATGTGGCACGACTCAAAATGAGAAGAAACAGCTGTGAACATACATGAATAATCAGAACCTGGAATGTACAAAGTATGAATCTAGGAAAATTGGAAATCGTTCAAAATGAAATGGAATGCATAAACATCAGTATCCTAGGCATTAGTGAGCTGAAATGGACTGGTATTCGCCATTTTGAATCAGACAATCGTACAGTCTACTAAGCTGGGGATGACAACTCAAAGAGAAATGGTGTTGCATTCATCATCAAAAAGAATGTTTCAAGATGTACCCTGAAGTACAATGCTGTGAGCGATAGGATAATACCCATACTCCTATGAGGAAGACCAGTTAATAAGACTATTATTCAAATTTACTCACCAACCACTAGGGCCAAAGATGAAGAAATAGAAGATTTTTATCAGCTGCTGCAGTCTGAAATTGATCAAACATGCAATCAAGATGCATTGATAATTATTGGCAATTGGAATGCTAAAGTTGGAAACAAAGAGGAAGGAGCAGTAGTTGGAAAATATGGCCTCGGTGATAGAAACAATCCCAGAGATCAAATGATAGAATTTTGCAAGACCAACGACTTCTTCATTGCAAATACCTTCTTTCACCGACATAAACGGCGACTATACACATGGACCTCACCAGATGGAATGTACAGAAATCAAATTGACTACATCTGTGGAAAGAGATGATGGAAAAGCTCAATATCATCAGTCAGAAGGCGGCCAGGGGCCGACTGTGGAACAGATCATCAATTGCTTGTATGCAAGTTCAACCAAAACTGAAGAAAATCAGAGGAAGTCCACGAGAGCCAAAATATGACCTTGAGTATATCCCACCTGAATTTAGAGACCATCTGAAGAATAGATTTGACGCACTGAACACTAATGACCGAAGACCAGATGAGTTGTGGAATGACATCAAGGACATCATACATGAAAGCATACAAGAAAGCAAGAGGTCACTGAAAAGACAGGAAAGAAAGAAAAGACCAAGATGGATGTCAGAGAAGGCTCTGAAACTTGCTCTTGAACGTCGAGCAGCTAAAGCAAAAGGAAAAATTGATGAAGTAAAAGAACTGAACAGAAAATTTCAAAGGGCAGCTCCAGAAGACAAAGTAAAGTATTATAATGACATGTGCAAAGAGGTAGAGATGGAAAACCAAAAGAGAAGAACACGCTCAGTGTTTCTTAAGCTGAAAGAACTGAAGAAGAAATTCAAGCCTCGAGTTGCAATAGTGAAGGATTCCATGGAGAAAATATTAAATGATGCAGGAAGCATCAAAAGAAGATGGAAGGAATACACAGAGTCATTACACTAAAAAGAATTAGTCGATATTCAGCCATTTCAAGAGGTGGCATATGATCAGGAACCGATGGTACTGAAGGAAGAAGTCCAAGCTGCTCTGAAGGCATTGGCGAAAAACAAGGCTCCAGGAATTGATGGAATATCAACTGAGATGTTTCACAAACAGATGCAGTGCTGGAGGTGCTCACTCGTCTATGCCAAGAAATATCGAAGACAGCATCCTGGACAGCTGACTGGAAGAGATCCATATTTATGTCTATTCCCAAGAAAGGTGATCCAACTGAATGTGGAAATTATATAACAATATCATTAATATCACACGCAAGCAAAATTTTGCTGAAGATCATTCAAAAAGGGCTGCAGCAGTATATCAATAGGGAACTGCCAGACATTCAGGCCAGTTTCAGAAGAGGACGTGGAACCAGGGATATCATTGCTGATGTCAGATGGATCCTGGCTGAAAGCAGAGAATACCAGAAGGATGTTTACCTGTGTTTTATTGACTATGTAAAGGCATTCAACTGTGTGGATCATAACAAACTATGGATAACATTGTGAAGAATGAGAATTCCAGAACACTTAATTGTGCTCATGAGGAACCTTTACATAGATCAAGAGGCAGTTGTTCGGACAGAACAAGGGGATACTGATTGGTTTAAAGTCAGGAAAGGTGTGCTTCAGGGTTGTATTCTTTCACCATACCTATTCAATCTGTATGCTGAGCAAATAATACGAGAAGCTGGACTATATGAAGAAGAATGGGGCATCAGGATTAGAGGAAGACTCATTAACAACCTGCTTTATGCAGATGACACAACCTTGCTTGCTGAAAGTGAAGAGGACTTGAAGCACTTACTAATGAAGATCAAAGACCACAACCTTCAGTCTGGATTGCACCTCAACATAAAGATAACAAAAATCCTCACAACTGGACCAATGAGCAACATCATGATAAATGGAGAAAAGATTGAAGTTGTCCAGGATGTCATTTTACTTGGATCCACAATCAACAGCCATGGAAACAGCAGTCAAGAAATCAAAAAACGCATTGCATTGGGCAAATCTGCTGCAAAGGACCTCTTTGAAGTGTTGAAGAACAAGTATGTCACCTTGAAGACTAAGATGCGCCTGACCCAAGCCATGGTATTTTCTATCGCATCATATGCATGTGAAAGCTGGACAATGAATAAGCAAGACCGAAGAAGAATTGAGGCCTTGGAATTGTTGCGTTGGCGAAGAATATTGAATATACCATGGACTGCCGAAAGAACGAACAAATCTGTCTTAGAAGAAGTACAACCAGAATGGTCCTTGGAAGCAAGGATGGCGAGACTGCGTCTTAAATACTTTGGACGTGTTGTCAGGAGGGATCAGTCCCTGGAGAAGGACATCACGCTTGGCAGAGTACAGGGTCAACAGAAGAGAGGAAGAACCTCAACAAGGTGGATTGACACAGTGGCTGCAACAATGAGCTTAAGCATAACAACGATGGTAAGGATGACTCAGGACTGGGCAGTTGGAACCAACTTGACGGCACCTAACAACAACAACTCATCATTTCTCCTCCCTGAAAAGGAGTCCAATGAATGGGATATATGTTTGTCAGGTTTCATCAGCAGGAACACACCTCTAGTTGATCCTGATGATTCAAGTGTCTACAGGAATTAAAAAAAAATTATCTAACATATTGCCTCTGAGATTTCTGTCGTTAAGAACATGGGTCCTGGAGCCAGGCTGTCTGGGTTCAAATCCCAGTGGTATCACTTAACATCTGGAAGACTTTGGAGAATTTAACTTTCTGTCTGTGCTCTGATGTTTTTCACATGTTAACTGGGTTTAATAATAGTATCTACTTCATAGGGTTGTTACAAATAGTCTGTAAGTTAGTATATTACAAAACACTTAGAAAAATGTCTGGTTAGTTTGCCATTATAACCAAAAGCATTTTTAAAGAGAGTCTGGGTGTTGTTCTTGTATTCCTGGAGATGTAACTGTGCATTCCAAGTCTTTGACAATGAGAAAAAAAATGAGATGAGTAATTATTTGTCGCTTAATTTTGAAATTAACAAATGTATAAATCAGTAGCATTTTGAAAGCTATCCTGAAAGCTGTAGTTTCTTTCTTTCTTTTTTTAACTTTTGTTTTGAAAGGATAAGTCATTTGCTTTGAAAATGCCAAAATGCTCACATTGTGATAAGACCACTAATTCTTTGTACTTAAGCATAGAACTTGTGTCATTTCCACGTTGTTACAAGAAAATGTCCTGTGTATTGAACAAATACCTCATTGGGACAATGTGATAGATCATAAATGAAGCCATATCACTCTGTCTTCTAGTTTTCAAAATCTAAATTAAAGAGCAACAGCTTAACTTTCTATGTATATTAGCTATGTAGAAATTTTGACTTGGATTGAAAAAGGAATGCCTGTTTGAATAGTACCTGGGTTGTTAAGAGCTACGGCTATTAACCAGAAGGTTGGCGGTTCAAATCCACCAGGTGTTCTTTGGAAACCTTTTGGGGCAGCTCTACTCTGTCCTGTAGCATCGCTATGAGTCAGGATTGACTTGAAAACAATGGATTTGGTTTGGTTTTTGGTAATCCTTTTGTTGGAGTTGCTCATTCTTGTAACCTGTTGTGTCCATAATATCCCTGTAGGTGGTACTTCCTTCTCTGGCCTGTTTAAGGGTAGCAGTTTATGAAGAAGGAGGCAAATTTATTGGTCACCGGATCTTGCCAGTGCAAGCAATTCGACCAGGTATGGATAGTGTGGCGAGGAGCTTTTTATTAAAATTTTAAACGAAAGCATCACTGCCTCACATGATTATTGAAGAATTGATTAGGAGGCCATTTGAACCTTTTGATTGTATTATGTAAGTGGGACTATGATTATTTATATCTGGCAGTTTCATGTTTTTGTGATGAGCTATGATATGTTAGTCAACTATTACCACAGTAATTCTCAGTAACAGCCTATTAAAAAGCTCAATGGCTATCATACCCAGTAGGATGGTTACTATTTTTTTTAAAAAAAGAAAATAACAAGTGTTAGAATATGAAGAAATTGGAGTCCTCATCCCTTACTGGTGGGGATGTGAAATGGCGCAGGCAATGTGGAATATATGGATAAATAAGATGAATGGACAGATAAAATATGGTGCATACATACAATTGGAAACCCTGGTGGCATAGTGGCTAAGTGCCATGGCTGCTAACCAAAAGGTCGGCAGTTCAAATCCACCAGGCGCTCCTTGGAAACTCTACGGGGCAGTTCTACTCTGTGCTATAGGGTCGTTATGAGTCAGAATCGATTCGACGGCAGTGAGTTTTTTGGGTTACATACAATGGAATATTGTATGTAAATACCATAAAGAGAAATGACACCTTGATACATGCTATGACATGAATGAACCTTGAAAAAATTATGCTAAGCCAGATACAAAAGAACAAGTATTGAATGATCCCACTTACATGAAATATCTAGAATAGACAAATGCGTTGAAACCAAAGTAGATGAGTGGTTACCATGGGTTGGGGGGAGGAGGAAGGAATGGGGAGTTGTTGCTTAACGGGTAGTGAGTTTCTGTGTGGGGTGATAGAAAAGTTTTGGAAATAGACAGTGGTGATGGCCGCAGAACATTGTGGGTGTAATTAAATGTTGCTTAATTGTACAAAGTACAATTATGTGTTGTGTATATTTTACCACCCAAAAAATTTAACTCTGGTGCTGTAGTGGTAAAGTGCTGTGACTGCTAGCCAAAAGGACGGCAGTTCGAACCTACCAGGTGGTACTTGGAAACTCTATGGGGCAGTTCTACTTTGTCCTGTACGGTCGCTACGAGTTGAAATCAATTCGAAGGCAACGGGTTTGGTTTGGTTTGTTTAAAGTTAGAAAGTCATGGAAGGCATGATGCTATTACAGGGGACTAATTTGGACCAATTATTCAATCTATGACAAATGGCTTAGAATTCTCTTCTGTGGGGAAAAAAGCAGTTGGAAAGGAAAAAAAAAAGAAAAGAATGAGCAAGAGAGAATCAATATTTTTTTTTTGTTTGCTGAGAAAAAGAATACTTCAAAGCCATGTAATGAAAGTGAGAAAGAAGTGACCTGTTTGTCACCCAAAGTCACCTAAAATAAACATTTGTATCACATAGATGTTCATGTGTTATCACTGACATTGTGAAGAAAATATGTGAAACATAGTAGTATTGTCACCCTCCAGGCTATCACTACATCAGTCTAAGGAATGAAAGGAACCAACCTCTGATGCTGCCAGCTGTTTTTGCCTACATAGAGGTGAAAGACTATGTGCCAGACACGTATGCAGGTAAACAACCTAATTTAAAGGGATAGTTCCATCTGGGGCATCCATATTTCTATGGTTTTATACTACCTCTAGTATTGTAGAAATGTCTCTGGGCAAGTAATCAGGGTTTCACCAAAGCAATATGACCCTGAGTGCCTTTATCTTTTCCCCTCAATTTTGTCATTTGTGAAATGATGGGGATTAGACTCTGATTTCCATGTAGTGCTTAACTTTGTGTGGATGAATGAATGGATGATAGATGAATAAGTGGATGTATGGGTAGGTGGAGGTACAGAGGATGGATGAATAGATGGTTAGGTAGGAGAATAGAGGATGGAGGGGTGGACTGATGGATGAGTGGATGAAGGGATGGATGCATGGATGGTTGAAGGGAGGGAGGGAAGGGTGGATGGATGGGTGGCTGGAGAGGGGAGGGAGGGAGGGGGAGGGATGGATGGATGGGTGGATGGATGGATGGATAATGAATGGTTGGTTAGATAAATAAGTGGATAGTTAAATGGTAGATGGAGCGATGGAGGGTGGATGATGGATGGGTGGATAGATAGGTGAATGGGGGGATGACAAATAGATGCATGGATAGATGGGTAGATGGTAGATAATGCGACCTCAGGACTTCTGAGATGAAATGTCTCCTTCCTATTTAGATGTGATTGAAGCTTTGTCAAACCCAATCCGATATGTGAATCTGATGGAGCAGAGAGCTAAGCAACTAGCTGCGTTGACCCTGGAAGATGAAGAAGAAATAAAGAAAGAGGTGATACGGTTTTCTGATCTTATGCGTGACATTGTACATGATTTCCACACCTACTTCCTGGCTTTGCCTTTGTAACATAACAGCTCAGGAGAAAAAAATAGTACATTAGAAAAACAGCATCATGTCAAAAACATCTCGATGATTGATTGAATATTTCACATTTCATTCTCTTTGGCATTCTGTGGACACCAGCAGCATCTTGTTGTGTGACATGTTAAATAATATACATCTTGCTTTTCAGGTGAAATTTTCTACATGATTTCTTCCTGATTAGAAGTGATTAAGGCATTTAAAAAAGAAGATAATCTTCAAGTCACTTAATATTTTCCTTTTTTTAGTGTAAAAGGTGGGATTTTCAAAATGCTTTTGTGACTTCTTAGTTAAAGTCCTTAGCACAAGGCCTGGGCTGTACTATGGGGCTTAAAATGTTAACTGTTATTTTTACATTATATACTTACATAATATTATAATTAGTTTTATGTATACATTATATATTCCCAAAGTAATTAAATAAAATGTCACAATGCAAAGAATAGTTAAGGAAGAGACTAGAAATACTAAAGACGAAGTTTAAAAATACAAAGACCCTGTGTAAACTGACAATAATTTTTTGTAACGAACTATAATTTAATGGTTCCTGAGATGACACCAAATTAAAATTGTAATAGAAATTAGTTATTTTATATTTTATGAGTACATTCAGAAGAAAAACTGGGGGAGAAAATTGAGAATTATCAATGTACAAACAGAAACCTTGAAAACTGCTTGGTTAACCATAATTAAAAATTAGTCTTTTAAAGTTGAAATCATTTATTAAATAATCTTTTTCTTACAGTAAAAGTAACCCACATTTACAATAGAAAAAAATTTAAGTAAAAATGATAAAAGAAACCCCTAAGGAAATAATTCAAACACCGAAGCCACTCAGAGATAACCACTGTGAAATGAGAACTATATATAGTCTTTTTTTACACACAATTGCTAGTTTTTTAAAAAATGGAATAATATTCCCATCCTCTGTTTTAACCTTATTTTTTCACTTAATACAAGAATTTTCCGTATCATTATACTTCTACAACATGACTTTTAATGACTTCACAGTTTTCCATCATATAGCTCTACCATAATTTATTTGTCCAATCCCCTACTATTGGATATTTGCAGTGTTCCACTACTTTAAACATATCTCTAGAGAATATCAGGTAAATATATTTTTGAGCATGTCTGTGATTATTTCCTTGCTTTCTGTATAGACTTTTGGAAATTTTGATCTAACATATTGAGTTAATTGAACATAAGAGAAAATTAATGAAATGAAAGGAAAACAATTTACTGTAAGAATGCAGTCTTCCAGGCTATTGTTTGCACTGTAGGTATTATGTTCCATAGAACCTATAGACACAGCATCCTCTGTGATAAAATTTAAAAGACTGAGAAGTTAACTGAATAATGTTTGCTGCAATATGGAGTAAAAGGAGCTAGAGGAAAGTTTTATACTGCCCGAAAATGATGCCTAAGAGTAGACATGAATATATTTCCAATGTTATTCCTGCCTCTAACATCTATGCTTCATATCTGCAAAGGGGAAAAAAAGAAACTAACAAAAAACCACTTGGACCCTCTGCTTGGATTTAATGAGGGATGAGTCTAAGCAGAGTTCACTGTATAAGGTACAGCCTTCCATGCTTGGAGCAGATGCTGTTGGTGCCCTGCCCAGATCTCCTTTTCAGAGGTAGTGCACCCACCCCCCTTGAGTCCCTGGGTGGTAAATATGGTTAACACGCTTGGTTGTTAACCGAAAGGTTGGAGGTTGGAGTCCCCCAGGAGGCACCATAGAAGAAAGACCTGGCAATCTGCTTCTGAAAAATCACCCATTAAAACCCCGTGGAGCATAGTTCTATTCTGACACACATGGGGTCTCCACAAGCCATAGTCGACTCGCTGAAAACTGGCAACTGGTGCACCCACTCCGGGAGGCTGCAGAGGTTGGCTGCAAATGGCCCACAGCTGCAGCCCTTTCCAGAGGACTGAACAGGGCTCAGAAGAGCCACCATGTATGGAGATGCTCAGCTGATTCTTCTTCCCTCCTGGATGGGTGTGACCTTTGCCCAGGGACTGACAGATAGAGGAAATAACAGCTCAGATCTCTTGCTTCCAGATGGACAACTTCTGTGTTACAATTCACGCCGCTCTACAGCTCTCCATGCGATCAGGCTGAGGCTAGACTTCAGCTGAGACCGCATTTCTACTGCTTGTCTTTCTCTCTCTTACCCCTCCTTCTTCGCTCCCCTAGAATTTTCTCCTGAGAACATCATTTCAATGAATTACTTGCTCAAAAATTGCCATACCTTGTTCTAGAGGACCTGACCTAAGACGGTGCTAAATAGTGCCTGTTTTATTAACTAAATACTTGAATGAGTGTCCTTTTTGAAATTTTTGTTTGGAAACTAAAATGTAAATGTTCGACAGTAGTTATGTCTTTAATTCTGGTGTTTCTTCAGAGATAACAGCACATTTTCTTCCCAATGACCCTTGAAAATAAGTAAGATTAGGGAACTCGATGAATTTCTTATTTTGCTCGTGTGGACACCAATATGAAGTTAGAGCCTCTCTTCGGAAACTCATTCAAGGCTCTGAACTCTTTTCTTCCTGCTTTAGCTTGCTAATATATTTAATAAAGTATAAATTCAAGGTGAGGATATTTATAAGTTACTACTAACAGCATTCTTTTATAATTAGAAAACAGAAATCTCTTTTATTAGCCAAATACACTAGATTTTCTAAGAAACAGAAGTTAAAAAAAGTATTTTCAAGTAAAATTTCATGTATTTAGGCTTTTTACAAATAATACTTTTTATGTTATCAACTTCTGCCTGTTTGTTAACCATGGACTCCAGGGAGTAAGCACTCACTTCAAGAGAACATTTCAAGACACTGCTAGACACCGCCATGTTTTAACTTGTGTGAAAACTGCAGTTGAGGTAAAAATTTTGTAATGGAGTATTTCGCTGATTTTTCAGAGACACTATTTCTTTAATGATAGAAAACCTCTGAGACTAAGGGTTCTTTCCCACACTGGTGTGCTTTCAAAGCCTATCTTTTTTTTTTTTTTCTTTTATAGCGCTTTAAGTGAAAGGTTATAATTCAATCATTTTCTCATACAAAAACTTATACACACATGTGACCTTAGTTGCTCTCCCTATAATGTGACAGCACACTCCTTCTCTCCACCGTGCATTTCCCGTGTCCATTCAACCAGCTCCTGTCCCCCTCTGCCTTCTCATCTCGCCTCTGGACAGGAGCTGCCCACATAGTCTCATGTGTCTACTTGAGCTAAGGAGAACACTCCTCACAAGTATCATTTTATGTCTTATAAAAAAATAGTCCAGCTTAATCTTTGTCTGAAGAGTTGGCTTCGGGAATGGTTTTAGTTTTGGGCTAACAGGGAGTCTGGGGGCCATGTCCTCTGGGATCCCTCCAGTTTCAGTCACACCATTAAGTCTTGTCTTTTTACTTGAATTTGAGATCTGCATTCCACTTTTCTCTTTGCTCCATCAGGGATTCTCTGTTATGTTTCCTGTCAGGGCAGTCATTGGCGGTAGCCAGGCACCGTCTAGTTTTTCTGGTCTCAGGCTGATGGAGTCTCTGGTTTATGTGGCCCTTTCTGTCAAAACCTATCATTGCCACAGATAACACGTATCAAAAAACTATTCTGAGAGAACAGAATGCTAGGGATACAAAAATACAGAAGTAGAGTTTTAGGTTTTTTCTGTTTCTCTTAAGGTGATTATTCAGGTTTTCAAAAACATAGTGTTGGTTAAATTTAGAGAATGTTTGAAATATTCAGTCTTAGAGATAATTTTAGAGGCATCAATTCATGTAGATCCAATATTAGTCTAATAAAGAAAACACAGTGCTTCCCCTTGGAAATATCTAAACCCTGAACTGACCTCATTTTTGAAACTCAAAAAAACAGATCACTCAACTTCACCATGTAACACTAGAAATGAAAAGTCATTTTGCACCTCTGAATACCAGTATGCCCTTCATCCTTTCTTACAGTAATGTTAAGTTTGTTTGAATGAGGGCAGAGAATAAGTAGCTGTGGTTTTCTCAAAAGAAAATTCTATCTAGGACATGGCAGACACTGGAGACACTATTTTAGCAACAAAGACTTTTTTAGTATATTCCTTTTAACTTGGTACTTCTAAAGGTCATTTCTATTGAAAATTAGAGACTTCATCAGACTGGAAAATATTACCAGATTTTTAATAGCTTAATGAGTTATCTCCATGGAGTAATTTGAAAAACAAAGAAGTAGGAAAGTTGAATTTCCTCCTCCCACTCTTTAAACTATAGACATGTATTTTAGACCATATAAAAAGGTTGTTATAATTTTGTTGTTGTTGGAAGTTAAGGGATCATAGAGATTTTAGTTGCTGGACTTGGACTTTTTTAAGAATCATAATTCAGGGTCGTGAAATAATAAATTGTAGAACAAGAGCTCAATGTGCATCATAACAAAGTCTTTACAACATTTATAACTATTCTTCTAAGTAAAAAGCCATGTAGAAAATTTTTTTGTCCTTTTATTTTTTTATTTTTAATTTTAGTCCAGTTGTGCTGACTTCTCCTACATTGTGTTATCCTTCCCTTCACCTAAGTTAGTTCTTATGTACTATCCAGGCACTCCTTGGAAACTCTATGGGGCAGTTCTACTCTGTCCTATAGGGTCGCTATGAATCAGAGTCCATTTGATGGCAAATGGATTATCTAGTTAGTGAATACCCCTCTCCCTTCCTCCCCACTCTCGTAACCATCAAAGAATGTTTTCTTCTGTGTTTAAACCTTTTCTTGAGTTCTTATAACAGTGGGCTTATACAATATTTGTCCTTTAGCAACTAATTTCACTCAGCACAATACCTTCCAGATTCATCCATATTATGAGATATTCCACAGATTCATCATTGTTCTTTATCTTTGCAAAGTATTCCATTGTGTGAATATACCATAATTTGTTTATCCATTCTTCCGTTGATGGGCACCTAGGCTATTTCCATCTTTTTGCTATTATGAACAGTGCTGCAATGAACATGGGTGTGCATATGTCTGTTCATGTGAGGGCTCTCATTTCTCTAGGATATATTCCAAGGAGTGGGGTTGCTGGATCGTATGGTACTTCTATTTCTAGCTTTTTAAGGAAGCATCAAATCGATTTCCAAAGTGGTTGTACCATTTTACAGTCCCACCAGCAGTGTATAAGTGTTCCAGTCTTTCCACAACCTCTCCAACGTTTATTATTTTGTGTTTTTTGGATTAACACTAGCCTTGTTGGAGTGGGAAAACACTGGTGGCATAGTGGTTAAGTGCTACGGCTGCGAACTGAAAGGTTAGGAGTTCGAATCCACCAAGTGCTCCTTGGAAACTCTCTGGGGCAGTTCTACTCTGTCCTACAGGGTCGCTATGAGTCAGAATCGACTCGACAGCAGTGGGTTTGGTTTTTTTTGGTTGTTGGAGTGAGATGGTATCTCATTGTAGTTTCAATTTGCATTTCTCTGATGGTTAACAATCGTGAGCATTTCCTCATGTATCTGTTAGCCAGCTGAATGTTTTCTTTGGTGAAGTGCCTGTTCATATCCTTTGCCCATTTTTTAGTTGGGTTATTTGTCTTTTTGTTGTTGAGGTTTTGCAGTATTTCGTAGATTTTAGATATTAGATGCTGATTGTATTTGTCGTAGCCAAAATTTTTTTCCCAGTCTGTAGGTTGTCCTTTTAACCTTTTGGCGAAGTCTTTGGATGAGCGTAAGTGTTTGATTTTTAGGAGCTCCCAGTTATCTAGTTTCTCTTCTGGTATTTGTGCATTGCTAGTGATGTTCTGTATTCTGTTTATGCCATGTATTAAAGCTCCAAGCTTTGTCCCTATTTTTTCTTCAAAGATCTTCATCACTTTAGATTTTATATTTAGGTCTTTGATCCATTTTGATTTAGTTTTTTGCATGGTGTTAGGTATGGGTCTTGTTCCATTTTTTCTCAGATGGATATCCAGTTATGCCAGCACCATTTGTTAAAGAGACTGCCTTTTCCCCAGTTGATGGACTTTGGGCCTTTGTCAAATATCGCCTGCTTATAGGTGGATGAATTTACATCTGGATTCTCAATTCTGCTCCATTGGCATATGTATGTGTTGTTGTACCATGTCAGTATAGTAGGTCATATAGAAATATTTTAAAAGGTAATAAATGAAAAAGGAAACAAAATAATAAAACAAAAGCCCTCAATAATCCCACAGATACTGTTAAAGTTTTTGATGTGTGTCCTTCAAATATATTTTCTGTCACAATTTTTTTTTAACACATGTTCTTTAAATGTTTGACATGTCCTAATACTTGAATGTGGTTATAGTGGTGCCTAGTGAGATACTGGAGTTCCTGGGTGGTACGAAGAGGTAAGTGCTCAGCTACTAACCAAAAGGTTGGTGGTTCAAATCTACCCAGAGGTACCTCAAGAGAAAGGCCTGGCAATCTACTTCCATAAGATCACAGCCATTGGAAACCCTGTGGAGCACAGGTCTACTCTGACAAACATGGGGTTGCCATGAGTTGGAATCAACTCAATGGCAACTGGTTTTAATGAGACATCAGTAAATGCTTTTTATCTTCTGTGTTTAAAATACACCTGTACAGGGGAAAAGTAATCAATTGATTAATTGAATACATTGATTACAAAGTATTATATAATATTAATGTCCAAAGGCAATATTCGAAGGTGACTTGTTTTAGCTCGTCAGAGGAGCAGAGAAAAAATAAACAGAAAGAACATTTACTGAGTGCTTATTATTTACCAGCCGTGGTTCTGAACCCTTCACATCTATTAGCTCATTCAGTCCTCAAAATAGTCATATGTCTTAATCCCTACTATTGTTCCCATTTAACAGATGAGGAAGCTGAGGTCCTGAGAAGTTACTTTCCTCACCTAGGGCTTCAAAACTAGTGTGGAGCAGAGCTGGGAGTGAAGCCCAGACAATCTGGCTCCAGAGCTCATGTTCTACATCAGTGTTTCTCGATGTTTAATCTGCAGACCTGGGCATCATGACAAAAATTCTTATCCTGACTCAGTGGGTCTAGAGTGGAGCCTGAGACTGGCCTCTCTAACCAGCCCCGGGGGATGTGATGTGCTGGTCGGAGGAGCACAACAGACATACCAAGGGCAGGGGCCTGACTGTGGAAAATAGCACCTAGGGCAATTAGTGTTAAATTGCTGAATGATCTCTCACAGCTGGCTATGGAAACTGTGATGGCCAATACTGGTTGCCGTGGAGTTGATTCTGGTTCATAGCAACCCTATAGGATGGAGTAGAATTGCCCCATAGAGTTTCTAAGGAGTGGCTGGTGGATTTGAACTGCTGACCTTTTGGTTAGCAGCCATAGCACTTAACCACTGCCACCAGGGTTTCCAGTGGTGGCCAATAGAGACTGCTCATTGGCACTCTGCCTCAAGCAGTGCCCAGGGCATGCACAAGACACCCAGGGCACAACACCCTACCTGCCTTCCCCCACCCCAAGTTAGGCCTTTGGCGATGGTCTACACTACAACACACTGCACCGCGTCTATAATGAAACTGGAATATTTGAGTAACCTTTAGAGTTTTTGAGTAAACAACAGCATTACTCAGATTTAATGTGGATACAGATAACCTGGGGATCTTGTGAAACTAGCTCCAAGTCTGCAGTAGGGCATGAGATTCTGCATTTCTAACAAGGCTTCAGGTGATGCTGAAGCTGCTGGTCTAGGGACCACATTTTGAGTAGCAAGACTCTCAAACTTTAGCACGTATAAGAATCTCCTGGAGGGCTTATTACAACACAGATTTCTGGTTTCATCCCCAGAGTTTCTGACTCAGAGAGTCTGGAGTGGACCAATAATGTGCATTTCTGACAAGTGCCTGGTGATGCCAATGCTGCTGGTCCAGAGATGATGCTCTGGAAACTGCTGCTTTGAAGCCATATATCCATCTGTCTGTGTATGTGGCTCTCCCCAGATGAAACCCATTAATTCTATCCACTTTGAAAAGTCAGTTTAATTACAGAACCCTGGGAAGGGCTCCTGAAGAAGCTGTCTTCTCTGCAAATTGTTCAGAATCTGTTCTTTGAGTGATTGACCGTAGTCTTTGCCAAACGATTTAGCTTAATTAATTTGACAGATACACTTCCACAGGGTGAATGTAAAGAGTGGTTGGTCTACATCCTCTTTAAAAGAGGAATCCATTATTTCTGTCTACCCGCGAAGAGTTGATTCCTACTGATTTCTTTGGGAGACTGTGTTAGAATTGTTTTCTAATAAATTAAAGCTAGTAGAAACAATTTTACAATATATGCAGCATGTATATAAAACGGTCAGGAGGTCTACGTCCTTTTGCCCTTTGATTTTTAATCTCTTTCTAAAAACCAAAAAAATAAATTGCCGTCAAGTAGATAGCAACCCTATAGGACAGAGTAGAACTGGCCCATAGCATTTCCAAGGCTGAAAATCTTTACGGAAGCAGACTGCCACATCTTTCTCCCGCGGAGCAGCTGGTGGGTTCAGATGGTTTCATCATCAACCTTTTGGTGCTTAACCACTGCACAACCAGGGCTCCTCTCTTTCTAAATAACCTGCTACAGTTAAAAGATGCATTAAGTACGGATACTCTAACTGCAAACAGAAGAGCAGCATCTTTAGTCTTTTCATTCATTGATTTATCCCCCCAAAATATTTTTCTTGTATTGGCAGAGCATTTTGTTGGTTCTTTACTTTCAGGACATTATCATTGTGTCTACTGAAAGTGCACAAGCATACAATGAAATGTGGATTTATTCGTTTAATGAGTGATTTTTTTTTTTTTGGCTGGGTTCTTTGGTTTTTTTTTTTTTTTTTTGTACTTTAGATGAACTTTTAAAGAACAAACTAGCTTCTCATTAAACAGCACACATACTGTTTTATGACATTGGTTAACAACCTCCCAACATGGCAACACTCTCCCTATTACCAACTTTCCTGTCCTCTCCTGCCTTCTAGTCCTTGTCCCTGGGCCGATGTGCCCCTTTAATCTCATTTTAAAATGTTTTATGGGCCTGTCTAATCTTTGGCTGAAGGGTGAACCTCGGGAGTGACTTCATTACTGAGCTAAAAGGGTGTCTTGGGGGCCATAGTCTAGGGGTTTCTTCAGTCTCTGTCAGGCCAGTAAATCTGGTCTGTTTTGTGAGTTAGGATTTTGTTCTACATTTTTCTCCAGCTCTGCCCAGGCCCCTCTGTTGTGATCCCTGTCAGAGAAGTCAGTGGTGGTAGCTGGGCACCATCTGGTGGTACTGGACTCAGTCTGGTTGAGACTGTGGTAGATGTGGTCCATTAGCCCTTTGGACTAATCTTTCTCTTGTATCTTTAGTTTTCTTCATTCTCCCTTGCTTCAGAAGGGGTGAGATTAGTGGAGTATCTTGGAGGGCCACTCACAGCCTTTTAGAACCCAGACGCTACTCACCAAAGACAGAATGTAGAACATATTCTTTATAAACTATGTTATACCAGTTGAGTTAGATGTTCCCCAAGACCGTGGTCCCCACAGCCCTCAGCCCAGCAATTTGGTCCCACAGGGAGTTTGGATGTGTCTATGGAGCTTGTATAAGGCAAAGTCATGGAAGCTTATTGAGTGATTTTTTACCACAACTGTCTGTGAGTCACTGTGCTTTATGTGAGGTATATAATCATGAGCAAAATTAAATGCTCTTATAAGCCTTGAGGAGCCCTGGTGTTGCAGTTAAGAGCTTGGCTGCAAACCCCCAAAAAAGGTTGGCAATTCGAATGTACCACCTACTCCCTGGAAACCTTATGGGGCAGTTGTACTCTGTCCTGTAGGGTCACTATAAGTTGGAATTGACTTGATGGCAACGGGTTTAGTTTTTGGTTACAGGACTTACACTCTCTGAGAGACTAACATTAATAAAAATTCACATATACATGTACACTTGTGTGTGAATCCTTTGATGACTGCTGCTCATGAGGAAATGCCTTGACAAACGAGGAGACATACAGAGGAAAGCTATTTAAATAAGGAAAAATTCATAAACATATCATAGGGGGATCACACAAAGAAACTAGAGGTGTTTTTCTGCGTAAGTGAGGACTTAGTGGGTCATGAATTGTCTTCAAGTAAAGAAAGCTGGCATAGCTACATACATGTAACATCACTTCACATCATCCCTGCTGATAACCTAGTAGCCTCCCGTGATTCCCATCTACATTTGCTTTATCATGTCTTATCTATCTAGCCATCCTTCTATCCAGTCATCAGCCCATCTTACATTTTGATGCATTTCCATGTAGTCTACAAACATCAGTCTATTTCACCCCTGTGCACTTTAGAACGCATACGTCAGTATATAGATTTTAGGAGTGAATCTGAATTTCTTTAAACAATGCAGGGGGAGGATACGTCATCCAATTTCAATCAGTTGATAGAACTTTAAGGCACAAATTGTGCCTGTACCTGTGGAAGCTCTTTCTCGAGGAAAAGGCTAGCTTGAATGAAGCTATACGCACTGCCCGTGTTTGTCTCAAAGTAGACTGCATTTCTGCTGGATGACGTTATGAATCTCACCATGAACTTTCTGGAGAAACTGATGACCTTGCCTCTTACCCATCTGGTGTCCACAACAAGATGCTTCTATCCTAACCATCTAAGTGGGAGGGATGGTACTTTTTCATAACTCACAAAAGACAAGACAAGGGCTGCATGATCCAACACCTCTAATAGCTCAGTCAGGACTTCTGGTATTTGAAAGACCCTTTAATTGCCATGTTGACCATTCAGTTAAATCCTGTAAATCCTGGTTCTCTATGGTTTGATCATCAGATCCAAATTGTCAACTCCCACCATGGCAATCTTCTCAGCTAGCATACCAAGTGGCATCCTCTCATTTTGTAAAACTGATCAAAGTAGCCTTTTCAGTTATCCTTTTATTGATACATTTGGAGTATATTTACAAGACACTTCTGTTCATTTTGAAAGTAGATGGAGTATAAATATTATGTTTTAAGTGTCCTGACTTTTAAAAATTCATCTCCAAGTATGTTTGGAAAGGAAACAATATTGTAATGCTTCCATTTGGCCACTAGAGGGCAGGAACCTACTTCCGTTGTGGCTTCTTCAACACTTTTCTCTCCAGCCTGCTAAGTAAAATCTAGGGCAACTGAAGTACTATCTTCCGAACCTTCTTTCCATGAAATTTGTCTGATTGAATTCTAAGAGTTTCTCAATTAAATTAAGAAAACATGACATGTCTAATTCTTTGTTGCCATAGTAATTTCCAGTATCATGTGACAGGAGTTCATGCTTATTTTATTCAAACTCTTAAAAAAGAATGTTTGACAAATGAAAATCATTGGTTTTTTACATTTAAGCTCACATGTTCATATAGTAGAAATTATTCAGTCTTTCACTCATGATGCCACAATGTTAAATTATAGTATCGCACTACTAGAAATGCTTTCTTGTTTTTCAGTTCTTGTATTTGACAACTTCATTTATTTAACTTTTCATATATGAAGGCTTTTTTAATGCAACAGAGTAAGCTCTTTGAGAATTATGATTAAATTCCTATCTCCCTCTATCTCAGTATCAAATTAAGTTACTAGTGCAGTTCCCTAAGTTGCTGCTATCATAGTATAAAGAGTGAGCTAGCACACATGGGGTCTCCATGAGCTGGAATGGACCTGATGGCAATGGGTTGGTACAGTAGGGAGGTCTTACACTTTGAACTCTAACACATATTCAATAACAGTTGTGCTCTTAACTGCGTGACCGCTTGCAAGGCACATGGCTTTGAATAAAGTCTTAAGGCTTTTAATAACATCTTTGATTTCTTTTGGAGCTGAGAGCCTCGTCCACCCTGACTGGCTGTGATGAGGCTGGTGTGCATAACAGCTTGTCTGGTTCGTGGTGCTCTGCAGCTGCTTCTGTTGTAAATCTCCGCTAGGTAAATGTTGTCAATTAAAATTGGTACATACAGCCCTTAGTTAGCAAAAATATTTAAACATCAGTCTGATATACTGGTCATTATAGATTCTCACTAAACTAATATATGAAATTGGTTTCTAGAAAATCTAAGACGGCCCTGACAAGTGTCATACTACACAGACCAAAAACTCGTTGCCATCAGGTTGATTCTGACTGATAGCAACACTGTAGGACAGAGTAGAATTGCCGCATAGGGTTTCCAAGGAGCAACAGCTGAATTCAAACTGCCAACCTTTTGGTTAGCAGTCGTAGCTCCTAACCGCTGCCTCACCAGGGCTTCCATACTACACACACACACACACACACACACACACACACACGAAACTAAACCCGTTTCCGTCAAGTGGATTCCAACTTATAGTGACCCTATAGGACAGAGTAGAACTGCCCCATGGAGTTTCCAGGAAGCACCTGGTGGATTTGAATTGCTGACCTTTAGGTTAGCAGCTGTAGCACTTAACCACTACACCACCAGGGTCCTTAGCCCAGTAAGCAATGTCCTCCTTGTGTGCCCTCTTCTTGCAGCTCCCTTCAGTTACAGGGGCAGGGAGGTGAGGTCGGCACACTATAGACTAGCTGGCCCCTGGCCCACTACATTTTCAGAACACCCTTTTCCCTTCAGCATTCCAGAATTCCAGGCAAACTCTGCTCCTCTGGGCAGAGGAGAGAGGTGGGCATCTGGTGGGCCAAATGTGGCTTGGAAATGTGTTTTGTTTGGCCTCCCAGTATTTTAAAATGGGGAGATTTCACATAAAAATTTTGTTTTCTAGCTTTTCTTGAAGCCTGGGCAACCATAGGCTGAAACTGAGCGGCGGCTGCCCCTTTACAGGAGCTGTCTCTCCAGCTCTGGACATGGCCTCGCTTTGCCCAGTTGTACTTCATTCATTTCCATTAAAAAAAAAAAAAACTGCTTGTAAATGTGCACCGTGAATGGCGCCCCCTAGGGCTGTGCAATGCAGCCCACCTGTGCACTGTAGATGCATTTCCTTTATGAATTTGGTGACCAAACATCTCTGATGTATTTCTCAGTCTTCTCAAGGGTTTCCCACAAACTCAAATGCCTGCAGGAGTCAGAGGCAGCCAAACTCAGTTCTAGCCGAATGTGGAAATACAGGCCCCATGTTGCCAAATCTGATTTTTCAAAAGAATGCAAGAATCCATTTTTTAATGCAAAATCTTAATTAAAAAAAAAATTGACAATTCTGGGTAGGTCAGAGTAAACATTTGCATGATCTTCATTAGGCCCATGAGCCTCTAGTTTACAATTTCTCACTGGTCAAAGAGAAATACATCATCCCTCGTCTCGGCATGATGACTCTAGGGAGAATTTCCTGAGAGATGTAATTAAATAATGCAGCCATACCAGAACTTACTTATACGAAGTAGCCATTTTCAAAAGATGGGGTTCCACCCTAGCAAGTAAGGGAAACTGTCTAGGTTACTTTTTCAGGCTCCTCCTCCAAACTTGATGTCCAGCTGTTGGTACCAAAGCCTGTCCCTTTCACCTCTATATCACCATCCCTGAGCAGCCTCACTTATGCCAGGTAGATAGGCAGAGAATATTTGTTTAATTGACATAAATTCTGCCATCGCTTCAAGCAGCTTTGGAACTCTCATCTTAAAGATGTTTGGGGGGATTAAAGCTACTTGTGACAATCAATGTCATTATTTTATCCTCATCTTACCTTTTATTAAAAAAATCTTATCCCTCAACATCTGCTATCTATTGTAACAAAATGTCACAATACTGGGTTCCAAATATTTTGAGATTATTTCCTATTTTTTTGTTTGTTTGTTGAATGTACTACAAAGTTGACCATTAAGCTAACCGCATTGTCAGGAAAGCTTGCCATGGGTGAGGAAGGCAGTTCTAAAAAAAGAAAAAAAAAGAGTTGCAAAGTATTATTAGCATCAGAAAGCATCATTAAAAAAGAATGTAATTACTAAGGCACTAGTGTTGAGGGGTGGAGTGAAGATTTCATAAGGTTAGATGTCTTTGTTATTATTATTCATTGGCATTGTTGTCCAAGCTTCAATGTTTTATTCATTTTATTTCATTCATGTATTTAACACACATGTTTTGGATTTACTCTGTGCCAGAAACTGTTTTAAGCCCTGTATGTATGTTCTTATTTAATCCACTAAATAACCTTACAAGATAGATAATATTTTGATCCTAGTAGATACATATTCTCATCTATAAAGATCAGGAAACAGAAGCACAAAAAATTAAGTGACTTGCCTGATATTACACTGGTAGGAAGAAGCCCTCGTGGTGCAATGGTTAAGCACTTGGCTGCCAACCAAAAGGTCAGAGGGTCAAACCCTCCAGCCACTCTGTGGAAGAAAAGACTTGGCCTCCTGTCCCCATAAATATTACAGCCTAGGAAACCCTATAGGGCAGCTCTACTCTGTCCTGTAGGGTCACTATAAGTCAGAATCAACTCAACAGCACACAACAGCAACAGAGAGTGGTAGGGCCAGGATTTGAACCTAGGCAAGTCTGGTTCCAGAATCTGTGCTCTTGACAACTTCCTCAATTAGCTATTGCTGCATAACAAGCAACCCCCAAACTTAGTAGCTTACAACATCAACCACTTTTAGGTTTTTCTGAGTCATTGGGTCAGCTGGGCAGTCTGTTGATCTGGACCAGTCTCAGCTGATCTTGGCTGGACTTACTCATCTACCTGTGTTCAGCTGGGGGCTGGCTGGTCTAGGAGAGCCTTGGCTAGGGTAACTCCACCCTTCTCCACGTGGTCTCTCATTCTTCAAGGCTCTAGCAGGGGGTCAGAGAAATACAGGAGAAATTCACAAGGTTTTTTCCAAGCCTCTGCTTGGGTCAAGTTCGCTACTCTTTCATTTGCCCAAAGAAAACCACATGGTCAAGTCCAGAGTGAGTGTGGGAGGGCACTACCAGAGGGTGTGGACATAGGAAGACATAAAATCCAGCAGTTGCATGAACTTACCCTTCCACAATCACGGTGCAACACCTTGCTGCTTTTCCCCTGCTTTCCAGCCAGTTTCAAATTTGATATCTCAGACTCCAAATGAGTTGTGAAATGCTACAAATATACCCTTATTCATTTAGGAATGCAATACAAGAATAATCAGGGATGAAAGGCTGTCTATGATTTCAGGCTGATCCTGGGGAAACACCATCAGAAGCTCCAAGTGAAGCCAGGACAACTCCAGCAGAAAATGGAGTGAATCACACTACATCGCTGGCACCCAAACCCCCCTCCCAGGCCCTCCACAGCCAGCCAGCCCCAGGTAAGCAACATGAGAAGAGAGCTGGATGACAGGACTATGAGTCTCTAGTTTATTCATGCCACTGGAGGAGGCAGCAAGATTCGGTTGGCTAAAGCATCAGCTGAGGAAGGATGCATGGCCTTAGGAGATACTTCTTAATGTGGAATGAATGAATGAATGATGGAGTGAATGGATGTATGCCAAGAGGAACTCATAAGTGGTTATCTGGCTGCAGTGATAACTCATGAAGACACAAAAAATTATTTAATGATGGATTGGCAGAGCTTGCGAAGAGTTGTTCAAGCAAATTATAAACATCAGTGCTTTTTAAGCACTTTCTTTACCCTGTCTCCCTCCATTAGGTTAAGTCCCTGCCAGGAATTCCTTTTCCTCTGTTTCTAACTTACTTTTCAAAAATATTGAGCCTCTGCAATATGCCAGGTGCTCTGCTAAGCCCTTTACATGGACTATCTGGTTTTGCCCTCATGTCCTTGTTGTTAGTTGCCATCACGTTGGTTCCGACTCATGGTGACTTTCTGTGTAATAGAACGAAACGTTGCTAGGCTCTGTGCCATCTTCATGGTCATCGGTGTGTTTAAGTCCATTATTGTAGCTGTTGTGTCAATCTATTTCGTTGAGGATTTCTCTTGCTTTCATTGGTCTTCTACTATACAAAACATGATGTCCTTTCTAGCAATTGGTCTTTTCTGAGGACGTGTCCAAAGTAAGCAAGCTGAAGTCTCGCCTTCCTCTCTTCCAAGGTGCAGTCAGCATTTGATTTTAAAAAGACTACTTGCAACAAATCACAGAGGGCACAGATACAGAGGCTGCCTAGACATATCCAAACAACTGAAGGGGTAAAAAGGCTTGGGACCATAGTCATGGGGACAACGTAGTCAACTGGCATAACATAGTTCACAAAGAATGTTCTACATCCTATTTTGGCAAGTAGGTTCTGGGGTCTTAAAAGCTTGCAAGCAGCCATCTAAGATACAACTATTGGTTTCTACTCATCTGGAGCAAAAGAGAATGAAGGAACTTAAAGGCTCAAAGAAGAAACTAGTCCTTGCAACTAATAGGCTATATGAATCACAGCCTTTTCTAACACGAGACCAGAAGAACTAGATGGTGCCCGACTACCACTACTGACCGTTCTGACCAGGGACATGACAGGAGGTCCCAGATAGAATGGGAGAAAAATATAGAATAAAACTCAAATTCCTAAAAAAAGCCAGACCTACTGGGCTGATAGTAACTAGAGGAACCCCCAAGACTATCACCCCAAGATACCCTTGGAACTTGGAATTGAAGCTATTTCTGTAGGTCACCTTTAAGCCAAATAACAGATTGACTTATAAAATAAAAATTACCACCTGTGAGTAATGTGCTCCCTTAAACAATGAGCTATATGAGCTCAAACAGTCAAAATTTACCCAGAAACAAAGGTGAGAAGGCAAGGAGAGGAAGGGAAGCTAGATCAATGGAAACAGAACAAACAGACTGGAAATAATGAGCATACTGACACATTGTACAAATTGTAACCAATGGCATGGAATAATTTGTATAAAAATCGTTAAAGGGGAAACTTTCTAACTGTGTAAATCTTCACCTAAAACACAATAAAATATTTAAAAAAAAAAAAAAGACTACTTGCCATTCCTGATTTTGCCAGAAGATGGCAATAGCATTGCCTAGGTTGGACTTGTTAAGCCAGCCAGTAGTTTTGATTTTAAGGGAAGAATGTGCTTTTCTCTCCCTATAAACAGAACATAAAATTTCACATTTAATTCAGTGTGCCTCAAAGTTGCAAAAATGAAGACCTTTTCTAGAATACTTTTTTAGAATATTCTCTCCCACAATTTGTAATTTATCCATAAAGAGACTTTGACTCAAGGACCAAACATTGTGGTTTTATAAAAAATAAAATGCAAAAAGGAAGTTAAAGAAGACAATTTATTTTGTCTATTTATTGCAGGTTCTGTAAAGGCACCTGCGAAAACAGAAGATCTTATTCAGAGTGTCCTAACAGGTAAGTATTACCCTCCCCATGGAATTATTGAATATTGCTCAGTATAAGCCTTTAGAGGAGAGGAGACTTCTGTTCGTCTCTGGAGAATAACGCCAATATTATTTCTTCTCGGAAAAAAGCTACAGACATACAGCCCTAGTTTAGGCTGAGTAACCTGATGTAATTACAGAGAAGTAACCTGACTTGTTAGATAGGACCCTATCAGGATAAAAACATAATTTCACAAGATACCTATTTTAGAAACAAAGTTTCCTACTGGAAACGTGGCCCATTGATGAGGAACACATGTTCTCCCAAAGTGCTGACAATAAGCTGTATTTTCCACATGCAGGATATGATCCTTTGTGACCACAGAATACATCAAGTTTGAGAGCTGTGATTCGGTTTGGAAATATTTTATATTTGGCTAGTTACATAAACTAGTATAATTGAAATTGGTACAAACTTTCTTTAATACACTTAGTAATATGTATTAGAGTCTTAAAAATATTTAAAGTACTTGGCCCAATACACAACAAAATGTATATACATGTTTACCAAGAGCAGCACCATTGATAAGAGCCAAAAACTGTTAGCAATATGTCCATCGAGAGCAGGGGAAATAAAGAAACTGTGGTATATTTCCACCACAGAATAGTAGACAGCTACAGGAGTAAGTAAACCACAGTCACACACAACAATATGGGTAAAACCCACATACATAATGTTGAGGAAAGGAAAGCAGACATGAAAGAGCGTGAAGTCCAAGAACAGGCAAAACTCATTCATGCTGTTAGAAATCCAGGTTTGGATTATACTTGATGGCAGACAGGAACCAAAGGAGGGTTTCTGGAGTGCTGGTAATATTTTGATTTTGATCTGGGTGATGGCTATTGAAGCACATCCATTTTGTGAGAATTTATAGGACTGGACATTTATGATTTGTGTACTTACATTTCACCAAAAGCCGAAGTAAAATACGCATAGAAACAAAACTTGAGGAACATATTTAAAGAAAAAAAAAAACATGTTTTTAAAGATTGAGTTCCATGGGGAACACAATTCAGTATTAAAGAATGAAAGAAGACACAGAAGTTTACATAGAGCAGGACTCCAACGTTATTTAAAAGTACGCAAACAGACAGGAGACACTGGGTGCACACCAAGAGATTAGCAGAGGTTATCTCTGAGTGGTTTGCTCTTGAGTGATGTTTTTCTCTTTTACATAAATGGACATCACTTTTATACCTAAGAGTGTATTCTAAGAGTAGCCTTTCAGTCACAGATTTTTAATCATAGGTCGGAACATTTTGGCCCGTGTTGATAAACTCCCCACAGTTGATGTGCTGCAAACCATTCTTAAAGAAGTAGGACTGAATGTATCACCAACAATACAGCAGTTTCTTACGATTATAAAGTGTTAATATAATAAGCTATTATGCAACCATAATGAATCAACTGGGGCCTAAGGGGAACCATTAAATAAATGTAACTGATTCTCTCCCCAGCCTCCTCCGTCCCAAAAGGAATCACATGTCAGGAGAACAGACACATTAAAAAAAAAAAAAAAAAAAAAAAAAACAGGAAGAAGAGAAAAGAAAGCATATTTCGGTTGCTTAACGACCTTAGCACTTAGGAACGTAAATTACTATTCTGACTTTAGTGTTTATCCGCTAGCTATCTCGTCTTCTATTCAGGTTTGTTGTTATTCGTGGCATGTACTATTGTTTGAATCTCCTAATAGTTGTAAATATTTCTGGTAACATTTTTAGTTCCCAGAAAAAGGAAATTCAAATCAAAGGATGGACACATGTGAACTGTGACTTAATCTAGGTTCAAATAAATGATAATTCAATGATGCTGAGACATCATCAATTGTAAGGCACCCGTGGTTCATATATCGCTAAGAAAGAAAACACTGATGGCAAACTCAGACACCCTGTCGGCTGTGAGAAGTGTCCAAGTTTCAGAACTGTTATAGTATAAAAAAGGGCATATTCTAGAATTGATGACATATGTCAATACAAGACAAAATGTTTTAAGGTCAGGCTTTGTGACATTAAAACTTTTCTTAGTGCAACCAATGTCACAAAACAATATATGTATTAGTTGTTTAATGAGAAACTAATTTGCTCTGTAAACCTTCATCTAAAGTACAATTGAAAAAAAATAAGCAGGATATAAGAAAATAGAATTTATTCCTCATCATTTCATTTCCAACATTGTATTTATTTTATGTGTCAATCAAAAGTACCTTCAAAAATAAAAAGAGAAAGAGAAAAAAAATTCTTAGCATTGGATAAAATACTATGTATTCGCCACTAACCCTTATGGTGACTTTGTGTAAATTAGATTGAGAGACCTTCTCTCAAGACATTTTACTGCTATGTACTGGAACACTGTTGTGATAAATACACAAATATACAATGTCTATACATGATGGTGCTCTTTTGTGGCAATGCTGCAGAACCTGTACAATCGCTTGTCAAGCCTCTTGCAGGCATAGTGCCAGCACCCGTGTTAAATAGTCTCCGTGAGTTATTTTATTTCATCATCACAACAACCCTATAAAGTAGTGGAAGTTTTATTGTCCTTAAGGTGGATGCTGTTCATGCCCCACCCAGATCCCCTTTACCACCTGGTGCACCATCTGCTGGCTTCGGTGAGCACTGGCTGCTAACAGCTCACAATTTTGCCCTTCTGGGGAGAGTTGCCCTCAGACAAAAGGAAGCCCCCTCATTCTGGAACTCCTGCCTCCCCCACTGACTGTCCCAACCCTACAAGGCCAACCTCCTTGCCTCAGGGTGAGACCAACTCTGTGGTACAGTTTGTACCCGAGGGCTCCCTGAGGGATCAGGCTGAGCTGTCTGCTTCCCTCGATCTCCTTTTCCTGAGAGTCCCCCTCGGTAAATCCCTTGTAAACCAGTCCCCATCTTGCACCCTGCTTCTAGGTAATCAAAACGGAAAAAAATATAAATAAATCGCAAATGAGAAAGTTAGGGCTTTGAGAAGTTCAGTAACTTGGTCACAGAGTTAGCACATGGAAGGGCCAGGCTGGAACTCAGATATGTTTGACATCAAAGCTGTGTTCTTAAGCACCCGTTGACCCTACTTCTCAGACAAATGCTCACAAGTGGCTGCCGCGCTTCTGTGCATCTGTGCTTGTGGTCCTTCCATGTCCATAAGCTCTTATCATCAATTCCCACAGAAGTGGAAGCGCAGACTATTGAAGATCTAAAGCAACAGAAATCATTTGTGAAACTGCAAAAGAAGCACTACAAAGAAATGAAAGACCTGGTGAAGAGGCACCACAAGAAGACCACTGACCTTATCAAAGAACACACTACAAAATACAATGAAATTCAGAATGAGTACTTGCGAAGGAGGGCAGCCTTGGAAAAGACTGCCAAAAAGGACAGTAAGAAAAAGTAAGTGAATAAGTGTTTTTTACTTGTTTGCTTTATAATGTGAAGGAAGAGAGTCCTTTACGTGGTTTTTGATACTTTAGATGCTATATTTAGACCTATACCACCACAAAACCTTGTGGGGAAGCTCTACTCTGTCCTGTAGGGTTGCTGTGAGTTTGAATTAACTGGACAGGAATGGGTTTTTTGGTATAGCACCACAAGAAGGAAAGCCATCGGTGATGCTTAATATTATGTGTCAGCTTAACTAAGCCATGATTCTCAGTATTAGGTAATTATTCTTCATTTTGTAATCTGACGTAAGGGCAGTATCCTTGGGGGTGTGGCCTGCATCCAATATATATGGGCTTTCTGGCAAAGCTCACTCACTCTCGATCCTGCGTCTGACTCATCAACCTCTGACTTCCAGTTCTTGAGACATGAGCCAGCAGCCTGCCACCTGGCCTGCAGATTTTGGGATTTGCCAGCTCCCGCAACCCCATGCGCGAGCAGCCTTTTCCCCTGATCTGCTGATTTGGGGATTTTGCAGCCCCCACAACCACATGAGTCAGGAGAATCCCCCAGCCTGATGCCTGACTCATGGATTTGGGACTTGCCAGCCTCACACCTGCATGAGCCATCTCCTTGAAATAAATCTATCTCCCTATATATATTTATGGAGCCCTAGAACTTAGTGGTGCAGTGGTTAAGCACTCCACTGTTAACCAAAAGGCTGACAATTTGAACCCACCAGCTGCTCCTTGGAAGCCCTATGAGGCAGTTCTACTCTGTCCTATAGAGTCGCTATGAGTCAAAATTCATTCGATGGTAACAGGTTTGGGTTTTTCTGTTTGTTGTGTTATATACGTGCTTCACTAATTTTACTTAGAGAACTCAGCCTAAGGCATCACCCAACTCCCTCCATTTTCTACAGCTCTTGAGTCACTTCAGTTCAGTTTTGCTTGTGGACTGAATTTCTTTATTTGATGAAATTCTAGGACTAAATATGCAGTAAGTCCCTTCTCTTGAGTTCCAGCTCGTGGCCCCAATACCAGTTGGCTGGCTCTCCACATTATAGCTGCCAGCTTGGCCAGTATCAATTTTTGCCATGTACCTAGAGCCTAGTAGAAGAGGTACCTTGTCTTGTAAGAAAGAGAAACCTTAGCTAATCTTTGTTTCTCCTTCTGAAACTCACAAAGCTCTGACCAGGAGACTCGACTCCTGTGTTTGGGCCTAGGAGTCTCTCCATAACCTCAGGTACACCGACCTTGATGGAGAGAATCTTTAGTATCCATACACTATGAAGCCTATGAAATTACATTGCCCCAAGAAATTTGCTCATTTGCTTTCCCAAATTTTATGAGTCTACTCTTCTAAGTTTGGATTTCTGCAGTTTCCTCAAACATCTTTCCTAGGCTTATGGTACGAACTTGTTGTGGACAATAAATGGTATATTGCAGCATGAAGTTCCCTTACCGACAGTGTTTTTTTTTTTTTAATTTTTATGATAAGGAAGTAAAACACAGTCACATTTAATTGTGTTGTTCCTTTAGAGCACAACAAATCCTTGCCTTCTTCAGGATCTTTTTTTGCTAACCATCAAAAACATTTTTTATTAATTTTTTTTTTTTTAGTTATTTAGCGAGCACTAATGGAGCCCTAGTGGCACAGTGGTTAAGAGCTCAGCTGCTAACCAAGAAAGTCTGCAGTTCGAATCCACCAGCCGCTCCTTGGAAACTCTGTGGGGGAAGTTCTACTCTGTCCTATAGGTCGCTATGAGTCAGAATTGACTCGATGGCAATGGGTTTGTTTGGTTTTTTTTTTTGTTATAATATAGCATGATGTGAAGCATTGTCCCCAAAACTTTACAAAACATGGACTCATATCATTTTTTCAAATAAGATGTCATTTGTGATATTAACAAGTGTCCAATATAGAAAATTTAAAATTCACCGAAGTATCCTTTGGTTCTATTTCAGTGTGTTATAGTACTGTAATGAATTATTATACTATCACAGAAGTGAGAAAGTCCTTTTAAATGGTTTTAAATTATCGCTCTACTTATGTTTCTGTAACTACGGTATACAAATCTCTCTTATCACCAGTTATCCAGATTTTTTTATCTTGTCTAGCACATGGACATAATATGATCACAGTCAATGCAGTGATCTTCACAGCTGTGGAAAATCATGTCAGGAATGGATTGTGCAGTTATTCAAGGCTGTTTTGGAAACATCATCATCCTCTTTCTCATTAAAGAGTCCTAAGAGCTTGACTTGCAACAGTTGGCACCGAGAAATAAAGTTTAATTCTCTATCTACAAATTTTATAAATCTCCCTGAAGCTGTCAGCATGGAAGCTACCAGCCCAACAAGCTAAGAGTCAGACAGACTCTATTCCGTCCTCCCTTTCACTTCCCTTTCTGAGTAATCTTTCGATGCTGGGTTATAGAGAAGTAGAGACGTGTTTTTCAGACACATGTGATCGAACATGTGCTTAACTTAAAAGCATAATCAAAACACAGCATTCGAGTTCTAAGAAACAGCAAACTCATAGTTTATTAGAGTTGGAGCCGCCGTACAGGACAACTAGATGAAATTTGTTACTTCTTCAAGGAGGAAATTGAAGGCTACCAGGGTTAACATTTATCAAGAGTAAAACAGCCAGCTCGGGCAAAGCTTGGCCTGAAATTCTTCCAAATTCCTGTCTTAGCAATATTTATGGAGTCATACATTAATTTACTTGTTTATTTATAAGCCATATTCTGCAAATTTCCGAGAGAGTATTGAAGTATAACTTATCATAGAAGTTACCAGTTGCTAATTCTGACTCAGACAGCAATTTTTTTTTTTTTTAAATCAGAGAAAACAAGAATGTAGAAAGCCTACTAAAATAGTAAAAGATAAACAAAACTCACACAGAGGAACACCAGCCATCGAGACTTGTGCTGTCCAGTGGGGGAGCCACTGGTCACATGTGGTTATTAAATCTTTGAACTGTGGCTAATTGGAATTGAGATGTGCTAGTGGCATAATGGAAACCCGGGTTGTGTAGTGGGTAAGAGCTATGTCTGCTAACCAAAAAGTCTGCAGTTCAAATATACCAGGTGCTTCTTGGAAACTCTGTGAGGTAGTTCTACTCTGCCCTATAGGGTTGCTATGAGTCGGAATTGACTTGACAGCAACACATTTATTTTTTTGGTTTTAGTGCCATAGTGGTTAAGAACTTCAGCTGCTAACCAAAAGGTCAGCAGTTCAAATCCACCAGGTACTCCTTGGAAACCTTATGGGGCAATTTTCTACTTTGTCCTATAGGGTCGCTATGAGTCAGAATGGACTGGATGGCAGTGGGTCTGGGTTTTTTGGGTTTTTTTTTTTTGTAAGGCAAATACACACCAGATCTCGAAGACTTCATTAAAAAAGAAAAGCATGGAAAAATCTCATATTTTAATATTGACTTCTATAGATTTTATGTGAATTGCACATTGAAATGTTAATATTTTGGATACATTAGGTTAAATAAAATATATTATAAAACATTTCCCTTTTTTAAGGTGGCTACTAAAAATTTAAATTACATATGTGACTCATGTCATATTTCTATTGGACATCATTCAGTATCATTTCTGTTCTGAACACTGAATTTAGCTATTAGCTTCTGAGAAAAGGAAATATGGGCTACATCATTTTCCTTATCTGATTAAAGGAAATTTGCTTGCTCTTCAAGAGAGATAAGCATTTTCCTGGTATTAAATCACAAAGGAATGTATCTCTTACGCAAGCAGCATTAGGCAACAGAGAGGTAACGCCTTCAACCCTGTTTCTACAGAAGATGCTCAAACATTCTCCATTTGGTTATTTTTTTCATTCTGTCCCTCAAAAATAAAAATATCCCTAACCTCCCAGTATTCAAAGATACAAAAGGAGAAGCTTTTCTTCAGGAGGATGTCTGTCCATCCCATCTCTCTTGATATACAATATAAATAAATAAATAAACCGTTGCCAATTTCAACTCTCAACAATCCCATGTGTGTCAGAGTACAACGGTGCTCTGTAGGGCTTTCAGGGGTTGGGAGTAGATCACTAGGCCTGTCTACTGAGGTACCTCTGGGTGGACTCAAACCCCTAACCTTTCGGTTAGCAGCCCAGCAAGTTAACCATTTGCGCTACCCAGGGTGCAAATAGATACACAATAAAAAAAATAAAAAGCCCATGCCATCGAATCAATTCTGACTCATAGTGACCCTATAGATAGATACACAATAAAATCCTAAAAATACCTAAGTAATGAGTGGATAACATCATGGCCATTGGATTTTTTTCTTACTTAAATATCCATCAACTCAGTTGGGTCTTCCACAGAAGGTGAAGAGCAGGTCACTCAAAGATACCTTCTGTCCAGACACTGGCACACAATGATTCTGTGGTGTTCTCAAGAGTGGAGGGTCTGGCTGGCTGCTTCTCCCTTAGCTGTATGTCTTCAGGCAAATCTCACTGCTTCACCTCCATGCTGTGTCTCACTGAGTCCCCAGTTCCTCAAATGTAACTGGAGATGATGATAGCTACTTGTTGGGTTGTTGTAAAAACCAAGCATCAGGTACAGGGGGCCTGGCACGTGTAGAGTGACCAGTAAACGAAAGTTGCTCTTGCTGCTGCCACTGTGGTGGCTGTATGTTTATGCTCTGGCCCCACTGACTTCCTGCTCCAGAACTGATAAATAGCCTTGTGTTCCCACCAAAATGGCTGCCTCAGCTCTGCAGTGTAATTCTAATATATCAGGACCTATGAGCCTTGTGCAGTGTTCATTCTCATTTGACATTGCACATAAAAATGCAAATGGAAACTGATTTTCAGAGAATTCTGCATCCTTTCTTGAACATAATAAGATCCTAACATCAGTTTCAACCAATTGCCTTTTCTATGTGACATCACTGGTGCTGGCGGAATTCACAGAGAAAGCAGAGGGTGGCGCAGAGGTTAGGAGCTTGGCTGCTAACCAAAAGGTCAGCAATTTGAATCCAACAGCTGCTCCTCAGAAACTCTGTGGGGCAGTTCTACTCTGTCCTGTTGGGTCACTATGAGTCAGCCTCGACTCGACAGCAATGGGTTTGGGTTTTTTTTTTTTTTTGTTTACTTCTAATCAGCTCTGCCGCTAACCAAAAGGTTAGAGGTTCAAGTCTACCTAGAGGCACCTCAGAAGAAAGACCTGGTGATTTACTTTTGAAGTATCAGCCACTGAAAACTCTGTGTATCACAGTTTTACTCTGACACACTTGGGGTCCCATGAGTCAGAATCGACTTGATAATAATTTTTTTTATTATCCTTATTAATCTCTCTGCCAGTTCCACCTGACTGCACATGAAAAATGTGCTGGCTATCTTAGAAGGTGGTTTAGTCTTCTTTCTGGAGAGGGGTTTCATATAAATTAAAAGACTGAGCCCGTTCTTGGTAACCTATCCTCAATATTTCGTTTGCTGTTCTATTGTGTAGTAATATGGAGTAGATAGCATTAGTCCTAAGCTTCTAAATATCTGTATGATTGACTGTGAGTGATGCAAAAAAAGTCACCTTTCACAGAGTAAGAACCCAGGAAATATTTGCAAAGTGAACAAATGCATCCTCCTTCCTCTTGTAACCTAAGCAGTTTGAAGAAAGTACCATTTAGGGTTGGTAGAACCCCAAAGAACCTTATTTTAACAACATGTTCTTGCTATTAAAAGGTATTGTCAAGAAAGGGAATGGTCAGCTGGGAACCTACACGTGGCATCTGAACATACTCTCTGTTTTCATTCTGCATCACCCTGGGTGCAAAATGAGGCACCTTGCAACTCCCCCAACAGAATCCACTCTATTGGAGTTTACTGAAATTTTTATAAAGGAACTGTAGCTGGCAGTACCAAAACCCGTTGCCATCAAGTCGATAACGACTCTATAGCGACAGAGTAGAACTGCCTTAAGGATCAGCTGGTGGATTTAACCTGCTGAACTGTTGGTTAGCAGCCGAGCTCTTAACCACTGCACCATGAGGGCTGCAGCTGGCAGTAATCATGTTTAAAAAAATACAAAACATTAAAACCTTAAAAATCCTTATTAGACACTGTTTTGCTTTTTTTTCCCCCCAGAGTGAGAGTTATCATTGTCGCCACCCCCACCCCCAGGTCTCCCAGCCTCCTGGCTTTTCTTTCTGCCCCTTCTTCTTTCTTAGGGCAACACAATTTCCATGCCCCTTCTGTGTTTGTTGTTATTAGGTACCGTTGAGTTAGTTCCGACTAATAGAGACCCTATGCACAACAGAATGAAACACTGCCCAGTCCTGCACCATCCTCAAAATTGTTGCCATTCTTGAGCCCATTGTTGCAGCCACTGTGTCAATCCATCTCGTTGAGGGTCTTTCCCTCTTTTGCTGACCAAGTCTGATGTCCTTCTCCAGGGACTGATTCCTCCTGACAACATGTCCAAAGTATGAGACATAGTCTTGCCATTCTTGCTTCTAAGGAGCATTCTGGGTATACTTCTTCCAGACAGATTTGTTCACTCTTTTGGCAGTCCATACCTAAACATGGTTCTGTGTTTGGAGACCCTCTATGGTTTGAGCTTGTCCTTGGGGACGCACCCTCTACCACAAGTGGCTAATTAAAATATTCATTTCCTAACAAACCTGTTCTCTCTCTAGGAGGAACCCTAGTGAATGGAAATCCCTCTACCTTGTTAAGACCTGCAACCTCTGTAATTAACCTCTGTGTCTTTGCAGATCGGAACCCAGCAGTCCTGATCATGGTTCATCAACGATTGAGCAAGACCTTGCTGCCCTAGATGCTGAAATGACCCAAAAGTTAATAGACTTGAAGGACAAACAACAGCAGCAGCTGCTTAATCTTCGGCAAGAACAATATTACAGTGAAAAATACCAGAAGCGGGAACATATTAAACTGGTAAGCCCAAGAAACTTGATTTATGTTTGCAGGGCTGGAGCCCTCTTTTCCAAAGAAAATGTTCAATGCTCTTTGAGAGCTTAAATGGAGACGGGACAGGTCTGGCTAGCAATAACTTGGGACTCAATATAGGGTACATGGTGTCCACCACACTAATATTATGAGCCCACTATTCTGACACCTTTAACAAGCTTCTCTCTAATCCCAATGACACTGTATTGCTTTTATTTTCACTAACTTATATTTGGGTTATAATAGTTCTTGGGAATGTTTGCAATACCCCCCCCAAAAAAATGCTTATATCATTGTTTAAGAATATTAGGAACATGCTGAAAATATATTTTCACATTTTTTTGTATAACTAGCCTTTGCAAGAACTCAAAATATCATAGAGTCTACTCTCCTGCATTTAGAAAAGTCAGTATCTAAATGGCCGATATGTAATGTTATCCGTGCAATTCCTGAGTCTCCCTGTGAAATGAAACACCATCATCTCCAGTAATTATCAGTTTATCCTCCAAAAAATATTTTCTAATGAATGGTGGCTTTCTCTCCATTGTTACTGATGCCTTGACCCATAGTAGCAACCTAATAAATATTTGGGGGTGGAAAGATTAAATAAATCTAGCAATCAAGTGGTCTTGAAACCAAGCTTATATCTAAAACAAAATAAATGAGAGAGCTTGATAGAATTTAAGGTAGTGGACCCAAAGCAAATGGACTCTTTGAGGTATCTGTGTGACCTGTCCATGTCTTTGCTGAGGACTCTGTACATATAAGAGAATTCAGTGCAGTTCTGTTGTCCTAGTACTGGCTCCCTAATGACAATATGCAAAGGAGCTGCATTAAAGTCACATGAAGAACTTACCAAAAATCAGATTCCATAAGATCAGTTATTCTTAACTTGAGTGTGCATCAGAATCAACTATAAGGCTTGCTAAAACACAGACTGTTGGACTCAAAACCCAGAGTTTTCAGTTCAACAGGTCTCTGGCAGGGCTGGTGTTGTCACTGCTTCTATTCCCTGGACCACACTTTGAGAACCTCTGCATGAAAACTAAATGTGAGGCTCAAGAATTTAAATTATATTTAAATTATTAAAATATATAAATATTATATAGTTAAATTTTATGAATTCAAAATTATCCATCCATTTGTATTTATATCAACACCCATGGGAGCAGTGGCAAGAAATCAAACAACATGTCACATTGGGCAAATCTGCTACAAAAGACCTCTTTAAAGTGTTAAAAAGCAAAGAAGTCACTTTGAGGACTGATGTGCACCTGAGTCAAGCCATGGTATTTTCAGTTGCCTCATATGCATGTGAAAGCTAGACAATAAATAAGGAAAACTGAAGGACTGATGTTGAATTATGGTGTTGGCAAAGAATATTGAACGCTAGAAGAGCAAACATGGACTGCCAGAAGAACAAACAAATCTGTCTTGGAAGAAGTAGAGCCAGAATACTTCTTAGAAGAGAGGATAGCAAGACTTTGTCTCAAGTACTGTCTTAGTCTGGGTTTTCTAGAGAAGCAAAACCAGTGGAGCCTATAAATATATTTAGGCAGAGATTTATATCAAAAAATGGCTCATGCAGTTTAGGGGCTAGAAAGTCGCAGAACTGTGGGTTAGGCTGGAGGCTTCTCCTGAATCATGTAGTTGCAGGGGCTGGCAAACCCAAAATTAGCAGGTAAACTTTGCCAGAAAGCCCACCTATACTGGATACAGGCCATACCCGCAAGGAAATCCCTTTCAGCTGATTGGCTACTCACAGTAGATCCCATCACGGAGGTGATCGCCTTCGATCAGATCTCATTATGGAGGTGATTACATCATTACATAGCTGCCAAACTACATCACAACTGCCAAACCACTGATAGTCATGGCCTAGACTGGATTAGAGAGAAGCTTGTTAAAGGTGTCAGAATAGTGGGCTCATAATATTAGTGTGGTGGACACCATGTACCCTATATTGAGTCCCAAGTTATTGCTAGCCAGACCTGCCCCGTCTCCATTTAAGCTGTCACACAACCCTAACCATCACACACACAACCCTAACCATCACATGTACTTTGGACATATTATCAGGAGGGACCAGTCTCTGGAAAAGGACATCATGCTTGGTAAAGTAAAGGGTCAGTGAAAGAGAGGAGGACCCTCAACAAGATGGATTGACACAGTGGCTGCAATGATGGGCTCAAGCATAGCAACAATTGTAAGGATGGCACAGGACCAGGCAGTGTTTTGTTCTGTTATACATAGGCTCACTATGAGTCGGAACTGACTCAATGGCACCTATCAACAACAGCAACAATTTAAATTTATATGTCTATTAAATATATATCTATTAAATAGACCAAAAACCAAACCCATTGCTGTCAAGTCAATTCCGACTCATAGCAACCCTATAGGACAGAGTAGAACTGCCCTATAGGGTTTCCAAGACTATAATCTTTATGGAAGTGGACCTCCATATCTTTCTCCTGCAGAGTGGCTTGTGGATTGGGACCACAAACCTTTCTGTTAGCAGATGAGTGCTTAACCACTGTGTCACCAGGGCACCATCATTCAAACCTTACTATATCTGAGTCTGACTTCCAACTTACTGTAACTGGTCTGAATTCCAGCTACCACCAGCTGTGTCTGTTTGCTGAAGACTTGCTCTGCCTACTCAGGGCAGGCTAGAAAAAAAAAAAACAAAAAACTAGTGCCATCGTTTAAGTTCCTGGGAATTCACACATTTGGAAAGCAAACCTCATATGTGCTAACTGGATCTGTTATTTAAATACCCCATCTTCCTCACCCCTCTGGGATAGCTCCGAAGAGCACATTGAACACTGTTCCCCAGACTTTCCCAGTGGAATTAAGTTGCAGGTGCCCACAGAAGGAATTGGCTTGGTAATGTTTCCTTTATTGACTTCCTTCCCTTCCCTGTCTCACTTCTCCACTCGCATACCAGTGTTTCCTGGGATCTCCTCCCAAATAATCTACTTGTTCTCAAATCCTTGCTTTTGGGGGAACCATGGACTGCCCATTTGCAATGGTTTTTAGCAAAATATGCTTAATAGCAAAACTGGACAAAGGATAAGCAAATCTGACTCATAAGGCACTAGAATTTCAACCTGTGCTTTACAATGATCATTATGTAAGTTGGCAATAATTATATTTACATTATATAGAGGTACTAAAATCCCATTTATAAAGATTTCTTCCACACAGGAATTTACTACTTTCTTCATCCATCTCCATCACTTCCCGTAGAATATTCTGGAAGGGCTCATCTTTGTCATTGGTAACTATGTTTTTTAAGAGCCTCCTACTCAACAGGCATCATGCGTTGGAGGAGCAGCAGGATACTCTGAGGAGGAATGTAGGGTATTAGATCAGAGAAATGGGACTCTTGTGGGGAACAGATCTCTTAGGGTATCGTAGGCATTTATAAGACCTTTGTATTTTACTTGGAGTGAGGCAGCAGCTGTAGGAGGCTTTAAAGCAGAGGACTGGCATGATCTGAAGTTATTTTTACAAAGACAGCTCTGGAATGGTGCTATCCAATATGTGGTAAATTAGTGTCACCCCTGAAAAGGGAAGTCCCAAAGCATAGTTCAGTCAAATATCCCAATGGGTTAAAGAGTTGTGATATCTTCCAGCAGATGACTGACGTTTACTAACAAGGTGGATGTTACTTAGAAGTCTAGACAATCCATGCATAATCACCTGGAGTTTCCACAGAGCCCCAAACTGCGGGCAAGACAACATTCAACAAAAGAGACCTGCCAATTCAGAAGAGACGTAGCAGGGTAAGAGGAAAGCCCAATACGAACAGGAGATTCCTGAAACAAGAATTCAGAGCACAGATGAAAACAGAAGCCCAGACATCCCAGAAAGGCCTCTTAGGTAGAAGGGGACCCGGACTGGGGAAATGGAGTGCAGATATCAAGAAAAGAGCTCCAGAATCTCAAGGTCCCAGGAAAGATACCCGAGCATGGTACCATATTGAATCCCAATGGATAAGGGTGTGGAAAGCTGCTTAATGGCTTTTCTCTTGGAGGAAGAGATTGGTTGGGAACTGGAGAAGACCAAGCTGAGCTTGCAGATGGGAAGATCCCAGTCGCGGGTCTGCTGGAGCAAGGGAGGTGATGGAAATCCTGCTGGAGATAGCAATCCCAGAATATGTCCTTCAGCTCCCTCCTCCCTAAGAAGGAATGTGTGTATTTTTTATAAAAGCTTTGAAGAGTTTTCGGGAAAACATGAATACATGTGCGTGCCAGCCTGGCCCTTTCAGCCTAAACTACTTAACTTTTCTCTACTCTGATTGTGGATTTGAGTTCAGTAAAACTCTAATGCCCTTTGAGCACACTTACATGGACCTTTGTTAAGAAGGCTAAGGCCCAAATGCCTTGGATTGAGAAGCACACACAGTTTATTTTCTGGCCATTTTAGGAGAACCACAATTTAAAATACATGCCTTCCGCTGAGACATGTGTACCAGTACATCCTATCAACCCCATTCGTAATGCCAGGAAATCTTTTGATGGAAAGGCACCCAGAAATGTCAGTCATACCTTTGGTTATGGTTCTGAATAGTCAACAGGCTGCCCTGGCTAGATTAGACAAGCAGAAGTGTAATTAAGAAGTGAGTAGGCACTAGGTAAGAAGAAGCATTTGGATGATGAGGAAAATTAAGCAAAAGATACGTCATCTCCCAAAAATGGTTTTGAGGATTAAATAGAAGCGTGCTTTGGTTAAGGATCATACATTGCAAATGTTGGTGCCTACAGTTCAAGGATCAAGAAAGAAACTCAGCATCCATGAGCTCCCTGTCAAATGTTTATCAAAAACTTAATATTTGCAAAATGTTCTGATAGACACAATGGGAAAAAGGTAAATAAGATGTGATCACCACACTCAGTGAGCAACGAATGGTTATAATACCACTTGAACAATGCGATAATAAAGATTTGGCAAATTGATATGAAAGAACAGATATGGGAACAATTTGTAAGTAATTCTCATAAGAAATATAAAACTTACACCAAGCTTCATAGACTCCATAGCTCTGATGAGTTTTTTTTATCTGTCCAAACAAGGAGCTGTACAGTCTGATTTCTCAGATGGTTCTACAGCCAGTCACTCAAAGTATGGTCCCCAAATTCAGAGCATCACCACCACCTGGTATCTTGTTAGGGATGCAGAATTTCAGGTATCACCCCAAACCTGCAGCATGAGAATCTACATTTTAATAGGACGCCAGCATGACTTGTCATGTTGAAGTTGAAGAAGCGCAGTTTTAGAACCTATCAATCCTTGTCTTTGTTCAAATTGTGCTTTAGAATAAGCCTAAAACTCCTTTTAATTGAAATGGGAAATACACTGAGCTTTCCATTACTCATTGCTTTGTCATCAAGATAGATGTATATCTACTGGTGACAAAGTCACAGGTCCTGTGGAAACCACTCTTGTGATTTCCTGCCTATATTCGTAATAGGGAAACCCTAGAGGCATAGTGGTTAAGAGCTACAGCTCCTAACCAAAAAAGGTCAGCAGTTCAAATCCACCAGGTGCTCCTTGGAAACCCTCTGGGGCAGTTCTGCCCTGTCCTAAATGGTTGCTCTGAGTCGGAATTGACTCTATGGCAATGGGTTTGATTTTTGGTTTTTTGTTCATAATAGGCTTATTTTCAGAGAGAGGTGAGAGAAGATAAAGATGTAGGTTCCTCCACCCCATTCAAGTTCATGTGCTCCTGGAGATCTCTCCATGGAAAGTTTAGAGGTCTTGGGATCTCAGTTAAGGACCCCTGCTGCAGGGAAAAACTACAGGGTTGGGGAATCTCTTCTAACTTGTTTGTCTGCTTTTCCTCAACTGCCATAGGTGGTACCTGCATTTGTCTACACATTAAGATAGGTTTTAGTTTTACCAGTGACTTTAGTAAATGATAAAAATTCTCGGGAGTTACCACTAAGCCACCCTCAGTATTCAGCCCTAGCATCATGTTAAAGGTGCTGAGGAGATGCTGGTGGGTCCCTTCTCACTCACAGCAGTGACTGGCCCATCATTTTGTCTTCTCTCTTCTTCCCCCTTTTAGTGGCTTCCAGAAAAGATTTGCTCATTTTCTCTCACCGTCACCATACTCTTTATCACCTTCAGGGCCTTATTTTGTTTTTCATTTTCTTTTCTTCCTGCCTTTTCTCCTTTTTCTCATGTTTTTAATCTCCCACATGTTCTAGTCACATTCATTTCTCCTTTCTTTTAAGTCTGTCTTAATAGATCATATTCTTCTTTCAAATCCCCCATCTGTCCCACCAGCAATCCTTCCTGAGCCCCAAACCAACGTGAGCTCCTGTCAACCTGAGCTTCCAGTTCATCGCCAATCCCAGGGAGATAGAAAGTCATGTCCCAGAATGAAAACTCTGGTCAAATACTGATCAGCCATGAATGAAATCAGGATGTGGGTAGACTCAAAGGTCTTCAGTTCAGGCCACTGCTTCCCCACTGAACAGCTGTGTAACCAGTCTGAGCTACAGTTTCCTCATTTGTCTGTCTTCAAATTATAGAATGCAGTGGTGCTCAAATTCTCAGATACCTTGAAATAATAATTAGGGATTTCACTTTAAAGCAAAAGACTTCTTTTGTTTCCTCTTTTTTGTGCATAAAATATATTACCTTAATATATTTTATGATACTTACTGATGACTAGTTGGAAAAGATTAAGAAAAAAATGTCAGTAAACAGAACCCTACCCAAAGGCATAGCAAGGAGAAGCATTGACTTGTGTCAACTTAAAGAAATTTAGAGAACGGAAGAGATTCTGTCTGAAGGAAACTTCCAAAATGGAATCCACAAGTCTGATTAGTTTGTGTCCTCTGGAATTACATGACTTATTGCATTCCATCTGGTAAGTGAGGGATACTGAAATGATATATTATGCATAAGAGAAAAAGTAGTTGACATGGAATGGTATTTATCTTCATGGGCAGCTCTTCTCAGACTAGCTTCCAAATGGACTGGAGCCATTATACTCATGATTTATATTACCTTGGTTTTTTTGTCCCAGTTTAGTTGCAAACCATAGGCCAAAACATGTCCTTTTTAAGTCAGGTCTCTTTTGCTAATTATTTAAAAATCTCCATGTTGTGCGTTATCCCTGCCTTCCTCCACTACCTCCATGTTGAGCATTATTACTATGTCTAAGTTGTAAGAAATGCTTACTTATTTCATTTACTGTAAATTAAGTGACCTTGACACTTTTTAGAATCATGGAAGTTTATTCTAAAATTTTAGTGATTTAGGTTTTTTTTGTTTAATTTTGTTTAATCAGGTATAATGATCTCAACTAACTGATCAGATGCAAATATTCTCTCATTGTCTTTTCTTTTAATCAAGAAATCCATAGTTGCATCATTTGTGAGACTACACCTGCTTTTCAATAACTCTTGCAAGCACCCTCATTAGCATTTAAAATTATAAAAGGATAATAAATTCTTTGATCTATTTAAATTCTTACAAAAAGCTGTATAAACCCCACTGCTGTCAAGTCAATTCCAACTCATAGCAACCCTATAGGACAGAGTAGAACTGCCCCATAGGGTTTCCAAGGAGTGCCTGGTGGATTCGAACTGCTGCCTTTTTGGTTAGCAGCCGTAGCACTTAACCACTATGCCACCAGGGTTTCCATATGAACCATCAAATGCAACTTCTGTTACAAAAGTAAGATAACTTACTATTTCCTGGCCATGAATCCATACTTTTTAATTATTTTATGAGTACTCTTTACTCATTATTAAATTAAAAAAACACTTAATTATAGAATAATATAATTTCACAATTTATCAAAGGAACTTCAGAGGTAATTTAGTCTCTATATTATACAGGTAAGGAAAGGAGGCCCAGAGAATGGAGATGATACAACCCAAGCATCATCTAGGTGAATACCACCTAAACTAGAGCTCCTTTTACCAATTTACTTGATTTTTTTTTAAAGCTTTAAAATATTTCTAGTTGATAACCTCATAAAGAAATACCAGAAATATCATTCAAAGGAGCATATTACATTCACCCATTTACCTCTTTGAGCAGGCTACAAAGCTGGCATTTACTTTGGCATAATTTGAAAGTGAAAAATAATTTAAAATACTATAAATTGTATCAAGAGACTCAGTCAGATTTTCCCTTTCTTTCATTTCTCTCTTTGCCCAGTGCCTAAGTTATCTAGTGCTGCTATAGCAGAAATACCACGAGTGGGTGACTTTAACAAACAGAAATTTATTTTTTCACAGTTTAGGAGGCTAGAAGTCTGAAAACAGGGCACTGGCTCTAGGGGAAGGCTTTCTCTCTCTGTTGGCTCTGGGGGAAGGGTCTGATCTCTTCAGCTTCTATTCCTTGGCTCTTTGGTCATCTTCATATGACATGGCGTCTGTCATCCCCCACCACGGCTGCTTAATCTGCTCCTTTTACATCTCAAAAGAGATTGATTCAAGGCACATGTTACATTTACACTGCTGCGTTAAAATAACAAAGAAAACCTATTCCCAAATGGGATGATAACCACAGGTGTAAGGGTTAAGATTTATAACACATATTTTGGGGGACACAATTCAATCCATAATGCCCAGCAGGAGAGACATTTTTTTCAAGAATAATTTGAGCATTTAGAATCAAGTCGGCAGCTATAAATTCTATAAATTACATAGGAAAATTAAAAAACAATTTAAGTATGATAGATTATCTCAGAGAATGATCAAGATGGTTGCCATTTTAGTCCAAGACATTTACTTCCTTCTTTTCAGTGGAGTATCAGCTGTCTAGATCTGCTCACAGTTGAACCATCAATATCAGCACAGTACCTGGTACTTCATAGGTGCTCGATAAATATTAGCTGAACAAACGAATGAGTATTTCTCAACTTGAATGACCAGGATACACCCCAGTGTAAATATTCACCTTACTTTGAAATTGTCAGTAATTTGTTTGGCCTACAGATCACTACTTAGTTCAAGAGCATCATAAATTACCTCTTTGTAGAAGACAAACAGTTTATAGTAAAAACCCAGAGTGGATGCTTTCACTAGCAGAAAAGGAAATAACCTCTCAAGGTATTAGTAAAAGGGAAAGGAAGATGAGTTACTCCTAAAGAAAGTGTGAACATTCTATACTAGGCTTTTTGCACATTTCCCAAAATTATACTTCTTAGAAGAGACTCCACACATGCCAATTTCTGTCCACATATTTTTTATCCCTTTTGAGTTAGAGTTAAGGAATTCTTTTCCACAGAAACCATTTTTCTCACCCTCAAATAACTGAACCAAGTGAAACTTAGCATGGAATCATGAACAAGCATGAAATTATACTCCCCAGAGCTTTTTATTTTTACTCCTTAAAAGGTTTGGAACATTTAACTGGAAGAGTCGTCATGAGTGGTAAACAAATAAACAGAATAATTTAGATGTATCTATTCCTTTGAGGCAGAAAAAAAAAAAATATGTACTACAAGTTGAATTTTGTTTATTACAGTTCAGTTTATCACGTACCTTCTTTGTTTATTTCCTAGGATTCTAAACTAGTCTTTTCTTCTGTGCTACTGTTAATGGACAGTTTGCTTTCAGTGAGTTTTGTGGCTAATAACATGATCAGATGGCTCTTTGAGTAGAGTTTGTCTGCTCATAAATACACCAAAAGTGGGTGTGCTCTGCCTTTTTTGTTGTTGTTGTTAGATGCCATTGAGTTGGTTCCAACTTATAAACTCCCTGTATCTCAGTTCCTTCGTATATAAAATCAAGGTAACCGCGCTGACCTCATAGGGCTGTCAAGTCAATTCCAAATCATGGTGACCCCATGTGTTGCAAGGTAGAATGTGCTCCACAGGGTTTTCATGGTTGTGATCGTTTGGAAGCAGATTGCAAGCCTTTCTTCCGAGATTCCCCTGGATGGGCTTAACAGCCAAGCTTTCAGTTAGCAGACAAGTGCTTAACCATTTGCCCCACCCAGGGACTTTGCTCCAAAAGATAAAAACATTGATAATCTCCTTTACAGCGAAGAAAATGTTATTGTTGTCATTAGGTGCCCTCAAGTCGATTTCAACTCATAGTGACCCTGTGTACAACAGAATGAAACAGTGCCCGGTCCCATGCCATCCTCACAATCATTGCTATGTTTGAGCCCATTACTGCAGCCACTGTATCAATCCATCTTGTTCAAGGTCTTCCTGTTTTTCGCTGACCCTCTACCGTACCAAGCGTGATTTCCTTCTCCAAGGACTGATCCTTCCTAATAACATGTTCGAAGTATGTGAAACGTAGTCTCGCCATCCTTGCTTCTAAGGAACATTCTGCCTGTATTTCTTTCAAAACAGATTTGTTTGTTCTTTGGCAGACCGTGGTATATTCAGTATTCTTTGACAGCACCATAATTCAAAGGCATTATTCTTCTTCAGACTTCTTTATTCATTGTCCAGCTTTCACATGCATACCAGGTGACTGCAAACACCATGGCTTGGGTCAGGGGCACCTTAGTCTTCAAGGTGACATCTTTGCTTTTCAGCACTTTGAAGAGGTCTTTTGCAGCAGATTTGCCCAATGCAATGCATCTTTTGATTTCTTGACTGCGGCTTCCATGGATGTTGATTATGGATCCAAGTAAAATGAAATCCTCAACGATTGTAATATCTTCTCCGTTTATCATGATATTGCTTATTGGTCCAGTTGTGAGGATTTTTGTTTTCTTTATGTTGAGGCGTAGTCCATACTGAAGTCTGTGGTCTTTAATCTTCATCAGTAAGTGCTTCAAGTCCTCTTCACTTTCAGTAAGCAAGGTTGTGTCATCTGCATATTGCAGGTTGTTAATGAGTCTTCCTCCTATCCTGAAGAAAATGTAGGTTCGGAAAATGTAGGCCCTTTACCCAAAATCACACATATTTAATAAGTCATAGAGTAGAGATTGGAACCTGAGCCAAAAACACTAAATTGTTTTTGCACTGAGCCATGCTTCGGTAACCAGCATAATAATCTAATGAATTCTGTGTAATTAAAAAGAGATAATAAGAATTTCATATTAAAACTTGTAGGCTTAGATAATGTGGTGATTTCAAATAATGTCCTCACTAACAATATTAGATGGTCAGCAATTTCAGCTGTTTGTGAACATCCCAGATTTCCTCAGCACGGTACTGTTGTTTGGGGAAAGGGTGCTGTGTTTGTAACGATGTAAAACAGCACACTGGCGTTTTCTTTCCTCAGCTTATTCAGAAGTTGATGGGTGTGGCAGAAGAGTGTCAGAACAACCAGTTGAAGAAGCTCAAAGAGATCTGTGAGAAGTAAGCTTTCCTTCCCATGACAGTTTGTAGATATAAATTTATTAAATTCTTAGGAAATACAAATCACCATTTGATTTGCCATTTTGCTCCTTTTACTTCCATTTTGGCTTTAGAGAGAAGAAGGAATTAAAGAAGAAAATGGATAAAAAGAGGCAAGAAAAGATAACAGAAGCCAAATCCAAAGACAAAAGCCAGATGGAAGAGTAAGTGAAAAGAAAGCCCACCTTCCCCCTTTTACCTGGAGACTGTTTTATTCTGTATCAGAGTAACAAGTTCCTAACCACACACAGACCTTTCTAACTCTAAAAATTAACCTTTTAAAAGATCCCTTTGTAAGGTTTTTAACAGTGAACCGTCAAACAAAGGGCAGTTCAGAAAGGATTGAGGCTCACCCAGGGCCTTTTAATGAAGACTGAGTAAAGAGGTTCCCCTCGGGAAAGGCCAAACCTTCACCTCAAATGTTGTCAGAGGACTTTCCTGCATTTCGTGAAAACAGGGCTCACGCCTGCGGGGGAAACCGACCTTTGTCCAGAGCTGGAGATTGCATCTCACTTGCAGCAGTAATAAGAACATCTGCAAACTTCTGTCTGAAGGTCTGAGATTTCCTGGGTGAGCTCCTGTCATGATCTCTTCTTCCTGTGCTTTTAGGGAGAAGACGGAGATGATCCGGTCATACATCCAAGAGGTGGTGCAGTACATCAAGAGGGTACGTCGGTGAACCTCCCTCCTTTGCAGACTCTGGGTGGATGTTTGAGGAGGGCGTTGGGAGCTTCGGGAAGGCAATGTCAAGCCCGCCTGTGTATCTTTGCTCCAGCACCTGGCAGAGCTGCTTGCAGAGCAGCTACTCCATAATAAATGTGTCTGCTGGTTTCATTGCAAACCACCATATAAAAGGGTTCAATTAAAGACAGATAGTCAAGATTAATTTCCAAAGTCAGGAGCCCAGGAACATGACGTAATATGGAAGTCTTCCAGAAAAACCTTTAGTTGTCATCAATGATAGAAAATGGCAACCTCCAAAGGCAATCCTTTTTTTCTTTTAATTTGGTATTATGGAAATTTTCAGACATTTACAAAAATGGAAAAGTAATATATTCCATTGACCACGCTCCCACCCCTCGGGTACTACTCACCAAGCTTCAATATGTATCAGTAGCCTCCTATACTTATAAGGATAGTTCTTAACCAGGGTTTGAAATAATTAAGTGTAAAAAATACCATAGATCTGAAAAACTTCCAATTTGTTTTGAAAATTCATGCTTGAATGTTTAGATGATGACTCTTTTCCTTTTATTTTATTTTTTTTATAGTTAGAAGAGGCACAAAGTAAACGGCAAGAAAAACTTGTAGAGAAACACAAGGAGATACGTCAGCAGATCCTGGAAGAAAAGCCCAAGGTAAACGGAATTGAATGATGATACACAATAATTTTGTTTTATTTCTAGTCAATATGAGTAAAACCTTCCTGGTTCACGTAAGTACCTAGCACAGTCTTCTCAGATCACTTCTCACATAGCAAACTCATGATCTTTCTCAATGATGGTAAAAATCTTTATTGCAATATTTCTTTAAGCATTTATCTGTCAACTGGTGAGATTTTAAAAACTGTAAATTCACAGACCTGACCTACCGAGATTTGGTTTCAGTTGGTCTAGTGTGGAGCTCAGGCATAGGTATTTTTAAAATGTTCTCTGAACCTCGAAGGTGATTGCAGCATACAGAATGGAGATTGGAGAGAGACTAACCAAGCCTTGTCGGCTCCAAATATCTGATTGTTGTAATGGCAGACTCTGTCCAGCAGAGGGTACCCCTTTATCAAAACCGTTCTGAATTTAAGCCAACGAAATAGTCTCATAAACCATAAAATAGCAAATGTATATTTTTTCAATAACAATAATTTAGTGAAACTCCACTTTAAAATTATGCTCATTGGTAACTAATCAATGAATGGCTTCATGAGTATTACCTTTGAATGAACTGAGTATCTATCTGTAAATCGAATACTTTTGAGTTAGCAAACAACATCCCAATTTTAGAACAGTCCATCCATTTTGATTCATCACAGACTGTTTTTCTGCTTGAGAAAAAGGTTCTTTTCAGTTTTCTTTCTATCTGAAGTTGAAAACGTCTACTCTAAAAGATACTGCCATTCCATGAAGTCCTTTATTAAGCCCACGAGGCTCAAAAGTGTTCATTTTTATTTCATTGTATATTCCATCCAGCAATTTATTTCTTATAGACTTCATCTAGCTAATTCTAAATGTATTTTTCTGGTTATTTCTGCCCTTCTGCCTTCAGATTTATTGTACAGACAAGACATTTATTTAAAATTTTTGATTCCTGTAGTTTTCAGGGATGGCACTATAGATTCTCAAGCAGTAATGAAAATCCAAGAATTAATAATTATTGAAATCTACCAATTTTAATGTTTCTCATATAAATATACAATTTAAATATTGTTAGCCATTCTCCTAGGTTGATTATGCATTAGTAAAGTAGAACGAATTTTACATTATTTCAGAAATTGCGATACTTTCCATTTAGGTTGGAGTGCTCTCTTTAAAATGTTCAGTGTTTGGAGCAAAAGACCCAGGTTCCACTGAAATTTAAGAAACACCTTAAAATAATCAGGCCCAGGTGATATACTAAGAAACATGCATTTTCAGTCTATGCTGTCTGAATTCAAATTTGTCAGTATTTTGTACACTGACATAATAAAAATTGTTTGTGGTTAATATCTCATTAGCTGGTGTTTGTATTTCTTCAAAAAAAAAAAATCCTTGGGAAATATTGTTGTTTTCACACGAGGTTTGTTTTGCTTTATTTTTATTTTTCATCTAGTAATGCCAACTATTTTATTCATAGGTAAAACACAATTACAGATGTTTAAATTAAAGAACTCTTAGTATAAATAACCCTGACAATGATTTTTACGATTCAAATGAATTTTATTAAGTGTAGAAGCACCCTCAAATGTCTGCATTAGACATAACTACACATTGTTGTTGTTGTTGTTAGGTGTCATCAAGTCAGTTCGGACTCATAGTGACCCTACATACAACAGAACAGACACAGCCCGATCCTGCACCATCCTCACAATGGTTGCTATGTTTGAGCCCATTGTTGCAGCCACTGTGTCAGTCCATCTCATTGAGGGTCTTCTTTTTTGCTGACTCTACCTTGCTGAACATGATGTCTTTCTCTAGGAACTTGTCCCTCCTGATAACATGTCCAAAGTAGTTGAGATGAACTCTCGCCATCCTAGCTTACAAGGAGCACTTTGGCTGTACTTCTTCCAAGACAGATTTGTTTGTTCTTCTGGCAGGCCATGGTATATTCAGTATTCTTTGCCAACACCATAATTCAAATGCATCAATTCTTTAGTCTTTCTTATTCATTGTCTAGCTTTCACATGCATATGGAATAAAATAAACCCATTGCCGTTGAGTCGATTCCGACTCATAGTAACCTTATATGAGGTGTTTGAAAATGTCATGACTTGGGTCAGGCACACCTTAGTCCTCAAAGTGACATCTTTGCTTTTGATCACTTTAAAAAGGTCTTTGGCAGCAGATTTGTCTGACACGGTACATCATTTGATTTCTTGACTGCTGCTTCCATGGGTGTTGAAGAACTAATAACTTTTGACCACTTTCACAGCCAGGGTGCATTCAGCTGCAATTTTACAGAAAACTTAATTAAAACTGGCTTAAGCCAATCCATTGCTGCTAAGTCGATTCCAACTCATAGCTATCCTGTAGGACAGAGTAGAACTGCCCCATAGAGTTTCCAAGGAGCAGCTGGTGGATTTGAACTGCTGACCTTTTGGTTAGCTGAACACTTAACCACTGTACCACCAGGGCTCCAAAACTGGCTAGTCAGTCATAATATTTAGTAAGTCATATTACTGGAAGTTCAGAAATATGGCAGTTCTAGGAATGGTTAATTTAGCGGCACAACAACCTCATCAAGGATTCAGGTCCTTTCAGAATTTCCACTGTGCCATTTCAGTTGGTGGCCTTTCATTCCCAGTCTGTGAACTCATGGTCACAAAATGGATGCCATATCTCCGTGCATTGTAACCTTACATAAAACCATTCAAAGGTACAAAAGGGAATGTCTCTACCTCTTGATCCATTTTGGGATTGAGGAAAGCCCTCCAAAATAACCCCCAAGAGAGTTTCCCTTGTCGACTAAGATTGTGTCATGTACCCATTCCTAATCACAGACATGAAACAGAAACTTTCATGATTGGCTTAGAGTAACTAAGAGTCACTCACAGGGGTACAGTTCAGCTTCCCCTGAATCCCATACTCACCAGGTACCTGCACAAAATTGGTGTTTTCTTATCTAAGCAAAAGTGAAAATAACAGTTGGGTAAGTAATTGACAGTATATGCCACAACCATAATTATGGTAATCTCTCTTTCTTTTTTTATAGCTCCCTTAGAAAGAGAGCTTAAGTGTTTATGAATTTTTAATGCATAAAATTTTATGTATTTCAATGTTTTCATTTTTGACTATAAATAGATACCATGATGAATTTTCCTTTGCTTTTCATCTATGAGGCTGATCTTATGACTATCTTCTTGTGTCTGGATTTGAAGCTTGCTCTCAAAGATTACTGGTTTCAGGTCAAACTAAAACATTTATCGAAGGGTGTTCTTCAGGGCTTAAAATGTTTGTATTTTGTAGATACGACTTTAATAGTAAAATAAAAAATCATGACCAAATAGGATAGTTTTCTAACTAGACACTCATTATGGCTAATCTTTTGGATACAGAAAATATATAACTCGTGGCATCATGTTATTCGAACTCTTCAGTTTTTCTCAGCATACTATGGAATATCATAATTTACATAATGTAATGATGTGTTTTATGTTCTTGATCGCCTCATTAACGGAGGAGACGTTCTTTTTAAATGACTATCCCCCAGTGTTACTATTTTGAGCTGTTTGGAATCCCAGTTGTATCTGCATCATTTCCCAAGCCTTTGATAACCTAACAACTCTTTTAAAAATGAACAAACAAGTGTAAACAAAAATTAACAGAAGAAACTTAAGAAGCCAATAAGCTAAAGGACAAACGGTTCTTCAGGGGCAAGGGAGCATTCTGGCTAGATTTAGAACAAGCTATAGAAAAGGATTAGGAGCCCCGGTGGTACAGTGGTTAAGCATTCAACTTCTAACCAAAAGGTCCACAGTTCAAACCCATCAGCCGCTCTGAAGATTTACAGCCTTGGAAACCCTCTAGGGCAGTTCCACTCTGTCCTGTGAGGGTCACTATGAGTTGGAGTCAACTCGATGGCGGTGGGTTTGGTTTTGGTTTAGCATTATAAGTATAATTAAATGTGTAATTTAGCCAACCCGTACTCATGTGCTCATGGTCTGGAAGATCAACACAAATTCTCAATATTTGTACCATTCTGAAACAAAATAGCCACAGGAGAATTTGTCTGAATCAACCAAAAACCAGTTGCTGGAGAGTCAGCTTGACTACTCATGGTGACCCCATGTGTGTCAGAGTAGAACTGTGCTCCATAGGGTTTTCAATTACAGAAGTAGATTGCCAGGCCTTTCTTCCAAGATGCCTCTGGATAGACTCAGACCACCAAATTTTTGGTGAGCAGCCGAGCATTTTAACCGTTTACACTACCCAGTAACTCCACCTCAATCAAAACCAGGTTAAAAATTCACTTCATTTTCCACACATGGACCAGCAACTCAGTCTTGCTGGTCCGTATTTGACTGGGGACAAAGTTTGGCCAGCCACAATGTGAAAGTTTGTTTTAGAATACCCCACTCTCTGACAGACACCAGGCCTTTTTGATATTTAGAATTAAAAGACGGTCAATGAGACTGTCCCTTTGTATGTAATTTTTAAGGGATTGAGGACAATGGAGTTATGTGGCCCCTGAAGGCAACTGGATAAATATTCTGGTTCTCAGTTGTACATGAAATCACATTGTGCGTTACTCTGCGTTTAAGTCCCACTGAAATTTATTAAGTTACAAACAACAGTAGACATTCTTAAAAGAGAATGCTTGGATCCTTTTCAGTAGAGTTCTAAATCCTGCAGAAATGTTCAGCTGCATGTTCTCCAGTGGTGAGGTGTTTATTTCAGTCCCTGACGGTATGTTGCTATCAGTTTTGGTAAACATATGTCTTTTTATGAAAACTGCAGCTGCAAAGTTCTTAAGATGGATGCAGTAAACCCTGGCCAGTCTTCCAAATCAGTGACATAATTGGTTTCCTTGGGATTTCCATACCTGGGTTTGCCAAAACCAATAGCCAATGTATGTATGCAAAAAGTGTTAAAAAACAAAAACTGAATAACCCAACCACCAGTGCAGTGAAAAATCACACCTTTTGTAGATGCGTTCAACCGTGCATTGATTCATTATGAAAAGAATCCTCTGCCTTTTTCCTGAATGCTTCAAAGAAGTTTAACATGCTGAAACATCATTAATCAGGAGTTGCCCTGCGTCTGCTGAGAATATTCCTGTGTATATTGATCACTTTGCAGCTGCTGGCTCTCATTACAAGAAGAATTGTCTTTTGGGGGAACTTTTTAATGAACCTTCCCCTCAACCTCATGAAACAGTCAATAAATGTGTAATTTACTTTGTCTCTGACATTTCATTTGTCTTTGATGCTTCTTAGAACACAAATTTTCTGTTTTAATTTAGCTCATCAGTAAGAGAGAATTCCAGGAAGCCTGAGGGCATTTTAATTTATATCATTATTAGCTACTGGTTCTTTTTTTTTTTTTTTTTTGTCCTTCACCAGGGGAATATAGACTGATTTTTCTCATTTCCCCCGACAGCTTTGTTACAGGGTGAGTGACTCATCCATCTGGGTGAAGTTAGTCTTATCAGACCTACTGCCGGGCTCTGAGACAGAATCCTTACAGGGGTTGATATCTTAGTCCTGTTTTTCCCATGTTCTAGGGGAAAAAAGACTGACTTGGGGTTTTAAATAAAATCATTCTTTTTAAAAGATTTTATTGTGGTGAATATATATATACATATATATAACACAAACATTTGCCATTCGAACCATTTTTATGTGTGTAATTCATTGACACTAATTATGTTCACTGTGTTGTGCCACCATCACCATTATCCATTTCCAAATTTGTCATCACCCTGAAAAGAAACGCAGTACCACTTAAGCAATGCCTCCCCACTTGCCCCTGCTACCAGCCATGTTAACTACTAGTAAACTTTGGTCTCTATGCATTTGCCCATTGTAGATATTTCGCATCAGTGGGATTCTACAAGACTTGTCCTTTTGTGTCTGACTTATTTCACTCAGGCATGGTGTTTTCAAGGCAAAACCTTCTTTCTTAGATAATTAATTTGTGCCTCTTCTAGTCTTTTGCTCCTTGATGGCCAGCACCCACTGGACTTCCTTATAGGAGAAGCCAGGCCACAGAGTCCACACTGGCTGCCTACAGACTACGTTTTGCTCATCGTCAAATCTGGGTTGACCCACACATTGTTTGTTTTTCTATTTGTTTGGTAGAAGAAATTTCTTTTTTAACTTTTTTCAGTATAATGATTGCCTTTTTTAAAAAAGTAAATATATTTGTTGTATTCCTGAATATAAAACTTAGACATACTGACTCTCTTTCTGGCCAGTACTAGGACTTTAGTACAGTTTAAACTCCATTTATCCCCTCCCAGCTTATTTTGAAGTACATTTTAGTTCTATAAAATTTAAACCCATAAGGCATTATTATTTTGTTATATAATCAGAGTCCATTTAGATTTATCCACAAACTTACAGCCTTCTGTGTTACATATACTTTTTTGTGTCTCACACTGCCCATGTGGAATCATTTTTTTGTTTTTGGTCCCCCCCCCCGCCATTTGAAGTACGTTCTTTACAAGTTCTTTTCATGGGATCTACTGGTGTAAACTCTTTTAGGTATTTTTTTGTTGTTGTTGCCTAAAAATGTCTTTACTTCAGTTCACTCTGGAATACTATTTTCACTGGTTTTAAGGCTTTGAAGGTAAAATTCCACCAGCTTCTGGCTTCTATTGTTGAGAAGTTAACTGTTATTCTTAGCGTAGCTCCTGTAATCTGTATTGTTCCCTCTTTGGCTGCATTTAGGATTTTTTTTTTCTTACATTTAAGGCAATTTTACTATAATTTATATATGTGTTTAAAGTGGTTGAATGGGGTAACTTTAATTAATAATGTAAAAATTCTCAGCTGTCATATCAGCAAATACAGCTTCTGTCACTTTTTTTTTTTTTTTTACTTTCCTTCTAGGATTCCAAATACATATAACTAAACCCAACCCATTGCCATTGAGTCAATTCCCACTCATAGCAGAGTAGAACTGCCCCCACAGGGTTTCCAAGGCTGTAAATCTTCAGGGAAACACCGAGTGCCTGGTAGGTTTGAACTGCCAACCTTTCAGTAAATAGCTGAGCTGCTAAACCACTGCGTCACCAGGGCTACATTCGCATGTGAAATAAATGGGACCTTCTTACCTCATTATCTCTGTCTCCTAACCCTTTTCAGTATGTTCCATCTTTTTATCTTTCCTGTGGGCAATTTTTTTCTGACCCTTTCCCTAATTCACTAGTTCTTTGCTTAATCTGCTACTTCACTAGTCCACTTAGTTTTTAATTTGAGCCTTTGCATTTTTTTTTTTTTCTAGATGTTTTATTTGGTTCATTTTCAAATCTGCAATCCATTATTTTAGCTTAGTGTATGGAAAGTTTCCTGTTAGATTCTTCACTTTGGGTAGGCTGCAGGCTTTGAGTTTTCAAGGTTGTCAAAGGAGAATTCAAAATGTCCAGCTTTGGTAAAAGCCCATCAGGGCAAAAGCAGCTTCTCCACTTGTTATCTCCCAAGGTTCGATGTTCTCTGTACTTTCTTGTAGCTCTTAGATTATTTAAAGAAGATAGTTTTAATATTGAATCCAGCTTTTTTAGTTGTTTTCAGGGGGAGGAATGGTTCAAATAATCTAACCAGCCATTACCAGAAATCGTGTTGTTAAAACTTCTGAATTAGTTACCATCTGTATCATTCGAGTTTCAAGTGGAATTGGCTTATGTAATTGTGGGTGCTGGCTGAACGATCTCCACAATAAGGCTGTCTCCTTGTTCAATGCCGTAAGTCTACAGCTGGCAGCCAGGAAAGGAATCATGAGCAGGCTTGACGACGACTACGGAAAAGCTGGGGGGCCTTCACCACAGAGCTCAGCATGCACACACCTGGCCCAGGAGTCAGAACAATTAAAGGAAAATCCAAGGGAAAGGGGTATTCACTGCAGACGCAGATGCTGCTTTGGGCTAACAAGTCAGAAAATCAGCATCATTGCGGGTGTGTTACAAAATGGCTGCCGGCTCCCTCATCAGCCCTTCAACGCTCAGGAGAGTCCCCCTTGGAGCACCACCCCCCAGCTGGAAACGTACAGAAAGGGAATTCTGGGAAATGTAGTTCAGTTTAGCCAAGGAGACACGTTACAAAGCCATCAATCACACTGTTATTTAAAAATAGTAAAATTTCTTATTTTAAAAAATCTATATACTCAATTCCTCTTAAAAAAATTATATAGTTACAGTGAGCAAACATATAAACAAATTGCTAGAGTTGAGAGAAGGCTGCCCCTTAAACCTGCATGGTACCCGCCAGCTGGCTTCATGGATTTCTGTTATCTGTTGGTCCCTGTGGCAAAGCGGTTAAGAGCTACGCTGCTAACCAAAAGGCTGGCACTTCTAGTCCACGAGCCGCTCCTTGGAAACCCTGTGGGGCAGTTCTACTCTGTCCTATAGGGTCGCTATGAGTCAGAATCGACTCAACAACAACAGGTTTTTGTTTTTTTTGTTTTTTAATAACAGATACCCAGGAGGAAGATTATCCAATAGGCAAGGTAAGCACAGTGCTTACTTTGCTTACCAGATCACCTATAGTGAAATTGTTGACTACAGATTAGCAAGTAAGCACAAGTAAGCCCTTGATTACCTTGCTTACTGGGTCATCTGCCCCTGTCAAAAAAAAAAAAAAAACCCCTGTCAGGGACTGTAAATTTGAAAAGAGGCTTTGATTCTTTAGGAAGGTGCTGTGGGGTTGGGAGAGAGACAAATGCCAGCTATACCTTGAAGCAGAATCTTTGAAAATGTGAAATTGCTCAGTACAGATGACCTGCTGGGCAAGGTAAGCCTTGCCTGTTGGATAATCTGCCCCTGTGGATGCCCTTACTTTCTCCTCCTTGGCTTTATTCTGTTGACTTTGTTTCCATTCCTTTTGCCCTTATTTTTCTTTCTTAAGGCTGAGAAAATGTGAGCATGTGGCAGCAGGTGTATTGGATGGAGGATGCAGGGTACGGGGTCAGAAGCGAACGCTCCCCACCTATTGGAGTAGAATGTGTATATAGAGTGTGTTGGTGAGTGTCAGTGTTTTCCCAGCAATCACCAAGTTTAACATCAGGAATAGAATGAGATGGGCTTTCATCTGCCCACCCCTGGTACACAACTCCACACACTATGGATGGAACAGGAAACCTTTGGGTTTCCTATTTCTTTGTGCCTGCGATGGTGCAGGATTTATATCAATTTTGCCAATTCTATTTAGTTTTTTGACCCTATATATCCAGTGTGCTCGTAAAGCCCTACTTTGGTATGACTAAAAAAAAAAAACATTTTTTTAGTGAAAATTGTCACACACACATACATCCCAAATACTTTTTAAAGCAAAGGACTTAAAACTGTAAATGATCTCAGGAAATCATTGCCTGATTTTCCATTGCCATCAGCATTATGGTAAAGGATAGTCAAACTCAAACCAGGAAATGTTTAGCTGCAAAAAATTCACAGAGAGAATAGAGTAGGTGCTTTGAAATTTGATGAAGAGGCGTTTAGTGACTAGAGAAGAGGCTATTACAAAGGGCAAATACGGACCAGTACACTGAAAATACATGGAAGTTTCAGTGCAAAATGGGAAAGCAATTTCTAAGAGCAAGAGTTACATCCTCTATTTTCCATGTATTATGCCTAAGGATTTAGTTTAACAAAACTAAAACTGCTTGAAGTCCTGTTTATACATTTTCTGTCAACAGAAATCAATTGACATTAGAGTTCTGTCTTTATTATACTCATTAGCTGAGAATAACCTGATAGAATTCAATAAGGAGGTCATTGAATTTGTAGCTGAAACTAGGGCTCTAATAATACTTTCATGCTACAGAGGGTCTTATCTATAGAGGTGGCTTTAACGTTTGCTAATGAATGAGTCATGACAGAATGATGAACAGTTCATGATGTTTTTGGTAGTTTTGATGGTTTCTGTATCATATAGCCTTATGGCTGTCATATACACATATACCACAGATGCATATTCTCACATATGCACATGCAGTCATGTACAACATAAACATGCTCACACTCATACATCTCACACACACATTCACATACACACTCACACACTTTGCACAGTTTTATACAGTTGTAGGGAGGCTTAGCATGTTCAAACATTTTGGCATCAAAATGAATGTTGCTAGCTATATGGGAATTCCTGTCTAAGAGAGTCACCAGCAGCATAGACATGTTTTTTGGTGACATGTAAGTAATAGGAAATATATTACATTCTAGCTTTGGTTGAAGGGGATTTGTTTCCTTTTTCTTATTTATTGTTGTTTAAAAAAGGAGCTCTTAGGTTTTGGGAAATACAGAATACAAAAGAGACATTGAAATTCCTCAGTTGATTATTAGGTCTTTGTTTTAGGTGGTACGGGGCTGTTCTACTCTGTCCTATGGGGTTGCTATGAGTCAGAATCGACTCAACGGCAGTGGGTTTGGGTTTTGGTTGGGTTTTAGGTGGAACCAAAAGATCCTAGGACTTGAAAATATTATAAAGCAGTTAAGACATCCTTATAACTGCTAGCGCACCAACTTCAGTACTACCACCCTGGTCAAAGTCACAAGCATCACTCACCTGGGTTTCTAACTAACGTCCTAGCTGGTCTTCCTGTTTCCACCTGTGTCCGCTTGCAGTCTAGTCTCAGCACAGCAGCCAGAGGCATCCTTTTACAACATAAATTACATTGCTTCTCTCTTCAAGACCTTTCAATGGTACTCATCTCTCAGAATAAAAGCCCTGTGCTTACAAAGACCTGCAACGTCTGGCATGATCTGATCCTATTTTACTGCATCTCTTCCCTGCTACCTCATTGACTTGATCTTTGCTTAGGCCATTCTGGGCTCCTTGCTGGTCCCCAAACAAGTCAGGCCAATCCCACCTTGGGCTTTTGCATGGGGTCCGTTTCCTTCACCCAGACTGCTCCTCTTCCAGGTGTCTGAGTTGGGCAACTCTTCCCGTCTTTCAAGTCTTGGCTCAAATTTGCCTTCTCCAAGAAGCCTTCCACGACCACTTCATTTAAATTTGCAAACGCCCTCCACTGCTCTCTCATCCTTTTATTCTGCTCTGCTTTTGTTTTCATAACATTTGTCACCTTCTATCTAATTTGCTTCTTTCTTAAGATGTTGTTAATGTTGGCTTCTCTCCATTAGAATGTAAGCTCCACAAAGGGAGGGGTTTTATCTGTTTGGTTCGTTGATGTTCACTGATGCTCTTGCATTCTGGGCACCCAAGAACAGCACCTGACACATGGTTGGTGCTCATAAGTATTTGTTGAATAAATGATTTATGTAGAGGGTTAACAAAATTTACTTTGTGTAGGAAAAGATAGCTCCATCTTTAGGGGAGTAAAGGATAGCCATCTGAGCCCAGACTCATTGAGCTGTATTGTTCAAGTGAACAAACTGTCGTCAGTAATTCAACACCATCTTTTCTTGGTAGTAGTGGGATTTTGTGGAGAATTTATCAAAAGTAATAATTGTGATCATACTTAACATTTCAAGTCTTTGGAGTGTAGAGAAAAATCAAGGACAGCTCAATTGCCATTTCCACTGCTTTTCCGGTAGACCAGATGCCACACCACACTGGAGATGTTGAGGTAGATAAAAGTTGTTTGAAGTTTTAAATCTCTATTCTAGAAGGCAGTCGAGAGGCCTCCCAGTCAAATAATTTGAAACACCAGTTGTCTTAGAAATCAATTTCAGTACCACGAAAATGACAGCCTCCCTTTTTTTCCACACAGGGGGACGGTTCCTCCTCATTCTTGTCGGAAACTTGCCATGAGGATCCCTCTGTTTCCCCCAAGTTTACTCCCCCCAACCCTCAAGCTCTCAAGTGGTGACCACCGTCCTTCCAGCCAGGTAGGACTGGATGGGAGGGGTCGCTTCTGAGAGAAGGGTGGTGTGTGGACGTCTGGTTTTCAGGCACCATGGACTTGCTCCTTTGTTCTTCGCCTTCTCTTTCACTACGCCACCATCTTTTTTTTCCTTCTATACTTTCCAGCCACGCCTAACGTGCCCTTCTCATTCTTTCGTGCCTTTTCTCTGGTTTTTATGTCTTTGTCACTGTGTTCTCTCTTCCTGACATAAATTCCATTCTTCCATATTGCCTTTCTTCTGTTTGTTTCTATATTTGCAAAACTGTCTTCCTTTTTGTCCTTCATCTTTCTCTCTTGCATTTAAACTATCAATTCTATTTTTGAAACATTTATTCCATTCTTACTTCTCACTATACTATTTTTCCTTGGTCCTATTATCTTAAAAAAAACAGTGGGATTAACTTAACTCAGGGATTCTTCTTATCCCACTTCACTAAGTTTACCACACTAAATTTTTTAACAATCCAGCAAAATTCTTTTTTTTTTTTTCTACATGCTGTATTGAGTTAAGGGAACAGCTCGTTATTTCCTGATTCTATAGAATCAAGAGCTCTTGGAAACATCTCATTAATAGGGATGCCTGGGCTAGAGCTGTTGATTGGACCAAACTTCAGCCTGAAATTTACAGGTTTTTTTCATTGTCAGAACGAGAAGCATCATGAACTCTATTGTATTCCTTTAGCTGATAAGGAAACTGGGCTAAACCCCAAGGGGTGTGCATTTCTGGGAGAAAAGAGGCCTTCTTGTGACTATAAAGAAAGCAAACTTCTCTTCTGATGTAGTAAAAATAGAGTTCTACAGGGAAACTTATAATGTTTTTTTCTTCAAGCATTTGTTGATCTGTGATATGACAGTTTATGCTCATGTCAAAGAATTACCGAAAACAAAGATGACTTCACTGAGGTTTAAGTTCTTCTTCTTCCTTTGAAACAATTGTCATTTAAAATTATGCCCTAGCTCAGTGCTTTTTAAACTTGAATGAGTATGTGAATTACCTGGGGATCCTGTTAAAATGCAGATTCTGACTCAGCAGGCGCAGCGTGGGGCCGAGAATCTGCATTTCTAACAAGCCCCCAGGTGCTGCCTCTGCTGCCACAGCTCAGTGAACCACATTTGGACTTGCCAGGATTGAGTCTGTTCCTAACTTCTAGCTTAAGCACCTGCGAGAAGAAACTTTAAGTTGCCTTCATGGTGTTTTAATTGTATTTACTGTATTTTAGCTTTTTGGCCTTATGATGAGCCTGGCCCTTTGATACCTTTTATTTTCTAGTCTGACCTTGGGATAAAGCCTAGAGGTGAAGGTGGGACTCGGGGAAGAGCTATGCAATATCAATTTCCGGCCTCTACAGGAAGGCATCAGGGAGACCTAAAAAAATGTCTTCTTCATTCGGCTGTAAATGTTAAGACTGTTTTGTAAATCATCGATTACAAGCATCAGTGGACTTTTTGTTACACTTGCTACTGTCCTGATAGCTTTGGAGCTGTTGTAAACATTTAATACCACGCTTAGAATATGGAATTCTCTCAGGAAAGCAAATTGTAGCCGAGATCAGAACATGTGTTTAGGTTTTGCTTTTCAGACCAAATGCAATGGAGATGTAAATGTTACGTTTTTTTGTCTCGGGGACCTATCAGTCTTATAATAGCCTGTTCACTACTTGGATTCTCTTCAGAATGTCAACTGAGCTCCCTGCTTAGCAAGAATATTTATTTTCAAAAGAGATAAATATTCTCACAATACCAAAAACCAAACCAAACCCATTGCCGTTGAGTTGATTCCAACTCATAGTGACCCTATAGGACAGAGTAGAACTGCCCCATAGGGTTTCCAAGGAGTGCCTGGTGGATTCCAACTGCAGACCTTTTGGTTAATGGCCACGGTCTTAACCACTGCACCACCAGCACTCCACACACACACACAAAAAAAACTCCAGACATTAAAAATCATTTATTTATGTAGTTTGTTTGGTTCCTTTAGCTCTCCACCTATAAAAAGTGTCATAAAAATAAACCAATTTCATATTTTTCATGGAAAAACATGCCTTGTTGCTAAAACAGAAAAAAATGAACTACTTTGCATTTAAAATAAGACAAAAAGTTCTTTTCAAGCAGCATATAAACACCAGTTTTTTGTCCCAAGTTTAAAATTTTTCCAGATGTTCCTCGTTTGTTTACTTTCCCCATAAATATCTCTATTCATACACTACAGCTGAAGACAGAATGAATGGATAAATAAAAATTAATAGTACATAAAACTGTTACACTGATTTTTTTTTAATTTATATCAAGAGTACCCATCACATAAATTGAAATTTCACATTTCCAAAATTTGTGAATGAATCTTTATTGATGAAAAATATCTTCCTTCTATCAACTAGAGATTAACAGGTCAGACTGAACAAGTGAGTCATACTTGTAACCCTGGTAACTTCTATTTTTTAATAGCAACAAGTCACTGTAAACCCAAAAGCAAATCTACTGCCCTTGAGTTGATTCCGACTCACAGGGACCCTGTAGGACAGAGTAGAACTGCCCTATAAGGTTTCCAAGGCTATAAATCTTTATGCAAGATATCTTTCTCCAGAGGAGCAGCTGGTGAGTTTGAACTGCTGACCTTTTGGTTAGCAGCCAAGGATTTAACCAATGTACCACCAGGGCTCCTTACAAGTCACTGTAGAGAAAGACTAAAAACAAACCAAAAAGAATGTTCACTTATTTTGTGTACCCATGAACCTTTGTATAAAGAGCTGTAGAACGACCAATTTCTAAAAATATTGATGATATATCATTGGAAAATTACAAATTTATGCCAAGTATTTATTAAGTGCATGCTTTATTCTAGGATATGCCAGTTTCAATAGGGGGCACAAAAGAACAGAAAGCACAGTTCCTGCATGCTTAATAAAGACAGTGAGCCGTTTAAGACCACGGAAGGGCCTTATTTTTTTTTTTCCTGACAAATAATAGTAAAAATAATAACAACTAACATTTACTGAGCACTTGCTACATTGTCAAACACCTTCAGTGCACATCACATACGTTATCATCTTATTCTCCCCACAGTAGAGTTGAGAAAACTGAACTTCAAAAGATTAATGAACTTTACCAAGGTCATACAAGAAGTGCTAAACCTTGGATACCGCGTGTATTGTATCCTTCAGGTTTCTTAGTGAATATCTGAACCACAATCTAGATGTCAGGGTATATAACATCTGTTTCTCACATTGCTGTGGGCAGGCAAACAATCAGGTATGCCGCCTGAGCCTCAGTACATCCATCTGTAAAATGGAGAGGCTACGAGCCTCTCATGAAAGGAAACAGATCACTCTGAGCAGTTAGAAGGGATGGATACTAGACACATCTACCAAGCATTGCTTCATCTGCTGGAGGTATACTCCAACCTCCACAAGATCACAACCAAATCCTGCCAGAGATTTAGCTCCCAAGCTGACCATAATAGCAAGAGGCATTAAGCATCACAGACAGGATGTTCAAGAGGCTCAGAATTCCTTGTTTTTGACAAATATCTTGGAGAAGAACATTTAGGACTAGATTTTAGAGAGCTTTCAGCACTGTGATACAGGACTCTCTTCCAGGAAACCAGTTTACCAGAGCTCCTATTATTGAAAGGCAGGGGAAGCAATGCCAAGCAGAGGTCGCGGGAGACATGGGGGTGTGCTGTAGCCTGCACAGGTGGGTTAAGAGGATTTGGACATAGCCTTCTATGAAAACCCTATGGAGCACAGTCCTACTCTGAAACACACGGGTTTCTATGAGGGCAGTTGTTGATGTTAGGTGCCATCGAGTCAGTTCCGACTCATAGCAACCCTATTGGGCAGAGTAGAACTGCTCCATAGGGTTTCCAAGGAGCGACTTTTGGATTTGGTTAGCAGCCGAGCTCTTAACCATTACGCCACCAGGGCTCCATGAGGGCAACTAGTTCCTTTTTTTCTTTTCCCCCTTTGGCAGGGCCAGGGGGAAGGCTCTGTCTATGGCTGCTGAAGCCTTACAGTTCCCTTCTCTGAAGCAGCAGGATCAAAGGAGAGTCCACCCGCCCTTACCAGCCTTAGTGTACCTCCCTCCCTCTCTTCTTCTCCAGTAATTTACCATCTAGTTTATATGGGTGGCTGCTGAGTTCAAACCAGAGACTAAATGGATTTGCTCCACTTGAGATCTTCTTCCTATTCTCTCCTCACTCTATTCGTCCCCCCTCTTAAATCCTGCTTCTCCCAGCCCTTGCTAATCAAGCCTATTTCTCCCACTTGAAGAGTTGTGTACTGAGTTGTCAACAAAGAGGTTAGGACCTGTTTTTGTTATGCAATTGTTTTTATGGTTTTTACTTATTCATTCAAATGATATTTAGTAGGCCCTAGGATTTTTTTTTTTTTTTTTTTTAGGATTTTAGTATTTATCTCTGAGGATACGGAAGATATATAAAGGAACTTCTTAAAATTAAGGACTTCAAGCTTCTTGGAAGTGAATCGTCTCCTTATGGATTGTGTTTAGAATTTAGTCATCACATAGGGAGGGTCTTTTGTAGAGTATGTGGCAAATGACCCTGTTCTTCCTGTCTGAAGTTAGAGTCAGAAGATCTACTTTGGATGAAATTATGAAAAATCTTAACAAGAAACAAAGACAATTTTCTGAGTAGGAATATCTAAATGTCTAGATAGCTGCCCAAGGATTACCATGGTGTCTTACTGAAGACCGTTTAACGTGGTGACAAAGGGGCCATCTGCCAGCAGAGGCTTGTGTACGATTGGGTGACCTTTTTATGATCTCCTTTGAGTTCCATGAAAGATATGATTAATTAAATTCAGAAGTTTGCCACTAAAATAATAGGTATGAGATCCAGAGAATTCAAGGTGTTGGAGGACTCATTAATAGAGTTGCATAAATATCATGCTGAAAGATTTAATGAGTCCATAGTGTCACTTATAAAACAATGGGATATGGATGACCTAGAAAAAATAAATTAGAATCAATATTGTGCTTCAGAATTAACAACTATAGACAGGATATTAACACCTGAGAGATGAATTCTGTAATTATATCTTCATGCATGTTGGTGTTCTCATCCTGGGGAAAATGAAAATTGCTCATTTTTAGTTTTTTGGGTGTCAATAATAAAAATAAACTTATATATGTGTGCTTACTTCTGTGGTCTCTGGGAACCACGAATACTTTAGCTACAATTAGGTGACTAGTGTTAAATTTTTCCTTTATTAATTTAACCAATAATTATCAAATGCGTACCATACTCCAAGCATTGGAATAGGTTCTGGGAATATAAAAAGATATAGAAAGATATAATTCCCCCTCCCCAAGTTCTTGTAGTCTAGTGTAGTACTATTCAATAGAACCTCCTGTGATGATAGAAATGTTACTTGTCTGAACTGTCTAATACAGAATCCACTAGCCATGGTGGTTATTAAGCATTTGAAATGTGGCTAATGCAACTGAAGAACTGAATTTTTAAATTTTATTTCAATTTAAATGTAAACAGCCATGTGTGGCTAGTGGCTACCATACTGGATAGCTCATGTAGAGAACATGTTTAAATTTAATTTCTAATGTATAATTCAAGCTGAAAGAACTGAAGAAGAAATTCAAGCCTCGAATTGCAATACTGAAGGATTCTACAGGGAAAATATTAAATGATGCAGGAAGCATACAAAGAAGATGGAAGGTATATACAGAGTCACTGTACCAAAAAGAATTGGTCAACATTCGCCCATTTCAGGAGGAAACATGTGATCAGGAACTGATGGTACTGAAGGAAGAAGTCCAAGCTACACCAAAGTCGCTGCTCAAAAGCAAGGATCCAGGAATTGACCTAATACCAACTGAGATGTTTCAGCAAACAGATGCAGCTCTGGAAGTGCTCACTTGTCTATGCCAAAAAATTTGGAAGACAGCTACCTGGCCAACCAACTGGAAGAGAGCCATATTTATGCCTATTCCCAAGAAAGATGATCCAACCAAATGTGGAAATTATCAAACAATATTATTAATATCACATGCAAGCAAAATTTTGCTGAAGATCATTCAAAAGCAGCTGCAGCAGTATATCGATAGGGAGCTGCCAGAAATTCAAGCCAGATTTAGAAAAGGAGGTTAACCAGGAATATCATTGCTGATATAAGATGGATCCTGGCTAAAAGCAGAGAATACCAGAAAGATAGTTACCTGTGTTTTATTGACTATGCTTAGGCATTCGACTGTGGACCATAACAAATTATGAATTACATTGCAGGGAATGAGAATTCCAGAGCACTTAATTGTGCTCATGAGGAATCTGTACACGGATCAAGAGGCAGTTGTTCAAACAGAACAAGAGGATACTGCTTGGTGTAAAGTCAGGAAAGGTGTGTGTCAGGGTTGTAGCCTTTCACCATACCTATTCAATCTGTATGCTGAGCAAATAATCCAAGAAACTGGACTATATGAAGAAGAACAGGGCATCAGGATTGGAGGAAGACTCATTAACAACCTGCATTATGCAGTGACACAACCTTGCTTACTGAAAGTGAAGAGGACTTGAAGCACTTACTGATGAAGATCAAAGACCAAAGCCTTCAGTGTGGTTACACACCTCAATATAAAGAAAACAAAAATCCTCACAACTAGACCAACAAACAACATCATGATTAACGGAGAAAAGGATTTCATTGTCTAGGATTTCGTTTTACTTGGATCCACAATCAGCACTCATGGAAGCAGCAGTCAAGAAATCAAAAGAAGGGTTGCATTGTGCAAATTGGCTGCAAAAGATCTCTGTAAACTGTAGAAGAGCAAAGATGTCACCCTGAGGACTAAGGTGTGCCTGACCCAAGCCATAGTGTTTTCAATTGCCTCATATGCATGTGAAAGCTGGGCAACAAATAAGGAAGACTGAAGAAGAATTGATGCCTTTGAATTGTGGTATTGGCAAAGAATATTGAATATAACCTGGATTGCCAAAAGAATGAACAAATCTGTCTTGGAAGATGCACAACCAGAATGCTCCTTAGAAGCAAGGATGATGAGACCACATCTTACATACTTTGGACATGTTATCAGGAGGGATCAGTCCCTGGAGAAGGACATCATGCTTGGTAAAATAGAGGGTCAGCAAAAAAGAAGAAGACCCTCAACAAGATGGATTGACACAGTGGCTGCAACAATGGGCTCAAGTGTAACAACAATTGTGGGGATGGTGCAGGATGGGGCAGTGTTTCACTCTGTTGTGCATGGGGTCGCTATGAGTCAGAATGGACTCAACAGCACCTAACAAACAAAACAAAATGTATAATTCAGAGTCCCTGAGTGGTACCAAAGGTTAAGCACTTGGCTGTTAACCAAAAGGTTGGAGGTTCCAATCCCTTCACAGGCACTTCAGAAGAAAGGCCTGGTGATCTGCTTCCAAAAGATCACAGCCATTGGAAACCCTCTGGAGCACATTTCTACTCTGAAACACATGGGGTCGTCCTAAGTCGGAACGGACTCAACTGTGACTGGTACTGTACAAAGGATTTGAATGGGGACAAAACACTGCTGTCATCATTATATTAGATCTATTTACAGGGGAGGAAAGACCGATACATACTTGGGGAAATCAAGGAAAGTTTTGCAGAGGCAATAACCCTTGAGCTGGGACTATAAGATGAAGTAGAAGTTTATGAAGCAGAGAAGGAGACAGGAAGGAGTTCCCCATGACGTTATGAAAAATCCTGAGGTGGGAGTATCATATTACTGTTAGGGAACTGTATGTAATTCATTATTTACATATCATTCCATAAGCAAACATCTTTTCTCTAGGTGGCTTATCCCACATGAATTTTATAGGAAACTATTGCTTATTAATCTAGCGTCTGATGTTTTTAATCATGGCCTTTGATTTACTTACTGATAAACAACATACCCGTTGCCTCCGAATCGATTATGACTCATAGCAACCCCATAGGATAGACTAGAACTGCCCCCAGAAGGTTTCTAAGACTGTAAATCTTTACAGAAGCAGACGGCCATATCTTTCTCCCGTGGAGTAGCTCGTGGGTTCGAACCGCCGACCTTTCAGGTAGCAACCCAACACTTTAACCCACTGCGCCACCAGGGCTCCTTGATAAACAACATAAGGTCCTAGAAAATTAACAAGTATAACCAGCATCTAATCCCAGGTATCTGCCTCACGAAACTCAAATGTAATGAAAAATTGCTTAAGGAAATACTGATTTTCCTTTATTCTTTAAGGTCAAACCATTGGTAAGATGGAGGTGGAGTTGATTGTTAAATTTTCAGGGGTTTTGTGAGCTGGTAGTTAAGCACAGACATCACTAAAAAGTAAATTATATAAACTTACAATTAAATAAATTATATTAAAAACAAAGGCAATAAATACTCATCGGTAATCATTTAATATATTTTACTACTGTCTGTACTCTTAAGGTAATTTCATCTACTGTTATCTGCATGGAAACCCTGGTGGCTTAGTGGTTAAGAGCTACGGCTGCTAACCAAGAGGCCAGCAGTTCAAATCCACCAGGTGCTCCTTGGAAATTCTATGGGGGCAGTTCCACTCTGTCCCATAGGGTCACTATGAGTTGGAGTTGACGGGAGTGGGTTTGATTGTCTGTATGATGGCCATAATGGTGTGCTATGATGCATTTTTTCCCAGCTCCTTGTTCGCTGTCACCGCTTTGGTAGCCTGATATCCACCATGCTGGGGGTGTTTACACCAGGGAAATCAGCAAATGCTACAAATCAGGTTTCCTCCCCTCCCCAAGGAAAGTCAGCTGTTAAACATTTACCAGCACACCACCAGCATAAACCTTATCCTTGTGTGGCATAGGGTTTTCCCGGGATTTATGCATAGTTCCGGTGGCAACTGACCTTAGTTGAAAATATTAACCATCCTTAAAAAAAAAAAAAGGAAAAGCAAAACAAAACTTTCTACTGAAGCATCATTATCTTTTTTTTTTTTCTCTAAGTTTTATTTATTTTGTTGTTATGGTTGGGAATATACACCAATTCAACAGCTTCTGTATGTACAATTTGGTGACATTGATCACATTCTTCAGGTCGTATAACCATTGTCACCCTCCTTTTCTGAGTTGTTCCTCCCTCTTCAACATAAACTCACTGCCCCCTAAGGCTCCTGTCTAATCTTCCAAGTTGCTGCTGTCAATTTGGTCCCATACAGATAGTTCTTAAAAGAGCATAACATGCAAGGCAGACCTCTTTACTGGTTAAGCTGGACTATTGTTCAGTTTTAAGATGATGTTGGGATATTTTTGGTTTAAGGTTTAGACTTTCTGGAGCCATGAAGGGTGGATGAACCCCTGAAACTATTACCTTTTTTAAACCTTTTTTTCTTTGTTTCCTTCAGCAGAGAGAGGCTGCACAGCCCTGCTGACCTATGAACTCTCAGGCCCTGGGTATAAAATATCTTTTGGACAACAGAAAGGTCCCCTAAAATAATTTTTCTAATCTACACAGGAATTTCTACCTGAAAATTGCTTCAGCTATAATGTAATACTCCTCCCACTGCTAATACTACCCCACAACTAATACTATAACTAACCCTGGCCACATTTGACTTACCAAAAAGCCCACTGCTGTCGAGTGATTCTGACTCATAGCAACTCTGTAGGACAGAGTAGAACTGCCCCATGGGGTTTCCAAGGAGCAGCTGGTGGATTCAAACTGCTGACCTTTTGCTTGGCAGCGAAGCTCGTAACCACTGCGTCAACAGGGCCCCCATTTGACTTAGAGAGACCATTTTTTCCCTACTAAAAGTTTTAAATCACAATAATTGAAATAGAATACATTTAGAGGTAAAGAGAAGATTTCAGATAATATTTTATTTTCTGTAGGAAACATCTTATTGCAATGTTTTCCTTCTACCATCTCCAAACAAGTAAGGAGTTGCTCTGACTTTGAACATGAAATTCTATTTGGAAGAATTTAAATTCAACCTTTTATAAAATAAAATATAACTAAGTCACACCTGTGGTGCCTAAAATGTAAGGCCCAAAAAGTTAAAGTGACTTATCATGTAGCAAATAGCTGACAACATTCAATTTCCTGCCCAGGCCTTTCACTTCGAATTTATACCACAGCACATTTTGTTTTATGAATAAAGTTCTGTTCGTGTATAATTTCTTTTACCATCATAACTTTTTATGAGGCTATTATGAGGGTGACTGTAGAAGAAGGAATTCAAACAGACAAGGTTAAATGATTTAAATTTTTTACACTTTCTCCTGGTGAAACTTATAGGCATAAAAGTCTGAGAATCATGAATCTAGACAGAATTTAAGCATAAACCAAAACCAAACCCATTGCCGTCAAGTCGATTTCAACTGATAGTGACCCTATAGGACAGAGTAGAACTGCCCCATACGGTTTCCAAGGAGCAGCTAGTAGATTTGAACTGCCGACCTTTCTGGTTAGCAGCCATAGCTCTTAACCATTCTGTGACCAGGACTCCTTGGAAAGGCTTAAATGCTCGGCATTTATGGAGAGAAGAGAAGGGATCCCAGGACTTATTTCTGGATAACTCTTAACTTTAAGAGATCTAATAGGGGAGACCCAACCTAGTGCCGTAGAGTCGATTCCGACTCATAGCGACGAAAAGCATGTAAAAGACAGAAAAGGTACAATCTGTGAGGTGGAAGAAAAACCAAGGGTATCACAAAAGCTAAGAGAAAAAAAGAATGCATGAATATGAAGGGAAGCCCAGCACTGATCCGTCAGTCTGTCCTACTATAGCGGCTTGCATATAGCTCTGATGCTGGAAGCCATGCCATCAGTATTTCAAATACCAGGAGGGTCATCGTGGTGGAGGGTTTCAGCAGAGCTTCCAGATTAAGACAGACTAGGAAGAAAGGCCTGATGATCTATTTCCAAACATCAGCCAAGGAAAACCCTATGAATTATAACAGAGCAGTGTCTAATGTAGCTGGAAGCTGAGCCCCCCAGGCAGGAAGGCACTACATAATAGCTGCAACAGTGGACTCAGAATTACCAACAGTCATGAACATCGTCCAGGACCAGGCAACGTTTTGTTCTATTATAGATAAGGTCACCGTGAGTCCAAGCAACTCAGAGGTAACAAACAGTAACAAAGGGCATGACCTACAATGTCCAAGCCAACCGGAGGGGTACAGAAAAATGTCCTTTAGCTTTAGTAACCAGGAAGTCATTAGTCAGCCTGGCATTAGTGAGGGGTCAGTGGAGAGGTCGGGGTGGGAGCCAGATAAGAGTGAGGTGAACAAGAAGAAGGAATAGGAGGCAGCTTGTCTGTACACTCTTCCAGAAAATTTAGACTTGAAGGGAAACAGGGATCTGGAATAATAGTATGGGGGATGTAAGGAATAGAGGCAAAAACCCAGTTGAGAAGGGATTAATGAATGCTAATTTATGATCCATTTTAGTTTATCGTGATCTACTATATAAAATGATTGCCAGAGAAGAGTCGGGAAACGTAGATTCCACCTATTCTAATGGTTGGCAGGATTTTTTTCCTCTAATGAATCAATATTCAGTGGAACACCAATAGCTTTATGAGTGTGCAGCATAAACTATCAAGAACTATGACAATAGGTTTCCCTAGACTCTGTTTAAATGTTAGGTTGTTGTTTGCTTTTATTTTTGTTTTGTTATTTAGTACATAAAGCGATCATATTTATGCAACTTACATTGTGATCCTCAGAGCTCATAGCAGGCCCCAAGGCCTGCCTGGCTGCTAGAGCAAAGCATCTATATAGATCAAGAGACTTCCACATTGACTTTCCTGTGATTTACTCTGCCTCATGTACCAGGGGAAATATTTGTCAAATAACAAACTGATTTATCTTCTTTTCCCTTAAAGACATTCCACTATCTTCCTGAGTCAGGGCTCCAGGAAAGGAAAGGGTGAGGCTTCCTAATGGAGGGAATCTCCGTTAAAAAGCAGAACAGAAATCTTTAAAACCTCAGGTTGCATGGGAGAAAAGGATTTATCCAACTTTCTTTAGCTTTGTTTTACACAGCAGCCTGGCCTGAGGGGCTAGTCTTACTACATACCCCAGGGTGACAGAACTCAAGGTGTGGCATAGAAGAAGTAGAAAGCCCACTGCTTTCAACCATGGAAATTGTGGGAAGAAGAGGAGAAAGAAAAAGAGCAAGAGGTGAGACTTGTGTGTATCTCTCTGACATCTGCTCTCTGACCATAACCTGGAGGATTCTGGACAGGACTCAGGGCTGATGGGAAATGGTGTTGAAGGGACTGGTGGAAGCCTACTAAGACAAAGAAGCTCACTCGGTCACTTCATGACTAAGGTCAGTTGCCCCGGAGAATGGACTCAACAGTGGCCACCAGCGCATAAGTCACCCCAAATGGCTATCAGTCATTAGTCCATGGAGAAATCTACAACCACCGTTTCATGGCAGAAACCTGTGAGGACCCAGAAGGAAGCTGTGTAGATCAGTCTGTTGCTCTTCTCTCCCCTCTGAAGACCACTGAGTTCCTACACGGACCCAGCCGCCATCTTGGGAAGGTGTGAACAGCAAGCACAACTTTGAAAGAAGCTTTTAAAACCAATCTTACAGGGAGTAGAATTTTGAAGCAATTACAAGGAAATTGTCCATTTCTTTTAAGAGTTAGAAAGGCTAGGACACTTTCCTTTTCTGTGTGGTTCCTTGCCTGTAGGGAGAGTGGTTTGGGAAGAATTTCTGCTGTTACTTAAATTATAACCATTTCATGGGTGACACTTCAGGGGCTGTGGTAGGCAGTGTGAGCTACTCAGAGTCAACTGAAAGGGAATTAGTCGCCTGGGAGTTTTCTAACCTGATTTCATGTTTCCTGGACATGGTGTCCTCTCCTGACCCAACACCTGCTGTTACAGATAGATGTTAGTAATGAGTCGAATAACAATTTCGTGAATGTTGAGTCACACAGGAACAAAAGGCACACTTGCTTAGGTGGAGTCAGCCTTTTCCTGTTTTCTCTTATAATTTTCTCTACCAAATGTGACCTCTTATAGAAAGCTTTGGCAAGTTTTTTTAGGCACAGCCTTTAAACTCACATTTTTAGAAGAAGAAATGTTTGCTGTTTCTTGGCTGAAAGATAAGCTCAAATCTGCTGAGCCAGACAGAAATTTGTTTTTTCTGCTTCATACTTAAGTGCTCAGATTACCCTTTTTATAAGATTGCCTGTAAATTTTTTTTTCTAATTTTTGGTGAAAATATGTACATAGCAAAACATACACCTATACCTAGTCAACAATTTCTACATGTACAATTTGGTGACATTGGTTACATTCTTCATGTTGTGTCATCACTATCTCTACCTGAATTCTTTCACCCCAGTTAACTTAGACTCACTGCCCCCTTCTCATCTATGCTTTAGAGTTACTGTTGTCAATTTGATCTCAAGTAGATAATTCATTAAAAGATCCCTATCCTTAATGTAAATTTTTTTTTATAATTGAGCTGAACTATTGTTTGGTTTAAAGATGACTTTAGGGGATAATTTTGGTTCAAGGTTTAAAGATTGTTTCAGGGCAGTAGATTCAGGAGTCCTGCCAGTTTCAATGGGTCCAGTAAGTCTGGATACCATAGGAATTTTAAAATATGTTCCACATTTCCCCCCCATCTATTGAGTTCAAAATGTTCAATAACAGTAGCTGATAGCCGGGTACCATCCAGTTCTTCTGATCTCTTGGCAAAGGAGGCAGTAGCTCATGGAGGCAATTAGATCTGAAGTTCAGTTCCTTCTCTGATTCCTGGGTCTCCTTTTTCTGCTGCTGCTCCAGGCAAATAGAGACCAATCATTATATCTCAGGTGGCTGCACTGTAAGCTTTTAAAACCCCAGGCATTGTCCCCCACATTTGGAGGTAGAGCAGAAATGCTAAAAACAATATTGACTGGATTGCCCCATAAAACCATGATCCTAAACCATCGAACAAAGAAAATGAATCCCATAAGGTGTTTGGTTATACCTAAGCAGTATCAATAGCTGTGCCCTTTGTGTTTGTTGTTGCTACAAAATTATATATAACATAACATGTGCCATTTCTTCCTTTTTCTGATGTACCACTTAGTGATATCAGTTACATTAGTCAAGTTGTATAACCCTTAGTTAATGTCCATTTTTCCATCACCATGGGCAAAAACTCACTACTCCTAGAAAATGATTCCCTCTCTCGAAAATAAAATATTTCAATAGGCAAATCAATTAGGCTTGCTTGTAAATGATCACTTTTCTGGCACTTTGATAGGTTCATCTTCTATATGTATCGATGGGTGAACGCATCCCTCTGCAAGGCCCCAGTGTTAGTTAGCAAAGTATGCCATGTGATCTGCAGATGTTCCCAGTGTCCTGATGGAACCACAGAGCTGGGGCTTAGGCTGGGAGATTTAGAAATGTTTTTTTCTTTTGATTCAATATTTGTGCCTAAATATATTGTGTTTGATGTGCTGGTCAGAGCTTTATTATATCCTTAATATGTGTGCTCTACTGGCAAAACTATGGGGGCAGTGGTGTTCAGTGGTAGGATTCTCATCTTCCACGTGAAGGACCCAGGTTCGAATCCTAGCAATACACCTCATACACAGTCACCACCCATCTGTCAGTGGAGGTTTCTATGTTGCTATGATGCTGAAAAAGTTTCAGTGGCGCTTCCAGGCTGAGACAGACTAGGAAGAAAATCAGCCACTGAAAACCCTGTGAATCACAGCAGCCTGATCTGCAGCCTATCATGGGGATGGTACGGGACCAGACAGGACTTTGTTTCACTGTGCATCATGGGATCACCATGAGTCGAGGGTGAACTCAATGGCAGCTAACAACAACAACCGGCAAACTTAAAATGTGATAAAAGCTATTTTGAGAGATTTTACAAGAGCTGAAGTAAAGACATCAAGCGTGGCCATCAGTTAGAGTATACTCTTGTCATTGTTTGGACCAGGATTCTTTAGGAACGTTCTATCTGATAATTAAAGATAATTTAGTTAGGAAACCTAGAGACTGCCTTTTGAGAACGATTTTAACACCTGGATTTCCAGTCGTGGAATTATGGTATTCACTCACTTATTAAAGAGTGGAGTAGAAACTCAGACCTTCTTTTTAATGTCTTTTATCTCTTGAAATTGGAGGGCAGTGGCTTTAAAAGTAGCACTCCATCCACCTGTCCGTCCATCCAGCCATCCACGTATCCATGTGTGCATAAATTCATACATAAGTATAAACGCATTGGAAAGGTCGGTTCACTTACCGCTTCAGTACAGATCTCTAATCTAAAGAAGCCTGTATTCGTAGCTTGGAACCTTATTCTCAGTAAGAGGAATTAAATTTGTAGTGCACAGGTTCACACGCGAGTAAAATGTAAGTAAATTTGAACGAGTAAAACTGCATTACAATGCGATAAAGGGAGACATGGGTGCCACCCAGTATCCTCTTGTTCTCTTTGAATTTTGCACCACATTTGCTACCTATCTCTTAAAATCATTAACCCATTTTTTCAAAACCCAGGCAAATATGATTATGCACATGCTTCTACTATGACCCCAACAAGCAGAGTCTCAAATGCGCGCCCCTCTCTTTGGCCTTGGGTGCACATACCCTGCACAGCTATCTCCACTCCGGCTACCCAGGTTTAATATCTGTTGTTTTAAAATTCCTGTCCCCTTTGGTTTCACATCATGTGTTTCCCTTCTCTTTTACCTCATAGATGTCAGGTAAATGTGCACTTTCTGCTCTATTGCATTGCTTACTCCAGTCTTCTCCTGTTACTTCTTTATTCACTCCTTGGTTGCTGTAAATTTATGCACAATTAAAGAGGGAGAGAAACATTCTAATTGAAAAGTTGATTGCATAACCTGGAGGCTTTGCTTTCATTACCTCTAGTATTCAGGAATGACACCTCTCCAGATTTATCCTTTCTTCCTGTGCAGAGGGGTTTTCCATGGGACTTCTGGCCACATCTTATATTCCAATGATAGTATCATGCTCTACTGTTTCATTACTCACACAAAAATATATTGATGGGCCATGGGCAAGTTAAATTTACTATCATCCAGAGGTGAGATGAAAGAGTTAGTACTAACCCTGGCAAACCTAAGGTGGAGAATTTTAGAAAATTACACAGATGATAATCAAAGATGCAAAGTGCTTTCGAAAGCAGCTCAGTTGACACCTTAATTTAGCAGGTGTGGAAAGAGGCCCATGGAGGTCCAGTCATAGGTTGTGATAGAGCCAGGATGGGAATCTAGTCTCCAGTTCCTTGCTTTGTTCTCCCAACCTCACTCCTAACCAGATTAACCAGTAAGCACAGCACATGGCATTTTACAATAACAAGGTACGCATGGGCTTAATTGTGCTTACTCACTAACCTATACTGCACAGTTTCATACGCCACAGAGTAAACACAATCAAGGCCGTGCGTACCTTGCTTATTGGGTAACCCGTCTCTGCCCCCAATCACATTCTTCTCCCAACCATAGTCTATCTTAGTGAGTTTTAATGCAACACAAGGAAAGAAGTAAAATCTATAAATATTTGAAGATTAAAAAAATGATTTGCTGATCATGAGACAATTGAAAAACATACAACAAAAAAGAATTCAGTTAGGTGGATGGATACAATTTAAAATTTAAAAATCATTTTTCTATATCAGCAATAATCAGTATCTATATATTTTTTATATATTATATATAATTATGTATAATATAAAAGCAAAAGAAACCATTGAACATATAAAACATATTTAATAACATATGTTTAAAAAAAAAAAATTTCCATCTGTTGATTCCAACTCGTAGGGACCCTACAGGACAGAGCAGAGCTACCCCATAGGGTTTCCAAGGGAGCTGCTGGTAGATTCAAACTGCTGACCTTTTTGATTAGCAGCCGATTTCTTAACCACTGCACCACCAGGGCTCCAACTTCTATATAGATGTCCTTAAGGAGTCTCGTGTGTTTCTATGGTATAGATTCCTCGAAGTGGTATTAAATAATTTCTAATAATATGATAACCCAGTGAAGGAAAAAATATTGACACAGCCAAAGAAACAAAAGAGGAGATGACCGTGTACAGGAGATATAAGTGAATAATTGGAGGATGGAAAGGAAGTGATGAGAGGTAACTGATTTTGCAGAGAGAAGAAGAGTGAAAGCTAAGTGCCCAGGCCACAGAACCCCAACCGAGAGGGGTACAAGAAGAGAAAACAGGGAAAATTACCAAAGAAATACGAACAGAAATGCTTTCACAACGGGAAAGCACTAGTTTCTAACTGAAGGTGACTGAGTGCCTCGCTACAAGAAAGTAAAGATGCAGTCTAAAGCTCAACACTGGGAAATTTGGGGACACCGAAATCAAAGAGAACATCCCATACGTTATCAGGAAAACAAACCCAAGCCAAACCCATTGCCATTGAGTCAATTCTGACTCAGAGCAACTTTATAGGACAGAGTAGAACTGCCCTATAGGGTTTCCAAGGCTGTATTCTTTATGGCAGCAGGTTGCCACATCTTTCTCCCACGGAGTGAAAACAACAGGTCACAAATTCAAAGTCAGAATGACATCTGGCGTCTCTACATAAAATCTGGAAGTTTGAAGAGAGAGGAGTAAAACCTACAAAATTCTACAATGATTTACCAGAGAATTCTATATCCACACTATTAAGAGAAAACAAACAAAAAAAAAAACAAACCCATTGCCGTTGAGTCTGTTCCGACTCATACTGACCCTACAGGACAGAGTAGAACTGCCTCACGGGGTTTTCAAGGAGCATCTGGTAGATTTGAACTGCCAGCCTTCTGGCTAGCAGCTGAACTCTTAAGTAAAAGAGTAGAACAAAAAACATGTTCAGAAATGCAAAATATACCACCTAAAAACTCTGTGTTTCTGTGTACATACATGTGAATATAAATCTGAACAGAGATGTTGTGGAAAATTACACGCCAAATAGTTAAACCAAGGTTAACTTGAGGGAAGAGACTGGAACTGGGGGGAGGGGTAGTCAAAGGTGCTTCCCAGCTATCTGTATTATTTGTTTACATGTGTTTTATGAAATAATGTATTTATGTATTATTTCGGTGATTAAAATTATTTTTAAAGTTTTAGCAATAATCGATTACTGCCGAAAGTTAGTTTTAAGTGGGAGACTGCTTGAAATTGTAGGCTTTTCTCTAATTGTTCTTCTGGATCTACTTCTTTCCAATGCTGTCTTTGTATTTCCAGCTTTAAACAAACAAAAAAAATGCATTTCAAGCTCAAAGAAGCTTTTATGGCTCCTTGATATCATCATGTTTCTGTTAATGAGCCCTTCAAACTTGATTGAGTTTTTACTAAAATTACAGTGATTCTGAAGCAGTCCAGAAGTCACCTGTTTTTTCCTCAGCCATGTAAAAACCCACATCTGTTGATGATACTATCTAAGATATGAAAATATTAAAAAGCTAAATATAAAGACCAGGGTTTTCAATAAAAACTCTGTATAACCTTTACAAATATGTTTCAATGCATTAGTGAATGAGAAAGAAGTAATGCTCAGAGGACAAGGTCCAAGTACACAGAGAGGTAAGCAGCGGTAAACCTGTCTTTTACCTTGATGTTGAGCTTATATTTTTCATAGTCTGGGGGCAGCGGATGAACAGGAAATAAAGACAAAATGAGAAATCTAATTAAGAGGCCATCAATATAAAACTAAGACCCCAAAGGGTCACACAAACCTCAGAGTATGCATGAATGAAATATAAACCCCTCACCTCAAGGAACTTTGAGAAAATTGTTGGTCTCAGAACTTGGGGTTGAATGAAGGAAGCTAACCCCACCTCCAAAGGAATCCCTGATTACAAGCTGGCCCTCGTGGGTTTGCAGCCTAAATTCTTATCACCTGACAAGCTGAGGATTTAATTTAAAGCCATATCAGCCTGAGCTTCTGGCAGATAAAGTTCCAAGAAATGTCAGCTCATCAGAGCAATCACAGTGCATGCAAAAAAAGTTCATAAGTGAGAATCAGTAGAAACAGCCAGTAGCGGGATGAACCCTACAAAAACATGAGATTTTGAAATTAGGAGAAACAGAAGGTTAAACAAGTACTTTTAAGACTGATAAGAGCAACTGACTAGAAAAAGTAATGAAGCACACAGCAACATGTTAAAAAATTAGCATAGCACTCTCACAAAAACACCTCATGACAAGAGGGCAAGACAAAAGAAAAAGCGAAACAAGCGTGTTATTTGCATAAAAATATGGTATTGGAAAACAAATTGATTTTTTATGAATGAAAGACGTAATTACATTTTAAAATTAAGGGAGTTATACTTTAAAATTCAATACAGAGAATTAGTAAATTTTAAAAGAGATCTAAAAATTGTTCATAATGCAGCAAACTGTCAAAAAGTTTGAAAATATGATCGATTGAAAAGGACAGAGTGAGAAGGGATGAGAGAACTGGGACTGGAGAATGTTTGAAGAGGAGATATTTCAGAATTGATGAATGATGCAAGTCCACAGATTGAGGAATCCCAAGCAAGGGAATTTTTCTTTTTAAATACCTTATCTAGATTCATCATATCGATATTTCAGAAGCTCAAAGAAAGTATCTTAAAAGCCGCTAAAGAGAAATTACTTTCAGAGAAATGACAATTAGAGAGAAAATTGATTTCTCAGCAGTAAGAATGGAAGCAAGAAGGCCATGGGAAAATATCTTCAATGTGCTGATAGGAAGTATTTGCCAATCTAGAGTTTTATACCCAGAAAAGGTATTTAAGAAGAATCAAAGTAAAATAAAGACATTTTCAGTCTGGCACGGGAGGGCAGGAGGTAGGGGAAAAGGGCAGAGGGAAGCAAGGGGGAATTTTTGCCACCAGCAGACCTTCACTAATGGAAATCATAAGTCCACATTCTACTCAGGAGCCCTGGTGGTGCAGTGGTTAAGCACTGGGCTACTAACCAAAAGGTTGGTGGTTCAAACCCACCAGCTGCTCCTCGGGAGAAAGATGTGGCAGTCTGCTTCTGTAAAGACTTCAGTTTTGGAAACCCTGTGTGGCGATTTTCCTCTGGACCCAGTTCTACAGGGTCGCTATGGGTCGGAATTGACTTGACAGTAGTGGATCTGTTTTTTTTGTTTATATATATATATATATATATATATATATATATATATATATATATATATAAATAATACCCTAGTCAGAGCGAAAGCAATCCCAGATGGGAAATCTGAACAAGAAGAAAAGATCATTGAAAACAGGTAGATAAACCTAAGTGAGCATTGACTGTATAAACTATTTAAGTTTTGTGGGGTTAAATAAAAATAGAACTAAAATATAAAATAAAATTAAAAAAAATAGTACCATATAATTGAAGAAGAGAGAACGGGTATTAAAATAATTTATTCTAAGTCCTTTGATGGTTCAGGGAGAGGATAAAGATATTGATTAAACCTAGACTATGATAAATGTTGAAATGTCTAATACAATCATTTAAATAATAAAATGAGTGTATAACTTCCTAAATCACAGAAGGAAAAAAAAAAATGAGATTAGAGGAAGCATGGAAAAGCAAGCATAGAAAGGTGAATAAAAGAAAGAAAACAAAATAAGACTGTGAAAATGAATCTGTATGTATCAGTAATTACAAAAAATGGAGGAAATGTTACAATTAAAAATATCAGATTGTCAGTTTTTTTTTTTTTAATTCAGCCGTATGCCTTTAAAAAGGAGATCTAGAGCATAAAGACCATAAGGATTCAGAAAAGCTGAAAGTAAAATGATAAAAGTTTAAAAGGTAAATACTAACCAAAAGAAAACTGGTTAAGATATGTTAATATCAGAGAAAATAGGTTTTAAGGCAAAAATGAAGAGGGTTGCTATGTGATGATAAAACCCTCAGTTCCAAGCAAATATAAAATTTTAAGCTCAGGTACACATACTAATGGATTCTTACAACATATAAAACAAAAATACAGTCAATACTGAATATACTGAATACAAGGAAAAGTATTTAGTGGACTTCTCTCACTAATCGATATCAAGCAAACAAACGAACAAAAAATAATAGTCAAGGTAGAAGATTTGGATAAGATAATATAATAGAAAACTTTTACTGACGTATAAACACACAAGTCCATAACTGAAACATTCCCATTAGACAAAGATGCCCGTGATTATCCCTTGCTATTCAAAGCAGTGGAAACCCCGGGTGGTGCAGTGGTTAGGAGCTACAGCTGCTAACCAAAAGGCCGGCAGTTCAAATCCACCAGGCACTCCTTGGAAGCTCCATGGGGCAGTTCTGCTCCATCCTCTAGGGTCGCTGTGAGTCAGAATCAACTCGACAGCAATGGGTTTGGTTTTTTTTGGTATTCAAGGCAGTCAGGCAAGAAACGGGAATGTTGTTATTTTTTTTAATTAACTTTTATTAAGCTTCAAGTGAACATTTACAAATCCAATCAGTCTGTCACATGTAAGTTTACGTACATCTTACTCCCTTCTCCCACTTGCTCTCCCCCTATTGAGTCAACCCTTTCAGTCTCTCGTTTCGTGACAATTTTGCCAGCTTCCCTCTCTCTCTATCCTCCCATCCCCCCTCCAGACAAGAGTTGCCAACACACTCTCAAGTGTCCACCTGATTTAATTAGCTCACTCTTCATCAGCATCTCTCTCTCCCCGCCGCCGACCAGTCCCTTTCATGTCTGATGAGTTGTCTTCGGGGATGGTTCCTGTCCTGTGCCAACAGAAGGTCTGGGGAGCATTCCCGCCGGGATTCCTCTAGTCGCAGTCAGACCATTAAGTATGGTCTTTTTATGAGAATTTGGGGTCTTCATCCCACTGATCTCCTGCTCCCTCAGGGGTTCTCTACTGTGCTCCCTGTCAGGGCAGTCATCGATTGTGGCCGGGCACCAACTAGTTCTTCTGGTCTCAGGATGATGTAGGTCTCCGGTTCATGTGGCCCTTTCTGTCTCTTGGGCTCTTAGTTGTCGTGTGACCTTGGTGTTCTTCATTTTCCTTTGCTCCAGGTGGGTTGAGACCAATTGATGCATCTTAGATGACCGCTTGTTAGCATTTAAGACCCCAGACGCCACATTTCAAAATGGAATGCAGAATGTTTTCATAATAGAATTATTTTGCCAATTGACTTAGAAGTCCCCTCAAACCATGTTCCCCAGACCCCCGCCCCTGCTCCACTGACCTTTGAAGGATTCATTTTATCCCGGAAACTTCTTTGCTTTTGGTCCAGTCCAGTTGAGCTGACCTTCCCTGTATTGAGTATTGTCCTTCCCTTCACCTAAAGCAGTTCTTATCTACTGATTAATCAATAAAAAACCCTCTCCCTCCCTCCCTCCCTCCCCCCTTCGTAACCACAAAAGTATGTGTTCTTCTCAGTTTTTACTATTTCTCAAGATCTTATAATAGTGGTCTTATACAATATTTGTCCTTTTGCCTCTGGAATGTTGTTATTTTTGTTGTTAACCGGCATCGAGTCATTTCTGACTCATGGTGACCCCACATATGCGGATTAGAACTGCTCCATTGGGTTTTCAATCAGGGCTGTGACCTTTTGGAAACAGATTGCCAGGACTTACTTCCAAGGCACCTCTAGGTGGGTTTGAACCACCAACATTTTAGTTAGTAGTACAATGCTTATCATTCATGCCACCCAGGGAATAAGGGTATTAAAAAAAAAAAAAAGGAATAAGGGTCTAAAATTTAGACATTAAAAAAAATAAATAAATAAAATAAAAAGTGGTGGACCGGAGAATTTGCATTTTTAACAAGTTCCCAGGTGGTGGTGAGGCTGCTGGTCAACTTTTGTCTTGTACCATCAACATAGTGTCCAGCTGTCTAATTAGAGCCACAGTAATATGCTGTTTGGGGGCACTTTCCATTTCAGTTAAGAAAGCATTAAAGGATATAGGTTTGATGAAACAAAGATACGAAGGCATCATCAGCATATTGATGTAGCTCTGATTCCAAATGTCTTTCTGGCTCCCTTGAGGCCTCCCAGGCATGCTAAATTAAGTGAAGAAAAATATAATTTTTAGGTGATATGAGTCTGTATCCAAAAGATAGACAAGTATATTGTTTCAGGATACAAACATGGTAAACAAATTTTTTTTTTTTTAAGTGTAAGGTTGATAAACCAAAACTCAAGACTGGTTGTCTCTGAAGAGTCAGAGAAGGAGAAGAGACTAAGGAGAGGCACAGGGGGAACTTGAAGCATGATAATATTCTGTTTATAAAATGGTTGGCGGGTGTTTTTGGCTTCAGTGTTCTTTGTATCTTACGAATTTTTTACCTTCTTTTGTATTTATCAATATTTATTGTTATTGTTTTGAAAGAAAGTAGCCATCATATATTGGTGCACTGTGAAATATAAAATAGCTTCATAGGTCAGCGTCTTTAGAATTCTTCATTATGTTGAAATGATTCACTGTAATTACACATAAAAGTAAAAAATAAACTCATTCAGATCAAGGTGCTCCCTTGCTTAAACTCTCGGAGGACTTTGCAGAGGGCAGAGAGCAAAGTCCTACTGTCTCCAAGGCGTCTGCATGGCTTTGTGTTGCTCTCTAACCTTCACCCTCACCCTCCCCGTCACCCACTGTGTTCCACATGTACCAGCTCACTCTGCCTCTACACAGGCCGAGCTCCTCCCGCTTCAGAGCCTGTGTGTTTGCTGTTTCCAGATTTCCTGTGGCTGGTTCCTGCGTAGGCCTCAGTTCAAACGTCGCCTCCACAGACAGACCTTCTCAAACTACAAAATACACTTTCCTTTCCCTGTTTTATTCATGGCACTTATCACTCTGAAAATCTCCTAATGACGTGGTTACTTATTTATTGGCTGTACCGCGACCATACACACTAGACCAAAACTTTCATGAGGGACCGCATTTCTTTTATTCGTTCTTGCCCCAAGCACTTAGCATGTAAATCCCATTTCCATCAAGTCAATGCTGACACATAGCAACCCTGTAGGACAGAGCAGAACTGCCCCATAGGGTTTCCAAAGAGTGGCTCCTGGACTTGAACTGCTGACCTTTTGGTTAGCAGCCAAGCTCTTAACCACCATGCCACCAGGACTCCACTTAGCATATAGTAACCAAAACCAGCAAAAAAACCCATTACCATGAGTCAATTCTGACTCATAGCAACCCTGTAGACAATACTTAATAAAAATGTCTGCAATGATTTAATATTTTTAGCTTAAATATTTGGGCAATAGAAAGTTAACATATATATCTTAATGCAGTTCAAAATATTTGAGTCATGGTGGAATTCAGAAAGCCATTCCCTGTATTCAGTTATTCAACAAGTACTTATTGAGCATCTACTGTGTGCCAGGCACAGTGCTGGATGCTGGGAATATAGAGTGAGCAGCAAGGTAAATCAGGAACCCTGTCCTGGGCATACCCAAGCCTGCAGCTGTTAGGAATAGGGGCCAAGACCCACTGCCGCCAAGTCAGTTCTGACTCATAGCAGCCCTATAGGGCAGAGTAGAACTGCTCCATAGGGTTTCTAAGAAGCAGCTGGTGGATTTGAACTGCTGACCTTTTGGTTAGCAACCATAGCACTTAACCACTGTCCCACTTAGGGCCCTGGGGCCTAAGAGGGTGAGAGTAAAATCAAGACCCAACAGCTTGAAGGCCAAGTTACCAAAGAGCTCCAGGTAGGACTCTGGGCATGCCTTTTCACTAAGCCTGTGCTAATGCTGAAAGACAACATGGGAGTTAAAGGACGAGAATATCAAAGGTAGAGAGAGCTTTAGGGAACAAAGTATATCATTGCACTAATGTCAGTGTTTCCGTAAGAAAGAAAAACATAAAAGGCAGCAAACATGAGTAACTGGATCAGCCTCTTAAACAGTGATCCTACATCTCCCTAAACACTTCTTCAGAAATGTTGTTGAAAACCCCACTTGGGGTCTGCGCTTGGTGTATCAACCAAACTGAGTTCCAAGACCGACTGATCAAACTATGCTTCTGCCTTTGAACTGTTGAGATAAAATTAAGATGTAAACTGGGGAGAACACAGCTGTCTCTATAATAGTCCCTGATACAGTCTTCTACTGGCTGGCTAATCATAAACACTTTACCCAATTTTATACCATGCAGAAATTCTGATATTTGGTTTGACCTGTTTGTGGTCATTTTTCAAATAGGCCAGTTGGAACTAGTTATGCCTTGGTTTGAGAGCATATTCCCTAACTACACCTTTGTTTCTGTGGAAAGCTCATATTTACTGTACATTCCTTTGATTTATACCCCATTTCCAATGGGCCACAGGGTCGAGTGCATTTAGTGTCTGCTGTTTCTCGGAGACAGTCCAGAAGGCCCTTGGGGATCTTGTAAAGTCTAAATACACCGAACACTTCCCACCATGCCATAAGGTCATCACAGTTGTCTGCCAGTGACGATTTGTTCCTTAGGCGCCTAAATGTGTTTTTGTCCACATTGACTTTTGTCAGCACCTCACTAAATTGGCAATGACGCCCACCACACATCTTATCATCCAGCCTTGGAAAATCGGTTTAGCGTCTTATCCCTGTGCTTGGTGGAACTGATGCATGCAGCATTCAAGCTGTCCATGCCTGATGTGAGAAAACCAACAAACCAAATTGCATTTTTTTTTAAACTCAAAGCCTGAATACTTTTATTTAGTATTAAACAGCAGATTGCTGAGCCTGTAAGTAGGTCACACAGTGTGTTGAGTGCTCAAGCTCCATCCTTTGCCATCTGGCAACATGAATCAATGTCAGATGGTTGCATATCTATCTCTGGAGGTGACCTTGGAGAAGTGTTGTTACACCAAACACAGACCCCAGAGCAGTTAGCTGCTCCTAGAAGAACATTTCCAAGGTAAATCTAAAGCCATCAAAGCACGGGTTATTAGTGTAGGGAAATTCTGGCTATATGATTCAACTATAATTTTTTTTCATTGGATGCTACCATCTGAATAGGTACTGTCTATGCTTCATTAATCTGAATTTTATTGCATAACCAGAAATCTAGGGGAACTCAGGGACATCAGGAAGTAGGTGAGGAAAAGTATATGACAGAAAATGCAAGTAGCCTTGAGAGCAAAAAAAAAAAAAAGAATAGTAATACTGAGACAGTGGAGCTTCTTTACCCAGCTGGCTACTGGATTGTCCCACAGCCACTACAATTGGCTCTCAACTTGGGCTTTAGAGCTTTAGCCTTCAATTGGGATTGCGACTTAGAGTTATAAATGTTATTTATTTAAAGGAAGCTTTGTTCCCAAGAAGGAGGAATGTAGCTGACAAAATGCATGCAGCACAGATAAAAGTGAAATAAAAATAAGTGGAGAAAATGAGATAAGAAGAAAATAAAAATAGAAAAATAACAGTGACAGGGAGGAGTAGTTTAGTCAGCCACATATAACATACACACCATGACATATTATACATCTGTTAGTGTTGAGTCAGAGTCTATAGCTCAAAACTAATCATAGAGGAAAAACATTCTTGGAGGAGTTTGGGCTTGTAAAGAAGGGTAGCAAGTGGCAGGATTTTTGTTATTGTTTGTTTTAATGTAGGCAAAAGATAAGAGTTTTTTTTTTGTCAAGTTAATATGAAATATGAATACAGAGCTGCACTGTTCAATATGGTAGCCACTAGCCACATGTAACTTTTTAAATTGAAAATAATTAAAATTAAATAAACTTAAACATTAAGTTCTTCAGTCACACTAAAAAAAAAAAAAATCAGTCACACTAGCCAGCCACATTTCAAGCTCTCAATAGCCACAAGTAGCTAGTGGCTATGATATTGGGCAGTGCCAATACAGAACTTTCGTACCATCACAGAAAGTTCTATCGGGCAGTGCTGAACTGGAGCAGGGATCAAATCCAGGCCACTGCCTGTTTTTGCACAGCCCATGAGCTAAAAATCATTTTTACATTTTTAAATGATTGAAAAGCAATCAAAAGAAGATTACAGATTTTAGTGTCCATAGATAAAGTTTTATGGGAACGCAGCTATGCCCATTCCTTTACCTATTTATTGTCTATTGCTACTTTTACACTGCAACGGCAGAATTGAGCAATTCAGAGACCATATAGCCTGTAAAGCATAAAATATTTTGTTGACCCTTGAGCTAAAGAAAGGAGGGGAGCAGTGTCATAAATCACAATCTTTAATAGGGTCGTTCTGTGTAGTTTTGGAAAATGAAATCAATAAGGAGAAGGAAAGCATATCAAGAGTCCTTGCCTTGATTTCATTCTGTAGGATAGCCTGCATTTTAGGATTTGATGGTGGACTGGACTGGAGGGCCCCAGAAACACTGGAGTTAGCCTTTCGCGTGTATCCAAAGGGTTTCATTGAATCTTAACCTTTCTCAGTGTCTCTCTAGAATTTTTTAAAGATAAACTGTCTAAAATTCACTTCTCTGCATAATACCCTACCATTGTCAAAAGTCAAAATAAGTTCAAGGTTTGACAATATGAAGCAAAGAAATTCACTTACCCTCTTGACAGCGATGCCAATTACCTTTTTAACCTCCTCTTAGGCAAATGGTTGAGACAACGAAAAATTATTTTGCGGTGGGACCTAAGCCAACCCCGCATCAATCTGCTGTCATTACTGTCACCTCTCCCCATCTCTTGAGGATGGGCACACTAATAAGAATATGTCGTCTCTTATTGGGTCAGGCTTAAATACATCCAAGAACTTCATTAAGTCATTCCCTATCAGAAATGCTACAAAACTACTGAGTATTTCTGCGGACGAAGATTGTATCTTCTCTGCCTATGAATCCACTGGTGCCATGACATAATCCCCTAGGGTCCAGCTAGTCCATTTGATGATGTTGATGGGAAGCATTGTATCTGAAAAGAAACCTTTTTTCCCCCCAATATACTTAATAGTTCTTTAGAAAAGATGAAATGCATCTCTTTGTCCTGAAGTAATTCTCACTTAAGAGAGCCCCTGGGCACCCATAGGTTCACTAGGGTTTGAGAATGCAAAATATAATTCACTTGGAGTCCCCTTCTTAACCTTCGAGAACTCTGGTTATTGACACCTATGCTAAAGTACATGGGGGCAGGTGTACTCATGTCTGCAACTTTCTTTGAAATGCATCCAGAAAATAAAATAAATTTATTTCATGGATGGATAGAGAGATAACTAGTTGGATAGATATATGCTAAAGCAATTATGTTGTTAGTTGTCATCAAGTCAGCTCTGACTCGTGACCACCTTATGTAAAACAAAACAACCTTGCCCGGTCCTGCACCATCTTCATGATACTGGTGTGTTTGAGTCCATGGTCGAGGGGCTCACCTTCTAGCACTATATCAGACAGTGTTCTGTTGTGATCCATAAGGTTTTTGATGGCTGGTTTTTGTAAGTAGATCACCAGGCCTTTCTTTCTAGACTCTCTTAGTCTGGAATCTCTGATAAAACCTATCCACCGTGGGTGACCATGCTGGTATTTGAAATACTGGTGGCATAGTTTCCAGCCTCATAGCAACATAAGCCACCATAATACAACAAAATGACATGTGGTAGAAAGCAAGTACGGTGAAGCAAGCGTGATAGAGCGTTAATGGTAGATTCTATGTGGTGGATGTTATTCACTGTGAAGTTATTTCAACTATTCTTTATGTTTGAAAATTTTCATGATAAAATGTTGGGGAAAAATTCCTCAAGAAATGCATTTCTTGCTTAGGTCCCTAAGTCCTCTCAGCATTAACCTTAAGCATAACTGACTTCGAAGTAGTGAATCACCAGGAAAACTCTGCAACCCAAAGGACTGCTGTCCAGGTTTTCTTGGACAGGGCCCAGGTTCAGGCACAAATGCAAGTCTCTGCCTCTGGTAGTGCTCGCCCTCTGACTCCAGGGGCTCAGCTGCACTCTTTGACCGCTGGGGGTGGTGGGGTGGGGGAGGTAATTCAGGTTGACATCCTGGTGCAGCATAAACAACAAGAGCTTATACTTCCAGTCGCTAAAACCATTTCCATGCCTGATCCTTACACATCTGCATTAGTTTGTGCCGCCTCTCTGTACATCTTCAGTTAGACAGGTATTCGAGGATTTGAGGACATTTAATTGGTTCAGGACAGAATGCCCTGCAGGATGCCCACCTGGAGGAATCCATGGACCAATATTTCTAAGCAAAAGGAAGCAAAGAATCACCCATTTTGACATTTAGATTTATCATTGACATATCTCTGATTTATTTAACTCAATTTAATATTAATGGATAGGAAGAATGGAACAGACTATTTTGGAATATATGAACCATTTGGTTTTTAGACTTTTTTTTTCCCCCACTACTGAAAGGGTTTGGAAATTACTATGGAAGCCACTGAAGCACACAAAGGCTGTCTTGGAAATGCTAGTTTGTTTGTTTACCATACAGATTGTCCAGTGCCGAGTAGAAGATATCATGAAGCCAGCCTGTCTTTGATAATTGCTTCAAATTGTCTACATACAAAATCCCAAGTCTTCTTTTAAAATGCTTATACTGGCGGTGGTCTTTGATTTATAACCACCAGACCAAGAAATAGCCCATTAATTATAAGACAGTCTTAGCTTCACCATGCTAAGGACTAAGCCGGTAACAGATGCCTGAGTAGGAGGGAGAGCTCCAGAAGTTAAAGGAAGAGATTCCAATGGAAGGGAACCATGGTGTGATTGCCCAGAGGCAAGGAGGCCATTTGAGGAACTCAAAGAAGTCCAATACAATAGAGCAGGATGAGGCTAAGAGAGAGAATGGGGCCAGACCACGTAGACTATTGCAAGAAACATTAAGGGCCTAGTGATTTATCCAGAGGACAATAGGGGCCACTGAAGTGGCATGGTCCAGTTTCCACTTTAGTGGAATCTCGCTGACCGTGATGTGGAAAGCAAATTGGAGAGGGGAACAGAGAGATTAGGAGGCTGTCCTAATAATCCATAAAATGGTGATATTCTGTTTTATGCCCCTGAGAAGAAAGCACAGAAAGGACCACCTAATTCATATTCCCCACCCAATAACTAAGGAAGATAAAGAAAATCAGGACCACTAGATCATCTCCTTCATCTTTCTTTATGTACCAGATCCAGCACCCTTTCTCAATGACACTAAACTTTATAGTTGTTTTAAAAATATACTTAAGGATATTATGAAGACCTACTGAATGTAAGTCTCTGTGCATCCATGGTAGTATAAAATCTATCCAAAGGCTGGCAGCAGTATATACTAGCCCAGATTTCGCATAGATAAGACATGAAATCCCAGTTCCCGATATAACTATTAGAAGCAATGCTCTTCTACACCAGTGGAGACCTCCACTGTTTTCAGACTATATTACATCCTCTCACTTTCAGAGCAACCTAGATGGTAGATGAGGGCAACCCTGTTACCACGGCCTAACCATGTCTCTGCCACATAATGTACAGTCAAGTCAGGATTCATAATAATGTTGATCACAGGTTGAGCAACAACCCTTCTTTCCCTCAGTACTTATTTAAAATCTCTCAAATCTCACTACCTGTGCTCCTAATTGGATGACTTGGCCTCAACATACAGGGTCCTCAGATCATTAGTATGAAGATCTGATCTCATTATGCAAGAGGGTAGTCCATCACTATTGACCTCAGGACACAACTTAGAAAGTGGGATATTGAATAAACCCCATCAGTTCCTTTTATTATGATGTACCTCTTTTTCTGAAAGCTAAGTACAAAAATTTAAAAAGTTTAAATGGTAACTGACTTTTAAAATAAATGTCATAAAAACTTCCCCATTTTTCAGTTAAAATTTAATCTTCGAGGGTTTGTAAAAGTTCGGGTCAGACCTATGAGTTCACCCAGTAGATATTAATTGCCATTGGTATATGACCTTTTATAGATATTTCATCAACCTAAGGAAGGTAAAAATTGGGACTTAAGTGATTCTCTTTCTAACAGCAAGAAAGAAATTATTACTGACTGTAATAAAATTTAGTAGTCTTAAAATTTAAATAGAACAGTTGTTTATACTTACTCAGGAAAAACGAAGGCTTGTACAAGATATTTAAATAAATTGTGGTACACTGACTTCTAAAAATTGCCCATTATAATGCCTTAAATAAATTTAATTTAATTTAAAAGGTTCAGGTCTCTTGAATGTCAGGGGAAGGTGAAAATGTGATCATGGCATATAGAGACTAGCACCAGGAAAAACACCAGAAGTTTAGAATGCGGATCCCTTCACACGTCCTTGAGCTGTGTCATTGTTTGAAAAATGAGCTTGACAACCACTGACATTTTCAGATCTCGAGTGCACAGTGCGATAGATTCCTTTCCCATGGATTAGAGCACATGATAGCTCTTGAGCCAGATTATAAAAATCCCTATCATAAGGTTATGAGAAATGAGAGGAAAGAATCAGGATAGAAAGCCTGACCCACAGATGACTCCTTTGAAGAAAACATTTGATCTTGCTTTCAATGCATGACTGCCTGAGCAAAGATCTTTACTATAATAAGTAATGTTTTAAATTTGTGAAGCAGAGTAATTTGAGTCCTTAGGGAATTCTGGGCGGGCTTAGTTACCTTGATGACAAAGGCCCGTATCCCTCAGGGAGCACTCCATGTCGACGAATAGACAACATGACCAAGGGTTGTCATTGTGGAATCACGGAAAACTCTATGTTTTTTTAAATCTAATTATAGTGAGATGAATGGTGGCCCCTAAAAAGAAACGTCCACAGTCTAATCCTCAAGCCAAAAACAAAACACAAAGCTGTTGCCATTGAGTCAGTTCCACCCTATGGCAACCCCATGTGTTACAGGGTAGAATTGAGCTCCATAGGGTTTTTGTGGCTGGAACCTCTATGGAGGCAGATCTCAGGTCTTTCTTTTGAGGCACCTCTGGGTGCATTTGAACCACCAACCTTTCAGCTAACAGCCAAATCCAAACTATTTGCCACAACCGGGGATCTGCAAATGTCACCTTATTTGGAAAAAGAATTTTTGTAGATATAATTAAGGATTTTGAGATGAGGAGACTATCATGGATTATCCAGGTGAGCTCTAAATCCAGTAACACATGTCCTTGTAACAGTGAGACAAAGGGGGATTTTTTTTTTTAATTGTACTTTAGATGAAAGTTTATAGAACAAACTAGCTTCTCATGAAAAAGTTAGTATACATTTTGTTTCATGACATTGGGTAACTACCCCACAACGTGTCAACACTCTCCCTTCTTGACCTTGGGTTCCCTATTTCTGGCTTTCCTACCCCTTCTGCCTTCTAGTCCTGGCCCCCGGGCAGGTGTGCCCCTTTAGTCTCGTTTTGCTTTATGGGCCTGTCCAATCTTTGCCTGAAGGGTGAACCTCGGGAGTGACTTTATTACTGAGCCAAAAGGGTGTCTGAGGCCATACTCTCAGGGTTTCTCCAGTCTGTCAGGCCAGCAAGTCTGGTCTTACTTTTTGAGTTAGAATTTTGTTCTACATTTTTCTCCAGCTCTGTCCAGTACTCTCTATTGTGACCCTTGTCAGAGCAGTCAGTGGTGGTAGCCAAGTACCATCTAGTTGTGCCAGACTTGGTCTGGTGGAAGCCGTGGTAATTGCGGTCCATTAGTCCTTTGGACTAATCTTTCCCTTGTATCTTTAGTTTTCTTTGTTCTTCCTTGTTCCTGAAGGGGTGAGACCAGTGGAGTATCTTAGATGCCCACTCATAGGCTTTTAAGGCCTCAGACACTTCTCACTAAAGTAGAATGTAGAACATTCTCTTTATAAACTATGTTATGCCACTTGAGCTAGATGTTCCCTGAGACCATGGTCCCCACAGCCCTCAGCCCAGCAATTTGGTCCCTCAGGGAGTTTGAGTGTGTCTATGGAGCTTCCATGACCTTGCTTTGTACGAGTTGTTCTGGCTTCCCCAGTATTGTGTACTGTCTTACTGGCAAAAGGGGATTTAACACAGAGGACAAGGAGGCAGTGTTACCACAGAGGCAGAGATTGGAGTGATGGGGCCACAAATTAAGGAATGCCGGCAGCCATCAGAAGCTGGAAGAGACAACGGTATCTCCCCTGGAGCCTCCAGAGGAAGTGTAGCCTATTGACACCTTGATTTCAGACTTCTGGCCTACAAAACTGTGAGAGAAAGTTTCTTTTGTTTTAAGCCACCCAGTTTGTGATAATTTGTTATAGTAACTCCAAGAAAATAATACACTAAAAATAGATTCCATTCCTTTCATTTATTGGTACTCTCTCTAATGTCTGCTTTTTCAGGTGAGGTATCTGAAAGGTCTTTATCCCTTCCACGCTTCTTCATATCCTTCTGGAATATTCTCTGTGGCAGCAGTACAGACATTATAGCCATATTTCATGTGGGTTGTATGTATGAAATCTGCGGAGCATGGAAAAATATTTGATCAGAAGCAACTCTTAAACTAGCGAATTTCTTTCTTCTCAAGTTCATTCATCTAACAAATATTTATTATCTACTCTGTGCCAGGTAGGGAGCCCTGGTAGCACAGTGGCTCGGCTGCTAACTGAAAGGTTGGTACTTCAAACCCACCAGTTGCTCTGCAAGAGAAAAGACCTGGCAGTCTGCTCCCATAAAGATTTCAGCTTAGAAAACCCTGTGGGGCAGTTCTACTCTGTCCTAAGGTTCGCTATGAGACGAAATCAACTTGATGGCACACAAAAACAACAACATGTGCTAGGCATTGTTCTGTGTTGGGGATACAGCAATGGAGAAACAGGCAAAAATACCTACCCCCATGGAGTTTTTGTAGGCAAGCAATAAATAAAGAAGTAAAATATCTAGCATGCTTGGTGATAGCAAGAACTACAGAGAAAATTAAAGGAAGAAGGAGGCATAGGGAGTGAGAGTTTTCATTTGGTCAGGGAAGGCTTTACCGATGGTGGTTGAGGGCAGTGGTGGCTCTGTGGTGGAATTTTCATCTTTTGTGCTGGAGACCCAGGTTTGAATCCCCAAGGGCAGCCACCATTCACCTGTCACTGGAGGCTTGCCTGTTGCAGAGATGCTCAATCAGTTTCAGTGGAGCTTCCAGACTAAGACAGACTAGAAAGAAAGGCCTGGCAATCCTCCAAAAATAAGCCTATAGATCCCAACAGTCTGGTCCATTTGTGCATGGGGTTACCATGAGCCAGGGGCTGGCTCCACAGCAGCTAACGACAGCAAGGAAGGAGGGGAGGGAGTGTACCATGAGATGTCTGTAGAAAGAGCTTGCTAGGCAGAGTAATTTTGAGGAAGTCAGGGTCAATGGGGACAGAGGGTCAGGAGGGCAGCAGGAAAGGAGATCAGAGCAGTAACCAGGGAGGGTGTGGCAGACCTGACAGATTATGGCAATGGCTTTTTGTGATTTTGTAAGACCAAATGTCAGAGTCTCTGCCTTTGTCACATTCTTTTCCTTTCATGGGTATTTTCCACTTATTAAAATCTTATTTTAAGTCCCAAACCACAGGCTTTAGAGATCTAAGCTATATATAAAGTGACTCATCAAATCCTATTACAATTTATTTATGGACACTCACACAAACAGAATTCCATGCTATCTTGTGCTATGCATGTCCTTGCTGAGTTTTGATGGGTAGGATTCTTTCGTGGGCCAGGAGTTGGGCTGCCTGTGATAAACAGGTACAATCATGCTGGTCTTGCTCTGGGATGAGATCAGGAATATTTATATTTTCTAAAGTGCAGAGTAAGTTGAATAGCTTCTCCATAAATATCTAGGAGCCCTGGTGACACAGTGGTTAAGAGCTCAGCTGCTAACCAAAAAGTCAGCAGTTTGAATCCACCAGCCTCTCCCTGGAAACCCTATAGGGCAGTTCTGCTCTGTCCTGTAGGGTCACTATGAGTTGGAATCAACTCAATGGAAGTTGGGTTTTTTTTTGTTTGTTTGTTTTGTTTTTTTGGTTTGGCCCACCTAAGTGAGCACAGAAAATGGTCCAAAGCACCAAGACTCTAACTTAAAATGGCTGAAAAGGTATTTGTCATTAACTTTAGCTGCATAACAAACCACCTCAAAACCTAGTGGCTTTAAGAACAATACCACACATCATTCTTACAGGCCTGTGGGTCAGCTGACCCATTCTGCTGCTCTGTTGTTCTCAGCTGATCTCAGCGTGTCTCAATCATGTGTCTGTGTTCAGGTGGCTATCAGCTGGATGTGACTGGGCCCTTTTGTCTCTCATCCTCCAGCAGGCTAGCCCAGGCTTGCTCAAAAGCAGAAATGTACCTAGCTCAAAACTGACACACCATCGCTTTCACCATTTTCTACTGTCCAAAGTTAAGTCCTAGGTCTTGCATGGGGAGATAGATTCTAAGCCTTGATGGGAGGAGCTACAAAGAATTGTGGCCATTTCTGCAATCTGTACATCATCTGTGTTTATTATATAGTATGACTTTTCAATGTCCTAGAAACATGATCATATACAACAAACCAGGGTACGCCAACCTAGCCTAATAGGCCTGTACGTGTGCACTGTGGTCTCTGGGGCAGCACTTAATATCCAGCAAAGTCTTTTTCACAGTTGTAAGGTCCCAAACATCATGAAGTCTAAGGGTCATCAAAGTTATCTGTAAACAGCCAGAGAGTAATTTTTTTTTAATTGTGCTTTAAGTGAAAGTTTATAGCTCAAGTTAGTTTCTCATACAAAAATTTATACACACATTGTTATGTGACCCTAGTTGATCTCTCTGTAATGTGACAGCACACTCCTTTCTACCCGGAATTTTCTGTGTCCATTCCACCACCTCCTACCCCTTTCTGTCTCCTCATCTCGCCTCCAGACAGGAGCTGCCCATTTAGTCTCATGTATCTACTTGAACTAAGAAGCACACTCTTCACAAGTATCATTTTATGTCTTATAAAAAAAAAAATGTCTTATAGTCCAGTCTAATTTTTGTCTGAAGAGTTGGCTTCGGGTATGGTTTATGTTCCAGGTTAACAGAGAGTCTGGGGGCCATGCCTTACGGGGTTCCTTCAGTCTCAGACCATTAAGTCTGGTCTTTTTACTAGAATTTGAGTTCTTTACCCCACTTTTCTTCCGCTCCATCAGGGACTCTTTCTTTTGTACCCTGTAGGGGCTGTCATTGGTGGTAGCTGGGCACCATCCAGTTCCTCTGGTCTGGGGCTGTTGGAGTCTCTGGTTTATGTGGCCCTTTCTGTCTCTTGGGCTCATAATTACCTTGTGTCTTTGGTGATCTTCATTCTCCTTTGCTGCAGGTGGGTTGGGACCAATTGATGCATCTTAGATGGCCGCTTACTAGCTTTTAAGACCCCAGACACCGCTCACCAAAGTTGGAAGTAGAACATTTTCTTAATAAACTTTTTTATGCCAATTGACCTAGGTGTCCCCTGAAACCATGGTCCCCAGACCCCTGACACTGCTCCTCTGCCCCTTGAAGTGTTTGGTTGTATTCAGGAAAATTCTGAGTTTTTGGTTTAGTCCACTTGTGCTGAATTCCTCTGTAATGTGTGTTGTCCTTCCCTTCGCCTAAGATAATTCTTGTCTACTATCTAGTTAGTGAACACCCCTTGCCCTCCCTCTCCACCCTCGTAACCATGAAAGAATGTTTTCTTCTGTGTTTAAACCTTTCCTTGAGTTCTTATAATAGTGGTCTCAGATAATACTTATCCTTTTGTGATTGACTAATTTTACTCAGCATAATGCCTTCCAGATTCATCCATGTTATGCGATGTTTCACGAATTCATATTTGTTCTTTATCGTTTTGAGTATTCTATTGTGTGAATATACCATAATGTTTTTATCCATTCATCCCTTGATGGGCACTTAGGTTGTTTCCATCTTTTTCTTATTGTGAACAGTGCTGCAGTGAACATAGGTGTGCATATATCTCTTCGTGTGAGGGCTCTTATTTCTCTAGGATATATTCCAAGGAGTGGGATTGCTGGATCATATAGTACTTCTATTTCTAGCTTTTTAAGGAAGTGCCAAATTGATTTCCAAAGGGATTGTACCATTTTACATTCCCACCAACAGTGTGTAAGTGTTCCAATCCAGAGAGTAAATATTTTCAGGTTTGCAGGACATATGGTCTCTGTTGCAACTACCCAACTCTACTATTACAGCTCAAAAGCAGCCATAGCAATACATAAGCAGATAGATGTGTCTGTGTTTCAATGAAACTGTATTTACAAAAAGAGGCAGCAGACTAGATTTGGCCACCAGGCTGCAATTTATAAACCCTTGACCTAGCCTATCTTAAAATAGAATCGCCTTGGAAATCAGGGGCTTTGACAAGCCAATGGACAACGTCAGGCACTAGGCACAAAGATAGGTAGTAAAATTTCTTAAATTGTGATATCACAGGGATACATTCAAGAAAATTCCATGGGGACTTAAATATTTGTGCCCAACCAATATTTTTGCTCTTGCAGAAATGGGAGCACCTCATACATAGTAGCTTTATGGGGACTCTCTTGTCCACCTTTTTAGGGAGCAGGTTGAATTAACAGTATCATTGCAGAGCTGGTTCTTGGAATTCCAGCAAAGGTAGGCTGTTTCTAGAAGCCCTGCAGAGATGTAGGTCAGGAGTCTGGAGAGGGATGCTATGCAGAGATACCACTTTGGGCTGGTTATCAATGGGGGGTTTTATATCTGCTTTTCTCACTTGCCCTTCAGTCATGGGAGAGAGGAAATGGCTGGATATATCAAGAATATGTTTAGGTTTAATATAATATGTCCAGAGGTGGATTACCTAACAATCAAGGTAAGCATGTGCTTTTGCCTTGCTGACTGGGTCATCTGTCCCTGTCAGAGATTGTAAATTTGAAAAGAGGCTTTGATTCTGTATGAAGGTGCTGTGGAATTGGGAGAGAGACAAATGCCATCCATTCCTAGAAGCAGAATCTCTGATGTGGTGAAAAAATGTGAAATTGTTCACTACAGATGATCTGGTAAGCAAGGTAAGTTCAGTGCTTACTACCTTGCCTATTGGATAATCCACCCTTGAATATGTCATGCCCCAGTAAGCCTAGGAAATAGATATTACCACCACTGCCCCACCACACACACACACCTACCAGTGAAGACACACAGAGCTCAAAGCAGCTCGGTGACTGGTCTCACAGCACACAAGTAATAGAACTAGAACTCAAGCCTAATTATCCCCAAGCTTACCTTCTTTCAGTTTTTGTACTAACTATGTTTTCTAGTGCTTTTAAAAAGGTGATTGAGTTGTTGACTCCAAAATGTTCAGGACTGGTCTGTGTGTTTTAATTTGTTTTATCTATTTTCCCTAGTGTTCTGTTCACATCTCATAGGACCCGTGAGAATTCTTCTCCACCACCTGGCGTACTGCTGTCAGGGCCCCTAAGTACCTCAAAGGCTAAACTGAAGAATATTGTGGTTATGGGTCTCCACCTGCAGGAGCACAGCCCTAAGCCTCAGTTAGCCACTCCAGAAATAGTCTGAGCTACAAGAGATAAGAGGACATGGTCCCTGCTGACAGGTTGCTGGTAATCTCATTAGGGAGCTATAACCAAGTATACTGAAGAGATGAGATAAGGGCTAGGCTTGTGCCCTTGGCCATGGATAGACAGAAGCTCAAAGAAAAGTGATTGGTCTGAGGAATAAGGTACCCAGAGGAAAGGCCATTGTGAGTTGGCTGGCAGAACAGCCTGAGTGATATTGCTAGAGGCCAGGGGAATGCAGAAAGTCATTTCTGCAAAGGGACCAGCTGGAGCAAATTGTTTCAGAGCAGCACATGGGACCCCCTCTTTTACAGCCCTAAGCTTGCATAACTTCACAACATTAGGCAATATGTTTCTGGGGGAGGCAGTAACTTCCCAAATGCTATAGGAGTAAATGCAACACAGAACTCTGCTGGTTTCATCTTCTTTTTTTCATTGGGTAGAGACCCTTTCAGACTAAATCTCATTAAGAATAATGGGGCCTGGGCCACTCATTGTACTGAATGACTTCCCCTGTTTTTGATTTGAAATTAGTCTTTATTCTACCTGCAGACCCAGCATCCCACGATAATTATAAGTAAGAAGGAAAAATTAATAAGACAGTTTCCATCAGCCGTTTTCTAGGATTGCAACCTATCTGCAGAAGTAGCCTGAGTTATGTCGCAAGGCACTTTCCTTAAAATGTGTACATAACAGCTATTAAGTCATTTTATGGAGTAATTTCTAAAACAACATGCTTTGTCACTGTTACTGTAATTACCATTAGCTGTGACTATATTTCAAAGAACAGAACTCCTTATAGGGACTGCTATAAATACAGATTCTTTTTCCCCTAGTGGGAATCATGAGGCTAATTTGGTTGTTTTTTTTCCCTCCTTCTAAAACAGATCTTTATTAAAAGGAAATCAATACAATCACAGTAACTGAGATCAACGGTTCTCCTAATTCCGTCTTCAGCTGAATCCCGGGTGTTTTCTGCCTTCCTCGTTCTTAGTGGAAGACAAATCATTTTGCTGGCAGGGGCTCCCTAGCAAGCACGCTGGAGTAAATGAGTGCTTGCAACTCGTGATTTATCATCTTTGCTCTTACACTTTGCTAATTGATATTAAATTCAGACTTCCAGGGTAAGCACCAGTAACACAAATAAAACCCTGAGACATGCAGGCTATGATTTCTATTAGTTGTGCTTGTATGGATCCATGTGGCTGTCAAGCTCTGCCACTCCAAATTCAAGTTCCCAGCTGACTCTGAGCTCCTGCCTTGCTGTGTTTGACAGGCTGATTTATATTTGGGGTACATCTGAGGTCATTTCAAAGGGGTGCTGAGCTTGTTTAGAGTTCCTCGAAACTAGTTTTTTAGCTTTGTACAAGGAGCTAGTTGTTTGGTCTGTTCTTTGTTTTGGACTAATAAGGGTTTCAGTGTAAATAAGACATTAGCCTTGTCCAGCCTCTATCATAGTTAGAATTAATACCCTTTGTCTATCGGAGTCTCTATGAATCAGAATCGAATCGATGGCAACGGGTTTTTTGGTTTTTAGTTTCGTATAGAGTTGCTATGAGTCGGAATCGACTTGACAGCAAGAGGTTCTGGTTTTGGTTCTACAGATCTGAAATGATCTTGAGAGCATACGTGGCCACTGTTACAAACTATAATCGAATTAGGATGAAACAAGGAAATGAAAACATTGGTGTAAAATAGAACAAGATTTGGCCCTTGCAAATGCCATGCTTTACAATATTTCAGAAAGCCTGGAGAAAATGCTCAGGCCAGCCTACTCATGCCCAGGGACAATTTTTACAGTTAGTAAAATACTCTCTGATAAACTACATGGTGGTATTTTTAATATGCACTTTTAATATTCAATCAATTTTGATAGTTTTTGTCAACCTTATATCAAATAGATTTATTAATTGTTATTATTTTTTGCTAATGACTAACCCTTTTGACTGTTCATAGTTCTCACCTTACAGTTTACTCAGAAGTGTGGCTTTGAGCCGTGCAATGTGCTTCAGGACAGTGGAGAATCTGCTACTGAAATGTTTTTTATCACCTCATTTTGATCTGAAGAGATTATATGGACTCAGTACAAAGCAGGTTTTATTCATGGCCTTGACAGTGAAATTGATTTGGAGATGACAACAGGACAAATACGCAAGAGAAGAAAACATATATTCTGAATATATATTTTTCAATTGGTGCTAACTTGCACATCAAATTTTTTAAAATATCAGGAAATGTACAAGATCTACAGAGGTAAAAAAAACTATGCGTATTTGAACTTGGAGGATGACAACGTTTTACTCATTTCTGTTTCATCAAGCTGGGATAAATCATGGCTGTGTAGCATCATCTAGACAGAAATTTTGAGAAACTTCTACACTATAAATATACAGGATCTCTGTAAGGCATCATTTCCAAGTTAGAACCTCCTGGCTTTTGGAAAAATTTATTTTATAAAAATTAAAGTTAGATTTTTGACAACCCAATAGCTTTTACTTTCCTGGTGGAAGAAAAATTCAATATTTGGCCCATATTTAAAAAAAAATTAGGGTGGTGGTATCCAAACTTATTTGATTTCTCACCCTTAAATATTGAATACTCACTTCTTATAGGCATATTCATTTATTCATTATGCATATTATTATACTAACACATCCATTATAAGGAAACCCTGGTGGCGTAGTGGCTAAGTGCTATGGCTGCTAACCAAAGGGTCGGCAGTTCGAATGCACCAGGTGCTCCTTGGAAACTCTATGGGGCAGTTCTACTCTGTCCTATAGGGTCGTTATGAGTCGGAATTGACTCGATGGCATTGGGTTTGGTTTTTGGGTTGGATTCATTATAAATGAAAGTATTATACTTTTAAATTATAATGAAATAAAGATAAAAATAAAACAGAATGAGATAAAAAATGAAATCATGTTTAATTTTGTTAATGATTCAACCTGTTTGCTCTCCGGAGCCCAGTTGGCACAGTGGTTAAGAGCTCAGCTGATAACCAGAAGGTCAGCAGTTCAAATCCATCAGCCACTCCTTGGAAACCCTATTGGGCAGTTCTATTCTGTCCTGTAGGGCTGCTATGAGTTGGAATCAACTCAAGAGCAACAGGTTGTTTTAGGTTTTTCTTTGCTCTCCGAGTGAGAGCAAATGGGTTTGAATGGACTTCATTACTTTAAAAAATCTTGGTTTAACACTTTGATACAGAAATTCAAAGATCTGGTTCTAAGGTCAGATTTTTTTCAACACTTGGTTTTGATGGCCATCATTGCTGGAAAAAAGATTCGTCAGGTAGAAATGGAAGAAGCATGTCCTTTGCTATAGTTAATGCATCATTACACCCCTTTATTCAATCCCATCCTCCAATTATAAAGGTTTGACTTTATGAAGGATGCTTAATTTTTAAGTGCCCTGTTAATTATGGTGGCTTCGCACTTTCATTAACATGCTATATACTTAAGGTTTGTTGTTAACGTTGTTGTTGTTAGCAGCCATCTAATTGGCACCCAACTCATGGCTATCCCATGCACAGCAGAACAAGACGGTGCCCAGTCATGCACTATCCCTATGATAGCTTGCAGATCGGATTCTTGTGATCTATATGGTTTCACTGGTTGATTTCCCTGGAAGTAGATCACCAGGCCTTTCTTCGTAGTCCATCTTAGTCTGGGAACTCTACTTAAACCTGTTCAGGGTCATATGAACATGCAGTCTACCACTGACAGACAGGTAGTGACTGCACGGGAGGTATATTGGCCAGGAATTGAACTCAGGTCTCCTGCATGGAAGTCGAGAATTCTACCACTGAACTACCAAGACTTGTTGTTAGCTACTAAGAAAATAAATCCATATTTCAAATAGTCTTCCTGATAATATTAATTTTTTAACTGATTATATCTGATTGTTTTCACTTCAGAACATAGGAAAAGGAGAAATATCAACTCTGTTGGTTCCTTTTGTTTACCACTTGCTGATATAGTCCATCTCCATTTTCTTTACACTGGTCTAGTCCATTTGGGGAATGTTTGTTTGGTTCAAATAAATAAGGTGGTCTGTAAATCTACGTAACCTGGGTACATTAAACTGCATGTGTGGCAGCAAACCAACAGTGAATGTATAAACAAGGGTACCACCGTTGACCCCCTCAGAAATAAGGGACCCTCCTATTCCATCAGAAATCCTGGTGACATAGTGGTTAAGAGCTGCAGCTGCTAACCCTATGGTACCGTAAAACAAAAAACCAAGCCTGCTGCCATCAAGTCAACTCCGACTCGTAACCACCCTGCAGGACAGAGAAGAACCGCTCCATAGGGTTTCCAGGGTGTGGCTGGTGGATTCAAACTGCTGACCCTTTGGTTAGCAATGGAGCTCTTAACCACTACACCACTAGGGCTCCTCTGGTACCATAGGGCACCCGTAATGTTCTGACACACAAACTAATAAGGCATCAGTAGCAAACTTTATAAGGAGCCCTGGTTGCACAGTGGTTAAAGTGATCCACTGCTAACCTAAAGGTTGGTGGTTCAAAACCACCAGCCCATCGGTGATTCTGCAGAAGAAAGATATGGCAGTCTGCTTCCGTAGAGATTTACAACCGTGGAAACCCTATGGGGTTGCAATGAGTTGGTTGCCTTGGTGTGTGTAGTATCAAGCTTTATAATAGGTGTCAGTAAAGCTATTTTAAATTAAAGAATAAATACAAGTGAAAGTTCCAGTACTGTCTTCCCATATACCGGTGGATCACCTCTCTAAGCGTCCTCTGAGAATATACCTCTTTGGAGATCACAGGTTTAGGGTGCTAGATCACTTTTTTCTTCCCAAGAAAACAGATCCTGGGTTCTTTTGGTGACTTAGGGAACTTTGGTATTTTGAGGCAGGAAAGATAGGAGGTTTCCATGTTGTAAACATTCTCTCTTTTAATATTTCAAACTTGTCTGTTCTGTCAGCGTTTGCTTTATATAGTTTGAAAGTATAATTTCATGTACATATATATTTCGTTATGCCTTCCTATTGAACTGATCTTTTTATCATTATGAAATATCCTTCTTTACCTCTAGTAATTCTTCTTACCTTAATGGCACACTAAATTTATTCCTATTTAAATTTAAATAAAAGATAAATAAAATAAAAAATTCAGTTCCTCAGTTGAACTAGACACATTTCAAATGCTCAGTAGCCACATATGGCTAGTGGCTACCCTGTGGGATAGCACAGAGAACATTTCCATCATCGTATTAGAGAGTTGTACTGGATAGCCCTGCCTTAAAGCTACTTCATCTGATATTAAAATAACCACACCAAGTTTCTTTGGTTAAAATTTGCATGAAGAATTGGACAAATCCACAGTTGTAGAGAAAGATTTTAACATACCTCTCTCTGTGTTATTAACAGAATAAGCAGTCAAAAAGAATCAGTAAAAATACGGACGATTTAAGTGACACAATTAACCAACATAATCTAATTCACACATTTAATATATTATAGCCAACAACTATACAATGCATATTCTTTTAAGGACATAAGAAATTCACCAACATAGGCTATATGCTAGATCATAAAGCAAGTCTCAAAACTTCAAATTATTGGAATTGATAGAGTATGTTCTTTGACCATAGTGAAATTAAGTTAGAAATTAATAACAGAAAGATTACTAGAAAATTCCCCACATCTTTGGAATATAAGCAACACTTCTAAGTAACCCATTGATTACAGAAGAATCAAAGTAAAAACTAAAACATATTTTGAACTGAATAATCATGAAAACACAGCATAGCAAAACATTTGGGATGAAGCTTATGCAGAATTTAGAGGCAAATGCATAGCTTTAAATGCATATATTAGAAAAGAAGAAAGGATGAAACTCAATGCTCCAAGCATCCATTTCAAGAAACTAGAAATGAAATAGCATATCAAACTTAAAGAAAGTAGGTGGAAGGAAATACTAAAAATGAGAGCAGAGATCAGTGAAGTGGAAGACAGACAATAATAGAGAAAATCTGCTAAACTAAAATTTTGGTTCATTAATCTGAGAAGATTAACAAAATTGATAAACCCTCTGGAAGACTGATTTCTCTCTAATGAACCCAATTGCATTAGTTGACTAGATAAAAATTTTCTTTGAAAATATAATTTGCTGAACTTCCATTTAAGTCCAATTCTCATTCCACTATGCCAAGCTTTTTAAAGCCTGCTTTTCATCAGTTAAGTTCGATGATAATGACAAGGATGAAAAAAAAAAAGGAAAACTTCTGAGAAAAGGCAAATCTGTGAATGTGTTGAGAACAGGGGTACGGCCATAATTCCAACTTAATAATCAGCTCCCCAGTGATGCTAATGCCACTGGTCCATGGGCAACACTTTGAGTAGGAAGATTCACACTTAAAAGCCCAAACTAGTAGCTGAAACACCAAATCATGACAGTAGCAGTTTCACCTGACTTGTCTAGTGTTGCTCTGCACAGTGTGGAATTTGTTGCTAACATTTAAAAAATGTGAAATTTCATGGTAACATTTGAAACTTCTCTTGAAAACTTGGAAGAACTGACAAGAGCAGGTGTGCTTCCTGACATAGGAACTTTCAGCTGTTGCTGAGGCGAGGCAATCTGCTTTAGAAAGGACACAGTCTACCCTTTGCTGTAATCCACACTTCCATTACACTGAAACCTTCCCGTGATCCATCTCACTTGTTTAATTTGACTTCAGAAGGCCTCGTGATTTACTTCCAAAAAAGTCAGCAAGTGAAACCCTACGGATCAAAATGGTCTGATCCCATTGTACGTGGGGTCACCATGAGTCGGGATCCGACTCAACAGCCACTAACAACAAAAACAATGTTTTTAGCCTGGAGTTCTCAAACTTGGCTAAATTTTGGAATCACCGGGAAAGCTTTGAGAACTACTGGTGCCTGGGTCCCACCTCCAAAGATCCTGATGTAATTGATTTGTAGAGAGGCACATTGTTGTTGTTGTTAGGTGCCCTCTAGTCACTTCCAACTAATAGTGACCCTATAGGACAGAGTAGAACTGCCGCATAGGATTTCCAAGGAGCAGCTGGTGGATTCGAACTTCTGTTTAAATCAATTTAGTGACAGTCCAGCAAGATTCTCAGCCACCATCCTCAGAGCTTCTGATTCAAAACATCAGGACCACCCAATATTTACAGGACCTGAGGCAGAAGGAAACCCCTAGCCCATGGCTTCCCCTCTTCTCTTCCCATACCCTACTCCATCCTGTTCTTTCCTACCTCTTGGAGGATCTTCTATGCGTAGGATAGGACTACCTCCTATCTCTTAGTACACACGTCCAAAATTTTTTCACACTTCCCCTTCAAAACGCCTACCCCTTGACCACACCATGGATTTAGGTGTTTGCAGAATGACTGCAAGGTCTGCTCTCAAGAGGTGTGACTTCAGGAAAGAAGACTGTGAGGGTCTAGGAAGTGGGCTCGGGCCACTTAAGAAGGGAATTCCATGTCCTGGGTACCCCAGCAAGCCTTCTCAATGATTTAAAAGGTGCACATGCGGCAAGTGGTCGTGATGAAGAAATTGTTGTGAACAGGAGTCGATTCAGTCGTTTCAAACCGTGTCTCTATATGAGCAAGAATCATGGCCTTGTAGACTAGACCACTTGCCCCATGGCGGGGCGGTGGCTCTAGGAGGGCCAGAAGGGAAAAATGAGGGCCCAAGGAAGGGCCTCCTGTGCCCAGGTCTAAGGGTGTTCTCTTCGGAGATCTGGGATGGGGCCTGAATGTCTTATGCCAGAGGTCTCCCCTGGTGGTCCTGAGGCAGGTACACACGGGGAGAGACACAGCCCTGCAGGAGAATCAGAGCTAAAGAAGAGCTTTTCCTCCTTCTCTCTTCTGCCTAACAGTTCTCAATGATATTCAGAGCCTGGAGCTGCACTTGGAATGTAAATCCAGGAATTTGTCATGCTTTTGCAGATAGATCATGTTTGGGGGCTTGGAAGCCAAGCACTTGAGAGTCTCCAAACTGTTTATGCCAAGAGAGAACAGCTGCAGGCTTTGAGATGAGAAGGGAGGTATTTGAGGATGCAGGATCCTCGGTTTCTCTGTCCTCTTTCTGCTGCATTGCTATTGTCATCTGAGATATTGGAAGTAAAAGAGCCCAAACAGTCAAATGTGCCACAGATTTCAATTTACAGCTGCATGACTTCCAGCGGATTTTTTTTCCTTGAGCCCCAAAGAGAAGGCACTACGGCACTAATGTTGGTCGTAGCCAGAGCAGACGGCTTGAGCCTCAGGACAAACCAAGATGCTCAAAAATACCCACAGGTACTATATTCTCTGCTTACAGAGCCAAAAACGTGGGCAGGCGTTTAGGAGGGCTGTATGGGCGTCTGTAGTTGTACCAATTTGTTGTTGTTGTCAGTTGCCATCGAGTCAGCTTCAACTCATGGCTACCCCTTGTGTAACAGAATGAAACGAAGCCCAGTCTTGCACCGTCTTCGTGATTGTTGGTACGCAGGCAGTCCCCAGATGACCAATGTCCACTTGTGCTTGCCCTTTAATGTTATGTAGATTTGCCCTTGGTGTGAAAGGGCTGCACCAACTCCTGTTCACAACGATCTCTTCATCACAATCACCTTCACTTGCTGCATGTGCACCTTTTAAATCATTGAAAGGCCTTCAAGCTTTTTCCTGTTGCCATGGGTTCTGACTCATAGCGACTCTATAGGACAGAGTAGAGCTCTCCCATAGGGTATCCAAGGAGCGGCTCGTGGATTTGAACTGCTGACCTTAGCGACCCTATAAATAAGGCTAAATAAGACCCATTTGCACCTGTTACTAGCTTACAGATTTGACTCAAATGCACGGTTAAGAACAGATCTCATTCATAACTCGAGGACTGCCCGTATTTGAGTCCATTGTTGATTCTGAGTGACTTCCAACCTGTGGGGCTCATCTTCCAGAACTATATCAGACAGTATTCTGTTGAGATCCACAGGATTTTCATTGGCTAATTTTGGGGAGCAGATCACCAGCCCTTTCTTACTAGTCTTAGTCTAGACATTCTGCTGAAACCCGTCTACCATGGGTCATCCTGCTGGTATTTGAAATTCCGGTGGTAGAGCTTCCAGCATCACGACAATGCACAGGCTACCACGGTACTACAAACCAACAGACAAGTGGTGGTCCAGGATGGAAGTGGATTGCTTTTTGCATAATAACTCCAACACGATAAAGATTCCAAGGCTGTCAAGGCTCCCGTAGAAAGACTGCCACGATTGTTTAGTCAAGTCTGGCATGTTCACTGCAGCTGCTGCTACCCATCGGAAGCCATCAGCCCTATGCTTCCACCTCCATTTCCTTTTTTCCTTATTTTTGTGCTTCGTCTCTGCCTCCTAATTGTTCTGTGATTTCAGCTACATCTGGGTCACTAAGCATCATTTCTAAACTGCACTTACCGACACCTTCTCATTAGGTTTTCTTCAAAAGAAAGGTTAATCATTTTTTCTCACCCCTAGTTGAAGAACTTGAGAAAACTGCCCCATTACAAAGTATTTCTCTTCACCAATAGCAAACCAAGCCTCCAGGATGGAGCCAAGGAAACCCAACTCCCTCCAACTCAGCATGACTCTACTGCCAGCCATGGGCTCTCCTGCTAAAAGTGCAAACAGCTATTCTGCCCACTTTGTTTGGTTATCTTATTCCCACTGTGCTGGGACTGACATCAAGCCCAAATCCTTCTCACCACCTATCTGTCTTAAGAAGTAAAGGCTATCCACATACATACAGGACCCCAGTGACCACATCTAGCATTGTCAGGATGGGTCTGTGGTCCTGGGCAAATCACCTGTCCTCACCGTTCCCTTGTTCCCGGAAGCCATATCAGCAGAGGGTCTGTCATAAACAAAGAGTAAACTGGGGGTAAAGAGGGATTTTCTTTTTCTGAGACTGATTTGCTGATTAAGACTGAGAAGGATCTTTTTATATCCTAAGACTGGCAAGTTGCTGGAAGTTGCCACAAGCCCCGAAAGCACTGTTTGCAGTCTGCTTTTCTCCACTCTTTCCCCTCTATGTAATGCGTATTGGTGTCTTGGAATATTCACTGACCGTTTTTACCTCCACAACACTAGATACTGTAGGCAATGGAAGCACAGTCCAACAGAATGAGTACATCCCAACAGCCCTTGGCCAGCCCCAGATGTCATGGAAGTGGACTTTGCTTTTGTCACTGTCCCTGGGTAGTAGCCAGAAATTAAATTGTTTAACCACGCATATGACTAATGGGGAGACAAGAAACAGGGATCTAAGGTGAGGGCCACTGTTACGGATTGAATTGTGTCCCCCCAAAATATGTGTTGTAAATCCTAACATCTATGCCTGTGATTATAATCCCATTTGGGCATGGGTTGTCCTTGTTATGTCAGTGAGGTAGGATTAGTGTAGGGTGTATCTTGAGCCAGTCTGTTTGGGATATAAGAGAGAACACGCAAGAAAGCTAGCAAGCAAAGATGGGGGAAGGTAGATGCCGAGCCAAATGAAGATCACCAAGGAGCCATGGACCTTCCCCCAGAGCCAACAGAGAGAGAAAGCCTTCCCAAGAGCTGGTGCCATAAATTTAGACTTCTAACCTCCTAAACTGTGAAAAAATAAATTCCTGTTTGTTAAAATCCACCCACTTGTGGTATTTCTGTCATAGCAGCATTAGATAACTAGTAAGTGGAAATACCCCTAGTAACAACTACCGTGAGTTTAAAGAGAATATCAAAATACATACACATATTACAGCTTCTAAAAAATGGCTTATCTTGAAAAAAGAACATGTATCAAAGGAATAATGTGCACATAAGAAAATAAATCTAATATTCTGCTCAGTTATAAATAAAGTAGTATAGATTATTAGTCCATAGGTGGTAGCCTGAGGGAAAATTAAATATTCAAATTTAAGTGTGTAACTTGAGAACTTTCTAAAAAATTTATTTAATTGCTACTTACACTAAAATATAGAATATTATCAGCACTCTGGAAGTTTCCACCATGCTCCAGTCCAGTCAATAGCACCGTCTCCCTGAAGTAACAGCTATTTGACTTCTATCAGTATAGATTAGTTTTGATCTTTTGGAACTTTATATAAATGGAATAATTAAGTCTGTACCCTTTTACATTTGGCTTCATTCATGTTTCGTATGTGGTACAACGGTTAAGCACCCCACTGCTAACTGAAAGGTTAGTGGTTCGAACCCACCCTGCAGCTCTGCAGGAAAAAGACCTGATGGTCTGCTCCCAGGAAGATTGCATCCCCAAAACCCTATGGGGCAGTACCGCTCTGTTACATGGGGTCAACTCAACAGCACGTAACAACGACAACAGCATATAGTATTTTAAGATAGATTGCTCAATTGATTGATAGCTGCTGTCCATCGACTCCAACTCATGGTGACCTAATGTGCAACAGAACAAAGCATCGCCCCTATCCTGCATCATCCACATAATTGCCAGCACGTTGAACCCCATCATCACAACTATTGTGCCGATCCATTTCATCTAGGGCCTCCCTTGCCCTCACTGGCCCTCTGCTTCACCAAACATGATGTTCTTGATCTCGCCTGATGACATGTCCAAAGCAAGTCGGACAGTGTTCTCTTGTGATTCATAAGGTTTTCATTGGCTAATTTTTGGAAGAAGATCATCAAGCCTTTCTTCCTCGTCTGTCTTAGTCTGGAAGCTCTGCTGAAACCTGTCCACCACTGTGACCTCCTGGTATTTGAAATACAAATGGCATAGCTTCTACCATCATAGCAACATGCAAGCCACAGCAGTACAACAAACCAACAGACAAGTGGTAGATTTAAATATACCACAGTGTATTTATCCAGTCCACTGTTGATGGACAATTAGGTTGTTTCCAGATTTTGACTATTACAAGTGAGGCTGCTGTAAACACTCTTGTACTGGGAGAAAAATATAGAGCGTTACATTTATGTAACCACACCTAAATAGTAATAAATTCAATGCAAACAAGGAAAAGAAAGTATTTCCCTACAAAGATTCTCTTACCTTTGTATGAATCTCTTAAACTGTGATGCCCCAGGATGTCCCTTCAACAAAATCTCCTGTACTGAGGCATTTTATGTGCTTGTGTAGGTGTCGGCCAAAAAGTTATTCAGCAAAGAACATTCTTTCCCCAAACTCTGAAACATTTACCTGTCACAGGCCTGAAACATTTCTAGCACGTTAATGTACTGTTCCACCACTAGGGGGCAAGAATGACCTCGCGATGCTTGGCTCTGCCAGCTTGGCAATCAAAATGATTAATCACGCTGAGGTTAAAAAAAAAAAAAAAACCGAGAAGCCCAAGAGAAAAAAAGAAGGGCACGCGCAAGCAAAGTAAACATCAATAAACTTAAACGTTCCTGGGTAGGGAGGGTGTGAGAAATGTCACCCGTGAGTCCCTTTCTAATTTTCTTTCCATCTTTCCTTTCTCTTTCCATTAAAAAAAAAAAAAAAAAGTGATTTCACGAGGCTCAGTTGCTGAAACTATCACTCACTAGGGTGGGAGTGTGTCAGGAGGAAGCCCTTATTTCTGAAAGGGTATTTTCAGCACAGCCTAGAGCCTTGATTAGGCAGCAGGAAACCTTGCAAACCCCCAAACCCCAGAGGCTCTTAGTAAGCAACAGGGAATCCTGCAAGGTCTTCCTCCTTCCAAGTCATATTTCTTCCAATCAAACCATAGTGTTTACTAAAATCAAGGCATGGTTGGGAAAGCCTGCCAGCTGTGACATCTCTCCTTTTTCTCTTCCTCACCCTTTCTGTCCCCTTCACCTCCCACAAACTTAACCAAGATTACAGAATGGAGACGTGCTGTTTTTCTGTGGGGAAGAGGGAGAGGGAAATTAATCACAAAGCCAAGTTGCCCTTAGACTATTTCAAATAAATTTCTACTAGAAAAGGACATTTGGCTGACAACCCCTTTCTTCTCCCTCGGCATGACCAAATACAGTAGGAATTCCAAATGAAAACTGAAAAGCGAGGAAGAAGAAGAGCCCACAGCTGGAATGGCCTGTGTTCCCCACTCATACTGGCAAAGGATAAATTCGGGAAGGAACCTCCTGTGTATTCCCTGGCCCCGTTATCTCCCTTTGCTTCTCTGAAGGGGTAGGAAGCCTTCACTGCTAGCCAAGACGCCTTTGTGCTTCAGCTTAATTTTCCTTGCAGAATTTTAAATACAGATCATGTCTACAGTGCAGCAATTAATGGATAGCCTAAAGACTTATTATTTCAAACTAATTGATATGTAGGAAAAGTTTAAATAACATAACAGGGATAGGAAAAAATTGAAATGATGTGCGTGCAGTGAATTTAGGAGTTCTCTCTGTTGTGGAAGGGAGCAAAAGCATCGGATTAATGGGGGGGGGGGTGTGACCAAAATGCAGAATCGACCTGGAAATCTTCCCACTTTGACATTCTTGAGCACGTGATTGGAAGGAAGAAAGACTGAGACAGGTCAGAGATGTTTGTGGGGGAAGGGGCAGATCCTTCCCCCATCCCCACCAATTTGAAGGGGTTGCCTCACTAGGGAAATGAAAGCCAGATATATTTTGATGGATGCTCCTAGGTAAGCAATAAGAAAACCAATGCCAGCATTTCTACTGTAACTCTGTGGCCAAATTCCCCTCTTGACACAAATTTGAGAGGGAAGAATGTGAGGCCAAGTTCACCCAGCTGCAAGAGAACTTGCTCTCAATCATCAGCGCTGCCTGACCCAGGATTCCCTCTGAGCTCTAAGAAATGCACAGTGATTAATCATATTATTGGCAAAAAAAAAATCTTAATTTCTCCCTATGGCATTCCTACAAATTTAACAACTAAGTTCAGGAAATTTATCTGGAGCAAGAACACTCCAAATGGGAGAAGGCAGAAGTAATTGAGGTTTATGATGCTTGACCATGATGACAATTTTTTAAACACCAGAACTTGATGTTTGTAATCAAACAGTTCACGTCAAGCCTAAACAACCGGAGGGAAAAACGCTGCCTTTAAAATATACTTTTTCCGCATTGAATTCATGTACTAAAAATACGTGAATGACTTTGGCCAAGTCAGTTAAACTTCATGGTCTTCAGTCTTTTCAGATGTAGAATCTGCAGGTGGACTTGTTACTTTTCAGGCCCATTCAGTTCTAACTCCCTATTTTAAGTAAGTAATGCTGCTCGTATTTTAATAGACATCAGGACACCACATTGAATAAATACTAGACCTCAGTTCATGACACACCCCTATTGGTTAATGCAAGACCATATTAGTCTACTTATAACAAATGCCCATGAAATTATTACACAACACAAAAAGTTGAACATTGCCAACGATATACTTATGTACGTGGTTTCTTCCTCTTATCTAATCCTCCTGTCTCCTTCTCCCCACCCCCACCCACTGAGGTAACCTTGAAACTAAATCTTGTATGTATAGTTCTTGTTCTTTTTCACTTATACAAAAATATACATTTACATGTACATATATGGATGAATAAACAGACAGATAGCTTTATCACATCTATGAGTATTCCTATAACAAATTTTATTTTTTTAGTTTAGTTGCTTTGACTTAATAAAAATGGTATTGTACTGTATGTAATCTTTTGAGACATATATTGTTTACTTAAAAATACATTGATAAGCCCAACAGAAATGCACACATATAGTCACCAAAAAACATGTACTATAATATTCACTGAGGCATTGTTTATAATAACCTTAAACTGGAACTAACCCAATGTCTACTTATTACATGAATAAATAAATTGTAATATATTCACACAATGGAATACTGTTGTGGTGAAATGAGTTCCTTTATGTGGCCTTTTGTCTTGGTTCTTTGGAAAAACAGCTTGAGAGGTTTTCCTCCTAAACCCTGAGGAGTTACCTTTGCCCTAATTTTCTAATCCAGAGTGTTCATTCCTTTTGTCCAAGTTTATTGACATTTCCTGGTTAACCTGTAAACAACTTGTGGTTTGATACTTTTTGTCTGGCCCTGTGCTGCAGCCTGCCCTGTTATTGGTATGCACCTTGCAGGGATTGGTCAATATACTATGCAAATGAAGTGACTATAGCCTGGTATGCAAATGAAGTGTCTATGGCCTACTGAGAGGGGATTGGTCCGTTCATGGCCCTGGTGGGAGGGCCATGCCTTGAAATTGACAAGGAGTTTGCTTATATATGCAACCAGTCCCACAGAGGTTTGCAGCTAGAAACAGAAAAAAAGAAAGAAGGAGAAAAGAAGAGGAGGCAAGGAGAGAAAGAGCAGAGAGAGAGGGGGAAGAACCTTGTAAAAGAGCTGTAACACGGGTCAAGGCCTATAAGACTGAAGATAACAAGAGGCCAGGAAGGGGCCCTCAGCAGAGTAGTGGTGATAGGCCCAGAAGGGGCCCTCAGCAGAGTAGTGGTGATAGGCGCGGAAGGGGCCCTTAGCAGAGTAGTGGTGATAGGCCCCGAAGGGGCCCTCAGCAGAGTAGTGGTGATAGGCCCGGAAGGGGCCCTGCGGCAGAATCAATGTTGATGGCAGAAGCCTGGTGCTAGGAATGCAGCTAAAAGAGCTGAACAAAACTGCTACACTGGCTGTGAGCTGGGTCAGTTAGCAGTGGAGAGGCTGAGGCCAGGAAGCCAAAAGCAAAGAAGCCTGTCCTCAGGGGGCTGAGAGGAAGCCAGTCCTCCGGGAGAGAGGAAGCCTGTCCTCAGGGAGCTAAGAGGAAGCCTGTCCTCAGGGATATGAGAGAAGGCCTATCCTTAGAAAGCTGAGGAAGAAGCCTGACCTCAGGGGGACAAGAGGAGGCCTATCCTTAGGAAGCTGAGGAAGAAGGCCTGACCTCAGTGGGATGAGAGAAGGCCTACCCTTAGGAAGCTGAGGAAGAAGCCTATCCTCAGGGGGCTGGGAGGAAGCTAGTCCTCAGGGAGCTGAGAGGAAGCCTGTCCTCAGGGAGCTGAGAGGAAGCCTGTCCTCAGGGGCCTGAGAGGAAGCCTTTCCTCAGGGAGCTGAGAGAAGCCTGTCCTCAGGGGGCCGATAGGAGGCCTATCCTTAGGAAGCTGAGGAAGAAGCCTATCCTCAGGAGGCTGAGAGGAGCCTTGCATGGCTGAGAGGTGGCACACACGACAGAGAGAAGGGTCGGCTTGCTTGCAGGGCCGAGAAGAGCAGAGAAAGCTGTTCTGTGTGGAAGAAGGGAGGAATATTCTCCTCTTCTGGAGAGCCATCCAGACTTGGCCTGGGTGCTTCCTGACCCTGATCCCAATTTGTAGCCTATTGATGCTGATCCCAAGTTGTACCCTATTGTTTCCTAAGAAGCCACTTAGCTGTAAATATGATCTGTGAGTTCCATGTAGCCATAGCCACACAGAATTGGGAAAGAGGTTGGAGAGTGGAGGTATATCTGACCTCCACCTAAAGGGAATCAGCTTTGTGCTGTTGGTCATTCTCATCATTCTCCCTCATGAATTTATACAGGTTCTTATGCTACTATTCCCACCATTTTACAACTGTACAGCAATGACAATGAACAATCCCCAATGACACCCAACAAAATAGATGATTTTCACAAGTAAAATATTGAGCAAAAGGAACTTAATACAAAAAACTATATGTAGCATTATTATTTGTTTATATTAAGTTAAAAGGATAGTTACCCTGGGTGGGGAGTGGGGTGGCTAGTGATTACAAGGGAGCGAGAGCAGTAGTTCTGGAGTGCTGGTATTGTTATCTTTCTTGATGCAGGTGCTGGTTAAATGGGTGTATTTGTGAAAAAAAAAAAAAAATCACACCTCCACACATATATTGTATCAGTTAGCTATCACTGCGTAACAAATACCACCGCAAAATTCAAGAGCCTAAACAATAAGCTGTCATTACAACTGGCAAGTCGGTAGGTTGCTGGGAGGTTCCTCTGGTCTTATTTGGTCTCACTCATGAGCGTCAGGTAGGCCACTGTGATCTTGGCTGGACTCATCTTCATGTTCAGGGGTCATTTGGCTATAGGATGGTCTAGAACAGCTGCAGTTAAGACAACGAGCTCTTTTCACATAGCCTCTCGTCTGTCAGTAGGCTAGCCCAGGTTTGTTCACATCTTGGCTTTGAGCTAGACTCAAAACTAGCGCAATGTCACTTTTGCCATATTCAGCTGAAAAATAAGTCATAAGTGAGGAGTGATGAATTGATGAAACATGGCCATTTATTACATCAGTTCACCACACTTTGAGAGAGAGATATATATATATGTACTTTTTCCTATGATACTAGTAAAAACTTTTTTTAAAAAAATACTATTAAGTATATCTCTGTATGATTTGGAGCCCTGGTAGCACATTGATTAAGAGTTCAGCTGCTAACCAGAAGGTCAGCAGTTCAAATCCACAAGCCACTCCTTGGAAACCTTATGGGGCAGTTCTGTCCTACAGGGTCACAAGTCTCTGAGTGGCATAAATGGTTAAGCACTCAGCTGCTAACCAGAACGTTGGGAGTTCAAATCCATACAGAGGTACCTCAGAGGAAAGGCCTGGCAATTTACTTCCAAGATCACAGCCATTGAAAACTCTATGGAGCGCAGTTCTACTCTGACATACATGAGGCTGCCATTAGTCAGAGTCTATACTCAGTGGCAACTGGTTATGCACGATTTATCCATATTGTTACATGTAGTTCTAGCTTGCTTTGACTTCTCACATTCTATGACATGACCGTACTATAATTGATTGATCTATTCTTCTGTTGGTAGGCATTTTTGTGATTTCCAGTTTATTGTTGTTACAAGCAGATCTGCTGTGAACATCCCTGCACACTTATCTCCTAATATGCACGTACAAGCCGTTTTCTATACCAAAATGTGGAATCGCTATGTCACAAAGGTTACGAACGTTCAGTTTTACAAAATGATGCTAAATTGTCTTCCAAAGTGACTGTACCAATTCGTGCTTCCTTCAGTATATGCAAGACAGCCTATCAAGGCAGACGCTTGCCAACAGTTGATATTATCAGATTTCTTGATATTTCCCACTCTGATGGGTATAAAATGGTGTCTCATGGTGGCCTTGGTTTGCCTTTCCATGATCAGTAAAGAGAACAAATACCTCTTCTTTTCTTGTTTGTTTTTGTTGCCACTGTTGTTGTTTATTGCTGTAAAAAAAATGTTTTATTTTGGTTTGGGCCACATGTTTCTTCTCAGTAAAATGCCTGTTTGTGTCTTTTGCTCCTTTTTAAATTGGGTTATTTTTCTTTTCTTATTGTTTTATAGTAATTGTTTATGTATTTTCAATAGTATTCTTTTTTTATTGTGCTTTACGTGAAAGTTTACAGAGCAAATTATTTTCCCATTCAATAGTTAGCACATGAAGTGTTTTATGACCTTGGTTTCATTCCCCACAACATGTCAGCACTCTTTCCATTTCTGCCCTAGTTTCTACATTTTCTTTTGTTCTGATTATCTACCCCTTCCTGTCTTCTCATCTTATTGTTCTAAGGAGCACATTCCTGTCAGGTATCATTGTTTATCCTATGTGTTTGTCTATTGTTTGGCTGGGAGGTGGTCTTTGGGGATGGCTTCATTTCCTGGTCAGAAGGGTATCTCAGGGCTATAGTGTCAGGGGTTCCTCCAGTCTCTAACAGACCAGCAAGCCCAGTATTTTTTGTGAATTAGATTTTTTTTGTGCTAAAGGTTTCTCCTGCTCTGTCCAGGACCCTCTGTTGTGACCCCAGTCAGAGCAGTTGGTAGCAGTAGCTGGGCACTATCTACTTCTGGTCTCAGAGTCATGTGGTCTGTGGTTCACTAGTCCTTTGGACTAATTGCTCACTTGAGTCTTTGGTCTCCTTTACTCTCCCTAACTTTGGATGGAAAGAGACCAATAGTTGTATCTTAGATGGCTGCTCGCAAGTTTTTAAGACCCTAGATGCTACTCACCAAAGTCGGATGCGGAACATTGACTTTACGTACTATGTTGTGCCAGTTGACGTAGATGTCCCCCAAGTCTATGGTCCTTTGTCTTCTAGCCTAGAATATTCACCCTGTGAGGTGTTTGATTATGTCTAAGAGGCTTCCCTGACTATACCCCTTGTGTGCTGTATATGAGCTGCACCTACAATCGTATGTAGAAATATCTACCACCAAATGTCTATTTGCCAGTGGGGTATTCTCTTACATCCTCCCACACCTCTTGGCATATCTATCTACCTATATGTCCATTTGTAAATTACTGTTTGTTGCTACTATTGCTGCAGGATTGTCTATGCTATAGTAGTTACTGTACAACAAATATAGTAGTTACTGTAGTTACCCTTTATTCTTACTCAGTGTCCTCTCTTGCCTTGGTCATGTTGTACTGACTTCCCCCATACAATGTATTGTCTTTACTCCTTCACCAATATTAACTTGTATCTTCTGTCTAATTGGTAATTTTCCCTCCCTCCCCATCCCAGCCCTGGTAGCCATCAAAAATGTTTTTTCTTTTTCTGTGTATAAACTTTTTGTTTTTACTTTATAGTAGTGGTCTCATACAATGTTTGTCATTTCGTGATTGACTTACTTTACTCAGCATAATGTCCTCCAAATTTATCCATGTTGTGAGATGTTTTAAGAATTTGTCATTATTCTTTATCATTGCATAGTATTCCATTGCATGTATGTACCACAATTTGTTAATCTGTTCATCTGTTGATGGTAAATAGTATTTTTTTTGTCAGATGTGTGGTTGTGAACATCTCTCTCCAGTTTATAACATGGTCTTCACTTTATTAAAAGTGTCATTTGATAAACAGATTTCTTAATTTTAATATTCTTTTTGTTTTAATTGCTATTGTGAGCCTACTTGAGGCTCGTTTAAGCAATCCTCAACTACCCCAAAGTCTGAAATATTTTTATTTATATTGTCTTTTAAAACTTCCAAAGTTTTGGTTTTGACATGTAGATTTTTAAACTACCTGGAATTTATGTTTGTGCATGGTATGCAGTAGGAATCTATTATCATCTTTATCCACCTAGATAATCATCTGTTAAAGTTTTATCTATTAAATAATTCCACTTTCTCCAGTGATCTGCCATGCTGCCATATTCACATATCAAAGTTTCACACATCAACAGGCTAGTTTCTGAGCTCCCTACTCTAGTCTATCAGTCAACTTGTCCATCCCTATGTCCACAGCAATCTCTTGATTACTGTAACTCCATAACACTACCTATATTTGGAAGATACCCCTTCCTACTCTTCTTTAGAAGTATCTTGGCTATTCTTGTCTCTTTATTCTTTCATAGGCATTTTAAAATTTTGTGTTTTCTTCGCAGATAAGAAAAGTAGCCCTTATACTCTGATTTCCTCAAATTTCTCTTTAAACAGCCTTAAGGGATTTTTTTCCCCCATTTGGAACTGTCCCTTTGAACATTTTGTAAGTTTGGTTCAGCCATAACTATAATTTTCAATTCTGAAGCATACTCACACTCACACACAAGCCATAGTCTGCCCTGGTATATGCAGTTTTGATAATACTGCTCCTGTGTTCATTTTGGTACGTTTAGATATCAACTTCTCTTCAATAATTGTGCCTAGGCATCAAAGACTCAGAGAATCTAACTCATTCTTCCATGTCACAAAAATAATTGTAGAGAATGTTTATTTTTGGCACCAGATCCTGGTGGGGCATAGTAACAGGAACACTTAAATTAAAGAGACAGTACAGGGATGGCCCTAGCTGGAAGAACACAGCACCATTCAAACTCAAATGCAACAAGGCTGCAGAAATCCAAGTGAGACCCTCCGGAAGTCTTGGACCATTTCCAAGATCTAGGCTCACTTCAGTGTGCATGTCCAGGAGGTCACATGGTTCCACTGTGTTCACTCTCATTTGATGGGTCCAGTAGACTGCAGCTTTGACCTTCACAGGGCTTCTATTTATAGCTTAGAATCCCAAAGCGGGACCAGGTTGTAGGAATATTTCAACAGTATAAGTAACTCATGTGCCCCCTTTGCAAATTTAGTTATAAGTAACCAGATGAATCAAAGCCATCCTAGTTCTAGGTTCTGAAAACAGACTGTTGCTTTACAATAGGGTTTAATAGACAAAGAAGCTCATTCCTTTTTTCCCAACTCTTGGTCCCAGAGTAGTATACTCAAGCAGTTTGAGTGTCCAAAAAAGGTAAGCATGGCTGGTGGTGGAAGTGGGGAGCATAGTTCCTCTCTGGCTTCCTGGTGTGCATCTATTTGGAGGCATAGGTTAGGGTCTCAGATTGCCACCTACGCAAGGCACGTCCACCTCAGCAGCCCTGATGATGGTGGCCTGAGCTTGTTTAATGGTCCATCATCCTTAAAGTTTCTACGTTGTAAGTGAGGACTGACTCCTAATTGGTTTATCCTCTCCTAAGTCCTGCACTTAGGAAGAATGAACTCATCCTTGATTGGCCCATCTTAGCCTGGAAGCTCCTCTGAAACCTGTTCAGCATCATAGCAACACACATGCCTCCGTTGATAGACAGGTGGTGCCTGCATGTGAGGTGCCTTAGCCGTGAATTGAACTCAGGTCCCCTACATGGAAAGCAAGTATTCTACCACTGAACCAACACTGCCCCCTATTTCAAAGTAGTGCAGCCTAACAGCCTAGTATGCTCACTTGTGGTAACCACCTGGGTCCACTTGATGAGTCGAAGTGGGGGAGGGACAGCAGTGAAGAGATGGGCTGGGTTTGGACATGTTCCATTGGTACCCATTGACCTAGTTCACAGGGGCTAGGGATGAGAGAGAGAGAGAAAGGTTGGCTTGTCTAAAATGCAGGGAGTTGTGTGGACTCCTGAGCCTATGAGTGGTGCCCATTAACCTAGCCCATAGGGGTTAGGAATGACAGAGAGAGAGAAGGGGCTGGTTGGTCTGAAGTGTAGGGACACGTGTGGACCCCCAAGCTTATGGCTGGTACCCATTGGCCTAGCCCACAGGGTCTAGGGATGAGCTGACCAGAACCCTACTGAATGAAGAAAGAGAGATGTTTGACACTGTGAGCTGGTGTAGATTGCTGGAACTTGATGGCTTGCTTTGGACTGGACTTTGTTTATGGATGAATGCTCAAAGTTACAACCAGAACAGATCTTCAGACCAAAGAACACGCTTGTCCCCTCAGAGTGCTGGTTTTATAGGGATAGGCAACTTAAACACAGGCTAGCTAAAATAAAAATGGGGGGAGATAAAGGCATGGAGGGGATGGTTTATACGTTTCCACGGGTGTGCTTAGGCTCAAATTGAGGGGGACAAGGGAGGATCCCCACTGAATAGTTTCCTCTTTTCCTGGTGAGTCTGGTGAAGAGAGGTTGGGGGGCAATGCTGATACGATTCTAAGATTCAGTTGTGAATGTTGGCTGTTAACAGGGTTAACTATAATTGTAAAAAGTGTAATTGTAGAAGCTGTAAGTGTGAAAGAGTGGACTAAGGGGGAGGCACTGCTGGACTCGAGTATAGTCGCTGAACCCTAAGTCCCTTAAAGGTTTTGCTGTGCTGATACCTTGTGTCATGGGTTGAATTGTGTCCCCCCAAAATGTGTGTCAATTTGGCAGGGCTGTGATTCCAAGTATTGTGTGATTGTCCGCCAGTTTGTCATATGTGTTGTAAATCCTACCTCTATGACAGTAATGAGGCAGGATAAGAGGCAGTTATTTTAATGAGGGAGGACTCACTCTACAAGATTAGGTTGTGTCCTAAACCAATCTCTTTTGAGATATAAAGGAGAGAAGCGAACAGAAAGACAAGGCAACCTCATACCACCAAGAAAGAAGCACCGGGAACATAGCGTGTCCTTTGGAGCTGGGGTCCCTGCACTCAGAAGTTCCTTGTCCAGGGGAAGATTGATGACAAGGAACTTCCTCCAGAGCCAAAAAGAGAGAAAGCCTTCCCCTGGGGTGGTGCCCTGAATTCAGACTTGTAGCCTACTAGACTGTAAGAGAATAAACTTATATTTGTTAAAGCCAAAAAAAAAAAAAAAAGTAGTGCAGCCTGAACTTTTTCCTCTAAACCTTTACTATTCACACTAAGAAAATCGTAACAAATATCTTTAAGCCTATGCTTATCAAACTTTAAGTTCATATGAATTACCTGGGGAACTTGTTAAAATGAAAATTCTGATTCAACAGGTTGGGGTTGGGCCTGAGGTCATTCTGTGGACTCGGAACTACACTTTGAGTTGTTGTTAGTTGCCGTCGATTGGATTCTGACTCATGGTTACCCCATGTGTGCAGAGTTGAACAGCTCCATAGGGTTTTCAAGGCTGTGATCTTTCAGAAGCAGATTGCATCGAGTAGCAAGGTTTTATAACGTTCTTTTATCCCACATGGCTGAGTTGGAGAACTTTGCCTCCTAGAAATGGCGTTCTAAGTATCTTTTGATTTTTTTACTTTCATCTGTCAATTCAAGAACCCTGGATTTTTTGTTTTGTTTTTTAACTCTAGACATTTTTCAGAGTTGTTTCTTCATTCAGGGGCTGTTGGTCAGGTATTTCTTATTGAATTGTTTTCTCCAGTATACACCATAGGGTGGGGCCTGTTACACCAAGTCAAATATCCTCAAAGGTGATGGATTATTCAACTGAATAAATATGTACTAGAATGTGGTGAAGCCTGATAAACACAGTGGGAAACGGAGAAAGGAGGAAACACATACACACAACATCCTGTTCTTCACTCTACCTTTCATAATAACATATATCAGTTTTACTTTTGTTCTTCCTTTATTGTGTATAAAAGTTCCCACCAACTTTCCATTCTAGTGAGTCACTGAGGGAATGCAGTATATGTGGATATTTTTCTCTTTTTTTTGGCTGTAATCTTTGGTGTATATGTGTGTGTGATTTAGGTGAAAGTTTACGGAGCAGATTAGTTTCTCATTCAACAATTTATATACAAATTGTTTTGTGACATTGGTTGCAATCCCCACATTATGTCAACACTCTCCCCTTCCGTACCCCAATTCCTTGTTTCCATCCACCCGTTATTCCTATCCTTTCCTGCCTTCTTGCCATTGCTTTTGGGCCGGTGTTGCCCTTTTGATCTCCTATACATGATTGAACTAAGGAGCACACTCCTCACGTGTGTTGTTTGTTTGGAGACCTTCAGTTCTGAATTAAAAGGGTTCCTGGGGGCTATTGTCTTGGGGTTCTTCCAGTCTCTGTGAGACCAGTAAGTTGCATCTTTGTGAATTTGAATTTTGTTCTACATTTTTTCTCTGCTCTCTCCAGGACTCTTTATTGTGATCCCTGTCAAAGCAGTTGGTGGTGGTAGCCAGAAACCATCTAGTTCTTCTAGGCTCAGTTTGGTGGAGGCTGTGGTACTTATGGTCCATTAGTACTTTGGACTAACATTTCCCTTGTGTCTTTGGTTTTCTTTGTCTTTGTTCCAGATGGGATGGGACCAGTAGAAGTATCTTAGATGGGCGCTTGCAAGCTTTTAAGACCCAAGACGTTACTCACCAAAATTGGATTTAGAACATTTTCTTTATGTACTTTGTTATGCCAATCGACCTAGATGACCACTGTGACCATGGTGCCCAGCCCTCAGCCCCAGTAACTCAGTTCCTCAGGGTGTTTGGATGTGTCTGTGAAGCTTCTATGACTTAGTCTTGATCAAGTTGTGCTGACTTCCCCTATATTGTGTACTGTCTTCCCTCTCACCAAAGTTAACACACTTATCTATTATCTAGTTAATGACTTCCTCTCCCTACCCCTTGCCTTCCTCATAACCATCAAATACTGTTTCTTTCTGTGTGTAAACCTTTTCTTGAGTTTTTATAATAGTGATCTCTTACAGTATTTATCCTTTTGTGATTGACTTATTTCACTTAGCATAACGCTCTCCAGATTCACCCATGTCATGAGATGTTTCTCGGATTCATCATTGTTCTTTATCATTGTGTAGTATTCCATTGTGCGTATGTACCATAATTCGTTTATCCATTCATCTGTTGATGGGCACTGAGGTTGTTTCCATCTTTTTGCTGTTGTGAATAATGCTGCAGTGAACATGGGTGTGTGCATATGTCTATTCATATGATGGCTCTCATTTCTCTAGGATATATTCCTAGGAGTGGGATTGCTGGATCATATGATATTTCAATTTCAAGCTTTTTAAGGAAGTGCCATGTTGTTTTTCATAGTGGTTGTACCATTTTACATTCCTACTAGCAGTGAATAAGAGTTCCATATCCCTGCAACCTCTCCAACACCTAGTTTCTCAGTTTACACCTAGTTTCTCAATTCTGTTCCATTGTTCTATGTGTCTGTTGTTGTACCAGTACCAGCCTGTTTTGACTACCGTGGCTGTATAGTAGGTTCTAAGATCACGTAGTGTATGGCCTCCTACTTTGTTCTTTTTCTTCAGTAATGCTTTGCTTATCTAGGGCCTCTTTCCTTTCCATATAAAGTTGGTGATTAGTTTTTCCATCTCATGAAAGAATGCTGTCAGTATTTGGATCAGGATTGCTTTATATCTGTAGATCGCTTTGGGTAAAATTGACATTTTCACAGTTTGAGTCTTCCTGTCCATGAGCATGGTATGTTTTTCCATTTATGTAGGTCTCTTTTGGTTTCTTGCAATAGTGTTTTGTAGTTTATACACATGTACACATATATATATGTCTTTTATGTCCCTGGTTAGACTTATTCCTAAGTATTTTATTTTTGAGCGTCAATTATAAATGGTATAGTTTTCTTAATTTCCTTTTCGAAGTTCTCTTCGTTGGTGTATAGGAATCCAACTGATTTTTGTATTTTGATCTTGTATCCTGCTATTTTGCTCCATCTTTCTATTAGTTCCAGTAGTTTTCTTGTGAAATCTTTGAGGTTTTCTATGTATAGGATCATATCATCTGCGAATAGAGATGGTTTTATTTCTTCCTTTCCAGTTTGAATGCCCTTTACTTTTTCTTGCCTCATTGCTCTAACTAGGACTTCTAACACAATATTGAATAAAAAAAAAAATTTTTTTTTTTTTTATATCGAATAGGAGTGGTAATAAAGGGCATCCTTGTCTTATTCCTGTTCTCAGGGGGAATACTTTCAGCATCTTTCCATTGAGAATGATATTGGCTGTTGGTTTTGTATAGATGCCCTTTACTATGTTGAGGAATTTCCCTTCTATTCCAATTTTGCTGAGAGTTTTTAATCAAGAATGAATGTTGGACTTTATCAAATGCCTTTTCTGCATCATTTGAGATGATCTTGTGCTTCTTTTGTGTTATATATGTGGTGGATTATGTTGATTGATTTTCTAATGTTGAACCATACTTGCATACCTGCTATGAATCCCACTTGGTCATGGTGTATTATTTTTTTGATATGATGCTGAATTCTATTGGCTAGAATTTTGTTGAGAATATTTGCTTACATATTCATGAGAGATATTAGTCTGTAATTTTTTTTTTGTGGTATCTTTGCCTGGCTTTGGTATCAGGGTTATGCTGGCTTCGTAGAATGAATTGGGGAGAATTCCTTCCTTTCCTATGATCTGAAATAATTTGAGTAGTGCTGATGTGGGCTATTCTCTGAGTGTTCGGTAGAATTCTCCAATGAAGCCATCCAGGCCAGAGCTTTTTTGTTGTTGTTGTTGGGAGTTTTTTTTTTTTTTAATTACCATTTCAATCTCTTCTCTTATTATGGATCTGTTCAGATTTTCTATCTCAGCTTGTGTTAGTTTAGGTAGGTACTGTGTTTCTAGAAATTTGTCCACTTCATCTAGGTTCTCAAACTTTTTGGAGTATGGTTTTCCATAGTATTCAGTTATGATCCTTTTTACTTCAGTTCAGTCTTTTGTAATATCCTCCATTTCATTTCTTATTTGGGTTATTTGCTTCCTCTCCTGTTTTTCTTTTGTGACTGTGGCCGATGTTTTGTCCTCTTTGTTGATCTTTTCAAAGAACCAACTTTTTGTCTTATTGATTCTTTCTGTTGTTTTTCTGTTCTCTATTTCATTTATTTCTGCTCTAATCTATATTATTTCTTTTCTTTTGGTGGGTGTAGGCTTTTTTTGCTGTTCTCTATTTGAGTTGTAGGCCTAACTTTTGATTTTAACCTTTTCTTCTTTTTTGATGTATGCATTTATTGCTATGAATTGACCTCTGAGCACTGCCTTTGCTGTATCCCAAAGGTTTGAGTAAGATGTGCTTTCATTCTCATTTGATTCTAGGAATTTTTTGATTCCCTCTTTGATTTCTTCTATTACCCAGTTGCTTTTAAGCAAGGTGTTGTTCAGTTTCCTTGTATGTGATTTTTTTATTCCTTCCTGTTATTGATTTCTACATTTATGGCATTGTGATCAGAGAGAATGCTTTGTATGATTTCCGTATTTTGGATTTTATTGAGTGTTGCTTTGTGGCCTAAAATGTGGTCTGTTCTGGAGAATGTTTCTCGTGCATTGGAAAAGAATGTATACAATGCAGCTGCTGAGTGGAATGTTCTATATATGTCTATGAGATCCATTTGGTAGATTTTGGCCTTTAGATCTTCTGTATCTTTGTTGAGTTTCTTTCTAGATATTCTATCCTTTACCAAGAGTGGTGTGTTGAAGTCTCCTGCTATTATTGTGGAACTGTGCATTTCTCTTTTCAGTGCTGTTACAGTTTGTTTTATGTATTTTGGGGTCCTGTCATTGGGTTCATAGATATTTATTAGTTATGTCTTCTTGGTGGATTGACTCTTTAATCATTATATAATGTCCTTCCTTGTCTTTTATTGTTGATTTTGCCTTAAAGTCTATTTTATCTGAGATTAGTATTGCCACTTCTGCCCTTTTTTGGTTACTGTTTTCTTAACGTTTTTCCATCCTTTGATTTTTAATAAATTTGTGTCTTTGTGTCTAAGATGTATCTCTTGTAGATAGCATATTGATGAGTCTTTTTTTTTTTTAATCCATTCTGTCTCTTTACTGGTGCGCTTAAACCATTTACATTCAGTGTGATTATCAATAGATATAAGTTTATTACTGTCTTATTGTTGTGCATTTTTTGTGGTGCTGATATTTTCTTTGTTCCTCTTACTCCCTGTGCTTAGTTTCTTTTGTTTGTGGATTTTCTTTTCTTTCATCATTGTAGATTTTGTGCTTACTGAATTTTTATGTCTGTTTTTTTCTTTTTTAGCCTGATGAGTAGATTTGTTAACTTCCTTTGTGGTTCTCTTGAAATTTACCCTTATCTTCCTAAGTTTGAACCAGTCTTTTATTACTTGATATTGCCTTGGCTGGGGGTGGGGGGGAGGCAGTGGGAGAAAAGATAAAGATTAAAAGAATAGGTAGCAGGTCAGTGGGGGCTGGGCAGACCTGGGGGCTAGTGGGAAAGTGGGGAGGTGTCATATGAGGCTATGTGGGAGATAGAGAAGAAAGTAAAAGAAAAAATAAAATAAGTGGCAGTGTGGTAGGGGTGGGGCAGACTGGGGGCAGCAGCAGGCTTGTGGCTCTCCAGCTGCAGTGGCATGGCAGGGTCTGGTGGCAGTGGGGCGGGGGGGAGTTGGCATATGGAACCTGGTGCAAGGAAGAAGGAAAAGCAAGAGAAAGAAAAGAAAAAAAATTAAAGTTTAAAAAATTTTTTTAATTGGCAGAGTGATGGGGACTGGAGAGTGGGGGTAGGGCAAATTTGAGGGCTGGCTTGAAGTGAGGGATGTGATTTATGGAGCAAGGTGGGAGGGAGAAAGAAAAGAAAGAAGAGAGAAACAAAAGCAAAAAAGAAAAATGGCTGTGTGGCAGGAGCCAGCAGGTGGGGGTAGGGTGGAACCGATGTGACCATGGGCCAGTGGTTCTCTAACCAAGGCAGCGAGGGGTGGTGTGGTAGAACGAGGTAGAGGCGACATATGGGGTTAAGTGGGTGGGAGAAAGAAAAGGAAGAAAGTGAAACAGAGAAAAGAAGACATAAACAAGAAGGAGAAAAAGTGGCGGTGTGGCAGGAGCCAGTGGGTGGGGGTGGGGCAGAGCTGGAGTGGCCTTGTGCCAGTGACTCTGTAGCCAAGAAACTAGGCGGGGCTTGGTAGGACGGGGTGGAGGTGGTATATGGGGCTACATGGAAGCAAGAAAAGGAAGAAAGGAAAACAGAAAAAGGAGAAAAAATGGTGGCTTGGCAGGAGCTGGTGGGTGGGTGCAGGGCAGACCCAGGACAGCCTTGTGCTGGTAGCTCCCTAGCCAAGCAGCACAGCATGACCCATCAGGAAGGGATGAAGGTGACACACAGGGCTAGGTGGGAGGGAGAAAGTAAAGGAAGACAGGGAAAGAGAAAAAACTGGCACTGAAGGAGTCAGCCAGTGGGAGTGGGGTGGAACCAGGATGGCAATGAGCTGTTGTCTCTCTTGCCTGGTGGTGTGTTGCAGCCCTTTGGGAAGGGGTGGAAGTGGTGCATGGTGTTAGGTAGGAGGGAGGAAGAAAGGGAAAGAGAGAAAAAATACACAGAGGGGAGCCATCCAGTTGGAGCAGGGTGGAGCCAGGGTAGCAGTGAGCTGGTGTCTCTCTTACCAGGCAGTGCTATGTGGCCCATCAGGAAGGGGAGGAGGTGACACACAGGGCTAGGTGAGAGGGAGGAAGAAAAGGATGAAGGGGAAAGAGGAAAAAAAAAGGTGCTGAGGGAGCCAGCCAATGGGAGTAGGAGGAGCCAGGATAGCAGTGAGCTATTGCCTCTCTTGCACAGTGGTGGGGCACAGCCCGTCAGGAAGGGGCGGGAGTGTGCATGATGTTAGGTGGGAGGGAGAAAGAAAAGGAAGAAAGGGAAGGAGAGAAAAGAAATGGCTCTGATGGAGCCAGCAGTGGGTGTGGGGCAGAACTGGGACAGTGACAAGCGGGTGTCTCTTTCAGTGGGTGGCCCATGAGGAAGGGGCAGGGCAGAGGCAGTACACAGGGCTAGGAAGGAAGGAGAAAGAAAAGAAAGAAAGCAAGAGGGAAAAAAATGGTGCTGAGGTAGCCACCCAGTTGGGGTGGGGTGGACCCAGGGTGGTGGCAAGCCAATGTCCCTCTTGCCAAGTGGCACCACATAGCCTTCAGGAAGGAGTGGAGGCAGTGCATAGGGCTAAGTTGAAGGAAGAAAGAGAAAGAGGAATAAATAAATAAATAAATAAGGCGCTGAGGGAGCTAGCTGTTGGGGGCAGGGTGGACCTGGAACAGCGGCGAGCCAGCGCCTCTCAGCTGGTTGGGAAGAGGTGGTGGCAGCACATGGGGATAGGTGGGAGGGAGAAAGAAAAGAAAAAAAAGGGAAAGAGTAAAAGAAATGGCTCAGTGGGAGCCAGCCTGTAGGGCAGGGCAGTCCTAGGGAGGCAGCAAGCTGGTGTCTCTTTGGCCAAGCAGCTGTGGCCCATTGGGAAGCAGTGGAGGTAGCATACAGAACACAAAGGCAAAGGTGGGCAAATGTGTTTCTCTGGTTACCGGGCACTGTCTCCTGTTGGGAGCTCCATGAAGCTGCCTTTATGTATCCCTGTCCAGGGTCATTGCTGGCTGTGCTGCAAGATGGTGAATCCCTGCCACATTAGCTGGCAGGTGACCTCTATTCTGTAGAGATTTCTCATTCTCTGTTCTCAGTCAGTTTCTTCTTCCATTGAGCGCTTGCTCTAGTTCTTCATTCCTTCATTTGATACCTAAAGTTCCAGGACTGACATTTGTATCTTCCTTAGTTTTTCGGGTCTTTGCTGCAGAGGGACAGCATGGTGCTTCTGTCTGTAATGCCATGTTGGTTTTACCTCATACGTGAGCTTCTTGCTAATGCCTGGTAGGAGAGGAGGTTATTACACCCAATTAGAGACTGTGGAGTCAGAGTAACTGAACTTGAATCCTGGCTTCATCATCTACCAGCAGTGTGACTAGTGTATCACTTAACCATAGAATGGTAATAACATTTACCTCATAGAGTACTGTGAGAATTCAAAGAGATAATCCCTGCATATAATCAGTGTCAATCATTTAGTCTAGTGCCCAGCATATAATAAATGCTCAATAAACATTCACAGTAGTAGGCATTGTTGTTTGACAGCTATTACAGAATAATTCCTAAGGGCATAGACGGAGAAAAGCTTTGAGCAATTAATTAGTTTTCATGTGTGCTAACTGGAGGTTTTGGCTTTGTGGATTAACTCAGTTAAGTCTCACCACGGTGATTCACATTTCATGAATTCATAATACTTAATGTAGCTTGTGGAGCCCTGGCGGTGCAGTAGTTAAGCATTCAGCTGCTAACCAAAAGGTCGGTTAGCCTCTCCTTGGAAACCCTATGGGGCAGTTCTCCTTTGTCCTATGGGTGGCTATGAGTTGGAATCAACTCGACAGCAGTGGATTTGTTTTTTTGTTTGTTTGTCTAATGTAACTGTCACATGGGGTCACTATGAGTCGAGAAGTGACTTGATGGCACTTAACAACACCAACAACAATGTGTACATCGCTGGTACAGCAATTGATCTTACACGACTAACCCATGCTATTATTTAACTTTGCCCTAGCTCACCAATGAGATTTTAAGTTTCTAACTCCTAAAAGACAACTGCTTTATACTATTCAGAGTTCCATTAGCCAATTACCACAAAGCCATAAATTTATATTAGTAGGTGCTCAATAAATATTCGTTAGTCAATTCAATGATTAATTGAAGTAATCCATACACCTTCACTGGGACTCAAACCAAAAACCAAACCTGCTCCCATCCAGTCAAGAGTAGAACTACCCCACAGGGTTTCCAAGAGTGGTAGGTGGACATGAACTCCCAACCTTTTGCTTAGCAGCCGTAGCTCTTTAACTACTGCACCACCCCAAGAGAGGCATCTTAAGACCCATTCCTGTTGATAAATTAGTGTATCATAAGTGCTTTCCCATTTGTTTCTAGAGCATGATCTTCCTAATGCCTTAAGAGAACTTACAGGAAAGAGTTCATATATTGAAAGAACAACCATTAATTAGTTTTAAAGTTCAATTGTTGTTGTCATTAGGTGCTTTTATCATTGTTTAGGTGCCTGTTGTTAGGAGTTAGTTCTGATTCATAGTGACACTATGTACAACAGAATGAAACACTACCTGGTCCTGTGCCACTCTCACAATCATTGCTATGTTTCAGCCCATTGTTGCAGCCACTGTGTCAATCCATCTTGTCAATGGTCTTCCTCTTTTTCACTGACCCTCTACTTTACCAAGCATAATGGCCTTCTCCACAGACTCGTCCCTGCTGATAACATGTCCAAAGTACATGAGTCAAAGTCTTGCCATACTTGCTTCTAAGGAGCACTCTGACTGGACTTCTTCCAAGACAGACCTGTTCCTTCTTTTGGCAGTACATGGTACATTCAATTTTCTTCACCAACACCATAATTCAAAGCTGTCAATTCTTCTTCAGTCTTCTTTATTCATTGCCCAGCTTTCACATGCACATGAGGCAATTGAAAACATCATGGCTTGGGTCAGGCTCACCTTAGTCCTCAAAGTGACATCTTTGCTTTTTAACACTTTGAAGATGTCTTTTGCAGAAGATTTGTCCAATACAAAATATATTGTTTGATTTCTTGACTTCTGCTTCTTTGAGCTTTGATTGTAGATCCAAGTAAAATGAAAATCTTGACAACTTCAGTAGTTTCTTCATTTATCATGATGTTGCTTATTGGTCCACCTGTGAGGATTTTTTTTTTTTTTCTTTATGTTGCGGTGTAATCCATACTGAAGACCGGTGTTTGATCTTCATCAGTAACTTCTTCAAATCCTCTTCACTTTCAGCAAGCAAGGTTGTGTCATCTGCATATTGAAGGCTGTTAATGAGCCTTCCTCCAGTTCTGATGCCGCATTCTTTATATAGTCTGGCTTTTTAGATTATTTGGTCAGCAAACTATTCGATGAGTTTGGCGAAAGCATGCAACCCTGAGACATACTTCTGGTTTTAAACCACTCGGTATTCCCTTGTTCTATTCGAACAACTGCCTCATGGTCTATGTACAGGTTCCACGTGAGCACAATTAAGTGTTCTGGAATTTGCATTCTTTGCACTAATATCCATAATTTGTTATGATCCATACAGTTGAATGCCTTTGCATAGTCAGTAAAACACAGGTAAACATCTTTCTGGTATTCTCTGCTTTCAGCCAAAATCCTTCTGACATCAGCAATGATATCCCTTATTCCACGTCCTCTTCTGAATCTGGCTTGAATTTGTGACATTCTTCTGTCCATAGACTACTGCTACCGTTTTTGAGTGGTCTTCAGCAAAATTTTACTTGTGTGTGATATTAGTGATATTGTTTGGTAATTTTCACATACTCTTGAATCACCTTTCTTTGGAATTGGGCACAAATACGGATCTTTTCCAGTCTGTTGGCCAGGTAGCTGTCTTCCAAATTTCTTGGCATAGACGAGTAAGTGCTTCCAGCACTGCACCCATTTGTTGAAACATCTCAACTGGCATTCCGTCAGTTCCTGGAGCCTTATTTTTCACCATTGCCTTCAGTGCAGCTTGGACTTCTCCCTCCAAAACCATTGCTTCTTAATCATAGGCTACCTTATGAAGTAGTGGAATGTCGACCAATTCTTTCTGGAACAGTGACTCTGTGTATTCCTTTCATCTTGATTTGATGCTCCCTACATCTTTCAGTATTTTGCCCATAGAATCCTTCTATATTGCAACTCGAGGCTTGAGTTTTTTCTTCAGTTCTTTCAGCATGAGAAATGATGAGCATCTTCTTACCTTTTGGTTTTCTAACTCATACATTTCATAATAATACTTTGTCTTCTCAAGCTGCCTTTTAAAATCTTCTGTTCAGTCCTTTTACATGATCATTTCTTCCTTTCATTTCAGCAACTCTACATTCAAGAGCAAGTTTCAGAGTCTCTTCTGACATTCATGTTGGTCTTTTCTTTTTTTCCTGTCTTTTTAGTGACCTCTTACTTTCTTCATGCCTGATGTCCTTAATGCTATCCCACAACTCATCTAGTCTGTGGTCATTATTGTTCAGTGTGTCCAATCTATTCTTGAGATGGTCTCTAAATTCAGGTGGAATATGCCCAAGGTTGTACTTTGGCTCTTGAGGACTTGCTTTAATTTTCATCAGCTTCAACTCAAACTTGGCTATGACCAATTGATGCTCTGTTCTGCAGTCAGCCCTTGGTCTTGTTCTACCTGATGATATTGAGCTTCTCCGTCATCTCTTTCCACAGATGTAGTCGATTTGATTCCTGTGCTTTCTAGCCAGTGAGGTCCACGTGTATAGTCACCAGTCATGTTGTTGAAAAAGGTATTTGCAATGAAGTTGTTGGCCTTTCAAAATTCTATCATGCAATCTTCTGCGTCATCTGTATCATCACCAAGGCCCTATTTTTCAACAACCTATCCTTCTTCTCTGTGTCAAACTTTCACATTCCTATCACCAGTAACTATCAAATCATCTTGATTGTGTGTTTTATCAATATCAGACTGAAAAAGTTGGTAAAAATCTTCGATTTCTTCATCTTTGGCATTAGTGGTTGGTTCGTAAATTTGAATAATAGTCATATTAACTGGTCTTTGTAGGTGTATGGGTATTATCCTATCACTGACAGTGTTGTACTTCAGGATAGATCTTGAAATGTTCTTTTTGACAATGAATGTGATGCCATTCCTCTTCAATTTGTCATTCTTGGGATAGCAGACCATGTGATTGTCTGATTCTAAATGGCCAATGCCAGTTCATTTCACCTCATTAATGCCTAGGGTATCTCTCTTTAAGCGTTCCATTTCATTCTGATGACTTCCAATTTTCCTAGGTTCATACTTCTTCATGTCCCAATTATTAATGGACATGTGTAGATGTTTTTTCTTGTTTTGAGACATGCCACATTGGCACATGAAAGTCCTGAAACCTTTATTCCATTCACGTCATTAAGGTCAGCCCTACATTGAGGAGGCAGCTCTTGCCCAGTCGTATTTTGAGTGCCTTCCAACTTGAGAGGCTCATCTTTCAGCACTACACTAAACAGTGTTCCACTGCTGTCCATAAGGTTTTCACTACTAGAAGTAGATTGCCAGGTTCTTCTTCCTAGTCTGACTTAGTCTGGAAGCTCCACTGAAACCTGTCCACCATGGGAGACCTTGCTGGTATTTGAAATACCCTTGGGGTAGCTTCCAACATCACTGCAACATGCAAGCCCCCACAGTATAAGCAATTATATTCTGTTTTATATTTTCCAAAGAAGTTGGTTACTAATTTATTAAATCTGTGTGTGAGTGCACATAAGTGTAGTAAGATAGTGGGAGAAAAAGTTGAATAGACATTTAGGGGTGAGTGAAGGGTAGAGAAAACCAAATCACCAATTCTCCTTCTAACTATGTTTTAGTCCACACGACGATATTTTAAAATCAGGCCTTATGCCTTCACTTGGGTCTTTTTACTTGAAAATGTTTATTGTTTTTGGCTCCCAAGTATGAAAGGCAAACACACTTGTATAAAACAAACAAATTTAACTCGAATATTTGTATTAATGACATGTGATCAAGGCACAGGAACTGTTAGCAAAGAATCATGCACTTGTTATGTGTGCTTGAGATATAAACAAAAGAGAATTCATAGTTGGAGAACTGGGTCATTTTCTCAGAGACAGAGCATTTGGTTAAAAGGCAGGCTGAAGGGCAAAATGTCATTTAACTTTTGACTTATTGGGAAAACATTGAAAATACCCATTTTGAAAATTGGATATTAGATAACTTCTTTTGATGGAACAGTCTTTTCCTCTAAAAGTGCATTGTATTTCTGGTATTAATACTGGATTTATATTTTAACGTAAAAGCCGTTTTAAAAGAACCATTATATCTTTGGTATCGGATACACTGCAGTAACATATTTCTCTTGTAAAATACATTTGGTCTTGTTTTGATGGAATAACCTGCTTTTGAGTATGCTCATTATATCATTGCATTATTTATTCATTTAAATGTTCGGCAGAATTTTTCTTGATGGCCTTTTCTTTCACCTGAAATGGTCTGTAACAGAAACACCAGGACAAATGGCGTTTAGTTTATCCCTCTGCTCCATATGCTGTTGGCTGGAGAGTAAACTAATGTGCATCTTCACTGTGCTGGGCACATTTCAGCCACAGCCTACCTTTTCTCCTGTGCATCAATGTGTTTTCTCCACAGAAATAATTTCAAAGAAGTTTAGATGCCTGTGCTACATCATATATAATGACTGGTGTTAAAGTCTATACAGTAGGGACCAAATGATACCCAAATTCAAACTTACGTGGATTGCTACCTGAATTTAATCTACCTCAAGGCCAATTAGATCTGTGTAGATTAAATATGGCACCCTACATACTCAGGAAGGAATGGATATTTGTCAATCTAAATATAAGCATTGGATTATTTAGCATAGATATCCAGCTCAAGTAGTTCATAAGTAAGTCAAATAATAACGTGGGTTTGGCTCTAAAGCACATAATTTAAAAAACTGTAAGAAAACCACTGCAATTCTTCCACTCAATATATGGCAGCCAGTAAATTCAAACTAAGTTAATGTCTTAGTTTGGGTTCCCCCAGAAGTAGACCCTGAGACAAGGATTTGGGTACAAGTGATCTCAATCCCAGGGAGGTGAAGCAAAAGCCCTGGTGGCACAGTGGTTAAAGTGCCCAGCTGCTAACCTAAAGGTCAGCTGTTGGAACCCACCAGCTGTTCCTCGGGAGAAAGCTGTGGTAGTCTGCTTCGGTAAAGATTTACAGCCTTGGAAACCCTGTGGTGCAGTTCTACTCTGTCCTCTAGGATCAACATGAGTCAGAATCAACTCGACGGAAGTGGGTTTGGTTTTTTGGGTTTAGGGAGGTGAAGCAGGAAAGGGAAAATAGCCAATGAGAGGTGTCTTTGCAACAATCCATGCATACGAGAATCACCTGCCAGGCTTTTTAAATCCGTGGGTCTCAAACATTGGGATTCATCAGAGAAGCCTAATAGTTTAATAAAACACAGGTGAGTGCCCCTCCTCAGAGTTTCTGAAATTTAGTAGGTCTGGGGTGGGCTCAAGAATCTGCATTTCTAGCAAGCACCCAGGTAGTGTTGATGCTTCTGTTCTGGGGACCACACTTTGCAAATCTCTGTTCTAAGCAACCCCACACATTTTGCTTGCTCCCTGCCCCAATCACTTCTGTGTTTTTACCTTTGTTACCAAAACAAGTACTTTATCTTCTTCATGTAAAGAAAATGTTAAGAGACCCTGAAATACATTTTCAAACTGCTTCCACCTGGAAAAGTTAAGCAGAAGTTTAAGAAGGCAAACAACTCAAGGTTGGAGTATTCTATACACACTGGAAAATTCTATCATATATATATATATATATATATAATCATTTTTTAAAAACATGCCCTGAAAGGTGGTCATTCATAGTAAGGACTCATACGTAGGGATTAGGTTGATAGGTTTTCTGAGTGGTATTTTATATGGATAATCAATGTATGTGTATGTGGGGGGGTGGAATGTAAGTGGAGAATGAGCCATGAATCAGTGGCACTTAAAGAAACAGAAGAACTTTGTTTTCTCTGAACTAGTTCTCCAAGTTGCCATCCAGTCTATGGTTCCAAGTACTGAGATGTGTTCCATGACTTGTAATTAGAATAGTTTTCTGGCTTACATGGCCAACTGAGAACCAGAACAGGATTGGTACAACCTGGTAGATTTTCCTGTTACCACGAGGATCAGAGTGGTTTTCTCTAAGCCACTTCCGCCTGTTTAAGTAAGGAGGCCTATGACCCAGCTGAAGGGTTGTTCATTCCCTAGACTGAGTGATTTCCATGAATGCCATAAGTTTTTGGAAGCAGTCCCAGGGTTATATATGCCAGGAAATGGTTACGTGATGGGAAGCAGAAAGCAAGATTTAGGTGAGTAGCTCTGCCTTGTTATCTAAGCAGAAGGAAGAGGAATAAGGTTTTAAAATTGATTTGCAATAGTTCTAAATTGGAATTCACCCATTCGTGTCTTTACAATAGTAACTTCATTATAGCACATACTGTAAGTTCTGTATACACTTTAAACCAGTGATAACAATGGAAGAAAGGTGGAATTTTTTTTTTCATTCATGCGTTTTCCTTTTAGAAAAGAATGATATAAAGATTGAGAGAAAGTAATAAAGCCTCTGGGTTTCCTAACACTAGCTCTTTCTATTTTATAAGTAGCTATAAAGTACTCTAGGATTATTCTCTAATTCTACCGTAAATTCTGAATAACCAAAAAAGCCCCAAGCAACTTTAAGAGACCATCCTTATGGTACTAAAATTGGCTAATTAATATGAATCATAAATAGGAAAAATGCTCATAATATCTAACTGTGTATTCATCATTCCCCTAACGTCAATGTAAATCATGCAATACAAATTATATATGATGAGAATATATAATCCAGTACAATCAAAGGTCCTCTAACTTCAGAAGGGAGAAGGAGGAGAACCATCAGCATCAACCCAAAGCTGATTCTTGTGGGGTAAGCTCAGATACATCTCTACTCTCCAACCTTTTTACCAATTCTGACACCAGCCGTCCCTCTCACGGCACTCTCTACTCCTCTGCTAAGTTCAATAATTCATTGCAGTGGCCACACAAAACTCACAGACGATACTCATGATTATGGGGTTTATTAGGGAAGTAACAGTTTACAATTCAGATTCCGGATCAACTTGGAAGTAACAGGAGCAACTCAGGAGACAGAATACAGTTTGTCAATCAGGACAGCTTCCAACCAAGACAGCCCTCAGCTCCTAGTGGTGCCAGGCCCTTTGGTAGGACCTACTGCCACTGGGCCTTTTGCTCAGGCTTCGTGCTCTGCTCCAGCAAATGTTACAGTTCTTTAGCTCTGCCAATAAGCACTCAGAGGCACCCTACTCCTCCAGAAAGCCTCTTGCCCAAAGGCGCTCAGCTCTCTTGGTCTGTGAGTCAGTGAGTCCACTGAAGCCACCTTGCTCCATAGGCTGGGAAGGCCACAGCAGCTGTCTTGCACCAATCTCATGGTTCTTGCTGTCCTATGCCATCTCATGCCATCTTATGCCATCTCCAGTGTTACAACTCTGGAGGAGACAAAGTTGTAACACTGGCATGAGATAGCATGAGACAGCGCAGGACAGCAAGAACCAGATCAGTGCAGGGACCCCAGCTCCAAAGGACATGCTCTACTCTGGCTCTGGATGATAGTGAGGTCCCCCTCCAACCTCTGTGGGGTGGTCCTTTTAAGCCTAGTAGGACGGCAAACCTGACCAATTGCCTAGTTTGCATAGTAATCAGCCAATCCCTGTAAGAGTTGTGTGTACCTTATTTGCATAGTAAACAGTCCAATCCCTTTGCAAGATTGTGGCCCAGCAAATCATCTTGGAGTAACTACAAACTTAGGGCCAGAAAGGCCATATATTAAGAGAAATCCATTGCCTTGCAAGGTGTATTAGTTAGCATAATGCTGGCTGCTGTAACAAAAGTTGCAAAATGCAAGTAGCTTAATATAATAGAATTTTATTTCGTTTTCAACATATAACAGTTCAATGTAGGTGTTCCTGGTTGGTAGACAGCTTGTTTCCAAATGATGATTTAGAGAACCAGGTTCTTTTCATAATGTGGCTCCAGTATCCCCTAGAACCTTTCTGGAAAATGCAAAGAAACAGTAGAGAGGTCCCATAGGCCTCTAAAATCCCCTGCCCTAGAAGTGGCATCCTTCAGTTCTGCACACATTTCATTGGAAAGAACTAGTCAACTGGCCACCCCTGGATAGAAAGATAGTAAAGAGTGCTTGGAAATGTTGTCCCCAGGTAGGCAGCTGCCACCCAGGCACAGAAGACACATGGAAAGGCAAGGATAAATTTTCTCTACCTCCTGTCTATCAGTTTATGGTACTGTGGTGGCTTGTGTGTTCCTGTGATGCTGCAAACTATGCCACCAGTATTTCAAAAACCAACAAGGTCATCCATGGTGGACAGTTTTCATCAGAGCTACTAGGAAGAAAGGTTTGGTGATCTACTTCCAAAAATTGGCCAGTGAAAACCCTGTGGATCACAACAGAATGTTGTGCAATGTAGTGCTGGAAGATGAGCTCCGTACGCTGGGAGACACTCAAAATACACAGTGGCCCCAACGGTATACTTGAGCATACCAACAATTGTGAAGATAATGCAAGACCAGGCAATGTTTTATTCTGTTGTACATGGGGTCGCCATAAGTCGGAGCCAACTCAATGGCCACAAATAAGTCATTTTCTACAGTGTAGACCAAAATAATGGGATTTGAATCTGCTAAATGTAGAATTACCCTAAATTGACTGCCACTCATATAAGCCCCTAAAGATGAAGTCAGTAGAGTAACTACTCTATATTCTGTGATTGTACGCAGTACAGGCCTTACACTGGTTCCCAATGGTTAGTGAACTCAGACTCCAGAAGAGTCTCAGGAAACAAGATAGTGCAAATCCCACTTAGCGATGGTGGCAACAGCTTCAGGAATCACTTTATGGCTATGACTGTGGTAATGAGGACACAGCTATGGTTCTTTTCCCTACATCAAATTACCTCTGCAGATCTCAAAGAAATGAATCCATCAGCAGGCTAGAAATTTTACAAACAACATTTTTATAAAAACAACTCATAATTTGGTTTATCAGATTTCCCATTCCGAACCCAGTGGGTTTGTCATGGTTACATCACCACACTCATTTGATAAATGAGGAGATGGGAAAATAGGGAAATGTCCCTGTACCTGAGAAGCTTCTAGACCAGGAGAAGAATGATGATAAGGACCTTCTTCCAGAGCTGACAAAGAGAGAAAGCTTTCCCATGGACCTGGCACCCTGAATTCAGACTTCTAGCCTACTAGGCTGTTAGAGAATAAACTTCTCTTTGTTAAAGCCATCTGCTTGTGGTATTTCTGTTATAGCAGCACAAGATAACTGATACAGACAAGCACATGGAGTACATTATTCGGATATTTCCGAAGTTGCTAATTGACTGGCATGCTGTTTTTAAAATTGTTTATTTAGTGCGAACATTGGAAAACCAGAAGATTTAACACAAAAATCCAGATTGCTGGCTTCTTTGGAAAAATCAGAAGGTGAGGCAACTTTGGACATACATTCCCATGTGGCAGCAATCTAGTTAGCAAGATTAAGCAGCTGCTCTTTGTAACTAAGGCACACCCTCTGCATTCCCACAGTTCACACTCAGCCCATGTCACTCACTTCTGTGTCTACCTGGCCCTGTTTCCATTTGTTCTCCCTGAGAAATGCCACCATAGTTTTTAACTGCACCTTGGGTGGAGAATTCAGGCACGACAGACTTCTCAAAACTGCTATGAGGTTAGGGAAACAAATGTCTAGTTTCCTTTCAAGTTGAGTTGTAAATGGCCAATTTAAAACCTGCAATTTCAGCAGGAGACATAAACATAATATTTAGAAAAAGTGACTATATAATTAGGATAAACTCACTCCCTAAGCATCAAAATCAATTATGCTGATAAAACCCTAGGACTGCTAACCACTCTTGAAATACACATTTATAAAAAGAAAAAGAAAGCCCGAAACTAATTTTAGGTGATCAGGAGAAGGGCGTTCTCCAGGGACATGGCTGAGTTCATTCTAGGACATCTGACACAGCCTGTCTCTTGTTTTTTAAATGTGACGTGCAAGCTTTGAGTCAAGAGAGAGCTATTGACGCTGGGGCTCAAGTTGAATAATTAGTAATACATGGTAAATCTTAAAAAGGAGTTTGGATAAAGGTATGCACAGATGAGGGAGCTTTGATCTCATTGGGGCTACACAAAGTCAGCACCTCCATGAGAACAATACTCTGAGAATACTCTGGCATCTGGGTAACAATCGCAGCCCAAACCTTCCTGAGGAGGATGTTTGCCTGGGACTCCTTGTTATCCAGAGTGATTGCCTGCATCATCTGTACTGTTGACATCTTTCTAATGTAACTCATTGTAAGAACTGAATTCATAATTTAGGCTCAATTCTTCCCTGCTGATGGCATAACACTTGATTGAAAAAAAATACACACTTCATCTAAAAATAGCTAGCCTTCGAACGGCCTTTTATCTCAATTGACTTCATGATTTTATGCATTTTTTTAGAGTTTGTGTAGTTGAGAGAACGGGATTCTTCTGGTGTGGCCTTTCTTAGCTTCTGTCTAGTGGGCATAAATTGCCCTTTGTTTTCATGCCCTCAATTATTACAAGTCACAAACTAGTAACTTGCAGGCTAAATTGAGCCTTTTTTCCTGCTCTGGGCATATGTTAATTTTTTTTTTTTTTTTTAATCATACTTTGAATGAAGGTTTACAGAACTAGCTTCTCATAAAACAGTTAATACACATACTGTTTTATGACGTTGGTTAACAACCCCATGACATGTCAACACTCTCTCTTCTCAACCTTGGGTCCCCTTTTACCAGCTTTATCGTTATCTCCTGCCTTCTAGTCCTTGCCCCGGGGCTGATGTGCCCCTTTAGTCTCGTTTTGTTTTATGGGCCTGTCTGATCTTTGGCTGAAGCGTGAACCTCAGGAGTGACTTCATTACTGAGCTAAAAGGGTATCCAGAAGCCATCCTCTTGGGGTTTCTCCAGTCTCTGTCAGGCCAGCAAGTTCTTTTTTTGTGAGTTAGAATTTTTTTCTACATTTTTCTCCAGCTCTGTCTGAGACTTTCTATTGTGAGCAATCAGCAGTCAGTGATGGTAGTTGGGCACCATCTAGTTGTACTGCACATATGTTAAAATTTTTGCATTTGAGTGTTTTATACAAGAAATACAATTCCAGTTGACCACAGGCCCCCATGCTTGTCTACTACCTTAAACCAAACCCTTTGCAATCGAGTCGATTCTGACTCATCATGATCCTATAGAACAGAGTAGAACTGCCCCATAGGGCTTCCAAGGACCAGCTGGTGAATTTGAACTGCCAAACTTTTGGTTAGCAGCCAAGCTCTTAACCACTGAGCAACCAGGACTCTGTCTTTTGCCTTATAAAAACCCAGACTTAATTCACAAAGTTGTGTTGTTTCTTGAGCTCCATGGACATTTGAGCTCAGAGATTCTAAAATAAATGTGCATATATTGAAATGTTTCAATTAGCCAGCCACATGATAAACACTTGATAACTGTAATTATCACTATCATTATCATTATTATGGTTCTATATTTCCCTGTAATTTACTAATAATATTTACTAGATTGATTCTAGCCCAAGATATCTTTCTTCTTTTTCTTTTAAACTAGTCTTTTTCTTTATACCAGGTTTTCATTTGCTTGTCCTTATCTTGAGGTATCTGACTTTTTACAGAAATAGTCTAATTCAGTTAGACTGCACTTAATGGCAAACAGGAAAACAGCCAGCTGACCAAATAAACAGATCTTAAACTGAATGATTATGAAGGGGGAGTAAAAATCCAGTTTCTTCCAAGCATGACAATCACAAATGGAAAACCTCAGGGAAGGCTAAGTAATAGACCAGACTAATTGCATCTGGGTAAGAGTCCTTATTGTTTTCCATGAACCTATACCCCATTATTAAGTGGACAGCATGTCAGTAAGACCCTGTGTCATGGAACCCCTCCTCAGCATCACTTTTCAATAAAAGATATTTCCCAACTACTTTGTGAAATGAACTTCAAAATCCTAGACATGCAAGGGAAATACAATGGGGCTCTTTTTTTCTTCTCAACACACAGAACATTGGGTTATGAAAATCTTCATGAATCCTTTTTTTTTTTTTTCAGATTGAGAGGTTGGCCCAGAATAGTGGAGAGGGCCCTAAATTGGGAAGCAAGACTCTGATGTTCAGATCTTAGTTCTTCCCGTAACCACATGTGGGGTAGGTTTCAGTTTCCTCATCAAAAGAAGATAGGATTTGGAAATCATGTGCTAGATGTTTATTCACTCAGGGTTATCAAACAAGTCTCTTAAGCATCATTAAACCAGAACACAGGTCTTCAAAGACCTAGGCCATCTTTTGGTATTTCAAGTATAACAGCAACTTTGTGTTTGAAAAGGTGTCTCAAGACAATGATTAATCATTTTGGTCAAATCAAAATTGTTTTCCTCATTCACAGTCAGTTTTATTCCCAGCTGTGTTAGACCTCTGCTGAGTCTTCCCATAGAAAGGACCGAATTAAAAATAGGAAATTTCTAGGCCTTATAGAAGTCTCCAAAAAGGGGAAAGTGCCCCAGTGCTGACACAAGAATTTCAAGGCCTGGAACTCAGACATTAGCTAAAATGAAGGAAGTAACTTGAGAGTAGCATAATTACTGTCTTACACTGTAGTATAAATTGCTTTTAGATGCTGAATGGCTAGAGTATGTATACAAGGCAGCAAGAGTTTGGCCCATGGAACATGGAAAACAACTCATTCCATGTCAAAGCCACAGAACATGAGGCACAACTCTGAGAGAAAATATGGGATTTGTGGGGAAATGCTATGATAATGCTGTATAACAGCCACAAAACTTCACTGGCATAAAATAAACATTTATTTAGTTCATGAGTTCACAGGTTCAGCTGATCTGGACTGAGGCATGACTGATCTTAGCTGGGCTTGTTGATACATCTGTGGTTGGTATGGGTCAGGCAGGTGGCTCTACTGATCTTGGGTGGAGTTATATCTGTGGGCATCGGCTGGCTGGTGGCTGATCTAGGATGATCTGGGCTGGGATTGGGTCACTTAGCTCTCCATGTGTCTCATCTTCTACCAGACTAGACCAAGCATGTTCCCATGACCATGACAGAAGAACAAAAGTGAAAGCTGAAAAGCACAAGTGCTTTTCCAAGCCTCTGCTTGGGTTCTGTCTGCTAGCCTCCTGTTAGCCAAAGCAAGTCAAATGACCACTGCAAATTCAAAGGGTGGAGAAATAGACTCTACCTCTTAATAATAGAAACTTCAGCATTATAAGACTGTGACTACAGAGAGTGCCATTAATGTAATACAGTCTACCACAGAGGAGAACTAAATGGGTTCTGGTCCTAGTTTTGCTACTAGCAAGCTGTATCCTTAAGAAAGTGACTTAGCTTCTCCAGGCCACAGATTTATACTAAGTAAAAAAAAAAAAAAAAAAAATGGGGGTGGGTTTAAATATATAATGCTGAAGTGCTTTTCCATGACTTCTAAGTCTTGGAAAGTTTGAGTATATAATTGATAGCATCCCTTTCCAAGATTTCTAAGGTAATTGTTAGATTCCTGTAAGATTACCAAAAAAAAAAAAATTGAAATACATTTCAAGTCTCAGAGGTGGTATAAATTAGGAGCCCTGTTAGGAAGTTGCAACATTTCAGAAGAGGTATATTGGGAAAAGGAGAAAGAAGAAGGAATAGGCATGGAGCTAGGGAAAAAAGTCACAGGAATTTTATTATGGTTTTCACTATTTTAAGAGTAAATTTCCTCTATGGGCAGTTTCATGGAGTATACAAATGTATAGAGACGTTTACACATAAGAGCTGTATCAGAATACATTTGGTTTTCAACTTGAAATAATATTTTAAATGCAATTGCATGTTAAGAACTGTGCTTGGTAAATCACATGATCTCTAGCTTGTGTCTTTTCCCTTTTATTGATTCAGTCAGTATTTGGAGCTCCTTAGCATTTTGCCTACCTTGTCCTTCACCACTTCCCTTTCCTTTCCTGCAGACTTAGCAGTCTTCACGCTGCCCTCCAATGAATACTTTGAATCCAAACCTGAACATGAGCAACTCCAGATGTCTAGAAAGATGAGATTTACACGAATCTCAATGCTTCCATCCAAGATAATTCTTTCATATAAATCTAGACTCTGAAATAATGTTGGCAATACAAGAGAATGCACAAAAATAGCAAATTGCTGGAAGCCCTTTGTCTAAAGTGGTGCTCTTCAAAGTTTGGCCCTTGGACCAGCAGATTGTTAGAGATGCAGAATCTTAAGCTCCACCCCAGACCTGCTGAATCAGATTTTGCATTTTAAGAAAATTCCTAGTTGCTTTGTACATTAATTTTTGAGAAACACTGAAACTTGCCCATCTTTTCACTTTTAACATGCAGTCATCTTTTTAAGAATGTTCTCAACCAGAGTGTATGAGGTCCCTCCATTGTTATATGTGGCTAATGATAGAACAAAGAAATTTGTTGAATGAGTTAATTTTTATGTGTTAGAGAAAATTGAGAGCTATATGTATCATTATAACATACTCAATCACCTGTATAACAATATCCTTTTAGATTGAACAAAAGGGGAAGCTATTGTTTTTTTTTTTTTTTTTATTATTGTTAGCTAGAAAATTCTATTTTCCCAGTGAATGCCATCTATTACATATTCTATGAGGAAAAGGTCAAGAGCTTCTATCCCAGGATAAGTATAATATTAAGGGTATTGATAGGTCCTGCAAGGTCCAGACTTTTAAGTCCCAACTCCTCCATAAATTATTTTTCATGGCGCTACGAGGCTGCAATCCACCCTTCACTTTCAGCATCCCAATACATTTTGTCTGAGATATTCATTCAGTCCAGCATGTTAATTATTTTCCCCATACACGTTTCTTTTCACCTGGAAAGAGTCTAAGTTCTTCATTCTCCCCAGCACCAAACATAGGGCCTTGCCCCAGTCAGAGTGTTCAAAAATATTTGTTGACAAATGCATCAAAATCAACACCAAGCCAGAAAGAGAGGTCCAACAAATAGCATAATTGTTGACTCAAATAATGACTCCAATCATAGAATCGGAAATAACAAAGACTACTTAGTAGACGAGATTCCAGATGTTTTTAGCTGCAAATCCTTTATCTTTAGAAATATTACACAAAATTAATTAATAAGCAAGCACAGTATGCCAAGTACTCAATATGAAGCATCTCATTTAAACCTTTCAGCCACAACCTAGGCAATACTGGCATTATTATTCTCATTTTATTATGAAATTCCAAGAGGTTAAGTAAACTGCCCAAGGTCATATTTGGTGAAATACAAGCGTTCTAGAACCTGCGTGGAAATAACCTGTTCTTATTTTGTATAAATCCATGACAAAGTGAGAATTCATAGCTGCATTCTTAGCCTTTGTAAATGGATCTGCTGCTAGTTGATATTTGTTCCAAAATGAAAATTAATTTTATTGTAATTTTCAAGCAAATATAATCATTTAGGAAAATCTGCCAAAAATATAAGCATGCACCATGCTCCATCACCTAATAAAAAGCATGGAGAATGTGTATCCACCAAACTCCACTGCTGTCTAGACGATTCCTACTCACAGCCACCCCATAGGGTTTCCAAGGCTGTAACTCTCTACAGAAGCAGACTCCCACATCTTTCTGCCATGGAGCTGCTGGTGGTTTTGAACTGCCAACTTCTTGGTTAGCAACTGAACGCTTCAGCTACTGTGCCACCAGGCTCCTTCAGGAATATACACCCATTGTGAATTAACTGTATTCTTCCACATTGGCATGAACTATCCAATTTATGTCTGTTTAGATCTTATGGGGTATTTTTCCACTTTGACCTAGAAATACACTGATCCCCATTTTTCATGTTTCCTTTAGATTTCAGTTGCCGAGGGCAATTTTGAATTATGAGTTGATCTAGTGCTACCTTTTACTTGAGTGGTTTGTGATTTTGAACTTTGAGTTCATGTTCAGTGAAAATTGTTTGTTTATAGGGGTCACTCCTGCCCTGGGCTGTGGAAGGATCCAAACAGTCTGTGCTGGGACTCTGCGTTTTATCAATTTTGGAACTGTTTTTGCTTGAACTTATTGGCTCTGAGTACCCAATTCACAGGGGTGATATGAACTTGGAAACTGCACTCAACGCTGATCTGGGCTTCTGATTCCTTGTGGCTGACTTTCCTCCAATGGAGCCCATGAAGCATTAGCTTCCTTGACTCATCCTCAAGATTTAAAAAAAAAAAAAAACCACTGTAGAATTGACCCTGATTCATAGCAACTCCATGCATATCAGAGTAGAACTGTGCTTCATAGATACGCAATGGTTAATTTTTTGGAACTGGATAGCCGGGATTTTCCTTCAAGGCACTCTGAGTGGAGTAAACCACCAACCATTCAGTTAGCAGCTGAGCATATTAACTGTTTGTACTTCCCAGAGACTCCCCAGGATTATGGGTGGAGTTTTCATACTTTCGCTTACAAGAGTGGAGACCCCTGGCCTTATGCAGGAAGTTCAGTTTCTGTCCTCCAATACCCCAAATGCTGAGTCCTTCTCTCCCATCCCTCTAGGACTTTAAAACCCCAGCCCCTGAGATACAGAACCTACTTTACTATCCTGTGAGACTTTTGACTTTGTTATTTCTGTGACTTAGGGATTTCTTTGTCTTGTGTTCAAACTCACCTATAAATTTAAATAAATGTGTATGTTATGTTTTATTCAGCACTTTCATGTGGTTGGAGCAGTAGAAGGAATTTCCCACTTGGTCAGCCATATTAATACAAAGTCCCATTGCAATTTATTCTATGGAAACTTGGAAAAATAAACAAAAATTGGAGCAGTTAGTATATAGAATATAGTCCATTTTTCCACATAGCTTTTTCGAACAATCCTCTGGTAACCTGGCTGACCTCACACTGTAATTTTCATATGATCCTGTTATTTCTATTATTGGTTGAAGTAAAAATTCATGAGATTATTCCAAAAAATACAATGAGGCCTTGAAAGGAGGCTCAGGCTCGTTTTGAAACCACTCTAAGTATATACCTTTTAATGCTTTTCCCATTATTTTTAATAACTTCTTAGCTAATTGATGATGTTGACATTAAAATGTTGTGGTCTCTACAGTAATTCTTTATAAAATTTTCCTGTTCTCTGTATCCTAAAAATACAAAAGGTCTGCTTTTTTAAAAATAGAATTTGTTTTTATTTTACAATGCTATTTTCATGCTAAAATTAATCATATTACCATAAAAATGAATAGAAAACATAAAAGTACTCATAGCCCCAACAGTTTATATTTTAGAGTGTTTCCTTTCAAAGTAGTCCTATATTCTTAGCAACTATTCTCATTGTTATAATCACAATATATATAAAACTGTATGTTGACTTTTTTTTTTTTTTTTAATCACACTAGCATAATTATGTGCCCTGGTCTTCATCGCCATTGAGTTTTTTGGTTGTATAATATTTCTTTTATTGGAAACCTTATGTTTTATTTTAACATAAACTCTTGAGAGTCATAAAAGTTTTGTTGATGTTTTTGTTGTTTCTTGCTTATTTAATTTTTCTATTTTTAATAATTTTTAGAAGTAATTTTCAAAAAATGTTGAGCAAGATAATTATAGTGCCATATTACCATACCTTTTTACCTCCCAAAGGCCAGAAAAGATATTTTAAGAGGATTAAAAGACTATGAGGAATGAAATTTTAAATATACACAGCAAATGCTCCTAAAAGATGAAATAATCTAAACTGTTTAATGAAAAAACACACTGAAACAAATGATCCTATGTGTATGTCAAAGGTAATATAACCCTACAAAGAACATGATAATTTCAAGTGAATTTTAGCAGAGGAATATAACTGTGCTTCCTTAGTGGGATACAGTTTGCGACCAAAGAGAACCTGAAAAATGTCTTTGGCTTCACGTAGTTATTTTACTGATAGGTCGTAATACTGAAACTATTTCCATATGCTGTAGCGTAATGCACATAAGTAAATACGTTAATGTTATAAAGGAAACATTTTATTGTAAGAGAAAAGATATACATATATAAGACTAAGAAAGTATAAAAAATAATCAAAACTCAACAAAATTTGAACGTCAGGTTTATTCTGAGCGGTTATTCTATGTGCATATTGTTGTTGTTAGGTGGCATTGAGTTGATTCCGACTCATAGTAATCCTATGTACAACGTAACAAAATACTTCCTGGTCCTGAGCCATCCTTGCCATCATTGCCATGTTTGAGCCCATTGTTGCAGCCACTGTGTCATTCAATCTCATCAAGGGTCTTCCTCCTTTTTGCTGACCCTCTACCTTACCAAGCATGACGTCCTTCTCCGGGGACTGGTCCCTCCTTTAACATGTCCAAAACAATATCACGTATGTGAGAAAAAGTCTCATTGTGCTGGCTTCCAAGGAGCTGTCTGGCTGTACTTCTTCCAAGGCAGACTTGTTTGTTCTTCTGGTATGTTCAGTATTCTTCGTCAACATCATAATTCAAAGTCATCAGTTCTTCTTCCGTCTTCCTTATTCATTATCCAGTTTATGCATATGCATGTGAGGCAATTAAAAATACCGTGGTTTGGGTCAGGTGCACCTTAGTCTTCAAAGTGACATCTTTGCTTTTCAACACTGTAAAGAGGCTTTTTGCAGCAGATTTGCTGAATGTGATATGTCATTTTATTTTGATTCCAGAAAAAGCAAATGGCTCAAAAAATTTAGGTACAATGAGGCTTAGAAGAGAAGGGAGAAATATAAAAGATCAACCATTGGCTAGTTTTAACATGATGGATTGAACCCTGCCCTCCCCCTTTTACTGAGATCAGCTGATACCAGATAACAAGATGGTTTGTACCTCAGGTTTTTTGAAATTCAAATTTAGTAAGCCTGACTTCAAATAGGAAAGAAAGGATTTTGCAACCTTGGGTGAAAGAAAAGCCACTGGCGGATTAATTTTGGTCAGGAATTTCTTTAAAGTGTATATTTGGTTTTGTGAGTAAGAAAACTCCAAAATCAAAGCAAGATAAAACCAAAAACCCATTGCCATCAACTGGATTACAACTCATAGAGTAGAACTGGCCCATAGTTTCCAAAGAGCACCTGGTGGATTTGAACTGCCAACTTTTTGCTTAGCAGCTGTAGCTCTTAATCACTATGCCACCAAGGTTTCCCAAAGGAAGATAGCTGCGATTAATTTCTCTCTTTGATAAAAGTTAAGAAAAAACTCTATAATGTTAAATTTAAAGTTGAGGTATGAATATTTTCTAACAATGTTTCAAAGTATATTTCCTAACTGCCCCCTGAGATGGCCTAGAAGCAAGGACACCCATTAACAATGAGCACTTGTACGATCCAGAGCTTGGTTTGTTAATGCCTACTCCACTGAAGGAACCAGGGCTCTATGCAGAAGTAGTTGATTCCAGGTCCCGGCCAAGGAAAGTACAAGGGGTGTCTGGGGAATCCTGTTGTACCAAAGAAAGTGAGAAAGTCCTCAAAAACTAAAGAGGCATGTCAAAAGGGCTGCCTGAAAGGGCTGCATTGTCCAAACCTGAGGCAATTTGAGCATCAAAAATAATAATGACTGCAACTGATTTAAAAAGAAAATTTTATTGTCCAGGGTTATTTTTAGAGAGAGAGAGCGAAAAGAAAAACTCATTTGCCATCTTTTGAAATGATTATTACCACACCTTAGTTTAAAAGAAAAATTATAATTAAAGGAGAAGTACTAAACACTTACCCTGCCTTTTGAGGAGAAACTCTAGTTCCTCTCCACATGATGAGGGAAAATTCTTCCTTACAGAGAGTACCAGCTAAAAAAGAAAAAAGTAGCAGATTACCATTTACTGCCAATAAAAAGATAAGCACCATCAATTATATGAAAAGGTGCTAGGGAACCTTTATACATGGGTCCAAAGTTTCACTCCATAGAATAATAGCCAACTGCAAAGGGAAAAATCTGTCGTACAAAATGGAAGTCTGGTAGTTACCACTTTTACCCAAGTGATCAAATTTATCATCACGGTGGGACCAGCTGATACTACGCACCCACTGAGGTGATTCAAGATGACATATATAAGAATAAAAAATACCTACTGAGTATTCTTACCAAAGCAAATGTTTAACCTGGTCAAGCCTACAAAACTGACTTTTAGTTTACAGGAAATGCAAGGTTTCTACCTTTGCCATCGAAGTGATTCTGACTCACAGCGACCGTACAGGACAGAGTAGAACTGCCTTATAAGGTTTCCAAGGTGTGGCTGGTGGATTTGAACAGCTGACCTTTTTGCTTAACAGCCTAAGCTCTTAACCACTGCACCACCAGGGCTCCTAGGACCAGGTTAAATGAAACCACAAGGAAATAATCAGACAACACACAGAATGTGTGACATTCTATTAGAAAATTGCATGTCAGATCTCTTTAAAACAACCAGGTGATAAAAATTGTTAAAAATTTGGAAACAGATAGTGGTGAAGTTTGCGTAACTTGAGGAATGTAAATAATGTCACTTAATTGTACACGTAAAAATGATTGAAATGGCCAACAGTTTGTTATAAATATTTCACCACAAGAGAAAAAATTAAAACAATAACAAATCAGGTGGGAGAAATAAAAAACATAACAAATGTAATGCAAAAACTTCTATGAAAATCTGGCCAAAAAAAATAAGTGAGAAAAGATTTGGAGACATTTGATATTGGAGACATTTGAACATAGACAGGCATTATTGCTAATTTCCTTAGTGATAAAAGTATTACACTATGTCAGGGAATGTCCTTATTTTTAGGAAATGCATGGTGAAGTATTTACGGGTGAAGTGTCGTAATGTCTGAAACTTATTTTCAAATGATTCAACAAAAAATACAGAGATGAGATGATACTGCACACATGGGAAAGAGGTAAAATTAATTAAGGTTGTTTGCAGGTATTTTTACCCCCACAAACAATTCTGCAGCAAGTATCCTGATGCATCCATCCTTATATGTTGGTGCTTTTATTTCCATAGGCCAGAGTCCCAAAAGTGGAGCTGCTGTGTCAAAAGCTGTGTATGTGTGTGTATTTTATAGATATCAGATTATTGGCCAATGTTTTCAAATGTTGGTTCCCCACCAGATATTATTGCTCTTTTTTAAACATACTTTTACCGAAAAAAAGTCTCTAAAGAGAAAAAATGTTTTATTTCCCTTTTTGTTGATGAGAGTGAATGTGTGTGTATATATGTATTTCTTCTTCTATGAATTGCTTGTTTTCTGCCCATTTTTCACAGAAAAAGATTATTCTTATTTAGATAGACGTGTCTATTTGGTTTTTCTGTCTTATGTAAGACGCTCTCTGTACCTTATGATTATACAATCCTTCACCTAGATTTTCTCCTGAGGTTTTTATTGTTTTACATGTCGTAATAAGGTCTTTAATGTGCTTCATGGGGCAAAATGACCCGAATTGGACTTGAGTTCTAAATTGGATCCTTATTCTATGATTATGCAGCTTATTTTAGAGACACGTGAGAGGAGGAGGGCTTGTGTTAGCAAGGACTATCTGCACATCACTTGGTTCTGGAGATATGCAACACCTAAACACCTTCAAGGATAGCTGGGTGGGTTAAGCGCTTGACTAATAACTAAAAGGTCGGCAGTTCCAGAGGTGTGTTGGAAGACAGGCCTGCAGTCCGCTTCCACAGGGTCACAGCCTGGTCACAACCTGCACATGTTGGTTGTCATGAGTCGGAATCAACTCGACAACGACTAACAACAAAGTAACTTCGAAGTAGGGTTCTTCTGAGTAGATCCTATTATCCTCTTCAAATGCACTGTAAAGCTTCAGAACCATTCTCTTTCTGAACAATCTCATCTAGATGAAGGTCCCCTGGAATGAGATTTCCATCTAGTGCTTTTCTTGTCAAGAGAGGGAAGAGTTTCCCAGTTTGAAGGTCATCTAGATCGTACTCTTTGGAGTACTCACCTTCCCTTTTTCATCTCTTCCTGACTAGAAAGCATTAGTAGATTAGCAGATGGTAACAACAACCAAAAATGGAAGCATTCCCAAATGTTAATTTACTAAGTGACCCCAAAGATGCCCCTACATGAAATTTATTTGAAAGCAAGTTAAAGCCTTCCTTTGAGTTTTAGCCAATCCTTTTGCATCCTGACCTTGTGAAAATCATAATAAATATCTGTCTGTGCATTTTCCAGGATCATTTTTTTTTTTCTTTTTTTTGTTATCCTGCCGTAGCTTATTGTTCTCTGGTTTCAATTTGTTTCCTTAGAAAATTGGTTACGATTGTATCTTGTTAATAACACAGTATCCTGACTTATTTCATGTTTATGCCACATTTATATTGTTTTTGTTGTCACTGATGTTTTCTGTTTGTAAGCTAACCATTTTGTGTAACTTGTTTTCTTGTAAGTCTTCATTACATTTATGCATCTAAAAAAAACTGGGTATAATCCTTGTTTTATTACTTCGGGCAATTGAAAAAATGCCAGAGGCAGCATAGCATTCCAAGTGCAAAAATCTTCCACAACATATTCAGGGCTAAACACATTTGGACTTGACTGTTCTGCCTTTTCCTGCTTAACTACCCAAAATTCACGGGAGCAATGAGTGGGCAACATCTTTTGAAACCAAGTTAATTCAACAATTTAGAAATTGAGCCTGGCTACTCAAATTGGAGGATTCTTGCTCTAGTAAAACAAACTATCAATGCTCTTATTTATTCATATCTGAGTATGATGTAATAACTTGTTCTCTTAATAGTAGAGGCTTAGTTCCTCTTTTTGCAGGTTTTCTAAAAATAAAATAAAAATAGATCATGTAAATTCAAGATCAAGCAAACTCATATTTGCTAACGTTGTAGGAAAGCTCCAAGATATGTCCTACAATATCATATTTCTCATAAACATCTATCTGTCCTGTGGTGATCCCCCAACAATGTGTTCTGAAGCCAAGCAATGCAAAGATGGGGCCAGCTGAATTAAATTATTGGTGCTTTCTGGGGCAGAGCCATATATAAGACTACTTTCTATTCCCCCACTATATCAATAATACTGCCTAAAAAACAACCATAAAACTCAGAAGCTTAAAACAATACATATTTACTAAGTTCATGAGTCTAAGAACTGGCTAGGCAGTTCTGATATGGGCTAGGGTCAGCTTATCTCGGTAGGCTAGCTCATGCGTGTCTTCAACTGTTGGGGCAGCTAGGGACTGGCTGGTTTGGGGAAGTTTCACTTTCCTGGCAGATAGTCACTTGAAGTGATGGGGAAGGATGTACCTGGTCCATAGTCTCATCCTCCAACAGGCTAGCCTGATCTTTTTCACATTATGGCTCTGCAGACTTCCAGCTATGAGAGCAGAATCACACAAGGCCTCTTGAGGTCCAGGCTCAGAGCTGACATACTCTCACTTCTGGCACATTCTACTCGATAAAGCAAATGACAAAGCCACTCCAGATCCAAGGAATGGGAAAGACACTCCATTTTTTGATGGGAAGAGTTGCAAAGTCACATTGTAAAGGGCATAGCTACAAGGAGTGGTGAAAAATTGCTGACATTTTGGCAAGCAATCTATTATTCCCACAGAACACACAGTTTGAGTTGCACAGAGTCACACTCAACAAATGTTTGAGTATGTGATCCAGAATGTGGCAACTGGGTGGAGCAGCACTGAACACTCAGTAGATAATTAAGAGGACATGCTACTGACCCAGGGCAGAAGAAAGAGTTCGCCAACGTTATAATTTAGCCACAACTGACTTATTGTTTAAAAAGTATTGGTTTAAGTATTTGGTGTGTTCTCATATTTTATTTTTTCCCTCTTTTTAATTAAAAAAATAAACAGAACTTATCAAGCACCACAGGGTCTTATCCACCAGTGACCGTGACCTTAAGACAAATTTCTGCTAGGTCAGGTGCAATATATTTAGGGCTGTCAAACTTCAATGAAAACAGCAATCTGCTGTTTCCTAGAGACAGAGAGTGCTCTGCTTTTCCCCCTTTCCCTACCTTCCTTGGGAAGGAAGCTTTTCATCACATGTATTGAATTAAAATTGAGGCAATTCAGAGGCTTGATAACAGTGCACAGAAACCATCAAACACCAGGCTGAAATTTCACTCAGGCGAAAGACTGTGACATGGTAGAAACTCCATTTCCTTCTAAATTGTTGAGCTACCAGGGAAAGAACTGGTAATTGTCTTGTCTTTGATGCTCCAGTGGTTTGCCCGTCCCTGACACAGAGCCGGGGACTGTGTGACTATGCCTTTGCTCCAGCATAATACTATGAATCTCAGGGTACTATGGCTCCCCTCTCATAGCATGTTTCGTCCTGGGCTTATTAGAATTCATATGCTGCAAAATATATTCATAAATACCCCACATTTTATATTTGGGAGGAGTAGTTGACTTTCAGTATTCACTTAGGCTAACCCATTTTTATAATGGCATTTTTTGATGTAAAAAAAAAAAAAAAAAGGTCGTTTCAACAGATCCACAATCCATTATCTGAGACCTTGGGGGCCTGTTGTTTTTCAGAATTCATAACTTTTCTGATTTCAGAAAGGTAACATGGTGTCTATGCCATAGGCATAATATGTCAGGGAAGTCTGGGTTACCCTCATAATCAAGCAAATTGATATTTCTTCAATAAAGTGCATGGATATCCACGTGAAGGGGGATAAGTAAGGATTATAGAATACTGTTTCAGCTCATGTCAATGAGTTTGCCACAAATTTTTAAAACCTTATGAATTTTAGAGCTTTGGAGATTTTAGAATTGCAGATAAATTATGAACTAAATATTAAGTACTAAATTACTAAAAATAAACAAAAACAACCAAACCCACTGCCATTGAGTCAATTCCAACTCATGGCAACCCTGTAGAACTGCCCCATACCATTTCCAAAAAAAAGCTGGTAGATTCGAACTGCTGACCTTTTGGTTGGCAGCCTGAGCTCTTAACCACTGTGCCACCAGGGCTCCATTAACTAAGTCTGCCAAAATTTCTCTGGCATAAAAGCAAGAGAGAAAGGAGTTGAGCTAAAGAGAATATTCTCCTCAAGCAGTTATCACTCTCCAGAATGTGGGTGAGCCTAGGGATTAAGACACAGAGGGGCAGATGCCCCAGGGCTGGCTTAACCCTGATGGTTCAGGGCCCTGAGTCTGCAATAAAGGCTGCCAATAGACGAGGTGGAGCCAGGATGGAGGCAAAAAGTAGATCTAGGAGCCCAGAGTAGAATCAGGAGTGGGAAGGGTATCCGAAGCAGACCAGCAGCATCAACAACACCTGGGAGCTTGTGGGAAATGCAGAATCTCAGGCTCCACAGCAAGCTCCTGAATCAGAATCCAAATCAAGATTCCAGGTAATTCGTGAGCACCTCAAAGTTCAAAAAGTGCAAGAATAAATTACTTAATTTTTTTAGGACAAATCTTAAGACAGACTGTCTCAAGGCTAATAAGAGGAGTAAAGCACTTGGTGCTGATGCCATTTTTAAGATTCTCTTCCCTGCTTCTCATTCAATAAGCCAAGAGAATTGTAGCTAAAATTCTGAGTTTTCAATGGGGTCAGCATAGCAGAGTATCCCAACAGGCAGCACTCACCACAGCGCAAATTACTGAAGAATCCCTGCTCCTACCGAAGAATCCCCGCTCCTACCGAAGAATCCCGACTTTTACCTGTTTTATGATTGGGGCTTCCAAGTAAGGCTGTATTTGAAGAACTGATTTGGTGGTTTTGAAATGGTTTTGAAAGTTCTCCAGTGTATAAAACAGGTAAATTAAAAGACAGTTTAAAAGGTAATCAAAACAGTTTACAAGACAAATAAAAATTTGAATTAAAAAAGAAAAAGGAGTTAAAATAGAGAGATGATAAAAGGAAGTCAAAATAAAGGTGAAAGTTGGTTACATGAGTATGTTCAGTTTGTGAAAATGCATCAATCTTCCCTTTAGAAGTGCTCAGCATTGGCCTCCACTGCTTATCTGCCAGTCTGTCATACCTGTGTGTTTTTTGCCTGCTGCTGTGATACTGGAAGCTATGCCACCAGTATTTCAAATACCATCAGGGTCATACATGGTGGACAGGTTTCAGCAGAGCTTCCAGACTAAGATAGACTAGAAAGAAAGACCTGGAGATCTACTTCTAAAAAAATTGGCGGTGAAAACCTTACAGATACCAGCAGAACATTATCTAATATAATGCCAGAAAATAAGCCCCTCAGGTCGGAAGGCACTAAAAATAAGAACAAGAAGAGCTGCCTCCTCAAAGTAGTCAACCTTAATGACATGATGGAGTCAAGCTTTCAGGACCCTCATTTGCTGATGTGGCACAACTCAAAATGGAAAGAAACAGCTGCAAACATCCTTTAATAGTTGAAAAGTAAAAAGTACAAAGTATGAATCTAGGGAAATTGGAAATTGCCAAAAATGAAATGGAATGCCTTAAGAGAGATATCCAAGGCAGGGCTGAGCTGAAATGGAGTGATATTAGCCATTCTGAATCAGACAATCATATGGTCTACTATGCCAGGAATGACAAATTGCAGAGGAATGGCATCACATTCATTGTCAAAAAGAACGTTTCAAGGTCTATCTTGAAGAACAATGCTGTCAATGATAAAATAATATCCAGTCTCAACACACCTGGGCCAAAGGAAAATGAAGAACACCAAGGACGCAAGGTAATTATGAGCCCAAGAGACAGAAAGGGCCACATAAACCAGAGACTACATCAGCCTGAGACCCGAAGAACTAGATGGTGCCTGGCTATAACCGATAACTGTCCTGACAGGGAACACAACAGAGAACCCCTGAGGGAGCAGGAGAGCAGTGGGATGCAGACCCCAAATTCTCATAAAAAGACCAGACTTAATGGTCTGACTGAGACTAGAAGGACCCCAGTGGTCATGGCCCCCAGACCTTCTGTTAGCCCAGGACAGGAACCATTCCCAAAGCCAACTCTTCAGACAGGGATTGAACTGGACAATCGGATAGAAAAGGATGCCGGTGAAGAATGAGCTTCTTGGATCAAGTAGACACTTGAGACTATGTTGGCATCTCCTATCTGGAGGGGAGATGAGAGGGCAGAGGGGGTTAGATGCTGGTGGAATGGATAAGAAAAGAGAGAGTGAAGGGAAGGAGCGGGCTGTCTCATTAGGGGGAGAGCAATTAGGAGTATATAGCAAGGTGTATATAAATTTTTACTTTATTTTGCCTTCTTGAGAGGCCCTTTGAAATCTTCTGTTCAGTTCTTTTACTTCATGAATTCTCCCAAAAGGGAAGAACATGCTCGGTGTTTCTCAAGCTGAAAGAACTGAATAAAAAATGCAAGCCTCGAGTTGCAATAGTGAAGGATTCCATGGGGAAAATATTAAATGATGCAGGAAGCATCAAAAGAAGATGGAAGGAATACACACAGTCATTATACCAAAAAGAATTAGTCGATATTCAACAATTTCCAGAGGTGGCATGTGATCAGGAACCGATGGCATCGAAGGAAGAAGTCCAAGCTGCTCTGAAGGCATTGGTGAAAAACAAGGCTTCAGGAATTGAGGGAGTATCAATTGAGATGTTTCAACAAACAGATGCAGTGCTGGAGGTGCTCACTTGTCTATGCCAAGAAATATGGAAGACAGCTTCCTGGCCAACTGACTGGAAGAGATCCATATTTATGCCTATTCCCAAGAAAGATGACCCAACCAAATGTGGAAATTATAGAACAATATCATTAATATCACACACAAGCAAAATTCTGCTGAAGATCATTCAAAAATGGCTGCAGCAGTATATCAACAGAGAATTGCCAGAAATTCAGGCCGGTTTCAGAAGAGGACGTGGAACCAAGGATATCATTGCTGATGTCAGATGGATCCTGGCTGAAAGCAGAGAATACCAGAAGGATGTTTACCTGTGTTTTATTGATTATGCAAAGGCATTTGACTGTGTGGATCATAACAAATTATCATTAACACTGCGAAGAACGGGAATTCCAGAACACTTAATTGTGCTCGTGAGGAACCTTTACATAGATTAAGAGGCGGTTGTCCAGACAGAACAAGGGGATACTGATGGGTTTAAAGTCAGGAAAGGTGTGTTTCAGGGTTGTATTCTTTCGCCATACCTATTTAATCTGTATGCAGAACAAATGATACTAGACTCTGGGCTGTATGAAGAAGACCGGGGCATCAGGATTGGAGGAAGACTCATTAACAACCTGCGTTATGCAGATGACACAACCTTCCTTGCTGAAAGTGAAGAGGACTTGAAGCACTTACTAATGAAGATCAAAGACCACAGCCTTCAGTATGGATTACACCTCAACATAAAGACAACAAAAATCCTCACAACTGGACCAACGAGCAACATCATGATAAAAGGAGAAAAGATTGAAGTTGTCAAGGATTTCATTTTACTTTGATCCACAATCAACAGCCCTGGAAGCAGCAGTCAAGAAATCAAAAGATGCATTGCATTGGGAAAAGCTGCCGCAAAGGACCTCTTCAAAGTGTTGAAGAGCAAAGATGTCACCCTGAAGACTAAGGTGCACCTGACCCAAGCCATGGTATTTTCAATCGCATCATATGCATGTGAAACCTGGACAATGAATAAGGAAGACTGAAGAAGAGTTGACGCCTTTGAATTGTGGCGTTGGGGAAGAATATTGAATATACCACGGACTGCCAAAAGAATGAACAAATCTGTCTTAGAAGAAGTACAACCAGAATGCTCCTTAGAAGCAAGGATGGCGAGACTGCGTCTTACATACTTTGGACATGTTGTCAGGAGGGATCAGTCCCTGGAGAAGGACATCATGCTTGGCAGAGTACAGGGTCAGCGGAAAAGAGGAAGACCCTCAACGAGGTGGATTGACACAGTGGCTGCAACAATGAGCTCAAGCATAACAACGATTGTAAAGATGGCGCAGGACCATGCAATGTTTCGTTCTGTTGTGCATAGGGTCGCTATGAGTCGGAACTGACTTGACGGCACCTAACAACAACAACAACATATAAATTTTTGTATGAGACTGACTTGATTTGTAAACTTTAACTTAAAGCACAATAAAAATTTTTTAAAAATATATATAATATCCATATACTTACAAGGAAGACCAGTTAAATGACTATTCACATTTATGTATCAACCTTGAATGCCAATGATAAAGAAATTGAAGATTTTTACTAACTTCTGCAGTCTGAACTTGATCAAGCATGCAATCCAGGTGCACTGATAATTACTGGCGATTGGATTTCAAAAGTTAGAAACAAAGAATGACCAGTAGCTGGAAAATATGGCCTTGGTGACAGAAACAACACCAGAGATTACATGACAGAATTTTGTAAGACCAACAACATATTCATTGGAAATACCTTTTTTCAACAACATAAACAATGACTATACTTGTGAACCTCACCAGATGGAACACACAGGAATCAAATTGACTACATCTTTGGAAGGAGATCATGGAAAAGCTCAATATCATCAGTCAGAACAAGGCCAGGGCCAACTGCAGAGCAGACGATCAACTGCCCATATGCAAGTTCAAGTTGAAGCTGAAGAAAATAAAAACACGTCCATGAGAGCTAAAGTATGAACTGGAGTATACCCCACCTGAATTTAGAAACCATCTCAAGAATAGTTTTGATGCACTGAACGGTAATGACAAAAGACAAGGCAGTTATGGGATGACATCAAGGACATTATATGTTAAGAAAGCAAAAGGTCATGAAAAAGACAGGAAAGAAAATACCTAAATGGATATCAGAAGAGACTCTGAATCTTTCTCTCAAACGTAGAATAGCTAAAGCAAATGGAAAAAATGGAGTAAGAGCTGAGCAGCAAAGGGGAGCTCGAAGAAGACAAAATAAAGTAGTATAATGAAACATGCAAAGATGTGAAGTTAGAAAACTAAAAGGGAAGAATATGCTTGGCATTTCTCAAGCTGAAAGATCTGAAGAAAAAATGCAAGCCTCAAACTGCAATATTGAAGGCCTCTGGCAAAATATTGAACAACACAGGAAGCATCAAAAGAAGATGGAAGGAATACGCAGTCACTATACCAAAAAGAATTGGTCAACATTCAACCATTTCAGAAAGTAGCATATGATCAAGAACCAATGCTAGTAGAAGAAGTCTAAGCTGCACTGAAGACCTTGGTGTAAAAACAAGGCTCCAGAAGTTGATGGAATACCAGCTTAGATGTTTCAACAAACAAATGTGACACTGGAAGAGCTCACTAGTCTATGCCAAGAAATTTGGAAAACATCTGCCTGGCCAACCGACTGGAAAGATCCATATTTGTGCCCATTCCAAAGACAAAGGTGATCCAAAGGAATGCAGCAATTGTCAAACAATATCATTAATATCACATGCAAGTAAAATTTTGCTGAAGATAATTCAAAAAGAGTTACAACAGTGCATCCACACGGAACTGCCAGAAATTCAAGCCAGATTCAGAAGTCCTGGAACGAGGGATATCATCGCTGATGTCAGATGGATTTTGGCCGAAAGCAGAGAATACCAGAAAGATGTTTACCTATGTTTTGACTGTGCAAAGGCATTTGGCTGTGTGGATCCTAACAAATTATGGATAACACTGTGAAGAATGGGAATTTCAGAAAACTTAATTGTGCTCATGAGGAACCTGTACATAGACCAAGAGGCAGTCCTTCAAACAGAACAAGGGGATACTGCATGGTTTAAAATCAGAAAAGGTGTGCATCAGGGTTGTATCATTTCACCATACTTACTCAATCTGTATGTTAAGCAAATAATCTGAGAAGCTGGACCCTATGAGGAAAAACTCAGCATTAGGGTTGGAGGAAGACTCATTAACAACCTGTGATATGCAAATAACACGGTTTTGCTTACTGAAAGCTAAGAGGACTTGAAGCACTTAGTGATCAGAAGGATCAAAGACCACAGGCCTCAGTATAGGTTACACCTCAACATAAAGAAAACAAAAATTGTCACAACTGGACAATAAGCGACATGATGATAAATGAAATAAAATATTGAAGTTGTCAAGGATTTCATTTTACTTGGATCCACAATCAACACCCATGGAAGCAGCAATCAAGAAATTAAAAGATGCATGGTATTGGGCAAACCTGCTGCAAAAGACCTCTTTAAAGTGTTAAGAAGCAACAGTGTCACTTTGAGGACTAAGGTGTGCCTGATCCAAGCCATGGTATTTTCAGTCGTCTCATATGCACATGAAAACTGAACAATGAATGAGGAGAAATTGATGCATTTGAATTATGGTGTTGGCAAAGAATGTTGAATATGCCATGGCCTGCCAGATGAATGAAGAGGTCTGTCTTGGAAGATGTAGGGCCAGAATGTTTCTTAGAAGTGAAAACGGTGAGACTATGACTTACGTACTTTGGACATGTTACCAGGAGGGACCAATCCCTGGAGAAGGACATCATGCTTGGTAAAATGGAGGGTCAGTGAAAAAGAGGAAGACCCTCAATGAGATGGATTTGCACAGTGGCTGCAACAACGGGCTCAAACATAATAATGATTGTGAGGTTGGCACAGGACAGTGTTTCTTTCTCTTATACACAGGGTGGCTGATGAGTCAGGACTGCCTGGATGACACCTGACACAGCAACAGTGTTAGCCTCCCATCCTCTGTCTAAAGCCTGTTCCTCACTTCCAGGTCCACTCCAGTCAGCTGTTTAACTTTCCCCAGCAGGACTGTTGACTGATCTCTGGCATGTCCAGCTATCAGTAGCCTCCAAAGCCTAAGTTTAAGAACATCAGGTCATTGTGTTACCAAACCCAGAAAGGTGAGTCTTTGTCCTGTGCGGTCAGACTTGCCAATTATTTGGACACCAGTCTTTTGAGAAAGAAAAAGTAACTTCATTGCAATGCGCAGAGCAAGGAGCCAGGAAGAAGTTCCTCACTGGGCTCACCAAGCTACAGGGAAAAAAAAAAGAAGGGCTTGTATGTGATTTGGGCAGCTAGATGGCAGCCACACAGCTGTTCTAGTGAGGGCAAACTCTAGAAGGTGGCCAGGAAACAGGAGGTGAGTGGTTCTTGCCGGATGTCCTGCTTTGAAATAGGGTCCAGGTGACGATTTTCCTTCTGATTTGTTCCTCCTGTTGCTTCATCCTCTGTTGAGGTCAGTTAGCAGTCACAGCTGGCCTTGGGTGGGCCAAATCTGATTTGGGCTAGTTTAAGGACTAATGGAAATGTACTGACATTAGTAAGGTCAGGTTACAATTCCCCCTTGAGTTGTAGCAATTTCTTACTCTTAAGGGATAAGGGTCAGCAACTCATTTGACTATTTCCTGCTAACATGGGGTGGAGTTTTTAGGGACCTAGGAACAGACAAGGAATGATTAGTTCCTGGGGTAGCAGGCAAAGAAGACTTAAAACCAAAAACACAAGGGAAAGATTTGTCTAAAGAACTAATGGACCACAAGTACCACAGCCTCCTCCAGACTGAGTCCAGCACAACTAGATGGTGCCCGGCTACCACAACCAACTGCTCTGACAGGGATCACAGTAGAGGGTCCCAGACAGAGCTGGGGAAAAACATAAGTCACTCCTGAGGTTCACCCTTCAGCCAAAGATTAGACAGGCCTTTTTTTATATAAGACAAAACCTGGAAGCCCTGGTGGTGTAGTAGTTAAGTGCTACAGCTGCTAACCAAGAGGTCAGCAGTTCGAATCCGCCAGGTGCTCCTTGGAAACTCTATGGGGCAGTTCTACTCTGTCCTATAGGGTCGCTATGAGTCGGAATCGACTTGATGGCAGTGGGTGCTTTTATAAGACAAAACAAGAACTTTTGGTGAAGGGTAAGACAGTACACAATACTGGGGAAGCCAGCACAACTTGTCCAAGGACACGTCCAAACTCTCCGAGGGACCAAATTACTGGGCTGAGGGCTGTGGGGACCATGGTCTTGGGGCACATCTAGCTCAATTGGCATAACACACTTTATGAAAAATATATGCCAGGCAATGAGCTAAGTGATTTTCAGTTTATCTTTGCCACCTGAAAGTGAAGCCCCTTCACCAACATCAGAAGTTAGCAGAGCCAAGATTTGAACCCAGGCAGACAGTCCCCAGGACCCTTCTGTTAGACTGCTACCAGAAGCTTTATTGGCTTTTTCCTGCTGCCAGGCCCTTTCATATATTCAGATTTTCCCTTCAATCCCTTCAGTCCAATTAACAACCTCCCTGTAAACAGTGTGCATATGCTGATGATGGCTTCCAAATTCTAGGTGCTAGTTCTATTCACCAGCTTCTGCCACCTTTCTCTGCCCCTAAGAATTTAGGACTGCAAAGAGGTGGCTGATGTTAGGTGCTAAGAGAAGCCAAGGAAATTGCCTCCTATAAGCAGAACACACAGCAATAACCACTGAAATGCAACTCAGCCTCACCCCACCGGCCAGGAGACTGAAATAGAAATGGAGCAGGGAACAGGGAGCCATGGTGCAAAAGTGTTTAAGCGAATGTTAAAACACTTAAGTTCCTGGACTACTTAAGGGTCATCTGAAGCGCTACATCCCCAGGCTGCCTTAAGGAAAAGTCTCCCATACAGCATTTCATAGGGGCTCCATTGGAGCCTGCTTCTAGGGGCACCCGGACTCTCCACTGGGCAATGTAGCAGCTTGATCCAGGGCAGGTTGGTCTCTTAAAATACAAGTACTCACTCACATTGCCCACACTAACTTAGGTTTCTAATTAGACCTTTGAAGCACAGAATCAATACAGTAGTTATTGTGGTCTCCAGGGAGAATGTAGCTTCCACCCAGTTCCTGCCTTTGGATACAGAGGCTTCTCCGTTATTGCTTTGAATTGGATAAGGTAGGCCAAATCTAGGAATAATTTCATTGAGAAGAGCTTTGCTTACCTCGAATGCCTTTTTTGTTTGGAAGAGGAAGGCTTCTACCCACCCTATAGAAGTGTCTACAAACTCTAAGAGATATTTAAAACCTCCTGTAGCTGCCGGCATAACAGGAAAGTCTACTTGCCAGTCCTCTCTGGGTCCGGTCCCACGGGCTTGTACCCCAGGCATAGGTGATAGTGGGTCTGTTTTTGGATTGTTCTTTGCACAGGTGAAACATAGCATCCCAACTGTAATGTGTGCTCTCATGAGCTGCCTTTATTTTCAGGGCATCAGGTGTTGAGGTATTAACACCACTCCTTGGAAATTGTACCCATCTTCTGCTCTGTTTATTACTGGGGGTTTTCTGGTGCCCAGGGCAGTGTATAACTGCCACCTCTGTTGACCATAGTACATTATTCAAAAAAGGCATCTCTAGTAGGCCTTCTTTCCTCCAGCCCCGCCAGCCAAGATGCTCTGTTGCTGTCACAGGCCTCCCAGGGTTTGGGACAAAGTAAGGATGGTGACCATCCCACCAGGCCCTGAAGCTGTGTGCTGGCTTTGCCTGTGTGTGGCAGCTCACTACCCTGCCAGTGAAGCCAGCTGAGGGCTGAGAGTGTAGACTTGTCTGGGGCAGCTGGAAGGTCCCCTGTGTGCCTAAGGCAGCAACAGCAGCCATGTTCTCCGGCTCTCTGGCCTGTTTTGTCAGTAAGTTGTCCTCCCACTCTTATTGCAACTCGAGGCTCCTCGTGGGTTGCAGGGCAGTCCCTGGGCCCCATCAGTCTGAGCCATTGACTGACAGCTGCAGGAGCTGTGTTACAGGTTTCTTCTTAGTCTCTTAAGTGAACTGGGTTGAACGCAAGGGGCACTCCTATTTCCAGTGCCCTTCTTGTTTGCATAAGGCGCACTGCCTGGGGCCTAGCTTTCGGGGCCCTTGGTTGGCCACTGGCCCTTTTGGGCTGCCGGGAGTCTAATACCAGTCTGAGGGTTGAGGTTATACAACCTGTCAGCCTCTTGGATGCCTTTTCTAGGACCATCCTCTGTTCCTCTGGAGTTAGAAGAATATTTAGGACTGACAGTCAGCCCAGTTAAAGGGATGCGTGGCAAAGATGGACACAGACAAAGCTTACATGTGTTTTGGGTCATCTCTATATGCTGGGAGATTATTTGTCTAATTATACAGGTCAGAGGTGGAGAACAGTGTATGGACCCAGATAAATCCTCCAGAGTGGCTGCTGTGATCTAGTCCAGCAGGCATTTGTCTCAGTGGAAATTGCCCTAAGGAGACTTGGCCAAATTATACCCCATTACGGGTGTATACCCTGGTGGTGTAGTGGTTAAGTGCTACGGTTGCTAACCAAAAGGTTGGCAGTTCAGATCCGCCAGGTGCTCCTTGGAAACTCTATGAGGCAGGTCTACTCTGTCCTATAGGGTCGCTATGACGGGTGTATGCTGGAAACCCTGGTGGCATAGTGGTTAAGTGCTACGGCTGCTAACCAAAGGGACGGCAGTTCGAATCCACCAGGTGCTCCTTGGAAACTCTATGGGGCAGTTTCACTCTGTCCTATAGGGTTGCTATGAGTCAGAATTGACTCGACGCCACTGGATTTTACAGCTAGGGGTATATGCTGCGGAGACTATTCCGTGGACAGGACGGTGAGTTTCTGACTCAGGAGGGGCTGGCCAAAGATCCACCAAAGGGGTAGCTGCTGCTGCAGTAGGCACAAGGGCCACTGGGGCTGAAGGGGCCAATCCCTGGCCAGGAACCAGACCTACACCTTCAGGTGGATAAGAAGGAGGGGGCACAGGTGGAGATAAGAGGCTGTTTTATATCTTCTCTATAGTGGTTGTCTCCCTGGGTGGTGCAAATAGTTAAATACTCAACTACTAGCTTAAAGCTTGGCAGTTTGAACCCACTGAGAGGTGCCTCAGAAGATGGGACTGGCTTCTGATAAGTCACAGCCTTGGAAACCCTATGGAGCAGTTGTACTCTGCACACATGGGGTCGCCATGAGTCTGAATCGACTCAATGGCAATTAACAGCAACAACCAGTTGTTGATACTTTCTCTCCTCTCTTTGTACAAGTCTTTCAAGGAGTTTGTACATGGGTGATTATAGAAACTTAAATGAGCTAATATCATTCTCTTCTGATGTCTCCCAGCTACAGATGGAACTGGAGCAAGAGTATCAAGACAAGTTCAAAAGGCTGCCCCTGGAGATTTTGGAGTTCGTGCAGGAAGCCATGAAAGGGAAGATCAGTGAAGACAGCAATCACAGCTCTGCCCCTCCCTTCCAGGCCCCAGACCCTGGAAAACTGAACCACAAACCTCCCTCCAGTGAGGAGTTGGAGGGAGACAACCAAGGAAAAGAGTTTGATACTCCTCTGTGATTGTTCCTGCCAGGCCTTCAGAACACGCATGGCCACTCAGCCACCATCAGACTCACTCTTGTGACAAAGATCACTGCCCAGGAGCATCTTCCTGAGACGCATCCCTTAGCCTAAAGTCCATCCCAAAGGGAGCATTCTGGAAGGATCCACCCATAGGTCCCCACCGCCAGCCTTCGTGGGTTGTGTGGAAACTGCTGTGGGTCTACTAGTGGAGAGTGCATGTATACGGGGTTTTTGTTTTCTTTCCAATAGTAAATTCAAAGTAGGCAACTTCCAGGCTCCAAGGAAGATTTAATGAAGGACAGTGTCTTCTTTGAAGAAAATCGGGCTCATGTTTTTATTTGAAGCTCTGGTGTGTCAAGTATTTCAAAGTAATAGAAATAATTTGAGAAATGCATAGCACTATTTAACACTATTGAACAGACAACTTTGAGCATTTTTCTTTTTCTTCTATCTGCCCCTCAACTACCATATCTTCAAGTTAACATGGGTATTAAATTGTCTCATCCTTTGCTTTGCAAGCACTGGTGGCTTGCAGTTTGCTAATTTATTTTCAGAGAGGCATCAGCGTATTTGTTGCTGACATGGCTTTATTAGATACTATAGTGACTCAAATAAGCTGGTTTTCTTTTTTGAAAAAAATCACTTGATTGTACTCATGCCCAGTGAAGCCATCCCAGGACTTGGCAATATGCTTGTAAATTTGGCTGCATGAGCAAGTCGGCTGCCCACTTGCAGGCAGTATGCTATCTGAGTTGACTATTTGCACTTGAAGTCTGGGTATTCATTGGTTGTTGTTGGCCTGAAATGATCAAATACCTACAAAGAGTCTGTTCTGTTGAATAAAATTAGTCGAGCTGATGTGCATTGAACAGAGATTCAATCAGAGTGAATAGGCTCCACTGGTTATTTTGCTGTCTGACATTTTTTATGCTCCATTTATTTTTAATATAGAGAATATTTATCTAAAGAATACACAGACCCACATATAGATGATATATATTGCCTCCATGTATGTATGTATGCACTCAGCCATTTAAGTGCATCCACACACGTGTGCACACACGAGTGTAATTGTGTGTTTACTAATTGGCAGTGACCCAGTCTCATCCACAAGACTTCAAACCAAATTCAGGGTTAAATGGGTCAAGAAGAAAAGGGTCAAGTGTCTAGATTACGTGGATATTAAATTTATTAAAATACTAAGAAACAATTGACGGAGCTGGTGATGCAAGTTGGGGTAGATTTACAATTTAGAATATGAATTTTATATATATTTTGCAGGATCAAAACTTTAATTTTAAGAATCAGTATATAAGCTTATTTTAATGATCAGAATGCACAAAAATATATATGACAGCAATATGGAAATTTATTAGTAGAGTCCATAATTTTTAAGTCTGCCAGATTTCAATTTTATTCTAACATAAAAAAATCTTTCATTATATATTTACTATGTACATTTATTTTCAATTATATGTGTCTGTTCGTTAAGTTCGTATTTTAGGGGGCATAAGAGAAACATTATATCGAAGTAACACTGATCAAAAACAGTATTGCAAGGTTTTTAAGTAAAAGAGGCTAATTATACATAGGAAAAAGTAATTTAGAGAGTAACAAACAGAACATTAGAGCCCAGAAGCAAGATGCTCACAGCTTTATTTTACTGCAGAATAAACCTTCCTGATGGTAGCTGAGCAAAACATTTTAAAACTCAAAAAACAGTTGTATTCTGAAAATTGTGTTTCAAGAATTTAATATTTTTATGAAAATTATTTTATTTAACTTCAAGCAATAACTAGGGATCACAATTAAGAGTTAATCAAAATGAAAGTTCAGCTCAAACATTAGGAAAGAGGGTTTGATTTTAAAAAACACATTTCGTGTGACGCTGGGGGAAAATCAGATCCTCTTTAGAGATGATTGTATTTTGATTCGAAAGGTTTAGGGTGTTAATTAGACACTTAATAAAACTCAACTTCCACTGAAAGAGGAATCTTGAGGACATCATTCTGCCTTAGCACTTTGCAAGAAAGACATTAATCCTAGAGATGCCAGGATGGTCAGAAGTGAGTGCTGCATTTTATAAACAAATTTCCAGACTGTCTAAAATTGCAGAAGGCTGACCGAATAATAGCATTCATAACCAAACACAATGGTGATTATTACAGCAGGTTGTATCACATTTTAGTCCAGAGATAGACTAAGGTTAATAACCTTGATTTGTACAAAACTGTTTTGGTAGTTGCATTTCACAATCTTAGTGACTCTAGCCATTTTACGATATGTTTGTATTTGGCCATTTCCTGTCATCACATTTTTATATCTGTACAATGACACTTTTTGCAGTTGTGGGGTAGTGTGTAACACTGTCCATCTTACATCATTGAAACTACTACAGTGATAACTATCATTTAATAATATTTAATATTACTTGAAATAGACTAAGATAAAGAAAAAGGGTCTATATGATGTGCAGTTTTATGCCTTTATGTATTTGCCTCGTTCTTTGTTGAATGTGTGAAATTCTGTACCGTGGTTTCTCCTACAATAGAGAGTAAAGAGTAGAGCTGTGTATTAAATTAGACTGTGCCCCCTCCGATACCTTTACACTACTGAGAACAGCATGGTTTTGGCCGTGTAAACCAATTTCCAGAGCCCTAATGACATGCCATATGTTTTTTGGTTTTTAACATTTTCATGATCACCGTACATGAAGTAATACTCCTGTAGTTGATAGTTAAGCAGTCGTTAAATAATTCCGAAAGAAAGGGCCATTGCTTGCTTTACTTTGAATTTAATGTTGCGCTTGTGCACTGTATCAATATTGTTCGTGATGGATTGGACATTGTGACTTTTGCCTTTTAAGAAAAAAAAAAAGATAGGACAAAGTATTTGAAGCTCTTAAAATGTACATATTTTGGTTCTTCTATCTCAAATTATTTAAAATGCATAATTCACATTTTTGTAATAATTCTATGCAATTTTGTGGCATGATGTTTCTTCCACTTGTAATTTTATGTGCTTTCATCACAGATCCAAAGGAAACAATAAAAATTTCTTAACACAACCGAAGTTGCTATTTCTTGGTGTCAGAGCCAACCTTCTTTTGATGGGCAGAAGAGTGAGAGCAGGCCTAATGCCAGTCTTTCTTTAGGGCCTAATGCCCACACTGACTGAGCCCATCTGTGCCTGGGGAGGAAATTGGGAGGCTTCAGTCTGTGCCAGAGGGCACAGTTGTCATTACCCTGTCATTCCCCCACCCTTCATCCAGGAGAGACATTGCATTTGCCCATTACTCCTATCATGGAAACTCTCCCTTTCTCCTTTCCTCCCTTGACCAAAGCTGAGGAAGGCAAAACAGTCCGATTTTCAAAGGCTTTTTGACAAACAGTGAAAATAACAAGGCCTGAAAAAGTACTTGATGTTTGTTAAGTTTTCTTATAAAACCAATCTTTAAAATCTGCAATATTGATAGAAGAAAAAAAACATGTGATTTCTATGAGAATGTCCCATGAGCACCCCAAAGCCAGTGTATTAGTTATCTATTGCTGTGTAACAAATTGCTCCGAAACCTAACGGCCTAAGACAATAAGAAGTCTTTATCGCTTGTAATTTCTGTGGGGCAGGAATTCAGACAAGGCACAGTGGGGTATGCCTCTTATCTCAGCTCCATGTTGTCTGGCATCTCAGGGGGAGGATTAGAAGCCTGAGGCTGGAATCACCTGAAGACTAATTTCCTTTCATGTCTGGTGGTTGATGAGGGCCTGTCACTGAGAGACCAACTGGGCCTCTGGGCTGGAATACCTACAGGTGCACTTTCCACATGGCCTGGGCTTCCTCACAATACGGTAGCTGGATTTCAAGAGTGAGCCTCCAGCAAGGGGGCCAGGCAGAAACTGTGCCAGATTTTTATAACCAAGCTTTAGAAGTTACATGTCATCACTTATGCCATACTCCATTCATTAGTGCTATCACAAACCCCTTACACATTCAAGGGAAGGGACCAAACATAGAGCCCATCTCACCGTGGGACCGGTATTGGTCATGCTTCAGGAAGAACATGAGGGATGGCATAGATATATAGGCATGACCTTCTTTGGAAAATACAGTCTGCCAGATAATAGCATGCACAAAACTGAATTTTTAGCTTCACCCAAACCTGCACCTTCTCTTTTGTTTTCTACATCAGTGAACAAAACCAATCTCAATCCAGTTGCCCAAGCCGAAAACATTGGTGTCATCCTTGACAGCACCCTCTACCTCATCCCCATTCCAATACAACACCAAGTTGGGTCAATTCATTCACTTCCTATCCCCTCTGCCAGTACCTAAGCTCAGACCACCATCTCCTTATAAATGCCAAGATTCTCCTAAATGGCCTCCATGTCTCTGGTCCTAACTCACTTAACTCTTTTCCCATACTCTGGATTGATCATTCAAAAACAAAAGCGAGATAAAGTCATCAACTCGAAAGCCTTTAATTGACCCCAGATATCCTCAGGATAAAGTCTAAACCCCTTCATAATCGTTCAATATCTTATATGATTTGGTTCCTATACAATGTTCTGACTTTATCTCTTTGCATTCCTCTCACACACCACACTCCAGCCTTATGGACAGTCTCACCCCCTGGGCTTTGTAAAAATTACTTAGGCCCTTCCTTTCTGTTTCTTTTTCCCCTGGATCCCTCCCCAAAGTATACACAAACACCTAGAATTTCCTCCTTTCCCTAGCTAATTCCCTTTCATCTTTCAGGTTGTAGCATGGATATTACTTCCTGTAAGAAGACTTTTTTAATCCACCCAAGCTTATGCTACATCCTCTCCCCTTTACTCCCATTGCATCCTGCTAGGGCTGCACAACAAATAACACCAAAACTTAGTGTTTTAAAACAACAACCATATACTATTGGACAGGAGTCCATGGATCAGCTGGTGGCTCTGCTGATCCAGCCTAGGTTTGGTTGATCTTAACAGAGCTCTTTCATGTGTCTGTAGTCAGTAGTAAGTTGGTTGGGGGCTAGTCCTGGCTGGGCTTTCTCACATGTCTGGGACCTAGGCTGGCAGACTTATCACAGCTTCACATGACTTTTATAATTTGTCTGACTTATCTTCCATTTCATTGATTCTCTCTTCAGCTGTGTCTAAGCTGCTGTTAAATCTGTCCATGAGATTGTTAGTTTTTTTTTTCCCCAGTTACTGCATTTTTAAAATTTCTAGATATTTTATTTTGTACTCTTTAAATCTTTTAAGTCACTTTTTAGTTTATTATGCTCTGAAGATTATTTCAACTTGTGTTTTTTTCCTTTATGTGGAATAAGTTTTTCTTACATCTCTCTCCCTTCACAAATTGAATTCTGCTTGTTTTTTGCTTGTGCTGCTTTACTTCCTCATGCGCTTAATTATTTTTTTACTGAACGATGCTTATTTTTCTTGAAAAATTATTTATGGGTATTCTCTAAGACCTAGGGTGGAGATACATTTTGACAGAGAGAATTGGTGTTAGTTTCTACGTGGAGAATAGGGGAATATCCAATCCTGATATCTTTAGTTTTTTGGTTTTGTCTTTTTTTTTTTTAACCTCCTAAGATATGTGATAGTCTCTTTTAAGCATGAAAATTCTTATGAGGTCAGTTTGTAGATACAGCCTTTTGGGGATTATTTTTCCCCCATCTGAGAATCAGCAAAACTTTCCTGAAGAGTCTGTAGTAAATACAGAGTTGAATTACTTCTGGTTCTCATTTATTTTAAGGTAGAACACTTTGGGGTACCAGCTTCATGGGTGAAGAGCCTTCTGTTAGACTCTCTGCTTTTAATTGACTCTTAGATTTTCATTTTCATCTGTTCCATCCAGTGAAATTATCAAAGCTTAAATTCAAATTTTCCTGGATAGGTAAATATTCTCAAGAAAGAATCAGCTTCAGTGTTCTTTTTCCCCCCCTCTGAATTCCAGCTTTCCCTTAGATTTTGGCCTCATAATTCCTTGCTATCTTGTCATATCTTCATATCCTTTAAGAAAAAGTTTTTCTTTTTCATTTAGCATTTTAGTTGTTCTCTGCAAAACAGTTACTCAGTTTTTTGGGTATATTTTGAAAAATTTAAATTATTTTTGAAAAATGTCTTTTCTGCTGCCTAGATGAGGTCCTGTGTCTAGATAATATGCAAATTTTACTGTCTATCTCTTGGGGAAAATAGCCAATCAAAGTCTAAAGATGAAGTAACTCATTTGTTATTTGGGGACACCCTACAGCCTTACTCACATATCCCAGTTGAAGTAGCAATTAGATTAGGAAATAACAAATATAGACAGCAAAAATTGCCCTATAATCTAAAGACCTTTGACTTGTCGTATATATACGTGATATCCCTGTAATCTAAATTTAGCACTTAGAGCTCCAATTTCTCTCTGATATGTGTAAAATTTCATCTAGCCTGACCATTCCCTGTTGGCTGCACCTCTGAGAAGCCAATTATTCTAACCAAAGCCAATTTTAATTTGTGCATCCTAAATTACTCCTGAATTTCTTATGTGAATTTTTTATAGAGGGTCTAATATCAAACTTGGGGTATAATGGCTTTCAGGACAGCAATATGAAATCTAGCTCCAAGTCACTAATTTGCCTAAGGAAACAGATGTTTTGATTACCTGTTATTTTTTGCTAACAAATAAGTAAAAGATTTATTCCTGTTTTTTATTGTACCCCTAGGACACAGTACTGAGCGAGGTACAGTGATGATAATCAATAAAGTTTGAATGAATTAATTAAACAGTGGGGTATTGATTGCAAATATGGCCCTAATTTCTCTCAGCCATTCTGTATCTTTGCAATATGACTTCGTAGATGCTCCCTCCCATCAAGAGATGATGTCTCTTCCCCATCCTTGAATATGGGCTGGTCTAAGTGATGAGCTTTAGCAAACAGAGTGAGGTTACTCCATTATTCCACTTTCCAGACTAGGCCTCTATTTCTTGAATGTCACACTGCCTGAGAATAAGCCATGCTACCTGCTGGAGGATAAGAAACCTCATGGAGCAGAATTTACCTCATTGTTTCAGCTAAAGCACAAGATATTTGACAGTGCACAGCCAAAATTAGCTAAGCCACATAGCCAACCTGGGGCTGGCTGTGGACACATGAATGGGCCCAGCCAGGGTAGCCAAGCTGATCCAAAACAGCAGAACCACCCAGCCAACCTGTAAACTTGTGAATATTAATTTTGGTTCTTATTTTCAGACCTTAAATTTTGGGGTGACTTATCGTACAGCAATAATTACCTGGTACAAAATCTTTGTCACAAGCATTGCTGAGTGTGTTAGAGGAGAGGACACCAGCCTGGTAATCAGAAGTCCTCAGTACTAGATCATTTGCTGTCATTAGCTAGTTAATCTTAGGAAAAAAACACTTCACCCTCCTTGTGCCTTAGATTTGAAGTTTCTTTCAGTTCTAATCGTCTATGTCATGTGGAAACCCCTAAAAGCTTTACTCTATATTCCTGCCATCCCTAATGATAAATTGTGAAAAAAAAGTTGTTTTTTTTTTTTCCTACTTGAGCATTTATTGGGCCTACAGGGAATTTGTTTGTACATCAAGTATTGGAAATTTTGAGAAATTATGCTGAATATGTTCTTGCTCCAAGCCACCCATGAAAGTATATTTTCAGAACAAATCCTTAAGGGAAGCTGTTTGTAATTTTTTTTTTCTGTTTCTATTTTCAAAGTAGAACTCAAACAAAATTTCTAAATATAAGTGCTTTTGTTAATCAAGGCTTTAGTAAAACATCATCTCAAAATAAAACACAAATCAGAGATTTAACGATGAAAAGAAAATAACACTCCAACATCCAACTGATTTTTACCTAATTCATTATATCATTGGGATAGAGAGATGTAGATAGTTGTACCTCAACTCTAAAAAGTATAATGAAATAAAAAGGATCAAAACAGAATACTGTGAAAAATTGTACTCCAACAAACTTGAGAACTAGAGGGAATGAACAAATTTCTAGAAAAATACTACCTACCTAAACGAATACAAACTGAGGTAGAAAATCTGAGCAGACCCATAATAAAAGACAAGATTGAAGAGGTAATTAAGCCCCCACCCCCCAAAAAAAGCCCTGGCCCAGACAGCTTCACTGGAGAATTCTGCCAAGCATTTAGAGAAGAGCTCACAGTTCTATTCAAACTATTTCAGAGCATAGAAAAGGAAGGAATATTCCTGAATTCATTCTATGAAGTCAGCATAACGCTGATACCAGCGCCAGACCAAAAAAAAAAAAAAAAGACAAAGACACCACAAAAAAAGGAAATTACAGACCAATATCTCTCATGAATATAGATGCAAAAAGCCTAGCCAATATAATTCAGCATCATATCAAAAAAATAATAATACACCACGACCAAGAGGGATTCATACCAGGTATGCAAGGATGGTTCGACGTTAGTAAATCAATCAATGTATCTATCGCATGAATAGAACAAAAGAAAATAATCACATGATCATCTCAGTCAACACATAGAAGGCATTTGATAATGTCCAAAACTCATTCCTGATTAAAAAAAAATTTTTTTTTCAATAAAATAGGAATAAAAGGGAAATTCTTCAACATAATAAAGGGCATCTACATAAAACCAACAGCCAACATCACTCCCAACAGAGATAGGCTGAAAGTGTTTCCCCTAAGGACAGGAACAAGACAAAAAACAAATAGAAACAAAACAAAACCAAAAAAAAAAAACCCATTGCCATCAAGTTGATTCCGACTCATAGCGACACTATAAGACAGAGTAGAACTGCCCCACAGGGTTTCTGAGGAGCACCAGGTGGATTTGAACTGCCATTTTTTGATTAGCAGCTGAACTCTTAACCACTATACCACTCCTAGCTAGAGCAATAAGGAAAGAAAAAGAAATTTAGGGCATCTGAATTGGAAAGGAAGGAGTAAACCTATCCCTATATATAGAGAACCCCAAAGATTCCACTAGGAAAATATTGGAAGAAATAGAAAGATTCAGCAGAGTAGCAGGATACAAGATCAACATAAAAATCAGTTGGGTTCCTATACATCAACAAAGAGCACTTTGAAAAGGAAATGATGAAAACAATATCATTTACAATAAAAAAAAAAAAAAAAAAAAAACCTGTTGCCAGCGAGTCAATTTTGACTCAAAGTAACCTTATAGGACAGACTAGAACTGCCCCCATAGGGTTTCTGAGGAGTGGCTGGTGGATTCGAACTGCCAACCTTTTGGTTAGCAGCCAAACACTTAACCACTGTGCCACCATGGCTCCATCATTTATAATAGCCTCTAAAAAGATAAAATACTTCGGAATTGCACTAACTAGGGTTGTAAAAGACCTATACAAAGAAAACTACAATACACTATTGCCAGAAACCCAAAGAGATTTACATAAACGGAAAAACATACCATGCTCATGGGTAGGTACACTCAATATTGTGAAAATGTCAATTCTGCCCAAAGCAATCTACAGATATGATACAAACACGATCCAAATACCAACAGCATTCTTTAATGAGATGGAAAAACTAATCAATAACTTTATATAAAAGGAGGCCCTGGATAGGAAAACATTATTGAAGAAAAAGAACAAAGTAGGCAGCCTCACACTACCTGATATCAGCACCTACTACACAGCCATGGTAGTCAAAACAGCCTGGTAGTGGTACAATGACAGACACACAGACCAATGAAACAGAATTGAGAACCCAGGTGTAAATCCATTGTTTTACAGTTAGCTGATTTTGGACAAAGGACCAAAGTCTATTAAATGGGAAAAATACTGCCTTTTTAAACAATGGTGCTGGCATAACTGGATACACAAAAATTAACTTAAAATGGGTCAAAGCCCTAAATATAAAACCTAAAACAATAAAGATCATGGAAGAAAAGATAGGGCCCTAATACCTGGCATAAATAGAACACAAACCATAACTAACAAAGCACAAACACAAGAAGATAAACTAGATAACTGGGACCTCCTAAAAATTAAACACTTATGCTCACCAAAAGACTGCGGCAAAAGAGTAAAAAGAGAACTTACAGATGGGGACAAATTTTTTGGCTAAGACATATTCGGCAAAGGTCTAATCTCTAATATGTATACAACACTTCAATACCTCAACAGCAAAAAGGCAAATAATCCAATTAAAAATGAGCAAAGGATATCGACAGACACTTCACCAAAGAAGACATTCAGGCAACTAACAGACACACGAGGAAATGCTCGCAATACTTAGTCATCGGAGAAATGCAAATCAAAACTACAATGAGATCCCATCTCACCCCGACATTACAGGCACTAATAAAAAAAAAAAAACAGAAAATAAATGTTGGAGAGGTTGTGGGGAGATTGGAATTCTTATGCACTGCTGGTGGGAATGTGAAATGTACAACCACTGTGGAAAATGATATGGCCCTCCCTTAAAAAGCTAGATAGAAATTCCATATGACCGAGCAATCCCATTCCTAGGAATATATCTTAGAAAAATAAGAGCCGTCACATGAATAGACATATGCACACTCATGTTCATTGCAGCATTATTCGCAATGGCAAAAAGATGGAAATAATCTATGTGCCCATCAACAGATAAATGGGTAAACAAATAATGGTACATACACACAATGAAATACTATGCAATGATAAAGAACAATGATAAATCTCCTAAATATCTCACAACATGGATGAATCTGGAGGGCGTTATGCTAAGGGAAATAATTCAATCACAGAAGGACAAATTATAAAAAGAGACCTATGAGACTTTTTTTTTTTATGAGACCACTATTATAAAAACCCAAGAAAAGGTTTACGCAGAGAAAAAATTGATCTTTGATGGTTACGACGGAGGGAGAGATGGGGAAGAAAAATGACTAAAAGATAGTAGACAAGTATTAACTTTGGTAAAGGGAAAGGCAACACGCAATATAGGGGAAGTCAGCACAACTTGACCAAGGCAAAGTCATAGAAGCTTCCTGAACACATCCAAACACCTTGAAGGACCATGTTACTGGGGCTGAGAGCTGGGGATCACGGTCTCTCTCAGGAATCATCTAGGTCAATTGACATAACATCGTTCATATAGAAAATCTTCTACATCCTACTTTGGTGAGTAGTGTCTGGATATTAAAAGCTTGGGAGTGGCCATCTAAAACGCATCTATTGTCCTCATTCTGTCCAAAGCAATGAAAAATGAAGAAAAGCAAAGACACAAGGAAAATATTAACCAATGGACCACATGAACCACAACCTCCACTCCACCAGCCTGAGCCCAGAAGAACTATATAGTGCCAGTTACCACCACCAATGGCTCTGACAAGTATCAAAATAGGGGGTCCCGGAGAGAGAGGGAGAAAATGTAGAACAAAATTCAAATTCACAGAAACAGCAGACTTACTGGCCTGTCAGAGACTGGAAGAACCCCCTAGGCTATGGCCCCCGGACACCCTGCTAACTCAGAAGTGAAGCCACTTGAGAAGTCTAGCATTCAGCCGAACTTTAGACGGGTCTATAAAATAAACAATAACACACACGAGGAATTGCTTCTTGGTTCATTCAAGTATGTGAGACCAAATGGGCAACACCTATCCAAAAGCAAAGACGAGAAGGTGGGAAGGGACAGGAAAGCTGAACAAATGGACACGGGGACCCTGGGGTTTAAAGGGAAAGGGGGAGAGTGCTGACACATTGTGGGGGTTGCAACCAGTGTCACAAAACAATTTGTGTATAAATTTTTGAATGAGAAACTAATTTGTGCCGTAAACTTTCCCCTAAAGTCAAATAAAATTAAAAAAAAAAAGTGTAATGAACTCATGCACACAAATGGACACCAACACACAGAAGTATGTGTATAAAAAGGGATCCACATAGAAGTGATTATTAATACGCGGAGGTGAGGAGCCCTTTGAGAATCTGATGAAAACTAGGAATCCATGATGCAGAAAAGCGCACATATGCACACAATGTGTGTTATGTTATGGATTGAATTGTGTTCCCTCAAATATGTGCTGCAATCCTAACCCCTATACCTGTGGATGTAATCCTATTTATTAATAGGGTTTTTCTTGTGTTATGTTAATGAAATCATACCAGTGTAGGGTAGATCCTAAAGCCAATCACTTCTGAGTTATAAGAAGACCAGAATAGACACAAAGATATACCTCATGTGAGGATCGTCTATAAGTCAAGGAATCAAGCAATGCCTGGGGCTACCAACAAAGAAGGAATTGACATGGTTGACACTCTGATTTGGACTTTTAGCTTCAGAACTGTGAGAACATAAATTTCTGTTCTTTAAAGCTGCCCACTTGTGCTTTTTGTTAAAGCAGCACTAGAAAACTAAGACAATGCTTTTTGCCTTCTCAGCACCTTTAAACATTGATATCATATTTGAGAATCTTCCTACCTTATTAGTTTGCATATCCAGAGGATACAAGAAAATTATCTCACTTTAGAGATTCTGTTACAGTGATGGCACACACATGGCCTGAGACCAACCGTTCAGGCATATGTGCACAAGCTATCTCTTTGGAAGCAAATGGTACTCAGAAGCAGACACTGCACAGATCTACTCTGGCTAGAACGGTGGCAAAGATGTTGAGATTTCAGAAATAGCCGAGGGCAGAAAAGTTCCGGTACACTGTGCTCAGTGCCAGCCGAGTCAGGTGTGGCGACTGCCAGGAGCGGAGGCAGTCTGCTGTGTAACTTTGGAGTCATTCCTGGCTCTGTGGCTTCCCAGCCTGATCCTCAGACCCTTTTATGGATGCTGTGAACTATCTAATGCTGTTTAATAAACCCCTTTTCTCCTTAATCTATGTCTGTGCAAGAGAACTCTGAATGATACACACATACAAAACAGATTTTGCAAATGATTTCAAGATTTTATAAGACCTTCTAAAGACTAGTAATGGTTGAGCTATATTGGAATACATCGTTGTTCATACATTGTATTATCACGTGGAGAGATAAAAATGGAGTGGGGATGCAGAATGGAGTCAGACAGGGCTTTTTGGTATGGAAGAATAAATACTGGGTGGAGTAAGCAGACTTGGCTCTAGTCTTAGCCCTGCCACTAACTACTTAGTCATTGAATAGTTGTAGGTGTTGTCTATATCCCCTCCTCTGGATCTAGGTGGGATTGGAACCAATAGAATGAGGTGGTAGTGATGTTGTTTGACTTCCAAGGCTAGACCAGAAAAGGTGATACAGCCCTGAGCCACAAGAAGGTGAACTATTCTGATGCCACCATGCTGTGAACAAGCCCAGACCACATGGAGAGGCCATGTGAGGTGCTCCAGCTGACAATTCCAGCTGGAGTCCCAGCGGAAAGCCAATACCAACTGCAAGCCATGGTCCTGTGATTTTTCATGAGGTCAAATTGATATGTTTGCCCAGGACAATAGGCATTAACTAGGACTGTCCTGTGCAAAACTGACATATGATGACTGTCATGGATTGAATTGTGTCCCCCAAAGATATATGTCAACTTGGTTAGGCCATGATTCCTAGTATTGTGTGGTTATCCTCCATTTTGTGATCTGATGTAATTATCTTCCATTTTGTGATGCATTGTAAATCCTAACCTATATATGTTAATGAGGCAGGATCAGTGTAGGGTGTATCTTGAGTCACAGTCTTGCAAGTCACAACCTTACTTAAGTCACACCCATACTCAAGTCACACCATTGCTTGAGTCACACATTTTATCTTACAAGAGATAAAATGAGAGAGAAGCAAGCAGAGAGGGGAGGGACCTCATTACCATCAAGAAAGAAGAGCCGGGGACAGAGTGCATTCTTTGGATCTGAGGTCTCTGTGCTGAGAACTTCCTAGACCCAGGGGAAGGTTAATGCTAAGACGGAGATTACCAAGGGACACCAGGTCCACAGATGTTGGAAGGAGACGGGGACCTTCCCCCAGAGCTGAGAGAGAGAGGAAGCCTTCCCCTAGAGCTGGTGCCCTGAATTTGGACTTCTAGCCTCCCATACTCTGAGAGAATATAATTTCTGTTTGTTTAAGCCATCCATTTGTGGTATTTCTGTCACAGCAGCACTAGATAACTAAGACAGTCACCTTTGAATACCTACCCTGAGCTAAGCACTTGGGCCTTCCTTTACATCTGTGGGATTCCTTACAATGGGGGGAGGATTGTTTAGCAAATAGATGTCACAGATCCCAGAGACTGCAAGGATAAGGCAAGTAACAAAAATGCACAAGCAAGTACTAGAACATGGCAGGGACTTTGGCAAACTAGAAAAACATACACCTAGTCTAGAGGGAAAAATCACTCAGCTCCTGTATTTGTTGTCGGGAGAAACGTGAGCTCAATATTTCCTGATATTCTAAGTGTTTTCAAGAGAAGGTAGAAATCTAGATTTTCCAACTTAAATTCAAAAATTTTTAGACAATTTTTTATGTAGCCTCTATTGGCTAGAAGATTTCTATGGTCTCTCCATACTGTTGGGTCAGAATCAGTAAATTTAAATACCCTACTGCCATCTTTAACCAGCCGCCGTCAAATCCGTTCTGACTCACGGCAACCCCATGTGTCTCAGAGTGGATTTAAACTCCACGGGGTTTTTAATGGTTGATTTTTTGAAAGTATATCATCAGGCTTTTCTTCTGAGGTGCTTCTGGTTGGTCTTGAACCTCCAACTTTTCCGTTAGCGGCCAAACTTATTAACTGCTTGCACCACCCGGGAACTCTGACTGCCACCCTTAGGTATCTGCTAATCTTGGCTAGCCAACAGGCTTACTTAGGGGGCAGCTGTCATCTTTGGTAGGGCATAGACCGCTGTGTCATAAGCCACCCTCTTCTTATGTCGTAGAATTCCAGATTGAAGCTGATCAAAGATCCTTTTTTACATCTTGTGTCAAATGATGTGACTTAACATGCCAGTTTACATAATGATCACCCAGGTGCAGAAACAAAGCATCCAGATTGTTAATTCCATGTATTAGTTATCGTTGTAACAATGCTATGCAAGAAACATACAAATAGCTTATCACAACAAGCATGAATTAGCACAATCGCAGATCTGGGGGTTGGCTGGGCTCACCTGGATGGCTCTTCTATAGGCTGTGCGTCAGCTAGACTGTGGATTGGATTCAAGTCTACAACTCCTATGGAATTTAAGTTGGAAAATCTAGATTCCTACCTTCTCTTGAAAACACTTAGAATATCAGGAAACACTGAGCTCACGTTTCTCCTGACAACAAATACAGGAGCTGAGTGATTTTTCCCTCTAGACTGAGTGTATGTTTTTCTAGTTTGCCAAAGTCCCTGCCATGTTCTAGTACTTACTGGTGCATTTTTGTTCTATGATTTTCTGGCATTCAGACCAGAGGAACAGCAGCTACTCAGCAGAGGCTCTTCTCATGGCAGACCACCAGACTGCAGGAGCCAAGACAACCTGCACCAGTGTGTCTAAGTCCTCTGTTCACCTCACACTTGCTAATATTTCATTGGCCAAAGCAAGTCACATGGCCAAGCCTCAAATTGAAAAAGCCAGGAAATATACTCCTTCACAATGGAAAGAGGAGAGAAGTGAATACTTACTAAAATACAATCCAAACTCTCACACCCCAGATGTCTTTTTAAAAAGCTGGGTTTCTTTCTAGATAATCAACCAAAGAGCCTCTCTCCCAGGCCTTGCTGGCTCCCTGTGGGGCTGCCGGGCCCTGTGACTTCACCATGAGTGAACTACAGCCTGCTGTGAAACACATGGTAGCTGGCAGCAAATGCTGAAGACTTGGAACCTCTCAGGACAAGTGCTCTAAATTAGGAACGAAGCATTCCACAGGCTACGTCAAAACATTAAAAATAAGCCTTTGCTCAGTACACAGCTAATGCTAATGATCTTGGTGAAGACATTCAAAATGCCTCATTTAAAATGTTCAATTAATTACTTAGGAGCAGTTACCATACGGTTTTTCCATCCCGTTTGTGCCCTGCCTTTGAGGCCTCTCTTTTTCCTGGCTGTCTTGTTTCCCTGTTCCCATGAAGGCTGTTCTGCCCAGAACATGATCCTTAGGCCAGTTTTGCAGTTGTTATCTAGGCAGGCAACTTCTTGGGCACATTAGCACATAACAACCTAGTATAAGAGATTGGTAAATAGATGGTGCCTTTGGTGGGCTTCTGTGCTATGAATATTGCTTCTTTACTCTGTTGTCTTGATGCATTCTAGGGAGAAAAAAGTTATCCAGTGTCACAGTGAGTACTTCTTTAAGGCTGAGTCACAAGGGATGAGGGGAAAAGACACATTCAACTGTGCTCCCTGACCACAAACCCCTTTGACAGTCTGTAATACCCTTTTTTGAAGAAACCACAGAGCCAGGTGAACCTGTTGCCGATTCAAGCTTGAGTGAAAAAAAAAAAAAAAAATCCAAAATTACCTACCATTATTACAAGATCCAGGAATCAGGGTGCATGGAAAATCTGGGAAGTAGATGTTAGTCAGAACTGGACTGACAGATACAATGGACCTCCCCAAGCTCACCAATTCCTTATTTTCCTGTGTAACCCAGAGATAACTGGACCACGCACATCATGACCGATCTCTATATGGTCACATTTCAAAGAGATGCAAGCAAATGGATGAATGAACGAATGAATGAAAGGAACCGATCTTCCAAGAAGATTCGAAGAGGCATCAAAGCAAGAGGTGAATTGTATTGCGTAATATGACACTCTCCCCTTGCTCCCATCTGTGTTCTCAAAGTCCTGCCCATCACAACTACTTCACCAAATTCACTCAATTCTGTTTCTCCAAGAACCACTTAATTGAACTTCAGTTCGTTTCTGCCTACCTTTATTTACTACGTGAACCACGCCTGAAATGTTTTGCCCCCCTGAGAGTATTCACCAAACTACCTGGAGTCCAGATTAGATTGTCATCTATCCAAGTTGATATCAAATCCAAGGGGAGGGCTCCTGAATTGATGAGATTTAGGGTTGTTCCATGAGTTCATACAGTCTGTGGAACCAAAGCAGGGAATGGAGGGTGAAATTAAGCCCTGAGTCTTGACAGGATGCAACTTGGTGGAAGGAATGTCTTTTTTGTAATTTAAGCGCCTAGAGGAGGCACTTTTTTTTTTTTTAATTCCCACAAAGATTCTATCGGTGGTAACAGCAGTCCTGGCGAGTTTAATAAACCTTTCAGTTATTAATCAGAGAGTATTAGAGCGAGAGATTGAAATTTATCAGAACTCCTTAGAGGAAACAAGTTATGTGGACAAGATCTGTAACTGTTTTCAAGGATTCTCATAGAAGCCACTACTTATCCAGGAGAGAAGAAAACTTAGCTAATGGTCACAGACCAAGCTAACATATTAACTAAAGGGATTCAGAAAGAGAGAAAGAAGTACATCATTTAAAAACAACAGAAGTCAGTTTTCACATGAGATTCAATCTGGCGGGTTGTCAAGAATTCGTGGTTTCCTTTCATTCACTTAAGCTATTTAACAAAACAGCAGTTCTGACTTCTTCCCACTGTTAGACATTCTCCCTGTTAGACACTGTTATGACTCTGTTGGAGTCATATGCTTACCAGTGTAAGAAGTCTTTCTCATTTTGCACCTGCATTGTTAAATGTTTCAATAATGTTTGTAAACAGTAATGTCTTCTCAGACTCTCCTTTAAATATGAAAAGAGAACCTCAGCAAAGATATGCTATAAAATTTGCCACATTGCTTAGAAATTTATATTTGCTTCTTGTACTAGTCTCTGAATTACCACCCCACCTCCCTACCCCAGGGTAGGGACATTATCTTGTTCCTCTTCCAATGCCTGAGATATAATAAAACTGTTCCCATCGAGTTGATTCTGACTCAGCGACCCTAGAGGACAGAGCAGAACTGCCCCATAGGGTTTGCAAGACTGTAATCTTACAGGAGCTGACTGCCACGTCTTTCTCCCGTGGAACAGCTGGTGGGTTCAGATCACTGAACTTTTGGTTAGCAGCCAAGTGCTTACCCACTGAGCAACCAGGGCTTTTTTGAGATATAATAGGTGAAAAAAATAGGTAGACACTCAATAAATGCCTGTTGAATCAATAAATGAACAAACTAAAGTTACATAGTTACTTTATATAGTCTTTCTCTTCAACACTCAATACGAAATTTTTTGTATGTTATTCTAGCAGGAAAGTTTTCTGTAATGCTGGAATTTTCACAGATATAGTATACTCTTGCTGGGTGAAAAATGTTCCATACACACACACACACATTCATATATACATATACATCCATATATGTTATATGCAATATATATATATTACAGAACATAGAGAGAGAGAGAGATAACTAAATTGTCCCTGGTACAAAAGGATGAGGAAATTTTCTGTTACTTTGCTAGCATCCCCATTCATAACAAATAAATGGCCTATCTTGTTACTCTCAGTTCTTGGGAAGCAGAATTTGTCTTTGTTTCCAATTTATGAGCCAGATGTTCCCAAGTGTAGTCTTTCCTCTTCAGGTGGAAGTGACCTGGTAAACCCACTCATTTGAACCTGATAAGTATGTTTGTCTGGACGCTTTCACCTTAAACTGTGGTCCATGGACATCATCTGGAGGCTAATTAAAAAGCTTGAATGTTGTACCTAGTTCAGACCTACTGAATCAGAATCTGCATGTTAGCAAGACCCTGAGCTAGAAAAAAGACCTTGTTAAACCAAAGTTATATTACAGGCCTCAATGATGGACCACTCAACTATATCTTAAGAGATAGCCAATGTCTAAGACAAGGAAGTCCCAGCTTTTCAGAAAGAGGAAACTCCCACAATCCCCTCCTAGCTCGTGCCTCTTTCTCCTTGGATTTCTAATAGATGGGAGGCTAGTCATTCCTAAACCTACTCCGTTCTCTCAGTCTGTTGACTGGACAAGAAAAGTGCTTCGGATAAAATGAGAAAAAAAATGGGCTCCATGAATTTGTGAAATTACCTTCATCCTGTGCTTTGTTTTCTGTGCCTTCTCTTCCCATGCTGTCTTCATTAGAAGGAAGTGACTATTCAACTTACTCTACACCAGACCTTGCACAGAGCACTTATGATCATTTAAGAATTAGTGTTTTGTAAAGATGGTGATAACGATAAGAACACTGATGGTAACGATAAGCTGAGAACACTTCAAATGCCTCCTCCTTACCGTTCACAATAATCAATCAGCTTTCCAAGTAACCCGTGGTTTTCAAACCAGGCTCTATGGAGCCCTAGGTCTATAGTAATGTGTGTGTGTATTGGGGGTAGGGAGAGGCTTGGAGGGTAGGATGAGGAGACAGCTCTGTAGGGTGACAAACCCTGAGAGACTGAGGTTAAGATCCAAAGACGGGGGACACAACTCTGAGCATATTTACTCTGACCTGCTCTGATATATTAAAGTCTGATGAAGATTTTTTTTCAAAGTAAGTTTTCTTTGAACATAAGATTCTCCTATGAAAAGAGCCATTGGCCTAGATTATTGCTGTGGTCCTACAGTTAGTAAATCCTGGGGTATTTAGTATCAAAATTTTTCTGGCAAGGAAAGAGAAACATTTAAGGGAATGATCAATTATATTTTGGTTTGAATCATTTTTCAGTCCATGGAGATTGATAGAATTGTTTGCATAATTCAGATTCAGATCTAGGTTTCAGCAATACCATAGGATGCTATCAAGATAGAAATATAAACACTGATAACATTTAAAAGTTTTTAAAAGCCGTGAATTCTTTGGGAGAACCTGAAGCACACACTAAGAAATGTTGTAGAAGAGTCTCCTTGTATGGGCACTTTTAGGACAGGATGATTTTTAAAAATCTCCTTGGAATGTACTAAATTCAGTTTTATCTGGAGTCAAAGGAATGTACTATAAAGTCCCTAGTGACTTCATCCATTATAGTAATAGTACAATTCTAAGTTTACTTCCCCCTCCCCCCGAGATAGAAATTCATTTCAGTTCAGTACCACAAACCTGCAAAGATAAATTGTATTGACAACAAACCCAAATTTCTACTCTTTCCATTGTCCATTCCTTTTGCCCTTACTCAGGTTCATGATCTTGTCAATTCTTAGAAACATGTTGAAATAAGAAGAAACAACAGTTGAGGGTTGTGAGGACCATGGTCTCGGGGAATATCTAGCTTGATTGGCATAACATAGCTTATAAAGAAAACATTGTAGATTATACGTTGGTGAGTAGTGTCTAGGGTCTTAAATGCTTGTGAGCAGCCATCTAAGATACTTCACTAGCCTCACCGCATCTGGAGCAAAGGAGAAAGAAGAAAACCAAAGATGGAAGGGAGAGTTTAGTCCAATGGGCTAATGGGTCACAAGTACCACAGCCTCCACCAAAGTGAGTCAAGCACAACTAGATGGTGCCCAGCTACCACCACCAACTGTCCTGACAGGGATCACAATAGAGCGTCCCAGATAGAGCTGGAGAAAAATGTAGAACAAAATTATAACTCATACACACACACAAAAAAAAAGACCAGAATTGCTGGTCTGAAAGAGACTGGAGAAACCCTGATAGTAAGGCTCCCAGACCCCCTTATAGCTCAGTGATGAAGTCGCTTCTGAGGTTCACCCTTCATCCAAAGATTAGACAGGCCCATAAAACAAAACAAGACTAAATGGGCACACCTGTCCAGGGCCAAAGAAGAGAAGGCCAGAGGGAACAGGAAAGCCGGTAATGGGGAACCCAAGGTTGAGAAGGGGAGTGTGGACATGTCATGGGGGTGGTAGCCAATGTCACAAAACAGCATGTGTATTGTTTAATGAGAAACTAGTTCACTCTGTAAACCTTCACCTAAAGTATAATAAAAAAATTTACATTGCCCTTGATTACATTACAATGAAAAAATGTCTGCTTCCCAATTTTCTGCCATTAAGTTATTTCACACATTAAATAAGAAGAAGAAACAGGAATTATACCCATTTTTGAAAAGTTCCTACTATATGTGTGCAGCAGATTATAGTTTCCAAAGATGGCCACCAAATCCCATTGAACATGCTTCTTACAATGTGACCTTAGCACTCTTCCCATCACATACCCATTGCCATCCCCATTGCCTTCAAGTCCATTCCCACTCATAGCAACCCTATAGTACAGAGTAGAACTGCCCCATGGGGTTTCCAAGGAGCAGCTGGTGGATTCCAACTGCCAACCTTTTGATCTGTAGCCAAACGCTTAACCACTGTGTGTCACCAGGGCCCCCATCACACGTGGGATCTATTTTCTCTTCTCATGAAACTGGACAGAACTTTTGTGATTGCCTTGGCCAATATGGAGAAAGTGACACTATGAGACTTCTAAGTTTAGGTCATAAAAATGGCGTGCACCTTGTTCTCTTGGGATGTTTACTCTTTAAATCTACCTGCCATGCTGTGAGGAAGCCCAAGCCATATGGAGAGACTACATACATGCAGGTGTTTCCGCTGACAGCCCCAGCTGAGCTCCTAGCTAAGAAAGAACAACAACCACCAGGCATAAACTCCAGTCCCATAAGACTGCAGCCCTATGAGAAACTCTTCAAGCTGAACCCAGTCAACCCTCACAACCATGAGAAACCAAAAACCCGTTGCTGTGGAGTCAATTCCAACTCATAGTAACCCTATAGGACAGAGTAGAACTGCTCCATAGGGTTTCCAAGGAGCCAACCTTTTGGTTAGCAGCCAAGCTCTTAACCACTGCACCACCAGCACTCCCACAACCAAGAGAGATAAGAATAAAATGCTTAATGTTGTTTTAAGTCAATAATTCTGGGGTGATTTATTACACAGCCACAGCTAAAATACTCAACAAGCTCTGTTATTTAGGAAAAAGACCCAATGATCCTGAGTGGTCAGCTGAATTTTCTGCCCTGAATAATCAGCTCATTATTAGAAGTGGATGCTGTTAATTCTTGGCTACCCAGTAACAGCCTTCATTTCCTAAGGGGGCTGTTGGACTTGATTTATAAACCAAACACATGATTCTACCCTAAAAACCAGCTCCTTTTTCCAACTTTCCTATTGCTGTTAATGATACCAATTTTCCAGGACCTCGCCCTCTGAATGCCACGCCTGACACATCCCTTTCTCTGTAGAATATGAGGGAGGAAGTGAGAACTGTCAGAAGCACAGCAATCTCTATAAGGAGCAGTGCCATCAAGAGAAAGCACTCCAGTGACAAGGGAAAAACATATTCCCTGACTTTCCCCATCTGTCCCACCATATGCAGCAGTATCTATCAACACCCAATTTGCTGTATGTAGTTGAGGGCTTCTTTCCCATGTAGGAGTATAACTTACCCCAATTAGATATTAAGGCTAAAATTGTTTGAATCTTGGTGACATGTGACTGAAGTTATTATCAAGTCAGGCAGCCTCAACTCAACAAAAAAATAAAATTAGAATTTCTTTAAATTTTAGGAAGATTTTAAGTATAGATGGATGCATGTTTTGAGAGAATACTTTTATTGCTTCTAGAGGTAAAATTAGATCCTAGACTTGTCAAAACCCAAAACGCCCCACCTAAAATCTTAAATTCCAATAACCCCATCTGAGTTTACAATCTTTCAATTTCTGGAAGTTTTCAAAGTTTTTGAAAACTTTTGGAAAGTTTTCAACTTTTGAGTATCTCCCAATTTTTCTATACTTTTATTTTATTTAGACCTGACTCCATAGACCATTCTACTTTAAGACATTATATAAGCACCTTCTACACATGATAATTTCTTCTGCCTACCCCCATGGATCTATTATTTCAGTTAGTCTAGTCATTACCCTCTACTCTTTTGCCCCTTTGGTCTTCAATGACATTTGCCCAGAAAAACCTCACCCTTTAATTAGCCTACCATTCCAGTTGTTTTAATTCCTATAATTGGTCTTCTGAAACCCATAGCAAAAAAATTACAATTTTACTATAAACTCATGGCCTCCAACCAATGTTGGAGCCTCATCTCTGCCCAGCAATTCTCTTTCAGATTCATAGGCAGTTTTCTAATTTCACTAAGGACAACTTCAAATGTCCACTCATTCTCTCGTTTCAGCTATTCCACTGCCTTTGCTCAATTCCTATTGCTATAAAAAAACTCATCTTGCAACGATCACCCTCCTGCAGGGCCAGCTTCATGTAGTCACATAGGCCTTGCACATAGAAGAGCTCCATACTTTGTTTAATGCTCGACTGTTGCCATCTTGAGAGTCTTAACAATCTTTGAATAAGAGGCCCTGAATTTTCATTTTGCACTGGGCCCTGCAAACCATGTAGCTGGTCCTGACTTCCTGCCAAGAGGAACCAAGTCATTTGTGCTTCTCTTAATCCTTCTTGCCACAGACAGTGAGATGTCTCTCTTACTCAAGGTGAATTCATTTTTTTTTCATTGAAATATAATTCACATACCATAAAACACCCTTTAAAGTGTACAATTCAGTGACTTTAAATGTATTAACAGGGTTTATAGCCATCACCTATCTAATTCCCAAAAATAAACCTCAGAAGGTAATGCCCATACCATTTGTAGTCACTCATCATTTCCCTCTCTCTCCAACCTCTAGATAACCACTAATCTACTTTCTGTCTCTATGGATTTACCTATTCCATACATTTCATGTAAATGGCCTTTATGTGGCCTTACATATCTGGCTTCTTTCACTTAGTATAATGTTTCCAAGGTCACGATGAATTCTTTTCTCTCTTCTTTGGACTCCAACCCCTCCTACCGCCACAGTCCTTTTGATCCAGAGCTCACCTTACTGTCCACCATTTCTTCTATGGACTCTACTCAATGAGTCATTGTCTTGAAACCTCTTCTGACCTTAACAACAACAAAAAAAACCCTTTCCTTCAATTCCACAACCCCTCCTACTAGTCCTCCCTGCCTCCTTCTCTTCCTTACAGAGAGTCTTAGCTCTAACTGTTTTCTCATCTCCCATTTACTCTTCAACCTTCTCGAGTCCAGCTTCTGTTCCCACTAGGCCACAGAAAATGCTCCTGCTAAGTTACCATTGAACACTCTACCTAACCAAAGAATGTTTTCTGTCCTTAACTTTCTTGACCTCTGTCTTAGGCTGGTTTCTCTAGAAGCAAAACCAGTAAAGCATATAAATATATATTAAAAAAAAAAACTGCTGTTGAGTCAATTCTGACTCATAGCTACCCTACAGGACAGAGTAGAACTGCCCCACAGGGTTTCCAAGGAGCACCTGGTGGATTCAAACTGCTGACCTTTTGATAGCACGTAGCCACTATGCCACCAGGGTATAAAATAGAGAGAGATTTATACCAAGGAAATGGCTCATGCGGTTGTAGAGACTGGAATGTCCCAAGCCCGTAGGTCAAGCTGGAGGCTTCTCCTGATTCACATAGCCACGGGGGCTGGTGAACCCAAGAGCAGCAGGGCTCTTTCTCACAGGCTTACAGGCCCAAGATCAGCAGGCAAGACAGCAGGTAAGCTGCTATCTCAAGTCCCAAGAACTGAAGGTCAGTCAAACAGGAGCCAGCTGCAGGATCCAAGCAAACAAAAAGCCAGTAAGTAGCCTTGCTAGGATATCCATTTAAACTCGATGCAGCCCACATGCCCAAAGAAACTCCCTTTCAACTGATTGGCTACTCACAACAGATTCCATTATGGGGGTGATCACAACATCAAACAACTGCCAAACCACTGAGAATCGTGGCCCAGCCAAGTTGACACACCATCTTAACAATCACAACCTCCTACAGGGTTTGACATGGCTCATCACTTCCTTGTTGATAACTTCTTTTCCACTGGCCTCTTGGTCTCCCCCAAGATCTCTCTGGCTATCCTTCTCAACACATTATATTCACCTTCATCTCTGAATATTAGCAGTCCTCAGAACTCTCTATTGGTTCTTTATTTCTCTTACTCTACAGGTTTTCACTGAGTCCCTCACCCAACCTGAATTAAGAATTCTCAAGTCTATATTTCAATACCTGCCCTATCTCTTGGGTTCCAGTTTCATATGAGTATCTATTGAATATTTTCACCTAGATATCCATGAACTCCTGAAGATCCATAAATGTGTTTACAATTAAACTCACAATATTTTTCCAAGCCTATGTGAGTGAATGTGATCTCTATCATACAGTGATTCCACACAGAAACCAGGACTCAACAAGGTCTCAAAACTCCCTCTCACCCAAACACAATCTCCAGTCCATTACCACTTTTCCATCAACATCTCCCAAGCATTCCATTTATCTCCATTCTCACCACTATCATCATTTGTTAGGACCTCAGTGCCCATGCCCCCAACTAGTCCATCCCACAATACTTGCAGAATGAGCTTTCTATTCTTATTATACCTCTCCCTGCTTAAACTCTTAGCTTTTCAAATAAGGCCCAACCTACCTCTCTGACTGTACTGCCCTCGATCTTAATCAGAACACACCATGTCATTTCACAACTCCATGTTTAAATACGTATTATTCTCTCTTTCAGAACTGCCCCCATCTCTCACTCTCATTTCTCAGTCTAAATGATGTTCTATTATGCTTTGAAAGATTTGCCCAAGAGTCTCCTCTTCATGTAAGTCTTCTCTGATCACTGGAATGATCTAGATTCTCGTTTTGCACCAAATGTGCGTATCTCTCTAGTTATATGCTGGCAGCATCTGTTGACTTACTTGCTTTTTTCCCTTATCTGAGTGCAAGCTTCTTATTGATCTTAGTGTTTCAGTCTTCATTTTGAAGTGCCTAGGATTGTGAAGAGGAGCCCTGGTAGCACAGTGGTTAAGCACTTGTCTGCTAACCGAAAGGTTGGTAGTTTGAATCCACCAGCCACTCTGTGGGAGAAAGATATGGCAGTCTGCTTCCGTAAAGATTTACAGCCTTGAAAACCCTATGGGGCAGTTCTACTCTGTCCTATAGGGCCGCTAGAAGTCGGAATTGACTCGATGGCAATGGATTTGGTACTCAGAGTGGCATATAGTAGGTGCTCAATTATTACCTATTAAATGAAGTAAATCACTTCTAGAGGTGGCACGTGATTTTGTGGTTCATATTTTAGCTGACATTTAAAAATACTTTACATAGGAAATTTTACATGGGTTGAATATTATATGGAGAGAAAGAGAATTCTGTAATAAGGGGTTGAGAAACTGGGTTTTAATTCTCTTGGAATCCAGATTTCTGGGGTCCATGGAGGTGGGGCGACCCACCCAGGCCATTGCTCTGAGATGTTTTTTTGAACCTTGAGCCTTCAAGAAACTGGTTTCTAAAAGTCACCTATGAGTCAAACAATATTCTAGATAAATTGATAAAGACTGTTTTGTCTTAGGCAGTGTGCTCTTTTGGAAAATTAGCTATATGTAATCAGTTTTGAGATACAGAGACTCCAAAGGTCAGACTAGAGCTATGTTTTAGGGTAAATCAGTAATTATTTTAATTGTTCTTCAAGACAATGCTGTATGAAATCCTTCCTGACCACACATTGTCGGTTTCATTCTGGCCCTTTTTCCATGGCAATGTCATTAAGATGGGATATAAGAATGTTTGGAAGTTCTTGTCTCTCAGGAACACTCCTGCCTCCCTGATGGAAATGGTACCCCGATTTGCAAACTATATATGAAACTTCGAACAGTTTGAAATACTGGCTTAATATGATTTTTGTTTTAACAGTTTTCTTAACTGGTTTGTGGTCATTGACCCCTTTAATAATCTGATTAAAAGTGGACTCTGTCCTTAAAGAAATCCTCACACAAATCTAAGGTTTGTGTACAATTTTGATAAATTCCTTTTGGTAAATCCCTAAAACATGCAGAGGCTCTGCTAGCAACCTCCACTTTTAAACCCAAATTCAGCTTTCTCCTCCGTACTTCCTAGCAGATGTAGTTCTCGAGAAGAAATGCCTTCTTACCACCTGAAACAAACAGACTAGCTTGAGGGCATGAGGACTTGATTAAATGTAATTGTGCAAATCAGAAAAATAGCCTTACAAGGACAAAACTTAGCAGTGCCCACCTTAGCACTATTCAATCAAGAGCCTCTTCGCTAATGAGAGATGTTTCCGGTTGCTCCAAGTATAGACCCAAGAAGCACACCATGATGTCGGTCTTCCTCTTACAGCAAAAAAAATAATAATAATAAAAATTAATCATAATAATAATATAAGTGGTTTCCTTAATAATATAAATGGATTTCTTTGGCACCTTTGTCCTAAGAAACGAGGGTTAAAAAAAAAAAAAAAAGGAAAAAAAATCTGTGTTTTGAATGGCTTTATAAAAAAAAAAAAAGAAGAAAGGAAAGAAAAAGAGCTCCTAGGCACCCTGTGGTAGGAAATGAAGGGGAAGCAACAGCTGAGATCCCAAGGGGAGACTAGTCCTGTCTCAGCACTTGACCTACTAGCTTACTTACTGAAACTCCATATCTAAAAACCTAAGACGCTTGGCCTGAGAAACACCAGGCGTTGCCTTGAAGTTGTGCAATAGGAATTTAGATGTGATCACTGCACTCCTGCATCTCTAAAAAAAAAAAAAAAAAATCGCTGGGTGGTGCAAATTGTTAACACACTTAGCTTCTGGCTGAAAGGCCAGAAGTTCGAGTCCACCCTGAGGCACTTCAGAAGAAAATCCTAGCAATCTACTTGCGAAAAATCAGGCATTGAAAACCCTATGGAGCACAGTTCTACTCTGACACACATGAGGTCACCATGAGTCAGAGACTCTATGTCAAGTGGTTACTGGTTTTCCACTTTCTAACTATGCATTGGGAGCCCTGGTGGTATAGTGGTTAAGAGCTATGCCTGTTAACCAAAAGGTCGGCAGCTCGAATCCATCAGATGCTCCTTGGAAATTCTATGGGGCAAGTTCTACTCTGTCCTATAGGATCACTATGAGTCAGAATCGACTCAGCTGAAACAGGTTTGATTTTTGGTTTGAACTATGCATTCCAGAGTCAGAAGCTAAAGGATTATAAAAATGGAGTAAGTCCTTGTGTAGTTAACACATTTTGTAGTGCCAGCAGACAGTTCCCAGAATGCAATACTCACCAGCCCACAGGTTGGTAATTATCATGCCCATTTCTTTACATATTATTGATATGGGTGAAATGGGTGAGCTGGGACTTCCAACCTTTGGGTTAGCAGCCAAGCACGTTAAATGTTTATACCAGCCAGTGACTCCAGAAAGAGGAAGTAAGGGCAAATTTAGAATGTTCAGGTTCCTGTGCCTTTTAAGTTCACAAAGTTGCCTAAAGTAAGCCCACTCCTGAGAATTTGGATCCATTCTCATGGATTTTTGAGCATCACAGCCCACGGTCATTTTACATTCATCAAGGTAATCAATGCCTCATGTTTGAAGCCTGTTGGGAATGGCCCATTTTTTTATTTGTTTGTCGGCCGTCCACTTCTTATGGAGGTAGTGTTTCAGGTATAGAATATAGAACAGCAATGAGATATTAGAACCTGCATGATGCAGTGGAATCGCAGCCCAGTCACTAACTTTGGGTGCCACTTTTTCTCCCTTCTTTAGCTCCCTCAGTTTCCAGTCAGTGATTACAGCGAATGCCCTGGCGTTCCTCAGGGCCTCACAGGCTCAAATGAGAGCATGGGGCGGAGGGGAAGCGCTACAAAAAGGAGAATTCTTGTGCTTATGCCAAATGACTCAGGATGCACCAAACCGTCAGTGTTTTCATCTTTAAAACAGAGATGGAATGGCCCTCATAGAATTGTGGTGAGGCTGAAATGAGGAAGTCCACATGAAGGCCTAAGCACAGTCTCTGGAACATTCAGTAAATGTTAGTCTTTTTCTTTTCTATTGTTTCAGAAGAGTTCACCCTATTTCAGAGCAGGCATAAAGGTTCTGGGGCACAGGCCAAGCTACCCCCAGTCTGAAACTAAGATTAGTTTTATGGCTAGGAGTATTAAAAGTAATCAAAATTCAAAGAAATTGAAACATAAGGTTTATTCTATATGTGTATAGGGAGACCATTCTAATTGCAGAAAAAAAAGCAAATGGCTCCAAGTAGGCTAGTTACAATAGGCTTATAAAGAGAAGAGGTGGGAGAAGAATAGGAAATCAACCACAGGCTAATCTTAACATGATTGATTGAACCCTGTCTTCCCCTTTTTACTGAGACCTACTGACCAAAAGGTCTGCAGTTTGAATCCACCAGCCACTCCTTGAGCAGTTCTACTCTGTCCTATAGGGTCTCTGAGTCAGAATGGACTGGGCCTCAACTTTGAAAAATTTTTTTTATTGTTATCAAGTCATGATGTGATCGCAAGCCCTCCACCCACTTGCAGTCATACCTTTTTGAGATTTAAATATCTAGGTTCTTTTTCATTTGATCAGAAGGTAATGGTTTTGTTGACTAGTAATGGTTTTGTTGACTAGCCTTTTATTTATATTCCTATAGAACTGTTGGCATCTTGGTGGCACAGTGTTTAAGTTCTTGGCTGCTAACTGAAAGGTCAGTGGTTGGAACCAAGCCTCTCCAAGGGAAAAAGATCTGGTAGTCTCCTTCTGTAAAGATTTACAGCCTTGAAAACCCTTTGCAGCAGTTATTCTATAGGGTCACTATGATAGGAATCCAACAGGTTTGGTTTTTTTGGTAGGGCAGTTTCTGGCAGGTTTTACAGTTTGGGTCAGCCTTTTTATGGTTAATGTTTGGTTTCATGGATAAGAAAAACCTTAAAGTCAAAGTAAGATGTCTGTTATTATTTTTCCTCTTCATTAAAAGCCATCCTCGCAAACAACCAGCTAGTGAGCCTGGTCCGAATGCAACAACCATAGCTCGCCAGAGGGTTCACTGGGTCAGCTGGCCTAGAGAAGCAGGCTGCCATCTGTGCCACCATCTACACCTTCTAGTCTAGAAGGCAGAATCATAGGGTTCATTGCTTCACTTATCCATCTGGTCTTGAGAAACATTTCATTATTTTTATTGTTAGCTATTTACAAGGGATAGAGAATATTCTCTAAAATGACATCTGTTTTGTTCCATGATGTGTAAGATCTAGTGAGAAAGAAATTAACTGTTTTTTTTTTCTTTTTTAGAAAGTGGAGCTGCCATTTCTAGTTTATGTTTATTCTCACCTCAATATTTAAATATCTCCTTTTTCATTCACTTACTTCTTTAATATTCCTTTCATTCAGGAAGTTTTAAGTGAACTCTATGTAACAGACTCATCTCAGGCCTTGGGGATACAGCAATGAATGGAGCTAACATTTTGGTGTGGCTGAGATATCAAAATGTAAATATACAGTACTGAGATGGTGATAAGTCCTATGTAGGAAAAATAAGTGGATAAGAGGGATAGGAATGCTGCAAATGGGGTGGGCCTGTGTTATGGATTGAATTGTGTCCCCAAAAGCTATGTATTGTAATGTAAATCCTAACCTCTATGCCTGTGGTTATAATTCCATTTGAGAATGAGTTGTCTTTGTTTTGTTAATGAGGCAGGATTTGTGAAGGGTGTATTTTGAGTCAATCTCTTTTGAGATATAAGAGGTTAAACAAGTAAACTAAGAAGCAAAGATGGGATAAGATAGGTTCCAAGACACACAGAGATCTCCAAGGACGCAGGAAGCAGAAGCTGAAGAGACAACAACCTTCCTCAAGAGCAGACAGGGAGAGAAAGCCTTCCCCTAGAGCTAGCACTCTAGATTCTGACTTCTAGCTTCCTAAATTGTGAGAAAATAAATTTCTGTTTGTTAAAGCCACAGACTTGAAGTCTTTGTCTTACAGCAGCACAGCATAGCTAAGACAGCTTACTGTTGTATATAAGATGGCTGAGGAAGGCATGAGCTGTTGTATACTGTACGTTGTGCATAAGATGACTGAGGGAGCTGAGCAAAGACTCGAGAGAAACCAAAGAGTGAAGCATGGAGGTATGCTCAGGAAAAGTGATTGGAGCAAACACAAAGGTGAGGCTGGAGCGTGGTTTCTAAACTCATGAAAAAGCAAGGAAGCCAGTGTGGCTGGAGCAGAGTGAGCCAGGCGTGGAAGAGTAGAAGTTGAGGTCATAGAGGTGAGGGCACAAGGGAACCATCATGTGAAGCCTCATGAGCGTTGTTCTGGGAAACCATGGGAGGGTTATTGATATAAGAGTGACACACTCTTCTCAAAAGATCTCTCTAGCTTTTGAGTAGGGAGACAAGAGTGGAGATAAGAGTCCAATAACAAAATCCAGGGAGAAGAGACAGTGCTTTAGATCAGGATAGTATCTCCGGAGGTGGTGAGAAGTGTTGGATTCTGAATATATTTTAGGAGAAAACTGCCAGAATTTGCTGGTGTGTTGGATGCTGAGTATGACACAGAGGAGTCAAGGATGATGCCAAAGTTATGCCAATAAAAGGTATATCTCCAACATGGGTCGCTATGAGTCAGAATTGACTCGACGGCAATGGGTTTGGTTTTTTTGGTTTTCTCCAATATGAATGTGCTTTTAGACAACTTGGGGACACTGTTAAAATGCAGATTCTTATTCAGTGGGCCTGGTGAGGGGCTTGATATTCTGCACTTCTAACAAGCACTCAGGTGATGTTGATGTTGCTGGTCCACGAACCACACTTTGACAGCCATGGCGGGGGGTTGTCATGCATCTTAGTAGTTGATGACCTTCTGGATCCAGAATACTCAGGTTTGTGCCCGAGCTCCACCATTTCCTAGCAGTGTCAGTATTGGCAAGCTGCTTATCTTCCTGTACCTCATTTTTTTCACTTACAATGCAGGGATCATTGTAAGAATTTCATGATTTAGAAAGTACTTAGAACAACACCTGGCACATGGTAAATACATAATAAATATTAGTTATTTACTATTATCATCACTATTATTTTTATTTCCTTGGGGTCTAACAAAGATTGCACTTCTCTCAATCCTTAGGTCTGTAGTGTGTTTGCCATAAAAGAGGTGGGCACATTTGACAGGGAACCAAGGAATATCCCAGGGGATACGGTATCTAGACATGACCCATATTTAGAAGTTCTAAGTCATTAGAGATTCTCTGATAGTCTAGAACATTCCTAACCACAGTCCATCAAAAAGAAAGAAACCAAATTTCTTAAAGAATTTCCACCTGGAAACTAAGATCTAGAAGTTGGTTGGAGGTAGGTAGGTTCTAGCTCAATTTCTGCCTGAGCCTGGAGTTCTTCTGTCTTAGGCTGGGTTCTCTAGAGAAGCAAAACCAGTGAAGCTTATATATATATATATATACACACACAGACACAGAGATTTATCTCAAAGAAATTGTTCAGGCAGTTATAGAGGGTGGTAAGTCCCAAGTCCATGGTTTGGATGTCACGCTGGATGATTTTCCTGACTCATGTAACTGCAGGGGCTGATAAACCCAAGATTGGCAGGTAAGATGACAGGCTGTTGGCTCTCAGGCTTCAGAGGCCGATGAATTCCAAGATTGGCAGGTAATACATCAGGCCACTGGCTCAAGTTCCAAGAGCTAGAGGTTAGATGATGAGGAGCTGGATGCAGGATCCAGAGCAAGCAAGCAAACTTTGCCAGAACATCCATATATATATATATTGGATGCAGGCCACACCCCCAAGGAAACTCCCCTTACAACTGATGGGCTGGTCACATCAGATCACATCATGGAGGATGACTACATCATTACATAACTGCCAAATTACATCATTACATTACTGCCAAACCACTAAGAATCATGTTCTAGCCAAGTTCACACAAAACCTTAACCATCATACCTTCCAAACATAGACCCTTTGGCACCATGTTTGTTATGGATTGAATTGTGTCCCCAGAAAAAATATGTTGAAGCCCTAACCCTGAAATGTGTGAATGTTTCTTTGTTTTGATACAGGGTCTTTCTTTGAAGATATTAGTTAACAAGAGGTCATACCAGAGTACAAAAAAAAAAAAAAACCCAGTGCAGTGGGTTCTAATTCCTTCTGAATGGTGTCTTGTAAAAAGGGAAAACAGACACAAGTCACACAGGGAGAAGACAAAAGCCAAGTTAAGATAGATACCTCTAAAGGTCAAGGAACACTGGAGGCTACCATAAGCTGGGTGAGACGAGGAAAGATCTTAGAGCAGAGAAAGCATAGCTCTGCAGATATCCTGAATTCAGACTTCCATCCTACAGAACTATGAGACAATAAATGTTCTTTAAGCCAGTCAGTTTGTGTTATTTGGTTATGGCAGCTAGGAAACAAAGTAATGATGTTTTAGAACAATATCTGAGCAGGTAAATAACTAATGTTTTTCAATTTGAAGTTCATGACCCAACAGTGGGTCATGATATCAATTTAATAGTTTACAATCAACAGCATAAAAAAAAATCATAGATATTTTTAAAATGTCAGTATACAGTACATATACTAAGGCTAAACATTATTTCATGAAATTTTTGTTTGTATGTATGTCATGGATCATGTTGTAAAATATATTTCTTCCTGAGGGTCTTGTTCCAAAAAGGTTGAAAACCACCTACTATAACCACCAAACAAATGTAACTTGCATATGCCAACCTGGTGCACCAGCAACCTACAACAGAGGGAGGTGTCCTGGTGGCTGTGAGAGGCCTGTGTTCAGCAGTGACACAATGTGATAGAATAGCTTTGGACTGATCAGGGCCTCCAGTCCCTTTTCTGCCTGGTGGTGGGAAATAGAACTGTCCTTCCGACAGAGCTAGTAACCTACCTGCACTGCATTTCTGGAGAATTTGGAGAGGAGAGAAGCTTCAAGAAGGGCCTTCTGGGCTTGGTGTTCACTGGGGCTATGACAAAAGTGACATGCTGTTGTTGTGTGCTGTCGAGTCGATTCCAACTCACAGTGACTTTATAGGACAGAGTAGAACTGCCTCATAGAGTTTCCAAGGAAGGACTGGTGGATTCAAACTGCCAACCTTTTGGTTAGCAACCTGAGCTCCTAAACACTTTGCAACAGTATGTATACCTCTTGTTATGGAGTAAATTGTGTCCTCCGAAAGTATGAGCTAGAGATGTAGCTGTAGAAAAGCAATCCTGTTTGAAAATAGGGTTTTCTTTGTTATGTTAATTAGATCATACCGTAGTAGTGTGGGCTCTAAATCTAATCAATTCTGAGTAAAAGGAGGGGAGGCAGGCACCACTCAAGAATCAGCTACAAGCCAAACAATCAAGGAATGCCTGGGACTACCTACAACGAAGGAACTGACACAGCCAAGACCCTGATTTGAACTTTCAGCCTCTAGAACTATGAGAAAATACATTTCCGTTCTTTAAAGCCACCCACTTATGATTTTTCTGTTACAGCAGCACTAGGCGTCTAAGACACCCCCAAAACCAAAAAACCAACCCCTGCCATCAAGTCGATTCTGACTCATAGCGACCCTAGGGGACAAAGTTGAACTACCTCATAGGGTTTCCAAGGAGCACCTGGTGGATTCAAACTGCTGACTTTTGGTTAGCAGCTGTAGCTCTTAACCTCTACACCACCAGGGTTTCCAAGATACCTCCAGGTAGCACAAGTTTATACCAGTTACAAAAGATTTTCTTAAAGATTGTTGGGAGGAGAAATCAGAACCTTCAACATCAAGTTAGGAAATATCTTGTTATCCAACACAAGTCCTTCCAGAGCGGAGTGAGCCAGGTGGCAGTGAGGAAGTCTACGCTTGATAAACTGGGAAAGGTAACAGGTAGAAATGGATCAATTCGTAGGCTCGTAATGGTACCTCCATGGTGGCTCTGGTAGTATGATGTGTATGACACCTGTTGTTATTAATAACTTTAAATTCTCTACTGTTGATTCTGTACTAGGAAAAACAGTAAATAAATATGCTTATTTTTGTTTTTGAGTTTTTATGTTCACAAATCCAAATAAAGAGTCTCTTATTTAAGTGGAGAAAAAACTTTCCCTTTTCCAACATGCTAGCAGCATTAGCACCAGTACTGGTCATGATAACTTTGATTTTGTCCTAAAGTAGCTATTAGGAAGACTAATACTAAATGCAATAAGTAGGGAAACCATTGCTTCTACTAAGGTTTACAGAAACGGGGGGGGGGGAGGGGCGGGGAGGTGAGGATGGAGGAGGCTTTGTTGGCATAGATTTGAATCCCAGTCATGTTGAAGTATGGCTTCAGCCTTATCTCAAGTAGGCTCCCTAAATAGTCCCATAAATCTTGCAACCCCAGACATGACTTGAAAAATCTCTCTTCCATTTAATGATGGTGGTGATTTAAAAACGTGGTCTCAAATTCTTTTGGCTCCCTCCCATCATAACCAAAAAAAAAAATCCTTTGTTGTGGAGTCGATTTCAATTCACAGCAGCTTACAGGACAGGGTAGAACAATCCAACAGCCTTTCCAAAGGAAAAAAAAAAAAGCAGCTGGTAAATTAAAACTTCTGGCCTTTTGGTTAGCAGCCAACCTCTTAACCACTGCACCACCAGGGCTTCCCTCCCATCATAGGTGGGGTTTATGTCACTGCTATTTGAATTTGGGTCCACCTTGGCAGTTCATCGGTTAGCAGCAGAATACATCGCAAGGAGAACTGGCTAACTTCTGAAGCTAGGTCAAAAAAGCCATGCAGCTCCTGCTGGTTATCTTTGAATGCCTGCTCTGGGGAAGCCAGTCATTATGTAAGAAACCCAGTAACTCTCAAACTGCCATGCCAGAAAAGCTACATGAAGGTGCTCCCATTAGCAGCCTAGATGAGCTCTTGGCTGACACCCAGCATCAACTTTCAGACAATGAGCAGCTTCAGACATTCAGTATCTGATGGCCCAGTGGAGCCATCAGATGACAACAGACCAGCCGATATTTGACTTCAACCACATGAGAGACCCTAAGCAAGAACTGTCCACCTATGTTCTTCCCAAATTTCTGACCCACAAAATCATAAGAGAAATAAAATGACTGTTTTAGGCTTCTAATTTTTCTGGTAATTTGTTACTGAGTTACTGAAACAAAGCAAAACAGAAACAAAGTTGCTGGTAATGAGTTAATAAAGAGAATAGCTATCTGCGCTGTAAACAAACAGCTCTGTCAGACTGTAAGCTCTGTGCTGGCAACACCACGTCCACTGTGTTCACCACGTTCGTTGCATCCTCTGGGGTCAGTTTATAGCAGAAGCCCAGTGAATTAATAAGCAAACAATGTCAGATAAGAAATTTGAAAATATTTTATTGTCCTTGCAATTTCTAATAAATCATCTTTGATCACAAAAGTCACAGAAACAAATAAAATTTTACTGTGATTCCTCAACTAGCTTCAGATGGTGATGTTTTCTGGTTAAAGCCAAAAACAAATAAGCACTCCAGTGAGGGTTTTTTATAACTACAGAGACCTCAGAACATAAAAATATGCTTAAGGATAAGCTATGGCTAGCTTCTTAAAAATGAGAAATATGCTTGCTTAGCAAATCCACTGATTAGAGTCATGTTTACACTTTTGCTTTCAGCTATTCTCACTTGTTTATTTAGACAACAGATGCCCTTTGGTCCAGATTCAAGAGCTACAGTGTCAACGTGTAACTCCTCACATCTCACATTGGGGAACACATCTTGCGCGCGCGCACACACACACACTTAGGATTTCTCAACACTTCCACCAAGGCATGAGGCAGTTTACAAAATGAAACAAATTGTCAAATAGTACAATTAGAAGGACAGAGGTCACTTAAAGGGAGCCAAGAGTGATGTTTCTAGAAGCAAGAGATGGGCTAATTGTCACCATTGGGCAGAGACATGGACCTGTGGTTACTGGCATGTTGGCTTTATGATCTAACACTGATTTTGTGTCTTCAGGCAAACTCTTCCCAGGAACTAAACTCTAGTATCACCTGGGTCCTTGTAGAGTGGACAATGTCTCCAGCCACAGCTTTGGACAAGGCGGAAATATACAGCTCAGGTAAGAAATTCTTGTCCCATCATTTAGAATTTCTGAGGCTATTGCCAACGATCTATGTACCCAGGGAAGTGGCGGAAGAGGTGGAGGCATCTTAATTGGAACTGCTGTTATCCTGCCTCTATGTGTTAGGTGTCCCCATGCTGACATCCTTGTGGGTACAGGTGAAGATGACTTTAAGGGCACAGTTCTCTGACAATGAAGAAGCTCTCTGCTCCAAAGTGACCTTATTGACATCGCTCCATAACTTCATCTCCAGCTCTCCAGACCACACATGACAGCCTTCTGATGTTTGTCCTTCTACCTTGCTACTGGTTGGGGTAATAAAAAGATGGCTCAAGATCAGACCCCACTGTCCCTTTGGCCACCAGAAACTCAAGAATCTTCCCTGTTCCTAAAGTAGGGGTGAGACTGCTCTACTCCTACGATTTCTTCCTAATTACCTTGCTCAAGAGGTCCAGAGAGCAGAGCAACAAATTCATAGTATAGTCAGGAATACCATACACCGGTGTCTTTTTCAGGTAACCAGTCTCTTGAGGCTCTTCTTACTTGGCTGGGGGAAAGGGGAGCAACCCCTTCCCTATATCCTATGGTAGGGCGTAACTTTGTACCTGGAAATTCAATCTCAAGGCCTCCAACAAATTCCACTGACTCCTTTTATATAGGCTGGTGGTAGGGAAGTGGTGGGGAGATGGTTGCATGAGCAAAGCTAGTTCTGCACCTCTAAGATGTGTCTGGCAGCTCTTTAGATTCTCTGTAGTATTTATCTCCTACTGTTCAGCATTCAAAGACAGTAGAAATAGTCTTGTTTAACAAGTCTTATTTAACAGTTCTATTGCATATGCCTGATTCCTCTCTGTATTAGTCCAGTTATCTGCCTCCCCTTCCAGACTGTGACCTCTTTGAAAGCAGGCATCGTGTCTTACCATCTAGCATCTAGAATATCTTAAACCATTTTCTGTCAAGTCAATTCCAACTCATAACGACCTCATGTGTGTAAGAGTGTAACTGTGCTCCATAGCATTTTTAACGGCTGGTTTTACAGAAGGAGATCCCATCAGGCCTTACTGAGGCCTGTCTGAGGATTGTCTGAGGCACCTCTGGGTAGACTTGAACCTTAGTGACAGCCAAACACGTTGGCACCACCCAGGGACTCCAGCATATCTTAAGGGCTTGATAAATATTTCAGTTAACAAACAATTTCAGATGGGGATTTCATTCCCCTTAAAATCTTTACTGCCAGCTTTCCTGGCTTTTCTGCTGCCAGTTCTGAAGAATTAATTATATAGATATTTCTGACATTGTTGAAAAGCTGAATCAGGAGAAACATGTCCTGAGGAAAGTCAGAGGCTGACTGTGTGGCACTCAAGGGACGTAGAGAGTAGCATGATCTGGCCTCGTCCCAAGTACTGTGCCAGGGGACTAGACTACTCTGGGAGTCTGTGCAAAGGAGGTCATTTTCTAATAGGTCAGTCTCCTTTTCTAGCTGTTAAATGGAATCAATAACAGCCTCAGGCTAAGCAAGAGATGACATTCTGTTGGAACTCGGGCCTAAGTGATTCCGCAGGGACTACAGGTTTGACTCCTGGTCAACGCACCTTGTGGCAGTCACTACCCATCTGTCAGTGGAGGCTTGCGTATTGCTCTGATGCTGAACAGGTTGCAGTGGAGCTTCCAGACTAAGAAGCCCTAGGAAGAAAGGCCTGGAGATTTACTTCTGAAAAAAAAAGTCAATGAAAACCCTATGGATCAAAACAGCCCAATCAGTGACTGATCATGGGGACGGTTCATGACCACTTAGAATGGTCAGATGTAGATCAGGAAAGTACAAAGCAACTATAGTCCTTCTAGAGGCAGGCTCAAAAAGGGTTCAGATGTTCCCTTTAAACCCTCATGGAAGTGCCAATTGTCACATGTTTCCAAAAAAGAATTTGACAATTGTTACCAAGAGCCTGAGTGATTACTACTAAGAGCCACATCTACTTTAGATCTATCAGTACCACTTCTAGGAATCCTTCCTAAAGAAATTAGCAGGAATGGGGCACATATGTATGTAAAAGGATGCTCATCTAAGTGTATTAATTAAATTACTGTATTAATTAAATACAGTAGATAAAGTATAGTAAATATATATAATAGGATAGCTGTTAGAAGTCACATTGTAGATCGATAGTTAATGAAACATGGAAATGTTCATGATAACACTAAGTGAAAAAAGCCAGTGCAAGATCTATTTGTATGGAAAATGTGTGGAAGAAGATAGAAAGAAATGTCAACAGTGCTTATCTCTGGGGAGCAGAGGCTTTATGGGTAGGTTTACTTTATTTCTTATACTTTTCTATTTTTTATATTTTCTTCAGTGAATGTGTACATCTTTTGCAATAAAAAAAATACATGATATTTTAAAGTGAAAGCAATAAGGTCCAGATGAGCAGCAGAATAAAGGAGAGTAGGCCCAGAAAGCCTTGGAGGGGGAGAGAAGGATTACCAAAAGGGATGGGATGGCTACTGTGTTTTGATGATAAGAGCATCATGTTTGGGTTGCAGTATTAAAGTGGGTTGAGTAACATACCAATTGCATGTGTTCACAGGAAGATTGTAGGAAAAAGAGACAGAAGGAGAGAGATGACAATAGTAATATTGGGTGAGGTTCCAGCTGAGGACATTTTTGGTGGACCAAAGTTATGTATATTTGTTAAGATATGTACTAGTTTTCTAGGGCTTTCATAGTAAATTACCACAAACTGGTGGCTGAAAACAATAGAAATTCATTCTCTCACAGTTCTGGAGGCTAGAAATTTGAAATCAGGGTTTCAACAGGGCCGTGCGCCTTCCAAGTTCTTTGGAGGAGAATCCTTCCTTGCCTTTTCTAGCTTCTAGTGGTTACTGGCATTCCTTGGCTTGCATCTGCATAACTGCAGTCTCTGCCTCCATCTTCACGTGGCCTTCTTTGTTGTGTCTCTATGTCCAAATTTTCCTCTTATGATGACATTAGTCATATTGGTTTGTTGCTGTTGTTAGGTGTTGTTGAGTCAGCCCCCAACTCATGGAGACCCCATACATAACAAAATGAAATGCTGCCTGGTCACGTGCCATCCCCATGATCAGTCATTGATTGGACTGTTGTGATCCATAGGGTTTTCATTGACTTTTTTTCAGAAGTAAATCTCCAGGCCTTTCTTCCCAGGGCATCTTAGTCTGGAAGCTCTACTACAACCTGTTCAGCATCACAGCAATACGCAAGCCTCCGTGACAGATGCGTAGTGACTGCCACAAGGTGCATTGACCAGGAATCAAACCTGGGTCTTCCTCATGTTTTTGTTGTTAGATGCTGTCAAGTTGGTTCCAACTCATAGCGACCCTATGTACAACAGAACAAAACACTACCTGGTCCTGCACCATCCTCATAATTTTTGTTGTGCTTGAGCACATTATTGCAGCTACTGTGTTAATCCATGTCTTGGTAAGGCACGTCTTAGTCTTCAAGGTGACATCTTTGCTTTTAACACTTTAAAGAGGTCTTTTGCAGCAGATTTGCCCAATGCAATGTGTCTTGATTTCTTGACTGTTGCTTCAATGAGTGTTGGTTCTGGATCCAAGTAAAATGAAATCCTTGACAACTTCAGTCTTTTCCCCATTCATCATGATGTTGCTTATTGATCCAGTTGCAGAGTTTTGTTTTCTTTGGTTGAAGTGCATTCCATACTGAAGGCTATGGCTTTTGATCTTCATTAGTAATGACTTCAAGTCCTCTTCACTTTCAGCAAGCAAGGTTGTGTCTTTTGCATATCGCAGGTTGTTAATGAGTCTTCCTCCAACCCTGATGCCCCGTTGTTCTTCATATAGTCTGGCTTCTCAGATTATTTGCTCAGCATACAGATTAAATAAGTATGGTGAAAGGAGACAACCCTGACATGAACCTTTCCTGAGTTTAAACCACGCAGCATCGCCTTGTTCTGTTCAAACTACTGCCTCTTGATCTATGCACAGGTTCCTCATGGCACAATAAAGTGTTCTGGGATTCCCATTCTTGATGTTATCCATAATTTGTTATGATCCACACAGTCAAATGCCTTTGCATAGTCAATAAAACACAATTAAATATCCTTCTGGTATTCTCTGCTTTCAGCCAGGATCTATCTGACATCAGCAATGATATCCCTGGTTCCACGTCCTCTTCTGAATCTGGGTAGAATTTCTGGCAGTTCCCTGTTGAGGTACTGCTGCAGCTGCTTTTGAATGATCTTCAGTAAAACTTTACTTGAGTGTGATATTAATGATATTGTTCAATAATTTCCACATTCGGTTGGATCACCTTTCTTAGGAATAGGCATAAATATGAATCTCTTCCAGTCAGTTGACTAGGTAGCTGTCTTCCAGATTTCTTGGCACAGATGAGTGAGCATTTCCAGCGCTGCATCTGTTTGCTGAAACATCTCAATTGGTATTCCATCAATTCCTGGAGCCTTGTTTTTCACCAATGCCTTCACTGCAGCTTGGACTTCTTCCTTCAGTACCATCGGTTCCTGATCATATGCTACCTCCTGAAATGGTTGAATGTCAACCAATTCTTTTTGATATAGTGACTCTGTGTATTCCTCCCATCTTCTTTTAATGTTTCCTACAATGTTCGTATTTTTCCCATAAAATCCTTCAGTATTGCAACTTAAAGTTTAATTTTTTTCTTCAGTTCTTTCAGCTTGAAAAACACCTAGTGTGTTCTTCCCTTTGGTTTTCTATCTTCAGGTCTTTGCATATTTCATTATAATACTTCACTTTGTCTTCTCAAGCTGCCCTTTGGAACCTTCTGTTTAGCTCTTTTACTTCATTTCTTCCATTTGCTTTAGCTACTTGATATTCAAGAGCAAGTTTCAGAGTCTCTTCTGACATCCATTTTGGTCTTTTCTTTTTTTCCTGTCTTTTCAATGACCTCTAGCTTTCTTCATATATGATGTAGTTGATGTCATTCCACAACTCATCTGGTCTTTGGTCATTCATGTTCAACGCATCAAATCTGTTTTTGAGATGGTCTCTAACTTCAGATGGGCTATATTCAAGGTGGTACTTTGGCTCTTGTGGGCTTCTCCTGATTTTCTTCAGCATCAGTTTGAACTTGTATATGAGCAATTGATGGTCTGGTTCTGCAGTCAGCCCCTAGCCTCGTTCTGACTGATGATATTGAGCTTTTCCATCTTCTCTTTCCGCAGATGTAGTTGATTCGATTCCTGTGTATTCCATCTGGAGAGCTCCACGTGTATAGTCACCATTTATGGTGTTGAAAAACGGTTTTTGTCATGAAGAAGTCACTGGTCTTGTAAAATTCTGTCATTTGGTATCTGGCATTGTTTCTATCACCAAGGCCATATTTTATAACTACCAACCCTTCTTCATTTTCAGCTTCTGAATTCCAATCACCAGTAATTATCAATGCATCCTGATTGCACGTTTGATCAATTTCAGGCTGCAGAATTTGGTAAAAATCTTCAATTTCTTCACCTTTGGCCTTAGTGGGTGGTGCATAAATTTGAATAATAGTCATATTAACTGTCTTCCTGGTAGGTGCATGGATGTTATCCCATCACTCACAGGGTTGTACTTCAAGATAGATCTTGAAGTGTTCTTTTTGACAATGAATGCAAACCATTCTTCCTCTTCAAATAGCAGACCATATGATTGTCCTATTCAAAACGGCCAATACCAGTCCATTTCAGCTTGCTGATACCTACAATATCGATGTTTATGCACTCCAATTTCCCTAGATTCGTACTTTGTACATCCCATGTTCCAATTATTAATGGATATTTGCAACTGTTTCTTCTCATTTTGAGTTGCGCCACATCAGCAAATGAAGGTCCTGAAAGCTTGACTCCATCTATGTCGTTAAGGTTGACTCTACTTTGAGGAGGCAGCTTTTCTGCAGTTGTCGTTTTGAGAGCTTTTCAATATGAGGAGCTTATTTCTGGCACTATATCAGACAATGTTCTGCTGCTATTTATAAGGTTTTTGCTGGCTAATTCTTTTCAAAAGTAGCCCACCAGTCTTTCTTCCTAGTCTGTCTTAGTCTGGAAGCTTAGCTGAAACCTGCCCTCCATGGGTGACCCTGTTAGTATTTGAATACCGGTGGTGTAGCTTCCAGCATCACAGCAACACGCAAGCCCCCACAGTACAACAAACTGACAGACACATAGGATGGGGGTCTCCCGCATGAAAAGCAAGAATTTTACCATTGAACCACATACAGGTAGTCCCCAACTTACAACTGGATTCCGTTCAGATGACTCTGTCCTAAGTCTGTTCTGATGCAAGTCGAATACCTCATTTTGTTTGTTTTCATTATTATTGCCTTCTATTGTCAGTATCTTTATAAGCCTAATCTCTGTTTGTCCTTGGGGGTTGAAAACATTATATACAAACTTACAGATATATTTTAATCCATGCATAAAAAATACAGAAGTCATAAAAATTTACTCTGACAATGAAGAGTTAGGTGACCCTGGCTTTTTGTCAATTATGGTAATTGTGGAAGGTTCTGGATCATCTGGGTTATCCCTGGGAATGAGGATGGCATTCTAGTCAGAAAATTAGTGAGCGTTGTCTGTATGGTCTTTTTCTTTTTTTTCTTCATATATTTCACAGTAACATCTCACTGCTTCCTGAATCTGCCTCTGGACTTCAGCAAAGCAATCAGCAATTGGGTCCACATTTTCAAGCAACTGAAGCCCTTCATTTAGTTTAGAAAAAACTCCAGCTAATCCTTTACTGTAAAAATTTTTGACAATTTCTCTCCTTCTTTTTGTCCTTCCTCTTCCTCATTATTTCTTTCTTCTCCAGCATTTGTTTCCTCATCAACATCCATTAAGTCCTAATCTGTCAGTTCTCTTTCTTCCTGATCTATGAGCTGTTCCACATCAGTGATGTAAAGTTCTAAATTCAGTGTTCTTGTCATATGGATATTTCCATCAAGCTCGTCCATAATATTACCCTGATAGAATGATTGGAGCATGTTCACATAACCCAGCAATTTTTTCCATATCCCCTGTGTCTTGGTTATCTAGTGCTGCTATAACAGAAATACTACAAGTGGATGGATGGCTTTAACAAAGAGAAATTTATTCTTTCACAGTTTAGTAGGCTAGACGTCTGGCGGAAGGTCTTTGTCATCAGTCTTCCCATGGTAGAGGAACTTCTCAGCGTGGGAACCTGGAGCCCAGAGGACGTGCTCTGCTCCCAGTGTTGCTTCTTTCTTGGCGGTATGAGGTCTCTCTGGTTGCATCTCCCTATTATATCTCAAAAGAGAATGGCTTAAAACACAATCCAATCTTGGAGATTGAGTCCCACCTCATTTACACGACTGCTACTAATCCCATCTCATCAACATCATAGAGATAGGATTTACAACACATAGGAAAATCACATCAGACAATAAAATGGTAGGCAATCACACAATACTGGGAATCATGACCTAGTCAAATTGATACACATATTTTGGGGACGCAATTCAATCCATTACACACTGTATGCATTTTCCTGTGACTTCCTCTCAGGAAGATGCAATCTTCCAGATACACCGATGGTCGGAAGTTGGGGACTACCTGTATTGAACTTAGGTCCTTATGCTGGATTTAGGCCTACCCTAATTTTTTTTTTTTTAACTCAATATGAGTCAGAATCGATATATGACCTCATCTTAATTTGATTATATCTGTAAAGACTCTCCAAATAAGGTAACATTCACAGGTTCTGGGTGCTCGTGAATTTTTGGACACTCTACAACCCAGTTTTTTTTTTCTTATATAACCCAGTACAATACATATGTGCAGATTTCGTAGGACTTAAGAGCTTGGAGTCTTACTTGGGTTCAAATTGCAGTTCTTTTACCCAGCCACATGACCTTGGCAAATAACTTAATCTCTCTCCATTGCTCAATTCATCATCATCTAAACTACCCAGCCATCTATGAAAGCGATATTATTATTTCCACTTTGTAGATAAGAAAACTGAGATATAGTGCAATTAAGCGAGTCACTCAAAGTATACAAATATATAAAGACAGGGAGTTTTCCTATTCAAAGTCCAGGGCTCTCCCTAAAGCACTGCAGATAGATTCAGAAAAGGCTCTGTAGGTTTGTTTTTTTTTTAAATATGAACTTAGATTAACTGCCTGCATTAAAATACTGGCCCTCCCACTTACTAGTTTCATAATCTTCTGCAATTTTTTTCATCTTCCTGAGTCACAGTATTTATTTTTGTAAAATGAGAATTATATCATCTGTCTTGAAGGTAATTCATTCCACGAATATTTACTGAATGATGACCATGTACCAGAGGTGTTTGAGATTCATTACTAAGCAAAAGTGCAAAGGCCCTGATGCAAGAATATATTTCGCATGTTTAAAGGATAGCTTAAACTTCAGTAAAAGGGAAGGATTTAAAGTATAGACAAACATCTTGGCCAGAAATTTGAAAGGAGGAGGATTTCCACGGACTAAAAAGAACATTTCCAGCTAAACTCATCCTTTTGGGGTTAGAATAGGAGAGTAATACTTGAGAGAGATCTGGGCTCTCAGAGCAAAGAGGAACAGCACGCTACTACTTCGGTACCTCTTTTCCAGGGGGTTCATTTGTGGGAAGACACAAGAAGATGCCCATGCCCTGAGAATAGTGTGATAAATCACTAGAGCATAAGGGAATGACTTCTGCTGTTGTGGTTATCTCAAGAGGACTGTCAACAGATGAATCAATGATAAGATTCCTGCCATGTCCCCTTGTGTTTCAACAATTCATGCTAACCCTGACGTTCTGGCAAGGGGCCACTTTAAAGGCCCCAATTAAATTATCTTTCTGTACTAGAGAGACTGAGCTTCAAAATGCAAAAGTATTTAGTTATAAAAAATAAAATTTTTGCATACCCAATTTTGAAGTCAGTATTCACATACTTAATTTAAAACTCAACAAATATTAGCTGTCGTTATTACTGTTTCTTGTACAGTAAGGTAAAAAGGTAATATCCAACATTTTCTGTAGAAGAGCACACCAAAATGTGTACTCCCTCTTCTATGGTATAGAACTTACCCGGAATATAGCTGCCTGGCAAGAGATTGCATTTCCCAGAGGCCCTTGCATCTTGATGGGACCAAGTGATTTGTTTCCACCAATAGATTGTGAGTGGAAGTGGTATGTGGCCTTTCCAGACCAAGATGTCTTCTCTTTTCTCATTTCCCACCTAAATTGTAAAGGACTCTGAGGCTCTGGAGAAACTAATACAAAATGGAATGCAACTGATCTCCTGAATGTCTCCTGGAACACCTACCCTCTGACCAGTAATGCCAGCACTGGACTGTTATGTGAGTGAGAAATAAATGTCTCTCGTGCAAACTATTAATATTTAGGGACTTCATTTTTTAGCAGTTCGTATTTTCCTAAAACAAAATCCCCTCCTCAAGCCACAAAATGACACAAAAAGACAAATATTGTATGATCCCACTTACACGAAATATCTAGAAGAGGCAAATGCGTACAGAAAATAGATTAGTGGTTGCCATGGGCTAGGAGGAGGAGGTGTTTTGTTGTTGTTATTAGATTCAGTCAAGTTGGTTCTGACTCATAGTGACCCTATCTATGTACAACAAAGCAAAACACTGCTCTGTCCTGTGCCACCCTCAAAACAGTTGCTATGTTGTAGCCTATTGTTGCAGCCACTGTGACAATCCATCTCATTGAGGGTCTTCCTCTTTTTGCTGACTGTCTACTTTACCAAGCATAATGTCCTTCTCCGGGGACTGGACATTCCTGATAACATGTCCAAAGTACATGAGACGAAGTATCACCATCCTCGCTTCCAGGAGCCCTCTGGGGGAGGAGGTAATGGGGAATTAATGCTTAACTGGGCACAGAGTTTCTGTTTAGGGTAATGAAAAAGTTTTGAAACAAATAGTGGTAATGATTGCAGAGCACTGTGAATATAATTAATGCCACTGATCAAGCACTTAAAAATGGTTAAAATGGCAAATTTCATGTTATATATATTTTCCCACAGTTACAAAATTTAGAAAATGACCCAAGCAAGAGGCAATGTCTAGGTTTAAAGAAGCTGACTCCTGAAATAATAATTCACCTTGTGATAAGGTGGAGACTTGATGCTTGATTAATTAGAGGTCATCTAGGGTAGAATTCTTCCTGAAATAGCACTGCATAAAGGCTTGTGTTAATGGCTCAAAGTAGAAAATCATGTGGAGATAATCTTTAGGCTTAACACCAAGGTCCCAAGTTTTATGCAAAAGGGATCAGCTCATCAGAGGGGATCCAAGTTGTAGCCAGTTGTCTCAGCCTGCTCCCAGTCCCAAGCCCTTGTTCATGCTGGAAGGCCTCCTTATTTATTATAGGCATCACTCCTGTTGGAAAGTGTTAATAAGCTTGATTTTTTTTTCAAGGAGGTGTGAATTGATGGATTCTATTTCTTTATATGAGTGTAATGTCACATAAAGAGAGTTGCCTAGTGGCATGGGTCCTGAAGCCAATGTGAGCTTATCCTTCACAAGTCCACAATAACTGCCACCTGTAATTCAGAAACTTGATTATTGTTTTTCCTGTTAAACCACACGAGCGCAATGTTTTCCTTAGCTAAATGTTTCCCTTGCCATAAACCTACCCTCAACAGGAAACTTTGACATACTTAGGGCTGGATCCTGTGGTTATTGAAGCCCAAAGAACTTCAGTGACTTACCCAAGGTCATTAATGTGGTAGAGGTGAAGTCAAAACTAGCATCCAGAGCTCTGAAATTTATTTGCCATTAAAATATTCACCATAGACAGTGATTGCCTATCAAAGATTCTCTACAGGGGAAGATTAAAAATGAGACTGTACCAAGCCCTTATTTCAATTCAAAGCTACCAAATTGAATGCTCAAATTAGTGCTGATTCTAACTAGGGCTGCAAATTCTTCATTAAGCTGAATGAAGTATTACAAATCAGTTGAGAGCATCAATAGAGGGATGCATACATAAATTGTGGTATATTGGCACATGCAATACTATAATGCAATAGAATGAACAAATTCCAACAACACGTGACCGCATGGATGAATTTGAATTGACACATTTGAATTGTGGTGTTGATGAAGAATATAAAATATACAGTGGACTGCCAGAAGAATGAACAAATCAGTCTTAGAAGAAATTATAACTGGAATGCTCCTTAGAAGCAAGGACAGTGAGGCTTCATCTTTGAACACATCATCAGAAAAGACCAGTCGCTAGAGAAGAACATCATGTTTGGTAAAATAGAAAGTCAGTGAAAATGAGGAAAACCTTCAATGAGACAGATTGACACAGGGGCTCAAACGTATCAACAATCATGGAGATGGCGAAGGACCGGGAGATGTTTCATTCTATCGCACATGGGGTTGCCACGAGTCAGAGCTGACTCGGTGGCAACTATCAACAATAAATGTTGACCAAAAGAAGCCAGCAAAAAAAGTACATGATGTGTGATTTCCTTAAATAAAATTCAAAACCAGGCCAAATTAATTTATGGTGTATACTCAGAATAGTGCTTACCGTTGCAGGTTGGGTAGTGACCAGAAGAAGGTACAAGGGGCTCCTGAAGAACGGATAAATAATGCTCTACTTTTTTGTCTGGGTTCTGGTTCCCCAGGTGTGTTCACCTTGTGAAAATTTCATCATACCACACACTTAAGCTTAGTGTACTTTTCTACATATGTTTCTTTAATAAAATGTTTATTTAAAGAGTCCCATAGAGACCCCTCAGAGTTTAGAGATCCTAGGTTTAAAACAAACAACGAAGTACCTTATTCCTCTGAGACTTTAAAAAAAAAACCGATCTTGGACTTCGGTCATACAGAGCTAATTAAATTCAATCAGACTAAAACAGTTTTATGAAAGCAGAGTTTGGACAGATTTATTGGTGATTAGGCTCCTCTTGCTCTCTTTTCCTACCTCTTTAAGTTTTCATTTATAAGTAAGCATACCAATTTTAAAGCGATGGCTAAGATTTGGAGCTGGTCTGTGTCCCATAGGTAATGATATGGAAGTAAATCCAGACCTTGACTGACTCTATTAAGCAGTCATGGCTGTTATATACCCAAGAGAGTCAACCCTGCACTTAAAAAATTATCTCCAATTCCCCAGTGGGAAGGCAAAGTGACCAAGGCTTGGGCCTCAACCCATTGCTTCCATTGTGCTTCTCATTCGCTTCTGTTCTAGTGACACAACTGAGTCACAATTGATATGTGTAAATACGTTAAAACCGAGATGTTTCTCTACCACCACCACCAGCAGCATCTCCATCACTACGCTGTACCGTTGAAGTCATTTTTACTTGCTGCTGTGAATGTAAAACCAAACAAACCAAACTCACTGCCATCAAGTCAATTCTGACTCATAGCAACCCTACGGGACAGAGTAGGACTGCCTCGTAGGGTTTCCAAGGCCGTATATCTTTATAGAAGCGGACTACCACATCCTTCTCCCGAGAAGCGGCTCATGGGTTCCAACTGACCATTTGGTTAGTAGCTGAGCACTTTAACCACTGTACCACCAGGGCTCCTCATTGTGAATTTATGTTCTGGTTATTATTGCTGCATAACAAATTGCTCCAAAACTTAAAAACTTCATTCATGTTATTTTGCTCTTGAATTCGTGGGACAGGAATGGTCCAACTGGGAAGTTACGTCTTGGGTCCCTTATGCAGTTGAGTAGGCTGTTGGCTGGGGCTGTAATCATCTGGAGGCTGGACTGGGGTAGACATCTAAGATGGTTTCACTCACATGGCTGGCAGGTGGTGCAGGCTGTGCGCTGGGCTCTGCTAGGGCTGACAACTGGAGAGCTTACAATTGCCTTGTCAGCATGGGGGACCTCATGGTGGTCAATTTTCTCACGTGGTGCCTGGCTTCCGACTTCCCACATAGTGAGTATTCCCTAAACCCAGGGAAAGCTGCGTGTTTTTTGTTTTTTTTTTTTCTGACTGCCTCAGATGTCAGGCAGCATCATTTCTGCTACATATTGTTGGGTAAAAGCAAGCTACTAACCTGTCCAAATTCAAGGGGAGGTGATCAGTTCCCCATTTCTCAATGGGAGAAATATCAAAGAATTTTCAGCCATATTTTTTAATCTGCCACACTGTGTGACCAGTGCAATAATCAAATTAAATTTAATCGGTTGCCTTCCTTATACCAGTGTTCCCTGGAGTCTCACCCAGTCACTACTTGACTAAGCAAGTAGTCCTGGAAATGTAAATCAGATTACCCCACTAAATTTATTGTCAAAGAAGTGGCGAGGTGCTCCCATTTAATGAGAACAGGTTTCTGTAGCCTTTCTTCCTCCAGTTCTATAAACCAAACCAAGCCCATTGCCATCAAGTTGATTCCGACTCATAACAGCCCTATAGGACAGAGTAGAACTGCACCATAGGGTTTCCAAGGAGCAGCTGGTGGATTCAAACTGCCAACCTTTTGTTTAGCAGCTGAGCTCTTAACCACTGTGCCACCAGGGCTCCTACAATTCTATAGGAGAGACATTATTATCCAGCCGTTGGTTTCCAACAAACAGAAACCCAGAAGGGCTCACAGTCACCTAGCTGTTAAGATGCAGGGCCAGTCAGACACAAAAGGACAAATAGTGTGCAATCCCACTTATTTGAAATACCTAGAATAGGCAAATGCAGAGAACGCAAAGTTCATTAGTGGTTACCAGGGACAGGAGGAAGGGGGAAGAGGGAGTTACTGCTTAAGGGGCTTTGAGTCCCTGTTAAGGGTGATGAAAACTTTGAGAGACAGTAGTGATGGTTGCATAATATGGCAAACGTAACTAACGTCTCTGAGTTGGGCACATGGAAATGGTTTAAGAAACAAAAGTTTTATTATATATATTGTTTTTTCACCACACACACACAGAAGAAAAATACAAAAAAAAATTACAGGGCGAAAATTCAAACTTATGTTTTCTGACTCGAACTCCAATATTTACGAATACATCTCTGATAGTTTAGAGTTTAAATGAGCTTCAGTCATCTCAGTAACATAGTCTGCACCAAGTACCCGGATGCATTGGAGATGAGTATATCTTGCACCCTTGCACTGCATCCTGGGATATTCTGACCTGTTTGTTTAAGCTGGACACTGTGCTAGCACCAATTTGCTGCTCTTTTGAGCAGAGAAAATGGAATCAACAACCTTGAGATTCTTAGAGCTGAAGCAGAACCATGAACCCAGAAGAGGAGGAGATTTTATTCTGGGCGCAGAATATCTTTATCAACCGCTTGGCCGAGGAATTGGGGATTAGAATGGCAAGTGAAATGAAGCGAGGTGGAGTTGCTAAAGGCTCAAGGGACCAGACTGGAATTCAGTATGATCCTGGGCAAAGTAAAAAGACAGCTTGTTAGAAAAGAGATAAAATGCAGTGAGAACAAATATAGGATGGCTCATCTCATGAAAATCTGCATAGCCACAAAGGTGGGTAAAACGGTAGACACTAATTAGCATCATGTGCTGGGTGGGAGTCAGCAACAGACACTTCCAGTGTGAGAGCTCATGGGAACGATTCGAAGGCATTAGCTCAATATATGGGGGGCTTTCTCTGACTCCCTCAAACTAGATCACCTTCCCCTGGCAACACATATTCACAGTCCCTTTATGTTTTCTTTTTATTGTTATAATTTTTAAAATTTTGGCATGATTATTTGATTAATATCTTCTTCCTACTAGGTGGTAGTTCCATGAAAGCAAGGTCTGCATCTATTCCCATTATATTTCCAGTGCCTACAATACCTAGTATTATATATAATACCTAATATATACATACATATATATATATATAATAACCGGCATCTTCTCATTATCACTGAATGAATAAATTAATTTTAGCATGAGAATAATGCAGTTCAGGAGTCAGCAAGCTATAGCCCACTGACCAAATTTGACCCACCGCCTGGTTTATACAGCCTGTGAGCTAAGAATGGATTTTACATTTTTAAATGGTTGGGAAAAAAATTAAAATAAGCCAGAAGAACTAGATGGTGCCTGGCTACAACTGATGACTGCCCTAACAGGGAACATAACAGAGAACCCCTGAGGGAGCAGGAGAGCAGTGAGATACAGACCTCAAATTCTTGTAAAAAGGCCAGACTTAATTGTCTGACTGAGTCTAGAAGGACCCAGGAGGTCATGGTCCCCAGACCTTCTGTTAGCCCAAGACAGGAGCCATTCCCAAAGCCAACTCTTCAGACAGGGATTGGACTGGACGGGTTTAGTGGGTATGCGATAGAAAATGATACTGGTGAAGAGTGAGCCTTCTTGGATCAAGTAGACACAAAAGATTATGTGGGCAGCTTCTGTCCGGAGGGGAGACGAGAGGGCAGAGGGGGTTAGAAGCTGGCCAAATGGACACGAAAATAGAGAGTGGAGGGAAGGAGTGTGCTGTCTCATTAGGGGGAGAGCAACTAGGACTATACAGCAAGGTGTATATAAATTTTTGTATGAAAGACTGACTTGATTTGTAAATTTTCACTTAAAGCACAATAAAAATTTTTTTAAAATAAAAATAATATTTTGTGACATATGATGCATGAAATTCTGAGTGTCTATTTATGAAGTTGCATTTGAACACAGCCACACCCGTTTGTGTACCCATCGTCTATGGCTGCTTTCACGCTGAAATAGCTGAGTTAAGTATTTGCAGCAGAGACGACGTGGCTCACAAAGCATAAAATATTTACTGTCTGGCCCCTTACAGAAAACAGTTTGCCGATCCCTGGTGTTAATGGTCTGGTGTCTATCATGGGGGCATATTCCTAATGCTCTTGACTGAAATCAAATGGCTAGAGTAATTTTGTGCGTTAAGACATAAAAATGGCCTCTATTTTGTAATAGGATGAAGATTATAAATAAAGAAAATACTCAGGTCTCCAGAACTGAATGAATAAATTAATACTAGAATAAAAAGTAGAGTTTGGCAAGACTATGAGCTGTGGAAACATGCAGAGTTAAGTTCAAATGCTGCTTTTCCATCTAGACATGTAATCTTAGGCAAAATAATCCTCTAAGTTCAACTAGTCCTTCTGTAAAATGGGAACAAAATTATCTCCCTCATGGGATGATGTGGAGATTAAATTAGATGTGATCAACACCATTTGGGGGTGTTTGTCAATCCAAAAATCCTTTCTCTGAGAATTCTTCTCCCGACTCTAGGGACAGCCCATACAGTCTTTCCCACCTTCCTGCTTCTGACCCAATTAGTTGAACAAAGCATGGGCAACTTATGCAGGGTTTATACTGAGCCAATTGGATTCTTTTCCCTGAACTATTGAAAATGGAACATAGAAACTCTAGTTAGTCCAGTTGACACACTTAAACTGGGGCCATCTGTTTGCGCCAGAAGCCAATGACTTGATGTCTGGGATTTGTTTCAGAATGATTCTGCAATAAAACAAAAAAATCAAATCAAATTAAAAAAAACTAAATAAAAAAAGAAAGAGATAAAGAACGTTTGACAAAATCTTAGTAAGTGATGGGGATATGGTAGTTCACTGTACTTTTCACTCTACTTTCTGTATATTAGTTGGTTTGCAGAGAGAGCAAAATGAGTCCACAGCAAAATATTTATATAGGGAGAATGAAAGTAGTCCCTTGCTGTTGGGATGGGAGCCCTTCTAAATCTCTTCTGCATGGCAGCCGACATACCCTGCTCAGGATCAGTTCCTAGAGAAGGACATTGTGCTTGGTAAAGTACAGGATCAGGGGAAACAAGGAAGACCCTCAATGAGATGGATTGAAACAGTGGCTGCAACAATGCGCTCAAGCAAAACAATTGTAAGCATGGCGCAGGACCAGGCAGTGTTTCGTTCTGAGGTACACAGGGTCACTATGAGTCAGAACCAACTGGACGGCACCTAACAACAAAACCGACAATCTTTACAGAAGCAGACTGCCACATCTTTCTCCGAAAGAGCAGCTGGTGGGTTCAAACCACCAACATTTTGGTTAGTAGCCAAGTTCTTAACCACTATGCTACCAGGGCTCCTGCTACATTTGCTGCAGCCTCCTTTATTCAGAATACTCTAGCAGCTGAGGGATGAGACTGGGAAAGGGAACAACTACACAGAGAGGTGGGCAACTGCAATCCCATAAAACCAGAGCTTCCGAACTTGAGCAACAAGTCAAGCAAGTCTTAGGGATTGTGCTGCCATAAAATGGCACTTCATACCCAAATTGACATAGCAAGTTCCTAAGTGCACACTCCCAGATATCAGAGCCCCTCGTACAGTTGTGTAGGGTTAGGATATACGCAGAATTTAAAAGGCTAGAACAGCAGGGAAGGGGCCAGAAATTTCCCCTGCTACAGATTAGTCAGGGAAGTAGCCTGACAGCTTGAGGAAGCCACTAATGCTAACAACTTTCCATTTCCTAGTTTTATTCACTTGGGCACAATCTGACCTGTTCGCCCTTGGTTCAGAAAGATATTCAGGCACAAATCCCTCTTTTAAAACTAGCTCTAAGGACTTCAGTCTCTTGCCACAGATACATCCTGACTGAAACAATACGTAAAGTTCCTGGTGCGTAATTGTTCAACAATGTAATGGTTATTATTTTTTTAATTGTTAATTGGCATTATTGCTATCAAAGCCAATAGCCATCATATGTATACATGCACACTGCAGTATGTAGGGCATGAAATGACTTGATGTCTGGGATTCGTTTCAGAATGATTTGGCAATAAAACGAAAAAATCAAATCAAATTAAAAAAAACTAAACAAAAAAAGAAAGAGATAAAGAAAGTTTGATAAAATCTTAGTAAGTGATGGGGATATGGTAGTTCACTGTACTTTTATATTAGAAAAAAAAAATTTAATTTAGAGCCCAAAGAATTAAATTTTAAATATGTGAAGTTGCTTAGACAACAGACGAGAACATAACTCTAAAACACGTACTCATCATGCAGGCTGCAAATAAAGCTTTAGAATGCTTTGTTCTTTCAAAATAAAAAAAAAAAAAAAAAAACAAGATCACTCTCCTGGACGATATGAGTGGCCCCAAGACAGGGAGATGGAACAAATGACATGTTAAGATCTTCCCCTTCCAACTTTTCAGCTCTCTGCAACTTTATTAGAGATTGAAACGTTTCTCCCTAAAGAGACAGCAAGATATCTTCTTTCCCAAGAATATCTGGAAACCTGTCAGGGGTCCGGAATGTGCCAAATACTGCAATATTTCTTTAAATATCAAAAGGGGGGAAAGATCACATTATAGATTTCTTCTCTTTTCAATACAGAATGCTAGTGGGGATGAGTTATTTGATGCTCCATGTTTTCATGGGAGAAATGGGAGCCCACGGGTTCTCATCCCCTGTGGCCCACAAATAAGTCCCTAGAAGCCCTCTTGGCTACCCTGACCACTTCCTTTGGTAAGCACGGAAAAGCCCTGGCTGAATGCAGTCCAATAGCTCCATAAATGGGGCTTGTCCAGTTTGAATAAATGTGCAAGATAAAATCTAGATATGGCCTGGTCTAAGCCAGAGAGTGTATCACTTCACAGCTGCAGATTTGAGGATGAGAAAGGGACACACAAGAAGGAAAGAACAGAAAACAGAGATGCCAACTGAACTCAGAATCCTCTTTAAGATCTAGAGGCTGCAGGAGGAGGAGCCACTGGCAGGGGGAGTCGCTGGCCCTGTCCACCCGGAGAGGGAATGATCTCCAAGATCAGCAGTAAGAGTGAGCAGAGGATGAGAGGAGGGACCAGGTGCCCCCAGCTCACTTTATTCTGCTACCTCGTGACTGTGGCTTGAAACTCCAAACACCTGCTCATTCAGGTGGGGGAATTGCCAATGAGAAAAGGAATTCTACTTGAAGAAATGGTGTTCCCAGAGGCAAATCAACAGAAGGACTGGATAACTAAAACCCACCCTAAAGCAAGGAGCAAAGCAGCAGTCAGCACACTCAGCATGGAACCTATTATATGGTGGGCACTCTGTCACGGATTGAATAGTTTCTCCAAAAAATATGTGTATCAAATTTGGCTACGCCACGATTCCTGCTATTGTGTGATTGTCCACCATTTTGTCATCTGATGTGATTTTCCTATGTGTTGTAAATCCCATCACTATGTTAATGAGATGGATTAGCAGAAGTTAGGTTGATGAGATCTGCAAGATTAGATTGTGTCTTAAGCCAATCTCTTTTGGGATATAAAAGAAGTGAGCAGAGAGACTTGAAGGCCTTATACCTGACAAGAAACAAGAGCCAGGATAATAGCGCACCCTTTGGACCCAAGGACCCTGCACTGAGAAGCTCCTCAGCCAGGGGAAGATTGATGACACGGTCCTTCCTCCAGAGTCAACAGAGAGAGAAAGCCTTCCCCTGGAGCTGATGCCCTGGATTTGGATTTGTTGCCTTCTAGACTGTGAGCGAATAAATTTTTCTTTGGTAAAGCCATCCACTCATGGTATTTCTGTTATAGCAGCACTAGATGACTAAGACAAACTCAATAAGTTCTTTCATTGGTTGGAAAAAAACTCTGAGTGTCTGCTGAGTGCTCTGCGCTAGGAAATTCATCACTGAAGGAAATAGACATGGTCTCTGCCCTCATGGAGTGTAGAGTCTGCTGGAAAGAGGGCATAGCCACACAGATAAACATACGAACACAAATTGTGGTAACCAGAGAAAACACTGACGTAGAGGGGCTTTGAAGGTCCCTAGGTGGCACAAGTGATTTGTGCTGTACTACTAACTGAAAGGTTGGTAGTTTGAACTCACCCAACAGTACCACAGAAGAAAGGCCTGGCAATCTGCTTCCTTTCAGATTATAGCCAAGAAAACCCTGTGGAGCAGTACCACTCTGTAATACACAGGGTCCCCATGAGTTAGAATTGACTCAACGACAACTGGTTTTGTCTGGTTTTTGGTAGAGCGGCTTGGGGGTTAAGCGTGTTGTGCTTAGCGCCACAAAATGGCAGGATAGCATGGCAATTAGGAGTTTAGGCTCTAGAAAGAAACTCTCTGGGTTCAAATCCCAGTTCTACCACTCCCTACCTAGGTGACCCCAGGAGGCTATTTAACCTCTCTGTTTCTCTATAAAATCAGTGATGACAACATGAGACTCTACCACGTAGGATTGTGGGAGGATGAAGGGAGTTTTTGGACATAAAGTGAATCTGAGATCCAGCCTCAGCCCAGCTCTGTGCCCCAGGAAGCCCGTCTTCAGTGACTGCACAATCTGGCTCCCTTACCCTATGGAGTTGCCAAGCTCTCCTGTCTGGTGGTCCTCTCCTAGAACCCTCACTGGCTTTATAACCATGGCCTCTCCTTGATCCTTCAAGCCATAACTGTTTCCCTGCTATTGCTAAGCATGGCAACAGCCCCTTCACTAAACACTCTTCACTAAACACTCTTCAAACACCCCATGTAACTTCCCACTGCAGCGCTGACCAGCACCACCTTAAAACAATGCCTGCACTTGATAAGCGCTCAATAAACAGAAGGTAATATTACCCAGGAGTCTCTGAGTGATGCAAATGGTTAAGGCACTTGGCTGCTAACCACAAGTCCACCCAAGAGAACCTCTAAGGAAAAGCCTGGCGATCTACTTTCATAAATTTACAACCATTGAAAATCCTACGGAATGCAGGTGTTCTCTGAAACACATCACCATGAGTCAGAATTGACTGGACAGAAACGGCTTCAATATTAACTGAGACTCCCTGGGTGGTGCAAACAGTTAACGTGCTCGACTACTAACCGAAAGGTTGAACATTTCAGTCCATCCGGAGGTCCTTCAGAAGACAGACCTCGCAATCTACTTCCAAAAAATTAGCCATTGAAAACCCTATATAGCACAGTTTTACTGTGACCCAGTCCGAGTCGGAGTCAACTTGACGGCAACTAGTTTAATATTACCCAAGTCAGTCTCTGGGATTTATACTGTTTCATAGAAAATGTTTATGACCCTCACAATGAGAAGATATTGAGGAGGGGTAGCCCCACTTTTTGCAAGTTCTGTAGGAAAACCATCAAAAGATTAAAAACAACAACTTAGGATCCAATGAAATGCTAACATAAAGTGGCCATACATGTGTTACCCAATAATACTTTTGATCATTCTCAGCCTTTCCTTGTGTTCAGGGGTCATAATGTCATCTTAAGAAATAAAAATGCCAGAGGCTTTTTGATGAGGAGGACAAGGGGGAGAATTTTCTGCAAGAGAATCCCAGCCAAATTCAAAGTTGTTATTTACCCACTTAACACAGAAACTCTCGTCTGAGCTCCTCATGATCTAATCCGTTAAGCCTTCTGCTGGCGCTGGAAACAACGTTAAGCTTCGGGATCAGGCCCTTTGGTTTTTATAATCCATCGGAATTTGAAGATGATAAATTTGGGGAGAGCCTGAAAGTTCCTAACGTGTAATTGGAGCCCAAAGGGGAAATAATTAGGGTAGAGTCATGCAACTCCATCAGCTCTTTGGGAAGGCTCTGAATTATAGAAGCCCCTCACTGCAGCTCCCCTCCTCTGCATGCCCCACTTTGCTATGGAACAAGAACAGAGGCAGAGGCAGTGAAAAGGAAGATGTGTCCAATATGACTACTTATTAGCATCTGCTGTGAGAGGTCTGGTGGGGAAAGAAGCCACAAATGAGGAGGAGGAATCAGCAACAGATTTTAACTTAGTCTATCCCAGCCACCCACCCCCTCCCATCCTTGGCCATCTTTGCCAAAGATAACTGGCAGCTACGTACAACAGAGAGCACATCTGATCTAATTAATAAGATTTTGGGGTGCAGGTTTGTCCTAATTTATGGTGGCTTGGGCTTGAATGTTGATAGTAAGAGGGTGAACAAGAAGTGTCTTTGATTTCAGCTAAACCTGTCACTATAAATAGGGCATCTATTAAAAGAACGGACTTCTGTGGGATCTTTGAGCAATGCTTATGAAAAGTTTTAGCAAAATCTTAAAAAATCAATTCTCATTTCTCTAGTTGTCAGAGGCACTAACCTGAATTTCCCATTAAACCCACACCAAGAAGAGAGCCTGTGAACAGCTGGAGGGGCACAATTTAGGGGACAGTAGCAGAAAATCACTGGGTCTTTCTTCCCAGGTGCCTTTAGATGGACTTGAACCTCCAACTTTTAAGTTAGCAGCTGAACATGTTAATTATTGGCACAATTAGTAAGCATTATACCACATCAAACCCGTTGCCATTGAGTTCAACTCAGGATGACCTGTGTGTTATACATAGAGCAGAACTGAGACCCATAGGGTTTCCTTGGCCGTAATCTTTATGGGATCGGATTACCAGGCGTTTCTTCCACAACATTGCTGGGTAGGTTAGAGCCTCTAACTTTTCTATTAGTAGATGAGTGCAAACCGTTTGCACCACCCGGGGAAATTCTACAGATGAAATTCAGAGCCTGTCAACATGACTTTGAGGAACACGCTTTTCAGCAATTTGCCTTGGGCATTCCAGGACAAGTTGTATGCAGAGGATGGGCTTATTTTACTACAGTAAGTTCAATTTCTCTCCTACTTGGAGCAGTAGATCAAGGAGAAGGTCCAGGCCACCCGGGATGGGAGCCAAAAGGGGAATGAGAGAGCTCCAAACAACCTTGCTCTTCTACATATGGTGAGTTCTGCATAATTCAGTGAAGCATTCTTAAAATAAAAGCAGAGCCTAGACTCCAAAATAACGAATGAATCTTAAAAACACCTTCCTTGGGCAATGTCTGTACACTTTGACAGAAATGCTTCCAGTACAGGTTTCCTTCCAACCGGTTGACAGCAGATGTCCTTGTTTGCGGTCTCTTCAGGAAGCCTAACGCTTGTGCCTTCTGCTGATCTTGCCACCGAGCGGACAGACTTCATCGACTCGTTTGATTGAACGTTAAGATTGGAAGGTTTCCTGGAAAGTTCCTGCGCAGAGCATGTGGGTACAGCCGCACTTCCAGAAACCAGTGGGCTTAGAAGGAAGAAGTGAATATTGCTAAGTATAGGTTCTTGAAACAATCAGTTTTATGCCACTGGGAGGGAGCAGGATGCATAGGTGTAGGAAACAGTGCTTAGGTATGCTGAGGAGGCCTTGCCGGGGTAGCATCTGGTCCGTAAGAACTCATCTATGTATCTATGCCCTTAAATGTCCTTCACTATACCTCACCACTCTACTTCAGGTTTTGCTTGACCTGGGCTAGTAATCGATTTCCTCTGTTACTGCTTCATCTTCAGTATCTTCCACCTGGGCCTGCTTCTCTACTGCCTTCTTTCTAACACTCACACCACTCCAGCACTGGTGTTTCAGAGAAATCCCACAACCCATCCTGACCCTGATTCCTCCCACTGTTCTCTTCATCTGAAGGCCAAGAAAGAGTTCTCAAAGTCTCTCTGAACTCTGCTGACAGAGAACGAGTGTACTCTGCAAACTAAGAACCACATGGAAAGGAAAATACCACTCAGTGAGCTTTTCTTTCCTGACTGTATCAGTTAATTAGCTTGCAATTACATGGGTTGGCAACTTGGGCTTGGCTCAGCTGGGTGGTTCTTCTAGGCTCTACTGGATTTGGTTTAGATATCTGTAGAGTGGTACTGATAGACAGCAAATCACGTCAACTGGCAACTGGCTGGTCTGAGATGGCCTCACTCAAATATTTACTTGTCAAGTCACTGTTGACTGAGGTGATGGAAGTGAAAGAATTATTTATCTTTCATCTTCCAACAGGCTAACCTGGGCTTGTTCATATGGAAACTCGATACAATTCGGAGAGAGAGTAGAAGCACGCAAGACCTCTTGAAATCTTCACTCAGAATTAGCACACTGTCATTTCCACTGTTTTCTTTTGGCCAAAGAAAGTCACAAGGCCAGCCCAGTACCAAAGATTGAGGGAGTAGATGCTACCTTTTGATATGAGTTGCTGAAAAGGAAGGTGGATACAGTAATGCAGAATGAGACCCTTTTTACAATCTACTACATTACTCAGAGCTGAAATCCATTAACTTAGAAACAGAACCTACTGGTCAAATACAGTTCCCTTTTCTCACCCTGTGAGCTGCACACTCTGCCATTTGAGCCTGTAGGAGAAGTCAGGGTACCTAACACAATTCCATCTGTATAAATCAGCAAAATGGGGATCAGAAATAATTGCCTGATTTTTCAAAAGGTGGTGTTTCTGATTAATGATCTCACAGGGCAAGGAAAGCTGTAGACCAGGCCATATATTTGTAAACACAACTCCTGGGTCGGCCAACACAAAACCTTGGTGTGTAAGGACTTTTTTTCACCACACTCACAAAATTGTCTTTGTCTATCATTTGCCCTTACTGAATACAGCATTTAATGTTATAGCCATTTTGATCAGATTTCTATATTCTCCATCTTGCCCTTTAGGGTCAGCTCTGCAATGCCTGCATCTTTACCAAAACTGGATATGCAGGGACCTATGGTCATCCAGTCTAGATTGAAGTTGGGGACAGAACAGAGGCAGCCTTTCAGGCCTGTCAAGGTTTTGGTCGTGTTCATAGTGTTCCCAGGACTGGCAAATGATATTTTCCAAAAGCCATCTAGAATGAAGGATGTGGGGGAGTGTATAATCAATTTTTATAACATCTTCATCTATACCAGTGATTCTTCTCCTTCGACATGCTGATTTGGATGGGTCTGGTCCTTCTGTATCAGGACCAGAACCCTATACTCACAGTGTCCCAAACAGCATCCTTCATCCCATGACTGGTTCTCCCTATATTTCCATTCTATGCCATGCTTCCTTCATTGCTACAGGGTTTATCCTGACTGTACAGGTTACCATACCAGATAATATCTGATTGAGGCCCCCAGGTTATTTTTTATTGTAAGCAGTGTAACATCTACCCTATAAGCAAATATCTACTTCTTCTCTACATACTTACTGTCTACTGCAGGAGAGAAAGGAATAATCAGACACTAGAACACTCCTTCACCAATTCTTTTTTTGTACAACGACTCTCGGAAGAAGTACAACCAGAATGTTCCTTAGAAGCAAGGATGGCCAGACTTCATCTCACATACTTCGGACATGTTATCAGGAGGGTGCAGTCCCTGGAGAAGGACATCATGCTTGGTAAAACAGGGGGTTGGCGAAAAACAGGAAGACCCTCAATGAGATGGACTGACATAGTGGCTGCAAAAATGGGGTCCAACATAGCAATGATTGTGAGAATGGTGTAGGATCAGGCAGTGTTTTGTTCTGTTGTACATAGGGTCACTATGAGTCAGAATCAACTCCAGGGCACCTAACAACAATGGAATACTCACAATCATAGAATACTAACCTCTGTCACATACAAATTCTGTGAAGTAACTGCAATCCTAACTCCACGCAAAACACTCCTTCATTCCGTTTGGAGGTTTACCCCAATTACCCCATCCTACCAGTGTTTCCTGATGCCGGCCTCAAATTCTACCCCCTAGTTGAAAGATAAAGACACCTAGCTGAGCTTCTAGCCTCCTTTAATAAGACATGTTCATTAGAAAGGTGCTTCTAACTCTCAGTGGCCCTAATGAACCCCTGCACATAGGGTACCACCTGTGCTCTCTACCTACCATCTCTGCACCAGATTACATTTGAGACACTGAAGGATTGCTACATAGGACTCTTCTCCACCTTCCATGGCCCTACCCATTGGCTTCTGCGTACTTTGTTTCAAATGGCCTGTCTGTAGCTCTATTCATAGGGCAGCCTTTGGGCTACTAGAGGTGCCTGACCCAGTCATCCCAAGAGCTTTTAGCCTCTAAGAGTTTACAACCCCTCTCCTTGCCCACTGTGGCCATTAGCCTAGGACAGACTTAATGGAATGGGAAAGTCCAGCTCCCTTCCATCAGGTAGGGACAAACTCTGAGGTGTGTGTATCTTATTCTCCTTTGCAATCCTGCAGGAGCAAGCCAGGGCTGGGACCTCGCCTGAAATCACATCTTCACCTGGCTTCTTCTCCTTCCCTGTCCTGCACCCTTCACTCCCCTTCTGCTTTCTCATTCACTTCCTTTTTAAAAGATCATTGAGCACGAGTCCTTTTCTTGGACTCTGTTTCTGAGGAACCTGACGTAAGAGAGAGGAAACCAGATGAATCCACTTGGGCTATGGTGGATCCCTTAAAAAACAACCCATTACCATCAAGTCATTTCCTACTCATGGCAATCCCTTGGGTGTCAGAGTAGAACTGTGCTCCACAGGGTTTTCGATGGCTGATTTTTTGGAAGTATATCACCAGGCTTTTCTTCCATAGCACTGCTGGGTAGATTCAAACAGCCTACCTGGTGCCACTGGGCAAAATTGAACTGCCAAACTTTTGGTTCGTAGCTGAGAGCAAACCATTTGTGCGACCCAGGAATCTTATAGTGGATCCCTACTGGCGCTCTAGCCATCAAAGTCCTTTATAGCCAGGGTGGGTTAAGAGTCCAAAGTTGCCCCACTTCAATACCTGTTACTGTCAATCAGCTTTCTACCCCATCTACCCAGTAAAATCAGTCTCCTAGATGAGTCTTGAGGTGTGTGACTTCTTAGAGGAAACATCTTGGCCCACAGCCTCACAAACCATAGCTTATTGCATGATCCTCGTCCAAAGTAGCCCATCACTTGGCATCTCAGCAGCCTGTGTGGCCCAGCCTAATAATATAGAGTGGGCCAATGAGATGCCCTTCTTGGGAATCTGAATTTGTAAACCAACAGACTTAGGCAGTGAGTGGCAAAGCCGGCACTGAAAGACTCGAGCCCATGTTTCAATGATGAATAGGCTCAGGGAGATCATGATGGGTGCCCCGTGGGACCCATTTATTTGACCGAGCATCATGTCATGCTTTCTACTCCACCCTTCCTGGGCATGTGACACATATAAGACACGCAATCAAAGGTACCATTCTGTGCTGCTCTCATGAAATAATCTAAACAGCCCTGTGCTCTTTTCTCTTCCAGGCTGCATTGTCTTTTCTGTGGGAGAGATTTTAAAGGGCGCTTTTGGGGAATATTCACACATCCAGAGTGCTCTTTGTTTCAAGACAATGTTAGGTGAGCAGAGCAGCCTTGAACTAAGAATCTCAATTGTAAAATAGCATAAACTTGTCCACCGTTGGAGAGGAGGACTGCAGGATGGGAATGGAGGGTGATCCCAGTCCTGCTTCCACTGCATAGACCTGTCTTGCGATTCTTTGCTCCTTGCCTAACAGAGGGGCCAGTGTGAGGGAGAGCAGGCAAGGTGGGTGGAATGCTGTCACCACATCTGTTCTTCTCCTCTTTCCCTCAAGGCTTAAAATATACTTTACAAATGGCAGAAAACAAAGCCTAAAAATTTACTCATTTGAAACAATGGATGTAAGAGTATTTTCTCTAGTTACAGGCATCCTGGGTTTAATCAAACAACTTGTTTAAGTCGTTTTACTGAAATTCAAATTTAACTGGCTTTTTGTATCTTTGGAAACTCTGGTGGTGTAGTGATTAAGAGCTACAGCTGCTAACAAAAGGTCAGCAGTCCGAATCCACCAAGTACTTCTTAGAAACCTTATGGGGCAGTCCTACTCTGTTCTGTAGGGTTGCTATGAGTCAGAATTGACTCGATGGCAATGGTTTTTTTTTGTTTGGTATGTACCTTTATTTGCTAAATCTGGTAGCCCTAGTTAGAAGCAAAGTTTGCTTTCTATTATTCTGAACTACAATATTTTTATGCAAATACCCATGCATATTCTATGTTTTTTACCAACCTCGCACCCCTCTTGCATTATTTTCGTAAGCATGCTATGCCAATTATTTTTTACTTGTTGCTGACTTCCATTTCTATTTCCAATTATGTGGAAACTTCACTTAAGTTAGGTATTATCAATTTTAATTAATAGAAATAAATGCACGGTTTTGATTGTTTATTACCAATTACTGGGAAGCTACCAAACTCAGTCTGAGACTTTTTTTTTTAACCATGGCTTATACCTTTGTTATACAATTATGATCAAAAGTAACATTTTGGACTATTTTTATATGCATAAGTGGGAGGTTAAAGAAAATGAACAGAATGAAAGAAAATGAACAGGACGATATGGTTTATCAGTGATATGGGAAGATACCTGAATGAGACCGAAATTTACTTCTGGAAATGTCATGAGACATGCGTGGTATATGCATGGGTGTGCTAGGCCAGAATGATTTTACTTAATTCCATCATCTCCATGCATTATATATGTAGGGGCGTTATTTACATGGGGGCACTATTTGTAAAAAAATACGGTAATGGATTTTAAATTCTGTTCAAGAAACCCTGGGGTTTTGTAGATACTTTAGAAGGGTGCTGAGAGGACAAAAGAGAAGACTAACAGACATATCCCCCCTTTATCTGCAAAAAAAAAAATGTCGCCATCGAGTCAATTCCAACTCATGCTAACTCAGTGTATTACAGAGTAGAACTGCTTCATAAGGTTTTCTTGGCTGTAATCTTTAGGGAAGCAGGTCACCAGGGTTTTTCTCCTCAGTGCCAGTGGGTGGGTTTGAACCACCAACCTTTAGGTTTGTAGCTGAGCACAAACTGTTTGTGCCAATACAGCAACTCCTTTTTCATTTATTTTATACACCAAAATTTCCTATATATGTCCATTTGAGAAAAAAGAAATTCTCTTGATTTAAAAACAAAAAAATTAGTCAGCAACAAAAAAAAAATAAGTTTGCACCACTGTTTTTCTTTTCACACTAATATAACTTCTGGGGGTTGTTTGTTTGTTTGTTTTTTCAAAAACATTACCTTTGTCTTTCTCACCCTTGATAGTCTCCAACTCTCTCTCCACCCTAATAAACCCACCGAAGACAGGTTTGTTAGCTTGGAAGCCTCCAAAAGAAGGGTTTGCAAATTCCAGCCTACATGCAGCTTCAGTTTTAACAAATAAAGCCTGAGGGAGTGGAGCACTTCCCACTCATTTGTGTATTTTCTACAGCTGTCTTCTCTCTACCAAGTTGCAACAGAGACTGTTAGCCCAGACAGCCAAACGTGTTTACTATCAGGCCCTTTACAAAAAAACTTTGTCAACTCCTAATGTAGAAGAATCTGCTTTTGATGACAGATGGTGTGACTTAGAAACAAGTTATGAAGATTTTTCTGAGGTTTAAAAAGAGGCGGATTGATTTTCTGCGAAAACTGTTGATTATGTCACTTGGAAAAATTGTCACATAAAATAGCAAAGCTATCAGATGAAGCATTTCTATTGAAGATTCAGTCACATGGATCGTTGCTCATAATGACCTATAATTCCAGGGAGATGAAGTTTTCACTGGGACAATGTCTATCAATATTTTCTGCACTGTTCGTGGCTCTTAAAAGTCAGTCGCAAATCTCATGCCAAGCAGAAACCTGGTAATTTCATCCCCAACTCTAGATCACTCTCCGAGAGTTTGGTTGTCTAACAAATGGCAAGGATCAGCAGTGTTAGAATTCCAGACATGACATTCAAGGCCATCGGACACTTAACAATAATCTAACAGGGTTTAGGTTGATAATCCCAGGATTAGCACTAGGAATTTTAACACAGCTACTGTGTCTTTGAAGTCACATTTTAGTGACACCTTAGTCTACCTTTATGGAAAGTCGTCCATAAACCAATTATTTACAGCTTGACTCTGGAGAACCCAGTTCATCATTGCTACCTCGTTTAGCATTTTAAGCAGTTATTTTCTGCAGCCTCCCAGATTCTCCCTGAATAATCAATAGCCACAATTATTCTAGCCATGAGGATCGCAGGGGGAGTAAGACAATTTAGAAAAAAAATGTTCTTCTCTGAAAGCTGAAATCTATATACCTAATAACTATAAAAATCAGACTGTCAGCCTAGCTGGTACATTTATCAGTGACATTACTTTCTTTTGCTTTTTATTTATTTATACTTCTCAGTTTCTCAAATTAATATGGATTACTTGTGATTTAAAAAATTAGTGCCTTAAGAAAAAATCAGACTGTCCATCTAGCTGGTACATTTATCAGTGACATTACTTTCTTTTGCTTTTTATTTGTACTTTTTAGTTTCTCAAATTAATGTGGATTACTTGTGATTTAAAAAATTAATGCCTAAAGAAACTAAGAAAAAATCAGGCTCTCCATCTAGCTGGTACATTTATCAGTGACGTTACTTTCTTTTGCTTTTTATTTATTTATACTTTTTAGTTTCTCGAATTAATATGGATTACTTGTGATTTAAAAAATTAATCCCTAAACAAGCTAAGAACATATTTTTTTATGTAATTTAGTTTTTTATTGTGGTCTGTATAACAAAAAAATTACCGTTTCAGTATTACTGCATGTACAATTAAGTGACATTAATTACTTTCAGTATATTGTGCAAATTTTCCATCACCCTTAGCAGAAGATCAGTGCCCCCCTAACAATGACTTTCTCCCAGCCCCATCCAGCCTCCTGGTAAGCACTAGTAGACTTTGGTCTCTAGACATCTGCCTATGCTGGACATTTCATGTAAGTGGGATCCTATAACATGGGTCCCTGTATGTCTGGCTTATTTCACTCAGCATAGTGTTTTCAAGGTCCATCCGTGGTGTAGCATGTATCAGGGCTTCATTTTTCTCTATAGCAGAGTAATACTCCATTGTATGCGTATACCACATTTTGCTTTTCCCTTCATTTGCTGATGGACATTTAGGTTGTTTCTACCGTTTGGCTATTATGAATAGCGCTGCAGTGAACACTGGTGCACCTAAGAATGTATTTTAAAAGAAACATGTTGTTGTTATTTTTAGGTGCTGTGGAGTTGGCTCCAACTCCTGTAAAACAGAACAAAATGTTACCTGATCGTGAGCCATTGTCACAGCCGTTGCTGTTTGAAACTATTGTTGCAGCCCCCGCGTCCATCCATCTCATGGATGGTCTCCTTCTTTTTTGCTGACCCTCTACTTTACCAAGTGTGATGTCTCCAACTATTGGTCCCTCCTGATGACACGTCCAAAGTAAACAAGATGAAGTCTCACCATCCTGGCTTCTAAGGAGCATCCTGGCTGTATCCTCCAAGAAAGATTTTTTGTTCTTCTGGCAGTCCATATATATTCAACATTCTTCTCAAACACCACAATTCAAATGTGTCAATTCTTCTTCAGTCTTCCTTTTTCATTTTCCAGCTTTCACGTGCCTGTAAGGTGATCGAGAATACCGTGTCTTGGGTCAGGCGTACTTATGTCATCAAAGTGACATCTTTCTTTCTAACATTTTAAAGAAGTCTTTTGCAGCAGATTTCCCCAGAGCAATAAATCATTTGATTTCCTGATTGCTGCTTCCTTGGGCATTGATGGTTGATCCAAGAAGAATAAAATCCTTGACAACTTCAATGAGTTCTCCATTTATCACGATGTTGTTTATTGGTCTAGTTGTAAGGATTATTTTCACTTTTATCAGTCAGTACTTCAAGTCCTCTTAATTTTCAGCAAGGAAGGTTTTGTCATCTGCATTATCTCAGGTTGTTAATGAATCTTCCTCCAATCCCAATGCCGCATTCTTCTTCGCTGAACTTCTTACATTATTTTCTCAGCATATATATTGAGTAGGTTAGGTGAAAGAATACAACCTTGCTGCACACCTTTTTCAACTTCAAACCACACACTATCGCCTTGTTCTGTTCAAACGACTGCCTCTTGATCCAAAAGAAGGATGCTATGATGTAATTTTAGAACCGCATGTAACGCATAAGAGTAGTCGTGTTCACTGGAACATTAATGTTTGAGCTGTCATTATAGTTCAGACTTCCTTCCTTTGGAGCCTTGAAAATAACTACATTCATAGCATGTTTCAAAATATAAAACATTTATTATAAATAAAGAAGAGAGTTTCTTTAAACCGTGTGTGATTTTCACAAAAACATGCCAGAAGCCACCTCTATAGGAATGGCTATGCCTTTGGTCTAAACAAAAAACAAGAATCAGTCATTTTACAGACTTTGTTAATGTGCTCAATGTTTTGAATGGACAGACCAGTTAGGAAGGCCACTGAGCACCATCTTGTTTGAGTAGTGTTACCTACAGTAACCTGGGTATTGTCTGCCTTTGTGATTCATTCAGGATTGGCGTTGGTTCAGAGACGCCGCCTCAAGATGAGGCAAATTGACCTTTGTCCAGCGCTTAAAGAATAATTTCCCCCGAGGGCTACAGTAAGATGCGGATGGATTTTCAGATAGAAGCTGGGAAGAAGTTGCCCCTGGAGACATAAGGAGGCTGGGTGTTTTCCAGACAGAATCTTCACTTGCTTTCTTTAAAAGACATGGCAAGAGAACACAACAGAGAATCCCTGGAGGAGCAGGAGAAAAGTGGGATTCAGAACTCAAATTCTAGTAAAAAGACCAGACATAATGGTCTGACTGAGAGTGGAGGGACCCCAGAGGACAGGGCCCCTGGACTCTCCATTAGCTCAAAACCATTCCCGAAGCCAGCTCTTCAGACAAAGATTAGACTGGACTATAAGACTTAAAACGATACTGGTGAGGAGTGTGCTTCTCAGCTCAAGTAGACACCTGAGACTATATGGGCAACTCCTGTCCAGAGGCGAGATGACAAGGCCAGGGGGACAGAACCTGGCTGAATGGACACGGGAAATACAGGATGGAGGGCAGGAGAATGCTGTCACATTGTAGGGAGAGCAACGAGGGTCACATAACAATGTGTGTATAAGTTTTTGTGTGAGAAACTGACTTGAATTATAAACTTTTACTTAAGAAAAAAAAGACAAGGAAAGAAATAACTGGCTTGTGAGAATCACTACTGGAAGTGGAAGGATGGTTCAACTAGTGGCTAGAGGGAAAAAAATGTGGAAGCAAATAGTTAAGCACTAGGGCTCAAATCTGGGTGAGATTACCTCTGCCAGGGGGTGAAGGCACTGCTGTGGATAAGCGTTAGCCAGAGTAGGTGAAGGGGGACATGAGCTGGAGGGCCGGGAAGATTCTTTGAGGCCTGAATCCACCTGTGCTTAGACACCTCTTCCTCCTTAGATACCTGAACAGAAAACAGCAGTCTGAAAGCCAAGGACTTTCCGGTCACAATCTGCATGAAATGTGCTTATGACAGACGGCAATGTATGCACTAAGCCCAGGAAACAATTTACAGGCAAATGAACTGTTCTGAGCCCTGGTAGCCACAAGCTGCCTTGGTCATTCTGACAGAGCTTTGAAGATCCTGCACACAGGTTACATGGAGTTTGCCAGTTGTCACTGGAAGACTGGAGCAGAGAGAGAAGGAAAATGTCTCAGACACGCTGTTCGCGTCAGGAAAGGAGGGACAAAAGGCTGCCCTGAGGAGACTTGGGAAAGTGACATTTCCTCAAGCCAGAGGACATCGTGAAGTGACTTTCCAAAACACTGGATTAAATTGGCCTGGTTGTTTATCTTCTTCAGCTCTCTTTAGGAAAAAAAAAAAAAAAAGTCCATCTGGATCTTAATACCAATACGGACAGCTTCTGAGGCTATGATAAACATTAAAAATTTGTTTGGGATAACAGAAAACAGCACACCACACATTGATTTGTAGACCCCGATTTTTCCATATAGTCAGTTCTCAGCCTAAGTGCTCACAGGCTGACCTGTCAACTTCAGCTTCTCAGAACTCTGCTCTTAGAGAAAAAATTCAGGAAACAACTTTTTTTTTTTTTTTTTTAATTGCTGTTAAGTGAAAATTTCTCAAGATACTGTACATCATGAGTTTGGATGCAAAATTTAAAGGTGTTTTTGTAAGGCAGCATTTTGCTGACATCCCAGAATCTGGGTGGTGAGACTATTTTGTCAAGATGTAAAGTGTTTTTTCCTTTTTTCCCTTTCCAAAAAAACTGGAGGTGTTCTGAGGCAATAGTTCTTAAAAGTGTGGTTCCCTGACCAGCAGCATCAGCAGCACCTAGCAATTTGTTAGAAGTGCAAATTCCCAGACCTCACCCCAGACCTACTCAATCAGAAACTCTAGCGGTGTTGGGGCCCAGTAATCTGTGTTATAAAAAGTCCTCCAGCTAATTCTAATGCACCCTGAAGTTTGAGAAATACTATTTTGAGGAAAGCAGAAGGTGGGCTCTCTTTGGTATGAGTTTAGAATTAAGTTCAGCTCCTAATAAAAGACTTCCAAAATTACAGTAACTCAAACAAGGTGGAAGTTCATTCCTGTAAGATATACAAGAAGTTTAGAGGTAGATGTCCAGTGCTAGTATCAAGGCACCATGGTACTAGACGGAGACTAAGTTATTTCTATTTTTTCTGCTCTGCCATCCTTAGTTTATGGCTTCCAATCTCAAGATGGCTTCATGGTTTAAAACAGCTGCTGGAGCACCAACCATAACATCTCTATTTCAGGCAAGAAGCTGAAAGAAAGGGAGAAAAACAAGTAGGGTCCACTCCAGTTGTTTCTGTTCCCCTAAAGCAACTTCCCACTAGTCTGACCCAACAATTCCCACTTATATTCTTTGGCCACCCATAACAGTTAAAAGTGGCTTGGAAATACAGGCATTTATTTTGGATTGAATTTTCTGTTACTGGTAGGCAACTTGTTATTCTGCCACCACAGTTCCGGTCCCACTACCCTATATACATAATTCCAGCTATTCTAGCAAGACTTAGTCATTGCTTTGTGTTAAGCGTTTCTAAGACCCTTATGTCCTCACAAAAGATCAAATGATTATGGCTGCATTTTATGAATTTTATGAAAGAATATTAAATTATATATTCAGAATTTTATAAATTAATTTACATTTCACAGTTGAAGAAACCATGGCCCAGAGAGGTAGCTTTTATTTTATTTCCCATGGAGGACAGAGCTGTTTAACAACAGACCTGGGACACTAGAATCTGAGATAGATTAGAATAGATTTAAGATTTCCCAAAACATATTCTGAAGCAGTAAGACTCCATAGAAAAAGAACTCCAGGGTCAAGTGTTACCAGTCAATACAGCAAAGAATCTAGAACCCACTATAATTAAAAAATAATAGTAATAATATAAGACTATTTTTCTCAGAAAGGATATTTACATACTTGTTTAAAAAAAAAAAAAAACCAAACCCATTGCCATCAAGTCCACTCTAACTCATAGTGACCCTAGAGGGCAGAGGAGAACTGCCCCAGAGGGTTTCCAAGGAGCAGCTGGTGGATTCAAACTGCCAACCTTTTGGTTAGCAGCCGAGCACTTAACCACTGTGCCACCAGAGCTCCTACATACTTACAGACATACTATTTACCATTTAGAGTGAGTTCTTGGAACAATAATTAAATAGTTGCCCTGAGAGTAAATTTTATTTTAAATTCTTAAGAATTGTTTCAGAATTCCTGAGGCCCCCTGGGACTGTTTCAGGTTCTACTCATGGAACACAGACAATCAATCATGCTCCCTATATTCTCAGCAGGAGGGCTATGGGAAGACTGCAGAGAGGAGCAGGGATGAGAAGGAAGAGAAAGCGGTAAAGAAAAGCAAAGTGTGCCTGCCTCCAGGTGATTTTTGACTTAAGAACCCTGATTAACTTAAGCATTAATTAAACCATTTCCAGATTTTATACAGTCTGAAAGTAGGCCACCTTCATCAACACCAGGTCACTCAAGGTGATTGCAGGATGATTGCAATTGCCATGTCTAAAGGCCACTTGACATTCAAGGGTGTCTCCCTGCATGGTAGCCGAAGTAACTGCACTCATTAAATGTTGGTTCACTCCCTTCCTCACTATGGCCTCTTGCCAAGGCAGCTGCAGCTCTCTGGCAGCTGTTTAAATAATCAGCTAGAACGATAAGGCCAGGGCTGCCCTTTTGTTATTTCCTTGGGACTCTGTGCTCAGGAAAAAGCACGCTTGGACATATGGGTGTGGTGAGGACAGGGCTACAATGGAAATCAAAAGTGGGAAGGAAGGGAGCCACCCCAGGAACTTCACCTGAATGAGGTGACAAGTTACCAATGCACTGGGTGGGAATCACCAAGGTCTTTGGGAATTTTATTTTCAAGAGTGGAAACCAACAGCTGTCCACAGTGGTCGTGTCCATCAAAAGTTTAAAAAAGAAAATGACATCAATATACATGGAAGGGATTAAACCAAACAGGATGTGATTTCTAAGAGAAAGAACGGCATCAGGGGAATGTCAATGTTAGATACCATGGATGTTGTTGGTGCCCACCCAGACCCCCTTACTAGGCTGTGGTGAGGGTTGGCTGCTAACAGAGAAGGTCTGCTTCTCCAGAGAATTGCCCTGGGCTGACCAGGAATCAGTTGGCCCAGATGTACCACCCCGTCCTGATAGCAGCCCATGGACAATGACTAGCTGACACTGGGGTATAAAATGCTGCCCCCGTTGTCTCAAGGTGAGACAACTCTGTGGTGTGATTCATGTTCCAAAGCTCCCTGTGGATAAGGCCAAGGCTAGACTTTCCCTAAGGCCACATGGCCCATATCCTTGCTCTCATGGCTGCCCCCTGCTCCTTGCCTCACTCTACTTTTAATGAGAGCTGCCTCAAAAAACCACGCACACTCAAACCCTTGTCTCAAGCTCTGCTTCTGGAGAACCCAACCTAAAACAGTCACTGATTCCAGAAATTCTTTATGAGCTAGCTTAAATCCCTCTGCTTTATAGTTAAAGACCTCTCGCTACTTTTTGCTTCTTGTCTGTGGTGTTCTGTGGTGTAACTCAGTGTTAAGAATTCAAAGAATGTCTTTTACTAGGGTTGTATTTCTGCATTCTTGTGTGTAGCCTAGTAATCTGCACCCGAAATGGCCAGTGGTTTCCCTGTTGGATCACTAACTTCCTGAGTCACTCTACATCTACTTCAGTCTAGACTGTACCCAAGATGGTGGGGAAGGCAGTGCCACCAGGGTGGGGAAATAAAAATACACTGCATCTTCCTAAGCATCAACACCTTTTTGTTAAAGAAACATCAATATATCGTGGAAGAGGGTGCAAAATTCACTTGAATTTCTAATATGAAACAAGAGACTTTAAAGAAATTGTGGGCTTTCTATGAGCTGCTTCTGGTTCTGCCCAGAAGGATTCTGGATGGCGCCTGGAGAGATCTAATGAGCATTCTTTCTGAATCATGGCAGTGAGAAAATTGCAAGGAACATAGATAGGTCTATATCTTTGAGACAAAATAAGGAGCCCCTAAGTGGTAGTTTCCTAAAACTGAGCTTCTGAAATTTTAATGGCACAGAAATCACCTGGGGGTGATTCTCATACAGCTTGGCTGTGGTGGGTTTTAGGTTTCTGCATTTCCAATAAGCTCCCGAGCAATCCCTAAGTGGCCGGACCTAAACCACCCTGAATACCAAGGCCCTAGAGCCCTGCTTCCCACCCGTTCTTCCATTGGGTTTCAAAATATGGATTTTCCCAGCATGCAGGCGGGAGTAGGGTGAGGAGGGGGTGAACATCCTGCTCCAGAGCATGCGTCCTATGACTTAGGGCCCTGGTGATAGCCAGGCAAGATCCTGGAAGGATCTCTGGTGCTAGCCCCACCCTTCCTGGGAGAGCCAGGTTGTAGCCATGCCCTTATTCCGGTTTATAAGCCTGGGATGTGCAATTGTCCTTGGACAAAGACCCCACTGAGCAAACCAGAGGTCAGTTCCTCAGTTGTTTCCCTGTGTGCTAAGCTGCTGTTCAGCTAGTATACCCCAGGAAGATGGACCAGTTTTGAGACTTGAAATCCTTTCCTCCCCAATAGTCAACAAACACTGTCTTGAATCCCCAGAGTGCCCGTTCACTCCCCACCCCCCCAGCTACCCAGGCCCCTCTGATGCAGCAACAGAAGACCTGCCACTCTGGGCCTGCTGTAGACCTCCTCCAGCACCACAGTTTGCCCACGTTAAAGTTGCAGAAATGGAAAGAAGGACATTACCATCTAGAAGGACATTACTATTCTTTTATTTGTTTATTTATTTATTTTTTTAAAAATTGAGATAAAATTCACATAAAATAAAATTTACCATTTTAAAGTGTATGATTCAGTGGAATTTAGGGTTTACCACTATGTTGTGCAACCAACACCTCTACCTAGTTCCAAGGCATTTTCATCATCCCAAAAGGAAACCCCATTCTCACTAAGTAGTCACTCCTCATTCCCTGTCAACCCCTAGGCTGCTTGCTGTCTATTCTGGATGTCTCATATGAATGGAATCATGCAATATGTGGCCTTTTGTGCCTGGCCTCTTTCACTTAAGATAATGGTTTCAAGGTTCAACATGTCGTAGCATATATTGGTGCTTCATTCCTTTTTATGGCTGAATAATATTCCATTGTATGGACATACCATATTTTGTTTATCCAGTTATCAGTTGATGGCTGTTTGGGTTGTTTCCACATTTCAGCTCTTGTGAATAGGGTAATACATTCTTGAAACTCCTCTCAGAGCCATTTTTGATCCACAGAGGAGAAAGTTCTCTCTCCTCCCAGAATCAGTCTTGTTTCTCAGATTTGACCAGAACTAATTTTGGGCAGTTTGAAACAATTCACTTAATGCAATTTTGTACCATTAGAGATTTCAATCCAATAGCCTGTGGGCATTGAAGGCAGTTTCAATAATGGTTGAGCAATAGCAAGTGGTTGGAATAAGGAGCCTGCATCCCGCCACTGGATCTGATTGACACTGTGTCTCCAGTTGAAGGGCCCCTTTGCCTCCATCATACTCAAAGTTTTGTTATATTTCTTTATATATATACCTAAGTGCCCCCCTCCCCAAATCAGGCCATGCAACAAGCTCTCGGTTGCAATTTGTTTATTTGGGAGGTGATGTCAAGAAGAACGAGTGAGTGGCCGAGTGCAAAAGGAGTGGAGGAAAGGTAGTAAACAGTGCAGTAATGAGCAGATTCACCTGGGTACTTGGAGCTTAATTCTCCTGGGAACACTCCCCAGAATTATCCCCTGAAGGATGAGGAAACTGGGATATTTATCCACCAACATCTGTTCTTCACTGGTTGCAAGTTCTAAACCAAAGCCAAACCGGATACCACCTGGTCGATTCTGATTCATGGTCACCCCATGTGTGTCAGAGTAGAACTGCACTCCACAGGGTTTTCAATGGCCAAGCTTTCTTCCAAGATACCTCTGGGTAGACTTGAATCATCAGCCTTTCAGTTAGTAACCAAGCACTTCAGTTTGCATTACCCAGGGACTCCAAGTTGCTCCTGGGTGGGGGCGGGGGGCATTAAATCACTGGATCATCCAGGCCTAGAATTCCAAACTTGAGCACATGCCTCTGACCAAGGAAATCCCTCAGGCTGAGAGAGTAGCAGGTACTCAAGTAGGAATCTATCAGCATGTATAGCATTGTCCCCCAAAGTTGCAGTGGACTTCAGGAGGAGTCACAGAGAAAAGCGCAGCAACAGCATCTGCTACAATGCTAACCTTGGGGCACCAAGGAGCAGGGAGAGAGGAGCTGAGGGAGAAGAGGGGGGCATCATTCATGCCAAGGAGGACTGGACCCAACCATCAGAGAAACTTCTTAGAGAAGGCGAGGCCCTTACTGGACCTTGAAGGGTGAGGAGGGAGGAAGTGGGGATTATTGTCCAGGGAGAGCTGCCTGAAGCAAAAGCACCAAGAAAACAACTAGTTTTCATTCAGAGGTTACCACTGACCATTCTAAGGGATAAACCACAAAAGCGAACTACTTTCAGGCAAAAGCAGATGGTTCTGTGCAAGGACTGAAGAAGAATTAATCCACACTTGACACAGAGGCATCTTTGTGGGGTAGGGGTGGGCTGAAGGGAAAGGAAGTTGCTGTTTCCTGCCCCTGGGGGTTCCTGAGGAGTGTTGGGATTAATTGGAAAGGTGTAAGGAAGCTTGATATCCTGAGATAAAAAGCAATGAGTCAAAGAGACTCCAAGCCTTTGTTGCGGTATTGTAGTCCTCTTGAAATGTGTCAGGAAATTTTCCCTAGTATTCACATCTCATCTTGTCAGGTCTACCATACTGGTTTATTTCATGATATAAATTCAGTTACTTAAACTCACAACCTGGAAGCAACAGTCAAGAAATCAAATGTATTGTGTTCAGAAAATATGCCACAAAACACATCTTTCAAGTGTTGAAAAGCAAAGAGGTCACTTTGAGAACTAAGGTGAGCCTAACACAAGCCATGGTATTTTCAATCACCTTATATCCATGCAAAAGCTGGGCAATGAAAAGGAAGATGGAGGAAGAGTCGTCTCCTTCGAATTATGGTGTTGGCGACGGATACTGCATATACCATGGACTGCCAGAAGAACAAACAAATCTGTCTTGGAAGAAGTACAGCCAGAATGCTCCTTAGAAGCAAGGATAGTGAGTCTCATGTACTTTGGAGATGTTATCAGGAGGGACCAGTTCCTAGAGAAAGACATCATGCTTGGTAAAGTAGAGGGTCGGTGAAAAAGAGGAAGACTGTCAACAGCAAGATTGACACAGTGGCTGCAACAATGAGCTCAAACATAGCCACAGTTGTGAAGATGGCCCAGGACCAATCTGTTTTACATAGGGTTACTAAGAGTGGAAACAGGCTCTTTGGCACTAACAACAACAGTAACAAACTCACAACAATTAGCAGTTAATTTTTTATTATTATTTAAATCAGAGCCTCTCTATGCATTTACCAAATAAATGCATTTACCAAACACAGCCATAGGCAGGGTTTTTTAACTTTGTGTTTGTGCCACTGGACCTCACTAGCAGTCTAGAGAAGCCCAGGAGCCCCTTCTTAAAATAATATTTTTTTAACAGGTTTGTGGAGATATAATTTCCATACCATAATATTCACCCATTTGAAATGTATAATTAAATGGTTTTTAGCAGATTTATACGGTGTGTCACCATCACCATAATCTAATTGTGGAACATTTTCGTTGCCCAAAAAGAAACCTCCAGCCCATTAGCAGTCATTCCCCATTCTCTCATCCTCCAGCCCCGACAACCACCGATCTACAGCCTATCTCTATGGATTTGGCTTTTCTGTATGTTTCATACAAATGCAATCACACAGTGTGTGGTTTTTTGTGACTTGACTCTTTCATCTAGCGTACTGTCTTTATGTTTATCTATGCTATAACATGTATCAGTACTTCATTCCAACTAATGTTATAAACGCATGAAATAAGAAAGTAGAATTACAAAGGGAAACAATTACACTGAAAACTGTTAAAAATATTTTTTAACTCAGGTTGGAAGGCACTTAAACTACAACAGGGGAAAAGCAGCCTCCGCAAAGTAGAGTAGACCTTAATGATGTGGTTGGAGTCAAGCTTTCAGAACCTACATTTGCAGATGTAGCACGACTCAAAACAAGAAGAAACAGCTGCAAACATCCATTAATAACCAGAAAGTGGAATGTACGAAGTATGAAGTTAGGAAAATTGGAAGTCTTCAAAAATGAAATAGAACACATAATCATCAATATCCTAGGCATTAGCGAGCCGAAATGGACTGATACTGGCCATTCTGAATCAGGCAAATCACAGGGTCTAGTATGCTAGGAATGACAAATTGAAGAGGAACTGTGTCACGTTCATTATCAAAAAGAACATTTCAAGATCTATCCTGAAGTACAGTGCTGTCAGTGATAGGAAGATATCCAAGCGCCTACAAAGAGGACCAGTTAATATAACTATTATTCAAATTTACATACCAACCACTAAGGCCAAAGATGAAGAAACTGAAGATTTTTACCAACTTCTGCAGTCTGAAATTGATTGAACATGAAATCAAGGTGCACTGATAATCACTGGTGTTTGGAATGTGAAAGCTGGAAACAAAGAAAAAAGATTGGTAGTTGGAAAATATGGCCTTGGTGATAGAAAATCACCATGCTGGAGATCAAATGATAGAATTTTGCAAGACCAATGACTTTTTCACTGAAAATACTTTTTTTCAATAACACAGACAGCAACTATACACATGGACCTCACCAGATGGAATACACAGGAATCAAACTGACTGCATTTGTGGTATGAGATGATGGAAAAGCTCACTATTAGTCAGAACAATGCCAGGGCTACCTATGGAACAGACCATCAATTGCTCATATAAAAGTTTAAGCCGAAGTTGAAGAAAATTAGAACCAGTCCATGAGAGCCAAAGCATGACCTTGTGTATGTGGAAATCCTGGTGGCATAGTGGTTAAGTGCTACAGCTGCTAACAAAAAGGCCGGCATTTCGAATCCACCAGGCACTCCTTGGAAACTCTATGGGGCAGTTCTACACTGTCCTATAGGGTCACTATGAGTCAGAATTGACTCGATGGCAACTGGTATATATCCAACCTAAATTTAGAGACCATCTCAAGAATATATTTGATACATTGAACACTAATAACCGAAGACCAGACAAGTTGTGGAATATCAAGGACATCATACAGGAAGAAAGCAAGAGGTCATTAAAAAGACAAGAAAAAAAGAAAATGCCAAAATTGATGTCAGAAGAGGCTCTGAAACCTGCTCTTGAATGTCAAGTAGCTAAAACAAATGGAAGAAATGATGAAGTAAAAGAGCTGAACAGATTATTTCAAAGGGCAGCTTAAGAAGACAAAGTAAAGTATTATAATGACATGTGCAAAGACCTGGAGATAGAAAACCAAAAAGAAAGAACACACTCTGCATTTTTCAAGCTGAAAGAACTGAAGAAAAAATTCAAGCCTTGACTTGCAATATTGAAAGATTCTACAGGGAAAATATTGACACAGGAAGCATCAAAAGAAGATGGAAGGAATACAAAGAGTCACTGTACCAAAAAGAATTGATCAACGTTCAGCCATTTCAAGAAGTAGCATATGATCAAGAACCTATAGTACTGAAGAAAGAGATCCAAGCTGCACTGAACACAATAGTGAAAAACAGTCTCCAGGAACTGATGGAATACCGAATGAGATATTTCAACAAATGGATGCAGTACTGGAAGTGCTCACTCATTTATGCCAAAAAATCTGAAAGACAGCTACCTGTCCAGCTGGCTAGAAGAGATATGTATTTGTACCCATTCCAAAGAAAGATGATTCAACAGAATGTGGAAATTATTGAATAATATCACTAATGTCACACACAAGTAAAATTTGTCTGAAGATAAGTCAAAAGTAGTCGCAGCAGTACATTGACAGGGAACTGCCAGAAAATCAAGCTGGATTCAGAAGAGGATGTGGAACAAGGGATATCATTGCTGATGTCAGATACATGGATCATGGCTGAAAGCAAAGAATACCAGAAAGGTGTTCACCTGTGTTTTATTGACTATGCAAAGGCATTCGACTGTGTGGATCATAACAAATTATGGATAACATTGTGAAGAATGGGAATTCCAGGGTACTTAATTGTGCTCATGAGGAACCTGTACATAGACCAAGAGGCAGTTGTTTGAACAGAACAAGGGGATACTGCGTGGTTTAAAGTCAAGAAGAGTGTGTCAGGGTTGTATCCTTTCACCATGCTTATTCAATCTCTATGCTGAGCAAATAATCCCAGAAGCTGAACTCAGCATCAGGATTGGGGGAAGACTCTTTAACAAACTGTGATATGGAGATGGTACAACCTTGCTTACTGAAAGTGAAGAGGACTTGAAGCACCAACTGCTAAAGATGAAAGACCACAGCCTTCAGTATGGATTACACCTCAACATAAAGAAAACAAAAGTCCTCACAATTGGACCAGTAAGCAACATCATGATAAACAAAGAAAGTATCGAAGTTGTCAAGGATTTCATTTTACTTGGATCCACAATCAACACCCATGGAAGCAGCAGTCAAGAAATCAAACAATGCATTGCATTGGGCGAATCTGCAAAAGATCTCTTTAAAGTATTAAATAGCAAAGATGTCACTTTGAGAACTAAGGTGCCCCTGATCCAAACCATGGTATTTTCATTTGCCTCATATGCATATGAAAGCTGGACAATGATTAAGGAAGGCCAAAGAAGAATTGATGACTGAATTATGGCATTGGCAAAGAATTTTGAATATACTATGGACTGCCAGAAGAATGAACAAATCTGTCCTGGAAGAAGTACAGCCAGAATGCTCCTCAGAAGCAAAGATGGCAAGACTTCATCTCACATAACTTGGACACGTTATCAGGAGGGACCAGTCCCCGGAGAAGGATAACATGCTTGGTAAAATAGAGTGTCAGCAAAAAAGAGGAAAACACTTGATGAAATGGTTTGACACAGTGGGTGCAACAATGGGCTCAAGCATAACAAGGATTGTGAGGACGGTGCAGGACAGGGCAGAGTTTCGTTCTGTTATACACAGGGTCACTATGAGTCGAACCAACTCAACGGCACCTAACACACACAAAAACACATTACTGTCTAGTCTATTCTGACTCATAGCAACTCTGTAGGCCAAAGCAAAACTGCCCCATAGAGTTTCCAAGGAGCGGTTGATAGATTCTAACTGCTGACCTTTTGGTTAGCAGCCAAGCTCTTAACCAATTATTGCATTATTAATGCATTTAATAACAAATTGTAGTGGTGGGCATAATAACTGCTGTAATTACTAGTGAGAAATGTAAGCAATATTTCAATATGGCGGCCACAACTGTCTTGTGATAAAATATCTTGTGATGGCTTCTGATGACTTAGTCGCAGGCTCTGCCAACACAGCTATGGTTTGTTGCCTACATTCACAATTAGTATGCTGCATTCAGTTAAAAATTACTAAAAAGATCAAATGTTTTTCCCATTGTTGTTTAAGAGCTGCTGAATTTTATCCACGGAGTCCCTGGGCATCTGTGGGTCCCAGGTAAGGAAGCCCAGGACTGAGAGCTGGACTTGGAAGCCAGAGTGCCTGGTGTGAAACCTACCTTAGCTATTTCCTTGCTATGTGACCTCAGGCAAGTCAGTTAACCTCTCTGTGCATCGCTCTTCATTTGCAAAATAGAGATTAAAAAAAAAATGGTTGGGAGGGTTAAATGAACTAGTATAGAGTTTTATAATAGTTTGTGACCTGTAGTGAGCACTCGGTAAATATTAGCTATTATCGATGTCATTTATTGAGTCACTATACTCTACATGGTTCTTTGCCCTGAAGAAGCTGATAGTATATTTGTAGGGTGAGATAAAGAAGAAAAACCCAAGGTCATGTGTTGCAAAGTGTGTGTGTGTGTGTGTGTGTGTGTATTTAAGACCTAGCAGAGTTGGGGTGGTTCGCAGCAGTGGATACTATTTGAACTTAGTCTTGAAGGATAAGAAAGGTTTCACAGGCAGACAAGAATAGGAAAAGAATCCCCAGCAGCAGAACCCATACCCAAAGGCTGCAGGTTGAAAGAACATGCATGAGTAAAAATCGTAAGTGAAGCATTTAATTTTAAAGTGTTAAATAAAAAAGTCTATACGTATACATACTCATTTTTAGGGGTCCATATTTTGGAAAACTCACATGGCTATCACAAGTTTGGAGCCTTACTGGTGCAGTGGTTAACAGCCGAGCTGCTAACCAAAATGTTGGCAGTTCGATCCACCAGCTGCTCCTTGGAAACCCTGTGGGGAAGTTCTACTCTGTCCTATAGGGTCGCAATGAGTTGGAATCGACTCATCGCCAACAGGTTTTTGGTTTTTATCACAAGTATGGATTCCTGGGGTAGTGAGGGTGCTGTGGGCCCTAGTATAGGTTGTAATCCATACAGAAATAAGAAAACCAAACCAAACCAGTTGCTATTGAATCAGTTCCTACTCTTGGTGATACCACGTGTGTCAGAGTAGAACTTCACTCCATACGGTTTTCAATGGCTGTGATCTTTCAGAAGTACATTGCCAGGCCTTTCTTCTGAGGTGTCACTAGGTGGATTCGAACCTCCAACCTTTTGGGTAGTAGCTGAGTACTTAATTGTTTGCACCTCCCAAGGACTCTATGTAGAAATACAGAGATCTTATAACACATGTTCTGGTCCTTCTCATTAAAAACCCTTGTTTCAATTGTAATTAAACAAACATTTCTGTAAGTTTTTAACTACAGTCTCTTTGCCCCAGTAGAGCAGGACTGGGTTAAGCTCATGGCTACACACCTGATGCTGAGCATAGTCACGCACCCAGTAGTTGCTCAATAAACAGTGTTTCTGGGAAATGGCAGAGATGACAGGGGAGATACATTTCTGATCTGCTTTGATGTCAGTGAGGAACTGGTCTCTCGAGTGTACTTGAGAAAATTAGAGCCCACAGAGGCAGGATAATAAAGCCCTTGGAAGGAGCCTATCTTCATTTTCTAGTACTGCTTTAACAGAAATGCCACAAGTGGATGGCTTTAACAAACAGAAGTTTATTCTTTCACAGTCTAGTAGGCTGGAAGTCCAGATTCAGGGCGTCAGATCCAGGGGAAGGCTTTCTCTGTCAGCTCTGGAGGAAGGCTCTTGTCATCAATCTTCCCCTGGTTGAGGAGCTTCTCCAAGCAGGGACCCTGGGTCCAAAGGACGTGCTATTCTCCTGGCTCTTGTTTCTTGGTAGTATGAGGTTCCTAAGTCTCTCTGCTTGCTTTTTTCTTTTATATCTCAAAAGAGATTGGCTTAAGACACTATCTAATCTTGTAGATCTCATCAATATAACTGCTGCTAGTCCATCTCATCAATATCATAAAGATAGGATTTACAACACATAGGGAAATCACACCAGGTGACAAAATGGTGGACAATCATGCAATAGTGGGAATCATGACCTAGTCAAGTTGACAGATATTTTGGGGGGACCCAATTCAATCTGTGACAGAGCCCTTTGGCCTCAAAGGGTGAAAGCCACTAAGAACTGTGCTATTTTCAAACTTTGCTGAAGTAAAACTGCCAATTAGATGAGCCAACAACACCATCCTTCGTTCCACAGCTCTGTACTCACTCTTCCAAAAGCCACCTTTCCTCTTGGAGCCATGGCCTAGATACTGCCATTGGAGTGATGAAGGTGTCAGCTTGCTGCCCCAACCTATAGGCGTCAATCATTTTGCATGGTGTCCATGGTCCCTCGAGGCGTTAATGGTTCAGCGGTAAAATTCACCTCTCATGCAGGAGACCCAGGTGAGATTCCCAGTCAAGACACCTCATGCACGACCACCACCCATCTGTCAGTGGAGGCTTGGCGTTGTTATGATGCTGAACAGGTTTCAGAGGAGCTTCCAGGCTAAGACAGGCTAGGAAGAAAGATCCAGCAATCTACCTCCGAAAATCAGCCAATGAGAACCGTATGGATCATAATGGTCCAGTCCAAAACCAATCATGGAGATGGTGAAGGAAAAGAGAGCCTTTCTTTTTGTTGTACATGGGGCTGCCATGAGTCAGGGGTTGACTCAATGGCAGCTAACAACAATAATATGGTCCTTCACCCCCAGTTTTGCCCTGAAAATCAGTATAAAATTAGTACTTACATAAAACCAAACCCAACCCATTGCCATTGAGTCTATTCCAACTCATAGAGACCCTGTAGGACAGAACAGAACTGCCCCATAGGGTTTCCAAAGAGCTGCTGGTGGATTCGAACTGCCAACCTTTTGGTTAGCAGCTGATCTCTTAACCACTGCACCACCAGGGCTCCAAAATTAGTACTTACCCACCACCAAATAACTGCAGCCACAAGGATAGAAAGATAGGTGAGAAGGAAGGAGGGGTTGGGATTGGAAAGAGAAACTGTCTCAACTTTGTTTCCCTAGAAGCAGAGCCTGAGACATGGATTCAGGAGCCTATGATTTATTGAGAGAAGGTTCAGGAAAGGGGGGGAGGGGGTGGAGTTCACAATAGAGGGTAAAGGAACAAGCTAAGCAAGGGTATAGGCTCAGCTGAAGTTTAGCTCCAGACTGATCCCATGGGGAGCTCTGGAGCATGAATAGCTTCACTCAGGGGCAGATTATCCAATCAGCAAGGTAAGCACGGGGCTTACCTTGCTTACCAGATCATCTGTGCTGAACAATTTCACATTTTTTCACCACTTTAAAGATTCCTCTTCTAAGTATGGCTGCCATCTGTCTCTCTCCCAACCCCACTGCACCTTCTTAAATATTCAAAGCCTCTTTTCAAATTTACAGTCCCTGGGAGGGTTTTGGGAGGGGTGGATGCCACAGTAAGCAAGGTAAGCACGGGCCTACTTGTGCTTACTTACTAATCTGTAGTAAAGTTGTTCACTACGGATGACCTGGTAAGCAAGGTAAGCACCATGCTTACCTTGCCTATTGTGTAATCAGTCTCTAACAGAGCTGGTTCACTTTGAGCAAGGGGGCTGGCCCTTTGTCCGCTGTGTCAGTTGGTCACTGGTTGCAGGCTGCTGCATAGGGACAGGAGGCAGCTCCATTAGGGCCAGAGCAAATCTTTAGAGAGGGGCAGCTATGAGTCACTTCCAGCAAAATGCCACAGCACCTGCTAAAGGGAGGCAAGCAGAGTGCCAAGAGTGTGTAGTACTAAACTTTTCAAGCTACGTTGAAGTGAAATTGCCAGTTGGATGAGCTAACATGACTTTCTTCAGCTCTGAACTCACTTTTATTTATATATGAAATAGATTCATAGATTAATAAGAGTCCCTGGGTGGTGTAAATGGTTAACGTGCTCACTAGCTAACCAAGAAGTTAGAGATCAGAGGCAACTTCCAAGAAAGCCCTGGCAATCTACTTTTGAAAAATCAGCCATCGAAAACCCTATGAAGCGCAGTTCTACTCTGACACACATGGGTTCACCATGAGTCAGGTTCAACTTGATGGCAACTAGTTTTTATAGTAGTAACCAAGGCAGTGGGTACATATGTGTTAGTTAGGGATCTTTGGTTACAAGCAACAGAAACCAATTCTGTATGACTTATTGAAAGAGTAATTCATTTGAGTGAAATGATGATGTTCTCCAAGTAGACTGGACTCTGGAGAACCAAGCTGGGAAACAGGACAGGGAAACAGAACAACACTAGATTTACAAGTAGCAAAAACTACTAAATAACCTGGTAAGGGCAGGTAAAAAGTAGAATTTTTTTTTTTTTTCCTGTGGTGGTGGTGGTTGTATTTTTATCTAGTTTTTTAGGTTCTGGCTTTTCTCCACCAATTAAACCTATGCTCTAAGCCATACAGTTTCCAAGAGTGTGTTTGGGGACCTTACATTAGTCAACTGTGATAAATCTGTGTAACAAGTGTACTCCAAATCTCAGTGACCTTCAAAAGCAAACACTTATTTTCTATTCATGGGTTTGCAGTTTGGCTGAGGAGGTTCTGCTCCAGGCTGTGAATAAGATACAGGTGTGCTCCACATGTCTTTCCTTCCAGACTGAAGGAGCACTGACTACCTGGGGCATCTTTTTCTCACAAAAGAAGTCAGGCATGTAAGACTCTAAGCTGTCTTGATTGTGCAAGCCCATTTCGAATGTGGAGAGTGTCCTGCCTGCTTCCATTCCATTGGTCAAAGCAAGCGCCATGGCTAAGCCCAATGTTAATGAGATGGTATTATACATTCTCCCATGGAGATTGTAGGGAAAGTGAGTATATATATGCTGGACAACAATGCAATATAGCACAGGACTCCCCTGGGGAGAGAGGGAGGCCAGGGCTCTGGCCCCCACCCAGGTTTCAACCAAAGCAGTTTTACTTTGATCTGCTTTCTATCTTGGGCTTGAGTAATATTTTGTTTTAAAGAAGTGTTCCAATGCTTTAAAAAAAAAAAAAAGAGTTTTGAAACCACCAAATCTAAGTCTGATAGTTTACCAGTGAAGAATCTGGGGATCAGAGGGCAAGTTCCTTGCTGGTTTTTGTCTGTGCCAGGACCAGGGCAATGGGATTTGAAGTCAACCAGATCTGGGTTTTTAATTTCACTCTACTATTGCTTAGCAGCAGCACCTTGGATGTGTTCTCTTATCCTCCCACAACCACAGGCAAGTGACACTGTCTGTCCAGTGTCCTAAGTCTTAATGCTCCCCCATTACTGACCACCTTGAAGGAATGAAATTTACAGCTGGACCCTCCACTTGGTGTCATCTGGACTCTGGGGAAGGCTGCCTAAGCTCAACCATGTCCCTGGGATGAGATATAGAAGCTACACTATTCTGTCACTAATGTTTCTATTTGAAATACTGCTAAAATGAGGAGTTTCCCACTTTGCCCACCTCTCTCCCCTCCTTTTGGCTTGTTGTTGTTGTTAGCAGCCATCAAGTTGGCCCTTGACTCATACCGACCCCATCCACAACAGAATGAAACGTGATCCTGTGCCATATCCATGATCATTTGCACATTGCACCATTGGGATCCATAAGGTTTTTCTTGGCTGATTTTTGGAACTTGATAACCAGGCCTTTCTTTCTACTTCTTCGTAGTCTGGAAGCTCCACTGAAACCTGTTCAGCTTCATGGCAACCTACAAGCCTCCACTGATAGATGATGATGGCTGCACATAAAATACACTGGCCGGGAATCAAACCCGAGTCTCCTGCATGGAGGGTGAGAGTCCTACCACTGAATCACCACTGCTCTCACTTATTTGGCTAAGTTCTATTGATTACTGGGGTACATATCCATCTCCCCTAATGGTGTATAGGTTTTGTTGAGTGTATGAGTCATTATTTTCATGTTTATTTTCCCCACCCCTACACCTCACGCCTCTTCCCACAACAAGTAACTATCCTATCTTCACACAGTAGGGACTCTGTGAATGGTTATAAATTAAATAATGTCTTTCTTCTCAGGACGCAGAAGCAGCTTCATCGAGGAGACGTCATTTCAGGGATGATTTTCCAGAAATTTTGAAGGTCCTTAAAGCTAGAGAAAAAAGTCTCGTACTATCTGCAAAGGCTCATTTGCAGAAACTCGCTCAGGCCAAATGTACACAAACAAAGAAACACTTAGAGCCAGTCAAAACCATTAGGGTTGTTAGCTCAGATTTCAAATAAGCAGAATAAACAAACTCTAGTCCAAGTAGGAACTGGTTCTGCTGTCCTTTCCATTTTAGCTTTCCAAAGCCAAGTTTCAATGTTTGAACATTTTGGAAGCTTCCTTCTAATGGGTTTCTTTTTATTGATGTTCCAAATGGTCAATGGATCCTGGGATAGCAAATTAACATCCACAGTTTAAATTTTGATTTCTTTTTTTTTTTTTTTTTGCATATTATATGGAAAAGAGCACTTTTATTAACATTGCTTTATAATAAGTTAGCTGTATTATACCCCTATTGCCACTCTAAATGTTATGGGTTACACACAGGTTGACAGTAAAGGCAATATATATATATACACACATATATATATGTCTACCTATATATACATATATATATGTGTGTGTATACACATACTCACACTTTTTTTTCCTAGAAAACACTACTAGTAAATAACCAAATCTATCCTCCACCCTGGTAGTTAAAATGGATGCTTTGAGGCACTGATTCATGCCAGCCACTCTGGTTCTTAGAATCCACGGGCTCAGACACACTCATTTCATTTTTTCCATTCCCATCTCCCTTCCTATATGTTGCTTTTCTAAGACAAGGACACTTGATAAAACTACCTGATTATGGGAGATGGCCCAAGATGGAGGTTTGGTCAGACACACCATGCCATACCCCTCCAGCAAAGATCTGAGAAACCAAGTCAAACAGATACAGATGACAATCTTGGAACCTGAGCATCAAAGGGAAAGATGAATAATAAGATGAAACACCTACTCGAAGGAGAAACTGAATCAAAACAGCAAATGAGGAGGGCTACAGATCGAAAGTGCCTGCCAGCCAGCCTGGTGCAGTGTGGTCGTCTTGAAACAAAGTGAGCAGCAACCTCAGATAAGGAGCACAGGGAGGCAACTTCTCTGTCAGTAGGAGACAGAGAAACTGTGTAGACAAACCCAGAGTGAAGCAAGGTGAGCAGGACATGAACCAGATCTAAGAAAGAAAGGAAAGTACAGGAAGGTAGGTGAGAGCTCCAGGGATCTTGGTGACCACAGAGCAAGGAGGGAGCCAGGAACTATAGATAAGATCATTCACCAGTGGCTATCCCTGACCATTAGGGTGGATGGTGCACATGGAGTAGTAGATCCATAGAGCGTCAGCAGGAGATCTTCCACTGGATTAGACTCCAGATAGCACCTGCCCCCCTTGTACTTCATTGAAACCAGGTCCTGAATGCTGGTCACAGCCTACAGGGAGTGCCCCAGCACCCACACCCAGTGACCAGAGGAGTACACTCCCCCTCCTTACCAGGGTCTTGGAGACCACCTGCCACCTGCACACCCAGGGACCACAGTACATGCCCTCCTTTCCCTCCAAACAGCCCTGCCCTGCCTGTAATTGTCAATGAATGTCCACCCTGTCCACCATCCCATTCAGCCTCTCTGCCCACCCAGCGAATGCAGTGCATGCTGTTATACCTCTGGACCAGCAACTGGCAGCAGTGAGCACCCATCCTGACTGCCACCTTCCAACCCACTGCTCCACCTATCCGATGAGCAGCAGCACTCACTCCTGCATCACCAGACAGATGACTGGTGGTGGCAAGTGTCTGCCCTGAAACCACTCTTCCTCCCACCTCACCCACCTGGTGAGTGGCAGCACACAATCCCCTGACACTGGACCAACAGCTGGACAGCTGGTGGTAGTAAGCACCTACCCCTCGCCACCACCACAAGGATAGGTGGTGAGCACTCCTGTGCCACCTGACCAGGGATTAGTGGAGCGTCCCCACCCTACCTGCCCTGATACATCAAAATAAAATGAAACAAAAAAAAATCAGGACAAAACAAACAAACAAACAAATACAATCAACAAATAAATATAGAAATAAAATAACAACTTAATGCATTGGAGATAGCCCATAACCCATTGCCATCAAGTCAATTCTGACTCATACAGACCCTATGGGACAGAGTAGAACTGCCCCAAAGAGCACCTGGCAGATTCAAACTGCCACCATTTGGTTAGCAGCCAGACTCTTAACCACTACAGCAGACAGTAACAAATCATACAAAGAAACAGGATAAGATGGCTCAAACAACGGAGCACAATAAAGGGAATGAAAACCTTCCTGAGGAAGAAATGATAATAGAACTACCTAAGAAAGAATTCAAAAAACTTATTTTTAAGATTCTTACAGAGATCAAGGAAAACACAGAAAAACCCCTAGATGATTTAAGGAAAACAATAAAAAAAAAAAAAACTAGTGCCATCGAGTCGTACAATACAAGAACAAAATGACAGACTCAATAGATAATTAGAAACCATACAAAAACAAGAACTAGAAATCCAGAATATTAACAATAAAATCTCAGAAACAGATAACATAATGGGAGGACACAGAAGGAGAATTGAATCAATGGAAAAAAGAATCTGTGAAATAGAGATTCCTTGATACTAATTTGTTTGAAGAATAATCAAAAAAAAAAAAAAAAGAAGAATGAGTGAAGAAAGCTCAAGAGTAATGAGGGACACTATCATGGATTGAACTGCGTCCTCCCAAAATATGTGTCAACTGGGTTAGGCCATGATTCCCAGTATTGTGTGGTAGTCCTCCATTTCGTGATTTTCCTATGTGTTATAAATCATAATCTCTGCCAGTAGTTAAAGAGGATTAGAGTGGGATGTAACATGCCTTGCTCAGGTTACATCTCTTATCCAATGTAAGCGGAGTTTCCCTGGGGTGTGGTCTGGACCACCTTTTATCTTACGAGAGATGAAAGGAAAGGGAAGCAAGCAGGGAGTTGGGGATCTCATACTACCAAGAAAGCAGTGCTGGGAGCAGAGCACATCCTTCTGACCTGGTGTTCCTGCATGGAGAAGCTCCTAGTCCAGGGGAAGATCAATGACAAGGACCTTCCTCCAGAGCCAACAGAGAGAAGGCCTTCCCCTGGAGTTGGCACCCTGAATTTGGACTTCTAGCCTACTAGACTGTGAGAAAATAAATTTCTACTTGTTAAAGTCATCTGCTTGTGGTATTTCTGTTATAGCAGCACTAGATGACTAAGACAGAATTCGTCAAGAAGAAGAGTTTACGTTTCCAGAAGAGGAGGAGAAAAAAAGGACAGAGAGAATTTTTGAAGATATATTGGTATAAAACTTCCCAAATACCATGAAAAACAAGAAGGTTTTCATCCAAGAAGCCCAACTAACCCCATGCAGGATAGACCCCAGAAGAAATTCACCAAGACATATCATAATCAAACTTTCCAAAACCAAAGACAAAGAAAGAATCCTGAAAGCAGCTTATAAAAAATGAAATATCAGTTACAAAGAGGCACCAACAAGACTAGGCACTGATTTCTCATCAGAAACAATGCAGGCCAGAAGACAATAGGATGACATATAAAATCCTGAAAGAAAAGAATTGCTAACCAAGAATCATATATCCAGCAAAATTATGTTTCCAAAATGATGACAAAACTAAGACATTCCCAGACAAGCAGAAATTAAAGGGATTTGTAAAAACCAGCCAACCTTACAAAAAATATTAAAGGGAGTCCTTTGAATAGAGAACCAACGACATCAGACAACAACCTGAGATAAAGATATACAACAGCATCACCGAGATACCAACTCAAATAAAGATTTCACAAAAGGAAAATAAAGCGACAAAGCTGACTACAGGGAATCAGAGGTATTAAGCCATAAGTGATGACAACTTTAACACAAAAAGGGGGACTAAAAGGTGTAGTTATAGAACTTCCATATGGAAAGGAAGTCAACACAATTCCAAGATATAACAGACTGTTTTAAATTTAAGAGAACAAAGGTAAACTTCAGGGTAACCACAAAGAAAATTAATAAATCTACTCACCAAAAAAAAAGAAGAAAATAAAAAAGACTCAGTAAACACAAAAACAACAACAATGATTCATAGGAAAAGAAAATCAATGTACAAAAAGAATTCAGCACAGCAAATTAAGAGGAACAAACACACTGTTAACACCATACACACAAAATATAGCATAAAAAAATGATAACAATGAATCATACCTATAGTTAATCACACTGAATGTAAATGAATTAAATGCACCAGTCAAGAGACAGAACGTGGCAGGATGGATTAAAAAAAGAATGACTCGTCAATATGTTGCATACAAGAGACACATCTTAGACACAAAGACATAATTAAGTTAAAAATCAAAGGATGGAAAGAACATATATCAAGAAAACATTAACCTAAAAGAGCAGAAATAGCAATAATAATTTCAGATAAAATAGACTTAAAGTCAAAATCCATTATAAGAGACAAAGAAGGGCATTATATAATTATTAAAGGTCAATTCACCAAGAAGATATAACAGTAATAAATATTTATGCACCCAAACTACAAGGCTCCAAAATACATAAAACAAACTCCAACAGATACGAAAAGAGAAACAGACAGTTCTACAATAATAGTAGGAGACTTTAATACACTACTTTCAACAATGGACAGAACAACTATAGAGAAACTCAATAAAGATACAGAAGATCTAAGTAATATAATTAACCAACTCAACCTCACAGACATACAGAACTTACCACCCAACAGTAGCACAGTACGCATTCTTCTCCAACACTTATGGATCATTCTCCAGAATAGACTATATTCAAGGCCTCAAAGCAAGCCTCAGTAAACTAAAAAACACTGATATAATACAAAGCATCTTCCCTGACCATAATGCTATAAAACTAGAACTCAATAACAGAAAAAGCAAGGAAAAATACATGAAAACTCAATAACACATTACTTAGAAACTATTGGGTTGTAGCAGAAATTTAAAGTGAAGTTAAAAAATTCTAGAAGCAAATGAAAATGAATACACAACATACTAAAACCTCTGGGACACAACAAAAACAGTGCTCAGAGGAAAATTTAAGCAATAAATGTACTCATCAAAAAAGAAAGGTCCAAAATCAATCGCTTAACCCGACAACTTGAACAAACAGAAAAGGAACATCAAAAGAAGTCCACAGTCACCAGAATAAAGGAAATAATAAAGATCAGAGCAGAAATTAATGAACTAGAAAAAGGGAAAACAATAGAAAGCATCAACAAAACTAGAAGTTGGTTCTTTGAGAGAATAAATAAAATTGACAAACCAATGGCCAAAATGACAAAGGAAAAAAATGAGAAGACATAAATAACCAAAATGAGAAATGAAACGGGCAACATTACAACAGAACTGACCAAGATAAACAGGATCATAAAAGAATGTTATGAAAAAATGTACTCCAACAAATTTGAAACCTTGAAGAAATGGACAAATTTCTAGAAACATACTACCTACCTGAACTAACACAAAGAGATAGAAAATGTAAATTGACCCATAACAGAAGAAGAAATTGAAGCTATGATTTAAGACAAAAAAAAAAAAAAAAAAAACTCCCAACCAAAAAAAAAAAAGCCCCAACCCAGATGGCTTCACTGGAAAATTCTACCAAACACTTAGAGAAGAGTTGACACCAATTGTACTCAAACTATTCTAGTACACAGAAAGGGAAGGAATACTCCTTAATTCATTCTATGGAGCCAGCATATTTCTGATACCAAAGCCAGACAAAGATACCACAAAAAAAGAAAGAAAGAAAATTATACGTCAGTATCCCTCACAAATAAAAAAAAAAATATATATATAGATGCAAAAATTCTCAACAAAATCCTAGCCAACAGAATACAATAGCATACCAAGAAATTAACATATCATAAAAAAAAAATCAGGTGGAATTCTTACTGGGATGTCAGGGTGGTTCAACATTAGAAAATCAATCAACATAATTCACCACATAAATAAAGCACAGGAAAAGAATCACGTGATCTACACAGAAAAGGCATTTGATAAAATCCAACACCCTTTCCTGATCAGAACTCTCAGCAACATAGGAATAGAAGGGAAATTCTTCAACATAATTAAGGGCATATATGCAAAACTAGCAGCCAAGAGAGACTGAAAGCATTCCGCTTGAGAATGGGAGCAAGACAAGGATGTTCATTATTACCACTCTTATTTAATATTGTACTAGAAGTCCTAGCCAGAGCAATAAGGCAAGAAAGGGAAATAAAGGCATCCAAATTGGTAAGGAAGAAGTAAAACTATTCTTATTCACGGATGACATGATCCTATACATAGAAAATCCCTAAGATTCCACAAGAATATTACTGGAACTAATAGAAGGGTTCAGCAAAGTGGCAGGGTACGAGATAAAAATCAATTGGGTTCCTCTACACTAACAAGGAGAACTCTGAAAAGGAAATCAAGAAAACAATATCATTTACAATAGCCCCCAAAAGGATAAAATACCTAGGAATAAATCTAACCAGGGATGTAAAAGACTGATACAAGGAAAACTACAAAACACTACTGCAAGAAACCAAAAGAGACCTACAAAAATGGAAAAACATTCCATGCTCATGGATTGGATGGCATAACATTGTAAAAATGTTAATACTACCCAAAGGGATCTTTAAATATAATGCAATCTCGATCCAAATCCCAACAACATTCTTTAATAAAAAGGAAAAAACTGATCTCCGTCTTTATATGGAAAGGAAAGAGACCCCGAATAGCTAAAGCAATGTTGAAGAAGAACAAAGTTGGAGGCCTCACACTTCCCGATCTCAGAACTTACTATACAACCACAGCAATCAAAACAGCCTGGTACCAGGACAACAACAGACATCTAGAAATGCCTCATGGTTGAAAAAACTTAATATTTTTAAGAGCCTAAAGAAATGGATCTCTGATCAATGAGAGTGAGTATCAAATACCTCAGCAATCAGGAAAGCAGGACACAAAAAATGTCCAAAACTTAACTCCTAACAGCTAAGATGGTGAAAAACAGGAGAAACCTGAATAAATGAGTCTCCTGCTCAAGCAAAGATCCCTGGGTGGCACAAACCGTTTGTGCTTGGTTGCTAACTGGAGAGCCGGCAGTTCAAATCCACTCAGTGGTGCTGTGGAAAAAAGGCCTGGCAATCTTTTCCCATAAGATTATAGCCATTGAAATTCCTATGGAGTACAGTTCTACTCTGAAGTACACATGGGATCACCATGAGTTAGAATTGACTCAATATCTATGGATTTCTGATCAAACAAGGAAGGGCTACAGATTCAAAATGGTGGACTGAGAGCTGATCCTCTAAGAAGAGCCATCTTAGAAGAGTAGTTCATCTGACTTCCAAAGTTGGCCTTCAAATTCCAGCTCAGATGTCCCCTTATTTCTGAAGACTTTCTTGTCCTACCCTCCTGAGAGTTAATCATTTTCTCCTATGTTGTACCTGTGAACCTTGGGCATACTTCTACTGCACCACTAATTGCAGTGTACCGTAATTTTTAATTTACACATCTGTCCCTTCTACTATACTCTGATTTCCTTGATGGCAAGCATTGGGCCTACCTACCCTAAGAAACTTCGCACCATGCCTGTCCCTTAGTATAAAATATTGGGACTTTTTTTTTAATTGTGCTTTAGGTGAAAGTTTACAGCTCAAGTTAATCTCTCATGCAAAAATTTATACACATATTGTTATGGGACCTTAGTTGCAATCCGTACAATGTGACAGCACACTCCCCTTCCCACCCCAGGTTTCCTGTGTCCATTCAATCAGTTCCTGTCCCTTCCTGCCTTCTCATCCTACCTCCAGGCGGGAGCCGCCCATTTGGTCTCGTGTATCTGATTGAACTAAGAAGCACACTCCTCACGAGTATTGTTAATATTGGGACTTTCAAGCAACTCACATCACCTAGTGATCACTACATTTTTTTCCCTCTGCAACAATGAAAACCAGGAATCAACAATTTTAACTTCTTTGTGGAGTTTAAAAACAAAACAAAACCCATTGCCGTTGAGTCGATTCTGACTCCTAGCAACCCTATAGGACAGATTAGAACTGCCCCATAGAGTTTCCAAGGAGCACCTGGTGGATTGAAACTGCCGACCTTTTGGTTAGCAGCCGTAGCTCTTAACCACCTGCCACCAGAGTTTCCTCGTGAGCTTAGAATCAAGAAAATATGGATAAGATTCATCAATGGCTGATATCACGGAACTAAGATGTTACTTTGCCTGCTTCTTCTTACCTTAGTCTTACTCTACCTTCCCTCCACCCTATCCTATAGTCATAGATGTAGGGACGGGCTCCAGTTACTATGGGTACCATATTTTCCCCATCTCTCCATGGCCACGGCTCATTGGACTGGCATGTTCATATAACCCACAAGATGGGGAAATTGAATGATATGCCTCAGAATTTTGAATTAAGAAGGCTAGAAGCTGAGAGTAACTTGATAGTAATTCCTGTCTCTGAAGTCATGTAGACTCTAAATGAAGCAGCCATTTGCCATTTTAGTGCCAGATGTGATGAGGATCATCACAGAGAGAAGCGAAACAAAGGAGCAGACACACAGGGAGAAGCAGAAAATCACGTCTCCAGAGAGAGACAGACAAAGAAGATTCCTACGGTTTTCTTTTTCCCAAATCTTGTCCCATGAGAAGCCTGCTATTCCCCTGTCTTTTAAGTCAATGCCACTCCCCTCCCCCTCCATCATATTTCAATACTTATTTTAGCTCACTTGTATAGGTTTTAGTTTCTCAAACATATTACATTATTCCTAACTGAAGCATCCTGCAAGAAGAATTCAGAATTAACCTAACATACCTATAAATTAGGGCTTGATTAATTACATTCAGATCAGTAAAAACTCTGTGCAGGGATTGCCCGTGAATACTACCTTAACAAATAAATTAATTTATTTTGTGTAGTAGAAGTGTGGTTATCTTCATAGCTGTTCGTTGTGATATAAAGGACAGAGATTCTTTAGTCAAATTCCTCTGGATTTCTAATTGCAGCTCTGCTCATTTAATAACTAAATCAAATTAAACAGGTTATGTAGTTTCTCCTTGCTTTTTTTTTCTTTTAATGTTCTACAGAAATTTTCAAACATTCTCAAAGTAGAGAGAATAGTACAATAACCATGTAAACCCACATCATCCAGCTTCAATAACTATCAACATAATTTCAGTCTAATCATGAGAAAATATCAGACTAGCCCAAATTGGGGGACATTCTACAATATAACTGACCGGCACTGCTCAAAAGGAGCCCTGGGGGCACAAGAGTTAAGCTCTCGGCTGCTAACTGAAATGTTGGTGGTTTGAACCCACCCAGTGGCCCCATGGGAGAAAGTCCTGGCAATCTGCTTCTGTAAAGATTACAGCCAAGAACACCCTATGTAGCAGTTCTACTCTGTCCTGTAGGGTCACTAGGAGTCAGAATTGACTCCATGGCACACAACAACAACAACAACTGTTCAAAAGCGCCAAGATCGTGAATAGCAGGCAAGACTGAAGGACTGCCACAGACCAGACGAGACTAAGGAGATACGACAAGTAAGTGCAATATGGGATCCTGGGTTGGATCCTGAATTAAAAAAAAAAAAGGATACTAGTAGGAAAAAAAAGGTGAAATTAGAATAAAATACCTAGGTCAGTTAACAGTATTGTAGCAATGTTAGCTTCCTGGTTTAGATCATTGCACCATGATTATGTAGGAGATTATGTAGGATGTTAACATTAAGGGAAATTAGGCAATGTGTATTTGGGACCTCTGTGCTATTTTTGCAATTGTTCTGTAAGTCTAAAATGGTTTCAAAATAAAAAGTTTTTAAAAATAATATTTATCAAAATTCAACATTATTGTATCATCTACACCTCTATTCCTTTTCAAAATTTTTTGATTATTTTAAAGCAAATCCAGACATGATACAATTTCACCAAGTACCAGCCTGTGTTCCATTTTACTAAATGTTTCAGAAATATCTATTTATGATGGTTTATTTTTGTTGTTGTTTTGTTGATCACATCAGGTTCCAAACCTCCATTTGGCTGGTACGTCTCTCAAGTCTCTTTTCACCCCCAACAGTTCCTTCCCTGTCTCCTTTTTTTCCGGGCATTGATTTTTTTAAAGAAATTGGGTCATTTTTCCTGTAGAATTTCCCACATTTTGCTTTGGGAGATTGTAAGCTTCTGTTTCAATTTCTCATTATTTAAAATGTGGACAATAACACTCAGAGAGCTTTTGTAAGGCTTAAATTAGAATTATATGAAAAAAAGCCCAGGCCTAGTAAATGTGTCTCTGACTCCTATTCCCTGCTTCCTCCTCCAACCTTTTCTGAGAGTTTGTAATTTGGTTTTTAGTAGCCACCATTTATTTAACATATTTATTAGACTCACTCTCAGATAGCACACACACGGGCTAACAGATGATGTAGAATACAGCCTGATCCTAGGAAGAGATGAACAAGAGGAAACTCCATGCTACCCCTAAAAGTGACCTTGTAACTTGTTAGAATTAGGTGAGTAGTCTGTGGACCCACAGAAACACTTCCTCTGTGAGCTTGTTAGGAATGCAGACTCTCAGGTCCCCTCTCAGACCTGCTGAATCAGAATCTACATTTTAATAAAATTCCCGGCATATTTGTGTGCAAGCTATGGATTGCCTCCTCCTCGTACCTCTTTAGAGTCATCAGAAATATCCCTAAAACTGTTTTGGGTGCAGAAATTGGTGATTCCCTTTCCCCACCCTGTCAGGGCGATTCTAGTCTTCTCTCAATCTGTGGAGGCCTTAGAAGGTCTTGTCTCCCTGTCCTCAACTTTAACCTCAATCATTCTTAAATTCCAATTCAAAGCCAGCTAGCCGAAAGGACTTCTGTAGGTAGGGGACAGCAGAGGTGAGCTGTTTCTTTACTTTACTTTCTCCACTGACTCCTCAGAAGTGCTCTTAAGAAAGAAGTGGGTTTTTTTTAGCAGGCAAAGGCAGCCTTTGGGTAAAAGCGCTGTGAAGTCTCACAAACTTCAGCTACTCAAGGAAGCCTTTTGAAAATCCTCCAAAGTACCTGTCATCTTGTCGGTTTGTTTTGCTCACTTCAGGGCATCTAAGAAAGAGGACTTGGAGAACAGAGATGTCATTGCTTTGGTTTAACGACACATCTCCAAGGGGTGACCTTCAGGGTTTGCAGTGAGCCATTAGTAGTCATATCAGAATTGGGTTGCAGTAGTTTTCCATTGATTTTAACCACAGGGGGTATGGTAGTACTAAGAGGCATCCTAAGGGATCTGCTGTGTTCCAGAAATACTGTTCTTTACCTCCATTATGTAATGTCAGTCTGATTTCCCCTTGGTAATCAGGATCAATCACACCAACTGTCATGGACTGAATTGTGTCCCCCAAAGTATCTGTCAACTTGGCTAGGTCATGATTCCCTTGTATGATGGTATGATTGTCCACCATTTTATTTTCTGATGTGCTTTCGCCATGTGTTGTAAATCCCATCACTATGATGTAGTAAGACGGATTCGAGCCACTTATATTGATGGGGTCTATTTTTATTGTTGTTTTATTGATCACATCGGGTTCCAGACAAATCCTAACACTGCGTTTAGTTGGTATGTCTCTTAAGTCTCTTTTCATCTCCAATAGTTCCCTCCCTGCCTCCCTTTTTTTTTCCTGGCATTTATTTTTTAAGAAATTGGGTCATTTTTCCTGTAGAATTTCCCACATTTTGTTGGAAGGTTGTAAGCTTGCAGTTCAATTTCCCATTATTTAAAACATGGACAATAACACTAATCTCAGAGAGCTTTTGTAAAGCTTAAATTAGAATTATATGAAAAAAAGCCCAGGCCTTAGTAAATGTGCCTCTGACTTTTTACTCACTACTTCTTCCTCCAACCCTTTCTGAGAGTTTATAATCTGATTTGAGTAAACCAAAAACCAAACCCAGCGCCATCGAGTCGATTCTGACTCATAGCGACCCTATAGGACAGAGTAAAACTGCCCCATAGAGTTTCCAAGGAGCACCTGGTGGATTCGAACTGCCAACCGCTTCGGTTAGCAGCCGCAGCACTTACCCACTATGCCACCAGGGTTTTCCTGTTTTGTATAGCTCCCATTTATTTAACATAAGTAGTTATTAGACTCGCTGTCAGATAGCACACACATGAGCTAACAGATTCATTTTCACAAATAAGGTAGAATATAGACCCGATCCTAGGAAGAGATGAACAAGAGGAAACTCCATGCTGCCCCGAAAGTGTCTTAAGCCAATCTCTTTTGAGATATAAAAGAGGGAAACGAGCAGAGAGAAAAGAGGACCCCATGCCACCAAGAAATCAGCGCCGGGAGAAAAGTGTATCCTTTGGACCTGAAGTTCCTGCACTGAGATACTCCCAGACCAAGAGAAGATTAAAGACAAGGACATTCCTTCAGAGCTGACAGAGAGAGAAAGCTGCCCCTGGAGCTGACGCCGTGAATTTGGACTTGGAGCCTACTAGAGAGTGAGAGGATAAATTTTTCTTTGTTAAAGCCATCCACTTGTGGAATTACTGTTACAGCAGCACTAGATGACTAAGACACCAACCAACATGGTAACTCACTTCTTTACCTATTGATCCAGAGGCATGAGAAGCCCAAAGTGGCCGGGTGGCATTCCTAACTTCCAGTTCAATGAAATCAGTGCTTTGCCTCCTGATGGGATCATTCCTCCATTTAGAATTAAGACTGCTAGACCCAAAGAGCATAGGGTAGCAGGGACAGGAAGCAAAAATTTTGCAAGTGGGTCACTAGGGGTATTAGTGACCCCATTTCCACCCCTTGATACTTAGATCCATGAAACAGCGCCATATATCGGATGCTGGTTTAGTGTATAAACAGCCTCCAGGAGAACCAATGCCCCAACCCAGCAAAGTATTGCCACGTAGCTGGCACCGTAATTGTCTCTTTAGAAGGCCATCCCATCGTTCTATCAAGCCATGTACTTCAGGATGATGGGGAACATGGTAAGATCAGTGAATTCCATAACCATTTGCTGTGAAGTGAATTCCTTGATGCAAGGCAATGTTGTGTGGGATGCTATGATGGTGGAAAGGCATTCTGTAAGTCCACGGATGGTAGTTTTGGCAGAAGCATTGCATGCAGGGATGGCAAATCCATATCCAGAGTAAGTGTCTATCCCAGTAAGAACCCTCCCCTTTCCATGATGGAAGTGGGCCAACATAATAACCTTCCACCAGGTTGCTGGCTGATTGCCTCTAGGAATGGTTCCACCTCAGGGGCTTAGCGTTGGTTTTTTTTGCTGGCAGATTGGGCACTCAGCAGTGGCTGTAGCCAAATCAGCATTTGCGAGTAGAAGTCCATGTTGCTGAGCCCATGCCTAATCTTTATGCCTGCCACCATGACCACTTTGTTCTTGAGTTCACTGGGCAATGACAAGAGTGGCAAGGGAAAGAGGCTGACTGGTATACACAGAATGGGTCATCCTATGCACTTGATTGTTGAAACTCTTCTCTGACAAGGTCACCCTTAGGTGAGCATTCACATGAGACACAAATACCTTCACTTCTTTGACCCATTCAGAGAGTACTATCCACATGCCTCTTCCCATACCTCCTCGTCTCCAATTTTCCAAACATGTTCCGTCTAAGCCCTTGACCATCCAGCCAAACCACTGGCCACAGCCCATGAATCAGTACACAAACAAATATCTGGCTATCTTTCCTTCCAAGTAAAATGAACAACCAGGTGCGCTGCTTAAAGTTTGGCCCACTGGGCGGATTTCCCTTCACCACAGTCCTTCAGAGAGGTCCCAGAAAGAGGCTGAAATGCTGCCACTATCCACTTCCTTGTGGTGCCTGAATATCACATGGAACCATCTGTAAACTAGGCAGGAGTTTTCTTTTCCTCAGTCAACGGATCATAAGGAACATCCCATGAGGCCATAGGTGCAGCCTGGGAGAGGGAAAGTAATGTGACAGGAGTGGGGACCATGGGCATTTGGGCCACTTCCTCATGTAACTTATTTGAGCCTTCAGGTCCTGCTTGAGCCCAATCTCATATATTCTACTTCCATGTAATAATGGAGCACTGCTGTACACATTGAACTTTATGACTCTGTGAGTCAGACAACACCCAGTTCATATTGGCTGCTTAGGCCACATAGTAATTCGTGGCCCATGGTTAAGCATTTGTTGTGTTGTTAGGTGTTGTCGAGTCGGTTCCGACTCACAGCGACCCTACGCACAACAGAATGAAACACTGCCTGGTCCTGTGCCATCCTTACAATCGTTGTTATGCTCGAGCTCATTGTTGCAGCCACTGTGTCAATCCACCTCCTTGAGGGTCTTCCTCTTTTCTGCTGACCTTGTACTCTGCCAGGCATGGTGTCCTTCTCCAGAAACTGATCCCTCCTGACAACATGCCCAAAGTATGTAAGACGCAGTCTTGCCATCCTTGCCTCTAAGGAGCATTCTGGCCACACTTCTTCTAAGACAGATTTGTTCGTTCTTTTGGCAGTCCATGGTATATTCAATATTCTTCGCCAACACAATTCAAAGGCGTCAACTCTTCTTCGGTCTTCCTTATTCATTCATCGTCCAGCTTTCACATGCATATGATGTGATTGAAAATACCATGGCTTGGATCAGGCGCACCTTAACCTTCAGGGTGACATCTTTGCTCTTCAACACTTTGAAGAGGTCCTTTGCAGCAGATTTGCCCAATGCAATGCGTCATTTGATTTCTTGACTGCTGTTTCCATGGCTGTTGATTGTGGATCCAAGTAAAATGAAATCCTTGACAACTTCAATCTTTTCTCCGTTTATCATGATGTTGCTCTTTCGTCCAGTCATGAGAATTTTTGTTTTATCTTGAGGTGTAATCCATACTGAAGGCTGTGGTCTTTGATCTTCATTAGTAAGTGCTTCAAGTCCTCTTCACTTTCAGCAAGCAAGGTTGTGTCATCTGCATAACGCAGGTTGTTAATGAGTCTTCCTCCAATCCTGATGCCCTCTTCTTCTTCATATAGTCCAGCTTCTCATATTATCTGTTCAGCATACAGATTAAATAGGTACGGTGAAAGAATACAACCCTGACACACACCTTTCCTGACTTTAAACCAACCAGTATCCCCTTGTTCTGTCCGAACAACTGCCTCTTGATCTATGTAAAGGTTCCTCATGAACACAATTAAGTGTTCTGGAATTCCCATTCTTCGCAGTGTTATCCATAGTTTGTTATGATCCACACAATCGAATGCCTTTACATAATCAATAAAACACAGGTAAACATCCTTCTGGTATTCTCTGCTTTCAGCCAGGATCCATCTGACATCAGCAATGATATCCCTGGTTCCACGTCCTCTTCCGAAACCGGCCTGAATTTCTGGCAGTTCCCTGTCGATATACTGCTACAGCCGTTTTTGAATGATCTTCAGCAAAATTTTGCTTGTGTGTGACATTAATGATATTGTTCTATAATTTCCACATTCAGTTGGATCACCTTTCTTGGGAATAGGCATAAATATGGATCTCTTCCAGTCAGTTGGCCAGGAAGCTGTCTTCCATATTTCTTGGCATAGACGAGTGAGCACCTCCAGCACTGCATCTGTTTGTTGAAACATCTCAATTGATATTCCATCAATTCCTGGAGCCTTGTTTTTTGCCAATGCCTTCAGAGCAGCTTGGACTTCTTCCTTCAGTACCATCAGTTCCTGATCATATGCCACCTCTTGAAATTGTTGAATATCAACTGATTCTTTCTGGTGTAATGACTCTATGTATTCCTTCCACCTTCTTTTGATGCTTCCTGTGTCGTTTAATATTTTCCCCGTGGAATCCTTAACTATCGCAACTCGAGGCTTGAATTTTTTCTTCAGTTCTTTCAGTTTGAGAAACACAGAGTGTGTTCCTCCCTTTTGGTTTTCCATCTCTAGCTCTTTGCACATGTTATAATACTTTACTTTGTCTTCTCAAGAGGCCCTTTGAAATCCTCTGTTCAGTTCTTTTACTTCATCAATTCTACTAAGGCCGTAACAAGCCAAAAGGTATTTCTCAAAAGCAGTTATCTGCAGAGGATAGCAGAGGTTTGCTCCAAAATCTTAAGGTTCCATACTGTGATTCAGCCATAGGGGCCTGCCAAAGACAGCATCTCTATCTGCCACTGACACTTCAAGAACCATTGGATCTATGCAGTCCCATAGTCATTGCAGCTTTATTAAAAATGGTGAAAATATGGAAACAACATAAATGCCCAGCAATAGATGCATGGATAAACTAATTGTGCTACATACACACAACGGAATACTATGCAGCAATAAAGAATAATGATGAGTCTGCGAAACATCTCACAACATGGAAGAATATGGGGGTTATTACACCGAGTGAAATAAGTCAATCACAAAAGGACAAATATTGTATGAGACCACTATTATAAAAAGTCAAGAAAAGGTTTATACACAGAAAGAAACATTCTTTGATGGTTACTAGGGATAGGAGGGCAAAGGAGGGAAAATTGCTAACTACATAGTAGACACATGTTAACTTTGGGGAAGGGAAAGGCAGTACACAATAAGGGGGAAGTCAGCACAACATGACCAAGGCAAGGGAAGACACTGAGAGGTATGCAAAAATAAAAGGCAACTACAGTAAATACTATAACATATAAAATCTTGCAAGGTATGGGAGGGCATATGGGAGTACATCCACGTGTATATGTGGGTTTGGCTATGGATATTTCTTATCTTATCACGAGGGATCAGTTCCTGGAGAAGGACATCATACTTGGTAAAGACGATCAGCAAAAAAGAGGAAGACCCTCAAGGGATGAATTGACATGGTGGCTGCAACAATGGGCTCAAGCATAACAATTGTGAGGATGGCACAGGACCAGGCAGTGTTGCCTTCTGTTGTACATAGGGTTGTTATAAGTTGGAACCGACTCAACAGCACCTAAGAACACAACAACAACATGGACATTTCTACATACACATTTGTATGTGCTACATGTACGTTCATATATATAATAGAGCCTATAGGGGGCACAATCATGGAAACTTCCTATATATAACCAAACACCTCATGGGACTGAGTGGCTGGGCTTGAAGGCTAAAGACCATTTTTTTTTTTTTGTGCTTCAAGTGAAAGTTTACAAATCAAGTCAGTCTCTCATACAAAACTTATACACACCTTGCTATGTACTCCTAGTTGCTCTCCCCTTAATGAGACAGCACACTCCTTCCCTCTACCCTGTATTCCCTGTGTCCATTCAGCCAGCTCCTGTCCCCGTCTGCCTTCTCATCTCACCTCCAGATAGGAGCTGCCCACATAGTCTCATGTGTCTACTTCAGCCAAGAAATTCACTTCTCATCAGTATCATTTTCTGTCTTATACTCCAGTCCAATCCCTGTCTGAAGAGTTGGCTTTCAGAACGGTTCCAGTCTGGGGCTAACAGAAGGTCCAGGGACCATGACCTCCGGGGTCCTTCCAGTTTCAGTCAGACCATTAAGTCTGGCTTTTTTACGAGAAATTGAGGTCTGCATACCATTGCTCTCCTGCTCCCTCAGGGGTTCTCTGTTGTGTTCCCTGTCAGGGAAGTAGTTGGTGGTAGCCAGGCATCACCTAGTTCTGGTCTCAGGCTGATGTAGTCTCTGGTTTACATGGCCCTTTCTGTCTCTTTGGCTCATAATTACCTTGTGTCTCTGATGTTCTTCATTCTCCTTTGCTCCAGGAGGGCTGAGAGTAATTAATGCATCTTAGATGGCCCTTTGCTAGCATTTAAGACCCCAGATGCCACTCACCAAAGCGGGATGCAGAATGTTTTCTTAATACGTTTTGTTACACCAATTGACCTAGATGTCCCCTAAAATAATGGTCCCCAGACCCCCGTCCCTTCTACTCTGGCCTTTGAAGTGTTCTGTTGTATTCAGGAAACTTCTTTGCTTTTTGTTTACTCCAGTTGTGCTGACCTCTCCTGTACTGTGTGTTGTCTTTCCCTTCACCTAGTTCTTGTCTACCATCTAGTTAGTGAATACCCCTCTCCTTCCCTTCCCACCCTGTAACTATCAAAGAATATTTTCTTCTGTGTTTAAACTATTTCTTGAGTTCTTATAATAGTAGTCTCATATAATACTTGTCCTTTTGCAACTAATTTCATTCAGCATAATGCCTTCCAGATTCCCCCATGTTATGAAGTGTTTCATAGATTCATTGTCATTCTTTATCATTGTGTAGTATTCCATTGTGTGAATATACCATAATTTATTTATCCATTCATCCATTGATGGGCACGTTGGTTGCTTCCATCTTTTTGCTCTTGTAAACAGTGCTGCAGTGAACATGGGTGTGCATATCTGTTCGTGTAAAGGCTCTTATTTTTCTAGGATATATTCCAAGGAGTGGGGTTGCTGGATGATATGGTAGTTCTATTTCTAGCTTTTTAGGGAAGCGCCAGATCAATTTCCAAAGTGGTTGTACCATTTTACATTCCACTGTAGTTTTGATTTGCATTTCTCTAATGGGTAATGATTATGAGCATTTCCTCATGTGTCTGTTAGCTGCCTGAATGTAAAGACCATAATTTTGAGTGACATCTAGGTCTATTGGTTCGTAAAGACTATGTTCTTTGAGTGGTATCTGGGGTCTTAAAAGTTTGTGAGCAGTCCTCTAAGATACAACTATGGGTCTTCTTCCATCCAGAGCAAAGGAGAGCGAAGAAAACCACACACTAAAGGAAGCAATTAGTCCAAAAAACTAATGGACCACAGGAATCACAGCCTCCACTAGCCTGAGAAGGAAAGAGCTAGATGGTGCCTGGGTACCACTACCAACCATTTTGACCAGATCACAATAAAAATTTCCAGTTAGAGTGGGAAAAAAATGTAGAACAATACTCAAATTCATAAAGAAGACCAGACTTATTGGTCTGATAGAGACTGGAGGAACCCCAGAGACTATGGCCCTTAGACACCCTTCTAACTTGGAACTGGTGCCATTCCCGGAGATAACCTTTCACCCAAATAATAGACAGGCCTATAAAATAAAAAATAACACCCAAGAGGAAAGTATTCATTAAAACAGTCATGTATATGAAACCAAAAGGGGAACATCTGTCCAAAAGCAAAGATGAGAAGACAACAAGGGGCAGGAAAACCAGACAAATGGAAACAGGGAACCCAGGTTGGTAATGGGGAGAGTGCTGACATATTGTGGGGATTGCAACCAATGTCACGGAACAACTTGTTTATGAATTATTGATTGAGAAACTAATTTGTTCTGTAAAAATTCACCTAAAATACAATAAAATGTTCAAAAAAGAAAGAAAGAAAGAACCATTGGATTGGCCTGATCATATGGCCCAAGTGACAAAGCGGCTTGCACAGCATCCTGAACCTGTTGCAGGGTCTTCTCTTGTTCTGGGCACCACTCAAAACTAGCAATTCTTTGGGTCACTTGATAAATAGTCTGGAGTAGCACACCCAAATGAGGGATATGTTGTCTCCAAAATCCTAAGAGTCCCACCAGGCATTGTGCCACTTTTTAGTTGGCATTAGCCTAAAATAGTAACTTATCCTTCACTTTAGAAGGAATATCTCGACATACCCCACACCACTGGACCCCCAGAAATTTCACTAAAGTGGAAGGTACCTGAATTTTTGTTAGATTTATTTCCCATCCTCTAGCAAGCAAATGTCTTACCAAGAAGTCTAGATTTATTAACACTTCTTCCTCACTAGGTCCAGTTAGCATAATATCATCAATGTGATGGACCAGGGTGACATCTTGTGGAAGGGAAAGGTGATCGAGGTCTCTGTGGACTAAATTATGACATGCGGCTGGAGAATTGATGCACCTTTGAGGTAGGACTGTGAAGGTGTATTGTTGGCCTTGCCAGCTGAAGGCAAATTGCTTTTGATGGTCTTTCAAAACTGGAATTAAAAAAAAAAAGGCATTGGCCAGATCAATAGCTGCATACCAGGTACAAGGAGATGTATTAATTTGCTCAAGTAATGAAACCATATCTGGAACATCAACTGCAATTGGAGTCACCACCTGGTTAAATTTACGATAATCCATCGTCAATTCTCCAATACCCATTTGTTTCGTGCACAGGCCAAATTGATGAGTTGAATGGGGATGTGGTGGGAATCCTTCAAGTCCTTGATGGTGGTAGTAATCTCTGCAATCTCTCCAGGAGTGCTATATTGCTTTTGGTTTACTATTTTATTAGGTAGGGGGAAGTCCTAATGGCTTCCACTTGTTTTTTTTTTCTACCATAACAGCCCTTACTTCACATGTCAGGGATTCAGTGGTGGGGAGGGAGGTTCCACTAGTTGCTGAGTACATCTATTCTAAGTATGCATTTTGGAACTGGGGAAATCACTAGAGGATGGGTATAGGGTCACACTGGACCTACTGTGAGATGGGCATGGATTAAGACTCCATTAATAATCTGACCCCCATATGCCCCCACTCTGACTGGTGGACCACAGTGACATTTTGGGTGTCCTGGAGTTAATGTCAGTTCAGAGCCAGTATCTGGTAATCTCCAAAAAAATCTGATTATTTCCTTTCCCACAATGAGCAGTTACTCTTGTAAAAGGCCCTAGATCCTTGGGGAAGGCTGGGAGAAAGATTAATGGCATATATTTTTGGCAGTGCAGTGGGGTCCTTTCTCAAGGGGACCCAGTCTTCCCTTCATTCAAGGGGTTGTGGTTCTGTAAACTGGCTCAAGTCTTGGAATTGATTGACAGACTGTGACTGTCTATTCTGGTGATTCAAGTAAAACTGCCATTCACTTGGCCTAGAAGTCTTCTGTTTGTACAGATCAAGTAAATATTTAGTAATTTCCCATCTATTTCACTGCTAGCCACACTGCAACTAAGGAGCCAACATCATGAGTCCACATGAGTCAGACCATTCTGATTATTGCTTTGACTCTGCTGTCCATTATGGTAACCACACCTACCTTGTCTTTTTCGGCTAAGTGCCACCAATTGCTCCCTACCACCACGGGGTTCAATCAGCCCCACTGGAATTAACCAAACCCATTGCTGTGCAGTTGATTCCAACTCGTAGAGACCCTATAGGAAAGAGTAGAATTGCCCCATAGAGTTTCCAAGGAGCAGCTGGTGGAATCAAACTGCTGACCTTTTGGTTAGCAGCTGTAGCTCTTAACCACTATGCCACCAGGGTTTTCAATTGTAATTAAGTGTCTTAATTCAGTGAAAGCAGTTCCCACTGTCAAATCTAACTTACATAAAATAGCAATCACAGCAGTCTTCAAGGATGCTGGGGCTCCCTTCACAAATTTGTTCCTCACTGTTATGGTAAAAAGTGTGTCCTCTGGGCACTTCATGTGTGGGTCTGTGGGTCTAACCCGATAAATCCACTTTATTATGCCAATTTCCCTAAACCTTTGGATACCTTCTTCTACAGTATAACAAAGCAGGTCTTGTAATTCAACTTGATTTAGTGTAGGCCACCACTTAATCCATGCTTCAGTGAACCAACCAAATAAACTATTAAATCCTTTTCAAACTTCTCGAGATGAAATATTGAACGAAGAATCTATGCTTAGTGGGATTGTAATAATAAATTCAGACTGATCCAGGTTTACGTTCCTTGCACTGTTATCCCACACCCTTAATAGGCATTCACACACATATTCCCTAGATTTCTGTTTGTACATATTAGAAAAATCAGGCAATTTTTTTGTAGTGTAGCGTACTTCCTCCTAGGTCACACATTGTGCTTTACCTCCTGGGGCTCACTGGGACTTAAGCCTAGTTACAGGTCTAGAAACAAAAATGGGTGTTGAGGGTTGGTCCTGGGTACATTCAGGCATTACTGTAAGGCATATGCCTCAGCAATGCCCCGGGCAATGCCCCGGGTGCCCCCACTGGTGATATTTCAGGCAAAGACTCTCAGGCACAACTGGGTTAATCTCATCAGATAGGGTGGAACGGGTAATGGTTTTACTGGGGAGGGTAGATTAGCAGACAAAGATGGAGCAATCTTTTCGGATGAGAGTAAGAGTGCTGATTCTGTTGGCAGGAGTGATTCAATGGAATTTAGGGGCTCAATGTCCTTAGCTTCCTGATTATTTGCCCATATGTCCCCATCCCACATTTCAGGATCCCATTTCTTCTCAATCAATGCCCTCACTTTAACTCCAGACACCAGTAGAGGTTGGAAATTCAACTGGCATTATAATTCAGTCACTCTTATGATAAAGACTTTGGGTTTGTGTCTTAGTTATCTAGTGCTGCCGTAACAGAAATACCACAAGTGGATGGCTTTAACAAAGATATATATATATATATTTTTTTTTTTCCTCACAGTCTAGGAGGCTGGAAGTCTGAATTCAATGTGCTAGCCCCAGGGGAGGGTTTTCTCCCTCTGTCAGCTCTGGGTGAAGGTCCTTGTCATCAATCTTCTCCTGGTCTAGGAGTGTCTCATTGCAGGGACCCCAGTTACAAAAGATGCACTCTGCTCCTGGTTCTTCTTTCTTGGTGGTCAGAAGTCCCCTGTCTCTCTATTTGCTTCTCTTTTTTATATCTCTAAAGAGACTGACTCAAGATACAACCTAATCTTGTAGACTGAGTCCTTCCTCATTACCATAACTGCCTCTAATCCTGCCTCATTAACATCATAGAGTTAGGATTTACAACACATAGGAAAATCATATCAGATGACAAAGTGTTGGACAGTTACACAATACTGGGAATCATGGTCTAGCTAAGTTGACACACATTTTGGGGGGACACAATTCAATCCATAACAGTTTGGTTTTTGGCAATATCAGCTCTGTTACTTAAAAAAAAATAAGGCTTTCTTTCAGGGTACAAGTGGCAACTGTCAGGTCTTTTATACAATGCTTGAGCTGTGACTCTGAAGCTCTGAGCTCATTTCTTTCTTTTACCACTTGGTCTAGCGAAAGCAGGACCAACCAACTATCCTCCCTATAATTCTCATTCTGACAAAATTGCAGAAAAGTGTCAAGTACGCAATCACTCGGGATAAATATTTGATCCTTTGTGGTGATGTTTGCATATTCCTATTGCCACTGGGTTTTGGGTGTTGCCGCCTCAGGGCCCTGGCAGTGCAGTGGTTAAGCATTTGACCGCTAACCAAAAGGTCAGCACTTCAAATCCACCAGTCACTCTTTAGAAACTCTATGTGGAGGTTCTGTTCTGTCCCACAGAGTCGCTATGAGTCGGAATTGACTTGATGGCAATGAGTTTGGTTTATTTGGAAGCCCTGGTGGTATAGTGCAAACCAAAAGGTTAGTAGTTTGAATCCACCAGGTGCTTCTTGGAAACTCTGTGGGGCAGTTCCACTCTGTCCTATAGGTTTGCTATAAGTTGGAATTGACTCCATGGCAATGATTTTGGTTTTGGGGGTTTTTATTGCCAACTCAAGCCATGGATTAGCAGTGAGTGCCCTCTTTACTGATGGAGGCAGAGTCATCAGCACCTTTGGGACTAGCCAGACTTGAGATCCAATTCAGAAAACTCACCTCACAATTTTATTCCTCTAGAACCACTCTCAGTACCAAGTGTCTTAAGTGGGGTTCTCTAGAGGAGCAAAACCCATGAAGCCTATATAGGTATTCCCTGCTTTTCAAAAGTTTGCTTTATGCTACTTCGCTTTTGTGAAAGACCTACATTAGAACCTGTGTTAGCTAACTGAGAGAAATACAAAGAGGATTTTTGCTTTTATGAGAAAAAGCAGAAATAGTGTTCAGTGTTTGTTCTGCAGGAAGCCGTTAAAGAGGTAGCACGCATTGAGTGGCATTGCCAGGCTCCTTCCCTGGGAACTACACTCAACACCTCAGCATCAAGCTGCCGTAGCTTTGAACTGTGTCTGTGAGCCTCTGCACTTTATCTCCATTTATTTTGTGCATCCGTTAGCAATGTATGTCCTAAGGTATCAGAAAAATCGGAGCTCGTAAGCGCGTTACACTTAGCATGAAACTGGATGTAGGTTATTTTTTGAGTCTGGGAAAGCTCAATAGTATTTCTCATATACATTAATAGTATTTGCTTCTTTGCTTTTTGCCATTTTGGCTTACAAAAGCTTTCATAGAAATGCTTTACTTTCGGATGGGGGGAAACCTGTAGAGATAGAGAGATAGGGAGAAAGATTTATTTCAAGGAAATGGCTCAAGCAGCTGGGGGAGGCTGGGCAGTCCCAAATCTGTCGGTCAGAAGTCAAGCCAGAGGATTCTCGTGGTTGCAGGGGCTGATAAACCCAAAATTGGTAGGTCAGACAGCAGGCTGCTGACTCATGGGCTTGTGGGAGCTGGCGAATCCCAAAATCTGCAGGTCAGATGGCAGACCACTGGCTCACGTCCCAAGAACTGGAGGTGAGAGGATGATGAGTCAGATGCAGGACCCAGAGAAGATGAGCTTTGCCAGAACACCCATATATATTGGATGCAGGCCACACCCCCCAAGGAAACTCCCCTTTCAACTGATTGGCTGCTCACATCAGATCACAAAATGGAGGATGATTACATAACATCTGCCAAAGCACTAAGAATCATGGCCTAGCCAAGTTTACATGCAACATTAACCATCACAGGGGGCAATGAAAAATATTTTGAGGAATTAATAAAAGAGAAAATTCAGTAAAGAATAAAACGTTTAAAAAAAAAAGCCATCTCTAGAAATTAAAGGTGAACAGAGTTGTGAAGAATGTTTCATTTTAACACAATCTGTATTTTCTAAGCTGCACAAAGATAGCTAAGTCGATTACATCAAGGAAGAAACATCTGATCTTGACAATGGGTTTCCTACTTCAAGGTTTCACCCTCCCTTTTGTCTGTAAGTTACTGCTTTTCACATACTGTAGGTCATACACATACCACCATAAACCCTCACACGCTTAGAGTTTACAGACTACACACACACACACACACACACACGACTGTATTATATAATACACAATAGTATTTTTACATATATTCAAAGTAAAGAAAACAAAAATCCTCACAACTGGACCGATATGCAACATCATGATAAACACAGAAAAGACTGAAGTTGTCAAAGATTTCATTTTACTTGGATCCACAATCAACACACATGGAAACAGCAGTCAAGAAATCAAAAGACTCATTGCATTGGGCAAGTCTGCAGCAAAGGACCTCTTTAAAGTGTTAAAAAGCAAAGATATCACCTTGAAGACTACAGTCCACCTGACCCAAGCCATGGTATTTTCCTTTGCATCATATGCATGTGAAAGCTGGACAATGAATAAGGAAGACTGAAGAAGAATTGAAGCCTTTGAATTGTGGTGTTGGAAAAGAATATTGAAACATACCATGGACTGCCAAAAGAACGAACACATCTGTCTTGGAAGAAGTACAACCAGAATGCTCCTTAGAGGCAAGAATGGCGAGACTGTGTCTTACATACTTTGGACACGTTGTCAGGAAGGATCAGTCCCTGGAGAAGGACATCATGCTTGGTAAAGTACAGAGTCAGTGGAAAAGAGGAAGACCCTCAACGAGGTGGATTGACACAGTGGCTGCAACAATGGGCTCAAGCATAACAACGATCGTAGGGATGGTGCAGGACCGGGCAGTGTTTCATTCTCTTGTGGACAGGGTCCGTATGAGTCAGAACTGACTCAACGGCACCTTACAACGACACAACATTACATGTATATATATAAAATTATGTGACTATGATATATAAGCATTGCATATATATATTTTTAAGCAAACTAGGGCTCTAAGATTTTTAAATTCTAAAGTGTTTTCTACCGTTCCTCAATCCTCTTAAGCACAATATTTGCAAACTACTATAGATGACTTGAGACAAACACATGAGCACAGAGACATCATAATGGAATTCTATCACTGGCACTCCCTGAATCAGAAAAAGACAATCAGAATATAAAAGTGCCATGTCACTAAAATAAGGCAATCATTTTTAGTGACAAGTGGTAGGCCTTGAAACAATCTCCTGTCCTCCCTCCATTGGCACACACCAAAGAACTCATCTGAAAGTATTTCCTGGTACAAAGTAGAAAATATGAGCAATGTGCAAATATCAGGAGAGCTATTTAAAGAAGAGAGAAGGAAAATGGCTTATTCCAAAGTCCATTTCAGTACTTACTATGATTTTTGAAACATTGTTTAAAAAAAAAAAAAAACTCCATTGCTATTGAGTTATTCCAACTCATAGGGACCCTACAGGACAGAGTAGAACTGCCACATAGGGTTTCCAAGGAGCAGCTCGTGGATTCGAACTACCTACCTTTTGGTTAGCAGCAGAGCTCTTAACTACTGCGCCATCAGGTATAAATGAATGCAAAATGATTTTATCAGAATGCAACTATATGTTTAACCAAGATCCCCTTCTGACAACCACCTAGGACATAAAGAACCCTGATTTAGTCATAGAGAAATACAACTCCCTTCCCACCAACTTCTAGGTTGGTGCCCAGGTAGCTAAAGTAAAAATCGGACCACTCGTATTATGGCATGTCCAGAAAATTATTTTCAAAGAAATTACTAACATCCCTATCCACATGAAATGAGGAACAGGCATGCAGTCCTTAGTGTAGTAGTAGGACTGCGGCTTCATGTAACTGAAGCAGGAGTCACCTAAGCATGAAACAGGAGTCCCTGGGTACCGCAAATAGTTACACATTCAATTACTAGCCAAAAGGTTGGTGGCTCGCACACACCCAGAAGTGGCTGGAAAGACAGGCCTGGGGATCTGCTTCCAAAAAAGCACAGCCTTGAAAACTTTATGGAGCATAGTGTACTGTGCATGCGTCTGGTCTCCCTGAGTCGGAATGAACTCAAGCGAAACTAACAACAGGCATGAATTTAAATATTTGGAAGACCTCTAAAGTGATACCCCACCTCACTGTATGTCCTATATCAGAGACAACGAAATTTTTATGTAAAGGACACATGGTAAACATTGGTAGCTTTTTGGCCCATAAAGTCTTGGTTGCATCTACTCAACTCTACCATTGTACCATGAAAGCAACCGCAGAAAATATGTAAATTAATAAGCCTGGCTGTGTTTTTAATCTTTACTTACAAAGCAGAGGCTGGCTGGATTTGCCCCACAAGCTGTAGGTTGCCACTGCTGTTCTATATAATTTTCTATACTTTCCTGGCTAATTGATACAAAATTTCTTTTTTAACAGGCACCTTCAAGCAAGAGCAGGAGCCCTGTGGCACAGTGGTTAAAACACTCATCTGCTAACTTTAATGTCGTTGGTTTGAATCTACAAGCCACTCCACAGGAGAAAGATGTGGCAGTCTGCTCCCGTTAAGATTTATAGCTTTGGAAACCCTATGGGGCAGTTCTACTCTGTCCTGTGGAGTCTCTGTGAATCAGAATTGACTCGCAGCAGTGAGTGTGGATTTTTTCGTTCAAGCAAGAAAAATAAAAGCAAAAACAAAAGAACAAGCAAACCTCAATAACATAAATTTGGCTAGTTTTGGATAAGAGAGTGCCTTGTTAATTTTTTTATATTATTTTATTGGCGGGGGGAGATTGTACAAACATGACTTCAGTTAGATTCTAGGTCCTAGAGGCTAGCTACTTGTTGAAAAAGCAATTGAATGTGATAACTTAATTCTTTGATATATTTTGATGGGAAGCATTTCTATCCCGAACATTTCTATTCTACTTGCAACTTTGGATTTAAAACACCAAACAGATTTTCTTCTGAGTTAAAGGAATCAAAGTCTGTGCTTTCATTGTACAGAATCAGTGCCTGAGATAACAGTCTTTCCTGGATATTTGTTTCTGAGGTAGAGGCCCCCGCAGGTGGGATTTCACCCTAATAACAGGCTGATAAAATTTGACAGCACAGGTTACCGATTTTACCTTCCATAGTGATTCTGAACAAACTCTCCCAAGGCTAAATCAGGTGCCGTCAAGTCTGTGATCTTTTGCAAGCAGAGTGCCAGGCCTTTCTTCCAAGGCACCTCTGAGTGAATTCCAATTGCCAACCTTTTGGTTAATCGTCAAGCACTTAACCTTGTGAGGCACACTGTCTAGGCTAGGAACCGCCATCTTACACAATGATGACACAGGCTGTAGCACACGGGCGCTGCCTCACTTTGGGTCTCATCCTTGTTTCAAAAGCTCAGGGAAGAAGGACCCAGTTCTGAGTCAATCAGGTGAAGTGGCATTTAGTGTAGAACAGTGGTTCTCAAGCTAGGTGGGGGGGGGGGAGGGCATTTTTGCCCTCCGGAGGATGTTTTTCTGCTAAACAGGGGATATTTTTGGTTGACACAACTGGAGGGGTGCTACTGGGATCTGTGAGTAGAAGCCAGGGCTGCTGCTGAATATCCTGCAATGCATGGGACAGATGCCCACAACAGAGAATTAGCCGGCTCCTGGAGAGTAAAATGTCAGTAATGCCAACGTTGACAAATCTGGTCTACAACCACTTTTACACATGACTTGGCCCCCATGCTTTACAGAGCCTTTCCTAGCCCTTCTCCAATTGTACTACCCCTGCCCCCAAGCCTGTAGACCAAGAGGACAGGCCCACCCAAAGCCCATATCCTCTCTTCCAGGCCACATTCTGGGTGCCCCCAAATCCCAAAAAAACCCACAGGGCTATGTGGGCCTTTTCTAGTATCTGTCCTCCCTAGGGCAAACCCCTTAGCAGTATATGCACCCTAGGCCTGAGGAGTGGATGCCAGTCAGGACATCAGGTATGCACACAAAGGCCCTCACAGTGGCAGAAAGAGCTAGGGTGGGGTTCAAGCTGGGGTTCAAGTTCTGTCTGTTTTGTTGGCCCAGCCCCGCAAGTATTCAAAGTGGGCCTGATCAACATAATGTGCGGAGGGCCTATAGCACGACCTTGCATCACTGCAGGCTTTGGGGGCCTCCTGCCTGGTGGCCTACAGTCTGTTCAAATTCCAAATGCCCAAATGCTTCCATATTGAGGTGTGTGTATATTTGTATTAGTGGGTGAGGGCAGGCTTTGCAGAGTACGTCAGCCCTGATACTGTACCATGCCAAACTGGAGCAAGAATAACCCATAGGCAAGACCCGGAGGGCTGCCCAAATCCCCAGATACCAAAAGCCACGGGGGTTATCAAGGCACTCTAGACTCACCTGATCTGATTTTGGGCTTCTCCTACGATAGTTCTGGAGAACCTGGAAACAGGCCTAAGTTCTAGGGCAGAAATTTGCAGAAAGGAATCTGAAGACTCAGGGTCAGCAGGCTAGAGGATCCAATTATCAAGGACCCAGGATTCTGTTTTGGCTCTATTCTACATCCCACTAAAGAGTCAACATTTTTCATCCTTCTGGATGGGCAGTGGGCCACTGTTTATTCCTTGCTAGTTTACATTCAAGCACACACTTGTCAGTTATGAATGGACCAGACCACAGGCATGCATTGCTAAGATAGCCAACGCAGCCAGTAACTGCTTAGCCACTATCAAACAAAGCTTTAAGTGGCAGGACTGGGTGTGGCTCAGTTGGGAGCTGCTCAGACCAAGCAGAACCTGCCACTCCTGTCCATTGTCCTCAAAGTGCTGAGTGTGGCTCAAGACAGTCAAACCCCATTTACTACCCTACAAGCCAAAGAAAAAATGCAATTTGTCTTACTGTGCCTGTGCGCCATGATAACGTATGTCGTCCATAATATTTGTATGCACTTCCCTGTGAGAGACAGTATAAAAGGTTCTGCCTCCCTTTGTTCAGGGAGCTTGATTTAAGGCATACACCTCCTTGCTCCTGCAATAAATGCTCTTCCTTCCTTCTCATCTCGGTGTGTCTTTCTTGATGAGAAGCCACAGCAGACAGGACCTGCTTTGGGTAACAAATGCAACGGAAATGTCCTTAAAGCATGACTTGCAATGAACTGTTGTCCATGGAATCCTATTTAGGAGCAACCAGGTTACCATCTCAAGTAAATTACTTGGTGGATATCTTGTGCTCCTGGTCTAATTTATCACAATTACATATGAAAATCTAGCCTAGATTTTCATATATAATATTTACTTAAGGCCTGGCACACAGGATTAAGTTAAGGATGATCAGAAATAAATTTATTTATCCCTTTACTGAATCCACTTTAAAGATACTTATCTTATGTGAAGAAAGAGGTATTAAATACACACAAACACCTGCCTTACATTCAGAGGTATTGTGCATCCTAAAGCAATATTTTTAAGCTGAAAAAATCCTTTTGAGACTACCCTGAAATAATCTGTGAAATATGCAGTGTTATCAAATTGTTTGCTTTTATTAAAAATATTCTGTGCAAGCGATGGGAAATGCATTCTGCAGGAAAATGATCACTGATCTGCCAGATTGAGCTTTTAAAATGCATCCTGAATTGTGTTCTGCTGCAGGTTGTGATCTGTTGTGATCCTATAAGGTGTTATCATGGCCCATACAGCAATATCTTTGGCACACCTGCAATCATTAGTACCATTTTGTTGGGATGCTTTGACCCAAGGTGGTTCTCAAACTCCAGTAAGGGTCAGAATTACCTGGGGATGCTTGTAAAATCCCAGATTGCTAGGACCCCACCACCACCAAACCCCCCCAAAAAAACCCATTGTCGTTGAGTTGATCTGACTCATAGTGACACTATAGGACACAGTAGAACTGTCCCATAGGGTTTCCGCGGAGCACCTGGTGGATTCAAAAATCCGACCTTTCGGTTAACAGCCATAGCTTTTACCCACTATTCCACCAGGCTTCCCCACCACCGCCACGGCTTTTTTCTTCCTTAGGTCTGGAGAGGGGACTGAGAATTTGCATTTCTAACAAATTCTACAGAGACCTGGTGGTACAGTGGTTAAGAGCTCGGCTGCTAACCAAAAAGTCAGCAGATCAAATCCACCAGCTGCTCCTTGGAAACCCTGTATGGCGGTTCTACTCTGTCCTGTGGAAACCCTGAGTGGTTAAGGGCTACATCTGCTAACCAAAAGGTTGGCAGTTCAAATCTACCAGATGCTCCTTGGAAACTCTGTAGGACAGAGGGTCACTATGAGTCAGAATCAACTCAACGGCAACGAGTTTGGTTTTTGGTTTACTCTGTCCTATAGGGTTGGTATGAGTTGGAACTGACTGGACGGCACCTAACGAAAAAAAAAAACAACAAATTCCTAGGTGATACTGATGCTGTCTGTCCGAGATCACACCTTCAGAAATAATGCTTTGGGCTTTAGCAGGGATTAGCCACCTTTTCTGTAAAGAGCCAAGTAAAAAAAACACTTGCTGAATTGCAGTTTGACTTATGGCAACCCCATGTGTGTCAGAGTAGAACTGTGCTCCATGGGATTTCCAGTGGCTGATTTTTCCGAAGCAGATTGTCATGTCTTTCTTCTGAACTGCCTCAGGGTAGGTTTGAACCTCCAAACTTTAAGTTAGTGGCAGAGTGCTTAATCATTTGCACCACGCAGGAACTCCTTGTAAAAGGTCCGGAGATAAATATTTTAGGCTTTCCAGGCCATTTGTTCTCTGTTACAACTACTGAACTCTGTCATTCTACCATGAAAGCAGCCATAGACAACACAAACACAAGTGGGTGTGGCCGTGTTCCCTTAAACCTTAACTTACAAAAACAGGCAGAGGGCCAAATCTATCAAGTTGTAGTTTGCTGACCCCTGGCATACAGATTAAAGGTTCTTCAGGCAGGACACTTAAACTCGTTTCCCATCATTGTCCTACAGTGGACTCCAGCCACAACAGACTCCTTGCAATCTGAAGCCTAACCATCTCCTTCACCAAGTGTGAATGCACTCGCCATGGTGAGTGGCGTCAATATAGTATCATGTAGCAGGTAGGAAAGAGAGGAAAGGTTAATGAGAAAAGAAGAAAGAATCAGCAAGGAAGAAAGCATTTTAACTCACTAGAGTCCCAAACCAAAAAGGTTTGAAAACGTCTTTTCAATCTCTCCGTAAAAACCAAAAAAGCCAAACATGTAGGCAGCTGCTAACCAAAAGGCCAGCAGTTCAAAGCCACCAAGCGCTCCTTGGAAACCCTATGGGGCAGTTCTGCTCTGTCCTATAGGGTCGCTATGAGTCGGAATCTCCCCCTAGCCCCCAACTATTTTTCCTACTCTTAATTCAGGGATCACACACCTTTTCCAGGATACCAGTCCTCTGGATTTTACTGTGTGAACACTTTCCTAAAGCTTTTGTTCTCAAACCTCAAGGAAAAACTTAGATTCTGAGTTATAGTGCGCTGCTATAACAGGAAGAAAAGTGGCTCCAAAAATAAAACAAAAGAACATTGAATGGGAAATGAAGGAAGGCTGCAGAGTTTGTGTGATTGATGTTACCTTTGCAATGTGTCTGAAACCCTTCAATGTTTCTAAGTCCCATGTCCCTACTTCTCAAGAAAAAAGGCGATTTCGGTTCATTCCTTGTCTTTATCCTTCCATTTAAGGAGACAAGCCAAAAATATTTTGTATTGCTAGTTCACTAGAAGGCGTTAAAGTCACTGGATAAGAAATCATATTTCAGTTTCTGCAATCCATTACTGCTACAGAGAAAAGGACTGGAATGAGGAAATCAAATGAATTACTCATTTATGTGACCACAGAGTTACTTGAGTGTGCTGTCTCCACAAGTAAGTGTTACACATTTAAAGACCTTAACTGAAATCGTGGGTGGCTTCACTATTTTTCTTTTAAATTGAAGATAACAATGTTATTTTCCTATTAGACAGCCAACACCACAACAGTAAAAGAAGGAGAAAAAGATTAACAATAACACCTCAAGCGAGATACAACTCTTTAATTTCCTTTTTATTACGCCAGAGCATGTCAAATTACATATTCTACAAACATACATGACCTAATATCTTCCTGTAGTTTCTGTCCACAATGAATAACAATAATGAGAAATTGCCATGAACAGTAGTTTCCCTTCCTCCTTTGATCTAGAATGCTACCCAAGGATTATTGAGAGTTTCTATTTCTCTGAATCTGATACCCTCTGATAACTCAGTGCCTGACATCTGTAACAGCAATTGCAATAAATATCAAGGCACTTGACACAGAGCCTGGAGTAATCAACATAGTTTTAAAATGAAGCAGAATCTTTCTGAAATTAGATGTAATTATACCACATTTATTACCATGTAACTAAGAGAATTCAACGGGTGGCGGGGGGGGGGTAGAAATATTTTAAGTGTTCAGACATCACCTGTACTGAAAAATTACCTGGAAAACACTTTGGAGCTCAATATTAGTCAAAGACAGAAATGTAGGCTTGATTCTTTCCAATCACATTACACTAGACTTTCACACAGCACTTAAAGAATAAGGAAATCCCACACTTCGGAGCTTATAGAATAAATAACTTACCTGTTTTTCTCAACGGCAGGTGTTTCTGCTCCCTGGTATGTTATTAACCTGTAGGAGTCCAGAGATTAAGTCTCTCTGACAGCTCTTTGTCTTCTTTATCCATTTTAGTTCCATGTTTGCCTTTCACTTTGTCCCCAAAATCAAAATCCTTCAGGGGAAACCCCTTCTGTAGGTTGGTCTTCAGTGATTACAACAGTTGAGCATTGGTTCAGCTGAAACCTGCCCTGCGGCGAAGCTCAGGGAGCTGGACGGCTATATATAAATGTCGCTTTACTGTCTGTGCTTTGGATATTGGAACTTTTTTCTTAATAAGTAATATCCTTTTTCTTCATCATAACTGGGATTTTAGTTCTAAAGGGAAATCATATAAAAAGTAGGTTACCATATGTCATTGTTCGTGCAAACTACATAATCGCCAATCTTCTCTAAATCTGCATCCATTTCTTGATTTTAATATTCAAAAAATTACTTTCTTGATACAATTTTAATTTTATGTCTCACCGTAAGTTTTCTTTCCAGGTGTGTGACTTCTTAGGACAGGTTATTGAGATAATGGATCTGCCAAAAGTGTTAAAATCCTTGTAGTCTGTGTTTCATGATAGACCATCGATTCCCAAGCGCAGTTTTGTGACAGCACAGGACTGACCCCAATTATATAAGGGAGTTCTCAAAGCCCTAAATTCATTTATTTCCTCCTAATTGAACTGCAAATATATACGCACATATAGCACAGGGTTCTTTGAAGGCAAAGGGATGAGGGAGCTTTGCAAAATTCAAGCCACAGGCTGACACAACCTAAAGAAACAGCAAACCTCTCTATAGATTTCAAGTGCTACACGTTCTCAGATCAGCTATTTTAAAATCTCCTTTTAAAACCGTCAGAAGATTAGATGAACAATTGGCCTCTGTCTTCGAAAAGGTCAATGTCACGAAAGACAAAAAGTGTTGATAAACTTTTCCGTATTAAAGCAGGCTAAAAAAGAAACAATCATGAAATGAAAAATTTGATCCTATCGCGAATCCTGGTTGGGGAAAAATATCGCTGCTGAAGACATTATTAAGGCAGTTAGCAGAATTTGAATATGTATTCCCTATTTCAGATAATAATATTGTATCAATATTAAATTTCCTGATTTTGATCTTTGAAGCAAATTTGGCCAACTGTTAACAATTGGTGAATCTAGGGGAAGAATATATGGGAATTCCTTGTACTATCCTTTCAATTTATCTCTACATTTGAAATTAAAAAAAAAAAAGTTTTAAAAATTCCAGCACACTTGAGAGTTTGTGCTGCAAAATTGTTACTGAAACATTTTTCAAATACGTGTCTGTGTTTAAATTGATACTATTCTTTCCACCACCATGATTAGATTTCTAAAGGCAGCAGTAGCAAGAATGGAATGGAACGATACTTTCAAGGATTGAGAGAAAATGCTGGTCAACCTAGAAGTGTATACGTAGCAAAAACATCTTTTAAAAACAAGGGTGAGATAGAGACGTTTTCAGACAAACAAAAACTGAGAAAGATTACACTGAGTAGGTATATTAATATTGTACTTTAAACCACACGTGTTCATTACATATGCTCCTATGTCATCCTGGCCTTGCTGAGGGTGCTGTCCTGGGAACTTGATCTTTAATTCTTTTGGCTTTAAATACTTGGGAAAGAGCTGGTGTTGTTTTGCTCTAGTTACTGCATCTGGTAAACAGTCTCCAGACAAGGCGGATGGGGTGGCCAAAGGGGGAATGCAGGGATGTATAAAAATGCTTGGTGAAAGAGCAAAAGTGCACTTCTCACTCTTAGTGGAACCCTCCCTAGCTGGGGATCACAGTAGCAGCTGATCATCCATGGGAACTGCGACGGTTAATATTACATGTCAACTTGCCTTGGCTGTGATTCTCAGTAGTTCGACCAGATACTGGACTGGTTGCTATTCCATACTATAATCTCATGTCATATCATGCCATGTAATCACCTTCCATAGTGTGATCTGATGTGACTAACCCATCAGTTGACAGGGGAGCTTCCTTAGGGCTGTGGCCTGCTTCCACGGTTGCTCTTTTTCGACCCTGCACTCTTTTCATAACCTGACCTATGGATCTTGGGACATAAGCCTGTAGGAATTTCTGGCCTGCCACCTGACCTAGAGATTTTGAATTCGCCAACCCCACAATTATGCAACCCAAACCCTTGAAGTAAATCAATCTCTTTCTCTCTGCGTATGTATACATACGTATATAGATAGATATACGCACACATATATATACATGCATACATACATATGTATATATACCCAAGGCGCTGTCGAGTCAATCCCGACTATATATATATATATGTATGTATCAAGCACTGGTTTTTGCTCCTCTAGGAAACCCAAATTAAGACAGGGGCACATGGGTATTTTGGATGTCCACATCGCGATTAGGAATATGCTGTGAAGCTCCCCCATCTTGTGTCTCCATCTCCAAATGTTTCCATCTCCTTTGACTTTAAAGAGACTGTTAATCCTCTACCTGAGCTTATTGATAGCTTTCCATAATCGCACCACCATTCCATCACTACAATCACCAGAAATCTTGAGAAAAAAGTTCTCTTAATTGAGAAAGAGTCTGAGGCCATGGACTTCACTCAACAATAGGTTCTGAATATGGAAAACAGCAGTGGCTTTGGATTTAGAGGAAGCAGTATATCACAGCCACAGACTGTGTGAACAGGAAATTTGGACAACTGGGAGCCTCTCTGTGCTTCAGTTTCCTCAGCTATAAAATGGGGATAATAATCTCTAACTCTCGGATTAAGCATATTCATAAATGCTTGGTAATCAGTAAAAATTCATTAAGTGCTCTATTAATAGTAATCAATGGAGCCCTGGTGGTGAAGTGGTTAAAAGCTTGGCTGCTAACCAAAAGGTCAGCAGTTCGAATCTATCACCTGCTCCTTGGAAACCCTATGGAGCAGTTCTACTTTGTCCTATAGGGTCGCTATGAGTCAGAATCAACTCAAAGGCAATGGGTTTGGGTTTTGTTTAATAATAATTATTATCATCATCATTGTTGTTACTGCTGCTACATGAGTGTCTATGCACTTACATCAATGGCCATGAAACATGCCTACACGCACATGAAAGGAGACAGCTATGTGGTAAAAATGAAATAACCATATTAATTGAGACCCAAACATCTCTGCTATAGGATCTTAGCCCCTAAAAAAAAAGATTTTGGAAAGGGTGAGACTATCACTGGAGATTCGGGGGCAGAAGGGGTAAAGAAAATCAGGAACCCCAAGGAGAAGAAATGATTTGGGATAAAGGGCACATCAGCACCAACCCAGTGGCCCAGGTTAAGGGCTGGCTAGATTAGGGTAAAAATTAAGATGTAGAGCTCTGCTGAAGTTGACAATGTCATTATGAGAAGAAAAATAGATTGTGAGGCAATGGCACCAAGTTATATAAAACCATCCTTCTCCCGTTTGGGTGTTCCCAAAGAGAGCAGGCTGCATGTCTAGCAAACTGTTGAAGCCATGTAACCTAGAATTAGGTGGGAATTCTTAGAAGGAGTGTGTATTTAATAAACAGATTTCTGATTACATTAAAGAATAGAAAATTATTTTCTGGCTAGTGTTGATAAGAGCTCCTTCATTCTTTATTATAATTATCAGGAGAAACCAGAACGTTTTGTTCTTTATAATCACGGCATGAGTGCAGATACTGTACCTAAAAGGCATTTGCTCTTATCTAGGAAAGAGCAAGAGGCTTGTCTCTATTATCGCTCGCTCCCGATTGGTGGAAGGTCAGGTTCACAGGCTCCTTAGGGGTTCACGGTGCGCTCGTTTGTGGAATGTGTTTGATATTGTTAACGGGATGAGTGAATTCACCACCGTGGCTCAGGCTTTTATTGTTGGGTACTGGAGGCTTCAGGCTTCTCTGCCGCAGCTCCTCCAAATTCTCATCTTTTCTGATCATTTAATCCTAAGTTGAAAGGAACGGCAGAGAACCAAATTGTTATCCAAGTTCAAGTCCTATCGAAGTACTTTAAAGTTTATCAGGCAATTGGAACAGTTTTTCATCCCAGCAGTGGATCCTTCCCCTGTGGTAGTGATTACTTACTCTCTAGCTATACCTAGGAGTCCCTGGGTGGTGAAAATGGTTAACGCACTTAGTTGCTAACCAAAAGGTTGGAGGTTCAAGTCCACCCAGAGGCACCTTGAAAGAAAGACCTTGTGATCTGCTTCCAAAAAACCAGCCATTGAAAACCCTGTGGAGCACAGTTCTACTCTGAAACACATGGTGTTGTCACGAATCAGAGTTGACTCAGTGGCCACTGACATACAGTCATATATAAACGCTCTGTTGTAGTGCAGTCATTAAGAGTTTGGCTGCTAACGAAAAGGTTGGCAGTTCGAATCCACCAGCTGCTTCTTGGAAACCGTAAGGGTTGCTATGAGTCAGAATCAATTTGACGGCAACGGGTTCGGTTTGGTTTGTTTTTTTTCTGCTGTAATAAATTTTAAGAACTACTGCAAAAATCACTTTAGCTCACAGTGATAACCACAGCCATTCTCTAGAGCAGTGAAACCAAACTGGTCTTATTACCATATTTAATTGTGTGTTAAAAATGTATTTGACTGGAAGGGACAAAAACCTGACATGCGTGGTTTCTCAAAACATCATCTCCAAACAGCGGCATCAAGATCACCTGAGAACATGTCAGAAATACATACTCTTGAGCCCCACTCAGACCTACTGAATCAGAAATCTGGGGTGAGACCCAGCAGCCTGAGTGTACAAGCCCCCCAGGTGCTTCTGATGCTCACTAACTTTAAGGTTTCCTGATCTACAAAAAGGAGCCCTGGTTGTACAGTAGTTAAAGCACTCGGCTGCTAACCAACAGGTTGGTGGTTCAAACCCACTAGCCACTCCATGGGAAACAGATGTGGCAGTCTGCTTCCGTAAGACTACAGCCTTGGAAACCCTATAGGGCAGGTCTCCTCTGTCCTGTAGGGTCACTACGAGTCGGAATTGACTCAACAGCAGTGGATTTGGTTTTGGTAAGGTGACCTACAAAAACCAGTTAGTTTTGACTGTTTTAACTGAATTGACCTAGCAAGTAAGCTGGACCAAAATAGTGTTTACATACCAAAAAGTCCTGAAATATTGAAAAGTTTCTCAACTGTAAAGAAAGTCTCAAGGGACAGATCTCTCAACTGTAAGCTGGTGACCCACAGCTGGAAGTAAAGCTCTAGGCCACTGGTAAAAAAAAAACTAAAAAAAGAAATACTGGTCCAAGTCCCACTCTCAGCAATTCTGGGGCAGTTGGGTTGGGGTGCAGCCCAGGCATTGGGATATTTTTTAAAAGCCCCCACATGATTTTCATGTGCAGCTATAGTCAACTGATTATAACAAATGGCCACGAATTATGCCCCACCCATTAGCCACGCCCCTTGCAATGTCACTCCTCTCATCAAGAGGAGTCTGTTTCTCCACTCCCTTGAATATGCTCTTGAACATGTGATTTACTCTAGCCAATGGGACAGTAGCAAACACGACAAAAGCAAAGACTTGGAAAGTGCTTACACAAGGGAGTTGTTTATCTGTTGATTTGGGGACGCAGAGACCAACATGTAAACCAGCTTCTGCTAGCCATCTGGAGGAAAGGCTACGTAGAGAGCAACCTCAGTTGTCCCAGATGTAAGACCCATGATCACCAAAAACCAAACAGCAGCAACCCACTCACTGACAGCAAATGTATGAGCAAGCCCAACCAAGAGAATCCAAACTCAAACCAAGAAATGATCTGCCATATTATGAGCTAAATAAATGGTATTAGCCACAAGGTTTTGGGGAGGTTTGTTAAGCCATCAGGACCAGGTAGAAAATAATACTCGCTGTCAATGAAATAATGACTCCTCAAAGGAGAATCATCAAAGCAAGGAAATGGTCCCAGACACCCTCACTTTAGTGTTGTTTGGCTAAGTTCTCCAGGCTACTCTGAGTTTTCTCCTTCTCTCCTTTCAGGCAAGAATGTTGTCTTAGTTTGGGTTCTCTAGAGGAGCAAAACTAGTGAGGCATATTTATAAATGTATTTAGAGAGATTTACTTCAAGGAAATAGCTTATGCTATTGTGAGGAAATGGCTCATCCAACTGGGGGAAGGGGCACCGGCAAGTCCCAAATGCATGGGTCAGGTGATACACTGAAGATCTCGGCTAGCTCGGGTGGACAGGAGCAGACAAACCCAAAATCTGCAGGCCAAGCAGCATGCTGAAGACTTTGCAGGCTTACGTTCCAAGAACCTGAGGTTAGGCAACGAGAAGAGTGCGGGGTCAAGAGAGAGTGAGCCTTGCCAGAATATCTATTTATATACTGGAGGCAGGCCACACCCCCAAGGAAATTTCCCTTTCAACTGATTGGCTGATCACATCAGATCACATCACGGAGATGATTATATTACATTACGGGAGACCAATCAGTGTCTGCCAAACCACTGAGAATCATAGCCTAGCCAAGTTAACACATATCATTAACCATCACAAATGCCCAGTTACCTGTAACTTCCAGGAGTCTTCTGACTCACTCAGCCATCACTAAAGGCAAAAATGAGAATTAGATCATGAGAACATAAAGGGTTTGGAGCCCTTCAGAGGAGATATATACAGATATGAGTTTCCAAAAACATGTTTTTAAAGGAGAATATTAAATAGAATATTTATTGTTAAGTATCTGAGACAAAGCTTGATTTCTGGTCTTTCCCCCCAACAAGGATTTAAGAAAGATTATAAAATTTATATATTGAATCATCACAAAAATTTTTCGCTATGTCTAAAGAGATGTGTTTCTTGACAAAAGGAGACAAGTAGGAAATAAATGATGATAGAGCACAGTCCCCTGCCTGTATTGCATGATGGTTCTCAATACCCTTCTTGCACTCAACATAGAATAGGCAGAATGATACTTCAACCACAGTGTGGACGGGGGGATAGGTTTGATTTGATTCACATCTGGTTCCTGCTTATCTCCCCATCCTCATTTGCGTTTATGCTCCTCCCCACTTCTAAACCTACTGTCTTGTTGCTATTGCTTCTATCTGGGTCTCTAGCCCCCTTAATCTTTAACCTACCTAGCTGCTTATTGTTTTCAGGTTTTTCTTGGATATTAACTCTTCCATTCTGTTTTTTCCTTCCTGCATTTTCCTTTATCATAATGCTTTTCACCCATACTGAGTTTGACACCGGAGTAAGAACAGTCTTAGAGTAGAAATGATGTGTTGTCCAGTGTTGCACGTTGTATGTTAGAAATGCATTTGACAGCAAGGGACAAAAACTTGACTAGCCGAGACTCAATACATAAAGATTAATTCACCTCCTCATCTGAAAAAAAGAAACATGGACGTAGGCCATTGGCAGTTTTTATTTATATCATTTACATTGCCAACAGGAATTCCAGCTCTTTCTATATCCCTGCTTCAACATCCTTAGCTCCTGGTTGCTTTCATTTTAACCTCATGATTGGTACCTTGGGGGTGTAAGATGGTTACTGTGCTTCCATACAATGAACTCAGGAAAAAAAATACCAACCAGGTTTACACTTTTTACCATGAGAGCAAATGTCTTTACTGAAGTTCCACAGCAGAGGTCTGTTTAGGTCTTATAATTTAGAAATGTGTCAGGTGGGCATCTGTCTTAGTCATCTAGTGCTGCTATAACAGAAATACCACAAGTGGACTGCTTGAACAAAAAAGAAGTTTGTTCTCTCACAGTCCAGTAGGCTAGAAGTCCGAATTCAGGTCTCTGGCTCCAGGGGAAGGCTTTCTCTCTCTGTTGGCTCCAGAGGAAGGTCCCCGTGATCCATCAGTCTTCCCTTGGTCTGGGAGCATCTCACCATGGGAACCTCGGGTCCAAAGGACGAGCTCTGCTCTTGGCACTGCTTTCTTGGTGGTATGAGGTCCCCATGTCTCTCTGCTTGCTTCTCTCTTTTATATCTCAAAAGAGATTGGCTTAAGGCACTATCTAATCTCTTGTATACCTCATCAGTATAACTGCCACTAATCCATCTTATTAACATCATAGGGATAGGATTTACAATAAGTAGGAAAATCTCATCAAATGACAAAATGGTGGATAGTCACACAATACTCCGGAATCATGGCCTAACCAATTTGACAGATGTTTTGGGGGGAAACAATTCAACCCATGACAACATCCCTCATTTCAAGAGAGTCTAGCGTAGCAAGTAAAAACAGTATTTGCCATGTGTGCTGCATGCGTATTTGTTGAAAAATACATGAAGGAATTGCATTTCAGATAAGAGAAAGTCAGGCTACATCATGCACCTGATGGCACAGAGGTATTTAGCCAGAGATTATCACACTGGACTAATTTGTAGCAATCCTAATGCAGGCCTATGCTCTTAGCTTTATATGGGACATGAGATAACCATATAAACTGTATAAATGCTAGAATTCAGCCACTCTATGGCCTAATTGGGAAACCCTGGTGGCATAGTGGTTAAGTGCTACAGCTGCTAACCAAAGGGTCAGCAGTTCGAATCTGCCAGGTGCTCCTTGGAAACTCTATGGGGTAGTTCTACTCTGTCCTATAGGGTCGCTATGAGTTGGAATTGACTCAATGGCACTGGGTTTGGTTTTTGGTTTGGATGGCCTAATTGAGAGATTGTGTGTAGTGTTTGGATTTGAGAAAATGATTTTAACTTTAGGAAAACGTGTTCAAACAAAAATTCGAGTGGGAATTTAAGGAAGTTAAGGTTTACCACCCATCTTTTACCCGTCCACATTTGGAACCACCTGAAAGATAGATTCAGGCATCAGTCAAAGATGAAGACACTGAGAAATGCTAGATTCAAGAAAGTCCTTTCCATCTGCTGTCCAATATGACACCTCTGGCTGGAATTTTTGAAGGAGTTACAGGTACTTGGGGAGACCACAGCCTCTGCCATAGAAGTCTGCTCCTGAAAAGCGTACAGAATGGAAGAGATGAGAATGAATGCTCTTTGCTGAAAGGCTGATCCCAAAGGAACCGGAATTGAGCCTAGCGTGCTCACCTTTTTCCTGAACTCACCTATCAGTTGAGTCATTGCTCCTTTCTTGGGGAGGAATGAGTAAGGGAATAGAGTCAAGGAGTCTCGTTGTTGTTGTTGTTGTTGCTCTTAGCTGCCATAGAGTCACCTCTGACTCATGGTGACCTTATGTGTAACAAAAAGAAATGTTGCCCGGTTCTGAGCCATATTCATGACCACTAGTATGTTTGAGTCTATTGTTTTGACTATCGTGCGGGGCTTCCAAAGAGGCTAGTAGACTCAAACTGCTGACCTTTTGGTTAGCAACCTAGCTCTTAACCACTGCACCACCAGAGCTGAACAAAATTTACATTTTAACAAGATTTCCAGGTGATTCTTATGTATAATAAATTTTAAGAACAACTGCCCTACCAGTGGAGCCCTGGTGGCGCAGTGGTTAAGAGCTACAGCCGCTAACCAAAAGGTCGGCAGTTCACAGCTACCAGTGGCTCCTTGTAAACCCTATGGGGCAGTTCTACTCTGTCTTACAGGGTCGCTATGAGCCTAAATCTACTCAGTGGCAATGGGTTCGGTTTTACTAGTGGTTCTCAGAATTGGTCCCTAACCAGCAGCATTAGCATTGCCTGGGAACTTGTTAGAAATGTGAATTCTCAGCAGGGGTTCCAATCTAAACTAACTAGTTCAAAGCCCTGCAATTGTGTTAATCCATCTCATCCCTCATTTTCACTGACCCTCTACTTTGCCAAATATGATGTTCTTTTCTAACAATTGGTCTTTCTTGATGATTTGTCCAAAGTAAATGAGCCAAGCCAGGAGTGTTACTCTATTAGAAATCTCTTTATGTGGAAACATGAAACTGGGGGAAGGAGGTTCCCTCCCCAGCTGACCACAATATGAAAATGCTCTCTTACCTCCGTGTCTAGGTACACTGAACAGCTGTTTCCTGTAAATCCTGGTGCTAAACTAGCCAGGTGAAAGGGACTTGTGTCTCAGGGGACTCCATGGCAACAAGGATACAGAGCTCTGTGGCAGATGGAATATATTTATCCAGAGAGAGTGTTTGGTAGTAACACTTTACGAAGAGTAAATAATTAATGATTGCGGTGATGAGGAAAATATTAGTGACAACTCTATCCTGGAAGTTACTCCAGAAATGAGAAGTGGATTTTATTTTCAGTGAAAAATTGAAAATAGAAACCAGAAGCACAGTAGGATATAAGTGGAGAGAAAAATAAACACTGTGAGAGGATACGAAGAAGAAATTATCAGCCAGGCCAGTTTGGTGCTGGCCTCTCATTAGAACAGTGTTGCACAAACTTCTTTTTGTTATTGCTCTCAGAAGGACCTTTTTAAGACATCTTTTACTAATCTCTCCAACCCTGGTGGCAGTGGTTAAGAGCTATAGCTGCTAACCGAAAGGTCAGCAGTTTGAATCTACCAGGCGCTCCTTGGAAACCCTATGGGGCAGTTCTACTTTGTCCTATAGGGTCACTATGAGTTGGAATGGACTCAACAGAAATGGGTTTTTTTTTTTTTTTGTTTCCCTTCCCCTCAAATTTGAATACCAAGGATATGCTATATATCTGTTTATGTACTCTGTGGCCCTTTGGAGGACCACAAACCATTGTAATATCTAAGACAGTTTGACTCCTGCAAGAGTCAATTTTCTTCCCCTTAAGGGCAATATTGCCCCCATTGGGAATCATGGCTTAGAATAATAACACACATTCTACTCTGTAATCTGGGCCCATTCCATCAGACTTTTGCAATTCCTGATAAAGGAATTTGAAACTCATGACCCAGAAAGAAATTCAGTTATTTTAGTGAAATGACTAGGTATTTTGAAAACAACCCTCTGATATTCATTAAGTATTAACTGTCAGGTAAACCCGATGCCATAGAGTAGATTTCAACCCATGGCAACCCTATAGGACACAGTAGGACTGTCCCATGGGGTTTCCAAGGAGTGCCTTGTGGATTTGAACACTGACCTTTTGGTTAGCAGTTGTAGCTCTTTATAATTTAACCATATTCAGCCAATTGGTCCACTCTGGCCTAGCAGCCAACATTTCTTCATATTATCGCTGTACACACAGGCACACAGGCAACCAGTCAGGCAGGAAAGCACTTCTGCAACTTTTTAAAAACATTTTAGAGTTGTGTTGGGAAGCCTGATTTCAAAGTCACCATCCTCTAAAACCAACTGAGCTGTTGGTAGCAACTGTGGTGGTTTATCTGTGTTAAATCTGTACCACAGGCCCCTAAAATAAAGCATGGTATCAGTTAGCTTTTGCTGCATAACCAACCATCCCAAAGGTCAATATCTTAAAGTAGTAAGCCTTGGTTATTGCTCACAAGTCTCCAAGTCAGCTGCACGTACTTGCGTTCTTGGCTGGGCCCACTTATTACGCTCAGTTATAAATTGAGGAAGCAGCTCTGCCGATCTTGGCTCTTACATATTTGGGGGTGAGCTGGCTGAAGACTGGTCTAGGATGGCCTCAGCTGGTACAAATGGGCTGTCCTCCATGTGGTGTCTTTTCCTCCAGCAAGCTAGTCTGGGCTTGCCCACATGCTTGTGGCAGGGGTCCAAGAGAGAGTGAATGCTGCAGGGCCTCTTGAAGCCCAGGTTTGAAACTGCCACATGGTCACTTCTGCTGCATTCTGTCCTTCAAAACAAGTCGCAAAGTCAGCCCAGATTCAGGAGACGTCTACCACTTGACAGGAGATGCTCCAAGGTCACATTGGGAAGTCGTGGATGCAGACAGGGAAAATTACAGGCTTGTGTGTAATCCATCTACAGCAAGCGCTTAGGCTTACATCCACCAGGCACGTGGGTTTTGTGCTACAGTTTCACACCACCATGGCTTCTTGTTAAAATTAAGTAAACTGAGCAATTTTTATGACCTTAAAACAAAGGAACTAACAGCAAATTACGAGTAACACACAAATGAAACATCATTAATCTCCATGTAAGTATTGATTTATTTATGAAACAGAGAAGCATAGTGAAAAGGACATTAAATTACGGGTCAGAGATTGGGTTTCTCGTCGTCTTTCCCAGAATGTAACTTCAGACAAATAACTCACGCTTGCTCGGTCTGTTTGCCCATCTGTAAAGTAAAAATAATAGCTTCGGTTCCCACATAGTAAAGTTGTTTTGATGAGCAAATAGGACAATTTTAAACTGTGACTCTCTCCACAGACATGACATATTGCTTCATCTCCCCCATCTATTTGCTTTCTGAAAGCTATTCCTAATTGTTCTGAATGCAAATGTGATATTAAATAAGCAGGGGGTTTCTGTGTTATTACAGGATAGAAGAAATTGTTCCACGAGAAGAATAAGGACACTGAGCTTGATCATTTGGCTATGTCTGAAAAAAGCCCAGTGACCTTTGGAAACCTGTGTGACCTGGAGAAAGTCACGGGACCTCTGGCCCTTAATTTCTTTGAAGGTAAAAATCACGGTATTAAACCTGATTGCTCCTCAGGTTTCTTCGTCACTGAGATTCTAAATGAACTGGGCTTTTATTGCAACACTCAGGTGATGTAAACAGTTAACAAGCGTGGCTACTTACCAAAAGGTTGGAAGTTCCAGTCCACCTAGAGGCTACTCAGAACAAAGACCTGGCGATCTACTTCTGAAAAACCAGTCGTTGAAAACCCTACAGAGCACAGTTCGACTCTGACACAGATGGCGTCCCCATGAGTCAGAATCGACTCGACAGCAGCTGTTTTTTTTTTTTTTTAACAAGTTAAAATTTACTGTGTTTATGTTAGTAAAGTTGAAAAAGAAAGCACAGAGAATTATAAAGGACTCAGGCATTCTTGTGGGTGAGAGGGAGTGACAGGAATTCTCCTAACTGAACATGAGCCTTCGGAGACATCAGGCAGGAGAGAATGACAAACAGAGAAACAGGGCTGGGAGGACAGTAAGGAGGCAGAGTACTGCAGAGTGAGAGTGACAAGGAAATAGATGAAAGGTTAGCAGCATTATCCAGAGGTCTTAAAATAACGTTCTGCCGGCAGGCACCCAGAATGGCTTTGCAAAGCCAGCACAACACAACAATTTTTAAAAAATGGAATGTCCAGGGAGCACAATAGAGAACCCCTGAGGGAGCAGGAGATCAGTGGGATGCAGACCCCAAATTCTCACAAAAAGACCATACTTAATGGTCTGGCTGTGACTAGAGGAAGCCCGGCGGTCATGGTCCCCAAACCTTCTGTTGGCACAGGATGGGAACCATCCCCAAAGACAATTCATCAGACATGAAAGGGACTGGACAGTGGGTGGGAGAGAGATGCTGATGAAGAGTGAGCTAATTATATCAGGTGGACACTTGAGACTGTGTTGGCATCTCCTGTCTGGAGGGGGGATGGGAGGATAGAGAGAGTTGGAGGCTGGCAAAGTTTTCACGAAAGGAGAGACTGGAAGGGCTGACTCATTAGGGGGAGAGCAAGTGGGAGTAAGGAGTAAGATGTATATTAACTTATATGTGACAGACTGACTTGATTTGTAAACGTTCACTTGAAGCTCAATAAAAGTTAATAATAAAAAAAAAAAAAATGGAATGTCTTTAGTTTGGGTAAACATTGTTTATTTGACCACGGTTCCTAACCTCCAGCCTAAATCGTGTCTTCATATTACCTGCTTGGTTTCTTTTAGGAATCTGGATTTGCAATCCCTGGTTATTACGTACAAGTTATTAAAATATGACTCTCCATCTCTTAGTGCAGGCTCTAGACTTCCAGCAGCCTCAGCCATACACTGGCTAGGCAAGTTACTTAATCTCTGTGGCTCCATTTCCTCTAAACTGCAAGCAATAACATCTAATTTGGGGGATTTATGAAAATTAATGGTAGTTAGGAGCCTCTCTAGGTGTTGCAAACAGTTAACACACTCAGCTGCTAACCAAAAAGTTAAAGGTTAGAGTCCACCCAGAGGCTACTTTGAACAAAGGCCTGGTGATCTACTTCCGAAAAATTAACCATTGAAAACCCTACGGAGCACAGTTCTATTCTGACACATATGGGGGTCTCCATGAGTAAGAAAGGACTCCATAGCAATTGGTTTTTAGCAGATCTAAGGTGCATAGCAGGAGCCCTGGTGGTACAGTGGTTAAGCATTCATCTGCTAACCAAAATGTCAGCAGTTCAAATCCACCAGCTGGTCCTTGGATGTTATGGGGCAATTCTACTCTGTCCTATGGGGTCACTAAGAATCCAAATCAACTCGACAGCAACAGGTTTGGTTTTTGGAAGGTGTGTAGTAAAATGGCTGGTACGTAGATGGCACTCAATAAATCCTAGTTCATTCGTTTTTCTTCTCTGTCTGTGTCTGTCTCCCCAACCCCATCTGTCTCTCTCAGTTCTCTCTTTTCTGTCCATTTCTCTTCTGCCTCATTTCTTTCTGTATCTGTCTTCTTTCTTTCCCTTTTTTTCTCCCCTCTTCTCTCCTGTCTCTGCCTCAGAGGTTAACATCTTAGGGACCCTTGAGCTCAGCCCCTACTCCTTAGAAACAGGCATTGCTTCCTCCAGCATTAGCATCAGCTCCTGTGTCCACCCGAATCCCCATCCACCAGAATTTTCCTGCAGGGTTCACACTACAGTGCCAATGGAGAAAGATGAGGCTCCCTTTTTTGGACTTGGGGCCCTTGGTCCTCTAGAAGCAGTTTCACAACCGTGGGCAAAAGCTCCATCACAAAGTCAGCTCTCCAAATACCAGAAGTAAAGAACAAAAAGTCATTTGAAAAGCATTTCTGCTTAAGAAGATAAAAATGGCCAGCAGCTGCACCTACTTACCCACAATTCCAGGGGAAGTAATTTTAATTACTTTGCTCTTTCTTCTTTTAGCAGAAAATGGTTGAGGCAGCCAATACTGAAATATAAATGGAAAAGCATCTAGAGTTTGTGTTTTTAAGTGGTGATTTTCTTGAATAATCCCGAGCTCAACGCCAGTTGAATTGTTTCGTTTATTTCTTGATGGTGCTGCTCTGTATGCAAAGTTAATGGTGTGAAGTGCATTAAAGAAGTACAACTTGGGTTTCTTTTAATAGTTTCTAAAACCATCTAGGAGATAGCTGTAAATGTTAATGAGATTCCCTTTAATTTTTTATTTTAATGGGTTATAGAGTCTCTATATGGGACTTTTGTGGGTAATTGATAGTTATTCTCATTCCACTTCAAGGCTATGAGATTTATGCTTGTTCACACCATTAGGGAACTGTTTTCATCTCTGTCATTTCTCCCTTACCATTTTAGATGTTTATATGTGCTCTTTTCAAAGACTAAAATTAGAAATAAAGTTTGCCCAAAGAGTGAGGTGCTAAGATGTCTCCCATAAACCCCATCTGATTTGCCTTGAAACCACAAGCTGATTTTGAATCCCTCACCAGCTAGAGCCCCTGCTACCCAGGTTGGCAACCCCAGCATAAAATTCTGCACAGAGTAAGAAGAAAGTGAAAAATGACCTTCCCGATAACTAGGCCATGATGTTCCGAACTGAACATAAACAATGCTCACAGCGTATAAGCAGGACAGAGACAAGGCCACTTGGTACCCACAATAAATAATTAACCACGGCTCCCTTGGAAAGAGTGATGGCTGCTTCTTTAACAACAGTAAACGTAGTAACCCTGCTTTAACCTGCCTGCCTTCTAGAACAAAAAATTATTAAAATACCCCAGCTTCTGGACAACATCCAATTCAGAACTGGCCCTGTTGCCTGAAACCTTTCTTAGAAGCATTCCACATAAGTCCAAATCTTATAAGAAGTCACTTCTAAGTCCATCTTACCAGGACACCCCACAGCTACTCAGGGATGTGTTCTCCCTTACTTTAGCAAGTTAAATAAATCTAACTTTGTGGGACTTGAAGTATGTTCCTAATGCTTTGGTCAGTGGGAAACACTGGTGGTGTAGTGGTTAAGTGTTCGGCTGCTAACCAAAAGGTCAGTGGTTTCAATCCACCAGGTGCCCCTGGAAACCCTATGGGGTAATTCTCCTCTGTCCTGTAGAGTCACTATGAGTTGGAATCAACTTGATGGCAACGGGTTTGCTTTTTTGGTTTTGGTCAGTGGGCTTGAACACTAGGTTCTCAGTAAATGCCTGATCAAAGAATTTTCTTTTAAAAATGTCTGCAAATTTTTGTGAGCACAGAGGCTCTTCGTTTCCAGATTCTCTCTGAACTTGATTTCTATGATACCATTCTCTTCTGGTTTTCAGACTGGTCCCTCATGGATTTCTCTGTCTCCTTCTTTCTTCTGCCCATTACAGGTTCATGTTCCCTACGATTCTATTTATTTCTCTTTTCTAAGTCTCAGTTTTGTCATCTATAAAATGCATGTAAATTATTATATATACTGAGGTAGAAACTGCTCCTCCACTTATCTGTCCATTTGCTGTACTGTGGTGGCTTACATGATGCTATGATGCCAGGAGCTATGCCAGTGGGAGTTGTACCACAGGTATTCCAAATACCAGCAGGGTCACCCACGGTGCACAGATTTCAGTGGAGCTTCCAGACTAAAACAGACTTGGAAGAAGGACCTGGTGATCTCCTTCTAAAAAATTGACCAGTGAAAACCTTACAAATAACTGCAAAATATTGTCCAATGAAGTGCCAGAAGATGAACCCCTCAGGTTGGAAGGCACTAAAAATACGGCTGGGAAAGCGCTGCCTCCTCAAAGTAGAGTTGACCTTAATAATGTGGATGGACTAAAGATTTTGGGACCTTTGTTTGCTGATATGGTGCTACTCAAAATGAGAACAAACAGCTACAAACATCCATTAATAATCAGAGTATGAAATGTACACAATATGGATCTAGAAAAATTGGAAGTTGTCAAAAATGAAAAGAAACTCTTGAAGATAGTTTCCCTGGGCATTAGTGAGCTGAAATGGACTGGTATTGGCCACTTTGAATTAGACAAACATATGCATATGCATATGCAGGAATGGCAAACTGAAGACGAATGACATTGCATTCATTGTCAAAAAGAACATTTCAAGATCTATCCTGAAGTACAACACTATCAGTGATAGGATAATATCCATATACCTACAAGGAAGATCAGCCGATACAACTATTATTCAAATTTACGTACCAACCACTATTGCCAAAGATGAAGAAATTAAAAATTTTTACCACCTTCTGCAGTCTGAAATTGACCAAACATGCCATCAAGATGCTTTGATAATTACTGGTGATTGGAATGCCAAAGTTGGAAAGGAAGAAGAAGCACCAGTAGTTGGAAAACATAGCCTTGGTGATAGAAACAATGCCAGAGATTGCATGATAGAATTTTGCAAGACCAACAACCTATTCCTCAGAAATATCTTTTTTCAATAACATAAGCAGCATCTGTACACATGGACCTTACCAGCTGGAATACACAGGATTCAAATCAACTACATCTGTGGAAAGAGACAATGGAAAAACTCAGTATCATTAGTCAGAACAAGGCCAAGTGCGGACTGCAGAACAGACAAGTTTCTTCAAGTTGAAGATAAAGAAAATTAAAACAAGTCCACAAGTGCCAAGGTATGACCTTGAGTATATCCCACCAGCATTTAGAGACCCTCTCAAGAACAGATTTCATGTACTGAACGCTAATGACTGAAGACCAGACGAGTTGTGGGATGACATCAAGAACATAATACATGAAGAGAGCAAAAGGCCATTAAAAAGAAAGAAAAGGTCAAAATGGATGTCAGAAGAAACTCTGAAACTTGCTGTTGAAAGTAGAAAATTCAACAAGTGAAAGGAAGAAATGATGAAGTAAAAGAACTGAACAGAAGATTCCAAAGGGCAGTTCGAGAAGACAAAGTATTATAATGAAATGTGCAAAGATCTGGAAATAGAAAACCAAAAGGGAAGACAATGCTCAGCATTTCTCAAACTGAAAGAACTGGAGAAAAAATTCAAGCCTGAGTTGCAATTTTGGAGGATTCTCTGGGAAAAATAGAAAATGACCCATGAAGTATCAAAAGAAGATAGAAGAAATATACAGAGTCACTGTAACAAAAACGAATGGTCGACGTTCAACCATTTCAAGAGGTAGCATATGATCAAGAATCGATGATATTAAAAGAAGAAGTTCAAGCTGTACTGAAGGCCTTGGTGAAAAACAAGGCTCCAGGAGTTGACGGAATGTTTCAACAAATGAATGCAGCACTGGAGGAGCTCACTTGTCTATGCCAAGAAATTTGGAAAAGAGCTACCTGGCCAAACAACTGGAAGAGATCCATATTTGTGCCTATTCCAAAGAAAGGCGATCCAACAGAATATGGAAATAATCAAACAATATAATCAATATCACATGCAAGTAAAACTTTGCTGAAGATCATTCAGAAATGATTGCCGCAGTACATTGACAGGGAAATGCTAGAAGTTCAAGCTGGATTCAGAAGAGGACTTGGAACTGGGGATATCATTCCCGATGTCAGATGAATCCTGGGTGAAAACAGAGAATACCAGAAAGATGTTTACCTGTGTTTTATTGACTATGCAAAGGCATTCGGCTGTGTGGATCATAACAGATTATGGATAACGCTCAGAAAATGGAATTTCCAGAACACTTAATTGTGCTCATGTGGAACCTGTACATAGAACAAAAGGCAGTTGTTCAAACGGAACAAGAGGATATTCATGGTTTAAAATCAGGAAATGTGTGCACCAGGGTTGTATTTTTTCACCATACTTATTCAATTTGTATGCTAAGTATATAATCTGAACAGCCGGACTATATGAAGAAGAATGCAGTATTAGGATTGGAGGAAGACTCATTAACAGCTAGCTGAAAGGGAAGAGGACTTCAAGTACTTACTGATGAAGATCAAAGTCCACAGTCTCCAGTGTGGATTACACCTCAACCTAAAGAAAACAAAAATCCTTATTACTGGATCAAGGAGCAACATCATGATAAACACAGAAAATACCGAAGTTGGCAAGGATTTCATTTTACTTGGATCCACAATCAATGCCCACAGAAGCAGCAGCCAAGAAATCAAATGACGCATTGCAGTGGCCAAATCTGCAAAAGACTTCTTTAAAGTGTTCAAAAGCAAAGATGTCACTTTGAGAACTAAGGTGAGCCATGGTATTTTCAATTGCCTGAGATGCATGAGAAAGCTAGACAACGAATAAGGAAGACCAAAGAAGAGTTGGTGCCTCTGAATGGTGCTGACAAAGAATATTGAATATACCATGGACTTTTTTTTACCAGAAGAATGAACAGATCTGTTTTGGAAGAAGTACAGCCAGAATGTTTCTTGTAAGTTAGAATGGCAAGACTTCATCTCTTGTGTTTTGGACATGATATCGGGAGAGACCATTCCCTGGAGAAGGACATCATACTTTGTAAAGTCGAGGGTCAGTGAAAAAGAGGAAAACCTTCAACAAGAGGGACTGACACAGTGGCTGCAGCAATGGGCTCAAACATAGCAATGATTGTGAGGATGGTTGTTTTGTTCTGTTGTACATAGGGTCACTATGAGACAGAACCAACTCAATGGCATCTAACAATGGAAACTACTAATCTCCTGCCAATATCCATTGTTTCTGTCTTCCATGGAAATAGATCAGAAAGTTTAATACTGGAAATTTTAAAGATATAATAAGCCAAAAAAAAAAAAAAAAAGCCATTGCCATTGAGTAGATTCTGACTCACAGTCAGCAATCCCTGAGGACAGAGTAGAACTGTGCCCTGTGTTTTCCTAGGCTGAAATCTTTACAGAATCCCACTGCCACATCTTTCTCCCGCGGAGCACTGGTGGGTTCCAACCACCAACATTTTAATCAGCAGCAGAGCACTTAAGCACTGTGCCACCAGGGCTCCACATATATACAGTCATGCTGCAGCATAACATCTGTTCAGGCAATGTCCGACTGCATATGTGTCTGTGGTCCCATAAGGTTATATACTTTATTCCATACATAGCAATGAATAATAAAAAGGTTTTGAATTCTAATCGTTGTTCTGTCATGAATGCACTGGGTGACAAAATACCTTCCTGGGTCTGTCTCATCTGCACAAGGAAGGGGCTGGGCTCCACAATCGCCAACATCTTTAAGTCTCCAAAGTCAAAACTGAAGCTCAGGTATGACTGGTGGCCCGCTCATCCCAGGTCAGAGGGCTCCCTGGTATGGGTTTGTTCCGTAAAGACCCGAGGGCGGCGGAGCACAGGAGAACCAATTCTCAGTCGCTGCCGCTCTGATCGCCACCCCCGAGCTTGTGTGCACCCCTCCCACCATCCACAAAGCACACAGAGGTGGGGGGGCCCCTGAGCGGAGAGGTAGCCACCATTACTCATACTCAGCGTGGACACAGCTGGGAGTACAGGAATCTGGAGTTCTTGCCCAGAGAGGGGGAGCTGCAGCCACACCAGCGCCATCGTTCCCACAACATCCCAATCGGATAAGGTCCTATCCACAGAACATCTGTATCGTGGATATTAAGAAGATACGTGACTGTAATAAGAAATAGAAATTTGTATGATGACCCTTACGCACGTATCTAAAGGAAGCCAGGTGGTGCAGTAGTTAAGCTTTCAGCTGCTGACCAAAAGATCGGCATTCATAACCCACAAGCCGTTTCCAGGGGAAAGATGTGGCAGTCAGCTTACATAGAGATTTACAGCCTTGAAAATCCTTTGAGGCAGTTCTACTCTGTCCTAAAAGGTTGCTATGTGTCGGAACCAACCTGATGGCAGTGGGTACATACCTATCACAGTGACATCTCTAACTCAGAGTGTCCACAACTGAACTCCCTCATTTTCCCCCTCTACTTGGGTCTAAGTGGAGCAAGTACCATCTGCTTAATTGTCCAGGACAGTAACCTAAAACCCCCTATAGAACTCTATGTTTTTTTCTTCCCACACCCAGTCTGTTTCCACAGCCCATTGCTCTGCTCCTACAAGGCTCATCCACCTCACCTATCCTCTTTTCAGCTTATCCCCCAAACCTCCACTTTCTTGTTCAGACCTGCAGAATTTCTGCCCTTTGACTTGTGCAATGGTTTCCTTGCTTCCAGTCTTGACATTTTCATATTAAATCACTTCTTGAATGGTTGCCGTGACTGTTTCCTGACTAGACTGGAAGATATTTGAGGGGAAGAACATTATTGTTTTCTTTCCTTATATTCCTAGTGCTTGAGTCCTTGGCGCATAGTAGGCACTCAATAATTAGTAATAATTCCCAGCACTTATCACCAGGTATCGGGCAGGAGTCTAAGAGCTTTATCTGTTATTAACTTAATTCACCCTCTACTTTGCAGAAGAGGAACCTGAAGCATAAAGTGGTTAAATGATTTGCCAAATGTATTCAACCTGTAAGGTATAAAATCAAGAATGAATCTCAGGCTTGTGTTGAATAAATGAAAAAATAATTCTCTGAAAGGATGAATGACTCATGAAAAAATTATTAAGATACTCCAGCTTTTGGAAAACATCTAATCCAGAACTGGCCCTTGTTTCCTTAAACCATTCAACATAAGCCCAAATCCTATAAGAATCCGCTTCGAAGCCTCTCTTACCAAGAAACCCCAGAGCTACTCCATGAATTTTATGAAAATCTAATAAGTCTTTTATCTTGGCTGATTTGCAAAACCTACCCTTCGGTAAGACAAAGAGGTATCTGGAAAAACCTGTTGGGCTTCAAAATACGTCTTCTATCTTCCAACTAATACTGGAGATTTCCCCATCAGAACACACTGTCCTATCTTAAAGCTTTGCTGTCTTAAGTCATTAAGGTACTTTAGAAGGGGTATACTTCTGATTATTGTCATTTGTTCTTTAGTGTGGATGAGTGGAGGTTAGGATATGAGGAGCTGGGGTAGGAAGGGCCATGAGTGTAGTGGCCTCCAAATTTGGGTGGAAAAGAAGAAAGACTAGGATGTAATGACCAGCCACAGACACTAACTTCCCCTATGTCTGGGTTTATGAGTTTTTATTGTTGAATGTTTATTGGCTTTTCTCATTGTTTTGTTTTGTAAATAAAAAGGCTTGGATTGCCAGACCTGGAAATGAAAGGTGATAACATGGAAATCTACTGTCTCCTTAAGCTCACTAGGGATGGAGGAAATCTCACAATGTCAGAATTCATGAGACCAGGCAAGGCCTGGCTACCCACCAGGAACTTTTCATCCTCCTGCCTGGGTGATAAATTACACTATCATTTTCAGGGACCATTTGCAATAGAAAAGCAAATTAACCCAGTAATTTTTAAATTATACCTCTGAGGCTTCATGAAGACACATCCAATCTGGTTATGTTTTGGTCCTGAGGCCCTGTTTTCCTGATTCTTCTCTGATTGTACTAACTCCAGTTGCTGTTTGATTTGGAGGGAAGTTGGATTATTTTTACAGGCTTGCAGTTTATAATAAGATCAAAAGCTAATGGTGGAAATATATGATAGTGGAAAGCTAATGATCATGAATGTGCTAACTACCTCTATTTTCTCATGACTTGTGTTCTAAGCTGCCAGAATTGAGTTTCCATAAACTAAATTGGTCTTCAAACTTGTATGTATTTTAAGAGGTTGGGAGAGTTGGTTTTCTTAACCAGTAGCTGTAGAGTTGACTCCAACTCATAGTGACCCCAAGTGTGTCAGAGTAGAACTGTGTTCCATAGGGTTTTCCATGCTTATATTTTAAAAATAGATTGCCAGGCCTTTCTTCCAATGTGCCTCTGGGTAGACTGGAAGCATCAAACGTTCATCCAGCAGCCAACCATGTTAACTCTTTGCACTACCTACAAGCTCCTTGGTTTTATTAGCTAAGCTGCAATCATGCCTATATGGAAGAGAAATTACATCATCTATGATAGTATGTTTTATGCCATTGATGACTATTTTTGATAATGTAGTACTTGAATCAACTGTATATGGTTTTTAATTAATGTCTTTTTAAATGCCTAAGTACTCCCTTCATCCTCAACTTAGCTAGGCATTCTTTCCTTGTAGATAGAAAGAGTAAAACGAATTTCCACTGTGTGGTTCCCTTTCTATTTCTTTCCCAAGTCATTAATTCACTCATCCATCCATCCTTTCTTTCAGTTAATAAATACTCACTGAGCACCAAGTATGTCTGCACTACTGTACTAGGGGATCACGATTAAATGGTGGGCAAGAGAGACCCTGTCCCGTTCTCATGCTCGAATAGGGTTACAGACAGAGTAACAGGCAGTTGCGGCACAAGCCTGTTATAAGCAAGCACAGAATGTTCTAGAGAATGAAATAGCTCCAGGTAACCCAAACTCAGGGCTCGTGGAAGGATTCCTAGGGAACGCAAAGGCCAGGAAAGAACCTGAATGGTGAGCAAGAGTTAATGGAAAAACGAGGGGGAAGGAACAGAAGGTCCAAGTAGGAACAAAGGTGAGAGAAAATTTGGAACTGAGACAATTCAAGGAGAGATGGTAAGAAATGAGATTGAAGAAATATTCCTGAGTTAGTGCAAATGGTTAATGTGCTTGACTGCTAACCAAAAGGTTAGAGGTTCACACCCACCCAGAGTCACCTTGGAAGTAAGGCCTGATGATCTACTTCCAAAAAATCAGCTATGGAAATTCCCGTGGAGCACGACTCCACTCCGACACAGATGGGGTAGCCACGAGCCAGCGTCGACTCTCTGGCAACTGTTTTTTTTTCAGGTTGTGAAGAGCCTTTAGTGTAACTAAGCTGAGGAAAGAAGCCCTCACTGAGAAGCTGTAGACACACTTTGGCCCTGCCAGCAACTGTCCTGTGAGTCCAATGTCCCATTCAGATGAGAAAGAATCTGTTTAAGTTTTAGATTCAATTTGGTTTAAATAAAATCAGTTTGTCCCAATAAGAATTTATTAACCATGCACTTTACCCTCAGCTCTGTGCTGTGTAGCAACAGAGAATTATTAAATCTAGTTGTACATATGGGGAAACTGGGGCTGAGAAAAGCTAATTTACTTGCATTCATTTGAACAAGCAAGAATAGAACCAAGGCCGCCTGCCTTCCAGCCTGGTGGTCTTAATCGTGTACCACTTCCCATATGCAGTTGTTTTTGAACGCTCAGTGTGGAGCCAGCATAGCAGGAGTGTAATAAGGGACAGGGAGGAAGACTTGGGTTCAGAGATCATGAAGAATATCACTAGTCATGTTCAGAACTTGGATTCTAAACTTCATTGCATGAGGAATCATTAAAGTGGTTGAGCCTGGGGAGTGCCAGGGTACAATTGGCACGTTAAAAGATCATCCTGTGGTGTTTGGGTACAATGGAATGTTATTCAACCATAAAGAGAAATGAAGTCCAGATACAGGCTACAACGTGGATGAACCCTGAAAACATGCTAAGTGAAATAAGTCTAACACAAAAAGACAAATATTGTATGATCCCACTTATATGAAATATCTAGAACGGTGTATACAGAGCTAAGTTTCTTCAAGCGTCTACTTCCTGCACTGTGCGATGCAGACAATATCTACTTTGTATTGACAAACTGATAATTAAATAAGATAACGTATGCAAAGTACTTATGATTGTGCCTGGTTTTAAAACATGTCCACAAATTCTTCGACACTCTTCCCATCAAGAGATAGAATGGAATGCTCGTTCCCTTGAAGATGGACTGGCCTCGGTGACTTGCTTCTAATGAACAGAATGCAGTGGATGTGGAACTGCGTGAATTTCAAGGCTCCCTCAGGTCACACACCTTTGAATTACCTTGTAAGAAGTCTGGCTACCTGAACACCACATAATGATAGAGGTAAAACCCCAGCCACTCCAGCCTACAGCTGTTTGAATCTTCCTAGCCCAGGGACCAGGCATGTGAGTGAAGAGTTGACAAGTTGACTCCATCACTGACCTCAGCCTGACTGCCTAGCCACTGTTGGATTATATAAGAGGCTACAAAGAGAATCGCCCAGCTGAACCCAGTCAACCCCCAGAACTATGAGAGGTAATGATAAGGAATGACCATTGTTATTTTGTGACACTAAGGTTGAGTTGCTTGATATCCAGGAATTTATGGATAATCTGAGTAGTGACTGACAGTAGGAGGTCACTAAATGGTAATTTTAAAGTAAAAGCCTTAAGCCATAAACCATCATCTCAGAACATAGCACATATTAGGTATCAAATAAATGAGGCAAATGAAATTAGGATTGGCTGTCTTCTGGAGTAATCCCTAAAGGTTGTAAATAAACCAGTGTTGAGTTCACACTATGCATATTTGATTTAAAGTAATGTGTGAGACAATATAGTCAGTGACTAAGGCCACCAGTTTTGGAGACAGATCACTTGGTTTCAAAGCTTATTCTGTCTGTTCTAATATTGTTTTCTCATAAAACTGCAATTCCAAAAGTACTTTTATAGTAAGCCTAAAATGGAATAATTCACATATGCTTAGCCCACTGCTTGGGAAAGAATACCTGATAAACATTAGCTATTATTACACTCGGACCCCACATCCAAGCAAATATAAGCTATTGAAGCCAAATGGCCATGGACTTCCAGATCATGAGACAGGTACAAGACGGAGGCATTGCATTAATTCAGAGAGACTGACACAGAGACAGTAGTCAACAAAGCTTATGCTTGATAAAATGGCCTACAGATGCCATCTGAAGATGCCTAAACTATTCTAAGGCAACAGTCAACCTTCTATAGTACGTTTCATTATGATTTTTATTAGATATTATTGTGTTGCCCAAGCTGACGATCTCATGTGTCATCTTCTTCTGGCGGTGAGTATTCTTCCCGTACCTCATAAATTCTTTTAGAATTATATTAAAATTTTCATTTTCCTGAGATGAAATGTATGCCCATGGTGAAAATTCTTTAAATTAGTGAAATTGGAGCAGCATGACATTACTTTTCAGGAGCATGGATTATAAAGCCTTGCCTACTCTAGTGACGCAAAAGATTTTAAGTGTCCCCCTGTTACGTGTTGATCTTAAATTTTCCTCTATAGCCGTGGTAGTAGGGACGAGCACAGAAACATCGATGGTATAATCGTTGAATGGGCATTGAGTATTTTGACCCTGGGGCTTTACACAGATAGATGGTAATGTCATAGCTTCGTGTCTCCAAGTGGAATCAATTTATAAGTGATCTTTCTCAGTGTTCAAGGTTTGCTTCTTATTTTTTTGGCTGAAGTTTCATTCTGCTGGTACAAAGACAAGGCTACTATCGAAAACCTTGAAAACCGACAAAGTGGATGAACAAAGGACTTTACCTGATGAAGGGAAGCTGCAGGAATCTCTCCTCCCCAACACTCCGTCTCATCGTTTCTGTAATTTAAGTAATACGTATATAATCCTCCATCCCTGTTTTGCTGCCTGTTTCTTGTTTCTCAGTGTATCGAATGGGAATAATGGCTTCTTTACAGTGAGTGGATAAATGGTGACAACCTGGGGTAAGAACTTTAGAAAGGTGGATATTTCTGCCATCATCTTGTGGACAATGTATGAGGACACATGTCATCTTCCTTAGAGCAGGAGCCATATTTTATCTATATCAGGATACAGGAGAGTGGTTATCTTATGTTCCCCATATCACGAGAAAGTTTTTGGAAGGTTTTTCAATAGGTAGGAGTCCCTGAGTGGTGGAAATGATTAATACGTTCAGCTGCTAAATGAAAGGTTGGAAATTTGAGTCCACCCAGAGGCACCCCCGAAGAAAGACCTGACAATCTACTTCCGAAAAATCAGCCATTGAAAACCCTAGGGAGCACAGTTGTACTTTGATACACACGGGGTCACTATGAGTTGGAATTGACTAGACAGCACCTGCTTTGTTTGTTTTGTCAACAGGTAATAAGTAAAAGGCCAACAAAAGTTTAAAGACAAATCTACCGAGGTCTTTAAATTTTTCAGGATGGGAATACATAGGGAAATTTTAAAGATGGTTATTTTTGATGTTTGAACCATTTTAGATGGCCTTGTATGAATATTAAGTGAAAGAGACTACAGGAAAATGTCTTCCATGGGGTATGCATGGGTGACATGCTTTGGGTAGACACGACCTGTGTGCAGAATATCTGTTCATGCTTCCTCCAACATGATGAGAATGGGCTTTGTTCTAAGAATACTGGGCTCAGAGGAGATATGTACTTCCTTTGAGAATCTGACACATGGAAAACATCCTCTTTCATCAGAGACCACAATGTTCCGACTCAAGAAAATAATGGTGGAGCTTGTGTCAAGGCTCAATGTCAGATTGTGAAACCATGAGGTTCTTTTCAGTGCTAAGCGGATTGCAGGGGAGGAGTTCGATTTTATGGTTATAAAAAAATTAACAAGAAATGCCTTTGGAAGATACGAACTCTAACTATGATTATGTTTATTTCAGAATCTGTATTTTTATATGCTAGCTGATATGGAATGGAATAAAAAAGATAAAGCAAATAAATGAATTTATTTTGAGAACTCGTTTTTTGAAATATATTTAAGTGTTCTATCAGTCACTGAGTTGTTTTACAAACAATTTAATAGTGAAAATAACAACATACACTTACACAGCAATTACCATGTGTCAGGCACTGTACTAATTGCTACACATATACTAATTAATTGACTCCTCAAAACAACCCTCTTTTTATTACTGAGGAAATTAGATGTTGTGCAGGGGAGATGGAGGGTCTTAGTTACCTAGTGCTGCTACAACACAAATACCACAAGTGGGTGGCTTATAAGAAGAGAAATTCGTTTTCACACAGTTCTGGAGGCTAAAATCCAGATCAGGAGTTGATTCCTTCCTTTTCCACAACCCCAGGCATCCCTGGGCTTGTAGATGATCTTCACATGGCAGCCGTTTTAACCCCATGTGAGTGTGTTTCTGCACCTTTTTGGTTTTTGTTTTTAAATAACTCAGAAGTGATTAGGTTTAGAACTCACCCTATTCAGGTATGACCTACTTAACATATCGAAGATAACCCTGTTTCCAAACAGGATCATATTTATAGGTACAGGGGCCAGGGTTTTAATACATATTTTGGGGGAGGGTGGGGGAGGGATACAATTCAATCCATAACAGAGGGCTTAAGCAAATTGTCCAAGACCTTACAGAGCTGTGATTTGGACCCCAGCGTTCTGGTTCCAGAGTTTGTTCTCTTAAGCCCTACAGATATATTGCCAAAGTTTTAACTGTAAAGCTGTGAAACAGATTAGTCAAATATTAGGAACTGTCACTTTCAGTAGACTATGATTTTTTTTTTCTTTTTTTGATGTCTAGGTAAAATGACCAGAGTCTGATATCCTTGGAGGACAAGACTTAAACCAATTGAAGAGAAGCTTCAATTATAATTCAGTTTGCAGGTTTTGGAGGAGTGAAAGTATCCAGATAAAGGGAGCAGCACATGTACGTTGCTTCTTGTATTATAATTAAAAAGAGTTAAAATTTTAAAACACATTGAATATGTGTATCCATTACTTTAAATTGGATTTAATAAAAACAACAACTATTACCTTCTCATTTGGGGAGGTATAGGAATAGTAAAGACTGAGACAGTTATTCATTTTCTCTCCTTATTTTTAGAATATAGCTCTTTAAAATGTGAAATAGATCTATGCATGTATAGGTTCATAAGTGGATTATTTACAATCTATGAGAATTTTAACACCATGTCAGCAAGCAAAACTGAAACCTATGTACATATATATAGGAGCTCTGGTGACACAGGTGTTAAGCACATGGCTGCTAACTAAAAGGTTGGTGGTTCAAACCCACTCAGTGCCTCCATTGGAGAAAGACCTAGAGATTTGCTCTGATAAAGAACCACAGGGGACAGTTCTACTCTGTCGTAAGGGGTTGCTAAGAGTTAAAAATCGACTTGGCAACACCTAACAGCAACATATATATATAACTGGAAACCCTGGTTCCGTAATGGATAAGAGCTATGGCTGCTAACCAAAAGGTCGGCAGTTCAAATCCACTAGGCACTCCTTGGAAACTTCACGGGGCCATTCTACTCTTTCCTTTAGGGTCACTATGAGTCTGAATTAACCCAACAGCAATGGATAGTATATATATATATACCTACTCATCACTTATTGTCTACCTCATTATCCAAAATTTTGCGTTTATGACAACAGTAAAAAATCTACTATCCAACTATTTTGTGCATGAACAATGTCTGGTGATGATGAATGCCTAGGTGTGAGGTGAGAGTAACGCTGGAAGTGATGGTTAAGGTTATGTGTCAGCTTGGCTGGGCCTTGATTCTCAGTGATTTGGCAGTTATGTAATGATGTAGTCACCCTCCATTTTGAGTTCTAGTGCGGTCATTCTCCATTTTTGTATAATACCGATTTTCACTTAACAACCTGGTCTTTGGAACCTAACTATGTCAATAAGTGAGGAATGGGTGTGTGAGTATATATATATGTGTGTGTGTGTATTTATATACACATACATATATATGTATAAAAAACATAAAGAAAATGAGTGAATTTATTTTATATATCATGCAAAAGCTAGACAATGAATATGGAAGACTGAAGAAGAATTTATGCCTCTGAATTACGGTGTTGGCGAAGAATATTGAATACACCTTAGACTGTCAGAAGAACAAAAAAACCTGTCTTGGAAGAAGTACAACCAGAATGTTCTTTAGAACCAAGGATGATGAGACTTCATCTCACATACTTTGGACATGTTATCAAAGGGACCAGTCCCTGGAGAAGGACATCATGCTTGATAAAGTAGAGAGTCAGCAAAAAGAGAAAAACCTCAACGAAATGGATTTGGTATAGTGGCTTGCAATGATGGGCTCAAGCGTAACGATTATGAGGATGGTGCTAGAATGGGCAGTGTTTTGGTCTGTTGTACATAGGGTCGCTATGATTTGGAATTGACTTGATGGCACCTAACAACAATAACTGTATAGGTATGTATGTATGTATATATATATATACACACTTTTTTTTTTCCTATAAAGGTGCTCACCCCCAACACAACTTACATATTCTTTTTTACAATTTTGTGAGAGGAACTTCCATCATGTCTCTATGTAACCTCATTTCAAAGGCATAAATTTGCTTTCCCATGAATGGTTATATCTGTCCACTAAACAAAAAATTCCTCTAATGTGGTTTTCTTTTGTTTCAGTTATATAAGTGGGTGTCCTATTATCCAGTAAACAAAAGACCATATTAATAACAACACTGCAGAGCACATTTTCAGAATTTTTAAGGAACGCTTTCTGAAGTTTCAGCAAAGGACATCAAATACAACCTCTTTATTTCTTTTCTGTTGCAAGAAGACCTGTACTAGTGAGGATTAAAACACTTTTGAAACTGCTAGTCATGAGAGTTAAACTCTCTCAGTATTGGGTCAGTGGGGCCAAGACATAGGCAGAAATCCTAAGGTCTACACTTAATAAATGTGTAAAGCACAGCGTTTCCCACCCCTGGTGAGGTTAAAAAAAAAAAACCTGTTGCCATCAAGTCGATTACGACTCATAGCGACCCTATAGGACATAGTAGAGATGCCCCATAGGGTTTCCAAGCAGCAGCTGATAAATTCGAACTGCCGACTTCTTGGTTAGCAGCCGAGCTCTTAACCACTGCGCCACCAGGACTCCCATGGTGGCTTAGATCTTCATTTATCCAGGAAGCAGTCTACCTCGAATTAACGTGACCATCTTAAAATAATGTTATTCCCTTTGATGCTGGGTTTTAGAAAGAGACACCCTAAGTTTCTGAAATCGCTGAGATATTCAGTTCTGTACTGTGGATAATTTAAATGTAAAGCACCAGCAGCGCAGCTACTGAGTAACACTCCCAGGATGATACAGCCTAGTGTACTCACTATATTGCTCCACACTAAAGAATAGTTTGGACATTTTGTTTAGAATCATTGCCCACGCTAGGCAGAGCACCATGGTGTGTAGTTTTGTGTCAGTCTACACAATTCATTAAGAACGAAAGAGAAAAATTGAACAGTGTAAGAAAATCACGACTAGTAGTAACCAGTGAATATAGGAGCCCTGGTGGCAGAGTGGAGGCCTGGTGGCCCAGAGGGTAAGAGCTCGGCTGCTAACCAAAAGGTTTGCAGTTCGAATCCACCAGCCACTCCTTAGAGACCCTGTAGGGCAGTTCTACTTTATCACATAGGGTCCCTGTGAGTCAGAATCGACTCCACGGCAACAGGTCAGGTGTCACAGTAGAAGCCCTGGTGGTGCATTGGTTAAAAGTGCTTGGCTGCTAACGGAAAGGTCAGTAGTTCAATCCACCAGCTGCTCCATGAGAGAAAGATGTGACAGTCTGCTTCCATAAAGATTTACAGCCTTGGAAACCCTATGGAGCAGCTCTACTCTGTCCTATAGGGTGGTTATGAGTTGGAATCAAACTTCCAGGCAATGTTTTCTTGTTTTTTTTTTTGGTGACACAGTGGTTAAGCACTTGGCTGCTAACCAAACGGTTGGTGGTTGGAACCCACTAGCCACTCCGTGGGAGAAAGTTGTGGCAGCCTGCTTCCATAAAGATTCACAGCCTCGGAAACCCTATGGAGCAGTTCTACTCTACCCTGTAGGATTGCTATGAGTCAGAATTGACTCGATGGTACCAGGTTTGTTTTTTGTTTCTTTGTTTGTTTAACCAGTGAATGTATTCCATAAGCCAAATTCCACCACAGTTTAGGCCAATATTAAAATTACAGTTTCATTAAAAAATATTTTTTATTTTTATTTAAAAATCCATTGCATTTAATCAGAGGCTGACTATGGCTTGTACGGTGGCATTGGTGGCATAGTGGTTAAGTGCTACAGCTGCTAACCAAAAGGTCAGCTGTTCAAATCCACCAGGCATTCCTTGGAAACTCTCTGGGGCAGTTCTACTCTGTCCTATAGGGTCACCATGAGTCAGAATTGACTCAACAGCACACAGCAATAAGAAGATACGTGAGCTGAGGCCTATTCACTATCCAGACTAAGACAGACTAGGAAGAAAGGCCTGGTGATCTGCTTGGGAAAATCAGTAATGAAACCCCTATGGATCACAATGTTTAGATCTGCAACCGATCACGAGGATGGCATTGAGCTGAGCAGACTTTTGTTTCTTTGCTCATAGAGTCAGAGATTGACTCGATGGCAGCTGACAACAACAACAAATAAGTGAGCTGCTATCCCATTTGAGCTATAGCCTTTGCGGATCCTGTCAGCTTCAAATCTTTTAGTTATCTCAACCACACAAACTTTTCAGTAAGAGACCTCGAAGACAGGGCTTCTCAGACCTTATGCATAGGATTCTCCTGGGGTCTTCTTAGAAGTGCAAATCCTGGTTCCGCATATCTGGGGTAGGAGCTAGAAGTCTATGTTTCTACAAGCTCCCAGGTGATGCTGAGGCTGCTGGTCCCAGGACTATACCTTAAGTAGCAAAGCCTTAGGCTGATGTCTATGGCGAACTCCACCCAGACCAATTGTTGAGTTGCTTAAGAAACAAAGCATCCTAAAGAGGCTCAGTAGACCCTCAAAACACTTAAAGTTTTGTTTTGTTTTTGTTTTATGGTGCTTTACAGCACAAATTAGCTTTTCATTAAAAAATTTATACACAAGCTGTTTTGTGACATTGGTTACAATCCCCACAATGTGTCAGCACTCTCCCCCTTTCCACACCAGTTTCTCCCAGTCCATTCGTCCATTTTTCCTGTCCTTTCCTGCCTTCTCATCTTTGCTTTTGGGTGGGTGTTGCCCATTTGGCCTTGTATAATTGACTGAACTAAGAAGCTTGTTCCTCATGTGTGTAATTGTTTTATGTCGTTGTTAGGTGCTGTCAAGTCAGTTCCGACTCATAGCGACCCCATGTACAATAGAACAAAACACCGCCTGGTCCTGTGCCATCCTTGCAATCGTTGTTAGGCTTGAGCTCATTGTTGCAGCCACTGTGTCAATCCACCTCCTTGAGGGTCTTCCTCTTTTCTGCTGACCCTGTACTTTGCCAAGCATGAGGTCCTTCTCCAGGGACTGATCCCTCCTGACAACATGTCCAAAGCATGTACAACACAGTCTTTCCATCCTTGCTTCTAAGGAGCATTCTGATTGTACTTCTTCCAAGACAGATTTGTTTGTTCTTCTGGCCGTCCATGGTATATTCAATATTCTTCACCAACACAACAGTTCAAAGCCATCAATTCTTCTTCAGTCTTCCTTATGCATTGTCCAGCTTTCACATGCATATGATGCAATTGAAAATGCCATGGCTTGAGTCAGGCGCACCTTAGTCTTCAAGGTGACATCTTTGCTTTTCGAGACTTTATAGGCCTGTCTAATCTTTGGCAGAAAGGTGGACTTCGGGAGCAGCTTCAGTTCTGAGTTAGCAGGGTGTCTGGGGCCGAAGTCCCTGTCAGACATGTAAGTCTGGTCTTTTTTTTAAAATCTGAATTTTGTTCTATATTTTTCTCCCTCTCTGTTGAGGACTCTCTATTGTGATCCCTGTCAGAGTAGTCGGTGGTCGTAGCCGGGCACCATTTAGTTCTTCTGGGCTCAGATTGGGGGAGGCTGTGGTTCATGTTGTCCAGTAGTCCTTTGGACTAATGTTTTCCTTGTGTCTTTGGTTTTCTGCATTCTCCTTTGCTCTGGTTGGGTTGGGACCGATAGATACATCTTTAACGGCCACTTGCAAGGTTTTTAGATGCCAAATGCTTCTTACCAAAGTAGGTTGTAGAACATTTTCTTTATGAAAAAAATTTTGCAGATTTAAATTACCTTTTGTGAAATTTTGTGATAGTTAAGGCATTATTTTGCAATATAGGTTTCATATTCACGTTGTGGTCATAATTAGGTGGGATTTACCCACAAGTTCAGCCTTGCAGCAAACCCATGGCTTTCAGGTAAGGGCCACACACCAGTAAGCCTCTCTTTGAGGGACAACAGACAGTTGCCAATGATCATTGGTAGGCTCTCAACTTGAGGCATTTGTACACATGAAGAAAATCTGCTTGGCAGGACCAAAAATAGCATGCCCCTTCCCCCTCCCTGACGAGGGTATGATGTCATAGTGTATGTTACAAGACTATTGTCTTAGGCGGGCTCCCTAGAGGCAGACCTGAGCTAAGGACACTTTTGCACATGATTTATTGAGGGAGTGCTCTCAGAAGACACCTGCCTGTTAGTTTGTCTTACTGTGGTAACTTGTGTGTTGCTGTGATGCCACCGGTAGTTCAAATACCAGCAGCATCACCCACAGTGGACAGGTTTGAGCAGAGCTTCCAGACTAAGACACACTAGGAAGAAAGGCTTGGTGATCTACTTAAAAAAATTAGCCAGTGGATCACAATAGAACATTGTTCAGTCTAGTGCCGGAAGATGAACCCTCTAGTTTGGGCGGCCCTCAAAAAACACAGTGGCCACAAGAATAGACTTGAGCTTACCAACAATCGTGAAGAAAACAGCTAGCCTGAGTCCTAGTTCATGACAAAAGAAACATGGATACATTTGGAAAACAGAAGCAAATCTGGAAAGCAAGCTTGGAATTCAACTATGATAAAATAGGGAGATGTCCTGGGTAGTGTTTTGGCCTAACAGTGCGGTGCCTGTTCTGCAAATACTTCCCTAAGAGAAAACCGGGGGCCTGCTATGGCCATTCTATGGGGTTTTCCTTCCTAGTTACCTTTCCACAGGCTCTACATTCTCCAAGTGTGTGGTCTCCTAAGAAATCAAAGAGGCTTTCTGTCCTATCAAATGACAAACATCTCATTTTCTTGTCACCATCCCAAGAACCAGCAAATGTCAGGCTTCCGTAAACAAAAGGTTCCAAAACCTAGAAAATCTATTCCACGGCTGAAGTGGGAGAGGGGGGATTCTTTCAGTATCTCTCAATTTAATTAAACTCAAGTGTCTGTGTGTTTCGAAGTTAATTGCGTTTATTTTCTGTATCATATCTTTTTGGTTTTAAAGAAGGTTATGTAAAATAAAGACAAATGTATTTTTAAATGCCTTAACATAGGTTCAGTCTTCCATGTTTTGTCCTCAGGGTATACATTCTGAAAATACCTTTGTGCAAACCTTGTGTAATGGTTTCTAGCCTTGAAATGTAAGCACATTGGGGGAACAGGTACAATGCATCCCTATCTAGTCACCACCTTTAAATTTAAGTAATAATAAAAAAAGTGAAACTGTATTCGGGAGGAGTGAAAGACTGTCTAGGAAACTTCCTTCAGGAAGAATAAACAGTGGCCTGAATAGCTGGACACTTTGCACAGTGGGATGTGGTCAGTCACAAACATGCTGAGGGCTCTGGGAGGAGAAGAGGTGGCTGGGAGAAGCTCCTCATCTTGACAGAGCAGTAGAACAAGCAAGCCCCAGAGTGTCCTGCTTCTCTAGGGTCCCGTCAGGCAGGCAGTGCGTTCTACTGTAATGGCGGACACCTACATCGCTGGAACTGGAAGATGCACAGTACGCATTCAGTCTTCATTATAGATTTGGCCTTGACAGATGCCAAACAGAACTCCTGCCCTGCTCCCCAAACCTGCTCCATCACAGTCTTGCCCAGCTCAATAAATGGCAACTTTATACTTCTAGTTCCCAGGCCAAAACCGTTCAAGTCAGCATTGCTTCATCTCTTTTTCTCACAGCCCGTAGCCAATCCATTAGCTAATGAAGTTGGCATTCCCTTCAAAACCAGAGTTTGATCATTCCCACCATATTCTGGTGTCCCAGGCACCATCATTTCTTTCCTAGGTCACTGGAATAGCTTCCTAGGTGATCCTTCTGTTTCTGCCCTTGGCCCACAACACTCTTAAAAAAAAGCAGCCAGAGAGATTCTTCAGAAACGTACATCAGATCATATCAGTCCTCTATTCAAAACCCTCTAATAGCTACCATCTCTCTCAGGGTAAAAGTAGAAGTCCTTAAGATAACCTACCCGCCCTACAGAACTGTCCCCCCACCTTCCACCTTCTCCACACCACATTACCGTTTTGATCTCTTCACCTTTCATTCCTTCTCTTTTTTCCTCCAGCTGCAGTGGCCTCTCCCTGTCTCTTGGACACTCAAGGTGTGATCTCACCTTGCAACCTTCCCATGGAATAGCATTCCTTCCCAGATAGCTACATAACTAACTCCCATACCTCCAGCAAGTTTTTACTCAAACGTCACCTTCTTATTTCATGAACAAACCCTCTGTCCTACCCCTTGCACTCACTCTCCTCCTCTTGATTTTTTTTCTTTCTTAATTCTTTTTTTGTTTTAATTGTGCTTTAGTGAAAGTTTACAGAGCAAATTAGTTTCTCATTAAACAACTAATACACAAATTGTTTTGTGACATTGGTTGCCAACCCCACAGAATCAACACTCTCCCCTTCTTGAATTCTGGCTCCCCATTTCCAGTCATCCAATTTTCCTGTCCCCTCTTGCCTTCTGTCTTTGCTTTTGGGCTGGTATGCTCATTTAGCCTCATATACACCGTTGCACTATGTGTGTTATTGTTTGTTTTATAGGCCTGTATAATCTTTGGCTGAAGGGTGAACCTCAGGAATGACTTCAATACTGAGTTCAGAAGGTATCCAGGGGCCCTGCTCTCGGAGTTTCTCCAGTCTCTGTCAGACTGGTAAGTCTGGTCTTTTTTTGAATGTGCATGTGAGTTAGAATTTTGTTCTACATTTTTCTCCTGCTCTGTCCTGGACCATCTATTGTGATCCCTGTCAGAGCAGTCAGTGGTGGTAGCTGTGCACCATCAATCTGATGGAGGTCGTGGTAGTTGCGGTCCATTAGTCCTCTGGACTAATCTTTCCCTTGTGTCTTTGGTTGTCTTCATTCTCCTTTGCTCTAAATGGGGTGGGACCAGTAGATGTATCTTAGATGGCCACTCACAAACTTTTAAGACCCCAGAAGCTACTCACCAAAGTAGGATGGAGAACATTTTCTTTATAAACTATGTTATTCCAATTGTTTCCCCCTTAATTCTTATCACCATCCAACATACTAAAAATTTTACTTTTGTGCCCATTGTCTGTTATCATCAAGATAATGTAAGTACCATAAGAACAGTGATTCCAAAAGGACAAATATTGTATGAGACCACTTCTGTAAAGCCTCATGAAAAGGTTCACACACAAAAAGAAAACAATCTATGATGGTTATTAGGGAGGGGAGGGGTAGGGATGGAAAAACACTAAATAGACAATAGATAAGTGGTAACTTCATTGAAGGTAAGACAGTACACAATACTGGGGAAGCCAGCACAGCTTCTACAAGGTAAGGTCATGAAAGCTTCAAAGATACATCCAAACTCCCTGATAGACCAAGTTACTGGGGTGAGGGCTGTGGGGACCATGGTCTCGGGGAACATCTATCTCAACTGGCATAACATAGTTTATAAAGAAAATGTTCTACATCTACTTTGGTGAGTAGCGCCTGGGGTCTTAAAAGCCTGTGGGCGGCCATCTAAGATACTCCACTGGTCTCACCCCTTTGGGAACAACAGATAATGAAGAGAGCTAAAGATACAAGGGTAACATTAGTCCAAAGGACTAATGGACCACATCTACCACGTTCTCCACCAGACTGAGTCCAGTACAACTAGATGGTACATGGCTACCACCATGAACTGCTCTGACAGAGATCACAATAGAGGGTCCCAGACAGAGCTGGAGAAAAACGTAGAACAAAATTCTAACTCACAAAAAAATGCCAGAGTTGGTCTTAAACGCTAGCAAGCGGCCATCTAAGATGCATCAATTGGTCTCAACCCACCTGGAGCAAAGGAGAATGAAGAACATCAAAGACACAGTGTAATTATGAGCCCAAGAGTCAGAAAGGGCCACATAAACCAGAGACTACTGCAGCCTCCAGAAGAACTAGATGGTGCCCGGCTACAACCGATGAGTGCCCTGACAGGGGACACAACAAAGAACTCTCGAGGGAGCAGAACAGTGGAATGCAGACCCCAAATTCTCATAAAAAGACCAGACTTAATGGTCTGACTGAGACTAGAATGACCCAGGAAGGTCGTGGTCTCCAGACCTTCTGTTAGCCCAAGACAGGAACCATTCCTAAAGCTAACTCTTCAGACAGGGATTGGACTAGACTATGGGATAGACAATGATACTGGTGAAGAATGAGCTTCTTGGATCAAGGAGACATATGAGACTATGTTGGCCTCTCCTGTCTGAGGGGGAGATGAGAGGGTAGAGAGAGTCAGAAGCTTGAATGGACACGAAAAGAAACAGAGGAGGGAAGGAGTATGCTGTCTCATTAGGAGGAAAGCAATTAGGAGTGTATAGTAAGGTGTGTATAAATTTTTGTATGAGAGCCTGACTTGATTTGTAAACTTACTTGAAGCACACACACAAAAAAAGACCAGACTTACTGGCCTGACAGAGGCTGGAGAAACCCCAAAAGTATGGCCCCTGAACACTCTTTTAGCTCAGTAATGAAGTCACTCCCAAGGTTCAGCCTTCAGCCAAAGATTAGACACGCCCATAAAACAAAACAAGACTAAAGAGGCACAACAGCCCAGGACAAGGACTAGAAGGCAGCAGGGGACAGGAAAGCTGGTAACACGGAACCTAAGGTCAAGAAGGGAAAGTATTGACTTGTGGGATTATTAACCAATGTCATACAATAGTGTTGTTTAATGAGAAACTACTTTGTTCTGTAAACCTTCATCTAAAGTACAATTAAAAAAAAACAAAAAGAACAGTGATTCATGTCAGTTCTGTTTACATGTTAAGCTCAGTACCTAGCACAGTACCTGGCACATTGGAGGCTCAGTCAGTTTTTAAAGGAGTCTTGCAACCTGCCAAATACTCAACCAGTCACCATGTTAGGCTGTGAGAGTAGATAAACCAGCAAGACAGACCTGGCTCCTGCTCTTATAGAGTTTATAACCTAGAACCTCACTGTCCAATACAGTAGCTAGTAGCCACATGTGACTATTTCAACTTAAATTAGTTGAAATTAAATAAAATTGGAAATTCAGTTATTTATTCATTCTAGCCACTTTTCAAGTGCTCAATAGTCTCACATGGCTAATATCTTCCATAATGGATAATGTGGAGATAGGACTGTTACTGGAATCGAATAAGGCTCTTGCCTCTCACTGGTCAAGAATGAGCAGGTAAGGCAGGCAGAATTTTCCCCCTGAGCAAAGCTTTATTGAAGAGGCTTGCAAGCGGAGGTGAGGAGGGCCTAAAGCAACGCTCATCCCGGTCTCACAGAACAGAAAGACTTGCCTGGCTTTTTAAAAGTTCTTGGGCAGGAAAAGATTCATGTTTATTCACAGACACAGGTGGGGATATGTTAACTACAGTGCCACTCAGCAGCTTTCTAAGATGGCTCCTGTCCTGGAGGCCTCAGGTTTGTAACAGGACTTATTATGGGGTGCCGTGCCTGCGCAGTCTCGCTGCTGCTGCAGCCCCTCACTGCTCCTGGTGGAAGGTCACACGGTGGTCACAGGTGGATGTTCTGCTCATGTCCCTGGAGCTGGTTTTATCCAGCTGCTTCTGTAAGACAACTTCAAAGAAGTTTGCAGGCTATTTTCTGATACCCTGCCTCATTGTTGTGGGGAATGGCTTTGTTTCTGTGCCTTGGCCCATTTCTTGTATTTTGTTTGCGGATTTGGGGGCCCCTCTATTGCCTGTCTTAGAACATTTCCTGTATCACAGAAAGTCCTGTTGGACGGAGCTGATAGAGATTTTATCTCTTGATAGATAATTCAGGGTTTGTGTACTTCGATTTCTTTATTTCACATTTCAGAAAACTGAGGCACAAAGAAACAAAATGACTTGACCAAGAGCACACAGCTAGTTAAAAACAAATCCAGGATTACAGCCCAATTCTTCTGATTCTCCTGGCCGATGAGCAGATAAACATGACATTGAAGTGCTCCATTGGGTTTTTTTTTTTTTAAGACAAATCAAACTATGAAACAAATAAACTAAAGCCAAAAGACCCTCCCTTTGCTTTAAGATATGAATATATTTAATTTGTAAGGCTAAAAAAGAAGAATGTATCTGGTAGGCATTTTTCTCGTCTTTTACCTACTATTGTCTGAATTCTTTTCCTGTTTGGGAGATATTTTCTACTGTATGAGTCTTAGTAAAAAGTAGAGCCTGATCCTTTTTATGAAGCTAAAACAAAGAAAAACCAGATGGATACCCTCCCCCCCCCCCTTTGCCTTGGTGGCTGGGCCACGAATTTGTGACCAGGGCTGGTTTAGTCAGATTCTCCTCTTCTGGACTTTTCATGGGGAGTTACAGAGACAAGTAGCAATATCGCAGCCACCTACACACCCTCAGGCCACCTCTGACTGCAAATGCTGTATGGTGCAGCAGTCCTCAGACTCAGACCCCCTTGTAATCCCGTATATTTTCAAAGCTGTATTATCTATCCTTCCTCCCATTTGTGTAAGCTACCTACTCTTTTTAAAAAAAAAAAAAAATTTTTTTCCCCCCGCTCAAATCACCCAGAGTCCCTTTCTGTTGCTTGCAGCTAAAAACCCCGACTGACAAAATACACCAATCGAATTAAAATGAATTAGATTGTAAACTAATGTTTCCTGGTATTTTTGTTTATGTTGAACCTTGAATATCGGGCCATCCTTCTGGCTTGCATGGAAGACAGAGTTCAGAGCTAAACATTACCAGTGGAAAACACACGGCTCAGACCCTCGGGCTTTTTATTCTTTTAAAGGAATTAGCTGATTCAATTGATTGTTCATTCAATGATTGAAAAGAGCAAAAGGTAAACAGTCCCAGATTCATAGGTCACTCTAGCTTTGAGAAGCTCCTCAAGAAAAATAGCCGATTCTCATTATTCGCAGATTCCATATTTGAAAAAAACTCTCATACTATAAATAAGTGTCCTTTTCATGGCCTATTGAACGGTATGTTTTTGGCATTTTTATGCTTTTGATGTTGGCGGTGGTGACTTTGCTGTTTAAAATTGTACCTAAGCATAGTGCTGAAGTGCTGTCTAGTGTGACTTAAAGTACGAGAAAATAACCTGTATTAGATAAGCTTCGTTCAGGCGTGAGTTATGGTGTTATTCTCAGTGATTTCAGTGTTAATGAATTAACAACACGTATTAAATAAGGCGTCTTAAACAGAAGCACACATATAACAAGGTTATGTATTGATCAGCTATTGAAAACGTTGTGTCAAGAGGCTTGCAGGAACCTAATTCTATTCCCCCTAGGAACAGTGGTTCTGTATTCACGAATTAGTTTTCCTGGCGACTTTATAGAACACCAAAAAACCCCAAAACCAAACCCACTGCTGTTGAGTTGATTCCGACTCATAGCGACCAGATACGAAAGAGTAGAACTGCCCCATAGAGTTTCCAAGGAGCGCCCGGTGGACTCGTACTGCCAACCTTTTGTTTAGCAACGGTAGTACTTAACCACTACGCCATATAGAACATAGCGAGGGTGAATTAAGTTAATACACATCAAGCTCTTAGACTCATACCTGGTGATAAGTATGAGGGGTGATTATTAGTTAGAGTACCTAACACGTGTCGAGGACTCTGCTTAGCACTAGGGATAAATAAAAGAAAAAGATTGTTTTCCAGTCTAGTCGGAAAACAATCATGCCAACAATTAAGAAAAGTGATATGATAAAGGTCAAGACTGAACAGCAAGGAAACCAGGTAAGAAGGAGTGCATTGCACAAGTCAAAGGGTAGAATTCTGTGGCTTTAAACTGAAGCAGTGGATAAGAAAGTGGAGGGCAGGGAGCAGGAGTGCATGAAACGGTACAAGGAACGGACTGGATGTGGGAGGCGAAAGAAATGGAGACCTATCTGGGGCGTTAGTTACTGCCTTGGACACACAGTAGATGACGGTTCCTCCACTCATTACAAATAAGGGAGGAAAGGGGGGAGAAGTTCAGTCGTCCAAAAAACTACCACGAATAATGAGAATCAACTGTGCCTGGAAACCTAAGGCTTAAAGTGCTGTGACACTTCCGAAGTTCTAATAATAAACATCTCTTTGTGATTTGTATGAAGTTAGGCATCAGTGACTATTTCGGTCTTCTCATCTACTCAGGAAGTTTATCTGAAGTGAAAACGCAGGCGGCAATGTTGAGCTGGTGGGAGACTCTCCCAAGTTTGAGAATGTCAACAGAGTAAAATCGTTCATGTGCACTTTGGAATAAAATAGTCTTGTATATGAATTTACCATATTTAATTTCTATTCCCCAAATGATTGGGCATTTAATTTTTTTCTAAAAGCAGAGTCTGTATCAACCACCTTGACCTAGTTGATATTTATAGAACATCTTACCCAACATATTCTTTTTACACGCAAGTAGTAGGTTCACCAAGCTAGAACAAATATTGGGCATAAAAAAAAAGTCTTGATAAATTTCAAGTGATTGAAGTCTTACAGAATATGTTCTGTAACTGCAAAGGAATTGATCAACAACATATCTAGAAAAATGTCAAATAGTTCAAACATCAAATGTCAGACTGGTTCTCACCAATGGAAGTGAACAGAGTGATATGGGTCACCTCCAGGCTGAGGTAGTGAAGGGCCGGTGAATATTGTCCATGTTGTCTTGTTTCCTTCATCTTTAGTCAAAAGAAAGGGATCCAGTAGAGGATTCCAAAGTCCTAGGGAATGGTGGTTCTCCCCATGAAGAAATAAACCTCTATCTTGTTAAGACATGGAGAATTAGAGTTTTTTGTTACAGCAATTCATTTACTCTGAAGAGTATTCTGTGAATCCATATACTGAATTAGTGTATCTACATGAGACCTTTGTTGAATGGACCTTATTTGTCCAAATTAATTTTTCTCTTGCATAAAATTTCGGTGTAGGTGTTCTTGGTCAATAGATGGCACATGGTCCGCATAGTCATTCAGGGGCTCCTGTTGCAGGAGGTTCTGCCATTTCTAACAGGTGGCTTTGGAGGCTGTCCTGGATATTAACATCCAGAGAGTACACAAAAAGAGTGTGGGGGATCACACACAGGAAATCATTATGGGCTAAGTTTCAGTCACATGACTATACCCAACTTCAAGGGGCTTGGGAAATATAGGCTAACCACGAGCACATAAAAAAAGAAGAAACGGGTTGGTGAACACGTAGTCATCTCTCTTGGTTGCCAACTATCTACTTTCGTCTTTCAATTAGCTTTCTAGGGTTGCCATAGCAATAGTGAATGACTTTAAAGAATAGAAATTTATTTTCTCCCAGTTCTGGAGGCTGTTGTTGTTGTTATGTTGCTGTTAGGTGCCATCGAGTCTGTTCCTACTCATAGCGACCCTATATACAACAGAAAAAAACACGTCCCAGTCCTGCGCCATCCTCACAATCGTTATGCTTAAACCCATTGTTGCAGCCACTGTATCGGTCCATCTCATTGAGGACCTTCCTCTTCTTCACTGACCCTCTACCAAGCATGATGTCTTTTTCCAGGGAGTGATCCCTCCTGACAACATGTCTAAAGTATGTGAGACGTAGTCTTGCCATCTTTGCTTCTAAGGAGCATTCTGGTTGTACTTCTTCCAAGACAGATTTGTTCGTCCTTTTGGTGGTCCATGGTATATTCAATATTCTTCTCCAACACCACAATTTAAAGGTGTCAATTCTTTTTTGGTCTTCTTTATTCATTGTTCAGCTTTCACATACATGGGAGGTGATTGAAAACACTATGGCTTGGGTCAGGCGCACCTTAGTCTTCAAGGTAAAGTCTTTGCTTTTCAACATTTTAAAGAGGTCTTTTGCAGCAGATTTACCCAATGAGATGTAGGCCAGCCATGAGCCTATAAAAAAAAGAAGAAACAGGTTGCTGAACACATAGTCATCTCTTTTGGTTGTCAACTATCTACTTTGGTCTTTGTCTTAGTTTTCTAGGGTTGCCATAGCAAAGGTGAGTGACTTTAAAGGATACAAATTAATTTTCTCCCAGTTCTGGAGCCTAGAAGTCCAAATTCAGGGCATTGGCAAGGCTATGCTCACTCTCTGTGGTGACTCTAGGGGTAGATCCTCCCTTGTCTTCTTCAGTTTTTGGTAGCCCTGGGCGTTTCTTTGACATTCCTTGGCTTGTAGATGTACCTTCACAGAGCATCTTCCCCTGTGTGTGACTATTTCACTGCCTGTTATTCTCTTTTACATGAAACCACACAGAAGAGATTTAAGATTAGGACTCAGCCTACTCTGTTATTACTTATTAACTGATAATATCCACAAAGAAAAACCCTATTTCCCTAAAAGAGGTCACACGCAAGGGTTAGGAATTCAACAGATCTTTTGGGGGTGTGTAATTCAATTGATAATAGTCTTCTTCCCACACAAGAACACATTCCTTCCCCAAGAGAGACAACTCAAAGCTTCATCCAATCACTACCTCCAGCTCAATTCCAGGATCCTCAGGTAATGGTACAGACTGCTACATTCAGATGGGGCTCCTCATAGTCCAAGGACATATTATCTAAAAAGACAAACCACCTGTAATCCCCCCCAATCACACAATCATAAAATAGAATACTGAAAGATACAGGCATAGCAATTATGAAATCCTGCCAAGCAGATACTGTGAACCCTCTTCCCACAGCTAACCTGAGAGTGGGGAGAATTCCTTGATAGACCCTGATTTTACTTTCTGGGAACGACTTCCTTGTCCATGACCTGCCCTCTAGAATTTTCTTTCTTGTCCATAAACCTCCACGGCCATATCTGAGGTGGGCAGTGGCAAGTGTACCTTCCATGGCAGATACTTTCATAGCCAGATCCAGCTGGTACAAGTTTGGGTCCCTGAAGGTAGTATTTTTTTTTTTCCAACACATATTTGTTAAGTTTACACTCTGTGTGAGGCCCTGTGCTAGACACTAGGTTCATTAGTTTAAAAACACAGATAAGGTCCCTCTTCTCATGTGGCTTATATTCTAGTGAAGGAGACAGGCTGAAGGTTGTTTTAAAGTTCAAACAATCAAAACTTTTATATTCCTGGCTCACAGTTCCTTTGGCAATGCAATTGCTTCGAAAATCTAGTATGCTCATGCTATGACATGATTCTGATCCTAATGTAGTCCTCAAATCTGTTTTGTATTGGCTTGTTTTCTTTTTTTGTTTTCTAGCCCTCATGTCTTCCTTTTAGCTTTGTGGAGCTATTTTAAGGTCATGTGAAACAATAGACTCAGGTGGGAAGGTAAGGCCCTCGATCTGATCTTTGCAATCACTTTATTCAAGTGTGATGTTTTCCTGGACCATTGCCACTAAAGCCTTTTGAGTCTTATCTATTCCTATGTGAGGTTTCAACTTTGTCATAGGGATTCTTCCATTTTCCTTCCGTATCTCCTGTAAAATTAGGCTAAGTTCATTTTGACATTCTAATCTTTTGCTAAAAGCCATCGGGAGTTGCCAACACACAAACATGTTGATGTTTCCATCCACCCTCCGTTGTGTTGGAGCGTGGCTTCCTATCAGCAGCATCAGCATCACTTGGGAAGCTGTTAGAAATGCAAATTCTTCACCCCATCCTCCAGGCTAACAGAATGAGAAACTCTGGAGGTGGCACCTAGCAATCTGTGTTTGAAAACCCTCCAGGGGAGCCTGATGCATGAAGGTTGAAAACCACTGCTTTAGAGCTGCAGGGATCAGCCTACCATGTTACAGGAGCTGGTGGAAACATATCTGGTTGAAGTAGGGAGTACATGTTGGCAGGTAGAATAACATAAAATCATACAGAGAAAGACGGACAACCAACCATTATGTTAAGGTGATGATTTTTAGACGTTGGGAAGTCAATTAACATAGCTTTCACCTGCCAAAATTTATTAAACTGTTTAAAGTTACCCTACAATTCTGTGCATGTAGTTGTCATTAATATTTTCACTTTAGAAGAAGCCATTGCTTTGTTATCTTTGTCTAAAGACTGCTCCTATTTCCTTTGGAGATCAGATCTTTTCCTATTCTGTGTGGTCCCAAGAGAGCTGTAAATCATGGTGCCCCATGACTTTAATTGTAAGGGAAAGTAGATGACAGGTTCAGACGAATCTAGTAATCTACTTTTTTGATATGTGATATTAGCAATTATTAAGGGTATGGACATGTGGCTGAATCAGAGTCAAGCAAAATACAATCAGAGCCAATGACTGACTGACATTTGGCACCAAAGGCCCACTTTTCTGTTCATCTGTCCACAGGGCTGAGCACAAGAACAGTCTGGCTCTTTATAGTACCCTGTGTTAGTTATAGCAAGAAATGGTGGCTGCTATAACATACAAACTCCAAAATTTTAGTGCCTTAACACAAACAAGTTATTTCTTGCTCATGTAAGAGCCCAGGTGGATGCTTTTGAATGGTAGGCTGTCTTCTACACAGTCATCCAGGGACCTAGGATTCTTCCATCTTGTGCCTCCATCATCCCATTTTCCTCAGAGCCTTCAACTTGCCTAGCACACAGAGTGCGAATTACTGGGTGTGGGAGGTTTTCATGGGCCAGACCTGGAAATGACATAAATCACTTCCTCCCATATACCATTGTTCAGAACACAGGCACTTTGGTCACATCAAACTGCAAGGGAGGTTGGGAAACAAGGTCTAATTGTGCACCAGGAGGCAAACGAAAAAGATATTGGTGAACTCATAGCAACCTCTGCCACATACCCCACTCATAGTAATTGGTCCAAGTGGTGGGTATGTGCCCCAAAGCAGCCAACCAGAATTCTTCCCTGGGATTTATATAAACTGAAATGGAATATAAGAGTTCCTGTCTTAACTGTAATGTCATTAGCTAGGATAAGCCTGAAGCTGTCTGTCAAACACTGTTCCTTCCTCTCCATTCATAGAGTAAGACAAAGAGTCCAACACAAAGAGAGAGCTTGTGCCAAGATACTAAGTTCTGACCACATTGTTTTGGGTTCCGGATCAGTCATCCTACCGATCAGCTCCAAATTCATCCTTTCTAGTGACCTGAGTTCTTATGAGTTCTAGCGATAAGATCTGTCTCCCTCAGGCAAGTTTGAGTTGAGACATGACATATGCAGCCTTGGTAAAACAGTTGACTTCTTTCCTGATTGAGCTTATCATCAAGTCCTAGAAACTCTTCTATATCTCTGCTAGAGTGGAAAAGAAGAGGGAAGGTAGATTTTTTCAGTGTGAAACAAGTAAATCTTTCTCTGTTTGGTATATTGCTTTACTGTTTAAAAACATGTACACTTGTATCTCATTTGCCTCCCTCACAAGGGTCCTGGGAAACAGGTATTACCATGTGTATTTTATGGTGAAACTGAGAACTAAACGAGGTTGAGTGACTTGGTGCCTGGTTTTGCCCAGTTAATAAAGGATGGAGCTGAGACTGAAGCCCCAGGCTTTTGACTTTGGTCCCAGTGTGTTGTCTTTTAAACTACATCACCCTACTTTTGTAGCACAGGCTACTGTGGATAGAATGTCAGCAAAGAGAAGACAGTATTTAGGCTGTGTTGTGAAGCAGTCCTAACACTTAGAGCTGCAAATAGATAAATAAAAACAGAAAATGAAAACATAGCATAAGCAGGACATTAAAAAAAAAATCACCATCTAGTTTGTCACTAAATCTCACAAAATTATCCTACCATTGATACAGCAGAATATACCACAGCTGCTGTGTGTTGGCTGCTAAGAGTTCACAGATGCTCCCTGCTGTGGAAATCGCCCTTGGCCTAATGGAGCCACCTCATTTGGGATTCCCTGGGAGGCTGTGCCTTCTCCTGGGAACAGCCCCCAATCAGTGACTGATAAGGTGTTAAAAAAGCCCCACCCCTTTGAAGGAAAACAACCCTGGCGTGGTGCCATTCATGCTCCAGAGCTCCCCATAGGATCAGGCTGACTTTAGCTAAAACCACCCCTGCATGCCTTCTTTCATGGCCGAATCCTGAAGGTTTCTCCGGAGAGCATCTCAAACTTTACTTCTAGGAAACCTGATCTAAAACTTCATCTTTAGCTCCTTCATATCCATCTCTTCCTTTTTATTTCTGTTGAAGTAACCCTCATCCTTCTCCTCTTAAGCTGTCGAACTCTAGTCTTTCCTGTACAGAATAATCAATGGTAGCATACTGTATCCCTACCAGAATATTTTTCAGGCACCTCATTCTGTTTTTGGGAGTCCCTGGGTGGTGCAAACAGTTAAGTGTATGACTACTAACTGAAAGGTTGACAGTTTGAACCCATCCAGAGGCCCCTCGGAAGAAAGGCCTGGAGATCTGCTTCCAAAAGATCACGGCCTTGAGAACCCTACAGAAAGCAGTTCTACTCTGCACTTATTGGGTTACCGCTAGTTGGAATTGACTTGACTGCAACTGGTTTGTTTTAGTTGGTTCTGTTTTTAAGACTTCTATAAAACCGTCCTGAATACTTCCGTTCATCACCCATCCCAAGATTCTAAAGCACTTTGACCGTTATAGTATTCTTCTTTGTACTGTACTTAGTTGTTTGTATGTCTGTCTTCCTTGAGAAGAGAGTTTGTGTATCTTTCATCCATGAGTACCTAGAGTGTTTTCCTTAGTTTTCCCTTCAGGATGCAAACTGATAATACACATCGATGAAGACACCTTAGCTACAGCCTTAATACAAAACCAAACTTACTGCCCTCAAGTCAATTCCAACTCATATAGTGTTCCTGTGGGACAAAGTAGAGCTGCCCTACAGAGTTTCCAAGGAGCGGCTGGTGGATTCGAACTGCCAAACTTTTGGTTAGCAGCTGAGCTCTTAACCATTACACCACCTGGGTTGGAATGTGTGAAAGGAAGAATATGTCATTAGTGAATATCACTGTGACTTGTGTCTGGACTTCCCCATGTTCCATCAACCGGGGGCAAGAGGTAAGCCAAAGAAGGGCCTTAAAAACCCTTCCCCATATTTCCTGTAGTGATTAATCACGGCACTGGCATTGTGGATACACAGGCTGGGCAATTGAGTGTCAGATTTTCAAACCCTATCTTGATCTAGAGGTCTAATATTTCTTCACAACTATGCGTTTGATTGTAAGATGCATCTTACATTATATTATGTACCTTTAAGGGGGAAAAATTCTGGCGGTTAGACTTTAACAAGTTCTTGATTTAAATGTGAAAAGATATATATTTTAGTTATCTAGTGCTGCTATTGGAGCCTTGGTGGCACAACAGTTAAGAGCTTGGCTGCTAAACAAAAGGTTGGCAGTTCAAATCCACCAGCTGCTCCTTGGAAACTACGGGGCAGTTCTACTCTGTCCTATAGGGTTGCTATGAGTCAGAATCGACTTGATGGCAACGGGTTATAACAGAAATACCACAAGTGGGTGGCTCTAATGAACAGAAATTTATTTTTTCACAGTTTAGGAGGCTACAAGCCAGAATTCAGGGCACCAGCTCTAGGAAAATGATCTCTCTCTCTGTCTACTCTGGGGGAAGTCCTTGTCTTTTTTCAGCTTCTGTTCCTAAGTTCTTTGGTGGTCATGGGGCATGTATCTTCCTCTCCATCTGTGCTTGCCTGCTTGCTTAATTTGCTCTTTTATATCTCAAAGGAGGTTTATTTAAGACATACCCTATACTAATACAGCCTCATTAATACAACGAAGAAAACCCATTTCCAAATGGAATTATAACCGCAGGTATGAGAGTTAGGATTTACAATGCATATTTTGGGAGGACACAATTCAATCCATAACAACATATATCTTACAAAGGGCAGAATGCAGAAGTATCTAGATTTTAGTTAACAAGACTGGCCTTGGAATCTGATTTTGATCCAGGGTTGAAGTTTTGGCTCTGCCTTTTATTAGTTGTGTGATCTTGGGGAATTTACTTCAAATTTCAGAATGAAATTTAAAATGTGAGGATAATAATATTTCTCAAATCACAGGGTCATTGGGAGTATTTGATAACTTAATAAAGGCAGGATGCTTAGCACAGTGCCTGGCACAAAGCAAGAGTTTGTGACAGACATTTTGGTTGCCAACCCAATAGCCTTCCTGTCCTTTCTTCCTCATTAACAGAACCCCAGTTTTATTCACCTGCCTCAGAGGATCATGTACATTAGGACCGCTAGAATTCTCCTATGCCCAGGGAGGTAATTTGTCTAAGCCAATTAGAGTGACTTATTGCTCTTCAAATGATTGGCTTAGGAGTAGTTATGTGACGTAACTCTGCTCAATGGGACATGAGGTTAAATGTTCTGCAGAGTTTTAAAAATGGGATGCATGGAGGAGCTGTTTGAGTTGCTGTCATCTGCAGTGTGAAGCCTGGAACTGCTGTAGCCATCTTAGTACCATAAGGAATGCATGCCAACATGCTGAAGGTGACAGAACAGAAACAAGGAAGCCCCCTCAGTCTTTAGGGGTACTAATGAGCCACTGGAGCCCTGGTGACACAGTGGTTAAGAGCTTGGCTGCTAACTAAAAGGCTGGCAGTTTGAGTCCACCAACTGCTCCTTAGAAACCCTACGGGGCAGTTCTATCCTGTCCTATAGGGTTGCTATGTATCAGAATCAACTTGGAGGCAATGAGTTTGGTGTTTTGGAATGAGCCACTGGGTTAACCAAACCTGAAATCCCCTATTTCTAAATTTCTTGCATGGTAAGTAATAAATGGCATCATTGGAGCAACTTCAATTTAATTTTCTATTATTTGTAGCAGAAAAGGCCTAAAATTGATGTAATACTCAATAACTATAAAATCATATTACTTTTGTTGATGTTGTTACTTGCTTACTTGGCCTTGCTGTGCCTGAGGTTCCTCATCTATCAAATAGGGGATAAATAAGCATCTGCTTTTGAGAGTTTCCAATGGAATGGATGAGATAACACAGAGTCCTTAGTCCAGTGGCCAGTGCAAAGAGAGCACTAAACAAAGGGTATCTTCTTCTCCTTCTCTTCATCTTCCTCCTATTATTTTGTTGTTTTTATTACCATCTTGCTTACTTTAGACAGGTCATCAGGAAAGAGGAATCACTAAAAAAGGACATCCTGGTTGGTAGAGAGTCAGTGAAAACAAGGGAAACCCTCAATGAGATGGACTGATACAATCGCCACAGCAATGGACTTTAACACACCAATCATGAAGATGGCCCAGGGCCAGGCAACATTTCATTCTATTAAATACTTAAGATCACCATGAGTTGAAGCTGATGCAACAGCAACTAACAACAACAACATTACCACTATTTATCACTGTATAGGCCAGTGCTACATATTGTATTATTTTTCTACAATTCTGTCTTCCCTCTGGGCCCGTGTCATGGCTCATTATAAGCAGGATATACTACTCTACAGTCCACTGACTTTGGGCTTGAGTGTGTTGTATGTCTTGCTTTGGCCAACTGACTGTGAGCAGATAGCATTTACACCATTTCTGTCTAAAGGCTTTGAATGTGTTCACATAGTCTGGTTTGCTCTCTTGTGTTCCTACTATTTGCCAAGAGAATAATATGTTCCAAGTAGCCTTTGCCCATCCAGCCTGGGTCCTGGAAAGATGGCAAATAGAGCAGCTCTAAACCCAACCTACAGTCTGAAGTAGAGCTGTTCCAGCCAACCTGCAGGGATAGAATCTCAGTACAGAATGTTTACCCCTTTAAGGAAATGAGATTTGGGGGCTATTTGCTATGCAGTGTTATTGCAGTGAAGAAAAAACCTTGACTAATACAGCCAAAGGAAACACTGGTGGCGTAATGGTTAAAAGCTATGACTGCTAACCAAAAGGTCAGCAGTTTAAATTCAACAGGTGCTGCTAGGAAACCCTCCAGGGCAGTTCTACTCTGTCCTACAGGGTTGCTATGAGTTGGAATCAACTTGATGGCAACTGGTAATATAGCCAAAAGTTAAACAGGGCTTCAGAGTCTTCCCCAAATTGTTGCATGATCTAGGAGGCCCATGACATCTTAGCTTCCCAGTGGTACTTGGAAATACCACACAAATACCACAAGTGGATGACTTGTAAGAACAGGAATTTATTTTCTCCAAGTTCTGGAAACTGTAAGTCCAAATCAAGGTCTCAGCCATGTGGATTCCTTCCTTGTTGGTAGCCCCAGGCATTCCTTGGTCCTTGACAATCCTCACATGGTATCTGTCTTCCCCAGTATGTGCTTGCATCTGTGTCTGTTCTGCTCCTTTTGTAACTCAGATGTAATTGGGTTTAGGACATAGCCCACACCAATATGATCTCATGAACATAACCAAGAAACCCCTATTCCCAAACAGGATTACAACCACAAGTATAGGGGTTAGGATTTCAACACGTTTCCAGGGGGCACAAGTTAATCCATAACACGTGGCATCTGGGGTAGGCTCTGGCAGTGGAAGGGCAGATTGGTCTGGTGGATTCCAGGCTTTGCAGCTGCTCATTATCTTCTAAAAGGTGAAAGTCTCAGGCTGCTAGACAGACGTTCTCTTCACGGTGTTCAGCTGACGTGCATGGGGCAGGTTCTTCCTACAGCAAGGTTTTTCGCTAGTAGCAATCGAGACAAAGTAAGTTAAGCGTGGCTCAGGAGAAGGAAGGTGGTTTGGACACTATCAAAAGTGTCTCTTGATTACTCTGTGTGGAATATAAATTACTCCAAAGGAAGTGAGTCTGAGAAGTTGGAACTAGAGCCAAATGTGGAGAATAAAGGAAAGTCAGCTGCCAAGAAACAGGAGTGGGAGACGAGGACAACAAGAACCAAAGGGGCAGAGCACAAGAAGGTCAGTCAGAAGAGTGACAAGATCCTCCAAAGCCACACGCTGGAAAAAGTCCAGAGTTGAGAACTGAGTGGACATCAATCCTGGAGAACAGGCAAGGCATGGAGTGTGGCAAAGGGGACAAGTGTCCGTCTGGATCAAAGCCATGGCTTTTAAACCAGTTGCTGCTGAGTGAGCAATGGTGTCAAAAATTGGGAGAACGTACACTCATGTTCCAGGTGCTCCAAGGACAATGGTGGCTCTTCAGTCTTGTTAGCTGGATGGTGTCCTGATGCCTCCTGGACTTGATTTCAGAATTTCTCATCCTGTTTCTCTGAAAAATTGAGCCTGCCTTAAACCCCATACCCCCTAGTGGAGTCTGTGCTCGCTGGCACTTTTATCTCTGTCTGGATGGCTGCATATGGCCTGTTGACACATTTGCCTCCCGTCTGCCAGGACTCCCACTGGCTTCCCCTTGCGGACCTTGGGAAGAGCTAGACCACCAGCTTCCACCTGCCTCCAAGTCTTCCCAGCTCATGCTCCACCTCCCACTTTGCCCTGGCTCACCCCAGAGCATCCTTGCTCTTGTGCCTAATCCTCAGAGCCTAGCTTTTCCTCACAGACCTTTCTGTGCTCCACTGCCCAGGATCTGACAGGTACGCAGGCTTGAGAGCTGCCTACAGCCTACTTGAATGACCTCTACTTAACTTTCTGATCCTAATACTTTTATAGATGTGGTCCTATGGTTCACATTGAAATATGAATTCCCCATGGGAGAGACCCTATTAAGCCTTGCAGTGAATTGCTAATTTACATCTTAATGTGAATGAGGTCACTGGATCTTTTTCCCCCTTAAAGAAATTTTTGATGGGGGTAGGGAAAAGGTAGAGAAAGCAGCGCTATCACCAGATAGAGAGGTTAAGAGTCTCAGGAAAGGTGGCTGTGGAGACAGAGAAAGGAAACAAGGGAATTTTGCTCCACAAAATTTTGATCCAGACAGACATTTGTCTCCTTAGGCCTGCTCTACAAAATTTTGCTGCACAGTTTTGTCTGTTGTTTGTTTTGTTTGCGATTTAGCTGTAACTGGGTTATTTCTGTGAGGAAATGATACAAGTCATTTTGAAAGTGAAAGGACTAGTGGTAAATACGGATGCCTCCTTACAATGGAAACCATTCAGCACAAAGAAGACCCTGACCATTTGGGATGATGGATATACATGAATCACAAAAGTGGCTGGCTTTTGTGCTGGCTCTAGATAAAAACAACTTAAGAGAGCGGCTTTCCTTAGGGAAGCTGATCTTGCTGCTATGCTGGTAAGATGAGCGCCTTATTTGGTGATCCCATTTTAGTACCTGGCTCTAAGTGTGCATTTTCAGAAACTCACTTTTGCTGGTGCATACAAGATGATCAGACTCAAAGGACTGCCTCGTAGCTCTCAGACACACAAGTAAGTGTATGATGACATGTACTCCTCTCAGCGTGTGTGATATTTTATACTCTGTCTGCAGCGCCTGCTTCCTGGTATCGGGATCCTTGGGAGGCCAAAGGATGGTAACAAGATGGTACGACCACTTGCCAGGGAGTCAACTGTGACTCGTGGCTACCCCATGTGTGTCAGAGTAGAACTCTGCTCCCTAGGGTCTTCAATGACTGATTTTTCAGAGGTAGATTGCCAGACCTTTCTTCCAAGACACGTCTGGGTAGACCTGAATTTCCAACCTTTCAGTTAGCAGCCATGCGCGTTAATCATCTGCACCACCCAGGTTCAACTCTGACACACATAGGGTGGAAGTGAATCAGAATCATGGATTACAACTACAAATTGTAATAAGATGGTAGCCTGGTAAAAATGAGGGATGGGAAAGGCTCGTCATCACAGCTGTGAGTGAGTTCTTATAGGCGCCAAGCATCAGCTTAAGCACTTCTCGTTTAATCCTCAAAACATTCTACAGTCAAGGGACTTCCCTTGCCCTCCTATTACAGATGAGTAAATGAGGCTTCAAGAATGTAAAACTTTGCACAAGATCATCAATCTAGAAAGAGCCAAGATTCAAACCCAGGTAAGTGAGTCTGTAAAACCAAAGCGCTTAGTCTCTGGTATCATGGAAGAACAGGAAGTGGATTTGTACATGGAATGATGGGCAAGATAAAAGCAGGCAAAGCGTCTTTACGTCTGCATCTCAGTCTGGATCTCAGGGCTGTGTTGACTGTGCAGAAATTGGTGGATTAAGAAATATTCATCCCAAAAATATAATAGTGGTGGCCACCAGCTGGGGAGAGAGGAGAATGGAGAGTTATTGCTTAAGGGTATTGAGTGTCTGTTTGTGGCGATGAAAACCTTTTGGATAGGTAGCGGTGATGTTTGCACAGCATGGTGAATGTAATTAATGTCACTGAAATATTCATGTACAAATGTTGAAGTGCCAAGTGTTTTGTTGTATATATTTTTACCACTAAAAAAAAAAAAAATCAGAGAAGACATATTGGTTTTTTTTCTTTTTAAGAAAGAAATGGTCACCCCATACCCAACCCCTGCTAAAACACCTCAGGTAATTCAAAAGTATCAGGAAAGAGGAAGATGATTTGGGGTTCTATACAGACATATCTCTAGCCTCAAATTTTATTATTTATTTTGTAAGTTTTACGGTATTCTTTCTTCCCTGAACGGCTAGAATACTAGTCTGAGGGAATCATTAAAAAAGTAAAGGACATTTGAGATGTTTTGGGTGGGGCAGCAGGGGAGGGGGAATAAGATTCTTTCCAGAAACTAGAAGACGTACAAATATATAGTACATATTTTTTACTAAATATTCTTAACGTTTAAAAAACTTTCTCATTGTATCTGTTCTATTCACCAAGTTAACCTAAATTCTGCGTTAATCGGGGAAGTGAATTGATGGAATTGTTTGAGCAGACTCATGTGTCCAATACAAACTTATGGAGGTATTTTAAGCTAACTTGATTATGAGTGATACAACAGCAACTTCTTAAAGAATTTACAGAAAAATGGAAATATTGAGAGAGGACCGGGTCCACTATAACTTAAGTCAAATGAGGAAACTGGAATGACAAACGGGAAATTTTATTAGAACATTTATGTCTCAGTGCTTGTAAAGTGATCATTTTTCTGCTATAATAATCTGTAAGAAAAAAACCAACCTATTCCATCAAGTCAATTCTGACTCATAATGACCCACTAGGACAGAGTAGAGCTGCCCCCATAAGGTTTCCAAGGGTGTCATCTTTACGGAAGCAGATTGCCACATCTTCCGTGGAGTGGCTGGTGGGTTCCAACCGCCAACTTTTATGTAACAGCCCAGCACTTAACCACTGCGCTAATGGAACTTGTTTTTTTCCTAACAAAATGTTAGGAATAAATTCTAGGATCCAAGGATTATAATCAAAGTGTGTATGCATAAAAATGTGGAGCGTCATTAAATTCAGCCTTGTAGGAGTGATAATATCTATGTGCTTACATTTTATCTACATGAGAAGCATTCTTGCCCTTTAGTACTATCTTCCTCTTAGTATTTTCAATGAGCTGTTCTATTTCAAGCATAAAAAAGCTCTAGAATAGCATAGCCTATAAGAATGTTTTATACTTGTGCTGTCCAACGTGGCAACCACCATCATCAACATGTGGCTACCAAGCACTTGAAAAATGGCTAATGTGACTATGTGAGGAACAAAATTTTAAATTTTATTTAATTTAAGGTAATACAATTTAACTAGTTATATGTGGCTAGTGACTATTGTATTAAGCGGTGCATCTCTAGAAGGCAAAAATATGCCTGGCTTAGAGGAACCCGAAAGTGGAGACAGTTTTTATTATGAGGGTGTATTAGTTTCCTAGGCCGTTGCAACAAATTGCCACGCACTTGGTGGCTTAAAAAATTTATTCTTTCACAGTTCTAGAGGCTGGAAGTCCGAAAATACAGCCTCAGCAGGGCTATGCTCACTCTGAGGCTCTAAGGGAGAATCTTCCTCGCCTCTTCCTCACTTGCGGTGGTTGCGGGGAATTCTTGGTGTCCCTTGGCTTGTAGACGTAGCATTCCAATCTCTGCCTCCATCATTACATGGTCCTTCCCTTGTGTGTCCTTGTGTCCAAATCTCCCCCTTCTTATAAGAATACCAGACATTGTATTAGAGTTCACTATAATCCAGCATGACCTCGTCTTGACTTGATTACATCTGCAAAGACCCTATTTCCAGATAGAATTTTCACGGGTACACAGGGTTAGGACTTTGACATATCTTTCTGGGCTACACAATTCAACTCACAACACAAGGTCTTCGACATAAAATCCAATTATCCTATGTATTACTGGCCCTTTTTTTTCAGATGAGAACACTGGTATTCAGAGAGATTAAAAGTCTTGCCCAGGGTTTTACGACTGATGGGCAGCAGTGCTAGGATTTAAATTCAGGTCAGAGACACTACGTCTGTTGCCATCGAGTCGATTCTGACTCATAGCAACCCTATTGGACAGAGTAGAACTGCCCAATGGGGTTTCCAAGAGTGACTGGTGGATTCGAACTGCTGACCTTTTGGTTAGCAGCCGTAAAGGTCTAACTTTTTCAAAGGATGCATGCTGCTTTATGATGTCTGCTACATCGTTGAACATTGAGTTTGATTTCTGTTTTTTTTTTTTTATTTTTTAGAACTCATTGAAATAAATACATAAACGTAGTTCATTGTCCTCACAACTAATTGTTTATATTGAAGAGGCTGTTCTAACTGAACTTACAGTGACACTGACAGTGCCTCCCTGAGGTCCCCTTGGTCCTCAGTCAAGTCTCCGTTTCCCCGCCTCATCTCCGGGTTGGGCTCGGTCTGCTTCCTTTTCTATTCTTCATGCTTCTTCAGGAAGGATAAGTGTTGCAAATTATTTCCAGGAATATTTACACTCCCACCAGCCAGGTTTGGGAGTGCCTGTTTCATCAGCATTAAGACTACCTTTGTCAGTTCAATAAGTGAAAGATGTTATCTCGTTTTAAATTTTGACATTTAATTACCACAAGTGAGGCTCAACATTTTCCCTTGCGTTTTTCTCCTGTAAATTGTCTCTTCCTGTCTTTGTCCTGTTTTAAGACCATAACGTGCTTTTTCCTGAGGCTCCAGGTTATAGATCTTCGGAGGCTGCAAACTGTTGAAAAAGTGTGTTCAAGAGAAATCGGACCTTTACTGAGGTCTTTGTCTCTCTTGAAATCAGAAGTGCAACTTTAAAAAAATGGAACTGCTTTGGACAGTCACATGGACAGCTGTCCAAATAATTAGGGATAATTGCAAATTTTTCTGTCTCTTGGTTTTTAGAAACTCAGAGGTTTTTAATAAGGGTGTGGATGTATGAAAAGTAACCCGTTACCAAAAAAAAAAGGCACTGATAAATCAGTAGTGATAACAGTGATTACACTGTATAATGATTAAACATGAACTATCCTAGTATGGGGCAGTCCTATTCTGTCCTGTAGGATCGCTATGAGTCAGAATCGACTCGAAGGCACTGGGTTGTTTTTTTTGTTTGTTTGTTTGTTTTTTCTGGTATCCTACTATATTTAAATGTTTATTTAGATCCATAACTCCTTGGCAGATTAACTGGGGCCCAGAGAAATGTATTAGCTTAAAAAAAATGCTGCCAGTTGAGAATTAATAAGCAAGAAAATAAAACAGCTCAACAACATATATAAAAATGATTTGACAGTAAAATATTTAATTTCTAAAAAACTTCGGGAATACTCATGGAGTAACCTGGGTTACACCCGTGGATTGAAATTTGTTGATGATATTTGGGGTTCACTTCACACTGGGGTTAATAGCTAATTAGCAAATCTCAAGTGATAATTATTGATAAAACGAAAAGTGATGAGAAACTGGGAAAATCAGCCTTTCTTAGCCTTTCTCAATCATATACACATGAAGTCATATGCTGAGCAACACTAGTCATCATCTTGCCCAAACCAAAATTCTTTTTTTCTTATTGTACTTTAGATAAAGGTTTACAGAACACACTAGCTTCTCATTAAACAGTTCGTACACATATTGTTTTATGACGTTGGTTAACAACCGCACAACATGTCAACAGTCTCCCTTCTCAACCTTGGGTTCCCTCTTACCAGCTTTCTTGTCCCCTCCTGCCTTCTAGTCCTCGCCCCTGAGCCGGTGTGCCCCTTTAGTCTCATTTCATTTTATGGGCCTGTCTAATCCTTGGATGAAGGGTGAACCTCAGGAATGACTTCATTACTGAGCTAAAAGGGTGTCTGGGGGCCATACTCTCAGGGTTTCTCCAGTCTCTGTCAGGCCAGGAAATCTGGTCCTTTTTTGTGAGCCAAACCAAAATTCTTTAAGAGAGATAGTTCATTTTACAACTAATTAAAAAAGCTGGTATTTGGTAATAGCTTGTGTAATTTTTTCACAAGGAAACTACTGAAATTGAGTCCCAGTCCTACACAAGGTAAGTACATCTTCTAGATCCCATTTTACTTCTTCAGCACCACTGTATTTCTGAAACATCACGTAACAAAGCCAAATGCTCATTTTTATAAAATTTTCCCTCTGAGACTCTCAAAAATATATACATGTAACTGAACAATAAGTACCCTGGTGGCACGATAGTTAAATGCTCTGCTGCTAAAGGAAAGGTTAGTGGTTCAAACCCACCCAGCACCTCTGTGGGAGACAGATCTGGTGTTCTGTTCTGGTAAAGATTACAGCCTAGGGGGCAGTTCTACTCTGTCACACGGGGTCGCTATGAGTCGAGGTTGCCTTGATAACACCTAACAATGACAACAGAGCAATCTCAAATAAAAGGGGTATGAGCATGAAGTGATTTCCATTTTTTCCAATCACTACTTCAAGTATTCTAGACTGATTTGCTCTTCCTAGTCTTAATGACATCCTGGATAGATTCTAAAATTTACTAGGCACTCTCTAATTAGTCAAAACCGAGCAGGTTATCCTAAGGAAACAAATAAAACTGAAAATCTTAGCAGCTTATCACATCAAAGATGTGTTTTTCCTTCAAACAAAGGCTATTGAGGGCCCTGTGGCTCTCCAGGGCAGCTCACTTGCAGGCGATAACTCAAGGATCTACCTGATTCTACATTCTGGCTCTCTTACCTCAAGTTGGTAAACAGGGAAGAGAGACCTCCACTTGTATCACTCAAGTGAGGGCCTTACCCACTTCACCCTAATCCTGGCCCCGAGATTCAATCTTTATTTAAATTTTTTATATTTTGTTTACCATGGATTTCTCCACAATAACTTGTATTTTTTTAAATAATGCATTAAAACATTATTCTCCTTGATTACTGAGCTTTTTGGCACCCCCTGAAATTTTGCAACTGAGATAAGCTTCTTCCCTGTCTCATCCTAGTCTCAGCCCTGCGCTGGGTGGAGAATATTCCTTAGTCAGCTCCCTGTGCTTGGGCTCTGTGGCCACAGCACTGATGTCTGGAGCGTCTTACTATTTCATCATACTTTCAACCACACTTACAATTGGCACTTGACAAAAGACTCTCTACAGGGACTCAAAAGTTACTTTATAATTGAAACAGTCAAAAGCTTATGTTTTCTTTGGCAGTACTTTTCTCTCAGAAACTTAGCAGGCTTTCTGATCTATTTTCCTATATTCAGTTCCAATGCTAACGACCCCAATCAAGGTATTTCTAGATTATGATTCTTAACCTCAATTTACTTCATTGGCTTAGCACCATAATTCTTTTTCAACGTAATGGAGCCTACAAAAATCCTCACAACTGGACCAATAACCAACATCATGATACATGGAAAAAAAGATTGAAGTTGTCAAGGATTGCATTTTACTTGGATCCACAATCAATACCCATGGAAGCAGCAGTCAAGAAATCAAACAACACATTGCACTAGGAAAATCTGCTGCAAAAGAACTCTTCAAAGTGTTAAAAAGCAAAGACGTCACCTTGAAGACTAAGGTATGCCTGACCCAAGCCATGGTGTTTCGATCACCTCATACACAAGTGAAAGCTGGACAATGAATAAGGAAGACCGAAGAAGAGTTGATGCCTTTGAATTATGGTGTTGGCAAAGAATATTGAATATACTGTGGACTGCCAAAAGAATGAACAAATCTGTCTTGGAAGAAGCACAGCCAGAATGCTCTTTGAAGGCAAGGATGGAGAAATTATGTCTCACATACTTTGGACATGTTATCAGGAGGAATCAGTCTCTGGAGAAGGACATCATGCTTGGTAAAGTAGAAGGTCAACAAAAAAGAGGAAGACCCTCAATGATATGAATTGACACAGTGGCTGCAACAATGGGCTCAAGCATAACAAGAATTGTGAGGATGGTGCAGGACTCGGCAGTGTTTCGTTCTGTCGTACATAGGGTCAGGTCGCTATGAGTTGGAACTGACTGGATGGCACCTAACAACATCTCAGATCCTATCACAGTACAACGTTCATGCAGGACAAGTGATACTTGTATGCATTAGCAAAATATTTGTTAAAACTGTTGTCAGAGGTAACTTGGGGGATACATTAGTTTTATATTGCTGTCATAACAAATTACTACAAGTTTAGGCTTAAAACAACACAAGTTTATTATCTTATGATTCTGTAGGCCAAATGTTCCAATACAAATCTCAACAGGCTAGAAAAGAAGGGGTCGACAGGGTGCATTTCTCTCTGGAGGCTCTAGGGGAGAATCTGTTTCCTTGTTCATTTGAGTTGTTGACAGAATCCAGTTCCTTGCACTTATAGGGCTTAGGTTTCCATTTCCTTGCTGGTAAACTAAGGGTTGTTCCCAGGTTCTAGAGGCCACCACATTCCTTGGCTTGTAGCTCCCTTCCTCCACAATCAGCAAGAGCAGATGTTGTTGTTGTCGTTAGTTGCACTGGGTTTATCTCAACTCATGGTGACCCCACGTGCATCAAAGTAGAACTGTGCTCCCTAGGGCTTTCAAGGCTGTGATATTTCTGAGGAAGGTCATCAAGGCTTTCTTGTGAGGCACCTCTGAATGGGTTTGAACAGCCAAACTTTGAACAAGTAGTTGAGTGGTTAACCATTTGTGCCATCAAGGGACTCCTAATGGCAAGTGTAGTCCTTTTCAAATGGAATCATTTCGACTCACTCTTTTACCTCCCTCTTATGCTTTTAAGAGCCCCTGTGATTACATTGGGCCCACCCAGATAATCCAGGATAATCCCCCAATTTTAAGGTCAACTGATTAACAACTTTAATTCCAAGTACAATCTTAATTCTCTTTTTCCATGTAAAGTAATATATTCACAGGTTCAGCGGATTAGGATGTGGATATTTTACAAGAGCCGTTAGTCTGCCAAACACGGGAGGTTTATGAGCCTAATAGACTTGTATCTCTAGGGAAAGAGGTTAGAACATGAAACTTTAGGAGTTGGTTGCTATTGTCAACATCTGAGAAGGGTGTTACAAGACAGAGATGAGCTCAGGAAACAACCGCCTATTTGGAAGTAGAAATGACAGTAAAGAGAGAGATTCCAGACATTCAGGGCCTAGTGGGTTTGGAAAAGCCCTCTGTTTCCATTCTCTAAAGAAAGAGATAGAATTTTTTTTAAAAAAGACCTCGTGCAACAAAATATTACAGAAAAACTTCCAATTGATTAAAGACCTCAGGGCAAAGAGAAGACTAAGGGTATGGTATCTTTTCAGTTGGATAAAGTGACTCAAGGCAAAGATGAGATTTAGTGGACAGGCTTCTTATTGAACCTCTTTACCCTCAAGGTGTTGCTTTTGTTATTAGGTAATGTCTTAGGCTGGGTTCTCTAGAGAAGCAAAAACCAGTGAAGCATATGAATTTATATATAGAGAGATTTATACTAAGGAAATGGCTTATGCCATTATAGAGGCTGGAAAGTCCTAAGACTGTGGGTCAGGGTGGAGGTTTCTCCTGAATCACATAGTTGCAGGGCTGGTGAACCCAAGATTGGCAGGTCAGACAGCAGGCCTCTGGCTCACAGGCTGTGGAGGCTGATGAATCCAAAGACCAGCAGCAGGTAAGCTGCTAGCTCAAGTCCCAAGAACCAAAGGTCAGACGAACAGGACCCAGCTGCAGGATCCAGAGCAAGCAAAAGCCAGTGAGCTTTGCCAGAAAGTCTACCTATATTGGACGTAGGCCACACCCCCAAGGAAACTCTCTTCAACTGATTAGCTGCTCATAACAGATCTTATCATGGAGATGATTACATTATGTCAGATTTTATTATGGAGGTAATTACATCATTACATAGCTGCAAAACCACATCATAACAGCCAAACCACGGAGAATCATGGCCCAGCCAAGCTGACACGCAACCATAACCATCACAGGTGCTATTCAGCCAGTAATGACTCATAGCAACTTTAAATAGAACAGAACAGAATGTTGCTCAGTGCTGTGCCATCCTCACAATAGTAGGTATGTTTAAGCTCATTATTTGGCCACTGTGTCAATTCATATCATTGACGGTCTTCCTCTTTTTTGCTGACCTTCTACCTTACCAAGCATGATGTCCTACTCCAGGGACTGATTCCTCCTGGTAACATGTTCAAAGTATGTGAGATGTAATCTCGCCATCTTTGCTTCCAAAGAGTATTCTGGCTGCTCTTCTTCCAAGACAGATTTGTTCATTCTTTTGGCAGTCCATGGTATATTCAATATTCTTTGCCAACACCGTAATTCAAAGGCATCAATTCTTCTTCGGTCTTCCTTATTCATTGTCCAACTTTCTCTTGCTTATGCGGCGATCGAAACACCATGGCTTGGGTCAGGCACACCTTGGTCTTCAAGGCGACATCTTTGCTTTTTAACACTTTAAAGAGTTCTTTTGCAGCAGATTTTCCCAGTGCAATGTGTTGTTTGATTTCTTGACTGCTGCTTCCATGGGTGTTGATTGTAGATCCAAGTAAAATGAAATCCTTGACAACTTCAATCCTTTTTTCCATTTATCATGATGTTGGTTATTGGTCCAGTTGTGAGGATTTTTGTTTTCTTTATGTTGAAGTGTAATCCATACTGAAGGCTGTAGTCTTTGATCTTCAGCAGTAAGTGCTTCAAGTCCTCTTCACTTTCAGCAAGGAAGGTTGTGTTATCTGCATATCACAGGTTGTTAATGAGTCTTCCTCCAATCCTGATGCCCCATTCTTCTTCGTATAGTCCAGCTTCTTCAATTATTTGCTCAGCATACAGAATGAGTAAGTATGGTTAAAGAATACAGCCCTATGGTTAAAGGATACAGCACGCCTTTCCTGATTTTAACCACACGGTATCCCTTTGTTCTGTTTGAACAACTGCCTCTTGGTCTAGGTACAGGTTCCTCATGAGCACAATGAAGTGTTCTGGAATTCTCATTCTTCGGAATGTTATCCATAATTTGTTACAATCTGCACAGTCGAATGCCTTTGCATAGTCATTAAAACACAGGTAAACAACTTTCTGGTATTCTCTGCTTTCAGGCAGTATCCATCTGACATCAGCAATGATAGCCCTGGTTCCACGTCCTCTTCTGAATCCAACTTAAATTTCTGACAGTTCCCTGTCTATGTACTGCTTCAGTTGCTTTTGAATGATCTTCAGAAAAATTTTACTTGCTTGTGATATTAATGATATTGTTTGATAATTTCTACGTTAAAGTTGTGTGTGTCTCTCTCTCTACATGTACATGGATGTATGTATGCATATGTATATACTACCTTATTGTCCTTACTGATAAATCCCTCCAAATATTTTAGGTTTTTGTCATGGCAGCACCCCATTTCCAGTATCAATTTCTGTATTAGTTAGAATAGGTGAACTTATCCTGTAGTTATAAATTAACCAGGAATACCAGTGACTCAGTAAAGATTCATTTCTTACTCATGGAAAATCTGGTATGGGACCAGCAGAACTCTAGAGTGTCTTGCTTCCAAGAGGTGACTCAGAGATCCGGCCTGCTTACATCTTACGACTGCATTCAATCCAATAAGTATCTTTCAGGGGATCACAGCAGGAGAAGAAAATACTGAAGGGTCTTCAAGAGTTTTCACTTTCTCAGTCTGAAAGGAACCTTTGTCATTTTTGCTTTTAGTCCATTGGTCAGAATTAGAACATGGCTGTGTCTAACTCCAAGAAAGAAATGTAGCTTTTTGTGTGCCCAGGAGAAGACAACTCAGCCTTGGTGGCCACTAGTGGTATCCACTAGACTTCAGTTATTTCAAAAGAATTCAGGCTGGCTTGAATTAAAGCTCTAGTGTCAAATCTGATCTAAAGAGCATCTTCCTATCTCCTAACTGGAGGACTTGGAGAGAGGGAAGCAGCATGGCCAGCTGTTTTATTTCTCCTCTTATGCTAGCACCGTGAAGTCAAGGAAGCATGTAGTCTTTTGGAGGAATGATTTCTTCTAGGTTCCAAATCCACCATTTTATCACAATAAGGGAAATAGGAGAAATAGAAGCAGTAACTGGCTGTGCATTGGTGGTGGGATGTGCCCCAGTCTTACTCAGGCTGGGTATGCTGTGGATGGCCTACTCCCATGTTATCTCCACTAGGATGGTGCACAAGGTTTCTTGGGGTTGTTTTGGCATCATTTTGCCTCTGCCCAACTGAGGATACCTTGAAGAGCAGCAACCAAGCCTCCCTTTGCCCCATTTCCTTATCTGGATTGGCAATGCAGTGTTTGATCTAGTGGCCACTTGGTCTGCTTCCTTTCTTATTCTTCATGCTTCTTCACATAGAGCCATGGAACTTATTTAGGCCCTCTGCACGGCCTCTAAAACTATCAGAGAACTGGAATATGGTAAGGCTTGATGCTGTCTTCTTATCAGTGTACTACACTACAGTCCCTTCTTACCTAGTTCACTACCTACACTTCGAAGTTTTTGTCATCAGACACCTAGCTCCACGCAGACATTACCCTTGACATTCATTTAATCTCCCACATTCGAGGGTTGCCTTTCAAGCTCTAAGAACTTCCTCCCCAGGCCCCAGTCAGTGGTAATAGTTTAAAGTGGGCCAATAGGTTTTATAGCCCAGCTGTTGCCCAGCCAGGCAATGAGATGCCAATTGTCTGTTCTAATGGGCAAAGCCAAATGTTTAGGAATAGTTTGCTCAGAGCATCTTCCTTGTTTTGGCTTGGTGTGGGACAAAAACTCTCCATTCTCTCGTGGGAAGAAAAGGGAAAAGCCAGGATTATCTTTACTAATTCAGCAACTATGGATGCCAATGATTTCCTTTACTCTTCCCAATCTAGTTGGGAAAACAAAATGGACATGCACAATCATTCAAAGCATTACAGAGCTATATGTGCTATATGAAGTCCTTCCTTTCTAGTACTGTCACTAAAATGCTGTAGAAATCAGAGAAGGAAAGTGATTAAGGAGAACTAGAATTAGTCTGAAAAGGCTCCAGAGAGGCATTCATTGAATTCTTATTCTTATTCTATTCTATGTTAGCAATTTATCTCATTTAATCCTCAAACCAATGCAATGAATAAGGTGATTTCATTATCCCATCTCCCTCCAACCCCCACACACATTTACAGATGAGTAAACTGAGGCTCAGGGAGGCTCAGGTCACTAAGCTAGAAAGACGCCCAAGTACATGAGTCTCTAGACCCGCAGCATGCAGACTCTAGCTGATTCTGGACCTGGAAGAGTGTGAATGGACAGAGGAGAGGGAGAAATTATTCCAGGAAGAGACCCTCAACAGAATGGAGTAAACACTCTGTGGTCTAGTAATTCCCAGGACACTGCACTGTGCGATGAGTCCCTGAGTGGTAAAAATAGTTAACATGCTGGGCTGCTAACCAAAAGGTTGGTGGTTCAAGTCCACCCAGAAGCACTTCAGAACAAAGGCCTGGTGATCTACTTCCAAAAAACTTAGCCATTGAAAACACTATGGAACACCATTCTACTGTGACATACACGGGGTCGCCATAAGTGGGAATAGATAGCACAGCATTTGGTTGGGGTATTTTGTCTGTTTTTGCCCTGCCTGAGGAGTGCTAGTGGTGCAGTGGTTAGGAACTATGGTTGCTAACCAAAAGCTTGGCAATTCAAATCCACCAGCTACTCCTTGGAAGCCCTATGGGGTAGTTCTAATCTGTCCTATAGGGTTGCTATAAGTCAGAATTGACTCGATGGCAACAGGTTTGGTTTTGGTTTTCAGGCTTATTGGGGAATTTTTGAAGGAAAAGATTGAGTAAGCGGAAAAAAGACAATGATCTTCAGCAGTAGACATACAGGGATAAAAAATTAAGTCAAGCAATGTTATATTTAAATATATGTTTCTCTTGAGGGCAGAATCTTGAGGCATGTTCTTTACCAACCTCGAAGTGCTCAACATTAGTACAGGCATCTAATAAAGAAAGGATCAATATTTTTTCCTGATTTCAACACCCTTGTGGAGAAACTAGCGTGAGAGAAACCAGGTTAACAGCATGACCTAAAATCACCAAAACTGCACCTGGAAAACACCATTGCACTAATGAGTACCTCTTCTGTGCCTACATTACATTCTACTTAATTCATTTCTGCTTCTGTTTATTTTTGTTTTTCTAAATTTAGCCAAAAAGCTGAGTCCAGCCAGCCTTAATTCCCATAATCAGTTGGGCCTGGCTCATTGAAAAAGTATTGCTGCGTCCTTGTGGAAATGACATTAAAGTAGGCAAAAGAAAAATGTGCCCACAGCTGTTTAGGCCATTGACCAAAGGAAGCTGGAGTCATATATTCTTGGAAAAACAGCAGGTAGTATTAAAAATAGTGGGGAGCAACGGACAATGGACGCTATCTAACCAAGACGCCACTTCGAAGATTCTAGGTCTGCATTTTGAGGCTGGCAATAGGGCCACCTGAAAGAAGCATCGCAGAAACTATTGACATTTTCAAATCAAATTTAAAATTACATAAAAATCTTCTCCGCATGGTAAAAGCTGTTTCAGAGAAATTATTTGCCTTTGGATTTGGGTAGTGTACATTAACATGTCCAAAACTATCCTTTCTGAAAATAAATAATTTATTTTACTTCTTCGAGGCTTCAGAGAGTTAATCCCAGTTATTACCAGCTATTTGTCTCGTTAATGCATTTTTACAACTAGATTCTAGACGTTTTAATTTATATAATTTCTGAATGTCTCTTGTGTTGACTTAATGTCTTTTGTACATCTTTCTGTTATCACACTCTTTCCATATGTCTCCTCATTTCCCTGATAAATTCAGATTTCAAAAGCTAAGTTCAGAAATCCCTCTTTTAATTATCATAAATGTGAAATATTTCCTCATTTATCATCATGGTTTGGTGTTTCTCTCTTTCTTTTTAACATCTGTCTGCCTTTCAATGTACTTTATGGTATATTTTACTTTACATCTTATAATTGTATTTAAAATGTATACTATTTTATATTTTTAATTGGACTCATACTATTTTCTATGTTGGCAAACAATACATCTAGGAAATCCTTTAACAGACTTTTCAAATAATATACTTTATTCTCCTTAAAAACAGGACAAATCAAGGCACCTATCTGTTTATGTGTATCACAGTATCATTTTCAACCTCACTGTGCAAGGCACAAGGTTTTCACTTATTTCACAGACAGGCAAATTGCTTGAGCACTGTGAAAATTTAAAGCTCTTATTAATATTAAATAGAACCTCATTTTTGAAATACAGAATTAAATTTGCGTAAGAAAAGGAAAACTTGGGACCTGGGGACCATAGTTTCAGGGGACATCTAGGTCAATTGGCATAACATAGTTTATTAAGAAAATGTTCTACATCCCGCTTTGGTGAATGGGATTTGGGCTCTTAAAAGCTTGCGAGGGGCCATCTAAGATATGTCAATTGGTCCCATCCTACTTGGAGCAAAGGAGAGTGAAGAAAGTCAAAGACACACACAAAAAATACTAGCTCAAGGGACTAAAGGCCAAGTGAACCAGAGACTCCACGAGCCTGAGACCAGAAGAACTAGATGGTGCCCAGCAGCTACCACCAATGACTGCCTTGACAGAGAACACAATTGCCTGGCAGAGCAGGAAAAATATGTAGAATGGAACTCAAATTCATGTAAAAAGACCAGACTTAATGGTCTGACAGAGACTAGCGGAACCCCCAAAAGTACAGCCCCTGGATGCACCGTTAACCCAGAACTGAAACCATTTCCGAAGCCCACTATTCAGACAAAGATTAGACAGGACTATAAAACAAAATATAATACACATAAGGAATATGCTTCTTAGTTCAATTAGATATATGAGACCAAATGGGCAAGCTCCAGTTCCAAATTCAGGATGAGGAGGCAGGAAGGGACAGGAACTGGTCAAATGGACACAGGGAACCCGAGGTAGGAAGAGGGAGTATGCTGTCACATTGTGGGGATTGCAACTAATGTCACAAAACAATATGTGTATAAATTTTTAAATGAGAAATTAACTTGAGCTATAAACTTTTGCCTAAAACACAATTAAGAAAAAAAGGAAAAGAAAACCCTATAGAGCACAGTTCTACTCTGACACACATGGGGCTGCCATGCATGAGGCAGAGTTGACTTGACGACGGCAGCCAGTTTGGTTTTTGGGTTTAGACTATAGTGAAGGAAGCTCAGGTTTGGGTATATCCACAGATGTGAACTCTTAACTGAGAAAGCACCTTCCACGAGGGGTCCCTAGTTTAAAGAGAAGTTACATGGAGACTGCACGATGTTTTTTTTGTTTGTTTGTCTTTTTTCTCTCTTGATTTGATGAGCTGCTATGTGTATATATATATATATATATATATAGTCAATCTAATAATCACAAATTCTCCATTGCGAAGGTTCTAATGTATAAGGGCTTCTTTTACCTCCTAAAAAGATGATGAATTCTTTTTACTCTATGAAACTTTTTAAACGTGGTCAGCAAATAGGCAGTTTAACAATCAAACACAAACCTCACTTTCTGTTGGGTCTGTGAGTTCAAAACCGCCTCTGAGTATATAACCATGAGTTGCACACCTCAAATAATTATTGCACAAGAGGTGACTAGAAAAAAAAAAAAAGAAAAGGAAACTTACTTTTCCCCTCACTTCCTTTCTCCCTCTGTGGTGGACAGAATCATGACCTCCAAAGATGCCCACAATCTAACCCCTAGAACCTGTGAGTATGTTTCCTCACATGGCAAAAGGGACTGTGCAGATGTGATTAAGTTAAGGATCTTGAGATGAGGGAGATTATACAGGATGGCAGGAGTGCCTAGGTGGCCACAAATGGTTAAGCACTCGATGACTGACTGAAAGGTTGGTAGTTCAAACCCACCCAGAGGTGCCTTGGAAGTAAGGCCGAAAGGTCATAGCCTTGAAAACCCTATGGAGCAATTCTACTCTGCACGCATGGATTGCCATGAGTGAGAATTGATTGAATGGCAACTAAAAACAACATAGTGGATTATCTGAGTGGGCCTGATATAATCACAAATGTGCTTAAAAGTGGAAGGGAGGGCAGAATAGAAGATCAGTGATATCACGAGAAAAGGACTCAACCTGCCTTTCTGGCCTTAAAGATGGAGGAAGGGACCTGCTTGGAGGGGAGATGAGAGGGTAGAAGGGGTTAGAAGCTGGTGAAATGGACATGAAATGAGAGAGCGGAGGGAGAGAGTGGACTGTCTCATTAGGGGGAGAGCAATTGGGAGTATGTAGCAAGTGTATAAAAATTTTGTGTGAGAGACTGACTTGATTTGTAAACTTTCACTTAAAGTACAATAAGAATTAAAAAAAAAAAAGATGGAGGAAGGGAGCCACTATCCAAGGAATGTGGGTGCCCTCTAGAAGCTGGAAAAGGCAAGGAAACAGATTCTCTCCTAGAGCTTCCAGAAGGGAATGCAATCCTGCAACACCTTGATTTTAGCCCAGTGAGACTCATTTTGGACTTCAAACGTACAGAATTGTAAGACAACAAATTTGTGTTAATCTAAGCCACTAAATTTATGGTAATTTGTTAGGGTAGAAATAGATAACTAATACATCCCCGTTTCCTCCTTTTAAGGAGGAAATATTTGTTAAGTATATACCGTACTACAAAAAAATAAACCCACCGCTGCTGAATTGATTCCGACTTGTAGTGACCCTAACAGGACAGCGTATAATGCCCAAAGAGTTTCCAAGGCTGTAAATCTTTACGGAATCACTGTCACATCTTTCTCCCAAGGAGTGGCTGGTGGGTTTGAACCACCAATCTTTTGGTTAGCAGCCGAGGGCTTTAACCACTGTGCTGCCTACTCCAAAAAACCAGACCCAGTGCTGTCGAGTTGATTCCTACTCATAGCGACCCTATAGAACAGAGTAGAACTGCCCCATAGAGTTTCCAAGGAGTGCCTGCTGGATTCCAACTGCCGACCCTTTGGTTAGCAGCCGCAGCGCTTAACCACTACGCCTACTAAAAAAAACCCTGTAAATTAAAAGAAAAACGTATTAGAAGATTGAAAGTATTGCTGTTCTTGTTCTAATTAAAAAATTTCTAGTAAAGAAAATGCCATGCCCCGTTCCGTTTACAAATCACACTAAAACAAAAGATAATGAGAAAAACAAATGCAAATCCATAAGCTCTGGCAAATATGTACATAAGGGCTACCGAAGTTATTACAGGTCAAATAGCAATACCGGAAGATGCTGAAAAAAGACGCCCCCGTGGTAGTAGGTTACAGATCTCCAAAGCAGATGGCCCACACTTGGGGGGATTGAAAACAACAAAACAAAACTTGAGATACAATTTATATAAAGATTTTATGTTAAACAACAGAAAGGGGGATTATCAGCTAGTAGTGAGAGCTTCTCTTGACCAAGTTTGTTACCAAAGAGTCAGGACTGATAAAGAATCACACAGACACACCATATTTGTAGGAAGCTATTTCTCAGTGCAGCAGAGTGGCGAACCAAAAAAACAAACCAAACCCATTGCTGTCGAGTTGATTCTGACTCACAGCAACTCTATACAACAGAGTAGAACTGCTCCACAGGGTTTCCAAGGAGTGGTTGATGGATTCAAACTGCCGACCTTTTAGTTAGCAGCTGAGCTCTTAATCACTGTGCCACCAGGGCTCCAGAGTGGAGGACAGGGCCCCTGTATCGGGAAGAGCCCTAAAGCTGCCTTTCTGTGGTTCAGAAAGAGGGAAACACAAACCTGTTTCACAAAGACCTCAGAGAAGAAATTGTGAGACAAAATAAGGACATAAGCTAGCATGCCAGGCCAAAAAAAAGCTAGCATAGGTAAGAGGAAAAAATGAAAGGGAAAAGTAAAATCACAAAAATAAAGGCCACAATAAGAAGTTAAAAAAGAAAAAAGATGTTGCCGAATGACACCGTAGTAGACAAAGGAAATGGGATAAGAAAAAACAAAATGTAAAAGAGGGTAAAAAGGATTAGAGAAAGAGTTACATACAAAACACCAACAAAGGCAATCTTAAGCATAGATAACTAGTGTCCCTAACTGAAATAACAGAACAGAAAATATTTAAAGATATAATTCAAGAAAATGTTCCAGTCATAACAACTTTGAATTTAAAGCTTAAAAGTCACGCTATCTCTCATTATTGAATATTACCATGGACACAAAAAATATTCTAGTAAAATGATTTTACTTCAGCAGTAAAGAATTCTTTGGGAATCTGGGTTAAAAAATTGATCATCCTTAAAGAGGACAATGTCAGGCTGGCCTCAGACTTCCTCGCAACGTTAGATGCTAGAAAAAATGCCTACAAATTCCTCCAGGAAAGAAAAAGTAAATCAAGAACATTATACAAAGCCAAACAATCATTTAAGTATACAGGCAACAGACAGCTTGATATGCAATAATTTAGGGAATATGGGTATCACGATCCCTTTAAAAAGAAATGACTAGAGGCCATATGTCAGCCAACCAAAACATGGATGGAGAAAATGTAGCAAAAGGACTACCAATGGGTCTATTTAATCATCAGACTAAGACTAAATTAAATGTCAATGAATCCCTGAAAGTATAGAAATACTCTAAGTAACATTTAGGAAAGGAAGGAAGAGGCAAGATGGAAGGTAGTATAAATATACTGATTACCTCATCATTTAAAGTCAGGAGTCAAAAATATTATTACAAACCAAGGAAAGCAAGTAATAGAAGTAAAGATAGATTTAAGGATGCAAGGATAAACACTAAGAGAAATTATGCCAGCAACTAAAGTTGGAGAGTGAAGAGGAGAAAGAGTAGAGGGAAAGAAATGGAAATCTATTTCATTATTGTTCATAGGAAAGAGTAGCAATTATTCCTACAGGTATAATCGTACATGTTCAAAATAATATGCACGATGAATATACATTAATACTAACTACAGCATTTTTTAGACTAGCTGAAGTGTGAAAAAATCTTAAAGGTCTAACAATAGGGGATAAGATGAATAAATTATAGTACATCCATACAATGAAATGATATGAAGCTATTAAAAAATACTCAGGCTGCTTTACATGTACAGACATCATTTACAAAACAGATTAAACAACAAAAATAAGCAGAATAATGTAAGAAAAAACTGTATATATATATCTATATGTAGATATTTAAAAACTTGTATGGCATAGACTCTCAGGGAAAGGTAAGTAAGACACAGGAATATACTGATTTCTTCTTGGTACTTCAATGACTGGAGAGGGGTGGTCCTTACTTTTCATGTTTACCACTTTTATGCCTTTTGAATTTTGTATCTTGTGCATGTAATGCCAAGGAGCCCTGGTGGTGCAATGGTTAAAGCACTCAGCTGCTAACCAAAAGGTTGGCAGTTTGAACCCACTAGTTGCAACTCCGGAGAAAGATGTGGCAGTGGGCTTCGGTAAAGATTTACAGCTTGAAAACTCTATGTGGCAGTTCTACTCTGTCCTGTAGGGTCTCAATGAGTCGGAATCTGCACGATGGTAGTGGGTTTTGGGTTTTTGGTGTCGGTATGTATTACCTAGTTTAAAATATATACTGTTGTTTATTTTTGTAAGAGAAAAAGTGTGTTAGAATTCTGCTTTTGCCCTCCAAAGTCTCACACTCCTTAAAGGTGAGACGGATGAACAGATAACTCTAAAACAGTGAGGTAAGTGCTATAAAATCGGAACGTACAAGGTGCTTTGGGGAAACATAAGAGGCTTAATTCTGCTTAATTCAAGCTGAGTCTTGAAGGGAAAGAAGAATGATTTAAGAAATATTTATAAAATGAGGTCAATCAATACTACTTAATGACTGACTCCACGTATAATGTGAGGCTGAGGAAGGAGTCCAGAGTAATTCAACGTTTCTGATTCTAGCCGCTTGGTAGGCTGCAGGGACATTCATATTTAGTTCAGCAAACAATTATTAAAACCAGTCGCTGGCGAGCTGATTCCAGCTCATGGTGACCCCACGTGTGTCTGAATAGAACTGTGCTCCGTAGGGTTTTCGACAGCTACTATTTTTAAAGTAGATTACCAGGCCTTTCTTCCAAGGTATTTCTGGCTGGACTCAAACCTCCAACCCTTTAGTTGGCAGCTGAGCACATTAACTATCTGCACCACCCAGGGACTCTAAAGTTTTATTACTACCTCGCTATGTTCCAAGCACTAGGTTGAGCCCTGGGTATTACAGGTTAAATAAGAAATGTCCCTATCTTCATGGAATTTATAGTTGAATAATGTTGTGTGGTAGACTGCAAAGACAGCCTCAGTTATTCACTGCTCTCTTTTATACCCTATGCCGCATGACCTCACACCACCCTTCCACCATGAGTAGAGTGCCGTGCCCTTTTCCCAAACACTGGGCCCAACCCTCTGACTGGCTTTGGCCAATGACATGTTAGCAGACTAGACTCAAACAGAGGCTTGAAACGAGTTTGTGCATTGGGGCTTGCACTTTCCTGTACCTCTGTGGTCGCCATGAAGTTGAGATGGAACAAAGCTCTACATGAACCAGCCAAGATGGACATACTCATTTATGGTTGCATTAACGTTAATTTGAAAAAACTGAAGGAGCTAGCAAAAAGCATAAACTTTACATCCTCTGCTGTTAACTAATTATCTGAACATCTGCTAAAATCAACAGGATAATATCTATGTGAGGGAAGTCTGGTGGCCATATCTACCCAGTAGAGTCAGGCCTATGCCATGACTTTGTGTAAATTGGAAGAATGTAACCTTTCTTTGGGGAAGACACAGTGCTGTGCCAGGCAACTTGGCAAGTGAAACGTGGGGCACCTCTCAGCTTCCGTTTGTCTGAATTGTTGGGAGTCCTTGTGGAGTAGACAACCTGGTCTTCTGCACGTGGTGAACCAGTTGCCATTGACTAGACTCTGACACATGGTAACCCCTGTGTGTCTGAGTAGAACTGTTCTGCTTGGGTTTTCAATGGCTGATTTTTTTCAGAAGTAGATAGTCAGGTCTTTCTTCCAAGGCACCTCTGGGTAGACTCATATTGCCAGTCTTTCAGTTGAGAACTGAGCACTTAACCATTTGGCCACCCAGGGACCCCTGCATGTGGTAGCCCTAAATAGGGTATTAAATTCTAAATAGGATGTTCTTTAGTGTCAGAAGCTCATGGGGAGGACAGACCCTCAGTCTTGTCATTGGTTAAGTGCTAGTGCATTTCTTACCCAGTGTTTTGTAAAGTCTAGAAAAGGAAACCTCTTTGAGGAAACACCTATGAAACTCAAGAAAAAGTACTCTTTTTTTTTTTTTTTTTTTTAACCAAGATCTATAATCTAGGCCTTATAAAGTTCTGTCACTATACCACTGTTCAGTTAATCTTCACTCCTTTGTTCTGGATTGAATTTGTTGAACTGACCTGACTACAACTTCTAGAACGGAAGCTGGAGCCCCATCATGTCATAAGCTAAGAATGTATCCTGAGCAAAGCATGGAGCCTCTGAGACTTAACATGCTCATCAGGTAACTGAAGTGATTGGAATGTATGATCCTCTAAGACTCTTCTGGGTAGAAAATTGTAAAAATCTCTTATGTTTATCTTGGCCAGCCGAATCACAAGAGCAAAACTGACTGAAAAAGGAAGGTCAAAGAAATTTATTTTTGTGTCGGGGGGTGAAAATTTGGGGCTTCCTTAGGCATAGAGGAACCATAAATTTAACTGAGTTGTACTTTTTTCTTTTTTTGTGATTCCGACCACATGGAGTCAGTGAAGGAAAGAAAAGAACATTGAGTCTTGTTGAACGTGCAATTGATATTTATATTATAAGCGAATGTATTTTTCTAATCTTGTTGCAGCATAACATGATGGCAGGAAGGAATCACTGTATTTACAAAACTGATTTGTTCACATTTAAAGAGAGAAACATAAAACCGTGCCATTAGGCCAGGCAGTTGAGCAGCCTCATTAAGCAGTGTGTGTATTTTCCATATGCTCTCATTTCATTTTATGCAATATTGCCATAAACTTCAGGTAAGTAGGAACACTGCTCTCCTTCATAAATCATATTCCCCAGGTTGACATCTGGGTCTGAGGCTTTCTAATTGAAATCAAACAGCATGTATTCCTTACATGTCAAAGGAATGATTAAAAATTTTTTGGCATCAGAAAAAAATAGCTTAATTGTCCTTTAACTTGTTTGGGGAAAATATGCTAGTTTTTATCCAGAAATATGGTATAATTTTATTTGTGCTTCTTGCATCGAACACTGAGGAATTCATTTCGCCGTGCCACAGAATAACTTTTATTTTCACAGAACGACTTGCTAATGCAAGTATTGAATTGAGTACTTAGCATCCTGAGTTGTGCTAATCATAGGGAATTATACAAAGAAATACTATGGTGGGGTAGAACTAGACTTCAAGGAGTCTAGTTGTGAGCATTTTTTAAAAACCGGGGACGGTTTATCACTACAATAGTTGGATAAACAAATTTCGGAATATTCATACAATGAAATACTACACAGCAATAAAAAGAAATTAACTACTGAGGCAATGTGCAACACAGAAAAATCACATTGACATAATGATGACCAAAAGAAGCCAGACAAAAGAGCACATTTGGCCTGATTCCAATTCTATGAAGTTCAAAAACAGGAAAAGCAATTCTATGGTGTCAGAATAGCAGTGACCTTTGGTGGTGGTGTGTGCTGGGGGGGCAGGAGATGCTATTGACTGGGAAGGGACTCTCTGGGGTGTTAGAAATGTTCTACAGCTTGACCCAGGTGGTGGTCATATAGGTGTTTATAGAAGTGAAGATTCCTTGAACTCCCAATTAAGGTGTGTATGCTTTATTGTATATGATATAATTATATATATATATATATATATAATATAAGGGTTATCATCACTATCATCAAAACCCAGCAAGTTTGAATCTCTGTAGTCATATCATAAGCCTGGCTCACATGTAGAACATTCGATTCTTAAACCAAGTAGTATGGAATGGAATTGAATTTTCTTCTCCTATTTTACTTTGTATTCTCCCTTTATACCCTAATCAGTAATTGATTTAACAGAAAGTCTAGTGTCTTTTAGTGTTATTTTTTCTGATTGCCATTATATAAACACAATCTGTGGGTTTTGAGTGGCTTTTATTACGAACATTTTCCTTGATTCTCAGTGCTGCTAACCAGGTGGCTTAGTGGCTCAGCACACAGTGGAACAAGGCACAGGTTAGGGAGGGGATATCCTGGGGCCAAGACAGCCCAGGCCAGGCCCGTTGTGTGCTGCCTGCCTTTCAAAGATGTATGTCTCCAATTAAGGCAAACTGCACCAATGGGCCCGTGGTGATCTTTTCATTTACAAAGGACAGCAGGTAAAGTGCTAGGTGGAAGCTGTGATTAATGCATCAGCGATAGGTGCGCTGACATTTTCCTTAAAAGAAAATAATGTGGTCTTTTGCTAATACAATTGTGACTATTAACCTAAAGGTCCTCATTGTTTCTATAGCCCTTTTATAGTAAACACAACCACAAGTAAGACTTTATAAAAATTGAAGCCACACTGAGGGCTTGCTTTGTCCTTTCTTGTGCGGAGTATTAATTCACACAACAAGATGTTGCCCTGGAATTGATAACCAGAGTCTACAGCTGAGCACAAAGAGGTGTTTAGGACTGTACCGTCTAGAGCCTCTGTAATTAGACCCAGACATCTCCCCTGTGGCTGAAGCATTGGCAAAAACAGCTCCATCATAACTCACCTCCAACCCTTTAGCTCGGCAAACCAAAAAACCAAATCAGTTGCCACTGAGTCTGTGCCAACTCGAAGACCCCATGTGTTTCAGAGTAGAGCTCTGCTCCACAAGGTTTCCAATGGCTATGATTTTCGGAATCAGATCACCAGGCATCAAGCCTTTCTTCCAAAGCACACTTGGCTGGATTTGAATCTCCAACCTTTCAGTTAGTAGCTGAGCTCTTAACTGTTTGTGCTACCCAGGGACTTTTGGCATGGATGGGCAATTTTCTCTGTTTCCAGTGGACACTGTGGAAGTTTGCTAGGCTTAACTTTCTTGCAGGTGCCCCACCAAAGTAAGCCCCAGCAGTAATATGTTCAGGGGTGGATTACCACCAAGAAAACCATGGGGCTTGGAAGAAAAGCAGAGCCAGTAAATGGGATGTCCTCACATATGTCCTCCATGGCAGACAGCTGTGTTGGACATAGGTAACAGATATCAGTGGTCTCAGCCAGAGAAGCAGCCACAATCATTTGAGAGAGGACCATATGGCTACAGGTCAAGGGGTGAGACACTTGTCCCTTTCTCACTTTCTGTCCAACACATTGGAGGGCTAGGCCTTAAAGGAAAAATGGTGGGAGTGAGAGTCAGAGGGCAAGGGACAAAGACTTTAAGAGCCAGATCCTGGACCACCAGCCTTCCATTTCAAAGACCAAGGAGCCAGGCGGGAGCCTGCAATGGAGATGGGAGGAAGATTGGATTTAAATCGAGTTTGAAGTTGAGGCTTTCACCTGATACAAGTCATAATATTGAAATTTATAAAATCTGCCCAAGTAGAACCATTGTAAACCAAACAAAAACGAAAGCCATTGCTGTTGAGTTGATTCCAACTCATATCTTTTTAATAGTCTCCATTTTTATTTTCCTGCTCTTGCACCTAGAGGCATTCTGAAGGAGATCTTTAAAACCATCATCAGATCATGGCTGGACTCTGCTGATCATTTTCCACTTAGGTTTAAACCTAAAATCCTTCATGGTCTGGCCCCCTACTGCCTGCCTCTCTGACATCAGTTCCACCCACTCTTGCCTTGCTCTGCCACCCTAGCCTCCTGTGTGTTTCTTGAACTTGACAAGCACATTCTAATACCAGAGCTTTCGCGGTTGTCTTTCTGGAAACACTGTCCCCCAGATATTCGCATCTCTCACTGCATTCAGATCTCCATTCAAATGTCACATCCTCAGAGAGGTCATCTCTGTCCCTATGCATTATAGCAGTCTCTCGTCCTGCCCTGGATAGATTTTTCCTTTCCATCACGGTTTTAGCACTATTTGATGTTATATGTTTTTGATATGCTATTATTGTCTGTCTTCTCTAAGAGTGTCTAAGTTTCACAGAGACAGTGACTTTATCTCTTGTTCACCTCAGTTTTCAGGGGAAAGAAGAGTGCCCAGCACATAAAATGTTTCAAAACTATTTGTTGAATGAATGAATATCTGAGATACCATTAAGGGAAGGAAATGGGATATTCAAAAGAATCAAGTTAAACTTAGCATTAAAAAACAAACAACAAAAATTAAAAAAATGAAAAAACACAACAAACCTGTTGAATGTTTATACCCCACTGAGTTCAACCAAGGAGCCCTGGTGGTGCAGTGGTTAAGAGCTCGGCCGCTAACCAAAAAGTCGGCGGTTCAAATCTACCAGCAGTTCGTTGGAAACCCTATGGGGCAGTTCTACTCTGTCCTATAGGATCGCTACGAGTTGGAATTGACTTGATGGCAATAGGTTTTCTTTTTTTGTCTGAGGTGAACCAAAAAACCCAAACCAGTTACCATTAAGTTGATTTTTTGAAAGCAGATCTCCAGGTCTTTCCTCTGAGGTGCCACTGGGTTTATGTGAACCACCAACTTTTAGTTAGTAGCCCAGCAGCTTGTACCATCCTGGGATCCTCCACTGAATTAAGACTCCTTAATAAACTCAATATTAGATTGAACCTCTAATAACCACAAAAAGATTACTGTGATTGGGTTTGCCAATACGTAAAATTAAAGACAGGCTAAATCTATAAAATTTCAAGTGAACCCTGGGGCAGGGGGACTAGTTTGGTATATGTGGTATATTGAAAACAAACAAAAACAACAACAACAAAATATCACTCTATTTTGTATCTCCTCCCATCATAAAGTGAAGTTTAGTTCTTCACCTTTTAAATCTGAGCATGATCACCATGTGGCTTTCTTTGGCCAAAGGGACGTTAGCAAGCAGGTACATGAAACGCAATTTCCAGTTGGGGCTTGCCCTCCATTGCTGGTGGGAACCAGCATATGAAGGAGCCCCACAAAAACGCTAGCCATCCTAGTCATCCCGGCTGAGGCTCTAAGCGCCATGTGTGTACAGCTGCATGCATGGGCCCAGGGGAGAGCAGCAGCAGAACTGCCCAGCCTATTCTAACCCAGATTGCTGATTCACAGAGTTTTGAGCTAATGAATACTTGTTGTTTTAGGCTGAGTGGCACAAACTGTTAAGTGCTCGACTACTAGCTGAAAGGTTGGCAGTTCAAATCCACCCAGAGTTGCCTTGGAAGTAAGGCCTGGCGATCTGCTTCGGAAAGCTCATAGCCTTGAAAACCCTATGTAGTGCAGTCCTACTCTGCAACACATGGGGTTGCCATGAGTCGCAATTGGTTGGATGAAACTAACAACAATAACACACTGGATTATCTGGGTGGGCCTAATGTAATTGTACCAAAAACCAAACCTGTTGCTGTCGAGTTGATTCCGATAAGTGTCCTTAAGATTGGAAGGGAGGGGCAGAAGAGGAGCCCAGTGATGTAATGTGAAAAGGACTCAACTTGCCTTGCTGGCTTTAAAGCACAAGGGTCCACTAAAAACAACAACAACAAATTTTGGTTAGCAAAGGCTAACTATTACAGTAAATTTGGGTATACCATGTGTAGCTTTTTTAAACTTCCACCCAGGTGATTGGGTGGGGCTGTGCAAGTAATTGTGGCCCACCAAGGGGATTGGTCAGTTTTTCCTTAAAAGAGAGCCAATTCCAGAGCAGAGAGAGAAGAGCCCACCACAACTCAAGGAGTGACCCAGCAGCAGGAGACCGTGCGGTAGACTGTCTGGCCAACCGAGAGAGAAAGCTGAGTGTCTTCGGGCAGAGACTGAGGGCCAGGGAGAGAGGAATGCCTGCAACCACATCTGCGCAGAGGCTATCCTGATGGACGAACTGTATCCTGAGTGTTCATGAGCCTGAATTGTAACTGTTACTTCCCTAATAAACCCCATAATTGTGAGTATGGTCATTCTGTGCGGCCATTGCAATGAACGATGGAACTCAGCAGAGAGTGCTGTAGGAGGGACAGTTGGCCTCAGAGTTTGTAAAGATGGCGGAGAGAGACGGAATGTCTGACCTCCACCTCGTAGGAATCAGCCTTGGGCTGTTGATCTTGGTTCTCCTTCCCTCTTTTGAAGTTAGAGGAGGTCAGACACTGCCCCCACGTAGTTTTTAAAATGTGGAAAATTAAGTTCCACTGTTAAAAAACTGTCAAGATACGTAGATGACAGATTCTAGCTCATCTGTCTGTGGGTGATACTCCCAGATTAGAGGAAGACGCACAGAAAGCCCTAGAGAACTGGGTTTGAACTTAGCTATACTACCTGTTCACTGTGTGACATTGGGAAAATTGCTTTGCCTTTCTGAACCTTAAAAACAACAACAACAACAACAACAAAACCCCATTGCCGTGGAGTCAATTCTGACTCATAGGGACCCTATTGGACAGAGTAGAACTGCCTCTGAGAGTTTCCAAGAAGTGCCTAGTGGATTCAAACTGCCAACCTTTTGGTTAATAGCTGTAGCACTTAAATACTACACCAGCAGGGTTTCCTCCTGAACCTTAGTTTTCCCAAATATGAAACAGAAAACAGGCCTAAAATACTGCCTTAGCTTCTTGATACTTGAAGTCTGATCTGAAAACCAGCAACCTCAGCAAGACATGGCAGCTTGTTAGGAATGCAGAATCTCGGGCCCCCCTGCAGACCTCCTGAATCAGAATCGGCAATTTAACACGATCCCCAGGTGATTCATGTGCACGTGAAAGTTTGAAAAGTGCTGCCTGAACACCCTGACGTCACTCAAGGTCATCACATCCTGAAGACCCTTGAAGAATGAAGAGCCACGTAACTTTTCTCTGGGGTCTGCCTTTCTTTTCCAATCTTGTAGGGAAACTTTGTCTAGGAGATATTTCTTGGCTTTCTCACAGGCAGGCAGGCTTAGCTGTTGAGCAGGTTTTTTCCGAGCTCAGCTAAAATTGCAGTTTAGCGGTTTAACTGGGGAGTTTCAGTGGGTCTCCCAGTACCTTCCAGGTTAAGTATGCTCACTGGGTAAACTTTTGATGGTCACCTCCCTCTTAGTCCCGCCTGGAAATGGCCAGGATGTGCTACAGAAACCCTTCTGTATCTACAACTGCCCTTGCCCCTCGGAGACTGGAATACAGTTTGCACGCACTTTCTCTCTCCATTCACCACACTACACGTGCCATGAAGCCCTTTCTTTCGTCCTCCTTACTAGGAGGACCTGCTCAGGCGGCTGAGCATGCCCAGTTTAGCTGCGAGCGTGGCCCCAGTCCCCAATGCGCAGGTGCCACGTCTCCGGGTTTTGGTGGCCGCCGACCGGGAGGAGGAGGCGGAGTGGCCTCTGGGGGAGGAGGGATCCCGCCCGGGAGTCCTAGAGCTGCACCTTGTGAGGGTTCTCACAAAGCAAAATGCTAGGCATAACGCAATTAGGGTTTGAGGGTGAGAGTGACTCCGAGTTACCTGGGGCCAGTTGTAGGGCGAAGAGCCGAGAATCGGCTGGAGCAGCGCTCCAGCATCTCAGGGACCAAAATCTGGGGGGTTTATGTCTCTGAGGTTGCACTTGGGGGAAGACTTTTTGGAACCACTTAATCTCTCTGTGCCTCGGTTTACTTTTCAGGAAAAAAGAGGCAATGGTAGTACTTGCTTTAGAAGATTGTTTTAAGGATTAAAGGAATAAAAAGCGTTTGGAACGGTGCCGGACGCACTGTAGTGCTTTATATGTTTATTAAACAAGATATAAACAAACACGCCTTCCCAGCCTCCCCCAGCTACCTTGGGGCACCAGTTCCGACACCCCCCCTCCACTCTGTACCCCCCCAACCCCGACTGTTGGCCCTTAGCGGACTGCCGCTCTTCCATCCAAAGGTGGGCGCCACCACCCCTCCACCTCGGACTTTGCTCCTGGCGCCAAGCTGTGCGCCCCCGACCCCCAAGGCATGGGGGAATGTGGCACCGGACAGGGACGCGCGAGTGGCCCTCCGGGAGACCCCTGGGTAGCGCGCGGTGGGGCCGCTTCCCCTTACGCCCCACCCACCTTCACCCAGCGCTGCTCTGCACTCCACTCCACCGCCCAGCCCAGGGCCCGGGAGGCTGCGCCCCCGGCCCTCCGCGCCGGCCCGGCGTCCCCTCCCCGCCCTGGGCTCACTGCAGCGGGGAGCGGGCCCGGCCCCTGCCCACCCCCAGCCCAGGCCGGGTGCGCCGCACTGGGCATGCTCCGTAGCCTGGGCAGGTTGGGGCTGCGAGGCGACAGCTCGGGCTCTGGAGCCGGGAGGCGAGGACGAGGAGGGAGACTCGGGGACTGGGGAGGAGGGAACGGCCGGGAACGAAGGGGCGGCGGGACCCGGAGCCGGGAAGACGCAGAGCCCGGCAGGCGGGCGGGCTGGCGGAGCGGGCCGGCGCTGCCCGGTGGGCTTGCCGACGAAGGAGAGCGGGGACCCCCGCCCTCGGCTGAGGTAAGAGCCGGCGCCCGGGAGGTGGCGAGGCCAGGGGGGAGAACGGTGGGGCGGGGGGGCAGGAGGCGGGACCAGAGCGCGCCGGGAAGGGGCTTGGCGGCCGGCTCCTGGGGTTGGGGGGGGCCGGCAGCAGTAAGTGAGCTGCACCGCAAACAAGATCTCACACTCGCGCGCACACACACACAAACACACACACGCGCGCACACACACTGGGTCTCCAGGCGGCGGCCGTGTCCGCATCCCCGGCAGCAGCTCCAGGCAAAGTGACAGGTAGGAGAAGACATTTCGGGTCCTGCCGAGGATGCTCCCGCCCGCCCGGGCCCGCGGGGCTTGTTTGTTTCCCGCGGGTGCGTTCCGGACGCGCGCGCGCGCACCCGGATACCCTGCCGGGGACCCGGTGCAGGTGCCGGCTGCGAGGCGTCCAGCGCGCTCGGGAGGCAGGGGACCCCGCCGCCACGCGTCCCCTTCCCCTGTAGTCATCGCCTACTTGGTTTCTTCAGACTGTCCAGACGTTCGCCCGCTTCTGGGCTAGAAATAGCTTGGCTCGACGTGTATACGATTATTTTCGCTGGAAATAGTTGGCACCGTGGAACGCATGTAAATGTGTATGCGTGTGGATATTCTTTCCTCTTCGTGGGAAGTAATAGAAATGATTGAACATTTCCACTTAAAACAGCACCGATAGGTTTGCATTCTTTGGAGCAGTGTTCCGGCCTCCTAAAAGCATATAAATGAAAGGTAGCCTTATTTTCAAAAATTTAAAGTTGCTTTTTCATTAACTGATTAAACCGTGGCTTTATAGTACACTGCTCCTGACTGTAGACTGTGTAAACTATTATATACAAAAACCGAACCCACGACCGTCCAGTGGATTCCGGCTCATAGCAACCCTATAAGACAGAGTAGAACTGCCCCATAGGGTTTCCAAGGCTGTAAATCTTTACAGAAGCAGACTGCCACATCTTTCTCCCTAGAAGCTGATGGTGGGTTCCAACGCTGACCTTTTGGTTAGCAGCTGAGCGCTTTAACCACTGTGCCACCAGCATGGAAATATGAAATTCTCCGATTTCAAAATGTGTGCTTGCACCTTTATCTGGAATCATAAAAATACCATGAACTAGCATTTTCTCGACAGAAATGCATACACGCGTATTTCCATAAATATGCATATATTTGAGAGAGAACCCCTGTCTTTTTTTAACTCTTGTAGTGTCAAACTGTTGTTCTGTAGCACGTATTTAAATTTAATTTTGACGAAAACATTCATGGAAAGTTGCCATTATTTACCGTAACTGTGATACACGGTGGTCTGTAAGTTATAGGCATTCTGTTTGGTTGGCAGTAATTGTCATCCAAGCCTAGACAGCTGTTTATAACAGCTTCAGATAGAACTTCCCCTTCAAAGAGAAATCAGATTCATAAAGTAAAGGAGACCAGGATAAGCCACTGGTGACTTTTGTAGTCCACAAAGAGGTTAAGACAGCAACTGAGAAATGTACTCTTCAGAATAGAAAAATGGTGTGTGTGTTTGTGTGTGTGTGTAAAACGTTAACTTTATACTTTTAGGTTTTTCAAGATTCTTGGTTTCAAAACATGTGGCTGAATGGAGAACCTCATATTTTGTACTCTTCAAACTGCAGTGGCCTAAGTTAATACAATCATACGGAGAAACAAAAGTCTAGTTCAGCAGGGGCATGTGGGTTAATCCCCTGCTACTGGGATCGTGAACTCTGGAGTGCTGTGTTTTTCATAAGACAGTCCTGCATATTTTTCAGCTCATGTGTTGATCTATTAATGTCATCTTCTTTTTGAACTGCGGAAGTTTAATAAATGATTGTCATCTTGGAGAATACTTGTCTTCATAAAAATCCACTTTTTAAATGGAAGGGTAGTTTTTACCAGCATTTTTATGTAAATAAGACTTCTGCTGCCAAAACTAGTAACCCTTTGAATGTAACATATTATATCATACCTAAAGGTAACATGTATGTATCATGCATTTGTTACCTATTATACTTTCGACTCCATGGCACTGGGTTATACTTTCATTCAACTCTACTATTACTCGGCCATTTGAACTTAGTTTTAATTCAGCCATGATGATATCACTCCCGAGCTGGGACTTAATTTTTTTTTTGAAAAGGCAGCTCTACAAGTAACTGTCAAAACAGAATTTCCAAGACTCTGTTTGATGACTAGGTGATCGTCTGTCTGGGTAATTCTACCTTTATTTTACAAATGCACACCCACACAGAAGAGCTTTGTTCTAAAATACTTAGTCTTTTCAAGGTTTTATTCTTTGTGTGCCTGAAAATGAGACTGATGTTAAAGTACGCATATGCCCTGAAATCTTGAGATGGTGTGTTTTTGCCTTAGGAGGGTGAAATATGGAAGTTTAAGAAATGTTAGGTGTTACCAACAAGCTTTTGCAGAAACAGACTTTTGAAATCTCTTCACCTCTTTGAAATACTTGTTCCCAGCAGAGACCTGGCCAGAGCCCGTGGTGCTGCAGTTTTGTCTTTCCCAGAACGTATCCAGCTGTCTTTAGATGAATGTATACTGCTGATTTTGGCAACGTGGGACTGTTATATCTGGCAATCCTAATGAATATGGTATTTTCCTAGGATGCGACTAAATCCAGTTTGGGGTTTGGCTTATTAGGAATTGAAATGATGACTAAGTTCTTGTCTAGTTTACGTCCCCCTTAATCCCCCGGCCAAGTATAATTGAGGTAAAATTGAATATTAGTACTGCCCCGTGGTTTTCCTTGAACCGTTAGGAATAGCGATCGCTTTGGCATGTGAATTTGTGAAAGGCTGTGCTAGAAGTGAAGTAAGCTTTGGATTTTGTGTCAGTATTTCCATCCCCAATTTTTAAGATATAGCCAGCCATCTCAAATATCAGAATTTCATGTACGATCTTTGTGGATTATTTAAAAAAAAAAAAAAAAAAACATTGTAATTAGCTGCCAAGTTTATATGAATTTTTATTTCAAACTCTTATGTTGAGAATATTTAGGTAATATGGTATTAGGAAAGGAAGGTTATACATTTCTCATGTTCTCCTCAAATGCCCTTGATAGTGAACTCAAATATTTTTTGGGAAGCAAATACTATTTGGAACTTAAAATGGTTCGGCCAGTTCTGACGAAATTATCATCACTTGCGCCCACTTGTAAGGTAAAGATGAAAGAGCATGTTTATTAGCACCGACAACCCAGGTTTATAATAATTATCACAGGGAGTCCTGGAAAATCAAGAACTTCTGTGTTTGATATGCAGAACTAGGTCAAGGACTAATGGAGACACTTACAATGATCGCAGTTGGTTATTTCTTGTCCAGGCTGAAGTTTCTCAAATAGTTTACCTTTTTTTTTTTTTTTTTATCTTGTAATAAGACTTGTAGGCCATATAAGTGTCTGTTAAAAAGACTTCACCAATAATGGAGAAATTAACACACAGTAGCTTTTCATCTTTGATGGTCAGCAGCACCGGCCTTCTGTGGTTTTGCTGTTGATGTTCAAACGTTAACTGTATCTGTGAGCATATTCAGTGTTAACTGGTACCTGTGAGAGCACTCACTTCTTCCTTCTCGGTTTTGCCCATTCCACATTTCCCTATCATATTCCAGAAATGTAATAACCCAGTGTAGGTCTTTATTCCATTCCTTAGAATCTGCCTTTCTGCTTAATAGTTTCTCTTTTGGTAAATCCTCCTCCTTTAGAGTAGAAATGCTTGCTCAAGTTGTAATTTTTTTTTTTTTTTACCTGTTTATGCCTTAGAATGATATAAAGCCTTTCCATGTTCAGAGGCCGTGATTCTTCAGCTAAGCAAATATAAAGATGGGTTTATTTCATGTCCAGCGAAAGTAGATTTGGGTGAGGATGCCTGACATGAGATTGAGAAGTCTGCATTATCCTTGTCAGAATTAAGCCTGTAGTCAAAAACTCACCCCAGAATCACCTTTATTCACAAGGCCCATTTCACTCAATTGCAACCTCTCAGACCTCACTTTCTAAGAGCTGCCTGGAAGCTCATGGCTTTAGATGCTTTTCATATGCCGAAGATACAACCCAAATGCACACAAGAGATGAAAGTAGTAATGCCCTACCTTTCAAATCTCAACTAGGACACCCTTATGTTCAAGAGACCGGCAGAATTTTTATTTGCCCTGTATGAACTCCATCTACTTTTTCTTTCCTTTTCTTTATGAAATCACAATAGTTGAAAGGGACATAAATCTGAAGAACGTTTCTCTCTGATTGCCTTTCTTACCTACTACTTATAAAACCTTCGATGACCTCAGGATAGTGTTATCCCCTTGACTGGCGTCTCCTTCACAGTCCTTCTCCCATGATTCCTTGGGGTGGTGAGTGTTGGGGAATTCGACCTCTAGCTGCTGAACAACCGAAAAACCGCTGGGCTTGGCACATCATTGCTGTGAGACATGTTGCCCTTCTTAAGGCAGTCTTTCCTTCCTGAATCATTAAAGGATGCATTGATTCCCTGACTGAATGAGTTGAGTAGCTTATTGTCTTAGAAACGGAGGAAAGAAGTAACCTGAAGTAATTCGTTATAAGCAGCTCATCCAGAGAGAAGAGATCACAGACCGACAGTTTTTACATTTGACACCTCCCTCTCTCCCCACAAACAGGAGTTCTTAGCCATGGGTCTACCCCATAGAGGTTGGAAGATGAAATTTGGTGGGCCCACAAATGTAGCTGGGAAATAAATTACATCTTTATTTTCACTCATTTCCAACTGACAATTATGACAGTTACTAGAACTTGGCATTTAATGCGTTGATAAAGAAGCACATGTCTTACTCTATGACAAGTGCCTTTTTTTAAGCCTATTTTTATAAGTGTATTTCAACATAAGTGGTTTCTGTTGTACTCTTATGTATTTAATTTTATGCATTAAAAAAATTATGTTGAGAAGGGTTGATAAGCTTCATCAGACCCAGTATTAGTTCAGGCCTAACGGCTTCAAAATTCTGTAACTCTGGGGTTTTGAAATATAATCAGCGAGCCAGAGGCTATCTTCAGGATATCTCTGTGTCTCCCCTCTAGGCTTTTAAAAAGGCCTTATTAAACCCTTTAGGCCTGGGAGGAGGGAGGAATCCACTAGAAGAATTTGGCGATCTTCAGTGTTTAGGGAGAGGGGTGGAGATGGCAGTCATGGCTCCTGTTTTCCCACAGGGCCTCTGTAGGTGTACCCAGTTTCTCTGCTCTACATAATAATAATAATAATAAAAACAACCATTGCCATCAAGTTTATTCCGACTCATAATGACCCTATTATAATAACAGCAGTAATAAAACAACATACAATTATAACGTGCTTCATCATTTAATCCTTCCAACAGCCTTTTTTGGTAGGTGCTAATATTATTTCCGGAAACCCTGGTGGCATAGTGGTTAAGTGCTACAGTTGCAACCAAAGGGTTGGCAGTTTGAATCTGCCAGACGCTCCTTGGAAAGTCTATGGGGCAGTTCTACTCTGTCCTATAGGGTCGCTATGAGTCGGAATCGGCTGGACAGCACTGGGTTTGGGTTTTGATAATATTATTTCCATTTTACATTTAGGGAAACTGAGGCTTGGAGAGGTTAAATTAGTCACTCCAGAGAGTTAGAGATGGGATTCAAACCCACGTAGGCTGGCACCAGAACTCCAATTTCTCACCACTGGTGGTTCGGTGCCACACTTCTCGCTTTCCATGTGGGAGACCTGGACTCAATTCCCAGCCAGTACATCTTGTGCATAGTCACCACCTGTCTGTCAGTGGAGGCTTGTGTATTGCTATGTTGCTGCCCAGGTTTCAGTGGCACTTCCAGACTAAGACTAGGAAGAAAGGCCTGGCAATCTACCCCCCCCCAAAATCAGCCAATGAAATCCCTATGAATCACAAGGGTCCGATCTGCATCTGATCATGGTGATGGCACAGGACCAGACAGCTTTTCATTATGTTGTGCGTGGGGTTGCCATGAGTCGGGGGCTGACTCAATGGCAGCCGACAACAGCTTACTATGTTAAACCTACTGCTAAGGTACATGCTGTTGAAAGATTTGTTATAGTAAAAAGTTTTGTGACAGTTTTGTAAAGCGATTGGGCTGAGATAAGACAGATAAGCTTCTGGCAACTGTGCTGTCAACGTGGAATTGAAATAGGAAGTTAAGAATGAGCCAATTTGTTCTCAACTAATTTAAGTCCTTTTATTTTTGCCGAGCCCTGGTGGCGCAGTGGTTAAAAGGCTTGGCTGCTAACCAAGAAGCTGGCAGCTCGGATCCACCAGCCACTTCTTGGAAACCTTATGGGGCAGTTCTACCCTGTCCTACAGGATTGGAATCGACTGGATGGAAATGGGTGTTTTTTTGGTTCTGCGGTTGCATGGGCCAGAAATCTGAATAAGAAGTTTGCTAAGGTTTTTTTTAAATGCTACTCTAGGGTTGCCTAAAGAAATAATTTTAGTTTTTTGGAGGGCCAGTTTTTACCTGGTAAGGTTCCTCCCGGTTTTGGTCAGCATGTTGCATGCTCCAATATCTCTAAAGACCAGGTAAGTGACGTGCCTGAGTGTGGCTGTCCAGGTGTGAGACCTTAGGGAGTGGTGGGGGCTCCTGTCCCCTGGGAGCTTTGGCCCATCCACAGGGAACGGCTGCCACACTGGTCCGGCCCATTTTTACCAGGCAGGTGTGGGGCTTGGGGTTGCCAGTGCCTTGAGATTTTCAAGAGAGGCATAGGATGGAGATTTATTTTCATGCGAAATTGCCTCAGTTAAAAATATTTTGAAATAATTAAAATAAAACCCCACATGTCAGCCCATGGGGTGGCCAAACAAAACATGTTTGCGGAATGAATTCAGCCCATGCGCTCTCTGTTTGAGATTTCTGTCAGCTGTCAGTTTTTTTTTTTTTTGTCAGTGCTCGGAAACACTGTGTCCTGGGAAGTGGCAGGAGTTCCGTCTTCCAGCCCGGCCTCCATTATTTATGCGTTTTTGTTTGTTTGCTGTTAAATTTCTCAGAAAGGCTACTATGGTCATGTATTTCCAGTGCACATAGATTTCAGATGCTGACTTTCTGCCTGTTGCCCTCTCTGTCTCTCGTTCTTCTGAGAAGTTAGCAAATACACAAAGTTGAGGGAGGCAGGTTTTGGTTTTCTGTCTTATTTCATGGTGTTTCTTTAAAATAAGAAAACCTAAGTGTGGAGAAATGGATGACTTCATTTACGGGGGACATGGGAGTGCTCATGCCTTTATTACTAATTTGAACTCTAGTCAAAAAACATTCCCCCATTTCTGATAGTTGCTGTATAGCATGTTTGTCCTGGGCATATGGAATGTTGGCCTGTTTATGTTAGTGTTTCAAAGTGCGGTCTATCTAACAACCTCATTTTCCTTTTGGCTTTTAACTGAGAGATCACACTGGATCAAATGAAAGTGAAGCCCCTCTAAGGTGGCTTTCTCTCACATCTACTGATACACACCTAGTCGACAAATCACCTAAGCTTTCTCTTTGGTATATAAACAAAGGAAACCAATGATGTTGAAATATACTTACCAAACAAGCAAAAAAAAAAAAAAAAGGCACTTGTGTTATAGTAATACAGGTTCTTCTACATCAATGCCTTAAAAGAATCAGTTGTTTTAATTTTTTGTTTTTATTGGTTTTTAAAATTACGTGACACATGAATATGCTTTAACCGAAATGATAATGTAGAATTACGGAGAACAAAATGAAAACTCCCCTTTCGTACCTATATCCATCCCCAGATATAACAAACAATTGGCAACAGTTTAAAGCACCTCTTTACACTCTTCTTTCTATGTGTCTACATATATGTACATATGTTACGTACATATACTGAAAACCAAAAATACATGGCTTTTTATTATTACATAAACTGTCATACTGTATACATTTGTTGGTGACTTGCTTTTGTCCATTTAACTGTATCTTGCAGACTTTTCCCTATCAGTAAACTAGTTATCATGTTCTTTCTAAACACTGCATACATTTCTTCCTGGTGGCGCAAAGGGTAGAGCATTTGCTGTTAACTGAAATGTCAGTGGCTTAAAAACTTTTTTTTTTGAACCTACTCAATGGCTCATTGGAAGAAAGATTACAGCCAAGATACCACCGCTGACTGCTCTGACAGGGATCACAATAGAGGACCCCGGAGAGAGCTGGAAAAAAGTGTGGAAAAATTCTAACTCTCTCTCTCTCTCTCTCACACACACACACACACACATACACACACAAAGGCCAAACTTACTGTTCTGCCAGAGACTGAAGAAACTCTGAAGATATGGCCCCCGGACTCCCTCCTAACTCAGTACTGAAATCACTTCTGAGGTTCACCCTTCAGCCAAAGATAAGGTAGGCTCATAAACCAAAATGAGACTAAATGGGCACACCAACCTAGGGGCAGGGACTAGAAGACAGGAGGGGACAGGGAAGCTGGTGATAGGGAGCCCAAGGTTGAGAAGGGGACACCGTTGACATCTCATGGGGTTGCCAGCCAGTGTCACAAAACAATATGTGTATTAATTGTTTAATAAGAAACTAATTTGCTCTGTAAACCTTTATCTGAAATACAAAAAACAAAAACAAAAAAAAAGATTATAGTAAAAAAAAAAAAAAACCCTATGGAGTAGTCCTGTTCTGTCCCACAGGGTTACTATGAATAGGAATCAACTTTGACAATACCTAACAACAATAGCAATTTCTGCTATTGCAAACTGATTCCTAGAAACAGAACTATTTGGTCAAAAGGGTATGCAAAATTTTAAATTTTAAGAGAGCATTGCCAGATTGCCTTTCAGAAAGGTCTCCATGGAATTTCTATCTCGTGGAACCTCAAATTATGCAGCTGAACATATTCTCTAATTGAAGCATGTCCCAAATTGTTATATTGCTTTACTAATTCAGTCAGATTTCAGTGATATACGGTCCACTAGGAAATCACATCAGAAATAGTCTAAAAACCCCATTGACGTCGAGTTGATTCTGACTCATAGCCATCCTGTGTCCTTAAAATTCCTTGGAAATATAATATTAATCAAAAGAATTTACCAATTAATGGAGTAATTTTAAAACTCTTTAGTGAAGTGATAGCTTGTAGAATCAGAGAATTGAAAACCTGTGTTCCGATCAGTTTGGTTAGCTGAGAAACGTTAGACCCCTCACCGCACGGCCCTGCCTTAAGTATCTTTCTTAAATGTTTGCTCAAAGAAGTGAACTGTTGCACAGCCGATACAGACAGACCAGAGGTTGATACGGACCTGGAAACTTTATTTCATTGCTAAATATTCTGTCCAGGGGCACTTGTAGCTTTAGACTGTCAAATACTCAATTATCCAAGAGTCCGTTTTACCTTCTACCACCAGCTACGCGGGAGAAAGATGTGGCAGCCTGCTGCCTTAGAGATTTACATCCTTGGAAACCCTGTGGGATCGCTGTGAGTTGGAATTGACTCGACAGCAGTGGATTTGTTTCAGTTTGGTTTAGAGAATTAGAAGGCTCAGAGAAAACGCTCTTTTATGGAGTTTTATTGTTTAATGGCTTCCTAAAGAATCCTATCTTTAGAAATGATATACAGCCAGAGGGCTGTATGGTCTAGAAGAGGAACTACACTGTATTTTCATTTAGAGAGATTTTGGAGGGGGGGGCGGAAATCAGAAAATCTCTGTCACTGATTCCCAACTTTTTTTCAGAAGTAACAATTTTGATAAATATCATTGTTATTGACAATATCAAATGACTTACTAATTACTCTCAGAATTTTATGACATCCCAGGAGAGACTTGGAATCATCCTAAAGTCTGTTAGTGAACTGCAATGTGGATAAATAATAGGAAAATGAAAATATTGTTTCTGTTTTCAGAGATGGAGTTCATTCTTTCATCTGTTTCTCCAGATATCCATTTTTAAGAAAAATTATGGTTAGGTTGGCAATGACATTCAGATTCTGATTGCATGCCTTCTGTATGTTTATTTCTACAGCACACTGTGAAATGTAGAAATATGGTAAGATTCACTCATGTTTGCTTGGCATTGAAATCCTACATATTCAAGAAAGTCTGTACTAGGTTTTACTCATGGAAATGTTAAACGTTATAGTATTTTACAGTTTACAAACGATTTTCTTTGATAATGTTTGTGAAAGTCACAATGGAGGGAACCACCTAACTATTGGAAAACCTGTTGCCTTCGATTCCGACTCACAGCGACCCTGTAGTCACTCTTTCAGAGCCTGTGTCATTCAGAGCCCTGCTCGTAAACAGATGGCTCCTGCAAACCAAGCCCTTTGAGGAGGACTTAATAAAGGGACCATCTGGAAGGTATGAGTCTCTGGGTAGCGCTAACTGTTAAGTGCTTGGCTACTAACTGAAAGGTTGGCAGTTCAAATCCACCCAGAGACACCTCGAAAGAAAGGCCTGACTATCAGCTTCCAGAAAGTCAAAGCTGTTGAAAGCCTGTGGAGCAGTGTTGACTGTGATACACATGGGGTCTCCATGAGTTGGAATCAACTCTATGGCAACTGGTTTGGTTCTTGGTTTAGAAGGTGTCAGCAATCGTAGGGAACACAACCGATGCCAGTGAAGAACACAGACCTAGCAGCAGTGGGGGGCTTATTCTTACTCCAAAGCTCTGAAGGGGCAAAGAGAGTGAGCAATGACTGGAATCAGAGGAGGGGAGCTATCCAGAGAGGGCCTTCTGACAAAAGCTTTTCCCATTGTAGAGGGGTACAATCAACCTGTAATTGTCGCTGCAGAGAATAAGTAAGTCTATCTTACTCTCCTCCTGCCTCTCAAACTCTGGATGGTGCCTTCCATTAGCTGAACTCAGACAAGCCAGAGGGCAAGGGACGGTTGATGAGGTTTGTGCAGTTCAGGCTCCTGGGAAATAGAGCAGGCAGAGAAGGGTGCTGTAGGGGTCCAGGGAGGCAAATGGCTGACTCCACCTGCCCTGCCCTCTTGGAGCAGAGGTGTACATGGGTGAGAAGTCAGGCCAGGGTGGAAAGCTATGGTCTAGTTTGCTGAACAAAGCAGAGCAATCTGCAGCTACAAGGATTACATTTAAATTGAGATTGAGAATATTTTGTAATACCGCAATGGCTGGTGTCAGTAAGATTTGTGGGCTTTAGAGTAACAACTTCTTTAATTTTAGTTTCATTTGGAGTGGATTGAGTTTCCTGGGAAATGTACAGAATGGGAAACTCTATGTATTTATCTGAAGAACCAAAAGTATAGGCTATAGACATGAGAGACAGAAGGGATTCATAAAGCCTGTCAGTGTGGAGTTGGTTACCTCAGATACAATTCCTTCACTTTTAATATTTTATGAAAATATTTTATCTAAAATGTCAGGTACCTAGGGGAAGAGACTAGGAGGAAATTAATGTTGTTAACAGTAATTTTCCTTTGAAGAAGTCAATTTAACTGAACCATTAGCATCACTAAGTAGAGATGAACAAGCTGTATTTTCCCATTTGTTCAGTATGGCAGGAAGACTCCGAGATTTCAGGCTCATTTATTCGCTCAGTTTTTTTTTTTTTGGCACTGTTGATTGAAAAGGTGAAGATTGCTCTGTTTGGTTTGTGTACTTATCTTGAATGAGAAGCAGCGAAGCTTGATTAGAATCATAAAATCATACCGTTGGAGGGAACATCAGAGTTCATCTTACCTCCAAGTTTTATGGTGTAAGAAACTAAGACCCAGGCTATTGGCAGGCTGCTTCTGTGGAAGTTCACCAAGTTGGTAACTCTAGAGAAGTTACGTCACCTATCCATCCTGAAAGAATTGCACTAGATTAGTTTATTTTTTGCTAATACCCTTATGGGCTCCTGAGATCTCTGATTCCAGGAGCTTGCTTGTTCATTTCATGAGCTTCATGGGTGCCTCTTCCACCATCAGGCCTTAAAATGGTGTCTCTGGAGGTCTCTGCATTGCTTTTGACTCTTTTCACTCTACAAATGCTTCTAGTATAAGGCAACTCATTTACTTCTACTATGTTTACAACCACCCATTCACTGATGGCTCCTGAATCTATATCCCTGATCTCTTATCTGAACTCCAGATATCTTCATTGTCTGCTACAAGTCTTGATCTTGATGTCCCATGGGTACTTTCAAATCAGTATGTCCAAAACACACTGTGCCCACTCCAAATCTCTGCCTCATCTTGCATTCTAAATCTTCATGAAACAAATGCTTGCAGAGTCTACCCCATTATTATCTGGCATTTCTACCCACTTCTCTCCATTCCTATAGCTGCTGCATAAATAAGTTTATGTCTTCACTATTTCTTACCTTGATTGTGTCAATAACCTTTCAGTCATTCTCCCTACTGCTCTCACTTTTTCATTCATTATCTCATCCCTTTGTTCTATTGGGTATTTAGTGAGCACCAGCAACTGTGACAGTGACCTGGTGATAGCCCTTGCCCTCAGGAGTTTATCATTTACTGGAGGAGATAGTGGAGTCCTTGAGAGGTACAGACGGCGAGGTGCTTGGCTGGAGGTTGGAGCCCACCCAGAAATGCCTTGGAAGAAAGGTCTCGTGATCTACTTCTGAAAAATCAGCCACTGAAAACTCTATGGAGCACAGTTCTACTCTGACACGTATGAGGTCTCCATGAGTCAGAATCGATTTGATGGCAACTGGTTTGGTTGCGGGGAGAGAGGCAAGGAAATGGGAAACTATAAGTTTACATCTCTGCCCCTTTATTCTCCACACTCAGCTAAAGTAATTTGTACAAAACAAATCTTATTATAGCATTACCTCTAAAATACTTCAATGGCTCCCTATTGCTTTCCTGGTTAAATTCTATTTACCCAACTTGCCATTAGAAGCAGTGACCTCTGGCCTGACCTCTACCATGAAGTTGTAACTCCTTCATTTGCATCTCCTATACTAAACTTTATTAAAATTCCAGCAGTGTAAGGGCTGTGGCCACAATGCCTTTGCTGCTTTGCACTCAACCGCTTTCTTCAACTTACTGACTCCTATATGCCTTTATAGACCCCACACAGCTGCCGTCTTCTCAAAGCCTTCCTTGATTTCAGCTTCATCCCAGGTTAGGTTGGGGTCCCACCTTGGTTCTCCCATTGAACAGTTTGCAAATTTAGCCACAGAGCGACTTTCTTGAAGAATGGAAGAACCTAGTGTATTATAGACTAAGATAATGTCTGTTGAATGAATGAATAATGAAATGCCATCATTGCAAAGTCTACAGATTGGGTAAATTAGAAAAGTACTCTGATGAAAAAGCAAAAGAGGTGCCTGTTTAATAAACTCAAGCCATCTGCAGACTTATTCCAGAGGAAAAAAATCCCATGAATCTTTACAGTGGTTACTGAAGAGTAGCAGAATGATCAGTAATTTGAAAACTATATCCATTTGGAGCCCTGGTAGCACAGTGGTTAAGAGCTCAGCTGCTAACCAGAAGATCAGCAGTTTGAATCTACCAGCCGCCCCTTGGAAACTGTATGGGGCAGATCTACTCTGTCCTGTGGGGTCACTATGAGTCAGAAGCAACTTGACAGCATCGGGTTCAGTTTTTTTTTTAATCCATTATTTCAAATAACAGAAATTATGATATTATATAAAGAGCCTTGGTGGTGCAGTGGTTAAGTGTTTGGCATGATCTGAAAAGCTGAGGGTTCAAACCCACTCAGCCGCTCTACAGGAGAAAGACCTGGCCATTTGCTCCCATAAAGATTACAGCCTGGAAAAGCCTATTTAAAACAAAAAACAGAGGTGGGGCCAAGATGGTGGAATAGATGCTTCTTGCGAGCCCTCTTACAACAAAGACCCGAAAAAAACAAGTGAAACGAGTATATTTATGACAAGCTAGGAGCCCTGAACATCAAAGGCAAGTTAGAAAAGGAACAGAGGGGTAGGGGGAGGAAGAGACAGTTCAGAAGCGGAGAGGAGTTACCAGACCTGAATTGCTGGGAGCCCTCAGGCACCATTCCCCAGAGCGGCTGCGGCGGGCTGGTACTAGCGTTCGGCCACAATTTCCTCAGGGAGAAGCAGCCAGCCACACAGCCTCCTCACACCTCTGGAACTAGAGACGAATGGCACTCTCAAGAAAAGCTAAGAACTTGCGTATATTTTACCACCCTCCCCCACTGGCCCCAAGCTGGCTTCAGCAGCTGTTGATTTCCCTGGGCCTGAGATAGCCCCTGTTGAGCACCTAGAGCCATCCTCCAGGCCTTGGAGAAGGAATAAATTCACAATTGAGGGAAAAGATAATTTGCCAGCTCCACCTACCTGGGGATCTCAGGAGAGAAGTGGTTCCATGGACTTTGAATACCTTTCCCCACTACATGGACCTGTGTGGGGCTATTTCAGGAGAATAGGCCCTTGTTGGCAGACTAGGGCTCTTTCAGCTGTGCAGTGGAGAGGTGTTTGATATGTGACACCACTTTGCCTATTAAACAGAGTCCTCACCTACCCACATCAGGGGCCTAAGGACTGGTGGCTCCACTCAGGTCACCCAGCCACCTGTGACATGGGTCCAGGGATAACTGGTATCTCCCAGTCCTTACAACCAAAAACATTGGGCCTGCAGAACCCACCCACCTGTACGCTCTAGGGAAGAGAGACACTGTTTTCTCAGAGACACTTGGGGGACAATTCTCAGCCCCCTGCCTTGTTCAGAGCATGACCTCCTGCTGTAACCAGATACTGCTACCTACACCAATCACCCCTGCCCCTCTAAGACTGTAGGACAGAGCCTGTACCACACGCTCGATGATCAGCTACCTGGACACCTGAGCTGAATTCATACAAGAAAAATGAATGGACTCCTAGACTGATACACTTGATAACAGTTCTAGCCATCTGGGGACAGGATGTCAGGGCTCCAAAGGCGAAAATAATCAAGCTAGCTCACTCAAGCAACCCATTTTGGCATATCAAAATAAAACAAAGCAAGAAGCTATGATACAGTAAGCAAACATAAAATAAACTAGTACAATAACTTATAGATGGCTTGGAAACAATAGTCAATATCAAGTCACATAAAGAAACAGATCATGATTGCCTCAACAAGCTTTCAAAACAAAGAATCAAGGGATCTTCTAGATGAAAGTGCCTTCCTGGAATTACCAGATGCAGAATACAAAAGATTAGTATACAGAACCCTTCAAGACATCAGGAAGGAAATGAGGTAATATGCAGATCAAGCCAAGGGACACACAGATAAAGCAATTGAAGAAATTAAAAGGATTATTCAGGAACATAATGAAAAATTTAATAAGCTGGAAAAATCCATAGACAGACAGCAATCAGAAATTCAGAAGATTAACAATAAAATTGTAGAAGTAGACAACTCAATAGAAAGTCAGACAAGCAGATTTGAGCAAGTGGAAGGTAGAATTTCTGAAGTTGAAGATAAATCACTTGGCACTAATGTATTTGAAGAAAAATCAGATAAAAGAATTAAAAAAAAAAACAAATGAAGAAAACTTAAGAATAATGTGGGACTCTATCAAGAGAAATAACCTATGATTGATTGGAGTAACAGAACAGGGAGCGATAACAGAAAATACAGAGAGAATCGTTGAAGATTTGTTGGCAGAAAACTTCCCTGATATCGTGAAAGATGCTCCTCAAACTCCACATAAGGTAGCCTCTCAAAGAAAGTCACCAAGACATATCGTAATCAAACTTGCCAAAACCAGAGATAAAGAGAGAATTTTAAGAGCAGCTCGGGATAAATGAAAAGTCATTTACACAGGAGAGTCAATAAGAATAAGCTCGGATGACTTGGTTGAAACCATATAGGTAAGTAGGCAATGGGATGACTTACATAAAAAATTGAAGAAAAAAATTGCCAACCAAGAATCATATATCCAGCGAAACTGTCTCTCAAATATGAAGGTGAAATAAGGACATTTCCAGGTGAACAGAAGTTTACAGAATTCGTAAAAACCAAACCAAAACTACGAGAAATACAAAACGGAGATCTTTGGTTAGAAAATAATACTATCAGGTATCGACCCAAGACTAGAACACTGGGCAGAGCAATCAGATGTCAACCCAGGCAGGGAAATCACAGAAATAAATCAAGATAAAAAAACACTCAAAACAGGGAAAAAGTGATGTTATTACGTAAAAGAAGATAACATTAAAACAATAAAGAGAGACTAAAAAATGTAGTCATAGATCTTTCATATGGAGAGGAAGACAAGGCAATACAAAGAAATAAAAGTTGGGTTTAAATTTAGAAAAAATAGGGGTAAATAATAAGGTAACCACAAAGGAGACAAACTATCCTATACATCAAAATAAAATACAAGAAAAAAATAGAGACTCAGCAGAAACAAAATCAACAACAATGAATATGAGGAAAAGACAATATATAAAGATAATCTACTCAGCACAAAATAAGTTGGAAAAAGAAACTGTCAACAACACACAAAAAAAGACATCAAAATGATAGCACTAAATTCATACCTATCTATAATTATGCTGAATGTAAATGGACTAAATGCACCAATAAAGAGACAGAGAGAGGCAGAATGGATTAAAAAACACAATTGGTCTATATGCTGCCTACCAAAACCTTGATACCAAAACCAGGTAAAGACACCACAAAAAAGAAAATTATAGACCTATATCCCTCATGAACTTAGATGCAAAAATCCTCAATAAAATTCTACCCAATAGAATTCAACAACATATCAAAAAAATAATTCACCATGACCAAGTGGAACTCATACTAGGTATGCAAGGATGGTTCAACATTAGAAAAACAATTAATGTAATCCATCATATAAATAAAACCAAAGCCAAGAACCACATGATTTTATCAATTGATGCAGAAAAGTCATTTGGCAAAGTCCAATGCCCATTCATGATAAAAAGATAAAAACTCGCAGCAAAATAGGAATAGAAGGAAATTCCTCAACATAATAAAGGGCATTTGTACAAAGCCAACAGCCAACATCATCCTAAAGGGAGAGCCTGAAAGCATTCCCATTGAGATCGGGAACCAAACAACGATGTCCTTCATCACCACTCTTATTCAACATTATGCTGGAGGTCCTAGCCAGAGCAATTAGGTTAGATAAAGCAATAAAGGCATCCAGATTGGCAAGGAAGAAGTAAAAGTATCTTTATTTGCAGATGATGTGATCTTATACACAGAAAATTCTAAGGAATCCTCAGGAAAACTACTGAAACTAATAGAGTTCAGCAGAGTATCGGGATACAAGATAAACATACAAAAATCAGTTGGATTCCTCTACACCGACAAGAAGCACATTGAAGAGGAAATCACCAAATCGATACCATTTACAGTAGCCCCCAAGAAGATAAAATACTTAGGAAGAAATCTTACCAGAGATGTAAAAGACTTATACAAAGAAAACTACAAAACAGTTCTGCAGGAAACCAAAGGAAACCTACATAAGTGGAAAAACATACCTTGCTTATGGATAGGAAGATTAAACATTGTGAAAATGTCTATTCTGCCAAAAGTGATCTATAGATTAATGCAATTCCCATCCAAATTCCAATGACATTTTTTAATGAGATGGAGAAAAAAATCACCAGCTTCATATGGAAAGAGGCCCCAGATAAGTAAAGCATTAATGAAAAAGAAGAACAAAGTGGGAGGCCTCATTCTACCTGATCTTAGAACCTATTATACTGCCACAGTAGTCAAAACAGCCTGGTAGTGGTACAACAACAGATACATAGACCAGTGGAACAGAATTGAGAATCCAGACATAAATCCATCCACGTATGAGCAGTTGATATTTGACAAAGGCCCCAAAACAGTTAAATGGAGAAAAGACAGTCTTTTTAACAAATGGTGCTGGCATAACTGGATATCCATCTGCAAAAAAAATGAAACAAGACCCATACCTCACACCATGCACAAAAACTAACTCAAAATGGGTCAAAGACCCAAATATAAAATCTAAAACAATAAAGATCGTGGAATTAAAAATAGGGACAACGTTAGGAACCCTAATACATGGTATAAACAATATACAAAACATTACTAACAATGCAGAAGAAAAGCTAGATAACTGGGAGCTCCTAAAAATCAAACACCTGTGCTTATCCAAAGACTTCACCAAAAGAGTAAAAAGATTACCTACAGACTGGGAAAATGCTTTTAGCTATGACATTTCTGATCAGTGCCTGACCTCTAAAATCTACATGACACTGCAAAAACTCAACTACAAAAAGACAAATAACACAATTAAAAAATGGGCAAAAGATATGAACAGACACTTCACTAAAGAAGACATTCAGGTAGCTAACAGATACATGAGGAAATGCTCACGATCATTAGCCATTAGAGAAATGCAAATCAAAATGACAGTGAGATTTCATCTCACTCCAACAAGGCTGGCATTAATCTGAAAAACACAAAATAATAGATGTTGGAGAGGTTGTGGAGAGACTGGAATACTTACACACTGCTGGTGGGAATGTAAAATGGTCCAACCACTTTGGAAATCGATTTGGCACTTCCTTGAAAAGCTAGAAATAGAACTATCATACAACCCAGCAATCCCACTCCTTGGAGTATATCCTAGAGAAATAGAGCCTTTACACGAACAGATATATTCACGCCCATTTTCTTTTTTTTTTTTTTATGTTCATTGCAGCACTGTTTACAATAGCAAAAAGATGGAAGCAACCAAGGTGCCCATCAATGGATGAATGGATAAATAAATTATGGTATATTCACACGATGGAATACTACGCATCGATAAAGAACAGTGGTGAACCTGTGAAGCATTTTATAACATAGAGGAATCTGGAAGGCATTATGCTGATTGAAATAAATTAGCTGCAAAAGGACAAATATTGTATAAGACCACTATTATAAGAACTCGAGAAGTAGTTTAAACAGAGAAGAAAATATTCTTTGATGGTTACGAGAGGGGGGATGGAGGGAGGGAGAGGGCTACTCATTAATTAGATAGTAGATGAGACCTACTTTAGGTGAAGGGAAAGACAACACACAATACGGGAGAGGTCAGCACAACTGGACTAAACCAAAAGTAAAGAAGTTTCCTGAAAAAAGTGAATGCTTTGAAGGCTTTTTTGAAGGCCAGAGTAGCAGGGGCAAGGGTTTGGGGACCATGGCTTCAGAGGACATCTAAGTCAATTGGCATAATAAAATCTATTAAGAAAACATTCTGCATCCTACGTTGGAGAGTGGTGTCTGGGGTCTTAAACGCTAGCAACTGGCCCTCTAAGATGCATCAATTGGCCTCAACCCACCTGGAGCAAAGGACAATGAAGAACACCAAGGACACAAGGTAATTATGAGTCCAAGAGACAGAAAGGGCCACATAAACCAGAGACTACATCAGCCTGAGACCCAGAAGAACTAGATGGTGCCTGGCTACAACTAATGACTGCTCTGACAGGGGAACACAACAGAGAACCTCTGAGAGCAGGAGAGCAGTAGGATGCAGACTCCAGATTCTCATGAAAAGACCAGACTTAATGGTCTGACTGAGAGTAGAAGGACCCCGGTGGTCATGGCCCCCAGACCTTCTATTAGCCTAGGACAGGAACCATTCCCAAAGCCAATTCTTCAGACAGGGATTGGACTGGACAATAAGATAGAAAAAGATGCTAGTGAAGAATGAGCTTCTTGGCTCAAGTAGACCCTTGAGACTATGTTGGCGTCTCCTATCTGGAGGGGAGATGAGAGGGCAGAAGGGGTTAGAAGCTGGTGGAATGGACATGAAAAGAGATAGTGGAGGGAAGGAGTGGGCTGCCCCATTAGGGGGAGAGCAATTAGGAGTATATAGCAAGGTGTATATAATTTTTTTTTACTAATTTTTATTGTGCTTTAAGTGAAAGTTTATAAATCAAATCAGTCTCTCACATATAAACTTATATATACCTTACTACATACTCCCATTTACTCTCTCCCTAATGAGTAAGCCTGCTCCCTCCTTCCAGTCTCTCCTTTTGTGACCATTTTGCCAGTTTCTAACCCCCTCTACCCTCCCATCTCCCCTCCAGACAGGAGATGCCAACATAGTCTCAAGTGTCCACATGGTGCAAGTAGCTCACTCCTCATCAGCATCTCTCTGCAACCCATTGTCCAGTCCAATCCATGTCTGACGAGTTGGCTTCAGAAATGGTTCCTGTCCTGGGCTAACAGAAGGCCTGGGGTCCCTGACCACCAGGGTGCTTCTAGTCTCAGTCAGACTATTAAGTCTGGTCTTTTTATGAGAATCTGGGGTCTGCATCCTACTCTTCTCCTGCTCCCTCAGGGGTTCTCTGTTGTGTTCCCTGTCAGGGCAGTCATCAGTTGTAGCTGGGCACCATCTAGTTCTTCTGGTCTCAGGATGATGTAGTCTCTAGTTCACGTAGCCATTTCTGTCTCTTGGGCTCATAATTACCTTGTGAGCTTGGCGTTCTTCATTCACCTTTGATCCAGGTGGGTTGAGACTCACTGATGCATCTTAGATGGTCGCTTGCTAGCGTTTAAGACCCCAGGCACCACACTTCAAAGTGGGATGCTGAATGTTTTCTTAACAGATTTTATTTTGCCAATTGACTTAGATGTTCCCTGAAGCCATAGGCAAGGTGTATGTAAATTTTTATATGTGAGACTGACTTAATTTGTAAACTTTCACTTAAAGCACAACAAAAATTAAAAAAACAAAAAACAAACCCGTTACCATCATGTTGATTCCGACTCGTAGTGTCCCTATAGAAAAAGCCAATGGGACTGTTGTAGTCTGTCACATGGGGTTGCTATGAGTCGAAATCGACTCAAGGGTACCCAATAACAATGTATTAGTTTTTAATATACTATAATCAGAGAATAATTTTCCCTGAGGATAGTTTATCATTTATTTCTGGTGGGCACACTGTCACATTTTTCCTGTTTTATGAGTTTGAGTTTAATCGAGTTTGCTTATTTTTCTTTCACTGTGTTAGAACGAAGAAAAATCTCTTTTATTTCAAAATTGGCTGAAACTTTACAGGAAAAACATTTATTTAATCAGATGATTTTTATTAAGTGTGACTCTTGAGAATCTAAAATGCTCTGTATTTGTTTTCTGGTAGCATATTATTTCGAAATGACCTATGAATATATCAGTGTCAGATAGAGAAAGCAAGAAAGCTATTAATTAATTGAAAGGAAATATTCTGCTGAATATTATTTTTAAAACAGCATCTTTTATAGTTCCAAAATCCGGAGGGGGCATTTTATGATTTGAAACTTATGAAAATAGTGGCTTTATAATCTTAACTATATCCTACCTCTACAAGCTTGGAATGCTGATGTAACCAAACTCCTCTGGGATTCTTCTCCTGTACTGTCAGCCAATTGAAATAAGATGGACACCCTTTGCAAGGAAAACAGAAAGTGGTGAGTTTATTGTCTGTGCAGACAAGGAACAAGTCAGGGCCTAGTGGCCAAAAGACCAAGTGCACTCCTTGCAGGAGGGGATCGGACATTTTATTTCCTTGGTTGGGGGGGGGTGTTGCACCTGAAACTCTACACCTCCAGCCCTCCCATGCCCAAATTTGGAAATCTGAATGCTGAAGCATTCTTCATAGGATGTCCCAGTTGTGGGGCTTCTTGCTTTCCAAAGGAGCTCGGATGGAACAGTGGGATGGAAAATATCTTCCTTTCAGGTGATGATGGGGTTGGGGTCAGGTAAGGAAGCGATCCCCTTGGTCTGCACATGCACCAAGATCTAGCGCTTTGAACAAGGTGCAGTTTAGAAGCCGTTGTTAGCAAAGACCTCCAAGCAGGAAAGAGGGTAGGGAGCCAAAGTGGGGGGGAGGGGAGGAGGTGCGTTAGTGAGGTTTTACTAACAGTGTTTAAGAGGTTTTGTCATCACAGTTGGCATCTTTTTGATTTGGCAAATTCCTTTCAGCTTTGTGTTGAAAAGTGTTGGGTCAGTATGTTAATTATTAGGTATATCGTTATTCAAATATCAGTGGACGAAACATTTAGAAGGATTATAGTTTAGTCAGGAGCCTTGGTGGTGTAGTGGTTAAGAGCTTGATGCTGACCAAGAGGTTGCCGGTTTGAATCTACCAGCCGCTCATTGGAAACTCTGTGGGACAGTTCTGCGCTGTCCTATAGGGTTGCTATGACTTGATGGCAATGGGTTTGGTTTTTTCTTTTGAATAGTTATTGCAGTTGCTTAGAAAATACTTCGCGATGGCGCTTTGGAAGTACATCTAGAGAATATTTACTTTTATTTAGAGCCTTTTCGGACCTGTAAGGCCCTCTGAGAATCTTAAGCATGGCCTCATTCTGTCTATTTTTCATTCCCTTTGAAAGAATTTCTAAGTAACTGCTTAAAGTTTCTCTCCCATCTGTCATGAGTAGCACACAGGGATTTCTTGTGATTTGGGTATTAATTTGTGTCCTGAAAATGACTCTGCTTAAATCAGGCTCTCCTGAACCCTTCTATTACATGCTAATTTTTATTTTCTGAGCTTGAATTTATAAACAAGGCAGATCAACAAGTTTTACATAAACATTAATCATTGAGAGGAACCCACTCTTTGAGTAAAGGCAGTAAGTGCCTTTTGAAAACTTTCTGGGAGTGTTCTACTTTTTACCAAGCCAAGCTACTCCCAGCTTTGTCGGAGAGGCTAAAGCATAAATTACCTGGAAGATCTACCTTGTATCTAAACAGGGCTTTTGGTCTAGAATACCTCAAGAGAAACTCCTGTCCATTTCCTTCTTGTTGTGATGCAAGGAACATGGGTCACTCACTGCTTCCTACCCTCGTGCAAGGTGTGAGACCCTCAGAAAGGAAGTGACATACACACACATTCAACACCCCTCTGCCAATCAGAAACAACAGGCTCCTGAGCCACGCATAAGTAGTAACGCTGTGGAGAAGTGGAGTCAGTTCATTGAAATTTTTGAGTCTTTACAAGGTAGCTGTGTGACATTGTAAAATGTGGTGATTTCCTAGGATACTTTGAGACCAGGATGGAAATCCATCATCCTTTAGGTGAGGCAGTGTGCCCTGGGCCTTCCCGATGGAACTCTATTTAATCCTCTCAGCAGTTCTGCCGGTTAGGTATAATTATCACCATTTGATACAGAGAAAACTTGGTGATTGAAGCATTTGTTTGAAGTGTTGCAGTTGATGATGGTACAAACAGACTTCAAACTAAGGTCGACCCAAAAGTATACAGTGAAATCTGAGGTCAGATAAGATCTGTGAGACACACCAAAAAAACAAACCAAACCCACTGCCATCAGTCGAGTCGATTCAGACTCATAGTCGGCCCTATAGGACAGAGTAGAACTGCTCCATAGAGTTTCCAAGGAGTGCCTGGTGGATTCAAACCGCTGACCTTTCGGTTAGCAGCCATAACACTTAACCATTATGCCACCAGGGTTTCCAAACAGTTCTCCCTAATTCCTCCTTTTCCATGGAGCTGTGATTTTGGTTCAGGGGAGGAATGTGTCCATTAAAAATACTCCCCTCCCCAGCCTCCTTTGCAGCCAGGAGTGCTCACTTGACCTAGTTCTGGCCAGCAGGATGTAGACAGACATTTCTGCATAGGCTTTTTCTTTCTGATTTCTTTGTTTCCTTCCTGGAGCCTGGACATGATGCTTAGACTTGCAACCACCATCTTGTGGTTGTGACACTGAGAGCCTCATGCTGAAGATGGCAGAACAGGAAGATAGAGGGAGCCCAGCTTCGTGATGATATACTTGAGTGGGTTCACCAGCCCTTGTTGACTTGCCTATGGATTTCATGTTAACCAAGACAAATAAGTGACTATTTGATTAAGTTGCTTCAATGGGGTTTCTTTTACGTGCAGCTGAAAGAAGTCTTCCTGATAAAGGAACCAAAAGAAATAAAAATATTATAGAACAAACTAATATAAATGATTTATTAGCTCAACCCTTTTTTTTTTTTTATTAACACTCTCCCATAGCATTGATGATACTACACTTAGTGTACTTGTTTAACTTCCAGTTTCCTGGTCCTGTTCCTAGACACAAGCGTGCACATACACGCGTACGCGCATTTTGAGCTCTTTCAGGCTAGGGTTGCCTATCCCTGTTTATTCAGCCACCTGTACAGTATTTAGCATACAGCAGACACTTCTTTGTACTTGCATTTAAAGGATAGTGTTTGGCAATGTTTAGAAGAACAGACTGGTTAAATTTTGAATAAGTAATAAAAACACCTGTGCTCTTTTATCATTTTGAAATGAAGATTTTGGTTTTAGACCTCATAGTCCTAATTTCAAAAGGGGATCTTTGTCTTGAGTTAGCTAAATTCATAGGGTATTCTCTTTCAGTGAACTTTCAGACAAGTTAATTTGTTTATAGGCAGGGATTAGATAAATCATATATTACTTATAATCTAATTTTGTATTTATTTATGCTGTGTGAATTTCACTTTTTTTTTTTTTAAGAGTCTTAGAATTGAGACATTTCGCTTTAAATGAGCTTAAAATCATTCCATATAGCTAGGTGAGCAAGTGAATCATTGCTCAGTTTATGAATTAATAAGTAATTTATACTTAACTGAGTTTCTTTGCTGTCAACTTAAGTCCTGGATAAGTTTTTAAAATAAAATAGAAATGGTTTTGGTTCGTCTTTTGTAACATTTTAACAATAATCCAGGAAATATTTTAATTCTTTCTGGCAGTGCTTTCTTTTCGTAGGGTTCTTTTCTTGTGCCAAATAAATTATCAGAAGACTTTCACTAAGTGCAGTGTAGTGTTATGCTTGCTTTGGTACCTGTCAGAAAAAAACCCCAATTGAGGGTGCTATGAATCGTTAAGCATTTGACTACTACCTGAAACGTTGGCAGTTTGAACCCACCCAGAGGTGCCTGAGAATGTCCCTTCTGAAAGGTCACAGCCTTGAAAACCCTATGGACCAGTTTTACTCTGCACACATGGGGTCACCATGAGTTGGAATGATTTGATGGTGACTGATGACAACAATGACATGTAAATTTATCCACTTACCTAGAAATAAAATATTGAGGAAGGGTGGTGATAGAACAGGGAACATTCCTGCTGAACGATTTATCTTCAGTACATTCTTAAATATAAAGATTGGATATAAAGACATTTTGAATATAAATCATTATATCAATATGCTTTAAATAACAACTGACTACATTACCTTTTCTTTTTCGTGGTATATTTATATTTATTATTATTGTTTGAGTATGATTTTTAAACAGTATGTGGTGTTTTATTAGTTAAATTACATGGGAGTTTGACAATGTAGATAGGATATATTTTGTTTAAAATAGCTATAACGTGTAACAAAATAAGAAAATGTCTTGACTCCTTTATGTGTGTGCATGAAGCTTCAGTGACCACGTGCGCTAATATGGTCATTTGAATTTGTTTGAATAAATTAATTATGAGCCATTTGTCTCTTTCAAGCAATTATGACTTATTCTCAATTTCTAATTCAGATTTATATATTAATTAGCACACAGAAAGCTCTTAAAGGTGTTCCATAATTAATATGTTAGATGAAGATACTGACAACATGCTGTTATTCTACTTCTATTCTTTATTTCGTGGTTTTATATGTCCTATTTTCAATTTGCATGCATTCCGCTGTTTCTAAAATTGGTATTTAAGCAATGCTTTTTTTTTTTACATTAATTATCAAGTTTTGTCCTAGTCTTAAATTTCATGTGGTTGTGGGAGGCAGCACAATGGGCATCTGTCTACCTTGCTGATACCTACTTTCCTGGGTTGAAAATACACTGACCTTGACTGTAACCTTGACATTTAGGGTAGATGACTAGACTTTGGAAATATAAAGCTCAGTGTGACTGTGAATCCCTATTTCTGTAACATCTTTAACTACATAATCGTAATCCAGAAAAACTGTTACGATGCTTGAACACCTTTTACAGGGATTGGCTTTACGTAGCACAGACTTGTTGATGCTGTTGGTTGCTGTTGTTGGCTCCAACTCATGGTGACGCCACGTATGACAGAACAAAAGGTTGCTTGGTCACGTGCCTTCTTCATAACAGTTGGTATGTTTGAGAACCACTGTTGTGGTCATTGTGTCATTCCATCGCATAGATCCCTCACCTTTTCTGGCCCTTTGCTTTACCACACATGATGTCCTTCTCCAGCAATCTGTCCATCCTGACGATGTGTCCAAAGTAAGTGAATCAAAGTCTCAGACAATATTGTGTGATCCATAGAGTTCTCATTGGCCAGTTTTTGGAAGTAGATCACCAGGCCTTTTTTCCTATTCTGTCTTAGTCTGGAAGTTCTGCTGAAACCTGTCTACAATGACTGACCCTGCTGGTATTTGTATTTGAAATACTGATGGCATCACTTAGAGCATCATGTTGTTGTTGTTGTTAGGTGCCCTCGAGTCGACCCCGTGCACAACAGAACGAAACACTGCCTGGTCCTGCGCTATCCCTACAATGGTCATTATGCCTGAGCCCATTGTTGTAGCCACTGTGTCAATCTATCTCATTGAGGGGCTTCCTCTTTTCCGCTGACCCTGTACTCTGCCAAGCATGATGTCCTTCTCCAGGAACTGATCCCTTCTGATAACATGTCCAAAATATGTAAGACTCAGCCTCACCATCCTTGCTTCCAAGGAGCTTTCTGGCCGCACTTCTTCCAAGACAGGTTTGTTCATTCTTTTGGCAGTTTCAAAGGCATCAACTCTTCTTCGGTCTTCCTTATTCATTGTCCGGCTTTCACATGCATATGATGTGATTGAAAATACCATGGCTTGGGTCAGGCACACCTTAGTCTTCAGGGTGACATCTTTGCTCTTCAACATTTTGAAGAGGTCCTTTGCAGCAGATTTGCCCAATGCAATGCGTCTTTTGATTTTTTGACTGCTGCTTCCGTGGCTATTGATTGTGGATCCAAGTAAAATGAAATCCTCGAAAACTTCATATAGTTCATTTTCTGAAGAATTCTTCACCAAACTAAAAGTTGGGCATACAATAACATATTTGGTTATTATAACCACAGACAACATCTAGAGGAGTAAACAGCATCTGGAGGGATGTCTGTTTCCTTCTTTGACCTAATGATATGTTTTAAACTTCCGGATTTCTTTTTTTTTTTTTTTGAGAAGTGAGAAGTGCTATGAATTTTTTATGTTTTAAACTTTCCGTTTTTTTTTTAACAGGAATTATTCTTAAGAATTTCTCCCTGTCTGTTTTACTTAGTCCTCGTGACCTTATAAAGAATCAGGCAAAACCATCATGACAAAAGCAAAAAGTGATCATCTGAACCTCATTTTATCTAGATTGAAAAGGATGTGCTTTATAGCTGAGGATACCACACAGGAAATGTCTTTTAAAGTTACTCTCAAGTATAGCACCAGTGTATAGGGAAGGAAACCAACATTTTTTTCTCTCTTTTTTTTTTTATTGCGCTTTAAGTGAAAGTTTGCAATTAAAGTCAGTTTCTCATACAAAAAACTTATACATTGTTATGTGACCCTAGCTGCTCTCCCCACAATGTGACAGCACACTCCTCCTCTCCACCCTGTATTTCCTGTGTCTGTTTAACCAGGTCCTGTCTCCCTCTGCCTTCTTATCTCCCCTCCAGACAGGAGCTACCCACATAGTGTCTCATGTGTCTATTTGAGCTAAGAAGCACACTCCTCACCGTATAATTTTATGTCTTACAGTCCAGTCTAATCTTTGTCTGAAGAGCTGGCTTCAGGAATGGAAACCAACTTTTTTTAAGTGCCTGGTAAAGATCAGGCACTCTGCCTGGCACTTCCAACTGGGGATAACTGAAAGTAGTTGTGACTGAGGATTGATGGGTCCTGGCTTTGTCACTGACTAGCTGAGTGACCTTGGGCAAGTTTCTGACCTCCTCAGCAATCCCGTGAAATAGGTGGTAGTATGCCCATTCTACAGATAAGGAAACTGAGGCACATTTTAGTAATTTGTTCATGGTCACACAACTAGCAAGTTGAGGAGCTTGAATCTGGAACCAGACTATAGTCAGGACCCCTCCCCCACCCTTTTTCTCCCATTCTGTATCCCCTTCCAAGCCTGTGCCTTTGCATAGCTTCTGAATTGATAATTTTGACCAAGTAGGCTGATTGTTTTATATTGAATGAGCCCAGATTAGGGGCAATTGCAGTATGGAAAAAAAGAAAAAAAAAAAAACAGTGACAGGCCCTGAAAAGGGAATGGGGAGAAGTGAGTTATAGCTGGCCATTGCCCTAGCTGACTACGTGTCTTTAGCAAGTCATGTCACCTCACCTATCTCAGTTTCCTTATCTCCTAAGCGAGGGCTTGGATTTGTAGAACTTAACTTTCAGGTTTACCCTTTTATCATCATGAAGTTTTCCTACTTGTCTCTAATAAAAATTCTTGTGTCAAAGGCTGTTTTGTCTTGTATGAATATAGACAGTCCAGCTTTCTTTTGCTTGCTGTTTACGTGATATATCTTTTTCAGTCCTTTTATTTCCGATCTATTTTTGTGTTTTTCTTTAAAGTATGTCTCTTAGAAAGAACGTGTCTTGATTCTTGGATTTATTTTTATTCATTCTGGCAATCTTTGCCATTCGATGGAATATTTATCCCATTTACGTTTAAAGTAATTACTGATATGGTTATATCTCCTTCTGGAGTTAAAGTTTTATGACCACATTTAGTGTGACACACGCAGAAAATTGCTTTATTCTTCTCCCACCTCTCCTTTCATAACATTCTATTGCATTTCCATTCTCTGCTTCTGGATATTTTTGGCAGATCCTATAGCTTTTTGAGTCACTATAAAATATTCCCATTGCCGTAGAGTCATTTCCGACACATAGCAACCTCTAGGATAGAGTAGAACTGCCCATAGGGTTTCCAAGGCTGTTATCGTTGTGGGAACAGACTGCCACATCTTTCTCCTGCAGAGCAGCTGGTGGGTTCTAACCACCAACCTTTCGGTTAATAGTTGAGTGCTTAATCACTGTGCCACCAAGGCTCCTTATGAAGTATTAGAACAACCTAGTTTTCAAATATTAGAAAAATGTAGTACAATGTCAATCAAAACTTCCATTCCCTCAACCAGGTTATAGCATTCTCCCTTTTCCATCCACAGGCCTGACCTCTGGCTTGGTGATCTGCATAAGGAAGAAAGGTAACTCCTAGTTTAAATATCATCTCTCTATCTCCTTCTACCCACTGCCATTGACTCCTCCAGAGCCAGCAGGTGGGGAGCAGAAAATGGGCCAAGGCTGTTGTACTTAGTGGGTGCTGTTTGTGATCATGGCAAGCTCTTTGTTGTATAAACCCTGATGACGGCCTCTTTGTAGATTGCCTGAAGGGTCCATTGGCACCATGCTGTTGTTGATGTGAGCAGTACAATCCCTGCACTACCACTTCTTTTTTTTAATTTTATTTATTGATTTATTTTTATTGTGCTTCAGGTAAAGGTTTATAGAGCAAATTAATTTTGTGACTTTGGCTACCAATCCTGTGACCTATCAACACTGTCCCCTTTTCTACCTTGAGTTCCCCATTTCCATTCGTCCAGCTTTCCTGTCTCCCCCTGCCTTCTTGTCTTTGCCCCTGGGCTGGTGTGCCCATTTATTCTCATATATATGGTTGAGCTACATGTACTGTTATTTATTTTATAGGACTGTCTAATCTTTGGCTGAAGGTTGAACCTCAGGAGTGACTTCAGTACTGAATTAAAAGGGTGTCCAAGTTAAAAGGGTGTCCAGGGACCATGCTCCTGGGGTTTCTCCAGTCTCTGTCAGACCAGCAAGTCTGATCTTTTTTTGTGAGTTAGAATTTTGCTCTATGTTTTTCTCCCACTCTGTCTGAGACCCTCTATTGTGATCCCTGTCAGAGCAGTTAGTGATAGTAGCTGGGCACCATCTAGTTCTGCTGGACTCAGTCTGGTAGTTGCTGTGATACTTGTGGTCCATTAATCCTTTGGACTAATCTTTCCCTTGTGTCTTTGGTTTTCTTCACCTGGAATACCACTTCTGACTTCCAACTCATGTCCTCCAGTGGCATATGACTGGAGTGTTCCTTTGTCCCTGTCCAGGCAGCCCATGTGTGTGAAGACCTTTCAGAATCACTCAAGCCTGATTACCCTTCATAGTATCCACTTTTCCGCAGGAAATCCCATGTCTTAGCCCCTGTTTCTACATTTACTATGGCTCTCTGGCTTTGCTCTACTATTACAGGCTGCATTAGCAGGCCTGAGGGCTCTAACCTTACACATCTCCCACAGAACAGGCTTCAGAAATGAGGCACACATCCAGCCAGGGAAGAAAATATTAACCTCCCTCATTGCGGAGAGCCCCAGTTTATGAGGGGTTGTTTGAGGCACTCTGAGCTGGTAGAGAGAAAAGGAAAGGAATCTGCTCTCTGCTCCTGAGAAATATCTTTGAAAAAAGTTACCTTCTGCAGTACAGTACAAGTTCTTCTCATATGTAGGCTGGAGAGTGCAGGAGGGACCCCTGGTCTGTTTTGGCCACGTCGTATCAGGTCCTGTGGGCATGTGAAGGGAACTCATTACCTATTACTTTTAGCATTGAGACTTCAGCTGAAAATCTGAGAAAACAAGCAAGTATTGCTGGTTAAAATAATTTAGAGATTACCGGCTTGGGAAACAGCAAGTTGCACAGATAAGCATTATACATTCAGCTATATTTATAACTTGTGAACTACCACGCTGTATAATCTTCTCCCCCTACAATGACAGGAAATACTAAGTATAAAATATATCCTTGATGAATCAACTCGGGGTGATTTCAGGATATTGGTCTCTGGGGAAGTAAGGTGACCAACATAATAAGAGGAATGAGGTTTCTAATCTGAAACACTCTTTGCTGATTTGGTTAAATAATTGGTCACTTAAGTGGAAAAAAATATAATTCAAAACTATTGTTAGCTCAGTCAAACTAGTTGATCAGGTTGGCTGAGGTAGATAGAACCTGAAACTGGGTTGACAGGCATCCCTGGTGGAAATCCTTAAAGAATACAGATAATGTGTGTGTGTATATATATATACACACACACGAGTTATATGTGTGTATATGCATATATATTTGTACATGTTTATAAAATATGTATGCATATATATGTGTATATATACGTACATAGATTATATTTTTATAGTTCCTACACAGCTGTCATATAGGGTCATATAGGGTTGCTATGAGTCGAAATTGATTTGACAGCAGTGGCTTTGGGTTTTTTTTTTTTTTTAACATAGCTGTCAGAGAAAGAGATGGCAGTTGGTGAGGTTACTTCAAATATAAATTAAGAGTTGGCAAAGAATAAATAGGACAGATAAAGTAGAATGGTTTGGAACAAGAAACAGATAAATTTCCTTAATTTTTGGAGCAGATACAGATGAATATAAAATGTACTTATCAGTTCATTAGGTAGCATTTTTTTGAAGCAGAAAATACCTTTAAGCCTGCAGTATGATTTTGTGCCAGAACCTATAGGTGCCAATATTAGAAGTCATTTTAAAGTTATATCTTTAATTCTGTCAGGTTAATTTTCAAAATATAGTAACATATATTAATATGCATTAATATGCTTTATGTGAATAAAAGGAGACTAAATCTTAGCAGTGTCTAAGAGTTTTCAAAATAACTGTTGCGCTTATAAAAGTAACATATGATCATTCTAAAAATGCTGGAGAATAACTGAAAAGCACAAAGAAAAAGGCAAAAGTACTGCTAATGTTATCAGGGTAGATAGCTAGTATAGACCAGAACAAGATAGAACAAATTGCTTTTCACTCTTTGGCATATTTTTCCCCACAAGTTTTTTTTTTTTTTTTTTTAAAGGTCTTTTCAGTGCAGAACCTTCTTTGATCTATGTTTAATCAGCTGACTTATTTCTCTGTTAAAAACTAATGAGAATTCTCTTTCATGGCTAGACTTCATATGTAAGAAGCTGTGTCAAGATCATCAGAAATCTGCTAAAGAGAACTCCTCAAACTTTATTTGTAGGCTAGATTTTTGTGTAACTTTCTGAGCCTTAGGCAATTGTTCAGAATTACTTTAAGGCACAGAGAAACAGATAAGGAAAGTTAGCTGGTGCATAAGAAAGCTGGATTTTAATGCTTCAGCCTGTTTTTTGTTCCCGCCCTGGAACTGCTTATGGCAGTTAATCTAATGTGGACCTCAATATTTCATTTTCTAAATGGGGCAGTGTCTGATGGTGGGGTCAAATGGAAGAGGTGTATTAATGCTTTTGGTCCATTTTGGGAGGTATGTTTTAAGCAAGGTAAACATTCATGAAGGAGTCCTAATTTGCTAGAAAGCTTGGAGTTTTCACCCAGAGATTTAAAAGGAGAAGTTGTGTACAGAGTTCTACGTCAAATATTGCCATATATTGCCTTTGAAAAATATCTTCATCCATTTCTTTGGTTTTTGAGATCCGTCTTTTAATATTGTTGGCCTTTGGTGAAAAGTGAACACACTGAAAAATAACTTTATAGAAGAAACACTGTGAGTGCTATAACCGTAAATTGAGAATATGAATTTTTTCATGTCACAAAAAACTATGGAAGTGGGTTAACCAAAAATAAGAATATGTTTATCTTCTTAAAGATAATTCCACCAATATTTGGGAAAAAACTTGACAATCTTATCTAAATCTTGATATTTTTCCCCTAAAGCTCTGTGTAGAGAAAAAAATTAAAGAAAAAGAGACAACTAAATAAATAGAAAGAGGGAGACAAAAATGAAGCTGTGCTTAATCACCTAACTATCCCCAAATAAGTTTGGCTGCTAATACATTTTCCATTTTTCAAATGGTATTAGGTAGCTGCCTGATAGAAATGATGACTTGCAAAATACTCTGTATTGTTAAAAAAAAAAAAAAAAAAAAGATTGCTGGATAGATTTATCCTGAAATGGCAGAGCAAGCAGCTTAGTTCAAGCTAATATGTGGCAGTTAACTTCCCATTTATGTACGTACATCACAGACTGTGCACATACTGTGTAAAAATAATTACCAAATGTTTCGGGGGTGGAGAGTCTATTTCTTCTCATGAGAATTTATGAAGTTGTTGAATTAGGTTTCTTTGAGTCCTAACAGTTGATTTCATTAAGATGTTTACTGGATAAATATTTTCACTAAGGTTTTCATCATCCTCAGAGAGGTATCACTTATACACTGAAAAGTGTTCAAAGTCTATTGCAATGTGCATCTTTTTTTTTCTTCTTTTTTCAGTAGGTTTTTCCCCCATTTGATTCAAACGAGGGCATTATTTTAAACTGCTTCAATATATTGGATATCTTGTAAGCATAGAAGCAGTGGCTCCAGAGTCTTAGGGTCACAGTTTGTCTAAAGGTGATGTGAAAGCTGTAATGCTTATCATAAATTACATTATATAATGCTGATGTGTACTGTATATGGGAAAGAAGCCATCTCATTGCTGAGAGACAATCATGGTTTTATTTTGCGTCATTTCTAAGCCATTCAAGTACATGGTGGAGTTGCCATTGGCTTGATTGCAACTAACAACAACATGGGTGCGTAGAACCTTTGTGATTCCTTATAGCCATAAAATGGTCTGGAGAAGGCCCTTATCTGTGGAATGCTGAGGCATGTCTGGTTCATGACATGGGTAAATAGTAATTGTTTACCCTGCCTATGCGTATGCACATGCGTATCCTGCATATGCTTTTGGGCAGGGCTTCCAACTGGTTCATTCATGGCCAACGAAGCAAAACCAGAGCAGACCTGAATTTTTACAGTTTTGGTGGTCCAGAATGGGAAAAATTATGGCTCGAAGCCCATTACGGGAAACTTGAAAGAGGCATAGTGAACCCTTTCAGGAGCCTGATGTGTGAGATTGGATTATTGCCAGGACCGTGGAGAATGACACACATTCAAAGCTGCACAGCCAACCTCCATCTTTGGAAGGAGATTTGGTTGCTATGCAACACGTGTGCTGCCCTTGTTTTCTAAGAGGGAGATTAAGTTTCTAGCAGAGCTTTGACCTATGATTTTTCTCATTCTGGTTACCGTACCAGTTTACCCAAATTCTAAAAATTCATGTCTGTTCTGGCGTCGCTTCCTCAGCCATGACTGAACTGGGAAGAACCGATTCAAAGCTCTGCTTTTGGGGCATGCACTGAAGGCTCTTGTAAACGTTATCTCCCTTAGTATGCGTGTACAATTTAGAAACAATATTTTGTAAAGACCAAATGAGTAAGTAGGTAGTATAGCAAAAAATGAGTGCTGACGTCCTGGGTTTGAATATCAGATCTACCTTTCACTAGATGTACAACCTCAGGGGAGCTCTTAATTCCCTCCAAACTCATCCTCATCTGAAAGGGGAGACACTAGTGACAACTGGGGGTTATGAAAAGTAAATGAAATCCTATGTGTGAAGTGCCTAACACACACCTGGCTGGTAATAGCTACTTCTTAAGTGCAGTTTTTTTCTTGCTGTAGTCATTTGACTAATATGTCATGCTGGATCAAGTGAACAGTTCATCCAACTCATTATTATTTCTAGAAATGATGCTTGTAGAGTCTTTGGGCTTTTTTTTTTTTGAAGGACTCTGTTCATTTTGTGATCTTAGAAAAGTAGTTCATTGTTTTGTTCAGTCATTCATTTAGCATTTGTAAATACTTGTTACATTCTAGCTTTCCTGCCCTCTATGAGTTTATGTTCTACAAGAGAGATCAATACATAAGAGAGACAGCATTGTAGAATTTTAAGTTCCCTTAGAGGTATGTTCCTGAGATCCCACAGAAGCCCAAAGTAGGGGCATCTAAACCAAGACAGCCCTTAAACCTTTAAGATGTATCCTTATGTTCTTATTTTCTGTTTTTTAGTGATGTTTCATTCCATGATGCTTGATCCAGCCATGCCTCTAAATCTTTACTTTTCTTTGTTGAGACATATAGGTGTTGAAGGCTATCTTAAATTAGAAGATACCCCACTTCTTTGTTCATTTGAATAGTCTTGCTCTCTTTTTTGCTATCATTTTTTTTTTTTTTTAACATCCTTCATAGGAGGGTTTACTCTCCAGAGGAATGTGCAGTATGTCTTCGTAGAATGATGTGACCCATTGTGTCTCATGCCCTTCCTAATGACCGTGCTCTCTTAGCTTGTTGGCCTTTTTGTGGGAGGCATCCTCTTGACAGATGGAAACTTTCGATGAGGTCAGCAGCAACGATTACATAACCGAGTCATGGACAATTACGTGGAGCATCACAGTTAGTGGAAATAGGAACAGCTTCTGAAAACACAAGAGGAGGAAAGATGAATTATCCTTGGTGTTTGTAGAATATTTTTCACTGTGAATAATGGAAAACAGCAGCTTAAATTCACAGAAGTTTATTTGTCACAGCTAACATGAAATGCCTGTTTTGGCAGGTGCAGCATTTTGGTAATGCCGTTAGAGAACCAGTTTCTTTCTGTCTTTCCATTTTTTATTGTCTGTTTTTTGTCCTCTTGGTTATAAGATGGCCCTGACCTCTCAGCAGATATTCCCAGGAAAGGGGACGTGTTCATATCATGAGAGCAAACTTTCTCAGAGCCCTCTTTCTCTTGCATCTCCTTGGTCCAAACTGTGTCACATGGCCATGCCTAGCTGCAAGGAAGTCTGGGGGAAACATTTTAGCTTGGCATGTTTCTATCCAGGACAAAATCCAGGCTCTGAACATTGAGCAGACAAATAGCTATGGCTGCCATATCTGAGAATTCCATTTTTGTAACCTCTAGTGGCCTTACTCTTAGAGATCATGATTTGGTATTACTGTATTTTTACACAAATAACACATGCCTTCTATGTTTGCCCACCATGTCCTCCCCCTGTGGAGTATTCTCCTAAGTGCACTAAGCTAACTTTTTTATAGCAATGTGTAAAAAAAATTGGCATAGCAGTCCTTATGAAAATACATTGTGTGGGGGAGGGCATCGTTGGCAAACAAACATAGAAGACACACGTTATTTGTGTAAAAACACAGTAGTTGCCCTCTCATTTATTCAACAAATATTTATTAAATCCATAAGACTGTATAGTATACCCTTCCCAGTTTAATAAAACTAGACTTCAAATTATGACTACATGAAAAATATCTGAGTATGGGTGTAAGTTAATGGAAGTTTTTCTTCATTCATGTGGTAAATTGTTGAACCTATGGTTTTCAAGTTGAAAACAACTGAATTTTGTTTAGCTGACCTCCATCAAGTAACTTGTTCATAATGATTGCCCCCACATTCCCTTCTCTGACCCTCGATCCTTTCACCAGTAAATTTGGAAGCCTGCCTAATAAGGCAAAGTTGTTCTAGTTTTCCCATAATCCTTTCTATTCCAGCTTTTATGCGCTTACCCATTAAGTCAGACAAATTTCCTTTTCATAATTTGGCATTGTTTCTTTATTGGAAAGAAAACAGATTTTCTAGGTCAGAAAAACTTGAAAAAAAAAAACCATAAAACATGAACTAATTTTTTTTTTTTTTTTTTTTAAATCATCAGATCTCATATCAAGATTCAGTATTTGAACCTGGGCATATTCTGTTGAGAGGGAACCCAAATTTGTTCCTGCCCCTGGCTCATCTATGCAGCAAGCTTGGCACAGCTTTACACATTCTTTCTGCAAATCATAACATAAATCCTGCTTTTTATTTTATGTCCAGGGTCAGGTTTACAGTTGCAGTATCTGGCAGAGTCAGTAAGTCCAGTTTTGAGGCTGTAAATACGATTTTACTTTGTGTAACCCTCTCCTGCATATTGTGAAAGCTGACCTCTGGCCTCATTTAACCCCTTCTTGTCTCTTTCAAATTCTAAGTCAAAGTTGGAGAGTCTAACCTATGGAGTGCCGAGTTTTTTGCTGTTCCCCAGGGACAGATCACTCAAGTAGCATAAGTGGGTTGCAGATCTTGTATCTGTGGTCCCTAAGCTTGTACCAATAAAAGACTTTTTTTTTTAATTCCTTTTCAGATCTCTTGTTTAGAAAGAATTTCGTTCATGAAACAGATCCCATTGATGTTAATAACGTCATGCATTTCCCTATTTATATTAAAGGCATATTTAACTGCGAACAATTTTTGAGAAACATGAGATAACCAGTATGTCTATATTGGTACCACATAATTCAAAGCTGAGATATTTGTGGTAATAATAATTGGGAAAAAAAAAAAAAAAAACTTTATTGTGGGTAAATATATATATTTTTATTTGGCTTTTGGAATATTGAAAAAAAGCTTTAAGGCCATTATCACTACACTTTTAGTTCCATTATGATGAGCTATTCTTTTTCCTAGTGTTACAATTGATTTTTAAATTTTCTGCTTAACGTGTCTCTAGTTTTTTCTTTTTTTGGTGGTGAGCCTTGGGAAAACAGGAGGGTTGAGATATTTATGATCTATGTATCTCTCTCTCTCTCTCCTTTTCTCAGACTTTCGCACATAATTTTCACCAGTGTCTTTTTTTTTTTTTTTTTTACTTTTTATTGTGAAAAATTTTAAATATATGTAAAAGGAGAACAAAAATTAGAATGAACTTTCACGTACCCATCCTTAAACTACAGCAAATTCTAGATCTAAAATTCTAGATACCGTATTATTTCTGGATAGCCAGTTACAAACTGAAAATCTAAAAGGGGACCTGTATCAGTGGTCACTATATGCCATACATTGCGATTTAGCTCAATGTGTTCATGTTGACCCATGTTTCCCTATCAATCCATCAATCTATCATGGCTTTCTTTTATTATCAGAGCGTACCTCCAACTGTGGGATGGGCAGAAAGTGGGATGGGAAGCTATTACCATAGGCCTAGTTATACTATATTGGCAGTGAGCTGGCCAAAGTAACGCTGGCTAACATTTGAAAGTGACCAAAACCAGGAGGAGTACGTTCGCAGACGTTGGGTTGCTTTGGCGAATCCGTATGAAGTTGGTACTGCTTTGAGGGAAAGAAGTTCTGAGCCTAAGCATGACCAAGAAGCACGTTCCTCAACTTTGGCTATTTGTAGGCATGGATGTGGTTGTAAGATTCATACTCTGTCCAGTAATGTGAAAATTTTTATTTAAAGTTAAAAAAATATTTTCTTCAAAGAAGGAAACAACTGAAGCAAGCCCAAGCTAACGGAGGAGACCCCATTTGATGTGTATGTGTGTGACTTCTCTGGAGTGTAATCTCCTTGAGTTTATACATTGGCAGTTGTTTCAAATCCTTGGAGTTCTTTTGAGTCAGAAATTTTGGCCATTGTGTCTGAATCTACAAATCATTATTCTCATTGGAGATTAAATTACAGATGGAATGTAACATATCAGGGTTGGAGTCAGAATTATAGTCTTGTGGACATTACTCTTTTGGTCATTTTAATAGGATTTGGTTGGAAACAGTATTCAGTAGTAGAGGATTAGCTTATATTAAATGTTAAACCATTTGCTTCTTTATTTGAGTATGAGTGTACAAAGTTAAAATATTAAAATAATTGAATTTCTATCAACAGATAATTTTGAACAGAGAAGCCATATTTAGTATTTGCTAGTGACTGATAGGTTTTTAAGGTTCCCTGGTGGCGCAAATGATTAAGCACTTGGCTGCTAACCGAAAAGTTGGTGATTTGAACTCACCCAGTGTCTCTGCAGGGGAAAGACCTGGAGTTCTGCTTCCATAAAGATTACAGCCAAGAAAGCCCTAACAGGCAGTTCTACCCTGTCCCATGGGGTCACTATGAGTCAAAATTGACTCGGCAGCACCTAACGATAATAATTGATTTCTATGTCAACTATTTATTGAAAGTAATAAATGTAAAATAAAATTGGAGGAACCCTATTTTGACTTGAGGAGCCCTGATGGTGCAGTGGTTAAAGCCCCCGGCAGCTAACTGAAAGGGCAGTGGTTCACACCCACCAGCCACTCCATGGTAGAAAGATGTGGCAGTCCACTTTGGTAAAGATTTACAACCTTGGAAGCTCTTTGTGGCAGTTCTACTCTGTAGAACTATCAGTCGGAATGGACTTGACGGTAATGGGTTTGGTTTGGTTTATTTTGCTCTGTACATTTTTCTTGATCCCAAAGCCTTCACAAGAAAACTAGAGGCCATAGAAGCTTATTGACTTGGACAATAAAAAATGTTCAGCTGGCAGTGACAGCAGCTTGACAGTTCTGTTCCCTACCTTTTACCCTCCTCAGGCCATTAGAACCTCTCCATCTTGTTTCCCAACTGGAAAAATTGGAACAGGAGTGGCGTGTTATTCATATACTTCTTCATTTATACACTTATTTTATAGAATTAAACAAAACATTGGAAAATATATCATTGGGATAGATGTGAAGTCAATATTTTAATTCTAACTTGGAAAAGTAGCCATTTATTTTTATCCATTTTCTTTTTGACTTGATCCATTTATTTCTTAGAAATCAAATTATTGGAATCAAAATCTTTAAAATATTTAATTGGGGTGGAAATGAGAAATATTTTACGTCTAATTTAAAAATTTTTTCACTTGTTTAATATTGTAACTGAAACCACAACATGCAGAGATTATAGCAGAGCTTAAAAGTTCACCTTTGCTGCTTTTTATTACTAATGAATAGTCTTTTTTCCCCTATAGGAAAAGACGGTTTCTCTGTGATATGGAACCCTGAAATGTGATCTTCCTAAAAAGGTAGGTGTATGTGCTTTTTAAAATAAATTCATTTTGTATTTATTTTGTTATCTTGAATAAATTACAACCCAGATTACTTAACTGAGGAGCAGTTTTTATGCTGCTGAGGCATACCATTGTGACTTTTAATTAAAACCTCAGGTTCAGCTTTCTATATTTAGTATTTCAGTTTCATAGACTTTTTAAAAAAATGACTATTTTGAGATAATAGTTGATGTTTGTAGTAGTCAATGCAGCCTTGCTGGTCCAGTGGTTAAGAGCTCGGCTGCTAAGCAAAAGGTTGGCAGTTCGAATCTACCAGCCACTCCTTGAAAACCTTACAGGGCAGTTCTACTCTGTCCTGTAGGGTCGCTGTGAGTCAGAATTGACTCAACGGCAATTTTTTTTTTTTTTTTTGGTATAGTAAATGTATGTAATGTGTAATAAGCAAATCTCTCAGTAATACATTTTTATTGAAATAGATTAATTTCAGCCTTTCCTGATGAAATATGTTTCTGTTTTTTCAGTGAGTGACTCCTTTATAGGAAACCGAGGAAGTTTGAAAATATAAAGTGGTCTGTGGCCAGTAAACGTTGTCATATCCTTATTCTTTTCTGTGAGGTTTATTTTTCAGAGTGTTGATTTTGATTTGAAATCTTTGCTTGTGGCTTCATCAGCTACAACTGGGTTGTGGACATTCTTAGGCGTGCGGAGCCTTCTTTGTAATCTATACAGAATTCCAAGAGGTTTCTGAATGTCATGGACCAAACTCCTAGTGTAAGAGTGGCTTTTGTTTTCGCTGTAATGCGGACAGACATCTGCTGGCTCTGTTGCTCTGGAAGGTTTACTTGGGGTCTTCTATTCCAGTTACAGCCATATGTTCAGGAAAGTGCCTGCCGAGTCAGGAAAGCTCTGGACATGATTGCTGTGGTGGGTCAGTGGGGCTGTCACCTCAGACCTGAGTGTCCCCTCAGATTTTAGGGTGCAAAAAAAAAAAAAAAAAAAAAACAATTTTTTTTTTTTAAGATCAGAGTGGTCAGACCTGACCTTGTGCCATCTTCCTTCCGTGTTTCCCTACAGCTTACTCTCAGTTTGTGAGATTCTGGCTCTTAGATCATTTCTAAGAAGTTATGGTGTGGAAACATTTCTTCTCCATTTGATAATCACAGATTTGTGACACTGATAGGGTTTTTCCTCATTCTTCTGTCAAGTTCATAAAAGTGACTTTTCACCTCCAGCTTTCAATCACTTGTCCAGCTCATGGCCACCTCCAGGCTGGGAATGGTTCAGTTCTCCCCTCTGACAGAGCTCCCAAAGTACTTACCCATCCTGCTTATAAAACGTCACCTTTTTTCTACTTTATGCACATTATGACATGCGCTGGGTTATTAGAAACCTAGGGTGGAGAGCAAACACACATTTTAATCTCCGAATTGGAAATAGGGGTGTTGAAGCTAAGATGAAATATTTGGCATATTTAAGATACATTGAGGCACCTGTGTGAACTCAGCGTGTTTTGTTGTTACGTGCCATTGAATTGGTTCCAATGCATAGCAACCCCATGCAAAACAGAATGAAATGTTGCCCGGTCCTGTGCCATCCTCACAATCATTGCTATGTTTGAGCTCACTGTTGCACCCACTGTGTCAATCCACCTCATTGAGGGTCTTCCTCTTTTTCATTGACCCTCTACTTTACTCAGCATGTGGTCATAAATATGAGAGTGTACTTGTAAATAGACACAACAAATGGAGAGATTGCAGCTACCTTGCTTTAAAATTGCACTTTGGAAATCTACTGTGTGCAGATAACTTACAGTGAAATAGAATTGCAAACTCATTAGTAAATGTTTGCTTTTTTTTCTGCTCAAATTATTTCTTTGTATTTTGGCTTCAAAGATGACACAGAGAAACATGAGTTAAGCACAGGCAGAGAGTGAGGATTATTTTTGATAAGATGAAGGCAGGAAGAGAGCTGAAGAGCATAATATAAGTGCTGATTCATAAAAATATACTTTTAGGAAATCTAAATTATTTGACCTTGATCTTCTTTGAAGCTAGAATGATAATTTGACTTAGCTTCAGTATGAATAATGTATAATATACTTCTGTACCAGACATACATTGAAAAATTTTCTCTCGAAGCACTAGGAAAGTTGTGTTTTCTCATTTCTTTCGCACCAACCCCAAATTCCACTTGTGAACAAAGACTCACATTATCTGCAAGATAGCTGGACATTTATGGGCACAGTCTGTAGAAGAGGGCTGCTAACTTGTGCGGGTCACAGGGCCCATGAGGCTCTGGAGTATTGTAAGAAGTCTTGATATCCGTGGTAATATCAAGGCTTGTTCATGTATTGAGTAAATCGTATCTTCCATGTATATGTATATTTACATACTTAGCTGCTGCTGGTATTAGGAAATAGACGTAAATATAAAGTCTTACTGAATCGTTGTTGTTAGCGGCCATCGATTTGGCCCATGACTCGTGGCGACCCCAGGCACAATGGAATGAAATGCTACCTGGTCCTGTCCCATCCCCGTCATCGTTTGCAGATCAGACCCTTGTAATCCATAGGGTTTTCATTGGCTACTTTTCAGAGGTAGATTACCAGGCCTTTCTTCCTAGTCTTTCTTAGTCTGGAAGTTCTGCTGAAACCTATTCAGCATCCTAACAACATGTAGCCTCAACTGACAGGCTGGGCATGAGGTGCATTGGCCAGGAATGGAGCATGTGTCTCCTACCTGGAGGACAAGAATTCTACCACTGAAGTGTGAATGCCCTCACTGTTCCTGAATTAAGAGGAGCTCTTTTTCTTTACTATAATGTCTTTTCTTAATCAGTAGGAATTAAAGCACAACCACTATTAAATGTTTTATAGTCAGTTTTGACATTAAAAATGGGTCCTCATAATCAGAAAGATTGTGAACTGTTGGCTTAGAACGTAGGGAAGGGATCTGAGTCAAGTTAGGATTGCCCATGATGCAACCAAGGCAGGGCCAGAATGTTTTAAACAGTTATAGGAAAGAAATACCTACGTTTGTTTTATTAGTTATCGGATTGTGTTACTGGGGAAATAGGGGAACTTCCTTCTAAAAGATTTTAAACAATTCACTTCCTTATAGACTAGATTGGTTATCTGCTGCCAGAAAGGCTAGATCCACACTGTCTAATACAATAGGCAGTAGCCATATGTTTGAGCTATTTAAACTTAAATAAAGAAAATTAAAAATTGAGTTCGTTAGTCACACTAGCCATGAATCAAGTGTCCAATAGCCACATGTAGGTAGAGGAGACATGTTGAAGAGAACAAATTTAGAACGTTCCCATCATCACAGAAAGTTCTTTAGCAGTGCTGAAGACAGTTGTCAGCCCCCGGAATACTCCATGCCTCTTTTAGCAGCTTTGCACCTGGGGCCCTGGGGTTGAATAGAGAAGACAAAACCTGGTCAGCCATGTAGCGTCTGGGGAGATCTTATGGACGTGATTCCCTAGTGGATGTGTAGAAAAGAAGCTTATTTTCCCTGTAATCTTCTTTCGTTTCCCTCCTCTTCATGACAGCCCATACCCCGTGACATGCGGCAGAGGCCTGTGTGCCAGTTTGAACTCTTACCATTTTTTGTCGCGTGTATAGTATACATTTGTTACTTTTGGGTTGCCTAGCGTTTGAATCCTTTTCTTTATTTGGGGGAATCCATCACTGTATGAGGCTAGGTGGGCGAGAGTGCCCTGCTCCCTCTTAATTTCCAAAACAGAAATGCCCACTTTTGTGTTTTCCCTGATTCCTGCCAGTTAGGAGAGCCCAGGACTTAAGAGCTGCTAAACCTGGGACTGTGACTTCTGGTGAGTGACTCAGAGGAGCAGGAGGTGGTTTAGAATTCTGCCTGTCATTGGTGGAGGCAGCCGCTTTGGTGGCAGTGTCCAGAGACAGCAGTGGGGACAGTGCCCAGCAGCTTGGGCAGTAGGGCGTAACGGAGCTGACTACTTGAGAACAAAAGAGAGATACTAAGGAAAACAGCTTTGTTTCCCATTCATGTGTGTAAGGAGCCCAGATTAGCCTCCCCCATTCCAACTGACTTTTTCCTCTCATGGAATAATAACAGGGTAATTAAAGAGAGAGGAGAGAGAGAGAGATACCAGACGTCAGTGATTCCTTAAATTAGTCGCAACACTAATAAGACGTCCTGATATCCTTTTATGGAAAGGAATATCCTTTAATGAAAGAATACAGATATCCAACTCACAAATGGCCCACTTTGGCTTAGTAATGGAACAAGTCTTTTTTTGTAAAGAGTGGTGTTTATAATTCTCCTGTGTCTTATATTTGGAATCTTATTAAAACCATTGCCCGCGAATAATCACTGTATTCCTGATTCCTACCAGCTAGGTCGATGTGTCTGCTTTATTTGTTTCTTTTTTTGAATGTATAGACTGTGGCATATTGTTTTAGGCTATGTTTTGAGTCCTTCAGCATATGGTCTGTTCTTTCTGTTTGCTGTTTTCTCACTTTGGTGCACACAGCAGCTGCTGTGACCGTCTGTGTCGTCTGTACTGTGCACATCATCCTCCATGGAATGCTGCATGCGTCACCCTTTGAGGGGTTCCTCCATCACAAATGTGATTTTGATGTCAGTAGGCTGCCCACCCTTGAGGTGAAATCTCTTGTGGAGTACTCCTTCCCATTCCATGATAAGCATCAAAGGCTTGCCTTGCAATGGGACCATCACCCCCGGTTCAGAGATGGCCAGCTGTCCATCATAGCACATGCTCAGCCTTCCATAGAAAAGGGGTGTTATTGCTAAGTAGCCTCAGTTATATCTGGGTGACCACATGACTTGTTCTCACCAACAGAATGTCAACAGATGCAATGGGTGTCAAATCTGGGACCAGGCTTGTAAACCCATGTATTCTCCTTCCTCTGGTTGGATGTAGATGACTATGAGGCCTCAGGCAATGGTGGGGAGACAGGATTGAGAGAACAGAGACCATGAATCATTGCATGGAGGAGGGCTTTTCACTTATCATGAGACCTAAGTGCTCCTAAATAGAAAATCTTTGATGGTCTTATTTGTAGTCTTTTCCCAGTAACAACTCTATGCTATGGAAGATGGACTATATATTATGTGTGTGAGAGCAAGAAATAAACATTTATTGTATTGGGACTTTATATATTTTTGGATCTTTTTGTTACAGAAGCTAATATTACCCTCATACACCCTTATTCAGCCACATAAATCTCATCATTTTTTCTTGTCAGTTCTCAGCTATGACATTTCTCTGTTTTTTGCTGCCCATTATTTGGAACCCACTTTCCATGTTTAGTAGTAGCATGACATACATAATTGCAATGAGACTGTTAAAAAAAAGCTATGGCATATATTTCCCTATGTTGTGTCATATTGCTTATGGAGAGACCTAAAACTTGGAGAACTTAATGCCTCATTAGAAAAACAGCTTGCCAGTTTTGTAAAATGTAGACTCAGCATTTTGGGTGAGTTTTTAACCCTCTTGGATCACTGTGAAGATTGCGGTGCGTGAGTATCAAAATGTAGTGACTAGTTTTTGCTTTATAAATAAATGAGTAGGAAATCTCTCATAGTCTTACTAGAAAACGTTTTCCAGGCTTAAAGGTTTCATGTAGATTGTAAAGGCAGATGATAAAGGAGGAAAGAGAGAAAGGTTATATTAAATAATCTTGGATTAAATCAGAGGGAGAAGGTGTTTGATACTCATTCAGAAGTCTCAAATGTGGTGGGTCAAGAGGTTTTTTGTTTTGTTCTTGACATGATACATAAATGATTGCTTGGCAGAGATGAGGTATTAGGGATTTAATGTGTCTGGTTTTTAGTTTGTTGTGTATTAACTAATAAAATTTTCCTCTTAAAAATGTATAAATAGCAACTTTGTATTTTGTACTTATTAATGGAGGTTTTATGCCGGCTGATATGTTTTGAGTCTTTTAAGGGAAAAGTACTTGATAGACACAAATGACTAGTTAGGTTACCAGTTTGTTTTTATTGACTTAGTACACCTCCATTCTTTTTCCTTAATAATGCCAGAGCATTTTATAAGCTCTTAAGTAGCAGTATGAGCAAAAATAAGACATTTATGTAAATAAGACATTTATGTAACCTGCCATATTCTCTACAGTTTAAAGGTGCTTTTACTGAGCAAGAATATTATGAACAAAATAAAAAGTGTGCCCAAAGGGGCCACGTGGCTGTCATTTCCATCCAAATTATGAAAGTGATGATGATATTTAAGTCTAGAACTTGCTCTTGTAGGAAACCTACATATCCATCCCCTTTGCTCCCACTTTTCATGAAGTCTACTCTTTCACCATACTTCTTGGTACACTGGCATATACTCTATGCTGTAGCATAAAGTATGTCTCAATTTTTTTTGTCTCAGGGCTCCTTTTTACTCTAAAAAATTATTCAAGGTCCTAAACAGCTTTTGTTTACATGGGGTTATATTGTCGATATTTGACATATTAGAGTGTAAAACAGGGATGTTAGAAATGTGTTTATTAATTTATTTGAAAATAACAAGAATAAACCTATTACATGTTAATATAAATAACATTTTTAATGTGAAATTATTATATTTTTCAAAGCAAATTTGGTAAGGAGAGTGGTACTGTTTTATATTTCTGCAAATCTCTTCAACATCTGGCTTAATAGAAGGTCTCTGAAATCTCTGACTTCCATCTGCATTTAGTCTAGCAATATCAAACATCAGGAAGCCTCTTAAGAGAGAATGAGAGCTAAAAAGGCAAATAATGCCGTAGCATCATATGGGAATAGTTTTGTCCTCCTGGACTCTCTGAAATGATGGTGGCCACCACACTTTGAGAATTGCTGCTCCACAGTAAATACTTAAAGGTTGTCTTTAGAATATCTCCAGTTTTGTCCCATTTACCCCTTTGTGCCAGAAATCCCTCCCTTCCTATCCAGTGGGTATGGTTGCAGTAACAAATCAAAGGTCACAGAGAATTGCATGATTTATTATTCTTAAAAATTCTCTTTTGTTACCATCTACAGAGCTACATCACCTAATTAGCCAAAATGGAAGCATTTAAAATACCAGTATCTGTACCTATCTTTATTTCTTTAACTGAGAGGCATTCTAGGTGTTAGTAATTAGGATTATGATCTTTTACATTTGTGATGAAATGGCGGGCTGTAGGCAATTCCCAAACACTAATAAATTTTATCAGACACAATGAGTTCAGTGTAACAAGCCAGTAACATATACCAAAAAACCAAACCAAACCCATTGTTGTCGAGTCGATTCTTACTCTTAAAAATCTTACTCTTAGTGACCTGATTAAAAAAAAAAAAAAAAATTTTTTTTTTTTTTTTAGTTACATATAATTATTTTTTGCTTATGTGTCTGCAGGTGGACTGGGATTTGGTTTATCTAGGCTCGTCTCCATTGGACTTGGCTCCAAGTCATGGGCTGGGTTCAGGGTTGCTCTGTGTGTCTTTCTCCTGAGACTTGCGTTGGGCATGGTTTTCCATGATAAAAGGCCAAGTAGAAACTTGCAAGGCCTCTTAAGGCCTGTGCTTGAAGTTAACTCACCATCATTTTAGCTCACATGCCATTGGCCGAAGAAAGTCACAGGGCCAAGCTTAACATCAGAGTGACAGGAAGAGTGTACTTTTCCAGTGGATGGTGCAGGTGTGGGTAGCGAGAGGGAGTAAATGTTTACTTTAAAGTATTCTAATTTATCCCAATGTATAGCTCCAAAGTACTAGTAAATATCTATTTCTACCTAATTAATTCTTGTTCAGTGCAATAACTAAGAGGTTACATTTTAATATTAGAATGAACTCTTCTTACTGATTGTACCTTCAGAATATCACTGGCATCTAACCTGCATTCTCACAGCCACTTTTTATTGTTTCTTAATCCCATCGATCTGAACTATTATGAGACCTTCTTAATTGGTCTCTGCCCTCGTTATTATTGTTATGTAACAAACTACCCCCAAACTACATGGCTTAAAATAACAACAGTCACAAATCTGCAGTTAGAGCAGGGTTTAGCCCAGACCGCTTGTCTCTGCTCCTTATGGCATCAGCTGGGGGGTGGGGGGGTGGTTGACTGGGTGCCAGAGGGTCTACTTCCAAAATGATTCACTCACATGCCTAGGAAGTTGGACTAATGTCTGGGATCCCATTCATGGTTGAAGACCAGGGACCTCAGTTTAACTCCAAGTGGACGTTTCCATGGTTTGCTCAGGTGGCTGAGTTCCAAGAGTGAGCATCCCAAGAGATAGGACAAGGAAGTTGCCAGTTTGTTAAGGTCTGGTCTGGAAACTGGTCCAGTGTCACTTCTACTGGGTTATATTGGTCAAGCGGTCACAAATCCCAGGTTTAAAGGGAAAGGACATAGACTCCACCTTTCAGTGAGTGGACTGTCAGAGAATTTTGGGGCCATATTTTAAAACCACCATGCTGTCTCTGCCACAGTTCTTCTTACCCCAAAATAATCCCATGTGTGCATACTGCCTCCGGATTTATTTTCCTAAAGCATTGCTCTGTACATCCAATAGCTCCCCTTTTTCTACCAAACAAGAAGCAAATTAATCTCGCATTCAGAACAATCTATTTATCAGTTTACCATAATGCCCTTGTTAGCATACTCAGCGCTTCAGCCAAACCTTATCTGGGCTTTTTCTCCTTTTGCCTTTGGTCATGTGACTTTTCTCTTCCTGGAATATTACCCCTCCAATCTCTTCAAATGCTAACATTGTTCTGTGCTTAAAATAAATGCTCATGAAACCTTCATTAAACTCTCCATCCTTCTCTAATCTGCCCTTTTCTAGTCTCTCATAGTACACTTTGTACCCCTTTTAAAGACCTCCCAGTTTCTCTCTCATAATAACATGTATGTAAAAAACCCCAAAACAAACCCATTGCCGTCAAGTCAATTACAACTCATAGTGACACTATAGGACAGAGTAGAACTTCCCCATAGGGTTTCCAAGGAGCGGCTGATGGATTTGAATTGCTGACCTGGTTAGCAGACAAACGCTTTAACCACTGCACCACCAAAGCTTCTTGTGCCACCAGGGGTAGGTATGTATTTTATACACTCTACTAAATTTTATATTTTTAGTATATTTTTGATCTTCAGTTGCATCGATATCCTGAGATATATATAACAAGTGCTTTTTTTTTGCTTTTTTTAAATGAATGAATGAGGGTATGAATGGAATTACCAGAGCATGTTTACAGTCACCTAAAAAACTGTTAGAAGCACTATGAGAGTTAAGCAAGGTTGCTAGTTGGCTACAAAAGAAATAAGTAACAATTGAATGATAAGTATCGACATGAATGTTACAAAATATTATTAAAAAGATTCCATTCATGATAATAATACAACAGTATGAAAATTGGGAGTAATTTACCTAGAAATGTGTAGGAATTAAGTGAAGAAAACTGTAAAGCTCAATGGGGGGTCCTAAAATAAGTTTCAAGTAAATAGAGACAAATACCGGGTCATTGGAAAGCAAAATTCAGCACAGTAATACAAACTATGAATATTACTCAATAAAACTATAAACTCAGTACAGCCTCTATCAGAATTGAAGAACCTGACAAAATGATTTTGAAGTTCATCGGGAAGAATGAACCAATGAAACTGTCCCGGAATTATAAGAGGTAGTTATGAGCGGCACTTGCCATCTCAAATATTAAAGAATATTAAAGTCAGTGGTGATTGAAATAGTGGTGTTGGTACAAGGATATATCAATGAGTAAAAGACAGAGAATTTATTTTTAGATAACTCTATATGGTAGGATCTCCGTGAGTTGGAATCGACTTGACGGCAATGAGTTTGGTTTTGGTTTTATACGGTAAATGTAGCATATGATAAGGTTGGCATTTCAGATTGGTAGGAAAAAGGTGGATTATTCAATAAAAGGTATTAGGACACCTACTTAGTCATCTGGGAAAATAAAACTGGATCCCTGTCACATTGCTTATGTAAAACTAATCCCAGAGGATTAAACTTCCAGATGTAACAAGGTAAGCTGTAGATGTACTAGCAAAATATATGCATGGATATTTTTATAATCCTGTGCTGGGGAAGGTATTTCTAACTAGAAACCGTATAGGAAAGGATAAAAAAATTCAATGCAGTACGACATTTTAAATATTTATTTATTTCGGTGTAGTGGGAAACCATCTGAACTTGCCTGAAAGGTAAACAATGTACTGGAAAAATATTTGCAAAATATATGATCATCAAAGGGCAGATATCTCTAATGTACAATGAGCTCTTATGAATCAATACATCTTGATAGAATTGTAGGAAAAAAACTATGAACAAATAATTCATAAAATAATGACTGTGGGGCCAGAAAACATATAAAAAGTTATGCAAACCTACTAGCAATCAAAAGTGACAATTAAACCAACAGTGTCTATTATTTCTCAGCAACTGAAATGACAAATAATGACAAATAAGGCAAAAACAAAAAATTTCTAATATCAATGATTGTATGGGCAGCAAGTATTGTAATTTTTCTCAAATTCTGGTGAAGAACCCATCTTTCCCAATCTCTTTTTGATGAAATATTTGTAAAATGCAGTAAAAATAAATATTGAAAATAAAAAGCGTACAAAATAAAATCTCAAAGAAATTCTTAATGTTAATTACACATAAAATTCCTCTGTCAAATTGCCATAAAAGTTTCTAATGTTTATCCTCAATTCCTGGATCCATCTCGTGGTGGACCAGTGAGGAGGAGATCACAGATTAGCACTATCATGCAGATCAGACTTTGAGTAGTACTGCTTTAATGCACTTTTGGTGGGGGCATAAATTGCTTCAGAATTACTGAAGCGAAGATTGGCAGTATGTATAAGATCTTAAATGTACAAACTCTACCATTTCTAGGAATTTACTGTAAGCCTATAGTCAGTGGTCAGTGGTAGAATTCTTGCCTTCCTTGCGAGAGGCCTATGTTCACTTCTTGGCCAACGCACCCATGCTCAGCCTCCAAAAATCAGCCATTGAAAACCCTGTGGATCACAATGATATGATGCACAGCTCATCATAGGGATGGTGCAGGACTAGGTAGGCAGCATTTCATCACTCTGTTGTGCATGGGGTCAGCATGGGTCAAGGGCCAGCTAGGTGGCAGCTAACGACAGCAACAACGACATAATCAGATAGGTAGGTGTGTAAGAATATTTATTCTAGCACTTTCTGTGATAGAGAAGAAATGGAATCATACCCAAATATCCTTCAGTAGGATAATGGTTGAGTAGTTATGATCGGGTCAGACCTTGGAATATTATAGTTGTTTCAAATAATAAAGCAAATGCATATTAAAATTTATTATTATAGAAAAATCCAAATCTATACAATAGCAGAAAGAATTCCCATACAGCCATCACCCAGCTTCAGTTATTACCCACTCATGGCCAGTCTTGTTACATCTGTACCCCTCTGCCCACCTGTCCTTTCCCCTTTGCGTTAACAGGGGAAAATGATCAAGACATTTTTATAAATAAAAAAGAACAGGTTATAAAGGAGCATTAATTTACTTATTCAGCTATTATTGATTGAACTCTTACCCTATGTATGCTGCTATTTTAGGAGCTGGAGCTTCAGAAGTGAATTAAAAAAATATAAAAACTTTGCTTGAAGCTTACAATTCTAGTGCAAAGACAGAACAATAAGCAAACTGTATGGTTACTGATACTTATTACAGAGAAAAATTATGCAATGAAGGGAAATAAGGAGTGTGGGGTGTGATTGGGGTGTTGTAGGTTTAGAAAGGATGGATGGGGAAGGTCTCCCTAAGATGTGATCTTTGAGTCAAGAACCAAAGGAGCTAAGGTAGGGTCCTTTGTCTAGCTTAGGGATACAGCCCCAGGCTGGGGGGCAGGGGGAATGGCAAATGCAAACAGCCTGAGGCCGAGGGGAACCTGGTGTGATAGAGGAGATGTAGGAGGCCTGTGTGGCTGGAGTGAGCACAGGGAGAGGACTGGGAGATCAGGGCAGACAGGTAGGAGTGGGGGACAGACCAAAAACCAATCCTGTCATCTTCTAGTCTATTCCCACTCAAAGCGACCCTGTAGGATAGAGTAGAATTGCCCCATAGGGTTTCCATTTCCACGGAGTGGCTGGTAGATTCGAACTCCTGACCTTTTGGTTAGCAGCTGAGTTCTTAACGACTGTACCACAGAGAGGATCTTATAGGCCACTGTGAATACTTCAGCACCTACTAGGAGAGATATGGGGAGCCATGGAGGGATTTGACTAGGAGAGTGTTATGGTGTTACTTTTATTTTAGGATATTCACATTGGCTACTAAGTTCAGAACAGACAAATAGACTGTAATGGGGCAAGTCCAGAAGTAGGGAAATCAGATAGGAGAAGGTGTTTTTAAAACCAGGGAAGACACGGATGATATTGACTTGGACCACAGTGGGAAAGATGGAGGTGGTTTGAAGACGTCAGGTTCTTGATCTCTTTTGAAGGTAGAGTCAATAAAATTTGCTCATGGATTTTATATGAGGTGTGAGAAAGAGAGAGACGTTTAGCATGATTGCAAGGTTTTAGGCCTGAGCGACTGGAAGGACAGATTTGCCTTTTACTAAAACAGGGAAGACTGCATTAGGAGGAGGCTTGAATGGGGAATATCAGGGGTTTGGTTTGGGATGAGCTAAATTTTGAAATTACCCTGAGACATTCAAGTGAAGGTGTCCAAGGCAGTTGGATATAAGAGTCTGGAATTCAGGGAGAGGTCTGGGCTGAAGACCTGTAAATTTGGGAGTCCTGAGTCTGGGTAAGGTCCTTAAAGACGTGAGCACAGGCAGGGAGAGGGGCGCTGAGATCTGAGCCTGAGGGCATTTACATTTGAAGGGCAGGGAGATTAGGAGGAATCAACATCAAGAGAACAGAAATAAGAAAGAGCTAATGAAGTAAGGGGGAAACCAAGGGCGTGCAGTGTCTCGGAAATGAACTGACTAGTTTTTCCAGGAGGAAGCAGCAATGAGGGGAGTGTCAAGAAAGATGAGGATTGAGACTTGACCAGACAGTATGCTGGGACAAAAGTCTGACCAGCACATCAGCTTGAATTCCTTATTAATGTGTGAATTGTGAAGTGTAGAGAAGATGATACTAATTATTGTTATTTTAAGAATTCAAGAGGAACAGAGTCTTCTTATTTCGTTGTCAGGACTGTCAAGTATATACCCTACTATTAAAAATAGCAGCCAAAAGAAGAATGAAAGAAAAATAAACTCAATGTACTGAAAGACAATTTTTCCAAGCCCTGTCAGATAGTTTAATTTAATTATAAAGCCGGTTGATGCAGATGCAGCTGCCGAAACTTGGATTACACGTTGGCAATGAACATCTGAGGCAGAGAGAGAGAGGGAGAGATAGTAAAAGGAGGAGAAAGAGAGAAACGGAAGACCCTGGAGATTCGAAACAGGCGCTCGATGAAGCAGTTGGTCCTGAGAGATGTATGGGGAATACAGAATTAGGTAACGTTGTTGAGTCCCAGAAATGTAAGCTGTTAAAAAGAAGAAAATAAAACAAAACTGGTTTTAACGATAGCTTAAGACTGAATAGACTTGAACATTTATACATTTTTCATAGATGGTTTTCTTCATGCTTCAACTGATATACTATGATCCCCTTAAGGAAGAGCTAGGAATTTATGTCTCTGGAGCCTAAAACAATAAATGTTTGTAAAATTGTGGCACTACGAGTAACAGTAGTCGTGCCAGAGTTTGTTCTCTAAGCAGTTGATTTGATAAAAACCTATCACACTTTTGGTTCTTTCTATAACCCATTGCTGTCAAGTTAATTCCGACTCATAGCGACCCTTTAGGACAGAGTAGAACTGCCCCATAGGGTTTCCAAGGAGCGGCTGGTGGATTTGAACTGCTGACTTTTTGGTTAGCAGCTGAGCTCTTAACCGCTGTTCTACCCAGGCTCTGGTCCGTTCTATAGAAAATATTAATTAAATTAAAATTTTAAAATACACTTTTAGTGTTAATCCTAATTAGACAGGAAAACATCACCATTTTCCTTGGCAGGGAGTTCACATGGAGTTTTAACATACAAGTTTGGGAGATGAAATGACTGCTTCTTGATTTAATAAACATTTTGAAAGTTTCTTCCCCCAACACACACACAATGTGCATATTCTAGTGCTTATCAAATTAAGAAAACTGAGCTTAGATAAAATAACAGGAGAATTTTTTTTCCTGGCATGAGCCAAGGAAAACAGGCAGAACGAGTTAAAGTACAAGCCTAGTGCAGGGAAGGGAAAGATTGGTGTGCCAGGGACAGATGGAGGAGGGTCATTCTCACGTAAATATTATCTCTTTGTTCTTGCCAGGGCTGAGATGCACTCATTGTCTTAATTAGTTCAGGGAGTTTTCAGTATGGCTCCAAAACCTTTGTTTTCTGGGAACTGTCATCTGGCCTTTATGTTGCCCTTGACTAGCAGTGTGACCATGATTGGGCCACTTAACCAACTTAGGCCTTGGTAATGTAGCCCACTCAGTGGCAGCTCAAGACAAAAACAATGGGAGTGGTGGGCACGGAGGGTATGTTCAACTCTTCCAGGTTTTATAATCTCTGCATCCATTATTTAAGTTTATGGACAAGTTTCAACAGAAACGGTTAGCGGTTTCTCTAACACTTTAATAAATGGATATTTTACTCAACCGTACTGAACTATTTCTTGCATCGTGTTAATTTGTATAACATTTTAGAACCTAGCCTAGAAAACGAAGGCATTGTCAAGGTTAACATCATGTAGTCTTTAAACTATACTGGATGGACTTGTAGCATTTAAAGAAAATATGTAACAAAAATTACAATTGAAGAAGACATGCAAAATATTTTGATTGGAAAGATTAGTATTTATTTCAGTGAAACGTAGTCTGACACATACAAATTAAAAATTTTTCAGTTGGTACATGCATCATTGTATCAGATTGTATCATTGTCTCAGAGAGATAGGAATGTTTCTCAAGATAGTATTCCTCCTCTATTCATACTATCTTTTGTGGGGAGAAAATAAAGACACTCAACAGTTTTATCTCCACACATTTTAAATTTCTTTCAAAGGCTGCTGTGTAATGGTTGGCATCTGAGAGAATAAACAGGAAATTAGAGGGGCTGAGGTTCTCCTTCATCTTTTGCCAGGGCTGGGTTCCGTGTTTCATTAATTTTCATCAGACACCAGAAATCTGAGGATGGCATTTAAGCTGGCTACATTTCTTTATAGCTGATCGACACATGGCAGATAGATTACTGGATCTTTCTACTTTTCTCCGTCTTAGAATACTGGAATTTAGAGAGCAATATTTTTTATTTTTTACCAGTTGCCAATAGATGACTGAATGGTTTAAAATAAAGAAAATTAAACAGTGTAGCACTTTCATTATCCTGAGAGAATACTTTTTTTTTTCCGAATAATAAAAGTAATACATTTGTTGTGGAAAATTTGGAAAATTAATATAATTTGAAATCTCACAACCCGTAGATCACCGTTGTTGGTATTCTGGTGTTGTCTTCTCTGGCTTCCCTCAGTCTCTACCTCTATCTATATTCATTAAGCAGTCAATCAATTTATGTTTAAAAACTGTTTCCCAAGGGAGCTAATAAGAATGTTAATAGGTGTTCTAGAAAAAACAAAAACAAAATCTTCCCATGGTCACATACTTTGGAAAGTGCCAGATTGAAGTGTTAAACTTAGCTTTGTCAGAAGCCCTCCTGAGGGCTGGCCCATGCTAGCATGACTGTCCATCTTGGGGCAGGTATGTGGAGCACACCCACTCGTGTCTTGAACACAGAACCGCTTTGCGAGTGCACCTGCTAGCATTATGGAGGGGTGTCTTCCAGATGGCAATATGGATTTCATTTTGTTTTTGTTTGCTTTATAAAATTGAGATCTCATGCTATTGTCATGTGCTTTTTCCACTTAATGCATTATGAATGTTTTCTACTTTATTAAATATTAAAAAAAAAGTTTTCCCTCATTGTTATTTTTGAAAATGTTCCCTTTATGAAGATGAGTGCACTGGGCCTAAACCAGGTTACCCATCATTTCAGTTCTTGGTGATAATCCTGAAAGACTGTGAGGTATAAAATGTTTATACTCAGCAGTTTGCGTCTTCCACATACCTATTCTCACAAACCTTTATTTTGGACAATTGCTGTTAAAGCTTGTGGATTCACAGTTCCCCAAGCCACTACTAATGTGTTTGCTTTGGAAAGGCTTGACAAAAATAGGTTTCTTTTAATGGAAAGGCTAATTTTCTCCTGTTGGTGGGTAGTTCATTTAAAAATAGGGTATTTTATTTATTGTGTTGTAAAAATAGCATCTTTTGAGAAGAATGATCTGCTCCAAACAACTCTCATGGAAACTTAGGGGTTTTCTTCCATACAGAAATAATTACTTTGACCTAGAATGGTATATTGCCTTCTCAAAGTATTTTCTATTGTGGAGTATAAATGTGTATTTAATATTTCTTAAAAACCCAAAAACCCACTGCCGTTGAGTCGGTTCCGACTCATAGCGACCGTGTAGGACAGAGTAGGACTGCCTGATAGAATTTCCAAGGAGCGCCTGGCGGATTCGAACTGTTGACCTCTTGGTTAGCAGCCATAGCGCTTAACCACTACGCCACCAGGGTTTCCTAATATTTCTTAGAATCTAATAATGGGAAGTATTACCAGCACATTTATTTGATGGTTGATTACCTAGGCATATTTCTCTATAATTAAAGGCAGACACATATTTGCCTCAAATTTAGGCCAAATTAAAACTTGGTCTTTATTTTAGATATCCATCCATTCTTTATTTCCTGGAAATAAAAGAAAATATCCTTGAATCGCTGCCTTTAACCACAGTCATGACCAGTTTTTACTGTCTAAGTAGAAGTGTTAAGAATCTGAGGAGAAAGCCTTTTGAAATGTATTTATCTTTATGAGCAAGGATTTAGGTAAGCTTTGGAGATCTGATAAAACAAATGACCTACTCTTTATTGGTTGCCTGAGCCTGAGTGATAACAGCCAGCATCTCCCGCATAAACAGTACACCCTTCAGGTATTATAAACCAGGTTGTAAAGGTCTTTCCTCCACACACAGCATATCCAGGCCTGGAGCACATTCATAGCCAACTGTTCCCCTATGCAAATCCTCGACAAGTGCTTTGCTTTTAAAGACTGGGGCTGAAAAGTATCATATGTACTTTTGGCCTGGGGATTCCTTACAGATAGCATGCAAATTTCCCCAAGGAAAACTGAATTTGTATGCAAAGCTCTCACTATAATTATAACAATTCCCACCCCCCCCTTTTTCTTTTTATTCAGCTTCTCAATATGCTAAGTATAAGGTTTTTCCCTTCCCGCAAAGGCAGTCCTTGCTGAAGGAACTGACTGCTGAAAAACCTCATGCTAGCTCCCCAAAGCAGCAAAAATGAGACGTTTTAAGTTTTGAGGGGGGCCCACGTGGTTTGAACATCATTTACGTGAGCTTGTGAGGCGATAGCCAATAGCTTATACTTAGAAGAAAAACTAATGGATTCATGGAAAGGGGGAAGTTTTTGCGAATCAGGTTTTCCTTTTTTCTGGTGACCGGACTTCCATAGTTTCAATTGTAATGAAAATTAAAATGACTGAAATGTTTCAAGCCTGAATCCTCTGCTGCTTTAGCTCACAGGCACCTCTCAGAATGCTTTCTCAGACAGCACAAAACACTGGCAGCCCCCCAACAGAACATTCTCTGAGGTCCTCACTGACAATTGGGAAGAGGAGCTCCATGTTCTGATCGTGCAAAGGGCAAGCAGGATGTGTAGTCTGCATTCTGAGGTTGCTGGTTTTCTTTTGGGTAAAGTATCATTTTATTATTGTTTTGAGATTTGTTACAGCTGGGAGCACCCAAATAAACAGTTTTATCATGATCAAGAAAAACAGGGAACTAGGCTGTTGGGTAAAATCATGTATTACTAGAGATCTTTTAATTATCTTTGTGGATTATTAGTTTTCTAATAACCAAAATCGCTAAAATACTGAATTTTATTTGTTTTCCGATAACTCAAATTGCTAAACTGTTAAATATTCTAATATACCAAATCGCTAAAATAGTACCAAACAATTTAATTCCCATTTGATTCTGAATTAGTTTTCAGTGTCCCTGGGTCATTATCAGTATTGTATTAGTGTGGAGTTTTAGTCATTTGGTGTCCTTTTTAAGGCTTGTATACCTCACATTGCATTGCACGCAGTGGGGTGCTTGCAGATAGGGGAGGACCTGGATGAAGTTTACAACCCGCTGGTTTCCGAAGGTGTGATGTTTAACCTTGGAGGGGCTTAACTGCTGTTGGGGGCAGTGGGTTTCTATCGAGATAATTGGGGATTGACGTTGTTGTTAGTTGACGTTGAGTCAGCTCCTGTTCGTGGTGACCCCATGTACAACAGAACAAAGCTTTTTTGCACGGTCCTGCACCTTCTTCCTCCACGTTGGGATGCTCGAGCCCATTGTTGCGGCCACTGTGTATTTTGGGTGCCTGAGCCCTGGTGGTGCAGTGATTAAGAGTTCAGCTGCTAACCAAAAGGTCGGCAGTTCAGATCCACCAGCTGCTTCTTGGAAATCTTATGGAGCAGTTCTACTCTGTCTTGTAGGATCGCTGTGAGTCAGAATCGGGGCTAACCTAAGAGACCGAAACCCTGGTGGTGTAGTGGTTAAGTGCTATGACTGCTAACCAAAGGGTGGGCAATTCAAATCTGCCAGGCGCTCTTGGAAACTCTATGGGGCAGCTCTACTCTGTCCTATAGGGTCATTATGAGTCGGAATCAACTCAACTCAACTGCACTGGGTTTGATAACCTAAGAGACTCATCTTGCAGCACTGTATCGGACAATATTCTGAAGTGCTCCATAAGGTTTTATTGGCTGATTTTTCGAAGTAGATTGCCAGACCTTTCTTCCTAGTTTGTCTTAGTCTGTAAGCTCTACTGAAACCTGTCTGCCATGGGTGACCCTGCTGGTATTCCAGCATCAGAGTAACCTGCAAGCCACCACAGTACAACAAACTGACAAATGGGTGGTGAGGGATTGATGTTGCACTGTACTTAATAAGGCATTCACATGGGTGGTGCAGATGCTAGGATCCAAGAAGAGAGAGGAAGATAGCTGAAATGTTGAGTTCTGAGCTAGGCAGAGACTTATTTGTGTAGCTTTTTTAAAACTATTACTGTTAATTTTTATGTGGTGAAATATATAATAAAACATTTGCCATTTCAACCCTTTTTACATGTACAATTCAGTGACATTAATTACATTCACTGTGTTGTGTAAAAATCACCACTCTCCATTTCCAAATATTTTCATCACCCTAAACAGAAACCCTGTACCCCTCAACAAAACCCCCCCATTTCTCCCTCTTACCCAGCCCTAGCAACCACTAATAAACTTTTGTCTCTGCGCATTTGCCTATTCTGGGTATTTCCTATGGGTGGACTCATACAATATTTGTCCTTTTGCATGTCGTGTAGCCTTTGAAGAAGAAGTAGAAAAGGCAAGAACCAGCACAGGTCGAGGGTGAGAGGTGACTGTGAATATTGGGTATGTCACAGAGGGTCATGATAGTTTAAGCTCTCTGCATTAGAGTACGTGTTAAATAACAACGCTGAAGCATAGTCCAAACTCCCAGCCTTCTCTTTCCTCTCTCTGCTGTTCAGCAAGGAAATGAGTGATAACTCTAATGTGCGATTACCGGGGAGAAAAAATATTAAGTTCTGTGCATCCAGGAGAGCAGCAGCCAAGTGCAACGGCCAGTTGTTGAGATTTCATAGCCCTGGATGGTGAAGCCTTATCTCAGGCAGGGCCTGTGTTCTCTGTCACCTAGAATCCTCCCAGGCTTGTTTTAACTGCTGTTGTCACCCCTGTTCCATTAAAGGCAGTTTCTGGAACCATCTTGTGGCACTCAGGGAGAATTAACATAGCTTCCTAAGATGCCTGAGTAGTGACATTTCTTCTGTTTAACCTCACTGCTGTAAAAGGACACACTTCCTTTGGATGGCTCTGACCAGCCTCCCATTTAAGTGCTCGTGCACACTTCCATTGCCTGGAGAAGGTGAACTGGAACACCTGCCTTTGGCTGCGGATATTCTGCCATGAAGCCGCTGGGATGACTGTGAACTTCACAGAATAGCTTCCCACAATGTGCCCTCCCTTCCTGTCACGCTTGCTGAGGTATTAGTTCTGCAAATCCTTTGTGGATCTTATTATGTGTGCACAAAGGTTAAGAAAATTTTCCCCCATCTAGTTACTTTCTTAAGGAGCCCTGGTGGTACAGTGGTTAAAGTGATCAACTGCAGTTCGAAACCACCAGTGCTCCATTGGAGAAAGGTGTGGCAGTTGGCTTCCATAGAGGTTTACACCAGGAAACCCTGGTGGCATAGTGGGAAAGTGCCAGGGCTGCTAACCAGTTTGAATCTACCAGACGCTCCTTGGAAACTTATACTCTGTTGTATAGAGTCCCTATGAGTTGCAATGGGATTTTTTTTTTTGGTTTAATCCTTATTCTAAGGACTAATTTCTCTGCTGAGAACAGCGAATCAATAGACTCTTTTAAAATTTCCACAAATTTAATCTATTTTATATATTCTCAAATAATAATCTGTTGAAATCAGAACAGGGTGATTGTTCTCAAAGAAATTGAAATAAGGTATGAACAAGTTTTTTGAAAAAAAATTTTTGTTTTTTATTTTGGTAAATAAGATATTTCTAGGTATAATAGGGAAACCCTGGTGTCATAGTGGTTAATTGCTACAGCTGCTAACCAAAAGGTGGGAAATTCGGGTCCACCAGGTGCTCCTTGGAAACTCTATGGGGCAGTTCTACTCTGTCCTGTAGGGTCGCTATGAGTTGGAATTGACTTGACGGCAGTAGGTTTCAGGTATAATACATATATATATATAAAACTCTTCCCAAACTACATTTTATTTAATAATAAAAATGTGCCCACCTTAAAGTGCTCTATAAGTAATAGAAGATTTAAAAAAAACTAGTTCTAGTGTATGGCAATTAAAATGCAAATTTCGTGTAACTAATGCGAATTTTTTCAGATTTAAAATGTGCTTTCTTTACCAAATATTAAATACTGCTTTTAAAGTAATGTAACAGGAGTTTGGAAAAATAGAAGAAAATCAATCATAATCTTGGAATCTAACATGATAACCAGTGTCATTTTTGCACATTTCCAATTATCCACCTAGATCACACATTTTTCTAGTAAAAAATGAGAATATATGTCCAGTTTTGTATCATTCTTCACTTATAGCTATAAAATTAGCATTTCAGATGTTGTACTTCAGTTGTGTGTATGTGTGTTTGTGTATGACTTCAAATCTTTTACGAAGGAGAATTTAAAATTTTAAATATATTACCACGTAATTCCCCTTTGCTCAGTTTCTCTTACTCCCCAGAAAGTAACTTCAGGGTGGAGTTTTTCTTTCCATTCATATTTTTATACTCTTGCCTCATGTATGTGTCTGTTATACGTGTTTGTATGTGAGCATGTATAAGATATATATGTGTATATATACATATATACATACACACAAATATATATGTGTTGTCTTAGTTATCTAGTACTGCTATAACAGAAATACCGTAAATAGATGGCTTTAACAAACAGAAATTTATTTCACAGTCTTGGAGGCTAGAAGTCTGAATTCAGGGTTTCAGCTCCAGGGAAAGGCTTTCTCTGTCAGCTCTGGAAGAAGGTCCTTGTCATCAATCTTCAAGGAGTTTCTCAGCGAAAGGACCCCGGGTCCAAAGGACGTGATATTCTCCTGGCTCTTGTTTCTTGGTAATATGAGATCCCCTTGTCTCTCTCCTTGCTTCTCTGTTTTATATCTCAAAAGAGATTGACTTAAAACATGATCTAATCTCGTAGATGGAATCCTGCCTCGTTAACATAACTGCCTTTAATCCTGCCTCGTTAACATTGAAGAGGCAGGATTTACAACACACAGGAAAATCACGATCACAGACTGGCAGACGGTCACATAATACTGGAAATCTTGGCCTAGCCAAGTTGACACATATTTTTGGGGAATACAATTCAATCTGTAACACATGTGTATATAATATGAATACAGTATTGTTTTGTATTCTAAAAATTTACATATCTGGAACTGTTTTGGCTGTCAGCTCTATTCCATTAGTTTTGTTTCATTTATCCTTAAGTCAATACTGCAGGGCTAAGAAGATAGTGAGGCAAGTGAGGCACCTGGGCACAGAATTTGTGGAAACATCTACTCTTAAGCCCTAGGTGCCTCACTGACTTCACCCTCATCTCAGTCCTAACTTTATAATAACTTTTGGTGGGTAGTAGGTCAAAATCTTGACTATTCTTGATCCCTTTCCTCTTCCAAATAAAATCTAAGACAGCTCATCAAGTTCTATGAAAAATCCCACGGAAATTTTGGCTTGAATTACATGGAATTTATAGATTACGTGGATGTAGGGCCAGGGAGAGAATGGATGTCTTTAAGATATTGAGTCCATGCATCTGTGGATAGATATGCTGTCTCGAATTATTGATTTAGGTCTTCTCTAATATTGGAATGAGACGGCAATGGGTTCATGGGTCTAATGTCTATCAGAGCCTGTCTGCTAACCAAAAGGTCGGCAGTTTGAATCCACCAGCCGCTCATTGGAAACCCTGTGGGGCATTCCTGCTGTGTCCTGTAGGGTCACTCTGAGTCAGAATCAACTCAGCAACGACAGGTGTGGGTTTTTTTTTCTAATGTGTATTAAGAAATTTGTTTATTTTTTCTGTAACATCTTGCACAGTTTTATTCAACTTGTTTCTATAGACCTTAGAGTTTTTGTTGTTGTGAATGTGGATGTTTTTATTTTCTAGTTGGTTGTAACTAATGTATAATGGAAGTGTTGACTTTTAAGCGCCCTTTTTCTGCAACCTTGCTGAACTCTTCCATTAGTTCTAATAGCTTGTCTGTAGATTCTTTTGAATGTCTTATGTAGACAATTCTGTTATCTGCAGCTCCATGGTTTTTATACTTATAATTTTAATGGTTGTATAATGTTTCATCCATCATTTAATTTGCTGTTAAACACATGAAGCAGTTCCTGACATCTTCATTTTAAAATATAATTTCAGTGTACATCTTTGTACATATTATCTTTTCCATCTTTCCAATTTTATTAGAATACATTTTTTGAATTTTATCTCAAAGAATGTGAACATATTTTTCAGCTCAGGATACATGATGCCACATTGCTTTGGAGAAAGTGCTGAGCCTTTCATATTGCCACGAGCAGAGTAAGAGAGCACTGGCTGAACCAAACTAATTCTGAATTACAGAAATCTTACCTGAAATACTGTGGGAGTCTCCCGACCAATTTCTGGTGTACACTTAATCCATCCTGCACACGGTAGCTAGTGTGATCTCCACAAATTTAAATCAGGATATTTGATTCTTCTGAGAATCCTCCAGTGACTTACATTTAGATGTAGAATTTAGCCTAAAAGGCCATAGGTACTCTGGCCCTTTTTTGCCTTCTAACCTCCTTTCCTATTGTTCTCGCTGTGCCCCAGTCATACTAGCCTTCTTGCTATCGGTTGAACTTGTCTGTCTCATTCTCACCTCAGGGCCTTTGCACTTACAGGCTCCCCTGCCTAGAACAAGCCCCAGGCCTTTGTGTGACTGACATCTTCTTATCATTAATGTTCCTGCTCAGATGTCACTTTCCCTGGGAGGACTTCATGGCCACCCTATCTAAAATATCCCTCTCCGTCACTCTCTTTCTTCTTACCCTGGCTTATTTTCTCCACTTAATTTTCAGTATCTGAAATTATATTATGTTGCTTTGTGTCCCAGTAGCTTCTTTCATTAGAATGTAAGGTCCTTGAAAATAGGGCTTTTTTTTTTTTTTGGCCTTAATTATCACTATATACCAAATTTTCTAGTAGCACATTAAAAAAGCAAAAAGGACAAATTAATATTAATAATGTATTTTAACTCAGTATATCCAAAATATTATTTCTATTAAAAAAAATTTTTATAGGTAATATAAAATTATTAACGACATATTTTACATTCTTTTTTTTTTAATAAAGTTTTCCAGAATCTGGTTTGTAATTTACACTTCTAGCACATCTCGGTTTGGACTAATCACATTTAAAATGCTCAGTAGGCACACATGTCTAGTGGCTACTGTATGGGATATTATAGGCCTGGAACAATGCCTGGCACACATAGTAGGCAATCAATAAATATTTGCTGGATAGATGAACAAGTGAATGAATTAATTTATCTTTAGCATGCATAAATAATGAAAACCTGAGTAAAATTAAGAGAAAAACAAAGAATTAGCATGTATCCTTTATTGAAACGCTATTGTCATATTTGAATGGTTTCAGTTAAGTGTCCCCTTTACTAAGGCCTGCATTTGCTAAGCAGTGTTTGAGGCACTGAGAATATCAAAAATAAATAAATAAAGCTAAGTCCTCATGATGTCTGGATTCTGCAGTGCCTTTTTTTCATGGAGCTAACATTCTTTTTGTTCTTTCTCTTACTCTCCTGTGCTGAGTTCCTTTTGTTTGTGTAGATTTTGTTTTTATTGAGACTTTATGTTTTTCTTCTTTATTTTGATGAGTGAGTTTGTTAACTTTCTTTGTGGTCACCTTGAAATTTACCCTTATGTTCCTAGGTTTGAACCAGTCTATTATTACTTGGTATCACCTTGCCTTCCGCTCCATTAGAAAGTTCTGTACCTGTACTGTTTATTCCCTCTTTTATTGTTGTCATTTACAGATTAACCTCTCTGGTTCCCTGTTGCAATTCTTTTCATTTTGGATAGTCCTTGAGAATTCATTTCCTGCATTGGTATCTGGCTGGTACAATCTTGCATCCTAGATTCAGACTGTGGTCTGATGTTGTTTTTTCTCAGACTGAAGGACTCCCTTGACTAATTCTTGTAAGTTTGGTTTTTACATATTCCCTTAATTTCTGTTTATCTGGAAATGTCCTAATTTCACCATCATATTTGAATGAAAGCTTTGCAGGATATATTATTCTTGGTTGGCAACTTTTTTCTTTCAAACTTTTGTGTATGTCATCCCATTGCCTTCTTGCCTGCATGGCTTCTGCTGAATAATCAGAGTTTAGTCTTATTATTTCTCCTCTGTATGTAACTTTTTGTTTTTCTCGAGCTGCTCTCAGGACTTTTTCTTTATCCTTGGTTTTCGCGAATGTGATTATGATATGCCTTGGTGTTTTTCTTTTGGGGTCTATCCTATATGGGGGCTTGTTGAACTTCTTGGATGGTCAGCTTTTCATCTTCCATGATATTAGGGAAGTTTTCTGTCAGTAATTCTTCAATGATTCTTTCTGTGTTTTCCATTTTCTTTCCCTGTTCTGGAACTCTGATCACTTGCAAATTTTTGCTTTTGATTGTATCCCACATAATTCTCAGGGTTTCTTCATTCTTTTTTCTGATTTTTTCTCAAACAGAGTTGTAGCCAAGTATTTGTCTTCTATTTTGCTGATTCTTTCTTCTGTCATTTCACACTTGCTCCTCAGCCCTTCTATGACATTGTCCATTTCTGAAATCTTGTTGTTTATCTTTTGGGTTTCTAATTGTTGTTTTTATATAATTTCTGGTTTTGAATATATTTTGGTATTTTGTTCCTGTATTATTTTCCTGAATTGTTCCATTTTTTGGTCTGTATTTTCCCTGAATTTGTCTGCCTTTTCCATAAATTTGTCTGTTTTTTCCTCATTTTTGTTTGCTTTTTGCTTCAACTCTTGGATAGCTCTGAATATTAGAGATTTGAATTCCTTATTGGGTAGTTCTAGTACCTTTTCTTCTACTGGAAAGTTATCTGGTGTTTTATTTCGGATTCCTACTGGAACTACCTTGTCCAGTTTTTTTGTGTGTTTTGTTATTGTCTGCTGTCTTCAAGACATTCAGTAGTGATTTTCTTTGTTTCTTGATTGTAGATTTGTTTGTTCCACCCTGCTATTTTGTTTAACTTGGTTATGTCTAAGCAAGTGGGCTGTGTGTTCTTTGTTGTTTGCTCGTCTGTAGTCACAATACTTTTCACCTCCTTGTCCAATGGGCAGGGCCAGTCATTCAGCTGTGCTGCAGCAGGGCAGGTATAGCTGAAGGGGAGGGGCTGAGATGGGTTGTTTATGGAGTGTACTAGGACAGACAGGGCGGGCCAGGAATCAGTGTTGGGCAGGTCACGGTAGGCCATGCCTGTGCTGCTCGGGGGTATGATATTCAACACACAGTGCAGGTAGGCAGGAAAGAGCGGGGAGGTTTTTACTTGTGAAGATAATATGAGTATGGGAAAGAGGAGAGAGAGAAGAGAGAAACAGGAGCCAAAAACAAACAAACAAACAAAAAATGCTAAGGGAGCTTGCCATTAGAGTGGAGAGATGAAAAACTGAGAAATGGAAAAAAGCAAAAAGGGGGAAAAAAGAAAAAGATAAAAATTTGCAAAAGAAAGAAAAGAAAAGCCCCCAGGGGTCCCACTGGTGTGGCCACGAAGACTGGTGAAGTGGGCTCTGAGGCTGTGTGGTACAGCCTGGCTAGAGGGGGTATAGATGTCACACAACACCAGGTATTCAGGAGATGGGAAAAGAAGGTAAGTATAAAGAGAGGAGAACTGAGAAATGAAGAGGGATGGAAAGGGAAAAAGAGAGGAAAAAAAGAAATGCCCCCAGGGATCCCACACATGGCTGCGCAGATTGGGGGAGTGGCTCCTAAGCCATGCTGTGCAGCCCAGCTAGAAGAAAACAGAAAAACACAGTGATTAAGAACAGAGGCTCTGAAGTTGTATTATTTGGGTTTCAGTACCGAGCCAACCTTTTAATAGCTTTGGTTTCCTCATTTATAAAATTGGCGTGACAATAGCACACTTCTCCTGAGTTTGCTGGGAGCATTACAGAGACATGTGCCTGGCCCACGGTAAGCACTCAAGGCACAGGAGTTAATAGTACCATTGGCATTATTATGCATTGACATATGTGCGCATGCTGGTGTGTTTTTTCCTAATATCCCAATATCCATCTTTATTATTTTTCCCTCTTCCTGAATAATTTTCTTCCTTTACCTAGACACTCTCACAAGATCTGTCCAATAAAGTTGATAACGTATGTATCCATTAAGGTCCACTGGATTTCTTGGTGTATCTTTAATTTCCAAGCTATGAAAAGAAAAAGAAAACAAAGAAAATAGGACAAAGCAAAACAAAACAAGCAAAAAAAAAAAAAAAAAAAGCCCCAGGGATCCCACCAGCGTGGTGTCATGGGCCGAGGGAGTGGTTCCCCAGTTGAGCAGGGCTTCACAACCTTTCAAGAAAAAGCAAAGATGGCACACGGAGCCAGGTGTTCGAGATAAAGGAGGGGGAGGTGGCAGTAGGCACGGAAGAAACCAAAAGAAATGGAAAGAAGCAACACCAGCTCAGGTAGCTGGCCAGTGTGGGTGGGGCGAATCCAAGCGGCCCAGAGCCAAAGCAGTTCTGTCCCATCCAAGAGACTGCAGCTCGCGGGAAGCAGAAGAGACCAAGGAGGGGAGGAAGAAGAGTGGGGGTTAGGAAAGCATATATCACTACTTATCCTATGCTCCGTCTCCTGCTGGGAACTTTGTGAAGCTGCTTTCCTGCACTCCCTGTCCTCAGATCTCTGATGTGGGTGGGGTGAATTCAAGTGGCATGGACACTGCACTTCCCAGACAGCCAAGCTACCGCAGCTAGCCAGGAAGCTCAGAGGTAGAGCAACAGGGAGAGGATGAGGGTAGGGAAGTGTGTATTGCTGGCTACCGTGTGCCCTGTATCCTGCTGGGAGCTCTGTGAAGCTGTTTTCCTGTGCTCACACTCTGTCCTCTGTCAGTTTCTTATGCCATTTGGCATTTGGCTGAGTTCTTTATCTCTTCATTTGACACTCTGGGTTCCAAGAATGCTGTTCATCTCTGTTCTAGTTAGTTTTTTGCGTCTTTGCTGTGAAGGGATGGCATAGTGCTTCTGTCTATGACACCATGTTGGCCAGAAGTCAATGTCTGGATTCTGATAAGCTGGTAAACACTGGATGCCTAAGTGTATTGTAGATTGTATGTGTGATTGAAACAGCTGTGTGTATCATGGATTCATTTTCCCCAGTCTGAGGTTTAAAATTTGGAATCACCCTGCTCTGCCCAAGGATACCCTTTTGAAAGGAGCAGGGTCTGAGAGGTTTAGGGGAGCAATGTGAAGGTTAGGGTATGTTCCAGGCCCTCTCCCTCCTTCTCAGTTTCATCTTAAGAAATATTTTGTTTAAACTAATTTGCTCTGTAAACGTTCACCCAAATCAAAATAAAAAAAGTATTTTGTTTAATAAATATGTAAAACAAAACAGAACAAAAGAAAACAAATTCAGAATCATACTAATAGTTGAGATGCAATTGTGGACTATCAATTCACTCTTTACTGACCACATTTGGTGTGTAATTAGCATATGCTAAGGGGAGCAAATATTTGCCCTAGCACTATTTTACTGTGTATCTCTGTGGGTTAGATCCTTGACTCACCTGAAATTCCTACCCTTCAAGCATTATTCTTAAACGTTTCAGCTGTAGTCCAGGTGCATTGAGATTCTAAATGTATATTCAATATGGTCCTTCCTTCGTTTTCAACTTATAATTGGTAGGTTCCCATAGGAAAAAATCATTATTGGTGCTATAAAAACACTCTTACCTGTCACCTTTGGGAAATGAAAGTTTCGTAAAGGTCAACAGAAAGTGTGCTCCCAATTATGATGAAGACTTGTACATCACAAATAGTTTAATAGCTTGGAACCCATCTTGGTCTCCCTTCAGTGTTAAAAGGGAAAGGGAAAAAAAAAAGAAAACTAGTTACTCAATAGCAATTTTACCATATAGCTTTAAGGAGGATGAAAAGAAACCCATTTAAATGCTTTGATCAACATCTATATGTGTTTTCTATGATTCGGAACAATTATGTAAGCCCATAAGTTTATTAGTTCACCTTTATTAACTTGCCAAGGTTAATGTCTTCATAATGAGTTGATAATTAGAGATTGGTTGGCATCCATCTGCTAGTGTTTACTCAGTATAGTAGGTTTTATCACTCATCTTGTAAAGTTTCCTAAGGAGATTTCTTTGCCATGGAACCAATTTTTAAAATACAAACCACACTGCTGCCTTAGGCAATAGAAAAATTCATTTGCTTAATCTTTCAGCGCATGATGGCCTATTAGGGAAATCAGACGATGCACCTCTCAGAAGTCCAGAGTATATTTGCAGGCACTGGAGAGTGGGGTAAGGGGAGCTGATCAGACCCACGACCTGGCGTTTCCCCTTTCTTTAAGCAGTCTGCCTCAGAGCGTCTGCTGCTGGTATCTGTGCTGGTCTACTCACCAGCAAGCTGTGGGCGCTGCCTGAACAAGGACGCCCCTCCCGCCTCTCCTAGTGGGAAGCCTTATCCACATTATGGAAGTGAGCAAGTGCTTTCCTGAGTGCCTAATGTGTGCATACTCCATTGTCGATATACGGAGAATGCAGACAGCCACACTGGGAATTCAGGGGCCCAATGGGAATATCGCATTCACATTCCTGTTTCATCTCAACTCCCTCAGTATGTTCCTTTTCTCAGTTTCTCTCTCTGAGCAACATCTTGCCATCTCCATTTCTCTCCCTCTTTGCAGCAGTTTCTTCTCTATTCCAGCTCCAACATCTTTCTCACCTCCATCCCCTTGGCTCCATTTTCAGGGTTAGTATTACTTCTCACCTGCGTAGTTTTATTTGCCTCCTGTAATGGCTTGAATTGTATCCCCCTAAAACCTGTGTTGGAGTCCTGATAGCTGTTGTTGTTGTGTGCCATCGAGTTGATTCTGGACTCATAATGGCCCCATGCGACAGAATACAACTGCCCTTTAGGTTTTTCTAGGCTGTAATCTTTACAGGAGCAGATCTCCAGGTCTTTCTTGCACAGAGCCTCTGAGTGAATTTGAACTGCCAACCTTTTGGCTAACAGCCGAGTGCTTAATGATTGTGCCACCAAAGCTCCTTTTCCTGACCCCTAAGCCTATGGATGGAAACACTGGTGGCATAGTGGTTAAGAGCTATGGCTGCTAACTGAAAGGTTGGCGATTTGAATCCACCAGGCGCTGTTCGGAAATCGTATGGGGCAGTCGTACTCTTTCCTATTGGGTTGCTGTGAGTCGGAATCTACTCAAGGGCAACAGGTTTGGTTTTTGTTTTCAAGCCTATGGATGTAATCCTATTTGGAAAGAGGATTTTCTTTGTTATGTTAATGAGGCCATATCAGTGCAGAGTTTGTCCTAAATCAAATCACATCTGAGTGATAAAAAGAGTAGTATAGACACAGAGACAAGCAAGCAGATGCAGGGAGAATACCAGCACTATCTAAAGACAGTGGAGGCAGAAGAGTCTACAAGCCCAGGAATTCCAAGGATTTCCAGCTACTAGAAACTGAAAGAAGCCCTGGTGGCCCAGTGATAAGAGCTCGGCTGCTAACGGAAATGTCAGCAGTTCAAATCATCAGCCACTCCTTGGTAACCTGTGGAGCAGTTCTGCTCTGTCCTATTGGGTCACTATGAGTTGGAATGGACTTGATGGCAATGGGTTTGTTTTGTTTGGATTTCGTTTAGAAACTGAAAGAGACAAGGAAGGAATTCTACCTACAGTTAGTGCCCCGAATTCAGATTTCTAGGCTTCTGAATTGTGAGAAGATAAACTTTGTTCTTTAAAACCACCCACTTGTGGTATTTCTGTTACAGCAGCGCTAAGAAACTAAGACACCCCCTAACTGATTTCGCCATATTCTGTTGTCCTCCCTTGTCTGTCCCAAGTTCACCTCCACTCCCCCATTTTCTTGAGGCACTGTTCTGATCCCACAGCCCCTGCTGAAGTCTTCAGTGTCTCTGCATTACCTGGTGAATAAATCAAAATTCCTCAACTGGGGACTCATGCCCCTCCATGCTGTGACACCTCCAGCCTTATCTTGCTTTCTCCAGCCATCCGATATCTGGTTAGAAGGATCTGCTCAGTCACTGTACTTCCCCCCCCGCTTTGTACCTGGTTCCCCACCTGAGCTGCCCTTTGCCCTTCATGCCTGTGAGCCCATCAGTGCTCTCACAGCTTAAGAGCTGTTTCCCTGAGGCTTCCTCATACCCCACCCTAGGCCCTGCCCATCGCCTGCACCATCTTGCTTATCTTTACAGTCTCCTGGCTTTTTTTTTTAATAATACATTTTACTTTTTAGGACAGTTTTAGATTCACAGAAAAAAATGTACAGAAAGCACAGAGAGTTCCCATATACTCCCTCTCCCCCGCCCCGCCCACTGTTTCTCCCGTTATTAACATCTTACATTTTTGTGGTATATTTGTTTAAAACGATGAACATTTGTTTAAAACGATGATACAATTTTGATACATTGTTATTAACTAGAATCCATAGATTACATTAGGGTTCTCTGAGTTGTGGCAACCCTAATGGCACAGCGGTTAAGACTTACAGCTCCTATCCAAAAGTTTGGCAGTTCGAATCCACCAGCCACTCCTTGGAAACTCTATGGGGCAGTTCTACTCTGTCCTTTAGTATTGCTATGGGTTGGAATCGACTTGATGGCAACGGATTTGGTTTGGTTTTTGGTCTTCAAGTTGTATAGTCTCATGGGTTTTGACAAATGCATAATGTCATGTGTCTGCCATTACACAGTAGGTTTACCACCCTAAAAATACCCTGTGCACCACTTATTCACCCCCTGCCCCATTCCCCCCCAACCCCGAACCTCTTTGGAAGTTCTCAAACTTTCCCAATGTAGTCATTTATGAGTGTATCATTGGAGACTCCTCCCATCAGTTCTCACAATGTAGCAGGACATCAGCCCACTTTTGTGTCCCTTCACAGTATCCATTGAGTACTTGGCATTCCGTCAACCAATGGGCAGATGCTTGTTCAAATCCCATAGTCCCTGATTTGGCATACTTTCCATCTCTATATATTTTTTCCTGTTTTTTCTTTTTTGAGGATTTTGGACTTATTGTTACTGTGGTAAAAATATGTATACCAAACCATTTGCCGATTCAACATATTTTACATGTACAGTTCAGTGACATTAATTACGTTCATCCTGTTATACAACCATTGCCACTACCCTTTTCCAAATTGTTCCACCACTATTAACAGAAGCTTAGTGTCCCCTAACCAATGACTCCCCTTTCTCCCTCCCTCCCACCTCTGCTAATCAGGAATAAGCTTTGTTCATAAGCTTTGTTCTGTATACATTTGCCAGTTCTAGATATTTCCTATGAGTGAGATCATACAATAATTGGCCTTTTGTTTTTTTTATTGAATTGTTTCACTCAGCATGCTGTTTTCAAGGTCCAGCCTCGCTGTAGCATGTATCAGGATGCTGCTGAGTAATTCCCCTGCCTAGCTGTCCTTTATTGTTTTCACCTGTTACTAGAATCTTCTCTCCTGGCTTCTGGCTTCTCCACAGGGCTCTGGGCTGCTGTCAAGTGTTCCTCCACATGTCCCCTGTTTTTTGCCCCAGTTTCTCATAATTTCCATACACTGATTCTTCTGAGTTGCTGATTCTCTTCCACTTAACTTCAGTAATGTTGGTCCTGAGTACTTGTTCCCAAGGCCTGGGTCAGCTTATGTCTTGTCTAATGTACGAAGTGGCAGGTTTAGAATTCTTAGAACAAGTAGGGCAGTTGTTGGACACATCATTATAAAGTGTGCTACTAGAATATTCTGAAACCCTTTAAGGAGAGTTATTTTGTCTTCCCGTGAAAGGCAAAGATGAATCTTCAGTGGAAATGGCACTTTAATACAAATCTTTGAATGAGTCTAACACAGGTGGCTCTCAGAGGACATTAATCTTAGAAAAGCCATGCTTCTCATTATGTAAATTTTTTTTTGTTTTTCCTAGTTATTTATATTAAGTTGGCCATATATAAGGTTTATTCCTGATGCTGGGTTTGTCTGTTAGGCCTAAAACTCCAGAATAGTAGGGTTATAAAATGCTACAGTTTTCAGTTTTAATTATTACCAGCAGTATTCCTATAAACTTCTTTCCCCTAGAACTTTTGTATATAAATGTTATTTTGTATAGAAATGTTTTTTTCTTTTTTTTTGGTCAGCATTTGTGCTTGAAGATAACATTAAACATGAAGTACATTCTTAGGTTTCCTCGGTTGTGGATAGACTAACTTGCTTAATTTTTCGTGACAATTTTTGTCATGTACCAACAGGGATAGAGACAAAGGAACATCTTATTAAATTTTTTTTTTTCAGATTGTAAAAGTGGTGCTTCTTATAGATAACTTCGAAAATTCTTGAAAACATAAAAATGAAAATCACTCTTGTTTTGCGACCCACAAATAATCACCATAACTTAATGTTATATACATCATATGTAATATATATTGTGTTTTTTAATAAAATGGGATTGAACATACAATTTTTATATTGCTTTTTTACTCCTAACATTGTATTGTGCTTACATCTCCATATAATTTTGTTTTAAACATGGTTTTGAATGGTTGCCTACTATTAAATCATGACGAGCTATGACTTATTCCAGCAATATTCTATTATTGGTTGTATAGGCATTTTCTTTTTTGCTCCATCTGCTTTGAAATAGTTTCTACTTCTCTTCAAGATGTGGATACTTAGAAATTGTCATAGAAACATCTATTCCATGAGAATGCATAAATTAATTAGGTGTGCACTCTTGATTCAGATATACAGTATTTCAGACATTAGAAATGGGAAAATTAATTTTGTCTGAATGATGTTGTATCACGCAGACATTTAAAAGTCGAATGCATGTAAAGAAAGGACCAGTTTTGTTTGTGTTAATGTTGGGCTAAGTTTAGAGACTAAAGCGTTTACAGACCATTAGCTGTAATACTTCACTCTTGAGACCACTTGTCCTAATGAGCTGTCAATTATTGTGCATCTAAGTATAGTTAAAGGGACCATTGGGCTTGCAGTTTAAAAGCCAGCACTTATAAACGTGAAAGAAGTGAATTATAAATGTGGTGGTTCAATGAGTATCTACTGCGTCATGTCCCTCTGCCTGGATGCAGTGTCTGGTCTCTGAAAGACTTCAGTGTTCATTGAAAAATAAGAATCAGTTAAAGTGTTGTGCACGTATAGGGTTACACAATTTATTTGTTATTTACAATATATTTTTTTAAACCAAGTGTCATGGATCAGTATTTCCTTAATAAGCATGCAATGAATTAGTTTTCAACTGACACTTTGCAGTAAGGAGAGGATGGAAATTGGAGCTATTGCCCTTAACTTCTCTTTGTATTTGATTCAGTGATGTTACAGCCTATCAAAATGTATGTTCAGCAATGCCTGAATATCAAGTAGTTTCCAAATAAAGTTTGCCCTTTCAAAGTCCATGGACTTTTATAACATTTTACTATAGCCTGCTTATTCATAGGCCATAACTGGGTAACATTTCACTTTTTTTATGGTTAAAAATGCCTTTCTTTTGCTTTGACTATGCCAATTCTAAAATTATCACTTTGTTAAGAAACTCCTAGAATTCCTTTTCAGGAATTAATTTGTTTTTTGCATTTCAACTATTTTATCTTATCTTGTTCTGAAAAGTCAATATTTGGTGTATGAAAAAAATTCCCCTTAAATTTAATTTCTTCTTCTTCTTTATTTTTTTTTAACACAAAAGTTGTACCTGCTTGCAATACAGGTGAGTAGAAATTTTTTCAATTCCACTCTCTCTTCAGTTTCACATTTCTCCAAAGAGCAAAGGTCATTAGCTGTTTGGTGAGTATTTTTCTCCATCTTTCATCAAAGCTTTTAGAAAGACAGATAAGTAGGTAAGTAGATAGGTGATATGCAGATAATAGATTTTCCTATATATAAATTATATATATTTAACAATTTATGTATAAATTATCCCTCCCTTTTTTTTTTTTTTTTTTGCATAAGGCAGTAAAACACAAGATTCTACAGTGTACATAGCTATCATGTAGACTAGAATAGGGGTCAGCAAACTTTTTCTGTAAGAGGCTAGAAAATAAGTATTTTTGGCTTTGTAGGCTATATGATTTCTGTTGCCACTATTCAGTGTTTCAGCACAAAAATGTCATAGATGGTACCCAAACAAATGTGTGCAGCTATGCTCCAACAAAACTATCTATGGGCACAGAAATTTAAAATTTTGTATAATTATGTGTCATGAAATATTATTCTCCTTTTTTTTTTTTCCAACCATTAAAAAATGTAAAAAATGTTCTTAGCTCATAGGAACCATGCAAAAGGAGATGGTGGAGATGGCAGGCTGCATTTGGCCCATGGGCTATAGTTTGCTAGCCCCAGGTCTAGCGTAAAAATATTATTTACAGAGTTAATTATGCTATTTCAGAGTTAAATAATACAGAGGGAGTGTTTAGTGGATCTAGGCACATGAACACAAAGAAAATACTTGTTTTATAGAGTAGACATTTGCCATTGTATAGATAAGAATGAAACCACAACCAAACTGGTTACTGTCAACTGGATTCTGACTCACAGTGACCCTCTAGGACAGAATAGAGCCTGCCCCATAGGATTTCCAAGGAGTGGCCGGTGGATTCAAATTGCCGACCTTTTGGTTAGCAGCTAAGCTCTTAACCACTGTGCCACCAGGGAAAGGAAACATCAAAGAAGCAAGTAAGAGAGAAAAGAGATGGGAAGAGAGGCCCAAGTACTGGGGGGACAGAGAGGGTCTTGGTGCCATGCCCAATTCATAAACTTCCTTAGTATTTCCTGAGGGAGAAGTAATTCTGATCCTTTTTTTGGAAGCATGACAATAATAAAAACTTCTACATCAAGTTGAAGCCTATATTTGCACAGATCGCCCTCATACATGGACTGTGGTTTTTGCAGTGTTTGTTGACAAATAACCATCTTTATAACTGACCAGGTTTTATATACCCTGAGTTGGATTTTTAAAAGTTTATTGATTGTGAAGTGTTATATTACTTATAAGACAAAGTGGAAACATTGATGATTTCCCTGAAAATATGTTACATGTTTAAGTCTCTCCAAATAGATGCTTTATGATGTTAAGATCCACCCTGTTGATTTCATTTCAAGGGTTGCTCTCTGAATGCTTCTGTTGCCCTCCATTTGAGCCATCTGCCACTTGTGTCTCTTGATGGCAGTTCTGCTTTCAGACCAATGGGAGCACTGTGATCCAGTTTTGCTGCCTTCTGGAACAAACACTGGTTTTAATATCATAAAAAATAAAGCAATAGGACAGCAATTTTGATTCTCATGAAATTGTCATTTTCTACCATAATTGCCAAGTACACCAATAGAATTCATAAAATGGAAAACTTATTTTTCATGAAAGAAAGGAACATTTTATTAAGGATTATATCATCTAATTTTATATCCTTGGTATGACTTAGGAAACCCTAGTGGCGTAGTGGGTAAGAGCTATGGCTACTAACCAAAAGGTTGGCTGTTTGAATCTGCCAGGTGCTCCGTGGAAACCAGATGGGGCAGCTCTACCATGTTCTGTAGGTTTGCTATGAGTCAGAATCGACTTGACGGCAGTGGGTTTGGTTTTTTGGTTTGGTATGACTTAATAGGAAACTCTGGTGGTGTAGTGGTTAAGTGCTACGGTTGCTAACCAAAGGGTCGGCAGTTTGAATCCGCCAGGTGCTCCTTGGAAACTCTATGGGGCAGTTCTACTCTGTCCTATAGGGTCGATATGAGTCGGAATTGACTCGATGGCACTGAGTTTGGTTTTTGTTTGGTTTATGACTTAATAAAAGTGTGTGTATTAAGAAGCAGAAATGTCTTTAGTGTGTGTGTGTGTGTGTGTGTGTTTTAACCACTTCTTCCATATTTCATTTTGCTCACCTGAGGTAGAGAGTGAAATAGGGCCTCATTTTCCTCAAGTATATAACTTAGCAATTCGGGGAATGAAGGGTGTTCTTATTAGATAACCAAATATAAGTGTAAGTATACACGTACGCAAATGCGCACATTCATATGTGAAAAGAGGTTGTATTATTTATTCTTTTCAGATGTTCATGGTATAAATGTTTAAGACTATCGATTAGCATAAAGAAAAAAAACGTTAAAAGTGTATGTATTCTCAACACCCAGTCATAGCCACTATTAATAATTTGGGGAATACGTTCCAGTGTCCTGTGTCTCCCTCTACATACATATGCATGTATACTTATAGTCAATCCTGCATTTATCTCTCAGGTAGCACACGCTGCTTATCTGTTCTGTTCCAGGCACAGTGTAAGGCATTGAGGATGTAGCAATGATTAGAGCAAACCAGAAACCAAACGCACTGCCGTCGAGTCGATTCTGACTTGTGGCTACCCAGTAGCATTTCCGAGGCTGTCAATCTCTACAGAAGCAGACTGCCATGGCCTTTCCTGAGGTCTCCTTTGTGTTAATGCAGGAGACAGTCAGTAACCAGCAGGCCACTGTATGTCTGGTGGTGGTGAGTGCGGTGAAGAAAATGAAGACTAGGAAAAGGAGTGAAGACTGGTGTGTGCGTGTGTGGGCAGGGGGAGTGTCTGTGTGTGTGTCTATGGGTGTCTCCATGGGTGCGTGTCTGTGACCAGGAATGAGGACCTGACGGTAGGGTGGCGGCGGCTGTGCAGCCATCTCTGGGGAGAATGTCCCAGGCAGAGAAAATAACATTTTTGAGTGTATGTGTGTGTGTATATATAAAAGTAAAGATGATAATGGAGTTATACTGTCCACACTCTTTTGTAACCTACATTTTTAAGTGTAAAAGTCTAGCACGAGCATTTCCTATATCATTAAATATACTTCTAAACAGACATTATTCTGAATGTCATACTATACTATTACATGAATGAATGAGGTTTTTTTTTTTTTCCCCAATATCATAGACTGATTAAAAAAAAAAAAAAACTATTTTAAGCAAGGCTGTGAGGAATATTGTTCCCTGAAGATAAACCTTTTTGCACATCCTTAGGATGAAATCCTAGGAGCAGAATTGTTGGATCAAAGAATAACCACAGGTTGAGGCTTTTGGTATATGGTGATAAGATTAAAAATATTCTATGGCTACCTCATAGCTCAGTGTTTTCCTTCCCCCAGCTGCCTTCACCCTTCCCTCTGCATTTTCAGAGTTTTAAATCTAAGCAAGAGTAGCTACCATCTCCCAAAGTTTAAGGAACGCTGCACTGAAATAACATAGGACTTTAGTGATGCATTTTAGTTTTTGTTCTGAATTCAGATTCTTATTGTGGATGAGAGAGCTAATGCATTATTATAATTGCATCATTGCACAGGCTAACAAAGTCCTATTTGTTGAAACAGCGAAAAAAAAAGACATTAAGCAAAACAAGCCAGCAGCCATGGAGATGCAAGGGGTCAGTACAAGTTTCAACATGTCATTTCATTTTCTTTTTTCTGAGGTCTGAAAAAAGCCTAAGAATATTGAGCTGTCTTACAAAGGAAGCATTCAGTCTTGCGAGAAAATTATTGTGCTGTTTTTAGCTTGCCTCACGAGAGATTTTTCTACGGCAGCAGGAGAAAATGAAAGTTATTATTTTAGATGAAAATTTCCTAATTTGCTGTCACCTTCCGCTGGTTTTCCTTCAGGTGACGTTATCTGTAATACTAATACGAACCGTATTGATAACCACTGACATAGCATCTACTCTGTGCCACGTACTGTAATATCTTATTTAAAGGCATACGGGGAATTGTTTTCAGTGAGACCAAGTAGAAGTTTTCACTAGAGGGTTCGCAGCTCTAGCCCCTTGAGAAGTCATAGACAGCAGTAGAAAGGCTGTGCTAGGTCAGACCTCTCAAACTCTAACCTGCACGCCAGTCTCTCTGGCGTCTTGTAAAAATGCGGATTCTGATTCAGTAGGGCTGGGGTGGGGCCTGAGACTCAGTGTTTCTAAGAAGATCCCAGGGGATGCCAGTGCTTCTGGTCCAGGAACCACGCTTTGAGTGGCAAGGTGTTGGAAGGCATCGGCACAAAGCTTTCCATTTACCCGGGAGGAAAGTGAGGGCCAAAAGGGTGGCAGGTCCTGCCTCTGTCGGTGGCACAAGCCTGCTGGCAGTGGAGGGCGTGGGTAGGGGGTACGGGCCCTCTGACTTCCAGGTGGTCCTTTCTGCTCTTTGTTCTTCATGCTGTTCATCTAGGGTAGCCACCCCGCCCCCACGATGAGCTTACAGATGAGTTAGATTTTCTTTTTCTTTTATATATCTTCCAAGTTTTCATCAGCGATCATACATTTGTCGTATAATCATTAAAAAGTGAATAAATGCTTTTTATAAAATTGAATAGTCACCCTCTCCAAATCGTATTGATGGTTCTCCTTGGGCCTCATTTGTCTCACCTGATCTCTTTGAAGTTAATATCAGGTGTGTGTTATGGTAGGTGGGGGAGGTAGGTCTTTGGGTGGGTTGGGAGACACTTTTGGGGCCCTGCCCATATCATTCTTGGCACTGACCTTTTTTATGCACAATTTCCAACTGCCCGCATCTGTGTTTCCTCACCTGAGGGCTCTCTCTGGCTGCCTGCTTTGCCCATGGATGGGCTGTGGAATTCGCTTTTTTTTTCTCTTCACCCCAGGGAGAGGTGGAAATTGGTATATACTCACCCCAACTTCCTTGCCTCAAGTGGGATCACCGGAGAAGAGTGTTTTACACAGCCTCCCAGAGTTCCCCAGCGGGATTAGACTCCAGTCACCCAGGGTGGCAACTTGCTTGATAGCATGCCTTTTTTGGCTTCCTTTCCTTCCCTGTCTCACTCTCCCATTTGCTACTGGTATTGCCTGGGATCACCTTCCAAGTAACCTAGATAGATGGATAGCTGCTGTTGAATCATCTCTGACTCATGATGACCTAATGTATACCAGAATGAAATGTTGTACAGTTCCTTACCAGCGCTGAAACGCTTGAAACGTTTGAATCTATTATTGAGGCTATTGTGCCAGCCTATTTTGGTGAGGGTCTCCCTTACCCTCACTGACCCTCTACTTCTCCAAACATGATGTCCTCCTGCAGTGATTGGTCCCTCCTGATGACGTGCCCAAAGTAAGCAAGTGGGACAATATTCTGTTGTAGTCCCTAAGGTTGTTATTGGCTGTTTTTCAGAAGTAGATAGCCAGGCCTTTCTTCGTGGTCTGTCTTAGTCTGGAAGTTCCCCTGAAGCCTGTCTACCATGGGTGACTCTGCTGGTCACCCATCAGGAGCACAGCAACAGGCAAGCCACCACAGTATGACGAACAGGTGGTGGCTCTAGGAAACTCCTTGTTCTCAAATTCTTCATTCAGCGTTTGCTTCAGGGAGAACCCAGATTAAGAGAGCTGAGAAAGTATTCTGTGAGTACCTGCTTCCATGCAGAGATACTCTGTTGCAGGGCATCAGTGAGTTTATGTATTTGTGGTGAATTCTTACTGTGTACGTCTGCCTTTCCACTCCACGCAGCCCAGGGTTCAAGAGGAAAATTGAACCTGTTCTCCTCAGTATTTGAGCCTTTTTGTTTAAATCTTTTAAACACAAAATATATTTTCAGAGTTGTCTTTTTTTTGCCTCCTTACTATCTCAACAACGTAGTCCCCTGATTTAATTACTGGACACGGAGCTAGATCCGAAAGAAAGAAGACAAACAGCTCTACAGTTAGGTTTCCATTTGGTTAAGATAGTTGTTTTCTATATATAGATACTTGAGTCTTGCTTTTGCTCCCATGTTTAGCCTCGGGGGCTCTTCTTGGTTGTGTCTAGTTTATTGTTATTGGCTCATTTTGACATTCTCTATGTATCGTATTTTTAATATATAATTATGTATTTAGCAACAAGTATTTTTAATATAAAATTATGTATTTAGCAACAAGCTTTGAAAGAGATTAAGTTTCCGGTACTGGCTACTCAGAATACAAACGTAGCCAGGCATGCAAGCCTGCCTTAGTGTCTTTGGGGGACTCTGGCATCTTGCGAGGTGTGAACTTCCACTGATCTTTGGGAGCTGTTAAAGGAGTACCTCCTTAGAGTATTTACATGGCACCCCTATTTAAGGCAGCCTGTGCAAAACCGCAGAGAGTAAGTCCTAGACTAGTGATTACAAAGGGAAAAGTGTGTGTTTCTGAAGTCTGCAGCTAACTACCACTCTCCCTAAGCCAAAAATAAATCTTTAACCATCTGTATGACAACGAAGTAGATTTGGTGGGAGGAAGATGTAGGCACACTTCAGAATGTCAGCTTCCATCTTCCTTTTTTGAGTTGAAAACATAAATTACTTTAATTGATGTGTCGTCTAGCCCGTTTATAGCAAATGAATAACTTTCAAAGTAGAAAGCAGTTTTAGCTACAGAAAATAGGGGTGGCGCTGCACATGTTTTCCCCTTAAAGTCATTGAAAGAACATCACAGCAGATGTTTTCATTAATGTTCTCTGTGTTTGGATTGCTTTCCCATGAAACTCATGAATGATGTTTGCACATGGTAGTGTAGTTTCCTGGGTTAGGAGCAAATTTTTCTGCTCTGATATGTGGAAGATTAGAAACCCTCTTTGTTGACTTGGCACAATGGTTGCTTTTGGAAAAAAGGAAGTAATTTTTCTCTAAGTAGGATACGCCGAAGTTGCGATCGTTCTAAGCAAGAAATTAATATAAAGTTCAGGCAAAGCAAACTCATTCGTTGCTCCTCTGTTCTAACACAGACCACTACATTCACCACCTCCATCAAAACATAGGAGGGCAATTTAAACTGGGAAAAGAATGTCAACTCTTCTTGTGAAAGGAGTCTCTGAGGGTTTCCTGGGAAGGCAGCTCACCTTTTCTGAGCCTCTCGCCTTCCCTTCACCTGTGGGCCGTTGGATAGCAACGTGGTGTGAAAGTAAATTAAATTTAGAGGACACTTAGGCGGGGTACTAATAGCATGTCTTAACATGTTTATCATGGTTTGAGGAGCAATAACTGATTATCTGCCGTGGCCCAGATCTGCTCTGTGCTGGAGATACCTCAGAATGACCTGTTCTATTAATCTTTCTATCCATCTATTGACTGATCCACTGATTTATCAACCAGTCAACTGACTTATCTCTCTCCTTTCCTCCCTTGTTCCCACCCTCCTTTCTATTCTTTCTTCAAAACTAAAATGTCATCCAAAGCTAGAGTCAGGTAGTCTCCTGGGAGCTGAGCCCTGAATTCTAATCTTCCCATGGGTCATCACTAATAAGATATTAAAGATGTCCCCTCACCTCTGGGACCTGTAACCTCCTCACCTTTGAAATGAAAGAATGAGATGAGCTCCTTCCGGTGCAGTTGGCAGTTAAGGGCATAACCTCTGGATCAGAGTGCCTCTGTATGGAGCCCAGCTCTGCCACTTCCTGTCTGTGGGGTCTTTGCTGACTTGTTTAATGTCACTGTGCCTCAGTTTCCTCATCTGTGAAACTGGGGTCATAACCGTACCTACCACTGAGAACTGTTCAGAAGATTAAATGAGATAATACATGTAAGTTGGTTAGAATAGTGCCCGGTGCATGTTAAATGCCCAATAAATGCTAACTTTATTATTATTATTATTATCGTCTGTCTTGTCTGAATACAATAGATGCTCAATCTTCTTCATTTTGTCCCTGTCCTCTTTCTATGCCTGTCTCCACAAAGCTCATAATCTAGTAGTAATACAAGCATAATTACCTTGTAAAAACAGAGGAAGAAAGTGGCATAGAACTGGTATTAAAGGGTGAGTAGATGTTTGTCGGGAAGAGAAAGCAGGAGGGCCATTGTCAGCAGAGGGAACTGTGTTAGGAAGCAGGAAAAAGCTTAGCATGCTTGGTGAACAACAGTGAATTCTCTGAAGAGCCTTTTTCATTGAAGATTATGTGATTGTTTTACTTCCAGTTCTGTACTAGGAGCTGGCTAAGGGAGGCACTAAGAAGTGTGGTAGTTTCAGTTTTAATTTATTATGTATGGTTTCATGTCTATAATCATTGCTTTTAATACATCTGTTGATGGCTTAGTTCAAAAGTTCTGGACAAAACAACATAGTCTACAAGAAAACTCTTTTCCAGCAGTGGTAGATTGTTACGCTGGTGACCCCAGATAACTCTGTCTCCCATCACTCATTCTTTTGTATAATCTTCTCCTTATTGCCTCTAGTTATGACTTTCTCTGGACAGTGGGGCAGTAGCGAGCATGATGCAAGCAGAGGCTTGACGAGTACTTGCACATTAGGGCTCGACCCCTTGGAATGCTCCTTCATGGAAGCCAGGCTTGATGATATACAGAAGCTTGGTCTAGAGAATTAAATGATGGATAGCTATGTGGAAAAAGAGCCTTGGAGGATGAGAGGCCATCTCGAATGTTCCAGCCCCAATCAAATTCCCTGCTGAATGCAGCCTATTGTGCCGTAACCTCAGTGGTACCACGTGGAAGAGAAGAACTGCTCTGCTGAGCCCAGTCAACCAGTGAATCATAAGAAATAATAAATTGTTGTTTTAAGCCACTGAGTGTTGCAGTGGTTAGTTACACAGCAGTAGGTAACTGAAGCGATGCCCTGGTTTTAAAAGGTCTGGGCAAAAGTGTATATTCTACCAAGATACCTTATGTATGCTTTGTTTTATAAAAGACTACCTTTCATACTGCTGTAATGCTATTAAAAATGAGCAAGGACAGATGTGTGTGTGTGCATGCATGTGTATGAGTTAAATTGTGGGATCATTGCTACCACCTTCGTAACTGAGTGTCATGCATGAAATACTTTTATTTCCACAAAGTCTATACCTAAGGAATTACCTTGGAAACCCTGGTGGCGTAGTGATTAAGTGCTATGGCTGCTAACCAAAAGGTTGGCAGTTTGAATCCACCAGGTGCTCCTTAGAAGCTCTATGGAGCAGTTCTACTCTGTCCTATAGGGTTGCTATGAGTTGGAATTGACTGGATGACAATGGATTTGCCTTTTTTTTAAGTACCTAAGGAAGACATCTTTGAAAGTAATTACTCTTTTATTCATGCAGGTTGTGGTAGACATTGAAAAGTGTGAAGGAGAAGGTACTCAGAATTCCACCAGCCAGAGGCCAACTTTGGGAAATTTTCATTGTAAAGACAATTACCATAGTAAAAAAACTGTACTTGATTCTTTGAAACCGTATTGTATAAATTAGTAAGTTAGATCCATTTCAGAGTGTAGCTACTCTAAAATCCTTGTAAAAGCAGTGGATGCAGATATACAGATTCTTGTATTGAATTTATGGTTTGAGATGTCCCACTGCTCTGTTTCCCTCTCCACACTGCCCTCAGATTGCTTTTTCTGAAGGCATATTTTTTACTTAGTTCTCATCCATTACTTAGAACCCCGCGGTAGCTCCACACTGCATCCAGGGCAGTGGTTCTCAAAGAGGTAGTGTCCCCATGGGGACATTTAGCTATGTCTGGAGACTTTTTTTTTGTAATGGCATTGAGATGTGCTGTTGGCATCTAGGCCAAGAATGCTGCTAAACACACACACACACACACACACACACACACACTAGACAAATCACGCCACCCCCAACAAAGAATTATCCAGCCCCAAATGTCAGTAGTGGCACTATTGAGAAAACGTGCTCTGGGGTAGAGCCTGAACTCCCAGCTGTTGCTGTAATTTCTGACCTCATCCCTTACCCCTTTCATGCATGCTCCTTATGCAATACCAGGCACCTTTCTGTTTTCAGATCTTCTCACCCCTCTGGGCATTTGATGATGCTATTCTCTCCATTTGGAATACCCTTTCCCCAGAAGTAATTATTCTCTGTGAATTCTATCACTGTGCTTTGTGCATACATCCATTTTTGTAATTACACTGAGCTGCGATTGCTTTAGTTTTTCAATTAAAAAAATATGTATATCTATATTTGCCATTTTAACCATACGGTTCAGTGACTTTAATTATGTTCACTATGTGGTGCAACTATTACTGATATTTATTTCCAGAATTTTTTCATCACCCTGAACAGAAACTCTGTACCTATTAAACATTTACTCCCCAGCCCTCTTCCCCCCAGACCCTAGTAGTCACTGATCTACTTGCTGTCTCTATGCATTTACCGATTTTAGATACCTCATTTAAATGGAGCCATACACTGTTCTTTTGCATCTGGCTTATTTCACTCAGCGTAATGTTTTCAAGGTTAATCCACGTGTTAGCATGTGTTAGGACTTCATTCATTTTTATGGCTGCATAATGGTATTGCATTGTATGTATATACCACATTTTATTTATCCATTTATCCGTTGATGGACAAGTGGGTTATTTCCACTTTTGCTATTGTGAATAATGTTGCAATGAACATTGGTGCACAAGTACAATTTTGAGTCCTTGCTTTCGGTTCTTTTGGGTGATACCCAGGAGTAGAATTGCTAGGTCATATGGTAATTATATCTTTAATTTTTTGAGGACCCACCAAACTTTTCCAAAGCAGCTGCACCATTTTATATTCCCAGTGGTTAAGAGCTACGGCTGCCAATCAAAAGGTCTGCAGTTTGACTCCACCAGACGCTCCTTGGAAACGTTACGGGGCGGTTCCGCTCTGTCCTTTAGGGTTGCCATGAGTCAGAGTCAATTCAACAACCAACAGGTTTGCTTTGGTTTTTTTAATCAGCAGCGCGTGAGGCCTCACCAACACTTGTTATTTTCCTTTGTTTAAATTTTATAATAACGATCCTAATGGATAAGAAGTGGTATCTCGTTGTGGTTTTGATATACATTTTGCTAATGACTGATGATGTTGAGCATCTCTCCATTGCTTATTCACCATTTGTGTATATTCGTTGGAAACATTCAAGTCCTTTACCCATTTTTTTTTTTTTGTGCACTAGGTTGTTTGTCCTCTGAACTTTAGGAGTTCTTTATATTAAGCCCTGATTAGATACAGGATTTTCAAATGTTTTCTTCCACTCTTTAGGTTGTCTTTTCACTTTCTTGGTAAAACCCTCTGATGTACAAAAAATTTTAATTTAGGTGAAGTACAATTTACCTATTCTTTTGTTGCTCATGATTTCCCCGTTGAATGTACTGGGCACCCTTTTCAAAAATTAGTTGGCCGTAGATATATGAGTTTATTTTTGGATGCACAATTCTATTACATTGGTCTACATGTCTGTCCTCATACCACTACCACATTGTAGTTGATTACTGTAGCTTTGTAGTAGGATTTGAAATCAGGAGTTATGTGTCCTCCTCCTTTGTTGATTTTCAAGATTATTTTGGTTATTTGGGGCCCCTTGCAATTCTATATGAATTTAAGGATTGGCTTTTCCATTTCTGAAAAAGAAGGCTGTTGGAATTTTGATATGGATTGCATTGAACCCGTAGGCTGCTTTGGGCAGTACTGACACCTTAACAATATTAAGTCTTTTAATCCATGAACATGGGATATGCTTCCATTTATTTAAGTCTCCTTTACTTTCCTTCAGCAATGTTTTATCGCTTTCAGAGTACAAGTATTTTACCTCCTTGGTTCCATTTATTCCTAGGTATTTTCTTTTAGATGCTGTTAGAAATGGAATTGTCTTAATTTCCTATTCAGATTGCTCATTGCTGGTGTATAGAAACCCAACTGATTTTTTGCATGTTGATCTTGTATCTTGCAACTTCGATGAACTTGTTTATTAGTTCTGGTAGCTTTCTTGTGGAATCTTTGGGTGAAATTACTTTTCTAAATCTGTTTTTCCTACAAGCTTGCGAGTTCAAGATGAGAGCACCATGCCACATGCCTGGCAAATATTTGAGTGAATAAATGAATGCTTTTACTGAGACCAGTACAGAAAAAAGGGCAAATACTGCCTGTGTTGGTACTAGTGGTTCTGCCTGTCTTCAGCAAGCTCCCTTTGCCAGTGGGTGAATCATTCCTGTGGAAGGCACTGTGAACTGGATGCCAGTTCTCCTTGCTGCACCCAATTTTAATGTTACAGAACTCACCTCATTCTTCCTCAGGCATCTTTGCCCTTTAAGGCCCTTATCAGGCATCAGTATCAACTTCCAGGTGAACTTGAGGAAGCAGACAGCCTTAGACACATGAGGAATGGGGAGACAGTGCTTTGTACTCCAGATGTCCAATTGTACAGACGAGGCAATGAGAGATTTTTAGAGAAGTGAAGGGCTAGTTAAAGACACTTGTCTTTTGTCCCTAACTGTATTATATGCTCTCTAAGCCACATTAATATTAATTATGCATATTATAGACCAGTTGTTCTCAACCCTGTCTGCAGATCAGTATCACCTGGCAGCTTCAAAAAATATTGTTACCGTTGTTCAACCCCAGATATTGTGATTTAATTGGCCTTGGGTATATCCTGGGCTGTGGACGTTTTAAGTTTCCCTGTTGATCCTTTTGTGAAACCAATTCTGAGAACTGCTGATATTAGACAATTATGCTGATTGTAGTTATTCATGTTAACATTTCCAAAGTAATTTAATATATGCCTTTTTGGGAATTTAATATTGCTTAACAATTTTATAATTTTAAGTAATAAAGTTAGTACTTAGTAACTTTAGTCAAATTTATAATTGTAAAAATTATAATAAGATAATTTAATAGATAACATTTTGGTAAATGACACTGTATAACCTCAGTTTTTCTTTCCTCTTCCCTCTTGGCCCTGCAGCCTAGATGAATTATCATAGAGATGCAGCCGACCCTTCTTCGTGTTGGAGGAAGTTGGAAGGAAACTGTGTTTTAGATAGTGTGCCATAAAGGGAAACCCTGGTAGTGTAGTGGTTAAGTGCTATGGCTGCTAACCAAAAGGTTGGCAGTTCAAATCTACCAGGCGCTCCTTGGAAACTCTATGGGGCAGTTCTACTCTGTCCTATAGGGTCACTATGAGTCGGAATTGACTTGATGGCAGTAAGTGGTGCCATAAAGACATAAAATTAGAGCTTTCCTCTTGGTTCCCATTTTACCTCTCCTATTTCCAACACCCACATATTCTGAATTCTTTGTAACTAAAATAAAAAGTAGCAAGAGCACCCATGGTCCCAAATAATTCTTTCATGAGCCTCATAGTTACTTTCAGGTTTTTTATTTTATAAAGGCGATCCATTTCTTATGAACGTGCTAGTTAAGAAAGAGAAGTGAAGGGACTTTTGAATCCCTTGTGTTCATCTTCCTTGTGCCCTCCTCTGCTCCTGTCCACCCCACCCCACCCCCCATATGTATGCTTTTTGCTCGCTTGTCAGATGTTTCCAAATATTCCTGAGACCGTGTCTCGGTCCCATGTTAGAATGGCCTTGCCCTCCACTAGTGGTTGGAATGATTTTTGCCGTTATTTTAAATATGAGAGCTAGAAATACAGGCCTCATCCATTCCATGGCACTGCATGTCAAACACCATAATCTCTTTTAAAGCATCAGTTTACACAAAATCAGGACCCAGTGGCTTTTGCACTGAGTATGTAAGCACTGCTGTAGAATAGCTTTTCTCGGCAGAAAGCGGTAGCTTTCAAGAGAGGAATAGAATCATTTTAAGCTGCAGAATTTTAGATTGCTATATACTGTTTCTAAACAGAAATGATAAGGAATGACAGAGTTGCAAGAGATTGGCAAGATAATAGAGATAGTGCAACTCTCCCACTTCTTTTTTTCTATTTAATAAGGCTCAGGGTGATTCTTTAAGCCATTGGTTGATCAATATTTATGGAATGCCCTCCACCCACTTCCCTTCTTGTGCTTGGTGTGGGGAATGAAAGAGTAAATGATTTGCCTGAGGAGACATAGAATTATGGCAGAACAGAACTACACAGCAGTTCTCTGTTTATCTCTTGAGGATATTCATTTAAAAGAAACTTATGGCCTTGATTTTTTTTTATAAGTATATCCTATAATGGATTAAGAGGATAGTCAATAGATGTTTATATCAGACTTAGGAGTTTTAAAGTAATTGATTATGTTTTCTTATAGATGTCGTTTTTTACTTATAGATGTCATATGCTATTAGTAAGCAATACCCTTTAAAATCTAATAGCCATTTGGTTGACAGGTTGGATTTTTAATTTCTAAAAAATAATTATATTTATGGTGGTACAAAAGTGTTTTATGCTTTTTCTGAATTATCTGAGTTTAAGAAAACACTGCAAAGAATGGAGTGTTGTTCCAGTCCTGGTACTGGGCTGTGTGATGTAGGTCCCTTTTACTGAGGTTGTAAATTTTTAGCAAACTTCAAAGCTCGTGAGAAAAAATCCATAACCCATTGCCACTGAGTCAATCCCAACTTGTAGCGATCCTATAGGACAGGGTAGAACTGCCCCATAGGGTATCCAAGGAGCACCTGGTGGATTTGAACTGCTAACGCTTTGGTTAGTAGCCGAACTCTTAACCACTATGCCACCAGGGTTCCCATCAAGAAGCTTAGAGATGATCTTATCTAAGTTCATTTACAGATAAGGAAAGTGAGGCCCAGGGAGGTTATGTTAGTTGCTGAAGTTCTCAGAGCTAGTCAAAAGCCAAACTGCAGACAAGAAGTCAAACTTTTTGACTCCAAGTTCAGTGTATTTTTCCTTCATTGCAGAGTAAAAACTGGAGGCACAGTTGGTTACACACACACACACACACACACACACACACACTCTTTATGATGAGAGTATTTTCAGAGCTGTGGTTTTATTTATTTTGTCTCAGACTAACTTCTCCCGAAAAAGATTTGGCCCAAGAGTTGGAGTGCAAGTAGCTTATTTGAGAGGTGGTCCCAGGAAGCACTGGTAGGGTAGAAGGGAAGTGAGATAAGGAAGGAAACGTAGCCAATATAATATATGCTGATAACCAGATTCCACCGTGGGCAACTGAAGATCCTTCCTGCTGGGGACCTTTTGAAGACTGTAGAACAGGCTTCAGAGATGTCCCATTGGAGGGGTGAGGAACTAGATCACTTATTTACCAACTCCTGAGTCATTGTTTGGGGACTTTCCTGGAGACTTTACTCTGAGCCACTTGTAGTTAAAAAGTTCACAGTCAGTGAGCCTTGGTCTTTGAGGAAGGCCTCTTCAGTGTGCATGAGTACAGAACAGAGCATAGAGGGAATGTGGAGGGGGATATAGTTGGGTTACCAGCAGGTCCAACATACATGTACTCAGAAAGAAATGGAAATGAACTTGTGCTCATACCTACAACTCAGTTCCAACGTTGAAAAACACCTTGTCTTAGCTCTTTGTCATTCTTTCCATCAGTACATCTAGCACTCTAGTATGGGAAGAAATAAGTATTAAAATGATACCCTCTGTTTGCCCCTACAGATCCGTTTCCCACTTTGTCCAGCCCATGCTTATCCTGGAGGCTGGGCTTTAGTTGTATCTCTGGGCTTCCTTACCTTTGACTTCCTGTTGGGTTCAGGCAATGAGAGGCTCTTGAAGGAGATTGGAGGGAGGAGGACAGTGAGGGCAGGGTGTTATTCCTCCAGGTCACCTCCCGCCCTGGTGCTGTGTATTGTCTCTGCCCCTCTCCCAGAAGCCATCGAACCTGTCGGGAGGCCCTGTCCTGCAGCTACAGCTACTACTACTTTTTCTAGCTTCTGGTGGCCTTGTCTTCCTGCACCTTCAGGTCTAGGACACTCACAATCCCAGGTTGGTTTCCCTTAACCCTATCCATATCCTAGTGAATAATCTCTTACTAAACCCCCTCGGTTGCCCCATATGAGTGTTCTGCTTCCTGCTGGGACCCTGCCTGAGGCACCATTGTTGAGGAGTTTTTACTCTAGTTAGGAGTGGGATGAAAACAAACAGTTGGAGATGTTATGAAGAAATAAGGTAATGAAGCATAAATTGCATTTGAGCCCTAAGGGCACTCCGCATGTAGGATGCATTAACCAAAGAAGGAGTACTTATTAAAGAAGACATTTTTGGAGAGGTGCTTTAAGTTGTATATTGGTAATCTGTTTTGTTTTTTTCTCTCTCTCTCTGGGTAGCTCTGTTTAAATAATGAATTGAAAATTAGAATCTGCGTTATTATGACAATGTATGCAGTTAGTTTTAATGTTATCTAACAGTGTCATTTAGTTATAATGTATCTGACAGTATAAGGTAGAATAATATGTAATTCAGAGAAACAGAAGGATGAAATGGATCCATCCATCTAGAAATTTCAGAGATTTGCCTTCTGTATTCTAGTTTTAGACAAGTCAGTCTTTTCCTCTTAATTCCGTATATTTCTCATCTCTCTAATGGGTTATAATCCATTTTTTGAGAGTTTCCTATAAAAGCTGGTGTGAAAGCTATTTTGGGCTGCTTAGAATAAGGCACTATAGCGACAGAAAACACTCATTCAGTACATGTTTACAGAGAGCCCATCGTGATTCAGGCACTTTGCTAAGCGCCGTGGATTCAGAATGAATAGTATTTGATAACTGCCTTCAAGGAAATCACAATGTAGTTGGGGAGATAGATGTTCAAACAAACAATTATGATAAATATTTTAAGTGTCATAGTTACCTTTCAGAGTCTTTTGTGTGCATCTAGATGAGGACATAGCTAAGTCTGTCAAGAAAAGGCAGAGAGGCTGGTGAGTGACAGGTAGTGCTTCCTGGAGCAATGACATTGAGTTGAGTGTTGAAGGACAATAAGGAGCACATCAGAGAGGAAAAGGGGAGAATGGCATGAAAGAAAGTATGGAATTTCCTGGTGGGTTGGATAATCAGTGAAGCATAGGATTTGTCCAGAAATATACTCCAAAGATTTAGGACTATAAATAAAGCAAAACAAACAAAAACATTATCTTTAAGACTCTTTAGACATTTAACAGGAAATGTATTGCTAGACCTCATGCAGTAAATACTCTAAAACACTGAGCACTGCTCCCATTGGGGTCTTCTTTCGGTACATGCTTTTGCTCAAATTTGTGTGTACTTGTGCCAAATTCATTAAGATAGAATTGCCTTGAATTGTGTAAAATACAGAAATATGAATTGTTTGGGAATATAGTGAATTTCCATTCATTTACTAATGGTTATGTTAGCATCCATACTTTAGAGTCACCTGTTGAGTGGAACGTATCTGATACCCCTATCATAAGAGTTCCTTGTGCCTTTTTACTTCTCATCCTTGTAGTAGCTGGACTACTCATTGGTGAAGTCTGTCCTGTCATTACTATAGTTGTAGGACATGGTGAATTTCTGACCGCCACTACTAATTAGGACACTGATGAATAAGAATTCCTCTGCAGAGAAATGAGCATAATGTTGACTATAATACCTAGATATTATAGTCAAATATTTTGTGATTGACGAGAACTGAAACCTCTTAAGCTGGTTCATGTTAAAGGCTGGTTTGTTGTCAAGAAACTGTGGCCTCATCAGTTACAAGGAAAATAACAAAACCCAGCCAGATCTCTTGAAACTAGAGTAGGAAAGCCCAGAGTTAGGCTTATACCCCCTGTCATACAGGGAGCTGCATCTCTGCTTCTCTTGGCATATTTGCTATGTTTTTTCCTTATTGTTCTTTGCTACCTTGCTCTATTTCTGTTTTGCAAAACACTCCAAAACTAATTGGCTTAACACAACCATTTAGGGTCTGTTATGAGTTTATGGGCTGAGTACAACTGGACCTTTCTTCTGCTCTGTGTGGTGTTGGTTAGGGCTGTAGTTATCTGGGGACTCAAATGAACTGGAATGCACAACACAATTCACTCACTTGGCAGGTAGTTGATGCTGGCTGCAGGATGGAGGCTCAGCTAAGATGTCAACTTGAGTACCTCAGTTCCCTTCCACATGGCTCCTGTCTGTATGGGCTTCTTACGGCATGGGGGTTGGGTTCCAAGAGGGAGCCTTCCAAATGTGCAGAAGCAGAATTTGCCAATCCCTTGAAGGTTGGGGCTCAGAAATCCCTGTCCCTGTCCCACTGCGTTGTAATGGTCTAAGAAGCCACAGGACCAGCTTCCAGGAGATAGGATATAGATTTAACCTCTCAGTGGGAAGTGTGACAAATAATTTGCAACTACATTTTTTTTTTCACTCGTGTCCTCCAGCCCCAACTTTTCATGGGAAACTTTTAGTTCAGCTTTGATCACCAGTATCTTCTCTGTGTCTCTTAGTTCACGTGGTCCCGGGAGACACTCATATTGGTTGTTGGTCAAACAGTGGATTGACTAAACTTGGTCCAGTCATCTGTGGCTAAGAGGGCCAAGTATTATGCTACTAAGGATTTTGTTTTTTGGTTTTTTTTTTCAGTACTTTTTGTTGTGCTTTAAGTGAAAGTTTACAAGTCAAGTCAGTCTGTCACATATAAGCTTATATACACCTTACTCCATACTCCCACTTACTCTCCCCCTGATGAGTCAGCCCGCTCCCTCCTTCCAGTCTCTCCTTTCATGACGGTTTTGCCAGTTTCTAACCCTCTCTACCCTCCCATCTCCCCTCCAGACAGGAGATGCCAACACAGTCTCAAGTGTCCACCTGATACAAGCAGCTCACTCTTCATCAGCATCTCTCTCCAACCCATTGTCCAGTCCCTTCCATGTCTGATGAGTTGTCTTCGGAGAATGGTTCCTGTCCTGGGCCAACAGAAGGTTTGGAGACCATGACTGCCAGGATTCTTCTAGTATCAGTCAGACCATTAAGTCTGATCTTTTTATGAGAATTTGGGATCTGCACCCCACTGTTCTCCTGCTCCCTCAGGGGTTCTCTGTTGTGCTCCCTGTCAGGGCAGTCATCGGTTGTGGCCGGGCACCATCTAGTTCTTCTGGTCTCAGGATGATGTAAGTTTCTGGTTCATGTGGCCCTTTCTGTCTCTTGGGCTCATAGTTATCGTGTGACCTTGGTGTTCTTCATTCTCCTTTGATCCAGGTGGGTTGAGACCAAATGATGCATCTTAGATGGCCGCTTGTTAGCATTTAAAACCGCAAATGCCACACATCAAAGTGGGATGCAGAATGTTTTCATAATAGTATTATTTTGCCAATTGACTTAGAAGTCCCCTTAAGCCATAGTCCCCAAACCTCCGCCCGTGCTCCGCTGACCTTCGAAGCAAGCATTCAGCTTATCCTGGAAACTTCTTTGCTTTTGATCCAGTCCAGATGAGCTGACCTTCCATGTATTGAGTATTGTCCTTGCCTTCACCTGAAGTAGTGCTTATCTACTAACTAATCAGTAAATAACCCTTTCCCACCCTCCCTCCCTTCCCAGCTTGTAACCACAAAAGTATGTGTTCTTCTCAGTTTATACTATTTCTCAAGATCTTATAATAGTGGTCTTATACAATATTTGTCCTTTTGCCTCTGACTAATTTCACTCAGCATAATGCCTTCCAGGTTCCCCCATGTTATGAAATGTTTCACAGATTCGTCACTGTTCTTTATCGATGCGTAGTATTCCATTGTGTGAATATACCATAATTTATTTAACTATTCATCTGTTGATGGACACCTTGGTTCCTTCCAGCTTTTTGCTATTGTAAACAGTGCTGCAGTAAACATGGGTGTGCATGTATCTGTTCGTGTAAAGGATCTTATTTCTCTAGGGTATATTCCGAGGAGTGGGATTTCTGGCTTGTATGGTAGTTCTATTTCTAACTTTTTAAGGAAACGCCAGATCGATTTCCAAAGTGGCTATACCATTTTACATTCCCACCAGCAGTGTATAAGAGTTCCAATCTCTCCGCAGCCTCTCCAACATTTATTATTTTGTGTTTTTTGGATTAATGACAGCCTTGTTGGAGTGAGATGGAATCTCATCATAGTTTTAATTTGCATTTCTCTAATGGCTAATAATCGAGAGCATTTTCTCATGTATCTGTTAGCTGCCTGAATATCTTCTTAGTGAAGTGCGTGTTCATATCCTTTGCCCGCTTTTCGATTGGGGTTGTTTGTCTTTTTGTGGTTGAGTTTTAACAGAATCATATAGATTTTAGAGATCAGGCGCTGGTGGGAGATGTCATAGCTGAAAATTTTTTCCCAATTTGTAGGTGGTCTTTTTACTCTTTTGGTGAAGTCTTTAGATGAGCATACGTGCTTGATTTTTAGGAGCTCCCAGTTATCTGGTTTCTCTTCATCATTTTTGGTAATGTTTTGTATTCTGTTTATGCCTTGTATTAGGGCTCCTAAGGTTGTCCCTATTTTTTCTTCCATGATCTTTATCGTTTTAGTCTTTATGTTTAGGTCTTTGATCCACTTGGAGTTAGTTTTTGTGCATGGTGTGAGGTATGGGTCCTGTTTCATTGTTTTGCAAATGGATATCCAGTTATGCCAGCACCATTTGTTGAAAAGACTATCTTTTCCCCAATTAACTGACACAGGGCCTTTGTCAAATATCAGCTGCTCATATGTGGATGGATTTATATCTGGGTTCTCAATTCTGTTCCATTGGTCTATGTGCCTGTTGTTGTACCAGTACCAGGCTGTTTTGACTACTGTGGCTGTATAATATGTTCTAAAAATCAGGTAGAGTGAGGCCTCCGTCTTTCTTCTTCTTTTTTAGTAATGCTTTACTTATCCGGGGCTTCTTTCCCTTCCATATGAAGTTGGTGATTTGTTTCTCCATCACATTAAAAAATGACATTGGAATTTGGATGGGAAGAGCATTGTATGTATAGATGGCTTTTGGTAGAATAGACATTTTTACTATGTTAAGTCTTCCTATCCATGAGCAAGGTATGTTTTTCCACTTATGTAGGTTCTTTTTAGTTTCTTGCACTAGTACTTTGTAGTTTTCTTTGTATAGGTCTTTTACATCTTTGGTAAGATTTATTCCTAAGTATTTTATCTTCTTGGGGGCTACTGTGAATGGTATTGATTTGGTGATTTCCTCTTCGATGTTCTTTTTGTTAACGTACAGGAATCCAAGTGATTTTTGTATGTTTATCTTATAACCTGAGACTCTGCCAAACTCTTCTATTAGTTTCAGTAGTTTTCTGGAGGATTCCTCAGGGTTTTCTGTGTAGAAGATCATGTCATCTGCAAATAGAGATAATTTTACTTTTTCCTTGCCAATCCGGATGCCCTTTATTTCTTTGTCTAGCCTAATTGCTCTGGCTAGGACCTCTAGCACAATGTTGAATAAGAGCGGTGATAAAGGGCATCCTTGTCTGGTTCCCGTTCTCAAGGGAAATGCTTTCAGGCTCTCTCCATTTAGAGTGATGTTGGCTGTTGGCTTTGTATAGATGCCCTTTATTATGTTGAGGAATTTTCCTTCAATTCCTATTTTGCTGAGAGTTTTTATCATGAATGGGTGTTGGACTTTGTCAAATGCCTTTTCTGCATCAATTGGTAAGATCATGTGGTTTTTGTTTTTTGTTTTGTTTATATGGTGGATTACATTAATGATTTTTCTAATATTAAACCAGCCTTGCATACCTGGTATAAATCCCACTTGGTCATGGTGGATTATTTTTTTGATATGTTGTTGAATTCTATTGGCTAGAATTTTGTTGAGGAGTTTTGCATCTAAGTTCATGAGGGATATAGGTCTGTAGTTTTCTTTTTTTGTGGTGTCTTTACCTGGTTTTGGTATCAGGGATATGGTGGCTTCATAGAATAAGTTAGGTAGTATTCCATTATTTTCTATGCTTTGAAATACCTTTAGTAGTAGTGGTGTTAACTCTTCTCTGAAAGTTTGGTAGAACTCTGCAGTGAAGCCGTCCGGGCCAGGGCTTTTTTTTTGTTGGGAGTTTTTTGATTACCTTTTCAATCTCTTCTTTTGTTATGGGTCTGTTTAGTTGTTCTATGGGCTGGGTGGACTTCCGATTGTGTTAATTTAGGTAGGTAGTGTTTTTCCAGGAATTCATCCATTTTTTTCTAGGTTTGCAAATTTGTTAGAGTACAATTTTTTGTAATAACCTGATATGATTCTTTTAATTTCAGTTGGGTCTGTTGTGATATGGCCCATCTTGTTTCTTATCCGGGTTATTTGTTTCCTTTCCTGTATTTCTTTAGTGAGTCTGGCCAGTGGTTTATCAATTTTGTTAATTTTTTCAAAGAACCAGCTTTTGGCTTTGTTAACTCTTTCAATTGTTTTTCTGTTCTCTAATTCATTTAGTTCAGCTCTAATTTTTATTATTTGTTTTCTTCTGGTGCCTGATGAATTCTTTTGTTGCTTGCTTTCTATTGTTCAAGTTGTAGGGACAGTTCTCTGATTTTGGCTCTTTCTTCTTTATGTATGTGTGCATTTATCGATATAAATTGACCTCAAAGCACTGCTTTTGCTGTGTCCTAGAGGTATTGATAGGAAGTGTTTTCATTCTCGTTGCATTCTATGAATTTCTTTATTCCCTCCTTTATGTCTTCTATAACCCAGTCTTTTTTGAGCAGGGTATTGTTCAGTTTCCAAGTATTTGATTTCTTTTCCCTGATTTTTGTGTTATTGATTTCCACTTTTATGGCCTTGTGGTCTGAGAAGATGCTTTGTAATATTTCAATGTTTTGGATTCTGCAAAGGTTTGTTTTATGACCTAATATGTGATCTATTCTAGAGAATGTTCCATGTGCACTAGAAAAAAAAGTATACTTTGCAGCTGTTGGTGGAGTGTTCTATATAAGTCTATGAGGTCAAGTTGGTTGATTTTAGCAGTTAGGTCTTCTGTGTCTCTATTGAGCTTCTTACTGGAAGTCCTGTCCTTCTCCGAAAGTGGTGTGTTGAAGTCACCTACTGTAATTCTGGAGGTGTCTATCTCACTTTTCAATTCTGTTAAAGTTTGTTTTATATATCTTGCAGCCCTGTCTTTGGGTGCATAAATATTTAATATGGTTATATCTTCCTGGTCATTTGTCCCTTTAATCGTTATGTAGTGTCCTTCTTTATCGTTTGTGGTGGATTTAACTTTAAAGTTTGTTTTGTCAGAAATTAGTATTGCTACTCCTGCTCTTTTTTGCTTGTTGTTTGCTTGATATATTTTTTTCCATCCTTTGAGTTTTAGTTTGTTTGTGTCTCTAAGTCTAAGGTGTGTCTCTTGCAGGCAGCATATAGACGGATCATCTTTCTTCATCCAGTCTGAGACTCTCTGTCCCTTTATTGGTGCATTTAGTCCATTTACATTCAGTGTAATTATAGATAAGTATGTGTTTAGTGCTGTCATTCTGATGTCTTTTTGTGTGTGTTGTTGACAATTTCATTTTTCCACTTACTTTATTGTGCTGAGACATTTTTCTTTGTAAATCGTGCGTTCCTCATTTTCACAGTAGTTGAACTTATGTTTGCTGAGTCGTTATGTTTTCCTTGGTTTTTATTTTGAGTTATGGAATTGTTATACCTCTTTGTGGTTACCTTAATATTTACCCCTATTTTTCTAAGTAAAAACCTGACTTGTATTGTCCTATATCGCCTTGTTTTCCTCTCCATATGGCAGTTCTATGCCTCCTGTATTTAGTCCCTCTTTTTGATTATTGTGATCTTTTACATATTGACTTCAATGATTCCCTGTTTTGAGTTTTTTTTCTTTTTAAAATTAATCTTAATTTGTTTTTGTGATTTCCCTATTTGAGTTAATATCAGGATGTTCTGTTCTGTGACCTTGTGTTGTGCTGGTATCTGATATTATTGATTTTCTGACCAAACAATTTCCTTTAGTATCGCTTGTAGCTTTGGTTTGGTTTTTGCAAATTCTCTAAGCTTGTGTTTATCTGTAAATGTTTTAATTTCACCTTCATATTTGAGAGAGAGTTTTGCTGGATATATGATCCTTGGCTGGCAGTTTTTCTCCTTCAGTGCTCTATATATGTCATCCCATTGCCTTCTTGACTACATGGTTTCTGCTGAGTAGTCTGAACTTATTGATTCTCCTTTGTAGGAGACCTTTTTTTTATCCCTGGCTGCTTTTAAAATTTTCTCTTTATCTTTGGTTTTGGCAAGTTTGATGATAATATGTCTTGGTGATTTTCTTTTTGGATCAATCTTATATGGGGTTCGATGAGCCTCTTGGATGGATATCCTTTCATCTTTCATGATGTCAGGGAAGTTTTCTGCCAACAGATCTTCAACTATTCTCTCTGTATTTTCTGTTATCCCTCCCTGTTCTGGAACTCCAATCACACGCAAGTTATTCTTCTTGACAGAGTCCCACATGATGCTTAGGGTTTCTTCATTTTTTTTAATTCTTTTATCTGATTTTTTTTTCAGCTATATTGGTGTCAATTCCCTTATCCTCCAGGTCCCCCAGTCTGCATTCCAATTGCTTGATTCTGCTTCTCTGACTTCCTATCGAGTTGTCTAATTCTGTAATTTTACTGTTAATCTTTTGGATTTCTGAATGCTGTCTTTGTATGGATTCTTGCAGCTTATTAATTTTTCCACTATGTTCTTGAATAATCTTTTTGATTTCTTCAACTGCTTTATCAGTGTGTTCCTTGGCTTTTTCTGTAGATTGCCTTATTTCATTTATGAGGTCATCCCTGATGTCTTGAAGCATCCTGTAAATTAGTTTTTTATATTCTGCATCTGGCAATTTCAGGATTGTATCTTCATTTATGAAAGATTTTGATTCTTTAATTTGGGGAGTTGTAGAAGCAATCATGATCTGCTTCTTTATGTTGTTTGATATTGACTGCTGTCTCCGAGCCATCTATAAGATATTGTAATGATTTATTTTATATTTGCTCCCTGAGTCTTATCCTGTTTTGTTTTCTTTCAATGTATGTGACGGGCTACTAGATTGCACTGTCTTGATTGTTGTAGCCCTTGAATCACTTATGTCCTATTACCAGCTGGTTTGGGCTGTTACCAGATATATAAGCCTAAGAGTCCATTTGCTATTCTTGAGTAGAATCTGATTTTGTGTCACGAAGTGTGTGGGGCAGATTGTCATCTGTCCACCTAGAGAAGTAGTGGTGATAGTTGTGTGCACCAGATTCTAATAGCAGCAGAGGGTCACACTCCAGAGGGGACAGGATGCTGACAGGGTTCCCCCAAGTGCCAGTGAGGTAGGTGTGTCTCTATTCCTAAAGCACTTTGGTGGGTGGGCTCTGCAGGTGTACCTTAGGCACCCAATGCATGTACCTCTACAGATTGGTAGGTGTCACCCTCCTTAGACCCCTAAGGCAGGAGGCTAGGTGGTCTGGGGGGAGCTTCAGCCCTCAGTTCCCTGTTGTGTGTCAGTGAGGGCTCTGTTTAATATGCGGAGATATCAGACGTGGGAAACTTGTCTTTCCAGTAATCCGCTGAAACAGTTACAGTCAGATCTCTATCAGAATTGCCTTTGCATTATAATAGCCACCTTGTTCCCTGTAGGGATGAAAGCCCAAGACCGTGGATCTCATATGCTTGGCTAGAGCTGGTTCTGTATTTTTAGTCCAATTTTGGGAAGTCAGGGAAGGATTTTTGGTCCCTGGGTTTTTTGTAGCTGCTTCTCTCTGGCCAGGAGAATGGGTTAGGAAAAGACCAAAAAAAAAAAAAAAAAAAAGCCACAGAGCACTTCACTCTCTGGCTCAGGAAATTCCAATGTTAATGAAGCCGCCTGGGAAGGAGAGGGGAGGGATCAGATAGATAGGAGAGAGTAGCACCCCAGAATATAGACAAAGTTACTTATCTTGCTTGGTGATGACTGTTTTACCCGAGATTCCCGAGGGGTGTGTAGCCTGTGTGCATTGGCTGGGTCGAGATTGCCCCCGAGGGTCAGGCCCACGTCCTGTGCTTGCGCTGTCTCAGAAGCCGTGATCAGTTCCTCTGCTCCCAGTCCAAAGCCCAGCGCTAAGGTTCCCTGGCTGGGCCACCGCACTCCAGGCTCCAAAACCAGTCACTGCCTCCTGGTGACTTCTCCTCCTGTCAGCTGCGTCGCTGCACTGCCTGCATGCGCTGGCTGGGCTTTGCCCGAGGTCACTTCTGGGGGCCAGGGCTGTGTCCCGTGTTTGCGCCATCTCAGGATTCCGTGCTCAGCTCCCCTGCCCCAGTCCAAAGCCTGGGGCCAAGGTTTTCTGACTGGGACACTGGCTCCAGGCTCTGAAAACAGTCGTTGCTTCCATGTGGTTGCTCGTTCTCAGTCTCTGTCACTCAGGTCAACTCTTTAGATGTGTGTTTGGTGGTCAGGGTTCATAGATTGTCATGTATGTGGTCGATTAACTTGTTTTTCCGAGTCTTTGTTGCAAGAGGGATCCGAGGTAGCATCTACCTAGTCAGCCATCTTGGCCCCGCCTCTAAGGATTTTGTTTGAGGAATGAGCTGGGATGGGTGAAAAGGAACCATAGTCAGAGTAGCCAATTGCAGGTAAGTGGAGAACAAACTCTTGGTGCCTTTGCATTCCTCTGAGGCTAGAGATTACTTTCCTTTCCGTGGTCCACAAAACTCTACCTGGTTTACTTTTTGTCTAACTCTCTTACCTCTTCCTGAGCCATTCTCTCCCTTATTCTCTAGCTTCACTTGATTTTTAAGTTCCTCGTCATTCCTGCCCTTGTGGCCTTCCATGCCCTGAGAGGAAGGCTCTCTTCTTTCTCCCAGCTGTCATTCAAAAGTTAGCTTCTAGCTTACTCTTCAGATCTCAACTCAAATATCACTCCCTCAGGGAAACATGGAACTCTCTGGATTAAGTCCCATCCACTGTAACATCTTCGTTTTCATTATCAGACTAATCACAGTTTGCAATTTTATACCTGTATGACTACTTGATCACCATCTATCTCCCTCTATAAGCTCTAGAAGGCAAAGGAATCCATCTGTCTTCTTTAGTTGCTATTGGCTGTACATGGCTCATGTTAGGCATTGGTAAATATTTGTTGTTTGCATGAGTTAAAAACTGAAGATAGTTGCCCATAGAAGAAAGGATTAAGGGGGGTGAAGTTAAGAGTAGCTCTATTTCATGGAATATAAGGCCATGATTCCTCAGGGAGCTTCCCCCAGTGTTGATGCCTTGTGAGCCACTGAAGTCCTGTCGTTGAGAACATTCTGGTGGAGGATATGTGGCAGTTTCTGAGATGGCAGGAATTACTGCATGGAGAAGGACCATGAGTCCCTGATTAACAGCCAGCTTTTTTCCTTTTTCTTCCATCACCACGTGGCCCAGATCTGCACTCAGAGGCCTCGGCAGCAGCCAAACTTTGTGACCGTGGGGGCTAGAACTGCTCATTCCATTCACGCTTATTCTCCCATGAAGCCAGTATCTTGTTTGACTATAAGCCAAAGATAGACTAGATTGTGATTTGGGATATGATGTGCCTGTGAGCATAATCTCCGTGAGATAACCTTAACTTTAACTTCCTGTCTAAAAAAACAAAGTTATTGGAAGAACCGAAATGGCAGAAGAGAAACTGAGAGATGGAGTGGGAAATAATTAAGACTCTGTTTTGTTCAAGAATTCTAATTTTCCGATATCATTTGGATTCTATGACTTTTCACTTTCCCACTTTCAGAGATTGAGATAAAGAGAAAGGGCAATATTGTTTCAATTAATTTATTTCATGGAAATAATTTAATTCAGTAAATATGTATTGAATACTATCTATGTGTCTCAATGGAGGGTAGAAAAAAAGAAGTTGGTAAATGACCTTGAAATTTACTCCCACCCAGGAAATAAGGTGTACGTGTGACATGAGGTGCTAATGAGAGGGTCAGATAACCAGTAGCCGATTGAACTCATGGCAACCCCACATGTGTTAGAGTAAATTGTGTTCCATAGGGTTTCAATGGCTGATTTTTGGGGAGTGTATTGTCAGGCCTTCCTTCCAAGGTGACTCTGGGTGGACTCGAACCTCTAACCTTCATGTCTGCAGCTGAGTGTGTTAACCATTTGCACCAGCCAGGGATTCCAAGGGTCAGATAGAGAGGGGTATAATAGGACTTAAATGGGGGCTGGAGGAGTCAGGGTCATTTCACAGAGGAGGCAGAATTTAAGCTGAGGCACCATGGAAGGGTAGATTTAGGAAAGGTACAGAAGGGAGACAGAAGAGAGCATTCGAGGTGGTGAAAGTTAAAGTGTGAGGATGAGCAAGAATGTCTGTCGCTCTCCAGAGGTGGTGGAGTGTGCGTGGCGTGGTGGTGCAAGGCCAGAGGGGTGAGGGCTACGGCAGCCGTTGAGTGAGCCCTTGGAGGCAGGGTGGAGGAATTTAATGCTTTGTAAGCAGGAGTGGAAATAGAAATGGAGAGGAAGGAAGGTGCACAAAAGAGCGTCCACCAAAGGAAAAACTGATGGATTTTCATGTCTGGATTCACAGTGGAAAAGACAGAGAAGAGGCAAGGGAATTTTGAAACTGCGTGAATGGAAAATGAGATCTGTAATCACCAATTCCAAAGTTGGGAATGGGTGGACATGCTAACATTGAGTGGACCAGTAGAAGGGAATATCTTAGAAGCAGTGGCAGGTAACTGTGGATCAGCTGAAAGACAAAGACTGGAGATGTAAGGTAGGGCATCACCAGAAGCCGAGGGGCTAAAGAAACTCGGTCGGTGAACACAAATCTGGATTTTTACTGAACATTTTTGGCAGCATTAAAAAAGAAAAAACTCTCCCTTCAAATATTGCCATCCAGTTATCAGAAAATTCTATTGGCTGTCTCTACATTCAAAACATAGCCCAGATAAAACAGTTAGTATACCTTCATCATGACCCTCTGGTCCAGTCACCGTCCACCCCCAGCTGGATTCTGCACTCTCGTTTTAGCTGGTCTCCCTGGCTGATGCCCTCACTGCCTGTAGTATTCTCAGTGCAGCAGCTTGAGTGACCCTTTAAAACAGAATTCAAATCATGCTGCTCTGATCACAGCCTTACAGTGGCTTCCCACCTCATTCAGAGGGTAAGCCAAAGCCCTTACAAGGGCCTCGAAGGCCTGGCATAATCCCCTCCTTGTTATCTCTGGCTTCATCCATTAAAAACTGTGAACAACTTTGTTTACTCTACCCTAGCCATCCTTGCCAACTGCTGTTCCTCACATAGGCTAGGCATGCTCCCCCCAGGGTCTTTGCACATGTTCCCTTTGCTTAGAAAGCTCTCCCTCTCATGTTCATAGGACTTAGTTCCTTACCTCCTCCCAGTGTTGGTCAGTTGGGACTTCCTTGACCCTCCTGTTTAAAATTGTTACTTCCCCTAACTTGTACTTCTTGTCCCCTTTCCCAACATTAGGCCTTTTCCTCCTTAGCCTTCAATTTCTTCTCATATCCCAGACCATTTGCTTAATTGTGTGTTGTCAGTCTGCCTCTCCAGAATGGAAAGTCGATGAGGGCAGAGATTTCTGTATGTTGTTCGCTTCCGTATCCCAGTACCTGGAACAGGGCCAGGTACTCTGTGAACATTTGTTGAGTGAATGAACAAATTCCGTTAGAAGTTTCTTTTTCAGTGGGATTGACTTCCTTGAGGCCAGCTGAAAATGATTTTTATCTTTATATTCAGGCATAGTCAGTGCCCAGTAAATGCTGAATAAGGGAATAGAATCTGAAGTGTAAAATCCTAACCTGTCACCTATCTAGTCCCAGAAAGTTCCATTACTAAATGAAACACTTAAAAAAGTAATCCAAAGGGGGCAGGAGTATGTGGAAGAATGGCTTTGGTTCTTTTAGCTTCAGCCTCCTTTTTGGACTTGGGAATTCACTTAAAGGTTTGGCACTTCTTTCATTATTACTTTGATTATTAATTGGTTGCTATTTAAAAATTTGGCCCCTAAACTCTTAGCTGATGTCTTAGGAGATTATACTATACAGGGTACAGAAATCGCTGGGGCTGAACGTAACTTCTCATGGCCAAGTAAGGAGCGGCTTTGGCAAGAAGCGCAGGGCAGATTTGGTTGTGCTTTGTGGGAGTCCTGGTGGCTGTGGTTCATGGTATCAGGGATTAGCCCGCTGGGCTCCCTTCCGCAAAAGGAATCTTGACTTGGTTACCTTGGTCAGTGCTTTTTATAAATAATGAGAATCAACAACCTTGATAAATTTAACTTTGTAGAGAGGTTAAAGAGAGAAAGGCAAAAACAAAGTGAATAAATAAAGTCTTTATTTGGGACCATTTGCTCGAGAAACCCCCCTGTAGTTCGCTTTTTGTTTTATTTGGTATCACTTTTATCTCTTCCCAGGGGACGCAGATGTCTTTTGAAAGAATGCATGTGGAAAACAGGCTGTAGGAGGTAGAAATGAATTCTTGAAAAGTTTCACAAGGTTCCAGAGAACGGAACTGCCCAGAGAAGCTGGGCAATACCACATCTTAAAGGTCGACGTTTGGGAGAACAAACCACAATGTTCCCTGCCATGACCGATGATGGGCTTGTTGATGACTCAGCTAACTGGCCAGCTTCTTAAAGGAGTACAGACAGCAGGCAAATGTGGCACAAAGAACCTGAAAGACAGCAGCCGCAGATAGCGCCTTCGCTTGACTTTAGGGTTAAAAGGATTCGTAGGAAATTGTTTTGGATTTTTCTAGCTTGTGGAAATACTGTATAGCCCTTGTTTCCAAATATAGTGTGTTGGGGTCAAATGGAAGTTCAAATAATACCAAATCCTGGAGAACAAGGCTGTACACATCCACAGCCCAAGATCATCTATGAGACGTTTCCTAAGGCTACTGATGGTGTCAGTAGGGGGAAAAAAAAAAATTTTTTTTTTTTTTCCCCTGGATGTTTAAATCAATGGAAGAGCTGTTTTCCTAGCTCTGCCTAGAAGTATCAGAGATCTGTGGGGGTTTGGTCTGGGGTCAAGAACCATGTGAGGATGAACACTGGAGACAAAACCTTTTGAAGTTTTAAAATCCCTTCATCCTATTTGCACTCATTTCTCTACTTGTTAAAGAGGACACCTCAGAGGTTAACTGAGATACCGAACTTTGTGACAAACATGAACACGAATGAGAACAAAATATTTCTCCACTAAGTTTTGTGTGAGAAAGCAGGAAATCCGAACCCAGAGAGCCCTAAAGAAAGTCCTTTACTACATCTTTGTTTGCTACGTCAAAGAGGTCACGAGGTCGCATTTATTACATACCACAGTTCTTGGAGTGAATCCTTCAGTCGCAACAAATGAGTTAAAATGTTTCTCTCCAAAAAATAAAAGGATACATATCTTTAGCAGATTTTTCTCTGGTTAGGAAAAAAAAAAAAAAACACTACTGTACCCAATTTTTTTTCCCCCAGTTGTCTTTCATATTTTTGACAAGTGCCCTTACTTCCAAAAATGTGGGTCCACATGAGTCATTATACCAAAAAGAATTAGTTGATGTTCAACCATTTCAAGAGGTGGCATATGATCAGGAACCGATGGTGCTGAAGGAAGAAGTCCAAGCTGCTCTGAAGGCATTGGCGAAAAACAAGGCTCCAGGAATTGATGGGATATCAATTGAGATGTTTCAACAAACAGATGCAGCGCTGGAGGTGCTCACTCGTCTATGTCAAGAAATATGGAAGACAGCTTCCTGGCCAACTGACTGGAAGAAATCCATATTGATGCCCATTCCCAAGAAAGGTGATCCAACCGAATGTGGAAATTATAGAACAATATCATTAATATCACACGCAAGCAAAATTTTGCTGAAAATCATTCAAAAATGGCTGCAGCAGTATAGCAACAGGGAACTGCCAGAAATTCAGGCCGGTTTCAGAAGAGGACGTGGAACCAGGGATATCATTGCTGATGTCAGGTGGATCCTGGCTGAAAGCAGAGAATACCAGAAGCATGTTTACCTGTGTTTTATTGACTCTGCAAAGGCATTCGACTGTGTGGATCATAACAAACTATGGATAACACTGCGAAGAATGGGAATCCCAGAACACTTAATTGTGCTCATGAGGAACCTTTACATAGATCAAGAGGCAGTTGTTCGGACAGAAGAAGGGGATACTGATTGGTTTAAAGTCAGGAAAGGTGTGCGTCAGAGTTGTATTGTTTCACCATACCTCTTTAATCTGTGTGCTGAGCAAATAGTCCGAGAAGCTGGACTCTATGAAGAAGAACGGGGCATCAGGATTGGAGGAGGACCCATTAACAACGTGCGTTATGCAGATGACACAACCTTGCTTGCTGAAGGTGAAGAGGACTTGAAGCACTTACTAATGAATATCAAAGACCACAGCCTTCAGTCTGGATTGCACCTCAACATAAAGAAAACAAAAATCCTCACAACTGAACTAATGAGCAACATCATGATAAACAGAGAAAAGATTGAAGTCGTCAAGGATTTCCTTTTACTTGGATCCACAATCAACAGCCATGGAAGCAGCAGTCAAGAAATCAAAAGACACATTGCATTGGGTAAATCTGCTGCAAAGGACCTCTTTAAAGTGTTGAAGAGCAAAGATGTCACCTTGAAGACTTAAGGTGCTCCTGACCCAAGTCATGGTATTTTCAATCACATCATATGCATGTGAAAGCCAGACAATGAATAAGGAAGACCGAAGAAGAGTTGACGCTTTTGAATTGTGGTGTTGGTGAAGAATATTGAATATACCACGGACTGCCCAAAGAACTAACAAATCTGTCTTGGAAGAAGAGCGGCCAGAATGCTCCTTAGAGGCAAGGATGGCGAAACTGCGTCTTACATACTTTGGACATGTTTTCAGGAGGGATGAGTCCCTGGAGAAGGACATCATGCTTGGCAGAGTACAGGGTCAGCAGAAAAGAGGAAGCCCCTCAACGAGATGGATTGACGTAGTGGCTGCAACAATGGGCTCAAGCATAACGATTGTAAGGATGGCTCAGGACTGGGCAGTGTTTCGTTCTGTTGTGCATAGGGTCGCTATGAGTCGGAACCGACTCAACGGCACCTAAGAACAACACAACTACATGAATTCTAAGTTCATTATGATCACTCTTATCCAGCTGATATGATTATCATAGCTCTTTTTTCCTTGTCTTTTTTCCCCTGTTGTTGCTAGTGCTTGTAATTATCTTTCCTTGAGGGTGGGCTGGGGGGAGGATAGGCCAAGAATATACATGAATCAGTCATGTTGTATTCAATGACATATACTACTTGTTTATTTCTTTTTCCTTCCTTCCGACACTGCCTCCCTCCATCCGTTCCTTCCATACATCCAGCCAGCCATCCACCCACTCATTCAATATTTATTGGTCATCTGCTATGAGCCAGGCACCATGTTAGGCTCTGGACCTAAAGTACGAATAAGCTAACATCCCTCCCATTAACAAGTCTAGACTAGACGATTCACATTTATAGTGGTAAATATGTTAAAATAAGGTAATTAAATGCTATTATATGAGGTTCTTGCAGCCCAGACTTGTGGGTATCCAAGAAGGATTCCAGGACAATGTGCGGGTCTCAGAACTGATACATGAAGGGTGAGTTGAAGTTAGCTGGATGAGCTCTGTGTGTGTTTGGTGTAGTTAAGGGGTTAGGAGGGCTTACCAGCAGAAGAAACTCCATGTGCTAGAGGTGACATTTTATGTGAAGGTTGTGTTTTTTAATTCCTCACAAATTCAGAAATCTTAACAGTTCAAGAACAATTCTGACTAAAGATGGTGGGTATTTCCATTTACCAGCTAATATGGCGCTACGCTATAGGCCCTCTGTATATAGACTTTAGTGTTCTCTTGGCCCAGCCAGCTTAGAAATGACAATTTTTGGAGAATTTTAATGTTTTGGGGGACTTCACATTAATTCAAGAGAATGTGAGATCATACTAATGTTCCTGTGTTGTTTCAATGCTGGATAATTCAACTTTGCTACAATAGGAGGAAACTGGCGAGTTTCAGAGCCCATGGCCCATTGGGTGGAAATAAAAGTAGTTCAGGATGGATAGCGTGTACATGCGGGAGTAGAGTGGAAAGGTGATAATGGGATAAAATGGATAAGGAAGCAGGACCTAGATCATCAAAGGCTTGTAAACCATTATAAGAAGGTGTTAGAGTTTTAACAGTAAAGTTTTAATAATAGAGAAAGTTGAAATTAGACAAAGATTGTTTATGGGTTTCAGATATCTGTGGAACATTCCCTTCATTTCTATGGATAGTTAGACTTTGGTTGTAAACAATATAAGCTTTTATGATGTTAAAATGGTTTTGTTTGTTTGATTTTAAAAGAGTCAGTTAACTATCCTGGAAAAAGAAATAAAACACAGGCCTAACTTGGGAGAATGTTGAGTCGAAGCTCAACCCAGACTTGGAATCTAAGTCTGAGGGAGAATTTGACTAGGAGATCATCTTTAGGGACCTGGTGGTAAAACAGGTTGGGGAAAACATGGATTAGACAAAAAAACTCTTTACTTTGGCACTTTAGTCTTAACAGCACTAGAGGTGTGTGAATCTCTAAGGGAAATTGAAAGTATACAGTGTTACCCCAACTTGCTTCACCACTGAGGGACCTTTGTTCTGAAGATAGCCTTTACCATCTGGCTGAGGTCTAGTATTCCAAGCAATGTGGATCAGTTATTTAGAACCACAATAATACTGTGTAATGAGCAGCCGCAAGACTTCAGTGGCATGTAACAATAAACAATCATTTAGCTTATATGTTTGTGAGGTTCAGCTGACCTTGATCTGAACTTGGCTAATTTCTACTGATCTCACTTATGTTTCAGATATCTGTGGTCAGCTGTGACTTGGTTAAATAGCCCTGGTGGTGCAGTGGTTAAGCTCTCAGCTGCTAACCGTAAGGTTGGCAGTTCGAACCCACCAGCTGGTTCCTCAGGAGAAAGATGTGGCGGTCTGCTTCTTTAAAATTTTACAGCCTTGGAATCCCTGTGTGGCAGTTCTACTCTGTCCTATAGGGTCTCTGTCCTATAGGGTCTACTCTGTCCTGTGAGTCGGAATCAACTTGACAGCAACCGGCAATGGGGTGACTTGGGTAGGTGTCTCTACTGATCTTAGCATGGTTGGTTTGCTCACGTGTCTAGGAGGGGGTTAGTTGGCTCTTGGCTGATCTAGAATGGCCTTAGTAGAAGGACTGGGTGCTTTGGCTCTGCCATACATGTCTCATCCCCAGGTATGCCATACCTAGCATGGTGTCCTGGCCACGGCAGAGGAGTAAGAATGAGAGTGAGTCCAGTTGCACAAGGACTTTCCAAGCATTTGCATTATGTTCGCTAACATCCCACTGGCCACAAGGAGCCATGTGGTGGATCACAGAGCAGAAAGGCACTATGAGGATATGTGACGAAGGGTAAGGATATGGAGTGGGGTGAAAAACCAGGCCATTTTTGCACTCAGACTACCCTAGAACTCAACTTGGGGGTTGCTGGCTAAGATTGTGGTCAACTGAGAACAAAGGAATGAGGTCAGGCCTTATGCCATGGCCACAGACTGTACTTTTAATTCTGATAAGCAATCTTACAAATAGATGTACGGATGGTGTCAAGTTAGAGAGAATGCGTCTAGTTCTACACAGGTCTTTTGTTATCCGGGTATGGAGTCATTCCATTCAGAACTGAAAGGATGGCCTCATCTAGTTCTAGTTGCACCATGTTGAAAATGAGGAAACAGAGGCCCAGAAAGGTTAATGCCTGCTAGAATCCACACAGTTACATAGAAGCAAAGCTTAACCTGGAACCCACATCCTCTCTCAAGCAATCTCAATTTTGATTAACTCAAACAAGTTTTATTGGGGAATGGAGGGACTGAAACATATTCCCTAACCTTCATGCATGCACAAATCACATTCTTCCTGGAGGGACTGTAATATAAATAATTTTAAAATAGGAAAATTAGACAGGAGTCCTGCCTGACTCAGTACCTTTGGAAGGGCAAAGTCTAAGGATCATTAAGTCTCAAGTGGCTACTGAATACTGGGAGTGCAGATTCTTGTTAATATATTTTTATTTTCAGAGTTTTTCTTTCCTCCACCCTCCCCACCCCAAGAATTTCTGCTGTATCAGAGAAGTCAGCAGAGGACGTCTGAAGAGAGGAAAGAATTTATGTCCTTGCTCTTACTTTGTCAAACAGCAGATAAAATTGTGGAGGCAGAATCGGAGCTACGGTAACACCTAATTTAGCCACCAGGGATGGGGAACAATTTCTTCTACACAAGTGAAATGTTCAGCTAATGAAACCGATTTAAGCACTATCAAATAAACTAGCTGTTTTTATGATGGAAATACTTCCGAAATGTTCTATCTCTTTCCCCAATTTACTGAACAGAGGATAATTGGAACTTCCCAGCCTGGTCTTTTAGACATCAGTTATTAAACTATGCAGTATTGTAGTACCATGTACCTTGTAAAGAGTCCTATAAATGTAGCAAGGCACATTCCTTTTGTTCTTGTTTGCCTAGGCGCTGTAGGAGTATATAAGGCTACTTACCATTAAACTAAATTGCTCCACACAGATATGGCTTTTTAATTCTTATATTTTGTTTTCAGAGTTGGTCTCTATACTTCTTCATTGTCGGTTGATCCTCTGTGTTTTCAGTCTGCCCAGATACAGACTGGTTCATAGATGCATTCCGTGACCTTCTCCTGCTCTGCTGTGTGTTGAAAGGAACTGCATTTCCCAGGCTCCCTTGCCCTCTGGTGTCCAGGTAGATTTGGCCAGTGTGATGCACCGGTGGACGACTGGAGGGCAGGAGGAGGGGAAGCCCAGGACATCTTTGCTTTTTGCTTCTCTTTGCTTTGCTTGGTATCTCCAGGAGCAGCTGTGTCTTTTCCATGGCTTCTGCTCCCACCAGACTTCCCCTTCCTCCATCTTCCCCTCCTGCCAGGCAGCCTCTCTACTCTGTTTCTGGTCCCTGCCTGTTGGCCTCAGCCTCTAAGCTCTAATAACACTACTTTCTCGCATTGTCCCTCAGTCTTGGGCAAGCTAGCAGCTCACTTCAGTTGCTAATCTCTCGGCTGCCTCACTGTTTCTTCTGTGGACTCTCAAGACAGTCCATCATCTCTGTAACCAGTCCCTTGGTTTGAAAGACCTAGAGTAGTTTGTTTTCTCATTAACTTTGATAGTTAATTGAGGTTGTGTTCTCTTCCAACTGTTACCCATTGCCATCTAGTTGATGCCAACTCATGGTGACCCCATCTGTGTCAGAGTAGAACTGTGCTCCATAGAGGTTTCAATGACTGATTTTTTGGCAATAGATTGCCAGGCCTTTCTTCTGAGGCACCTATGGCAGCACTTCAACCTACATCCTTTTGGTTAACGCTCGAGTGTTTTCATTGTTTGCACCACGCAGGGACTCCTTGCAACTCTTACTCCCCTTCTAATTTGCTTTTTGCATTTGGCTATGTTGACAGGTCAGGTTACCCAGTTTATTTTATTTGACAAAAATGGAGACTCGACTCAACAGTAGAGTAGAGTGATTTAGAGCTTGGGTTCTACAGTCAGAATGCTTGGGTTCCAGTCCCAGTTACACCACATATTAGCTGTGTGACTATGGCAAAGTTTCTTAACCTCTCTGAGACTCCTTTTCCATCTTAAAAAAAAAAAAAAATGACAGTAATTATAATACCCCTGATGTCTCAATTTAGGTTTCCCTGGAAGTTGAGTCCAAGATGAGCTTAGTGTGCAAAGGTGTATCATGGAGTACTCTTGAGATCCACATCTGTGGGAGGGAAAGGAAGGCTTCAGGACTGGAGAAAGGGAGACAGTGATCTGCCTTGCAGTCTTACCAGAAGGCTCAGTCAACCCCACAGGGAGCTCTGAAGCAGGCTGGGCCTTTATGCCTGAGTCTGACCATCATGGAGATGGCTGTCACAGGAAGAGGGCTTGACCTTGAGTGAACCAGCTCTCTCCAGATGCCGGCCATTTGCCAGCAGTACTTGGAGCAGCTGGGAAATAAGGTCTTCAGTCCGGAAGTGTGGGATCTGGGCAATGAACCACAGTGCCTATGTTGTATCTTCAGGTGTGTAGTTGTGAAAGATAAATGAGGTAATTCATGAACGTGCCATACTCAGTGGTGAATGGTTAATAGATACTGGTCATCATTACTGAGGAGCCCTGGCAGCACAGCGATTAAGAGCTTGGCTGCTAACCAAAAGGTCGCCGTTTGACTCCACCAGCTGCTCCTTGGAAACTGTATGGGGCAGTTCTGCTCTGTCCTATATATAGAGTTACTATGAGTTGAAATCGACTCGACAGCAACGGATTTGGCTACACTTTATCATTATTAGTGAATTAAATGTAGAAGTACCAGTATATGGACTCTATGATGTCTAGTTTAGCTCTTCAGAGAATTTTTTCTGACATTCTGCCCATAATCCTCTCTCAGAGAGCTGAGGAAAAACAGCAAATGTCTGTGGGTAAATCAGGCTCTATGTCTTCTATAATCACTATTAAACACTTTTGTACTTGGCGTCATCGTTAAAGTGATACCTTCAAATATTGCTTACCTTAAGTTCCTATATCCTTGTTCCCCAAGGTACTCAAGGTATTTAGCATTACATCTGTACAAATTAATATTTCTTGTTGTTGTTAGCTGCCGTTTGCATTGGCCCCTTGACTCATGGTGATCCCATGCGCAATGAAATGAAACACTGCCTGGTCCTGTGCCATGCTCATGATTGGTTGTGGATCAAACTTTTGTGATCCATAGGGTTCTCACTGACTGATTTTCAAAAGTCAGATCACCAGGCCTTTCTTCCTAGTCTTTCTTAGTCTGGAAGCTCCACTGAAACTTATTCAGCATCATAACAACACGTAAGCCTCCACTGACGGACGAGTGCTGGCTGCATGTGAGGTACATTGGCTAGGAATCAAACTTAGGTCTCCGTCGTGGAAAGCAAGAACCCTACCACAGAACCATCACTGCCTCCTACAAACTAATATAGCTCCCATTGTTTGAGTACTTATATAGCCACAGTGTTAAACGTGCATTGCCTCACCACTCCTCAGGACCATCCTCTAAGGTGCTGAAATTCCCATTTTATAATAAGATCTTTGGCTTTCAGAAAGGCTAAGTGAACAGCCCAAAGTCACCCAGCCAAGTGAGAGAGAAGTTCTCCCACGGGTCCATGAGACTCAGGGCTTTCAACTGGTTCTAAGTGGTTCCGTCATGGCAGAGAGAAACAAGGCAGAGCTTGAAGAACCAGTTCTAAGCTGTTTATCATGGCCAAAGGAAACCAGGGCAGCGTACTCATTTGTGTGTAGCAATCAAATATCTTGGGCGTGTGATTTTGACCAGGGTAGGGTCACTATGAGTTGGAATTAACTTGATGGCAAGGGATTTGGTTTTTTTGGTTCAGGAAACAGGTAGCTCTATCCTGCTTAAAGATGGTGGCAGAGGGTGCTGCTTTGAATGTGTGTTCCCAGTGATTCAGAGGGCAGGACTGTGGAGAGTGACACGCATTCAAAGCAGCATGATGGGCAGTGCTGCCTGTTTCCTAACCAAACCCAAATCCGTTACCATGGAGTCCATTCTGACTCATAAAGACCCTATAGGACAGAGTAGAATTGCACAGTAGGGTTTCCAAGGAGCGGCTGGAGGATTTGAACAACCGACCTTTTGGTTAGCAGCCAAATGCTTAACCACAGTGCCACCTGGGCTCCCACCTGTTTCCTACTGAGGTCAAAGTCCCGCTCAAGACATTTGGTTGCTATGCTAAGCAGCCCAGGTTTCCTTAGGCCATGACTGAGCTGCTTAGAACCAGTTCGAAGCCCTGGTCAGACTCACTGTGAGGCTGTGTTTTTAACTGCTCATTTTAATGATTTAAACAGCAGTAGGGGAAACCTTCTCTCCTGAAAATAACTCTAGCAAAGTGTAGGTGTTGTTTTGGTAGAAACATTTCAGCTGCTGCCATAAAAATCTTCCCCCAAATGGCTTTGTGAGAGTGAAGCTGTGCAGACTCGGCTTGTGTTTATGATCTGAGCCGTATGGCTCAGCCACAACACAAGTGATTTGTTTTCCTGCCCATCTCTGGTGAGGTGATGTAATTTCTGGATTTCCCTGAGCAAAAAGTCTAAATAAATAAATTTCTTTATAACTGGATGTTTAAAGAGTAGCTATGAGGAAAAGTCAAAATAGGAAACCAGGTACATTTTCATTTGCTGAGTGATGGAGTAAGGGCAGGAATAGGGGTATAGACAGGATTCGCTCACCTTTTTCTTGTCTCTTTTTTTTTTTTTATTGTACTTCAGATGAAGGTTAATAGAAAAAACTAGTTTCTCATTTAACAGTTAGTACACGTATTGTTTTATGACATTGATTAACAGCCCCATGACATGTCAGCACTCTCCATTCTTAACCTTAGGTTGCCTATTACCAGCTTTCCTGCCCCCTCCTGCCTTCTAGTCCTTGCCCCTGTGCTGATGTGCCCCTTTAGTCTTGTTTTGTTTTATGGGCTTGTCTAATGTTTGGCTAAAGGGTGAACCTCAGGAGTGACTTCGTTTTGGAGCTAAAATGGTGTCCGGGGCCATACTCCCCAGGGTTTCTCCAGTCTCTGTCAGGCCAGTGAGTCTCACTCACCATTTTCTCTTCCAAATAGTTGACTCTCTGCTCTTCATCAGGAAACTATTATCATAATTCACTAAAGCACCCCCAAGCAATAGACAAGCTACAGATTTTATGTGGGTGTTCATTTCTGTTTTGGGCATACAGTGCAAACCAGGTCAGTATTTTATATCTAAATAAAACTAAAGGCAGCTTTTCTACAGAAGGGAAAATAATTTTTCTCAAAATCTGGTATGTGTTACTGACAAGAAGTCTAGAGAGCTCCAAGATCAGGGTTTCCTAAAAGTGTGTTCCGAGGAACACTATTCTTTGATATATCAGTTAGGGTTAGTTTTGGCTATTTATAACAGAAAATTGCAGAATAAACAGTGACTTAAACAAGATGGAAGTTCGTGGAGAAGAAGTTCAGAGCTACGTACTCTGTGACTTCATGGCATCAGCAAGAGCTCAAGGATCCAATTGATCTGCCCAACCAGGTGAATGTGGTTGGTATGTCTTGCCCTGTTTTAGCTATCTAGTGCTGCTATGACATATACCACAAATGGGTGGCTTTAACAAACAGAAGTTTACTTTCTCACAGTTGAGGAGGCTAGAAGTCTGAAATCAGGACGCTGGCTCTAGGGGGAGGCTTTTTTCTCTCTGTTGGCTCTGGAGGAAGGTTCTTGCTTCTTTGAGCTTCTGCTCCTGGGTGATCTTCATGTGGCTTGGCATGTGTCTGCCTCTGTTTCCGCCTCTCTCACTTGCTTGTTTAATCACTTATATATCTCAAAAGGAACCCTGGTGGCACAATGATTAACAGCTCGGCTGCTAGCCAAAAGGTTGGCAGTTCAAATCTCCCAGCCATTCCTTGGAAACTCTATGGGGCAGTTCTACTCTGTCCTGTAAGTCAGAATCAACTGAATGTCAAAGAGTTTGGTTTTTTATTTTTGTAGTATCTCCAAAGAGATTGACTTAAAACATACCCTACACTAATCATGTCTCATTAACATAACAAAGAAAACCCATTCCCAAATGGGATTATAACTACAGATATAGGGTCTGGAGTTTACAACACACATTTTTGGGGGGTGCAGTTCAATCCATAACATACCCTCATCATCTTCACAGTCTTCATTGGGCAGATGTGCGTTGTGAATGGGCAGAGCCCCCTCATGTGCTTGACTCCGACCGCCTTTACTAGAGGAACATCTCACAGAAATTTGTTTGGAGAAGCACACTTTCTTCATGTCATTCAACAAATATTGGTCAACTACCATGGGCCATGCGCTGTGCCAGGGCTCAGCAGAACCTAGGAACTAGAACAACATTTCCCAAACTTATTTCACCACCTTCTTTTTCCTTTTTTTTAATCTCATGTAAAGCCTATAACACCTTAAGAAATGAGTGTTTTAAGGAGCCTAGTTCCTTAAGGAGATGCTCATCAGTAGGGGAGACCTAGCATGGCCAGCATAGGGATTGAAAGAGAAAGTGTCTGTATCAGGTAGATATTGCTGCTTAAAAGTTGTTGTTAGGTGCCCGTTGAGTCAATTCCGACTCATAGCAAACCTGTAGGGCAGAGGAGAGCTGCCCTGTAGGGTTTTCTAGGCTGTATCCTTAATGGGAGCAAATTGCCAGGTCTTTTCTCCCTCAGAGTGACTGACGGGTTATAACTGTTGACCTCTCGCTGAGCAGCTGAGCCCTTAACCACTATGCTCCCTGTTGCTAGGGGGAGAAAAAGAAAAAAACAAAACAAACAAAAAAACCCCTCAGAGCTTAATGCCTTCAGACATTAAGATTTTATTGTTGTTTACAAGTCTATGAGTTGGCGGATGGTTTTGGTGGCCTTGGCCAGGCTCACTCCGACCACATCTGTGGTCAATTGTGCGTTGGGAGATGGCTCTGCTTATCTTGGCTGGGCTTTCTCACTCGTTTCAGTGTGGCTGGGAGCTGGTCTTGGATGACATTAGTTGGGACACAGAGATCTTCTCTCCTCCTACAGACTAGCCCAGGCTTCTCATGGTGGTTGCAGGGCCCAAGAGAAAGCAAAAGTACATGAGACACCTTGAGGCCAAGGCAGCCTCACTCCTGCCAAAGCAAGTCGCAAGTCAGCCTAGATTCAAGTTGGGCATATAGACTCAACCCTTTGCTGAAGGGAGCTGCGAAAGTCACGATGCAAAGGGTGTGGACAGAGGAAGAGATTGAGAATCGGGTTGCTTTTGCAGTCCATCCACCGCAGTGTCCCATGGAGGGAAAGTTTAATTTGCCCTGATGCCTGATCCTTTCTGTATTATTTCTCCTCTCTTTTCACCCTTCCTTCCCTCTCCGCACCCAGCCAGAATTCCAATTCATTGACCCTGATGGCAGTCACGCTGATGGAATTAAAAAAGTTGTGTTTACCTGCCTCAGTGTATTTGAATCCCCAAAGCACAGTGAAATCACCAGCTGGTGAATAAACTTTTAAGTAAGTGGGCCTCCCAATAGCACTTGTTATTCTTTGGGACAGCAATATTTTTTCCATTTCCCTTGTACTCTGTAACGAAACTGCCAGAGATAAGACACAACATTAACACAACCTAATAAACTACAGCTAAATGGTACACAGTTAGTCTTCCTTTGTCAAGAGCCTCCCAAACACATAAGACTAATGAAAACAATATCTGCAAGATGTCATGAATAAGGAGAGTGGTTTGAGCCAGCTGGTAGCAAATGTCGTCAATGGAAACTCTCTGTTTCTGGAACTATTCCCCTTATCTCAGTCTCTTACATTTTTCTGTTCATATGTGCTCTGGGATGTCAGAATAAGTTGTCAACACTTAAAAAAATTATAAACATCACTGTTGTTGTTAGCTGTCATTCAGTCAGCCCTCCACTCATGATGACCCTACCCTACACACCACGGAATGAAATGCTGCCTGGTCCTGTGCCATTCCTAGGATGGTTGCCGACTGGACTGTTGTGATTCATAGGATTTTCACTGACTGATTTTCAGAAGTAAATCTTCAGGCCTTTCTTTCTTGTCTGTCTTAGTCTGGAAGCTCTGCTGAAACCTGTTTAGAATCATAGCAACGTGCTGTGCAAGACATGCATTGGTTGGGGATCAAACCCAGGTCTCCCGTGTGGAAGGTGAGAATTCTCCTAGCGAGCCACCAGTGTCACCCTCTGCTTGTCATTAGGAGACTTTCCCTGTATGTTTTCAGGACCCCTTCGGTCATCTGCCATGGGTGCCTTTGTTCTCAATCTTCAGTTCGTTTCAGGTGGTGCAGAGGGGCAGACCTGATGTTACAGCTTGGCTCCATGGCTGACAAACTCTGTCACTTTGGGCATGTTATATGACTCTCTGAAATGTGCTGACTCCTCATCTATAAAATGGGCATATGGTAATGCCTATCTTGGTGTATTCAATAAGCCATTTAAAGGCCATATATGACCATTACTAGAAATAACAAACACTGACATGGCATTAACCACATGCTAGATATGGTTCTCCACAGCCCTGCAAGGTATTATGATCCTATTCTTAGGTGATGGAGCTGGGCTACAGAGAGGTTAAGTAACATGCCATAGTCCCACAGACCCGAGGTTTGCACCCAGGTAGCCTGGTGTCGAGAGTTCTATGTCATAGCCACACTGAAGAGCTGCCACTGTAGGTGTGAATACATGATCATTTAAAAAATGAGAGAAGGGCCTGTTTTTGACAGAACCGAGAGGGGTAGGAGTAATGACTTGGGTTTTAAAAATTAACTCTAGACTCTGAGTACATGGCCTGTGTTGGCAATTTACATAGCTATTGCTTATGCCTGCGTTTGACATTCAAACGCAATCAGACTGTATTACCTGTTCTTTGAGGGATTACCGGGCTCTGCACATCTTGAAGGTTACATTTGCAATCAGCGTTACTTTTGTTGTTAACCATTTTCCTTCACATGAATTACAGAGTTACTTCTTTTTTGTTGTCTCTTCCTCTTTCCTTTTTTTGTTTTCTTTTTTCCTAGTTGGTTTCTGTTACTGTTGTTAGCTGCCTTGAAATAGATTTTCGACTTATAGTGAGCCTATATGACAGAGTAGAACTGCCCCATAGGAATTTCTAGGCTATAATCATTATGGGAAGGAGTCCTGTTTGGCGCAGTAGTTAAAGCACTCGGCTGCTCACCAAAAGGTCAGCAGTTCGAATTCACCAGCCACTCTGTGGGAGAAAGATGTGGCAGTCTGCTTCAGTGAAGATTTAAAGCCTTGGAAACCCTATGGGGCAGCTCTCTTCTGACCTACAGGATTGCTATGAGTTGGAATCAACTTGACAGCAGTGGGTTTGGCTTCAGTTTGGAGTCTTTACGGGAGCAGATCACCAGGTCTTCCTCCCGTGGAGCCGCTGGGTGGGTTCAAACCACCAACCTTTCAGTTAGTAGCCGAGTGCTTAACCGTTGTGCCCTTCGGTCTCCTTAGTTGTGTTCTAGTGGAGATGATATCTTGTGAGACTGGACTGGTCAGCCCGTGTTTATTCTTCAAGATGGTGTATTAGCCCAAAGAGTCTGAGCGCAGAGTTCAGCTGAACACATGGATGGCTAATCCCTCACCACCATCCGGTGTTCCTCCTCTGCCCTTCCTTTTTTCAGTCCAAAACACTCATTGAACTGGGTGAAGCCAAGAAGGCACAAGGTGTTAACGTGGAGTGACTTTCCCACGTTTTAGGATTCGTTCAAGGGTGTCAGATTAAACTACATGACCAAATGGAGGAATTCTCCAGGAAGCCAAAGATAGAAAAATCATATAAAGGAAAAGATAAACTAGAGATGCCCGTTTGTCTTTTATATTCAACCAGAGTTTTAAAAAGTCATTGCATGTGAAGCGGCTGTATTTTTTTGTTGTTGTTGTTAAAAAAAAATCCATTTACATGCATCAGGGAGAATGTTAAAATGTTGGAGGAAGCACGTGCCTGGTTGTAAGTGCATTTTGGTTGGTATCCTGTGGGTAAGGAATGGCAAGCTCATTTTTAACTCTCAAGAAGTAAAATATTGAGACCTTTAAATAGGGAGGGAAGGCAACTATAATATGGAATTAAGACAGTGCACTTGATTTTCTGCTTCCTGGGTTTAAAATACTCCTCCATCAGCTGCATTTCAAATAAGAAAACAAAAGGAGCTCAGGCGCACAAGAGCCTGTGAAGAAGGCTCCTTACCTTACGTGTCATTCACATGCTAGAACATTGGGTTTCAATATATAATTATTTACCTCGGTATATTTATAAAATACTAGTAATTTTATAAGAGCTTGGCTGCTAACCAAAAGGTCAGCAATTCGAATCCACCAGCCATTCCTTGGAAACCCTATGGGGCAGTTATGTTTTGTCCTGTAGAATCTCTATAAGTCTAAATTGACTCGGCAGCACCCAACAACAACAGTAATTTTACCAATAATAACTAATTTATGATGAATTCAAGCTATATGCTGAGTAACATGTTAGTGCTTTATCTGTAATAACCCATTTACCCTCACATTAAACCTTTGAAGTAGGTATAATCATCATCCCTATTTTACAAGTGAGGGCACTGAGGAACAGAGATCTTAAGTGATTTGCCTAAAGCCACACAGCAAGGAAGTTGCAAACCTAGTATTCAAACCCCAGTTGTTTTAAGCACTGGATTACAAGTATTTTAGAACAGTGTTTCCAAGTAGCAGCCATTCAGATGCTACCTTAATGTGTTTTGTCATGATTATATTCCACTTCTATTATTATTTACCAACTCTTTTTTACTTTTTTTGTCACAAATAAAAAATATTTAAGAAGGAAACCTTAATTCACTTCTTTAAATGGAAAATGACTTCACGTGCTACAAATAGTAGATGTCCATAAAAACTAAAAAATGAAAACCGAACAATGTTATTTAATCCAGCATAGATGCCACAGCCTGCCAAAAACCCTGAGTCAGAGAGCTTCCCTCTTTTTATTGAGGCAGAGGCAGAGAGAACAGAGAGAGAGAGAAATATTGAGATTAGCAGGGGATAGAGTAGGCTTAAAGAAATGCTTGCCCAAAGTGGAGATTCTCTTTGTTGTAATCAGAAGGCTCGCAAGAGAAGTCAGACCTTCCCGTGGAGGATGCTGTGTGACCCCAGACTGAGTCTGCAAACCCCTAAAACCATCTTGTATTTCCCTAGTGATACTGGCCCCTGACTCGGGGAATCACTGTTCTAAAGTATGAAGATTTTGTGCTAGTCTTGAGAATTCTCTTAGGGAAAGTGAAGCACAGTTTAAATGATTTCAGCCTGTATTAGTTCAGCCAATCCAAGTACAGCTGTTGTCAGAAATATTAACCCTAAATTCATTCACTCGTTCATCTAGTTTTTAGAAGACCCTTTCAGATTGCTCCGTGGAATGTCTGTGGACTGTGGGTGGTTTTTACCCAAGTTATTCTCTAAGAAGGTGTAATTTCTCCCTGAATTTTAAATCATGCTAGTTAGATACCAAAACAAACAGACAAAAAAACCCCAAATCTGTTGCCGTTAAGCTGATTCCGACTCATAGCAACACTATAGGACGGAGTAGAACTGCCCCATACGGTTTCTAAGGAGCGGCTGGTGGATTCAAACTGCCATCCTTAATGGTTGCCAGTCGAGCTCTTAACCACTGTGCCACCAGGGTTCCAAGCTAGTTAGATAATGTCCTTGAACTAAGCCTTGCTTTATCCTTGGACAGGTATGTAGGTAGGTATTTAGCATTAGGCCTCTTTTGAATGTATGTTGGAGACCTTTGGGAGTAGTGTTTCTTTCTTTGTTACAAAAATGACACTATTTCCATATGTATAAGAACTGTGAAGTCCTCTTTATGCAAGTGACGTTGTTTTCTGCAACTCCACACTGCCCAGTTATGAACTGCGTGCTATTTTCATTAAAAAAAAAAAAAAACCCAGTGCCGTCAGGTCGATTCCAACTTATAGCGACCCTATAGGACAGAGTAGAACTGCCCCATAGAGTTTCCAAGGAGCGCCTGGTGGATTCGAACTGCTAACCCTTTGGTTAACAGCTGTGGCACTTAACCACCATGCCACCAGGGTTTCTGCTGTTTTCATATGCGTGAATAATTAATATAGCATAATTAATACGGGATAATTAATATGGGATTATTATTGATTTGTGGTGAGAGAAGTAAAAGATGCCTTTTCATCTCCCATTTTAAAATAAACAGTGAGGAACTATGAGGAAAGTATGTTTTCATCTGATGAGAGGGACCTTCTTTTTAATTCATAGCCCCCTGGCAAACCAATTCCTGGACATAATTAGGATTCGTCAATGCGAACAATAAATTCATCTGCATCTGAAGGTTTTACTGATTATCTGATCACATCATGTCCATATATTCTGATTACGTTTTTTTCTGATGTCTTTTACATTATATGAATTCTTAATCAAGATGATTGTATTAGCAATGCCTCTTTTATACCCTGGGAGCCCTGGAATGGAGAGAGCCCAGCTTGACAGAATTTTTTAGGGACCTAGAAATGGTAAATGAAAACTGATTTCATTTTGTTTTCTGTTTCTACTTTCTAAAAAAATAGTTGTTTTTTTTTTTTTTTTGCAAAGACGTGGCAAGATCTTAAACATGGCAATACATGGCTGATGAAATATTACAATTATCTATTGTTTAGTGTGCTGGTGAGCTTCAGGAATCTTCTGAAAGGCTTTTTTTTTTTTAATGTGGTAAGTATATATATGTATATAAAAATTTTTTATACATATAAAATCGTTTGTCATTTCAGAATTACCATTATTCATGACTAAATTTTCCTGTCACCTTTAACTGAAGCTCCACATCTGCCTTTATTAGTCTATGAAATATTTAACTGAAGCAGCAAGTCGAGCTTTTCCCCTCCCTCCCACCAGCCCCTGGTAGCCACTAACAAACTTTACTATCTAGTCACTTGCCTATCCTAGAAATTTCGTATAAATGGAATCATATGTTACTGGTTCTGACAGACTTTTAGTCCTATTTAGCTACACCTGTTAGGGAGATGGACACGTAGTGGAAAGAGATGAACAACGACCGTCCACACTAAAGTTGCCTTGGGATCTGTGCCTCCAAGGGGCCACTGTTCCATTCCAGCCAGGGAAGCGTGGTGAGCAGGACTGGCTGAGGTTAGGTGGCATAACAGAGACTATATTTATAGGTTTCGACTGCTGGTGCCTGGTGGACTTTATCTGCTTAGCAGAGAACTGTGGCCAGAGGTCTCCAACAGTTTTGCTTTGCCTTGTTTAGATGGAGCATCTAGTTAGTTGTCTTCCTCTGCCCTGGGCTAGGGTTCAGAAACCAGAACTAGCTCTGGGTGTGTGTCCTGGATTTGGGAGTGATATTAGAGAAGGCCAGAGTCCTTAGGTCCACAAGGGCATAGACCATGTCTGTTTACTCGCCAGTGTACACTAGACGTCTGAGATAGTGCTGGGCACATGAGGGGGATTCAGTAAAGATGTGTTAAATGAATGAGGGGACAGAGCTAAACTGGGCATTTGATATTTTCAGCATTTTATAAATTTTTACTAGGTGATAGGAAACCACAACAAAACTCGTGTGTGTGTATCTGTGTGCATGTTTTTCTGCATGTGTGTGTGCACACGGACAAACAGACGTGTTTATAACTTCCTTAAGAAATAGAATCAATTTCAGTTTTTGTGACTCAGAAAGAATACAGAGTTATCTTGGAGTGAGTGGCTGTTTGCCCGGGATAACAGTTTCCTTGATTGAAAAAGACAGTCACAGGCTTTTATAGAGACCGAGACAGAGGTGCCCATGATCTCTGCTCCTTTCCTTTTTGTCTCTGTGCAAAAAAAAAAAAAAAAAACAGAAGAGAGAGCCTGAAAGGGCTTAGAATAGAGATAAGCCATGTGGAAAACAGTTTTCTTCCAGACTTTAGGTCTCGAGGATTAGTAGAACATACTAGGAAATAAGGTTCTTTCTCTTGGGAAATTACTAGTACTGGCAGCTTGAAATAGCATGAAAAGGGTTTTTCGTAGTACCAGGTCTTCAGAAAGTTTTCTAGAGAGGTGAGGAAGGGCCCAGGTAGAGTGAAAGCAGAAAAAAAGCCAGCGTTCCATTAGCAAGTAATTAAAAGAATGATATCGGGAGCAAAAAGGAAGCTGTGCTTAGCACCTCAACCAAAAATAAGCTATGAGTCTTAGCACCTACTACGTGTTAAAACCAAACACCCACTGCCCATTAAGTTGATTCTGGCTCATAGCGACCCTATAGAACAGAGTAGAACTGCCCCATAGAGTTTCCAAGGAGCGCCTGGTGGATTTGAACTGCCAACCTCTTGGTTACCAACTGTAGTACTTAACCACCATGCCACCGGGGTTTAACATGGGATACCCATTGCCATCGAGTTGATTCCAATCATAGCGACCCTATAGGACAGAGTAAAACTGCCCCATAGGGTTTCCAAGGAGTGGCTGGTAGGTTCGAACTGCTGACCCTTTGGTTAGCAGCTGTGCCCTTAACCACTGCACCAGTGCAGGTCCATGGGATATGCATATAAATACTAATTTGGGGGGATAGCTGTTATTTGAGCTAGTTTATATTTTTGAGATAGTTATTATCTTCATTTTACAAATAAAGAAACTGACCTTTAGGAGGTTTGTAATTTATTCAAAGCCGTACAAGTAGCTAGTAAGTAATGGGGCTGGGTTTCAAACCAGGCCTGTTTGATTCAAAAACCCAAGTTCTTTCCTACAGGTTGACTAGTTGCTTGCCTTTCTTATAATCGAATTTAGCAAGTATCCTGAGTGAACTGTAGTTTTTCCCATTTTTAAAGGAAGAGTTCTTTATTAACAGGAAAGGTAGTGTTGGATCCTGGAATCAATGTTTTATGGTGTAGTGGTTAAGAGCCAAGGCTGCTAACCCAAAGGTCAGCGGTTCAAATCCACCAGGCACTCCTTGGAAATCCTATGGGGCAGTTCTACTCTGTCCTTTAGGGTCGCTATGAGTCAGAATCGACTCGACAGCAACGGATTTGCATACCTGGGAGCTTGTTAGAAATGCTGAATCTCGGGCCCCACCCAGAGCTCCTGAATAGCAGCCTGTATGTTTAACACCACCCCCAGGTGATTTGTGTGCACACTGAACTTTAAGAAGAACTGGCCTAAACTACTGTCACTCCACGGGATTGCCAGTGAAATCAGGGGCAGCTATCTGAGTGGCTGACATCGTACAAAGGCGGTAATAATATTATCCCAGAGTATAGATAACTTACTATGTACCAGACACTATGTTAAAGGCTTACATACCCACCCAACCCAGTTATAGTCTTTCTTATTTTAATATTTTCAATAACCCTTCAAGGTGGATGTTTTTGTTCCTGTTTTAGAGATGAGAACACTGAAATGTAGAGAGGTTGAGTAACTTCTTCAAAATCAAATACTTCTCATGCCAACCCAGGTGTGTGTGATTCTAGCCTGATGTTCTTAACTGTCTGTTATGTTGTCTCACTGACCTTACAAACCAGGAGCTGGTGATTACCAGTGTCTTACTAGTGTTCATAGGAAAGTTTGACTTGCAGCACAAACCATCGTCAGCGAGATGAGTTTTATTTTTATTGACTCATGATGACGGGACAAAAAATGGACTTATCTCCAAAAACTGGCATTGCTTTTATCATGCACTGTATATATTTTTTTTCTTGGAGTAGAATAAAATATTCATACAAAAGATCTTAGGAAGTATCTGTATCGTGCTATGGATTCTATTCTAACTTTAAAGGTAACTACCTTTTCCGCTTCTGATTGGTAATTATTAATATAATAAATTCAGTAATACTGGTAATTATTGATACAGCGTAATAATACTGATAACCCGTGATGCCATAGAAGATGTTCAGCGTAGCTAGCATCAAGAGTTAGAGGAACATTGAGCGTGCTAGTCTCTGAAATATTTAAAATTTTGTTATTCCTTTCTTTACAGATTGTCCTTTCCTTTTTGTCAAATCTTTTGTTTCGTGATTCATTAGGTGGATGGCCCAGGAGGACTGAATTGGCAGTGCTTGTTAAAATGTCTTTACCATGTTTTAAAATACTGTTCTTGGCTAATTTGTCCTTTGTTCCCTGTAACAATGAGTTGACTTCACCCTGAGCACACTGGGTTGGCGGTTTTAAAATCAGTCTTTTAAGAGGTTGGAAGGATCAAGGGCTCTTAAATAATTGTTTTGGACTTTAGTGCATAGACTTTTGAGAACAAAGGAACCAGAAAGTGTGATTTTTTTTTGATGGGGGGGAGGGGGCGGGTAGGGGGGACTTGGGGGACAGAAAGAGATCTGTCTGTACCTAAAAAGTGTTCTTGTTTGTGATGTCACTGTAAATGAACATTCTGATACTTTTTAAATTCCTTGGTGATGAGAGTCAGAAACTGATTTGATGTACCGTTTAGACCAGAAACCCTGGTGGTGGTGTGGTTAAGAGCTACGGCTGCTAACCCAAAGGTCAGCAGTTCAAATACACCAGACGCTCCTTGGAAACTCTGTGGGGCAGTTCTACTCTGTCCTATCAGGTCGCAATAGGGGAAAATATTCTACAAAATTATGTGAAAGGGAACTGGGAAGGATGGTATTTATTCTGGAAACACAGCCTTTGTTCATGTTCATTGGTACTATGGTATTTAATTATAGTAACACCTTCCTTCTGGAGCTTGCTTATCTTGCAATGTCAAATATATGAAATAGTCTGTACAACAAGCTAAGAAAAAAGCCAAAGTAGAAGGCTTATCTTGTTCTCAGTAAAAAAAAAAAAAAAAAATGTGTATCCTTCCTTTACATAAGTTCTAACAAGCTGGTTTTCTAATTCATAGACCTTTCCATTGGTGTACTTGTGTGCTGGTGAGGTGTGGGGATGGTAGAGAGACCCCTGGTTTGTATTGTTTGCCGATTTCCTTGGTGTAAATATTCCCACCATGGCTGATTTCAGGCTACTCATTTGAAGTCACTTAATGTAGGGATGGGTAGAATTACACACAACTCTGTCACAGGCTGTGCAAACTGGCTCAGCATATCGTCGATTTTAACATGAAGAATTTAGAAAGGGACTAGGCTGCTAGACGGAGGCAGTAGAGAAATAGGAAAACTAAAAAAATGTAGGAAACAATAAGAAACTTAGTAGAACAAGTTGGGAGGTAGGCCTTCTGTTAAAGTCTGAGTAAAAGTATGTCTGTTCTCTTCCTTAAAACTGCTGATATGTCAAAAATAATTAAAAATAGGGAAATAATCTTCATTAAAGTGGTGGTGGTGTTCGTTGCCATCGAGGGGTCGTGGGTAACAGAATGAAATGTTGCCTAGTCCTACACATGTTCATGATCCTTGAAGTGTCTGAGCCCATTGTTCTGGCCATTGTGTCAATACATCTCATTAAGGGTTTCCCTCACTTTTTTGCTGGCCTTCTACTTTACAAACATGACGTCCTTCTCCTGCAATAGGTCACTCCTGATGACGCGTCTAAAATAAGTGAGTTGGGAACAGATCCCAAGGCAACTTTAACCAGACTTTTCTTTCTAGTCTTTCTTAGTTTGGGCGCTCCACTGAGTCTTGCTCTTATATGAAATATGGTGACATAGCTTCCAGCATCATAGCAACATACAAGCCACCACAGCACTACAAATTGACAGATGGGGGCAGGACATTAAAAGTAGGAAGTGGCACAACTCCAAACATTAAGACTCTGAAGATTATGTGCCAAATTTAGTGATATTTGGAGAAAAAAATCTCAGAAAAATAATAATATACCTTTCTAGAGGCATATGAGCAGGTTGAGCTCTGTGAGGCCAAAGCAGAGAGACCTTATTTGGAACAGAGAGGTTGAAGGCACAGGTGGGTCCCTGTAGATGCAGAACATGTACCTGGTTTGATGTTTTCTTTTATTTCTAGGTTTTGTAGCACCTTCCATGTTTTCTGTTTTAAACTTTTTAATTTTATAACTTAAAGTTTTATACTGTGTTTTTTATTTTTGTGGTACTAAATTATTACAAATGTAAATCGTATAATTAAACTCTATAGATTTATCAACTTAAGACAGTCTATTGATTCCTGTTGTTGTTATTTTGTTGTTAGGTGCTATTGAGTCAGTTCTGGCTCATAGCGACCCTGTGCACAACAGAACAAAACACTGCCCAGTCCTGCACCATCCTTACAATCGTTGTTATGCTCGAGCTCATTGTTGCAGCCACTGTGTCAATCCACCTCACTGAGGGTCTTCCTTTTTTCCGCTGACCCTGTACTCTGCCAAGCATGATGTCCTTCTCCAGGGACTGATCCCTCCTTACAACATCTCCAAAGTATGTAAGACGCAGTCTCGCCATCCTTGCTTCTAAGGAGTATTCTGGTTGTACGTCTTCCGAGACAGATTTATTAGTTCTTTTGGCAGTCCATGGTATATTCAATATTTTTCGCCAATACCACAATTCAAAGGCGTGAGCTCTTCTTGCAGCTTCCTTATTCATTGTCCAGCTTTTGCATGCGTATGATGCAATTGAAAATACCATGGCTTGGGTCAGATGCACCTTAGTCTTCAAAGTGACATCTTTGCTTTTGAACACTTTAAAGAGATCTTTTGCAGCCAATTTGCCCAATGCAATGTGTCTTTTGATTTTTTGACTGCTGCTTCCATGGGTGTTGATTGTGGATCCAAGTAAAATGAAATCCTTGACGACTTCAGTCTTTTCTCCATTTATCATGATGTTGCTTATTGGTCCAGTTGTGAGGATTTTTGTTTTCTTTATGTTGAGTTGTAATCCATACTGAAGGCTGTGGTCTTTGATCTTCATTAGTAAGTGCTTCAAGTCCTCTTCACTTTCAGCAAGCAAGGTTGTGTCATCTGCATAATGCACGTTGTTAATGTGTCTTCCTCCAATCCTGATGCCCCGTTCTTCTTCATATAGTCCAGCTTCTCGGATTATTTGCTCAGCATGCAGATTGAATAGGTGTGGTGAAAGGATGCAACCCTGACGCGCACACCTTTCCTGACTTTAAATCACTAGGTATCCCCTTGTTCTGTCTGAACAACTGCCCCTTGATCTATGTACAGATTCCTCATGAGCACAATTAAGTGTTCTGGAATTCCCATTCTTCATAATATTATCCATAATTTGCTATGATCCACACAGCCGAATGCCTTTGCATAGTCAATAAAACACAGGTAAACATCTTCTGGTATTCTCTGCTTTCAGCCAGAATCCATCTGACATCAGCAATGATATCCCTGGTTCCACATCCTCTTCTGAAACCGGCCTGAATTTCTGGCAGTTCCTGTCGATATACTGCTGCAGCTGCTTTTGAATGATTTTCAGCAAAGTTTTGCTTGCATGTGATATTAATGATATTGTTTGATAATTTCCACATTGGGTTGGTTCACCTTTCTTGGGAATAGGTATAAATATGGATCTCTTCCAGTCAGTTGTCCAGAAAGCTGTCCTCCATTTTTCTTAGCATAGACGAGTGAGCACTATTGACTCCTTGATATGAAAATTTTAAATAATAGCGATTCATACATCTTCCCATTTTATTATTAAGATTTATAACATTTTCATAACATTCTGTACACCAAAATTGTTCGGCTTCCAGCTGCTAAGCGAGAGAAAAGACCAGGCAATTTGCTTCCATAAGACTACAACCCGGGAAACCCTGTAGGGGCAGTTCTGCTTTGTCCTATAAGGTCACTATGAGTTGCCAGCACACAACAACATATTTTGAATATAAAAGCATCTTATAAAACAAAGTGATTACAGGCAACTGTAAAATTCAGCAGTGGTTGTAATTGGTATGGAATATGGAATATTAATACATAGGAACTTTTACTTTTTACTTTATGCCTTCTGTGTTGTGAATGTTTTCAGAACTTGTGTTCCTTTCTTTTTTAAGATGCCTCAGCTTATATGCATTTCTTATAATGAGACAGAGATATGTCTTTTTCAGACTAATAGTGACTCTCTTTAGCTCAAACTGTTTTCCTCATATGGCAGGACCTTAGTCAATAATTGCTGAATGAACATCCCAAGATATCATGGTATCATGATGTATAACCTACATTTGCCCAGAGCTTTGGAGTTAGTATTTTTTCTTTTGGTTCTCATGTACCCTTGTGAAAGGTTCCTGGGTGGGGCAACGGGGTCGCAGCTGGCTGCTAACCTAAAGATGGAGGGTTCGAACCCATCCAGTGGCTATGTGGAAGAAAGGCCAAGGCCTGCGAACTGCTTCTGTAAAGATTACAGCCAAGAAAACTCTATGGAGCAGTTGTACCCTGTAACACATGGGGCCGCCATGAGTCAGAACAGACTTAACACAATGGGTTTGTTTTTTGTTTTTTTTTTAGTGAGGAAATAAAAAAAAAAAAAATTTTTTTTTTTTTGAGAAGCATGGTTTTATTTCTGTTCTGTAGACAAAGAAATTAAGGCTCAGGGAAATTAAGCTGGTCGCCCAACATCACACCATTTTATGTCTTTAAAATGTTGTGAGACATTTTCCTCAACATAGTAATAGTGCTCTTTTCAGTAAAATAAATATCTGTACTATGAAGTAATGTCTTAATTTTTCCATTTTATTTAATGTCTTCTGGTAAGAAGGATTCCAGAAGTATAATTCATTCTGAAAAGATGTCAGTCTTGTAAGAGATCTGATTTGGAAAAGTAACTTGAGTGGAGTAGTTTGTTTTCAAGGTGGGATGAATGAATGAGACAGTGCCAACTTGGCTTAATCATTTCTGTGGAGCAGCTGTGAGCCACAACTACCATCTTTCCACAAAACTCACTTCTTATATAAATGAGAACGATAGACTGGCCAGGGATACCTGCAGATGTGGAACTTCAGGACTGTAGGATTTGGGATTAAGGGGAGCGTTTGAGGTGGAAATCAGGTTTTATATAATTTGCTGGAGGCACTTGGCTCAATTTCTTCCTCTTATGTCAACCTGTACAAAAATGGTCGAAATACGCACATATGGATCCAAGTGGTAGTGTGTTTGAGTATTATTTCTGATGGTTACTCCTGGATTGGGGTCAGTATTTCGGATACTTGGATTCCTGCTTTTAGGATACATTGGCTGAATGTTAATCTCTGAGTGTTGGCTTTTAGCATTTAAGGGCCAACAGATGACCGCAGTACAACCATATATCCACTATGGGAACTGCAGAGGATCAAAACAGAATGTCCAGCTTCTTGAAGGTAGGGACCATGCTGTCCTTCATATTTTCCAGCATAATGAGAAGACTATAGTAGATTTCCATTAAATACCTGTACCGTCTGTTTCCATTCCACACGCTTCATTTGGAAAACAGGTTTAGCTTTATTATGCTGAGGAATCTAGAAATTGATCACACTGTGATTTCAGAAATATTAGTGCAAATTGGGGCAAATGGGAAACCTAATGGTTTCATGACTTTTCTGAGTGCTTTGAAAACACTTTACAATATCAGATTTGTTGATTAAAACCTGCAAGTGGAATCTAGAGTTTATTAGCATTTCCCAAGTCTGTCCCATGAAGCACAGTTCCCTTAGGATGCTCCTCAAAGAAAAGATCTCGAGGTTAAATAAGTATGGGAAACGATGCATAGCATACATCTTCTTATTGATTCATGGCAAATATGAGCATAGTAAAAACTCGGAGAAATCCTGTGGTACAGCATTCCCTTCAAATTTATGTAGGTTGACCATCCTAAAACTTGACCGTGGAACCTTGTTTCTCAGAACACTGATTTTATATTCTCTGGTATATTTTGGGAAATGCTGAATTTTTTTTTTGCTGGAATGCTAATACTCAGCAATGGGTAAATCAAAGGATTTATAGTGTGTGTGTGTGTGTGTGTGTGTGTAGGAGAGAGAGAATGTTCTAATTTGATGTTGAATTAAAATCCTGTTGAGGTGTAGTTATAAGGCAAACTTCAACTTTTTATTATCCATGCAAGGAAGATAGATAATCTCCAAATCTCAGTTAGTGTTTATTTTTCCTCACATCAGAGCTACTAGTAACTTAAAAAAAAAAAAGAAAAGAAAACTTCCTTTCTTGAACTCTGAAGATTCTGTAAAGGAGAAAAACAGGCAAAAGTTGGCAACCCCATGAGGAGGTTGAAAAAAGATTTTTCAGCAGCTTTTAACCAAGGTATTGCATTTTCTGAACAGTGGGCAATCAGTTGTGATTTCTTTTCGGTTTATATCTTAAACTTTTTGTAGTCTTCATTACAGAAAAACAAAGATTTGCTTTAAGGGAGAATTTAGGTGCAGAATTCAAAATCTGCTCTTCCTATGGGTAAACACCGACTCTACGATCAAGTGACAGTTCTTATATTCAGGCCTCTTATTCCCTGACTGTGTTACTCAGCAGTACGTGTGTAAGAAGCGTTTGCTCTATTTGTGGTTCTGCTTAGAATAGGAAAAAGAGTCTCGGCATTTCTGCTTGGAGAATTTGTTGTGGCTGTGGGCACACTTTGCCCAGCCTCTCACTTCGTGGCCAAGGGGTGGGACTTTGGGTAAGAGGACCAGTGTTGTCACTGGAGCTGGCTGCGTGGGCTGGTTCACCCTGGATCTCTTGCCCCCTCCTCCCCTCCTGGAAAGAGTGAGGCTTCTCCAGGAACTGATTGCCCCAGGAGTCCTCAGTCTGCAGCAGGCGTGCACTCAAGAGCCTGTTCTGGCTGGGTGAAGTTTTAAATCCTACGCCCACCTTTCAGGTAAGAGAGCATACTGAGAAATGGCTTCAGGAGTAGAAGTTAAGATTTACCAAGGGGAGCAGTTTTGATAAGTTTATGGTTTTTATACTTTGCAGAAGGACTTACTGCGATTTTTTTTTTGTGTGGTCTCTGAAGGTAAGCAGGGTATAGGGATATGCAGTGGCAGTAAAGAAAATTCTTCTCTGCCTTTGAACTGCTTGGACCATCCAAACTTCTTCATGAAGATTATTTTATTTATTATTGATTTTTTTCTTTAGATTTTCTAATAAGAGAATAATCTAAGGCAAAATTAAGCAGACAGAATATATTAGATAACTAGCAATTTATGGTAATTCTGGCTTTAATTAGATATTGATTTCTTTATTTAATGTCTCTTATACAATTTTCCTAGATCTAATTTACAACTCAGGTAGTTTTCAATAAGTCATTTATTGGTATGACTTGATTGACTGTTAGAATTTGTGTGTGTATCATTTAGCACTTTCCATATTTAAAAAAAATTAACCAGTCTCTTGATACTACATTGGGTAAATACCTAAATGTCACACAATAAAACACAGAGGTTGTTAAAAAGCTTCCACTGTGCATTAATTACTACAAAAAGCCAATTCATTTATGTGTATTTTTCATAATCATTAATGAAAATATGGGGCATATTTCAACACTTTCTGTTTTGAATACCACTTTTTTTTATCAGTGATATTAATACAGGCAAAATTATTATTCAAAAAAAAATTTTGTAGAACAAAAAACCAAATTCATTTACTGGCCTGAAAGAGACTAGAGAAACCCCCGAGACTATGGCCCTAAGATACCCCTCTGACTTGGGACTGCAGCCATTCCCGGAAACCACTTGCTAACCAAGCCATAGGCAGGCCCATAAAATAAAATAATAACACCCGAAAAGAAAATGTTCCGTAGAATGAACAATTGTATGAAACCAAAAGGGCAACGTTTGCCCGAAAGTAAAGATGAGAAGGCAGGAAAAGGTAGGAAAACCAGAGGAAAGGAAACTGGGAACCCAGGGCAGAAATGGGGAGAGTGCTGACACAGTGTGGGGATTGCAACCAATGTCACAGAACACTTTGTGTACAGTTTGTTGAATCAGAAACTAATTTACTCTGTAAACTTTCACCTGAAACACAATCAAATATATATTTTTTAAGTATGTTCGCCTAAATAAGAAGTTTGAACGAAGATATACTTTGTGCTTACTCGTCGTCTTGGAAAGTCAGTCAAACTTTATGTAAAATTCCTTCCTACGATAAGAGAGTGGAAATTAAAAACTTAGAAGGTAGGTTCTTATATTTGGTAATTGTATTTTTCTTGTAATTTCACATTAGCATGGACAAAAAGCGATGCTGAAGTATGAAACTTGTGTTTAGTACAGAGTAATTGACTTCAGATGGCTTTAGAAAACTGTGCCCTTGGTGACTTTGTGTGCTTTGTCTTTTCAGTTAGGAATATCTTTGTGTCTTTGAAAATATATGTAATTATGAAAGAAAAATCTTTAGTTTCAAACGAACCATGACTAGCCACAGATATTAGTTGAGGATAAAGCAATCTTTATTATCGTGACTGAAGTAAACAAAACACTATCATTAAAGCAGACTTATTTTTAAGAGATGAATAAAATGCAACGTTCAGCGGCTAGTTTTAAGGACAAGTGACGAACTTCTACAGCCACCTCTTACGGCTGAGACACGGCAGTGGCCTGTGAACATGTTACCTGTTGGAGAAAACATTTTATATTAAAGAGCTATTACATGTAAGGCGACCCACTGTCCAAAAATATATACAGAACACTTCCAGAGACTTCAGAGAATATAAAATTTTTCAAAAATTTCAAAACGTTATAGATTTCCCGGGGACGTCCGGACCAGGTGACTAGGTGCAGTTCTCTTACACAGGTGGAGGCCAGGGCTGGAGCATTGCAGAGAGGAAGCAGTTGTCAGTGAGGGTGCTCACAGAACACAAGGTGTACGGGGCTTAATATTGCCCATTTTCATATACCAATAAATGGTTTGTGCCCAACTACTAACCTGAAGGTTGACAATTTGAACCCACACATCAGTGCCATGGAAGAAAGGCCTGGCAATCCGCTTCCATAAAGATTCAAACCAAGAAAAACCCTACGGAGCAGTTCTCTGTAACACACGAGGTCACCATGCATCAGAATAGTCTCGAAGGCAGTGAGTTAGTGTTTGGCTTCTCCTCTTTGACGATAAAGCTGTTGATGAGAAGACTTGTTGTGAAACCTGTCCAGCACGTCTCAGACTCTCCTGTGTATGTGAATCACCCGAGGTCTTGCTGAACTGCAGATTCTAACACAGCATGTCTGGGATGAGACCTGAGATTCTGAAGCTCTAAAAGGCTCCCAGGTACCGCTGATGCTGATGTCACTGTTCATTCAGGGACCACGCTTGGACTCATGAGGTGCTACACAGTATCAAATAGCTGCTCAGACGATTACTTTTAACTTAATGGACATTGTCTCATCAATACCAGGCAATCAGTTTGTGAAGCAAATAACTGAAAATGTGATTGAGGCGAACGGACTAGCCGTAGACACTGGCCCTTTCATAGATGGCATAACTGATGATGTGTGGCCTGCTGTCTTCTCTGCAAGGAATGGACCATATTGCAACCTGTGACTAGCATCCCTGGGCAGTTCTCTTCCAGGACTCATTATTGCTGACAGCCCTGCTTCTTGCTCCTCAGGACAAATCTTTTGCATTGCCACCAGCTACCACCACTCTTCTGCCAGGCATCAATTTCTAGCAATCAGCAGCGTGTTGTATGTGTGGGGTTTGATTTTTGTCACGCACCTGAGCTTTCTCTGGCAACTTCTGGCCAACCTGACTTGCAGGTGGGTGCCCTACTTCAGCTCACTGGGGATTTAAATATAGAAATTTTATCTGTGGGGAGCTGCTGCCTTCCTTTTCACCTGACACACAATTTTCCAATGTAACCAACCAGTTTCGGGCAGTTGATTTTTTTAGATCCTCCAAGTCTCACTCAGCTTGTTACATTTGTGCTTTGAGTTTTCAATTTAAATGTTCCACCAGGGTTCTGAATACCAGATGGACTCTAGAAGGGAAGGAAGTGGGCAGTGGGGTGAGGGTATGCTGCTGTGAACTCTTGAGCAATTCCTTTCCCGTTATATTTTCTTCTTCCAACATTTTATTATTAAAATTTCAAGCCTAGAGCAATTTGAAAGGGTTTCACAGTGAGCAACTGTATATTCACCTCTCTTAACCCATTTTAGTGTTGCTGCGTTTCAAAATAAACTGCAGGCATCAGTTTGCGTATTTCAACATGCTTACGGTTAACTATTGCTCAATATTTTTGACAGTTTTTAAATGAAACATACGCATCCTAATTGTGCATTATGTAAAGATGAGACAAATGCGTGCCCCTGTGTAACCCAGTCCTCATCAAGATACAGCACCTTACCGTCATGCCTCATGCCCTTTCCCACCCTTTATGTTCTTGTGCAAGTCCCCTCACAGAAGGACTCAAATGGATTACAAACAGGTGATTTATGATTAATTTGTTTCTTCATACTGCACTTTGATCAGCGTTATTTCATGTGAGTTATTTTCATACTTAGAGGTATGTATTGTACAACACTTTCTAAGACGGTGGCATTTCATGGGTTTGAACTAACTTTGGGTGTCCGATTTCTGACAAAATGCAAGTTTTACCGATAGTCACTTAGACTATCTGGTTTTCACTTACCAATGACTTTATTGATTCTTACGACATTTTACAAAATGGTTGGTGAGGTAATAGAAATAGTGACGCTGAGACCTGGAGGGTTCCAAGCTCTGAGAGGTTACTTGGGCCAATATACCTGGTCTCTCTGGATACAGAAAAATCTCTGAGGACAGCTGTTTGTTTCCTGAGGTGATTGTTATTGGAGGGTGAGTCATACTCACCTCATAATTTAACCTGAAATAAATATTGGTTCACACTACTTCTTCAGAAACAGAAAGCTCCAGTCCTATGAAAATCTTAATTCTTGACATTATACACCTGTGTACAGTGATTTGTGTCAGCTTTACGTTCAAGTGCCCTGCAGAAGATTGAGACTGATTTGAATCCGTCCTGTTATGGACCCAGCACACCCCAAAAACCCACTGGTGTCGAGTCAATTCTGACTCATAGCGACCCTATAGGACAGAGTGGAACTGCCCATAGGGTTTCCAAGGAGGAGCGGCTGGTGGATTTGAACTGCCGACCTTTTGGTTAGCAGCCGACTGCCTAACCACTGCACCACCAGGACTTCTCGTGGACCCACAGAACTGTATAAAACCTAAACTGACGAGAGAGCAACTTGCTTGAAACACCAGGCTCTGTCAGAATGACCCTGTAGCAGGAAAGCAAAATAATCCCACAAATTCTTCGATCACAAAGAAACAGGTTGTTTTGTTTTGTTTTTTCCTCTCTAGCAAGAAACAAGCATAGCAGAAAGAATGTGGTCAAAAGGAATGAGTTAGATCAGCAGCATAAAGTTAGTTGTTCAGAGGCCAGAGTGCTTAAGCTGAGTTCTCTGACAGTGCCGTAAAGCTCCCATTTCTGGTTTGCTCGTTTTCACCAGTCACTTCAACACACTTAAATGGAATAGGAGAGTCACCTTCTGAAAAACCACACAGTTACTTACACATAGACACATTTTGCTTTTTCAGTGAACACTGAATTTCAAGCAGAGGGCTTGTTCAGATATTTCCAGTGAGAAAAATTCATGTTATATAACTCGGAGTTAGAGATGTCTTTTATAGTTGTCCTCCTTAATACTATATGGGAATTATTAGTGATTTTTAAAGGTATGTCATTTAATAAAAAGTTACTGTTTTCTTGCCTGTAAAGGAATAGAGGGAAATGTCACAACAGTTTTTGAAAACATAGATTGTGATCCTTAAAACCAAATTGAACAAGTATTCAACAGTTATCTATTCAAAAATTAAAACCAGAGGCTGGCTAGATTTCCTTAGGGTTAGTGTAGAGTTAACTATAAAACCCGTTACCGCCTAGCTGCTTCTGACTCATAGTGACACCATAGGACAGAATAGAACTGCACCACAGAGTTTCCAAGGCACAGTGGCTAAAGCGATCGACGGCTAACCGAAAGGTCAACAGTTCCAAACCACGAGCGCTCCGCCGGAGAAAGATGTGGCAGTCTGCTTCCATAAAGATTTATAGCCTTGGAAATCCTGTGGGGTTGCTATGAGTCACAGTGGGTTTGGTTTTTGGTTTTTAATCTTTACTGAAGCAGATTGCCACATCTTTTACCCGTGGAGCGACTGGTGGGTTTGAACCACAAACCTTTTGGTTAGCAGCTGAACACTTAACCACTGCTCCACCAGGGACTATAGGCCAGCGAAAGTAATTCCTACATGTGGGTGTGTTCTGTTTTTGCTTTGCAAGTTGATTAATTTATAGTTGTTTCTTTGTCAGAGGTGAAAGGATAGTTAATTTTTGCAAACAGTTACTGAAGGTAGTTCTGATGAAATAACTCAGAGAGCATGTTTTAAGGAAAATAAATTCAGGTTATGCATCTAAAAGCTTTCTATTGGGTGAAAATAATATCTGAGACTTTTACGTATTTCATCTCGAGGTACCCGAGTTATATGTCTGCATTTATTTGTATGACTGTGTATTATGTAATCCCAAACCCCAGTGCCGTCGAGTCTATTCCGACTCATAGCGACCCGGTAGGACAGAGTAGAACTGCCCCGTAGAGTTTCCAAGGAGTGCCTGGCGGATTTGAACTGCTGACCCTTTGGTTAGCAACCGTAGCACTTAACCACTAAGCCACTTATGTAATAGAAAGGAAAAAAATGTGGAAATGATCACTATTTTTCCCCCTTGTAATTTCAAGCCCCAATAAAATGGGGGAAAAAAATCAATTATTTTCTCCCATATTTGTGGAATATAGAAGACTTAAACTTGTAGTAAATTCATCGGATACCAAAAGGCCTGTCATTTATGCAGGCTTTATTATATTTTTAGCTTCAATTAAAAATTTAAGATTCCAGGACAGGAGAGGACTCACCAAGTCAATTCTCTGTTGAGTAGAATATCTTACCCTTTTTGTGCATACATTCTACCTACCCTTGAAGGTTCAGCATAAAACCTTAACCATTCTGAAGCTTTTCTACAGCTGTAATGCCAAGTCTCTGCCTACTTTTCCCCTTCTTGAATACATATTTTATTTACTTATAAACTTTTGGGGGTTATTCTTCAGTGCAGATAAAGACTGTTAATTACTCTGTCATTATTTTACATATTGGCATTGTCTTCCCAGTGGCACTGTGAATTTCTCTGTGCAAGAACTCTGTCTTACACTTCTTTTACATTTCCTACCTTTTCATGTTTGACGGCAGTGGTGGTTCAGTGCTAGAATTCTCACCTTCTATGAGGGAGACCTGGGTTCGATTCCCCACCAGTGCACTTCATGTGTAGCTACCACCCATCTATCAGTGGAGGCTTGTGTGTTGCAATGGTGCTGAACAGGTTTTAGTGGAGCTTCCGGACTAAGACTGGGAAGAAAGGGCTGGCCGTCTGCTTCTGAAAATCAGCCATCGAAAGCCCTGTATATCACAAGGTCTGATTCCTTTGTGCATTTGGTCATCGTGGGTTGGGAGCCGACTGGACAGCAGCAAACAACAACCACCTTTCCTTGTTTAGTGTTTTAAATATTGGCTTATCCATCCCTTCTCCGTGGTCTAGGTGCATTACACGATTGAACCTGTCCAATAAATAAAATCAAGGGGAACCATCAATATTGGGGTCTTTTTTGTTTTGTTTTGTTTATTTGCTTTATTTGTCCTGCACAGTGTTACTAATTGCCAACTTTAAAAGTACCACACAATTTCACATTAAAACAAAAGATAAAGTTGCTTACAGATCTTTGACATTTCCTAACAAACTGGAAGATCTGGCAGAACCAAGAGCCGTACCTTCTCCTTTAGCGGAGGCACATGCTCTGCAATTCAACCCAGCATGCTGGAGACCCCTGTATTAGTTTCTTGTTGCCGCGGTAACAAATTACCATAAATGTTGATGCTTAAAACAACACAAAGTTATTATCTTACAGTTTTGGAGGTCACGAGCCTAAAATGGGTCTGCAAGGCTGTGTTCCTTTTGGAGGCTGTGGGCGAGAATCTGTTCCTTGCCTTTTCAGCTTTTAGAGGCTGCCTGCATTCCTTGGCTCATGGCTACATCACTCTGACTTTGGCTTCCATTGTCACATCACCTTCTCTGACCTTCCTACTCTCCTCTTCGATTTGTTAAGGACCTTTGTGATTATATCAGACCCACCCAGGTAATCTAGGATAATCATCCCATCTCAAGACTGTTAATTTAATCACGTCTGCAAAGCTCCTGTTGCCATGTAAGTTTCTGGGGAGGAGAACAGGATATCTTTGGGGGAGGAGCCTTGGTGGTGCGGGGGCTAAGTGCTTAGCTGCTAACTGAAAGGTCAGTGGTTCAAATCCACCAGCCCTTCAGGGTGAAAAAGAGATAACAGTCTGCTCTCTTAAAGATTTACAGCCTTATAAACCCTATGGGGCAGTTTTACTCTTTTTTTTTTAATAAGGTCACTTGGAGTCCTGGTGGTGCAGTGGTTAAGAGCTATGTCTGCTATCCAAAAGGTCTGCAGTTTGAATATGCCAACTGCTCCTTGGAAACCCTATGGGGGCAGTTCTACTCTGTCCTGTAGGTTTGCTATGAGTTCAAATCAACCGGATCGCAGTGGGCTTGGTTTTTGGTTTTATCTTTGGGAGTCAATGTTATGCCTACCACGCCTCCCAGGTCTCTCCTAATTATGTAACTGACCGGTTCAGGCTGTGACCTATATGATATTGAACAACTCAGATTGGTTTCTGTTTCCATGGAGTTGGATGTTTACCCAAGTACAAATAAAAAAAAAAATAACAAATAAAACATACCTGTTGCCGCCGAGTCGATTCCGACTCATAGCAACCCATACTTTACAAATCATCATATATTAGTATACCTTGTTTGCTAAACAATGTGTTAAATGATTTAAAAAAATAAACAGCTCTTATCTTTTGGCTTGGCTTTTTTTTTTTTCTCCCAATTTATCTGACATTATACTTCCAGTTGTTTCTACGTTATTGTGTAACTTCCTACTTATTAAGCTACTTCTTCCTTTCTTAGTCCATTGAGTAGTAATCTCTTTAAACCTTAATTATTTTCCTTGGAGAATTTCTGGTTATACTGTGATTTGTGTTTTTCTTCCTGTTTGCCTACTTTCTAATGTAATTTCTTCGACTTCATCCTCCAGTCTTTCCCATCGTTGTCTTTCTCACCTGACAAGAGAAAATGATGTACATTTTGAACTTGTGACTCAGTCATTTATCAGAATAACATAGTATAAAATTCACTTTGGCTGATAAGAGAGTGGCAAAATTAATGTCAGGAATACAGAAGCTACTTGATAACCTAAGAATTGAGAAAAACTCATTTATATACAGGGGTGTCTGAAGTAGGAACAGTTTGTCCATCTTCTTTTCCAAGAATCATGAAATTTTCTTTTTTGACCTTTTCTGTTGTTGTTAGTGCTGATAGTATAGCTAGTGAAATAAATCAATTAGACCTTAATCCATGGGTAACGCTGTTCCAGAGCTTATGAGGGCGTTGGCCTAGAAGACTGTGTATACTGCTGTGGTTGTGAGTGTGGTGCCCGGACCAGCAAAATCAATATCACCCGGGGACTTGTTAGAAATGCAGATTATCAGTCCTGCCCTACATCTGCTGAATCAGAAACTCTGGGGCGGAGCCCAGAAATCTCTGCTGGGTGGTGTAGACAGTTAATAGCTGAAACAGGGGTGGCTTGAACCCATCTAGAGGCACCCTGAAAGATGGGCCTGTCAATCTGCTTCCAAAAGGCCACAGCCTTGAAAACCTTATGGAGCAGCTCTATTCTGTGCACGTAGGGTCGCCATGAGTTGGAATCGACTTGACGACAGCTACCAACGACAAGCTTTTCAGAAGAGACTGGTGCACAGTCAAGTTTAAGAACCACTGGTATATTGTCACACCAGGGGCCTGGGGAGAAGGGTTAACTCTTCTAGGTCTCATTTCCCAGATCAAATTATATATATTCACTAGTCCCAGTCCCCAGGGTTGTCTCTTCCAATAAACTATGCTCTCCAGATATTTTTAATAAAACTGTGCTCTCTGAAAATTCTCAGTGCTAATAAGCTGTTCTCTTAAATATTCTCATTTCTAATAAACTGTCCACACCAATTGCCACTGAGCTGATTCTGACTCATAGCGACCCCATATTTGTCAGAGTAGAACTGTGTTCCACAGAGGTTTCGATGGCTTAGTTTTCACAAGGAAATTGCCAAGCCTTCCTTCCGAGGCTCCGTTGGGTGACCTTGAACCTCCAGGCAGCCTTTCAGTTAGTATTCCAACCTGTTAACCCTGTAGGGATTCTGCTAGGAAAATACAAGATCTCATTTTATGCATAATGTAAAATCGCAACCTATGGGCATATCTACAAAACCCTTAACCAACGTATATATGATTTCTGTGTTTTTCCTAAATAATTATTTACTTTTGTCATTTCCTGGTTGTTACTAACAGCAAGTAGTGGCATTTGCCAAACCTTTAAGAAAAATAATAGAAGCTCTAACATGAGAAAATTGCTATCAAATTTTTTTTTCCTCCAACTTGGGAAAAGATGACTGTCATTTGATTTTGGTGTTAGCTTCTGTGGGTTAAGCCTGTAACTGCTGGTAGTGGACCATGCAGAGTATAAGAACCTCTGGGATAAGCAGTGGGCAAAGGGGATGCAGGCGAAAGAAACTGAGGAAGAATAGATGGGAGCAAGAGGGATGGACTGGAAATACAGGAAAAGAGATTTTCAAGGAGGATGGTCAGGACTGAGGAATCAAATGAGAACAGAAAAGAAACCAGTGGATTTGGTGGCCATGGAGATAAGAAGCCCAGACCTATACACAAGTCATCATAGTACAGGCAGAATGTGAAAAATATCCAAGTCAATAAAAACAGCACGCAGTCAGAGAAGGGAGCAACTCTTTCCAAACGTGAGCTGGGGAAGGAAAAATTGTGGAAAGCGTCTGAAAATTATGGAAAGTTTGTAGGGAGAACAGGAGAATAGAATAATCAAGACAAACCTCATCTATGTATATGAAATGCTGGAATTGCTGAATAGCTTTCCTGGAGAGTGGCAAGAAGATACATAGTTGGGTGGTTTATGTTATAGATGCCATTCTAAAGGTATGATGACTGGTTAAATTGGTGCTATTAATTTATGTCACATAGCAAGTGGAGGCTCTGGAACTGGACCGAGCCAGGGGCAAGGTGCCGGTATAAATTTCAGTGACTCATCTTTTGTGTCTAAAATAGCAGCAAGCTAGGGGTCCAAGGGTATCCAAAAGACGAAGTCTTTTTGACACATGCCCCCCTTGAAAGCTGGTGTAGGGAATGGGCTGTAGAGGGGAAATGGGGAGGAATAGGACATAAGCCTGACTCAGACGACGAGGGTCATTGTGCTGTGTGGAAAGAGGTTTGATTTTATCCTACAGGCCAGCAGTCTTCAAAATGGCTTTAGGCATACTCTTGGACATAAACAAAGATGTTCTCCTGGGGTATATGCAAGGGCTCAGAGAGTCTTAAGGGGATAACTTCTTAGATTCTCAACTTTCATATATACTGTTGCCTAAAATTGATCTGCCTGAGTATTCACCTGCCCTTCTGCCTCCCATTTTACAGAAGTCAGGCTTTCCTCTCATCTTTCCAGAATTTTAGTTTATGGTCCATTATCCTGTGGTGTAAAAACATTCTAAGTGCTAAATAAAAGGACCTTTTGCCTAAAACAAAAGGAGTCCTGGTGGTACAGTGGTTAAGCACCTAGCTGCTAACAGAAAAGTCAGTAGTTCGAACCCACCAGCTGCACCAGGGGAGAAAAATGTGGCAGTCTGATCCTGTAAAGATTGCAGGCTTGGAAACCCTGTGGGGCAGTTCTACTCTGTCATATAGGGTCGCTATGAGTCGGAATTGACTTTACAGCAATGGGCTTAAAACAAGATTGAAGATGTATTTGGATCCTCAGTTAATAAATAATTAAAAATAATTTTGATGATGGATCACTGTCTATGGTGATATAAAACCCCCCAAAAGCTGAGAGATTTGAGTGATGTGGACTAGGTAAACCCTTGTATACCCATGTCTTTATCTTGGCCAAAATGATTTATCCGCACTTAACGTGTTTTTGTTTTTTTTGTTTTTTGTTTTTTTTAACGTGTAGAAAAATGAAAATTTTTGATAACAATAAAATTGATGCTAAAACCCTTATTATTTTAGCAGTAAATACTATTCATCCAGAGATGCATGGATTACTTTTTTAAACGCCCTATCCATCTTAGCATTTCTCAAGCTGAAAGAACTGAAGAAAAAATTCAAGCCTCAAGTTGCAATATCGAATAATTCTATGGGCAAAATATTGAACGACACAGGAAGCATCAGAAGAAGGTGGAAGGAATACACAGAGTCACTGTGCTAAAAAGAGTTGGTCGACATTCAGCCATTTCAGAAGGTAGCATATGATCAAGAACTGATGGTACTGAAGGAAGAAGTCCAAGCTACACTGAAGGCAGTGGCGAAAAACATGTCTCCAGGAATTAATGGAATACCAGTTGAGGTGTTTCAACAAATGAATGCAACATTCAAAGTGCTTACTCATCAATGCCAAGAAATTTGGAAAACAGCTACCTGGCCAACCCACTGGGAAGAGATCCATGTTTGTGCCCTTTCCAAAGAAAGGTGATCCAGTGGAATGCAGAAATTATTGAACAATATCATTAATATCACATGCAAGTAAAATCTTGCTGAAGATAATTGAAAAATGGTTGAACAGTACATTGACAGGGAACTGCTAGAAATTCAAGCCAGATTCAGAAGAGGACATGGAATGAAGATATCATTACTAATGTCAGATGGATCTTGGTGGAAAGCGGGGAATACCAAAAAGATGTTTGCCTGTGTTTTATTGACTACTCAAAGGCATCGACTATATAGATCATAACAAATTATGGGTAACAGTGTGAAGAATGGGAATTGTGTTCATGCAGAACCTGTACATAGACCAAGAGACAGTCGTTTGAACAGAACAAAGGGATGCTGCACGGTTTAAAATCAGGAAAGATTTATGCTTCAGGGTTGTACCCTTTCCCTACACTTATTCAAATAATGCTGAATAAATAATCCGAGAAGCTGGACTATATGAAGAAGAATATGATAGCAGGATTGGAGGAAGACTCATTAACAACCTGCGATAAGCAGATGACACAACCTTGCTTGCTCAAAGTGAAGAGGACTTGAAGCACTTACTGATGAAGAACAAAGACTATAGCCTTCAGTATTGATTACGCTTTGACATAAAGAAAACAAAAATCCTCACAACTGGACCATTAAGCAACATCATGATAAATGGAGAAAATAATGAAGTTGTCAAGGATTTCAGTTTACTTGTATCCACAATCAACACCCGTGGAAGCAGCAGTCAGGAAATCAGATACCATATGGTATTAGGCAAATCTGCTGCCAAAGACCTCTTCAAATTGTTGGAAAGCGAAGATGTCACTTTGAGGACTAAAGTACACCTGACCCAAACCATGCTGTTTTCAATCGCCTCATATTCGTGGGAAAGCAGCACAACAACTAAGGAAAACTGAAAAAGAATTGACACTTTTGAATTATGGTATTGGCTAAGAGTCTTGAATCTACCATGGACTAGCAGAATAATGAACAAATCTGTCTTGGAAGAAGTACAGCCAGAATGCTCTGTAGAAGAGAGGATGGCAAGACTTTTTCTCATGTACTTTGGACATGTCATCAGGAGGGACCATTCCCTGGAAAAGGACATCATGTTTGGTAAAGTAGAGGGTCACCAAAAAAAGGAAGATCCTTAAGGAGATGGATTGACACAGTAGCTGCAGCAGTGGGCTCAAGCATAGTAATGACTGTGAGGATGGCGAAGGACCGGGCAGTGTTTTGTTCTGATTATATATTTTTCTAGGTTCATTTAGAGAGATAGTAGCACAGATTTTTGAGAACCACAGTTATGGGTGATGGGATACCACTGAGGGAATTTGAAGAGAGGAAGACCTGATACGATCACTAGGTCTGAAGAGATACTCTAATGAAAGTTGGATAATACGTAGGATAGGGGTTGAAGGTGCTAAGAGACTAGGAGCAAGTAGAAGAGTGAGTAGAATTTTACAGTCATTTTAATAGGCTATGTACCATTTAGGATGTTTTTAGTTTCAAGAAACAGAAGCCCTCAGCTTAACTTGGCTTAAATAACAAAACAATTTATCTTAAAAATACCTAATAAGAAATCTCAACGTAGAACAGCTCCAAGATTGGTTCATTCAGTGACTTGATGACTTCACTAAGGACCCTGGATTTCCATCATATTGAAAAATGACTACCAAGGGGCATAGGACTACTGTCATTAGCTTAGAGCAATCAAGACTCATCACCGGAACTGGGACTGGAGCTCCCCTTGCCTGGAGCACATGGCCGCAGAGAGTGTGAGTAGCTGAAGAAAATTGGACCAGAAGGAAAAGAGGAGAAGAATTTTGGAGAGGCAATTGAAAGTGTCTGCTATAGGAGGTGATGAGATCCTAACTGTGGGAGCAGCAAAAAGGGTAAAGCAGTGAGGACCAGTACAAGACAGAGTTAGGATTTGGAGTCAACGGTATTTAGCCGCTAACTGAATGTGAGGAGTAAGTAGATGGAATTAATCCAGGGCTTTGAACCGGTTCTTTCTGGTTTGAACTCCTGCTGAGAATTTGAATTTGCACTCCAGATATACTGAATCAGAATCTGTATTTAAATAAGATCCCCAGGTGATACTTCTGTATAATAAATTTTAAGAACTACTGCTGTGCTAGTGGAGCCCTGGTGGCACAGCGCTTGGCTGCTAACCAAAAAATCGGCAGTTTGAATCCACCAGCTGTTCCTTGGAAACCCTGTGGGGCAGTTCTTTCTACTCTGTCCTATAGGGTCGCTATGGGTCAGAATCAACTCCATGGCAATGAATTTGGTTTGGAGTTTTGGCTCTACTAGTGGTTCTCACAACTGGTCCCTAGTCAGCAGCATTAGCATCGCCTGGCAACTTGTTTAAGAGCTCTGGTGGAGCAGTGGTTAAGAGCTGGACTGCTAATCCAAAGGTCGGCAGTTCGAATCCACCAACTGCCCATTGGAAACTCTATGGGGCAGTTTTACTCTGTGATGGCAACAGATTTGGTTTTTGGTGGGAACTTGTTAGAAGTGCAAATTTTCATCAGGGATTTGAACCAGAAGGAACTGTTTCAAAGCCCTGGATTAATCTAAGGAGGTTTCCAAGGTTTCTTACTTGGTCATCAGGTGTATGGTGGGACCATTTAATGAGAAGAAGGTCAGGAGGATGAGCAGGTGTGCTAGGGAGAATAAAGGCCTCACAAAGATATCAAGTTTTAATCTCTAGAACCTATCTTACCTTAAGTGACAAAAAGGACTTTGCAAATGTGATTAAGGTTAAGGCGAGATTATCTTGGATAATCTAGGTGGGCCTAGTGTAATCATATGAGTCTTTAAGTGGAGAACCTTAACTGGCTGTGGTTAGAGAGAGAGGAAGAGGGATGGGACATCAGAAGAAATGGCACTGGAAGTTCAAAGCATGAAAGGGACTGAACTCACTGTGGCTGGCTTTGAAGATGGAGCAAGGGGGCCATGAATCAAGGAATGCTGGTGGTCTCTAGAAGCTGGGAATGGCAAGTAAAACAAATTCTCGCCTAGAGCCTCGAGAAAGGAATGCAGCCCTGCCACCACCTTGATTTTAGTCCAGTCCTATGTTGGACTTCTGACCTACAGAGTGTTAGATAGTAAATTCTTGTTGTTTTAAGCCAATAGTGTGTGGTTTTTTTGGTATGGCAGCAATAGAAAATTAACACAGTAGGTTTGCTTGGGTTTCTTACTGAGAAAGGGTGTGTTTTTTCACCTGATACTGAGTTAAATGTGGCAAATGTTAGCAGTTTAGCATGGGCATTTTAGTCTCTGAGTAGATTTTGTTTAGTGAATGAGAGAAAGCAGTAATGAAGGAACATTTTATTTAAAGCTTACTTGTTTTCAGTCCTCTACACTGGATTCTCCTTAGGAGATTGGAATAGATAATCTTAGGTTCCTTCCAGCTTGAAAACTCTGAAATTATTTGCATTACATGAAACAAAACAAAAACAAAAATATAATCACTACCCAGTATAGTCTCTTCTTTGGCAAGATTGATAAAAAGTCCATTGAAAATAAAGACAACCACATGCAGGAATCATGGGTAATAATACCCTGGAAAACTTTGTTCCAAGAAAATTATTTAAGCACTTGAGCAATAATTGAACAGATGTCCTTGGATTTGTTACCCATTGCCAAATGCTAAGGTGTGACTTGCGGAGATGATAAATCCACTGTGAATGAGACTCCTAAGCTGCGGGACCACTGTGTTGTGCCTGCTTGTATTTTTGGGAAAGTTTTATGGAACTTGTGACCCTGACCAAGCTTTGAACAGCAGACTAAGATGAGGTCATCAGAGATATCCAAATGGTTGCCATTTATCAAAGGCCATCATACATCTTTGGCCTCATACCTGCACAACATTGCGTCCAGGGTTTTAGGTTTTAGGTTTTACAAGGAAGGTTGGTGCTGATTCAGTTAATTTCTGCAAGCAGATTGTAAACATCATGGGTTGTCTGTTACAGGAGAGCCAGTATTCTAAGCATTGTTTTTCCCTTGCCTTATCAGTCTTCACACAAGGTGTATCTCAAGGTAAAGTCTTAATGATGCCGGACAATCAAGTGTTTCCTCAGGGATTATTTGGTTAGGTGTTCCCCCCACCCCCTGCAGTTTCTGAGTCTTCTAGAATGACAGAATGAGTCAAATATTGTTCTGTAGAGTTTCTTAGGATAACACTAATACATTGTCCCCAAAGAGCACCCATCCACTGATTCTGTTGTTGTTAAAGAAAGGAGATTATGATCAATATTAATGGGGCTTGGGGATTACTCTCAGATATCGGGCTCAGTTCCTGACATGGTTTTTAGAGAAAGAAGGAGAGAGTAAGTAATAAATTTGAAGAATAGCCATGAGGGCAGATGGGTGTCTTTGTCTTATTTCTGGAGCATCTCATCTACAGCCTGGCCCGTGGTAAATGCTCAAAAAATGCCCTTTGCATAGATGAATTAATGGTGGGCTAGAGTAGTTTTACAGCAATAAAAATGACATTGTCAGCTTTGGGCTTTGTTTTAGTAGCTAGTGACTGAGAATTGCTTCATCTGGAAATCCTCGTGCCATAGTGGTTGAGTGCTGCTAACCGAAGGGCTGGCAGTTCGAATCGGCCAAGCGCTCCTTGGAAACTCTATGGGGCAACTCTACTCTGTCCTATAGGGTTGCTATGTATGAGTCGGAATTGACTCAACGGCACTGGGTTTGTTTTTTTTTTTTTTACTGCAAGCCAGTAAAGTATTAACCTCCCGTCCCCCCCAACACACACCATCCTTATGATGACAACGAAAAAACCAAACCCAGTGCCGTGGAGTCGATTCCGACTCATAGCGATCCTATAGGAAACCCTGGTGGCATAGCGGTTAAGTGCTATGGCTGCTAACCAAAGGGTCGGCAGTTCGAATCTGCCAGGTGCTCCTTGTAAACTCTATGGGGCAGTTCTACTCTGTCCTATAGGGTCGCTATGAGTTGCTGTGAATCCTTATGATATTGGTCACTTAATGTGGGACTCTCACGGTTAAGGAACCTCTTTAAAGTCGGTTAGGCTGCAAACTATCCATTATACCAGGCCGAAGTGCCAAAAGGAGTCTTGTTTTTCCTTTTTTGCCTAAAAGTAATGCTGGTGAGAGTTTGCTCAGTTATCCATGGGCCTGACCCAAGACTGTGCCTTACTACAAAAAGTTCATCTGTGGTATCTGTTGAACACATACTTGGATGGTTTACACTTTCTCCTCAACAAAGAGCAGGGCTGTAATAATGAGTGACAGGAAGCTTCTGGCAAAGGTGGGGATAGAGGCCTGTCATAGCCTGGCAAGAGAGCTCTCATTGTAGGGTAACGGGCCGCCCCAGTTTGCCTGGGATGAAGGGACTGCTGGGATGCAGATCTGTCAGTTTTAAGAGCAGGACTGATTGGTCACCAACTGCTGACACCCCTGCCTCTGCACTGGCCAGCTGTGAGGGGCTGCCCCCTTCAGCTCTCCTCGTTCAGCGGTCCAGTCTGAGTCCTGTCTACACACCGAGGCATCAGTTGCAACAGCTTGGCAGCACATGTGGAGGAAAAGGAAAAAAAAAAAAATGCACTCACTTTTTGTCGCATATAATTGCTCGCGTAAAATCATATTTACCAGGAAGAGTATCTTCAATGGGGCCTGAAGTTGTCGCTCAGTGGGGACATGAGGACTCAGCGTGTCTTTCCTCAGAGCCAGCAGTCAGACTCCTGTGTCTTACAGCAAAACCAGGAAAAATCTGCTTGTCTTTTAAACGGCGGAGAAGAACATGGTTCAAAACCCCCTGCCCGTGGAGGGTGTTGCCCAGACACAAGCTATACCCTGGTTTTCTCTGCTGTCCAGCCCAAGCAGAGCTGGGGGCTCACTCATTCCATGAAGATGCACTGTCCTGTGTTTGTGTATTTGTGCCTCAGCCAAGATGGCCAGAGTGTAACAGGGCTGTATTAGTGCTAGGGCTCCTGTAACCAAACACCTCAAACTGGGTGGCTTCTAAGAACAGAAATTTATTGTCTAACAGTTCTGGAGGCTAATGTTCAAATCAACATGCTGCCTTCAAAGTCTCCTGGGGAAGATTCTTGCTTGTCTCTCCCAGCTTCTGGTAGCCCCAGGATTCTTTGGCTTGTAGATGCATCTTAGCCGTCCTTCCTCTTGTCTTTTTCTCTGTGACTCTCCTTTTCTATAAGGGCACCAATACACCACTCAACCCGTAATATGCAGTAACTCCAAATTGGATCAGCAAGCCTATCTCCAGCGACAAAGCAGCAGGGAACATTTTCCTGTGGCCACATTTCCCTCGCTCCAGCGCATAGTGTTACGGGGGATGCAAGAATGAAGGGTCTTACGGGATGCCTCCCGAAGAAGGAAAAGACGCAACTCTAAAACAAGATAGAGCAGGAGGCGTGGGTAAAGGGTTGTGATACCTAAGGAGGTGGAAATTATTTTCTGTGCTTACAGGTAAGAGTTGCTGGATTTCTTAAACTAATTTTTAGAGCAGTATCAAAAGGGAATCTCAGGTCAGGGATATTTATTTACAGAAGAATGCTAGTATAATATAATTTATCATTGTTTTTAAGTTCTCTTATTGATAATTGCAATTAGAGAGTGATTAACAATGTTTTAATTGTTTTCTGTGACATGGCACTATTGCATACAGATGTTTTAAAGTCATTTTTAAATTGAATTAGGGAAAATCAAATTTCACTTTCCTGCTCATATGTTATTGAGAAACATTGTCTTAATTTCAGGTTGGGTGTCTTCATCTATTTTTGGTAAGTCTTAGGTCGAACCGTATGAAATTGCTGTTTTTGTAGATCAAAATGATCAAATATTAACAAATTTATGCGGTTTAGTCTCATACATTTACACCCTTGGTTTTCTATCTAGATAAAAGCGGATCATCTCTGTAACGATTAAAAAAAATCAGCAATGCTGTAGTAAATATAATTGTAAACGGAGGAATCTGTTTCAACATGAACTACTCGCCCTGTTTTATCATTTTTGCAAGTTCAGATTTTATTTTGTGTTTCCCTTAAAAGAGGCAAAATTGGTTTTAAAAATCTCAAGCCACTGGAATGTACTAGAATATGGGAAGTTTCAAAGAAGGAATGACATTGAAGGTAGAAGATATCCCCTGCCGTGCCATGAATCTTAACTCCCATCACCTGCAGTGATTCTGAAGGCAGTCTTTGGTCAAAGACGATCACAGGGGTATTGTAGCGATGTAAAAAAAAAAAAAAAAAGGAAAAGGAATCAATGCCCTTTATCTTCTTTCTTGGGTTTATTTTGGTTCTTTTTTCTTCAATTTCATTTGAGTAGGTTGCTTTTTTTGGGTCAGGGTCAGCTCAAGGTGGTTTTCTTGTGAATGTTTTCTTCACCTTAGAAAGTACTTCCTCTAACGTTCTAGAGAACTACTGCTGGCATCACTGAATGGCTGCAAATGGAAAGCCATCCATTCTTTAGTTACAAAAATGATTCATATCAATAAATTACTATGGCCGTGAGTTTTATGTTTTACAACTTAAATTAGTATTAAAAAAAAAAAAACCCTTTTGGGGGTTGTGATCTAGCATCCTGTCTCATGGTTTTTAGCTTTGGTTACCGATTTTTATGACTAAAAGGTGTTTTAAAGAAATAAAACATTGCCACTATGGGCAATTTATGGGCTATAAGGTACTTTTATGTATTGTCGTATACATATAATACATACCTGTAGGTCCTGCTTTTATTAACAAAAAACAGTATCTTGGCAGTTTATGTCATGTTTGCTCTACTGTAAACCACTATGTTCTTTCAATTGGGACACGCTGTGCTTAGACGAAACTTGCTGAAGATGAATGCTCTGCTTCTTTGTAGACAAACAGTTGCTGTTGAGTTGACTCCGACTCGTGGCGACCTCATATGTGTCAGAGCAGAACCGTGCTCCATAGGGTTTTCTGTGGTTGATTTTTGAAAGCAGATCACCAGATCTCTCTCCTGAGGTGCCTCTGCGTGGACTTGAATCTCCAACCCGTCAGCTAGCAGCCAAGGGCATTAACTGCTTCCACCACCTGGGAACTCCCCCTGTTAAAGAAAGAAAGAAAAAAAAAAAACAGTTGTCGAGTTGACTCAGACTCATGGCAACTGTACTAAATAGAAACCTAATGTTTTACTAAGCAAGTGACGGCATTTTCTAGAGATTTCTCTGTATATATGCACTGAAATTGAGCAAGGGCATGTTTTACGGTCTTGTTCTTAGAATCATCCTTCATCCCTCTCTTTCTTATATTCCACACATTTGCTGGCAAATTCTGTTGTCTACTGTACCTTCAAAATGAACCGACCTCCTTTCACCAGTCCCATTGCTGTCAGCCTGGTTCAAGCCACCATTCTCCTTTACCTCGATTATTGGTCTCTTTTTTAACAGGTTTGTCTTTCCTACCCCATGGTCTGTTTTCCACTCAGCAGGGAGAGTGATCTATTATGAAGAAGTCAGATCCTGTTCTCCCTGCCCAGAACACTCCTCTGGGTCTTCCTCTCACTCAGAATAAAAGCCAGAGTCTTTACCATGGCCTATTAGGACCTGCACAATCCAGTTCCTCTATTACCAGCCTTACTTCATCTGTAGCTCACTCTTCCTGGCCACACTGGCCTCCACGCTGTTTTTTGAGCACACCAGCATGCTCTCATCTGAGGGTCTTGGCCTTGGCTGTTCACTCTCCTGGGAATGTTCTTCCCCCAGATAGCTACATGGCTCATTCCCTCACCTCCTTCAGGTCTTTGCTCAGTTATAAACCTAGCCTACTGTTAATCTCCTACCCTGCTCTACTTTTTTCTTTCCTTTCTTTTTCCATAGGACTTATTGCCTTTCAACATTTTATATGATTTAAAAAAAAAAAAAGAATTTTTTTTTTTTAATCATACCGTGTTTAGTGTTTACTCTCTCCTTAATAGAACGTGAACATCATGGTGGCAGGGGTTTTGGTTTGTTTCCTAATGTTTCCCAGTCACCTAGAAGAGTGCCTGACCTAGTAGGTGCTCAGTAAGTATTTGTTGAGTAAATGAATGTTCCTTCAATGGTTGACCTTTATTGTCCCTTGACCACAGCTGCTTTTTTTTCCTTTTTTTAAATCACATGTGACAAATCTTAAAGTCATTTTTATGTTGTATTGGTTTCAAGTTTCACATTTTACATATCCATTTGTGAGATAAGAGTCAAAAGAAAATTAAAAAAAAGTATTTGTTATAACCTGTTCTGATTGTTTTGTTCTGTTAATGCCAGATTAGCCTCTGCCAAGACAATCTAGAGACTTCCATCTGACTTTTAGAGATTTATGATTGAGGTGAGGTTCTTTTCAGGAAAAGGTCACCCTAACATCCGTGGAAAAATAATCATAAACCTTTGATTCTGCTTCGCTGGAACCAAATACTGAACTGAATAAAAACATTGGGCATTGTAATTTTTGAAGTGGCTTTGAGTAGTCGCTGAGGTCATAGGGTCCACTGAACTCATTTTTCTCTCCTTCAATTTTCCAGCCTTCTCCGTGTGGGAACACTTAGGCGTTTGCCCTGTATGAGGTGAGCGGCTGCCTCTCTCCTGCTTTCCATGAGATGGTCCAGGCCCCCACTGCACGGATCTTGCCCAGGATTCCTTCTGTGTCTTGTTAGAGTTATTTAGCTATCTTGTGCTTCTCTTCTCAACCTGCTTATCTAATCAGTTCCTCTCCTTGGAGCCATGCTGCCTCCTGAGGAGGTCCAGAGAACCCAAAGAAATCAAACAGTCACTGTTTCGTCTGAGCTTTGTGTCTCAGCTGGCTGCCTGTCCTTTCAAGTTGAACCCGAGCCAGACTCCTCAGGCACTCACATCCTCTGTGCTCATGGCTCAGGTGTGCTGTGGCCACAGTGACACTCTTCCTTGCTTCTTGCCACTTCACCAAATCAGAAGACTTTCTTCCAGAACGCAGCCATGCCCACCCCATGCTCTTTCTTTAACGAACACCAGGGTCTACATCCTTCTCCAAACTTGCCTGCCATTGCCACCTGCTGAGGTCGCTTCCTCTGAACCTCATTTACCCTGTATGTGTTATAGTCTGCCTTCCATTTTCATGGTCTTGCTTCAGTTCCATTCAGCAACACAACTATCTTAACTTCTGTGCCAGGCTGTCAGCCCTCCGAAGGTGAGGATTGCATCTTCTTTGTTGTTATATTTGACCCCATGTGTAAGTCACTGCTGTGTCAGGGCTCAGCAGGTATTTCCCAGGACCACGGAATGTTGCCGGTTGGAGGAGCTCTGGAAATAAAGCAGTCGTGTAATCTGGAGTTTCTAGAATGTTCCTAGTTTTAAAATATTCTGTCCCTTTATCTTCCATAAACATGGTTTTATTTTTCCAACAGCACACGCTGATTTTTAGTTTGGAAAATTATAGTTACCATAGACGAACATCATCTAGTAGTTTAATCCTTCATGTGTATGCATTGTGGTTGGAAGAAGTTTCAACAGTGGATGATCTCGAAACCCTTTACCACCCCTCCGTGCATTTTTCATGATAGCACTATGGAGTCCATTTGGGCAATATTCTTATAGCTCTGTCTGTTTTGATATAAAACAGGTTATGAATATGGCCCTAGTAATAAATCTAAATAAATATATTAAATAAATAATGTTCTTGTTGTTAGTTGTCATCTAGTTGGCCCCTGACAACCCCATGCACAACGAGATCAGACCATTGTGATTCATAGGGTTTTTATTGGCTGATTTTTGGAAGCAGATCACCAGGCCTTTCTTCTTAGTCTGTCATAGCCTAGAAGCGCCACTGAAAACTGTCCAGCATCGTAGCAACACACAAAACTCCACTGACAGACAAATGGTGGCTGCCCTTGATATTCATTGGCTGGGAATTGAACCTGGGATCCCACATGGAAGGCAAGAATTCTACCACTGAACTACCACTGCCGTCTTAAATAAATAATAAATAAATCTAAATGAATAAATATTATACACTCATTCAAATAAGAATCTTTCTTCCAGTTATAATTCAGGTACATCTAGAAGATAATATTCATTCATTATTTTATTATTTCAGCAAATATTCATTGAGTGCCTACTCTATGCCAGAGATAAAAAGGTGGATAAATCAGACACAAGTTGCCACCTTCATGGAGCTTAGATTTCAGACCGTGAAGGCAAGCAAAATACAAGTGAAATGATGAGTGTGCGAGATGGTGATAAGTGCTATGGAGGACAGTCAAGAAAGAGGAGAAGGAGAATAAGAAAAGGAGAATGCGGGAGGGAGCAGGGTTGAGGGGAATTGCAGCTTAAAATAAGATGATTGGTAGAGGCCTGAAGGCAGTGGAATAATCAGCTTTATGAACGTCTGCAGGAAGAACATTCTGGGCAGAGGGAACAGCCCACGCAATGGCCCTGCATGGAGCAAGGAGGTCATTCTGCAGCTTGGAGAAGGGGAGGAGAGAGAGGGCTAGATGAGTCTGGAGACCTAGACGAGAGTCAAACCACTGCAGTCCTTTAGACCAGGTTTCTAAACCTGAGGACTACTGTCATTTGGGGCTGGGTAACTCTTTGTTGTAGGGGCTGTCCTGTGCATTGTAGGATATTGAGCAGCCTGCCTGGCCTCCTCTACCCATTTGATGGCAAAACTTCACCCCACCTCAAGCTATGATAACCAGAAATGTCTCCAGATATTGCCAAATGTCCTCTGTGGGGTAAAATCCTCCGCAGTTGAGAATCATTGCTTGAGACTGAAGTCAGGACATTGGCTGTTACTTTGAGTGGTTCTTCTGTTATAATGAGATTACTCTGGCTGCCATGTTGAGACTAAATTGAAGAGGGACAAGGCAGAAGCGGGGAGGCCAGGAAGGAACATTGGCAAGAGTCCAAGTGGGAGGTGATAGTGCCTTGAGCCCAACTGGGGGTGCACCAGGGTTGGTGAGGAGTGATCAGATTTTTGGATATTTTGAATGACAAGCCATTAGGATTTGCTGACAGACTAGGTATTAGGTGAGAAAAGTGAAGTAAAAAATAACGCCAAGGATATGAACCTGAGCATGGAGGATGCATCTGGTGAACATTGAGAGTTTGCCTGAAACATGTTATATTTGAGATCATTAACCAATCTCTGGGTGCTCTCTTCTTTTACAATAAAAGGACACTGAAGCACTATTGTCTTGAAATAGTTAATCGCCCAAAGTCAATGATCAGAACCAGGATTTTAATCCAGAACTGTCTGACTGCTAAGCCCCTGCTCTTTGATATCCTTTGAGGTGATTCTATATGGTTCCAGAAGTTCGCCATGAGGTAATAGTACAACATGGATACCCTGCAGAGGTTAATTCAGTAGAGTTATTTTTCATGAAATGAAATTCTGCTAAACACCAGCCTTTCAGACAGAAAGCAAGATTGCCAACAAACAGAAACCTTCGAAAGGATACTTTATAGTAAAACAAATTAACTGGCGTATCTGGAAATCGGGCATTCTTGAGTCACCATTTCTCAAAGCCTGTCCCGTGGAACCTTACTGCTGCCAGTTGTCTGGAAGACCAAATGTTCTGTGGTTAATCACATTTGGAAACCCATTCTGGGTCCCTCTCTTGGAGAGAGAGCTACAGTGCACGTTAGCAGACTGCTTCTTCTCCTCTCCCCAAAATGTATTAGGCATTTCGTAGGTACAGTTGACGCCAAGCCATTTTCTTCTCTTGGATGTATTTCTACAGGTCTGCTGTTGTCATATGGTGACCTGGCATCACCTCAATCTATATATTCCCTCAGATGTTTCCAGTTCTCGTGGAGTCGGTTCTGACTCATGGTGACCTCATCTGTGCTCCATAAGGTTTTCAGTGGCTGATTTTTTGGAAGTAGATTGCCAGGTGATTTTTCAAGGCACCTCTGGGTAGCCTTAAACCACCATCCTTTCGGTTAGCAGCCAAGTGTGTTAACTATTTGTGCCACCCAGGAACTCCTCAAATACACAGGTTCCTGAAGCTTAGGTAAGACACTAGCAGGCCATTTGTTCCCCTTTCATTTTTCTACCAAACCCTTCTGACCTTTTGGCTATGCCTCTACCAGATCCCTGAGCAATTAAATAGAATGGATTTTCTTGAAATAAATACTGAGACCTTTTACATCCTCTGGCATCTAAAAGCAGGTTCTGTGTCTCTTTCAGTTATATAATTGTGTGTTTAAACTGTGGAACTCCACAAGGTAATTGCAACCAAGGAGTTGTTAACTGTATGAACCATTGAACAGGCAGCAGGGAGCTGGGCACCATGATTGATTCTGTGGGTGTTGTTAGGGAAGTCTGAAGGTGTTGTGAGCTGAACCACTCCGAAGAGCTGCCCACAGGCTTCTCTGCTGTTACGAGTTATATAGTCTTGTGGTGACCTAACCTAAAATAAAATGAAATATTGCTGTTTCCCTTTTCTCTAAGAATTATTGATGCCAAGGGGGGTTCCTTAGGAGGTCTTCGACAGTTTACTCCTGATGAGGTTGTGACAGGGTCAGCTTCACAGGCGTGTGAGCTGTGCAGTCACATAGGGCTCTACATTCAGAAGGACCTTGCATTTGGTCGAATGCACCGTCACTGCCCTGAAATTCTTAATGGTTTTTGAACAAGGTCCCCGTATTTTCATTTTACAGTGGGCCCTGTAAATTATACAGCTGGCCCTGATCCTAAGAAATGGTCCTGGTCTTGACTTAAGAGCGCTGAATGGAAGCCACAGAAGTGCCAGGATTCTACATCTGGAGGGCATTTAGGAGGAACTTTTAATAGTACTCTCAGGAAAGTTCTCTAAATGCTACAGATCAGGGCTCAAGAATTGAGGAATCTATTCATTGACGTCAAAGAAGGAATGTATTTCTAGATGGAGAACTCATGCTGGGTTCTCAGCAGAAGAATGTTTCTTGTAATTAGCAGTGCTACCCAAAAGGAAGGCCCCTCTCAAAATCTGTGTTCTAGCTGGAATTGAGGGCTAATTGTATGTAAAATACAACACAAAATGCTCCTTGATCAGCAGCATTGCCAAGACGAGGGTTAACTATGATGGTTCCTTCCCTCATTCAACAAATATTTATTGAGCACCTGCTATGTGTTAGGCACTGTGCTAGGAGCTGGGGATGGGCACTATCTTAGTTTGGTTTCCCCCTGAAGCAGACCCTCCGACAAAGATCTGAGTGCAAGCGATTTATTTGGGAGGTGATCCCAGGAAATACTGATAGGAGAGTGGGGAAATGAGATAAGGAAATGAAGGAAGCCAATAAATGGTGTGTTTTTTATCAAGGAGCTTACTACTTGGGGTAACTGGGCACAATCCCATTGAGAGCCTCTGGAACATGCCTCAGAACTGTCCCATAGGAGAAAAAGGACCTTGGTAATTTATTCACTAAGTACCATCTGTCTCTGGTTCAGGACTGTTCTGGGGACATTTCTGGCCTGTCCCTCTGTGCAAGTATGAACATAGCTCCTGGGCCAGAGAGAGCTCTTGGACAAAGATTCAGAAGATCTTGCAGTAGAAAGCTGTAGGCAAGTGTGAGATTAATGAGTGGTAAAAAAAAAAAAATTTTTTTTTTTAAGGGTTAGGCGATGAAGAATAATAGAAGTTGAGGCTGCCATTTTGGATAGGATGGTAGGGGAAGCCTTTCTGAAGAGGTGACATTGGAGCAGAGACCTGAGTGAAGTAAGAGAGCCACATAAATATCCAAGGCAGTGGAAACAGCAAGTGCAAAGGCCTAAAGTGGGAGCACGAGTGGAAGTTTGAGGGAGAAGAAGGAGGGTAGATTGGATGGAATAGAATAATCAAAGGGAACAGGGGTAGGATACAAGCTCAGCAGAGAATCCAGGGACTGTGATAAGGAGTTTGGATTTTATTCACAGTGTATTGGGAAACTATTGGAGAATTTTGAGCAGGAGAGTGAGGTGATCAGATTTAGATTTTAAAAAGAATAATCCTGTCTCTTGGTGGAGAATAGATTGATTTTGGGGCGGGGGAGGGAATAGAGTAGAAGCAATGAGATGATGCTGTCTAATTGGAAGTCAGAGTTCAAGGGGTCTAGGGTTTTTGAAAGTGGGTCAAGAGGCTACTATTGACTGCGATGTATTAGAACAATGGGATAAACATTCAGCCTTTTAAGAGCAGCTTCATCCAGACGTGGTTCCATTATTCCTGCTCAAGTCCACATCTCTTGATTCTCTTTGCTCTGATGGGCCCTGTTTTTCTTCTCCTGTTCTTGATGGCGTGTCTTTGCTATCGAGTCGATTCCATCCTTGCTTCTAAGGAGCTTTCTGACTGTACTTCTTCCAAGACAGATTTGTTCGTTCTTCTGGCAGTCCATGGTATACTCAGGGTCCATATGACCTTAACTCTACCCTTCACCTTATTCCCTGTGCCTTAGTCTACTGTTCTGTCTTCCAGGACTGCCCCTTTTCCTTACTTTCTCCAGCACTCCTGCTCTTCTTTTTCTCACACACTGGCACGTGGTTAGTGTATGATCTGCTGGTGGGAGGACACCTGATGGGCATTGCCAGTCTCACTAGAACATTTGTACTTGAACTCATTTCCCACTTTTATTTCTCACTGTAAGTAAATGATGCATAAAGCAGCTGATCATTTTTTATTATTTGTAGCAAAAGCATTCATGCAACCAAATTCCTCATTCTCTTCTCAGTTCAGTTCAGTTCTCAGTTTATTTCACTTGGCTGCGATATCTCAAAGTATGGGGGCTGCCTATGCTATGAATCTCTGATTTAGCAGCATCATCTACATGGGAAAAGAGCACTACTGATGGCTTTCCTGCTCCACCTGCATCACCATCCCCTGAGCTGGTGGAGGGGTGCTCCTGCACAGGCTGCATAGGCTGCACAAGAGTGAATGGGCCGCTGCAGAGCAGAATGATATGAGGTGCCACCTGCAGAGGGCCTGAGGTTTTCAGAGAGCATTTGTTCCACTGTAAATAAATATTGCTTGAGTGGCCATGCCAGGCACGGACCCTGTCCTTGTGGGGTTTATACTCTGGTGAGCCATCTTACTGCAGTTCACTGGAGCCGTCTTGATGGACCTGAACACATCAAGGAGTCTGTCATTTTATTTCCTGTCTCCCGTGGAGAAGAAAAGAAGGTTCTGCACAAATTGACCTGCTTTATAGCAGCAGCAACAGGGGCAACTTCCACCCATTGTTTGTGCTATAAAATGGCAGCAATTGGAAAATGAGGTGATAGCTACAATAGAAAACTCGCTGAGAGACCAGAGAGAAAATAGATCCAGGATGTGTTTAGGATTTTGGCTTTATCCATTTTTTTTTTTTTTTTTAAATAAAAAGAATAGAGCACCTGGTGGATTCGAACTGCCGACCTTTTGGTTAGCAGCCGTAGCTCTTAACCACTATGCCACCGGGGTTTCCGGATGTCTTTTTTTTCTTTTCTTTCTTCAAGAATGGAAGGAATCCATCAAGAAAAAATAGAATCCTAAAGTTGCTATGAGTCAGAATCGACTTGATGGCAATGGGTTCCTTCGGGGGTTTAAAGTCACATAAAGTACTTAATAGCCACAGGATGAAAATATATTGTGATCTTTTGAAGTTTTGTTTGAATTTTCGAGAACATTGTAACTTTGCGATAGTATTTGGTGATTTGGTTGCTGACTTCCTTGACAATCTTCTGTTTGAGTACTGTGGTGTCATCTTTTCAACTATATTGTAGGTTTTTTCAGTCATGTTGTTGTTATTGTTAGGTGCCGTCGAGTCGATTCTGACTCATAGCGACCCTATTTACAACAGAAGGAAACACTGCCCAGTCTTGCACAATCCTTACAACCTTTGCTGTGTTTGAGCCCGTTGTTGCAGCCACTATGTCATTCTATCTTGTTGAGTGTCTTCCTCTTTTTCGATGACCCTCTACTTTACCAAGCATGATGTCCTTCTCGAGGGACTGGTGGCTCTTGACAACAAGTGAGTGAGATGAAGTCTCGCCATCCTTTCTTCTAAGGAGCATTCTGGTTGTACTTCTTCTAAGACAGATTTGTTCATTCTTCTGGCAGTCCATGGTATATTCAGTATTCTTCGCCAATACAGTCTGATTGTTAAAAGAATCAAAAGGAAAACCATTACCTCGTTTAAAGTTTGGAAAATAGTGTTTTCCTTTGGAAACTATTTTATTTTTAGTCAAGTTTCAGACAAGAAAAACAGGCTTTAAAAAAAATCCGACAATTCCTAGCATAATGGGAATTTTAAAAATTTCCACTTATAAAAAATACTGGCCCAATTATTTAGAAAATCGTCAGACAGATACTTTTTGGCTATGTCTTGGGCCAGGGCTTCTCAAACTTTAATATGGAAATGAATCACCTGGGGATCATATTAAAATTCAGATTCAGCATTTCTAAGAAGCTTCTAGATGATGCTAATGTTGGTGCTGCTGGCCATGAGGCACCCTCTGAGGAACAAGATCTTGGACAATTAATGTTAGGATTCATCTTGCTTGACTGGGAGGAAAATCTATACCCAAGGGAGGAATGGGCTGCTTTGGAAAAAATGACATTTTGGAAAAAGAAAGGATTTAGCCAGGAAATTTTTCAAATCATTTTTCAAACGATTTAATTACTATTTAATTAATATAAACCAACCTTTTTCTCTTTCATACTGATGTGACTTCTGAGAGGCCATCTTCCCAGAATCAGAGGAAATGGCGAGTTGCGGGGAAACAGGATGTTCATTGCTAAGGCACACTTCATTTTAGTAGCAAGCAGTCCTTGGCTTTTCTAGTCTAGCTTGAGGACTTCCCAGATTGCAGCTTTTCCCCCCAAACCCACAGTTATCCGAGACAGGTTCTTCAAAGCCTTGAGTCCTCTGAAGTAACTGAATTTGCGGTCATGGTAGAGGACATCAGTGAAGCTTGTTTATGACTTCAAATCCAAGCTGTTGAGCCTTGCTCAGGGATGCAGAAAACACAGGTTATAGTTTCAAGCAATAAGGGGCCCTTAATGTTTAGGAAAGGGCTGGCACAGGTTACAACTGAGTTCCGGGTAGTAATGACAAAGACAGACTCTCTTCTTAGCAACACCCTGTGCAATGGGAGCAGAAGCTTGGAAATAGCAGAGGTGCCTACAGAGAAATCTGTGTGCAGGTAGGGTCAAAAGCAATTGAAACAAGTTTGCCCTAATGACTTTGAGGGCCAAAGAGCCCTGAGAATGGAAGAGGAGGGTCAATTATGTACAGTGACTCCTTCTTTGCAATTAAAATGACTGTTGGGCATGTAATGGGCACCTGGTTGGGACGATTGTGTAATGTAGGCGGTACCAGGGAATTTCCTGATCGAGAACTTTTGGATGAAGAAAAAATTTTCTCTGCTCTTAGCAAGCTACTTCAATAGTGACAGGTTCCCCCCACCTCCCCCTGCTGGTTTCTGTTCCCAGAGGAATAAAGAAGGAATTGATGTTCAGCACCAAACTTATGCAAAGCTCCTTGCATTCAGGTGGGTAATTTAAGAATAAAAGAGTGGTAGCTGTTGTTAAACCAAGGCAAAGAAGGGTTGTGGAAATTCATAGAGGTTAGGGTTAGGCAGAATTGGGTTTAAATCCAAGGTCACTGTGACCTTGGAGAGGTTATTAACTTCTTCTGGCATCAGTTTTCTCAACTGTAATGAGGGTAATAATGCTTACCTTCCCTGGCTTGGAGGTAATATTCATGAAGTGTCTAGCACAGTATTTGTTATATAGGATCTTAGTAAGCGGAGGTGTTATTTTAGAAAAATATCTTGATGTATCGCTCGTGATTAGATTTCAGGGTGAGAGCTGGAGTTCTGAATTGAATTTGAACTTGAATTCCATCAATTTGGAAGCGGAACAAAGTACAGGGGTTGTACAGAATGCAAGATGTCAGGAAGGCAAGATACTCAGAGTAGTAGGAAAAACATTAAATTAGTATTTTTTCACAAATGTGAAAATATAAGAATTTACTTACAGAGTTCTTAGCAGTAGAGGTAATGGGTGGAATACCAGGCGCTGTGATGGTTATGGTGGACCGCTGGTGATACAGTGGTTAAAGCGCTCAGTTGCTACCCAAAAGGTTGGCAGTTCGAAACCACCTGCTCTACAGGAGAAAGATGTGGCAGTCTGCTTTCATAAAAAATTTTGACCTTAGAAATCCTGTGGGTAGTTCTACTCAGTCCTATAGGGTTGCTATGAGTCAGAATTGACTCGATGGCCGTGGATGGTGGGTGATAATTACAGGGAGTTGATTTCTGTTTATTATAAGAACTTATAGATGTGCTCTTGACATGTGGCCAGTCCAAATTGAGAAGTACCATAACTGTAAAATGCACATCAAAATCTGATTAAGAGTTTTCGTATGTTGAATACTTGTTGAAATGTTAATATTTTAGATATATTGGTTTAAATAAAATATATTAATAAAATTAATTGCGCCTGTTTCTTTTTTACCTTTTCTAGCGAAGCAACTAGAAAATTTTAATTGACATACGTAGCTGAGATTTTATTGCTCTTGGATAGTGCTGGTCTAGACTTGCACGGGGACCCATGTAGAAATTTCCTGGAGAGGCTTCGATCATCCAACTTTCATCCCAAAACAGAAATAAAAGAAATCCTTGCTGTGGCTTAGGAGAGCTTCCTGACCTGAGTTCTTTTGGCCTCTCTCAATGCAAGCTTCCAACTTTATTCCCATGGCCAACATGTTAAGGCTCTCCAGGTATAGTTTCAGGGTCACAAACTAGACAAAGTTATTACATCATTTTTACTCAAATTTCTATTCACTTTATTCCGAGTCAGCACTTGTCACCTATTATCTAAAAAGCAATGTTTTATCCGAGGGATGTCTACCTCTAAAACACCACCCCCCCTAAAACAGCAGAATAAAAGATCACTGAAACAGCAAAGGATTTGTTACTTGTATATTTACCACGGTAAAAATAAAAATAAAATTTCAAAACCTATTAAACCAAGGAAAGAACGTTGAAACAAAAGGAAAGTCACATAGCACCCTTTTGGTCAACACTTATCTTGCTATAAAAATAGAAGGAAGAGAAAAAGGTTGGTTGACATCAGTTAAATGATACCAACTACTGGTTCTTTTACTTTGTGAAATACAGAGAATAAACAAAGTCAGTTTATTCTTTCTGGTACTAAGTTGTCAGGGAGTTCTTGAAGGGGAACTGTAGTCCTATTTCTTCAGCAGAACTGATGTGAGAGGAGAATGGTAAATTAAATAAGGGCAAGATGATTCAGCCAGCTATTCCATTCCCCTGAATGATCGTTCATAAGATGCAAATAAATAGACGACTTTGTGCTATTAGTTAGGGTTTTCGACTTGAAATGAATACTGTGATGTGGCCGAGTAGTCATATTAATGGGATATTTTGGGTCACTCATTTGTCCTTAGATTATCTCAGCTCCAGAGATGGAAATGATTAACATTGCACTCTACTCATGAGGAATAGAAGGGACGGTGTGTCAGTAAATTGGAATTGAACAACAGGCTATGAATTCTTTCACCATTAGGTCACTGTGTCCCTGAATTTTGATTTAACGTTTTATTTCTCTTTCTTAAAGGCCATCTCTGGAAATAGTAGAGGGCTTTCCAACTCTCATTCAAATTTTGGTGATCAAAGTTGAGAGGAGCGTCAGGTGGCCCACGATTTCATGGGAGAGCTTTAGGATTTGAAAGATGTTTAGATGTGGTTAGTGGTTAGCTGATGTGCAGGGAAAGAAGATATATTACCAGTGGGACTCTATTAATAAAAGGTTATTAAATGTTGAAGTACTTCCTTAAGAAATTACAAAATAGTCTGTACTCTTTTTATTTCTTTTAATGTTATAGATTTCAAGATTATAAACCCAAGTAACCTTAGCAGCTATGAGTCAGAATCGATTTGATGGCATACAACAACAACCTTGACAACTACCAGAATCATAGCTAGGGAAGTACATTGGGCACTCCTTGGGAAAAGAAGAATGCAAAACTGGAGGTCTGTTAACCTTCCTACTTTGCCCAATATATTTATTCTGATCCCAAGGTTTTCCTAGGGTAACAGTGGTAGAAAGTTTCATTCATTCAGCACATATTGGTTAAACACTCTAAGGCATGGAAACACTGTGTAAGGTAACTTTGAGAGTAAACCTAAAATGCAATATGTTGAGTATTTGGTTCCAAATTGGCTTTTTTCAGTGTTCCCCGTCTCCGATGGGTTCTGAAACCCATGTTGGAATAGTGCTGACTGCTTCTTTAAACCCTTGGATCTCAAATGATGGGAACACAGAAATCTAGGGGAAAGCTGTCCAACGACATCACAATTCCATCTTCATGCAAAACCATCATGAATTTCTTTAAAATCATTACACTCAGTCATAAACATTAGACTATCTTTGTAACAAATGCTTTTGATCTTGATAGTATCCTTAACTTTTTGAGAGAAGGGACCAAAAATTTGTATTTGAAACACCAGGTTATCTGGATTTTTATTATTTCAGACCATTGACACTGTATGTGAAACTTGAAATTATAATTTACTTGTTTTGAGTCTCATCTCTTCCTGCGTGTTGTTTCACACTCTCCACTGATTAATCTTCATCTATTTACATTTCAATTAGTGTGTTTACCTGTTGTTATTCCTTTCATCTATATAATTCCCGCCAAACTCAGCTACAGTAACTGATATGGAGTATGTTACATAAATGCCATTAAGGTCAGAAGAGAGAGAGTGGTATTCTGATTTTTATCTTTACTCAGAATACTTTTTTTTTTTTTTTTTCTACCTCCATGATGGCAGCAAACGTTCCAAAAGTAGTTATTGGAAATGGCCGTCTCAGTTTCCTACCGTATTGACTAGCTGATATCCCATTTTTGATTTTCAAAAATGGGATATCAATTAGTCAGTATGGTCACTTTAGTTGAGCTTCTTAATGATCCTTGTTGAAATGAAACTATTTATTGATTTTCAGACTGAATGTGCTTTGTTTCTTTAACCTTTTTGCTGCAAGCTTTCTCTGAAGTCATCATTTCCATTTCTTACATTCCACATGCTATCCATCAGCAAATCCTTTTGTCTCTACTTTCAAAATATATACTGAATCCAACCACTTTTCCCAATGTCAGCTCTTACCAGCATTGACCAAGCCACTGTCATCATTCAGCTGGACTATAGGAGCCTGTTAATTGGTTTCTCTGCTTTTCTCTTGCCCTGCTGCAGTCAGTTCTCCAAACAGCAGGCAAAGTAATCCTTTAAAGCTGAAGTCAGGCCATGAACACTGCTGCTCAAAATGCTCTAATTGGTTCCTATTTAAACTGAACATAGATCCAAACAATGTCTTACACAATCCAGCTCCCTTTCACCCCTCTGATGTGATCTCTTTCTAGTCTCGCCCATGCCCACCCTGCTCTGCTCCAGCAACATTGATCCCTTCAGTCTTGCAAACACACACGCCCCTCGGGGCCTTTGCACCTGCTGTTCCCTCTTCCTGGAGTCTTCTCCCTCCAGATCCTCACAAGGCTGCTCCCTCACTTCTCTCAGGTCTTTGCTCACGTGTTGCTCCATCAGAGAGACCCTTCCTGAGGCCCCGATCTAAAACAGTACCACTTCCCCTACCCCACTCTCTAGGAATGCAATAAGTATTTGTGGAATGAGTGAAATAACTATTTTTCATGGAAAGACATTTAACCTCCTGTTCCATCTATGGGAATAGATCAAGAATACTTAAAATGATCCTTAGCAGCAGAAGACAAGTAGATAGTACAAAGTGATTAAAAAAAAAAAAAAAGCATGGTAGAAAATTCTAAACCATTTAGTTTTCTTTCTTTAAATTCTTGGAAGTACACAGTAACAGAATATAAAGTCAATAAATTGTTGAAAAATGGAGATAATCTTTGGAACAGTTAACAGTTATAATCAGATTATTAATTTACACAACTAGGTAATCTTGCTGGTATAATATTCAGTATTATTTTTCTAAAGCATTAGATACTCCACCTCCTTTTGTGATCAAATTTAAACTGTGCTCAAAAAGCTGCCTTTTATAATAAAATGTAACTCTGTGTGTGTGTAGTATATATATGATTGAATATACACATGTTTGAATTATCAATTGGTTTTTGGGTACACTAATGAAAGTTATGATGTATGGGAAGGTTATTTCCTGTTGTCAAATGGGAATCTTTTAATGACAATGAGATTATGGATGAATTATTTGTAGGTCTGAGGTAGGTACATGGAAACTTGTAGAAGGAACATTTCTGCTAGAACCAGGAGACCTTATTCTGCATGTTGTAACTATGTTACAACTTACTTAACTGTCTGGACTAGTTGCCTTTTTCTCCAAAAGGAGGATAGTAAGACATTACTGATTTAAAAGTAGAAACACCCTTCAGCCAAAGATTAGACAGCCCCATAAAACAAAACAAGACTAAATGGGCGCACCAGCCCAGGGACAAGGACGAGAAGTCAGGAGGACAGGACAGGAAAGCTGGAAATGGGGAACCCAAGGCCGAGAAGGGGAGAGTGTTGCCACTTGGCAGTGTTGGCAACCAGATTCACAAAACAATGTGTATTAATTGTTTAATGAGAAACAAATTTGCTCTGTAAACCTTCATCTAAAGCGCAATTTAAAAAATGCTTTAAAAAAAAGGGTGGAAACATAGAATAGTCTGAAATCCCATAGATCTTGAAGATTCGTAATTTTAAGATGACAATGAGATCGCACTGTGCACCTCTTAAAAAAAAATTTTTTTTTTTTTTTAATGAATAAAATAAGAACAAAAAACCAAACCTGACAATTCTAAGTAGATGAGGATATGAAGCAGCTGAGGTTCTCATACATTGCTGGGGAGAACGCAAAATGGTAGAGCCACTTTGGAACACAGTTTGTCAATTTCTTAAAATGTTAAACATTTAGTTAACCCAGAAGTCTCACTCCTGAGTATTTGCCTAAGTGAAATGAAGACTAATGTTCTCACCAACATCTATATACTAATGTTTATGGTGGCTTTATAATCAACAAAATATACTGGAAACAACATACATGTCCTTCATTTGGGGAATGGAAAAACAAACTGGGGTGCTTTCATAGATGGATACTACTCAACAGTGTAAAGGAACAGACTATTGAGGCACTCGTTAACATAGGTGTTTCTCAAATGGATTGTGCTACCTGAAAGAAGTCAGAGGTCAGACTCGAAATGCTATGGACTGTCTGATTCCAAGCACTAAGAGGCAAAATTATAGGAAAAGAAAACAGATCAGTGAGTGCCTGGGACTGGGAAGAGAGTTTGACTATGAAAGGACAGCATGAGGAAATTTTTGGAATAATGGAACTGTTTAATTTCTTGATTGTGGTGGTTACATGACTGTGGCTAAAAAATGTTGGATAAACTTAAACTCCAGTCCCAAAGTTATGTAATTCATAGCAAGAGAACTTTAGGCATTGGGAGGTTCCAAGAAGCTGTACCATACTCTTTTTTTTACTTTCCAGTTGCTGGCTGAAAGTTACATTTTACATATTTGAAGAACGTGAACGTGGAAAAGCTCTTGTGGTCGTGATTCTGTGGTGAAACCAACCCTATTTTCATTTTTCTTGATTATTTTGAATCTTCTGCCTTTGATACAGCTTTTGTACAGCTGTCGTAAGAGTGCTGTAGACCTAAACTGATCATGAAACCAACCTCCTACTAAGCAAGACTTTGCAGATCAGAAGTGAATCACAGTAGGTTTAAATGAAGTAGTTTTCAATCTCGCATTACTCTAGAGAAACAGCTCTTGAGTTTCTGATTTTACAATTCTTGCTTTAACTTGCACAGCTCATTTTCTCTGTATGCATAGCACTATCTGAGTGCAGAAATGAAGGAGTAGGTGGGGTCAGTAATTGGACATCTACTCCAGGCTGCAGGAACGCGATAGGCACTTTCTGATCAGCTTTCCATTCACCTTCAAAACCATGAGTGACGTAGATAATTTTGCTGCTTTAAAAACACAGAAAGAGATTAATTAACTCGTATTTTCAAAGACAGGTCTCTCTCACTCCAAAACCTGCTCTCTTTATACTCCGCTGTGCTCCTTTTGGGAGAAGTCTTTTCTCCTCTGGTTCCCACATTCAGTGTGGGTTGGAGATCGCATTGGTCTTCTTGAGAATGAGGCCTGGAGCTTCTTCTCAGACCTGATCTGACAACCAGGTCCTCTTCCTTTTCAGAGCCCCAAGAGGTTTGGCCTAATGTCATGTGTTTTTCAAAGCTGCCGTCACATACTTCATCACTTACTGTTTCTTCTGCCCCAAGACTGCCTGCAGAGGAAAGCAAATCCATGAGGCCTTCTTATTGTAATAATTCCACTTCTGAGTGCCATGGAAAATAGGAAAACAAAGAGAAAGAAAAAATTACAAAGGTTCACCAATGTTGAAATCTTAGTCCTTGGGCTCAGACTATGCCATAAAAAAATACTTCCTGAAATTCTTCTTAGATATTATTTCATAGTAAATGCCAGAAGTCTCTTTAATGGGGACTACCTGTTAATTCTGTCATTGAAGTGTGGCCCAAAGCAGATTGAGTTTCAGACTGCTGATGGAATTCTATCTCCCAGGCAGATCATATTTTCCAGTGACTGTCCAAGCTTTGGAGCCTTGGTGGTACGGTGGTTAAGAGCTTGACTGCTAACCAAAAGGTGGACAGTTCGAATCTACCACCTGCTCCTTGGAAACCCTGTGTGGGATAATTCTAAGAGTAGAATTATCCTGTCCTATAGGTTCGCTATGTGTTGGAATTGACTCCACGGCAACGGATTTGGTTTTTATCCAAGCTCTGGAGCAGTGCTATCTACATTGTAAGGCATAGGGTCTGGACAGCAGTCCATGCTGTAAGTTCCCTCTAAGGTTTTAATTATGCACCTGGTCTATAAGAGGCTTACAGAAAGCAAGGATGTGCCTTACTAAAGACAGTGTGCCACAGAAGTGGCTTTGAGCATGGATGGAAGGCTTAGTTGAAGGTACTTTTGCTGCCCACTACAGGGAGCCACAGCCACATGTGGCCATTGAACACTTGAAATGTGGCTGGTCTGAATTGAGATGTGCTGTGAGTATAAAATACACACTGAATTCTGAAGACTTAGTGTGAAAATATCTCACTAGTTTTAATATAGATTACATTTGTTGTTGTTGTTAGGTGCTGTCGAGTCGGTTCTGACTCATAGCAACCCTATGTACAACAGAAGGAAACACTGCCCGGTCCTCTGCCATCCTCACAATCGTTATTATGCTTAAGCCCGTTGTTGCAGCCCCTGCATCAATCCATCTCGTTGAGGGTGTCTTCCTTTTTTTTCACTGACCCTCTGCTTTACCAAGCATGATGTCCTTCTCCAGGGACTGACCCCTCCTGATAAAATGTCCAAAGTATGTGAGACATAATCTTGCCATCCTTGCTCCTAAGGAGCATTCTGGTTGTACTTCTTCCAAAACAGATTTGTTCGTTCTTTTGGCAGTCCATGGTATATTCAGTATTCTTCTCCAACCTCACGACTCAAAGGTGTCAGTTCTTTGGTCTTCCTTATTCATCATCCAGCTTTCACGTGCATATGAGGTGATTGAAAACACCAAGGCTTGGATCAGGCACACCTCAGTCTTCAAGGTGACATGTTTGCTTTTTAACACTTCGAAGAAGTCTTTTTCGGCAGATTACATATATGGAATAAAATAAAATACATTATTGAGGTTAAATTCACCTGTTTCTTTTTTTCCATTTTTTATTTTAAGATGATTATATATTCACATGTAGTTCTAAGGTATACAGAGAACTAGTATACCCATCACCCGGCTTTCCTCATTGATAGCATCTCGCAACACCATAATGCAGTATCACAACCAGAGATTCACATTGATGTAATCTGGTGACCTTATTCACATTTCACCAGTTTTACATGCACTCATTGCATGTGTGTGTGTTGTTGTTGTTGTTAGGTGCTGTCGAGTTGGTTCCGACTCATAGCGACCCTATGCACAACAGAACGAAACACTGCCCAGTCCTGAGCCATCCTGGCAATCCCTGTTATGCTTGAGCTCATTGTTGCAGCCACTGTGTCAACCCACCTCATTGAGGGTCTTCCTCTTTTCCTTTGGCCCAATACTCTGTCAACCATGATGTCCTTCTCCAGGAACTGATCCCTCCTGACAACATGTCCAAAGTATGTAAGACGCAGTCTCTCCATCCTTGCTTCTGAGGAGCATTCCGGTGGTACTTCTTCCAAGACAGATTTGTTCGTTCTTTTGGCAGTCCATGGTATATTCAATATTCTTCGCCAACACCACAATTCAAAGGCGTCAACTCTTTTTCGGTCTTCCTTATTCATTGTCCAGCTTTCACATGCATATGATGCAATTGAAAATACCATGGCTTGGGTCAGGCGCACCTTAGTCTTCAGAGTGACATCTTTGCTCTTCAGCACTTTGAAGAGGTCCTTTGCAGCAGATTTGCCCAACGCAATGCACCTTTTGATTTCTTGACTGCTACTTCCATGGCTGTTGATTGTGGATCCAAGTAAAATGAAATCCTTCACAACTTCAATCTTATTTCCATTTATCATGATGTTGCTCATTGGTCCAGTTGTGAGATTTTTGTTTTCTTTATGTTGAGGTGTAATCCAGACTGAAGGCTGTTGTCTTTGATCTTCATTAGTAAGTGCTTCAAGTCCTCTTCACTTTCAGCAAGCAAGGTTTTGTCATCTGCATAACGCAGGTTGTTATTGAGTCTTCCTCCAATCCTGATGCCCCGTTCTTCTTCATATAGTCCAGCTTCTCGGATTATTTGTTCAGCATACAGATAGAATAGGTATGGTGAAAGAATACAACCCTGACGCACACCTTTCCTGACTTTAAGCCAATCAATATCCCCTTGTTCTGTCCGAACAACTGCCTCTTGATCTATGTAAAGGTTCCTCATGAGTATAATTAAGTGTTCTGGAATTCCCATTCTTCGCTGTGTTATCCATAGTTTGTTATGATCTACACAGTCAAATGCCTTTGCATAATCAATAAAACACAGGTAAACATCTTCTGGTATTCTTTACTTTCAGCCAGGATCCATCTGACATCAGCAATGATATCCCTGGTTCCACGTCCTCTTCTGAAACCGGCCTGAATTTCTGGCAGTTCCTGTCGATATACTGCTGCAGCCACTTTCGAATGATCTTCAGCAGAATTTTGCTTGTGTGTGATATTGATGATATTGTTCTGTTAATGGATGTTCACAGCTGTTTCTTCTCATTTTGAGTCTTGCCACATCAGCAAATGAAGGTCCTGAAAGCTTTACTCCATCCACGTCATTAAGGTCGACTCTACTTTGAGGAGGCAGCTCTTCCCCAGTCATCTTTTGAGTGCCTTCCAACCTGGGGGGCTCATCTTCCATCACTATATCAGACAATGTTCTGCTGCTGTTTATAAGGTTTTCACTGGCAAATGCTTTTCAGAAGTGGACTGCCAGGTCCTTCTTCCTAGTCTGTCTTAGTCTGGAAGCTCAGCTGAAACCTGTCCTCCATGGGTGACCCTGCTGGTGTCTGAATACCGGTCGTATAGCTTCCAGCATCACAGCAACACACAAGCCCCCACAGTACGACAAACTGACAAACACATGGGGGCGTGTGTGTGTAGGTGCAAATAATTATATGCAATTTAATCACTTGTGTAGATTCGCATGACCACCTCATAGTCACGATACAGGACGGTTTCATCACGAGGATCCCTTGTACTACTGTTTTATAGACACACCTACCTCCCTCTTTCCCTTCCTCCCTAATCCCTGGCAGTTACTAATCTGTTCTCCATTTCTAAAATTCTGTCATTTCAAAAATGTTATATATGGAATCATATTGTATGTAGCCTTTTGAGATTAGCTCTTGAGATGTAGTTTTTTTCACTTAGCAAAATTCCCTTGAGACCTATTTAAGTCGTTGTGTGTATCAGTAGTTCTTTCCTTTTTATTGCTGAGTAGTACATGTCTCTTTTACTTTTTAACGGTCTGCTAAAAACCAAACCCATTGCCATCGAGTCGATTCTGATTCGTGGTGACCCCAAGTGTTGCAGGGTAGAACTGCTCCATAGGGTTTTCTTGGCTGTAATATTTACAGAAGCAGATTCCCAGGCCTTTCTTACATGGTACCACTGGATAAGTTCAAGCCACCAGCCCTTAGGTTCATAGTTGAGCGCAAACCCCTCGTGCCATCCAGGGACCTGGAAAATTTGAAATTACATATATAACTTGAATGTGTGGCTCTCATTGTTTTTTTATTGGACAGCGCTGGTTTAAGCTCATGCTTGTTGAAAGTAATAAAAAGTATATTTCTGTTGCATTTTTATTGAACTTGAGACATTCCTATGTTTGTTGTTGTTAGGTGCTGTCGAGTAGATCCCCACTCATAACAACCCTGTGTACAATAGTACGAAACACTGCGCGGTCCTGCACCATCCTCACAATTGTTGCTACGCTTGAGCCCATTGTTGCAGCCACTGTGTCAGTCTATGTCATTGAGGGTCTTCCCCTTTTTCGATGACCCCTCTACCTTGCCAAGCATGATGTCCTTCTCCAGGGACTGGTACCTCCTGAAAACATGGCCAAAGTACATGAGGCAAAGTCTTGCTATCCTTGCTTCCAAGGAGCATTATAGTTGTACTTCTTCCAAGATAGACTTGTTGGTTTTTCTGGCAGTCCATGATATATTCAATATTCTTTGCCAACACCATAATTTAAAGGTATCGATTCTTCTTTGGTCTTCCTTATTCATTGTCCAGCTTTTGCATGCATATGAGGTGATGGAGAATACCATGGTGTGGTTAAGAGCTTGGTTGCTAACCAAAAGATTGGCAGTTTGAATCCACCAGCCACTCCTTGGCAACTCTACAGGGCAGTTCTACTCTGTCCTATAAGGTCACTAGGAGTCAGAATCAACTGGACTGCAACAGGTTTAGTTTTTTGGTTTTTGGGTCAGGTGCACTTTAGTCCTCGAAGTGACATTTTTGCTTTTTAACACTTACAAGAGGTCTTTGCAGCAGATTTGCCCAGTGCAATACATCATTTGATTTCTTGACTGGTTCTTCCATGGGCATTGATTGTGAATCCAAGTAAAACAAAATCCTTGACAACTTCGGTATTTTCTCCGTTTATGTTAAATGGTACATTTTTTTTTTTTCTCCTAACTCTAAATCATTTATTTGAAAAAGAACAGGGAAGAGAGTTTTTTTGTTGTTGTTATTATTGTTATCATTTCAAGATAGTTTTTAGTAAAATAATCCCAGTGTCTCCCTCTACCTTTTTCCTCCCCATGCCTTTTTTGTTTTGTTTTGTTTTGTTCAGTTTTTCAGTAAAGAAAAGTTTTGTGTTTCTAGGCACAAAAGAAACTTTTCATAAGGTTAGGCAGCAAGGGGGAATATCTGGCAACCACTGCCAATGGTACTCAGAATCCTGGTCTGAGACTAATTAAATGGCTTATATTTATCTGATATTTTTCCTCTTGGGAAATTCAGAAACTTTTTTTTTTTCAACTTAATCTTCATAAAGAAATCAGCTCAGCCTGTGGTAGAGGGAAGAAGCAGGACACAGGGACACTTCAGAGAAGATTAGAACAGAGGTGAAGGATAAAGCCACTTTCAATTAAAATTGCCTGGGGAAATTAGGTAGGCAGAGAATAATTACCTGGGTTGGCATATATCCAGGTTTCTGGAACTAAAACCCTGCTTGAATGTTCCCAGGGATCACTGATGAATGCAAGCTGGCAAGGACCTTGAGCTTTATGTTTCATCTCAACCATATTTGAGTGTTCTGGCTGCAATGCATGGTTATTTTCAGTCAAATTATGTAGCATGAGCAATTCTGACAAATAAAACCCTATTAAAGCCAAGACCTGAAACAAATACCAAAACAAAGCATCAGATTAAAGGGAGGTTTCTCTGACAAAGCAAATTTGTGTTTTTGTGATATCTGCTATATGACCAGCAGGACATCAGAGCTGGGATGGAATAGTAGAAGGACATAAAGAGGCCTCATTAAAGCACGGGTCTAGTCTCTCACCTCCTTAGGGAGAAGCCCCTGGCGTGGTAACAGTCTTTGGATGGCACCTTGCAAGTACCAGAAAAGATCAATGAGTAAATATCATCTGACACACGGGCTTGCCCAACCGTCTGGAAATGAGTCATTGAAAGCAAAGGTGCCTTTAATGCAAATGTGAAGATTTAATGTTATACTCCCTACCCCAGCTCCACCTCCAGTGACCTAGTACTACGGCTGCTAACCATGGGTCTTGTGGGGTCTCTGCTATCTGACTGGTGGCACCAGGTTCCATGTTGCCTTTGCACAGGTGGATGGAATTGATGAAAAGGATCCGAGGCTATGGAACTTCAGAACTCTCCTTTCTTGTTACTAGAGGGAGGCTGATTTTCTTTTCTAGAAGAGGGAAGGGAGCCAATGGTTTTTCTTGTTTGCTTCTAGAGTTAGCTTTTGCTTGTATTCTCATTCTTTCATGGTCTCTCAATTTCAAAATGGAGGATTATGGAAGATGATTTAGAGGAAGTAAAAAAGAGAGAAAAAGGAATCGCTCTCCCCTTCCAAATAAAGATGCAGGAAGTAGAGGAATTCCTGTGTTCTTTTTTTAGATAACTTCATAGGCTTGCTTGAACAAGGCTGCTGCTGGTACATGTGGTGTCTTTATGTGAGTTACAAAAAGACACCCCTTTCCTGGGCTGCAGGTCCCACTCTCCCCTTGATCATGGACATCAGTCAGGTCTGTCCAAGTGCAATGAACATGGACTTGACCACCACCTTGTGCCCCTGTGTCACAATGTGAAAGCCCGGGAGGATGAATGGGTGGTAAAAGGAAGGGTTCTGGAGCCAGATGGCCAGCGTTTGTAGTCAGATATGGTAATGTGACTTTGGGTAAATGATGTAAGTACTCTGTGCCTCGATTTTTCATCTTTAGAAAATGACTACTTCTCAAAGTGTGGTGAGGTTTAATGAGTTAAGATACATGAAACGCTGAACATAGCATGTGGGTATAGTGATTTCTCCGTAATTATTTATTATTATTATTTACTTGGCGTCTTTTGAACTTGTCAGGCAGTTTTGCTTTCTAATCAAGCCTGTGTTTAAAGGGAGAATTCATTTTTTCCTGTAATAAAAATCTTAACTGATACGCCATATGCTAGTCGATGTATTGAGGTAGCCATTTCCTTTAAGTATTAGTGTGGTTATACATATATGTTGTCTCTACATAATTTCCAAATAACCTAGTCACTTGAATGAAAGAGCAGTTAAAATGGTGACAATGTGTAGAAAATATAAAGGAATTCAATTTTTAAAATTTAGCCTATGGTGTCATTTGGATACTCTGTCTTAATAAAAAAAATAAAGTCCTTCTGGGAACTGGGCGTGTTTTTGCTTTTTTTTTTTTTTTTTCTCTCTCCTTTTCTTTATAATGTCATTTTTCTATACATCAAGTTTCATAAGGTTTAGTTTAAGCTAAAGGAAAGAAGTACCTCATACAGATTTAGAATTTGGCAGAGTCCCAAGAACATTAACTACTTTAGTTGATGAACAGGAGACTTGGGAAAAACGCACCCTCTGGTTTAACATCCACGTCGCCTTTCTGCTGACCAGTGTAGCTTTTCTTGTTACATTACCTCAGCTCCCAGCCTGACTAACACAGATGACAAATGTATGCTAGTAGCTACTAGGTGTCATAGGCAGAACTATCAGATGGCCCTCAAGATTCCTACCACCTGGTGTACATATCTGGATAATCCCCAGGACTGTGACTGTGGTGGTTGTCGCTCCTGTGTTAAGTTATATTACGGGGCACAGTTGACTTTCAGAATGGGAGCTTAGTCTCAGTGGGCCTGACTGAGAGAGAATTGGAAGTTGTGGGTTCAATGAGAATCGGGCATTTCACCTGTTTTGTTAACATAAAGTGTGCCGTATCCCCAGAGCCAAGAATAGTGTCTGGCACACAATAGGTGCTCAAAAAATATTTGTTGAGTGCATGAGGAAGCTTAGACATATTAACTCCGTATGTGAAAATATCAAATGTGATTGCACGGATGAAACTTATTTCCAAGATATGGTTACTGTTAATGTTGTGATATGATACTCTTTGGGGTAACAAGATGTCCTTTTGGCCCATTTACCTTTTTGAACCTATAATTCCATTTGGTGACTTTTACGGAAGCCGTAAACTCTGTGTCTATCTGAGTTACACGCACGGACTTGCCTCAGACGTCCAAGCAGGAATAAAACTGCCATTTTTTACTGTTTGTCTTCTATAAATAATAATAATGGCTTTCACTTTGCCAACACTCTGTGTCTCACGTCTACGGCTCGATTATACTGGACGAAAGCCAGGCGTGGTTAGCGCCACTGGGTGAAGACCTCCACCTTCGGTGGGAGTTTGTGCTGCTTTGGGAAACAATGCTGTGGTCGGCTGATAAAATGGCTACAAGGCCTTCTCCCTCCATCCATGCGTGTGAAATGTACCATGTGCCGTCAGGAAGAGACCCTTTCTTCACCTCTTCAATCTGGGCTTGACCACATGACCTGCTTTGCTCAATGCTATATAAGCGAATGGGACGTAAGAAGAGGCTTGAACGTTGCTTATTCATCCGGCCTGCCCTCTTTGTCTCTCTTGAGCTCACATATGGACCAAGAGAAATGGTTATTGATTTCAGATACAAAGGTTTGAGTCGGTTTCTTAACACTGCACAAACAGACACAACTGCTCTTTAATAGTTTGTTTTTAAAACACTAATTTCTACATTTAATAGGTTATTAGAATGCAATGATCTCTGTTGGGCTTCAGTTTTGCCCAGTTATTCTTCCCTTGAAAACAAAAATCTCAATAATGAATGTCTTGAGGAGGCCATTAAATGCCAAGAGTTTTGTGTTCAGTATATAGACTCACAAAATCAAGCCTGGCCATGTTACGCTCAAATACTTGGAGGACCCCTTTCGCTGGCACCCACTGAGAAATAAAAACTTCAGCCTTGGCTAAAGTTTTCTGTTGCTTTGAAATAAGACCATATCTCAAACACTGTGGCATCACTGGTAGTGGTCTGAGGTAAGATGGTGGGGCTTTCTTATGGTTTGGAGGCAGCTCTGAGATGTGTTCCTCTTTGGCAAGGGTGAACACATAGTTGTGTATTTCCTATCACAAGCAGCCCCATGAGAACTAAAATAGTAAGTTTTTTTAAATGTAAATATTCACCACTTACTGTGTTTTCCTGAAGAATACAAATTAATACTTTGTCATTTTAGAAAGACACCTAGTAATATTTACTGGCAAACTCATTGAAATTTAGCCTTTTAAAAAAAAGAAAGGCTTTAATGAGATTAATTCACCTACCATAAAATTCACCTACATAAAATTGTGAAGCGTACAATTCAATGTTTTTCAGTATATTTACAGAGCTGTGCAGCCATCATCACTATCTCATTTTACAACATATTCATCACCCCCAAAATAAATTCCAGACTCACTGGCAGTCACTCCGTTCTCCATTTTCTCTACAGCCTTAGACAGTCACTCATGTGCTTTCTGTTTCTGAATTTTCCTATTCTGAACATTTCATATAAATGGAAAAATATAATACGTGGTCTTTTGTGACTGGCTTATTTCACTCAGCATAATTTCTTTAAGGTTTGTCTACTTTGTCACATGTATTGGTCCTTTAGTCCTCTTTATTGTCAAATAATACTCCATTTTATGGATATACCACATTTAGTTTATCCATTCATCAGTTGACGGACTAGTGGATTGCTTCCACTTTTTGGCTGTTATGAATAATGCTGATATGAACATTCATGTACAAGTTTTTGTGTGGACGTATGTTTTCATTTCTCCTGAGTATATCCTTAGGAGTGGAGTTGTTGGATCGTATGATGGATGACTCTATGTCTAACCATCTGAGGAACTACCAGACTGTTTTCCAAAGTTATTGCACCATTTTTCATTCCCACAAGCAATCTCTGAGGGTTTCCATTTCCCGACATTCTTGTCAGAACTCCTTATTTGTCTTCGATTACAGCTATCCTAGAGGGTGTAGCTTTGATTTCCCTTTCCCAGATGCCTAATGATATTGAGCATCTTTTCATGTATTTTAAAATCTTTTTTAAGAAATGACTGTTAAGATCATTTGCCCATTTTTAAAATTGGGTTATGTGGCTTTTTATTGTTGAGTTGTAAGAGTTCTTAATATACTTCTGGATACAAGCCCTTATCAGACAAATTATTTCCAAAAAATGTTATCTTGTTCTGTGCTTGTCTTTTCACTTTCTTGGAGGTGTCCTTTGAAGCCCATTTCTTTTATTTTCTTTTGTTCCTTGTGCTTTTAGTGTCTTAGCTAAGAAACCATGCCTAACCAGGGGTCACAAAGATTTACCCCTGTGTTTTATTCTGGAAGTTTACCTCTTATATTTAGGTCTCTGACCCATTTTGAGCTAGTTACTTCTTTATAGTCTGAGGGAGGGGTCAAGCCTCATTATTTTATCTAGTTCTCGTGGCATAGTTTGTTCAACAGACTATTTTTCCCATTGAGTGGTCTTGACACCTTTGTTGAATATAAAAAATTTTTTGTTACCACCAGCACCAATAAAATTTTAGGATTTGGGGATTTTGTTTGTTTGACTACTAGATTTCCTTCTATGTTATGGAAAAAAAAAATCTGCTTTTTAAAGACCAAATAAATATTCAGAGGCACACAGAAGCACACATACACACACACACCCATGTACATAGTCTCCCCTTTACCCTTTTATACCCCATTTATGCCCTTTAATACTAGGGTAATAAGTTGAGGCTTTGAGTCACACCACCAAATCAATTGCAATAATTTACCTACAATGTCCCAATAGCCAAATAGTTCATGATAGCTGCCTATACTGCTTCATTTCTTGTCATTAAGTATTTTAACACTGACTTTACCAAATGTTGCCCTAGCCATGCACATAATTACAGAAGTCTATGGAACAGTGCAGACTTTTATGCTGAATGGTCACTAGGGAGTAAGAGAAGGGAAGGGAAAACATAAGTCTGATTCGTAAGTCTTTGGTTACAAAAAGGCTTAAGTGGCAAGTGGTTTCTCAAAGTGAAGAGCATGGCAGAGTCATTAATTAATGAGCTTTTTGGCACTTGGCATGTCTCCTAGCCCCCAGAGGTGTAAAACAATTATGTAGCTTAACTTCCGGCTCTAGGTGGGCCACTTAATTATTCATCCATTCAACAAAGGTTTATTGAAGCACTTCCTATGTGCCAGACACTGTGCTAGGTGCTCGGGATATACATAATGGTTTTCAGTGCATACATAATCCCTGCCCTGGTGAAACTTACTGTCTCACGTTAAAAAAAAAAAAAAATACATCCTAACGAATATAAATGTCATATTGAAAATGTGCTAAATGCTGGGGAAGAGGTGGTAACACGGGCTAAACATGGGTCAGGGTCCTGTGTGATTCTTTATTATTCACCCAGCATCTCAGTTTCCTCTTAACAAAAAGTGGTAGTAATCACAGTACATACATTTTAGATTTTTATATGGATTAAATAGGACAAAGCAATCCATGCCTAGAATCAGAATCATAGTACATATTCACTGTAACGGTAAAGTCAGTGTGTATGACCCATGTACCTCTGTATATGTGAAGTGGAACATTTCTGTATATAGAAAGTTTTGGGATGAGTTGGATTCATTTTCCTTTCAATTTTAATGATAAAAGTAATATATTTCATGGTGAAATATTACATAAGGGTGTAGAGTAAAATCCAAATGCCCCCTTTTTACCTCCTTTCAATTCTGGATCCCCAGAGGTAGCCACACTGAAGAGTTTCTTGTTCTTTCTCCACATGTCTGTGTGTTCACATATAGATTTGTGGGATTTGTTTTTAATACAATGGGATCATAGTATGTTTATTACTACACTGCTCAAATTTTTAAAAATTAATACTATGACCTGAGGGTTTTTTACATCTGTCCAGGTAGACCCAGATTTCTCCTTTTTAAATAATGGATTTAGTCTTGCATTGCAGAGTACCGTTGTACCTGGGACCTTACTAAGGGACTCTGCTCTACACCTCTCCATACATAGAGGTGGCCTTCACCAATTCCAAGGTTTTCAGACTTTACAGACATCATTCTCCCATGTCTCTATTGCCAATTTTTCTGCCTCCACCTTCTCCCCAAATGCACATAGGCTTCCTCCTACTTCTACGTGCTTCAGATACCACCTAAAAGTTTTTTTCCCCACTACATGTTGAAAGGAGCCCCTGGGTGGTGCAAGTAGTTAACACAGGCTGTCTGCTCTCTGAAAGGTTGGCAGTTCAAGTCTACCCAGAAGCACCTCAGAAGAAATGGCTAGCTGTCTGCTTTTGAAAAATCAGCCACTGAAAGGCTTATGGAGCACCATTCTACTCTAACATACATGGGGTCACCATGAGTCAGAACCGACTTGATAGAAATTTTTTTTTTTTTCGTCTTGGAAAGATGCTTAATTTCAGCTAAACCAGAAATCCAATGTCCAATCCAGAATCAACATAAACAACTTATTAACTTAGATAATACAAAAAACAATCATCTAAAATAATGACTTTTTGTTGTTGTTGGATACTGTTGAGTTGTTTTCAACTCATAGTGACCCCATACGACAGAGTAGAACTTCCCCATAGGGTTTTCTTGACTGTAATCTTTACAGAAGCAGATTGCCAGGTCTTTCTCCCATGGAGCTACTGGGTGGGTTCAAACCACCAATGTTTTTGATAGTAGCCGAGGGCTTAACTGCACCTTCAGGCTCCTTATGACTTTTTGTAAATAGATACAACTTTATTGTAAATCTTTTCTATTCAGCACTGATCTTCTTTGAAAGATTTTTTTTTTTTCAGTTACAGTTCATCTAAGGACATTATAGTTTTATTCTGAAAAAGGCAATTCATGTTTACTTCTAGAATATTTTAGATAGCCATGTTGTTCAACTACTGCTTAATTATTTTGACAGATTAAGAGGCTGAATAGTAGATTAGCAGTTTCGGAGAGGGGTATATGTGCCCTGTAGACTGGATGTAGCAGTGATACTTCTGAATTTATGACTGAATGCTGTTGTCATCTGCTTAGAAATGTGTCACTAATTTATTAATGCATTTTTCTGTGTTTTTTTTTTTTTTTTTAATATTATAGATTCTGATTTTGAAGTGTAAAGGGCTGGTTCTCTCTTTGAGAACTCTGAAAGTCCTCTACATTGATTTTTCTTTTCTGTGTCTACTTGCTTCACAGAGGACGGCGTTGCGAGCCTGACTAAGTGGACATCGTTTGCAGTCGTTCCAGAGCCGCCTGGTGAGTACCCTGCTGCCTGCAGCGCAGAGGTGCTGTGGTGGGGTTCTAGAGCTTTCAGTCTGTAAGATGGATCCCTTCATTTTTTTCCTCTGTTTTTGAAATGCTTCTCAAAATTGATTCCCAAATGTTTTCCTTGATGTGGGTTAGAGTTTCTTAATTCCACTATCAATCTTGTGCATTTCACTGTTTGCTAGATTTTCTCCTTTCTGCCTGTGGTAATATTGCCAGTGTTTATAAGGTGTCAGATTTTATTCAGTTACGGTTCTCTACAACTCTTTCTGAGGAGAAAGGTATGTGACCAATTTTCAGTCCTATACAGATTTTGTTTAAGAAGATTCCCACTGATATGAAAGATCAAAATTATGTTCATTTACAGCTAGAACCCTCCATTTTATGGGAACCGCCTATGGGATGATGTAAATAAGTTCTTCCAGTACTCCTGAAGTTCCATTCTACAAACTTTTATATATATACTAAAAGGGAACCAGAAATATCTTTAGATGATACTCTATTTCTTTATAAACCATAACTTGCGAAAGCTTCTTCCAGAGCCAGAACCCTAGAGTGTCTTCTTTTCTGACCCTTTAATCAAATTGCTGTATTCTATAAGTCGTAAGTAAAAAAAAAAAAAATGGATTATGTATCATCTCTTACTTCACGGAAATAAATAATTTTGTAGTGAGCACATGAAAAAGGTAACTAGCTACTTTGCTCTTCCTCCAGCTAGGTGAGCTCCAGGTCCCAGGCGTTTAAAATCACTGTTACTTTCTTCAGCATCTTGCATGTCCTGTCTGACACCTCATTATCTTCCAGCGGTGCCTGTGGCTGATTTTCTTCCAGCTTTTCTGTGAAGAGAGGGAAGAGACACGCAACCTAACACTTCTCCAAGTAATCAGTATTTAATGATGACATGAGAATACCAAGCAAGTAGATTTATTATTGAATGTTCCTACCTATTTTTAGTCAAGTGAACTATAGTTTACGACTCTCCAAGGATGACTCATCAACCATGTCTTAGTGGACAGCAGAGTTGGGGCTGAATAACTCCGCAGGAACTTAAATCAATGTAGACACATCATCTGCTTTTTACTCCTTCATTATATTTTTCTGGACTCTCTACTTTCCCTGTATAATAGTTGTATTGTCCTTAAATAGGTCATTTTTTTTCATCAGCTAGTTCCTCTGAAGAATTACTTGCTCTGTGAGTATAAACACTGATTTAAGAGTCAAAAAAAAAAAAAAAGAGAGAGAGCTTAGAAGTTATTTTTAAAATATTTTAAAAAGTGCAGAGAATAAATTCTTCCATATTAAGTGATATAAATGCTGTACACTTGATTTAACAAAGGCTTTGAATGGCACTGGGTCCCCTTAGACAACAAATATAGTGTGTTGCTCCTCTCCCATCTGTACACCTAATACAATCTAATTGGATTTAACACCCCACTGTCACTTGGTTTATTCTTTGCTGTAGTTTTGCCCTCCTCCCAAAGAGAAAATGTTTTCTATGTTTCTTTCCATTCCCCTAAAAATAAAAATATTTTGCCTCTAGCACTATTCAATTTTTTGGATATCTTGAATTGTGAGAGTTATTTATTTATTTATTTTAATACATGGTAAACTGAAGTCTGATTCTTTTATAATGTCTTCCCATACTCAAAATTAGTAACATCTAGAATCTGGAATCTGAACACTCTGGTTTTGTCTTGAATGTCTGCCTTAGTTCCCTATGATTCCAACAGTCACCAGTCCTGGCTGTATGCTAGTTCTACGTGTTCTTTTACGCCTAGCATGTCCACAATAGGCATTCAGAATATATTTAATTCTTACCATAATGGCATAAAGAGTAACTAGATCTTGCATATTTATGCCACATTCAACGTAACTTTTATTGGTGTTAGGCACGAAGCTCCTAAAATCAAAAATCCTAATATAGACAACAAAATGACTATTTTTGGATGAATTATCCTCACCCTTACATTTCTAGCTCCAGGGTGACTCTGAGTAAAGAGGAATTGTTAGTCCAGTTACACCAGAAGCTTTCTTCTAGTTTCACTAAAAGAAAGAAACAACCTTTGATAACTTATTCCTTGTGATATTTTAGTTTGGAAAATATACTACTCTTTCGGTAAACTTACCTAATATTGGGGGTGATTTCTTCTTTTCTAAATAATTTTAAATGGCTTTTATTAAATATTCATTATATACACCATTTATAATGTTAGTGTCGGGTATGAAGCTCACCAAGGTTTAATGTTGACTTCTCTTTCTTTTGACCTCTACTTGGAGCCTCATATGCTATCCTGACTTATCTGATACCTGGTTAAAAAATTATGTATATAACCACACCAAAGCAAACCTGTCGCCGCTGAGCCAATTCCAACTCATAGTGATGCTATGGGACAGAGTAGAACTGCCCAATAGGATTTCCAAGGAGCTGCTGGTGAATTCCAACTGCCAGCTCTTTCACTAGCAGCTGAGCTCTTAACCACTGTGCCTATATGTATATACGCATATACAATAATATATATATTACATTGTACCAGCTATCAACATCTCTTTTCTAGATTTTAAGCCTATGTTCTAGGTCTGCTAAAATGCTCTTTAGAAACAGAGATATCTCTCATTTATTAAGCTGTAGATGCTGCAGTTATTTCCAACTCTTAAGTGTTATAAAAATTCTCATCCATGGTATAACAATGTAAAAAATCTGTGGTTTTGCATTTTCTTAGAGCGCATTCTTACATGCCAAGTGTCTTAGGTTTAGCTCCCAGAAGCAGACCCTAAAGTGAGGATTCCTGTGCAAGTGGTTATTAGGGCAGTGTTCCCAGGAGATATTAGTGATGAGTGGGGAAAAGGAAGGGAAAAGAAAGAAGCCAAACAGGTGAATGATTCAAGCAAAGTTCCTACCTCAGCCTGATCCCAGGGGAAGCTCTACAGCATAATGACTGTTGGAGTCTATCCCTGCTCAAGGCAAGGGAGCTGACTTTCACATTCCTGCATTATCAGTCAGTGGCTGTGGGCAGGTGGGAGAGGAGCTGTACACTTCCAGGTACTCCCGCTCCCTGCAACTCCAGGTGATGCAGCTCCCTTGGTTGAAGGATGTCTGGCTGAAGAAATATAGGAAGGCATCACTCTTAGAAGCAGAGCACACAAAGACTGGGAGATGGCCACACGGGACAGTTAAATGGATCCTATGGAGCCTAGGAGAACACTGAGATGGTCCACTCTAGCAAGCAATGTGTCATTGCACATGCGCTTCCTTACTCCTGAGGCCCATGTTCTCCTACTGAGGCCATTTCCTAGTGTAAGTTGAGCACTCTCAGAAGCTGCGTAAGTTCATTTCCTTCCCTTGAGGATGTGGTTACCTATTCCTTCAAACTTCTAAGTCCTAAAGTGATTGCAGTATTGAGAGAGCCACCTGCATAATTTTCAGCTTATAGAGTTTCTACATAGATTAGAGTTAGAACAGTAAAATCTGAAATTTTACAGCTTTCCTTAGAGGGATGCCATCATGCATAATGATTTCAGTGGCCCTGGAAAAGAAGCAAGATATTGTATGACTGGTGATTATTCTGACTAGAAGTATTTCCAAGCATGCCTACTAATTTTACTATTTTTCATCCTTAGCTCTTTTAACTGTTCTTTCTTATTTTGTTTCCTAACATTTACCTTTAAAAGTATTTCGTTTTCACAGATTTTTTTAGAGAACCATGTGGTGTTTCATTCAGCACCTTCAATTCCGTCTAACACAAAAGTTCACAATTGTCCACTTGCTCTTCTAAATCAGCAGGGCCCAATAGAAATATCATGTGAGCCCCATATGCATTTTAAACTTTAGTTTCATTAAAAAAGTAACAGCTGAAATTAATTTTAATAATATATTTAACTCATTTTACCCAAATTACTATCATTTCAACATTTAATCAAATAAACATTATTAATGAGATATTTTATATCTTTTTTTTTTTTAATTTGGTGTGTATTTTATACTTTCAGCTCATCTAGTTCACATGGACAGTGCAACTTTCATATACTGTAGAAAATTCTGGTGAGGGACCTACTTTCTTTGAGATGAGAAACTTTCTCAGTGCTTCTCCCATGTGCTAAGCCTGTTTGATAAAGAAATGAGGCTGCACTGCTGGACAAAGAAAATGAAGTGCTTTGTCCTTGATGAGCCATTGCTGCTTTCGTTTTTTTGGATTTACTGCCCTGCAGGCAAGAACTAAGGAGCCCTAGTAGCAGTTCTACTCTATCCTACAGGGTCGCTATGAGTCGGAATCGACTCGACGGCGCTGGGTTTGGGTTTGGTTTAGTGGTGCGATGGCGTCCTGGTGGCTCAGTGGTTAAGCGTTTGGCTGCTAACCAAAAGGTTGCCAGTTTCAATCCACCAGCCACTCCTTGGAAACCCTATAGGACAGTTCTACTCTGTCCTGTAGGGTTGCTATGATTTGGAATTGACTCGACGGCAACTTTTTTTTTTTAAGTGGTACAGTGGTTAAGCACTTGGCTGGTAACTAAAAGGTTGGTGGTTCAAGCCCACCATCTACTTTGAGGGAGTAAGATGTGCCAGTCTGCTTCTGTAGCGATTACACTCCTGGAAACCCTGTGGGCCAGTTCTACTCCTTCCTGTAGGGTTGCCATGAGTCGGAATCCACTCAACGGCAACATTTTTTTTTTTTTTTTGGTTTAGGCAAGAGTTATGATTGGGTTTGGCAGCTAAGATCTCACTGATAACCTTCATAAATAAATAATTCTAAGGTCACTTTTTGGAAGAAACTGGGTCTTGAATGAAGGGTAGAATGTAGATAGATTTTAAAAAGGGAAGGAAGACATTCCAGTCAATGGAAAAACATGTATGTATATGCATGTGGGGGGAGGGGGAGATTCTAGAAAAATTTGGGTACTTGCATGTCAACTGATGAGGCTGAAGTGCTAAGTACATGTTGAAGAAGATAGTTATTGGCCAAACTGATAGCAAGCTCAAAGGCTTAGATTTTGCAGTATATGAAACAAGGTATTACCATGATCCAGTTTATATGTTGCAGTCTGTTCTGGTTATCTATTGCTGCGTGAGAAATCACTAAAATGTAGTGGCTTGAAACAACAACAGTCCCCTTTTTATCTCTCTCACTTTTTCTGTGGGTCAGGAGTTTGGGGAGGGCTTGCTATATGGTTCTGACTTGGGGTGTCTCATGTGGTTGCATTCAGGTGGTGGCTGAAGTTGGAAGAGCAAGCATCTGAAGCAGCTCCCAGCTGCTTCAGATGCTTTTCATAGGCAAATGTGGGCTTCCTTGCAGCATGGTGGCTTACAGGCTGTTGGACTGCTTGCATGGTGGCTTAGGGCTCCAGCGATTATTCCAGTTGACTTAATGACGTGGCCTGGGAAGTCATGCTGCATTATTTCCATCACATCATTTTGATTACAAGTGAGTCACAAGAGGGGCTGAAGGGTCTACGTCTCTATGGAAGGAGTGTTCAGGTCTCATTGTAAGACTAGAATGCTGCAGGTATTTTGGGAAAATACCACCTGCTACGTAGTCCCTTTGCTGCCACTGCTATATTGCATCTTCCCCTTTTTAGCCATGCTCTGCGAATGCTCTAGTGTGAATACCCCATCAGTTCCTGGGTATGCTTCTGCACAGTGGCTCTCTCTTCTTTTACCTGGTAAGCTAGGCAGGACAGTTTAGAAGAAAATCTAAAGTCTTCTGCTTAGGCTCTGAATGGCCAGGCCCAGTCTTCCACTCATTTTTCATTTTTTTCCCTTACTCTTTATTGTTGGACTCATTTGCCAAGTAGTGGGTACATCCAAACCCCAAATACCCACCTGCCTTTCTCATTTTGTGGAGAAATATTGAGAGAAAACAGTGACAACAAAGGGGAGAGAGAATTCTCTAACCCTTTATTCCTCATACCAAAAGGGCACATTTCCACCCCCTAAAGATGTCCTTTTCAGAGCAAAAAAAGGGCTCAGAAGAGAGAATTTTCCACCTTGGCCAACAGCAGGGTTTTTCCCCACAATCTTTGCATTGCCAGGGTGGCTCTCTGTTGTGCTATCTCTTGCTCTTCATGGCCAATTGGCCTTCTCTTTTCAAAGTGATTGGAAGGAGGAAGGAAGGGTGTGGGGCCAACACCATGACTTTTGAAAGGTAACTTTCTCAACAGTTGCTAAGGTCAGTGTTCTGCTAAACACTGTTCTTCCTGGTTTTCATGGAAAGAGCTCCATCCCTTGCCAGAATCTCATTTTTACCTCAACTTGAACCTTGAAACCTCACTTACTTTCCTTATATGCCTTCTTAGAAAAATCTCAATCTTCAACTAAAAAAGATTACATTGCCATCGATAGAAGAGTTTAAGGGTGAAGTGTACCCATTTCTGCCACTTATTTACTTTGAAAGGCGTAAGAAATAGTAAGATGGCCTATCAGATGGACAGACAGATGGATAATGGGCTGGATATCAAAAAAAAAGCAAGTACAGTAAAAAAAAATTAATTGTAGATTCTAAGTTGTAGGTATAGGAGTGCTCACTGTTAAAAAAGAAAAATCATTCAACTTTATTTTTAACATAAAATGTTGGAGAAGAAAAGCATTTACCATAAAAATAAAGTGTGATACATTTGAAAAAAAAAAGTCATCTTTCCTCACTAGGAAATGCTTAAGGCTTGTCCTCTTTGTCAGCCCAACTTTTAAAAGTTCTTATTAACAGCGTTATTTGTTCCAGCCTCAATTTCCCCTTGAGGTTTGAAGAAACTGGAAAAATGCTAACAGTTCATGTAGAAAAGCAATCTAAAATGTTAGCAGTTGCCTTTATATTTCTGAGATTCTTCTGACTGGGTTTCCTCCGTGTTGTTTGTGAGCCCACTACCGTTTAAGCCATTACTGTTAAAGTGGCTTTTGTATCATTTCCCAAGGGCCATTGCGGTGGTGACAGCAAGGACTTCTCATCCCAGAGACGGGATTTCTTGTCCCCTCACGTGTTCCACACCCATTTTGCGCTGGGTGTTTTTATTCCGAAGCTTTTCCAGACCTGAAATATGAATTCCATCCCTCCACCCCCAACAGTTGGAAATATTTGCTGTATTTCATCTGTTTCTTCAGAAAGGGAGGAAAAAAAATAAATAAAAGAATTCAGTTTTAAGTTCCTTTTTAATTTTTTTTTTTTGGCTACATCAATAAAGTGATTAAAGCCCATGGAAATGTTTATGTTTGAAAAGTCCTTAGCTACTTTTCTGAAATGAAAAGAGGAGCCGTCACTTTGTCTTTGGTGTCCTCAGGTGGGAAAGGGCAGCTTGCTGAGGGCTGAGGACTAAAATAAACCCTCCCAGGAGAGGCACCAGCCAGTGACCTTGGGCTGCAACCACCTCGCAGATCAGCTGCTTCATTCAATTCCGTATCTTGAGGCCTGTGGGGGAATCAAGTGTCACAAAAGCAGGAAGAGAGCAGCTCCAGGAAGGCTTTAGTGCCTTTGCTGGTGGAATTGCTGACATGATCTACCGACCCCGTGTGGCTGAAGGACTTGAGGTTCTGCAGTGAGCATTCAGGTAGCTGAGAAGGAGCTGTCCTTTCATTGAAAAATAAGCCACAAGAAAGTGATACAGCCATAGTGTTTTGTATACCCCACAGGTGAAATACAGTGGTCTAGAACTTGGATAGGAGCAGTACATTTGCATTTGCAGTATGCAGTTGTTTGGTGCCGTTGACTTAGCTCCAAATCATGGTGACTGTGTGTGTAACAGAATGAAACATTACCCAGTTCTGAGCTGTCTTCATGGTTTTTGGTATGTTTGAGTCCATTGTTGTGAATATTGTGCGGTGCCTTCCAACCTAGGGGGCTCATCTTCCAGCACAATATTGGGCAGTTTTCTGTTGTGATCATTGGCTAATTTTTGGAAGTAGATCACTAGGCCTTTTTTCCTAATCCATCGTAATCTGGAAGTTCCATTGAAACCTGTCCACCATGGCTAATCCTGCTGGTATTTGAAACATCAGTGCCGTAGCTTCCAGCATCATAGCAACACGCAAGCCACCACAGTACAACAAGCTGACAGATGGGCAGTGTTGAGATAAGTTAAAGGGACCTGATTGTGCTAGTAGGAATCATATACCAGCATCCCTCAAGCGATGAGAAGTTTATTGAAAAACTGACTGATGTTCTTGATGCCTTTTATAATTTTTCACGTAGCTGAATGCATCATGGTGTGGCAGGAAGAATGTGAGCTCTGAAGCGCTGGGCCTTGGTTTCCCCATCTGTAAAATGAACACAGTGTCACCTATTTCACTGGTTTGTTGGGAGTATTTACAAGTAGATTATGCATATATAGGACACGTCTTCTTGTAAATACTCAGTATCTTCATTTCCATTTTCCATTCCTATCCTTTGCCAAGTATGTTTATATAAAACAAGGCTGTTTCACGAGGCTTGGACAGTTTTCTAGTTAACCAGCCTCTTTCTTCTGTTTTGTGGCCTTCTGCTCTTTATTCTGTGCAAAGGTAAAGGGATAAAGGGGCTACAGAGCCTTGACATTGAAGAAATCCAGGACCTTGTTGTCCTTATGTTTGAGCCCTTCTCCTATGTAATGATGCTCTGCCCTGTGGGACTTTACAGAGTTACCTTCTGCGGATTCTTGACTGTACAAATGGTATCCGTCTGGTATGAAGACTGTCTCTGTCTCAGAGACATCCCTTTTTCAGGTGTTCACACTATTTCTCTTCTTCCCTCCTTCTGCTTTCATCAGCACCAGTGTCTTTCCTGGTGGTCATTTCTACCCTTTGCAGTGGCTTTAGTCTTACCTGAAGGCCTGTGCATTTTTGCCTTGTCGTTTCTTCCTCCTTTTGCTTTTATTATTCTTTCGTACTGGAGTGATTCTTGAATTGCAGTATTGCACCTCGGGATAAAGCAGCAAACCCAATGAATAGCCAGGTGGTAGCGTGTGGGTTATGGTAGGTGCACTGGAATCCAAAGGCTTCTCTTGTTTAAGGTCATCCCTGTTGATGGGAGCTGGGTTGGTGGACTTCAGAGCAAAACCAGTGTCCAGGCTGTTGGGTTAAAGCTGGTCATCAGAATTCCAAGGGACCATGTTCAAGGAGCCTTCTGGGGAACAGAAAATGTACAGCCTTCTCATCTGCTGTGACAACTAGCCATTGTTCCCTAGTTTATGAATATGTTCTAGTGTACGAGTCGTTGACTTCAGTTATATACCAACTCCAAACCCCAGTGCCGTCGAGTCAATTCCAACTCATAGCGACCCTACGGGACAGAGTAGAACTGCCCCATAGAGTTTCCAAGGAGCACCTGGTGGATTCAAACTGCTGACCGTTTGGTTAGCAGCCGTAGCACTTAACCACTATGCCACCAGGGTTTCTCTTCAGTTATATAAGCAATAAAAAATACCCCTATCAGGAAGAAGTGAGAAGGTGAAGAGACAGGGCGAGGAAGAGTGTAGGTGATTTTGCCAGGGTCGGTTGCTGGCATGAGTCACATTTGTTTCCAGCATGTTTAACCTCTGATCCATTCCTTTGAGAGTGGCAGGGACCATGTGGGATTTTCCTTTGAGGAGGAACTCTTCACTTTGAATCCTTAGAAACTACTCTTTAAGCATTTCCAGATGGCCCTCATGGTCTTCATCTAATTGCAGCGAGAGACTGGCTTGAGAGGTGGGAGAAAATGTTAATCCATAGCCACTTTGAAATGGGAAAAAGAGGTTTGAGAAGGAGACATGCGTTTTCTGGCTGACCCCATTAAAATGCAGTTAGAAGCAGATATATATGTGTTTATGTGAGTCTGTACACACACTTACACATTTGTAAGCCTGAAGTACCAAGTTAAAATACTAAATAACTATAAGGGCGGAACTGCTTGTATTAGAAACATTAAACAGGGCAGCAAGAAATGGGTTAGGGAAGAAGGCCCAGGGCCGTATAATAACAACAACAAAAAAATCCAAACCGTTGCTGTCAGGTCAGTTCCGACTCATAGCAGCTCTATAGACTAAAACTGCCCCAAAGAGTTCCAAGGAGTGGCTGGTGGGTTTAAACTGCTGACCTTTTGGTTAGCAGCCATAGCTCTTAAACACTGTGCCACCAGGGCTTCTAAGGCCGTATACTAGGGTAGAAAAGGTAACTTCAGGGCCCATGCAGGACCTCTGGGGGCTGAAAGAGGTGTCTTTGGGTATAAGAGAGGGACATGCTGTCCTCAGTAGGGGCCAGTTTCAGGGAAGAGGTTTTGGGGAAGACACTTAGACTAGAGATCTGGAGACCTTCATGGACTGTAGAGCTGAACTGGAGTGTCTGGAAATGCAGCCCACCCTGCATAGGGGGCCTGATGAGGAGCCAAGCCTGAAAGAAGACCAAGAGCAGATCCTGGAGGAGCAACAAGTGTCCCCGGCCTGACTCAGGGGCCAGCCAGAACTCACCTCGGACTGTGGTCAGAATAGCTTGTTCTTCAAGGCTTGACGGGAGCTTATGGCATTGCTGTGAGGATCAAATTCTCATCTGTTGCAAAGAACAACAACAAAACAAAGAACACCCTGTGCTCTTAGAGAATGCACGGGACACAGTACGTGCATAAGAAATAATTGCCACTTTTTTTATTAAACATAAGAAAGGGGATAGTTCTTAAAGATTTGTTCTACCAATCTGCCTCTTTTTAGGTTAGGGGCAGTGTTGACTACCTGTAAAAAATTACACAACCTACAGTGATGCCTCCTGCAACTTAATTCATCCACTGTGAGGCTTTGTGGACAATGGCATGTTTCCCTACAGGAGCTGAAAGGGCTAGCAACAGTAAAATCCCATCAAACAAGTTAAAAAAGAAACCCCTCTACGTGGATGTGTGCTTTCAAATCAATTTTGAGGGCAGGCATGGGCCATTTTCAGCCTCGGAAATGAACACAGGAAGTCAGCAGACAAAGGAAGAGATGCTGTGCAACCAGCAAAAGGGCACACGTCCCCTTCATGTGCTCAGTACTGTTCATGGAGGTTGTCATGCTATGGGGAGGCCAGTGACTATAATATATGGTGCAGGAGACATACCAGACTCTTAGCAAGGGTTCCCTCTCAGGGTGGCATTGGAGATGGAAGCCTTACCTCTTTATTTTATATGTCTTCACTCAACTTGGTAAGCTTATTTTTTGCCTTATTTGATGCCATTTAACATACTTAATTTTTTTAAATAGCAAAAATGTATTTAAAAATACATATATATATGTATCTTTTGAAAACCTAAGAAAGGAATTATCAGAGGGTTTATCAGGGGAAAAAAGTTGGAAAACTTACTGCGCTTTTTTTCACAGGCAGTGTGGAAGGCAAAGGGAGCATACATAAAGTAGGAAGTAAGAACCAGAAAAGTGAGTCAGAACTCAAGGCTACAAGGAACAAGAAAAAGCTGTGGGAGGAGCATCTGTAGATAAAATCTGAGACTCTTAATGGGAAAGAAGATAACTCTCCATATGATCAATGTATCAGTTAACTTTTTCTGCATAACAAACTATCCCCAAATGTAGAGGCTTAAAAGAACAACCACTTATTTAGCTCCAAATTCAGTGCATTGGCAATTTGGGCTGACTTTGGCTGGGAAGTTCTATTGATCTCCATTGGGCACACTTGAATGAGGGCTGTCTAGTCTAGGATGGCCTTAGCTGGCATAACTCATTTCTTCTCCATGTGTCTCTTGTCCTCCAGCAGGCAGTTTGGGCTTTTTCACGTGGCACCAGGAAAGTATCAAGAGAAAGAGTGAGGAAAAAGCACACAACACCATCATTTCTGCCACATTCGGTTGCTAAAGCAAGCCACACACTAGCCTGGGTTCAAGCGGTGGGGAAATAGCCCCCACCTCTTATGAGCAGAGCTGCAAAGGATCTGAATGCATGGGGGAGTGGAGAATTGGGACTGATTTTGCAGAAAATTAATAGCATTGTTAGAATAAATATGTAGACTCTCAAGCTAATGGCTTGAAGAGGACAAAGATTACTTGACTGTAAAAGTTCTGTGGCTTTTTATATTTCATAGTCATAACAGACTTTGCCTCTACTTACGAATCAGACAAAAACAATCCGGAAGGGAATTACCAGTGCATTTATTTATGGGTGGTAGTTTTTCATTTCCAAACTGGAATGAATAGTTTAATCAAAGCATTTCTTTCAACCCTCAGTGTCCTACTTTCCTGCAAGACTTGATCTATTCAGATTACTGGGAGAAATCCCAGTCTAGAGAGCTTCAAGTGATAGCTCAGTTTCTGTCTCCTGTTCACCCTCCTGTGGAGGTGGCGTAATGGACATCTCCAACCATTATCTCATAGGCATGGGCCCCATGAAACTGTGGCAGGAGAATGGGGTCCCTGGAATCTTCCATAGAGAGGGTGCCTGAGAAAAATCATCCGTAACCTCTTATATGGGAGAATATACTGCCTATAAACCCTCTTAGAGAGAGTTACATCTTTCTCACCAAATTTGTTAGCCCATGTTATCCACATGGAGCTTTGTTAAGGGAAGCTTCCTTCTAATTCATTCTGTATTTCACATAAAAAATGCTGTATATGGCAACTGCTCTTTATCCCCATTGTGGGATGGCTCCAATACACTGAACTTCCATGGAGATGGGAAAGAACATATTAACATTTGTGAGGCGGAGAAAAGAAACTAGTATGTAGAATCTGGATATTTCAATAATCAAGTTTTATATTTGGAAAGCGAAAAAAAAAATCTATTTTTTAGTACAATTACTTAGGAGAACTCTTTGTCACATTCTTATAAAGTTAAGCATACACTTGCCAAATGTCCCTAGAAATTTCACTTCTATGTGCTTTCTCAAGAGAAATGAAAACTTATGTCCACGCAGACTTGTAAGTGAATGTTCATAGCAGCTTTAGTCATGATAGCAAAAACGAGAAACAACCAAATATTACCCACTGTTGATGAATAAACAAATTATGGTGTATCCATACAATGGAATACTGCTCAACAATAAAAAAGAAACAAACTACTGATAGAAACAACAACTTGGATAAACCTCAAAAACATTCGCTGAGTAAAAGAAGCCAGACACAAAAGAGTGTATGCTATGTGATTTCATTTATGGGACATTCTAGAAGAAGCAATTCTAATCTATAGTGACAGAAAACAGCTTAGAGTTGCTTGCAGCTAGTATGTGTGTCTGTATGGTGGGGCAGGGGAGGCGGGTGATGGCAGAGGGGCCTGTAAGAACTTTTGGGTTGATAGAAAAGGCTCTAATTTCTTGATTGTGTGTGGTAGTTACATGGGTACATTCTATTGTATATAACTTATATGCCTCAATAAAGTTGGCAGTAGAGAGTTGCCCCTGTTTCTCATCATAGAGATATTATATTAGGTCAATGTAAAACTTTTATGGGGGCATAGTCTTGAAAAGATTAAGGAATATTGCTCATTATTAAGAATTATTTTTTAGGCTAGGGCTTTGTGTCTTGAGTTGTCCACAAGAATAAGCAAGTAAATTGTCTCGTCATATTGTAGACCTAGCCCATGTGAATAAACCAGCAGCTTGGCAAATAAAATCAAATTTTGCAAATTCTTTAACAGAAGTGGGAAAATTTCAGTTATATAGTTGAGCTGCAGGCGCTACAGCTGGGTAAAGTTATTGGGTCATTTTCAACATGCAATGCAGTACAAGAGGGTAAAGATTGGGTTTATGGTTCACAGAACATATATTCATGCCAATCAAATCTTACTCTTTGATGAAAGCCAGAATGTTTTAAAACTGGGTAAATGTTTTAAATACACTGTACGAGCTCTGGAAGGGGCAAAAGTAAGTAAGAACAGGAGAAGACCAGTCCCTTAAAATTATTTGGAAGTGTCCAGTCTAGTCATACAGAACCCGCTGCTAAAATCCTGTTTTGGTGTGTTCACTCTCTGATTGTTTAGAAGACAAAGCTGAGAGGAAAGTATGTCTGTCGTATGTTTATTTGGGTTCGATGCTGGATGCGACTTAGAACAATTTCTTTTAACATCAAAGGGCATATTAATTCCCAGATGTCAGTCATGCCCCAGAGTGCTAGGGACAGTGATTTATCTTGTCAAAGACTAGTGAGACTAAGCTGGAAGCAGATTTTCTTTTGCATCTCTTAGCCAAATTGTAGCTCAGTGGGAATGACTAAAATGTATCTCATTTTAGTTTTGTTTTGATCATCCGCATATGAGTTTCAAATTTCATCTTTTTAATGTTTTCATATTAAATGATAATGGTTCCAACCTAGAATTTTTTTTTCCTTCTTCATTAGTGTTTTCTAAATGATAACTTTTTGTATTTCGTGTTTATGGTTTATTCTTTAGTGTTTTCTAAATGGTAACTTTTTTTATTGTATGTTTATGGTTTATTCATTCATTCAGCAAATACTTATTGAGTGTCTACCACGCACCAGGCACTATTCTAAGCTCTTTGAAGAGAGCAGTGAACAAAACTCATCCCCGATCTTGTGGAGGAATATTTTCTGGTTGAGGGAGATGAATAATAAAGAAGTAAACAAATGAAGGAGTGCTGGGTGGTGCAAATGATTAATGTGCTTGGCTACTAACCAAAAGGAAGCCCAACAGGGTGGGAGGTTCGAGTCTACTCAGAGGCACCTACGAAGAAAGACCTGGTGATCTATTTCTGAAAAATCAGCCACTGAAAGCCCTATGAGCCAGAGTTCAACTTTGACACACATAAGGTCACCATGAGTTGGAGTTAACTGGACGTCAACTGGCACTGGTAAACAAATGAAAGAAAAACACAATTTTATGTATTAATAAGCATTAAGAGAATAAAATGGGGTAATGTAATAGAGGCTGACTGGGGTAAGATAGGTGATTCATTTGGATTTATGATTAAGGAAGGCTGTGTTATGAAGTTGACATTCACTGAGACCCAAGTGAGGAAAAGGAACCAGCTATATGAAGATCTGGGGGTGGAAGCTTCCTGACAAAGGGAACAGCGGGTACAAGGGTCCTGAGGTAGAGATGTATCTGATAGGTTCAAATAACAGCAAGTATTGGGACTGGAGCAGAGTGAACCTGGTAGATGAAGTCCGTGAGGTAGGCAGCAACCAACTGGTATAATCTCTTAGATCTTGGTAAGAAGATTTTTATTATTGTTTCTTGACTGCTGTTGTATTTTAAAGAATGGGAGATCATTGGTAGACATGATCTGAGTTTTTAGAAAATCACTCTTGCAGTGCAGAATGAATTAAGGTATGGTGGTGGACATAAGATTGAAAGCAGAAAAGCTAGTTAGGAGGCTGTTGAACTAACCCGAGAAAAAGATCATGGTGGCCGAGACATGGGTAGTGATGGAGGGAAGTGGGCCAATTTGGGAACTATTTTGGAAGCCATCCCAGCATATGAATGGTGAAGGGTAAGGAGGCATTGAGGGAGGCTCTCAGGGACTCAGATTGAACCATGGGTGAAAATTTACTGAATGGGAAAGAATACAGTAAAAATATGTTGTTGTTATTGTTGTTTTTGGAGAGGGGGAATCAAGTGTTCTGCTTTAAGCTTTAAAGTTAAATATGCTTAGTAAGTACTCAAGTGGAAATGTCAGATAAGCAGTTGTGAGTCTGGAGCAATTAGATATATGAGAGCTAAGGATGGAGATGTGAGTAATGGAAACAGGGATGGTATTTAAAACTTTGAGACCATTTATGAGATCACCTAGGAAAAGACAGTCAACAGAAAAGAGCCCCAGGTCCCTCCAAAATGTGGACATTAAGCCAACCAAAAGAGGTCAAGTGGCTGGTGAGGTTGGGAAAAACTAAGAGGGTGTGAAGTTGTTGTTGTCAAGAGAAAAGAATGTTTGGGGAAGGAGGGAATGATCAGATGGGTCTAATGCAGTTGATGTGGTTGGTGGGGACAGAAAGGTGACCACTGAATTTCTCAACATGGAGGTCGTTGGTGACCTTGACAAGAGGGGAGGATTCTAATTGGAGTGGTCTGAGGAGAAAGAGAGGTGAGGAATTGAAGTCTGTATATGGTGGTGACACTTTTAAGAAATCAGGTTGTGGGCAATATTGTTATTGAATAGCTGGCACAAGGAGGGAAGATTGGAGTTTTGTGGAAACCATGTGAAGTAGTCATTTTGGAAAGGAGAGTAAACATGTTAAAGAAGGCTTATTAGACAGTGTTTGAATCATCATTAAAGTGAGACTGGTCAGTTTGGTTGTGAGTTTTGCTTTATCCTAGTTCAACTTCATGACGATTGTTGCTTAGTAGACATAGAATTAGGTATAGCCTTGCTTGGGAAATTAGTGAAGTGAGTACGATAGAGAGAGAATGAGGCAAGGGAGTAAAGAGAGGCTGTAAATCATGAAGGAGCCCTGGTGTTGCAATGGTTAAGCTCTCCACTGCTAACTGAAAGGTTGGCAGATCTAACCCACCCAGTGACTCTGTGGGAGATAGACCTGGCGGTCTGTGCCTGTAAAGTTTACAGTGTAGAAAACCTTATTGGCAATTGTACTGTGTCTCATGAGGTTGCTCAAAGTCAAAAATCGACTCGACGGCACCCAACAACAAATAAGAAGGGAAGGGAATTCCAGGGGCTATGATGAATAATGGAAAAATTGATAGACTCAATCGATTGTAGGCCTCAGGAAGACTGGGAATTGTTGGACTTGAAAGTAGAACAGTAGAGAAGATAAGAGATGATTTGGCAGGGAAGGGATGCTTGCACGAGATTTGGAAACAGAGTCCATTTGCTGGTAATGACAAGTTCGAGCACGCAGAGAGAATGGCTGAAGTTGGGTAGATGAAGACAGCATTGGAAGTTAAAAAGTCAAGGATCTTGACCACTTTGTATTAGTCCATAAATGTTAAAATGTATTGAACCATATTATTACAGAAAAATATACAGTAAAACCTGCGAAAACTAGAAACGGTGTAAGGTGGAAATCTGTCAGAGAAGGAAAACTCAAATACTTTCCACTCAAATGAGCAACAGAAAAGTGTTTAAGTGTCAAAGGCAGAAAACTTTCAAGATCCAGAAAAACAAGGCAGTCCCATCCAGTTCCGGCTCTCACAGGTTTCACTGTATAATAGTGTATAAGACTCCTTTGACTGCAGTTGATATAAACAGGCTCTCTCTATTTCTGTAGACCAGCCGTCTTCTCCCTATAATGCAGAACATGGTTTCTAATAACAAACAAATCATACATCCAGGCATCCAGAGAGATGAGCCTCTTTCCCATTCCCATTTCCAAAAATCCCTGAGAAGAAACTGAATGGCCCAGCATTTATACTGGAGCCTACCCTGGGACCAGTCAGCTGTGGCTGGCAAATTTCTAGAGTTGGTGGTGGGTTATTAGGGAGACAATCCCATAAATGCTCCTAGAAACAGCAATTGGTTTATGTCATTAAGAGGGTAAGAAAGGCTTCAGCTAGATATACCTCATAGACAAACTCTTAGTGGAGGAGTTAGAGCCCATAGTCAATGTTTTTAGCATCTCTCATGAGTGGTCTGGATCTCATTTTTACCTTAGCTTTCCAGTTGAGTTCAGCATGAAACTTAGCAAGCTATGATTGCCTTTATCCATCCCAGGCCAAATATCTCTGTTGCCTAGACGGTTTGGTTTGTCTGTTTTTATTTGTTTCTAAAATTTCTTTGTTGAAGTATAACATTCATTCAGAAAAGTACATAAATCATAAATGTATATCTCAGTGGCTTTTCCTGAAGTGAATGCACCCAAGTAACCAGATCCAGAGACAGGATGTTCCCAATACCAGGGAGTCCCCCTCATGATCTCTTCCAGCCATCTTCTCTTCCCTAAGGGTAACCTCTGTCCTGACTTCTTACACGTAGATTGTCTCTTGATGTCTTGACACCTGCGCAGGAGATCCTGGTTACGGCGAGTAAGCAGGCATGCTAGCCTGGATCCATTTAAATGACCTCTAAATCTGTGCTTCCTCTAAGGCCTGACATGCTTGGCGTTCTTCCCCTCCCCCTCCCAGAGCAAGGAAGAATAACCTTCCAGCATGATATCCTGCTAGTAATTATGTAATGATATAAATTGATAGAACACAGGGTTCCTTTTCTACTGCCCAGACGTTCCCTCTTTTTTTTTCTTTGTTGTTGTTGTATATTTTGTTTCAAATGGGAATCTCAAGAACGTTTATAATGAGAGTCCTGCAAGGAACAGCCTATTTAGACCAAGGCAAATGGACAAGGCTGTATTTAATCTCGCGTTTGTGTGTCTGTAACGGAGACAGCTCTTCTGATAAAGGTAACAGACGCTGACTTAAGTGCCGTTCTGTCCTTCTGCAGCAGGAGGCTGGGAGATGTCAGACACCGAGGCAGGGCTTTCCCAAACTCATTCTGAATTGTTGGAAGAGGCACTTACTGCAGACAAGCAGGAGCATTCTATGTGAGTTTCTATGGAAACTAACAATGCCAGATGAGATCAACGGCTGGATGCTGTTTCCTCCAAAGGCGGCTTAGGTTGTATGATTTTGGATAACACTTGGCCTGGAAGAAACAAAAGAATAAAAGCATTTCTTTCATGGGAAAGGAGAACCGAAATATGTTTTATTTACTCCAAAGCGTACGGATCGCCCTAGTACCTATCGCCCCACATATATCATTGTGACATCTATGGGAGAGTTTTTATTCTAGTAACTTCTTTCTCTAAATAATACCTTAATGATACATTCATTGTGTCACAAAAAAATACAAATGTGAAATCGTGGAATTCTCATAGTTCCTAAGAGAGAACAAATGAAAAAAATCAAAATAAGAACTTCAAAACATGGACCTTTCTTTATTGTGTACTTAAGTTTTGTTCACTTTTCTCCACTGTGTTTTATTTAACCCACCAACCCAGTGCCGTGTTTTATTTATTGGGGTGTAATTTACATATGGCAGAATGCACAAATCATAGTTCAAGACTTTTTATGTGTGTATGCATATACCCATGAAACCACTTCCCAGATCAAGATGGATACGTGTGCATTCGGAAACCCTGGTGGCATAGTGGTTAAGAGCTATGGTTGCTCACCAAAAGGTCGGCAGTTGGAATCCACCAGGCACTTCCTGGAAACCTATGGGGCAGTGCTACTGTGTGCCATAGGGTCACTATGAGTCAGAATTGACTCGACAGCAATGGGTTGGATGTGAGGGTCGCTATGAGTCAGAATTAACTTGACGGCAATGGGTTGGGTGTTTATACACACACACACCATAGCATTTATTAGCTCCTTGTAACTAAGGATCATTTTTTCATATTTCTAAGCTGGGCCACCATAGATAAATGTTCACATTGTGCACCAAACAACCTACAAAACTGCACGTGGCAGCCCACTTTCTGAGCCCTCAGAGGTGCTTAGTAAACTTTCACTGAATTGAATTTAGCAGAGCTGAACTGAACGGAGATGGTTTGCACACCCGTCTTGCAATTTAGAGTTAATAAGGATATCCCCTAATTCAGATCAGCTGCTTTTGCTAACCATGCATTCATGACTCATCAAATGCTTATTGAGTTCTCACTATTTATAAAGCATTCTGCCAGATATTGTCATCTCCAAACATAAATCAGACCCAGAATACGCCTTCCTACAGCTCTAGCCTACAGTGGAAGTTAAGCAATGCAAATAAGCAATTTATAAATCAAGATAGAAAATTCTAAGGTCTGTAAAGAAGGTGAAAACAGTGAGACAGCCTAGCATCTGTTGGTTCTGGGTCTTGGAGGATAGAAGGGTTTGGGCAGTGGGAGATAATGAAGGCAGGAAAGGACAAGTAGGATATAAAAAAAGGGAGGTGGTGCTTTGGGTGGCAGCATAAGAAAACCAAAGAGAAGTTAAGGGAGAAAAGGTGGGCGGAGAGGATCTGATTATAATAAGAAGACCCTGAATACAGTGTTAAGGAGATTGGACTTCTTCCATAGGAGCTTGCTATTCAAGGCATTGTCCAAGAACTAGCATCACCCAGGAGTCTGTTAGAAATGCAGCTTCTCAGGCCCCAGTAAGACCTGTTGTTGCTAGGTGCCTTTGCATTGGTTCCAACTCATAGCAACCCTGTCCTGTGCCATCCTCACAGTTGTTGTTACACTTGAGCCCTTTGTTGCAGCCACTGTGTCAGTCTGTCTCGTTGAGGGTCTTCCTCTTTTTCACCGACCCTCTACCAAGCATGATATCCTTCTCCAGGGACTGGTCCTCCTGATAACACTACTGCCTCAAATCTCTGAGATGGGGCTCAGCAGTCTGTGGTCCTACAGCTCTCCGGGTGGTTCTCATGCATGCTCAAGTTTGAGAAGAGATGACACTAGATCATAAATCCTAAAACACAACCCAGTTGTGTTGCCAGGGTTTGTTAAGCATTAATAGATTATTTTGCACAAAAGTGAAATGCTGAATTAAACCAAGTTAGACACTTATCTTTACCATGGGATTCCCTGAACCCAAAATATGCTAATGTAGATTGTGCATCCGCCAATGGCAATTAGAGTGTACAGGGTTTTCCAAGCTTGTTTTTCTATGGAATCCTCTCTTTCATTACTATTTCTTTAAGAACTATTTGAGGAATTAGTGTTGCTTGGAACACATTGGCCATACACTACTTCAGACAGTGATGAGCCAGAGGAGGTTTTTCGTCAGGAAAGGAATAGAGTAGCATGATGGGGATGCTCTGTGAATAATCATGTAGTCGCCTGTGGGTTGAGAGATTGGGTTGCTTGGGGGACTGGGGATTTAAGAAGAAGGAAATGGTGAGCTTGGGACACCGGCAAGGAGGCTACTGGAGTCTTCTGGATGATGGACCAGGAGCCGCTGAATTAGCATGGTGACGCTGAGAGATGTGGAGGTGGGGACATGTGGGAAGAACTTGGTGCCTGTGGATGCGGCACCAGCATATACTATTTTCACATTAAACTGTGAAGGCGTTTTGCCATCACTTCAATGCATGCAAACAGCTTGTGGCTCACAGAGATGGTTTCTGAAAGGAGAAGTGGTCCTCTGCTAACAGCCTCATGGGCTGCCTGATAGGATGGACGCGGGCTACTGGGCAGGCACTGTGAAGGAGGAGGTGGAGTGCACACCCCCAGGGACACTTCATCTGGATGTGGGCGTAGTTGTCCTTCAGTGCCGAGCAGGAGTGCTGGGAAACAACACGGCCTTTGATTTCAAAATCCGATCGTACCATTCGAGTCTTTTCTACAGATGACACTGTCACCAGGCAACACCATATTTCCCGGTGGCTGCTGCCTCGACTGATTTTGATACTACAATACCTGTCTTCGTGATTTTTCAGGACATAAAAGGTAAATAGAAATTGTCAACAGTTCCCATTACTGAGGCTTTTGGTGCAGTTTTCCATGCACTTAAAGACAATCAGATTATGTTTGAAGGGCTTTCTGATTTATCTCAAAAAATTGCCCTCTTGTGCCTCTGGATTGCCAACTGGGTCAACTGTGTTGCATAGTTATTCAATAGGGAAAGTATAACATTTTAGTTTTATTTTTAATAAAAGTAATGTATCACTTGATGGCAGTGGGTTGGGTTTGGCATTTAATGAATAAGGGTTTAACTCACAAAGTGTGACCTTGATTTTTGATACTTGTGTTACTATTTCTGCTTTTGTTAGTGGCCTATGTTGATATAAGTACCATTTTACTTAAATTTTGTTGTTTATTTCTTGTCATTTGAAACTTGTTCTTGATCCCCTCAGTGTTAGATGGTGGTGTTTGATCCACTATCCTTCCCTTGAACTTTCTTCTTTCCACTCCCCTGCCCCTCCTCTTAACAGTACTCTTTTATATTGTCAAGTGTTAGAGCATTTGCCTTTTTTTGTAACCGTAATTAAGTTTCATGTGCTGCACCTAAGCTCAATTCTTCCTCCTGTCCTGTGCCAGCCAGCTCGAAGCCTGGAAACTTGCAGGGGCTCCATCATGCCCACTGCAACCTCCTCCTGACACATTCTGGACTGGAACTTTCTGCATTCTGATCTCTGATAGCACACTTGCTTTCCTTCTTTGTCGCTATCTTCTGATTTTGCTTGCTATTGATCCTTGCTCTTCTCTTCAGAGTTATCAGTCAATTCTGTTCTTTATCCTTTATTCTTATTTCATTTGGGGAGGTTCTGTGTAGAAAGCAAGAGAGGAAGGGGAGACACACATGAGTTCAATCCGATAACCCTCGCCACTTATACTTTTGTTGTCTGCTCTTACATACTGTGGTTAACAGCAGACTTTGTTCCCCACTGCAGCATGAATCCCTGGGTAGTGCAAATGGTTAACATGGTTGAGTGATAACCAAGAGGTTAGAGGTTTGAGTCCACTGAGAGGACCCTAGAAGAAACGCCTAGAGATCTACTTCCTTCCAAAAAACCAGCCATTGAAAACCCTATAGAACTCAGTTCTGCTCTGACACACAAGGGACCACCATTAGTCAGAGAAGACTCAATGTTAACTCCTTGGTTAGTTTCCCATGGCAGCAAAGAAATGAATTGTTTAGTTCATAGAAATCTTACCTAGTCTTTTGAGCCCATTATAGTCTTTTGTTCATTTCCTTTTTTCTCTTAAGGTTAAGGAGAGAAAGAGACTGATTTAGTTTTGTGGAAGAAATATCTAGATTTAGTGTTCTCTGAAATATAAGTAAAACAGGAAGTGGATAAAAAAATAAGTATGAAAAATTTCTGGTGGGTTTAGGTTTATTGTTTAACTACAAAGGAACTACTTACTTGAATGAAGGCTTCTCTGATTTCTTTGATATCAGTAATTATTTTATTGCTGGGATAAAATACTGTTACCTATTTTCCTCTTCTCTATTTAGTCTAGTCACATACCTCCTTTATGTTTTCTGCTGTCAGAAAAGGAGGGATGGCAAGTCAGTCAGTCAGTCATTCTTTTATTCCTCTCATGGAAAAACAATAACGCACATGCACACACACGCAGTCAAAACCCCATAACAAACACCAGTGAGCCAAATACAGAATGAGAAACAAAATTGGCCAAGCATTAAAGAAAAAGAAATGAAAGAACTGTAATTAATGTTGATGAACATGGAATATGATTCCCCAGTTTAGGATGGTTGTAGCATGAATCAACAGATACACTCAAGGGCTACACCCAGAGTGACAATGGAAATCAAGAGGCTTTAAGTCAAGGGCATACCCTAGAGGGGCCAAAATGAGGGTAGCTGCTTGCCTGGAGAGTGAGTCTTGGTGTGAGTCAGGCAGGCAGGAATCTTGACGGTCATTGGAATCAGAGAGTTGAGCTAAGGCACAACCAGAATGTCAGGCACAGTATCAGTTATCAATGGCCACAGTAATGCTGCATAACATTCAACTCCAGAACCGTAGCTTATAACAGTAAACATTTATTTTTACTCACAAATTTTGGGGTCAGCTAGGCATTTTTGCTGGTTTGAGCTAGGCTTGCTTGGGCTTACTCATGCTTTTGTGGTCAGCTAGTGGGTCAGTTGGAGTCTGGCCTATCTAGGATGACCTTAGTTGGGATGACTTGGCTCTGGTCCTTGTGGTATCCCTTGCTGTAGCAGGTTAGGCTGGGCTTGTTCATGATGACTGACCAAGGTTCCAAGAGAACCAGCAAAACCATGCAAGGCCTCTTGAAATCTAGACTTAGAATTGGCACGTATCACTTCTCTTTATTCTGTTGGCCAAATCAAGTCCTAAGGCCAACTCCAGAGTCATCGTAGGAGGACACTTCAAATTTAGAGGACAAAGGGTAAGTATAAAGGGAGGCCATTAATTGGAGGCCTCAAAGAAATCACTCTGCCACAGGCTTTTGTACCAAATGTTGTGCCTGGGGGACTGGGCAGTTATTTGGTCAGACTTGTGGATATGGAAGACTCACCAGAGCTTACAGATTGAAGAAAAGTCAGAAAATAAAGCAGAAACAGTCATTACAAGAAGGTCAACTTTAAAGAAAGGAAATTGAGATGAGGTCTCTACCAGGCTCCTCCTTGGGAACAAGGGACACATTTTTCCCAAAATAACAAAAGGATGTCTCATGGGTTAAGCTTGACCAGGGTGATAATCCATTTGAACCCTAAAAGGGGTCCACTCTATCTGGGGAGATACATTCCAGTATGAACAATGACTGGGCCTCTGAGTTCAGGCATTGTCTGATTTTGTACTGGGGTTTGAGGAGGAAGACATGGATGTTCAGTGAAGATATGTGAGACTCCTGCTGTGTCTGGGCTTATGCAGTTTACATGGGGCTTTTAGAGGCTTGGAGGTGTTTCTTTCCCATGCTTTGCCTAAATTAGAGAATTAGAGTAGTGGTTCCCAAAGGGTGGTCCCCAGACCAGCAGCATCAGCATCACCTGGGAACCTGCTAGAAATGGAAACTCTCAGGCCCCAGCCCAGACCCACTGAATCAGAAACTCCCTGGGGTGGGACCCAGGAGTCCGTGTTTTAACAGCCTCTAGGTGATTCTTATGTACACTCAAGCTTGAGATGGATGAATTAGAGGACTGAGTGTGGTTTTGACAGTTTCAAAAGAGCTAGGGTGGCCAGATTTAGTAAATAAAAATACAGGATAGTGAGTTAAACTTGAATTTCTAGATCAATAATGGTTAATTTTTTAGTGTAAGTATGTCCCGTGCAATATTTGGGATATACTTAAACTGAAAATTTAACTGAGTATTCTTTATTTCATCGGATAACTCTAAAGAGAGTTGTAAAACATTGCAGCAAGTTCCAAAAACATTCAAGATTATTAACAGGAACTAGATAGTAGACAAGAATCATCTTAGGTGAAGGGAAGGACAACACACAATACAGGGGAAGTCAGCACAACTGGACTAAAGCAAAAGCTGAGAAGTTTGCTGAACACAACCAAACACTTTGAGGGGCAGAGTAGCTGGGGCCGCGGTCTAGCGACCGTGGTTTCAGGAGGCATCTAAGTCAACCGGCATAACAAAGTTTATTAAGAAAATGTTCTGCATCCAACTACAGTAAGTGGTATCTGGGGTCCTAAAGAGTTGTGAGGGGCCATCTAAGTTGCATCAATTGGTCCCCACCCACCTGGAGCAAAGGAGAATGAAAAACAACAAAGACACAAGGAAATGATTAGCCCAAGAGACAAAAATGGCCACTTAAACCAGAGACTCCATCAGCCTTAGACCAGAGGAATGAGATGGTTCCCAGCTACCATCAACGACTGTCCTGACAGGAACACAACAGAGAGTCCCCTGATGGAGCGGAGAAAAGCGTGGAGCAGAACGCAAATTCACGTAAAAAGACCAGACTTAATGGTCTGACTGAGGCTGGAGGAACCCCCAAAGCCATGGCTCCTGGACGCTCTGTTAACCCAGAACTAAAACCATTCCCAAAGTCCACTCTTCAGAAGAAGATTAGACTGGACTATAAGACATAAAATAATACTCATGAAGATGTGCTTCTTATTCAAGCAGATACGTGAGACCAAATGGGCGGCTCCTGTACAGAGGCAGGATAAGAAGGCAGGAAAGGCAGGAACTGGTTGAATGGACACAAGAAACCCAGGGTGAAAGGGGGAGTGTACTGTCATATTACAGGAATTACAACTAGTGTCACATAACAATATGTGTATAAATTTTTGTATGATAAATTAACTTAAGCTATAAAGTTTCACCTAAAGTACAATTAAAAAAAAATTATTAGCAGGGTAGAAATTCTAGAAAGAAAGCTTCAAGAAATTGGTTTAGTGAACCCAGAGAGGAGGGCACTGGTGGGATTAAGAGCTTGGAGGATTTTACTTAAAAGGAATACCGTTTTTATTCACGGCTGATCAAATTAACCCGGAAGAAAATTTTACTAAGGAAGAGGCAAGACTTCCTGTCAGTAATTCACTTCAGTGGGGTTCTGAGTGATTCTGTGATTTTCAGTGGCTGTTGAGTCAAATCCAACTCATAATGACCCCATGTGTGCAGAGTAGAACTGCACACTGCAGGGTTTCTAAAGGCTATATCACCTTTCAGAAGCAGATCCCCAGGCCTGTTTCCTGAGCCGCCTCTGGGTGGGTTCAAAGTGCCAACCTTTTGACTAGTAGTCAAGCACTTAACCGTTTGTGCACCCAGGGACTTCTTCTCAATGGTAGTCAGATGCATTTTGAAATTTTATGTGGTTGTTCTGCAGCCGGTCCTCCAACCTGTGTTTGGCAGGAAGCAGATTAGAGAGACATTAGCCAGTAGGAGGCTGGAGAAGATGATTTCTCAAGGGCCTTTATGACTTCTCTAAGATTGTTTGAATTTGCAATTTTTGCATCTTTATTTTTGGAAAAGTTCATAGTCTTTTGTTTTTGATTTATAAACTTGAGCTTGTCTGGAAGGCCGGTTTTTCAGAACATGGATATGAAGGAGAGGCAGTAAAGCGGATTCATTAAGAGGATGCTTTGGAACCAGACTCGATGTTGCTCGCTGCTACCGAGTTGGCCCTCCACTTGTGGTGACCCTGTGCATAATGGATCAAACTGCTGCCTGCTTCTGTGCCATCCTGGTGATTGGTTGTGAATCGGACCGTTGTGATCCTTAGGGTTTTCACTGGCTGCTTTTCAGAATTAGATCACCAGGCATTTCTTCCTAGTCCATCAAGTCTGGAAACTCCACTGAAACCAGTTCACACATCCTAGCAACACACAAGCCTCCCCTGACAGGCTGGTGGTGGCTACACATGAGGTACGCTGGCCGAAAATCCAACCCCGGTCTCCCACATGGAAGGCGTGAATTCCGCCAGTGGACCCCCAGTCCCAGCTATGTTACTTTGTAGCTATGTCACCTTAGGCTAGTTACTTTGTGCTTCTGCTTTCTCATTTGTAAAATGGGAATTCTTATTAATTAATATCTCACACATTATTGTGAGGCTTAGTTGAGTTTATACATGTAAAATAAAAGAACTGTGCTTGGAACACAGTGAGCCCTCATTAAATATTATTTTACGTTATTAAGGGCTTGAATCTCTCTATTTATCCCAGGAACTCTGAGGTTGTTAAAGCCAAAAGCTGATGTTGAATGGTCAGTTCAGTGTTGTGTATGGGAGAAGGGTTGTCCCCTGTGAGCAGTGATGTTCTGTCCCGCTCTGTGACCCCTAATCTTGAGGTGTCGGCTTAAGCTCACAGGCATGGTATTCCACAGTATCACTGCATCTTAGTTGTGAATACGTCTTTCTCTATCCAGATGAACTTTCCCGTACCTTCCAGAAACCCTCAAGAGAATTAGGTTTCATTTCCCATTACAAATTGCATCCAATTAAAAAGCTGTAAAAGAATACCGTATAATGTCACAGAGAACAAAATGACATTTCCAAAATATTTTTGAGAAATTTAAACTCCAAGTCAGTTTAGTGCTGCTAGTAAGGACAAAGACTTAGTCATGGAAAAAAATTTAGTCTGACGACTAATTTTTGTCAGAATTATGGATCCAAGTGAGATTAGTTACTTTTAGAAACTTAATTTTAGAGGTGAAAATCAGCTGATTTTCTCTCTTAACTCCTGAGGGGAAAAAGAAATAGATTATACTGGCCACACGCGTTACAATAACTTCTGTTTACCTGGATCGAAGTGTCAGATGATAAATGCCTACGCTCTGTGATTGCAACAGTTCAGTCAGTCTACTTCAGGTCCCTCCTGCATTTATTTGATGACCTATAAAATAAGGAGTATTTGGGAAGAGTTAAACTTTTTATTGCTTGGCTAAAATTCATAAACTTATTCTTTAAATGAAGTTCTCTTTTGAACTTGCAAAAATGATAGGCATAAGTCCTGCACTCTTTGAATTCTGACACTAAGTGGTAGTGGCCATTATTTTTCTTTCAGTAAAGAAATGCACCATGGTACCTACATCAGTGGCTTAAAACCATTAAACATTTTTTTATCATTCTTGAGTCTTTGCGTCCGCTGGGCATTTCCGTGGATGTGGGCCAGGCTTGGCTGATCTCAGCCAGGCTCACCCATGTGCCTATGTCAGCTTGTGTGGGTAGACAGCTGTCTGGTCAAAGACAGCCTCCCTCAACCCTCTGGGAGTTGTCCATCTGTAGGCTGAGAATAGGTTGACTGGGCCATATGTCTCCCATCATCAGCAGCCTGGCCCAGGCCTGTTCACCTCATGTAGCCAGGGTTTCAGGAGTGAGAGAGCGTGGAAGCAGACAAGGTCTCTGGAGACCTAGGCTCACAGCTGGCACACGGTTACTTCTGCTGCATTCTATTGGCTGAAGAAGTCCTAAGATCAGCCCAGATTTAGGAGTAGGGAAATAGATGCCACCTCTAGGTGGCAAATGATATTGTGGTACATCGAATAATGCCTTCTCCTCCCCATCCTTTCCCCCGACCCCCGAATCCATGTCCCATCTCTGGAACTTGATAATGGCAAAAGGTGTGATTAACGATCTTGCTAGGAAGAGTTTATCTTGGATGATCCAGGTGGGCTTTAAATGCAATCACATTTGTCATAAGAGAGAGGTAGAGGGAGTTTGGGAGAGACTCACAGAAGAGGATAAGGTGATGTGAACATGGAGGCAGAGATCAGGTTGATGAGGCCTTAAGCCAAGGACTGCTGGCAACCACCAGAGCTGGAAGAGGCAAGAAATAGATTCTTCCTTAAAGCCTCTGTAGGGAGTGTGTATGGCCTTGCTGACACTATGACTTCAGATGTCTGGCCTCCAGAATTGTGAGAGAATAGATGTCTGTCGTTTAGGTCAAACAGCTTGTAGCAGTTTGTTCTGAAAGCCACAGGAAACTAATGCAGGTGTGGATCAGGGAGGGATAAAGAAGTGAAGACATTTTTGCAATCAGTCTACACATAGCATATAAATTTGGTATAGTGTTGTTTCATTTAACACGACAACACATATTCCCAGGTTGTTACAAAGCTGTTGAAAATACTATTGAAAATGATTGCATGATAATACAATCTAGCTAAACATTTCCTTGGTATGGACAATTACATTCTTTTGATTTTTCCAGGTGAAGCATCTGTGTAAGGCATATAGCTCTGTGCCCTGAATCACCATTCACCAGACCATGTTATCTCTTGTCTGAATTATTGCAATCATCTCTAATAACCTCAACCTCCTTCAGCCCACTTCACAAAGTGCTATACCAGATTAGTCTTCCAAAGAATAACTCAGTTCAAGTCACCCCTGGCTAAAAACTTCTAGTGATAATTCAACTGGAAACATTAGTTCTTTAATCCAACACTTAATATCCTTGTATTAAAGTTGCCCACGTAGTTATTTGTATAGTTCTTTCTTCCGCACGTCCTTGGGCTCCATGAGGACAGAGGTTACTTGCTTCAGCTTGGTATCTCCCATATAGCCTGCCATGGTGATTTGAAAGTATGGGTTACTCTGATATCTGCTGGATGAGTGAATAAATGAGTTAAAAAGGGAAAATATTTCTAATTCCCTCAATGTCTTTTCATATATGATCCCAGACATTTGGCTTGATTGGATTTGAAATCGAATTGAGTGAACTAACCAGTTGTTCTAGGTCAGAGGGTCCTGATTTTTGTGCCGTGGACCCATTGGCATCTGGGGAAGCTCGTGGATCCTTCTCAAAATAATACTTATTAATACATAAAATAAAATACATAGTATCGCCAAAGATCTGCTAATGATTCATACACACATTTAAGAAGCCGTGACTTAAACAATAAGGACGTTTATTGTTTATGTAACAAAAAATCCAGAGGTTGAGGGTTTTGATTTCTAACTCAGTGGTGACATGGACCCAGGCTATTGTCTCCTTCAAGTGGTAAGATGGCTGCCACTGCTCCATGCATTGTCTTCTCACAGCTAGATTTAAATACAGGGTAGAAGAAGGCAGGAACAAAATGACTTTCTTGTGTGGTTCTCCCTTTTTATTAAGGGACAGTCTTTCTCAGAAGGCCTCTTGCAGGCTTCCCTAAGTTCTCGTCCGCTAGAACTAAGTCCCAAACTCATCCATTAGACCAATTAGCAGCAATATGTACCTCAATTGGTTTTGGTCTTGACCAGTGCTCAACCAGGTCTCAACCAACAGAAACTTAATGCTAGCCATATGCAGGGATGGGTTATCCAATAAGCAAGGTACATATGGGCTTAATTGTGCTTACTTACCAATCTGTAGTGCACAATTTCACCTGGTTTTCACCACATATTTGAAAACCAGGTGAAATTGTGCACTACAGATTAGTGAGTAAGCATAATTTTTATACCTTGCTTAATGTAAGCACACCATGCTTACTGGCTAATCCATCTCTGGCCATATGTGTCAGTATAAATTTCTCAGTGTTCACATTATATCCTTGGGTGGTGCAAATGGTTTATGCTTATCTTAACCTAAAGGTTGATGGTTTGAAGCCACCCAGTGGCACTGGAAAAAAAGCCTAAGGATCTGCTTCTGTAAAGATTACAGCCAAGAAAACTCTATAGAGTAGTTCTACCCTGTAATACATGGGGTCATCATGAATTGGAATTGACTTGACAGCAATGCAATAGGTTTTAGTATTCACATTAAAAAAAAAAAATTGTCAAACAAGTGCATTTAACTTTAATAATGTAGTTTACTTAACCCAATATATTGTTTCAAGATGTAACCAATATACAGAAATTATCAATGAGCTATTTTATATCATTTATTTCATAGCTAGGGTTTGAAATCAATTATGTATTATGTTTATACCAATTCAGATGCTAATTTTTTATTGGAAATACTTGATCTGTATATAGATCTAATCAAATTAGACAGCCAGCTGTAGACAGCAAGTATCAAACAGACAGCTCAGGTCTAGGCCCGTTGTTACTCAAAGTGTGGCCCAAGGACCAGCAGTAGTATGAGCATCATCTGGGCATTTGTTAGAATGGCTGAGCCTTGGCTCTCCAGATCTACTGAATCAAAATCGACATTTTAACTTAATGGACATTAAAGCTTTAGAAGTACTAGTCTAGCTGCTCCGAACCCTAGCCCTACTTTAGAAGGACTATGGGAACTTTTAGAAAACACTGATGCCAAGGCACCCCAGAACCTTGGGGGTAGACTTTCTGTGGTGTGGTTCAGGCATCAATATTTTATTGGAGCCATTCAGGTTATTCCAGTATGCAGCCAAGTTTGAGGGCCATTGGCCAATGCTGATACAGTCTCTCAAATCAGATGCATTGCGACCCAAGCAACACTGTTAGCAATAGCTCTTGGTTAGTAACCAACAGTGGCTTCCATACTTGTTCCCTCTGACCTATGGGCATTCCCAGCAGGAGAGGAATCTGGCGGGAATCTGCTGTGCTTGCTCCAGGCAAACTTTCTCAGTCTCTTCTCCCCATTCACTTACTGGGTCTTTCTTCTGCATTCTGTCAGCCGTTTCACTATTGCTCACCTTTCTTATTCCCCCGTTACCCAGCAGGTTAAGACTGTGCTAATCCATACTCAGACCCAATCTGGAAGCCTGTCAAGCACTGCTGATTTCTTCCAGCTCCTCATTCCTCTAGATTCTCCCAGATTTTATGATATAAAAAATAAAATCTTAGATTAGAAAATCTGATTTTGGAAATTCAGAATTTTAGTTTTGTGTTAAAAGTATTATTAAAGACATTTAAAATGTATATTTGCGTAATTCTTTTCTGATCTTATTCTTACATTGCAATAAAAGGTAACTACGATAAAGTCCCCATGAAATTTTTGTATGTTTGTTGTAAGTGATCCACTTACTATTCAGACGAGTTCCCTGAGAAAGACGGTCCATATGACTCAAATTATGTGTAGAAGAGGAAAATATTAAAAGTATACTTAGAACTCCTTAGTATTAGGAAAAAAAAATCATAAGGAGCCATCTAACATTTTGGAGGGCCATAGAAATTTTGATCATTCTGCAATCAAATAACCAGTGAAAAAAAAGAAATCTAATAATGTCATATCTAGTAAAATACATATTCATGCTCATACATAATGAGGTATATCTAATTTAAAACAAACAAACAAACAAACAAACAAAAAACCCTTGCCATCAAGTTGATTCTGACTTGTAGTGAGCCTGTAGGACAGAATAGAACTGCCTCATAGGGCTTCCAAGAAGCGGCTGGTGGGTTTGAACTGCTGACCTTTTGGTTAGCAGCCAAGCTCTTAACCACTGCTCCAGCAGGGCTCTGTGTCTAATTTACCCAATAGTAAACATATGCATGGGTGAGTTGTTCCTTGCACTGTTCGTGCCACTTTCCCAGATAATCTCGCCATCTTCTGTGGCCCTAGATGGAGTCAATGATACTTTGGTCCCATTTGACAGATTTTCTAAAAGACAGACTCAGAGAAGAGCAGTATCTATCTAAAGTCAGCAGAATGCTAGGATTAGAATCATTCTTCTTACTCACCAGCTGGTATTCTCTTCTCCGCAATATGCTCTTTATTTCTTTTAGTTAACAGGAGAGCCCTAATGGCGCAGTGGTTCAGAGATCAGCTGCTAATCAAAAGGTTGGCAGTTTGAATCCACCAGCTGCTCCTTGGAAACCCTACGGGCTAGTTCTACTCTGCCCTGTAGGGTCTCTGTGAGTGGGAATCAACTCAAGGGCAATGGGTTTGGTTTTTGGGTTTTAGTCAATAGGATTTTTTAAGCATGTTGGTCTTTCATACCATCAGGGATTCAGATGGGTTTGTTCTGGTTCAAACCCCTGCTGAGAATTTGCATTTCAAACAAGCTCCCTGATGAGAATTTGCATTTTAAAAACCCAGATATACTGAATCAGAATCTACATTTTAACAAGATCCCCGGGTGATCCTTATGTATGACTTCCTGAGAACTTGTTAGAAATGCAAATTCTCAGAAGGGGTTCAAACCAGACTGAACCAGTTAGAAACCCTGCATGCAGTTAAAGGAACAGCCATCTGGTTGTGCCCTCCATGGTACATTAGACCAGCTCGATGAACTTCTCCCCTCTCCGCCCTCCAACAGTCCCTTTTCCATAATTCTGAAAGCCTTAAAACTCTGAAAACAGAGTTTTCTCCTAAGTTGGGCACAAGTTTAGTAGCAGAATCATGCCTAAAGCAACTGTATATAGTCTTTTTAAGAATTTTTTTTATCCCACTTACAAATGAGTGTTTTTATAGCTTTGATTGCATAAATACTAATGTATTTAACAGCGGTCAGCAAACTTTTCCTGTAAAAGGCCAAACCCAAAAAAAAGCAAACCCATTGCCATTGAGTCGATGCTGATTCATAGCGACCCCATGGGACACAGTAGAACAGCTCTGTAGGGTTTCCACGGAGCGGCTGGTGGGTTTGAACTGCCAGCCTTTTGGTTAGCGGCCATAGCTTGCTGTAGCTCTTAACCACTGTGCCACCAGGGCTCCTGTAAAAGGCCAGATAGTAAATATTTTAGGCTTGGCGAGCCGCGTAGTCTCTGGCAAAACTATTCCACTCTGCCATTGTAGCGTGAAAACTTCCATAGACAATATGTAGATGAAGGTGTAGCTGTGTTTATTTACAAATATGATTCTAGATTTGGCCTACCAGCCACAGTTTGCCAACTTTTGGACTAAAGGGTGCTGCCCAGATCCGTTGGGGCTATTCTATAATACAGTATATGTACCAACCACATTTTCTTTCTGAATTCTGAAACCTATCAGAACTCAGAGGTTTTTGGTAGGGACTGTGACCTGTGTCTGAGGTCTAAAGTAAATTTTGTAGAGGGGAAAGCCATCCCCATTTTGGCCTAAGCATTAAAATTCTTATATTCAAATGGGATGGCTGGAAGGGTGGCATGTTTGGTGAACCACAAAATGCTTAAAGACATAGGTTCATATTTGTTCCACATGTTTGTCCAGGGCTAGTTCAAGAGCTAAGCAATTCCCTCAGATATCCAGCCCCTGTCCATAGTTATTCTCCACCATCCTTAGCAAGGGTACCCTCATTCTAATGCTCATTGCCTTATGGTTGCAAAATGGATGCTGCACTTCCAGGTGTCACACGCTCATCCGTAGCAAAAAGGAAAAGGAGAAAGTGGGAGGCAATATGTCTATGTTAGAAAAACAGAAATTTACCCCTAGCATCTCAGAATACCTCTAACAAGGACTAAACAGGATCAAAAGGCTACCTGTAATTCTAAAGAAGCCCCAGGAAGCAAGGATTTTCGGTTGGGTTCGTTTTGAAGCCCTGCGAAATCAGGAGAAAGTATGTTGGGTGGACGAGTTACACCATCTGGTGAGGCATCTGTTCTTGTGTTGGTGGCTGTTAAATTTCATTACAGATATTTAACATCGTATAGTCTACTCCCCTGGGCAGCAGATCTTTTTAAGCATCCCCAGTTTCAGCAGCTTGTTTTCCATCCGAGTTGGAAAATTAAATAACATTATTCATATTTTTGCATAAATGCTGTGTAATGCACATGTATAATCACTTGAGAATAGTCTTCTTTAGAAATATAGTTTCCTGAGGGTTTTAATTTGGAGGACTTGTTTAGATGTGACCCTTGGTATGTGAGTTAACAAGGTTAGAGAAGAGTGCAAAGTTGAACTAAATAGAAGGGAACTTGTACACTCCGCTTCGTAAAGAAGTCTTTGTTGTAATAAAGGGCGATTGCACATTAGAGCAAGATTTCATGGCGAGGCAGTGTTGAAGTCAGAGTACTCTCAGAGGGAACAGTTATTCAGTAACTATCTTGAAATATGGTTATGATACATGTTTGAGAGAAGAGCAATTAAATTGGCACATAGAGACCATTTTAATATTTGCTTCTGTGTTTTGGAATTCTTGTCCCGCTCTGAGATTATGTTTAGTCTCTTTCTGGGGACAGGACACTCACTTGCTCTCTCTTTGGCATAGATTACCATAGTAAGAAAGGGTGGAAGTACCTCCAGAATTTAATAGTGTCTCTTTGCTTTAGTAGGGTATCCTAAAAAGGGACAAGTGGGAATAGTATGAAAGTTAATACATTCCTTTTAGTGACTTTGTTTAAACTTTAAATGTAAGTGAATTTTTTTTTTCTTCCACTGGGTAAATTCTGTAGTACTGAATTAATTCTAGAATCTCTGTTTCAATACAGCATTATATTTAAGTTATCACCATGACCCTTTATCTCTCAGAGAAAGCTTGCCCCCAAAATAATACCCATTAGACCCTCACCCGCCACACTTTTGATAACTGCAGCAAGAAAGCCAAGTTTTTAATTCAAATGGTTTATGGTTCTTGGGGGTACCAGGATTAAGGGATTGAGGGACTATTTCTGAGCTGAGCAGAAATTGAATGGTCTACATTTTGTTGAGTAGAAGTGAAGGTGGAGAAGGCAAGTAGATAAATATTTGGATTCCTCTTTGGCTTCAGGGTTCTTCAATAATATGATTGAACAGACTAAAATCAATGGGTATTAGAACAAACAGGTAAAAGAGAAGGATCAGCATGAACGAACATACCAACTGAACTAGAAGGAACAGAAATAAATCAGGGAAGAGACAAATCCTTAAAATAATTCTAAATCTTATCATCAGGGATAGTTAAGAACAGACTCCTATGGAAAAGGGACAGTTGAAGAACAAGAAGAAATCCTTTGAAATTAAAAAAGTGTTGAATGGTTGAAAGAAAAGACGATAAACATTCCAGAAAGCAGCAAAAGAATGGAGTTGGAAGACAAGGAGTGAAAAGTTGAGACATTAGAGAATCAGTCCAGGTGGTCCTACATTTAGTAGAGGGTCTGGAAAGAGAAAATTGAGAAAGAAGTAGAGGAAATAATTTGTGTGTGTGTGTGTGTGTGTGTGTGTGTATACACATAGACAGGTAGATAGATAGATATTAATTCCCAAAATGTTCAGACCAAGAGAATTCTTTGAATGCAGAGTAGGAGTAAGAATATGAATGGACCAGGACCTAAACATTTCATGATATTTAAGAACACTCAGGAAAAGTATAGAAGAAATACAGCCAGAATGCTCCTTAGAAGCAAGGATGGCGAAACTTCATCTCTTATACTTTGGGCATGTTATCGGGGGGACCAGTCCCCGGAGGACATCATGCTTGGTAAAGCAGAGGGTCAGCGAAAAAGAGGAAGACCCTCAATGAGATGGATTGGCACAGTGGCTGCCGTAATGGGCTTAAACATAGCATCGATTGCGAGGATGGTGCAGGACTGGGCAGTGTTTCGTTCTGTTGTACGTAGGGTTGCTTTGAGTTGGAAGTGACTCGACAGCGCCTGACAACAAGGAAAAGGAGAGGATGCTAAAAGACTCCAGAGATTGAAGTGGAATGTGGAGTTGCCCACTAAGGAACAAATATGTTTCCTTAAGACAATTTCTAGAGGACAAGAGAATGATGCCTTCCTAGTTGGGAGAAGAAATTATTTTGAATCTACAATCTTGTTCTTAGTCAAACTGCAAATTTGGTATGAGGGGAAAGTAAAAACATTTTCAGACAAGTAAAAACTAAAATGTTTGACCACTCTTAGACCATTCCTAAATGAATCCATGCAGTATAAACCTCAGCAAAACAAAAGAGGGGGATATGGGTTCCAAGAACAAATGAAAAAAAAAAAACAAATGGATAAGCTAAATCAAGGAGAACTGTGAAACCAAACCAAACCAAACCAAAACAAACAAACAAGACAATGATTATTTGACTTTTTTTTTTTTAAGGCTATCAAAATTAGAATATTATTTCTCAGGAACTCTAAAATCTGAAAAGCAAATGAAATTTTTGTAACAAAAAAGTATGGTAAAACTGAACGCTCTTAGAAAACAGATAAAGTTACAAGATTTAAGTAGGTCCCTCTCAGTTTTTCTGTTATAGTTATTTGAGTTACAGGTTTAGTGACAGTATTATAAACCTTCTCTTTTCAACTATTATGTAATTTTCATATTGTAAATGTTATTTATTTTCCAATTAAAAAATTAATATTTAAAAAAGCTGTTGTTACAGAGAACAGTATAATTGATATGACTGACAGTGTACAGGTAATACTTTGATTGAGAAAGTTTGGACAATAGAAAGAGCAAGAGAGGTGAAGTACAGACCACATTGCTTTAGAAAGTAGGAAGCAATATATTTAGAAAAAAAAAAGTGGATAAGTTACATGGAAAATATTAAAGTCATCATTTTTCTTTTTCTTCATCCCAAATATATGAGTACAAGAGGTAAGTGTTAGCACTTTCAAACCAGCCCTAAAATCAATTTCTTGCCCGGTACTTTCCATCTAACCCAAAACCAAACCAAACCCACTGCTGTTGAGTCAATTGAATTCCGACTCATAGTAAACTTATAGGACAGAGTAGAACTGCCCCATAGGGTTTCTTGTTGTTTTAGGTGCCGTGGACTCAGTGACCCTATGTAAAACAGAACAAAACATGCCCAGTCCTGCACCATCCTCACAATCATTGTTATGCTTGAGCCCATTGTTGCAGCCACTTTGTCAGTCCGTCCTGTTGAGAGCCTTCCTCCTTTTCACTGAACTCTCTACTTTACCAAGCATGATGTCCTTCTCTAGGGACTGATCCTCCTGATAACACATGATACAAAGTATGTGAGATAAAGTCTCGCCATCCTTGCTTCTAAGGAGCATTCTGGCTGTACTTCTTCCAAGACGGATTTGTTCGTTCTTTTGGCAGTCCTTGGTATAGTCAATATTATTTGCCAACCTCATAATTCAAGGGCATCAATTCTTCTTTGGTCTTCCGATCTTCCTTGTTCATTGTTCAGCTTTTGCATGCACATGAAGCATATACATGTAAATCATAGATTTTACAAGGCTGTAAATCTTTATGGAATCAGACCACCATATCTTTCTCTCAGAGAGCAGTTGGTGGGTTCGAACCACTGATGTTTTGGTTAGCAGCTGAGCACTTTAACCACTGAGCCACCAGAGTTCCTTCCTTTCCATCTAAGGCATGTTTAAATAACCAGCCATCTTCTTCCAGTGTGCTTCCTTCCTTTCTAACAGACAATATGAGAAGCATGGGGGCAAATAACATTTGTGTAATGAACTGTGCTTCCAGCAATACAGTCAAAATAAAGGGGCTGTATGAATCATTTTTTTGTGTGTTTTTTAATTTCCTGATTGTAGAACATACATACTTTTTGGTAATGTTTACTTTTTTTCTAATCATAAATGTGAATGTCCGTTGAAAAATTACAAAGAAGGAATTAAATATTTACTACAGTTCTATCATCCAAACAAAATCACTAATACCATTTTGTATTTCCAGTATTTCTAGATATATACATATAACTATATTTACAGACTTTGGATATGCCCTGTGAATTCTGTTTTCCCCCTGCAAAGAACATTATATTGTGAGTGCTTTTTCATGTCATTAGATATTCTTCGTAAGCGTGGTTTTAATGATTTTGAAATAGATCATTTTAGAGAAATCAATTAAAAATACTCTGAGTTCAGATTGAAAATGAATGTATTTTATTTTTATTGTAGTTGAGATTAAATTTTTGTATGCCTCTACTTGAGTTTGAGTGCATTATTGATAGTGTAAATAAAAAAGATAATGAAAAGTTTACCTTATCATCATCAATAGGTATTTCCTAAACTGTTAATATTAGGTGAATGAAATATGACGTGTTCCCCCATGAATGTGGAAAACGTGTCCAGGGAGACATCTCTAATGAAAACAGACTTGCTGTGGATTTCTGTATCCACTAATAGGTGATAGCAGAAACTTCATTAATGCAAAATGACATGGAGCTATAACTGCATCTTAGGATAAAAATTAATCTAGATTCTGCCCTTTTCTTAAGGAGCCCGAAGTTTACAGGTTCATTTTTGCCATGTTGTTTACCTGTAACTAATGACTCATTTGGCATAAATCAGCATTATGGAGATAAATTCTACCTGTGCCAAGTCTAATACAGGATGTGGTGTGGTTATGTAAACAGTGGGTGCAGAATTGGATCTTCTTAAGGTTAAGTGGATGGATGGAGTGGGGTGGGTGAGAAATAGCCTTTATGGGAGAAGGAAATCTGGGAGGTGGTACCACTTGAGGACAACCAGGTTTCCATTAATGTTTTTAAGTTGAAGATCAGAGACTTGTGGAAGGATTGTAATAAGAAAGAACATGATAAGGCAAGATGGGAGAGCCAAAGAGGTAGCCAAGTGAAGGAGTGGAGGGAGGAGTTTATAAAAGCCGTAGTTCCTACTTCCTGGATGCCTTCTGTGAGCCAGCCACTGTCTCACATGAGGCAGGAGAGGAGTGACTCCTGAAAAGGAAGGAATGATAGAAGACCGAAGACCGTAGCCAAGGGCTTTTCTTAGTTGGTATGTAAGGATAATGGGGAAGCTGTAGTTAGGAATGGGAGTGGACTGACCAACTCCTCCCCCCAACACACACACATGTGCACACACGCAGAGAAAGTTCTAAGAAGAATCCGCGAGACAGTGTAACCCTCAGAAATTATCAGTAGAGAGTAGAGCAAAGCAAAAATAATAGGTAATGAAGTCAAAGCAGAAATAGCAAGGGCTGATCCAGTAGACCCAGGGAGTAAAACCCAAGCCACGAGCCATGCACTTCTCAGGATGGGGAGCCCTGGAGGTGCAGCTGAGGGCTTATCCTTGTAGCCCAGTTCTTCTACTCAGCTCCTAGAATCCCTGGCAAGACTGGAGCTGCCAGGTACTCTTCACTCACACAGTCTGGCTCTCTGTGGGAGCTGAATGTGTGGCTGGCATGGGAATATGGACCCAAAATGAACCCTTGATGAGGTGAAACTAAAAAGGGGAACTGTCTGAGCTTCCTCCAGTCCCTGGGCTGTGTTGTTGACTCCCCACATATGCTAATGTTGAAGTCTGGGTAATGTCTACTGGCTGCATGTGTGAAGTAGTGGCTTATTTGAGTCATGAAGCCAGACCAGACCCCTGCGTGGGGTACAGGTAGATTTTCCCCTGAAGGAAATGGTTACTATCACGCCAGTCTTCTGGGAATTGGGATGAGCCTGAAGAAGGAAATGGACTCAAGGTCTTTCTCCTTGGCCTTGTTGTAGTTGAAAGTCCAGGGAAAGGAAATATACTCAAGATCTTTCTCTTTTGCCCTATAGTGGCTGAAAGGCCAGGCCAGGCAAGTGAGAGTGAGGCAGAGATGGTTCAGCAGGGACCCCAAGAGGGCCTGGACCTGTGCAATAGTATAAACCATTCTCTAGAGTGTACGTGCCTTCCATTATTCCCAACTCTTCCTTTATGTTTTGTAAAAACGTCACCTATCTGGCCAAGCCACTCCTCTCTGTACAGGGTCCCACTGCCGTCAGTCTGAGTCCAAGGCTCAATAAGGTTTACCAGGCTGTCTCCAAACAGAGCCGTGGTGGTGCAGTGGTTAAGCGTTTGGCTGCTAACCAAAAGATTGGTGGTTCAAGCCCACCAGCTGCTCCATGGGAGAAAGATGTGGTAATCTGCTTCTGTAAAGAGTCACAGGCTTGGAAATTCATGGGGGTATTTCTACTTTGTTCTATAGGGTTGTTATGAATCAGAATTAACTCTATGACAGTGGATAATAATAGGCTGTCTCCAGCATGTCTCGAGTTTTAGCGGGTAGAACAATTTCCTGCAGTACTTGACCAAAATGCCCACTCCAGGGCTTCCCTGCCAGGGATGGTGACTCTGCCGGTGATGTGGAGCCCAAGAAGTCACGCGTGGGAAGTGGGAAGGAAAAAGATAGGTTGAAGTAAACAGAGTCTTAATATTGGAGAAGATTGAAGCATTAACAAGTCTTACATTCCATAAGGAAATGAAGGAGCACTTCAAGTAACTTGCAGGTCACGTTTTTTCAGAGGCGCCCCAGGTACCACAGTTCTGCCTGCCACTGTTGGATACAGATGGGAACTGTTTATTCCTCTAAGACCCAGACATCTGGGACACATCCTGGATGTTTCCTAGAATTTCTGGACTGGAATATCAGCACATTTGCTGATGAAAAGTGAAAATGCAATCCCTTTGCATTCAATTTGCAGGCTTTCTCTCATTCTAGTTTAAGCAAGAAAAAAAGGGACTTTGTAGAAAGAATACAGGGCTATCTCCAGGAATCTCCAGGCAAGAAAGGCAGGGTCTGAAAATATAAACTAGAATGCTTTTAAGAACCCAGACAAGCGACTGATTCCCAGGTGCTCTCTTGTCTCTGTCGCTCCAGTGTATTTGCTGGTTTTCTGTGTCCTGTTCTTTCTTCTTCTTCTCTGTAAAGTAAGATGACTGCCCTAGATCTCCAAAGTTCACATCTGCTATTTTCAAGCAACTCGTGATTATCATCCCTGAAGTCCATTTCCAAATTCTAAAGAGAAGAAGAAGCTGATTGGCTCAACTTTGGGGTTTTGGGCTCATGTCCATCCTTGGTCCAATCAGCTCTGCTGGGGGAGCAGGGTCCCAGCACAAATACGGGCACCACTGATACACTTGTGGATAAATTAAAAAGACCAGTTGCCACAGAGTTGATTCTAATTCATGGCTGACCTTTTGGAAGCAGATCACCAGCCCTTCTTCCAAGGCACCTCTGGGCGGGTTTGAGCTGCCAACCTTTTGATTAGTAGCCAAGCACTTAGCTTTTTGCGCCACCAGGGACTCTGATAATAATTCCTACAGAAGAGAGTTGTGGATTCAGTGGGCTTCCCAAAATTATCCACTATTATCCATAATAACTTAGCAGGTCTGGGACAGAAAACACGGTCTTTCACTATCATTGTGTTTTCTTTTCCCCCCAAGAATAGTATCTAATTCCTTGCTTTTCAAAGTGTGGTCCAAGGACCTCCAGCATTAGCATCACCTGGTAGCTTGTTAGAAACACAGAACCTTAAGCCCTGCCCCAGACCCATTGAATCAGAGTCTGGCTGTTAACAAGATCCCCAGTAATTATAGGACATTAACATTTGAGAAATGCTGAGCTAGGTAGAGGAGTGAGCCAGGAACCAGCAATAAAGAAGGGTATTGAGATGGATTCTTCCAGGGTGCCTGATTGATTTCCTCTGGCAAGTAAATTGTTTTGACTGAAGCACAGCTGAGAGCCTTGCTCTACCTCAACAAACTCCTTTTTGAAAGTGTTTCTCTGCAGATGCTGAGTGCAGGACAAGGGTAGAGAGATGCCGTGCTTGGGAGAAAACCAGCCTCTATCTCTGATATGAGAACCAGAATATAAGTCTTTTGCGTTGGCAACAGAGGGGTGATTGGTGGAATGAAATAAGGAAAGAGAAAAGTAATAAAGGTGTTAAAAATCATTGTCAAGATCAGCTTACCGAGTAAAGAATGTCTGCCTTGAGCATTATGCTCTTTTAAGAACTGCCTATATGGGATCAGGAAACCCTGGTTGCGTAGTGGTTAAGTGCTACGGCTGCTAACCAAAGGGTTGGCAGTTCGAATCCACCAGGCGCTCCTTGGAAACTCTGTGGGGCAGTTCTACTCTGTCCTATAGGGTCGCTATGAGTCGGACTCGACGGCACTGGGTTTCGTTTTCTGGGTTATATGGGAACAAATTGACAACTGCAACTCAAAACATTAGATAGGAACCTAAGGGGACAGTGAGTTTAGGTTAATGGACGGGGGAACAACTCGGAAAAGGAGGGCGAGAATGGTTGCACAACCAGAAGAGTGTAATCGGTGTCACCAAATTATACATTTGGAAACCGTTGAATTGGTGGTGGTTCTGTGTATATTCTCAACAAAAGAAATAAAATTTTTAAAATATAAAAATTTAAAAAATAATAATAGCCAACAACAACAAAAATCATTGTGAAAAGGGAAGTCCTCAGCAAGCTCATTTTTAATTACTAGACATTATTTTGAGATTAATAAATGTCTCTTAGAAATTTAACCCCTCTGCTACCTCTGTCCCCATGACCATCTCTGCAAGTTTCTAAAGTCTTTAGAAAGGCTTCTTTATAAAAGCTGAAAGCTCTTTGAGAGCAAAACTGACAACTTTTGAGGGTGGAGAAATTACTAGAGAGATTGTCTAAGAATAAAAAAAAAAGAATACAGGCACCCTCAAAAAACTCACTAGCAGAACTTTCCTGGCAGTAATTCAGAAATCCACTGTCATTAGTGTTTCGGACTTCCAAGTCTAAAATGATTAATTTCAGACACTTTATTTTGCCGGAATTCTGTCTTCCTTCAATTTCAATTGTTTTCTCCTTCAAGAGCCCTGGGAACTAATGTGTGTCACTATGAACCTGCCATTACTATTAAATCAATTTGCTCATTTGTAGGAAAGCTTTTGTTATTTAGTACTTGCTCGGAAAATCCATAAAATTCTTTTCTTATAGAAATCTTTTCTTTGTAACGGCTAGAAGCAAACGGGTGGAAATAAAAGACTGTCTTGTTCTCTGGGCAAGCAGGGGGTGTCACCTCAGTCGGACCCTTCTGACACAGATTCAGGACTTTTCACATTATTTTGTGGAAATGGAAGTATATGGTTTTTTGGATCAAGTTGGAATTGTTGAAGCAGACTGCTGTAATGTAACATCCTTGGTATTCTAGGTGACCAAATTTCTATATTCATTAGAAAAAATACTATTTGGGCTGGATTTTTAGATTTTTTTTTTAGTAGAAATACAGAAGTGTTTGGAGATTTTTGAAGCAGTTTCTCAACCTTGGCAGAAAGTTGGAATCACCGGGGAAGCTTTGAAAACTATTGATGTCTGAGTCCACCCCCAGAGATTGTAATGTAGTTGGAAAAGATACAGCCTGGGCACTAGGATTTTGAAAAGCTGTCTCTACCCCCTGTCTCCCCCCCCCCCCCATTCTAATATGTGGCCAAGGCTGAGAACTATCATCTTATGGACCTGATTTTCAGACTGAGTGTGCTGAACAGCCGTAAGGCGGGGAGGGGTTGTCAAAATGCAGATTCCCAGGTGGCACCCCAAGGCAATAGGAACTCTAAGAATGCAGTTCTAAGAATCTGAACATTTACGCAAGCCCAATCACCATTGTCATTTGGGTAGGAGAGGTCCTTGGGCCACCGTTAGAAACCCTTTCTTGTAGATTATTTCCAAAAAGTGACTGTGATCCAACATGGGACTAAAATGAGTTCCATGTTGGATCATTTATTATCCATAAGTAAGTGATCGCAGGGTATTTGGAGAAGATGAGAAATAGTAATATGGTGTAGGAGTAAGACTCCGGGGGTACCAACAAAAGAGCTGTGCTTGTTGGGCTCCTCTAACCAGCTCTATGTCCTTAGGCTAGAAACCCAATCTTCCCGGTACCTAAGCCCTTCACCATTAAAGGAGGGCTTCGGGAAGGGTTAACCTCAGGTTCTGTTAAGCTCCAATTCCTGACGGGATTCTAAAGATTTTCCCTTGGCATCAATTCTTACAGAAACTTCGAGCAGGACTCTTGATAGATGCTCCAAAATAGTGGCTTGACAAGTGTGGCCCCTGGATCAGCAGCTTCAATATCCTGTGGGACCTTGTTAGAAATGCAGGTTATTGACCTGCTCTAGACTTACTGAGTCTCTGGGGATGGGACGCGGCTATGTTTTTTAACTGAACTTCCAGGAGATTCTGATGCAGGCTCAAGTGAGGACCACTGCTCTAAAAATAATACTCAAAAAAAGAAAGTTGAGATACGTTCTTTTTACCTATACTGAAGGGAATCATTTCCTACAAGTATGCACTTTTAATGCTGTTTAAAACAAAGATGATAGACATGTTGGCAAGCTGATTCAAATTTAAAGGGTATCTACAGTCTTGCTACTTAGAGCGTGCTCTCTTGACCAACAGCATTAACGTTACCTGAGAATTGGAGAGAATTGCAGAATCTATGCCCCCACCCCAAACCTGCTGAATCAGAATCTACAGTTTTAAACAAGATCTGCTGGTAATTTATTTGCAGGTTGAAGTCTGAGACACGCTGCTCTAGGTAAAGATGTTAAGACTATAAAGTTAGCTTTCCTTTATCTTCATGAGATTACCAGTTATTTACATATCAGTAGTCTGTTTCGCTCACACATCTCCGGTAAAATCCAGGACAATTTTTTTTTTCCTTTGCTCCACGTCGATATCAATTTAATAGTTTGTAGCTGTTGTTTTCATTATCTTTTACTTGGTTGTGGCTTTTAAGCCTTTTTTTTTTTTCCTTCTTCCTTTAGAAAACTATAAAATGCTTTCATTTTTTTCTTTTTCCCCGATTTTTTGAAGCTCTCCTCTTAACCTGACTTCCTATATTACTTAAACTTTTTTTTTTTTTTTTTCCTGGTATCTCGCCCACTTCTCGAAAATGGAGGATGGGCAGAATATTGGTAGGTTTTGTTTGTGTGGTTTTTTTTGTTGTTGTATTGTTTTGATTCATTGCTATGCCTGTATGTCTGCAACAGTCTCAATAAAATTATAAATTAGAAGACTAACATTTAATTGAAAATTAAAAAAAAAAATTTTAGAAGGGAAATCTTGGGATCCATCTGTACCATCAGTACCAAAACCCAAACCAAGCCCTGTGCCGTCGAGTCAATTCCGACTCATAGCAACCCTATAGGACAGAGTAGGACTGCCCCATAGAGTTTCCAAGGAGTGCCTGGCGGATTCGAACTGCCAACCTTTTGGTTAGCAGCCGTAGCACTTCACCACTACACCACCAGGGTTTCCAAAGAACCCTGTAAATTAACAATAAAGAGGAACTAGACTGGTATGGAGATCACCTCAGGGTAGACATAGACAACCACAGACATTGAGGAGATTTTAAAAATAGAACAGAGCACATTTATCATAAAATAGGTGGAGATGGAACATAGCACACTGTGCGCGTATTTTTTTTCTGAATCCTTATTTTATTTTTTTTATTTTTATTAAAAAAATTTTTTTTTAAGTGAAAGTTTACAAATAAGTCAGTCTCTCACACAAAAATGTATAAACACCTTGCCGCATACTCCCAATTGCTCTCCCCCTAATGAGACAGCCCACTCCCTCCCTCCACTCTATCTTTTCATGTCCATTTTGCCAGCTTCTAACCCCCTCTACCCTCTCATTTCCCCTCCAGGCAGGAGATGCCAACACAGTCTCAACTGTGTGAGTATTCTTATGTTACAACTTTTAAAAAATCCTTTTAATCATTTTATCCTTTAGGCTCTATAGTCACAGTTCCTAGGGGCCAGGACATTTTCAAAGTTCTCAAAAAAAAAAAAAAAGTGTGAATTCTGAAAAAAAAAAAAGGCTGTAAAATATGAGAAGGAAACTACATTAAAATGACTGTTTCATTAAACATCTGTCAAATATGACATTTCATCAACTATTATACCAATCATGACATTAAATCAATTTGTAACTTAAACCATCCTTATGTACTTATACACATAAGTGGGTTCGAACCACTGACCTTTGGGTTACCAACAGAGCACTTTAACCACTGTGCCATCAAGGGCTCCTATTAAGAGGTAGGAATTGGTCCAATTTGTAATAATAAGAATGCTCCATAGAAGAGCAATTTTTAGTCAGTTTTAGATGGTATTGCTTCTCTCTGAAGAATCCCCTTTTGGAGGATTATAACTCATCTGAGAATCTCATGAAAACTAAAGAACTTTTGCTCTAGGCACATGAAAACGTACCCCAAAATTTACATTTTGTAGTGAAGGTTAATGTTTCCGCAAAGGCTCTTCAGATGATAAAAACAAATAAACGAACAAACAAAACTAATGTGTTGACTCCAGAAGTTTTAAGCAAAAAACAGGGTAACGTTTTGGTTCACATATCTGAACAGGCCAGGGGTGGTCTTGCTTCAGGCACAGCTGGTTCCAAGTTCTCTGTGAGCAGGGTGGTTCGACTTGGTTTCTTTCGAGCTCTTTGCCCTGCCTTCTGCTATGTTTGGCTAGTTCTCTGGCATCACCGTATCATACATCTTGGAAGATTCAACTTTCCTGATATCTCAGATGAAGTCTCAGAATTGAGCTTGTTAATCCTGATTGGTCAGACCTGGACATTCTGTCTATTCCTAAACCAAGAGCCTTCTGCCCCTAGCTATGGGATGTCATAACCCAGGTTAGCAGCTTCCCATCTAGAATCAGTACTACCGGGATCCCAGAACGGAGAGCAGGAGAGTGGAGGATTTCAAGATGAATGTTCCGGGCACTGTTATCAGTAGAAGGAAAATGGTGTCAAAGGGCAAAGACAACCAGTGTCCACTGTCATAAAGGACCTCTGCTTAAAAGGTAAAGAAATTAGCCCAGGCCAACCCTTTTCACTTGAGCCCAAAATACATGTGTGTCTTATTGATTCTGTAACCGAATGCAAGTTCTTGTCCTGTCCTATTAGCTCATTGAAATAAGATGGACACCACACCACCAGTTTCAAGAGAAACAGAAAGTGGAAATTTACTGTTTTTGAAAACAAAGGGTAGGGTGGGGCTTAGTAGCCAAAAGACCACGGTCCCCGCCCCAAGCAAGCTGGGAGCTTTTACGTCCTTAAATCCCCAGGGAACAGAGATTGGTGCCCGAGATCCAAAACCTCAATCCCTCCTATGCCCGTATTTGGAGATCCAGGTGCTGAGTCATGTTACAAAGGAAGGATCTCTCGCTTTTCGAATGGGTTTGGGCACCATGGTGTGCTGGAAAATATCTTTCTCTCCGGTGATGTTCAAGCCTGGGGTCAAGTTCAGAGCCACCGCTCCTCAGGTCCTGCGCATGCGCCAAGGTCGTGGTTGGCGCATGCTCGAGATTCTGGTGCCAAATTCAAACTGCGGTTACGGCTATGGCACAGTCGGGCCAAACCGCAGTTGGAAACAGCGGCTTGGCAGGCTGCGAGGGAGGGGGAAACTGGGGCAGAGTGGGGGAAGCCTCAGCAGTGGCTTCAATTTTTTAATAAAACTGTGCTGTGCATCTGTTCTGCAAGACATTTTCGACAATGCATCTGTGACCCTAATCCTCACTGATGCATTTCTCCTTTGAACCTTGTGGTCACACTCCTTGTTCAAAATGCTCTGCTTGTTTTAACATTTGAGCAAGATGGATAAGCATATTGAATTTGCACAGGTATTCTCCCTAGAGGTGTAACAATGCAGAAAGCTCAGTCCCTAAGCATCCGGAGATGACAATTATTCCTGATACTTCAGGCTATGCTTGCCAGGCCTCGTGGGACGTTTTTCTTTAAACAAGTCTGCAGCACTTATTTTAGGTTTAACAAATCTGGTTAATTGTTAACAGAGAAGGAAAGATATGTTTTAAATCCACCAGTAATGGACGACGTAAAATCTATGAAGAACATACTGGCGGTTAAGCAGTGGGTAGTTGGTTTTATGTCTGTCTTCATTTGTCCATGACAGGAGTGGCAGTGATAAGAGATTATTTTTTAAGTTAACATATGTCACCATTCCAATACAAACAGCAAGGACTGAGTGGCACCGAAAACTCTATAAAACAAAATCCTGTTTTTAGGGACTGTGAGGTGAGGCCATGTTATAAATTATTTGGCTTTTATATCAACAGAGTTCAAGGCAGGAAACAGAAACCACTCTAGGTATTTCGAGCAGAAAAAAATTAATGCAGGGGATTGGGTGCTTACCAAATGTCCTGAAAGACTGGAGAGTCAAGAGTGGTGTAGTCACCACTGAAGTTTTGGGTTCAAAACTCTTGCTGCTGCGACTGTTTCTTAAACCTACATCTTTTAAGCCTTTCTTGCCAGGAGCAATAGCAGCAAGAAGATACCCTCTGCCCTTCAGATAACCTTTAAGTGCTTCTGATTGGTGGTAACCAGCTTTTAAAGGAGTCTTGCAAACTTATTGTTTACCTTTCTAGTCTCTCCAATAGAGGAAGAGTGGAATGGAGGTTCACAGAGATAATCCACACATATACTAGCTTTTAAAAATGGGTTCTCCTTAGATTTTATTAACAAAGCCCCTTTTTGTTCAAGAGAAACCACTGTCTACTAAATTTTAAAATGGTGTTGACATGAAGTCTCAGTAAAGTGATTTTTTCTTTAAAACATTTTGTAAAAGAATTTACATATAATAAAATTTTGGGGGGTATAAGTTATATGAGTTTTAATAAATGCATTGAGTTGTATAACCAGCATAATTATGATACAGAACGTTTTTATCCCCCCAAAAAATTCTCTTCTGCTCCCTTCTCCTTACCTTTAAACCCTGCCAACCACTAATCTATCCTTTTTCACTGTAGTTTTGCCTTTTTCAGAACGTCGTATAAATTGAATCATACAATGTGTAGATTTTTTGCATCTGACGTTGTTGTTAGGTGCTGTTGCGTCGATTCCAACTTATATTGACCCTACGCAGAACAGAATGAACACTGCCCAGTCCTGCACCATCCTCACAATTGTTGCTATGCTTGAGCCCATTGTTGCAGCCACAGTGTCAATCCATCTTGTTGAGGGTCTTCCCCTTTTTCGCTAACCCTCTACTTTACCAAGCATGATGTCCTTCTCCGGGGACTGATCCTTCCTGACAACACGTCCAAAGTAAGTGAGATGAAGTCTCGCCATCCTTGCTTCCAAGGAGCATTCTGGTTGTACTTTTTCCAATACAGATTTGTTCATTCTTTTGGCAGTCCTTGGTATATTCAATATTTTTGGCCAACACCACAATTGAAAGGCGTCAATTCTTCTTTGGTCTTCCTTATTCATTGTCCAGCTTTCTCATGCATATGAGGCGATTGAAAACACCATGGCTTGGGTCAGGTGCACCTTAGTTCTCAGGGTGATGTCTTTGCTTTTTAACACTTTAAAGAGATCTCTTTTAGCAGATTTGCTCAATGCAGTGCATCTTTTGATTTCTCGACTGCTGCTTCCATGGGTGTTGATTGTGGATCCAAGTAAAATGAAATGCTTGACAACCTCAATCTTTTCTCCATTTATCATGATGTTGCCTATTGGTCTAGTTGTGGGGATTTTTGTTTTCTTTATGTTGAGGTGTAATCCATACTGAAGGCTGTGCTCTTTGATCTTCATTAGTAAGTGCTTCAAGTCCTTTTCACTTCCAGCAAGTAGGGTTGTGTCATCTGCATAATGCAGGTTGACATTAGCATAATACATGATATCTACCAATATTATCAAGAATTCATTCCTTTTTACTGCTGAATAATATTTTGTTGTTTAGATATACCATTCATAAATTGCATTTTAAAACATATTCCTTTTATTAAAAATCTCCATGTATTTTTCTTAAATAGCATGGATGTCATAAACCCCACTTTTTCTCCTAATCATGCTAAAGAAATTAGAAAAGTAAATGTCTTCCCTTTCCTGGGTTACTTCAAACTAAATTTTCTTTATTGACAACTAATCCTAATTTTTTTTTTTTCACTCCTAATCAGGTTCTGTAGTCTAATTATGTATGATCCCTGAATGAGGCTGGGAATAAGGAGACAAATCTTAAGAAATGCACTCTTTCCATTTTAATGTTTAGACCAAGTGTGCTACCTAGAATGTAGCAGGTGCCCATTCATACAACCTCAGTGAATTTTCTAAAGAATTAACTATTTTAAAATGAATTATTTGTTGGTCAGTTCCAGGTTAGAACGGAAAAGCTAGTGAAGGCCGCCTGAATTTTGATTTGAAAAAGTGGAATCAGTTTTGGCCCTATTCACAGAGAGCTTTTCTTCTAGACAGCATATTTTGATGATTCATTGTAGAAATTGGTTTATCACTTACAGTAGGAGAAAGCACTGCTAGCCAACTGCTGAGAAAAAGGGAAAAGGTTACATCATCCAGTTTCAGGTTCCTGTCGGCCTTATTGGGAAAATGTAATTATCCAGCCATGGACTCATCCAACCCCTGAGGATTTATCTCCCATCTCTTTTCTGAAGTGTTCTATGATAGTTCATTATCCCAAGTGTCTTTGTTGTCCATTTAATATCTTCTTTGAAAAGCAGAACCCTGAGAGCTGTGTACTGTCTCAGGCTAAGGTGAACGGTCAGTGGCGAAAAACCAAGAAGTATGCTCATGCTTGCTATTCTCTAGACACCCTGCTGAATACATTCATTATCCCACAGTCTTATGAGTTCGATAGCATTATTACCAACATTTAAAGAAGCTGTATTTGAAAGAAGTTGGGTATCTTAGATAATCTTTCCCAAGATTCAAACAACCCATTCCAGAAAAAATTGAACCCAATGCTGTCTGATAATGAAGTCTATGCTTTCAGCCACTAAATTTTAGCTTTTCCTTTGCTTTTAGGCTTGAAGTTATTTAGGAGACATTGGCTTTTTCAGTATTATTTTGTATACCTATAATTATGTGCATATAATTAAGTTTTTCTATAATGTAGAGTATACCTGATTATGCAGATTACTTACCTTCATAAACCGTTTTTGAACAACGCAAGGCATGAATGAATACATCATACATGCTGCATAATATGTTTTGTGGACCAATGAGATTACTAATTAGAAACATTGGCCTTCTCCCAAGAATGGTTGACAAATGGAGGTGAGTCCTCTGTCACACGCATGCCCAGAGTCAGAAGTCACATTTAGTGTGCAGGCTAATTCCGTTAGTTGGTGCTTTTAGAGTGGGTGCGTATTAGATTTTAGAGGGACATGATTGGGCCGACTGCGTAAAAACCTTCTTAATACTGAATTTTGTCGCAATGGGGTTCTGCTGTATCATTTGAAAATAATGAACCTAAATCAGATTAGAGCCTTGTAACCTAAAACGTTACAGGAGCTTTAGTAGACATAAAAAATACTCCACTAACGACTATGCTGATTGGCAATCAGAAATCCAAAATGGAGTGTCACTAGTGCTTTACACGCTCTCACAGTTAGTCATCGTAAAGTGCTTTTTGAACAGCTGCAGTGTCTCTATGTTATATTATCAAGGGTCTCTCTCTCTCTCTCTTTCTACTCCTCCTCTTCCCTTCCTCCCTCCCTCCCTTCCTCCCTCCCTCCCTTCCTCCCTCCCTCCCTCCCTTGACTGTAACCCTGGACAGCCTTGTTTTAGTGCTTGCTAAGTACATTTTCGATGTAACTGGTCATATACTCGGTAGATGTTCTGGACAAAACAAATAAGCTATAGGAGCTCTGCCCTTGAGACTACTAATCAAGTTGTTTTTGAGTGTGTTCTGCTCCTGAAGACGAGTAGGTGTGAGAAATTTCAAGGTAAGCTACCCTTAAAATAAAAAGCTGATCTTGGTTGATACCAGGCAAGGTCAACTTGTTCTTTGGTCTAATAAAAAAGCCTGCACAGTTTGTTTGTTAGAGTGAGCTTGACTTACCTTGTAAGCTTCTAGTTATAGGAATTACTTTCCTTATTTTATTTTGCTGCACTTGGTACCTAGCACAGTGTCTGATATACAGCAGGTAGTGTCTATATTTTGCTGTGGAAAAGACTTAAATGTTACATGAGAGGAAATATACCCATATAACTCAGAGGAGGCTGAAGACTCTTCCAGAGATGGAAATCTTCGATTGGTTTTAATCCTTGGTTAGTATATACTTACTAAAGAACAATGTATTAAATTTTTTTAACAAAGGTCAACTACTTTGGCAAAGCTTATAATCAAGGGCAAAAGAACCTGTAGATTGTATTGAATGAGCCACCACTGGCTCTACTACCACTTTTATTAGTACACTTGCCTAACATTTATTGAGCAATAGTTATATGTCAGACCCTCTTCTAAGTCATTTCTTGATTAACCCATTTAATCCTCAAAACAATTCAATTGAAGTAAGCACCATGATTATCTCCACTTTACAAGTGAAGAACTGAGGCACAGAGAAGTAACTCTCTGAAGATCACACAGCTGTAAAAGGTGTGGCTATGGAATCCAGGCACTCTTGATTTCAGAGCCCATACTAGTATATACTGGAGTCTACTGATCAGAGAGGAGAAGCAGGGGATGTCATAGAAACACAAATGAGGGGTTCTCACTTATAGCTGTGGGTTAGAGAAGGCTTCATGGAGTCAATGACTTGTATGTTAAGTCATAGATGATAGTCAGGAATTAGCCAAGTGAAGGAGGAGGGAGAAGAAGGTATAAGAGTGCTCTCTTTGGATGGTACATCATATACGAAATTGGTCATTTTGGTGGGGAGTGTGTGTGTGTGTGTGTGTGTGTGTAGGATGGATGATAAAGACATGAAAGATCCAGGGGGCAGAACTGATTGGTCACACAGGAGAGAACGGTTAGAGAGAGGAGACTCATTTAGAGTGTTTCAAAGACTAAAATTTGAATTTTGGACTTGTAGCTCCAGGCTGGCGCACAGAAAAAAAAAAAAAAACTTTGATGTTTAGGAGGGAAGGGAGAGGTGGGAAGGGGAAATCACTAACTAGATAGTAGACAAGTGTTAAACTTTGGTGAAGGGAAAGATAACACACAGTATAGGGGAAGTCAACACAACCGGACCAAGGCAAAGTCATAGAAGCTTTCTACGTACATCCAAACACCTTGAGGGGCAGAGTTACTGGAGCTGAGGGCTGGGGACTATTGACTTGGGGAACATCTAGCTCAATTGACAGAACATAGTTCATAAAGAAAATGTTCTACATCCTACTTTGGTGAGTAGTGTCTGGGGTCTTAAAAGCTTGTGAGCAGCTATCTAAGATACATCTGTTGGTCCCATCCCATCCGAAGCAAAGGAGAATGAGGAAAACCAAAGGCACAAGGAAAATATCAGTTTGGAAAACTAATGGACCACATGAACTACAGCCTCCACCAGCCTGAGCCCAGAAGAACTAGATGGTGCCCAGCTATCACCACCAACCACTCTGACAGGGATCATAATAGATGTCCCAGACAGAGCAAGAAAAAAATGTAGAACAAAATTTAAATTCCCAAAACAAAGACCGGATTTACTGGTCTGACAGAGAATGGAGGAATCCATGAGTCTGTGGCCCCTGGACACCCTGCTGAGAACTGAAGCCACTCCTGAAGTCCACGTTTCAGCCAAAGGTTAGACAGGCCTATAAAACAAACAATAACACATGTGAGCGATGCACTTTTTAGATCAATCAAGTATATGAAACCAAATGGGCAACATCTGCCCAAAAGCAAAGTTGAGAAGGCAGGAAGGGACAGGAAAACTGGACAAATGGAAACGGGGAACCTGGGTGGAAAGGGAAAGGAGGAGAGTGCTGACACAATGTGGGGATTACAACCAATGTCTCAAAACAATTTGTGTATAAATTTTTGAATGAGAAACTAATTTGTACTGTAAACTTTCACCTAAAACACAATAAAATTAATATATATATATATTCTTTGTTACCAGAAATGTCCAATGGTCTTACTTTTTCTGTACAAATCAAGTTTCAAATTCCTGTCTGTCTTTTTATCTAGTGATGCTATAATAGAAATACCACAAATGGATGGCTTAAAAAAGAGAAATTTATTCTCTCACAGTCTAGTAGTCTAGAAGCCCGAATTTAGGGCACCAGTTCCAGGGGAAGGCTTTCTCTCTGTTGTCTCTGGGCGAAGGTCCTTGTCATCAATCTTCCCCTGGTCTGAGAGCTTCTCAGTGCAGGAACCAGGGGTCCAAGGGACACGCTCTGCTCCTGGCACTATTTTCTTGGTTGTATGAGGCCTCCCTGTCTATATGCTTGCTTCTCTCTTTTATATCTCAAAAGAGATTGACTCAAGATACAACCTAATCTTGTATGTAGAGTCCTGCCTCATTAACATAACTGCCACTAATTCTTCTGCATTAACATTATAGAGGTAGGATTTACAACACATGGGAAAATCACGTCAGATGACACAATGGTGGACAACCACATAATACTAGGAATCATGGCCTAGCCAAGCTGACACACATATTTGGGGCCACAATTCAATCCATAACACTGTCTTATTTAGACTTTTAAGAATCTGTACAAAACGAACTAATTATTTAGCCTTTTATCTCATTGCTCTTTCAGCTTTATAATTTTTGTTCATGTAAGTGTAGAAAAGATATACCCGTTGCCATCCAGTCGGTCCTGACTCATAGCAACTCTATAGGACAGAGTAGAACTGCCCCATGGAGTTTGCAAGGAGCATGTGGTGGATTCAAACTGCTGACCTTTTGGTTAGCAGCCATAGTTCTTAACCGCTACGCCACCAAGGTTTACAGAAAAGATATAGGCATGCTTAAAGTGTGTGAAAAAAATTTTTGCCGTTTGAAACTCCGAATGCAATAGAGACTGCTTTACTAATTGTGGAAAATACTGGTTTCAACCACCACGTGAACCAAGAATTCAGTATTACCCGGTGAGGAAAAAACAGGTGACATATTATCAAATGGAATCTTATTCATCTGAGGCCTATAGAGGAAAAATAACTACTTATTTATGGCGTGCTTATTTTACCGAGGTAAAGTGCTCGCTGCTTCACACAAGTTATGTGAGCTTCCTAAGAGATGAGTAGTGATTTTTTTCCACAGATGAGGAAAGCAGGGCTTCCAACCAATTCGAAGCAGCTCAGTCATGGCCTACAGAAACAAGGACAGCCCACACGTTGCGTAGCAACCAAATCTCTTGCACAGAGTAGGCTTTTGACCTGAGGAGGAAGCAGGCAGTGGTGCCCTGCTCAAAGATGGCTGCCACCCTCACCAGTTTGAATGTGTGCCACTTTCCACAGTCCTGCCAATAATCCAGCCTTCTGTCTCAGGGAAACTTGCCTACTTGGGTCAAAAGCCACGTGCAAGAGATTTGGTTGCTATGCATTGAGCATGTGGGCCGTTGACTGAGCCATTTACAACCAGTTGAAGTCCCTGGAGGAAAGTAAGATTGGGTAATTTATCCAAGCATACTTGTTTAAGGCTGTATAAGGAAGTGATGGAGATGAATGTGAAGTGAACTCTTCTGATTTCAGAGATTATTTTTAACCAGTACACTTGTAATTAAAGATGCATGTGTGACTGTTTTGTGGGAGAGCAGAGTAGGGAAATAGGGAAGAGGAAGAAGGAAAGGAAAAGCATGGGAAAGGTATTGCTTAGGTAGGCTAGCTGCCATAACGGAGAGGCCCATAAATACGTAATGGTCCAAACATGGTACACGTTTATTTCCTGCTCATCTGACAATACCAGGCATGGGAAGGGGTTGGTGGGGTTGTCACATGTGTTCAGTCATTCATGGGTCCAGGCTGATGGGAGCTCTGTCATCTTTAACATGTAGCTTCCGTGTTCCACTAGAGATGATCTTCAGCTAGAAGGGGGCGATTGCATAGAGGGTGAATGTGTGGGGAGGATTTTATGGGCCTGCCTGGAGATGACACACGTTACTACCACTCATATTTTATTGGCAAAGACTCAGTCACTCAACTATACCAGACTGCAAGGGAGGATGGGAAATGTAGCCAGGGGTGGGCCCCGGAAGAGGAGGAGTGCATGGATTTTGCTGAGTGGTCAGGAACCAGTAGGTAATGAGTCCTTGTTAGAATCAAGTCTCTGAGTACATATTTACACTTTTTCTTCTCTCATGCTTTGTGAGAGATTTCTTTTACAAAGAAAAGCAATCTAGACTCAGGGACTTGCCCGAGGTGGTGTGGTTACCCTCCACAGTTTATTCCTCACTGCCACAGTCTAGCCATTTTACAAGAAACCATCCCAGAAGGTAAGATTTGAATGCCAATTAGTTCTCTGCTACTCAAAATATGAGTCCATAGGCCAGCAGCATCGAGATCAAGTGGGAGCTTGTTAGAAATGTGGAATTTCAGGCACACCCAGCCCAGTCACTTTAACAAGATCCCCAGGTGACCTGGATGCACAGAAAAGTCTGAGCTAACTTCTCAGCCTGACCCTGCTATGTCCACCATCTTCTTTCTATGCATGAGCAGAACTGGATTCACTGTATGTAAGCCACAGAGTATAAACAGCTGAGTAAAATTTCAGCCTTTATGCAGAGTAAGCATGTTTAACCTAGAGAGGACTGCATAGCAACATAATATTGAAAGACCGCTCAGCCCATTTTTTTTTGAAAAGCCTGAGCTCTTTCCGTAGATAAGCTAAACAGGCCTCAGCAAAACAGAAGGAAAGAGCTTTACTGTTTTGGTTTGCAGACGACGATTTCATTTTGTAAAAAGAGCCCCCCCCCCGTTCTTTTTTTCCTTGAGACATATGTGAACTGAGTTCCCAGCCTCAGGCAATCCAGTTTCCCTGACACAGTTTGTAGTTGGGGCAGAATCAGATTAAAGACGCACACTCTCAAACCATCTGAACTCTGATTCCAAATTCCCCACGGTAGTCCAATTTCCCCGTTTATCGGCTCTTAACCTTGCACCGCAGTTACAAAAGGGCTGGCTGTTGGTTAGATTCTTAGGAGTTGATGAGTGTCAGGGAGGGTCGTCTTGTGAGGCCAGTTCCCTTGTTAAATTAGTCTCATGATGATAATTTACTTCAGAGCACAGTTGCCTGGGGGTGAGGGAAAGAGTAGGGGTATAATTACCAAAGGGCCAGTCTTTCTGTCTGGTAGGAATGGACAAGACAGGCCCAGACACTAAAATTTTAAAACAATAAAACCGTTTTCGAAAGGCTTTGCTCTCTTGATAGTTTTACTCTGTGTATGTGATTTTTCTTAAAATAAATCAAGAACGTTATGGCGGTTTCAGTGATGGGCCTACAGCCCCAACAGCATGCATATTGCCTTAGAAGGTAATTTTATGCTATTTTTATTCAATTAAATCTCACAAGCCACTCAGAGCAAATGTTTCCATCTTGCTTTCTCGGAGATTTGGTTGCTGAGAAAACAAAATCGCTGAAGGTTAGAGCAAGCAGACCTACAGTTGTGTGGAATCTCCCAGTTACAACTCTGTTTATCAACCCTTGGGCCAGGGAACGGTGGCTTGGGAACTGACAGGCTTTAATACATGCCGGTTAACTTCTCCTAAAGCAGGGTGTTTGCCATTCACACACTAGCGTGTTTCATTACAGTCAAATTTAAAAAGTTGGTATTGATGTTCCATTGGCTAAGGCTTCCAGGCAGAATTTGATTTATAAGAACAGTATCGTGCTCAAGGGTGTACATTGCTTAGACAGAGCATTTAGAAATTGAATTATTCTAAGTTTTTGAGTATTTTACTCAAGAGAAGCACAAAAAAATACCTTAAGTTTATGAAGTTCAAAAATTACCTTCTAGGAAAAGTTTTGAGCAAAGACATTTGTTTATTAATTCTACACTGTAACCCATTTAAAAAGAAAGAGAGACCATTGCCGTTGAGTCAGTTCTCACTTATAGCAACCCTACAGGCTAGAGTGGGACTGCCCCGTAGGGTTTCCAAGGAGTGGCTGGTGGATTCTAACTGCCGAGCTTTTGGTTAGCATCGGTAGCACTTAACCACTAGGCCACCAGGGTTTCCACCGGTAACAGTCATAATAATTATAGCTGCCTTTCATGACATGGAAACCCTGGTGGCGCAGCAGTTAAGAGTTGGCTGTTAACCAAAAGGTCGATATGAGTCGGAATCGACTCTACAGCAACGGGTTTTTTTGTTTTTGTTTTTGTTTTTTTGGTATTTTAAGATAGAGAGATAGATGTGGTGGGGGCTTCACTGAAGGAAGAGAGAACAAATAGGGAAAATGCAGAGAAGAGTGACTAACAAGAAATTAGGGTGAAATTTGATATATGAAACCAAACTTCAGAGGCATCAGTGATCGACTTACTAAGTAACTTCCAAAAAGTTCATATCATTTGAATAGTATCTTTATGAAGATCAGAGTTTTTTTTTTCTATTCAAGGTAAGATATGATCATTTTAAAAAGTATAAAGTATATAAAAGTATGAAAAGAAAAAAAAAACTCAGCAAGAAACCTTCATCCAAAGGAAACCACTGGCTAATATTTGAATATTTTTATTCAAGTCTTTTACTTTTTTTTGTTTCCGTATATCTTATTGAATAGTTGAACACATGTATTACATTCTGCCTTTTCATTTAAAATAATAATAATAGCAGTACGTACCAGTGTTATGAAAAGCTCTCTGACACCATCACATTTAATGGCCTTGTATTGTTCCATCTTGTGACTTTACCACAGTTGACTTTACCCCACCCATATTGTTGAATGTTCAGGGTGTTCCATGTTTTTCACTAGTGCAAACAGAGTGGTTGTTGGCAAGACACCTCCTTTTGTATTTAGCAGATGGTAAAGCCAAGGCACTTATAATATGAGATGCTGACTGACTTGTTCGGTTGCAGGGAGCCAGAGTAGCCAAGAGACTGTTGTGTACAAAATAAACCCCCTCTGACTGTAAGAGGAGACTGTGGAGTTTCCTGAGGGGAGAAGGAGGTTAATTAGCTATTTAGGTCATATCCCCTGAGGAGTATGATAGGAATGGGCCACCGACCACTTGGACCCCAGGAAGGGGGTTTATTGAATTTCAGGCTGGAAATCTTTTGGTTACTCCTTCTATTTCCTAGTGCCAAAAAAATTGGCTTTTCTTATGGGATTTTTGGAGCCCTGTGGTTCAATGGTTAAGAGCTCAGCTGCCAACCAATAGGTGGGCAGTTTGAATCCACTAGCCGCTCCTTAGAAACCCTCTGGGGCAGTTCAACTGTGCCCTATAAGGTCACTATGAGTCGGAATTGACTCGACAACAACAACAGTTTATTGTTTTTACTGGATTTTCAAGTTGGGAAGAGGAGGAAGGAAGACATATCAAAGGGCAAGGCACTCAGAGCTGAATAATGGAATAGGGGTGGAGGGAGCAGGTGGGAGGCTCTGTCCTAATTCCATTGGATTTCTCATCCCCCTATTAGTGGAGTTAGCAACTAGGAAGGAATTCTTCTTAGGAAGAAAAATAAGGAGAAAACTCATGTCTGCCTGGCATGGGTTTTTAGTGTTGCCAAATCTCCATGTTTGTGGCTTATTCACTGTATACTGTAAGCCTGGCTGGCCTTTCATGTCTTTGGTCCCATCTCTGCCTCAAAAGAGTTCACTCTAAGAAGAACATTGAGTTGGACAGAAACACAGGTCCTCACCGAGCATGCTGCGGTGAATTCAGCCAATAAACCCATCCCAAATCCCAGCAGACAGTGGTGTATTGGAAGTGTGGTTCCATATGCCTAACGAATGTTCCTAATAACAGCGCCTGGAGGCATACTCTTGTTATGGCTTGGCAGAGGAAGGAGACAGGAAGGAGACTGTTAGCTTAGGACAAAGAAACATCTGCTCCATGGGACCAAAAATAAAAAACCTAGAGGTATACCCATTTTACATAAAAGATGCCATTTTGAAAGTTTCTCTGAAATTATTAAATCATGCTTCAAACTTTCTTAGGACCTTCACTTTTTAAAAGAACCGTTCTGTTAATTCTTGGTGAGAATAATAGTTAAGTGGACTGACTCTAGAATGAGGCTATCTTCATTCAGATACTGGCCCCACCGTTTAGTAGCTTTGTGGCTTTTTAGTAGCTTTGTGACTTTGGCCAAGTGATTTTATTGTTTGCAGCCTTGGTCATCCCCTCTGCAAAATAGACAACATAATAGCTCCTATCACAGAGTCTTTATGTAGAATAGGTGTGTGAAAACATTTTAGGATACAATGTTAGAAATCAAGTTAAATATGTAAAAGTGTTACTATTAATAATCTGTCATTAGCAAGTGATATCATGCATGTAAAATAAAATTTTGAAACATTATTTTTCTTGCCGTAATCCAGTTCTGTACACTAGGCTCATTAGCACATTCAAACTCATTCATGGCATATTAGGTAAAAATGATAGAATGAAAGCGCTCCAGGCCGGGTCAATTTCAAAGTAATTCAACTGAAATGTGAAACTAAATAGATATATAAATACAACTGAATTCTAAAATGTTTTATTCTTATGTTTAGCAATGGTATTTTATGACATAAATTTGATCAAAAAATGTAGCTTCCTGTATTTAAAATGATAGTGTATATTTAGTTTGAAATACAGAGTTGAGTGATTCTGAAAAATTAAATTGGGAATGAGTAAATATTGAGTTCTTTAGAAGATTGTCTATGGTTCGATGACTGATGTCTTTCCTTCTTATTTAGTTTAATTGAAAAAAAAATAGTAGGCATTGAAGCATTAAACACGCTCTAAAATTTCAATAAATACTACACGACTATCTCAATATCAATTTACTAACCATCTCAGCCACCTGAATTAAACAGAAATTAGCCAGAAGGGAAAAATATCGCTAAATGTTGAAAACAGCTCTAGTGCAGTCCCAGCTGTAAACCACAATCGTAAAATCCAGATGCCCTCACTCAGAGCCTTAGCGATTCTTATTTACCACATAGCTTTTGCCTTACGTATTCTTCTAAACAGAATAGGAGCCCTGAATAAGGACTATTTGGGAGATAGCTGGAGAAAGCAAAGCCTGATGTCAAAAGGGATAAAGAGTAAAATACAGACTCACAGCTTTGCCTGGCACAATAAACAAGTCATTCTTTTCCTCATTCAACGACTCACTTATTCAAAGATCTATAAGTCACCTATTAAGGATCAGCCACTCTGCTAACCACAAGGTAGGAGAAGCAAGTGGGGGAGTTTCAAGGGTAACAAGAGACCAACATGTTTCTGTCAAGCTGCTCACAGTGAAGTGGAGAGATTTGAGTTCATAGCAATAGTGTGTTATCCAGAAAAGCAATGTTAAATGTTTAAGCACTTGCTTTAAATAGTCACCGAGAATGGTAAGACAGTACACAATACTGGGAAGCCAGAACAACCTGTATAAGGCAAGCCCATGGTGGCTCCATAGACATATGGACCTGAGGGACGGAATTGCTGGGCTGAGGCCTGTGGGGTCCATGGTCTCAGGGAACCTCTAGCTCAATTGCCATAAAGAGTTTATAAAGAATATGTTCTCCATTCCACTTTGGTGAGTAGTGTCTGGGGTCTCAAAAGCCTGTGAGCAGCCATCTAGGATACTCCACTGGTCTCACCGCTTCGGGAGCAAGGAAGAATGTAGAAAACTAAAGACATAAGGGAAAGATTAGTCCAAAGGACTAATGGATCACATCTACCATGGCCTCCACCAGACTAAATCCAGTACAACTAGATGGTGCCCAGCTACCACCCCTGACTGCTGTGACAGGGATCCCAATAGAGCGTCCCAGGCAGAGCTGGAGAAAAATGTAGAACAAAATGCCAACTCAAAAAGAAAGACCAGACTTGTTGGCCTGACAGAGACTAGAGAAACCCTGAAAGTATGGCCCCCAGACACCCTTTCAGCTCAGTAATGAGGCCACTCCTGAGGTTCACCCTTCAGCTGAAGATTGAAAAGTCCCAAGGAACTGGAAGGCAGGAGGTAACAGGATAGCTGGTGATAGGGAACCAAGATTGAGAAGGGAGAGTGTTGACATGCCGTGGGGTTGTTAACCAGTGTCAAACAACAATGTGTGTACTATTGGATGAGAAACTAGTTTGTTCTATAAACCTTCATGTAAAGTTCAATTAAAAAAAGAAAGTGATTCATTGCACCACAAAAAAAAAAAAAAAAATGGTCACTGATAGCTGAATTAAATTACATTATCCTCCCACCATGGAGTGCTTTGTTAGTTTTTTATCCCTTCCCTCCCTTCCCCTCCCCTCCCCTCCCCTCCCCTTCCCTTATCATTTGCATAATATAATGAGAAAACCAAAATACCGTCATACCCACTAGAGCTGTATAGAGAACTCCCATCTCCTTTGTCTTTATTTTAGCAGATATATCAGTTAGCTTTTGCTGTATAACAAAGCACTCCCCATTTAGCGGCTTGAAGAAGCAATCATGTTTAGTTGTCATAATTCTGTGGGTTGTTTGAGTGGTTCTTCTTGTCTGGGTTGGGCTGGTTGATCTAGAATGGCCTCACTCATTTATGTGGGGCTTTTTTTTTTTTCAGCGAGGCAGCTGGGGTGGCTGAGGCTGCTTTCCAGGTGGTTTCTCGTCCTCTAGCGGGCTTGCTCAGGTTTTTTCACGTAGTAGTTTCAGAGCTCCAAAGAGAAACAAGCAAGAAAGTCCCAATGCACAAGTGCTTTTCCAATTTCAGACTGGCCATCAAAGCAGGTCACATGGCCAAACCCAGATCCAAGGGATGGAGAAATAGTCTTCGCATCTTGGTGGGAGAGGCTGAAGAGTCACATTGCAGAGGGACAGGATACAGGGAGGGGAAGCATCTGTGGCCATTTTTGCAAATAGCCTGCCATACTTGGAGGAACAGCAAATGGGTTGGCCCAGGAGACATCTCATCTTCCCTCAGTGCCCATTGACCAGAGCTGGTCATATTGACTCATTCAACTGCAAAGGAGGATGGAAAGTAAAGCCTTCTGTGCAATCCGTATCACATTTGTCACATATGAAACGGTCATACCTCACTTACCCTTAACACAATTCATTCCTGCCTTTGAGAGTTAGCCAAACATGCCATGAATTTCCGTAATCAATTCCACAATGAGTGGAGGCTGGTCTTCTAATAGATAGGGATTGGCGAGGGGCGGGGGGGTCGAGATAGGGGAAAGAGGTGGTTTATTAAAGGATTGTATGGAGTGGTTTCAATTTTTAGGAACAAAATGGTAACTGGTCTGCTGGCCATTTCCTGAGCACATTCGGTTTTCCAGACATTACACCTTTCCTCATCCTGAGGTCCTCTTTACCCACTTCACTTATCAGAATCCTCCTCATCCTTTAAGGCCTAGCTCAAAAATTCCCCTCTCCTCAAAACCTTCCTCCTCCTGTCTCCCTGGGTAGGAATCATCTCTCCTGTCTCTAAATTCTTGTAATATTTTATACTGCTTTCATTGAATTGTCTGCCTACCTCCTCTACCGTTCTAGATTTGAATTCCTTAGGGTGGGGACTATGCCTTATCCAATATGGAGTTCTATGCAGTGTCTAGTCTTGCAGGGGTACTGTGAAATAACTAGTAAACAGTTCCTTGGGGAAGGAGAGGTTAAAATTAACCTTCTGTCTTGTAAAAGTTTATCCTCTTTGTTTTCTCTCCCTGTGTCACCAAAACATCAGACCAGGGCTATGAATTGACTCATCCGTTAATTCCTTCATTGTAGAACAATCAGAGAAGAGAGGCATTCGTTTATCCTACACCAGTATATATTGAGCACCAACCATGTGTCATACATGTTTTATGTCACACAGACAGCAGAAAACAAAGTCCTGTTCTCATGGGGCTTATAATCTAGCAGAGACATATTGATAACAAACAAAATACATAAAACATTCAATTTCAGATATTGGTATGTGCGAAGGAGAAAAATGGAGCAGCGTAAGGAGGAAGAGAGATCCTAGAAGTGGTGGAGGAATGCCATTTTGTAATAAGTGGCCAGGGAAAGCCTCTCAGATATGGAGGCATTTAAGCAGTGACCTGCAGGGAGTGAGTCATGCAGACATTTAGGCAAGGGCAGCCCAAACCAAGGGAACCGTGTATGTAAAGGCCCTGAGGCAGAAGTTCCTCTCTGAGGATCAGGAAGAAAGTCAGTATGGCTAGAGATGTGTGACCACAGGAAAGGGAAAGGATATGAAAAGAGAAAGGCATGGGAGCCATATAAGTAAAAAAATAAAGAGCCAAAGGCATTGAGAATGTCGTGGGCTGGGGAGGGGGGAAGATGTGCATCTCTACCCTGTGATCTTTTTCTTCATCTCTTTCAACATTAAACCAAGTCTCTCATCTTTTTCCCTCCTGTTAAAAATCTACTTCCAAGATTGACTCTATGCTAACAGATGACCAATATTGGTGAAAATGTATATAAAAATAGTCTGTCATGTGTAGAAATATCTTCCATCACAGGAAATAGATTATGTAGCTTTTGTTGATAATTCTTACCATTTCATCCGATACAATTCTTTTTTTTTTTTTTAGTTTTGATTACAAAAGTTAACATAAATATGGCGATCAGTGTAAACAATATAAAAATCCTTAGCGTTTTAAAAAAATGTAATTATAGTCTGTTCATAATGGCTTTTTTTTTTTAACCAGGACAGACTAGTCTTGTTTTGAGCACATTTGTTTATCTCCAAGTGTCTTAGTCATCTAGTGCTGCTATAACAGAAATACCATGAGTGGATAGCTTTAACAAAGAGAGGTTTATTCTCTCACAGTCCAGTAGGCTAGAAGTCCGAATTCAGAGTGCCGGCTCCAGGGAAGGCTTCCCCCCTCTCTGTCGGCTTCGGAGGAAGGTCCTTGTGATGCGGTCTTCCCTTGGTCTGGGAGCATCTCAGTGTAGGAACCTCAGGCTCAAAGGATGTGCTCTACTCTAGCACTGCTTTCTTGGTGATATGAGGTCCCCCTGTCTCTCTGCTTGCTTCTTTCTTTTATATCTCAAAAGCAATTGGCTTAAGGCACTATCTAATCTTGTAGGTCTCGTCAATGTAACTGCTGCTAATCCACCTTATTACATCACAGTGACAGGATTTACAACACATAGGGAAATCACATCAGGAGATAAAATGGTAGACAATCATACAAGGGCATCATGACCTAGCCAAGTTGAACATATTTTGGGGGGACACAATTCAATCCATGACACGAAGATAATTTGGTTAAAGCCAAATTATTCATTTCAGGTGACTAATATTGGGCTTGTTGTATGCATTATTCAGTCAAAAAAAAAAAGTCATTTGTTTACTTGCTGTGGTTCTCAGTGAGATAAAGCTTGCTTCCCCGTCCGCTTTTGCGTAGTATATCGCTCCTAGTACTAGAATTCACAGGACATCTATAAGTCCTTTTAGGCCACCTCTTTTATAATTGGCATGCTTGTAAGCACGCTTATTTATTACTGCTGTGTAGACCTGGTTTCTGAGGATCCTCTTGGTCAGTAAAGAAATAAATCAATATCACTGAAGATGTTTGCAATGCTGAGTGCCCAGTGAACAGTTTTCCCGGCCAGAAGCTTGAGAATATGAGATCAACAAATGCATGTGTTAAAATGGGTGAGAGCAGTGTCTGACCTCCTCCAACTTCACCAGGGGGAAGAGAGTCACGATCAGCAGCCCAAGGCTGATTCCTGTGAGGTGGGGTCAGACATGGCTCCTCTCTCCACCATCTTTACCAACTCTGGCACCAATTATCTCTCCCACGGCAATTTCTACTGGGTTCCATAATTGATTACAATGGCAAAACAGAACTTGCAGACCATACTGACAATTATGGGGTTTATTAGGGAAATAACAGTTAAAATTCAGGCTCAGAAACACTCAAAAATACAGTTCTTCCATCAGGATAGCCTCTTCCCAGCTCACAGGCATGCCTCTCCCTGGCCCTCAGTCTCTGCCCAAAGGCACTCAGCTTTCTCTCTCCATGAGCTGGAAAGCCCACCATACCGCCTTCCGCTGCCAGGTCTCTGCTGCTAGGTCTTTTCTTGCTGGTCTCTCCTTCCTTGGTGTTGGGCTCCTCCTTTCTGCTCTGGAATTAGCTCTCTTTTAAGGCAAAACTGACCAACCCCCTTGGTAGGCCACAATTGCCCTATCACAAAATCACCTGGGTGGGAGTTACAAGACCATGGCTAGAAAGGCCACACGCAAAAGTAATTAATCGCACTGCAGGATGCTCTAGGACCATAAATAAAACAATTCTTTTTCTTTTAAAGATCCAGGAAGAGTTTTGTGGTGCATGTATTGTAATTCATTTCACAGCCTAGGAAACTAAAGACCAGAGTAAGTGTGAAACTAAAGAGCAGAGTAAGTGTGACTCCATATACCTAGTGAATGGCTAGACCAGAGTCTATAGTATCTGGCCAAGGCCAAGTCCTGTGCTTGCTCACAGAGGTTAGAATATTCTGCAGCTGCTAATAGCTTCATTGTCTATTGTGGAATAGAACAGTTCCTCAAACATGTAGGAAGCTGTACTATTCCCAGAGCAGCTCTACAGGTATCATCCCTCTACCTTGGGAGCCTCTGTGGAAGTGAGATTATAGGCATGTCCATTTTCAGATGGGGAAACTCCATGAAATATGACCTGTGAAATTCTCTTTTTGGTTTCAGAGTAATTGGTTGAATCAGGTCTCGAAATTAGTCCTTCTTGCTCTGAGGTGCAGTTTTGCTACTAGACTGAGTCCATGTGTCATATGTAATTGTGAGGTATCACGTGTAGGGGTGTGTGTTGTTGATGGATATTTGAAATAATCCTGGAGCTTCGGATTTTGGGGTTTTCTTTGCATTTACTTTGTATTTCCTGGATGTAAAATACCTACAATTGTGTAATTTATTAGTAATCAAGTAGGCTGAAAATATAATTAACCTATAAACACATTTAGGGTATGTCTCTACCCTTAAACCCTTTCACTTTCTTTGTAAAGATTTTGCTGAAGAGGTGAGTCATTATGGGTATGGTGAAAGACACTGAATTAGGGTTGGAAGGTAGCAATTAGGGAAGACTCCTTGGCTTTGGGTTTTTGCATCCTTAGCATCCATTTTTGTAGGCCTGAAGCTTTCATGTCCTATTGTCTAAGAATAGTTAAAAACAACATTTTATTCCATGAGGCCAAGAAAGGAAATGCCAGTTCTGCAACCAATCACTTAAGCCTGGGAACGTGATATACTCCTTTGTTGAGCACTATGAATGTATTTTAAGGTACCAAATCTAGTTGAAAGCACAGTTACAAAATGCGTCAGGAGTCAAGACCCTTAAGACTATGACAGTAAGGTCAGCATGAGTCCTGAGGATTCTAACCAACTGTTAAAATCTGCAGAACGCTTCGTAAAGAGAAAAAAGACCTGAGTTCCTATAGGAGAGAATATTCACGTGCCATCAGCATCTCTGTATGGACTTATCATCGCTTGGGACCTGCATGGTCGTCTTCAGTGGTCATCTTCCTGAACACAGGGCTGTGGCCAAGCAACTTCTTCAATGTCTTGGCCAGGTCTCTAGCCTATGAGTAAAGAATGGGGGACCTGGTGAGATTGCAGGTGCTCTGTAAACTTCAGGCAGTGCTTTGCAATAACTAGGTTGCCACAGAATCTTCCAGCATGTTTGTTAACAATGAAGACTTAATTTTTTTTTTTTTTAAATCATGACAATAAACTCACGTGTTACCACGTAACAGGTTCTGCCATCTGAGAGCAGATAAATTGTACATCTTTCCTGGAATATGTGAGTTAGAAAACTTAAGACAGCAGGCTCAGGTACAGACATACTAGACATTTCTCTGAACAATCATCACCCAAGGAGAAAGTGAAGGTATTAGGAGACAGACGAGATTGTGAAGACAAGAGAAATTATTCTTGCCACTTGAGTTAGAATTTGTCTTAAAAATATCACTTTACTCCAGCACACGCTACAAAGACCTCCACCATGTATTGTCTGATCCCTTTGTAAAATGAAGGTGCCAGTGTGGAGTGAACTGTTTTGATAAGCTGCCTCACCACTTGAGAGTATATTTAAAGTTAATCTCTAAGAACTAATATGCAATGATGCCATTTTCCTGATTTTATTTTTATGAGCCGCAGTTCTATATCCCGCTGCTTGTCTGATTTGAAAATGATTGTAATATTTAGAGAAAGTAAATATTGAGTCATACCAAAACCTTAATCAACTTCATCTTGAAATAATACTTCAGTCTCATAGGGGATTTCTGTAGGCTCAGATGTATTTTAATATTACAGGAATGCAATAATGACCTTTCCATAAAACCTTAATAAAATTGCTTTGTGGTATCAACTGCAGAAGAGATGGAAACTTTCTCGAACGAGAGAATCCATGATTTGTCTGTGTTTCAGGGTTTATCTTATGTGACATTTCTTCAGATCTCTTGTGTTTTTCTCTCCTTTAAGCAAAACGACCGTCATTTCCATAATTTAAATGGAGGGGAGACACAAAATTTTCAAAGATGTGTTTTCCCTTTGAGCCAGTGTCATTTAGCTACTGCTGAGGTGCCTGTAGTCTTGATAATTCTAACAGTGTCCATACTGTTTAAAGAAGCTAAAAAGATAGAAAACTTCACCCATATGGGTTTCAGATATTTAATTTTAAAAGTACCATTATGGGAGAGAGGGTGGTAGCATGTAACAGCTGTTCAGTAGCACAGCAGGATACAGTGGCTTACGACAAGTGTTTTATATATCCAGTATGTAAAATAAAATGGTCACTGCTTGGCAAACAAGCTGCAACTTCCCCCAAGTGAAAATGTTGGCTGGTATCCTGAAATTGAAATTCTTTGTTTCCCAGAGACTGGAACACAGATGACCAAAAATGACCAAAAATGTGAAGCCCTTCACTTTGACTTCATAATATTTTTTGTCAGTTCTAGTTTAGGGTGGAAAAAGGTCTTTTTTGAAGTGTAGACAGTGTATCTGATTGTCTTTGGAACTGTCTTTTGTGGTCTCCTTGATAGCTTGACCCTTTCATGAGTCTTTTTCAAGTCCACAAATCCAAGACGAGAGGATGACTGCTTAACAAGTAGAAAGTTGGGGTTCTTATCAGCTCCAGAATGATCGACAAATGCAAAATAAACAGGCCTTCCCCAGTCAATAACTCTGCATCTGACTGTTCACCACTGGAATTTTAATCAATATTCTCCTACAGAATAAACATCAAAAAAGCATGTCAGTGGAGGAGGAATAGCTCAGAAAAGGAGGATGAGAATGGTTGCACAACTCGAAGAGTGTAATTAATATCACTGAATTGTACATTTAGAAACTGTTGAATTGGTGTGTTTTGCTGTGTATATTCTCAGCAATGACAACAAAACGAACAAAAGATTTTCACAAAGGGATTTCACTGCATCCTTTTTGAGGCTAGGAATTGTTTAGACTTTCATTTAGAGGAAATTGGAAAGAGACCGATAGTGTCCTAGTGACATGGACTAACTGAACATTGTTTCTGAAAAGACATTAGAGGGGTAAGGAGTCCCGTCTTTCACCCAGTGCAACGATCCCCTTATAACCTCCCCAGACAGAGGGACATTAAAATCTTTGAGTGACTAGCATTCTGCCCTATTAAACTGCTTATTCCTTCTAAAATTATTCTGATTTTCTTTATGTTAATTTAAAATCTACATTCCAGAGATCTCGAATCTTGGCACATATTTTTTCTCTGAAGGAGCACAGAGCGTCTATACTACTCCCTCTTCCATGGGGGTCCTTTTGTAATACATGAAGGCAGCTCTCATACTCTGGCCATGAGCCAGAGTGGGGAAACCATGGGTATTATTGGACTGGCAGTTCAAGGATATGGTTCCACCATAGCTCTGCAATAGGGCTGTGGGACCTTGCCCAGTTCTCCTAAAGTTTCTTGGCCTCTATCCTCACATCTGTTAGAGGAAGAGCTCAGATTAGTTCTGAAATTCCTCCAGTCTTCTTTTATCAATGGTTGCTTAAATGGTATGACTTCTGTATCCCTCACCAGCTCTCTTTTATTGGTATGCTTAAAATTGTGGCACAGAAATGTATAAAATACTATGATGGGTCCGAAAGGGTTTGCTGAGATTGTTATAGCCCTCTGTCAGTGTCCCTTCTAAGATGGCATTAAAGTTTGAGCAAATGCACCATTAGCTCATTAAGGTTGAAATTTACCAGATACCAGATAATCAGCTCTTTCCCTTGTATCTTGATAGTTTGACCTATTCTTCCAAGTGTCCTTTTGTAGCAGTGAGCTCAGCTCAGAGCATATTTGGACATCTGACATGCTGGTAAGAGTACCAGTGGATATGACTTGGGAGGCAACTGAAAACAAAGGAGTGGCATTCTGCAAATGAGATAAGATACCATAAGTGATACCATAAGATTGGCATGGGAGGAAGAATACTGAGAGCAAAAGACCAAGGACAAATCACCAAGGAGCTACAGCATGTGAAAAGAGAATCAGTAGAGTGTAGGGTGAAGGTGGGAATTAAATTTAACAAATGTTAAGTGGGGACCAAGGTAAGGACAAGGAGCCCTAGTGGTGCAAAGGTTAAATGCTTGGCTACTAACCAAAAGGTAGGCTGTTTGAACCCACCAGCAGCTCTGTGGCAGAAAAGACCTGGCAATCTGCTTCTGTAAAGCAGCCTTGGAAACCCTATAGGGCAGTTCTAATCTGTCCTGGAGGGTTGCTATGAGTTGGAATTGACTCGATGGCAATGGGTTTAATTTTGATTTTGCTTTTAGATAGTTAGGAAATAATGATATTCGTCAAAACCCGTTTTTCTCTTTTAAGGAAAATTGGCCATGGGAAGGTGTGACGGAAGTGACCAAAATGTACATTAATTAATAGCCATCCTCTTTTTAAAATTTCATGGCATAATAATTAACTTACTTACACTAGATGTTTTGTCTGGAAACCCTGGTCGTGTAGTGGTTAAGTACTACAGCTGCTAACCAAGAGGTCAGCAGTTCGAATCCACCAGGGGCTCCTTGGAAACTGTATGGGGCGGTTCTACTCTGTCCTGTAGGGTCACTATGAGTCGGGATTGACTTGATGGGCAACAGGTTATTGTTTGTTTTTGTTAGATGTTTTGTCTACAATACCTGGTTTAGCTTATCATTCATGTGATTGTCAGAACTGAATCCCATTTCTCTTCCTTTTTACCTTGGGGGCTGCTTTTTAACAAGGCAAAATAAAAATATAACAATGTAATGGCTTAATTACACTTATGGTTTAACCATAGTTAAATATAGACAACCATAATAATTTTGTTAAAATGCCTACTAGAGATATTCCAAAATACCGCTGTAGAAACAATTAATGTCATAGGCCAACTGGCTAGATCCTGATGTTTTGATAAGATTAAGTTTTCTCTATTATATTTGGAACACTCTGAAAACAAAGCTAAGAATTAGAGACACAGTGATATTTTCAAAGTGAACAATTATAAAGACATTTAAAAGAAACCATAAAGAAAACAAATTCATTTTTTATTTGGGTAATGTGAAATATTTCCAGATTTGGATGCTGAGATTACAGGATCTCTGTCCTCACATAATTGCAAAGTGGAAAACTAGATGACAAATGTAATATTGTTGTTGTTAGGTCCCACAGAGTCAATTTCAACTCATACTGGCCCCATGTGACAGAGTAGAACTGTCCCATAGGGTTTCCTAGGCTGAATCTTTACAGAAGCAGATCTCTGTGTCTTTCTCCCGTGGAGCCACTGGGTAGCCAGCCTTTTAGTTAGCGGCCAAGCACTTAACTATTGTGCCACCAGGGCTCCTCGATAGTAAATATAGGCAAATCCTTTATTGAGGCAATCCTTATTTTTGGTATAATTACTTCTTTTTAAGGAGTCCGTGGGTGGGCAAACAGTTAACTTGCTCGGCAGTTAATGGAAAGGTTGGAGGTTTGCATCTACTCAGAGGTAACTCGGAAAAAAGGAGTGATCAACTTCCGAAAAAATGATCATTGAAAACCCTATGGAGCACAGTTCTACTTTGACACACATGGGGTTGCCATGAGTCCAAATTGACTTAATGGCAACTGGCTGACTTCTTATCAAAGCAGCTTAAATACAATCCCAGGAAAAGATGACTTACCCTCTTTTGGTCAGAAGATGTATCTTCAAAACATGTTACTGAATTTAAGGAACTTTCATCATAAGCCAAAATCAGACAGTGAAGGTGTGGAGAAAAAAGTCCAAGGTGGTTTAAGTTCTAGTTCTGTCAGAATTTGAGGATATCTAAACTCTCTGAGCTTTACTGTCCCCATTTTGCCAGTCCCGTTAGGATTTCTGATTTGAAGAGATTATACAAGACCACTTGGTAAAATGTAAACCATCAGATAGGTGTTGAGTGCTGTTACTGTGAGAGCTGTGCAGAGCATAGTGGGTCAATGAGGGTATTGCCCCCGGCGTAAGCATTTAGGGCCAAGTAGTGACAGGATCCAGCTTTCATTTCTCATTACTGCAGGAAGTCCAGCTTCTCTCAGCTAATGAGGATACCATCCTCCCGGTCTTTAGGTCAGGCCGTTAACTCCTTTCTGATGAGTCTTCCAAACTTGCCTGCAGTCTTGGAGCATTTTAGAATATGCCGGGTCAAAGTTTACCCCTTAAGGAACAAAATAATTGATTGCAGACACAAGGACTGAAGGAATTTTCAGTGACTTTGCTTATTAACGCTGACACTTGGGGAAACCAAGCACTTGTATAACAAGGGGAAGGGAATTTAGCTAAAGGAACTCATTTTTCCTCTCTCTTTTTCCCAGCCTGCTGATATGGCTTGAATTAGAAGTTAGAGACATTTGCTAAAATAAAATACAACATGAACTCTTGGGAATGGCTTCCTCTGACTCTCTGACCTCTGATATCCTTCCCATTGCCTCTGGGCCTTGTTAGAGTGAGGAATGTTTTTCAGTTCCTATATAAGCAATGGAAGCAGACCCATTTAAAAATAATCCAGTAAAAGCACACATCTTATGAAAGGGACAATTATTTGAAGGCTGTTGACCTTACAAGAATTGGGCAAGCGTTTGGCATCTTGAAAGTGTGCTTTGATACTTAAGAGTTGTTCTAGAAATGTCACCATGTCATCCCCTGTCAGTTGTTCCACAATACACAATAGTAATACATTGTTTTTCATCTTCCTTGGAACCATCTGAATGCAGCTTTCATTTTAGGAAATAAAATATATTTCAGGAGGGTCATATATGGCTCTTCCGTAGCATCTGTGTTTATTAGGAGCCCAAATAATGTTTGATCAAATTGGTGCCGTGGTTAAGAGCTCGGCTGATAACCAGAAGGCGGGCAGTTCAAATCCACCAGCTGCTCCTTGGAAACAGTAAGGGGCAGTTCTGCACTGTCCTATAGGGTCACTGTGAGTCAGAATGGACTTGATGGCAATGGGTTTGGTTTTTGGTTTTGAGCAAGGGATCAAGAAATGATTGTTTCAAGTTCTGTATTTTATAAACATGGAAACAAAGTCTCAAAGGTTAAGGGGCTTTCTCAAGGTCACACAACTCATTGTGATAGAGCTAGAACAGGAATCCAGGTCATCTATCTCTGATTCCCATGCAGTTTCCATTCCAGCAGGCTGTATGTACAAAGTCTTATTAATTTAATGTTAATTGTGGAAACAATGCGATATATAATTAAATTCAGACCCAGTTTTTTAGGATGTGGGCAAATTACTTAAAACCCATTGCCATCAAGTTGATTCCAACTCATAGCAACCCTATAGGACAGATTAGAACTGCCCCATAGAGTTTCCAAGGAGCACCTAGTGAATTTGAACTGCCAACCTTTTGGTTAGCAGCCGAACTCTTAACCACTATGCCACCAGGGGTTCCAAATTACTTACAGAGCCACTCAATTTGGATCCTTCTAATTCACTTCTCTAATGTCACTTTGAAAGACTTACTTCAAGTTGTGTGAACCTTGGTGCTGGTATTTCTGAAGCAAGTGATAAAGAACAACACTGAATGTTCAGTCTCTCAACTAGTCTATCAGACAAGGCCAAAGACAGCATCTAATATTTATATCCAGTTTTTCTGTGCACTCACACTTATGTAAACCAATGCACACAGTAATTTTCCGCCTGATTTGGAATAATAATTAATTATACAACCCCAGGATAACTGTATTTTTATGCATTGAAAAAAAAAAAAAAAAGGAAGAAAGGTCTGGGCATGTTTTAAAAGAATTTACACAACTAAAACAAATAAAATCAACTTCCTAACGCCTTAAATTCTATATCATTTATTCTCATTATCTGTATTTTATTAGTTACATTTCTGTCCTTAGTTTAAGGTTTTGAAGAATTGCAGTGCAACAGTTTTGAATGCACAAGTGAGGAGATAATTGACTTTATGTGAGATTTTCAGGTTGATTTAGGCCATATCTCTTTGAGCAAAGGTCCTGTGGTATCCCTACATAGATGAACATATGAAAAAATGTTATTGTTGGATACCTTTCAGCTCAGAATCTAAGGAGAATTATTTTCTCCTTATTTGGTCTGGACTCAGTTCCAAAATGCATGGTCTTATACTTTATCCTCATCTACAGCTCCTGTACCGTAGCAAAGACCTATTTATAAAATAGCTTGGAGAATATTTAAATGCAAAGAGTCTTGATTAAATTTAAGAGCCCGTTGTGTGTACGTGTCTGTGTTTAAATAAGAAAATTGTTTTCAAAATAAAGGAATCATCAAGCCCTTAAATTTGTGCTTGTTCCTACTCTGAAGTAGTTTCCCTGTTTTTGTCAAGTACCATCTTGGAATCCTGAGGAAACGTTCAGTTAGATTATTCAGGCAAAGACGAAATTAAAATCTTTCTTTTGAAACATTTAGAGGTATTGAGGCAAAAATCAGGCCTCTAAAGAGAGCTTGGACTGCCAGAACGAACAAATCAGTCTTTTAAGAAGTACAACCAGAATGCTCCTGAGAAGCAAGGATGGCAAGACTTTGTCTCAGTACTTTGGACATGTTATCAGGAGAAGAACATCATGGTTAGTAAAGTAGAGGGTCAGTGAAAAAGAGGAAGACCCTCAATGAGACGGATTGACACAGTGGCTGCAACAATGGATTCAAACATAGCAACAATTGTGAGGATGGCAAGGACCAGGCAGTGTTTTGTTCTTTTGTATATAGGATCACAAGTGTGATTTCCGTTGGTGATATTTTGCCCAATAATTGTGACAGATCTAACCCAAAGAGCAAATGAAGGGCAAAGCATAGAGGCCTGGGCACAAGAGACAGAAGGACCAGGGGTGACTGCTAAAGGGGCAGTCTCTATGGATAAGAAAACTGCATACCCCATGAGATCAAGTCCGGGGTGGGACCCCACCTTGGGGACCCAGGTCCCAATCTGAACAGTCCTCAGTGGAAGTCAGTAGTCTGAGGTCTGACCTGATGGTAAGGGACATCTCAGAGGTGTGGTTGGGATGTACAGGCCGCAAGTTATTTGTAGGCCCAGTCAGGCTGCAGAGCCAAGGAAAGAATGGAAACTCATTCTTCAGGCTAGGCTCCAGCCAGGTACCAGGGGGGTGGCAGGGTCTGAGTTAAAAACAAGAGACCAGGAACAGCATTTCCAAATCCTGAAGGGGAAAGTATCTACACCCAAAAATGGCGCTGAAATCTGTATTTAGATAATAGGAGACAACTTTATTGTTCTCTGTCTTTGTTTTAGGGTTTGTTGGGGATTCCTCCACCAAGTAAGACACTTGTTCACTCATTCATCCTTTCATTCACTCCGTGTTTGTTGAGTACCTACCATATGCTGGCATAATCTCTTGGTGGTGTGAATGGTTAATGTACTTGGGTACTAAATGAAAAGTTGGAGGTTTGAGTCTACCCAGAGGTCCCTCAAAAGAAAGGCCTGGTGACCTACTTCTGAAAAACGACCCATTGAAAACTCACTATGGAGCACAGATCTACTCTGACACAGATGGGGTTGCCGTGAGTCAGAACTGATTCAACAGCAACTGGTTTGCTGTATACAGGACACTGTAAGAGTGAACGGAGTCCCTGAGTGGTGCAGATGGTTAAGTGCTCAGCTGCTAACTCAAAGCTTGGTGGTTCAAATCCACCCAGAGGCACCTGTGAAGAAGGGCCTGGTGATGTACTTTCGAAAGGTCACAGCAGTTGAAAACACTATGGAGCACAGTTCTACTGTGACACACTTGGGGTCACCATAAGTCGGAATATACTGCACGGCAACTGGTTCGGTTTTTTGTTGGTTTTTAAGCTGTGAACAAGGTTCCTGGTATAGTGAAAATACAGAAAAACAAGCATGTACAATGTAGTGTGATGAGCTCTCCAACAAAGGGCAGTACAGGGTGCTCAAGCAAGAATACAGGAGTGGTACCTAACCCACTTGCTCTAGCTGATACCTTCAGGATAACCAGTAGCTAACTGAGTTTAGGGGAGAGGTTCAGGAACGCAAAGGGAAGAGAAGATCCATGGAGAGGAAGGAGATTGTGCCAAGGCTTGGTGGATTTGAGACAGTGAATCAAGTCAGGTAAGGCCAGAGAGGAGAAAGGGAAGGGAAACGCTGAGACATGCTGCTGCTTTTCAATACAGATGAGTTTCAAGCACGTGTTTCTTCTAGAACCTTCAGGTTTTAACAGAATCTTTCTCCTCAGCTTATTCATTATCACAACCCCTTAAAGGTGGAACTTGCTGGTTGACTCTTTATTTATCCCATCTTTTTTTCTCAGTCCTTAAGAGAAATGTTGGCATTTATAGCTTGTAGTTATCAGTGACCAAAAAGGTTTGGGCCAAAAGAAGGAACCTGCTTGAAATTACTTGTTAAATGCTCACATTACAAATTAAGCAGATTCTGTGTTGGCCAACCATTTGGTTATGACTCAGTTAATCACCCTTTATTTGCTTTTCTCAAATCACTTGTCATCCTTAACTAGGTTCATCAGATTTAACCCTTAAGGATGAGGCTTGAAAAAAATAGTTGAAGAAATTACCAATTTAATTCAGGTCCCAAGTATCTACTCTTAGTCTTGGCTGGAAAGCCAGTGCCCATGACCCAGAATCTCTGTATCTTTGGTTTTCCCTGGCCTTCCTTAAGGAAGTGTGTACTCTAGGCAAACGGGCTGCCTTTATTACTCACCTGAGCTTCGGTCCCAAATACCTAGCTGTCCTCTTTCCCTGGTGAACTGGCCTGGGCCACAGGTGAGGATCAAAGTCCCCTTTTCCCTTTTGATGAAGACTTGATCTAAGGCAGAAGCCGTGGTGGCACAGTGGCTAAGAGCTCTGGCTGCTAACCAAAAGGTCGGCAGCTTGAATCCACCAGCCGCTCCTTGGAAACTCCACGGGGCAGTTCTACTCTGTCCTACAGGGTCACTATGAGTCGGAATCAACTTGACAGCAGTGGGTTGGGTTTGGTTTTGATCTAAGACAGTGGCTCTCAAACTTTAGCTTACATCGGAATTACCTGGCGAGCTAAACAACATGGATTTCTGGACCCCACCCCCAAAGTTTCTGATTCCGAAAGTCTGAGCAGGTCCGAAGCTGTGAATTTTTAACAAGCTTCCAGATGATCCTTGCTGTCTGGGTACCAGGCTGAGAACCACTGATCTAAGGCAAACCCATGGGGCCGAGACCTTTTTTTTGTCTTTCCTCTGTGTTCCTGGTTTAAGTCCCGTCTTGGCTAACTAGATTTTACCACGAATAGCTTGAGGGATATTGAAGGAGATGTCAACCCAAGACCCCATTCTCATGGTCCCCATCCTGGAACCGCTGGGCCATCTAAGGACAAAGGTGCCTTCCTGACCAGTAAGCCCAGGGCTTCTACTCTAGCTGTACAATTAAGAAAACCATGAAAGAAGATCCAAGAGAGGCTAGTTATTTTTATAATCTCTATAAAACCTCTACCTAAAACTGTACCTTATCTGCCCATGGTGCCATTTAGTTTTCTTTTCTCCCAGGCCTTATCAGAGCCCCTATTGTGGGAGTGAGAAGCTTCAAGCTCTCCTCAAAGATTATTGTGTATGGCTAACACCTACTACTAAAGAGCCTTGGTGAGGCAATAATTAAGTGCTTGGCTGCTAACCAAAAGGTTGGCGGTTCAAACTTACCCAGCTGCTATGCAGGAGAAATACCTGGTAGTCTGCTTCAGAAAAGATCCTTGTTGTTACTAGATGCCATCAAGTCGGTTCTGACTCAGAGAGACCTTACCTACAACAAAACGAAACACTGCCCCATCCTCACAATCTTGCTATGCTGGAGCCATCATTGCAGCCACTGTGTCAACCCATCTTGTCCAGGGTCTTCCTCCTTTTCACTGACCATCTACCAAGCATGATGTCCTTCTCCAGGAACTAGTCCTTCCTGATAACATGCCCAAAGTACATGAGGTGAAGTCTCACCATCTTTGCTTCTAAGGAGCATTCTGGATGTACTTCTTCCAAGACAGATATGTTGGTTCTTCTGGCAGTCCATGGTATATTCAATATTCTTCACCAACACCACAATTCAAAGGCGTCAGTTCTTCTTCAGTCCTCCTCATTCATTGTCCACCTTTCATGTGGGTATAAGGCAATGGAAAATACCATGGCCTGGGTCGGGAGCACCTCAGTCCTCAAGGTTACAGCCTAGAAAACCCTGTGGGACAGTTCTACCCTGTCACCTGGGGTCGCCATGACTTGATGGCCCCTAACAACAGCAACATTGACTACTGGGGAGAAGTTGGTGTTTTGTGCATGGTACACTGTATATATATTTTTTATTACACCATACACCTCCACCAGATGTTCTGTTACTTCTGTCCTTGAAAGCTGTGACAAGTTCTACCTTTGAGAGAAAGGAGGAAAATAAACAAAGAAATCTTGCCACTCGAAGTATAACCTAATACAGATATTTCTCAGGGGCTGTTGAGGCAACTCTATTTATCTTAAATGCTCAGTGACAATTAAAATACCTTATGCTGTTTGCTGTACCTCCATCATCAATAAGAACAGACAGACTCTATTTCAGAGACGTAAGAAATAAGATATCTTTACTTTGCAGAATTCTTATAATTAAAAAAAAAAAATCCTACTGAAACAAGGTTGTTATTACATAAAGTCAGAGAAAACTCTGGTTAAATTATATGGTCCCTTCCTCAGGCTCCTACCTTACATACATACATTATGTGCTAAGGGTTTATTCGTCTTTTATTCTATCAAACAAACAAAGAAAATGTTAGCAGCCACTTCTGTAACTCACTGCTATAAAAATGATTAATATGCAAAGCATATACTCTACTTCTGAAAGATCGGAATGCTGTACGTGACTAAGGAACTGACTAAGCGTTGAGGAATATTATACCTCAGGAAGATACATGCAGATAGACCACTGTCACTCCCCTCCTTTGCCGTTGAGCTCTCCTTCACCATTAAAAACACAAACTAGTTTTCATTGAGTCAACTCGCAACAACCCCACGTGTGACATAGTAGAACTGTGTTCCATCACAATTTCAGTGGCTGATTTTTCAGAAATAGATCTCCAGGCCTTTCTTTTGAGGCACCTCTGGGTGGACCACCAACCTTTTGGTTAGCAGCCAAGAGCATTAATCATTTGGACCATCAGAAACCTGAGTCTTGGCCTGAAGCCTTCAGAGGGACTTAATTGCTAGGGAAGGGGTGATTAGCAAGGGATTATCAGGTCAGAGAGCCCAAGTCGTAGACAACTTTTAATACAGCTTCAGCTACTTAACGTGTTCAAGAGGACCTTCAAGAGCTGGCATGTGAACTCAGATGTCATTTCCAAGGGAATTGCTGCAGGCAAACAACCAACATCCACTCTTTCGAAACAAATCACTTCTTGCCAGAGAAGCTATCATACTTCATCGTATTCTACTTTCTTTGAAAACTGATCATCGTAGACTGAATTTTATGTGAACAGTTACTCATTATCTTCAAATTAAGCTGATTCTCTAAGTATCTCAGACAGAGCTTCTTTCATACATGTTTTGTAAGGTTCTAATATAGTATAGCCTATAATATGGTCACATTTCAGCTAATAAATTTATAGAGGCAATTCATGTAATTTTTTTATTCAGCTATTTATTAAATTTTAAGAAAGTTACAATTGCCTTTTAATTATGATTAATATTGAGGTGGGGGAAATAGAGACAAATAGCTGATGTTTGTGTTCTGTCCTCATTTTATTCCTTTTGAGTTTGTGTTTTTTAAAACTCCAGGAAATTATTTTGAATCAGACAATGCTGTGTAATAGATTTATCACGGCAAAAGCCATAGATTTCTTATAGTTCAGAATTTATTAAAGACTAAATTCAGCACCACCGTAATCAGCTTTGCAGCTACATATCAGTAAGGGTGAAGGCTTCAGAGTGAACACCCAAGTTTTAGTATGTTTTTCTGACTAACTCTCTACTGAGCATGCAGATGAATTGGTCTTCAGTGGTATATGAGAAGGCTCCTGATGTACAGTTAGGGTTTAAGCTTAGACAGGAAAAGGAGAATGCTTGACAGCTTCATGGGTCTCTTCCTGCTGTTTGCCAGGAGTTTCTGAGGAAAGCATAGACATTATTTAAAAATTGATTTATATGAAATAAATACATTTTTTTAATGTCATCTTCTCTTTAGAGGTAATGTTTTTCCTGAATATAAAAATTGTAGTCATTGTGAATATTTTAAAATGCAGAAAAGTATTGAAGAAAATAATCACATCACCCAGATATAACTACCACTGTATTTTGATGTCTTTTACTTGTTTTTTTCCTCTGTAAATATATATATCCACACACATGTACACATTGCTTAAAAACATTTTATATATAAGACACGTTATATGCAATGTGTTTTTAAGCAATGTATATTTGGTTTTATAACCTGTTTTATTTGCTTAACAGCATGTGAAAAGCATTTTTATTTGCTTAACAAGAATTATGAATACTTTTTAAAAACTTTTAAATTGGCTATTGTTAAGCAAATAGCTATTCCTTCAAAACATTCTTAATGAGACCAGAATATTTAAATACTAGAGAGTAATTAAGCAGTTGCTTAGTACACTCATATAAGGCCAGTTTTTTTTTTTATCATAAACATCACAGCAGAGAATATATTTTTACATAGATTTTTGTATTAATTTACATAGGATAAATCCTACTAGTAGAATGACCATATGAAAGAATGTAATACTCTACCAGTAAAGCTATAGAAATGCATTGCCAAATTTTTTTCAGCACAGGGACAAAACTATCCTTTATCCCCAATCTTTACCAGCACTGTTTACTATCATCTTCTGAGCCCTTCACTCTTTATATGCTTTTTGAAAAGATGATTTAATGGCATGATGACAATGGAAGTATTTTTAGCAGAAAGGGCAAATTGTCATTCATGATGCTATATATCAGTGTCAAATTAGATTCTCACTTGAAGTAAAGCCATTAAGTAAAAGCTCAGGGTGATCCGATGATGACTGGTGATACGTTTTTGGAAATACAAAGATACATTATGTAGAGACTGAAGAGCCAGACACTGAAACGGGCTTGTTAGATTTGACAACTTACTTTCAGTCATTGGGAATTTCTTCTCACTCTCTGTGTTCTGGAAAACAGCCTTGGTTGGTCTCATCATGGGCCATATAAGGTCATGGATTATTTGGTTTAATGGGATTTGTATGGTTGGATGGGGAAGGGATTAACTCTTTATAGAACTTTCTTTGTGGTAAGGTTGAAGGTAAAAGATACAAGTTACAATAAGAAAATTCATAACTGAGCTGTGCTGCATTTTTGTTTACTTGAAGGTTATATAAACCAAAAAAACCAAACCTATTGCTGTCAAGCTGATTCCAACTCACAGCAAGCCTATAGGACGGAGTAGAACTGCCCTATATGGTTTCCAAAGAGCAACTGGTAGATTTGAACTGCTGACCCTTTGGTTAGCAGTCAAGCTCTTAACCACTGTGCCACCAGGCTATGTAGGGAGAATATTATCAAGTGGAAGCAAATGCTTTTTCAAACTAATTCTTTCAATCACAAATAGAAATAAGAAATGGAGAATGCCTTGATTGACTTGGGGCAAAATGCAGGGTTTATTTAAAACTTGGGTTTATTGCTGAGGTGCCAAATTGTTCAAAGATGTTTGGATTCTGGGAAAAGATATACTGCAGAGGCTATGTCTTTACTCCTCAAAGGGTCTTTGGGATAGAAGGATAGGAATTCTCTGAAATCATTTCTAGATGACATTTTATTCAGTACTTCTCTTTCTGTTTTTCTTTGATTCAGTCGAACAAATGTTTGTTGAATCCCCACTCTCTTCAGGGCAGAGTGATTCCTACTGTCTTCCAGATTTATTTGGCACCTCTCTGGGCTTTTCATGGCAGGTGTCCAGCTTCAGTAGGACAGCTGTTTTGTGAGCTAGTGTATTAGTTTCCTGGAGCTGCTGTATCCAATTACTATAAACTAATGGCGTAAAGGAGTGCCTGGGTGGTTCAAATGGTTAACGTGCTTGGCTGCCAACTGAACAGCTGGAGGTCCAAGTCCACCCAGAGGCGCCTTGGAAGAAGGTCGTGACAGTCTACTTCTGAAAAGTCAGCCATTGAAAACCCTATGGAACACAGTTTTACTTCGACACACGTGAGGTCACCATGAGTCAAAGTCAACTCAACAGCAGCTGGTGAGGGTGGTCTAAATCAAAGGAAGGTTATTCGTTCACAGTTCTGGAGGCCAGAAGTCCAAAATCAAGATGCCTTAGGGACACACTCCTTCTAGAGGCTGTAGGGGAGAGTCTGTCCCTTGCTTCTTCCAGCTTCTGGTGGCTGCGAGTATTCCTTGGCTTGTGGCTCCATCACTCAGTCTCTGCCTCCGTGGTTATGTTGCTTTCTCCTGTGTGTCTCAAATCTCCATCTGCCTCCCTTTTATAAGGATACTTGTTATTGCATTTAGGGCCCACTGGAATAATCCAGGATAGTTTCCCCGTCTCATGATCCTTAACTTTAATCATATCTGCAAAGTCCTTTTTTTTCATGTAGGGTAACATTCCCAGGTTCCAGGGATTAAACCAAAACCCATTGTCATTGAGTTGATTCTGATGCGTAGTGACCCTATAGCACAGAGTAGAACTGCCATGGAAGTAGACCACCATATCGTTCTACTGCAGAGTGGCTGATGGGTTTGAACCACGAGCATTTTGGTTAACAGCCGAGTGCTTAACCACTGTGACAACAGAGCTCTTTTTCCAGGGATTAGAATGTGGATATCTTTTGGGAGTCAGTGTTCAGGCCATCACACCCCAAGTACCTTAAGTATACTAGATTCATGTACTGCCCTCCACCTACTTTCTACCAGAATACGGGGCACATGCCCAGACACAAAATTTTGCCAAAACATTGACCCAGCTGCCCAACAGCCTCACCTCAGCCTTCCTTCTGGCCCTCCTGCTAGCTCTTTCAGTTTCTCTTCATCTTCTTTAGAGGGAGCTTTTTGCTACTTGCTATGAGACAGGGCCTTCTAGGACTCTCCTCCCCTCTTTCCCCCTTCCTGCCGAGCTGCCTACAGTCCAGTGAGTTTTCCTCTCCAGCCAGGGCAATACCTAATCCATCCCAGTTGCATAAGAATTTAGGAACAATGAGACTGTTTAAAAACCCACTGGCCTCCCTCCAGTGAATGCTCAAGGTGTTTATACTGGAAAAGGTACAGGGTTATATATCCATTCTTTGTGTAAATTCTCCTTCACTTCTTGTGTTCCTCAGGGAGACGACTGGCCCTTCCTGTGGGCTCTGTAGGGTGAGGTGGTGGTGTTCTAAAAGGTGGAGAAGACAATTAAACATTGAAGTACCTTGTAAGTGAGGCCTTAGAAGGCAAGCTAGAGAATTTGAGAAGAATCACCTTTGGCAGTGGCACAATGAAAGTGTATTTTAGCAGTTCGGGTGGGTCCTTGAGATAATGACAAAAAGGACCTATTTACTGAGTGGTCAGTTCCTCCCGCAACCCCCATGCCTTGTAAAGGAAGCCACTGTTGGTCTCTTTAACTTTGTCTGGATTCCGTTGGTCTACAATATGCATCTTCATTTGTTCCTATTTTAAAATCAATTACTTGGATCAAACTGCTGTTAAATACCATTGGCTGGCTCAATGGTTTCTAGTCTGTAGGTCACAGTTACATCATCTACATAAAACAGGCCAGTTACTGCCCCTAATGCCAGGCCCTAGGAAGTGTTTCAGAGACAGGACAAGAAATAGCCCTCCCCCTACCCTAATTTAAAATTGGGAACATTCAGGATACTCCCAACATCATTCTGCCAAAATGCCTCTTCTGAACTCCAAAGTTCTGAAATTAAGCAATTAAATGGGTATTCAGTGAGTTTCCATCTCCACTGGGATTCTCCTTAGAGATGAAGAACAAAATTGCCATCCTCCTTCCATCAGCATCCACTCCCGCATAAAGTCCTTCACAGACCGCAATCATTATGATGAAAGTAATACCCAAGATAGAGATGAACATTTTAGGTGTAGTAGTAAGTAAGGTCTGAAAAACATCATGTACTGGGTGCTTACGTTATATGTCCTGTCCCTCGAGAGATCCTAAGAACACTGGAGTTAAGCCAACGAAAGGTGATATAAATTGCTGTTTTATTTTCATTTTTGATATATTGATATATTGCTCTTTAAAAATCAAAGGGTTGGTCGGAGGGAATGAGAAGAGCAAGGTACACGTGAAGGAGAGATGTTTCGCCTGCTCTTCTCTGCAGTTTGGTGTACCAGGGAGGCCACCACATAGTTTTGGAATCCGTCCATCCTTAATGCTAGCACTTGGCTCCCTGTAGTTGGTTTTTCTCAGTACAGATCACTGCGTTCACCCATGACAGCTTGAGGCCGTCTGCAGATTCCTTTTCTCTGCACATCTATGTTACACATAGAAGGCAGGAATGCACAACATCTGGACTGAAAGCTTGCTTCTAAGGCATCTTGGGTAAAGAGGCTGCGTGGATGTGGAGTGTGTGCACACACATCCGACAGACACTGAGAAACGGACGTCGAGAGACACAGAAAGGGACTAAGGAACAGAGAGACAGAGACATGGGAAGGGACACCTTATAAGTCTAAAAATGTCCATATTTTCTCCTAAAAATTGAAGCATCATCTGATTGGACACAGAACTTATTTTACTTCAGACCTTCGAAGTCATTGCCCACTGTCTTCTCGCATTCAGCATTGCCAGTGACTTGCCTGGTTTCAGTTTGTCATTTTCCTCTAGGTTGCCCTTTTCCCCTCTATGCATCTGTGAGAGATTCTGTAATTTTTCTTCATATTTTGTGTTCTCATTTTTATCACCAGATCATTTAGGTGCATGCATCTTTTTTCTCTCATTTATACTACTTGGAATCAGTAGATTTTTTTTCACTTTGAGGACCCCAATATTCAGGTTCTAGAAATGTTCTGCAGCTATTACTTTCGTTATTTCCATCCCTCCACTGTCTCTAGTTTCTCTCCTTCTAATAGTTCTTCTAGTGGTGGTTGAACCTTTGGGCTCCATTTTCCATGTGTCTAAACTTTTCGTTCATGCTTTATATTTCTTTTTGTGTTGCATGCTGTGAGAATTCTTGGGCTCAACACTCCATCTGAGTTCTCCTACTGATTAGCCTACCTACTATGAGTTTTATTTCAACAGCTTTTTAAAAAATTTTCTACAATTCGTAGTTGATTATGTTTTAGGAACAAAATATACTCTCTCCTGTGTCTGAGGATGTGAGCCATAGTTATGCCAAAGTCATGTTCTGTTGACTCTGTTTTCTTGGGTGTAAGTTCTTCTATTTACTATATTTGGTGTATTTCTTCCATGGTCTTGGTTTTGCTTAAGTATTTAGTTATTCTTGGTTGTGTGCCTACTTTTTCATTTAAGATGCCCTGCTTGAAGTTATTGCATGTACACTGTGGTGCATAATACTAAGAAGGTTGGATAAAAGGAACATCCACTTCTTCCTAGGTGTAGACAGCAATCTTGAGCAAAGCCCAGCCTCTCTTTAAATGTCATACTTGCTGCCCATACCAGAAAGCGGACGTTCTGTGGTTCTTTGTCTGGCCCAAGAGGGGTGATAGAGGGCTAAAGAGAGAGCCATGGGCAGTAAGACATCCTGACTACTCCTACTTGTTTCTGCAACCCATCGCTCTGTGGACTCCTACCTGCTCTGGCACTGGCCTTCAGGCCAGCAGTGGCCCTAAAACCACTGGCTATTTGCAGCAGGCCTCTCCTATAAGTAGGTTTTGATCTGTGGTTTCCATCTTTAATTTGATCCCAACAGATTAAAAAAAAAGTCTTTCATGGAATTTGGAGAGGGAAGGAAGAAAAGCTTCTCAAATGATCACCTCTGGTATTTCTTGATGTTATTTCTCCAGGTTTAAAAACAAAAAGGAAGAAAACTGAGATCAAATGAAGGGGAAAAGAAAAAAAAAAAAAGAATGACAATGTATAGACTTACTCCAAATATTTGAGGAAAAGCTTCGACAGACACATAAATACAAGAGTCATTAACCTTCGATCCTCACTTGTGTCATTTTGATTGCTAATGAGACATTCTTTTCATTTCAGGTCTTGACTGAAATCATGGCCAAACCTTATGAATTTAACTGGCAGAAGGAAGTTCCTTCCTTTCTGCAAGACGGAGCAGTTTTTGACAGATATGAAGAGGTAAAGAGATGCTATTCATCTTTTTTCTCAAAACATTCTAATAATTATTCAATTTTAATTGCAGTTTTGAGTAAATATTCTTTGACATAAGTAAGGCCATCTGTGCATTTCAGATATGTAAGTTAAGATAGTTCAAAAGAGGCCAGTTAGGGGATATAATAACGAGACTGTAATTTATTGAGTGCCTTCCAAGTGTCAGATACAATAATAACGATAATAATACTATCTTTTATTTAAGGCTTACTGTGTGCCAGACAACCTCCTAAGCACTTTATGTGTATTGTTTTTAATTCCTCACAAGACCCTTATAAAGCAGTTACTATTGTTATCCTTATCTTACAGATGGGTTTCCTGTGGTAACATTTTTTGCTCATTAATGAAGTGCTTTTGGCAAGCTTTCCACACCAAACTTTCTATTCTGTATAAATGTGAGCGTGATTGGACTTTGGCCCAGTCATTCACTTTGCTTACTTCATTTACACGTACCACTTTGGCCAAAGCTTCACTCACCTTTGCCTCTATCATTTATTGTTTGTGCCCTTGCAAGTTGGTGATGGCGCCAGACTTTCTGTAGAGCAGGGACTTGGGTCCCCAATCTATTTAGAAAGGATGAATAGGGAAGTGGAAGCATCATTTGCGTTGTCAATGCATTGTTTTTCTTAGAGTGTACTTGAATTTGAGGTGATTTCATTAGGGAAATACGATGAAATTGCTGTTGCCTCTAAACAACAACAACAACAAAAAAACCCATTGCCATTGAGTCGATTCCGACTCCTAGCGACCCTATAGGACAGAGTAGAACTGCCCCATAGAGTTTTCAAGGAGCGCCTGGTGGATTTGAACTGCCAACCTTTTGGTTAGCCTCTGTAGCTCTTCAACCACTATACCACCCGGGTTTAGTAAAATGTAAAATTTGTTAAAACGTCATTTAGAGTCGGAGTTGGTTGCTTTCAAAATCCTTGAAACGTTAAGTAGTGACTAATTGGCCGGCCCCTCCAGAGGTTCAGATTGCCCTAGGAAGAAGCTACCTTTTCATGAGTTCTTTTGTGGGCTGAGATGACTTAGTACTTGTTACCTTGGTTTTTCCAACAGCTGTGTCTGTAGGGTGTCTTTGAGTCAGAATCAACTCAACGTCAATGAGTTTAGTTTGGTTTTGTATTGTAAGCCCACTGCTGTTGAGTCGATTCCAACTCATAGCGACCCTAGAGGACAGAGTAGAACTGCCCCATAGAGTTTCCAAGGAGCGCCTGGCGGATTCGAACTGCCGACCTTTTGGTTAGCAGCCGTAGCACTTAACCACTACGCCACCAGGGTTTCCATTGTATCATAGTACTCTCCAAATTTATTGTAGTTGCTTTTTAAGTTAACAAAATTGATAAAGACAAAGGATGGGCCCAAATGTGGTGACTATCCCTTGTAGTGAATTAAAGTATTTAAATGACAGCTATATTCATATGGCCGACACGGTAGTGTCTTCAAGAAATAGCAATTAACTGCATCCTCCTACAAGAAGAAACAGAAGATAACATTCTGCCAGTTGGCAATAGTCACTGTTAATTCTTTGGCAGTTTTCTTCCAGTCTTTTTTCTGTTTATATTTCTTTTTCTTCTCTATACAGTTGAGATCATAGAGTAATCTTTAAAAATATAAATCAAATCCTGTTTCTCCTGCATTTGAAGTGTTTCCGTGACTCCCTGTTATAGGATAAAGGAAGCTCCTTAGAATGAAATACATGGCCTTCCATAATTTGGCTCCTGCCTAATTCTACAACCTCATTTCCCACAATTCCCATCCATAGTCTCTGTTTTAGCCATACCAAGTCACTTATAATTCCCCAATGAACTATTCTATTACACGCTTTGTACATGCTGCTCCCTCTTCCTGAAATGTATGTGTTCCTCTGTATTTGACTGGTGAACTCCTATTCACTCTTCAGAACCTGGATGAGAAATCCCCACCTCTGTGGTGTCTTCTTTGTCCCATTCAATAAAAGTTGATAACTCCTTTGTGCCACCAGTAACCTATCCTTGCACATACTACACTCCTTTTGTATTTTATTAAATTTTTTTTTTGTCTTTTTCTCCTACTGTACTGAGATTCTTGAGGTCAAAGACAATATTTTACTCTTTCTCTCCAGAGACTAGCAGCATGTGCCTGCAACTGCTAAACTCACTGTAGATGTTTATCATAAATAAGGATTTTAGATATCATTGGTTTCACTCAGTCTGGTATTGTTTGTTTTCTTCATAACTGATAGATGCATTTCCAAGTCTTTCTTTAAATTAGCTGGGTCTCAGTTGGGTACCAGGTCACTAAGATGCTGACCATTGGCCTTGATAATGAGAGATAACTCACACTGGGTCTGCTAGAGCATCCCAAAAGATTGCATTTTTCTAAAGCAGTTTTCTAGACTGTGGACATCTGTAAGAAACTGATAGAATCCTGGATGGCTTTTAATAATTTAGACAGAGTTATTTTGAAGATATTAAATATAATCACCGGGTTAATACCTATTCCATAACCAAAGGAGCCCTGGTGGTGCAGTGGTTAAACACTCGCTGCTAAGCACTGATCACCTATGCTTCTAAAAGAAGTTTCTGGGTCATGCAAATGGTTAACACTCGACTACTAACCGAAAGGTTGGGAGTTCAAACCCACCCACAGACAGCTCAGAAGACAGGCCTGGCAATTTGCTTCCAAAAGTTTGCAACTTTGAAAACCCTATGGAGCAGTTCTACCCTGACACATGGGGTTACCACGAGTTGGAATTGACTCAGTGACAACTGACAACAACAACTAAACTCACTTGCTTTTCCTCCAAGTTCCTCTGAAAATGAGGTAAAGCAAGAAGGAAAGAAACATTGAAAAGTATCAAATATGTTCTAAGAAGCTTTCAACTTTCTTGAGTGCTCTTTTACTAGTATTTTAGCTTTAAAAAGTTTTAACTTAATAAATACCTCCCTGCATGGGAATATATCAAACCAGAAAGCCTAACAATATTTCAAGCTTGACCCCAGGCCCTTGGGTAGCAGAGCCTGTTCACAGCCACAGTTTTTCTTACTATTTCCCAGTCCTGTTAGATGCAGTTCCTTTGAGTCAACAAATTGTCAGCTGGAAAGTTACTATTATTTCTACAGTTTGTATATGAATAGCAGTGAGAAATGACAGTTGAAAGCAAGTGGAAGAAACAGGAATTAGAGAAAGCAAACATGAGCACTCCAGAAGACTAATAGCCAAGGGCCTGTTTCCTAAAGGAGTACAAATGTTTTGCCGCACCACGCGATAATTAATGTTATGGCGATGACCTGGAATATCGGATAAATGCTAAATTATGCTCATGTGTTTGTTTAAAGAAGCTCAGGGAGTGTTTTAAGCAGTGGATAAGCACTCACAAGGTCAGACAAAAATAAAGAATAAAATGTTTACTAGGCATTTTTTTTACAAAGAAAAAAATATTATTTTGCCAATAAGTGTAATACATGCAACTGCATTTAGGCATCATTTTATATTTGTGCATTACAGAAGGATTTTTTTTTTAAGGTAGCCAAAATTTCAGAAACTAGGTAACAACAGTATTCATCCTTACGTCTGATTATATTGCTATGTTGTTGTTGTTGTTAGGTGTCATCCAGTCGGTTCCGACTCATAGTGATCCTTTGCACAACGAAAGGAAAGACTGCCAGGTCTTGTGCCATCCTCACAACCGTTGCTATGTTTGAGGCTGTTGTTGCAGCCACTGTGTCAATCCATCTTGTGGACAGTCTCCCTTGTTTTCGCTGACCCTCTACTTTACCAAGCATGATGTCCTTGCTGTACCAATTCTAAATCTAGTTTGTTCTAACTTTACTTAACTTCTAAGTTATTTAACTGCAAAACATATTGTTTCCAAAGTGATGCTTAATATTAGCTTTTAAAATAGAGATTTTTCCATTGCAGAGGAGAAAAATAGCAGTTCTTTTAAAAACACATGCAATTAAGTGTCTCAAACTCAACCAGTCCCCTGAGTTTCTTTTAATATCATATTAAAGGGCTCAAGACCCCATCCCCTGGCAGTTCAAGGCATTCTCAATCTTTCCAGGACTTCCAAGGTGCTGACTTTCTCGTGGTGGTCACCCATGTCCTCAGATGCCTTCCCCTCTGTGTCCAAGGGTTCTCAGTTCACTTCTCTCCCTTAGCCCATTATATCAACAAACTTCAGGAACACGGGGGTGTGATAGACGTTTACTAAAGAGTGAGTGAAAGCAGAAGAATTACAGCATGCAACAGGACATGCTCGAAGACTGAAAATCAGAGATCACCCTTAATAAATGTCATCAGCAAGTCCTGCCCAGGGGGTCTGTCTGAGTCTTCGCCTTTTGCCCTACTCTGCCACCCAGATGCATGTACTTTTTTGTATATCTTCCCAATGTCCTTTCCAGTTCACTCTCTTCTTTCCAGATTCCCCCTCTCCCCAGTATCTATCTATCTGTCTGTCTATCGATCTATCTATCTTTCTGTATTCCTCCCTCTCAAGCTTAAAGATAAAAAACTGAAAATTCTAGTCCTGTCTCCTCCTGAGCAATTTAGCTCCCTTTCACCTCAAACTGTCCCCTCCTGAGACCTTGCCTTTTGCATAACCTTGATGGGCTATGTATGTATTTAAAACAAGCCAACAAATTGTTTTAAGGGCTCTAGACGTAAGCATGGGTTTTAGACGTAAGCATATACATTCTTCAACAGAGCTTTCAACAGTGACGGATGTGTTCTCTATCTGTGCTGACCGTGACAGCAGCTGCTAGCCACAGGTGTCTGTTAAGCACTTGAACTGTGGCTAGTGTGGCTGAGGAATTGAAATTTTTATTTTATTTGATTTTAATTTACACTGCTACATGTGGCTAATGGCTATCTTATTGGACACCATAGCCCTGGAAAATCTGCTCAAACCACAACCAGATTTAAAATACCATTCTCCTTTTCCCAACACAAGGAAATAGTTCTCAGTTCACTTAATTGGAATCTATACAGGTTTCATCAGCCAGCCATTTCTTCTCAGTGGCTGCCGTCCAAAAAAACCTGTTGCTGTTGAATCGACTCAGACTCATAGCCACCCTATAGGACAGAGTAGAACTGCCTCATAGGGCTCCCAAGGAGTGGCTGGGGGATTCAAACGGCTGACCTTTTGGTTAGCAGCCGAGCTCTTAACCGCTATGCCACCAAGGCTCCAGTGGCAGGCATAAAAAAAAATTATTAAATGTTTAATAGAAGATTACTTATCTCAGCCACCAGCCCTACCCTCCCCATCACAAATCCCAGCTTAGATGGAGTCCCTTATTCTAGCAAAGCCCTTTGTGTACTTTCTACCTCTCCCCACCCCCATACTCACACACAAATGGAACCAGGTGGTACTTAGCACTCAGGCCAGGAAAGCTGCAAAGTTATCACAGTTGCCACGCCCAGAGGAGTGTCCAAGTACCGGATCGGTACAAGCCTAGGGTGGGGCAGAGTGGAAGCCCAGCTACATTTGGCCTCTTTTCAAGGCAGTTCTGAAATCAAATTGTGGACCACGCGGTAAAACTCAGAAAAGCCCAGGCAACTTACACACCACGAGCTGTTCGTCAGTGAAGCAGACCATTATCTGTGGATAATTTTCAAAAAACCTAACTCTCATATAAAGTATTTTGATTTAAAGATTTGTCCTCAGTGAGGACTCCAGCAGGATGGTAAAGCTATTTCCAAGAGCATTTGAGGACTGAAGGGTTATAAAACTAGGAACCCAAAACCCAAATCTGTGGCCATCGAGTTGATTCCGACTCATAACAACCCTATAGGACAAAGTAGAACTGCCCCATAAGGTTTCCCAGGAGTGACTAGAGGATGCGAACTGCCAGCCTTTTGGTTAGCAGCTGAGCTCTTAACCACTGTGCCATCAGGGCTCCATATAGTTAGGAAAGGAGAGCTAAAATAAGTTTGGTCAATTAGATATGAAACTGGTTACTGTCCTACAGAACAATAAAACTATAACCTCTGGGGTTGTTGTTCTACCAGACACGTTTGACTTGAGTCTCTATAGAACAAAAACATTTGCAACTTATCCATCTAACCTCAAAGAATCTGGGTCCTAAACCCATTGCCATCGAGTTGACTCTGACTCATAGTGACCCTATATGACAGAGTAGAACTGCCCCATAGGGTTTCCAAGGCTATAATCTTTATGGACACAGACTGCCACATCTTTCTCCTGAGGAGTGGCTGGTGGGTTCGAACTGTGGACCTTTTGGTTAGCAGCCGAACACTTAACCATTGCTGTATCATAAGCCAAGCATAGTTATATTTGTCTAGAGAGATAAATCATCCTTGGTAGACTTGTTATAGAGTGCTGCAGTATTATAACATTGAAAGGATATATATATACAGCCTTTTTTTTTTTTTACCTTATTTCAAGGTTTGGGGTAATTTAAATTAAATTTCAGCTACAGGGTAAGAATATTGACCCCGTGTAGTAAGAAGTGGAGTTGTAGCACATTACTTGTATTTACAGTGAAGGATACTTACGTAATCATCATAATGATAATCAAAGTAATATTGCATTGCACAAATCTTCTGCAAATGACCTCTTTCAAGTGTTAAAAGCAAAGATGTCATTTCAAGGACTAGGGTGTGCCTGACCCAAGTCATGGTATTTTCAGTTGCTTCATATGCTTGCAAAACCTGGACAATGAATAAGGAAAACCAAAGAATAATTGACGACTTTGAATTATGGCGTTGGCCAAGAATATTGAATATACCATGGACTGCCAGAAGAATGAACAAATCTGTCTTGGAAGAAGTACAGCCAGATTGCTCCTTAGACACAAGGATGGCGAGACTTTATCTCACATACTTTGTATCATGTGTTCTCAGGAGAATCAGTCCCTGGAGAAGGACATCATGCTTGGTAAAGTAAAGGGTCGGTGAAAAAGAGGAAGCCCATCGATGAGAGGGATTAGCACAGTGGCTGCAACAATGGGCTCAAACATAGCAAGGATCATGAGGATGGCACAGGACCAGGCAGTGTTTATGTTGTACATAGGGTCACTATGAGCTGGAACTGACTCGATGGCACCCAACAACAACACGACACAACATATTCTAATGAACATATTACTACATGTGCCTCATGGATGATTAGTTCAGTTATAGGCCCTCTTTCCACAGTCCTGTGGTTATTCCAGCTCCAGTCCTGCTTCCCCATCCCTTCTAGAATTGAACATCCTTCCAGCTCATTTTAAAACAAGAGAAAACAAACCAAAAAAAAGTTTTAATGTAACTTTATTATTCACCAGATTAAGGATAAACCTTTCAGTCTGAAAACCCAGGCACTCCCTTGGCATGTGGCCCTAGAATTTCCTTCCACCCTCCCCCTTTTGCTTGCCCCTAACAGACAGTCTGTGATAAGGACGATGGTGGAAGTGTGTTCCTTATGAGGGAAGAGAGGGAAGCTTCAGAGAGAGGGTCCCCTTCAGGCTTAGTCTTGATTCATGAGTGTATATTCCAACGGCTGAGATGAGGGAAGTCTGGCTAGGGGCGTGAGAGCTTATTACATTGGAGGGAAATAGCTTGTCCTCTTGAGGCAGAGGGTAGGGTGGTAGAGTGGCAGGAGTTGAAGCTACAGAGATGGGCAGCTTGGAGACCATGCATGGCTTTACTTTCTAGCCCAGGGAATTGGAACTAGTTTTTTGTTTTTTTTTTTTTAATAGCCATAAGCAGAGCCCTGGTGGAGCAGTGGTTGAGAGCTCAGGCTGCTAACCAAAAAGTTGGCAGTTTGAATCCACCAGGCGCTCCTTGGAAACCATATTGAGCCAGTTCTACTCTGTCCTGTAGGGTTGCTATGAGTTGGAATCAACGGCAACAGGTTTGGTGTGGTTTTTGTAAGCTGTAGGAGCCTTTGATGAGTTTTCAGCAGGGAAGTGGTAAGGTTTGGATATTGGGTGGAAAATGGATGTGACTTGATTAGTTATGTGGCTAGGAGAATATTCTGGGAGGGTGGAGGTGGCATTGAGAGGACCTGATAGACACTCGGAGAGACACATGGGAAACGAGAGATTTTGGCTATGGGACTGAATTAGAGGATTTTCTAACCTGGTGGGTATAGAAGGTGTGGGAGAGTAGAGTGTAAAACAAGGTGGGGTTTCCTGCACAGGACACGGGGCGGGCTCTGACCCAGGCAGAGAGAGCTCCAAGGAGGGCACATCTGTGGCTGCAGTTCCATTCCTCTCCCTGAAACATCTCCATCCCCCATCACTACCTGTTGACATCCTGGCTGCCCTGCCAGCTCTTGTGCAATGGCATATTCCTAAAATCTTTTCAAGCCTTCCCCTGCAGTCATTGGTAGTGGTTTAAGAAATAAATAAATGATAAATTAAAAAAAAAATTTTTTTATGTATAATTATTACTTCTGTAATACCTAAGAATTTTGCCTATCATAGGCATCGCGTGTATATCAGTCAAAAATAAATTCAACAGAAAAGGAATTGGAAAACACAGCAAACAATCCAAGAGGATGAAGTCAATGCATGTTCTTTCTGAGTCCTCCACTGCCAGGGCAACCCCTGCATCCTGGTAGGATCAGAGAATGGGAATGTCAGAGACCTGTACAGCCAAGGGTCACCTCTGCACTACATCTCAAAGGGGTGATGCCACATTATCCAGGAAAGAGAAGCTTTTTTTTTTTTTTTAATGTTGAAATACTGTGTAGCAAAAGGTGTTTTACGCAAACAGCCCTTTTATACTTTTATAGTTAAGATGTTGTAGGTGGGTCTCTCACCTCTCTCTCTACCTTGAGAATGATAGTCATTTTTAAATTTATCAAATTCACCCAGATATCAGAAGGCTGATGTTTGGACCACAGCCCATTTCCTGAAGCACAACCCTGTCTGCATCTTAGGATCACCTGGGGCGGTTCTTAAAACTACTGGTCTCTCCGCCTTCTGAGATGCTATGTAACTGGTATGGTTTTTAAAAAGCTCTGCAGGTGAATCTAATACGCAGCTAGTGTTGAGAACCACCACCCTAAGGGATTATCTTTTGCGACACTGTTGATGCCACATTTATTTGCTGCTAACCTGAGAGTAAGTTATTGGTCAAACATACATGGAAGACGATATTGAGGTTGCATTGCTCAGTGCTGGAACCCTGTTTATGCAGAACAAACAGGACAAAAAAATATTCTGACAATAGAATCTTCTAATTATAATTAGAGGTAAGAGTATATATGCATGTTTATGTATGTATACCACATTCTGTATACTGTACGTGAATTAGCATCTTAAAATCATTAGGCCCTAACAACCTATATACAGCAGCTTAACAATGTTAAACAATCTTGAATACAACTGGCCCTTTAATGATTCAGAAAATGGCCTTTAAGTTTTGCCAGAGGTAGGATTACTCCCATCAGTTATAATTATAAGGTACTGAGAAAACAAATAAGAAGGTATTTTCTGAGATGAAATTTAAAGTAGATTAGATAACAAAGAAAGTACTTTTTAATGTCATTGTTAGTTACAGCATAAGCGAGATAGTCACTTAATCCTTAGTGCCAGCCACTGTTCTAGAAGCCAAAGATAACGTGGTAAACAAAACAAAGTCTCAGTCCCTGGGGAGTTTAAGTTCAGTGGCAACAGGCAGACAGTAAACCAATAAAGCATAGAAATAAGCAAGTAAAATTCTAGTAGTGTTAAATGCTATTATATGATTTAAAAGAGTGATGAGAAAGAGAGAGACAGAGACAGAACGAGACAGGTAGACACTGGAGAGGGGGCATTTTGCTGTGGGTGGGTGGTCAGGGAAGGCTTTACTCAGGAGGTGACATTTGAGGTAATAGCTGAATGACAAGAAGGAGCCAGCTTTGCCAAGAACTCAAGGAAAAGCAATTCCAAGACATGGGAACAGTGAGTTTAAAGGCCCTGAAGCAAGTCCAATCTCGGTATATTGGAAGAATAGGATGAAGGTTGGTGTGGAAATGGTGAGCGGACATGGTAAGGAAAGCCGTCTGAGAAGGAGGCAGAGCCCCGCTGTGTGCAACAGTGTTCTCAAAGGGTGGTCTCCACACCAGCAACATCAGCATCACCTGAAAACTTCTTAGAAATGCAGTCTCAGGCCACCCCACAGCTCTGAGTCTGAACCCTGGGCATGAGCCCAGCAGTGAGTTTTAATGCCTGTAAAGCCAGGCCAAAGAGCTTGGATTTCATTCGGAATCCTACGGGAAGCCATTTTAAATGGGGACTGACAGGAGTCCCTGAGTGGTGCACGTGGTTAACCCACTCAGCTGCTAACCAAGTTGGAGGGTTGAGTCTACCCAGAGGATCCTCAGAAGAAAGGCCTGCAGATCTACTTCTGAAAAATTGGCTATTGAAAACCCCGTGGAGCACAGCTCTACTCTGACACACATGAGGTCTCTGTGAGTTGGAATCGACTCAATGGCGGCTTGTTGACTTGATCTGCTTTCATTTTGAAAGCAATTCCTCTGGTAGCTATGCGGAACATGGTTATAAGGAGGGCCATCATGCTTGTAGGAGGTACGAGAGTGTGATTAGGAGCACAGCTATTGTCGTTGAGTCGATTCGGACTCACAGTGACCCTATAGGACAGAGTAGAACTGCCCCACAGGGTTTCCGAGGCTATAATCTTTACGGGAACAGACTGCTACACCTTTCTTCCACAGAGAGGCTGTTGGGTTTGAACCACCAACCTTTCAGTTAGCAGCTAAGAACTTAACACTCTGCCATCTGGGTTCCTTGATCAGGAGAACACCAGGACTTTAATTTAAGGAAGGCAAATTGGAGTGTTGCTCATTTCTTCACTGGCTGTATTCCCATGAACAACTTTCTTAACATCTCTGTGCTAAATAAAGAGGGGACATTAAGGCGGGTAAGTTGGAAGAGTTTCAGTTTTCCACCTTCCCACGATTCTATGCCCACCTGCCTTCAGTTACCTTTCTTGTCATTACAGCCATGTGCTTTCTTCTACACATGACAAGAAAGCTATAGCCAGGCTCCTAGGCATGTAGTCAGTTGGTCTGAAAACTGAACCAACCCAAAGCAGCAAACAGCTAGTGTCAGGCAGCTTTTGCAAAAATACTCAGTCCTCCTCTTTCCTCTAGTCCAGCCTTTGAAATAACAGTGCTGATAATGTTATCTGTACTCTCATGCCCCTAAAGCTTAGAACTCGTCATCCAAGCATGAGATGTTTAAGGAAAGGTCTGTATGGTTTGGAGAGTTCCTGAAAACAACCAGCCTTAACAAGAGACACCGATTTGAGACTTGGCCCTGACATTTACAAGTTATGACCTTGAGCAAGTGACTTCACCTGAGCGAGTATTGATCTCACCTCAAATGGAGACAGTAGGCCTACCGCCCAAGGATCCTGGGGCACCGAGTGAGGGGAGGGCCCTTCCGAGTATAGGCTTTGCCAGGGCTGAGACCATGTCTGTTTTGCTGTTTCAAGTGTTTACCCAGAGCAAATAACTCAATAAACTCCAATGCAGACTGTAAAGAGCTGCTTATTATTCAGCTCCTAGCATAAAAAATTAGACTCCTCAAGTTTCTACCAGTAAAACTAATGGCTTGGAACATCTCCCCCTTTTCTTTCTCTGCCTTCAGTCAGAGTTAGGGGTTAATCAACAGAGTCTAGGCTCATCCCAGGTGTTTACTATAGATCCATGGTGCACATTTATCCTTGTGGGTAAGGGGAGCCCTGGTAGCTCATTGGTTAAGAGCTTGGCTACTAACCAAAAAGGTTGGCAGTTCAAATCTACCAGCTGCTCATTGGAAACTCTATGGGGCAGTTCTACTCTGTCCTATAGGGGTCTCTATCGACTCAACAGCAGTGCGTTGGGTTTGGTTTTTTGGTTTGTGGGGAAGGTGAGAAAGGCAGTTTCCAATCACAAAGCTTATTGACCTAGCCCTGCAACACCACAGGTCTCTTAATGCATGAGCTGGAGGAAAAAAGACTCACTGCCCTTTATGATAAGAAAGGAGAGGACTGACTGAGGCAGTGAAAACATATAGAATGGATTCTTCTTATCTGTGGTAGTTACGTTCTGTCAGTGCGGACAGTGGTGGTTCAGTGGTAGAGTTCTCACCTTCCATGCAGGAAACCCAGGTTTGATTCCTGGCCAGTGTACCCCATGTGCAGCCATCACTCATCTGTCAGTGGGGGCTTTCGTGTTGCTCTGATGCTAGACAGGTTTTAACAGAGCGTCCAGGAAGAAAGGGCTGGAAGTCTGCTTCCAAAATTCAGCCAGTGAAAACTCTGTGGATCACAAAGGTACAGTCCATAACCAACCATGGGGATGGTACAGGACCAGGCAGCATTTCATTCCATTGTTCATGGTGCCGCTGTGAATCGGGGTTGACTCTACCAAATCTCCGGCACACACTGAATTAGGGGATATCAGTCAAGGCTTGGCCTCTGCTGGGAATTTTTTTCCCATGAAGTGCCGTGAGTATTTTTAGCAAATAGGCGAACTCATCAACAGACTAATGATGAGGTCTGACTGCGTGTTAAACGAAGTATATATACCGGAGAGTACTAAGTTGTATGGATATCCAAGAATTTGGAGAACTGAGGAATCTGAAAACCTTGGAACACTAAGATGATTTTCCCAAGGAGGAATTACAGACCCCAGGCGTGACTGACTGGAACAGGTGTTCTGACAGGTGTGAGAAGATCACAAGGAGGTACAGGACAAGAGTGAGCCTAGCTTAAGTCCCTCTAGAAGACATGATATCAATCCTAGAAGGAAGTAATGAGGCCTGAAAGGGAAGAAAGGGCAGATCCTGCATTAGAAATATGAAGAGACAAGGCTTTTGATTGTTAGTCAATAACTGTATCAGCTTTTGCTGCGTAACAAACCACTTCAAAGCTTAGAGGTTTAAAACACTGACCATTTATGTGGTGTGTGATTCTGTGGGTTAGAGTCTGTGGGTCAGTCCATGATTCTGTGGGTTGTGGCCCTGTTTTGCAATCAAGCACAGTTATCTTAGGTGCCCATTATGTAGTAGATAACCGCTTGTGGAAAAGGCTTAGAACAAGGGTCAACACACTTCTTCTGTAAAAGACAGATACTAAATATTTTAGGCTTTGCAAGCCAACTACTCAAGTCTATTGCCATAGCAGGAAAGTAGGCATGGATGGTACATAAACCAATGAGGGTGGCTGTGTTTCAACAGTTTTATTTTCAAAATTAGGTAGCAGACTGGATTTGTCTCATGGGCCATAGTTTGTGGACCCCTAACTTAAAAGATAGATAATACCACATAGAAAAGAATAATAAATTAGTTTTGATGCAATGATGAAATAATTCCAGAAATTACTTCTAGCTCATCGTTTTCTCTTACGAATGTATTACATTTTTAATTTAGTCACCCTCCATTTCTTTCCCTTTTTTCAATAATTGTATCTTTTTTTTTGTTTCATAACAAACCACCCTTGTCATTCTTTTCTAAGATGCTCCATTTGTTTTGCTTGCTTTTCTCATTTGTGTGTTACTTCTGTCTCTATGAAGTTTCTTTGGGTTTGCCTTTCCTCATTTCTTCACAAAAGGAGAAGATAACTCTGTTCCCTGGGGGAACAGAAGCATCTCACCCATGAAATAGTATCTGAGTCAGTCTCATGGAAAACTAACAGTTGAGATTCGTACTATTCAAGGGTGCAGGAAGGACAGCCTGTTCATGGGAAATCGTGAGGCATATCCACTAGGAAACTAGAGAAAGAAACGTGGGGTCACGTTAGATTTACAAGGAGCTTGTGGAAACAAAACAACACAATAAAAAAACAAGAAGAAAGTGTGGAAAAAATGACTCAGAACATGTCAACCCCAATATAATTAAAATACAGTAATGCATCATTTAACATCCATGATATAGTCTGTGAAATAGGACGTTATGTGATTTGGACGTTGTGTGAACACCATATTACATATACTTAGCAAGGCTATATGAGATATTGTAGTGTACCTAGGAGTGCAATCGCTTTGTATATAAGACACACAAGATATGCATGTTATGTGCAGGAAGCTTTTGCTTCCACTACGTCCCTTTCTCCCATGGGAATTTCTGAACTCTGTTATAACCTTGGTGCAGTGGTTAAAAGCTACAGCTGCTAACCAAAAGGTCAGCAATTTGGATCCACCAGCCACTCCTTGGAAACCCTCTGGGGAAGTTTTGCTCTGTCCTATAGTGTCACTATGAGTGGGAATTGACACAATGGTTTTTTTGTTTTGTTTTGTTTTTTTATAACCTCATGGGACCACAGACATATATGTGATCGGATGTTGCCTGAACGGACATATTATACAGTGAAACCTGTAATAGCTGGAACTTGACAAAACTGCCTTGCTTTTCCGGGTCTCACAAGTTTTCCATCTTTGACAGGGGATAGTCTTACTACTTTTCAATCACTCCGTATTAGTGGAAAGTATGTGAGTTTTCCTTGTCTGACAGATTTCTGCCTTACTCAGGTTCCAGCTTTCACAGGTTTTATGGTAAAAGAAACTTGCTAAGGAGCTTGAGTCCCTGAGTAGTGAAATGGTTTCCAGCTCAGCCTCTAACCAAAAGGTTGGAAATTCCAGTCCACCTAGAGGCACCTCGAAAGGAAGGCCTGGGGATCTGCTTTTGAAAGATCAACCATTGAAAACCCTATAGAGCACAGTACTACTCTGACACACACGGAGTCACCATGAGTTGGGCCAACTTGACAGCAAGTGGTTCTGAGGAGCTACTTAGGTCTCTTAGTATTGCTGTGCTACGCTAAAGAATTTAGTTAAAACTCAATGGCTAAAATTACAGTGGTAAATTCTTTATAGCTTTTTTTTCAACTTGAAGTGTAAATAGGAAGCCGTCAACTAATAGGTTCTTGTCAAGCAGACTAGCGAATTGAAGTCAGCCAGATGCAGAGTTGGAAGAACAGAAAGGCTATTCACAGTTTGCAAACTGGGAGGCAGGCAGAGTCTCGTGACCTAAGGCTGCCAGCTCCCTGAACCAGGCAGGTTTGCACCTTTTATAGGGAGTGACACACATAGGCATGAATGGTGAGGGGAGGATCTTCAGTCTTATGATATGTGCCCAGTCCACATAATTTTAGTGAATGGGTTTTTGTGCATGGCTCTAAAAATACTGTGCACAGCCCTGAAAAAATGGTGACAGCTGGCTACTGCCACCCCAGGAAGGTCATATAGCTGGTAGATTCAGTCAGTGTGCCTGTGCCTTGGCCACCTGCCAGGAGAAGACAAGAAACCTGGGGATTTGACCAATCATGATAACGTGCTGTAAAAGTTGTAACAAAAATGTAGCAAGAGTAGACTTTTCTGAAAAACAACTATTATGGGATGGTTAATAACCCTTTCATGACTGCCTGCTTCAGATAGAAGAATGTTCCATATAAGCTACTTCAAGCCATGTCCATGGGCCACAGATAAACTGGAACCCGAGGGCCGGGACATCTTATCTTTTTAATTAGGATTGATGAGTGCAGCCTTGCGAATCTCCATGCTGGTGGTGAAGAGGCCTGAAAGGACCTCCTGGCTTCCTTCTCTCTGTGCGTTCTTTCTGGAATTGCACTCTGTTAATGTGCGCAGCCTAGCCGTCAAATTAATAGAATTCTTCCAACTGTGAACAAATGAACAGTCAAATAGAATATGAAGCATATTTCAAAGTGAATAATTTTGAAGTCTCCTCTTGAGTAATAAAATTGCATTTCTTTAAACATATGCAATTTAATGTGAGAGAAATCCCCATTCCTAAAAACTGTGTGAGGCAATATTTTTGTTCTTGTTACTCGTTTGGCGTTGTTTTTAGGGAGAGTGCTTTTTGGTCTCTACAGTGGAAATATCTGCCACTATGAGCAGTTACAAAGTGTAGGACCTTGGCCTCTACAAATTTTCTTTGTTCATGCTGTGCAAACATTCTCTCATTTTAGCCTCATAACAACCCTGTTGTTAGGTAGGTCTCTTTAACCTCATTTTACACGTGACAAAACTGAGGCTTAAAATGGTTATACACCTTGTCCAAAGTCATCTGAGTCACATGCCAAGCAAAAAGCTTCCTAGCAGCTAGCCCACAGTGGTTCTCTAAGTGTGGTCTCCCAATCCGCAGTCTGAGCAGCACCTGGGAACTTGTTATGAATGCAGATTCTCCGGCCTCACCCCAGACTTGCCGAATCAGACACTCTGGTGGTGGGGCCCAGCGAACTGTGTTTTAAGAGCTCCCCAGGTGATTCCCAGGATGCAAGCTCAAGTTTGAGAACCACTAGGCATAAAGCAAGGTCAGGAGTTTTAGACTTCCCTAGAAGGGGAAAAAAAAAAATTAAATCTGTTTAAAGTTCTTTACAGCAAATCTCCTTCAAACAGGAAATCCAGATAAAAAAAAACAGAACCATTGAATGAAAGAAACTTTTCTTTTTCAGAGAGGTTGATCATACCAGATTGATGATAATAATAAGAGGCGATTTTATTGAGCCCTTCTATGTGCTGGGTACTGTTGGCACAGTGGTTAAGAGCTCGGCTGCTAACCAAAAGGTCAGCAGTTCAAATCCACCAGCTACAACTTGGAAACCCTCTGGGGCAGTTCTTCTATATAGACAGTTCTGCCCTATCGGGTTGCTATGAGTTGGAATCGACTCGATGCCAACGGGATCTGCCAGGCATGTTACTGCAAATTGTGGATTCAAGCCGCCTGCCACAAAGCCAATACTGAGACAGAAGGAGGTAAGCAGCAAGAGGGCTTTATTGAACACCGGTATCCAAGAGGCAGAGGGGGTTAAATTTCTCTCAAATTCTGTCTAACTCTAAAGGGCTAATGGGAGGGTTTTATAAGGAGAAGGTCAGGGTTACCTAATGTTTTTAAGCACGTAGCCCACAGATGGTCTTATACATCACAAAACAACTACAAGAAACTCTTTATTAAACTAAAGACATGCATGGCAGACATCTGGACTCTAATCTGTATGTTTGTAACAGACTGACAAAACTTATATAAGAATCTCTCAGCTAGTGGACCTGCTCTGCCAGGCCCACTCTGACTGAGATAAGGAGCAAGAAAGAAAGTTGCAGATCAAAAGCACCAGGCAGCCTTCCTAGCTGCCGTCCTGCAGGCTGAAGGCCATTTCTCAAGAGAACAAAGAAGAGAAGAGAGACCACTCCTTTGGAAAAGACCAGTGCAGCTGGTGCAATAAAAAATGCTCAGAGATTACTTAGAGCATTAGTTATGGCAATTTTCAATTTTGAGATGCCAGTAGGTCTAATTGGGGGGAATTTCAGAACAAAAATTAAGAGCTCTATTTTGGGTTTTATAATCAAATGAAACTTACTTAAATTAGTTCTACTCTCATGATAACATTTGACTTCTGTTAAAGTTTACCATTTGCAACACAAAGCTCAGTCATGCTTGTTAAGAGTGGAACAGGCTGCTAAGCCGTATCTTGAACAGAACCTGCGCCATTTTCCAAAGACTAGAGATTAATCACAGCTGATACAGCTATACTAAAACAAACCAGAAAATATATCCCGTCTACTTTAATATTAAAACACTAAAGAAAATGTATTTTCCCTACTTCAAGCACTTTATTACATCTGTCGTCTCTTTAAGACCTAAGTGCTTGTGAGGATTAAATGGGATTATTTTCCACATTTTGCAGATGAGGAAAGAGAAGCTATGGTCCGAGGTATAGTCCTTGATGGAACTGGATTCCAGAAATGATAAAGAGTGATAGCTACCAATGTTGTTATTCACAGTGGCTGCCAACAGAGAAACATTTTTTAAATATGTATGACTTAAAAAATACACTTTTAAAAAAAGATTCTGATCTATTTAACTCTTTTAGTCACGAATTTGCTTTATCACTTCCAGACCATAATTATCACACTGCTACTTCAGGGAGTTGTCAATCTGATTCTCTTAGGGGGATGGGGATGGAAGGAATTTATTTTTCATATAATTGCCCCTCAGCCTTATGGTCAATAAAGACCAGGGCTTTTTTAGTCTCTAATTTCTTTTGAAAAAAACAAATTGAGGTAGAATGTCCGCTATAAAAAGACCATAATATTTTCTTTCAGTCAGTGGAAAAAGACATAAAATAATTTCACCAGATAATATTTTAATACTGAGTGTTTTTAATAGTCAACGTTGATCCTGATAAATTAGTAAGGAGCACATAGCTTTTAGCCTACTTTTTTTTAAAGCATAAATAGTAAGCGATTGCTCTGAAACAGTGCCTTGTCAAAAACATTTAAGGAGACCACCCTTGGGACAGCTTTGCTGGCCCCTCTGCTGCTCCTCTGTTGTGGTTTCTCCCCTACCAGAACCTAAAAGGACAGATGATTTTCTTAACTTTGGTGAGATACTAAAGGGAGCCTGTTTTTTTAGATGCTTACCAAAGCAAGTTATCAGGACATTATTTGTAAATAAAGAGCTTTTGTACTAAGTGGTATTTAGGGTAAACCTTTGCCAAAGAGCACTTTCCAAAAGCTTGTAATACAGATAGTTGCTTAAAGGCATGGATTTGGGAGTTAAACAGAAATAAGCTCAATTCTGGCTTTGCTACTCAAGAGATATGACAATGAGCCAGTCATAAACCTACGAAGCCACAGCTTAAAAAGAAAAACAAAAAAACAAGAAACTCGTTGCTGTAGAGTCAGTCAAGTCAGAATCATAGCGACCCTATAGAACACAGTAGAACTACCCGATAGAGTTTTCAAGGCTGTAAATCTTTACAGAAGCAGACTGCCCCCATCTTTCTTCTGTGGAGTGGCTGGTGAGTTCGAACTGCCGACATTTTGGTTAGCAGCCGAGTGCTTTAACCCCTGCATCAAAGGGGCTCTTTTGCCATAGCTTACTTTTCTGAAAAATGGGGGTGATCATATCTACCTTGCAGGGCTATTATAAGGAATAAATAAGATGAACCTTTTTAGAATATAAGTCAGAGTACACCCCTTCTGTGCTAAACCTTCAGTGACTTCCTAGCTCATTCCAAATAATTTCCAAAGTCATTCCTGTGGCCCACAAATCCCCTACAGTATCCATCACTTCCCTGTTCCCTTGATGTTCCCTGAGCATACTAGACATGCTCCTACCTCAGGACCCTTGCACTGGTGGTTCCCTCTCTGGCCTGCTATTTCCTATCTATTATCTATTCTCATGGTTCACTCCTTCACTTTATTGAGATTCATTCAAGAGGCCTTCATGAGCATCCCCTACAAACAGTCCCCTTACTCTTCACTATTTTTTTATCTTCATATTATCACTACCTGATATATAGGGTCGCTATGAGTCGGAATTGACTCAGCAGCAGTGGGTTTTGTTTGTTTTTTTTTTTGGGGGATACATTATTTGTTTGTTTTTTTATTCATTGTCAAAATCCTTCCTAGAACATAAGCCATGAGAGCAGAGACTTTGTTTTTACTTACTCCATTGCCCAGGAGGGAATTAATTCATCAGTCGACAAATACTAAGTAAGCACCTACTGTAATTCAGAAATTACTTTGTTACATTCAATATTATAGTTTTATTGACCTCAAATTTATTGTTACTTGAATGGTTCCTAATTTTTTAGGAATTTTAAGGCCCCTGCAACTGGGAGTGAGGATTCTTTTTTTTTTTCTTCTCCACTTCTTCTAATTCATTTCCATTTGCTCTCCTCAAAGCCTTAATGCAAATAATTGATCATAAAGTATAGCCTGTCCCTACTTCTTGAAATTGTGAGTAAAATAGAAAAGTCTAATACACAAGTTTGCCTTCACTGTAAACTCATGCTGGGAAGACAAGAACCCATTGCTGTCTAATCAATTCTGTTTATAACAACCTTATAGGACAGAGTAGAACTTCCCCATAGGATTTCCAAGTACTGGCTGGTGGATTTGAACCATAGACGTCTTGGTTAGCAGCTGAACTCTTAACCACTGCAGGAAGACAAGAAACACTCTAATAAGATATCAGGCTATAGCTTTAAGCAGAAGTAGATTATCACAAGGTACTGTGATAGGTAGGTAGATAGGTAGATGGATGGACAGACGGACGGACAGTAGTAGACAGTAAATGTTATTAGATCCATTCTACATCCCATATGCAACCTGGCTAGATTACTATAAAACCATCTTCTTTCTTTCTAACCCATAATAAAAACCCATTGCTGTCAAGTCAATTCCGACTCACCCCAACCCTATAGGACAGAGTAGAACTCCCCGTAGAGCTTCCAAGGAGTGCCTGGTGGATTTGAACTGCTGACCTTTTGGTTTGCAACCATAGCACTTAACCACTACGCCATCAGGGTTTCCATCTAACTTATGATAGCAAAATAAAAAGAGCCCCCTTCTCCTCTTAATGGGGACCTTTTGGGGGTCTGGAGAAAGGGTTAGCAAGATGTACCACCCTCAGCAGCTATGGAAGTGTGCTGTGTAACTGTCCCTTCAAGAAAAATCGGCCACTGGGAATGTAGTCAGCTGACAGCCTCCAGCTACAGTGCCTTCAGCACCCCTACAGCCCCCACCAGTGACTGAACATGGCAGGGACACTAGGACCGGGTCTTTTCTGCCCCAAATGAGGCTCCTCTAATGGACAGTCTTTGCTGTGGAGCATTCCACTGGCCTGGCCAAGCCTTTCTCAGAGCTGCAGTGCAGTCTGAGGATCTTCCAACCCAGTCCTCCCTCCCTTTTCTTCTTTCACAGGTGTCAGCCCTGCATCATGGTCTGAAGACATCCCTTACCTACTCCTCCCTCTCCCGTTTCCCTTCCATAGGAGTTTTTCCTTATCTCATGCATTTCCAGTTCCTTGGTATCTGCTTCCTAGAGACCCAACTGATACACCAGCCCTACCCCCAACACAGAAAGGCCTCATGCTAAGCCTCTGGGACTCTGAGGCAATTTTCTGATGCCAATTCTATGCTCACTTTAGAATTCTCCAGGTGGTGGCTGTATGCATGTTCCAGTAACTTCTGAACTCCTCTTAGATGCAGTAAACTGATAGCGCCAGTGTTGGCCCAAGAGCCAGTAGGGACTATGTATTGCAGAGGCCCAAATATCAGCTATTTCAGAAGATAAAAATGGGAAGAGAGTGACATCCACAGCAGCTATTGTGAAAAAAAACATTTTAAAAACTGGACTACTTAAGTGGGAAATGCATACACTCAAAGGGAAATTCCATGAAAGTCATTTGAGATTCCTTTCCTTTCAGTGACTCTAGCCAACATTGTCTGTCATCTTGATACAGCAGTCATTTAAAATGTTCTTTCCCAGATTAGTCGGAAGGACTAATGGACCACAACTACCGCAGTCTCCACCAGACTAAGTCCATCACAACTAGATGGTGCCTGGCTACCACCACTGACTGCTCTGACAGGGATCACAATAGAGGGTCCCAGACAGAGCTGGAGAAAAATGTAGAACAAAATTCTAACTCTCAAAAAAAGACCAGGCTTACTGGCTTGAGAGAGACTGGAAAACCCCTGGAGTATGGCCCCCAGACACAGTTTTAGCTCGGTAATGACGTCACTCCTGAGGTCCATCCTTCGTGCAAAGATTAGACAGGCCCATAAAACAAAACGAGACTTAATGGGCACACCAGCCAGGGGCAAGAACTAGAAGGCAGGAGGGGACAGGAAAGCTGGTAGTGGTGAACCCAACATCAAGAAGGGAGAGTGTTGACATGTCGTGGGGTTGGTAACCAGTGTCAGAAAACAGTATGTGTACTGTTTAATGAGAAGCTAGTTTGTTCTGTAAACCTTCATCTAAAGTACGGTAAATAAAAAAGAGAAAAAAAATCAAATAAAATGTTCTTTCCTAGGACTGCCTGTTATGTCTTCTGTGTAAAAAAAAAAAAAAAAAAAAAAATTTTTTTTTTTTTTTATGTCTTCTGTGTGGCTATATTATAATCACTTGTTCAGTGTAATTTATTATTCGGGAGCTAATCATGTTTTAATTAGAAATGATTTAGTAACAAGAAGGAGTTACCAGCTTGTGACCATGTTTCAAGCATCTCTGCAAACCATGTGTCCTGTTGTTCTTAGATTTTTTTTTGCAGGGGGTGACATATACGTTTATAATATTTATTGTAGGCATTATTACAAAATACTACTTATCTACCTGGCTCTGAGTAATCTGGTCCTCTTTAATTTTTCCCTATTTACATCGCTAAGGAATATTAGACTTGTGTGATACTTTTGCCTGCCCAAGAAGGTTACTTTGAGTGACCATGTACTTCTCCTAAAGACACGCTTTGTTGATTTTGTTCTTCCTTCTGCAAGCTGAGAGGTAGTTGCTGAATTTCTTAGGAATGATTGCCTAAAGCATTCTCTGGCAAGACTGGGGGAGCCTGTCCCCAGTGTCCTGCTGCCACATGTAAACCCTCTCAGATTATCCAGATTTGGCCTCAAAATGCCCACATCAGGGATGCTTCAGGGAGAGAGAAGGACAAAGAGAGGCTAACACAGACAGCTTGCCATTTCAGACTGGTGGACTTTACAAATTAACTTCGAAAGATTTAAATGAATGAATCTTAACTGAGTCATATGAGAAATGAAATTCTAGACCCCCTGAAAGAAGTTCTACTGGGGTTTGTTTCGTTACCAGAGAGTTCCATTACCATTGGTCAACTGCAGAACAAACAGATTTGCAAAGGAGAAAGAGCCCAGCTTCCTTTTGTGATGTCCCCTGCAGTGCTCAGGTCTGTAGGGGAGTGTTCCTGGCAATGAGACTTAGGCTGTTACTGCCTTGATCTGGTCACGGGGCCACAGCCCAGGTTCTGGTCAGTAGGTATCAGTGTGAAATTTAAAACGACTGTTAGGGAAAAAAGATTCGAGGTTGTGAGCCTTTAGTCATCAGAGAGATCCACATCTTTGTCAGTGGGAGGTAAAGAGAAACTGAAGCAGGTTGTGTTTGTGTTCCTTTCCATCTGATGGCCACATGACTCTCACAATTACAGTCTGATTTTTTATGAGTGGTTTGAACACATTTGATCCAAGAACATTTTGGCTACAGTTGATGAGCTCATTTTTTTATGGGGTTTTGTCAGGAACCTTGTCTTTAGCGTCAGTCAGGACTCCTTTCTGAGGCCTCACTGGTACATTTCTGTTCTGGCAATTGCTTCTCCTGACAGCTGATGTTTTTATCTTACAGACTGCGTGTGCACCTGATAAATGATATTTTTTTTTTCCATTTTGTTTTGTTACCTTTTTCTCTATTCTAATTTTACTCTTCTACCTACTTTCCGCCCTCCTTGCCCAGATTTCTTATCATATTTAGAAAATTATTTCTTTCAGTGAGATTCAAATGGTTTTCTTGGTCAAGTAGGGATCCCAGAGGGTGCCTTGAAGCCACCCCCAACCTCTGAGTTGAGTTTGTATGAATTAGAAAAGGGCACCCTGTGCTTCAAGGAGATTGCCTCAACGCAGTACCCTTTTATTTGTACATCCGTCCATGACAGGCCTCCAAGGACTGACCCTAATGAGTTCTGGGCCTGGCCCAACCCCCTCAACTTGAGCAACTTCTTCTTTATTTGATTTATATAGTGACATGCTGCAAAATGTTTTATCTGAAACAAAATATCATTTGTTCATTCAGTTTTTTAGTTCATGAAATAATTTCAGGGTGCCTTTTTTTTTTTTTTTTTTTGGTGTGCTGCGTGTGAGGAACACAAAGGTAAATAAGACTGCTTTGAGCACTGCTGTCATGGAGGTTACATTCTGGTATGGAAACCAATCAACAAACTGCTAAACAAAGAAATGAGATCATAATCAGGGCTAGAAAGGAAATTATTGGGATACTATAACAGAGAATCAAATGAGAGACCTACTTAAGGAGCTCAGGGAAAGCCTCTCTCAACAGGGAATAATTAAGGCAAGGCAAACCCTGGTGGCGTAGTGGTTAAGTGCTGCGGCTGTTAACCAAGAGGTTGGCAGTTCAAATCCGCCAGGTGCTCCTTGGAAAGTCTATGGGGTAGTTCTACTCTGTCCTATAGGGTCGCTATGAGTCGGAATCGACTCGATGGCAGTGGGTTTTCTGGTTTGTAGGATGTAGAGGAACCAGCCATGCTAAGGGCAGGAGAAGGAGACTTCTAAGCAGCAAGAGCTACAAGTTCAAAGGCCCTAAGGCTAGAAAGGGCTTGAGAGGTTCAAGGAAAAAAGTTGTGATGACTGCCATGAAGAAGAATGATATAAGGTTGGAAAGGCCTGTAGGATCTGGATTATCCAAGACATTTTAGGCCATGGAAAGAAGTTGGGATTTTATCCTAAATGTGATGGGAACACACTGAATGGTTTTAATGAGCTGATTAAAAGTTTAAAGCATCAATTTGGTCACCATGGAAAGAAAGAGTAGAAGTGGAAAGACCAATCCAGGGGAGAGATGATGGTGGTTTGAACCAAGGTGTTGGTGATACAAATGGAGTAAAGTGGACATTTATGAAAAATGCTGTGGAAATAGACTTGTTAATAGAAGCAAGAGGGGAGGGTAAGGGAAAGTCAAGGATTTCTCACTTCAATAAATGGGTAAATATTAGTTACATTTATTGAACTAAGAAAGTCTTGTGATAGAGAGGCTTGGAGAGAGGGATAAGGAATAAACAATTCAGTCTGAACATGTTAATTTTGAGACATCCCAGTGGAGAAGTCAAGTAGAGAGTTAGATATCTGAATTTGTAACTCAGAGAGGACTGGCCTGGTATTATAAATTTGGGAGTCATCAGCAAATAAATGGTATTTAAGCCTTGGGACTGAGTGAGTTCTAGGAACACAATAGAAATGAGAATTCCCAAAACCAAGTCCTGGGAATATGTAGAAATTGGGTACAGAAAGAAAAAGCAGGAAATAAGATTAAGGAAATAGAATAAAACCAGGATATTGAGATTGGAGAGTTTTCAAGAAGGAGGGAATAGTCAACCACTAAGCGATCAAATCAGGTGAGAAAAGGGATGTGTTCACTGCATTTGGCTGCATAGAAGTCATGGCCAGAGAAGTTTCAGGGAATGATAGGAATGGACACCAGATGGAGTCAATCAAACATGGAATGGAAGAGAGGTGGTGGAGATAGTGAGTATAGACAAACTTTTCAAGATATTATGCCCTGAAAGGGGTCAGAGAGGTAGGGTAGTAAATGAAGGAGGGAGTGGGAAAGCAACTAGAACTTATTGGTGTGCTAATAAACATGATCTCATAGAGAAGAAGAAACTGATGGGTGCTGCATGTTGATAAACGGAGGACCGAAGTCCTTGGGTAGGCGGAAGAGGATGAGATCCGGAACAGAAGTAGGGGGGTTGACCTTTGATGGGAAAAAGCATGCTTTATTAGAAGGGAAAAAGGAGAACATTAAGAGGATGTGGGGAATCCTGTCTGATGTCTTCTCTTTATTCAGTGAAGTACAGTGATTGGCTGAGAGGAAGGGGATTGAGGAGAAGCAAGGAAATAGTCCTGTCCAAGAAAGAATCATAAGGCCGAAGTTCAGTGTTGACTCTCCATTGGAGGTTTTTAAATACAGCCTGAAATTCAATTTTGTGAATTTTTTTTTTTCCCCCATCAAGGCCAGTGCCAAAACATGGTTAGGGTAGACCTTTTTTTAATCAACAAAATAAAAAATGACACATGGGAGTTGAGGGTATCTGTGAGGGAGTGATTGTAATGTTGGACCATGGCAAAAAGCTGGATAAGGATGGAAGTAAAAGGGGGAGTAGTCGGATGCATAGTGAGAGATTAGTAGGGTTCATGAATAGAAGGTTGCAAAGAAGTCAAATAAATGTAGAAGAGAAGGACTTTAGGGCTAGGAGCTAGATGTGGTGGTCTAAGACTTGGGGTGGTGGGTAGTTAAGAACTGAAATTTCAAGGTGGTAATGACAAGCCCTGGAGGGCCACTGGGTAGCTGAGATGCGAAGTAAGAAAAAGTCATTATAGTTAAGGAGGTCAAGGAACTGAGTGAAAGACCAGCTTCAAATAATTTGGAAAACCATTCTTATTTGTTGTGTATGTTTCATGGGTCATCTCAAATCCTTATTTGGCATAGAGTGTACCTAAATAAATGATAATAATGTGAGTCTACTCTATAAACACCACTTTAGGACATACTTTTTGAACGCTGCACCGAAATTCTTCATTACTGTCAGACATTGCTTAGGAATTGTCTTAGTTACCTAGTGCTGCTGTAACAAAAGATACCACAAGTGGTTTCCTTTAAAGAACAGGAATTGGAGGCAAGGAGTCTGAATTCAGGTTGTCAGCAGGGATAGGCACTCTCTCTCTCTCTCTCTGACTCTGTCTTTATCCCTCTATGTCTCTGTTGGTTCTAGGGGAAGGTACCTATCCCTTTCAGCTTCCGTAGCTCTGGGCATTTCTTAGCTGCTTGTAGATGTATCTTCACATAGCCTCCATCTTCCCCCGTGTGTCTGTTTCTGTGTCTGTACTTTATAAGATACCACTCAGAAGGGATTAGGTTTCAGTCCCATCTTACTCTGGTATGACCTCATTAACATAACAAAAACATAACAAAAGAAAAACTTGCTATTCCCAGATGAGGTCACATCCACAGGTATAGGGGTTAGGATTTCAACATACCTTTTTCGGGGACATAATGCAATCCATAACAGGAAGTATTCTAAAATATGTTTATTTTCATGTCTTAATTAGTTGATAATTCTCATGTCCCAATCAATAATAATGATATAATACTCCCCCTAGACTTTTGGGTGAAACCTAGTACCTTTAGCATGGCTACAAGACCCTCTTGGCCATCCCTTATTTATGCGTTCTCATTCCCTGCCATTCCCCTGGGGTGTTCTAAGCACACCAAACTCCTCAGAAGATTCCAGTGTCAGGTCAAGCCTACGTATCTTTGCAAATGCCCGTTCCTCTGCCTGGCATGCTTTGTCACCTGAATAATAACTACTCTTTCTTTAAGACCCATCTCAAGTGTCAACTTCTGGGTAAAGCCTCTTCTGAAAGGCTGAGCATCCAAAAATGCCATTTTTGAGGTTCAAAAAAAGTCACATATTGGCAATAGTGTTAATATTTTGCTACCACTATTATAAATTCGAACCATACATTACTGACAATAGACCACTTGCTGAGTTGTAACTATGTACCAAGCTCCTTACATTCACCATTTTACTTAATTCCGACAAGAAGCCTGAAAAACCAAACCCATCGTTGTTGAGCTGATTCCAACTCATAGCGACCGTATAGGACAGAGTAGAACTGCCCTGTAGGGTTTCCAAGGAGCACGTGGTAGATTCGAACTGCCGACCTTTTGGTTAGCAGCTGTAGCTCTTAACCTCTATGCTCCCAGAGTTTCCAAGAATCCTGAAAGGTGGGTGTAAATACTTCCACTTATATGACAAGGATTTTGAGACTTTGAAAGGTTCTTTCCAGGAGAAAATAAGTAATAAGCAGCAGAGCTGGGATTTGAATTCAGGTCCATTTGACTCCAAAGGCAAAAGTCATACCATGCTTCTCCCTTTGTCTTATTCATTATCCTGTCTGCAGTACCCAGCACCTGCCTGATATAGAGTTGAAACATATATAATAATTCTTCAACTCTCAGAAAGCTAGCCAGACAAACTTGAAGACTGACTTTGTTCATGTTCCCCAGGACTCTAATTTCTGACACTTTGTGGTGGCTCAGTTTCTTGACATTGGACTTACTTTGATGAATGTTACTGTGTCCCTGGAATTTAGGAGTATGCAGTTTGATGGGTGAAACTAAGAATCGGAACTACCCTTAAAATCTTAATCCTGTAATTACTATTTATTTGCTTTAAGTCACTGCCTTGATCGGTCGTCTGCCAGAAAGTTTCCTTATTGCTGCTGGTGCAATTATCTAGGAAGACCAGTTCTTTAGATCATAAAAAGAACATGTGGTTTTGTTGAAGCATGGCTGCCAAGTCTTGGTGTAATGCAAACAGAGGGCACAGGGCATCTGGGTTCATTTCCTGAACATCCTTTTTCTCATTGACATAGAACTTTGCTGATATCCCTAAGCACAATGGTGCTCTCTTACTGAAGACTAGGAATCGGTTGGCGTACGGCACAGCTGCTGTAGTGCCCCTGAATTTGGCTTATATTCCTTCTTGATTCCAATTTGATTCTCTAGTTTTCACAAGAGTTGCTGGTATCAAAGTCCACAGCATTGGCTCTCAAACTTTAGTATACATCAGAATCACCTCGAGGGCTTGTTGGAACACCGATTGCTAGGCTGTACTCCAGAGACTCAGTTTCACTCCATCTGGGCTGGGACCCTGTTGCTGTTGTTATGTGCCGTCGAGTTGAGTCCAATCTTGTATGACAGGGCAGAACTGCCCCATAGGGTTTCTTAGGCTGTAATCTTTATGGGAGCAGATCGGTAGGTCTTTTCTCCTACGGACCTTTCAAACTTTCTGTTAGTGGCTGAGTGCTTAACCATCGTACCACCAAGGCTCCTTTGGCCTGGGTCCCTAGAATAAGTAATTCATTCAAGCTCCCAGGTGATACTGATGCTGCTGGTCCAAGGACTACACTTTGAGTAGCTGAAAGTGCGACTCAGGTCCTGGTTTATAGGACGCCAAATGAGGATGGGTATAAAAGCTAAAGCCTCAGCAATTTTCAGACCAAACATCTGAATGCTGAACTGTACAGACAAAAAAAAAAAAAAAATTATCTCCTGAATGTTGACATTATAGCAGATGAAGAAAATGATTCTTTTTGGTGGGGGGGAGGCCAACTGTGTCTGAGCTGGGCCTCCACAAGCCCATTTTCCAGATCTTGGGAAACCTTTCTTCTCTATGACCTTTAGGACATCAGTGTGTTTTGTTCTTAAACCTGTCCAGTAGAAAGATGCTGTATAAGATTCATCAGCCTTTCCATACAAAAACTAAGGTAAAGAGTTTCCATAATATAACATAATAAGAAACGTGGTCATTAGATTCACGATGCAAAAGGGTGATTTCTAATTTTCCCTTGTTTGGAGGCTAAAAGATGTTTGCATTTTTGTTAGATTCATAATGCTGTGAGTCATGCAGATCAACACATTTCTTCTTAACAGGAATCCTTTGTGTTTGAACCCAACTGCCTCTTCAAAGTGGATGAATTTGGCTTCTTTCTGACCTGGAAAAGCGAAGGCAAGGTATGGCAGAGAAACAGCAAGTCATTCTTACCTGCTGTCTGGTTTAAGCTGCTTTATTTCTCGACAAGACTGACTCTTAAGGGCATGGACCCTATGCGCACTCATTCATTCATTCAAGATTTTTTAAATGTGCTTCCATGCGCCAGCACTGGGGATACAGTGATGATCGAGAACATCATCATAGCCTCAGAGTTTCCAGTCTAGGAGCAAAGTCGAGCCTCCAATAAATAAATAAGTAAATAAAAGTTACTAGTTATTGCCTGTTGCGAAAGAAAAGTTCAGGCAGTAGGCAGTTACAAGAGCGTAAGACAGGCATGTCTGATTTAGTCTCGGGGTTAAGAAGTCTCTAGAAAAAAGAGTTGTTCAAGCTGAAATCTAAGGGTGCGTTAAGAGTGTATTCATTTTGTTATATCCCAGAATTTAACCCAATGCGTGACACATTTAATGAACATTTGAGTTGAATCTAAGAAAAGTAGAATTTTAAGCGTATACGTAAAAGTTAGCATAAAAAAAATTTATCCCCACTTAATATTTGATACGCACACATATATTTAGTGACATACAAACATGGTTAATGATATTGTATATAAAAATGAGCACAATTCTAAAAGTAATGATTCAGAGTTGTAATCCTACATATATGTTTAAATGGAATGTTCAGGGGTCTTGACTATTTCTGATAGTTGGAGACGATTATTGTTGTTTGCTTTTCACTACCTCTTCAAGCTTACCCGAATCAGTTTTGCCTTCATCATCACAGTCATTTCCTTAAGCACCTTGTCTGTGCCTCGGGTCTGGCAGAATTGAAGCTTACTCGCTGTGTTGCATTCTCTCTCCGCAGGAAGGGCAAGTGCTAGAATGCTCCCTCATCAACAGTATTCGGCTGGGAGCCGTACCCAAGGTACCTGTGATTGATGTTTATACTCTTCTTCTAAATGCAGATTTACTTAGGATGGAAATGGCCTTCAGAATCCGTTTATCCTGTTACTTCCCCCGAAATCATCAGCTGTGAACTGAGAACAGATGCCATTTAGAAATCCTCTCATCTGTAACTGTTGGGTGAATTGGATTGCGTTTTCTTTAACTGTATTAAAAAGTTGTGAATCTTTGAAAACAAAGACCCTTGAGTGAGGCCAACATCAAAGGAACAGTTCCCTTAACTGGGAAATTAATTTGACAAGCCCCTGTTTTTGAGCAAACAGTGATCCACTCTGGTCTGTGGTTGATGCAGAAATGGAACTGGCTTGGGTGTTTCCATATTTGTGCACCTGTGCACGGTAACCTTGCCTCACCTTGAAGGCTCAGTTTGCCTCTGAGGGAAAAAAAAAGAGCGACAGAGTGCATAAATCAGCCTCCTTCACAGTGACTGATTTGTTTGAATAAGGAGCTGTTTGCATAGTGGTGCTTGGAATTTAAAAGACGTCTCTTTTTAGAATATTCTGGCACAGTATTTAGTCCCTGTTCCATAAAAGACCTGCAGGTTTTTAGATGTTCAAAACAAAATTACATTACTCACTTTGTTTAAAAAGACCAAAAAAAAAAAAAAAAAAGCCATCATCTTTTATACTAGTTAAATTCTCTGGGTATCTGTATGTTGGCATTTTGTCCTGAGTTCTTTTGGGAAACAAAGGCATTATTTCACCTAATGGATCAGTTTACATAGCCTTCATTCCAGTGGAGGATGCCACGTCTTCTAGAGATGAAAATATTCACTCTTTGTAATCCAGGCTACTTGAAAAATGTAATCTCACTTTTGAGAGTAACCCTTGATTGTTGGTAGTGGTAATACCATGCTTGTGCCAGTTCTGTGCAAAACCTCGGGGAAAGACTGTCTTCGGCAGTGGGAGACTTCTTCTATTTTCATGGACACAGGCAGTTTCCAAACTATTATCACAATCTAGGACCTCAAAGAACTAGAACCCAAAATCTAAGGAAAGACCTTCACACCTAGTTTTCTAAATCAATACTATTATAATACCTTTCTAATCAAAACCATGTCAAGTAGTACATAATGTTATAGATTTCACCTCTACAGGTTTAGAATCATGATAGATATCTGGGCATTTTAGATAAAAAGAAAACATTTGCCTATGTGTATTAATATGTCAAACCAGGTCTCTTTTTACCATGTTTCCTCTGCGCTCTGTGATCTAACATATCTTTCCTGTATGTGTCTAACATATCTCTATACAGGACCCCAAAATCTTGGCGGCTCTCGAAGCTGTTGGAAAATCAGAAAATGACCTGGAAGGGCGGATAGTGTGTGTCTGCAGCGGTACAGATCTGGTGAACATCAGTTTCACTTACATGGTGGCTGAAAATCCAGAAGTAACTAAGGTAGCCTCGGTTTAACAGCCAGCCTCCCTCCCTCCCACTGTATGTATGCGTGTGTGTATACATGTATGTGTGTGTGTGTATATATATGTATATGTATATATCTATATACATATATATGTATACATATGTGTGTGTGTGTGTGTATATATATATGTATATATACACACCAAACCCGTTGCCATTGAGCCGATTCCAACTCACGGTGATCCTATACGACAGGGTAGAACTGCCCCATAGGGTTTCCAAGGAGTGGCTGGTAGATTTGAATTACTGATCTTTTGGTTAGCAGCTAAGCTCATAATCACTATGCCACTGTACTCTGGACTGTCAAGTTGATTCCGACTCACAGTAACCCTACAGGACAGAGTAGAACTGCCTCGTACGGTTTCCAAGGAGCAGCTGGTAAATTCAAACTGCCTGCCTTTTGGTTAGTAGCCCAGCACTTAACCACGGCACCACCAGGGATGCCCTGTGCCACCAGGGCCCCATATATATGTATATATATTGTGTATGTGTAATTTTTATGCATTATATAATTTTAAGATAGACTTTAGATTTTTATCATTAATTTAAAATTAAAAAAAAAAACTTCCATTGCTACATTATTCATGTAGAAAATTCAGCAAGCACAATACCCTCTTAAGATGTCACTCATGTACACAAAGAACCTAAATACCAACTGTGATACGGTATAGGAAAAATCAGCCCAGCATTTCTCAAACTTGACTGTGCACAAGAATCACCTGGAATCTTGTTAAATGTAGATTCTGGTTCAGCAGGTTTGGGATAGGATCAAGGAGCCATGGTAGCACAGTGGTTAAATGCTCAGCTGCTAACCAAAAGGTCAATGGTTCAAATCCACCAGCCGCTGTAAGGGAGAAATATATGGCAATCTACTTATGTAAAGATTAAAAAAAAAAAGATTACAGCCTTGGAAAACCTATAGCACAGTCCCGTAGGGTCGCTATGAGTTGGAATTGACTCAACGGCAATAGGTTTGGTATTTTTGGCTGGGGTGGAAACAAGATTCTGCATTTCTAACAGGCTCCTAGTTCATGCCACTGGTGGCCTGAGAAACACAATTTGAGGAGCAAGATCTAGATCAGCACTGTCTAGTAGAAACACAATGTGAGCCAAATACATCATTTAGATTTTTCTAGAAGCCACGTTTATAAAGTTAAAAAGGAACAGGTGAAATTAGTCCCAGTAAAATATTCTCTTCAACCCAGTTTATCTAAAATATTGTCATTTTAACATAAAATCAATATAAAAATTATTAGGTAATGAGATTTTACGTTCTCTTGATTATACTAAGCCTTCAAAATCTGGTTATCTTCAGTTGAAACTAGCCATGTTTCAAGTGCTGAATATCTACATATGGCTGATGGCTACCATATTGGACTGCACAGGTCTAGATGGATAAGAAGTCCAAACTCCCTCTTCCTCAGTTAGGTTTAATAGTACTGGATTAAGATGTGTCTTCTAATACCATACCCAGTATATCATCACCTCGACAAAAGAGTCTCAAATAGAATTGGCCAAAGTAGAAAGCCTCGAACAGATCATTTTTTTCTGCAAATCCTGTACTTTTAGGGTATTTTTACCTCTGAACGGAGCTCCCGTTATCCTTCTACAGTATGTGTAAAGAGTGCTGAACCTTTACTCTCCCTGTCAGAGACCAGGGGTGATTGGAGGCATTTTATTTTCCCATTAATTCCACGAGAGGAAACTCAGGGCAAGGTTGAATGAGAAGGGAATCGTTAGAAATGTCAATTTTTAGAGAGAGAAGGGCATATGTAAGTAAGATCATTTGAGGAAACTGAGATTAAAAGACTTGACCCTGGACTCAGAGCTAACTCGTGGCAGAACTGAGTTCTGCTGACTCCCCCAGGTGATTCGCATGGGCGGTGAAGTTTGGGAAGCTCTGGGCCTTGTGGCCTTGGAGTAAGGAATGGATGCTCCATGTCCCACAAGGGCCTTTGCTTCTGTCCTTGGGTGGTGGTTTTGTTGGTTTTGTGCTATTGTTCCCGGCCACTTTGCTTTGGCAGAACAGATTTTACAGCACTTTCAAGTCGCTTTATTACTCTGCTCATATGACACCTAGTTTGAATGGTTTCTTTAACCCTGCTGATCTAAACAAACATTGTTCCTTCTTCTTGTAGTTCACACCTGCCTATTTGCTACAAAGATCTTCTAGTCACTATTTGCCATAGCAACATTCAATCCCAGAAGTCCATGCTGATCACACAAAAAGATTTGTTAATCAGATACATATATTTAGCCACCTGAAATTTTGGAAAAGACATTTCTGTAGATCTGTGTTTCTTGGCTTTTGTCAACATGTTATATTACAAGACACAGTATGACATCAGAGAAAAAAAAAAAACCAAACCCATTGCCGTCGAGTTGATTCTGACTTGTAGCGACCCTATCGGACGGAGTAGGACTGCCCCATAGAGTTTCCGAGGAGCAGCTGGTGGATTCGAACTGCCAACCTTTTGGTTAGCAGCTGAGCTCTTAACCACTGCACCAACAGGGCTCCCTCCACAGCATGACTTAGTGCTCGGGAATTTGTTCTTTGGGGCCAAATTGCCTGGGTGTGTATCCTTGCTCTTCCACTTACCAGCTGCGTGACTTAGCCACATGACTTACCTCTCCGTGCCTCATTTTCTTCATCTGTAAAATGGGAATGATACAAAAATATCTACTGTAAAGATTCCTGTGAGGATTAAGTGTGTCATTACGTATAAAGTGCTCACTCTACTAGTTTTCTTACTGAAAGCCCCTTGATGTGTGTTAGCTACTATGATCACAGAGTCACAGAATTTTTGACCTGGAAATGGAACTTAGAAAGGTTTCTTATCGCCTCACTTTTCAGATGAGGAAAACGAAGCCGGAGCGGTAAAAGAACACATCTAAGACCACACAGCAGGCTAGGGGCAGAAACCAGTTTAAAACTCCTAGGCCTTTGGATTCCCTTTATGATGCTGCCAACCGTACTTCATGCCCTGAACAAGGGCACCCTGGGAAGATGGCTCAGATCAGTAAATCCTATAATGTTTTTGTTTCCTGTGACTTGAGTGCTATCAGTCTTGGCCCAATTTCTTTAAGAACCTATGCTCTGAAACCTATACTTACAAATAGGTGGTGTATATGTGTGTATTTGGGTGGAATGGTATGCATACTTAAAGATAACATTCGTGTTTTCCTTTAGGAACGTGTCCACTGAAATTTAAGAGCAGCTAGCCAGACCAGTAAGGACTACAAAAGAATTCAGTACGGGATTTTCAGTTCAAACTCAATGCTGATTCAGCTTCTGGGAACAATCACTTAGAATTTAATATTTTATTGATCAAATATAAATCTCACTGTCCAAATGAAACAGTCCACAGTTATTAGAGCGTCTCCTTGTCATCAATTGGCACTTGAAGATACTGAACAAAATTTCTTATTAAATATATATGTATGTGGATAACCTTGCCCACTTCCTGATTTCAAAACGTAAACTAACTATATTAATCCAGGTCAGAATATTTACTACCACCAGCACTGGCAACACTTTCCCCATCCCTGACAGTTTATTTCTAGTCTATATGTATATACCTGGCAGAACAGGCAAGCCTTCAAAGTGAGAGATTTATGCAGAAGACACACAGATATAATTACCTCAGGTCAAAATCATGGCAGAACTAACAAATTAAGTCAGGTCAAGTGAGAATCGTAGCGATCTCCCAGGGTCCCTGAAATGGTGTTTGTGACTCAGTTAGTGGTACCACTTAAGTAAGGAAGGGAGAGTCCCTGGGTGGTGCCAACAGCTAACGGGCTCGGCTGCTAACTGAAAGTGATTCAAGTCCAACCAGAGGTCCCTCCTAAGAAAGGCCTGGTGATCTGCTTCTGAAAATCAGCTGTTAAAAACCCTGTAAAGCCACAGTTCTACTCTGAAACACACGGGGTTGCCACGAGTCAGCCAACCCAACAGCAACTGGTTTGGTTTTGTTCTATAATCGGGTGTAGCTTCAGAGCCTGGAATCATGGGGCCACGGACTACAGTAAAAGCCCGCTTAGCCTGTGTAATGGGAAGCATATGATCAAAAACTGGTGGTATTGAAGGAAGAAGTCCAAGCTACACTGACAGCATTGGCGAAAAACAGGGCTTCAGGAATTGACAAGATACCAGTTGAGACGTTTCAACCAATGGATGCAACGCTGGAAGCCCTCGCTCATCTATGCCAAGAAATTTGGAAGACAGCTACCTAGCCTACCGACTGGAGAAGATCTATATTTGTGCCTATTCCAAAGCAAGGTGATGTAACAGAATTTGGAAATTATTAAACAGTATCATGAATATCACATGCAAGTAAAACTTTGCTGAAGATAATTCAAAAATTGTTACAGCCATACATTGACAGGGAACTGCCAGAAATTTGAGCTGGATTCAGAAAAGGACATGGAACGAGGGATAACATTGCTGATGTCAGATGGATCTTGGCTGAAAGCAGAGAATATCACAAAGATGTTTACCAGCGTTTTATTAACTATGCAAAAACATTCGACTATGTGGATCATAACAAATTATGGATAACATTGCGAAGAATGGAAATTCCAGAACACTTAATTGTACTCATGCAGAACCTATACATAGACCAAGAGGCAGTTATTTGAACAGAACAAGGGGACACTGCATGGCTTGAAATCAGGAAAGGTGTGCATCACGGTTGCATCCTTTCACCATACTTATTTAGTCTGTATGCTGAACAAATAATACAAGAAGCTAGACTATATGAAGAAGAATATGGCATCAGGATTGGAGGAAGACTAATTAACAATTTGTGATATGCAGATGATACAACCTTGCTTGCCAAAAGTAAAGAGGACTTGAAGCATTTACTGATGAAGATCAAAGACTACAGCCTTCGTGGTATGGGTTACACCTCAACATAAAGAAAACAAAAATACAGCTAGACCAATAAGCAACATCATGATAATCAGAGAAAATATTGAAGTTGTTAAGGATTTCATTTTGCTTGGATCCACAGTCAATGCCCACGGAAACAGCAGTCAAGAAATCAAAAGACTCAATACATTGGGCAAATCTGCTGCCAAAGACCTCTTTAAAGTGTTGAAAAGCAAAGATGTCACCATGAGGACTAAAGTGCGCCAGACCCAAGCCATAGTATTTTCATTTACCTCATATGTATGCAAAAGCTGAACAATAAATAAGGAAGACCAAAGAAGTGTTGATGCCTTTGAATTATGGTGTTGGCAAAAAATATTGAATATACCATGGACCGCCAAAAGAACAAACATGTCTGTTTTGGAAGAAGTACAGCCAGAGTGCTCCTTGGAAGTGAGGATGGTAAGACTTCATTTCAAAAGCTTTGGACATATTATCAAGAGCAAACAGTCCCTGGAGAAAAACGTCATGCTTGGTAAGGTAGAGGGTCTGAGAAAAAGTGGAAGACCCTCAGTGAGATGGATTGATACATTGGCTGCAACAATGGGCTGAAAATTACCAATGACTGTAAGTGTAATGCAGGATTCTGCAGTGTTTCCTGCTGTTGTACATACGGTCACTATGAGTTGGAACTGATGCGACCCCACCTAACAACGAGAGTGGGAAGCTGTATTTCTGATCATTTTATCAGAAAAGTCAGTCAAAACAAATAATCGTCTTAAAGAATAATATATACATATCTTAAACATTTTCTTTTAACTTGAGGCATATAAATATTTGTCAAAAGTTGACCAATCTTTTAATGTTAGGCCTGAAGGCTTTTCTTTAGGTGAGGGCCTGTTGATTGGGTTCTCTGTATTTCTGGTGTATACCACACTCATAATGCATTTTATCATGTATCCAGTTTGGTTTCTTTAAAGTTGATCTGAAACTTTAAGACGTCCTTGGAGCAATCTGAGTACGGAAAACTACTGTTACATGACTTTTGTCCCCAATCCTTTAAGTTGTCTTGCCCATACAGTTTGAGAAAAAAATTTTGAACAGCTTACCTTTAAAGAAGTTTTTCCAAAAAGTTCAACTAGAAAAGCAACAACGCTCTTTCTTTCCACAATAATATTCCGTGGGTCTATGTAACTTTATATCACAACTGACATAAACAAATGTAAGTTTAAGTACAAACGTAAGTCACTCATGGTAAGCATGCAAGCCAATAGTGAGAGGAAAATGGAGCAATATACTGGAAAGTAACTTACTAACTGTGAGTGTTCAGCAATCCCTGGGGGTCAGTGTGTTTTTACATGGGTCTTATGTACATCTGACAAGTGTTGGTCTGACCAGTGAGGTCAATTAAGAGAGTTTCCAGTACAGAAGTAGTTTGGCAATATCTATCCAGTAAAGCTCTTCAATCTATTCTTAATCTTGTACTCTTATTACACTTGAAGTCTGACCTTTCTGAACAATTTACTTAACCAAACATTTAATCCAGGCAAATCGGCCAACTTTCAATTTAAATGTACTTTATATGGAGGAACAACTTGGATATGAAGCAGCTTTCCTGACTTTGAGCAAGCCTTTTTACTTCTTTTTTCTTCTACGTCTTGAATGGGATCTTTGATATACTTATTTCAAATGGATTTTTTTTTAATTGTAGTGAAGTTTATATAACAAACCATTAGCCATTTCAACCATTTTCAAATAAGGGTTTAATTAAATTGTTGTTGTTGTTAGGTGTCATTCGGTCGGTTCTGACTCATAGCGAACCCACGTACAACAGAACAAAACACTACCTGGTCCTGCGCCATCCTCACAGTTGTTGCTACACTTGAGCCCATTGTTGCAGCCGCTGTGCCAATCTATCTCATTGAAGGTCTTTCTCTTTTTCACTGACTCTCTACTTTACCAAGCATGATGTCCTTCTGCAGGGACTGATCCCTCCTGATAACATGTCCGAAGTATGTGAGACATAGTCTCACCATCCTTGCTTCTAAGGAGTGTTCCGGTTGTACTTCTTCCAAGACAGGTTTGTTCCTTCTTTTGGCAGTCCATGGTATATTCAACATTCTTCACCAACACCATAATTCAAAGGTGTCAATTCTTCTTTGGTCTTCCTTATTCATTGTCCAGCTTTCACATGTGTATGAGGCAATTGAAAACACCATGGCTTGAGTCAGGCGCACCTTAGTCCTCAGGGTTAATATGACTATTATTCAAATTTACGCACCACCCACTAAGGCCAAAGATGAAGAAATTGAATGTTTTTACCCACTTCTGCAGACTAAAATTGATCGAACATGCAATCAGGATGCACTGATAATTACTGGTCATTGAAATTCCAAAGTTGGAAACAAAGAAGAAAGATTAGGTGGTTGGAAAATATGGCCTTGGTGATAGAAATGATGCCAAAGATTGAGTGATTGAATTTTGCAAGGCCAACGACTTCTTCATTGTAAATGCCTTTTCTCACCAGCATAAATGGTGATTATAAATGTAGACCTCAACAGATGGAATACAAAGGAATCAAATCAACTACATCTATGGAAAAAGATGATGGAAAAGCTTAGTACCCTCAGTCAGAACAAGGCCAGGGGCCAGTTGCAGATCAGACCATCAATTACTCATATGCAAATTCAAGCTGAAACTGAAGAAAATTAGAACAAGTCAACAAGAGCCAAACTATGACCTTGAGTATATCCCACCTGAATTTAGAGACCATCTCAAGAATAAATTTGACACGCTGAACACTAATGACTGAAGACCACACAAGTTGTGGAATGACATCAAGGACATCATACATGAAGAAAACAAGAGATCATTAAAAAGACAGGAGAGAAAGAAAAGACCTAACTAGATGTCAGAAGAGACTCTGAAACTTGTTCTTGGATGTGAGGAGTTAAAGTGAAAGGAAAAAAAGATGACGTAAAAGAGCCGAACAGAAGATTTCAAGGGGCGCTGGAGAAGACAAAGTAATATGATGATATGTGCAAAGACCTGGAGATGGAAAACCAAAAGAGAAGAACACGCTCAGCATTTCTCAGACTGAAAGAACCGAAGAAAAAATTCAAGCCTTGAGTGGCAATACTGAAGGATTCTACAGGGAAAATATTGAGCAAGGCAGGAAGCATCAAAAGAAGATGGAAGTCACTATACCAAAAAGAATTGATTGACATTCAACCATTTCAGGAGATAACATATGATCAGGAACTGATGGTACTGAAGGAAGAAGTCCAAGCTGCACTGAAGGCGTTGTTTAGTTAAGAGTCAGTATTAACCACTCATTTGAAAATGGTTGAAATGGCTAATGTGTTATATATACATGTATTTTTAAGAAACCTTTTAAAAATGTAATTCATATGGCATCACTCTACTGTTCTCAGTTCTCCATGGCCTACAACGCCCTACAAGATACAATCCTCACCTTCGTTTCTCATTCCTTCCTCCCGTGCACTACCTTTGGCCTCAGGGATTTGGCATTCTCTGTTCCCTCTACCTGGAACACACACGTATCCCAGGTACATGGAGAGCTTTCTCCCTTGTGTTTCCCAAGTCTGTCCTGGAATATTACTTTAGCAGGAGCTCCCTGTCTTTCCACCCTTCAGCACTTCCTAACCTGTTACACTGTTATTTTTCTTCATAACACCACTATTTACATCAATATATTCATTTACTCATTTGCTGTCTTCCTCCCGCCACATGAGGGCAGTGTTCTGCTCGCTGCTGTTTCCTCAATATCTAGAACAGTCACTCTTCAACATTTAATAAGTGCCCAATAAAAACCTGTTGACTCAGCCAATAATCTTATCCCAGGCAGATAGGTAAGCACAGCCCTTAATGCTGTACACCTCAATTTTTACAGTTTAATAAAAGCAAGGAAAACGATCTTTTTGACAAGAAGACTGAGCAAAGTTCTTCCATGATAGTCTAAAGGGAACAAAAAGATCTGGGATTCCATGGTGGCATTTTTAGAGTGACTTTTCAGGATGGAATGGGGCTGTTACTAAGAATCCATGACAAGACTGCAGGTTTTAACCCTGGTGTCTTGGCCTCTTTCCAATTTAGATCATTATGCTCTGATTACCTCAGTCCCTCCTGCCATTCCAGTTAGAAAATTTAGCTCTCATTTCCTCTCCTTCAAAACTCTCTGTTAAAAATAACTGGTAACAAATTGCTGCCACTTTTACCCCAAACCCAATATGCTTTTAGGTAATAGTTTAGTCCTACGTGTGATGCACTGGGTTTGGGTGGGTCATGTAGCTCAGAGCTCCCATGAATAAAGGTGGCAACGTGAGCAAGGCATTCTCCTACTTTTTCTAAACTGTAATAAAGCTTTTCTTTTTCTTGCATCACCCTCATCTCTTTGCCCACCATTTTACCATAAACTCTACAAATATCTTAATGCCGGGCATTGTATTGACTGTCTTTGGTTAGAAAAGTGACTCCGGTTTCTCTCGAGTTTTTTTCTCTCTCAGAGTGCGGCTAGCTGGGGAGGATTCCCAGCGAGTTGAAGGGAGGTCAGATGGCTTTCATTAAGTTACAGCTAGCACTGCACAGCACACGCAAGTCACAGGTTGACTGAACATAAGATTGAAAAAAAAAGCAACCTTTAATTAAAAAAAAAAACAACTGCACAAATAAGTCTGGTATTTTATATCAAGTTTAATTTTCCTTTGACTACAAAAATAAGCTGTTGTGATGAGGTTCAATATGCAAAGATTCAGGTTGAGTTTAGACAATTTCCAGTCTGCTCGTTATACTTTAAGCATGTTGTACGTATTTGGTGAACTCCACAAATTATGCTTTATAGCCAAATCGTTAAGTAAGTGTATGAATAACTACTGTAGAAATTAAGTGACAAAAATGTTAAGTGTTCTGTCTGTATACAAGGAGATAAAGTCAGGCGATTTATTACAGGTAATAAAATCTTGTTTTAACAAATGGAGTTGAATGTCAAAATTGCTTTGCTGAAGTTGAAATTATGTTGAGTAGAAGACTATAGGGTTGCTGTGAGTTGGTTTACTCCCCCGGTTCCTGGAGAAGGATTTTATCCTTTCTTTTTTTTTAAAAAAAAAAAAAAAGCAAGTTCTGTATTTAGTCAATCCTGCCTACTTTCTGGAGCCCTGGTAGCATAGTAGTTAAGAGCTCAGCTGCTAACCAAAAAGGTTGGCAGTTAGAATCCACCAGCTGCTCCTTGGAAACCCTATGAGGCAGTTCTGACTCTGTCCTATAGGGTCACTATGAGTCAAAATCAACTCCCTGGCAAGGGGTTTGGTTTTATCTACTGTCTGTGCTAATACCCTGCAAAGCCTCCCACCGCCCCTCCTCCACCCCACTAGTTCCCCTAGTAATATGTTAGCACAATGCTATTCAGAAAGGATCACATCAGAGGCATCAGTATTACCTGGGGGCTTCTTAGAAAAGGAAATTATGACAGACTTAAAGAATCTGAAACTGGGGGTGTAGAGCCCAGAGTCTTTTTTAGCAAGTGTGATTCTGATACAGCTAAAGTTTGAGACCCACTGGTTTAGCGTATGACTAGACCAAAAATCACGACTGTGGAACCCAAACAAATTTTTATCAACTTGACAGCAGCATACGCATTGACCTGCCACCATCACTGCCAGCTGCCATGGAGTCAGTTCCAACTCTTGGCGGCCCCGTGTGTTGCAGAGAAGAACTGTGGGGTTTTCAAGGCTTTCACCTTTCAGAAATGGATCGCCAGGCCTTTCTTCCAAGACGTCCCTATATGGATTCAAACTGGCAACCTTTTCTGTTAGCGTTTCCACCACCCAGGGACACCCATAGACTTGTTGTTGTTGTTGTTAGGTGCCATCGAGTCAGTTCTGACTCATAGTGACCCTGTGTACCACAAAATGAATGAAGCACCGCCCGACCCTGTTCCATCCTCACAATCATTGTTTTGCCTGTTTTTTTATAGACCTATCCGTTGTACTTGCCTAGCCACTGATTAGAATTCACTGAAATAAAACAACGAAAAACAGTATTTCAAAGTGAACTGGTTTCTATGACCCCGGAAATACATTTGTTTAAAAGAACCATGTGTTAAAATGGTATTCTTGAAACACGGTTTTAATTCTATTACACTTGGCAGCGGTTCTGAAAGTATGGTCCCCAGACCAGCACTTTGAGCAGCACCTGGAAACTTGTTCCTGCTGGCATTGATTCGATTCAAACTCACAGCGAGGCCTTAGGGCAGAGTAGAACCTCATCATAGGGTTCCCAAGGCTGTAATCTTATGGAAGTAGACTGCCACATCTTTCTCCCGCAGAGGGGCTGGTGGTTTTGAACCTTAGCAGCCAAGTTCCTAACCACTGTGCCACCAGGGCTCCTTTGGGAACTTGTTAGAGATGCAGTTTTTCACTGTACCTAAAAATCAGAAACTCTGAGTTTTACAAGCCCTCCAGGTGATTCTGAGGCACACTCAAGTTTGAGAATCACTGCCATGTGGAAAAGCTCAATAACTAACGTTTATACCCTGCTTTTCTTGCAGAGGACCCCTGGTGGTACAGTGGTTAAAAACTTGACTGTTAACCAAATGGTTAGCAGTTCAAATCTACCTAGCCGATCCTCGGAAACCCTGTGGGGCAATTCTACTCTGTCCTGTACGGTCGCTATGAGTCGGAATTGACTCTATGGCAATGGGTTTGTTTTGTTTTGTTTTCTTGTGGAAGCCTTGAAGAACTTGCATTAGCTCACCCAGGCTTACCAGACCTGATATCAGCTGCGTTCAAAAGTAGCTAAATTATAAATCTGAACTTTCTGTCAATCAAAAAGCCCCAGTATATTAAATGATGAAAGTTTCTTCTCCACATTGCCTCACATTTTTTTGTGGCTCAAGTGTCAGATGATTTTTTTTTTTATGTTTCCAAGTTGGAAAATTAGTATTTTCTTGTATTGTTTTTCTTTTTTAAAACTGTTCTACATTCACTGGAAATAAATAGGTGAGGGACATTAGAAAACTGTCTTGAGGACAGAGCTGTGAATCAGAGCAGACAAGCGGGTGTGTGTTCTTAAGCTCTACATGCCCCATCCCCCCTAGGTGTTTGCTACATGCCCTATAAAGGTAACAGTGTTCACTGCCGGCTTGAATTTAGAGACCATCCAACTCTGGCCTTAGGAGGACTGTGTTCCTAAGGGAATCTGTGAAGTAGGTGACATTTGTCTCCTGGGCCTCCCACCAAACCAAAAAAACCCAAACCTTTTGCTGTCGAGTCAATTTTGACTCATAGCGACCCTATAGGACAGAGTAGAACTGCCCCATAGGGTTTCCAAGGAGTGGCTGGTGGATTCAAACTGCCAACCTTTTGGTTAGCAGCCAAGCTCTTAACCACTGCACCACTGGGGCTCCCACAGCTCCCTTTTATCTTCTTCATACTCCTCTGTTCTCTGGGTTCCCATTCTGCTCTTTCAAGACCGCCTGTCTCAGAACCCAGTCCTTCAGCGTCTCTTCCACGACAGCTCTCTCAGAACTCTGAAATTGTGTCTTCATTTGTGCATCATCAAAGCCTTAGTTTTTTAGAGCCAGGAAGGTGTGAGCAATTAAACAGTGCCAGGTGAGGAGAAACGGGCTGGTGTGGATGTTAGCAAATTGTCTACCTAAGGGGGCAGCATCCACTTACTTCCAGCCAGTTTTCAAACTATTGAAACATGGGTCTGTGGTTGCCAGATTGTTGATGGTGTTGTCATTGTTTTTCCATGAGATACCGGAAATGTGAATTTTTACCTAAAATTTGCTGATGTTAAAATGTTGACAAATAATTCCTTTAAAAAAAAAAAAACCGCTATGTGTGCCAAATGGCAAAGATCTCTATGGATCATTTAGCACCTTAGTTCTAAACATGAGCGAGCATACAGCATGAAGGTACTTGATTAAATGGACTTGCACTAAGGTAAATGCTAGTATCGATTTAATGTATTTATCTCATTGGCATTTTAAACGAAGATGCCAGTTTGTTCTTTTATTCCTTGTTCAGCTAGTCATCCAAGAATTATGATTTGATGAATTCTAAACTTGGGAAAATCATTTCAATCCTATGGGCCCTCTTATCCTGATTTGTAAAAGAAGGAAATTGTATCATGTAACCACTGCAGTCACTTTGTCCTAAGAAGTAAGGAATTTCTACCAAAAAAAAAAAAAAAAAAACACCTGTGCCAAGGGGAATACAGATGTCCTTACAGGTTAGTTGCTTTGACAGGACACTTGAAAGTCCCATGGAATGACCTTAGGTTAGCCTAACTTGCACCACATCACCATCCCTGATGCCAGCTAGGCAAACTACTAGTACACATGACTCTGTGGTTGGAGAGAGGAGGGGAGAGAAGCAGTTCTATTAAAAAAAAAAAAGTGCAATATTGTGCCCAGAAGAGGGGTGGCATGTTGGCTTACCTTATGGTCATGTCCATTTTGGACAGTCCCTAGAAAAAGGAAGGCTGTGCAGATGGAAGTTAGAACACGAGCAAAGATTCAGAAGCTGAAAAGTACGCAGAGTTAGGCCCAGTGAGGAGGCTGGCATGAACATTTTTTGTTGGGAAACTGAAAAGTTAGAGTAAGGCTGTGGTCTGCTTTGAGTACCCAGTTAAATGCTTGGAACCTGACCTGAATATCCTAGGGAGGTCTTGGGAGGTTGTGGCTTGGGTTGTGGGAAAGGTATGATGATCTTTATATCCTAAGAAGATTAACATATGGTGGTGATAGGTGGGCGTGAGTCTTGCTACCCAAAGTGTGGTCCAGGGACCATCACCATCATCACCTGGGAACTTGTGAGAAATGCAGAATCACAATCTGCATTTGAACAAGATGCCTAGATAATTCCTATTCTCATTGAAGTGTGAGAACACTGGGATGGAATACAAGAAAATCGTTGTTCTTGGCTTCAACCAGTTACACAAGGTGGAAAGACCTAAGAAACATTTGAATGTGATATTCAGAAAGTTTGTTGCTGGGTGAAAGAATTTAGAGGAGAATTTTAAGGTAGAGATGGATTTTAAGTCTGATTAACTAGGAGTATGATGATAGTATTATCAGGAATAGAGGGTCTGGCTATCTGGGGGTAGAAGGGGAAGAGACAATGAATTTGTTTTACATATGTTCTCAGAGAAAACCTGTGTGTCAAGTGGCCTGTTATGGATCATACAGCGTGAAGAAGACCAGGCACTATTTGAAGGTCCTCCTGGGCTTATCAGCAGGACCAGCCCTAGCCCCTGTGTCACTGTTTTTGTATTCTCTAACCCCTATAGTATTTTCTGTGAATGTCTGCCTTTGTTTTCTTTTGAAGGTTCGTGTCTTTCTTGTCAAATCTGGATTTTTACCGTCATTTTTCTTAGGGCTGGACTATTGAATAGTGCGGCTCCTTGTCAAAATGCATGTTCAAGAGCAGACATGCTAGAGGAAGTTTTGCTGGTGTTTTCAAGAGAGTTTTGTCACCTGCATCATGAGGTTTCCTTGGAGTAGTAGGACTAGTGAAGTGAGAAAGAAGCCTTTAATGGCTTAGGCCCCTGGTTTGTAACAGCAAGAACCAACGGTATTGAAGGAAGAAGTCCAAGCTGCACTGAAGGCACGGGCTAAAAACAAGGCTCCAGGAATTGACAGAATACTAACTGAGATGTTTCAGCAAATGAGTACAGTGTGGGAAATACTCATCTACACCAAGGAATTTGGAAGACAGATACCTGGCCAACCGACTGGAAGAGATCCTATTCCAAAGAAAGGTGATACAAAGAAATGCGGAATTATCAAACAATATCATTACTATCACATGCAAGTAAAATTATGCTGAAGATAATTCAAAAATGGTTGTAGCAGTGCACCAACAGGGAACTACCAGAAATTCAAGCCAGATTCAGAAGAGGATGTGGAAGGAGGGATACCATTGCTAATGTCTGATGGATCTTGGCTGAAAGCAGAGAGTAGCAGCACCATTGGTTCTTGGTCATATGTCTTGTTTCTTGTAGCTAATTAGTAAGTGTCCTCCCAAGGCTCCAAGGCCTTCTAAGCCAGGACTGTCCTGGCTTTGCACATATCTCTTTTGGGGAAGATGGAGGTGCTGTTATCTCTAATAGACTTCCCTAGGGCCATCTCTCTGCTACCTAATGGGATCCTGGAACACCACCAGCCCCTGGATTTTCTGCAGCTGTGCAACATCCTTTTAGCCAGCCTCTCTTTGGCTGCCTGCATTGCTTTTATAATGCCTGTAACTTTCTTGAAAGTACATCAGCACACACAGTAGTGCCTGTGTATGTGTGTATTTATTTAAACCCTGGTGTCGTAGTCATCTAGTACTGCTATAACAGAGATACCACAGGTGGATGGCTTTAACAAACAGAAGTTTATTCTCACAGTCTAGTAGGTTAGAACTCCAAATTCAGGGTGTCTTCTCCAGCGGAGGGCTTTCTCTCTCTGCCAGCTCTGGAGGAAGGTCCTTGTCATCATTCTTCCCCTAGTCAAGAAGCTTCTCTGCACAGGGACCCCAGGTCCAAAGGAGGTGCTACGCTCTTGGTGCATCTTTCTTGGTAGTATGAGGTCCTTCTGCCTCTCTGCTTGCTTCTCTCTTTTATATCTCAAAAGAGATTGGCTTTAGACAAAATCTAATCTTGTAGATTGAGTCCTGCCTCATTAACATAAGTGCCACTAATTCCACCTCATTATCATCACAGAGGCAGGATTTACAACACATAGGAAAGTCATATCAGGTCACAGAATGGTGGGAAGTCACACAATACTGGGAATCAAGGCTTAGCCAAGTTGACACTTTTTTTTTGGGGGGGGGGGACAAAATTCAGCCCATGACACCTGGGAATAAGGATTTAAAATTTGAATTGCCCCAACTGATAGTACTCACCCTAAGGATATGAGTTAGCAATTGAAAAAATGTAATCAAAAACCCATAGGCCATATATTATATATAAATTATACCTCAATAAAGCTGATTCAAAACAAAACAAGACAAAGCTATTCTCTAGAGGCCACCTCCACACCCACTTAAATTATCTTCGTCTCTGATTAGCACCACATTCTTTGACATTAGCGTCATGTAGTGCTTGGTGCGTCGGAATCACCTGAAGGGCTTGTTAAACCCCCGAGTGTTAGTCCCCCTGCTCCCAGAGTTGCTGGTTCTGTAGGACTGGGATGGGGCCCGAGAATTTGCATTCCTAATAAGGTCCCATGTGAGGCTGAGACTGCTGATCAGGGGGACCACACTTTGAGAATCACTGGAATAATGCTTTTTAATGGGCGGACTTGGTGGTATCCAAGATATGTGATTTGCCTAGAAATAATGTACAAGCCCTGCCGCTCTTGAGTGAACAGGGCATAAAAATCTAACAAGCCCAAATGCCTATGTGGCGTCTCTTAGGATCTTATTAGAAATGGAGAATCTCAGCTGCCACCAGAGCTACTGAATCCCACTCTGGAGTGTCCCCAAATCCCCAGGTGATCCAAGTGCTCACTAAGGCTTGAGAAGCACTGGCCTAAACTCTACACAGGCCACATCATCTGGCTCCGTGGCCCTCCGTTGTAGGTCATGTTAGAATTATCTGCACTGTTTAAGCAAATAGATCAATAGCTCAACCACTGCCAGAATAAGTGAATTAGGGTGGGATCCAGGCTTCTGAAATTGCTTATAAGCTCCCCCAGGTGATCTTAATATACTGTGGGGGCTGTACCAGTTGCCCTCAAGTCAACCCTGATTCTAACTCCTGGTGACCTCATGTGGACCATAGGGTTTTCAATGGCTGATTTTTTAAAGTGGATCACCAGGCTTTTCCTTTGGGGCACTTCTCAGTGGACTGGAACTTCCAACCGTGCGGTTAGCAGCCAAGCTCGTTAATTATTTGCATCACCCAGGGAGTCCACAGCAGGGGCTCAGCCCTACTAGACACTATCTGCTATCCACAGAGTTTTCTTTTAAACATGTACCAGCTGGAAATGTCTTCCCCTTGGCCTGCCCTCAAAGTTAAATATTGACAATTTAATGCCAACTAACACCTTGTCCCAACTGAAATGAAACGATTTCATTCACCTTGCTTGTATAGACCCATGAGAGAAAACACGTTGGGGTTCCACCTACAGTATCTATTTACTTTGGAATCCTAGCCACTGGCTCTATAAGATTCTAGTTTAATATAAAGATGCAGTAACTCCACTAAATATTATTCATCTGAAGATTTGGAAAATGTTGCAATTTTATATCCTAAGCACCTGTGGAAATCTTTACTCAAAAAGCTTCCTCATTTCCCCAAGTGCTTGGAGAAGAGGCTTATTTCCCACCTTGAATGTCCTTTAGACTATAGTGCAACGGGGTCGAAAGCTGTATTTCAAATTATAGAAATTCCTGACTTACCTATTTGAGCAGATGAAAACTAATTACTTGATAAAGCCATTAGGCACCTTAGAAATAGCCCTGAAATATGCCCTGACTTTTTATTATCCCCATTTACTTAAAAAAAAAAAAAGAAAAAAACTAAGATTTATGAGTTACAGGTGCCAGAAAGTTCTCATGTTTGAAATATTTTAGATGGCCCCATCCCATCAATTATTCCTAGAGCTCAGACATAGGGAGGGTGCAAGTCACTGTCTACAGCATCTTGTTTCCGCATGCAAGAAATAGGAAGTTCAGTCCCCTAAATGTGCTGGCCGGAATTGCCATTCTGATTAATATGGATTTATATGGCCCAGGATTCGTGAGGGCTCTGCAGGAAACCATCAGCTCCCTTGGGAAATCAAACACAGATCATGTAGGTGGGTGATGGAAGGAGACTCTCCAAGTTGGGAAGGAGCCATTCATCTAGACCAGTACTTCTCAAACTCCAGCGTCTACATGACTCACCTGGGGACCTTGTTAAAATGCAGATTCTGATTCACAGGGTCTGGGACAAGACCTATGATGCTGCTTCTCTAACAGGCTCCCAGGAGATGCTGAGTTTCTTGTCCAGGAGACACTCCTTTGAGTACCATGGGCGGGTTTAGAATAGTGCTTCTTAAACAGAAGTTTGCAAAAGAATCGCCCAGGAGGCTTATTCAAGCACAGATTTCTGGTTCCCAACCCTAGAGATTGATTTCAGAGGTGGGGCCTGAGAATTTGCATTTCTAACAAGTTCCCCAGTGATGCTAATACTGCGGTCTCTGGACCACACTTTGAGTCCAAATCTCTAGTTAACTTTTGAGCAGATGCTTCTACCATCTCCAGCAGTAGCTTCCTTTCTGAAAACAAAGAGCCAAACACCAAAAGATTAAAGAGGATGCGAGAGTTCTCCCCTTGCAGAAAATTATATGGCAAACGTGGGGAGTGCCACAGGGTCTCTGTTACTTTTTGCTTTGAAAATATGCATCTTTGACTAAAGACTAAAGAGAATGCTTTTGGAACAAAATCTAGAGATAGGGAACAAGAACTCTATCCCTAAAGTGGTGCTGACTGATTAGCAATGGAGCTGGTTATTATAGGATGGCAGATCTATGTGTGCATAGGAAAAGGCTAGATACAAATATATGTATTTATATCTGTATTTATATATAGATAGCACAGTGTTCTCAGGGGCTGTCTCTTAATATAATGATGGGATTTGAGGTGATCTTTATTTTTGCTTTCTACTTTTTTGCTTTACATTTTCCTACAAAGGGCATTTTAATACTGCTTTTATAACCTGAAAAAAAAAAAAAACTAAAAAATGTTTTAAAGGGAAAAAAATGAGAACATCTATTCAATGTAAATTCAAGTATTTTTGACTTAGTATTATTATATCGATGGGACTATAATTTTTTCTTCATGGGAAAGGTATCCCGATGTTCTAGAGGCAAAGGAGATGGATAAAGGGCAAGACCCGCCATTTCCCTGGGCGCTGTGCACTGTCTGCATGGCAGAAATAAGTTTAAGGAGGGCTGGTGAGAAGTCAACATTTGAGAATTAGCGGCAGCCTCCCATTCCTTTCCCCAAGCCCCCTAAGCAATCTAGCACAAGCCCTTATGTGTCCCTTGAAGGATCTTTTTTTCTCTTCTCCTTAGAAAGGCTGAAATAAGTTTTAAGTGAATTTAGGTAACTTAGATAAAATTAGAAAAGATTTAAAAATGAGAGAACAACAATAAGAACCAGCTGAGAGAGCAGGGAGATGAGCTGATCTGGACATCTGGACTTGATCTTGCAGTTCAGCTTCTCCATCATGTAGCTGCCCCGTTTCACTCAGGACGGCAGGGTCAGAGGACAGTTGCTGGTGTGTATGATCATAGCATTAGAGTGTCATCCACCCATTGCCCCATTGCTGTCGAGTCAATTCCAACTCATAGCAACCCTACAGGACAGAGTAGAACTGCCCCATACGGTTTCCAAGGAGCACCTGGTTGATTAGAACTGCCAATCTTTTGGTTAGCAGCCATGGCTCCTAACCACTATGCCACCAGGGTTTCCAGAGTGTCACCATCAAACCAAACCCGTTGCCCTCGAGTTGATTCTGACTCATAGCGATCCTATAGGACAGAGTAAAACTGCTCCATAGGGTTTCCAAGGAGTGGCTGGTGGATTCAAACTGCTGATCTTTTGGTTAGCAGCCACAGAGCTCTAAACCACTCACCATCAAGTTTCATAGAAATGATCCTTCCAGAAGTGTACAAGCCCTGAGGCTCAAAGATGCACCCCCTTGGAAATTATGCAGATGATTAACGTACATGCTTATTCTCAGCGATTCAGAAAAACACCTAAGTCACATTTCTGGCTTTTGTTGATCTGAAAAGCATTTTAAAAAGTTGTTACACGCATCTAGTTCACACCTAGCGTAACTTTCCAACTAAACTCTAGGGTTCTACTGACACCTGCTGGCATTTCATCTCTTTTATGTTTTAAAAAAGGCAAAACAAAACAGAAAAGCACTTAGCATTTTTCCTGCAGCCTTTCCACCTTATTATACTAAACACACACATGAAAAATAAGAGAAAATCTCGTGGAACGTTTACTCGTCATGGAGGGAGAGGTATGGGGCAGCAGTGGAGAGACAATATCACAGACGTGAAGGACAGACAGCTCTGAGTGTTTCTCTGTCCTTTGCCATGTGCTCTGTCACCTTGGGCAAGACTCTTGAGCTCACGTTCATCGTCCTGAGGAGAAGTGGCATCGTCCCTCTCAGGGCGCTTTGGGGCTTATGAGGATTCCAGTGGTGTTTCCTACCAACTAAAGCATGGCCACTGTCACTGAGGTGATCACCCCAAAGGTCCCTCTCCGTGATCTTTCTGTCACGATAAACAAGGTTCTTTACCGGCACTGTATTTTCACAAAAAGTGGATGAAAGTCATTGAAGCCTACTCAAAGCCCAGTATCTCTCTCATTTATTTGTAGAAACAACTAAATGAGAACCATCAGAAGCTTGTGAACAATTTCCAAACTTGTCCACTTTGGCCCTGGGAAACCATGGACTTTGTGTTTTGGAACACATCACAACCCTTCAGGTTGAGAAAATGCTTCCCAGTTAATGCCAACCAAATTATTTGTGCTTCTTCTGTCTGCTCTTGAGAAACTGTGTGGGCTTATGGCTCGTTAGACCAATAACAGGACATGTGAGAGTCCTCCGGGAGTTGGAGTCCATATTTAGCCTGGCAGAGGAAGTAAGATCTGACGCTGAAAAATAATTGAGGCATTTCTTTTAATGTGACCCTGTCATTTCTTCCTCCTCCCTCAGAATCCTAACTTAGCCACCATGCTTGCTGCCAGTCCTCGGAAAACATCCTTTTCTAGTTGTGAAAGACAATTTACCTCTTGCCTCAGAAAGCTGCTAGGTTGGCCCTTCCGCAAAGAGGGAGTTGAAAACACTCTGTTAGAATTCAGTTATCATCCTGGCCCTTGTAAGGACTAAATCTCTTGACCACGTTAAACCTGGTAGTACTGTGCGGTGCTGTTCAAAAGGACTTTCTGCCACGACTGGCATGTTCTTCATCTCCACTGTCCAATTTGGTAGCCACTAGCCACATGGAGCTATTGAGCACTCGAAGTCTGGCTAGTGTAAAAAAGACACTGAGCTTTTTTAAAATTTAACTTGAATTAAAATTTGAATATCCACATGTGGCTACGGCTACTGTATTGGAGGTGTACGTAGGGTTTACACCTATGTTACTACTTATCCCAAAATATTTTCCTTCTTCGGCACAGAGCCATCAGAGTCAGTCTATAAACCTAGGAAGGTAAAGTACCAGCTTATTTGTGGGCCAGAGTTCTGTTTAATCCGCACTATCAATTTGCTGCAAAGCATTTTGCCAAGGGGGTGATTATTTTAGCAACTTGGATGACATTCATTGGCATCTGTTTTTTGACTCAAGGGCAGGATTGGCCTTAACTTCACGAACTAGCCTTTTCTAGTAAAATGGCCTTTAGAGACCCAAATTCCTTTACTGCCATGCATAATATTTCTTCTCTTCTCCTTGTAAATCCATGGAGCGATGGTATGAGCTACAACAGAGGTCCAAGTCCTTATACAGAAATTATGTGGGCACGTTGCTCTGTGCTCAGGGTACCCTGGCAGTCAAGGAATATTTGACTTTTTAAGGTTTTACTGAAAAACACAAACAGGTGAGATACGTAACAATCTCTTAGATGGAAACAGAGTCGCCCAATAAAACTGATGAACCTGGATGCATTCATACTCTAAAATGGGAATGTTAGGTATGTCACCCCTTGTTGTATAATGTCACTTAGAAATAATGAAGATGGCCAGTGGCCAAAAAAAAGGCTTAAATTTAAACAGGCTGCAAATAGAAAGCTTAACAAATCCATCAGTAAGCAGCATTCCTTTGTAGCAACCCAGTGTTTAATGACACTATAGATGCCACATTTATCTTCATGGAAAAAATGAAAGCTGTTTAGTGAAGAGCAAAATATGAGCATGGAAAATGTAGATGGCTGTATGGCAAGATGGCACAAAGGAAGTGTTCACATTTTTATTACACAAAATGGATAAAGGCAGCCTAATCAGAGCCACCATGTTTGGCTCCCCCAGCTTTGCTCACCAAGAATACTTTTCCTTTCTCTTTCAGCAATGGGTAGAAGGCCTGCGATCAATCATACACAACTTCAGGGCCAACAACGTCAGTCCAATGACATGCCTCAAGAAACAGTGAGTTTTGTTTGCGTTGCCCTTTGTTCCTGGCTGTTATCAAGCAAATGGTCAGATTAGGAGATGAAGCTGAAGTGTGTGACAGGGCAGATTCCTGCTGACCTTCCCCTCCATGCTTCTGACCTTGGAGAAAGAGTTGACCATCACTCACCTGTACTCTTCATGCCTCCTGGGCAGAGCATGCCTGATGAACCCACCACCAGAAACCCCTGTGCAAGGAACAGTTGATGGCAAAAGATGCTAGTAACTTAGGTCCTCTGGGACTTCTGTATCCCCAGACTGGGTCTTCTGATAAATACCCCTGAGTGCCTAGGTCCATAGCTGGGTGCTGCAGGGCAAGTATAGTGACCCCAAGTATAGTGCTTATTGCTTAGCCCACAATCAGGGATCCAAAGGTACTTTTGAAATTGAAAAAGAGTCTTTACCCCAGCTCACAGCATCCTGAATCCAGAGGGGTCCTACAGTGATAGGTTTTCACCCTTCCCAAGTTAGTTACACCTTCAAGGTGACATGAAAGTCATCCAGGTGGATCCTAGCCAAAGCTGAATGTCAGTCAGCATGTTTGAAAAGCAGTCATCAGCGGAGATGTGGGGCCATCTGCCAGAACAGGTCTAGGGCAGGTAGTGATGAGGTACCGAAGGTCACCACATTGGGAAATTACAGGGATAAGCCTGCATCACTCAAAACAGGCCCAGCCCAGGCAATGGGCTCCTTCAGGCTCCTTCATTCCTTGCTTCCAGTCACTTTGGCAGGTGCTTATGGACATGGGCTCTGGACTATAAATCCCAGCTTCACCACTTAGTTGCTGGGTGACCTTCAACAATGTTCTTAGCCTTGTGCCTCACCATGGTCATATAGGAATTGAAATGACGCCGGCTACCTATCTTGCAAAACTACCATGCAGATCACGTGAGATCACATAAAGCACCTAGCTCAGCCTGGTCCCTAGTCATTCTTCATTCAATATTATCTATTTTGATTTTTATGGTATCCTTCCAATTTCCTTTTCATCCTTTTAGTAGGGGGAAATTAATAGTGCTATATATCCCTATTTGTTGTGTAACCTGGCCTTTTCTGTTACAGTTACTGTGACATATTTTCTTGAAAATAGAGAGATTGGCTAGATAGAAACCCAGTAGGTGTTTTGATGTTTTGACTCTGGGCACTGATAGAGTCCCAAAGGAACAAAGACTTTCAGACCGCCCAGTCATAGCTGGCTGACCCAAATACTGGTATCTGGGCAGTAGATCTTATCTGAACCCTTTGGTGTTCTGCCCCCAATTGCTGTCAAGTCCACTTCTACTCAAGATGACTCCAACGTGTGTCACAGCAGAACTGTGTTCCATAGGGATTTTAATGGGTGATTTTTCAGAAGGAGATTGCCAGACCTTTCTTCCGAAACTTCTCTGGGTGGATTCAAACCTCCAACCTTGCAGTTGGCAGCCGAGTGTGCTAACCATTTGCACCACCCAGGGGTTCCTTAGGGAGCTGATGTTAAACACCCCTCCCCTTTTCCTCCCCGCCCCCCCCCCCCACTGCTATGAGGGTCAATCCACCAAGGGCTAAGAGCTGCCACTTCTCCAGAGAATTGCCCTTTGCTAACAGGGAGCCACTGCGCATAGCTGATTATACTTCTCCCTACCCCTGGGGGGGAAGCCCACAGCCAAAGAGGCCCCCCCTTGGCTCAAAGCAAGACCAACTCTGGTGCAAATCATACTCCAGAGACCCTGGGATCAAGCTAAAGCTCCAGCTGAGACCACGGTTTTGCTTACCTGGTTTCCTTGCCCTATCTGCTTCCTTCATTCTTTGTCCTGAAAACATTGTCTTAATAAGCGGCCACTTGTGCTTCTAGGAAATAGGCTTCTTAAGACAGAAACTACAGAATAATCATTTTCTACAGATGGTTATGTTATTTCCTGGAAACAGTGAAAAGGGTGTTATTAGTTAAAGACAGTCTTAGCCCCAAAGTACAAGTCAAAGTTCTGGGACCTCATGTGTCCTGAGAACAAGGAGTTCTTTACCATCAGTTGGAGTTATGAACTTCTCTTATCATTGGAAATTAAGGAAGGTCCTTGTTCGGTCGGTGCTTTGCAGCACTGGGAGCTGGGAGTCCTCATGGGTCCTCAAGACAAGGCTGGCTGATGTCACTGTGTTTGTGCTCCTCACTCCCTTAATATATTATTTATAGCAATAACCAAGGACAAGACCAGTCACCAAGTAAGCACTGATGAAGTGTTTTCCTCAATTTTCTAATTCATTTAGGGTTCCCAGATAAAACACAAGACTCCCAGTTCACAGTGAATTTCAGATAAACAAGTACTTTTTAAGGATAAGTATGTGTTTTAGGGTCCTTGGGTGGTACAGTTAATGCACTTGGCTGCTAACCAAAAGGTTGGAAGTTCAAGTCCACCTAGAGGCACCTCAGAAGAAAGGCCTGACAATCTACTTCTGAAAACCCAGCCATTGAAAACCTTATGTAGTGCAGTTCTACTCTGACACACATGGGGTCGCCATAAGTCAGAATCAGCTCAACAGCCGTTGGTTTGGTGTTTATTATTATTATCGTTATTGACTTATGCAGTATTTGGAGTCCCTGGGTGTACAAACTGTTAAAGCACTTGGCTGCTAACTGAAAAGTTAGAGATTCGAGTCCACCCGGAGGCACCTCAGAAGAAAAGCTGGGCAATCTAGTTTTGAAAAATTGAAAACCCTGTGGGGGACAGTTCTATTCCGACATACACAGGGTCACTATGATTCGGAATCAACTTGTCAGCAACTGAGGTGGGATGAAGCCTTTGGGACATACTTATACTGAAAAATTTTTTGTTGTTTATGTGAAATTCGCATTTAACTTGGAATCCTATATTTTGTTTGCTAAATCTGGCAACTCTAAATTTATCTTATAGAATATAATTGTCTCTGGTTCTCAGAATAAATGTTCTTTGTTTAAATGAACTTTTCTGTGGTCTTTTTTAGTTCTTAGCCAGACTGAAGCTGTTCCTCCTAAGAAACATTAAAACAATCTTGTTGTTGTTGTTGTTTCAGCTGGATGAAATTGGCATTTATGACCAACACAAGTGGTAAAATTCCAGTTAGGAGGTAAGTCAGCGGTTCCTGGTGTTATTCATAACTCATCAGCCGTCATGATATTAGATGTAGGGAGAGCTGTTTACAAGTACTTGTTAGTTAATGCTTGAACGAGAGATGTTTCTGGAATTGCTTTATCAAATGCTGTGTTCAATTTCTTGAAATCTTTTAAGGAAGAAACTTGGATTTTTTTTTTTTTCTCAGAATAGGTAGCGTTAACTACGGATTAAATAAAGAGTATATGAAAATGTAGTATTTTTTTAATCCTCCAATATGTGGGCTTTTTAGAATTTAAATTTTTTTTTTTTTTTTGCCTACTTATGCGGAGCAACCATTAGCTAAAATTAAAGACGTCTGTGGTGTGCTGAGGGGGGTACCTGGATGGCAGAAATGGTTAAGCGCTCAACTGCTAACCGAAGGGTCAATGGTTCGAACCCACCCGGAAGCAGTTATGAAGAAAGGCCTGGTGACCTGCTCCCCAAAGGTTGCAGCCTTGAAGACCCTATGGAGCAGTTCTGCTCTGCACACCTGGTGTCGCCATGAGACGGAATCCCCTCCGCGGCGGCAGGTTTACGGTGTGCTGCAGTGGAGGCGCTGTGGACTGGCCTTCAGAAAGTTGATGCCTCTGGGCAGAACATTCTCGTTCTGGGCTTTGCTGCTGCTCTGGTGCTCAGGGAATATAGGGCTCTTGCTTTGGCTTCTTGTTACTTGCTCTTTAGGTATGTTATATCTATAGTACCCACTCTTCAGAGCTGTCACTTCCTCCCTTACCCTGCCCAAGGTAAAAGTGACGAAGAAAAAAGGTAGTAGAGCTTAGATGGAATCAAGAATGAAGAGACTGTGAGCCATGTGCATTCTTTAATACTTAGCCTGACCTATTCAAGTAGGAAGTCCGAACATTCAAGAACACACACGGTAGTGTGCCATACAGAAATGTTTTACATACCTCACTGTCCTGCATTTTCTTCCCAGAAAAAGATTCAGGAAATGAGCAAAGTAGAAACACATTGATTATGATCACAGCACATCTAACCAGCAGTCTGGGGTCATTTGCTCTGTATCCTGCTAATACAGCCACCATTGTTGTGCAAGCTTCGAACCCTTTTCTGCTTCCAGTGATCTTTATCTAGCATGCTTACAGCATGCTTACATCCGAAATTATCACTGCCTTCTTTGTAGAAATAACTAGGATATTTTGGCATCTTCTGTAGTTCTCTTTGACATGGAACTCTCTGTCTCCTGTGGCATTAACAGGTGTTTGACATGAGGCATCTGTTACTTGGGGGCAGTTTGTTAGAGTTGATGGAGAACTGATACCAAGCCAAAAGAAAAAGAAAAAAATGGTGAATAAATCTCCTGGTGGATGAGCTGCCAAGGGCTAGGTGGGAATGGTCTCACTATCTTAATGGACATGAAGAGTAAACACTTTTAGAATGTTTTGTCACTATCATGCTGTAGCTTTAAAAATGGAAACTATTAGTACAGTGTGCATAATGCTAAAAGGGATCTGGCTTTATAGTCATTACACAGCTTAGGAATGGCCCTGCTGTTTGACATTAATCAAAATTCAGCATCTAGGAAGTTGAGGGAATGACAAATGAAGAAAATCTTACTCCTTCTCTCCCTCTTCTCTCTTCTTTCTATGTATATAATCTTACATAGTCTGTCTTTCTCTCAAATTTTCAAACTCACATTCAACGTATCCTCCCACTCAGACCCAAGTTTTACAAGTCACGTGTTGCTCTGCCATCTCCCACTCCCCATAACCTGGAGTGGAAGCTGATGGTTAAGCAGGGGGCTGGGAAATGGGTAGCCAAACAGTAGTTGTGGGCATGGCTGGAAGAGGCCAGGAAGGAGGTAGTTGTGTTAAAGAAGACTGGGCATCTCAGGTATGGTCTTAGCAACCCAACTGCTAGATAATCAGCTGCTTCCTAAAGGCCTTACCTAAGTATGAGCCCATTGCCATCAAGTTTATTCCAAGTCACAGTCACCCTATAGGACAGAGTAGAACTGCCCCATAGGGTTTCCAAGGAGCAGCTGGTGGATTCGAACTGCTGACCTTTTGGTTAGCAGCAGAGCTCTTAACCACTGCACCACCAGGGCTCTGCCGGCCTATGAGGAGTGTCCATTTCTGCTGACAGCAGCCCCATCTCCTTCACCTCAAGAGTCCTCTAAGCCTGTTTTAGAAGGTGGTGTTAAATCCATTTGATGAATTGTAGACCCTTTGGAGGAAGCAAAGAATGGCATTCCCTTAGTCTCTGGGATCATTGCTCTCTTAGTCGCCTACAAGATCCCTGGAACATGGAATTTAACCAGGACTCAAAAAAAAAAAATTTTTTTTTTTTTTTTCTAGTAGTATTGGGCACTACTATGTGTAACATTTCCTTTGGAGAAGGGGTGGTGAGTTATTTGACTCAATAAAAACTCATTGAGTACCTGCTAGCTACAAAGTACCAAACTGAGCCCTTTGAGCGTGAGATTGTATACAAAGGGTTGACTAAGTCACAGTCCTTTATCAACAATCTATGTCCCCATGAAACTCAACCATGTCTCAAATTCTCCCCACCTGTGACAAATGTTTTCCTCTCAGGGTCCTGGTAAAATGGCACCTTGCTGGGCCTTTGATGGAACAGATACTACTGGAAACTCAAAATAATTCATCTTCACTCCACACTTCCCCACCCCCAAGTAAATTCATCTTAAGGCCCAAAAGTGATTCTAAAAGCTGCCTGGAACAAAGGAAATAAAGACACCACCCCCAGGAATGGTCTATTTGACTTCTCCCAATTTCCATCCTGGGTTTGATCTCTTTTAGAATGAGATGAATAAATCTCTGGAGGTTGCCCAGCCAAGTTCCCTCATAAAAAAGTAAGGCTGAGACATCATAATACCACATCTCACCTCCATCGTCTTCTGTGCAGTCATGTCATTGCGTTCTGACTTTGGCCTCAGACCTTGGCCTCACTGATAATAGTTTCCATGGATCCCCTTCTGTCTGTCCTGCTGCTGGGCCAAGCCCTACACACCAACACAAACACGCACACTCTTTCTCTCAAGTTTCCAAGTGCTTGGGCCTTCGAACTCTGATGAGAGGTTCTTGTTCTACTTTCTACTCCTTGACACCTGGCCAAGCCCTAACCAAAAGGTTCTGTTCCTATACACTCTTGCCTTTCTCAACCCGTGTTATGTTTCACCAGAAAGTCTCAGGCCCCACACCTGCTTCATGATCATCTCAATCGGTTTTCATCTTGTTATACCAGGGCTATCCAAACCTAACAACCAGAAGCTGGAGTTAGCTGGGATACTCCTGAGACTGCTATGGAAAGATTTTCCTCCTAATTACAGGTGCTACCCATCCCAAATCCTACTGGGGGTCATGGTAACACATACTTTTTTGAAAAAAGACACAGTGAATAGTTGACTTTCCATTAAGTTAAAAGGTCAGATACATCGCATCTCATCCCAATTCAATCCCCTAAATTCCTGAAAAGTGGGAAAATGTGGACATAGCACCCTCTGTACTAGAAAAGTCCCCTGTTAACCAGTTTACTTGACGTCACACATATGTATGCTCTGCTGTCTGTAAATCTGTTGAAGGGAATTCACAGGGCTCCCTATATTTGAATACAGCTGTCTCAAGCATTCCTAAAATTATACTTCCTGAAGTAGTCTGGGACTTAATATGAAGCAGTAAAGCTTTGAATGAACACATATAATTCATTTACCTAGAGCTAGTTCCTCTCCGTCTATTTTGGGAAGTTGTAATCTGCAGTTGAAGTGGTACTTTCTCCCTCTCGTCAAGATTAACGGGCTGTTAGTGCTTCCATTAGGAGCTTGCCTTCCACTTAACATGAATGGCGCAAAGTATGAGAAATCTGCACATGGGGAGCCGTTGCCACAAATCCTCTGGTGCTCACTTCAGGGAAGGTATTCCAAAGCCAGGCTTCACAGATGAGTGGAAGCCCTTCTTCAAGACAAGGCTGGATTTCTGAATGTAGTGTTAAAATTGTTATGTTGGCAGAGTACGTAGGCTTCCAATCAAGGAGTGGGTGAAGGTGACGTAGGCATAGCTCAGGGCAAGGTGGAGAGTTCCTGGGTTCCAAGTGCAAGTAGGGAATGTCTTTCCTCCTTTGATCATTGCCAGGATATGCGTTCCTTAAGGTGTCATTCGCTTACCGGCTTGATGTTTGTTAACTAGTTAAAAGGCAGTAGCACTCTTCAAAAATGCCATGTGTCAGGGTAGTGCAAGATTCCGCTGAAACATTTAATAATTGTTTCTCTGCCCGCCACCACTTATCACTTTCATAATAAAGCCCCTAATTCATGAGGCAGCTGGAATTTCAGAGTGGCTCGAGAGTGCTTAGCTTGAAAAAACAAAAAATAGATCTGATAATGTGTGACAGCTGTAGTATATGTGAAATGTAGGGTAAGGACAAGCACCAGGATGGGCTGAGTTCTAAAGGGCCTCTTCCCAACCCCCACCCCAAGCCCAGCTATTGTCAACAGTGGGGTTTTTTTTACAGAGCCACAGTCCCATCTGCCAAATTCCTTTTTTCCTAAGAAAGTCACTAACCAGTTTTACCAGTGGCCATTGAGTCGATTCCTACTCATGGTGATCCCATGTGTGTCAGAGTGGAACTGTACTCCATAGGGTTTTCAACAGGGCTTTGAACCGGTTCATTCCGGTTTGAACTCCTGCTGAGAATTTGCATTTCTAACAAGTTCCCAAAAACAAAAACTTGGACCCATAGTGACCCTATAGGTCGGAACAGATCTGCCCCATGCGATTTCCAAGGAGCTGCTGGTGAATTCAAACTGCCAGCCTTTTGGTTAGCAGCCAAGCTCCTAACCACTGTGCTACCAGGGCTCCGACAAGTTCCCAGGCATTGCTAATGCTGCTGGTTAGGGAACAGTTCTGAGAACCACTAGTAGAGCAGTGGTTCTCAAAATGTATCGTATGTAAGAATCATCTGGGGATCTTGTTAAAATTCAGATTCTGATTCAGTATATCTGGGGTAGAAATCAAATTCTCAGCAGGCGTTCAAACTAGAACGAACCTGTTTGAAGCCCTGCTTTTCGATGGTTGATTTTTCAGAAGTAAATAAGGTACCACCTCCAACCTTTTGGTTAGCAGCCAAGGAGCGCCTTAACCGTTTACCTTGCCCAGGGACTCCTAGAAAGTAACTCAGTAGAATCAGAATGCATCACAGTTTTTGTCCAGCAGTGTGTATCCTCGGGTACCCCCTTGTTTTCACAAGTACCCAGGGGAGCTGCTTGTCTTAAATTCAGATTGCCTCACGAGCATAACCAGCAGTGGTAACAGGAGGAACTTTTCAGCAGCTGTTCTGGGAAGTGAAAAACACCAGGAAACGAAAAGCAATTATTCAATAACTTGAATCTTTTTTTCTTTCTTTTCTGCCCTAGTATTACTAGAACCTTTGCGTCGGGAAAAACAGAAAAGGTGATCTTTCAAGCCCTCAAGGAGTTAGGTCTTCCCAGTGGAAAGGTATTCATTAATTTAATAAAGTGTTTCTAAAACCATTTTGTTCATTTATGTCCTTATATGTCCTAAGCCAGATTATTTATATTAAATTCATCTTAATTAGATGCAGAATTAGATGCAGTCATGTATAGCCAAAAACCAAACCTGTTGCCGTTGAGTCAATTTTGACTCATAGCAACCCTGCAGGACAGAGTAAAACTGCCCCATAGATAGAGTTTCCAAGGAGCACTTGGTGGATTCGAACTGGTAACCTTTTGGTTAGCTGCCGTAGCATGTAACCACTATGCCACCAGGGTTTCCTAGTCATATATAGTGTAATCTTCCTTTCCCTCCTCGTTTCCTTCCTTCCTTCCCTCCCTTTACCCTCCCTCTCACTCCCCCTCAGTCTTCCCTCCCTCCATCCATCCTTCCTTTTGTATTCTGGACAATGTAACCGAAATACTTTAAAATTTGAGCAATGTATTTTTACATTTTTTTTTTTTGTCAACTATATTAAGGAAAGGAAATAGTGTACTTTTACATGTTTTTTATCAACTGTATTAAGGAAAGGAAATGAAAGCGAGGCTGCTATTTTACAGCTTAGGGAGCCTATTTTAGAGAAGCCCATCAAGCCAGCCTCAACCAAGCAGAAAGTCAGCACGAATAATAACTAATAAATTCAACTCTTCGAGATAGCTATCCGAAGTTTATGAAGCCCTTCTTTCCAGACAAACCATTTGTGTTCAGAACCCTTAGAATTTAAATAGTTGAAATCAACATCTTGACTCTAACAAGTTCTGTTTGAAATATAAATTCCCATATGAAATGCGAAATGTTATATGGTAGCCCTGAGCCCCTTTATGTGGTCTTGTGAACATTCACAAAATAAGTGTAAGTAAAGATTGAGCTTGATCACTATGCTTTAGTTAGGCTTTTCTCTCCTTCAGGGAGAGAAGGAAGAAATGTTTCTCTGTGTTTGTTCTTTAGGGTGTTTTCCAGAGCAAGCCTAGCTATAGCCGGAGGTTTGCAAGCACAACCGTGGCTACACGATAACCAGAAACCCTCATTGACGTGCACTCACTGTTTTCTAACAGAATGGTGTGGTTTTGGCCGAAGGTCCTGGATTCACCTCCTGGCTTCTGTCAGCTACAGGGCAAGATGGGACACTGGGATTCCAAGGAGTCCATACTCTGCTTCATGACCTTGTAAAGCCTCACTCTGCAAGGAGAAAATAGTTCCGTGATTAACGACACTCTGTTATTCTTTACAGAATGATGAAATCGAGCCTGCAGCGTTTACTTACGAAAAGTTTTATGAACTGACACAAAAGATTTGTCCTCGGACAGATATAGAGGATCTTTTTAGAAAAATGTAAGTTCCGTTTATGAGCGAGTGTCATAGATTGTCCTTTCTAGATTTTTAAAACATTTTTTTGTCCGAAGATTTTAATATAATATGTTAGTAATAGCTAGGACTATCTAGTCAGGCTTACATTTTCACCCCTCAGTTTATCAGTGTAAAAGTTCACTCTGAGTTTTTGAGAGACTTTTACATAAATTTATGGCAGCACCTGGAGCTCCCCCTGCCCCCCTGCATTGGCTTTACTAACGACCTACAATTTTAACCTGCTCCTTTAGGTATTAACCCGTTATGTGAACTAACTAGATTCAATTTGGAATGTCATTATGTTGTTGAAAAAATCATTCATTCCAATTATTTCAAATGGATGACTTACATGTTGTTTTTGAAATAACCTCTTTTGATAATGCTAAAGTAGAATTGCAGATGTTTTATGGGGGCTAGTGGGAGTGTTTTCTTTCCTTTGTTGTTGGTTTTTTGTTTTCTTGTTGTTATGGGGTTTTTTTTGTTTTTAATTATTTCCTACAAACAGTCTCTGGCCATTTTAAGAATACACCACTACTTCAGGGTTAGAAAATAAGTTTTAGAAGTTATCAACAAATGTCAACATGTAAATCGTACCTGCCGTAGCATCATATACAAAAACTTACTTTTTCTAATAAATTCCTTTTCAGCAATGGAGACAAAACTGATTATTTAACGGTAGACCAATTAGTGAGCTTTCTAAATGAAGTAAGCTTTTTCATACATTAACTCCATCAAGTCTGTGTGCAGTGGCTTGCCTCCTCCAATGTTCTCATTGCATGCCCGAGTCATCCGCCATCATTTGCTTTGCCTCTCACCTGCTGATCTTTCCAGTATGGCTTTACCAGGTGCAAGAATCAGCTGCTGCTCCGTGTGTTTGTGTGCTTCCTACACGTTGGCTTTGCACACTGCTTTTTGTTGGTTTCTGGCTGTGATGTGTAGCTCTGGTTCTGTGTGCGTGTGTGAATTTTATACTACATTTAATTAAATGTGTCTATGTTTTTGCAAGATGATATTCAAGGTACTTATTATTTTTTTTTTCTATCGATCTCATGAAATAGACAGAGAATGGGTTGAGTTTATGGCACTAGAGTTGAATTCTCCATTGCTAACTTTTTCTCATACTTTTGCATGAAGTGGAAAACTTTATTTTTATTTTATTTTATTTTAATGACTTGCATATAAGAAAAATATGTAGGTTTACGAGGAATATTTTGACAATAAGAAAAACACTTTGAATTCCTGGGTGAAAATATAGTATATATTAAGCCAATTGGAAAAAAGGCAGGTTAAATTTTTACTTTTTATTTTTATAACAAGCTCAGAGCTAATTTTGGAATATGATTCACTTAACAACCAAAATGAGTTGACAAAATCTGCCTGGGCACAAGAGAAAAATATTTTAGAACTAGGCTGCACTTTTGTTACAACTAAAATTAACTTCTTTTTTCTTTACACGCACAAAAACATGTTTTTTCTTCAGTGAAACTTGTTGAAGCTCTTGTTGACCCAGAAGGAAAAATTCATTTTTTTGAACACATGAGTAGAAGAGTTGAAGTGAAGGGTAGGCAGTATATTTTTGTTTAAAAATAATGTCTGTAACCATCATACAGCATACAGAGAAAACATTAGAAAGGACAGCATCATGGTAGACACAAGGATTGTCCCAAGGAAGGACAACAGGCAGACTGTGGTTTGCCATTTTATAGAGACAATTTACATATTTGCCAAAGGTCTTCTGTATTCTTTCCCCGGGAGGACTCAGGGGCTCCCAGTGTGCAGGACTGCACTTAAACAACTGTGTTCTCTAGAGCCTAAACACCCTGAATGTAAGGAAGAGAAGATACCCCTATATCTGCACAGATGCCTCCACTTTTAAATAATCCTTTCAGTACAATACAATATTTATCTTACTTGAAAGCACTTCAGATTTTTCCGCTCTACTAGTTTCTAGTCATGCGAATACTATGTTCATAATCTTTACCCAGATATTATCCACATTCTTATGTCAAGTTGCTCAGAATTAAATTGCCTTGCATTGTTTCCTTAACCCCTTCCCCTCCTCTGCTTTTTGTTTTGTTTTGTGTTTTTATTCATTTTCTTTCCCTCAGCTTCTTCATGCACTTTGGATAATTGATCATCTTAATTTTGGTGAGATGGGCAGGAATCCTGCTTCCTACTAAAACAGAAGACAGTTTAGTGGAGAGGAAAAAATTCTACCACATCACCGGTTTGTCAGTTCCTCAAAAAAAGAGGCCCCTGTGTGCTCTGGGATGAAACTGGCACCCAGCCTTCTATTGAACGTTACAGAGGCTTTAATACTGCGTCTCACCCTCGAATAAAGAACCAATTCAGAAGTCATGAGGATAGGTGCTGCCTTCGTGGTCTCCTATCACAGGTCTTTCCCTTTGTGTGATGTTTTTCTTGGCCTACCCAATAATCACTCATTATTCTTGTTATTCTAGGACATAAAATTTAATATTAAAAAGTATGATCACCCACGCTTTCTTATTCTGCCATCCAAATTCTTTCCTAAACTACTTATAACTTAGTAAGTTTTTATCTAACACTATTACACCGCTTGGTGTCTTGGGTGGTGAAAAGTTAACTCGCTCAGTGGCTGACTGAAAGGTTGGAGGTTCAAATTCACTGAGAAGCACCTTGGAAGAAATGCCTGATGATCTACTTCTGCAAAACCAGCCCTTGAAAACCCTATGGAGCACAGTTCTACTCTGACACACCACACGTGGGGTTGCCATGATCTGGGTGGACCTGAAGCCTGTGATATTCATTTGCTTTTTTTTTTTTTTTTTCTTCTATTTGGCTCCTCATAAACAGTAAAGAAGCACCTTGAATTTTTTTTGGTGGTACTGATGGAATCTGTGTGATTCTAGATTTCTTTAAGTCATAGAGACTGCAAGACAATCCAAGAAAATATATGGTCTTTATTTTTAATCAGTGTCTGCCCTGAGTCTCTTCCTTTTTTTATCTTGGTGAACTCAACTGGAAAGACTAAACAAAAATATGGATGTCTCCTTGAAAAAGTTTTGTCGAACCTAAAGAAAATTCTGCCAGCTCCTCGTACCTTCTCTTCTGAGTCCCACCCTTGCCCTTCTTATCTCTCCAAAGTCAAAAGCTCCACTTGGGCAGAGTGACTTCAGAACCTGTAATGAGAAGAGACAAAGGGTGTTCAAGAAAGGAATAGGCATTGGAATGGAACATAAGGGTCTGTGAGCCCTGGTGGCTCAGTGGTTAAGAGCTCTGCTGCAAACCAAAATTAAGATGATCAACCATGGGGTGAACGCCTCGGGGAACATTGTTTCTCCAAATCCCAACTGAGAACTGATGGCCTTCACAGCTGTGAACCTGAGAAGTTGCCAACAGTATTTTCCCTGGGACATTTGCCTCACTGTGCTTGTGTCTGTGTGGAGTTTGTCCACAGCCTTATTACGTTGCGTTTACCTGGAAATGACTCTTCTCCCCAGTGTTTTTTTCATAGAAAAATTATAGTTTTGTGGCTGACACAAATCTTACCATTTGTTTCCTTGCCTTGGATTATCCGGATTGCACCAGGCCAGCTTTTTGAAATGTGAATGTTTTAGGGAAAACAAAAGATTATGTTATCTGGTGGAACGGACACGAAGGCAAATGCAATTTCACATCGTCTGCTCCTTATTACTTATTTGCCGTGAATGTAATTTTTATAATCGGGGATTATGATGCACCCATATTAGGGTTTGGTTTTCCTGGCTATTGCTTCTGATAGGCAGAATGCTGTAAAGAATATCATGCCCTTTGACTAAATTTTAATGGGTTTAACTAGGGGACATATCAAACATTTAGCATTCTTCGGTCCTTGCAGGACTTAGGTGCTTCTTTGACTGACAGGCAGACATGTTCAGCGTATACCTTGATATGTTAGAGCATTGCTTCTTAAACTCGAGTGCGTCAGAATCACTTAGAAGGCTTGTTAAAGCAGATTCACGGATTCCATCCCAGAGAACCTGACTCCGTAGGCCTGGGGCAGGACCTGAGAATCTGCATTTCTAAGAAGCTTCCAGGTGGTGTTGCCAGTCCACAGGCCACACCTCAAGTAGCACCATGTTAGAATACCCACATGAATGTATATAAAAAGTACATAAGAATATCTGAATTCCCTGTCTTTTGTTCTCTAACCTTATCTCTTCTCTCTGCTTGAGTTAAACCCTTCTTTCTCTCACTTTTTAATTCATATGGATTTGCCCCATCATCTCCATGAGCCCAAAATACTTACCAATGAGCATATCTTTATGTCAAAAGATTCAATTCAATATAAAAGAAATATAGTGGCCAACCACAAAGACAGTTCCACGGAGGTCTAAAAATGACCTTCATCCTCTCACATCCATCTTCTTCCTTGAGATTATTTCCGGAGACAAGAGGAGGGATGTGCCTAGAAAGAGTTTTTTGTTTGTTTGTTTATTTCTTTGTTTATTCCTAAAACTGTGCGTTCTCACCAGAGGGGTGGAGCTTGTCATTTCTGGGAAGACGTGGCTCTAGGTCTGCATGAGGGCACCGTGTCCTGAATGAGGTGCAGCATGTGTTCACCTGCTTGGCGTTCTATGGTCTACTTTATGGTTTCTCTTTCTGCAAATATCCCGTAACTTTTGTTTTTCTTTATGGTCTCAAGGACTGTTTCCAACATTTTAAATCAGTTTCTGCTCTGTCATATGCATGGATGTGAGCTGTTGTGAGCTGTAATTTGTAAGATGACTACAGAAGCATGCTTCATTGGGATGAATTGAGAAAAAAAAAAAAGATAATGATTCCATATGAGTTAACACGCCTAACTTGGTGGGGTGGGGTGGGGACCAGAAAAAGCTAGACCCACATATGTTTCAGGAAATTACACCAAGTGTTCAGTTGGCCAAAGGCATTCGTTCTGTGTAGCCCAGTTTTCGACTTATCATTCCCGAGCAAATGGGGAGGGGAAATCCATATGAACTTTTAACAATTGTTTCTTAAAGACCTTTTCACCAGGTTTTTCTAAGTCTGTGCATATATTTGGGTAAAGAGCTGTTGCCAAGATTCTATTTATTGACCAGATTTTGCTCACATCTGCTTATCTACCATTATTTCATTGAAGTTTGCTTTATTTACTTACTTATTTTTTGGTGGCTACCCAGGGACACATAATCCACGGTGGACAATAAAGAATTTAATGAACCCACTCTCTCCAGAAACACCCACTGCCTCCAGAGACACACACTAACATACACACGCACAAGAAGGCAGCTTAATCAGTTAGTAAATTGAACTTCCCACCATTGCTTTTAAGTCGGGATGGTAAAACTGCAGACACAGCCTTGCTGTTGGTGCTTCCTGTGGTAATAAGAGCACCTAGGAGCTGACTTGAAAACAATGACATCACCAACCTCTTGAGTGCCTCACTCGTTCAGAGACTTTCTCACTAAACAATTCCTTCAGAGCAAACCGAGTTAGATTTCAGAATAAAAAAAACATCTCTGAACTATAGATATTTCGACACAGATTTTTATATTGTTTAAAGGTTGGAAATATCCTTGCACTGATTAATTTTCATCATTATTACTATTTTTTAAAATACTTATGCAAAAAAATAAAGATGAGAACATGCCCAAGAAATCTTTTATTGATAAGAGAACGATATAATGAAAATGAAACCATGCTTGCCTTTCTACTCATTGAGATTTTTTTTTTGGTTTGTTTTTGGTTATGTTTTGACACTGAAATAGTACATTGCCCATTTAAACTATCTGGGAGATTTTGTCTTCTGCTTTTGTTTTTATTTTTAGGGAGTTAGACCTCACATTTTATAGGCTTTTATGTCAAATGTCTTACCTGTAGTATGGTAATTCAAAGACTGTATAACTTCAATTTTTGAAGGGAAAAAATGCATGTATTCTGTTTTTCCCTCTCTAGTTCAGTGAGAGGAACCAATGGAGTACTCCCAAATTTGGACTTTTTGAAGTATATTTTAGGGAACGAGGAAGACAATGAAATCCTACCTTTGTAACTATAAACATGGTATCCTAGATATATCTTGTGTTAGAAAGTGTATACTGAAGTGATACATGCTGCCTCAAGGGCAAGAAGTGGCAACCTAACTCAAGTTATTTTCTAATCATAGCATCAGCGAGATCCTCGACTGAATGAAATTTTATTCCCATTTTATGATGCTAAAAGAGCCATGCAGATCATTGAGATGTATGAGCCTGACGAAGATTTGAAGAATAAAGGTAATAAAAATGGGGGGACGAAAGGGGGGGGAGGGGAGGGTTCTTGTGTTTTTTTCAAGAAAGAGCAAGAAAATGTGTAACTTGGATTTTTAATAAAGGTATCTGTTAAAGAAAAAATCCCATGGAGTTCACTAGAGCCAAGGATTGATAACGGACTGGTTTTTTTTCTCTGTACTAAGTATAAATTTCACCCGAGTTCAGAATTCATCCATGCTGCCTGGAGTATAATGTTAAATTAATTATATTACTAAATACATTATAGTGATACGTTCACCACGTACTTTCTTTTCTGAGATCTTTACTATTGCATAATGCTTAAAATGTAAAAATGCTGACTATAATCTGTGTTTGCAATCTTTGAAAAGAATTTCGTGTCATATAAAAATGTACACCTTCTGTTTCACCCTTTTGCCAAGCCAGATAACTTTGATGCCTGATTTGATGTATCCTCTCAGCCCCGTTTGACCTGTGGTATGAAAGATAAATACAATTGATGTGCAATGAAATAGGAATTGATTTATTACTGGGGTTTCTGGGCCTTTTACAATCCACCCCATAACAGTGGCAAACCCTGCCGACGATGGGAGGGATGATGGTCATACAGCTGAATAGGGCCACAGGTGACACCTAGGCTAGACCATCTGGCCATATTTCTCAGTGGAGAGGGAAAGGAGACCTGGGTTCAACTTCTATCTGTTCCTTATGCCTGTGAGTCTCATGGCCTCAGTTTTCTCATCTTTAGGGATTCATTTTTCTTTGTATTTCCTGTCAGTGAATATGGCTGGAAGGTTTAGACGTTCTCTGGATCCACATCCAACCAACCAGTTGCCGTCAAGTTGATTCTGACTCATGGCGATCCCATGTGTTTCAGAGAGGAGCTGTTCTCCATAGGGTTTTCGTGACTGTGACATTTGGAAGCAGATCCCCAGGCCTTTCTTTTGACATGTGTCTGGGTGGACTAGTAGCCAGTACCCTAGCCATTTGTGCCAGGCCGGCCAGCCACACCACATGAACACACTCCTGATATTTTACTAAGCCTACCAGATTGGTCCCTTGGTTCTAGCCGTGCATTTACACTTTCTGCTAGGGCCTCTCCTTCCAGGAGCCTAAAACCAAACCTGTTGCCATCGAGTTGATTCCAATTCGTAGTGACCCTATAGAACAGAGTAGGACTGCCCCGCAGGGTTTCCAGGAAGAGGCCAGTGGATTCAAACTGCTGACCTTTTGGTTAGCAGCCGAGCTCTTAAACACTGCTCCACCGGGGCTCCTCTAGGAGTCTACGTACCGTCTTTTCAGTTGGTGTTTCAGATACCTCTTCAGTTTCAGATACCTGTTTTGGCAAAAGTGCTTCATTACCTACCTCCTCTATTAATATTCTGAGTGTTGTAATTTATAACACACTGCATGTGATTAAAGCTAAGGTAAGAGTAGTTTGGTAGAAAATCTAGCACTTTGTGGTAGTGGGAAGTGATTTGGTGGGGTCCAGGCAGTGGTTCAACCAGTATTTCTGTCCCCTACCTTCATTCCTTAAAGTTTGCAGAGGGTTGACTGGGTCCTAAGCACTGTGGTAGATGCTGGAGATTAAGAATTGAATAAGAAATGACCCCTGGCTTGAAGGCAGTTGTGATGTGTTGAAGCAGAACGACACTGAGAAAGATAATTCCTTGACAGAGTGATAAGTGTTATGATAAAAGTGTGTCTTAGAGTATTCCTAAAGTTCTTCAAATCCCTAAAAGTCTATGGAACTACCACTGACACATCTAAAAAGCATAGCTTCATCATCTCACAAATGACAGAAATTTCAAAGCCTGTCATTATCAAATACAGGTGAGAATGTGATGCAGGAGACACTCTTTTACACTTCTGCTGGGGGTGTAAATCGGCACAGACAGCTAGGTGAGTGTCTTGCAATAAATAGTAAAGTGAAAAAAATGGGCTTCTCATACAGCCCAACATTTCCACTTCAGTGTACGTAGCGTAGAGAATCTCTTGTATGTTTTCCAAGTTCTGGGTGTCCAAATGGTCCAGAGCTCATCCCCAGACCTCTGCTCAATCTACCCTTACTCTTTAGGTGAGTCCATCCAGGCCTGTGGCTTTACATTTCTTCTATATGCATATGACTTTCACATTAAACTACACTCCTAACCTTTGACTTGAACTTCAGACCTATACTGTTGTTGTTGCCTTGTATCATTGAGTTGATTCTGACTCATGGCGGCCCCGTGTGTTACACAGTAGAACTGCACCATAGGGCTTTCTTGTCTGTAATCTTTATAGAAGCAGATATCCAGGCCTTTTCTTCCATGGTGTTGCCAGGGGGGTTCGAATCACCAACCTTTCAGTTACTGGCTGAGTGCAAACCACTTGTGCCACCCAGGGACCTTAGGCCTATGTTGGAACTCTCCAGTTGGACATCTAATGAGCATTTCAAATGAATATGTATAACATAGGAGTCCCTGGATACAACCAATAGTTAAGCGCCTAACTACTAGCCAAAAGGTTGGTGGTTTAAACCCACCCAGGGAAGCCTTGGAAGACAGACCTGATGATCTGTGTCTGAAAGGTCACAGTCTTGAAAACCCCATGGAGCAGTTCTGCTCAGCACACATGGGGCCGCCATGGGTGGGATCCCACTCAACAGCAACGTACGTAGCATGTTTTGATTCTCCCCACCTCTGGCCTGTTTCTCTTCCAGCCTAGAAAACAGCACCATTATTCATCCTGTTTTTCATTCCAGCATTTCAGCTCTTGGAATCACTCTTGACTTGTTTAGTTCTTTTACATCACGTCTGATCCATCAGCAAAACCTGCAGGTTCTATCCTAGGAATAAATCACTACTTACCACCTCACTTTTACCAGACTGTCCGAGCCTGCATCATCTCTGCCTGGGCACAACCAGCTGGCCTCTAACTGTTCTTCTCCTTTCTACTCAGTGCCCAGTGATCCATGTACCACACAACAGCCAGAACAAGTCTTTTAAGACTAAATCCATTCATGTTATCTCATTCTTCCAAACCCTCCAAAGGTAACCCTTGGCTACCTCTCTCCCTTTTCCAGCTACTTTTCCCCTTGGTTATTCACTCGTTTGGCTGCCCTTGGATATACTTGGTATGCACTCTCCTGTGTCAAACTCTTTGCACTTGGTCTTCCTTCTGCCTGGAATGGGGCTCCCCAGATATGCATGTGGCTTGCCCCCGTGAATGAATATGACCTTCTCAGAAGGGTTTCGCTGGCCTCCGTATCTAAAACAGCATCTTGTTTATTCCATATCACTTTCCTCCCCTGCCTTCTTTTTCCTTCTAGCACTTCCTTCACATTAGATTAAATTACATGTATTTATTAATTTATTTGTTTCTCTTTCCCACAATAATGTTTTAGGAAAGTAGAGCTTATTCCTTTCTTCCACTCCTGTATCTATCCCAGTACCTCAAATACTTGCTATTAGAATCAGTAAGTGTGCCCAAGGAGATAGGAGCATAAAATTTTTTATCACAGTAATTTTTGTTATGATTGAAAATGACCTAAATATCCATAAATGAAATAATGTGTAATAAATTGTGGCATATTCGTATAGGAACTGCTCTCCATCCAGTGAGAAATGAACAAGAGCAACGTATATCAACTGGAGAAATCTCAAGAAAACTTAGAACAAAGATTGCAAGGTGCAAATACATATAGTGAAATCACTTTTATATAAATTTAAAAAAAATTCAAAGCAATCTATCTCTTGTTGGAATAAATGCATATATAGTGAGGCTGGGAATGTAGTAAAATCTGGAATGGTCAACACAAAACCAGGGTCATGGTTGTCTGTATGTGGGTGGGAATACGGAAGTGAATGGAATAGAGGTGAGGTATACGGGGCACATCAACTCTGTCTGTAATTAAGTATTCCTTAAAAAAAAATGTAAAAGAAATAGAGCAAAATGTTAAGATTTGACAACGCTATGGTGTTGGTCCATGACTATTTATTATGCTATCATCTGCACTTTTCTGTGAGCTTGAAATCAGTTCCTAATTTGAAAAAGACAAATACAAACAAAAAGCTGAGACTGTTAATGGCCAACAGGGTAGAAGAAGATGCTGAAATATCAATCGTCTCTCCTACAGTTGTGACAGGACCCTGTCCCATGTCAGAAAACTGTGACTGAAATGAGCGTGGCTCTTGGGGATCACATTTTAACTACCACTGCACACTCTTATCCCCTGCTTGATAAATAAAATAGGAAAATGGGATTGTTTTAAGTTCAGAGAGACCCCCATCTCCAAGAAGGTCCCTTCTGCAATCACATGACAGCAATAATGTTTTACAGTTGTTCATTTTCCATTTTTTAAAGAGTACCTGTCATATATATTCCCATTTACTGTTTATGACCATTCTGGAAAGTAGGTGGTTTCAGTATTTTTTTCCCATTTGAAGAAGAAACTGAGACCCAGTATGGATAAGTGAGTACTTAGCAGAGGCAGAACTTGGCAAAAGTCCCCTTGACCTCTGGTAACCACAGTGCCTGGTGTCAAAGGGTCCCCTGAATGTGAAAAAAAAAAAAAAGAAGTACCCCTGAATTTAGGGAACTGAGTACTCTTGACATCATGGATATGAAAGCAGAATGCCACCTATTTGCGGAGACATTGTGTTACTTAAAATGTATAACTCTGTCATTTTACTCAATATTCCGTTTCTGTAAGGTGACGGTTCTTGGGAGACTGTGCAGTTTTTACTGTAAAGTATTTAAGCTGCCTTGAGATCATGCAAAATGTGAGATTTGTGTCTTCAGAACCAAATTCTACTAGGATATTCTTTTCTCCCCCAGGCCTCATATCAAGTGATGGGTTTTGCAGATATCTGATGTCAGATGAAAATGCCCCAGTCTTCCTAGATCGCTTAGAACTTTATCAAGAAATGGACCACCCTTTGGCTCACTACTTCATCAGTTCTTCCCATAACACCTATCTCACTGGCCGACAGTTTGGTGGAAAGTCTTCGGTAGAAATGTACAGACAGGTTCTCCTGGCTGGCTGCAGGTTGGAAACTCAGCATGACTCTTTTTGTGCATAATGTCCTTTGATTTAATGTACTTTCCTCCGAAAAAATGTTGTTGTTGTTGTTGTTAGCTGCTGTTGAGTTGGCCACTGGTTCATGGTGACCCCTCTACAACTGCCTGATGCTGCACCATCCCCGCGATCAGTTGCAGATTGGGCCGTTGTGATCCATAGTTTTCATGGGCTGATTTGCAAAAGTAGACTGCCAGGCCTTCCTTCCTAATTTTTCTTAGTTTGGAAGCTCCTCTGAAACCTGTTCAGCATCATAGCAACACACAAGCCTCCACTGACAGACAGGTGGTTCCATTGACAGACAGGTGGTTCCGTTGACAGACAGGTGGTTCCACTGACAGACAGGTGGTGGCTACACATGAGGTGTATTGCTGGGACCCAAACCCAGTTCTCCTGTGCAGAAGATGAGAATTCTACCACTGAACCATCAACGCCCCTCTCTGAAAAACAGCAAGTAGCACTCAGAATAAAGAGGACATTTGTCTTTCTCTTTCATGGATTATGATTGTCATTTAGCCTTGACAAGGAAAGACAACATTTGTTCCAGAAAGGCCCTCCCGTGGGTCCAGTGACAGTTTTATATAAATTGACAATTCTTTCCAAAAATTGGGGGAAAAAAAAAGAAAACATGCAAATTTTGAGAAGTCATAAATCAAATTTTCTATTGCTCAAAGGCAACCAATCAAGTGGTATCTCTAATAGTTTTGCTTGCAAATTTAACTTTACTTCCTGTTAAAGGTTTCAAAACTTAGTTATCTGAAAATAAAAATTATTCAAAATGATCTTTCTTCTACAGAAACCAATGAACATTTCTGATTTAAAGTATAGCAAAAATACTAGGCAAAAAGTAAGAAATATAGTTATAATCTTTTTTCTTGGTTATCAATCACCAGTGTTTTGTTTCTTTTACCCACTATTTTTTGAATGTGGGAATACTTTAAATTGACTACATCATTACTTCTATCTCTGACTACTTCAGCGTGAATCACTAAAATATTTTTCAACATGGGCAAAGTAACATCATTGTAACCAACAAAATTAAAAAATAGTTTTTTAACATCATCAAAAACCCAGCCCATCTTCAAATTTCCCCAATTGTCCCCACATTGTCCTTTACTGAAGCTTTGTCACAACTAGGATTTCATCCAGAATCACTCTGCTTGTTATGTCTCTTAAATCTCTCTTAATCTGTGATACTCCCCTTTTGATTACATCAACTGGATGAAGAGATAATGTGGTTTTAACCAATATACCCCACAAAATAATCATGTTTGCTGATTCATTCTATTTTATGCTTCTGAAAAAAATTTTTTTGTCTTTTAATTTGTGCACACACTGTATTATTTTAAGGACTCAATATTGTAATTTCCCTATATTCCTAGATGTGTTGAACTTGACTGTTGGGATGGAAAAGGTGAAGACCAAGAACCAATTATAACTCACGGAAAAGCAATGTGTACAGATATCCTTTTTAAGGTAAGTTTTAAATTACACAGCCCCAGCCTCTTCCAAACTTTTGTGAAAATGCTGGAACTACGGAGATGGGGAAGAGAAAGCAAATTATTCATTTTCTCAAGCATTTTAGCTTTATATTTCTTTCTTCTAGTTTTGAGGATAAAGTCAAGAAAAAGATTTTCTCTACTTAATGTATCCTTCATTTTACTTTTTCTGCTTTCAAATGGCGACTGTGCTATGCAATGAAGTTTCTTTGGTAATCTGCCTCGTTCTCCTTACCTTAAAAACAGCTTTTCATTTTCTTATCTACTAATTAGTTCCTTTGCATTATTCCCTGAAGGACACCAAGGTGGCGTAAAAAAGATAAATAGAATACAGAAAATAAAATAGATTATAATTAGCACTTATAAGGCTAAGAAAATAGGATAATGCCAACAGTAAGATTAGAGTGTATGAATGTTTACCAAGAAGAACTATAAACTGACAAACCATACCACAAATTGAGCTTCACCCTTTCTGGAATCCAGTGCAGGGAAAGAAATGATAAGTTCTAGTAACCATGAAATACAAATAGAACAGTTAGTTCAGAGAAGCACAGCTGTTTTCAATATTCAGACCAGAGAGAATTTTTCTCCTGTGGACCCTCATAGAGGAGAATCAACAATTACATAATTAGACTATCTCTAGTAATGGCCTTTTGGTGATCTCAGTGTAAGATTTAAAGGCTGGTTTCTTAAGAGTGTTCCTTAATATGGTCCGATGATATCCCGCCAAAGGACAACTCAAAGGGAATGAGATTTTGTGGTTGGCCAATGTGTCAGACATGTCAATCTCTGTTGGTCTGATGTAACTAGGGATAGATATTGTAACATCCAAAGCAGCAGTTCTCAACCCTGTCTGTATGTGAAAAATCATCAGGGGTAGTTTTAAAAACACAGATGGCTAGGCCCCGCACCCATGACACTCCATACATATCATTTCTTTTATTCAAGGTGTTGGTAAGCTTTTAGCATCAATGAATTCAGGATTATGCTCCCTGAGAAGTTCCAAGAGTACATTGAAGTGAGAAGCAATGACTTCGCACAGTCAGCCAAACTGATAGGACAGGTTGATATACCCACTCCTCCCTTATTGACATGCTTAGGTTCCAAGGCCAGGTCGTTATGTGAAAATTGGCATTATGCAAAAATGGAGGATGACTGCATCAGGTCACAAAAATGGAGGATGACTACATCATTACATAACTGCCAAATTTTATCATTACATAATTGCCAAACCACTGAGAATGATGGCCCAGCCAAGATGACACATAACCTTAACTATCACAGCCAGTGTTACTCACACCTCAGCATTCATAACTGCCAGACATATGTTATTAATGCACAAAATAGTTGGATAGTAGATTTTTACTATTGTCACAAATGTGAAATATCCAATAACAAGATAGTCGATAAGTGAGGAGTAGGTGTAATCTTTTTAGAAACTTAAGGAGGTTAACAAGGAAGCATAGCTGAAAAGAAAGCCATGCCCCCAGTACTTGGAGATGAGCCACTGAGAACCCAAGGACCGAGCCAAGATGCTCCTGAAGGAGTTATTCTTGGTCAGCTCAAGTAGACGATCACGATCACAGTCATTTTCACCGAGGAAGAAATTTCAAGCAAGAATCACCAAATGACCACCTCAATCATGAGAACATCTCAATAAAATATGTACTTCAAAATTATCTAAACTTGGCGTTATAATTTCAAATGGATTTCCCTAGGTAACAATGTGTAAAATATTTTCCTGATTAATCCAGTGTTGGGGCCTGCCCTGTGGTTAGCTATAAACCAGTAAGAATTTGGGAATTTTTCCAAGTAGGACGCTCCAGTTTAGAAGCATTGTCCTGTAGCCGTTCTTTCTAAAGCTAAGCAGAGAACAGGTCCAGCCATTTGTTAAGGCCTATCCTATTTCATAACGGGTCCTGGTTGCACAGTGGTTAAAGAGCTTGGCTGCTAACCAAAAGCTTGGCAGTTCAAATCCACCAGCCGCTCCTTGGAAACCCTATGGGGCAAGTTACACTCTGTCCTATAGAGCCACTATGAGTCGGAATCAACTCAAGGGCAATGGTTTTGATTTTTGGTTTATCCCTGTTTCATAGAGATGGGGGGAGGACATGTTCAACTCATTCAACACTGGTGTCAAGTGATTAAGCTAGGTTCTAAATAAGGGGTCCACAATACTTTGCTGTTTTACCTTACATTTTGCTTAACCAGCAAGGGGAACCCCTCCTCAGTGACCTCTCTTTTCCCCAGGCTCGTACCAAACAAAGGATATTGCAAATGTCAGACCCACACATAAGTCTACATCAAGCTAATTGAACGTAGCCCAAGACTGACTCCGGAACACAGAGGAAAGTCAGTAAACGTTTCCAGCAGTCCTTGGGTTATTACCAATAGATTTCTCCATAAGGCAGAAGGAGTGGAAGAGTGACCTGTAGTGAAAATAGCCGTGGCACCAGCTCACCTCTCTGTAATGAGAATGGTGAACTCTGAACTCCTGCTTAGCAGATTTGCAAGCAAGGAACTGGCACACCATTTAGATGAAACGTCTAGTCAGTCAATAGCATCATCATTTTGGAGAAGTGAAAGATAGCTTTGGAAAAAAGAATAATTATTAACCATTAACTGTGCCCTGGGTCTAACCATAGGAGACTCAATCTGTAGTTACCAAGATAAGTGGGATCTCCAGATCTGAGCTGCTGGCGTTGACTTTCTGAAAGGCTCAAATTAACAAGCCTCTGAATAGTTTTAGGTGCCTTAAAACGTTTGCTCTTTTCTCTCATTAACTCTCTTTATCTTTAAAGGATGTAATTCAAGCCATCAAGGAAACTGCGTTTGTCACATCCGAGTATCCTGTAATTCTGTCCTTTGAAAATCACTGCAGGTATGAAATTATTCATTCTACTCCATGCCTCTTAATGTTGTTCCCTTATCCCCACTTCTGCTCTGCATCTTCTAAAATAATTTGTTTCGTGAAGTTCTAAATACTGAATAATTCTCCAGTTTAGGACGCATAGTCTTGTGCAAAAGCAAAACGAAACAAACAAACCAAAAAAACACTGAAGTTATTTTAACGTGTTTTCAAAACGTTCCCTCTAAGCAGAAGGTCAGAGATTGGGACCCCTTGCATCAAGTTCCATCAAGCTGGAAGATTTGACAGTCTTTCTGAAGGCAGACTTCATTAATTTGAAAAACAGGTTTTATTCCGCTTACCAACTCTTAGTTTTGGCGTGGAATCTTCTTCTTTTCTAATTATACCAGTTAAAGTTTATGGTATTTAAAAGTACGTCTCACATTGACATCAAAAGGACAATCATGTGTTTCCGAGTGGGAGTTTTTAATTGTGTAGGAATGGGTGCTTCTTATTCTTGGACTGTTAATAGATGTTTGAATTTACAAATGCCAGTTCTTTCTCTCCAGCAAATATCAACAGTACAAGATGTCCAAATATTGCGAAGATCTATTTGGGGATCTCCTGTTGAAACAAGCACTTGAATCACATCCAGTATGTATTTTTAGCTAACCATATTTCTAGCATGAATGGATTTGTTTTGAAATTCGTTTCTAAAGGGTCAAGTAGTACTAGAGGACTAATGCTAAAGATCTTCATATTTATTTAAATTCTTTGGTACAGAAAGCTTTCGTCATGCTTGAGAGAGATGTACACAGAGAGACATAAGATAAACATCTGGTTCAAAACAATCTGGAAGACCGTGGGGTCTTAAGGTGTTTGCTTTTCCATCCAGAAATTTCATAAAGCGCTGGCTGTCCAAGGGTCCTGGTCTTAGCACTGCCGCTCAGCTTTAGTTACATGTTAGATTCACCTGGGGAGCTGTTAAGAATACCTGTGTCAGGACCCTACTCTTAGAGATTCTGGTTTGATTGATCCAAGGAAGGGCCTGAGCATGGTTTTTAAAAGCTCTTCAGGTGAGTCATATGTACACCTGGATTTCAGAACCCATGGGAGCATGTTGCTATGGAAATACTCTAGATCACACTCTCAACTCCAGAATAACTGCGGGCAATATTATGTATACATTTTTTGAGCTTCACTTTATACCTGCTAATTACTTCATAACTCCAAGTATTCTTAACCTGTGGCCCATAGATAGGCTTTTTGGGGTCTATGAATTCATTCTGAGGGTACACAAATATTTTGTATGTAATTATTCCAGAGAGTTCCTCACATTCTTAAAAGAATCCACATCTCTTAAAAGGAAAGTACTTTGCTACATGTGAATACTCAGAGGGGCTTACCAATGAGTGTTGTTTTTCAGAAGTGTGCCCATGGGGGCTGAAAAACACATAGGAGACAAGTTTATTTGCATCTTTTGCCCCCGCTCCCCGATTCTCTTAAGCAGTGACTGTGGGCACCCTCCCTGCCCATATCCTGTGGCGCTGACTGTCTTCCCTGAACACTGGACAGACTTCCACCTGCCAGTGCCTACAGCGTTTTGTCTGAGGCCGTGCTCTGGTCACTGGAGCCAACTCTGCCCACGTAGAAGACAGGCCAGAAGTGCCAGAGAATTAACTTCCCCCTCCTCCCCAAGCTCCCTCACTCCTCAGGTGGGGTAACCTTGAGCATGTGTTCTCCACTCCCTCCCAGGTACCCCAGCAAGGGCAGACTCCCGTTGCCCACAGTGATAACTTGCTTGATAGCACACCTTTCCTTGGCCCCCCATCTTCTTTTTCTCATGTCTTCACTCCTTTGCCCATGTTTCCTGGGGTTGTCTCCCAAATATACTCCTGCACTTTAAATCCTTGTCTCAGAGGCTATCTTTAAGAGTACCCAAACTAAGAAAATGCCTGATCAATTGATTGATTAGCTTTACCTAGGCCCTCTGTTTATTATCTTGGTTGGGCTAAGGGACTTGTTTTTGTGGAAAGACCACTGCATTCTTAGTGGAGTGACACACGTACTATGTGAAAGGTATTATAGGAAGCCCAGGTAATATAAGTGGGAGCGAGACCTGCTACCTGAACTAAGGAGCTTTTAATCTTTGGTGGGAGCGGTCCACAGGACACAAATGAAAACACACAACTAAAGTAGGAGATGGCCTATGATGTGTTGAGTATTTGTTGGGGATGTCCAGGTCCAGGGGAGATACTGGAGAATGGATCGGTTACAGCCAGCTTCCCGAAGAAAGCAGAGTTCTGGCAAAGTGTGTTGTTTGAGGGAAGACAGGCATGGGAATGAATGCATAGGCCCTTCCATGTGATGAGTAGCCTACCAATTCATTTTGAAAATGAATTAATGGGTGGAAGGATGGATGGTGGTTGGGTGAGTGGATTGGTAGGTGGGCAGGTAGATGAATGAGGGGATGAGAGATGGGAGAATGGATGACTAGATGTAAGACAGTTCTTTGGCTCAGGGGTAATAGAGAGAAGGAAGGGACACCTCCTTTGCAGACATAAATCCAAGTGAATGATGCCATGGTAGAGTTTAGATTTCAGAAACAAGGACCACTGCCTTCTTTATTACCCGCAAAGCCACAATCCCAAGGGTTAGGTGGGATCAGCTGACTGCGTTCACAGGCATACTGGACAGCCCAGCACTTGGGCGGATCTGGGGAGCCTCTTGGCCTCTGCCCAGGAAAGCTAATTCTGACCACAGCCATCACAGTGATCTCTTTGGCTTCACCAGACCCTTGAAGGCCTGATGTTCGGCAGTAAACGCTTTCGAAACACACCACCCCAGCTCTGACCCCAGCCCACTGGGGAAAGTGGAGCAGCTCTGCACCTCTGGAGACTGCCTGGGTTTCAAGTTTGCAGCCTTAGTCTAAGGCAGAGTTAGATGTGGTGCGTTGGTTCCTGTTGGGGAATAAAACTTTAAAAACTGTGCTGAGTGCCATCTAGTGGATGCTGGGTTGTATAACTCATGGGCCTTCATGCTTCTTGTCTGGGAATGAAAATGAAGAAACACAAACAAGCTGTCTGTTATTAACTCAGCTCTCTCTTGTTTATCTCTAGCTCGAACCTGGCAGGATCTTGCCATCCCCCAATGACCTCAGAAGAAAAATACTCATCAAAAATAAACGGCTGAAACCTGAAGTTGAGAAAAGTAAGGCAAATACACACATACGTAACGGAAGTACATGTACATGGTGTGTTTGGACAGTTCAGTTTTCTAGAATGAAATCACTGAGTTTTTAGGGGAAAGGAGTATAGTGGTGACGTTATATGTGCTTTTCTTTTCAAAGTAAGGTTGCCACATTTCCAGTTACGTTTAGTTTCCATCAACTAGTTCCTGCTCTGGGAGAAACATGTGCCAGAATTTAGAGGGGTCCCAAGGAAAAATGGAGCCCTGGTGGTGTAGTGTTTAAGAGCTCGGCTGCTAATGAAAAGGTCAGTAGTTCAAATCCATCAGCCACTCCTTGGAAACTCTATTTGGCAGTTCGACTCTGTCCTATAGGGTCACTATGAGTCTGAATAGACTCGACGGCAATGGGTTTCAAGGAAAATGGAAAAGCCATTTTAGAATTTATCAAGATATAAGGAACTGGCCTCTTTTAATTTTATATACTTGCAAGTCCTTTTTAATAGTTTTTCTTTGCAGTTTACCCATGTGACATATGCATACCTGAGGATCCTAGCTAAACACATGGGTTTGTGAGTGTGCATATGTGTGTAGAGAGGGAGAAAGGATTTTGTAGGGGAAATTTTTTTCTTTCAGCTTATTTTTTAATTCAGTGAATTAATAGCACCAAATACTGGTATTATTGTGCTGTGTTTTCCCCAGGCATTCTAAAATAACATTTAAAAATTATATGAATGACTGTTTATTATGAAAAAATAATGTCACAGAAAAAATGCAAAGAAAGTAGCAGAATAATTCCAAATTTGTTACACACACACACTTTTATACATATATGTGTGTGATATAGATAAATGCATATACAAGTACATGTTTATATATATACACACATTTTTTAACAAAACTGAGATCGTGTTAAACATACTGATTGTCATTTTTTTCTTCAACCAGTTAAGTATACCTGCATCCAGTAGTTTGTAATTCTACCTACTAATTCCAATGTATGAAACGTTACAGTAATTCATTATATGTAGCGTAACTAACCAGTCCTATAAAAACAACAACGGTAAGAATACTTGATGTTCATTTGTACATTTTTTGAAAACTTCTCGATGGAATCAACTGGGACAATTTGAGTTGCTTCGCCAAAGCCTAAGGAGCAGTGGTGGTGCAATGGTTAAGGGCTTGGTTGCTAACGGAAAGGCTGGCACTTTGAACCCGCCAGCCTCTCTGCAGAAGGAAAGACCGGGCAATCCACTCTCATTAAAGATTACAGGCTAAGAAACCTTATGGAGCAGATCTATTCTGTCATATAGGGTTTCTTAGAGTTGAAATCAGCTCAGTGGCACACAGCAACAGCCAATGCGTATGCACATTTTGTGGTCTGTCTTGTTATACTGTCTTTCGGAAAAGTTGTACCAATTTGCACTCACACTAACAGTGAGTGCCTGTTGCAGAGCAATATCCTTAACACTGATCATTGACCATCTTTTATGTATGTGCCTAACTAATAGACGAAAACCAGTATCTTATTTTTTTATTTGCATGTCTCTAATAACTAGTCTCTTTATATATCCTCGCTGATGATTTTCCCCTGCATGTTTACCCATTGTTCTTTCATTTCGTTGGTCTTTATTTTTATTTATTTGTAAGAGCTTTTTATATATTATGGATAATAACCCAGTTGTATCAGTTGCAGATACTTTTTCTTGAAGTTTTTTTCAGTCTCCAATATGCATTTCTCTTTTTCTGTTACATCTTCACCATAGTTGTTAATAAACCTTGGTGAGAACCAGATTCTCCAAATTATGGGCTTTTGTTATCCAGCCTTAAATCCTTTACAATGACTGAGTTCCCCTCTCAAGCCTGGTGACCAGAATTTTGGGCAACCCACCCATGTTCCAGTAGTTCTTCATCATGTGCGTAGACTGTGGCTGTTACATGTTCCTTAAGAAGCCAAGACCACCAGAATGGGTGGCGGTAGCCACTACTGAGCCTCAGGAATGTGCCCAGTAGGTCCCTCGACAGTGTGTTTCCTTGCCCTTTTTATTTCCTTCTCAGTGTCCATCTTAAAGCCCAGGTTTTATAAGTGATCTCATACCTGTCACTGTCTCCTTGTTGTTGGTTTTTAATAACAGAACAGCTCGAAGCTTTGAAAAGTATGATGGAAGCTGGAGAATCTGCTGCCCCAGTTAACATCTTAGAGGATGATAATGAAGAGGAAATAGAATGCGGTAAGCTGTTTTATTTTAAGTTATATGTCTCTAAAATACTTTTTAAATTAAGAAAAACATGCATTTTCCTCAGTAGCCCCTTATACAGATAGTCCCAGACTTACAAAGGGGTTCCTTAACGATGACCCCGTCATAAGTCGCTTCTGACGTAAGTAGAAACTTCTTTTTTTTTTTTCAGTTCTCATGATTATTGCCTTTTATTATCAGTATTATTTTTATTTGTTTTATTATTATAAATCCAATCTTTGAACATCTGCGAGAGAACTTTTAAGAATGATAATATTAGCAAATTATGTACTGCAACATTGTATGTCGTACATATTACAAATGATAAGATGCGCCAAAAAAAAGACAATTGTAAGTGCGCTTTGTTGTCACTCCTATACGTCATTACTTGGGGACTACCTATATATAATGGTGCTGTTTTTATTCTTAGTAGTCAGGAATGTATTCATGGACCAACCTTAATCTTTTCGTATTTTTCCAAGTATTGTTCCTTCTCGTTTATCTAACCACTAGATTTTTGTGGGTTAGTCATCTCCCTTTCTGTCATGCATTCAGCTGTTCACCAGAAATTCACAGCCAGGGTTTCCTGAAGCCTGTGCTGCAGAAGGCAGGGGTTGGAATAAAAACAACATTCTGCAGTCTCCTCCTATAAACAAAACCACGAATTCCAGTCTCGTTAATGACCACAATAGTAAGGCAAGTTAATTTTTACTGTATGGCTGTATTATTGTGATGAGAAATAATACTTAAATCTAAAAGGCCTGTTTCTATTCATCAGTAATCAGGACCATTTAAAAACTATGCTGCCATTTTCTTTAAAGCAATTGATAAACAATAGAAATAAATCCAATAAAATATGATGCTAAAAAAAAAAGGAAGGAACATGGGTAGAGACCCTCAGGTGAATGATTGGCTTGTCTGAACACACAAAGTGAACAGGAAATTCAAAGTCAGTATTAAAATAATAAGCCTAAACAAGATTTTAGTATGAAGTATTAAGAGAAAGGTATCTCAAAACATCAATAAGATGGCTACTAACCAAAAAGTCAGCAGTTCAAATCCACCAGGTGCTCCCTGGAAACTCTTTGGGGCAGTTCTCCTCTGTCCTATAGGGTCGCTATGAGTGGAATCAATTGACAGCAATGGGTTTTTACAGTGCCCGTTACATTATTTCATGCTTTTGCAAATAATAAACCTAAACAAGATTTTAGTATGAAGTATTAAAGGAAATATATCTCAAAAGATCAATAAAATACTCCTAAAATATGAAAAGATGAATATTAAATAAAATCAATTCCTTAAGTTTCACAGATGATAATCAAAAACATGTAAGGCATCACTAGATTCTGTGTCCTGGTGAGACACAGTGGTTACATGCTCAGCTGCTAACCAAAAGGTCAGCCATTTGAAACCACCAGCACCTCCGAGGGAGAAAGATGTGGCAGTCTGCTCCCACAAAGATTATAGCCTAGTAAACCCTATGGGGCGATTCTACTCTGTCCTATAGGGTTACTATGAGTCGGAATTGACTCGATGGCAATTGGTTTTGGTGGGTTTATAGTCCAATAAAAACAAACTGTGGAAATAATGGAATACATTAACAAGAAAAAAAAAATAGTATTAATAAAAATAATGACAACTACTACTGTTGTTGTGAACCATGCAGTTTACATCACTGTTTCATGTCATCTTCACACATAAATGAAGGAGTCGTTACCCTCATTTTTCACACGAGGAACCTGAAGCTCAGAGAGGTAACATAATTAGTATGTGGTGTAAGTGTTATACCAGTCAAGGTGTATGATTCTTAGGTTCTGTCAGCAATACATGGCCTAAGCTCTGGTCTACTGGTTGGCTGTAATAAACGCTGAGATTATAATATGATCCTAGTATATATGAATGACTCTCGTCTCCGATTTAAATACATTAACCCAGCAGGCAAGAGAAAATCAAGTGTAAGTTCAAGAGGAAATGGTTGCCTGGGGACTGCAGAAAATAGAAAAGGCTCTCAGTCAGTGAGTCACGATCCCTCAGCTATCATGCAGTTGTGCTAAGATCCAACCCCAGAATTATCTGACTCTAGGGTCAAGACCCTTTGTATCTTACCATACTGCCATTCTAATATACAGGAATACAAAGAGAATACAAGTGTGTAAAATAGTTGTTAAAAATATTTTTAAGAGAGAAAGAATATAACTGATGAAAAGCAAAGATGCAAAGATTCCCAAGCACACACTGTAGTCTAAAATGAGGGTCACTATGATTCCAGTTACCCTTAAGGCTATTTTACCGCCTTCTACACATGTATGGTAATTGTTCTCATAGGCAGAAAAACATTTGCTGCTAGAGACTTCCATGTTATTCCAAAATATACTTGAGATTTTTACTAAGTCTTAGCAGAAATAGCCACATGGGATACTATGCAGGTAGGAAAGTACCTGAGAAAAGAGAAGCATCCACCTGAATTTCCCTTGTAACACACAGAGGCTTCCTCTATACTACTTAGTGTATAGGATTCTTAGGTTATGTCAGCAATATATGGCTTTAGTTCTGGTCAACCAGTTGGCTATAATTATGCTAGTGACACAGCATGATCCTTGTGTACAGGAATGACTCTCATCTCTAATTTAAACACATCAACACAGCAGGCAAAGGAAAACCAAGCATAGTTCAAGAAGGCATGATGCCTAGGGACTAGTTAGGTGGGGTTTCGAATCAGAAAGAAATGTGGCTCCTAGGGCTGGTGAGGCAAACAGTGGGGAATACCAAAAGTTGTATGTGTTTGTGGGTATGTCTGCATACACGTGCAAATTGGAGAAATGATCGCATTCCTTCATACAACTCTTTTAAAGTAGCTATTGAGTCCCTACCAATTGTATGGGACATGTTCCTTGCCTTTAAGTAGTTTACATCTGGCTGAGAGGTAAGACTAGACGTATATGAAATAGAAATAGAATTGTGATGGTGGAGCCTTCACAGTCTTGGTTACAAACCAGAAGAAGGCAGCCCAGCATCATGGAAAGAGCATTGTGCTAAAAGTCAGAATTCTAAGTGCTCATCTTACTCTGTGACCTCAGACAACTCAAATCACATCCCTTAATCATTTTCCTCATGGGTAAGATGAGGACAATGACTAGATTATTTCAAGGCCTAGTCCAGCTCTACAAATCCTTTTCTTGCCCAAGACTTACATGACCTACTTTCTTTTTTTTACTTGTCTTCCTCCCCTCTCCAGACTATCAGTCCAGAAGAGGAAGTTGTCTGTTTCCCTTGCCCGTACCTACTTCCCATGAGTGTAACACCTAACACAAGGTAGTCCCTCAAGAAATCTCTAATCGAAGATATCATCAGTTGAAAGGCACTAATATTTTATGTACAACTAAGAAAAAACACTTCCCAAAAATGCCCATAGAGTGAAGGGCACATTACAAGGTCAAAAGTATTAAAGTATAGGGAAAAATACATTTTAGAATTAGCAAGACCATTTCCAATAGGTGATTCTTTTTTCCACCAGCAGCCTTGGATGGAGTCCAGAGTTCTTGTCTCTTTACTGGATCAGTAGACCAAGTGCTTCTGAGTTTTCTGTCACAGTCTGGGCCATGCTCCTTAGATACTGGCTTTATTTAATGCCACATTTTTAGCTCCCCTCCTAGCATGAGCCGGAGGATTAAGTTCAGAATTTTTTAAACCTAAGCCAAGTTTGGCAAATGGTTTACAGGAGCAGTACAATCCTTCTAAGGTCTTTCCTTTTTATGCCATGCCTCTCCAGTCTCCAAGTCCTTTAAATTATATCAGTAGTATTCAAGCGGACATTTTCGTATCATTTTCAAAATTATCAAATTATGTTTTCTTGCGTGTACCTCGTCTTCTCTCAGTGTCATCGAAGATCATTGTATCCTTTTATGAGTCATAAATAGTCCTTAGGTGTTTGAGGCTTTAATTTTTAGGGTTAGTGTTGTGCTGGGTTGAACATAGCTTAACAAAATACATTAAGCATAAGTGTGTCGAACATGCGAGAGGTAGGAGAAATAGAAAAATAAACAAGATGTGGTCCTTGATCGTGAGTAGTTAAGAATTTGGTAAGAAGTTTACTTGAAAAAGACTGCATATTTAAATGTTTGCATTTCCTTTTAGCACCCTTTTCTTCTATAAAAGCACTCTGTTCTACCGGAGATGACAGACAGGATCTGACTGCTTGGCAGTAATTTGGCTTCATAGATTTTCCTTTTGTCTTCCACGCAGCTGACCCAGAGGAGGAAGCTCATCCTGAATTCAAATTTGGCAATGAACTTTCTGCTGATGACTTGGGTCACAAGGAAGCTGTTGCAAATAGTGTCAAGAAGGTCAGCATCTTTGTGTCCTTTTTCTGTCATGACTCTCAAGAGATAGCAGCTGCTAGTTATGAAATTCTGGAGATGGGACAACCACAAAAGAATAAGTACCCTGCAATTCCCCTTCTAAATTGCTGAGAAGGACAAAAGTCTCTTCATGGAGACTGGAATTGACATTGAACGAGACACACACAAAAATATGAAAGGACATTTAAATTACTCATTAATCACATACGGTTTTGACCACTACCCATCTGGCCAATATCCTTTAAATGTTATCATTGATTGCATTACTACAGGTGGATGGAGAGACCACAAAAGCATCACAATAGCAGAGGTTATTAACCTGTTGAAACCATCAGGAAAATGACCCCTAAATAGCCCAAGCCAAGTTCTCCTTAGAGAACCAGTTCACCTTCCTAATGTAGAGTAAGCATGAAAATATTTCCACCTGTCAGCCAAGAGAAAAATATTATGTGTACCAACTATGTGCCAGGCACAGTCTAGACCATGACAATTGAGAAGAGTCAAAATACACTTACTTTCTGCCCTTATGGAGCTTATAGTCTGATGGGATTTTAGGGGAAGACAGTAGGGAACAGAAAACAAACAGTCAAATAATAATAGTATGTGATAAATGGTTTTATGAAAATAAAAGCAAGTGCTAGAATTTGGCTAGAGATCCAAATTCAAGGAGTCAGAAAAACCATGGCCTCTCTTAAGACCTAGGAGAAGAAGCTTCCTTGCCTTTTTCCTGGCTTCTGTTGGCAAAGCCAAAACCAAAACCTATTCCTGTCAAGTCAGTTCTGACTTCGCAACCATACAGGACGTAGTGGGACTGCCCCACAGGGTTTCCAAGGAGCACCTGGTGGATTTGAATTGCCAACCTTTTGGTTAGCAGCCATAGCACTTAACCACTACACCACCAGGGTTTCCTGGTTCCTGGCAGCCCTGCGCATTCCTTGGCTTGTAGCTGTGTCACTCTAGTCTTTGCCTCCATCTTCATATAGCTGTTTTCCCTCTGTGTCTCACTTTGTTGCTTCTCCTCTTTTGTAAGGACAACACTCACATTGAAATTGGACCCATCCTATTCCAGCGTGACCTCATGTTAACTGATAACATCTTCAAAGTTCTGTTTCCAAACAAGGTCACATTCACAGGTCCTAGGAGTTAGGACTACAGCCTATCTCCTGGGGGACACAATTCAATCCACAACAGCCCATAACATGTAAATATGTGTTCACATATATTTGTATAAATATATGTATGACTATAAAAATTAGGATGTTGCCTTTTGGAGATGTAAATATTATTTTCTTTCTTTAATTTAGGTTTCAGATGATCTTGAACATGAAAACAACAAAAAGGTAGCAAAAATTGCCTTACGTATTTTGTTTTCATTACATGACACCCATAGTGAACATTTTGTACTAAGTATTGTTGCTCTATCTTCCACCGTGGAATGTCAGGCATACTGTTTGTAGGTATAATATGCATACGCTTGATGCATTTAATTATCAGAGTCTTCAAGAAGAAGAATTAATCACAGTGATAGAGTTATTAAATCCTAATAAAATCACCGAACGAAGGCAAGTGAATAAGAGGCCTAGACCTAAATCATTAATGAATTTCCTACAAATAAGTGTTTGGTGCAGCAAGGCATTTTTGTAGGTGGAATCAGAGATTGCACTCCTAAAGTAGGGTGACGTAATCATCAATGTACTGAATTAGAAAATGAAAATGACCTAATAGGACGTCACATCCATAGATTAGCGTAAGAGAAAGGTGATCTTAGTTCCAACTACAGGGACATTCTGAAAGACCATTAGTTAATTTCACATTACATACATTCTAGAATTTTCATTTGCTGTTGTTAGATATTGGCTTTCTTGTAAGGAAAATAAAGTGACATTTTTAGTTTCTTTTATCCTCTTCAAAATTCTTCATGATCATCGAGGTGCTCTTATTCGGTAAATATATCTGGTTTATTGTATGATCGTAAAGTTGATGACAGTCACGTGTAGAAATTTGCCTTGTATCTTGATCCCCACTCTTCAGAGCTTCAAAAAATATTGTCTTGTTCTCTGTGGGGTGCTTTCTTATTTGGAGTGATACCTTATCTTCTTATTGTCTAAATATTAAATTTATAAGAGTTATGAGTAAATCTTATCACAGTCTTCTTCCAAGATGCTGGTAAACATAACTCCTCTCTCTCCTACTAGAATTTCTTAAGGTACTGCAACCAATAGTGCACCAGTTGACTTTGGTCACTGCTATGTATTAGTTAAGTGGCTCTGACCAAGGCTTTTTAATCTTCAAGGCCTAAGTCTTCAGCAGATACCCAAAAAACGAACCGGACAAAAAAACAAACTCGTTCCCATCGAGTCGATTCCTACTTATAGCGACCCTACAGGGCAAAATAGAACTACACCATAGTGTTTCCAAGGAGTGGCTGGTGGATTTGAACTGCCAACCTTTTGGTCGGCAGCCAAGCTCTTAACCACTGTGCCACCAGGGCTCTAATCAATAGATAGGACTTTAATACCCTACGAGGTTCCTGACAATAATGAAGTTGCACATGCAAAGAATTCAGTCCGGAGCCCAGCTTGTAGTATTGGTGTTATTTATTACCATTAAATACACGAGAAAGGAATCAGACATAACCCCTGCTCTTACCTGAGGAGTCAGGACATACAAAAATAAACAAATGAATAAAGTTTTGTTTTTTTTTTAAGTTACATTACGTACTTATTTATCTCAGCTTTTTATTGGCGAAATCCATTTGACAATTTAGAGTGCCCAGATTGTTAACAACTGAGACAAACAAATGGTCTGACCATTTTTTTACTCAGGAATTGATACATGTGACTAAGCCGTTTATCCATCTATATTCAATCTCTGCAGGAAATTTAGCTTTTCAAAGTTCTCTACAAAATATTGACTGCCTTCAAAGGCCTTATTCATTTTCACCGATTTTGTGGATTTTTTTTCTGATTTACCAAGAAATAAACTAAAGTTTTTGTTTTCTTTTCCTCTGTACAAAATAATGCAGTTTTAATATGTCCCATGTAGGGTCAGATTATTTGAAGAATAAACTTAAAAAAACTTCTTAGATATGGGATTAAACTCCAGAGCAGTGCTATAGAGGGTGTGGTCCCCAGTGCGTGAAAATATGAAGAATAATACCTGCTGCACACATTTCATAGCATTGCTGTGAAGCTCAGTATAGTTCCTGGAATACTTTAAAGTCCTTTGAGAATCTAAAAATGCCCTAAAAATGTGAGACAGAGTTAATATTTAATTTTTACCTTCTTCTGCATTATTTAGAGCTACAGTAGACATTAACGTCTTATTTTATTTTCAAAAAGATTGACCATTTATTGTGCTTTAAGTGAAAAGTTTGCAATTCAAGTCAGCCTCTCATACAAAAACTTATACACACATTGTTATGTCACCCTAATTACTCTCCCTACAATGTGACAGCACACTCCTTCTCTCCACCCTGTATTTCCCGTGTCCATTCAACCAGCTCCTGTCCGCCTCTGCCTCCTCACCTTGCCTCTGGACAGGAGCTGCCCACATAGTCTTATGTGTCTACTTGAGCCAAGAAGCACAGTCCTTATCAGTATCATTTTATGTCTTACAGTCCGTCTAATCTTTGTCTGAAGAGTTGGCTTCGGGAATGGTTTTAGTTTTGGGCTAACAGAGGCTCCAGAGGCCATGACCTCTGGAGTCCCATCAGTCTCAGTCAGACCATTAAGTCTGGTCTTTTTACCAGAATTTGAGTTCTGCACCCTACTTTTCTCCTGCTCCATCAGGGACTCTCTGTTGTGTTCCTTATCAGGGTAGTCATTGGTGGTAGCCGGGCACCTTCTAGTTCTACATTAAATTTTTAAATTATCCTTTAGCATAATTGAGGAAGAAAAAAGTCTTTACCGTCTTTCAGTTTGGGTGTATGTGCGTGTGCAAATTAACTTTTGTAAGGAAGTCTGCAGCAGGCATCTATGAGTCCCACTGAAGTCACGGACGTATATTCCCTTCACTGTGCTTGTAGGGCCTGGTTACTGTAGAAGATGAGCAGGCGTGGATGGCATCTTATAAATATGTAGGTGCTACCACTAACATCCACCCGTATTTATCCACAATGATCAACTACGCACAGCCTGTGAAGTTCCAAGGTTTCCATGTGGCTGAAGGTAACACCAAAGGTTAAATTCAGTAGCCTTTTTGTCTGCTTTTCTTTCATTACGCCGATGGGCTCTGATCTGACTTGTTGCCATTTTCTTTTCTGGGGTGGGAACTGTTGCACCTCAGCTTATTTTTATTCCAAACACCGTGCATCCAGACTTGCTTGGCGTGCGGCGGCTTTGCGTTGTTGCTCTCGCCTTCATCCACAGGGTGTCTCTGAGAGACTGTGGATTTGTTAGCACGGGCCCTGGCCTTCAGCATCGCCTCTGGAGTTTCATATGCTTTTGCAAATCTGCTTTCATTAGAAACCAGTCTCCAAAAACATACCAAGTATTATAAAACTTGCCGTAATCATTTCTTGGCTAGAGAAGCCATCATCATCATCGTCATCAAAAATTCCTATTTCAGGGGTAGCTGTGGCAATTGGGGTACACATAATTTGTTTAATGACCCAGAATTTAATTCAGCACACTTTTTTTTTTAAGGCAGCGTCTCCATCTGCAGAATGTTAATGAAAGTCGGAGCTACTGCTATGATAATATAACATCTGCCTCCGAAGCCTCATGGTTCAGGATGTAATTACATTTATTGCCTGTCTTTCTGTGAGGGTTTGATGGCAGGATTTCTTACTGCATCTCTGCTTTTCTTTACAGAACGCAATATCCATTACAACATGTCTTCTTTTAATGAATCAGTCGGTCTAGGCTACTTGAAGACACACGCAATTGAATTTGTGAAGTATCCTTATGTGTTAAGTGGCTGGTGCATTTTTAGTTTAGCAGGAGTCTCTAAAAGAGATAAATGGCTAGTGTTTAATTTTTATTGTATAGCTAATAAAATGTGAAAGACCACGGCAGGTGTGAAAGCCTGCCCAAATGTGAGTTGTTCCTATAAACCACAAAAGTGATTTTCTCTTCAGCATTATTTATAAGTATGAAAATTGTCTACATTGTCTTCTTGTTTGTCGTTGTTTGCCCAGACCTTTGTCGTTTTAGCTATTTATTTATCTCTGCCATTTTGTTGTTGTTAGATGGCATCGAGACACTTCCGACTCCTACTCTTTTTTCTTTTTCCTTAATAAGTTACACAGTTATAACAAACGGCAAATGAGTCGCATTTACCCCAAGGGAGGTCGAGTGGATTCCAGTAATTACATGCCTCAGATTTTCTGGAACGCTGGCTGCCAGATGGTTTCACTGAACTATCAAACCCCAGGTAGGAGCTGATGTCCAGCGACCCCGAATTTCACAAGAAGCCTTTGACAAGATGGACCCAGCAGTTACCATCATTGGCTGTGGATGTTTTTTAAAGGAAGAAACAGACATAGGGCAAAAACAGTGTGTTGGCCTTGTGTAAAAGTGAGAAATCAAAAACCCAAAGCAGAGCAGTACAACAATAGTAAAAGAGAATATATTTTGATTTAAAGTAAAATTCCTTTTGTAAATGCCATGGACTACTTAGCTAAACATTGCGCCCTATTCTACCGTAATATTTCTCGTTTTTCTTCCTTTCAGACCAGATTTTTTATCCTTGGTTCCAAAGACAGAATTAAACGGGAATAATTTGCAAAGAATTTGAGTATCTTCGTGCAGTAACTATAGCTCATTATCTTTTGGAAAGTACCCTGACCACCGTTAACGCTGAGCAGACATCAACAAAGCAGTGGCACCTTACCATAAAATTGTAGAATATTATAGAGTAGACTGCTAAAATTGTGTGCGAGGAGTCATAGATATTCTTAGAGGGGCTACTCCATAACTTGGTACTCCTAAGTGTGCTCAAAAGCAGGTTTCCAATATGTAATGTTTTTTTCCCCCCTGGAAGGAAAGGAGTAAATTTTTTGTAGATGTATAAACAAATTTAAAAAAAAGAATTTGAAGTTTGCCTAGTAGCTTAGGATCACAATGATCAGACTAGAGGTGGCAAAGTAATAGTCTCTAGTTGCACACCTAATATAGGTGAGAAATCAATTCACTTTCTATGGTTAATTCCATTTCAGAATTCTGTGGGTAAGCATGGTCCTTAATCCTGATGGAAAACCCTTTTCTTGTTCAGTCCTTTGTTTGCTACATTAAGGTACCTCCCAATCCTCCCAATATGGGGGCATTTTCCTTTTCTAGGAGCCCTGGTGGCACAGTGGTTAAGAGCTACAGCCACCTACCAAAAGGTTGGCAGTTTGAATCCACCAGCTGCTCCTTGGAAACCCTGTGGGGCAGTTCTACTCTGCCCTGTAGGGTTGCTATGAGTCACAATCGACTTGACAGCAATGGGTTTGGTTTTTTTCTTTTTGTTTTTTGTTTTCCAGCCCATCCACCATATTTTGAGAATCCTTACCCACCCAACTCTCTCTTTTCTGGAGTGACTGAAAAATTTTTTGATTCTCATCCCTTTGCCATGTCAGTTGACTGCATGTCCTATACTTGGTTGAGCCTCCTCAGGGACCAGAAGCCCCTCCCATTAAGTCACTAATTTGCTTGGTGTCCGCATTGGTCTCAGAATGTTTCTCACAGTAATAAATAAAATGAAAAGTCACTGCTGGTTTCATGACTTAAAAAGGGCTCAAGTTGTATTCCCAGTTGGTCAATGAATCTGTAATATGGGTTAAATGATCCTGAAGGAGTTTATTCACCAGGTCAGCTTATGTTTTATTTTATAATATTAGATTTAACAACAGCATTTTGACCAAAACCACAGCATTTTGAAGAACAGCAAAAAAAAAAAAAAAAAAAATCACCAGTTTTCCTATTTCTTTTGTTGGTAAGTAGAAAGGGAAAAATCATAAGCCACACCCTGGTAGGGTAGACCTACCAGAAGAATTCTCCCCCAGTCTCACCCTGAGAACAAGCCACTGATTTTTACATAAAGCTTACTTTTTTTTTTTCCTAATGAAGTTTTACCCTAAGGGTGTGTGACTCTCCAGTGCCTCCTCCCTGTGGCATCATAAGGCACACACTCTCCAACCCCATATCAACTTCGACACTTGTACTCTCAGCCCTAACTAAACAATTATTTGACTTGGATATTGAATCCAATTTTTAAAGCAAACATGGGAAATTAGGAATTCTAGCATGGTCTTCAGGAAAGCACATTTTAGTATATTAAATTAAATATGAAATCATTTTGACGTTAAAGAAAGAGTTGTGTGCCTTAAACAGACCCAGCGGTACCTTGTGGCGTTCCAGAGGTCAAGGACCAGTACCTGACTTCCGTTGTTTGAAATCACCCCATCAGGATCTTCTTTGTCCAGGGAGACGAGGTTACTAAAATATTTTTGTCTCTTGACAGATTTAGCGATGCAATTGAATCAAGGGAAATTTGAGTATAATGGATCGTGCGGGTAAGTAATATGATTTAAACTGTTGTCACCTTGCTTCAGAACTCCACACTACAGCTATAATGAATACATGTCACTTTTAATTAGGGGCTGCTGAATTTAAGCTGGGTCTGAGAGATAGGGTGGAAATAAATGGAATCCCTAGGTAGCTAATATTCGCAAATACACATTCTTCACGTACCTGAGTTTTACTAAACAGAATTTTTTTTTTTTTTGGACCACAAGTTAAGCAGTTCATCATACACTAGAGTTTAATGTTCTCACCTTAAATTCAACAGTAGAGCTTTTTATAGCTGGGAGAGATAGAGATCCTGGATCATTTGAACATTAGCTGAAGAAAAAGACACCAAAATATGTGTACATATTTTACCCAGGACAAATTTTCTAGGAATGAAGTTAAACGTGGGAATGAAGTTAACTTAGTATATAATGAAGTTACAGGTGGCAATATGAATTTAATTCAGCCGGGAATAAAGCTTTGCCCTCTCTTCTTTCTTTTGCATGTCTTGGAAATAGCAATTACCAAAGAATGATGCTAGGGATGTTGTTCTAGCTTACCTAAATAACACTCCCTGAAATCTGTGAACCAAGTAGTGAATTGTTGCTGCTGTTGTAACTGCTGTCTAGTTGACTCTGACTCATGGTGACCTTATGTACAACAGAATGAAATATTGCCTGATCCACCGTCACCCTCATGATCAGTAGCATGTTGGAGCCCATTGTTTCAGCTCTTGTGCCAATCCATGTCACTGAGGATTGCCCTTGTCCTCTCTGGCCCTCTCCTTCACCAAGAGTAATGTCCATCTCTAGCTATTGATCCTTCCTGATGACATGTCCAAAACAAGCAAGTGGGACAGGGATTTGCTATGGTACATAATGTTTGCACTGGCTAATTTTTGGATATAGATTGCCAAGCCTTCCTTCTTACTCTGTCTTAGTCTGGAAGCTCCACTGAAATGTGTCTACCATGCTAGTATTTGAAATGCCAGTGGCACAGCTTCCAGCATCACAGCAACACACAAGCCACCACAGTACGACAAACTTGGCAGACAGGGGATGTAAGTAATGAATTAGGAAATATTAATATCACTGAAATGCTAAAAGATTAAATGGAAATCGGGAGTTAAAATTATGTAGAGATGAAAAAAAAAAAAAACCTCTGGCCATTTTTCCCCTGTACACCTGTCCACAAGCACCACTATAGGTGAATAATCTCTAGACCACTACCCGGAAGTCTTGGCACTAATCCATGGAATACCACCCCATCCCACAATGTCGCTGTCAGGAAGTCCTTCGTGGTGACTACCCTGGTTGGATATCAAATTTTTACTACAAAAAATAGTCAGTCAAGGCACAATTTTTCAGGGGTTGTGGGTTAGGAATAGTTCTTCAAAGTGAAAACCCCCCACCTCTGCCTGTAGGCCCTGCCCACATTCCCCCACACCTGGATAACAGCCCTGGTGCCCAAGTCTCCCTCCACAGAGCTGGAGCATCACTACACTGTCCTCTGCTGGGGGCTTTGAATGAAAAAAAAATGTAGTTAGAAACAAAAGGACCAAATAAACATTTCAGAGATCTTTAAAAACTATTTTGGCTACACTAGTCAGAATAGCCAGATACCGGTACGACAGACACATTGACCGATGGAACAATATTTAGAACCCAAAAGTAAATCTATCCACCTGTGGCCACCTGATCTTCGACAAAGGCTCAAAGGCCATCAAATGGGGAAAAGACAGTCTTTTCAACAAATCGTGCTGGCAAAACTGGATGTCCATCTGCAAAAAAATGAAACAGAACCCATACCTCACACCATACACAAAAACTAATTCAAAATGAATCAAAGACCTAAATATAAAAACAAAAACACTAAAGATCATAGAAGAAAAAATAGGGTCAACACTAGAGGCCCTAATACATGGCATAAACGGGATACAAACCATAACAATACACAAACACCAGAAGATAAGCTAGATAACTGGTATCTTCTAAAATTAAAACACACTCATCAAAAGACTTCACCAAAAGAATAAAAAGAGAACGTACAGACCGGGCCATGGCAAATCCAACAAAGGTCTAATCTCTAAAATTTACGGGAAAACTTAACACCTCTACAACAAAAAAACAAATAATCCAATTAAAAAATGGACAAAGGATATGAACAGACACGTCATCAAGGAGGACATTCAGGCAGGTAACAGACGTGAGGAAATGCTCACAATCACTACTCATTAGCAAAATGCAAATCAAAACCTCAGTGAGATACCATCTCACCCAAAATTACGGGCACAAATCAAAAAAAAACAGAAAATAACAAATGTTGGAGAGGCTGTGGGGAGATTGAAACTTTCATGCAATGCTGGTAGAAATGCAAAATGGTACAAAATTTTGGAAAACAATACGATGCTTCCTTGAAAAGCTAGAAGTAGTAATACCATATGATCTAGCAATCTTACTCCTAGGAATATATCCTAGAGAAATAAGAGCCATCACACAAATAGGCATATGCACACACATGTTCACTGCGGCATCATTCACAATAGCAAAAAGATGGAAACAACCTAAGAGCCCATCAACAGATGAATGGATAAACAAACTATGCTACATACACACAATGGAATACTATGCAGCGATAAAGAACAATGATGAATCTGTGAAACATCTCACACCAAGGATGAATCCGGAGAGCATTATACTGAGTGAAATTAGTCAATCAGAAAAGGACAAATATTGTGTGAACCCAGTATTATAAAAACTCATGAAAAGGTTTACACACAAAAGGAAGCTATCTTTGATGGTTACAAGGGAGGGGAAGGGTGGGGAGTGGAAAACACTAAATAGACAATAGGTAAGTGATAATTTTGGTGAAGGGCAAGACAGTACACAATACTGGGGAAGCCAGCACAACTTGTACAAAGCAAGGTCATGGAAGCTCCATAAACACATTCAAACTCCCTGAGGGACTGAATTACTGGGCTGAGGGCTGTGGAGACCGTGATCTCTGGAAACATCTAGCTCAACTGGCATAACATAATTTATAAAGAAAATGTTCTATTTTCTACTTTAGTGAGTAGCTTCTGGGGTCTTAAAAGCTTGTGAGCGGCCATCTAAGATAGTCCACCGGTCTCACCCCATCTAGAGCAAGGGAGAATGAAGAAAACCAAAGACACAAGGGAAAGATTAGTCCAAAGGTCTAATGGACCACAACTACCACAGCCGCCACCAGACTTTGTGCAGCACAACTAGATGGTTCCTGACTACCACCACCGACTGCTCTGATAAGGAACACAATAGAGGGTCCTGGACAGAGCTGGAGAAAAAATGTAGAACAAAATTTTAACTCACACACACACACACACAAAGACCAGACTTACTGGCCTGATAGAGACTGGAGAAACCCCGAGAATATGGTCCCCACATACCCTTTTAACTCAGTACTGAAGTCACTCCTGAGACTCAACCTTTAGCCAAAGATTAGATAGGCCCATAAATCAAAATGAGACTCAATGGGGACACCAGCTCCAGTGCAAGGACGAGAAGGCAGGAGGGGGCAGGAAAGCTGGTAATGGGGAACCGAAGGTCAAGAAAGGGAGAACGTTGACATGTTGTGGGGGTGGCAACCAATGTAACAAAACAACATGTGTATTAGTTGTTTAATGAGAGACTAATTGCTCTGTAAGTCTGCATCTAAAATGCAATAAAAAATAAATAAAAACTATTTTGTTATTTAGAGGGCAGTGGCGGTTCAATGGTAGAATTCTTGCCTTCCATGCGGGTTACATGTTGCTATGATGCTGAACAGCCTTCATCAGAGCTTCCAGACTAAGACAGACTAGGAAGAAAGACCTGGTTATCTACATCCAAAAATCACGCAGTGAAAACCCTGTGGATCACAGAGGTCCAATCTCATTGTTCATGGGCTCACCGTGAGCCAGGCGCCAACTTGAAGACAGCTAACAATGGCAATAACACTTAGTTATTTAATGCCAAGTGTTCATAACCAGGAGATTTTGTGCTGGGTAAGTAAACTGATCAGGAGATCCCTGTGGTGTATGTAGCCATGAGCCCATTTGGAAACTGAAGACCTGGTTAAGCCCCAGCTCCTCCACATACTAGCTGCATTGCCTTGGGCAGGTGTGTTAGACTCAGGTGTGCATGATAAAATGAGGACAGTAACACCTACTACACAAGGTTTGTGGTGGCAGCTCAGTAGGGTTGTGATTGGATGTGATAATTCTTAATGAACTCAAAGTTCCATGCACTAGTGATGTTTAAGAAAAGCTTAAGGTTTTGTGGTCGAGCACACACACAGACCTTGCAAGATCACATGAGCACTGTGTTCAAATGAGGCCTTTTAGAAGCCCAGGGAAGTAGCCTTGGCTCTCTTGGTTCACTCAAGGCAGGTCAGACCTGGCAGTGGTTACACCTCCAAACCTTCTGAGTGGCCTACTAATGTTTGAGGAGCTTCCCTCCCTTCTTGCCTCAGCAATCTGAGGACTCAGGCCCTGCCACATTCTAGCAGTTTGGCTTGACATAGGAAGGGGTATTGCTTCTGGGTAAAAGAGGTCCTGACAGAAGTTCTGGGCATTTGGCACATTTTTTCAGAAGTTTCTGTTTTGGGTAGTTAGCATGCTCAACACTGACAGTCATTTTAAAGTATGTTCATAAACAAGGACATTGCTACTTTAGTCTGAATTCTGTACTTTTATGTTTGAGGCAATGTGACCAAAAGCATAAGTCCTACCAAACCAAAAAACACAAACTGCTTGTCCTCTCTTAGACTCTGACTCATGGCATCCACACGTGTGTCAGAGTAGAACTGTGTTCCATAGAGTTTTCAATGGCTGATTTTTCGGAACTAGGTTGCCAGGATTTTCATCAAACCTCCAACCTTTGGGTTAGCAGCCAAGCGCATTAACCACTCAATTCCTACCAGAGACCCTGAAAAATAGATTCTTCAGTGGGGCAGCCCGACTTTAAGAGACATTGACAGTAGTGTCCAAAGTCTTGTGCTTGTTCCCTTTTCCCACACACAACCTGGAGGCAAAGGCAGTCACCCACAGGTTGAAGAAAAGACACCTTCTCAACTTGGTGCTTCATTGCCCCTCAATGATGTAGACACAGGGCTGGCCACAGGCAGGAGCCTCTTTCCATGGAACAGGTCACCTGAGACACTGCCTGGCCCTCACCATGTTGCCCTTGTAGTTCTCCTACCCACCTGCAGGGGCTTTTTTTTTTTTTTAATCGTACTTTAGATGAAGGTTTACAGAACAAACTAGTTTCTCATCAAACAGTACACACATTGTTGTATGACATTGGTTAATAACCCTGGGATCCCTGTTACCAGCTTTCCTGTTCCCACCTGCCTTCCAGTCCCTGCCCCAAGGCTAATGCACCCCTTTAGTCTTGTTTTTTTCCATGGGCCTATTCAATCTTTGGCTGAAGGTTAAACCTTAGGAGCAACCTCATTACTGAGCTGAAAGGGTGTCCAGGGACCATACTCTCAGGGTTTCTCTAGTCTCTGTCAGGCCAGCAAGTCTGGTCTTTCTTTTTGAGTTAGAATTTTGTTCTACGTTTTTCTCCAGCTCTGTTGGGGAACTCTATTGTGATCCCTGTCAGAGCCGTCCGTGGTGGTAATCGACACCATCTAGTTTTACTGGACTCAGTCTGGTGGAGGCTGTGGTAGATGTGGCCCATTAGTCCTTTGGACTAATCTTTCCCTTGTATCTTTAGTTTTCTTCATTCTTCCTTGCTCCCAAAGGAGTGTGACCAGTGGAGTGTCCTAGATGGCCACCCATAGTCTTTTAAGACCCCAGATGCTACTCACCAAAGCAGAATGTAGAACGTTTTCTTTATAAACTCTGTTATACCAGTTGAGCTAGATGTTCCCTGTGCAGGGGCTTCTTAAAAACTTGTTGCGGGATTCCTCTGAGGGCTGTAAAGTGTCCTCTGTGCCTTGTAGGCCTGCGGTAGCAAACAATAGCTGCTTCATATAGGACATCAATGCACAAAGCACAAGAACACCTCCTAAGTCTAGCAACAGTAAGAAAACCTCAGAAACCCGACTGGCAATCCCCCTCTGCTCTGTGGGGTTCCATGTTGGGCAGCACCATTAGGCCCTGTAAGTGATTTTTTATCAGTCAAGAGGCCACTGGTTTATTACTGGCTCATTTTTAAAGATGGAAAAATGGAAGTCATTTCTCTAATTCTTAATGGAACACAATAAAGTAAATTAGTGTCTAAATCTTTTTAGGTTGTCATAAGAACTTGAATGATTGGTATCAAAATAATGTGACTTTTGGGATTCAAAGAGGCATACTTTTTATATAACATCCTTAAATCGGAGTGTTTCTGACAGTCCATGGCATTTTACAATCACCATCGGCAGCCTTTCTGCTTTCTTGGTGGTAAATAAAATAATGGAGCATGTAACTGATGGCATTTGAGGTGTGATGAAATGTCATCTACTTCCTTATGACCCCATTCTCTGATTCTTGGGGCTCCTGTACACCTACCTGGCTGAAGGCCCTTCTCTCTGTCTTTGCTTTTCAAGCCCCTGCAAAGAACAGAGAGATCCTTGAATCCCTCCACTTGCCGTTGACTTCAGCTTTTGCCCATGTCTACCACACAGACCTGGATGCCCGGGATGAGTTAATTTCCTGTACAAAAATACATCAGGCAGAACCAGCTGCATCATTTCCAGGGCCCCTTGCAAAATAAAATGAAGGGATCTTGTTTAGAAATTATTAAGATTTTTCAAAATGCAAGTTGTAAAGCATTCTAGCAAGCACAGAACCCTTCAAAGCTTGGGACTGTCCAGTTCACACACCCATAAAGCCAGGTCTGGCACCAGGCTCTGGCTTCTGCTTCCACATCAATGCTTGGGGCTCCTGGGCCTGCAAAGCCACCAGATAGGATGAGAAACAAAGAAGCTGTGAATGGCAGCTCTGCTGATTCCACGGGCTGCCTGCAGGCCCAGAACAGACACGCCTTTAAAATAAGCTGGCAAGGGGCTGACTGTGGAACAGACCATCAATTGCTCATACACAAGTTCGAACTGAAGCTGAAGAAAATTAAAACAAGTCCACGGGAGCCAAAATATGACCTTGAGTATATCCCACCTGAATTTAGAAACCATCTCAAGAATAGATTTGACACATTGAACACTAATGACTGAAGACCAGACAAGTTGTGGAATGACATCAAGGGCATCATAAATGAAGAAAGTAAAAGGTCATTAAAAAGACAGGAAAGAAAGAAAAGACCAAAATGGATATCAGAAGAGACTCTGAAACTTGCTCTTGAACGTCAAGTAGCTAAAGCCAAAGGAAGAAATGATGAAGTAAAAGAGCTGAACAGAAGATTTCAAAGGGTGGCTTGAGAAGACAGAGTAAAGCATTATAATGAAATGTGCAAAGACCTGGAGTTAGGAAACCAAAAGAGAAGAAAATGCTCAGCATTTCTCAAGTTGAAAGAACGAAAGAAAAATTCAAGCCTCTAGTTGCAATATTGAAGAATTCTATGGGCAAAAAATTGAATGGCGCAGGAAGCATCAAAAGAAGATGTAAGGAATACACAGAGTCACTGTACCAAAAAGAATTGGTTGACATTCAACCGTCTCAGGAGAGGTAGCATATGATCAAGAACTGATGGTACTGAAGGAAGAAGTCCAAGCTGCACTGAAGGCATTGTCAAAAAACAAGGTTCTAGGAATCGACGAATACCAATTGAGATATTTCAATAAACACATGCAGCGTTGGAAGTGCTCATTCGACTATGCCAAGAAATTTGAAAGACAGCTACCTGGCCAACCAACTGGAAGAGACCCATATTTGTGCCCATTCTAAAGAAAGGACAGAATGTGGAAATTATCAAACAATATCATTAATATCAAACTCAAGTAAAACTTTGCTGAAGGTAATTCAAAAATGGTTTCAGTAGTACGTTGACAGGGAACTGCCAGAAATTCAAGCCAGATTTAGAAGAGGACATGGAATGGTGGATATCATTGCTGATGTCAGATGGATCTTGGCTGAAAGCAAGGAATACCAGAAAGATGTTTACCTGTGTTTCATTGACCATGCCAAGGCATCTGACTCTGTGGATCATAACAAATTATGGATATGTGTGGTTTAAAATCAGGAAAGGTGTGTATCAGGGTTGTATCCTTTCACCATACTTATACAGATTGAATAGACTCATACCGATTTTAAGCCATACAGTATTCTCCTGTTCTGTTCAAACAGCTGCCTCTTGGTCTATCTACAGGTTGTGCATGAGCACAATTGAGTGTTCTGGAATTCCCATTCTTCGCAATATTATCCATAATTTGTTATGATGAGTTGGAATTGACTTGACAGCAATGGGTTTTATTTTATTTTATTTTATTTTATTTTATTTTATTTTATTTTATTTTATTTTATTTTATTTTATTTTATTTTATTTTATTTTATTTTATTTTATTTTATTGGTGTTCAAACTGTATGCTGAGCAAATCATCTGAGAAGCTGGACTATATGAAGAAGCATGCAGCATCAGGATTGGAGAAAGACTCATTAACAATTCTGCGATATACAGATGACACAACCTTCCTTGCTGAAAGCAAAGAGGATTTGAAGCACTTATTGATGAAGATCAAAGACTACAGCCTTCAGTATGGATTATACCTCAACATAAAGGAGACAGAAATTCTCACAACTGGACCAATAAGCAACATCATAATAAACGGAGAAAAGACTGAAGTTGTCAGGGATTTCATTTTACTTGGATTTACAATCAACACCCATGGAAGCAGCAGTCAGGAAATCAAAAGACATTGGATTGGGCAAATCTGCTCCAAAAGACTTCTTTAAAGTGTCAAAAGCAAAGATGTCACTTTGAGGACTAAGGTGCACCTGACACATGGCACGGTATTTTCAGTCACTTCATATGCATGTGAAAGCTGGACAATGAATAAGGAAGACCAAAGAAGAATTGATGCATTTGAATTACAGTGTTGGTGAAGAATATCAAATATATCATCAACTGCCAGAAGAACAAACAAATCTGTCTTGGAAGAAGCACAAGCAGAATGCTTCTTAGAAGCAAGGATGGCAAGACTGTCTTACATACTTTGAACATTTTATCAGGAGGAACCAGTCCCTGGAGAAGAACATCATACTTGGTAAAGTAGAGGATCAACGGAAAAGAAGAAGACCCTCAATGAGGTGGATTGACATGGTGGCTGCAACAGTGGGTTCAAACACAGCAACAATTTTGAGGATGGTGCAGAACCTGGCAGTGTTTCCTTCTGCTGTACGTAGGGGTTGCTATGAGTTGGAACCAATTCAATAACACCTAACAGCAACAATGAGTCCTTGATCAAAATATCAGTTGTTCTCCCTCAAAGGTTATTTCTTGATAATTAAATCAAAGTTGAATGTGGGGTTACTTTTTAACAGATTGGTTTTGGTAGCCATGAGTGGTTTTGGTCAAAATCAAAAAATGTGACGTTAAACTTTTCTTTAAGGAAGAGTATCATAACTCAGGATCCCTTTTTAGGTGTGTTTCACGAGATGGTAATAAGTTTGACATCATCCAAAGTTGGAATTAGTGGGGGTTATGCTCCTTTGGATAGTAGGAGATTTAATCTCCTAAATTTTGATTCTTTGCCATCTAAAAGCAGGCCTATCGTTTTGGAAAAAGCACTTCTCTTTTCCTTTAGATCTGCTAAAGGACCTGTTTTAGACAAACTGCTCATATATTAGTGTGGGATTTTTCTAGCTTTAGTTAGAAATCTTTAGTTCAGTGCTTCGAACCCTTTGACTGAAATTCTAGCTCCTAATTTAGAGAGGAGGAAAAGGAAGTATTCAATGTCTCAAATGAATGGGAAGTCTGTAAAAGCATTTAGTAAAAGAGGTTCTTCCTATACTTTTGTCCCACCAGGTACCTTCTCAAACCAGATTTCATGAGGCGGCCCGATCGAACATTTGATCCCTTCTCTGAAACTCCTGTTGATGGGGTTATTGCAGCCACTTGCTCAGTGCAGGTAAGGCCCCTGTGAAATGATGGTGATGTTCTGGTCTTTATTAAACTCAATATGGAAATTCTCTTGTCAACTAACTAGTGGAACTCTCAGATAACTCTTCTTCACAGAGTAGTATAAAAAAATAGATGTAGCTAAAAATGGCACTGGGAAAGTCTTAAGAAATCACACTTAAAATATTTAATGTTATGTGTTGCAAGATCGACGTGTTGCTTAACTTTTACTTGAATTGTCCCCTTTTGTTCTTACACAGAATACGTCCGTTTTTTTCTCTAGTAAATTTATTAGCTATTTTGAATGAAAGACACCAGACAAGAAAAGTACGTAATGTATGATTCCACTTATTATGTACATGTAGAGTTCTAAAAAATGCAATAATGTAAAGTGACAGAAAGTGACTGCCCCTGAGCGGGGATGGTGGGAGGGATGGATTACAAAAGGGCACAAAGACATTTCTGGGGGTGATGGGAATATTTGTCATCTTAATTGTGGTGATGGTTTCACAGATGTGCTCATATGTCGAAACTCATCCAGTTGTACACTCTAAAAAATGTAGTGTATTGTATGTCAATTCTACCTCAACAAAACCAAAAAAAACACAAAAAACCCACTGCCGTTGAGTCAATTCTGACTCATAGTGACCCTATAGAACAGAGTAGGACTGCCCCATAGAGTTTCCAAGGAGCACCTGGTGGGTTTGAACTACTCTTTGGTTAGCACTTAACCACTACGCCACCAGGGTATACCACAACAAAGCTGTTTTAAAATTATTAACTATTAGATAATGTGAAAAATTATAAATAAATGGTTATAGTCATTTGGTAACTAAAAGAAAAACAGTCTCTCCATAGCTTTATAATAAATAGAGTTTAACACTATGTTGAAACAATATATTAAAATATATCACACTGTCTTAGCTGGCTGGTGTTGATAGAGGAAGGAATAACAGGCAGATTCTAGAATCTTTTTTTTTTTTTCCATGTGTGTCTGTTTTCAAGACTTTTAAAGGAATTTGGTAATAAATATAGGACAACAGAATGTCAGAGCTAGGAAGGGCTCTTAGGGCATATTTTGAATCCATCACTTTATTTCGGTGTGGACACTAAGGTGAGTAAAAATGCTGTGGACTCTGTTTCTTCATTTTGTATAATTAATGTGCATTTTCCTCTTTCTTTTTCTAGAATAGTCCTTGGAGGTAGAATCTCTGCCTAGAACATTTTTTTGCACGCAGTAGTTGCTGAATCATGTTTGATTTAATAAGGCATGAATGCAGTATTTCCATAAAAAAAAAAATAGATAATTAAAATTCCCAAAAATAAAGAGGATTTCATACATCCTTACTGTTTTTGCTGCTGATAGTTACAGAATTTACCTGTCTTGTCCTATTTCTGTGTTGCTACAGGTCATATCAGGTCAATTCTTATCCGATAAGAAAATTGGCACGTATGTAGAAGTGGATATGTACGGGTTGCCCACAGACACTATACGTAAGGAATTCCGCACTCGTATGGTGATGAACAATGGTCTCAATCCAGTTTACAATGAAGAATCATTCGTCTTTCGGAAGGTAGGACATTTTCAGTGAGTCCAACTTGCTCTGATAACTTCAGGGCCACATTTTAGTGCATAGACGCTACACAGTATAGAGACTGAGTTATTCAGCCCACCATGTCTTCTTTCTTTTCCCCGGTCTAATATCTGTAGTTGTCATGAGTTTTTTCTGTTTCACCTTTCCGTTTTTTTTTTTTTTTTAACTTTATTGTGCTTTAGGTGAAAGTTTACAGTGCAAATTATTTTCTCATATGAAAATTTATACACAAATTGTCTTGCAACATTGACTGCAATCCCCGCAATGTGTCCGCACTCTCCCCCGTTCCACCCTGGCTTCCCCATGTCCATTCATCCAGTTTTCCTGTCCCTTCCTGTCTTCTCATCTTTGCTTTTGGGCAGGTGTTGCCCATTTGGTCTCATATACTTGATTGAACTAAGAAGCACGTTCATCACATGTGTTGCTGTTTGTTTTATAGGCCTGTCTAATCTTTGGCTGAAAGGTAGACTTTGGGAGTGGCTTCAGTTCTGAGTGAGCAGGGTGTCCAGGGGCCATAGTCTCAGGAGCTCCTCCAGTTTCTTTTAGACCACTAAGTCTGGTCTTCTTTTATGAATTTGAATTTTGTTCTACATTTTTCTCCCTCTCTATCCGGGATACTCTGTTGTGATTCCTGTCAGAGTGGTTGGTTGTGGTGGCCAGGCACCATCTAGTTCTTCTGGGCTCAGGCTGGTGCAGTCTGTGGTTCATGTGGTCCAGTTGTCCTTTGGTTTTCTTCATTCTCCTTTGCTACGGATGAGATGGGACCACTAGATGTATCTTAGATGGCTGCTTGCCCTTCCTTCTTTTTGATGCACCCCTCCTCCTTGAAATGGCCCACCTTCTACATGGCAATCCTACAACTCCAGGTTTTCAGTCTGCTTAGAATGTGCCCCAGCTGGGGGACACCGTTAGACATTGGAAGGTTCTTCCCTACCCTGGCTGCACCTGGTATCTTGTACTCTTCCTTCAGCTTAGCAGGGCAGGGGATATGCTACATTCAAAACTAAGGTGAATAAATGTTATTACACGGGTCAGTTGGCCTGGTGCTGTACCTCCAGAAAGTGTGGCCTTGTTTCTTATTTGTTTTTCCCCCAATACTGTACAGTGTATCCTAAGAGCAATCAAAATTATCTTCTGTAATATTCAGTGTTTAATCTCTTAATCATTATTCCCCTTTGTTTCTCTTTTGTCTACTGAAGTTTCAGCAAAAAACCCATGTGTTGATGGTGCTGTCTTCAAGAATATCTGCTTGTCTCTCTTGCTTGTTCAGTTGTCCCGACCAAAATGATGACTTGCTGCTTCTTTGGGCACAGGCTTTCCAGGTGATTCTGTTCCATGTGCATGTCATGCAACACAGATAAACAGCTTCCAGTCTTAACAAAATAGGGATTATCTGCTTCAGAACAGAGTAACTGGCTTCCAGAAACCAGATTATGGGAGACCATTGTAGGTTAGATGACCCAGCCAGTTTAAAATTTAGGTTCACCCTGTGATGTGACCATCATTATCCAGGTAACCTCCCATCATTGCCTTCTCTACCCCACAGGGTGTGGTGTAAATTGCATATCCAGCTGTGATTTATCTCTTTTTCTTCCCTGGGTTTTCCAACTTGTGATAGTTGGATCTGTTTCCAGGATGGGTAGTGTTCTCCAGCGTAATGAATAACCCCTGCATGCATTTGTAGAGATGCAGAAAGTTGGCTGTAGGCATTCTTCGTTTTTAATGAATAAAGAAAGGCCTGAAATATCAAACTTGTTTTCTATACTATTACTGGCCCCAGAAATAAGATGCCAAATCTGGATCCTTCACTGTTGCCTGTCATTGCCATCAGGGGCTTTAACTGTGTTTCTCTTCTTGTCGTTGTTATTGTTGTATGCACTAATCTCATGAATGGCAAGGCCCTCTACTACATGATGAGGTACGGACTGAGTGGATGTGGCGGACTTTTAGCTTGATTTCTCCTCTTCATCTTTATGAAGCTGGAATTAAATTATAACCTCTAGGTGTGAATAGGCAACAAATCCATTATCTAGTTTTGAGCATAGTCCTCAAATCAGCAAGATGTCCTGGTTGCTTTTAGCCAGTAAAAAGGCATTCCAGATTAAGGAACATTACATTTACTCTTGTCATGTTCCTATTTTATGTATTCTGCCATCTGATGCCAGACTTTATTTCCACTTATTCAGTTTGGGGATGGCAGGAGTAGATGTCTTGGGGTCATAATGTGTTAATGTTTTTCGCTGCCCCATCTTACTGTATTTATATCCCAAAATATGTTTAAAACTGAGGAATGCAAGAAGCAAGGAGATTCCAAATTTATATATAAATTGTCTTTTATACATGATGCTCTTTAAAAAAAAAAAAAAAAATTCTTTCCCTGTTCTTAAAAATAGACAGAGTTAGATCACAGAAGCAGCACAGGTAGTAGACAGATCTCAGGATTAGCTGGGACCTGATTCCCAGGCCCAGCTCTGTCACTGACCACCTGTGAGATTAGGAAAATCACTGCCTTTCTCAGGATCGCCATTTCCTCACCCATGACATGGGTATAAGTGTAGGGAGAAAGGACAAGGGTTGGATTTGTAATCTTTAACATCTAATCCTTCTAAAACTTTGATGAGATGACTTCCAGGAAACCTATTTCAGTTGCCTGTTTCTCTGATTCAGACCCTGTAGCTTATACAGTATACTCTAGGACTGAAAATTGATCATGGGTTTATTTTTACCATAAAAGAGTATTTAAGAGCAATATTGGTATGCTTCTGATGAAGCAGCACTTAAGCTCTCGGCTGCTAACCAAAAGTCTGGTGGTTGGAATCCTCCCAGTGGCTCCTTAGAAGAATGACCTGGCAATCTGCTTCCATAAAGATTATAGCCAAGAAAACCCTATGGGACAGTTCTACTCCGGCACATGGAGTCACTATGAGTCAGAATGGACTCGTCAGCACCCAACAACAGCATGGGTATGGTTCAGATTCCTAGAGTTGTGGTTCTTGGGAACAGCACTATAAAAACTGGTGAATTTGTACATCAAAAGTCTTTATCAACAAAGTAAAAAGACAGCCTACAGATTGGGAGAAGATTTTTAGGAACCATATATCTGATTAGGACCTTATATCCAACATATACATAAAACTTCTACCACTTAATAACAGAAATATAAACAACTCAATCAAACAATGGGCAAAGGACTTGAATAAATAATTCACCAAAGAGGATATTCAGGTGCCCAACAAGCACGTGAAAAGATGCTCAATACCGATAGCTATTAGGGAGATGCAAATCAAAACCACAATGAGCTGTCATCCCACCCCCATTAGAATGGCAATGATCCAAAAAAACAAAAACAACAAGTGTTGCAACCTTGTGGCAAAACCGGAACCCTCGTCTATTTCTGGTGAGAATGTAAAATGGTACAGCCATGTGGAGAAAAGATTGGCAATTCCTCAAAATGTTGAACATAGAACTACCACATGACTCAGAAGCTCCACTCTCAGGTATATACATCCAAGAGACTTGAAAGCAGCAACACAAACAGATGTATGTATACCAGTGTTCGTTGCAGCTCTATTCACAATAGCCAAAAGGTGGAAATAACCAAAATGTCCATCAACAGAGGAATGGATAAACAAAATATGGTATATACACACAGTGGAATATTATGCAGCTGTAAAGAGAAATGAAGTTCTGATGTATGCTGCAACATGGATGAACCTTGACAACGTCATGCTGAGCAAAATAATCCAGTCACAAGAGGATAAATACGGTGTGATCTCACTTATATGAAATAAGCAAATGTATCAAAACCAAAGATTATTAATGGCTTTTATCAGGGGTGCAAAAGAGAGGGGAAAGAAAGGGGCAGTTTTTATTTGGGGGGCATTAAGTTTATGTTAAAGTACTGAAATATTTTGGAAAAGGATCATAATAATGGTGGCACAACATGAAAAATGTAATCAGTGTCTTTGACTTGTAAATGCGAATGTGCTGGCAGGTGTTTTGGTGTTTATATTTTCTCCACAATAAATTAAAAAAAAAAAAAAATCCATGAAAAGCCCTGTTCTTTTTTCGCAGGTGATCCTTCCAGACCTGGCTGTCTTGAGAATAGCAGTGTACGATGACAACAGTAAGCTGATTGGCCAGAGGATCCTCCCACTGGATGGTCTCCAAGCAGGCTATAGGCACATTTCCCTTCGAAATGAAGGAAACAAACCATTGTCACTGCCAACCATTTTTTGCAATATTGTGCTTAAAACATACGTGCCTGATGGATTTGGAGGTAAGCTAAATATTTGAGTGCGGAATATAATAAGGTCCTCAATTACAAAATTATAAAACATTTCTTCCTTGCTTAAAAAAATAATTATAGTACTCGCTTCGGCAGCACATATACTAAAATTGAAACAATACAGAGAAGATTAGCATGGCTCCTGAGCAAGGGTAACACGCAAATTTGTGAAGTGGTCCATGTTTTTATAGACACGTCCAAACTCCTTGAGGGACCGAATTACTGGGCTGAGGGCTGTGGGGACCATGATCTCGGGGAACATCTAGCTCAATCAACATGACATAGTTTATAAAGAAAATGCTCTCCGTTCTATTTGGTGAGTAGCTCTGGGGTATTAAAAGCCTGCGAGTGCCCGTCTAAGATACTCCTCACCCCTTCAGGCAAGGGAGAATGAAGAAAACTAAAGATACAATGGAAAGATTAGTCCAAAGGACTAATGGCCCACAACTACCACAGCCTCCACCAGACTGAGTCCAGTACAACTAGATGGTACCTGGCTACCACCACTGACTGCTCTGACAGGGATCACAATAGAGGGTCCTGGACAGAGCTGGAGAAGAATGTAGAACAAATTCTAACTCACCAAACTTATGGCCTGAAAGAGACTGGAGAAACCCCGAGAGCATGGCCTCCGGACACCCTTTCAGCTCACTAATGAAGTCCTTCCTGAGGTTCACCCTTTAGCCAAAGACTAGACAGGCCCATAAAACAAAACAAGACTAAAGGGACACACCAACCCAGGAGCAGAGACTAGAAGGCAGGAGGGGACAGGAAAGCTGGTAATAGGGAACCCGAGTTCGAGAAGGGGGAGTGTTGACATATCATGGGTTTGTTAAGCAATGTTTACTTTCTTTTTTTTCTTGTACTTTAGTTTTTTTTTTTTTTTTTTAGTTGAAGGTTTACAGAACAAACTAGCCTCTCATTAAACAGTTAGTACACATATTGTTTTATGACATTGGTTAACAACCCAAAAAAAATTGCCTTGATGGATATTGGTCTATAACACAACCATATATATTTTAGCATAAAGTTGCCATAGTACATGAAAAACAATAACAGGATTTTGATTAGCATTGCTTTGATTTTCTACTTTGTGAGCATTGGCATTAAGACCTTTAGGTATATGAACATGTTATAGTTCTCATTTATGTCTCATTTTATGAGATTCAATAAATCTTTTATTATTTTAATCTAAAGGTCTTACCTATGTTTATTAGATTTAGTCATAGCCACGTTATTGTTTGTGCTACTGTTGTAAATGGTAACACTTTTAAAATCACATTTCCTAATGGTTTGTTCTTGATATAAAGTGATGTAATTATTTTGTATATATTGATCTTATATCTAGCAACTTTATTGAACAAAATATTATTAATTATAATTATTTTATAATTTTTTTAAATTTTCTTTATGGCTAACCTGTGAGTAAATGATGTTTTGGATAATTCTTTAAAAAAAAAATAACAATAATAAATTTTGGTTCTGACAAATGCTACCAACACTTGTAACCTTGAAAGGATGAAGGATGTATAGTAACCTCAGTTTTCATAGTAAGAAATTAAAAGGCAAGGCTAGATTATCTTTTTTTTTTTTTACAGGAATAAATGGGAGTTCATTATCTTGAAATTATCTTTTTTGCATTACCTTTTTATTGTAAAAATATATATAACACAACATTTGTCAATTCAGTGTTTTTCACACGTTTAGTGACGCCAATTCCATTTAATCATGTTGTACAACCATCACCAATATTTATTGCCAAATTTTCATCCCCGTAAACAGAAACTCAATGCTTCCTAAACAATGACTCCCCTTTTCCCCCCTCCTCCTGCCCCTGGTAACCTGTATGCAGTTGCTTATTCTAGCTATTTAATGTAAGTGAGATCACACGTATTTGTTCTTCTGTGATTGACTTAATTCACTCAGCATAATGTTTTCAAGGTTCATCTATGAGGTAGCATGTATCAGGACTTCATTTTTCTTTATGGCTGAGTAATATTCCATTGTATGTCTTTATCACAAGGCTAGATTATCTTTAAGGTCCTTCCTTATTTTAAAATCAATCAATTCAGGGACCAAATTACAGGGCTCAGGGCTGTGGGGACCATGGTCCTGGGGTACATCTAGCTCAATTGGCAAAACACAGTCTATAGTCTATAAAGAAAATGTTCTAAATCCAACTGTAATGAGTAGCGATTGGGGTCTTAAAAGCCTGTGAGCAGCCATCTAAGATATATCTACTGGTCCCATCCCAGCTGGAGCAAATGAGAATGAAGAAAACCAAAAACACAAGAGAAAGATTAGTCCAAAGGACTAATGGACCACAACTACCACAACCTCCACCATACTGATCCCAGAACAACTAGATGGTGCCCAGTTACCACCATCTACTGCTCTGGCAGGGATCACAAATAGAGGGTCCCGAACTGAGTGAGAGAAAAATGTAGAACAAAATTCAAATTTACAACAACAAAAAAAAACTACCAAACTTGCTGGTCTGTCAGGCTAGAGAAACCCTGTGAGTATGGCCACTGGACACTCTTTTAACTCAGTACTGAAGTCACTGAGGTTCACCCTTCAGCCAAAGATTGGACAGGTCTATAGGGCCAAGAATAACAAATGTGAGGGACGTGATTCATAGTTCAATCGTATATGCGAGACTAATGGACACACCAAAAGCAAAGACGAGAAGGCAAAAAGGGACAGGAAAACTGGATGAATGGAAACAGGGAACCTGGGGTGAAGGGGAAAGTGTTGACACATTGCGGGCTTGGCAACCAATGTCACAAAATGATATGTGTATTAACTGTTTAATGAGAAGCTAACTTGTTCTGTAAACTTTCAACTAAATCACAATTAAAAAAAATCAATCCTCATTATTCATGGATTCTGTATTTGCACATATGCCTACTTGCTCGAATTTATTTATGACTTCCAAATCAATACTCTTGGCTCTTTTACATCCTTAGTGGATATGCACAGACATGCACAAAGCACTCTTTTTCAGGTGAGGTCCAACTAGGTGGCACTCTGCCCTCTTGTGGTAGCTTTCATACTTTAAACAAATGTCCTCTTCACAGTCTGTTTAGAGCCATGTTTTTCATATTTTTGTGCTTTTTGTTGGTAATTGTGCTGTTTAAAATGGGCTTAAAGCATTGCGCTGACGTCTTTGTCTAGTGTTCCTAAGCACAAAAGACTGTGATAAAATTATGTGAGAAAACACATGTGTTAGATAACCAAAACCAAACCCAGTGCCATCGAGTCGGTTCCGACTCATAGTGACCCTATAGGACAGAGTAGAACTGCCCCATAGAGTCTCCAAGCAGCACCTGGTGGATTTGAACTGCTGACCCCTTGGTTAGCAGCTGTAGCACTTAACTACTGCACCACCAGGGTTTCCGTGTGTTAGATAAGCTTCATTCAAATATGAATTTTAATGCTATTGGCCATGCATTCAATCTTAATGAATCAACAATATATATTAAATAAGGTGTCTTTAAACAGAAACACCCAAAGTTATGTATTGATCAGTCAATGAAAATGTTGTGACCAGAGACTTGCAGGTCAGCGGTTAAGTTCACTAATTCAGTATGTGCAAAAACTTCTTAGGACATAACTGCCGAAAATTGAAGAAAGTACTACAATTTTTTGTTGTTTATCGACTTCTAGAAATATGTTTTGTGAAGTATATGTTTACACCAGTAGTCAAAGATGAAAAAAGACATTAATAATGTGGAACCATAGATCTCTTATCAGTTGGCCTCACTAAAATATTTAAATTGAACTCAGTTATCAACAGCCCTGGGTATTCTTCCAAATCCATGACAGAGTTCAATTTCATTAAGTTTCTGGCTTAACTAAGATAATCTACAGGAGGAATCAAAACCTGAACCAAGCCATTGGATTTTTCTTAAACCCAAACATTTTAACTTTTTATAACCCCTAACTAAGCCAAGAACATTAAAAGAAAAAAAAGAACCTCTATATCCTAGAGCCTCTTGAACCATAAGAAAACAGTACGGCATAATGATTGTATCAAATTAACCAAGGTTCCAGTGTTAACTCTCTACTGCCAGCTGGGTGACCTGGGAGAAGTGACATAACTTCTCTCAAGTCCCTCATTTCCTCACCTCTTGAGTGAAAATAGTAATAAACTTCCCTTGTGAAGAGCTCATCCCTGTAGTATGGGATGTGGCTAGGGCTGAAAACTATGTTCACAGGTGTGTGTATCGTAGATATAGATATAATTTTTATATTATACTGGAACACATCATTATTTTCTTTGGGCAGATTTGGGGATTTTGTCGCTTTTTTATTTGTTTTTTACTAATGCACACTTCTCTGGAGAGCAGATTTTCCGCAACTAATCCTCAACTTTAATGACCCAGGTGCAGGTCTAAAAAGTAAGTTAAGCCATAAGGATTTGTCAGTCACAAAATCCATTGTAAAGACGCTTCTATCTCTTGGTTCTCATGAAAAAGGAAGCATATTAGAAGCTGCAACATAAAAAAAAAAAAACAGTAACAGAATTAAGAGTGAATAACAGAGGCTGGGGAGGAGTGCTATGGGGCTGGACAAATGTATAAAAGGAGACAGGAGGCCTGTAGCATGTATTTGTGTGTGTGTGTGAAGGCCTGGAGCCCTGTGGCAAGCCCCAGAAAGCTGCCTGCATTGCAGCACAGTGATGGCCAGGAGGGATGATCGAATGAGTTAAATTGCCTCCCATATACTTGCGTTTAGAAAGCAGGGAGTGTATGATACATACAGAATACATTTTATAAGTGGTTCTATAAACAAACATTTTAACATTTTGCCTCTACATGGGGTAAATTTCAAATGAAATTCTTTATAATTCATTCCGGGAAAATGGGCCATTTGAGTAGAAAAGGAAAAGGAAAATAGTTTGTTGAGCTCCTACTTTGAGATTGTCTGTTTTTCTGCGCCCTGATTAGATGCTGTTTCGTTAAGAACACTGACTGGAGCCCAGTGGCTTATTATCTCTTTGACCTTGCATGAGTTATGCTTAACGTTTCCATGTTTAGTGTTCTTATCTACAGCACAGAGAACAGCAGTCCCCACCTCATTCATGGGAATTAAATGAGTTCTTGAAACAGTGCCTGAACATGGCAGTTTCTCCATTAATATTACCAGTGTTTTTAGAAAGTGCCTCAGTAAATTATTTCATCAGGAAATGTTCTGGTTAAGATGGCCTTGTCAATGCATACACCATAACAACCCCTGACAACAAAGACTTGCGAAACTAAGTAAAGCAGACACAAATAACAACTACAGATCCCAGAACATCAAATGGAGGGTTGAAGAAACAGACTGAGCACTGACTGGAAGGAAAAACAGAGTGAGACCAGTGGAAAAACAGATTTGCGGATCGACCGTGCCCTGCCTGCTGGTGTGACACAGCGTGACCATTTGGGGACAAGAGGATTTCCATCCAAGAAGCTCAATGAACTCTATACAGGATAGACTACAAAAGAAATTCACCAAGACATATTGTAATCAAACTTTCTAGAACCAAAGACAAAGAATTTTGAGAACAGCTCCAGAAAAGTGAAATATCACCTACGCAGTGGCTTCAATAAGACCAGGTGCTGATTTCTCATCAGAAACCATGCAGGCAAGAAGGCAAAGGGATGTCATATACAAAGCCCTAAAAGAAAATAATTGCCAACCAAGAATCATATATCCATCAAAACCATCTTTCAAAAATGAGAGTGAAATTAGGACATTAGGAATGTTGTAGTTATAGAATTTCCATATGGCGAGAAAGTCAAGTTGATCTCAAGATATAACGGACTATCTTAAATTTAGGATGATAAATATAAACTTCAGAATAATAACAAAAAAGTAATAAATCTACTCACCAAAACAAAGAAGAAAATCAAAAAGACTCAGTAAACACAAAAATAACAATAATGAATGAAAAGAAAAGAAAATCCATATGCAAAAGAACTCATCTCAGAAAATAAAGAACAAAGAGACTGTTAATACCACAACAAAATGGCAGCAGTAAATCCATACCCATCGATAATCAAACTGAATGTAAGTGGATTAAATGACCAGTCAAGAGACCGAGAATGACAGAATGGATTTTTAAAAAGACCTATCGATATGTTGTCTATAAGAGATAATGTTGTCTATAAGAGATACACCTTAGACACAAAGACATAAACAGGTTAAAAATCAAAGGATGAAAAAAATGAAATAGAATTGAGAATCCAGAAGTAAATCCACCCATCTGTGGGCAACTGATTTTCAACAAGGGGTCAAAGTCCATTCAATGAGGAAGAAACAGTCTCTTTAACAAATGGTGCTGTCATAACTGGATATCCATTTGCAGAAAAATGAAACAGGATCCATACCTCACACCATACACAGAAACTAACTCAAAATGAATCAAAGACCTGAGTGTTAAAGCTAAAACTGTAAAGTTCCTAGAAGATAATATAGGGACAAAACTATGGTACCTAAATTTCTTTAGAAATAGATTATCAAACACAGCTACAAATGCATGAACAACAGAAGACAAATTAGATAACTGGGGCTGCCTAAAAATGAAGTACTTATACTCATCAAAAAACTTTATCAAAAGGGTAAAAAGAGAACATTCAGATTGGGAAAAAACTTTGGAAATGGTACACTGCTAAGGGTCTAATCTCTAAAACATATGGGAAACTTCAACTCGACAGCAGTTAAAAAATGGGCAAAGGACATGAACAGACACTTCACCCAAGAGGATATTTAAGTGGCCAACAAATACATGAAAAGATGCTCATGACCATTAGCCATCAGAGAGATACCATCTTACCCTACAAAAATGGCACTGATCAAAAAAAAAAAAAAAAAAACAGGAAACAACAAATGATGACAAGGTTGTAGGGGAGACTAGAACCTTACCTACTGCTGGTGGATTCTAAAATGGTGCAACCATTATGGGAAATGTTATGCGGCTTCCTAAAAAACTAGAAATAGAAATATTCTATGATCCAGCAATCTCATTCCTAGAAATATACTCTAGAGATCTAATAGCAGTGACGTGAATAGACCTATGCACACACCTATGTTTAGTGTAGCATTATTCACAATAGCAAAAAGATGGAAACAACCTTTGTGCCCATCAATGGATAAATAAAATGTGGTATATACATACAATGGAATACTACACACCTATAAAGAATAACGATGAGTCTGCAAAACATCTTACAGCATGCATGAATCTGGAGGACATTATACTAAGTGAAATAAATCAAGCACAAAAGGACAAATACTGTATGATCCCACTTTTATAAAAAGACAAAAATAGGTATATATACAGAAACCAACATTCTTTGGTGGTTACCAGGGATGGAAGGGAGAGAGAGAGAGAATCGCTCTCTAGAGAGTAGACACTTGTTAGTTTTTATGATGGGAAACACTGAGTGTCGTTGAAGTAAGCACAACATAACCAAGGTAAATGATGACACTAAGAAATACACGAGAATAAAGGATATTATTGGTAGATGCTATAACATGCATAATTTGGCAACAACAGCAGTAACAACCAAAAAATATGGCTACATTGGTAAATATGTATGCATATATGTGTATACGAAGGTGTATGTGTGTATATATGTGAACACATGTAGGTGTATCTATAGGCATATCTACATACATGTTTTTGTGTGCTATACATGTGTTTATACATATATTTAGATATATAATAAAGCACATAGAGGGGCATAGTCATGGATACCTCCTAGAGATAACCAAATACCTCACAGGATTGGTTTACTAGGTTTGAAGGCTTAGGACCATAGTCTTGTGGGACATTTCAGTCAATTGATACAACATAGTCTGTAAAGTTTATGTTCTACATCCTGGTTTGGTAAGTAGTGTCTAGAGTCTTAAAAGCTTTTGGATAGCCATCTAAGATACAGCTCTTGGTCTCTACTCATCTGTAGCAAAAGAGAAAGAAGGAAACCAAAGGCTCAAAGAAGAAACTAGTTTACAGGACCAACTGCCTACACGAACTACTACCTCACCTATCCAGAGACCAGAAGAACTAGATGGTGCCCGGCTACCACTACCTACCATTCTAACAAGGGCCACGATAGGTGGTCCTCGATAGAAGGGAAGAAAATTGTAGAACAAAACTCAAGTTGTTAAAAAAAGGCCCGACTTACTGGACTAGCAGAGACTAGGGGAACCCCCAAGACTATCGCCCTGAGGTACCCTTTAAACTTTGAACAAAAACTACTCCCAGAGGTCACCTTTCAGCTAAGTAACCGATTGGCTCATAAACAGTATCGTGCATGAATACTGTGCTCCTTTTATTTAAAAAAAAGAAAAAATCATATATGTGAGACCAGCTGGTCAACATTTACCCTAAAGCAGAGATGAGAAAGTCAGGGGGTGGGCAGGGAAGCAAGAATAATGAAACCATCAGAACAGTAATAATGAGAATCTTAACACGATGTGGAGAATGTAACCAATGTCACTGAAAAAAATAGCTATTGTTAAATGGGAACCTAATTCGCTGTGTAAACTTTCACCAAAAACTCAATAAAATATTTTTTAAAAATCATTTTGTCATAAGCAATTCATCATCCTAAGAAAAATCTCTTAATTCTCTGCCTACTGAGAAGTTCCAGAATTCCAACGTGTAAGTAATGTCATTGGGATTGTCTTTATGTACCAACAATTTTATGTTCTGTGAATTTTTTATAATTTATTTTTTGTTGTTGTTGAGAGTATACACAGCAGAACATATACCAATTTAATGATTTCTATACGTGCAATTCAGTGACATTGGTTACATTCTTTGAGTTGCACAAACATTCTGACTCTCCTTTTCTGAACTGTCTCTCCCCCATTAACATGAACTCAGCCCTCAGTTTTCTATCTAATCTTTGGAGTTGCTGTTGTTAATTTGAACCTGTATAGATAGTTCTTAAAAGAACACAATGCTTAGGGCAAACATTCTTTATTAGGTAAGGTAAACTGTTATTTAGTTTTAAGAAGACATCAGGGGATATATTCGGTTTAAGATTTAAAGATTATCTCAGGACAATAGGGGGTTTATCTAGCCTTAATAGCTCCAGAAATTTTGAATTTCATGAGAATTTGAAATTCTGTTCTACATTTTATCCCTTTTGATTGGGACTTTCCTATAAAATCTTTGATCAAAATGTTCAGTAATGATAGCCAGACACCATCCAGTTCTTGATTTTAAAACACACAGCTACAGTAATCAAAACAAGCTGGTACTGGTATAATAATACACATAGACCAATGAAACAGAACTGAGAGTCTATAAATTCTGTGGTCCACTGATTTTTGACAAGGGTTCTAAGTCCATTCGATGGGAATAGATGAGTCTCTTCAATAAATGATGTTGGGAGAATTGGATCTCCACATGTAGATAAATGAAACAGGATCCATGCCATACACAACAATAAATCCAAAATGGATTAAGGGCCTGCATGTAAAAACTAAAACCATAAAATTCTGAGAAGACAATGCAGGGGCAATACCATCAGGCCTAGCTTTTTAGATTATGAATCTGATAACCAAAATATATATTAAAATTCAACAACTTAATAACAAAAAACCCAATCAAAAAATGGGCAAAGGACTTGAATAGACATCTCATCAAAGAGGACATTCAAGTGGCCGCCAAACACATGAAAAGATGCCCAGGGTCATTAGCCATCAGAAAAATGCAAATCAAAAAAACAATGAGATACCATTTCACTCTGACTAGGATGGCTAAAATAAAAATAAAAAAAACAGAAAATAATAAATGTTGACATGGATGTAGGAGAATTGGAACCCTTGTCCATTGCCGATGGGAATGCAAAATGGTACAGCCGTTGTGGAGAACAAAGTGATGATTCCTTAAAAAACTAAGAACTACCATTAAAAAAAAAAATTACCATTGAGTCGATTCTGACTCATAATGACCCAATAGGACAGAGTAGAACTTCCCCCTAGGGTTTCCAAGGAACAGTTGGTGGATTCAAACTGGTGACCTTTTGGTTAGCAGCTGAGCTGTTAACCAGCTGCGCAACCAGAGCTCCAGAACTACCAATTCATAGAACAAGTCCCTTGGGTATACTCCTAGCAGTGGAATTGCTGGGTCATATGGGTCAGACCATACGACCCAGCAATTCCACTGCTAGGAGTATACTGAAGGGACTTGCTCTATGAATTTTTTAAATGTATTTAAATCTCAGTAGTGTTAGGTGAGTAGCATCATTTTTACAAAAAAAAGAAATATGTTCCAAAGGCTTTTTTAAGTTAAGACTGTTCTTAAATAGGGTTTGGGCATCAACAGAAGCTTCTGAACTCAAACTATCCACCTTTTTGGTTAGCAGCCAAGCTCTTAACCACTGTGCCACCAGGGCTTCCAGAAGCTTCCAGTCACCTACTTATTGGGTTCTGTGCTATGAGGTCAATATATGATCATGAATCCCTAATGATGGTACTTTCACAGTTGTCTGTAACTAACCTTACCTTTTTCCATGTGGTACCCTCTAGAGGCCCTCAACTCTGGGCCACTGTGGTTCCCTCCCACATGAGATACATTTAGAGCCATTTTTTTCCATCCTGATCCTCTTGCACTCATATAGTTCTTGTGAGCTGCTGTTTAATCATTCCCTGGCTCATGGTGACCCCATGCACAGCAGGATAACACTGTTGTGATCCATAGGGTTTTCACTGACTGATTTTTAGAAGTAGATTACCAGGCCTTTCTCCCTAGTCTTGCATAGTCTGGAAACTCCACTAAAACCTGTTCAGCATAATAGCAACACACAAGCCTCCACTTGAGGTGCATTGGTGGGGAATCGAACCTGGATTTCCCACATGGAAGTCAAGAATTCTCCCACTGAACAACCACTACCCTCTTCTACTCATACTAGTTCTCTTTTTCGTTCTTGCCCCTCAGCCGACAGAGGCAGGGGATTTTAGTCCAACTGCTCTCCTTTCCATCACTACAATATAATAACTCCTAAAACAAACAAACAAAAAAAGTCATTGTCGAGTCAATTCTGACTCATAGCAACCCTATAAGACAAATAAAACTGTCCCCAGAGGGTTTCCAAGGAGTGGCTGGTGGATTTGAACTTCTGGTTTGCAGCCAAGCTCTCAACCACTGTGCCACCAGGGCTCCATAATAACTCCCAGGACACACAAATAATAGAGCAAAGATGGCCATGGTGTACTTCTGAACTCTTCAAAGAGAGTTCTGTTTCTCCAGCTGCCTAGATGTAAAATAACCTTCAATGAAGAATAGAGTTGAAGTCTCTTAGCTACCAGAAACTAAACTTTAATGTAAAAATATAGTAACATTAGGAAAGATGACTAGGAATGCATTGAGAAGACTTGGTTTAATGTTTTCAATGTCATTTTGCTAGTGCCCAAAAAGAGAAAAACAGCCCTCTCTTTTACTCCCACACTGGTACACAAAATAGGAGTAGTACGTTGGGTGCTAAGACACGTTCTTCCTTAGTCAAATTCAGTGAGACTGGGAGTACTGGGCTGTCTTTGCTGTTCTGTCTGTAGTCACAAACACCACTGATGATAGCATTACCCATCACAGCTTTATCCCTGTGAGCCACTGCTGTTGCTGACTGGAAATAGTCCAGGTCTAATGACAATTTAACGAGAGTCAGTATTTCTTTTTCCCCACCTACTGTTGCTTTTGACGAGTTTTATCATTTGTATTTTTTATTGATACTGAATGTTAGCAAAGTAAACAAATAAGGGGGTTGATGCCATGCTTCCAAAATATATGATACCTAAGCATTACGTTTAAATGTCATTCTGTATTGCGTGTCTTGAGCTTCTCATCGCTTTGTTCCTTGAGCAGAGCTCATGACTGCTTCTTACCTGTAAATAGGTCTTCTCTTCTACAACTAGGCTGTTTTATGTAGACAGAGATACAGTGACCATTTGTTTGTTTAGCCATTTCATCTTTCCACCTCCCCTAGGATTTAAGATGCATCACAGGGCTGCCTGGTACACTCTGCCCAGCATCTCCCCCTACAAAGATGGTTGGAGTCCCTGGGTGGTGCAAAAGGTCGATACACTCAACTTCTAAATGAAAGGTTGGAAGTTTGAGCCCACTCAGAGGCACCTCGGAAGAAAAGCATGGTGATCTACTTATGAAAAATCAGCCATTGAAAACCCTATGGAGCACAGTTCTACTCTGACGCTCATGGGGTGGCCATGAGTTGGGTCGACTTGACAGCAACTGGTACAAAGATAGTTGGCTGTTTCTTATATCAGAGATTTCCAGAGGAGGATCATCTTTGATTAAGATGCCATTCCTTGGTTTAATCTCAGTACTTCCTGACACAGTATGAAGTTGTTTGTGTTGTCCTATGCTTTACGGATGTTAAAATGCCCTCTCTCTTAAATACTTGTTAGGAAAGTGATTTGCATAATAGTAGTGATATCCACTTTTATGGCCTCTTTTGAACTACAAAAAATATTCCTCCAAGAAACAAATCTCCAGAGGGGAAGGGCAAGATGGATCATGGTGGAATATATTGAGAATTACTAGGCTGTGAGATGCAGGAAACAATTTGGCCTTTGTTCCTGTTTCCTGAGAGTTGAACCACACCTGATGCTAATGAGTTGGGGGCTGGCCAGTCTAGAAAATACTCACACGGTGACCTGATGTTTATTATCCTCAGGAGGTATGATATAACCTATCACGACCAGATGGTGAGGCCAACAAAAGCCCAGAACCCTAAGGCTCAGAGAGCTTCCTGGTTGACAGGAACGTCTGGTCTTGGGAGGGTAGCACATCCCTCGGGACATGGAACCTCTGCATTGGGAACTCTCCCAGACTTTACCCTAGGGATATCTTTCTTTGTATCCCTTTTTGGCTATTATAAATCTGTAATCCTAAAATGGTATACTCTCCATGAGTTCTGTGAGTCATTCCAGACAATCACTGAATCCAAAGGGATAGAAAAAACCAGTAGGTCAGAAAGTAAGAGTGTCGTGTGGGCTCCTGAGCTTGCAGCTGGCATCCTGAAAAGGTTGTCAGAAACCAGCCCGGCATTTGTGGCCAGCAGGTCAGAAGGTTGGTGTGTCATGTAGACTCCCCAAACTTGCAGCTCGTATCTGCCTATTTGGCAGTCAGAAGGATGGTGTCCTTGGAACTTGTGAGCTCTGTCCTAGCTCTGGATGGCTAGGGTCAGAGAGGGTGTGCAGGCTGCCAGTGATGAAGATGAAGAAGTGGGAATGGGAGGGCTAGATCAACCTCATTTGGGGAATTGGATTCATGCTGATCCTTAGTGCACACTGGCTAAGCAGATTTAAACAGGCTCTTTATTGCCTGTCCCTTGAGATGTACTGTGAATGCCCAAGTGTGGGAGAAGTGTTACCATTTCCCAGCTGTATTTGACCAGAGGATCTTTTTGCCCCAAGCATCTGCTGTATCTTCTAGCAAACCATTCTAAGAAATGCCATCTGGGAAATGCTTCATCTTGATAGTTGCTGAAAGAGCTAATCTAAAATCATAGTTATGGGATAAGCTGATCCTTATTAGCCTCACTTTTCAGCCAATAGGGGAAAAATGTATCCTCTAAGGAGCATTCTGGCTGTACTTCTTCCAAGACAGATTTGTTTTCTCCTCTGGAAGTCCATTGTATATTCGATATTCTTTGCCTATACTATAATTCAAAACATCCATATTTCTTTGGTCTTCCTTATTCATTGTCCAGCTTTTCCATGCCTATGAGGCAATTAAAAATACTATGGCTTGAGTCGTTAGAACCTAAGTTTTGCCCAAGGCAGTTAGTCCTTTAGTAATCTCTTTTTGTCCCATGTGATTTAATTTGTACAAGCCCAAATAATAGAACAGAGTTTCAGGATCTGGCGGGTAACTAGTTCTCCAGTAGTTTCTGTTGTTAAGTACTGTTGAGTCTGTCCTGATTCATAGCGACCCTTTGTACAACAGAACAAAACACTGCACTGTCCTGCACCACCCTCACAATCGTTGCCATGCGTGAGCCCATCATTGCAGCCACTATGTCAGTCCATCTTGTTAAGGGTGCCCCTCTCCTTTGCTGCCTCTCTACTGGAGTTTCTAGAATTGTTAATACTGATAATTGAGAATGGATTCAAGTAATGGTATTTATCCAACTAATAGATAAATCTGCAGCATCTTATTTTGTTGTATAATTTAGGCTGTATCTACATAACTCTACAGCACATGGCTGGCAGCAGCATCTCAATTAGCTTATCTGTATAATACAAAACAATGTGTGAAATCGACTAGGTCAGAGTGGTCTTAGCCTAGAGGCTCAGACCAAGACAGTACTGTAAGTAAACAGGAAGATGACCACTGGGATTCTAGACACAGTCTCTCCAAGGCTGAGCTGTGACATGACCTTGGGAAGTCTGGGGAGGCAGTGGATCCTCCTGAACAATGGTAACGCCTGTCTGATGAGTTTAACCGTGTGACTTGGTATGAAAGATGTGCACCTAAGAATTTGTTACAATTTTTTTTTTTAATCATCATTGGTAATCAAATTTATGGTGCCTTTGTTGCCCTCTTTTTTATTGTGGTAAAATATGTATAACAAAACATTTGCCATTTTAAACAGTTTTAAGTGTACGATTCAGTGACATTGATTACGTTCATCATGTTGTGTGCTATCATCACCACTATCCATTTTCAAATATTTTTGATTCCCCTAAACTGAAGTTCAGTACGGCTTAAGTAATAAGTCCCCATTCCTCCTCCCTCTGGCCCCTGGCAATCACTAGTAAACTTCTGTCTCTATGCATTTGCCTGTTCTAGTTATTTCATCTAAGTAGAAAAATACAATATTTGTGTGCATACTGATAAATTTGTCCACATAATGTTTTCCGGGTCCATCCATGTCAGAGCATGTATCAGAACTTTATTTCTCTTTTTGGCTGGATAATATCCTGTTATATGTGTATACCACATTTTGTTTATCCATTCATCTGTTGATTGGCACCTGGGTTGTTCCTACCTTTTGGCAATTGTGAATAGTGCTGCAGTGAACATTTGTATAGCTTTTTCTCCCTTAATTCTGCTTTATTTTCTTGGTACCCTTTTCTTCCGTTAATAATTTTTCAGTAACTATTTTGAAGCTTGTTAAGAGCTGCTATATATCCTATAGGGTAGCTATGAGTCAGAATCGACTCAACAGCAATGGTTTGGTATATTACATAACTGCACTGTTACTTTTCTGATTAAAAAGAAAAGCTGAAGAAATTGGTTTTTTGCACTAAGATACTCCTTGTAAAGTTATCTGCTACAGAAGAATTGAGAACACATCTAAATATCTACAAGTAGGGAATAGTTTGGTACATAAATTCAATGGAACATCACCCATTCACTAAAAAAAGTTTTCAGAACTATTCAAATATAATGTAAGGTAATAATACATGAAAAAGCAGATTATGTAATTTTAAGTGTGCTATATAAAATATGTATTCATGTGGAAAAATTAGACAAGCATTTACGAAAATGAAAATAATTTGGATAGGATGGAAGGATTATGAATTATTTTATTCTTTCATGTCTTAGAATATGGGTTTTATAATTGGTTTTAAGTGATTAAAATATTATATGTTCATACCGGAAGGGCTACCACTTACCTGCTCACAAAAGCCAAATACTCTCTTCAGGCCCCAAACTGATTATATATATTTAAAGATAAGCAAGCATGTGTTTCCTAACAAGCCAGCCTTGTGGGTCATCTCTGAAATGTGCCAGCGGGAAGCCTAGAGCAGAGGCATCCAGTGTGGGAGCACACGGGGAGGTGTGAACTGGGTAGGTCTTCTCCTGGAAAAGGCAGGAAAGCCCAGCTGGCACAGTTTAAACCAGAGCCTCAAACCGGTTCGTTCTGGTTTGAACCCCTGCTGAGAATTTGCATTTCCACCCCAGATATACTGAGTCAGAGTCTACGTTTTAATGAGATCCCCTGGTGATTCTAACCCAGCGGCATTAGCATTGCCTGGGAACTTGTTTGAAAGAAAACTTTCAGCAGGAGTTCGAACCTGAATGAACTGATTTGAAACTCTGGTTTAAAGCTCACTTAGTCCCTTAACAGTATGAACAAATGGCCGAGAGAGCACTGGAGAGTCAGTCACCGCTGGACTCAACGTCCAGCTTGGTCAAGTTGTGTCCTCGTATGTTCACAGGGGATTGAGGATGCCCTCTCCATAGCAGTCTGACGGTTCAAAGAGAAAGCCTGACTTAGTAGTGCTCCTGGCATAGCTTCCGGCATGAGAAAAGTGACCATGACCATAGGGCACGGGGGTCCTAAACAGGAAGGAGCTGAGTTGGATTCAGAGGAGCCATCTGAACTTCACTTTTCTCACTGTGAAATGGAAGCAGACATTGTGTCTTCTCAGACCCTGCCAGCTGAGAAGAGACATTAGTGCCACTGTGTTGTTGAATGCCAAAGAAACACCAAGCAGGTCACCTCCTGGTTGTGAGGAGAGAAAAGCAGCTCTGGTATGCAGAGATCAAACTGCCACCTCCTGAGCCCACTCGATGAGCTTACATCACAGCAGTGTGACAGTCGTACTTCATGTGCCTCGGTGTGATAATATGATATCAAGCTCCTCATATGAAGCATTCTCCCCCCACCAAAAAAAAGTCAAGTCTTAGATCTAAATGACATGTCAAGGAAACATTAGAAATATTTACAATATGGGATGTTTTACAGGACAACTCATCTGTCACTTTAACAAGTCCATGCATTATGAAAAATAAATAGTTGAAAGGACCATCCTATATTAAAATAGACGCAAAAGACATAATTATCAGACACGTGGTGTGAGCTTTATATCTTGATTCAAACAAACTGACTGTAAATAGGGAAATACTAACAAAAACCAAACCCATTGCCATCAAGTCGATTCCAGTTCATATCGATCCTATAGGACAGAGCAGAACTGCCCCAGAGTGTTTCCAAGGCTGTATATCTTTACAGAAGCAGACTGCCACATCTTTTTTCTGTGGAGCGACGGGTAGGTTCAAACTGCCAACCTTTCAGATAGTAGCCAAATACTTAACCACTGCGCCAGTAGGACTGCTTGGAAATATTAATATGGTCTGTCTATTATATGATAGTAAGGAATTATTGCCTATTTTATTGCTTATGGTATTGGTATGGTTGGTTCCGAAAGAAAATAACCTGTTTTAGAGATGAAGATAGAACTAATAAGGAATAGGATGCTATGATGTCTGAAATTTGCCTTAAAATATTTCAGCAGACAGAGGAGAGAAAAAAAAAACACTGTATAGATAAAGGAAATGTGGCAAAATGTTCATAATTATTGAATCTGCATCATCGGTATAAAACCAAAAAACCCACTGCCATCGAGTTGATTCCAACTCATAGTGACCCTATAGGACAGAGTAGAACTGCCCGATAGAGTTTCCAAGGAGCTCCTGGTGGATATGAACTGCCGACCTCTTGGTTAGCAGCCATAGCACCTAACCACTACGCCACCAGGGTTATGGGGGTTTATTTTACTTTTTACTTTGGTGTATGTTTTAAAAATTTCATACTTAAGAATCAAAAATAGATAAATAAATTCCTATAATATTAACTTCCAAAATATAATTATCTGTGATTTCTCCTGAGTAAGATTTAAGGATTAATTTGTCCATATCCCCCATCATGACACAGAGTTCTGAAGGACCACAAGTGATAACGAGAAACCAAACCACAAACCAAACCCAGTGCCTTCGAGTCGATTCCGACTCATAGCGACCCTACAGGACAGAGTAGAACTGCCCCATAGAGTTTCCAAGGAGTGCCTGGCGGATTCGAAATGCCAACCCTTTGGTTAGCAGCCATAGCGCTTAACCACTACACCACCAGGGTTTCCCAAATGAGAAACAGACTTTCTTATATCCTACTGGTAGGAGAATAAATTGATGCAACCTCTATGGAGGGTAATTTGGCAATAACTACCAAAGGATTGTGTGCTCTGACCTAGCTCAGGGTGGCTATGATCAGAGCAGGAGGAGTCGGCTGGTCTGAAGTGGAGAGAATCATGTGGATTTCTAAGCTTGCAGCCAATGCCCACTGACCTAGCCCCAGGTGGCTAGAGATGAGAGAGAGAAGGGACCAGCCAGTCTGAAGTGCAGAGAGTCACGTGGACCCCAGTGCTTGTAGCTGATACCCCTTGACCTGGCCATGGGTGGCTGGGGATGAGAGAGTGCCACTTGGAATGGTGGGCAACAAGGATGGAGAAGTGGGAAGGTGAGGTCTGGATCCACTTCCAGGTGGGAGTTGGATTCATGCTGATGCTTCCCACACAGTTAGCAGTGAAGGTGGGGTTTGCCCACAGTGCCCTTGCTAAGGGTAAGAATGTTCACTGCAACACTGTTTATAATGGCAAAGAATGGAGACAATCCAACTGTCTATCAATAGGGAACCAGGTAAAGAAATTACAGCCTTTCATAAAGTGGGATATTTAAGCAACCATTAAAAACAATGTAGTAGATCTATATTGCTGCTACGGAAGTGTTTCTAAGATATGTAATTAAAAAAAGAAAAAGAAACAGGTACAGAAAACTATGAACTCATTTGGAGTTTAAAAATATCTAGAAGGATACAAGAAACGGCTAACAATAGTCACCTACTGGGTATGGGATTTATGGGAGAGGAGAATGCATTTTATGTCTTTGAATGTTTTATACCATGTACATACATTATTTTCTATTATTAAAGATAAAAGAAAAAATTAAACTGAGAAAAATTTTGATCTTAAGAATGTGTTTAGAAAGGTGATTCTGCTAGGGAAGAGTTTATAAACATAAAATTTGTAAATTATGTACTGTTTAAGTTAGGAAGAATAATTATTCCTTCTGTACCAAAAAACCTACTGCCATTGAGTTGATTCCGACTCCTTGCGAACTCATAGGGTTTCCAAGGCTGTAAATCTTTAGGAATTAAACTGCCACATCTTTCTCCCATGGAACCACTGGTAGTTTCAAACTGCTGACCTTTTGGGTAGAAGTCAATTGCTTTAACCACTGCACCACCAGGGCTCCTTCTATAGTGTTGATAAATTATATACATTTATATGAAACTGAGAAACAACTTACAACTCTTCCAATGATATAAATATGAAATTGTATTTTTTAAATGCAAGTTACAGCAGAGAAACACTAGAGAAATCACTTTAGTTTACCTACCATGGAAACCAAATTAGCTTCAAATATATATTAGTCTTTTGATTCTAAAAATACCACTGGTGACAACAGTGTTCCTAGGTACTTTTTTGCACTCCTCATCTTATCGAATTCTCACTATAACCCTTCAGGGTGGATGATTTCAGCCATAATTTTCGGATGAAGAAACTGAGGCTTCGAACATTAATCAGTTTGCTCAAAGTCACACAAATAACTAAAGACTGGAGAGCCCCCTGCAGTTCACTTAGTTTGCCCTGTCACCCTGCTTTCTTTATTTGGGGGAAAACTAAAGACAAAGGTGGAGAAAGTCATCTGATCATTGACCCTTGCCTTTATGTATTTCTTGTTTTCTGCTGCCACCTGCGCTTCCCTAACCTTGCACTGTGTCCTAGAAGGTGCTTAGCAGAAAGCTTCATGGGTGTCCAGGATTATGAATCGTTTATTAGCTGAGTTTTTTTGTGTGTATGTGTGTGTTTTCAGTAAAACAGAATTAAAAGCTCAGTGGTTTTTTCTTCCAGATATTGTGGATGCATTGTCGGATCCGAAGAAATTTCTTTCAATTACGGAAAAGAGAGCAGACCAAATGAGAGCTATGGGCATTGAAACCGTAAGTAGCAATGGTTGGTTGAGTACAGCCAAGCTCGGAAGGTTGGTTTAAAAATGGTGATTACAAAGAATATCAAAGTAATAAATTAATATAACAAATTTAAAAATGGATTCTTTTTAAACTGAACTTACCAGTTTAACCAGTATTTCAGTGGCCTACTACAGCGTAGCACATTTAACAAAATGTGACCATGATCTGAAACACCCACATCATCACCAATGGTTTAACTCACATCTGGGACCAACCACTTCCCCACTGGAAGCAAATGGAAAAATCTATGACACTTTTAGAAAACTTTAAAATATGGGATGCTTTTATGATACTCTGAAATACCAGCCAACCCAATTCAGTGAACTAATGAAAAGAGCATTTATTGTTTGTTGTGTTTGTTTTTTTACCAGTCTTTTATCCCAAACTTCTCATATTTCACTGCACACTTTGTTTTTAAGTGTTTCCTTTACCATACTTCTCATATTGGAGTGGAAGCAGTAATCTCTCTAGTCACTAGAAAATGAGAAACCATATTCTGCTTGTATAGTAGTTGGATCTTCTTTTCTTGGTTTGATCCTTTGCTTCAAACCTGGGGAAACCATGTCATCTTTACTCCTACCAGGCAGAGACCCATTAAAATAGAAGTCTGGGGAGGGGAAGGGAGCAGTTGAGTGGTACAGAGTACCTGGATTTAGAAAAATAAAGAATGTGCAAGAATTGAGGTGACATTCATTTGGGTCAATGTTTCTGTTCCAGAGTGACATAGCCGATGTGCCCAGTGACACTTCCAAGAATGACAAGAAAGGAAAGGCCAACACTGCCAAAGCAAACGTGACCCCTCAGAGTAGCTCTGAGCTCAGACCAACCACCACAGCGGCCCTAGGGTCTGGCATGGAAGCCAAGAAAGGTAAGGAGGAACTGTTTGGGCTCCTTTCTGTTCTGGCAATTTTAGAGTCTTTCTGAAGACTCTTTTTTATGAAGGTATTTAGAAATAATTTATTTCCTATGCCCTATAAAACTCAAAAACAGCAAGTTTTCTTGTGGGTTTAACAAACGGTTTACTTTCAATATGTAGTAGCAACTCAACATCGGTGGTTCATCTATTAGATTCTCTATACCTTAGTTATACTGAATACAATATCCACAGTTTTAAAATTTTTTAATTCAGTGTCCTTTATGGAAAACAAAAAACAACTTTCACACATTGATGTTTGCTAGCTCACCTCCACTCTCTTCTGGATAACTGTCATAGACAGTTATCCAGAAGACATACACAGGCAATGGGATCATGAATCAAGGGTCACCATTGTTGGGGCATTTCTAGATTTCCTTTTTAATAATTTATCCCCATAGGCAAATATTTAGCTCCATATCATTATTTTTCTGTAAAATTATCAGATGGGCATTTGAAGGGCAATTACATGTGGCTACCTGTGAATGAAACAAAGATTTTAAGATGCGTCACCACGAACACTTGTGTGTCCCAGGTGCTAATAATCAGCTACTATTTTTTTTTTTTTTTATGTAGGGGATCAACTGAAGTGTTATTTAAAGTTGCTTCCCTTCTAATTGGCCAGGAATTATTCTGATTGGATGGTATCCATAAAATTAAATATTTTAAACATTTCTCCTTGACCATGAGTCATTTACAAAACTCACTCTTCTTGATAAGAAGATAAGAGTTTCAATGTGTCTTAATGGTTTTTTTACTCAGTATGTATATTTTCCATTTATTTGTGGATTCAACGTCCTTGGTGTAAGGAAATCAAGTTGTTCATACGCGTAATACACACAAACCAAAGACTTTCCCAAACCAAACCAACATAGTAATTTAGTAGGAAACTCAATGTGCACTGAGCCTTGTGAAATAAATCAGAAAATGAGACTCCACAAAAGTAGTCCAGTTTGTACTTTGCTCGCAGCTCTTTTTCTCTTCTCCCTGAAAAAGAAATGGAGCAAGGTAATGACACAGACTTTGGGATTCTGTACCAGCACTGGTCGTTACATTAGCCACTCTTAGAGACAGGCAGTGGAAAATGAGAGAGGTTTTTGTTTGATTAAAGTTCTTATACCACACAGGAGTACATGGAGAATTAGTAATTATAGTGAGCTTAGTGGCCTGAAAAGCAATGCAGTGTGACCAGCTTACAAAGTACAAAAATCATCCTGGTTCTAGAAGAGAACGTTCGTGTGTTTAGAGCTGCTTTACCACTGCTTCCAAACACGCTGCATTTGAAGGAGCCAGGCAGCTATCACGTCTATAATAATCTCTAAAAGGCACCCTGAGAAAGAAGGTCTGCATGCTGTTTCATTTTCACCTTTTATTCTGAAGACTTGGAAGCCTACTCTCAATCATGGTACCAAGTTCTATGAGAAATACCTACATACCGTCAAGGACTTTACATGGTCGGGGGATAAGACAAGACAGGTTGCCATACAGTGACTCTACCAGCTGGTGTATAACAAGGGTTGACTACTCAGAAATGGGTGCGGAGAGGGAGTCACTTGAGCAAAAGTCCCAGAGAAGACTCATGAATGAGACCTCAGTTGACCTGGACCTTGAAACATAACCCTGACTTGAACAGGAAGAGAAAGTGGAGGAGCCAAGAGAAGGCAACTTGGGAAGAAGCAACCTAGGTATGAGAAAAGGCAAATAATGGCAAGTGGTTCATTTTTGCTGGGCTGGAAATGGTTCTGAGGCCATCCTGAGAAGGCAGTGAAGAGTGATAGTTACAGGAGGATTTCAAGAAGATTAATATGATCTTGTCAGAAGAATTCATTGAAAGGGGGAGATACCAAAGCCCAGTTAAGAATTATTGTATTCACTTTGGTGAATGGTATCTGGGGTCATAAGGGTTTGTGAGCAGCCATCTAAGATGCCTCAATTGGTCCTAACCAACTTGGGCCAAAAAAGAGAACGAAGAATACCAAAGACACAAGGAAAATGTTAGCCTAAGAGAAAAAAGGTCCACATAAACCAGAGACTCCACTAGTCTGAGACCAGAAGACCTAGATGGTGCCTAGTTACCACCAATGACCACCCTGATAGGGAACACAACAGAGAGTCCCAGTTGGAGTGGGAGAAAAGTGAGGAACAGAACTCAAATTAACGTAAAAAGACTAGACCTAATGGTTGACAGAGACTGGAGGAACCCCCAAAACTATGGCCCCTGGACACGCAGTTAGCCCAGAACTAGGACCATTCCCAAAGCCCACTCTTCAGACAAAGGTTAGACTGGACTATAAAACAGAAAATAATACTCATAAGGAGTGTGCTTTTTAGTTCATTCAGATACACAAGACCAAACGGGCAGCTCCTGTCCAGAGGCAGGATGAGAAGGCAGGAAGGGACAGGAATTGGTTGAATGGACTCAAGAAACCGAGGGTGGAAAGCAGGAGTGTGCTGTCACATTGTGGGGATTGTAACTAATGTCACAAAAACAATATGTGTATAAATCTTTATATGAGAAATCAACTTGAGCTATGAACTTTCACCTAAAGCATGATAAAAATAAAAGAATTATTGTATTCATTCCTCTATTATAGCACTTACCACAGAGAAAGGTTATTGCAGGCAAGACTCTTACTCTCCATCAATGTGTCCCTGAGACCATGTCCGGTAAAGAGCTAGGTAAGCGGTCCCTGTTATCAGGAAGTAAATGGCCGATAAATGAATGATCCATAAAATAGTGGTGCAGCAAGACTGGACTAAGCTGGAAGTAGCCAAAGGGAAGGAAAAATAAACATAAATTGGTAGCTTGGATAAGGACCTTAAGGAGGAGGCTCAGCTGTAACTCAGAGTCTTCGAAGACAGGTCACGGAGATAGGTGGTTTAGTTAAGAGGAAGAACTACTTTTGGAAAGGAAGATGATTCTCGTCCTAAACATCATTGAGTTGAAGCCATTGATGATACATCTGGATATGAACATTATAGGATCCCCCGTGTCTCAGTAATTAAGAGTTCAGCTGCTAACCAAAAGGTCAGCAGTTCAAAGCTGCCAGCCACTCCTTGGAAATCCTATGAGGCAGTTATGTTGTCCTATAGGGTTGCTATGAGTCGGAACTGACTTGATGACAATGGGTTAGGCAGTAAGATAGATGATTCTGGGGAGAGAGAAAGTCCCTGGAGAGAGATGTATGAGACCTTTGTTTAGATGAGCCAGGTAGAGCTGTGGTAGGTCTAGATGAGGGACAGAGAGCAGGAGGGAGGGAGAGAAAGAGAGAGAGAGAATATGGATACACTTGGAAAGACCCAAAGAAAAAAGGAAAAACAAAATGCATGAGAGGTCTGCAGTGTAAGAAGAAAGAGTTTTGAGAAGGTATTGTTGACATGTCCAGAGAAGTAAGTACACAAGATCACTGTTGAATCAGGTATGACTGGATAATGGGGGTGGAAAACAGATTAGAAAAAATTAATAATTTAAGATATAAAGTGGCTGTTCTGGAGGACAGCAGCGTGTTGTTTGTAGGAACCAATGAAGGAGAAGAGAAGGAAATGTAAGAGAAGGGCACATGGTGAAACAAGGCTCCCAAGAAGTACTGAATCAAGAGAATGGGGAAATCCTACTGAACAAGGAGGGAAGAGGTGTATTCTATCCCATCCGGGAAGAAGGATAAGTGAAGAGAAGTTTCAGGGTAGACAGGAAGAATTTTGACATAGTCAGAACTTTGACAGATGCTGTATTAGTTAGCTCATGTTATGCTGCACAACAAATAACGTCACATTTTAGTAGCTTAAAACAGCCACCATTTATTCAGATCGTGATTCTTGGGGTTGGTTGGTTTGGGCTGGCTTGACTGATGTCTGTGTGTCTTTGTCAAGCATCTTTGGTCAACTAATGAGTTGACTAGAAGCTAGATGATCTGGATGGCCTTACATGTCTGTCAATTGGCAGACTGTCTTAAATCATACAGCAGGCTAGGCAGGCTTGAACGTATGGTGTTCCCAGAGTTTTAAGAGCAGCACTTTACAGGCCCTTGCTTGTGTCCCATTGGTCAAAGCAAGTCACAAGGCTATCCTATATTCAAGGAGTGGAAAAATAAACTTTACTTCTTGATGAGTGGGGGGAAAAATATGGCCATTTTTGCAGCGTACCACAGATGGCTTTCATCTGATCCAAAAAGGTGGATAAATGACCTCTTCCTCAAAAAATGGAGGCAAAGCTGAAGAATAAGAGTATGGAAAGCTTTGGACTAGGCCCTGGAATAATGCACAAGAAGTGAGGAGAAGGTCTGCCAAGCAGCATATGTGGCCCAGTTGAGGGTTATTGACATGAATTAAGTTGATATAATCTTGAATCCTTTACTTCTTGTGCAGAAGCTGAGCAACAAGTATGAACAAAGTAGAGCTTAGGGGGGGTCCCAAGCCTGAGATTGTTTAAGTGGCGTGAGACCAAAAAGATGGGAGATTCTCAGCTATTAGAGACTGTATCAGTTAGCTATTGCTATGCAACAAACAACCCCAAAAATCAATTATTTTTAAAAAGTTAGCATGTATTATTTTTCATGAGTCTACAGGTTGTCTGAGTGATTTTTCTGGTCATGACTGGGCTCACCCAAGCATCAGTGGGTTGGATAGGCAACTCTCCTGATCTTGACTGTGTTTTTCCATGTTTGGGGTGCAGCTGGCTTTAGGTTGTTCTAAGTTACATTGGCTGAGACAAATGAGCACTCCGCAAATGGACTCTTATTCTCCATCAGGTTACCCTGGGCCTCTTCACATAGCTATGGCAAGGTTCTCAGATGGAGAATAGAAACGTTGCAAGGCCTAGGTCCTAGGTCCTTGGCTTAGAACTGGCACATTCACTACATTCCATTATCCAAAATGTTACGGTTTGAGTTGGGTCCCCCCAAAAAATGTGTGTCAACTTGGCTAGTCCATGAGACCCAGTCTTGTGTGAATGTCTAGCATTTCCTCATCTGATGTGATTTTGCTGTGAGTTATAAATCCTACCTCTATCATGTTAATGAGGTAGGATTAGCAGCAGTTATGTCAATGAAGTAGGAGTCAATCTACAACATTGGGTTGTATCTTAAACCAATCTCTTTTGAGATATAAAAGAGAGAAGTGAGCAGAGACACGTTAGGACCTCATACCACCAAGAAACAAGAGGCTGGAGAATAGTGCATCCTTTGGACATGGGGTCCCTGTGCTAAGATGCTCCTCTACCAGGGAAGGATAATGACAAGGACCTCCGCCCAGAACTGACAGAGAGCCTTCCCCTGGAGCTAGCAATCTGAATTTGGACTTCTAGTATCCTAGACTGTAGGAGAATAAATTTCTCTTTGTTAAAGCCATCCACCTGTGGTATTTCTGTTATAGCAGCACTAGATAACTAAGACAGAAAGAAAGTCACATAGTCAATCCCAAATTCAAGGAGTGAGAAAACAAATTCCACATCTCAATGGGAGGAACTGCAAAGTCACATTGTAATAGGTATAGATACAGGGAGGGGTAAAGAATTGTGGCCATTTTTGCAATCAGAATCATAATATCCAGGTTAATACTCAAGTGGGGTGATGCTACAGAGGAGAGATGTGCTATAAATTGAAAAGGGTAAAGAGAAGGAGAAAAAAGGGTGAAAGATATGCTTGGTAGATGGGAAGGAGGGAGTGAAGTTGAGGTCATGGAGAGGTAGCTCTGAGCTACAGGTCTTAGAGGAGGGACAGTTTTAAGCAATGTTAACATCCCATTTACAACCGTCAGTGGGAAGTGAGGCGAAGAGGAGATGAAATTTTCCACAATGGAAGGCTTCACAGAATAAGATGGAAAATAATCAAATGGATTCTTATCATGGACATTGAGTCATTGTGTTGGATGCTTAGGAATGCCTACATGGGAAAACCATGAGTGTCGTCGATTGAATTGTGTCCCCCAAAAATATGTGTATTAATTTGGCTAAGCCATGATTCCTAGTATTGTGTGATTGTCCACCATTATGTCATCTGGTGTGATTATCCTCTGTGTTGTAAATTCTATCTTTTTGATGTTAATGAGATGGAATTAGCGGCAGTTATGTTAATGAGGCAGGACTCAGTAAGATTGGATTGTGTCTTGAGCCAATCTCTTTTGAGACATAAAAGAGAGAAGTGAGCAGGTAGAAATGGGGACCTCATACCACCAAGAAAGAAAGCGGCACCAGGAACATAGTGTGTTCTTTGGACCCGAGATTCCTGCACAGAGAAGCTCCTAGACCAGAGGATTGATGACAAGGACCTTCCTCTAGAGCTGACAGAGAGACAGAGCCTTCCCTTGGAGCTGACACCCTGAATTCGGATTTCTAGCCTACTAGACTGTGAGAGAATAAACTTCTGTTTGTTGAAGCCATCCATTTGTGGTATTTCTGTTACAGCCATACTAGATAACTAAGATACTAAGCCAGATGCTGAAAATTGTAGAGCAGGTCAATGGGTGGCCTAGAAGGACACCTACCTGTTCTTTTGCATGGTAGCCTCTAGGAGGATGGCATAGAAATAGAGAGGGAAGTTTTCAGGTGTTTTCCCCACTCCTGTCAATGAATTGGGGTGGGGGTAGAAAATAAACTACTCCAGGGTCTTTGGGAGAAGAGATGATATTTGAGAAAGCAATCTTCCATTTTCTCTGTAGTAGACCCTTTGGTGTACAGTTGATTTCGACTCATAGTGACCCTATAGGACAGAGTAGAACTGCTCCATAGGGTTTCCAAGGAGCAGCTGGTGGATTTGAACTGAGGACCTTTTGGTTAGAGAACTGTTTTAGTTTGGATCACCCCAAAGAAGACCCAGAGACAAGGATTCTAGTTCAAGTAGTTTATTCAAGAGGTATTGTGGACCCTTGTAGAGGCATAGGGAAGTGAAACAGGTAAGAGAAGGTAGTCAGTACCCAGAGTGTTTTCAAGCTGGTTACTACTGAAGCACCTGGACCTTAATGCCCCTGGAGAAACTCTGGGGGCTAGTTTGGACACACACCTCAGAGGCAACCTCCTCAAGAGCAAGGTAGCTGGGGAACGTATACCCCAACTCTGATCAGTTTTCGTTGAGAGCTCCTGCAGGCATAGGGGGAGGAGGAGGAAGGGCAATTCCTCAACAATTCTAAATCCTGCAGGAGTACTGGAGCAGGCTTTGTAGGACAGAGAAAGCCCTCAGGCAAGGAACTGCAGGTGCTGGCAGCTGGAAGTCAGGCAGGGGGCTTCATGTGGGAGAGCAAGGTGGGTGGGTTGTGCAGACTGTATTCACATCTATGTAGGCGAGGAGCTGTGAAGTTCTACACTGTCTCTCTGAGACAAGCAACCACACAGCGATCACCACACCAGTGCTACTTTATTTTCTTTTTAATAGTAAGAAATTAAGAAAATTCAGCTCCTACTTAATTTCTGATTATGATTTGAGAGAAAACAAGTTATTATTAAGGTGCTATTTTGTTATCTCTGGTGGCACAGTGGTTTAGCGCTTGGCTGTTAACCGAAAGTTCGGAGGTTCAAATCTACCAGCCACTCCATGGGAGAACTATGTGGCAGTCTGCTTCTGTAAAGATTTACAGCCTTGGAAACCCTATGGGGCAGTTCTACTCTGTCCTACAGGGTCACTGAGTTGGAATCCACTTGGCACTAGGTTTGGTTTTTTAGTTTGTTTATGTTGATAAGAAAAATAAAAAACCTTATGCAGTGAAACTTATTCAGAATCTTTGGAGCCCAAAATGCACTGCCTAACCCTACTTTCACACTAGGGAGCCTGCAGACCAGAGTTGTCCAACATACTAACCACTAGCCACATGCAGCGCAGTGGTTAAGAGCTTGACTGCTAAGCAAAAGGTTGGCAGTTCAAATCCACCAGCCACTTCTTGGAAACCCAATGGGGCACTTCTACTCTGTCCTGTAGGGTCTCTATGAGTCGGAATCTACTTGATGGTAATGGGGCGGGAGGAGAGGAGGGGGCAATTGGAGCCACATGTGGCTATTTAAATTTAAATGTAATCAGATTTTTTTTTTTCAATTGAAACTTGAGTTCCTCAGTCACACTAGCCATATTTGGGTACTCAGTAGCCACATGTAGCTAGTCGCTATTGATTTCCAGAACAAGTGTTTCTTTAATCGCAGACAGTTCTGTGGACAAAGTGCTCTAGACATATAGATGAATTGAGTGGGCACCAATTCCTGCTCCGTAGAGTATCTTTTAAAAACGAAATCATTTATATGAACAAAAAGTAAAATGTTATTTGTGTCTTTCTCAAAGAAATGAAGAGTATGCAAATCCAGATAAGGTTTCTGTCTTTGTACTTACCTATTAGTCAAGATTTTGTTGAACCAAGACCAAAAAAAAAGAAGTCTCATCATATGGGTTCAAACTCTTAGTATTTGCTGCATTTCTGGAGGACCTCACATGCCACCAAATCCTGTACATTCATTTTACAAAAAAGGGAACAGAGCCTAAAGAGAAGAAGCTCTGACCCAGGCCAGAATCCACTCCACTGTCTGACATGGCCTACCATTGCCCGCCATAAAGCCTATCATAACATGTTCTATATTAAAATACTGATTTCTTTAAGCCAAGACCCTCCTTTTCCAGCCCAAACACCCTCACCCTGGGTGTGCAGATCTTCTTAAAATGAACAAAACCCAAAAATAGGAGCCTGGGACTCGATGCTTCTCTTTCTTGAATATCACAGCTAGCCTTTGGGATTCTAATGGAAATCAATTATTGTATGGAGTGCGCTTTCATTCTGCTTGCCTAAGGTGAAAATCTGCAGTCCAACAGAACATGTTTCAGAATTCTTCTACAACTGAGGTTGCCATGACAACACCTGGTCTAGCATCACTCAGATAATAGGACGACTTAGTTGATTTCTTTTAGTTCTCTAGGTCCTCATGGCAGCATCCTGTTATACAATGGTTTGATTTTGCTACTTCTTGTATGTTAAAGTCACTGCTGTGCTCAATAGCATGTTGCTTAAATACTAACATTAAATTTGGTAGGAAAAAGAAACTAAAACTGTTTCACTTTTCTCTGATGAGAGTAAGACTTGGGAGTTAGTTGACTGGTATGATGTGCCTTGAAATACAAAGATAAAATAAATGCAATAGAGCCTGTTGTGCCAGGTCAGATTCCCTTTACAGGTCAAGGTCCCATCCTCTGACTGCTGTGAGAATTGGTGAATAGCAAATCATACCTGCACCTTCCTCCAGAGAGTTGCCCTCAGCCTTGCCTGGAAATGCCTGGAAGGTTTTGTAACACCCACTCAGCCATTAACTAGCTCATATGAGGTAAACAAAAGTCCAGCTTCTTACCTCAAGACATAGCAACTCTGGGGTGCCGTAAGAGCTCCCTGTGGGATCAGGTGGAGGCTGAATTTCACCTGGAAGTACATCCACCTTCTTCCTCTACCCTGTCCTGCTTTCTCTCACTTCTTCACAGGTTCTCCTGAGAGCCCTCCCTCAATCAATCTACCTGCACCCAAATCCTGCCTCAGGCTCTGCTCTAGGGAAACCCACCTAAGACAATAATCTTTTCAATTGTCTAGTTCATTGCACTGTAATAGGAAATTATTGTTGTTCTTAGGTGCCCTTGAGTCTGTTCCAACTCACAGCGACCCTGTAGGACAGAGAACTGCCCCATATTGTTTCCAAGGAATGGCTGGTGGATTTGAACTGTCTACCTTTTGGTTAGCACCAGAGCTCTTAACCATTACACTACCCAAAACCATTGGTGTTGAGTCGATTCCAACTCATAGTGACCCTATAGGACAGAGTAGAACTGCCCCACAGAGTTTCCAAGGAGCGCCTGGTAGATTCAAACTGCTGACCTTTTGATTTGCAGCCATAGCACTTCACCACTGCACCATCAGGGTTCCTTAGTAGGAAATTAAGATGTTTATATCCATAACATGATATACAAAGCTCCTTCAGAGTCTAGATGAGACTTCAAAGCTGTGATTTTTACATTAGCAGGTATTCTCTCTAATTTTTAATATACGCAATGACTCAACTTTTCTTTTTCGTAGGTATTGAACTTATCCCTCAAGTGAGAATAGAAGATTTAAAGCAGATGAAGGTAAAATTACTTGGCCATTTTTCAAGTGCTCTTGTATTATAGCTATAAAAAATTTATTTTTGGTCATCTTTATTTTTCCACAGGCTTACTTGAAGCATCTAAAGAAACAACAGAAGGAGCTAAACTCTTTGAAGAGGAAACATGCAAAGGTAGAGTGTTTTGTGTAGGTGTGGGTACATGTTGTGTGGTTTTATTTGCTTGTTTGTTTTTTACTTTCAGCTCCCTGATGAAAACCTAAAACTATTATGTGTTATAGACTGAGGAACCAGTCACAGCCAAACACACTACCTAGAAGCTGATGCCAGCCGACTAGACAGAAGCACCTTCCCTTTAACTGGTTAGCAATGAAATTAAAAAATAGAATGGAGTGGTTGTCATTGATTTTGAATCTTCATTTCTAACAATTATTTCAAAAGCGTAACAAAGCGTCACACATTTTAAAATTGCTTAACTAGTACTATGTCTTTATAGTGGGCCATAGTCTGACTATTAAAGACCAGCTTACAAATTGTAGCCTCTAGGTTCTGCTTCCCAGGGTCACTGTCAAGGAGGTCGCCAAACAGTGTGCGGATGCAGATGCTAGCATGCTTTGCACTTCCCACCCACTGCCACCTAGAGAAATAAACCCCCATTATATAAACCCGCTTCTGAAATATATTTATTTTTCTTTTTTCATCTATAAGAAGAGGTCTTTTGACAGTGATTGTGAGAAATTATAAGAGCTAGTTGCAAATTTTGACGTAGTGGTTAAGAGCTACGGCTGCTCACCAAAAGGTTGGCAGTTTGAATCCACTAGGCATTCCCTGGAAACTCTATGGGGCAGTTCTACTCTGTCCTATAGGGTCCCTAGGAGTTGGACCACAGGTTTGTTTTTTTAGTTGCAAACGTAAGGACCAGCAAGAAGTTGGCAACCTGCTTTCCAGTCCCCTCTTAGAAATGCTCTCCATTTTCAGGAAAGAAGAAACTGTACCTCTTTCCCCCCTAAAGATGTTTAACAACAACAGTGTTACCACTGGAAAGATAATGATGTTTTCTTCTATTAAGAGAGGAAAAAAACTTAATTTCTTGGCTTGAAGGGACCTCTGAGTTCTTTTAAACTAATTTTGCATTCCCACTTCGTTAACCTTGACCCAAGCCTCAAACCAAGGCGTATCCTACAGCAGTGGAGTTAAGTGGTGTACTTTTGAATAACTGCCAATATTAAGATGCGAAGAGAATGACCTAGAACCCTGTCATTTCTATAACAGTTTGTACTCCTTTGAGAAATTCAGCCTAATCTTGGCCTAGTAATGTTCCCTGATTTATTGAACTGATGGCTCAATAGATTTCCTGATAGAGAGGTCATTTCAAAGACTGCTTGTTCCCGAGTTTCATGAATAATTCCATCCAATGGAATTCCTTTCACTGCCCACAGGGGAAACTTGTCACAGATTTTTATAAGTGTGAGCTATTTGAGACAGAGCTATTTAAAGTAGCGATTTCAGTTTTGTTGGTTATTGGCAACAAACTGGAATACAGAAGGGCAACAGAAAAGAGAGAGAGAGAAAGAAGGAAATAAGAGAGACTGCAATTTATATGACTGTTCAGTTATTAGGAATGGAGTTGGTACCCGTAAGCCAAGTTGTTTTCCAACAAATTTTCCTACCGTTTAAATTGAGTCTCTGTCGTTGAGGCAGACATCTCAATCAATTTAACTAAAATCCCAGCTAGGGAAGCAGCAGAGCTGGTACTTGATCCCACCTGATTCCAGAACCCAGGCTCTTACTGCCTTACTCTGTGTGGGAGATTGGCTGCTTCCCCAAGTGAACAAAGTCCTGTCATTGCCTCCCATGCGACAGCACATGGAACATTAAGAAAATCTTCATCCAGTTTGGGCAGTGTTAAATACACTGGTTACCTGAAGTGTTGCTAAGGAAGAACGTTCAACTTGTTAGGACTCAACCTACATAATACTGAGTAGAGTTGTCTATTTTCTTGTTTAAACCTTTAACACTTGGGTCAGTTAACAGCCCTATCTGCTTTATCAGAAAAAAAATGGCCAAGATGGAAAATTATTTTTTCTGTGAGACAGTTTTTAAAAACCCAAAACCAGACCAGTTGCCATGGAGTGGATTCGGACTCATCGCGACCCCATGTGTGTCACAGTAGGACTGTACTGCATAGGGCTTTCAATGGCTGGTTTTTCAGAAGTAGATCCCCAGGCCTTTCTTTTGAGGCATTTCTGGGTGGACTCAAACCTCCGATCTTTGGGTTAGCAGCTGAGCCTTTAACCATTTGCGCCACCCAGGGTTTTGTGAGGTGGCTTTAGGAGATCTTCCCCTCCACTTCAGGATTTCACTGCCGTCAGCTCCTTCCATTGTTGTCTCTTTTGTTGGCAAGGAAAATATTCATGGTATTCAATAACCAGTAAGTCCCACGTGGCTGAAAGAATTCAAGTTGCCCTCATTTGCAGAAAATAATCTTAAGCTTTTGGAATCTCATATTATAATAGAAGCAAAATTTAAAAGAGGATTTTAAAGCTCCCTAAGTTTTCTTTTAAGTCTTATCATCTGAATTCCTGTAGACTTTTGTAGCAGGGTTAATGTGCATTTTCTTGAGCAAGTGTCAGCCTTCCGAATTCCTTAGGGCAAGTCACAGCTAAATTGCCACAATCAAGCATGCCTTATTTACCTATTGTTTTTCAGAATGCTTTTCAGAAGCCTTTCTGAGGAGGGCAATGCATTTCCCTCCTGGGTTTTTCACATCCTTATATACTTCAGAGGCTCAGGTTGCAGGTTCATGATGATAAGCTTATGAATTAGTTCCTTCTCCTCCATTAAATACATAAGGGACCCACTTTTTTATTCAACTTGCTGTGGCAGTATAATTTACAAACTCCGAATTCTAGGGACTCTGTATGAAACTACTACTAATAAGGCTAAATCTATTCAGTACCTCTTTTGTGTCATGCATTTTATACATATTCTCAAATCCTCACAGTGTCACAATGTTCCTAAAAGCTAAATAAATACTGTCCACATTTTAGAGATGAAAAAAACTAAATTCTGAGAATTGAGTCCCTTGTATAAAATAATGTAAGCAGTTAATGCTAATGGGCCAGAAGACAAACTCCATTTGCCCACCCTAACATTCACATCCTTTACAACTTAACCACATCAATGACTTTTTTTTTAAGTGCTTTTCGTCTATTTTAACTGTATAGGGATTTGCAAATAATTATTTTCAAAACATTAGGCCTTTTTGTCTATGTTGTTATTGTTGTTAGTTGCTATTGAGTCAAATCTGACTCATAGTGACCCCATGTGTTCAGAGTAGAACTACATCCTATAAGGTTTTCAAGGCTGTGACTTTTCAGAAGCAATTCACCAGGCCCTACTTTCTAGGCATCTCTGGGTGGATTTGAACCATCAACATTTTGGTTAGTAGTCCAGCGTTTAACTATTTGGCCACCCAGGAACTCTATAATATTTCCCTAATAATTTCCATTCATCTCGTTTGAACCAACTTCTAAGATGAAGAATATGTATATGTATTTACTTGCCAAATACAGACTTAAGACTGCTTTGCTAACATGCCTGTCTTGAAACTGAAAAAAGAACAACCGGTGGAAGAAGCGAATGTGGTGAATCTATTATCACTGGACACACTCAGTGCCTGATCTCCATTTGACCTTATTTATCCTAACACTAACGTTTCTGTCTGTTGACACTTGTAAAATAATAACCTAAGATGGGTAATACATAATGAGGTTTGCTGAAGCACCTATTCTTACGTATTCTTGTAATAATTATATAAAGCAGTACTGGAGTAGTTAAACATTAGGCTGCTAACCACAAGGCTGGCAGTTCAAATCCACCAGTCGCTCCTTGGAAACCCTATGTGGCAGTTCTACTCAGTCCTCTCGGGTCACTATGAGTTGGAATCAGCTTGATGGCAATGGGTTTGTTTTTTTTGGTTTATAATTATATTCATTTGTATCAGTTAACTTTTTCTGGGTAACAGACCACCCCGGAACAAAATGACTTAAAATAACAACTTTATTTAACTCATAATTTTGTGGGTCAGCAGTTTGGGCAGGCTCAGCTGGATGATTCTTCCAACGTCAGCTGGATCCACTCACGTGTCTTCTGTCAGCTGCCAGTTGAGTATGTGGTGGGCAGAGGGGAGGGGCAGGAGCTGGCTAGTCTAGGAAGGCCTCTGCTGAGCTATTCCTCTCTGCTCTATGTGATCTCTCATCCTTTCAGCGAGCCATCCCAGGCTTGTTCACATGGCAGGGGCACCAAAAGACCAAGCAGAATTATGGAAGGCCTCTTCTCAGGCCCTAGCTCAGGACGGGCACACCATCACTTTCAGCTCATTCTCTGGGCCAACACAAGTCACAGGCTGACCCAGATTTAAAGAATGACTGGAGTAGCCTCAAAGACACATTACAAAGGCAGGAAGATAATTGTGGTCATTTTTGAAGTCAGACCATTTGACAAATGAGTAATTTATGCCTTAAAAAAAAAAAAAAAAAAAGCGTAGCTTGAAATAAATCACCTAGCTTTTAAATGGAGCCAGAATTTGAGCCAAAATTCTCTCTGACTCTAGAACCCAAACTCTTAACCATTACACTTAGGCTGACTCTGAATTTTCCCATGTTAGTTTCCCTTCTCTCCACACATCTCTTCTTGATGAACTCAGTAATGGTGTTTAGAACAGGTATGAGTCTATCAGGACTCTGGTGGTGCACTGGTTAAGCACTTGGCTGCTAACCACAGGTCGGAGATTCAAATCTACCCGCCACTCAATGGGAGAAACATGTGGCAGTCTGCTTCCATAAAAATTACAGCCTTGGAAACCCTATGGGACAGTTCTACTCTGTCCTACAGGGTCACTATGAGTTGAAATCAACTTGATGGCAGTGCGTATGAGCCTATCAGGACACAAATATCTTGGCTTCTTCCAGGACTAGTTTTTCAACATATGGCTCATGAGCCAAGAGTTGGAGGCTACTTAAAAATGGATATTTTTGTGTTCATCTGGGATCTAGGAGAAACATTTCTAAACACACTAAATTCCTAACATACTAAACTAGTATTCCTCTTCACACTATATTTTGAGAACTGTTTCTTTAGGAACATTATTTACCACCCAATACTGTTCTTCACCCTTAAGTGGAAACCCTGCTACGCCATTACCTGCTAGATCCAGATCAGGCCTTCTTAAAGAAATAAATTTTACCCTGTTATCCGTCAATAGTGAGAATAAACTCCTTCAGCCTTTCTGTGAAACAACATCTACAAATCTTTTGTGACTGTTTTTAAGGTGGTGCTAATATTTGCTACCCAAAGCCCTGGGTTATGAAAGAACCTCCCAGGAGAGAAGGTGGTCTGGGCTGTGCCCTACCAATCATGATGCCCATGGTTCAACCCTAGCATTAGGTAGCTAAGAACAGAGATCCCTACTTAGCCCACATTCAGTGACGATAGGACGGTCTCAGCACTTACATACCAGCCTAGGTGAATCATTCTACTTCTCAGACCTAAAGGGAAACAGAGAATCCATTGACTAAACCCTAGAGGTATAAGAAATAAGTGTGTGGTCCAAAAGAGAGCTTCTTTATAAACTTGATGTTTATATCTTATAACTACAGGATGGAGAAGGAATAGTGACAGGAATATGAGGATCTTCCATTTGCAAAAGAGACCCATAGAAATAGGTGTGTGGTCTGCTGTTACGATGTAGAGAGGCAGAGATAGGAGTGATGACCACGGGAGCACCAAATGAGATCAAGATTCTTGTTAAAATAGCTATTTTTTGGAAAATGGCAATGTCAGTTGTTCTTGACCCTCTGAATGCAGCTGTCAATCAGACTTACATTTCTGTCCTACTTTCTAGAACCACCTCTTCAATTTGAAGTGGAAACTAAGGGAGTGCTTTTCAAGTGTCCATTAGATGAGACACAAGGAAGGCAGAGAAAGCAATAGCATTCCCACCCAGCACATGACTCACTGGGACCAGAGCTGTGGTTAACTTTCATTAAGAGGCAGGCATGCTTCTCAATTGTCCAGTGTGGTGAAATCCTTAGAGCAAAAATTTTAAAACCCAAAGTTGGGTAAATATCCCCAGTAACATGTTAGAGGGAGAATTACAATTCAAATGCCAATAGGAGCCAAACAGAAGGTAAATGAGAGAAGTTGGAAGGTGTAGACTCCACAAAACTGGAGCACACTCATCCCTGTCCAAAGGGCAACTCAGACGCAGCTCCCAAGTTTGGTGCCTTGAAGGTATATGGCCCAGCCGTGTTCTCTAAAAGAGAATCATAAAATTTGAAATCTTATATGAAATTTCCTGATCTTTTAATTAAAAAAAAATATATATATAAAAAAATATATATATATATTACGCATTAATTGAATCTTTTCTTGAAACTACATGTAGAGGAAAAAACAAACAAAAAACCACATCTGTAGACTGAATGCATCCCTTGGGTCATGGGTCACCAGTTTGCAACATCAGCATTAGATGAGTCAAATAAAATACTTGAGAAACTGAGTAAAATTTGGAATTTTGGTAAAGCTGCTAATGGAAAATTTGCTCTCTGTTTTGCAAGCAATTATGGCTGGTAGCAGCTGTTAAACTCATCAATTGTAATTCATGGTAAGACCTCAATAACAGACCTATAAACCTGTTTTGAAGTGGAAAGGGTCAAAGACACAGAAGCCACCCACGGAGTCAGCTTATTGGTAATCTTGGAGTCACATAGAGAGCAAATATGATTCACTCGAATTTTTCGGCACCATCTGTGGTGCAATGGTGATTCATGCTCACAATCACATTCATCACAGGGGTGAATTGGGGCATGAAATTTTCCCAAAAGATGCTGAAGTGACTCTTAATTTTATTAAGCAACATATTATACAAATTATGCTAACTATACATTTATTTCCCCTAAAATGTCCCAATTAAGATTGAGTTTAAGTCAACACATTTAATTTTGGTAATTTTGACCTGAATAAATGAAAACATTTATGTCTCTGCCATAGTGCTTCATGATTTAATCAAAGACCATAAGAATAAAATCAATGATAGACTTTTTTGAGCTAAAATGGGCAGAGAGGTCATTTCCTGGCTCCCTCATTGTATAGAGCAAGACACCTAGGTTCAACCAGAGTCAAGTGGAGATCAGTAATGGGGATCCCCATCCCTTTTTCCAAGGAGAAGTGGTATCTGGGAACCAGATGATCCCAACACCCTTCAGCAGTCCTTGCCTACCACACAGGGATAGAGTTTTGAACACAGGGACAATTTTTTAGGAGCAGCTTTCTTGTTATCTTTATTAACTGTAATTTTAATTTAATATGCTTCTAATATTTAAGATTGTTTCCACATACATTAGGTAACTTTGCACCTCATAATCAGCCTACCAGTTAGGTTGGGCAAATATATCTTGTTTGATTTTCTATTAAAGAATCGAGACTTGGAAACGTTTATATAAGTTGCACAAGTCCACTTGGCTTATTGCTGACTGAACAGCGACCAGAATCCAAGTTTTCTTGCTACTTTTTCATGCTAATTTTTTATTCACCCAACAAATATTGTATTGAGCATCTATTTTGTATCAGATTTTGGGCTGCGTACTGTTGAACAAAGACGATTTGGCCTACCATTATAGATGATAGAGTTTAATCCATCATGAAGACCTTTATGGTACCAATACAGCCTCATTCTTCATATCTCACAAGGTTGATAAGGTTCAGCAGAATATTTCCTTAAGTCTGTGTAAGCTTTCTTCCAAGCACCAAATCCTCCACTTTTCCTCTGCTGTTCTAGGATGTTTGAAGAAACAATCTTATCTACTTTCCTTGCCATGGTATTTGCAAGAGACATAGGAATGTGGTACTTCTAATATATTTTAATCTAGACTTGCAAAGAGCATCTTATTTATGTGCCTAGGCAAGTTAACACATGTGCTAACCAAGCACTATGACTTCTAAATCTTAAGAAGAAGACTAGTAACAGGGCATTTTTGTAGTCCCCGCCCCCTCCCCCTCCCCCTAGACATTGCAAAAGTAGATAAGTCCATTCAAATAAAAATACATCAGCATGTTAATCTATTCCTGGGGCAGTAGATAAAGCTTGGAGGAAAGGCTTGTTGATTTAATTAGCCTGACTGGTGTCCCTTATCTCAAGTCATACTCTGTATATCATCATGGGTATTGAATAGGTACTGAGTAGTATAAATAGGATTGTATGTCACTGTATTTTGAATACGTTATAACAAGCATTTGAAATGATTTTATTAGATTTAGTTTTAATCGTAACAACCCTATGAAGTCAGTATCATTATCCCAATGTTAAAGATGAACAGACTCTGAAAGGGTAAGGGACTTGTCCCAGGACTTGGGACTGAGGAACCCATGTCCTTAGCCCAACGCCACCTTGCAGGAGCCCTAACTGATGTTAGTTTATAACATAAAGATGCACACACATTGGTAACGTGACTAGATTTGTGGGGTGTTCTAACCACAAATCAAGTAAAACATTGTTACATATAGCTTCCTCCCCCAAATCCACAGCCAGATAACATGACCTCTGACCACCAACATTGTCCAAATTGTCAGTTCCTGTTCCAGGAACCTTTCCCCAGCATCATCTTCCTCCACAGCCATTCCCAAAGGCATTTATTCACTCAACAAGAATGCTGGATCTTCTGCATACCCTTTATGCAACAAATGCATTTCTGAAGAATTCACGTGTAAACGAATTTTAGATCAAGCCCTATGTCAACTCACTAACAAAGCTGGGAAATCAAGTCTTGGTGAAGTTAGGTAGTTGCTGGGTGGTGCAAACAATGAACGCACTTGGCTGCTAACCAGAAGGTGGGAGGTCCCCCCCATACCCTTTTAACTCAGTGCTGAAATCACTCCTGAGGTTCACCCTTCAGCCAAAGATTAGACAGGCCCAGAAAACAAACCGAGACTAAATGGGCACACCAGCCCAGGGGCAAGGATGAGAAGGCAGGAGGGGACAGGAAAGCCGGTAACAAGGAACCCAAGGTCAAGAAGGGGAGAGTGTTGACACGTTGTGGGATTTGTAACCAGTGTCACAAAACAATATGTGTATTAATTGTTTAAATGAGAAACTAATTTGCTCTGTAATCTTCATCTAAAGTACACTAAAAAAAAAGAAAAAGATAAAAATAAAATAAAAAAGTTTAGAGGTTCAAGAGGTTCAAGTCCTCCCAAAGGTGTTTCAGGGAAAAGGCCTGGTGATCTAATTCCAAAAAATCAGGCATTGAAAACTCTATGTGGCAGAGTTTTACTCTGACACACACAGGGTCGCCGTGAGTTGGGATCGACTTAATGACAGCTGGTTAAAGTTAAGAATCCCCTCCCTATTTACGTTTTATGAAATCTTTTAAAGATTTTTATGTATTAGGTTTCCTTAAAGTTGTGCCTTCCTTTGGAAGAAAATTAAAAAAATTTTTTTTAATTAAGTCACTTGCTTTTTTTTAAACTCACATTTTTAAATAAATGAAAGGAAATATGACCATAAAAACATATATAATCTGAACATCTCTCCATTCCAGTCTCAATACAGACCCATTTCTCTAAGTCTTTCAAGAGTAAGGCTAGGATAGAATATCAAGTATCTGTACATTTGGATATTACTAGTTGTACTGATTTCCTTTATGTTTAGGAGGCTGGGAAACCCTGCTGGTGTAGTGGTTAGGTGCTACGGCTGCGAACCAAAGGGTCGGCAATTCGAATCTGCCAGGTGCTCCTTGGAAATTCTATGGGACCGTTCTGCTCTGTCCTATAGGGTCGCTATGAGTCGGAATCGACTTGACAGCACTGGGTTTGGTTTGGTTTTTTGGTTAGGAGGCTGAGCAGCCAAAGAAATCTGATTTCAGATAAGTCATTGGTTGTGGCTAAAATGCTTTTCTCATTGGCCAGGAGGAAATAATGTTTAGAGAGAAATACTTATTTTCAAAGTGTTGCCGCCCCAGTTTCAGTCTTAAATGAGGCAGATGAGAAAATGTTCCAAATATTTACAAAACCAAAGGCCAGAGTTCCTGAACACTCTGTCATCCTGATGAATTCCTCTAGATAAGGAGGTCGGTGAAAATAACAATGTGGAGTCAGAATCAGCTAATGATGACGATCACAATATTAAGTTGCATTGTGTGGTGATGGCATTCAAGACATTCCAAAAATTGCCAGATGAATAGATACCATGTCACATGATGAATAGTTATATTTAGCATGTAAAACACAGGCAATATGGAGCTGAACTTGGGTGTTTGAGGACCAGTGTGCAGAAGGAACAGTAGACCCATTAGATGTCTCAGACAGCAGAATGGGAATGAATGGGTAGAAATTAGATGGAGACACGTATGTATAGAATAAAGAACTTCAGGACCATTGGCGCTGCCCAGTGGTGAGTAAGGCTGCCTTGGGAGGTGGGAATGTTCATTAGAACAAGGATAGAGGTTTCCTTGCTGGGATGCCTCTGTGCAAGAAGCCTTTGTGATTAACTTTATCGGCTACATTAATATTGCACCTTGTAACTGCAAATTTTTCTTGTTCAGGAGCACAGCACCATGCAGAAGTTACACTGCACACAAGTTGACAAAATTGTGGCACAGTATGACAAAGAGAAGTCAACTCATGAGAAAATCCTAGAGAAGGCAATGAAGAAGAAGGGGTAAATACTGTTTCTTTCCTTCTGAAGGCTTTTTCCCTCTGTGAGAAGCAGCCTTATATTTTTTTTCTTTACCACAATTCAGGGGCCTATTTAGACCAAGAAAGAACTTAGTCTTGACTGTTTTCATCATTAAAACTTATTCCTGGAAAATAAGAGACTTATTCATTTTAAGCACTCTAACATCATAATGCTATGAATTGGAATCGACTTGACGGCAACAGATTTGGGTTTTTTTTTTTAGCATCTTAACAGGTGAAGAGTCAGTCAACTTAGCTATGGCTTTCAGCAGAGTTTCTTGAAATCCTTTAATTCATTGTAATTACTAAATGTAACTGTGGTAATATTTATATCTCTAGGAAAACATAGATCTTTCACTAACTATCGAGCATCCACTATTAAGTACAATCTGGCTTTTATTTTCCCCAGGTGTTTTCACTGTATATCACTGAGGCAGAAACGCATGCCTGTTGCTTTGAGAACATTTCCATGTGTATTTTTCACACATTGCATGCTCACATGGCACTATTGGTGGTAAATGTAATGAATTTGAAGAAGCCATGACCCTTCTAAGTCCCTGGGTGGCAGAAACGGTTTGCACTTTCCTACTAACCTAAAGGTTGGTGGTTTGAACCCACCCAGCAGCGCCGTGGAAGAAAGGCCTGGTGATCGTCCGTAAAGATGATAACCAAGAAAACCCTTTTGAGCAGTTCTACTCTGTGACACAGGGAGTCTCCATGAGTCAAAATCAACTCGGCAGCAATGGGCTTTGACCCTTCTAGACTTCTGATTATATCAGAAGCTTTGGCATATTTTTTTGTAATTTTTTTTTTTATAACAATGACATTTTATGCCAAACTGGTAGAAGGGCATATTCATAGGCTCTAATGCCATGTTTTTAGAAAGCAAACTTTTAACAACATATGGTACTCTCCAAGAAACGTAAAGTTATTTTTATTCACAAGTCATCTGTTCAAAAAAATGTCTTCTTTTTGTGAATAGTTGTACTGAAATGTTCTTTCAGTGTTTCAGACTAGATTTTTATTTAGGAGATTTCAACTCAAGCACCATGTAATAAGTTTCTTTGCTAAAAAATGACATTTAAAAATTTTATTAATCAATAAATCAAGAGTGCTGCTTTTAGCCATCAATTCAGGAATGGATAAGATGTATCTTTACCTCACTATAGTTTTTACTCTGCAAGGTAAAGTGGGATATTGAAACGATAACTCTTTTCATTGTACGTTAGTCTAAAGGAGATATTTAGCCCCCTAACCTGGGTGTTCAAGTGATGGGGGGATGGCGAATGGGGGGCGGGAGGGGACAGGACAAGCTGAAGTTGGGAAAATTCAAAATTACAGGAATCATTTTGCATAGCCAGAAAACAAATAATAAGATTGATGCACTAAGGGAAAAAATATGATCTTGATTTTTAATATTACAGAAGTCCTTAGCTTATGCCAACAGATAAGACCGTTGATGAAAACATATCATTGCATTTACTGTGAAAGATTTTGGTTAGAATTAACCCAGGGGAATGTGTCCACAAGGCTACGAGCCCACTGAATAACAGACTATAGGGAAAATACACTCAGTGTCAGCCACTGAGAAGTAATAGATTTGAGGAGAGACCCGGCATTGGTAGAATAAATGTAATAAATAGTTCTCTCAGAAACTCACCATTAATACTGAAATGAAGCCTCTGACTTAGGCCATCGGAAATCAGGGCATGCATGCTGAAAGCAGAAGCTCGGAACCTTTTCTGGTTTCAGCAATGACATGGATATTGCCAAGGTAAAAAAATGATCACTGACATAGCAGTAACGGTTGCTGGGCAGTTGCCTAGTATATATTCCCTACTCACAAGAGAATAAGAAGCAGAAATTACCCTGTAATGCCAAGAGATGCTATTTTCTGCCTTGCTGGCAAGTTTCAAAGACAAAAATCTGGCTTTACAACCAAAACGGAAGAATTAAAAATTCACTTTGAGGCGAAGGCCCTGTTTTTCCGGTTTTCATCTCAAATAATCTTTTATTGAATAAGTGAAAAAGAGCTTGAAGGAAAACAGGAACCAAAATGGGTACTCTGACAAGAGACCGCTAACAATGAAATAACTGTTAGGGCTCAAGTGCCTCTTCGTGAAGCGGTTGAATTGAGTAATCATGGCACGGATGGTACTTTGCAAGGTATGAATCTGTGACTAGAAAAACGGATGCTGCCCCGTGAACCATGGTGTTCCATGTTTGATGAACATATTGTCTTCATCAGAAAGCTTTGTAGCAAAAGGCCGTTGGAATGCGAAGATATCTAACTTCTGGCATCATTTGCAATTTTCCATTTGCAGAGGAAGTAATTGTCTTGAAATGAAAAAAGAAACAGAAATTAAAATTCAGACGCTGACATCAGATCACAAATCTAAGGTAAGAAAATGCCCATTTTTACGGCAGCTGCTTGCAGAAGATGCTGTATTTTTTTGTAACTGGTACCTAGTGTAGATGAGACATGACAGCAGCCTGAGTCTGGTCTGAGCAGTCAGGGGACCCAGGGGCTCACGTTTGCCCTGGACTCAGGGGCTATGGTAAGAGATACTTCATGGGACATCTTTTCCTTTATGGAAATAGGCTCACAATATCTATATTGTTAGCCTCAGAGGGTTCTCGTGAGGATCAAACGAAACGATAAATAACTAGGATAACAAGAAATGTTTTTTTATACACAACATACCTCCATATAGAAGTAAAACTAAACAAATGGCAAAAACTCACCCAACTTAGTGGTTGAGTGATTCTTCATACTTACTCGCTCCTAACTTTGCTGGAGAAGTTTTGAGGTGAGAAAAAAAAAAAAAAGAATCGATGTTCTAGGAGATGAGTCTAATTACTCAGATTTCCCCAAAGACACAAGAAAATAAGAGTTTAGGGGACCTTATTAAGTTTGGGGACATGTAATATCTGAGTGCTAAGTCCCAATCAAGGACGCAAACAATTCTTCCAGTAACAATAGTTTAAAAAAACTCTTAAAGGCCCTAACCACAGCTGTTGGCCAAACCAGCTGTATGTCGGTGTCTACATGCAGTTCTATCACCCAGCCTAGCGGCCTTGCTACACACATGGACCAGCCAACGTCTTCAAGCTCAAGTTCTTGGGACTACGTATTTTGTGTCATTTCTACCACGAAGCCTATAGAGGCACTGAGCAGGAGTGTTTGAGAATTAATGCTTATGCAACATGCTATGATTTTTCAGATCCTGCTCATAAATAGGAAAGTAGAAACATTAGCAACTGTGTCTATTAGTTTTTGTGGAATAATAAACCATGTCAAAATTTAGGGGCTTAAAACAACCACCATTTACTAGTTCATAATTCAGTGGGTCAGAAACTTGGGCTGTGCTCACCAGGGTGGTTCTTCTGCTGATTTTGGTTGGCTCACTCATGAGTTTACGGGCAGCTAAGGTAGATGGCCTCACTCATACGTCTGTTGGTTGGCTGGCTACTGGCTGTTTTTATTCTACATGACCTGCCGTCCTCCAGCAGGCTAGCAAGGGCTTATTCACTTGGTGGCCTCAAAGTTCCAAGTGTAGCAAAAGAGCAAGCACTTTTCAAGCATCTGCTTGTGACACATTTGCTGCTGTCCCATTGGCTCAAGCAACTCACAAGGCCAGCCAGCTTCCAGGACATGGAGAAATAGGCTTTACCACCTGATGGGAGAAGCTGCGTAGCCACATTGTAAAGAGCACGGATACAGGGGAGGGAAGAGACTTTCTACCCCAACATCTAATAGGGTTGACACTGTCACGATCCAGGACTAAAGACCTGTGACCTTGTGGAAGTGAACCTGGAAAAGCATGAGGTGATGAAGAGAATTCTGATGGAGCTGGTTAAAGGAGCTCAAGGCCCAGACAGACCAGTGTGGGCAAGTTAGTCAATGAAATAGAAGATGACTCTGAAATATTTAGAGCTGAAGTGATTGATATATTTGTATATGCAGTGACATCCTGACTCCCATTGATTAGTACATAGGCTTTTTAGTAGGTCATAGATGCCTACTGATTCACTAAGTAAATTGGTGGGAGGGATCTGAAATGCTTGAATAATACTGTGCTTTTAATTCATACCTGACCTCGGAGAATCCCAGGTGGCATCATCCTCTTTGTCTGAACAGGTCAAAGAGATTGTGGCACAGCACACCAAAGAGTGGTCAGAAATGATCAACACCCACAGTGCTGAGGAGCAAGAAATCCGTGACCTGCATCTCAGCCAGCAGTGCGAGCTGTTGAAAAAGCTGCTGATCAGTGCTCATGAGCAGCAAACTCAGCAGCTGAAACTGTCCCATGACAGGTAGGAGGGGGCATCACACACAAACACACCCACCCTGCCCACCCAAATAATAAGACCTGAGGCCCATCAAGGCCATCCCCCATGTTTTTCCATCAAGGAGGAACACAGTTAGCCATCTCCAGAGGAAGCTTCTGTTTTTTAAAAAAGACATATTTGTGTGTGCGTGTGTGAGCCAAGGTAATAAGTAAAACCAACTTACTTGACTGATACCATTAAGTTTGTGTGTAGATAATATCCTATAGGTGATACGGGCAAGATGAACTCTATGAAATAGTCTCTGCCATAGAAGGGCGTGTGATAAATATTGAACACTGTCACAGGCACCAGGGGCATCCAGCCTGAAGGAGTGGCCCTTCAGAGTGGTTGTGGAGGCCTCACGGAATGGTGGGGCTGGAAAAGTCCTTTCAAAAATGACCAGGAACCTCTTAGGTAGAGAAGACACAGATGGAGATAAAGGCAAACCTGTTGAGCCCCTAGAAAGAGTCAGTTCTGATCACTTATTGGTGAAATGTAGAAAGAGCCTCTTGTCCCCTTCTTTTCATTATTCGGACTTCTGTGAATTTTAGAAAGACAGGCCTGATCAAGAGATGGCAAAGAAGAATTCATTTATTTGGTCTCTGTCTAGTTCAGCAAATGGAATATTGCATTTAAATTCTAAAAATGATGAGCTGGGCTTTCCCCCAGGCAAGAGAACAGCAGCTTCAATTACGTTTTTTTGTCACTGCCTTGTTGCAGCTTGCTTGCTTCCCACATGTTATTGTCGTTGTTGTTAGGTGCCATTGAGTTGATTCTGACTCATAGCAACCCTATGTACAACAGAAGGAAACACCGCCCAGTGCTGCGCCATCCTCACAATCATTATGCTTAAGCCCATTGTCACAGCCACAGTGTCAATCCATCTCATTGAGGGTCTTCCTCATTTTCGCTGACCCTCAACTTTACCAAGCATGATGTCCTTCTCCAGGGACTGATCCCTCCTGACAACATGTCCAAAGTATATAGCACGCAGTCTCACCAGCCTTGCTCCTAAGGAGGATCCTGGCTGTACTTCTTCCAAGACAGATTTATTCACTCTTTTGGCAATCCGTGGTATATTCAGTATTCTTCTCCAACACAGCAATTCAAAGCTGACAATTCTTCTTTGGTCTTCTTTATTCATCATCCAGCTTTCACATGCATAGGAGGCAATTGAAAATACCATGGCCTGGTTCAGGTGACACCTTTGCTTTTCAACACTTTAAAGAGGTCTTTTACAGCAGATTTGCCCTATGCAATGTGTCTTTTGATTTCTTGACTGCTGCTTCCATGGCTGTTGATTGTGGACCCAAGTAAAATGAAATCCTTGACAATTTCAGTCTTTTTCCCATTTATCATGATTTGCTTATTGGTCCAGTTGTGAGGATTTTTGTTTTCTTTATGTTGAGGTGTAATCCATACTGAAGGCTGTGGTCTTTGATCTTCATCAGTAAGTGCTTCAAGTCCTCTTCACTTTCAACAAGCAAGGTTGTGTCACCTGCATAATGCAGATTGTTAATGAGTCTTCCTCCAATCCTGATGCCCCATTCTTCTTCATATAGTCCAGCTTCTCATATTATTTGCTCAGCATACAGATTGAATAGGTATGGTGAAAGGATACAACCCTGACACACGCCTTTCCTGAGTTTAAACCACCCAGTATCCCCTCGTTCTGTTCAAACAACTGCCTCTTGATCTATGTACAGGTTTCTAAGGAGCACAATTAAGTGTTCTAGAATTCTCATTCTTCACAATACTATCCATGATTTGTTATGAACCACACAGTCGAATGCCTTAGCATAGTCAATAAAACACAGGTAAACATCTTTCTGGTATTCTCTGCTCTCAGCTATGATCCATCTGACATCAGCAATGATATCCCTGGTTCCACATCCTCTTCTGAATCCAGCTTGAATTTCTGCCAGTTTTCTGTTGATGTACTGCTGCAGCCACTTTGGAATGATCTTCAGCAAAATTTTACTTATATGTGATATTAATGATATTGTTCCATAATTTCTGTATCCGGTGGGATCACCTTTCTTGGGAATAGGCATAAATATAGATCTCTTCCCATCATTTGGCCAGGTAGCTATCTTCCATATTTCTTGGCATAGATGAATGAGCACTTCCAGGACTGCAACCACTTGTTGCAGCATCTCAGTTGGTATTCTGTCAATTCCTGGAGACTTGTTTTTCGCCGATGCCTTCAGTGCAGCTTGGACTCCTTCCTTCAGTACCATTGGTTCCTGCTCATATGGTACCTTCGAAATAGTTGAATGTTGACCAATTTTTTTTTTTGGTAGAGAGACTCTGTGTATTCCTCCCATCTTCTTTTGATGCTTCCTGAGTCCTTTAATATTTTCCCCATAGAAGCCTTAACTATTGCAACTTGAGGCTTGAATTTTTTCCCCAGTTCTTTCAGCTTGAGAAATGCAGAGTGTGTTCTTCCCTTTTGGTTTTCCATCTCCAGGTCTTTGCACATGGCATTATAATACTTTGTCTTCTCGAGCTACCCTTTGAAATCTTCTGTTCAGCTCTTTTACTTCATCGTTTCTTCCTTTTGCTTTAGCTACTTGATGTTTAATAGCAAGTTTTGGAGTCTTTTCTGACATCCATTTTGGTCTTTTCTTTCTTTCCTGTCTTTTTATTGACCTCTTGCTTTCCTCATTTATGATGTCCTTGATGTCATTCCAAAAGTTGTCGAGTCTTTGATAAGTAGCAATCAACGCACCAAATCTATTCTTGAGATGGTCTCTAAATTCAGGTGGGATATACTCAAGGTTGTATTTTGGCTCTCATGGACTTGTTCTAATTTTCTTCAGTTTCAACTTGAACTTGCGTATGAGCAATTGATGGTCTGTTCCACAGTCGGCCCCTGGCCTTGTTCTGACTGATGATATTGAGCTTTTCCATCATCTCTTTCTACAGATGTAGTCGATTTGATTCCTGTGTATTCCATCTGGTGAGGGCCATGTGTATAGTTGCTATTTATATTGGTGAAAAAAGGTATTTGCGAGAAGTCGTTGGTCTTGCAAAATTCTATCATGCAATCTCCTGTGTTGTTTCTGTCACCAAGGCCATATTTTCTAACTACCAAACCTTCTTCTTTGTTTCCAACTTTTGCGTTCCAGTCTACAGTAATTATTAATGCATCCTGATTGCATGTTCCATCAATTTCAGACTGCAGAAGTTGGTAAAAATCTTCAATTTCTTCATCTTTGGCCTTAGTGGTTGGTGCATAAATTTGAGTAATAGTCGTATTAACCGGTCTTCCTTGTAGGCGTATGGATATTATCCTATCACTGACAGCATTGTACTTCAGAATAGATCTTGAAATATTCTTTTTGGTGATGAATGCAACACCATTCCTCTTCAAGTTGTCATTCCCAGCGTAGTAGACCATATGATTGTCCAATTCAAAATGTCCAATACCAGTCCATTGCAGCTCACTAATGCCTAGGATATCAATGTTTATGTGTTCCATTTCATTTTTTACAACTTCCAATTTTCCTAGATTCATACTTTGTATATCCCGCGTTCCAATTATTAATGGATGTTTGCAGCTGTTTCTTGTTGTTTTGAGTCATGCCGTATCAGCAAATGAAGCTTGACTCCATCCACTTCATTAAGGTCGACTCTACTTTGAGGAGGCAGCTAGCTCTTCCCCAGTCATCTTTTGAGTGCCTTCCAGCCTGAGGGGCTCATCTTCCGGCACTGTATCAGACAATATTCCACTGCTATTCATAAAGCTTTCACTGGCTAAATCTTTTCAGAAGGAGACTGCCGGGTCCTTCTTCCTAGCCTGTCTTGTCTGGAAGCTCAGCTGAAACCTGTCCGCCATGAGTGACCCTGCTGATATTTGAATACCGATGGCATAGCTTCCAGCATCACAGCAACACACAAGCCCCCATGGTAAAATAAACTGACGGACGCGTGGGGGGCTTCCCACATAGTGCCTTGTTTTTCATGTTGGCAATACCCTGCTTCTCAGCTCTTCTTCAGCCTATTTCTATTTATAAAATCCAGTTTATAAATAAAATTTTTGACTAAATACTACTATCTTTTTTTTAGATCTAAGCAAATGTTTAATTGCAAGTCCCAGGAAATCAACTTGTAACTCTTTTAAGTTTTTTAGGATAAACTTTTTTTTTTTAAAACATTATAAGAGGAGGGCTTTGAGCTGATATCCTAAATAATATCAGCACAGATTAAAGGCACAAAAAGTAGAAATTTTGTTTATCACGCTATCAAGTTAAAAAATTACATAAGCCCATCCCCTTCATTCAGAGACGTGTGATTGATGAAGTCTCAGATGAATGGTGATGCCCCTGGCAGTGCACTGGGTCAAATCATGATTATTCTTAATAAAGGAAATAAATGAGACTGAATGGAAGAAGTCCATAAGTAATTTGAAAAGAAACTAAGATACTTCGAAGGCCACAAATCAGGCAGCCCTTTAAAAATTGAGAATTTGCGGTATTACTTGTCTACTCACAATAATATGGCCATGATGTTGGTGTTAACATTTCTCAGTGTGAAACAAAATGGCAGAATGTTCCAAACCACCAGTGACGTGGCTTTCTAACAGTCTCACCTTTGAAACTGTGTAGTAAACAGTAAACATTCAGCTCAGAGAGAATGCAAGGTGATCTCCCAGGTCCCTTCCTGCTCCAAAAAATGCATGATTCTGAGAAAGATCTAGCAAAGCCCCAGAGCCATGTCACATTTATGTATTGATGATGTTGAGTTAGTCGTGGACCAAATATAAAGACTTGGGGGAACCAAATTTTCTTTCTTTAAGGTTATGTTTTTTGTATGTGCCTAAAGTCCTTAAGGTGAACAGATTAAGAGGAAAATAGCATCCTTTATGGAAAACCACGACCCCTTCCCTTGCTTGGAATCATTCAGAGCATTTCTCTTAAACCTAAATTTCTTAACCATGCCTGACTCTGACCAATCCCACCAGCCACCCCAAGTAACATCCTAACATTCCAGCACACTGTTCGTCTTTTACTTTCCCACATTAGGACATGTTTTCTTTCACTACAAACCCCCATCAAAGATATCCCTTCTGTCTGCAACGTTTCCTTTCTGACCTTTTAGCCTGGGTCTCCCCAACCTCCCTCACCACTCCATTCTTCATTATATTTCATAGTTGTCCCTTCTTTGAAAAACTTTACCTGGTTCCCAAGTTGGGGCTAGATTCCTCTTCTATATAACCTCTCTGACATATTACAGTTGCCTGGTTATTTATTTGTCACCCCTTTGTCCTTTCTTTATTTCTAGTATCTAGTCATGTAGTGCTGGTGAGAGAGTGTTGTGTTTTCATTTTGTTGTTGTTAGGTGCCATCAAGTTGGTTCCGACTCACAGTGACCCTGTGTACCACAGAACAAAACGTTGCCCAGTCCTGCACCATCCTCACAATCATTGTTATGCTCAAGCCCATCGTTACAGCCACTGTGGCAATCCATCTCGTTGAGGTCTTCCTCTTTTCTGCTGACCCTGTACTTTACCAAGCATGATGTCCTTCTGCAGGGAGTGATCCCTCCTTACAACATGTCCAAAGTATGTAAGACTCAGTCTTACCATCCTTGCCTGTAAGGAGCATTCTGGTTGTACTTCTTCCAAGACAGATTTGTTCATTCATTTGTTTGTTTGTTTGCTTTAATTTTAGTTGCCATTAAGTCAGTTCCAACACATAGTGACCCCATGTGTGCAGAGAAGAACTATGCTCCATAGAGTTTTCAATGGCTGTGACCTTTCACAAGCAAATTGCCATGCTTGTTTTCCAAGGCACCTCCGGGTGGGTTCGAACTGCCAACCTTTCAGCTAGTAGTCGAGGGCTTAACTGTTTGTACCACACAGGGACTCCTGACCTAGAGCAGACCCTTAAATATCTGTTGAATGAATTTTGAGTGAAACTCCCCCAAAAAACACAGCATATTATACAAAGCCATAAGCCAGGAAAATTACATTGCTTCGCTGAGAATGTCACACAGGAAATGTTTCATAGAGGAGTCGGCATTCTCATTGCAACCTATAAGATCTCTTAGAGTAAAACTAGTATCAGTTCTGACTTATGGCACCCCATGTGTGTCCGAGTGGAACTGTGCTCCAGAGGGTTTTCAATGGCTGATTTTTCAGTAGATTGCCAGGTCTTTCTTCTGAGGCATCTCTGGGTAGTCTGGAATCTCTCCAACATTTCACTTAGCAGCTGAGCGCCTTAACCATTTCACCACCCAGGGATGGTTAGGAGAACCACATGTTTTCTTTATTTTCAGACAAGCTTTTTGCTAGACGGGGTGCTGGGAATACAAACTGACTGGATAAAACCCCCACAGCAGTGGCGCTCCAGGCAGCAAGCTGTTTCTTCTGTTATTCCATTGTTTATTGGTTCTGGGGATATGGGATATGTGAGCAGCTGGGACTACAGGTTAGATGTAATGTTCTAGAGCTGGGTTCTCTATGAATGTCGTGTATTGCCATCGACACTGAGGAATTTGTAATCTCACAGTGGGACCATAAATGTATTGTTGTTGCGTGCTATCACAAAGATTCCGACTCACGGTGCTATCAAAGATTCTGACTCAGAGTAAAACTACCCCATAGGGTTTCTTAGGCTGTAATCTTTACAGGAAAAGATCACCAAGTCTTTTCTTTCACAGTGCCACTGGCGAGTTCAAACCGATGACCTTTTGGTTAGCAGCCGAGCTCTTAACCATGGCGCCACCAGGGCTCCTTATAAGTATGAAGAACTGTGTATAGCAGTTTCTCCATGTCAGGGGGACAGCCCCAGCAAGGAAAGACTTCGCTGTGCGTCCTGGCAGATAATCCGAAGAACTGACACATAGCCCTTTCCAGATTCATGCCTTCAGGGAAACTTACTGACACGGGCAAGCAGCTGCTCTCCAGTGGCGGCCGGCTGGAGTATTTTCCACAACCACTTAGAAAAGGACCCAAGCCTATATGCCATTCCAGCTGGGACCAAGGCTCATTGTTTTCTCCCACATCCTTGGGCAGTCAGTGTTCCCAGGGTCTTCACTTCCAGGCCCAGATGTTTTCCTTCTTGTCACTAAGGTGTTCTTCACCCTTGGCTGCTGGCCCAGCCATGCCACTCCTGGCCTTTTACCTTAGCCTGAGTCCATCCCAAATTCATCCCCAGCATGCTTCGGGGAAGAACAAAGCTGATTCCATTAGGGAAGGGATGCATATAGCTGAATAGCATTACCCTACAGTCCACCACAGCACTATTGATATTTTTGGCCAGAGGGTTTTTTTTGTTTGTTTTTTATTGTGGGGGTTGTCTTGTGCATTATAGGGTATTAAGCAGCATGCCTGGCCTCTACCCACTAGATTCCAGTAGCATCTCCCACACCCCTTATGACAAGAAATGTCTCCAGACATTTCTAAATGTCCCCTGAGGGGCAAAATTGCTCGAGGTTGACAGCCACAGGTATATACAAATGAAAACATCAGAGAAGTTTAGAGAGAAGAAGAGAGATACTTCTAGACAGTAGAGCACTTGTTAGAGAATCCTAGAAGAGGTGGAATGGGGCCTACAATTTAATAAGGTAAAGTTGTCAACCTGTATCCCAAGGTTGGCAGAGGGAGGTAAAACCCAGTTTGGCAAACACCAAGGCAAGCATAACTAATGGGAAGTTGTGGAATGAGGGCAACAGATAAAAAGATTAAGAGGCACCAACAGACATTCACCTTGGTGTGAGTTCCATGAAAAAGAAAGATGGTGGAGGCCGACAGGAAAGCAGTGGGAAGGTTCTGTTAATCCAGCAAGGACCTGGTGGTGGGAACTGAGCACTAATCAGTAGATTATACAGACCCAGAAGAAAGGTAACTGGGTATCTGTCTCCATCTGGAGAGGTGGGGAGTGGCAACTCACAGACCCAGGTCTGCCTTGATTGGAGGCTCATTCCCTGGCTTCCCTTGCAAGGGGGTTCCTAACCTGTGAGTTAAGGAGCCGCTGTGAGAGGCCCGCTGAAGCCCTCCTTGCCATGGTATCATAGCAAACACACTTCGGGCCAGATGTTGGAAGGTGAGGCCAGAATTTATAAAACATGGTCACTTAAAATAGCATACGGGAATTAGGCCACCATGTGTGAGCACATGCTTCTCTCTGAAGAAATGAAGCACTCAGCTATGGCATACAGTGTATTGTGATTCAAATTACAGTCACATTGCCCAAGTCACTGTCTATTTTAAGTAATTAATAACATGTTCCAAACCGTACTCCTACTTATGCTGCACTTAAGTTCTATTGAAAATAGAAAATAGAAGCATAATACAAACAAATGAGAAGATGCCGCATGCATAAATCATCTGGTTACATGCCCAGATTCTCAACCTTATTGTAGAGTGATGGGTACAGCCATAAGAACATAAAGTGTTTTTGCCATAGTTTCCCACTCTCATTTGAGGTAACTGAATAACGTGTACCATACTACATTTCCTATGGAATAACATTCTATGCGCCACTCATTTTAAAGTATGCTGTTTAGATTTATAGGATTAGAAGTTGCCTTCCCCCCTTCTTTAAGAAATGCTCTCAATTCAGTATACAGAAAGTTGTGTTTATCGTTCTGCCTTTGACCATTGCTATGATACTAGATTTTAGGTGTCTACCCTTATTCAGAGATATTGCCATCAAGTCAATTCCAACTAATAACGACTGTATACGACAGAGTAGAACTGCGCCACAGGGTTCCCAAGGCTTCAAATCTTTACAGAAGCAGACTACCACACCTTTCTCCCACGGAGCGGCTGGTGGGTTTGAACCTCCAACCTTTCAGTTAGCGGTCAAGCACTTAACCACTTCTACTACCAGGGCAAAGATGCTTCACAGAATAAGGCACTGCCAATAAATTTTACCTGTTTTCTAATTCTATTTTTTGTAGTTGAATGAAGAAAAAAAATTAGCCCACAAGAGTAGGCCTTGTACAAAAGGAAGAAAAAAAAAAAAGTAAACTAATCCTTGCATTGCTTAAGGAGTCATTGGAAGAGACCGCTGCCTGGTTACTGATTGACCTTAAGTAAGAAATCCACTTAGTCCTGGTTATTCCCCAAGGGCTGTCAAAAAACAGGAAGGTCATATGTAAGGGTTAGAACACCCTCTTTCTTCCAGTCTGTCTAGTCCCAAATAGTGTGGGATAAAGCTGGAAAATCCTTGTATTTAATGGACTAAAACAGCGTCGTCTCTCCTTCACCACCCATCCATGTCATTTCACCATGAGATGACTCACTGCCCTTCAGGGATACAACATCTGGATGGGCTTGGGTTCCTAACCTCCTTTTCACAAAATACAAAATAACTCAATCAGATCAATATTGTAAAAAAAAAAAAAATGAGGTGAACCTAGGCCTAATGCCACCTGTGGAATTTGTTGGTTTATTTGTCTGTTTGTTTGTTTTTAATACCTAGGGAAAGCAAGGAAATGCGAGCTCACCAGGCTAAGATTTCTATGGAAAACAGCAAAGCCATCAGCCAAGATAAATCTATCAAGAATAAAGCAGAACGAGAAAGGTGGGTCTGAGCATGCTCCCTGTGTGACTATTGCGTTGACCTGAAAGCACATTCTCAAACATATGTGTCTATATATACCCACATACTGACATTTGAGACCTGAAGAGATCTGTTGTTTTGACTTAAGAATTCTACTGTCGTAACTGCTAAAAAGATTTATTATCATTGCTGTAGAACCAGAGTTTTCTGATAATGTACAACCATTAGTTAAATAAATTTCGATTCAATATGTACATACTCATTTAAAAATAAAATGGTATCCAATATGGCATAATTAATTCATTGAAAAATAGCCTTCCCACATTCCGTTGGGTCATCCTACAGCGTGTCTCCTTGGCATGCACTGCTCTGGTGTCAGGCTGTCCTTTGATGGGACAGTTCTGAGTAGCTGCATTAAGGAGGACATCTTCCCTTCATTTGCCTTGCACTGCCCTTGACACCAGGGATCCTCTCAAAAGCCTCCACCCGGTTTTCTGGTTTACCTTCGTCTTAGATTGGGTTTTCTAGAAACAGAGGACGAGACAGAAATTCAAGCACATGTGATTTGATTTACTAAGGAAGGGCTCTCTGGAGAAGGGAAGTGAGGGAAGCAGAATGGGTACGGGGAAGGGGCTGAGGAAGGACACAAGTCTCAGCTGGAGTCCCTCTGTCGCCTGATCTGACCGGCAGCTCTGCAGTATAAACCACACCACAGATTTGTCCCTCTTTGAGGCAAAGATTTCTGGCACTTGTACTTCTTTTATTTCCTTTAAAAAATATGAGACAAACATGGCAAAATATTAATATTGGTTCATCTGAATGGTGGGTACATGGTGGTTTTTATGTTTTTCTCTGTGCATTGTATGTTTGAAATTTTTACAATAAAAATTAGGACAAAGAATCCCATCCATATAATTAAATGGAATATAGCTCTTTCTTACTTTATGTGTTATTAATACCATTCACTGCCAAGCCAACTATTATTTGTACCCGTTACTTTTAGGAGGGTCAGAGAGTTAAACAGCAGCAACACCAAAAAGTTTCTGGAAGAAAGAAAGAGAGTAAGTATTTTATATTTTCTTGGCACTCTTCCTCTGAAAAACCAGGCTTCTAGTTAATTTGTGTAATTTGATTTCCCTGTATATTAAACATTCCAACCTCTCTGCTCCCTGAAAGCTAAAGTAATCTCTTACTAAAATCTTTACGCTTATGGTTTGGCACAAACTTATCATCCAGAAAATGAAGCCAAGTTTTAACCGTAATTTTTGAGTATTCTATGATTTTCTAAGAATTTAGCAGAATTTTTAAGTATTCTATGATTTTCTAAGAATTTAGCAGAAAAAAATCTCAGAATTACAGGTTTAAACTCTCTCCCAGTTTTTAGACTATATTTTTTTTTCTTATTACCTCCCTCGCTTAAATTGTAAACTTACAAGTCATCCCACCTGCATAATTTTTAAGATTACAATCCAAATTTTATCGGAATTGTTTTGCTTTTTTTTTTTTTTTGCAGCTTGCAATGAAGCAGTCCAAAGAAATGGATCAGTTGAAAAAAGTCCAGCTTGAACACTTAGAATTCCTAGAGAAACAGAATGAGCAGGTATTTTCCCCAAGAAGCACGAAAAGACACAGGCAGCCAGCCAGCAGCTTCGGGATTCAAAGGCTGTGGCCTGCAGTGACCCTTCTGCCTGAGTGGTGGCGTGGAAAAGTAGCTCGAAGAATTTGGTGTCTATTACTGATTTTTCCCTTTTTCAGCCCCCCAAAAACAGAAAGCACTCTTTTTTTGAAGTAGAAGAGGAATGTGGCTGTGGGTAAAAAGACTAAAAAGTCATCATTTGAATATTTTGTGGGGATTCTAAGAAGAGCCCTGATAGTGCAGTGGTTAAAGTGCTTGGCTGCTAACTGAAAGGTTGGTGGTTCAAACCCGCCAGCTATTCCTCAGGAGAAGGATGTGGCAATCTGCTTCCATAAAGATGTACAGCCTTGGAAACCTTATGGGGGTGTTCTATTCTGTCTTATAGGGCTGCTATGAGTTGGAATTGACTCAGTGGCAGTGGGTTTTAAGAACAATATTATGGAAAATAAGACCAGGAGAAAACAGATGACTCAAATTATTTCTCTTTTCATTTTGACTTTTGTAATGCACAACCTACGGGCAAGAGATACTATGTCTAAAAGTAAATGATGACAGAAACCACCTATGTTCAACCTCAATCTAAAAACGAAGTTATAAAACCTTCCTAGGGCTTACCCAAAGCCCATTGCTGTCGAGTTGATTTCCGACTCATAGCGACCCTATAGGACAGAGTAGAACCGCCCCATAGAGTTTCCAAGGAGTGCCTGGTAGATCTGAACTGCCGACCTTTTGGTTAGGAGCCATAGCACTTAACCACTAAGCTACCAGGGTTTCCCCTAGGGCTTATAGGTGGGCCCTAATAGCAGGACCCAGAATAAGCTTACAAACTACTTACCATGAATGGATGGCATCCATACTCTTGGTGCTTTTTCGAAGCAGGAAATCAAAACACTAAATCAAAAGACATACAAATAAAAAGTTGCCCAGAATCCAACAGTTTAGTTAGGCCATCAGGCGTATACCAACACCAAGATAAATGTATATGTTTACCTGGAGCCTAGTATAGGTACAGGTGTACTCCATCCCAAATAGGCTGCTGCCAATCAGCCTTGCACAGTGTCATTTCAATTTGATGCCAACACCTCTAGCTCATATGGCAAAATGATCTCAGTAACAGCTTAAATTTTAATCTGGGTTCAAATTCCACTCTTTAGCTCTGGCTGCTTGGAAGCTATTTATTTGTAGATAATTTACTTCAAGAGGTTTTGATAAAATATGTGAATGTACTACAGTGTTGTTTCCTGTTTTCTCCCATCTATGAAGCAATTCTGTTTAAGGTATAGATTTTTTTCAGAGTAAATGTTTCCCGTTGAAGAACTCTTAAATAGGAATTATGCTAAAAAGTATTTTTAAGAAAGCAAAACAAAACAGTAAAATCTTTTTTTTGCATTTTAATTGGGCAACAAATAAATACTACTTCTGGTTCTTTACGATGGTGGACCGAAGTCTTACTCCTCAGCATACTTCTGAGTTACATCCCATATTTCCTTCCAGCTAGATGCTTCTGTTCACGAACGGGCCGCAAATTCCCCAGACAGACATGAAATGTTTCCTGTCCTGTGGGTCCAAGTCATTTGACTAACTCCTAGATGCCTCACGTCCTAATACAAGTTACTTAGGTTACATTTTTGCTCCTAAAGCACTTCTCAAAAAGTGATCCGGGGTGGTGGGTAGAATGGAAATATGAATAAGGGTAAAGCCACCATCGCCAAAGTACTAGCATTCTTATCAGCGATGGAGAATGATAATGCAGGGATGGGTAGGGACAAGAATTCCTTCGAGAGGTATTTTTAAAAACTTCCTTCGAAGAAGGGCGTAATAACAGGTAAGGCACGGTTATGTTTCGGTTAACTAAATTAAGAACCTTCTTAGAAATTACTGTTACTTAGCAACAAGTTTGGCTCAAATATGTAAGTGTGCTAAAAATGACTCATCACTACCACAGTGGTATGTGTCAGAGCTACAGAACACAGTTACCTAATGTTTTTAGTGTCAGAACCCAAGTATATAATAAAAAATAAAAAATGAATCACTTGGAGCATTCATCCTAATATATAGGTAGTGACAGCTGCCCAAAATCCCTGCAATAAAATGTTGGGTTGATGATATCTATATTGATTGAATCATTTGGGGAAGGTGGGGGCCTTTTGTGGCAAAAGTTCATCTAATGCTTATGAAGATGGATAATATCTACCTCCCACAACTGATAGACTGAGTCACAGAAGCTTAGGAAAAAGCAGAACTTGAGAAGACCTGGGATTCAATGAAGATTTAATGAGACTTAGTGAAAAGAAATTCAGGATATCATATCGATGTTTCTGGCAAACGTAGAATTTGGACTTGAATTTCTGTGTTAAGCTTTGCTTTACAAATATGACCTGTTCCATGACAAATTCAATCCCAGCTCAGTATATTTTTATGGAATTTGAAGGTCCAAAAGCTCTGAATTGACAGTTATGCTGTGTGTTTAAAACACTGTCACAGGCACAGTACAAAAGATACAAACAGTGACTCCATTTCTTCCCCCATAAAAGGCAAGGTCTGGACCTCTATATGAACTCCCTTCGTAACCAATTAAACATTTTCTTAGTTGAAAACAGATCCCTCTCTCTAGCCGATCCTCAGCTTTCAGAACAACTTTCCAAACCACTGTTAAACCCCAAGAGTTTTTTGTTTGTTTCTAAGCCAGAGATGGAATCGTATTTCCCATAGTATTTCCCTTTGAGGTTCTTACTGCTTTCCTGTGGTCCTATTCCTGGTCGTTCTCCCAGTCCCCCAAAATACGCACCATGGAATGGATTTACTTCGTTAGATAGACCAGCTTTGAGAGCCCTGGCCAAAACAAGTCAAGTTCTAATGTTTTGGTCCTGACTCTGAGATCTGAACCTCCACTTCCTTTTTAAGCTACTGTATGGCCTTGCCTTTATTATTAGCCAATTATTCATTTAACAATCTGAAGTTTGGGGATTTTTTTCCTACTTAAATTTTCCTGTAGACCTCCCACCCACACAGGACCTCATTTGTCTTGACATGTACCATCTCAAACACTAACAGCTTTGTTAAATTATCACACCCAAGTTTTAGAAATTGATTTTTGTCACCAGTCCTATCATTTAATAAAGAGAAGCAAGGGAGCTTGCCCAGGGTCTCCTTCTCCCCTCACCACCACAGAAGAGAGGCCCAGTCTGGGATGAGAGGCATCGGTTGTTTTGTTTTGTTCTTTTTTTCTTTTGCGATCAGCTCGGGGAAAGTTTGTCACTGATGGGCGTATACATGTTTTATTCTTAGCGTTTTGCTTTTCTGTATATGGTTTTGCATTCATTTCTCAGATTCACTTCAGTATTCATTTATTTTCTTTGTTTTGTATGTATGACTCAATTTTGACATTACTATTTTTGTACAAACAGCTTTTGAAATCCTGTCACGCAGTGTCCCAAATGCAAGGTAGGACTCAAACTCTAATAAGCAAAATATTGCTTTCCTTCTCAATTCCGTCAGTATTCTCGGTGCGGTTGCCATGGCTGATTCACATCTGCTTATAACTAATTAAGACGCAAAGGTCTGGGTTTAAAGGCCTGATTATTTCATGCTTGGATTTCTGATGTAATATCAAACCGAAATGCCCGAAATCTGTAGAGAATAACTTCTGTTGGAGTTTTAGCCAGTGGTTCCAATTGCAGGCCTGGGAAACCCAGATCACGTGAATGAATAAATACCCAGGCATCAAAAACAACCTTATTCAGTTGTCGTATAGACCAATTACAGCTAAGACTGGGCCACCGAGTCAGTCTTTCCCAAAGACAGTACTATTATGTCTCTAATCCATTTTTAAAGCACTCCACTAAAAGTTCGTTGGTTATTTTTAATGACAGAGATTGATGGTCTGTATGCAGACATTATACAATGACCACTGTCGTGCTTTCTGCCTGGTCTGCCAAGAACCCTAGTCACCTGTCATAAAGAAGGTGACCATACAATACATCATCGAAACCAGCATAGTTTTAAGAGTGAAAAGGGTGTTGTTCCTCGTAGCCAGGACTTCAGTCATGAACTGGAGCTATCCCAGGCTAACAGGAATGAATGGTCACCCTGCTCGTATGAGAACTATATTAGCTCTTGGAATAATCTTTTAATGTCGTAATTATTTCTCAACTGTGTTCCATACTGTCTTTAAACGCTGAAACAGAGGAGCATAGGGAATCTTATTACCGTTTTCTGAACATAAAAGCATTTAATTTTCAGTGCTGATAATGTTTCACTCTCATCTCTTATGAATACTGTTTGTGTCATAGCTTCCATGTTTGTATATTTTTCTCCATTTCTTCATTTCTCTATTAGAGTATTGTTATACTTAAGGCATAAGAAAATTTCTGGGTAGAAGGAACCACCTATCCCAAATTTAAGCAGAAAGATATCATTCTTTGGTGTAATTATACCCATCCTGACCCAAATCATGTCTAAATTCACAGTATAAAAGTAAGAAGAAGAAAATCACTGTACGGTCCATTGGTTAAGCTAATTTTGTAACAGAGCTTCATTTGAGACATTGATATGCTCATAGTATGTCCCTGGGTGGCACAAACAGTAAAGAGCTCAGCTACTGATGGAAGGGTTATTGGCTCAAACCCATCTAGGCGTGCCTCAGAAGAAAGGCCTGGCGATCTTCCAATAGATCACAGCCATGGATAACTCTGTGGAGTGCAGGTCTACTCTGAGGCACATGGGATCACCATCCATTGGAATTAACTCAAAGGCAACTGGTCGTATGATCTGCAGAGTTGCCCAAACCCTCCCACAGGCCTTTCTAAGCATACCTGAATCATGAGATCAGAGTACTGCAGACTCCCCCTCCGATTCATAGCTTTATATTCCCATGTTTCCATTCTTAGATGTCCTTGATTTCAAAGTGGTGCGTTACTAAAAAAGGAAAGGGTGCTTTGTCTTCCTCCCAGAAGATGTATGCATCGGGCTCTAGCAGATCTGGGCTGAGCCTATGTGGCAAAAGCACCCAGGCTTCCAGTTGGAAAGTAAAAGTTGAAATGAACCAGTTGATTTTTCCCTATGTTGCCAAGCAATTATCTGTCACTGGACCCTGCCCCTATCTGATCTCTTCCCACCCCTAAACTAGCTGGTTGTTCTCGTGACAGAGTCTCAAGTCATGAGATTGAATTCACCATATCTTACTTCCTGGTAGTCTGTAAAGGGTGAATTGCCCCCAGAGAAGTGAAAACACATAGGGATTGTTTTTTGGACAATAGGATTCCAGAAACGCCACACACTCCTGTAATGTCCTATTTGGAGGACATTCGAACCAAGCCAATGCAATATGCTCCCATCTGAACATCTCCAACACTTAGGTTCTTAGGAATTACTTTCAATTAAATTCAGGCTATTAGGGGATTAAATTGTGCGTAAGCAACTCTTATCCTAAAAGTGATAAAAAAAAAATTTTTTATACCCAGTCAAAGCAACATCTCAATCTGTAGAAACTAAATCAAACAAGAACCATCGGGTATGACGTAGTCTTAATATCAGGAGACTTGCTCAACCTCTTTTCAGATGGTTGTCCTACCCCTGTGTAGACCAGTCCTCCTCGGATTTCCTGGAGATCTTGTTAAAATGCAGATACTGCTTCAGTAGGTCCGGGGTGGGGCCTGAGAGCCTGCATTTCTAACAAGCCACTAGGTGATGCTGATGGCTGCTGGTCCAGTGGACCACACTGTTGGGTGGTGATGATGTAGCGATAGACTGAGATTCAGGGGAGAAGAGGGCAGGGTGAAGTACCTTTAGGAGAGGATTTCCGTGAGTAAGGCCATGTTTCTGACGTTACAGGCGAAGGAGATGCAGCAGATGGTGAAATTGGAAGCCGAGATGGATCGCAGACCAGCAACAGTAGTGTGAAACTCCAAAACGCAAACTGAGACAGCGAAACTGCGCAGCATCAAAATATCCCTCCCGAACTTCTGAACCCAAACTCCATGGAAGAAAGCAGCTTTCTTTTGTGTTTCTTTTCTCTGTCAACGAGATGTTACCTGAAACCATAGAGACTTGGAATGACTTACATACTTTTAACGCTCTGAGTATTGAATTTCCTTGGCCAGCCAAAAGTATAGCTACAAATCCACAAAAAAATTCATATTCCAATAAGGCAGAGTTGAACCATTGATAATACAAATTGAACATGTTTGCTATAAAATACCATCACAAGTTGGCGAGCTTTGTATTAACAACTCTGCTTTGCGATGCATTAGGACATGTTTGAGCTGCGGCAAAAATAGTGCATTGGCAATTTAATAGCAAGTGCGTGCACTAGAGAAAAAGAAAACGACAACAAAAACTCTACCAATTCATCAGCGGAAGTGGTGTTCTGCTAGACAAGTAATTTTGCAGAATTTTTCCACATCAAAGTTACCTCATCAGTAAGTGCCATGTCTCTACCATTCCGTAAGAAGCTAATTTCCTGTGAAAGTTGTGGAAATTACTAGAACAACAAAAAAATAGAACAGCGTACCTGTGGCAAAACTCATCAACGTGCAAAGGGGAACTCTGTGTAGGCACATTTAAGAGAGTTGACATCTGACATCTGACATTGCTTGATAGGAATTGCTTCTGCAAATTCCAGAGGTTCCACCTCACCACCATATCATAAAGATCATGAAGTGGTTATGGGCAAACCTTGTAAATGTGACCATGTATAGAGCATTTATACTCTTTAATTCACACTGTTATAGAGCAAAATCTTCTACGTATTGCCACATGACAAGACTAGTAAACAGGAATACTAGAACTATGTTTGCATGACACACAAGCACCAATTAAGACTAATCTGTACAGACACAGTTAATCTAATGCCAAATAAATACTGGTTAAATAAATGTATGGCACAGAATATAACTTGACTCTCAAGACTTTTAGCATAATGAAAAGAAGTCTATACATATGTGTATATGAATTATGTGGGCATTCTTGATACTTCAAGTTCTAGTTTGAAAAAAATGCATAACTAATTTAATTTTACACAAAAAAATATTTATGCAGATTTTCAGAATTTCATATCAGGAGATAATCTTTTTATGTCTGTTAAATACCCAATTTGCTACAGTGTTACTCTGCATGGTCTCCAAGCCTGCTGTAGTATTGTTGCAGACAGTGCATGAAAAAGTATTCCATTGAGAATCGAACCATGCTGCCAAAGCCAGAGGAGCGCATGGAAACCTGGTAGTCTAGAACTAATCAGATTACTGATTTTAGTACACACAACACCAACTGAATTGTTGTATATGCTTGTACAAATTGATTCTGTGTGTTCCGCTGAACAAAGCAGAGAAAATGATGTTACCATCAATATTGAAGTTAAACTTCCAACTTCTCTAATAAAAAATTAAAACACATTTTACGCCCATCAGAGTATTTGCTCCTCCGATGCTTCCCAGTAAACGTTCCACCTCATCCATCAATAATCTTTTCATATCAATAATCTTCCCTTTCTCCCGGCCTATGTGCAAAGGCAGGGGTTGGGGGGGTGCTTGTCCAACCGGCCCTGCTCCAGCCTAGTCCTGTCTCAACACCAGATGGGTTTTCTGAGAGCTCAGTTTCTCTCACCATCTTGTAGCGTTGGCTGAATTCATCACTTGGCTGCACTTTCTGCTTCTGAGGAGGACTCCTAGTTTCCCGTTTTTACGATCATTGTTTCTCTTATTTCTCATACCCCTACACCATGTAAATATAAATATTTACATTTTCCAGAGTTATACCCTGAGCCAATTTTTTTTTAACCCAGAGTACTTTTAGTATTGGGAATATCTTACTCCCCCAAAGATTCCATTGCAGTAGGATGTACACACAGCCTAACTGTGCAGTAAAAAGGGTGTTTTATTTTCTGTTATAATTTCATACGGCACTCAAATCCTGCATTCTTACTTATTACGAAGAAAAATAAAACTTAAACCAATTAAAATAACTCAATCTCCTCCAGCTCAAAAACTACTTCATTTTAGAGGCATACTCAGTTACTTCAGAGTCAGATCCCCTGTTAGTGTTCCCTTCCCATTCAGGAGGCCTCCCTCCCCCTTTCCCAAGATGGCATCTGGGGACAGGGAGAAACTTGTGTGTCCTACTGGTAATGGGGAGGAGCACCAGGTCTCCCCACTGTTGGGAGGTCCTTCCTGCCCTCTATTCCAGGCCTACAAAAATGACCCTTCTAGCCCAGTGTCTCAAGGTCCCTGCTCAGTCGAGTCCTCATCGCAGGCCGAGATTATTCTAGCATTCATCTGGGATATGCAGGAACTTCTGAATCCCCCAGGGGCTGGCTTTGTGGGATGTGGGGGACCAGAGATGCTAGCTTGGATCCATCCATCCAAATACCTTCTTTGGCCATTTGTAAGCTACTAGCACAGTGGTGTTTCAATGCCATGAAGGCTTCTCTAAGAGGCCTACAGTGTTCTGGAGCTATGCCCCAAGAAGCAAGCCTACTTTATACTGGGCCTTTTCCAAGCTTATCTGGGTTTCTACCACTTCTTACTTCTCCCATCCCTGGGACTTTTTGTTCCAATTTGGAAGCCAGGACATTTGAATCTCCAATTCTTACCTTTTTCTCTCCATTAAGCCCCAAAAGGATTTTCACCCTCCCATTCCTGACTGATTAGAATGGCCATACAGTACTGGGCTCCTTCCATTAGTCAATTGTTCTTCCCCCCCTTTTTTTTTTTTGGCAGGGGGCGGGAAGGGAGATGGGTGGGAGGGAGTAAAAGGCTTCATGGAAAATAAGCCAAATCATTAAGATAGGAAAACCCATCAGAAGTACCATATTTCATCAAGTCTCAGACACCATTGGTTACAAAAAGCACTATTTTAAATATATCATAAAGAATGAAAACATGCTGCCAACTAAACTGTGGTGTATAGTCCACTGACTAAGACGCAGCTAATTGCAGAGGTGTTTAAGTATGCCTCTGGGGATCCACTGAAATACATAATATTTCAAAAATATTATATAAGCACTTCAAACATGAAGCCTTAAGGAGGGGTGACGAGTTTTAAAAACAGGGACAAAAGAGTCGTCACGTCAGAAACCTAAACAAAAGGGACACTTCTGCAATTGGGTTTGAAATTTAGCAGTGAGCTTCTTAACCAAAACCTAACCTGTGGCTGTCAAGTAGATTCCGATTCATAGCCAGCCCACAGCACAGAGTAGAACTGCCCCACGTGGTTCCCAAGGAGCGGCTGGTAGATTCGAACTGCTGATGTTTTGGTTAGCAGCCGAGCTCTTAACCACTGCACCACCAGTGTAACAGATTGCCACTCGGGTTCTTGCCCTGTCTTATTAGCCGATTGAAATAAGACAGACACTAGTTGCAACGGAAACAAAGGGGCAAGTTTATTGTCTGCTCACATACAAGGAGAAAAGTGGGGTCTGGCAACCCACAAGGCCATGTGCTCACTGTCTAAGGGGGCTGGGGAGCTTTTTGTTTCCAATGGTATCAGGGGTTAGGTTTGGTACTGGAACTCTCCGTCCTTAGCCTTCCCATGCCCATACTTGGAGGTCCAGATATTAAATCATCTTCCGTGGGATGTGCGTGCAGTGGGACCCCTCGCTTCTGGAATGGAATCGGGTGAAATCATGGGCTGGGAAATATCGTTCCTTCTGGTGACAACTGGATCCGGGGGTCGGTTGAAGGACATGATCTCTTCAATCTGTGTACGCTTCAAGGTGTAGCTTGGGCTAGTTCAGTGGATGGAGCCACTACCTGCTGCGACTTCCTGAAAAATACTGTTCAAAACAAGCTTGTGGTTAGCAAGACAAAGAAAGGGGGGAAGGGGTGTTGATTGGGGTTCTCACCAGGGCTCTGGGCATCTGGAAAGCAATTCAAAAGATGAAAGAAATGTATCTTTCACTGTTTCTATTTCCTCTTAGCAGTTTCCTTCAACCACATGACTTGTTTCTTTCTCTGCATATAATTCTCAAATCCATGATGTTAGCCTTGACTTTTATTCCCCCTAAACTCTGCTTCTTCCTTTCAGATTGTTGGAGTTAAATGAATGGCTCACATGCACTTTGTGTGTAATTAACCGAAAATAGAGACTATCATGGATTGAATTTTGTCCCCCAAAAACTGTGGGTATCAATTTGGCTGGGCCATGATTCCCAGGATTGTATGATTTTCCTACATGTTGTTAATCCAGTCTCTATAATGTTAATGAGAGAGGATGGGCAGCAGTTGTGTTAGTGAGGCAGGACTTAATCTACAGGATTGGATTATGTCTTGAGACAATCTCTTGAGATATAAAAGAAAGAAGCGAGCAGAGAGATAAGGGGACCTCATATCACCAAGAAAGCAGTGCCAGGAGCAGAGCGCACCCTTTGAACTGGGGAGTCCCTGCGCAGAGAAGCTCCTGGTCTGGGGGCAGATTGATGAGATGGTCAACGGAGAGAGAAAGGCTTCCGCTGGAGCTGACACCCTGAATTTGGACTTTTAGTCTACTTTACTTTGACAGAATAAGCTTCTCTTTGTTAAAGCCATCTGCTTGTAACATTTCTGTTACAGCAGCACTAGAGAACCAAGACAAGAGACCCTTTCTCCATCTGCCCTTCCCATTTATTTTACCAGGTGCTCAATCTTTTTTTTTTTCCAATCTTGGGACCACCGTATTCCACTCCATTTCACTCACCCCCACATTCAATCTGTTGATAAATCCTATAAATTTTAATCTAACTGCTTTGGAAACGCCCTTCTCTCTTACAACCTCTCTCATGCCTTCACACCCAGGTTTTTCTATTGCTGTTTCTGACTTCCCATTGAACTTCTTTGCCCTTCAAACCCTTTCTATGCACAGATTATATCCAAATGACCACTGAAATCATGTTACCATTCGTTCTGAAAATGCTGAATTCCAGTCCACTACCTAAGGAATAATGTGGGTATTACTGACCTGGAACTCAGTTCCCGCCTCCAAGCTGTCCCTCACCCGGCCAATCTGAATACATCACTATTCTCTTTTCACACATAGCACAGCTTTTCTAGCCATACTACCTGATGATGTCCTACGAGTCCTTAGAAGGCCAGCTGAAATGCCACCTAAAACCTGTTCCCTTGTTCCCCCAAGCAAGAAATAATCCACCCTTCAGAATTAATCAGTTTATACGTTAAAAGCCGTTTCAGTATTTTACTTTCCCACTAGCCTGGACTAATTTCTTTTCAGGCTCTGTTCATTTTCAGCACATTGCTTTTCACAGAACAGGTACTCAGTAACTATCAAATGACTACTTAAATTATTTTCAGTCAGAATGAAGAATTTGTAACTGTCTTAGTAGTCCCTGGGTGGCAGAAACGGTTAAGAGCTTGACTACTCACTGAAAGGTTGGCAGTTCCAACCCACCCAGAGGCACCTCAGAAGAAAGGCCTGGCAATCTGTCAAAAGGTCACAGCCTTGAAAACCCTATGGAGTGCAGTTCTACCATGACACATGGAGTTGTCATAAATCAGAATAAACTCGACAGCAACTTTGGGGAGGGACAGGTTTTGGCCTGTTAGGCAGGAAATGTTTTTGAAATCTAAGTGAAAGGCTAAAATAAGCTTTTTAAATTTATCTTCTCAAGTCCGAGAAAAAAACTCTTTTAATTCTTATTGTTAGCATCCTGTGACATATGAATGCAGTTCACAACTCTATGACCATCGCAATGTCCAACAGACTCGACAGTGTGGCCTACCGACATTGAGTGTGATTATGGAGCGTGAAGAGGGAATAGCCCTTATTATTTCAATGTGGAGGTTGTTTCAGGGATGCCTCATTGCAAGCCTTAAGTAGCTTCCCCTTGATTATCACTTGTGTAAATACAGCAGAAGGCCACAGTTTTCTACAACTTTTCCTCGATGCCTGGCATGTAACAGAATCCCAACCACAAACTTTAATAATTGCATCTGTAATGTCATAATAAATCCTGGACAGCACCTCTGGGATGAATTTTTATGAGCCCTCTTTTTTAATAATATTTCATGGAAAGCATTCTGCACCATAAAAAATATGTATGTATATATATATATATATATATATATATATAATGAAAAAATAGAAAGGGAGGGAGCAGGGGGTGATTAAAAACAGCAGCCTCATTGTTTCACATGAAAAGAAGAGGGTGTCTGTGCTTATCTAGAAAGGGCACAATGCCGTTCCTACCCCTTTCCTCCTCAGCGTTACTTTCTAGGAGGGGGGAGGAAGTGGTTCTCCCTAGGAGCTCTTCATCCTGGGAATTTTTGAGACCCCCATTAAAATTTCTACCAAGACATGATAATTTTTCCAAAGGAGGCTAATTTCACGTTGCAGACCTGATCACTCATGTCAGGTCCTAATAGCATTAGGTGAATTCGAATGTATCAGGAACAAAACAATAGCAAAAACAACGAAGGCATTTGAACATTGGCCCTTTTTAAGCTTTGATAAAATACAATGTGAAGGAAAGGGGACAGGTGGTTTGGTGGTAGAATTCTTGCTTTCCATGCAAGAGACCCAGGTTCAATTCCCAGCTGTCTTAGTTATCTAGTGCTGCAGTAACAGAAATACCAAAAGTAGATGGCTTTAACAAAACAGAAATTTATTTTCTCACAGTTTAGGAAGCTAGAAGTCTGAATTCAGAGTGCTGGCTCCCAGGGAAGGCTTTCTCTCTCTGTTGGCTCTGGAGGGAGGTCCATGTCAACCAGGACAACCTCTTCTCAGCTGCCTCCACGGGCAGGCCTATTTTTGTCACTTGGCCCCGACCCTTCAGCCTAGTCTCTGCCTGCTCCAGCAAGTGTTACTAAGCTCTTTAGCTCTGCTGATAAGTGCCCAGAGGCAGCCCCCCTTTTCAGGAAGCCTCTTGCCCAAAGGCACTCAGCTCTTTCTAGCTATGTGTGTTGGCTCCCACACCGCCTCGTGCCAGTCTCCTGGTTCTGCTGCTGCTGTTTCTCTGCTGCGGCTTCTTGCTGTCTTGTGCCATCTCCAGTGTTACAGCTCTCTCGCTGTGTCTCGTGGGTCTTGGAGGTTCTCAGCACAAAGAGCCTGAGTCCAAAGAACTCACTCCATTCCCACCTCTTCTTGGTGGTATCAGGGTTCCTCTGTCTGCTTGCTTCTCTCTTCTCTTATCTCTTGTAAGATGTAAGGTGATTCAAGTAAGGTTGTGACTTGAACGAGGGTGGTAAGAGTAGTGACTGGGGTAAGGGTGGTGACTTGAGTCACAGCCTCTAGTAAGGTGGTGACTCAAGATACATGCCACCCTAATTGTGCCTCATTAACATCATAGCTCATTCCCAAATGGGACCATCACCACAGGCATAGAGGCAAGGATTTACAACACATCACAAAATGGAGGATAAGGACATCAGATCACAAAATGGAGGACAACCACATGTTTCTGGGAATTATGGCCTACCCAAGTTGACACATATTTTGGGGGGACACAATTCAATCTGTAACATCAGCCAATGCTCCCCCTGTGCAGCCACCACCCGTCTGTCAGTGGAGGCTTACACGGTGCTATGACATTGAACAGGTTTCACTGGACCCTCCAATCTAAGACAGACGAGGAAGAAAAGCGTGATGATCTACTTCCAAAAATCAGCCAGTGAAAACCCTATAGATCATTACAGTCCCATCCACAACCCATCATGGGAATGGCACAGGACTGAGTAGCTTTTTGTTCCATTGTACATGGGGTCTCCGTGAGTCAGGAGTTGACTTGACAGCAGTTAACGACACAACAGTGCATCATTGTTACAGATTGGATTATGTACCCCAAAAATATGTGTTGTAAATACTAACCCTTATACTTAATGATGTAATCCCATTTGGGAATAGGACTTTCTTTGTTGTGTTGTTGAGACCATATCACTATAAGGTGTATCTTAACCCAATCACTTTTGTGATTTTTGTGGTCTATAGGCTTGTGTGTGTGTGTGTGTGTCCTTTAGGTGAAACTTTACAGAGCAAATTAGTTTCTTATTCAACAATTTATACACAAACTGTTTTGTGACATTAGTTGCAACCCTCACAATATGTCAACGCTCTCTCTTTTCACACCCCAATTCCCCATTTTCATCTGTCCATTTCTCCTGTCCCTTCCCATCTTCTTGTTATTGCTTTTGACCCGGTGTTGCCCTTTTGGTCTCATATATATGATTGAACTAGAAAGCATGTTTCTCATGTGTGTTATTGTTTGTTTTATACACCAGGGTTGCTATGAGTTGGAATTGACTCAACAGCGACAGGTTTTTAATCTTTGGGTGAAGGGTGAACTTCAGGAGTGGCTTCAGTTCTGAGTTAAAAGGATGTCCAGGGGCCATAGTCTCAGGGTTCTTCCAGTCTCTGTCAAACCACTAAGCCTGGTCTTTCTTTTTTTTTTTTAATTTGAATTTTGTTCTACATTTTTCACCCACTCTGTCAGGGGCCCTCTATTGTGATCTCTGTCAGAGCAGTTGGTGGTGGTAACTGGGCACCATCTAGTTCTTCTGGGCTCAGGCTAGTGGAGGCTGTGGCACTTACGGTCCATTAGTCCTCTGGACTAGTACGTCCTTTGTGTTTTTGGTTTTCTTCGTTCTCCTTTGCTCTGGACAGGATGGAACCAATAGATGTATCTTAGATGGCTGCTCACAAGCTTTTAAAACCCCAGACGCTACTCACCAAAGCTGGACGTAGAACATTTTCTTTATGAACTTTGTTATGCCAATTGACCCAGATGACCCCCAAGACCATGGTTCCCTGACCTCAGCCCCAGTAACTCAGTCCCTCAGGGTGTTTGGATGTGTCTATGAAGCTTCTCTGATTTTGCCTTGGTCAAGTTGTGCTGACTTCCCCTATATTGTGCATTGTCTTTCCCCCTCATCAAAATTAATACTTATCTACTATTTAGTTAATGATGTCCCCTGCCCAACCATCCACTCTCTCATAACCATCAAAAGTTGTTTCTTTCTGTGTGTAAATCCTTTCCTGAGTTTTTATAATAGTGGTCTCATATAGTATTTGCCCTTTTGTGATTGACATATTTCACTCAGCATGATGCCCTCCAGATTCATCCATGTTGTGAGGTATTTTGTGGATTCATCATTGTTCTTTATCACTGGGTAGTGTTTCATTGTGTGTATGTACCATTATTTGTTTATCCATTCATCTGTTGATGGGCACTTAGGTTGTTTCCATCTTTTTGTTATTGTAAATAATGTTACAATGAACGTGGGTGTGCATATGTCTCTTGGTATGATGGCTTTTATTTCTCTAGGATATATTCCTGAGAGTGGGGTTGCTGGATTGTATGGTATTTCTATTTCTAGCTTTTTAAGGAAGTCCCATCTTGTTTTCCATAGTGGTTGTACCATTTTACATTCCCACCAGCAAGTGCATAAGAGTTCCAGTCTCCCCACCACCTCTCCAACACTTGTTATTTTCTCTTTTTTGATTAGTGCCAATAATGTTTCGGTGAGATGTTATCTCATCATAGTTTTGATTTGCATTTCTGTAATGGCTAAAGATCATGAGCATTTCCTCATATTTCTATTAGCCAGCTGAATGTCTTCTTTGGTGAAGCGTCTGTTCATACCCTTTGCCCATTTTTTAATTGGATTATTTGACTTTTTGTTGTTGAAGTGTTGCAGTATCTTGTAGATTTTAGAGATTAGACCCATGTCAGATATGTTGTAGCCAAAAATTTTTTCCCAGTCTGTACTTTCTCTTTTTAGGCTTTTGGAGAACTACAGGGGTTTATGTGTGTGTGTGTGTATGAATGATCTGTAGAGTTTTTACTGGCTGACTTTCAGAAGTGAGTCACTAAACTTTTCTTCCTAGTCCATCTTGTTCAGCATCATAGCAACATGCTAGTCTCCACGGACAGTTGGGTGGTGAATGAGCATAACATTCATTGGCCAGCAATTGAACCCAGGTCTCCCACACGGAAAATAAAAATTTTACCACTTGAGCCAACATTACCCCATCTTATAAAATCGGTCATGCCTCAAATATTTCTTTATGTTCAGCAATGGCACCATCTACTCTGTGACTTTTTGCAGTAAAAGTCCTTTGATGCCAATCTTGTCTTGATGGTAGGATGCTGGAAGCGTCAATAATGCAATGCAAATACAGTGCAAATTAGTTACAAAGTCAACTTGCCAAGATACAAGACACCTGAGGTTCATGAAAGCGATGCCGAGAACTGCTCGAATCCTAGATAAAGCCACTGAAATCAAGGAGTTGGCTGATTTAGGCTAATTAAAATATGAGGATGAGAAAAATCCATGACAGGCTAGTGCTTCCAAAGAGAATGACCTGATGATTAGATAAGTAGATTGCAAGAGGCTCTTGGGGAAATGAACAAAGACATCTTTATAAAAATGATGCCGGCGTCCAAATCAAAGACGAAGATGTTCTGTAAACTAGCCAAAAAGCTTTATTGAAAAGTTATACCGTATCAGCTACAATTGCTTCAATGTATGTTCTTAGACATAATGAACAGCTATAATTATATGTAAAATTTTGGTCATTATAAGACAAAATGAATTTTTTCGTAGTTTTTTTGTTTTATATTTTAAAAGGAAATCCCAATTAGATCTATTTAATATAAAAATTTAGTTGCTATTTTAAGTGGACATTTCCCTTCCTGCTACCAATTACCTTTGCATGATGAAGACCTTCTATTTAATGATTTTATTAGCATATTAAGTTAGAAAAATCAGCATCCTCCAATATGTTGTTTTGAATTTTTACGGAGAAATCATGCTTTTTCCTATGTGCTGCTTCTTCCCTTAAAACTCGATATATTGAAAAAAGTTACAATTTTCTCTCCAAAGATATATAATGGATACTATAAAAGATACTATTGAAATGAACTTTGTTAACTAATAATTAATGTTTAGATAGATTTTATAACATAATGAATTTTTCAAAAATTAAAATCTTGTCTTCATATACCATTTAAAAATACTGAAATGAATATTTTAAAATTCCTGTAGAAACAAACAAAAAGGCAATATGGAGGCACTTGTGTTGAGCATGGAGGATATGGCCAATGCCTGGTTTCACAGGGCAAAAGTTTAATAACTAATCCCACCTTTAGAGGTAATAACCAGCTTGTTTCTTTAGATTTATGTCTAAACAACATCCTGCATCTTTAGCCCCTAACTTCAGACAAACAGGTGCCTAGCCACTTGGAAACCTGCACTGGCAGGCACTGAACCCCTGGAGACCTGCGTTGTCAGTGTACTTAGCAAAACTGACATTTCTAAAGAAGAAAGGACTTCAAGGGACATTTTGATGAATTTGAAAGACTAACTAAAACCACCTTTACTTCCCCAGCTTTCATTGTTCTCAGACTATAAAAACCCCAGCGTGCCCCATTTCTTTGGAATACTCAGTTTACCCTGTGTGTTGCCCAATTCACAAATTGTAGAATCAATTAACAAATCCCTAGCATTGCTTCAACTTTGTTTCTGCTCTTAGAAATTCTTCGACATTTCTAAAACGGTTTCTCGATTGATTATGCATTACTGTGAAATATTCTTCATTGAGAAGGTAATAAAACACAGCTTATGAATGATCTATAAAAATACCACTCATTGAACATTTGGGATATACTCAGCACTTTATGCTCTTTGTATTCAAAATCTCATTAAATCCCAGAGCAGCCCTATGAGGTAGCTGGTTTTATGCCCATTCCACAGATGGGAAGCTAAAGCTCAGGGAAGTTAAGTAGCATGCCTGAAGTCTGCATCTAGTAAGCGAAGATTTAAACACAGGTCAGTGTGATTCCAAATTAGACTGCTCTTTGTAACATTTGCTTTACTGATCTTCTCTGTCTTATTCCATTGCAGTCTTACCTATTTCCACTTGCTTTACACACTTCATGATTTAACTTTACGGCAGAATCCTCTTGGGACTCTTTGGGTCCAATTTATTCTCCCTCCCGTTTCTCTGTAGTCTGACAGCTGCCTTCTTTTCTAAGTGGCTCTTTCTGCCCCTTTCTCTGTGTGTGTCATTTCCTGTTCCTTGTCAGAGCCTCTCTTTTAGTTACTCTTGTATTTGTTCAATTCCTTTTCCCTTCACTAACTTGGAGAGCTGGTACGCAGAAAGTTGGAAGGGAGAAATAAAGAGAATATAATCCTGCCTCAAAATTTCTGCCTCCCCCCACATAGCACAAGCTTTCCTGTTCTCTTTTGTCGAGAGGCATGGAGTAGCCTCTCGACAGACAAGAAAAGCCTGTTAATTTAATTTTATACTCGAAAATCCTCTAGATAAGTATGCCTCATGGCTGCTTCCACCTTAGCAACAGGCTTTAGAGAAAAGCTTTGTTATTTTGACACAATTCCTTCTGACCTGCATATATGTGTGTTTGCATACTAAATTAATTTTTTCCAGTTTTTCTTTTTATCATGAACATTTATCTGTCTTCCAACGTTTTTGAAAACATGGTTTTCACTGAGATACATACGTACAATCATGAAGGAGCCCTGGTGGTGCAGTGGTTAAGCCCTGGACTGCTCACTGAAAGGCTGGCAGTTCAAACCCACTGGCAGCTCCATGGCAGTAAGATGTGCTGGTCTGTCTCCATAAAGATTACAGCCTTGGGGGCAGTTCCACAGTGTCCTGTAGGGTCACTATGAGTCGGAATAGACTCAACAGAAGAGGGTTTGTTTTGGTTTTCACCCATGTAACTACCACTCAGCTCAAGCAATAGACCAGCAGTTCTCAAAATCTTTGCTCTCAGGACCCATTTGCACTCTTAAAATTTACTAGGAAACTCAAAGAGCTTTTGCTTGTGTGTGTTTACCTGTCAGTATTACATATATATTACAAGTTGAAACTGAGGAATTTAAAAATATTTATCAATTCATTTTGAAATAACAATACACATATGACACACATATTACATGTTAACATATAACTAAAATATTATTAGAATAAGATATATCTGTAAAAAATAACCAAATATTTACTAAAACATGGTGAGATGAGTGGCATTGTTTTACAATATTGCAAATCTCTTCAATGTCTGGCTTCACAGAAAATCAGCTGTGTTCGGATATCTAGTCTTTCATTCAGTCTATTGTAATATGTTGGCTTTGGTTGTAGTATATCTGAAGAAAATATGGCTTCCCACAGAGATGGACTTGGAAAAAAAGAGGACCTCTCACACTCTCTGAAACGGTGTTGAGGACAGCTCGATCTACCAAGGGGTCTGTCATGGATTGAATTATGTCTCCCCAAAAATGTGTATATCAACTTAGTTAGGCCATGATTCCCAGTATAATGTGGTTGTCCTCCGTTTTGTGATTGTAATTTTGTGTTGAGAGGATTAGGGTGGGATTTTAACACCCTTACTCAGGTCACCTCCCTGATCCACGGTAAAGGGAGTTTCCCTGGGGTGTGGCCTGCACCACCTTTTATCTCTCAAGAGACAAAAGGAAGCAGAGTTGCGGACCTTATACCACTAAGAAAGCAGCATCAGGAGCACAGCATGTCCTTTGGACCTGGGGTCCCTATGTCTGAGGAGCTCCTCTTAGGGAAAGATTGAGAACAAGGAATTTCCTCCAGAGCTGACAGAAAGAGAAAGCCATCCCCTGGAGCTGGCACCCTGAAATTGGACTTGTAACCTACTAGACTGTGAGAGAATAAATTTCTCCTTGTTAAAGCCATCCACTTGTGGTATTTCTGTCATAGCAGCACTAGATAACCAAGACAGGATCCTTGCTCCACACTTTGAGAACTGCTTCTATAGACCACTCCTGTCATCCCAGACCACCACCCATCTGTCAGTTTGTCATACTGTGGTCGCTTGTGTGTTGCTATGATGCTGGAAGCCATGCCACCAGTATTTAAAAAACCAACAGGGTCATCCATGGTGGACAGGTTTGGGTGGAGCTTCCAGAATAAGGCAGACTAGGAAGAAAGGCCTGGTTATCTACTTTAATAAATTAGCTAATGAAAACATTACAGATCACAACAGAACATTGTTTAACTTGTCTGCTTTGGACACAACATCAGGAGGGATCAATTTATAGAGGAAGACATCGAATTCGGTGAAGTTGAGGGCCAAAGAATTAGAGGGCCAAGGAATCCCTTCGTGAGATGGATCGGTACAATAGGCGCGACAATAGACTGGTAATTATGAGGATGACACAAGATCAGGCAACGTGTTGTTCTGTTGTACGTAATGTTGCTGTGAGCTGGAGTTGACTCAGGGGCAGTTAACAATTAGCTAACAACATCATCCCAAAGATAACTACTATTCTGACTTCCTTCAGCATAGATAACTGGTGCCTGCTCTTGACCTTCGCATACGAGGAATGATAAGGTAAGCACTTTTTTATATGTGTGTGGCTTATATCACTCAACTTTCGGTCTGTAATATTCATCCATGTTGTGTTAGCAGTGCACAGTTCATTTTTATTAATTTGTAGTATTCTATTGTATGAATATACCACACTTTATTGACTAGTTTTCCTGTGGATGGACATTCGAGTGGTTTCTAGTTTTCTATCATTAATAAGATAAATATTGAGGATGTCATTGCTGTGAACAACTGGGGCTCAATCAGAGGTTGTCTAATGGATTACTCAGGCAGAAAATATATTAGGAATTTTTTTTCTCCTCTTTTTTCTTAGCTGCCCTCTGGAACGGATGATAGTGGTGAAAAATATAATCAAAATAAATAACACCAAAAGTCCTGATCACAAAATCAGCAAGAGCTCATCAGCCCTGGATCTTTGCAACCCACTGCAAACATTTTAGCAAATCGGACAGAAAATACAAATGGTGCATCGATGGTTCCATTTTAGTTAAAACAAAACCGCTGGAGGCATGACTGTTTTTTGTTTCGTGATTAAAAAAAAAAAAAAAGCAAAGGATGGCAGTATCTCCAGTTGAAGTGGAATCCAGCCAGCCTCCCAGATTTCATAGGGTTCATGTTGGGAGAAAGAGCCCATAAATGGGTCATGAGCGATCTTGCCCATTAATCATCCCAGGTCCACTGGATAAGCATGTCAGGTGTCAAGAAAGCCACGAGACTCTGTTTCAAAGACAGTGGGCTTTTCTAAATTTACTTCTCAATGTGAAAGTCTCATATGTGGGCTCACTAATATTTTGCATTTGTACGAGGAAATGAACCCTACTCTAAGGGGAAGGGTAAGCAGCACAGCCCCACCCTGAAGTAGCAAAAAGAATCCTTGAGTTATAACACTCCCAGGTTTACATGTCCTACCATGACCTCACTGATCTCCAAATACTCACTTAATGCTGCCACTTGGGTATATAACAGGCATTTGAAACTTACATAATTCAAAATAAAATGCTCAGTTTTTTACTCATTCTTCCACATCCCAGTTATTAATGGTAACATCTTCCCACCAGCCTCAAGGTAAAATCTTAACAAACGATCTTTGGTTATGCTCTTTCTCTCACATCCCTGGTCCAATCAATAAGTAAATACTATTGGCTTTTCCTCCAAAATATATTTCTGGAGCAACAACCAGCCTAGCTGAAGCCACCATAATCTTGTACTAGTTTTATTCCTGATAAAAGCCTCTTGGTTTTACATCCATCCATTGTTGGGCCCCTGGAACCCTTTCTCTACACAGTAGCAGAGCGGTCCTCCTGAAGTATAAATCAGGTCATGTTATTCATCTTCTTTTAATCCTCTAATGCTTCTCATTTCACTAAAAATAAAAGCCAAACTCCTTTCCTCAGCCTATAAGCCCTCATATAATGTAAACCTTGCCATTTCTGTTACCTTTTGTTATATAACAAACTATCCCAAAACTCTGTACTTGAAGCAACAAATACGTATTATTTCTCATGATGCTGTGGGTTGGCCAGATTCAGTTGGCCAGTTTTTCTGCTCCACTTGGTACTGGATGTCTCACTCATATATAAGTCTGCATTTGGCTCGTGACCAAGATGGGGCTGGAATGTCCAAAACGGCTTTACTTACATGGCTGGTGCCTCAGCTGGGATGGCTGGAAAGCTTAAGACTAGCTGGGCCTCTCCTCATCATTTAGTGGTCAAGTCCAAGCTTCTTCACCTGGCAGCTGGATCCCCAGAGAGCAGCAAAGGAAATTAGCACTCAAATCCCAGGCCCAAATGCCACACAGCATCATTTCTACCACATTCTGTTGGTCAAAGCAAGTCACAAGGTGAGTCCAGATTCAAGGGGAGGAAACACAGACCTGCCTTTTGATTGGAGGAATGACATAGGTATATAAGAATAGGAAGAATTTGGGGCAGCATCTTTAGAAATAATCTCTCATACCTACTGTCATGGATTGAACTGTGTCCCCCAAAAATATCTGTCAACTTGGCTCGGTCATGATTCCCAGTATTGTGTGATTGTCTACTGTTTCGTCACTTGATGTGATTTCCCTATGCGTTGTAAATCCTATGGCTATGATGTAATGAAACGGATTAGTGGCAGTTATATTGAGGAGATCTACAAGACGAGATAGTGGTTTAAGCCAATCTCTCTTGAGATATAAAAGAGAGAACGAGCAGAGAGACATGGAGATCTCATACCACTAAGAAAGCAATGCCTGGAGCAGAGCACGTCCTTTGGACCTTGAGGTTCCTGCACTGAGATGCTCCCCTACCAAGGCAAGATTGATGCATCACAATGACCTTCCTCCAGAGGTGACAGAGAGAGAGAGCCTTCCCCTGGAGCTGGCACCCTGAATTTGGACTTCTAGCCTACTGGACTGTGAGTGAATAAATTTCTCTTTATTAAAGCCATCCACTTATGGTATTTTTGTTATAACAGCACTAGATATGACTAAGACACCTACCAAATGAACAAATTGCTTTCAGGATGAGGAAATGATTAACTGTATCAAATTCTGCTGACAGGTCAAGGAGGATGAGGCCCGAGAATTTGCCATTGGATTTAGCAACTTGGAAGTCACAGATGGCCTTGTGTTTGTTGTTGTTAGGTGCCAACGAGTCAGTCTCGACTCATAGCGACCCCATGTACCACAGAATGAAACACCGCCCAGTCCTGCGCCATCCTCATAATTGTTGTTATGCTTGAGCCCACTGTTTCAGCCACTGTGTCAATCCATCTTGTTGAGCATCTTCCTGTTTTTCGCTGACCTTCTACTTTACCAAGCATGATTTCCTTCTCCAGGGATTGATCTCTCCTGATAACACGTCCAAAGTATGTGAGACATAGTCTCGCCATCTTTGCTTCTAAGGAGCACTCTGGCTGTATTTCTTCCAGGACAGACTTGTTCATTCTTTTGGCAGTCCATGCTATGTTCTGTATTCTTTACCAACACCATAATTCAAAGGCGTCAGTTCTTCTTTGGTCTTCCTTATTCATCATCCAGCTTTTGCATGCATATGAGGTGATTGAAAACAACATGGCTTGGGTCAGGTACACCTTAGTCTTTAAGGTGACATATTTGCTTTTCAACACTTTAAAAAGGTCTTTTGCAGCAGTTTTGACCATTGTAAAGCCCAGTTTCTTAACTGCTACTTCCATGGGTGTTGATTGTGGCTGCAAGTAAAATGAAATTCTTGACAACTTCAATATTTTCTTCATTTATCATGATGTTGCTTATTGGTCCACTTGTGAGGATTTTTGTTTTCTTTATGTTGAGGTGTGATCCATACTGAAGGCTGTGTTCTTTGATCTTCATCAGTAAGTGCTTCAAGTCCTCTTCACTTTAAGCAAGCAAGGTTGTGTCATCTGTGTAATGCAGGTTGTTCATAAGTCTTCCTCCAATCCTGATGCCATGTTTTCTTCTTCATATTTAAACCAGTTAGTATCCCCTTGTTCTGTTCGAACGGCTGCCTCTTGATCTGTGTACAGGTTCCTCATGAGCATAATTAAGTGTTCTGGAATTCCCATTCTTCAAAATGTTATTCATAATTTGTTATGACCTTATGTATCAGTCAGCATTCAGCTAGAGAAGCAGAAACAGTGGGAAACACATATTAATAAATTTATGACAAGGAATTGGCTTACACAAACATGAGGTCTAGCTAGGCAAGTCTGAATTTCATAGGTCAGGTCATCAGGAAGGACAGGCCAGAACTCCCGGTCATGGGCTAAAGCTGGCGTCCATGGGTGGATTTTTTTTTTCTCTCTCTCTTCAGGGAAGCCTCAGCTCTGTTTTCAAAGCCTTTTCACCAATTGAATCAGGCCTACTCAGATTGTCTAGTATAATCTCACTTACTTAAAGTTAACTGATCAAGGGTTTAATAACATCTACAAAATACCTAGGTAAGTGTTTATTTGATTGAATAACTGAGGTCGGTAGTAAAAAGTCCTGCCAAATTAACACATCAAAAGACCATCACTTCTCAAGAAGACCAGCTTGGGTAAAGTGATGGGAACAAAAGCCCCAGAAAAGTGGATTCAGGAGACTGAAAGGAGAGAAACTGGAGATAGAAAATGCAGACGATTATTTCAAAGAGCTATGCTATCAAGGGAAGTAGAGAAATGGAGCTGTGGCTGGAAGGAAAATGGGCCATGGGGTAAGTGGCTGCCGTAGGATGGAAGACAAGATCATTGGTGGAGAGGAGGTTGAGGACCTGGAGACCATGCTGTTAGAAAGTCATCTATATGGGTTTTCAAAACCACCAAGAATAAGTAGGAGTGTTACAGACAGTGACATTAAGTCAGTAGCTAAAATATTCAAAGAACCCAGGATTGGGATGGGAGGAAACAGTGCATGATTGTACAAGAAAGTAGTGGAGTTTGAATCTGGGGATATAAAATTCAAAGCTGGAGGGATTCAGGGTGAAAGAAGAAGAGAATGGTCCAGAAAAACAGCAATGAGGAGCAAGGAGAACACACACTCCACTTTCAGACCCAGTGTGCTCCCACTGGAAAGGGCTGCAGGGAAAGTTTTTTGTTGTCGTTAACTTTGAGTCGGCCCTCCACTCATGGCAACCCCAGGCATGAAAGAATTGGACCACTGCGTTCCACACAATTATCGGTAGCTGTTTTTTTTTTTGTTTGTTTTTTGTTTCTTGAAGTAGACTTCCAGGCCTTTCTTCATACTCTGTTTTAGTCTGGAAACTCTGCTAAAATCTGTTCAGCATCATAGCAATATGTAAGCTATAGCCAGGAATCGAACCCAGGTCTCCTGCATGGAAATCGGTGTCCTCATGTGAGGTCCAAAGCTGAGATAGAGCAACCCAGGTTCAGAGACAAAGTTGAGGATTTAGGAAATTTTGCTGTGATTGATCATGATTTTCAGAAAATGAGGGAGATGGGAGGTGAAGTCAGAGCTATATAAAGATGAGCTCCCAGGGATGTTTGACATAGATAGGGACAAAGGACACAAGCTGTTAGTCTGGATGGCTTCCAGCAGACATTGGTGGTGAGGCTGTGAGTGCTGAGGGGTAGGGACAGGTACGATGAGGAGCACAAAGAACTCTGGGATCCTAGTTTTACTTTTGCTAATGGGGATGTAAAAGCTGAAAGCGGGAGAGTTGTATCCCAGTACTTAATCTCTCCAGGCTTCTGTTTCTTCATCTGAACAATGCTTGGGCTGGACAAATTGACCTCTACAGCTCTTTCCAGATATGCAACTCTGTAATCCTAAATCAGTCTTAAAATAGTTCCGTAAATTTTGCTGACATCAACTTTTAATTCTCAGAACATTAACCTTTTATACCTTCTTGGCCTTTCTCAAAATCATGTTTTGACTTTCTTGACCTCTTCCCCTGACAAGACTGTAAGAGAACAAATATGTGACAATTTGATACAATGGGCTTCTCTGGAGAACCAAAGGACAACCATAGGCACAAGCAAAGGTGCTTCTTCTCCCCGGACTAATGGAGGAATATAAAGATCTCCATGCTCTATTTTATTCACATTTCAGAAAGCTGTATTCAGGAAATTAAAAGTCCCTTGCTGCCTGTTATGGATTGAGTTGTGTCCTCAAATATGTGTGTCAACTTGGGTAGGCCATGATTCCCAACATTGTGTAATTGTCCACCATTTTGTTTTCTGATGTGATTTTCGTATGTGTTATAAATCCTACCTCTATGATGTTAATGAGGCAGGATTAGAGGAAGCTAAGTTAATGAGGCAGGACTCAAACTACAAGTTTAGGTTGTATTTTGAGTCAATCTATTTTGAGCATTAAAAGAGAAGAGAGCAGAGAGACAGAGGAACTTCATACCATCAAGAAAGTGGTGCCAGGAAGAGAGCACGTCGTTTGGACCTGGGGTTCCTGTGCTGAGAAACGCCTAGACCAGGGGAAAATTGATGACAAGGACCTTCCCCCAGAGCGGACAGAGAGAGAAAGCCTTCCCCTGGAGCTGGCACCCTGAATTTGGACTTTTAGCTTACTAGACTGTGAGAGAACAAATTTCTGTTTTCTTAAAGCTTTTCAGTTGTGCTATTTCTGTTAGAGCAGCCCTGGTGGTATAGTGGTTAAGAACTTGGCTGCTATCCAAAAGGTTGGCAGTTTGAATCCACTGGCCATTCTTTGGAAACCCTATGGGGCAGTTCTGCTCTGTCCTATATGGTCGCTATGACCCGGAATTGACTTGAAGGCAGTGGGTTTGGTTTGGTTTTGGTTTAGATAATTAAGACACTGCCCTCTCCCCTCAACTGTCTCCATGCCTCTTCTCAACTTCTGTTGTCTCACCAAGTCTGAGCATGCAACACATACAAGTTGATTTTCATGTAAAAAAATGTTGAAAAAATAAACAGGAATATTGGGGCAAAAAAAGTCATTGTTCTCTGGAATAGGACTACTGGGGAGGGTGGCAGAAGAAGCTAAATATGTGGGCCCCTGTGTACTTTTTGTTTAAAATGAGAGTTTGAGAGACTCGGCCTTATAAACTAACAATTTATTGAGTTTGATTCCAAATGGTGATTCTAAATCCTCACACCATTCTTGTGTTCAGCATTACTGTCAACTCCATTTTACAGATAAGTAAACTCAAGGTTCAAGGACATACTTACTAGAGCCAGATTGCACTGGGCAATAGACCACAGTGGGTTTAACCATTGTACTTACTGCCTCACAAGAGCTCCCAGGCCTTATCTCAGCTAATCCCATGTAATCTGTAAAATGAGTATTTCTACTCTAGACATCCCTGGCTACCATTAGAATCACTGGAGGGGAATTAAGAACACACCCCTGTTTGGGTTCCAGGTGGTCCCTGGGTGGCACAAATGGTTTGCACTTGACTACTTACCTGTACTTTGGATGCTGGAACCCACCCAGTGGCAAGAACCCACCCAGCAGTACCACCTTTCAGCCAAGAAAACCCTATGGAGCAGTTCTACCCTGTAACACATAGGGTCACCATCAGTTGGAATCAACTCTAGGCCATGGAATGTGGACTCCGCTAAATAGAAAGTGTAATTTCATTGGTATGAAGTGGGCCTACAGGTGCTTAAGAGTGCTCCAGGGCTCTGAAACAACTCCCATTTTACAGCTAAGCTTGTAGATGAGGCTTAAAGACACAAAGTCAAATGGGTGGGCAATGGCTAAACTCAGGTCCTGTAAATTAGGCCAGGGTTTCTCCAACTTAAATGTGCACAAGTCCCTCAGTCATCTGCTAAAATGCCGGTTCTGATGTAGTGGGGCTGGTTCGGAGCCTGGGATTTTCGGGTCTCCAGGTGATGTTGATGCTGGTGGTCCACTGACCACGCTTTGGGCTTTGGGCAAGGCACTGTCCTGATGTCCTGAACCACTGCTTTCCTGGACCTGGAGGAAGCAGCAACCGCTTCTTCCCTTCTGCCCGAGGTGGAGGCCTGGGCAGGTCTACTCTGCTGTGCGTGCATGCCCAGACTGGGGAATACTTAGGACCACAGGCCTGATCCCCTTAGCACCCTCCAAGGCCTGGCCTAGGATGAATGCCTTGGAACAGAGTCCCCGGGGCCTGGAGAAAGATCCTGGAAGGCTGAAAAGAAAAATAAATAAATAAAAACCCACAGTTATGGACGAAAAGCAGGAACCCCTGGCGGGGGACCAGACCCTTCTCCAGCTCAGCAGTAATCCTCTCACCTAAACTAAGCCTGGGGTTCCCCGGTTCGAGTCTCCACACTTCCCCCACTCCCGGGGTTCCCCCATTTGCGTCTCCACACCTCCCCCACTCTGCTAAGTCCTCACGGGCACAAGGCTTTCTTGGCCCTACTGGAGACTCAGACAGCAGGGGTTTAAGCGTTTCAAAGTGCATTTTCCACTCACTTTTCTACAACGGAGCCCTGGTGGAAGCTGGCAATTTCAATCCCCCAGCTGCTCCTTGGAAACCCTATGGAGTAGTTCCACTCTGTCTTATAGACTTGCTAGGAGTGGAATCCACTGGATCACAACGGGTTTTTTTTTTTTTTTTTGGTCTTCAACGACATCCTTCAGGGCTGCACCGATTCCCAAACTCGGTCCCGGTGTCTCCCTCCAACCTCGATCCCGGCCCCGCCTGGGAACTTCAGAGGGCACCGTACCCATGTTACCAGTCTGCGGCGAGATGGGAACTTCGGAAGGAGCCGGAACCGAGAGGTATCTTGCAGCTTTAACGCCTGGCTCAGACCCTTTCTATGCACAGGGAGGGCAGATCAGGGCCTTGCGCAGCCTTTTGTGGGAGAGGAGGCCAAGCAGCGCTGTGGGGGCGACGCTGAAGCCCCAGGCGTTAGTGCGCCAGGAGCTCCCGGGACAGTCCACAACAACCCTGTTATCTGATTAGGGTCTGTGCTCTGGAGCAGTCGATCCAATGAAACATACTCCAAGTTAGAAAGAATAACAAAGTTTATTAAGGAGATGCATACATCACCAGGGACCCGGCAGCAACACAGGCTGTCTCTATGGAGTCCCAAAGAGCAGCTTTACAATTAGAGTTTATACAGAATCTTACCAGGGTTACAAGCATCTGTAGTCCCCTGCCAGACATTTCTTTATTAGGCTAAAGATATACATATTTGATACCTGGGCTCCAACTTTCCTGTGGGGGTGATAGGCCACAGGTAGTCTGTACAGAACAAAAGGTTATTTGCATCAGTTTAAAACAAAGAAAGAAGTTATTAACATTTCGTCAAAACAAAGTCATTAACAAAGGTATGTGAAGGAGGAGGCAAGCCGAGCAAGCAGAAGAACTTATAGGTTCATCATGGCATTAGTTATATCACGCTCTCAGTTGTCCATTTTGAAAAAGGAGAAAACACGCTGGGGAGTATTGGGGTCACAACCCGGTGGCCCCTCGGGGACAGGGCCGCGGCGCCTGTGCCTAGAACAGAAACCGAGGAGGAGTCAGCGTTTTCCTCGAAGATATGTCTATCCACCCCCTTCCCCTAACCAAAAGTCCAGTGCCAGCTCGGTGCCCGCGCCCATTCGGTCCCGGCTCGGCCCAGCCATCTCGGGTTCCAGCCCATCAAGTCGGGAAATGAGACCATCCATCAGCGCGGGCTCCCGGGAGCCCCAGATGGCCCGAGTACTCGGCCGGGGGCGTCCCCATCTGAGCGCTTCCACAAAGTCACCCCGGAAAAGCAGCGCGCGGGTGGCTGCCTGGGGCTCCCCACACCCGGGCGACGCGGGTGGGCACGCGTTGCTCGCGGCGGCTTTGCTGCTTTGGGCTCCGAGGCTGTGGCTACAACCTCTACAGACCCGGCTGTTTCGCTAGACTACTGGGGTGGCGGGGAAGCCCGGGAGAATCGGAATCACAAAGAACATCCTGCCGAGGCCTCGGAGGCACACGCTGGGGCCCACGGAAGGCGCGGCCGGGGTGTTGTTGGACCGGGAGACATCTCAGGCGGAGACACCTTGGGCCAAATCTGTTTTTCAATAATAATAATAATAAAAAATTCACAGTCCCCATAGAGAAAAAAAAAAACATCCAAACGCACTGTTTTCATACTCTTGTTCTGAAGTTCAGTGTTTTGTGGTTTGTTTATTTTGAGGAAATTTTGGGAGGATCACCACGGAGTTTCCCAGGCTTGGGGCCTCGCAGAGTTCTTATCCCGCCCTGTCCTGGGGAGTAGGGGAGCGCGTCCCCAGCACAGTCAAGGCCAGGCCCGCCGCCTTGCTACCAGCCTCCGGCGTCCCGGCCGCTGCCTTGGGCCGCGCACCTGGCTCCGGGAGGGGCGGCGGGGGCAGCCCGAGCTCCCGGGCAACCTTTGGGGGTGGAGACTTTCCACTGAGAGGCTGGCACTGAGTCTGTCCCGGGAGACTCCCATTAGGGTGGAAAATGGTTTTTCCTGCAGATTTTCTTCCAGTTACGACAGGAGGGGAGAATGCCCTCCCCTCTCACTCCCATCCCCAGATGTAAAGACGCGGAACAAAACAGCCCTGGGTCGCCTGGGAGTGGAGGAGGAGGAGGAGGAGGAGGTGGGAGGTGGGGAGTTTCGATTCCACTTCTCCTCTCGGCCTGAAGCCTCGCTTAGCGAACAGAGTCCCCAGGGCGAAAAGACACCAAAGAATCAGCCCCCTTCCCGTCTTCTAGTCCTCCAGCCCTAACTTAGTCGGTCCCGGGCGGCTGCCAGTCCTGCGCGTCCCGGGCTCTCTGCACGCCCTTCGAGCCTCTCCTGCAGCCGCAGCTTCCACCTCCTCTGAGCAAAATCTGAAGTCGGTTTGGAAAGCCTTGCGCTGACCTGCTGCGAGGATTCCGGCGCGCCCCTCCCGCGATAGAACAACATCCTTCTTCTAACCTGGAGGCTGGACCTGGGGGCGCTTAGGGAGAATTTCCTTCCGGTGCGGACACTACACTGGAGGTGTGCAAAAGAAGAGAGAAAGACAAGAAGCCTCTGTAACCCCATCTTTTCACCTTCTGCTTTCTATCTCCTCCCCCCTACATGTCTTCCCTCTTATTTCAGAATGAAAAGGGGACCTGAGGAGCTGGAGGTCGAAAAAACGCCGAGCGTATCACCGCCCACTCTCTCTGCCCCAGTGCAGTGTTTGCCAAGACTTCATGGAGGCAAAGCTTCGTGGTGAGCTCCAGAAAAGGTTGCAGGGGCCAGGGACACACTCTGTGCCAAGGAACTTTCTTTCTCCTTTTCCTAATTCTAACACCCACTAACACCGAACACGAAAGACCTCGCGGTTCCTGTCCCCGGACCATGCTTGGGCAACCCCAGCATCTAGGAATTGGCCCCTTCTTTCAGCTTTGGAGCGGGTGTGGACCTTACCTTTGCGGCTGAGCAGGGATTTTCTTTCTCACCTCTTCACCGGGCGTGGCTGCGCTTGTGCCAGGGAGCCTCACCCAGGCGCCAGGCTTTGAGTTTTTTTTTTCCAGACGGAGGACATGGGGAGCTCCGGGTGTAGCAACTAGACTCTCGCAGCAGCGCGCACCTCCCTTCGCATCGGAAGGCGCGGTCAGGTTTGGAGTCAGCGCAGGGACTCAGCAACTAGGCCCACCTGCCTCTGCGACCCAAAGGTAACGCCGCAGGCCACAGGCCTTGTGTCCTGACCGGCGCACACTCCTGCACCTTGAGACATGAAATTTTAACGATGAAATTCCCAGCATTTTTTTCCCCCCCTGAGTGAATTGCTCAGATCGCTTCCCAACTAAGGTCACTCAGTGGTAAGACGTTTAGTCCTGGCGGGATCTTTTGGGAAAGGCACGTTTAAGACATACGCAGCCACTCCTCCCAGGTATTGTCGCTGCTGGAGTAAAAAAGTAACAAACATGGTGCTTCTTAGACTCCCTGTCCAGTTGTCTTTCTAATACACTGACAGTCTTTTGTCTTTCTTGCTGATTTGAGCATCTTGCAATGTTCTCAAAAAACAAACAAACAAAAAACAGTTAATAGAAACGTCCCAAAATTACAATATCAGAGCACTCCAGGGCATTCCGAGACTCCAGCATACCAGCGAACTTCCAACCAAGCACCACACACTCTTAGGCCCACTGTCATCCCCCTCCACCCAGAGGCCATCAATATAAATTATCCTTAGATCCCAACACAACTTCGTGTTGATGTGCAGATAATTTCAAACAGACAAAAAAGAAGTTAACTGAGGGGGCAAGAGACCTTCATGGCCTATCACAGAAGAGATTTTAAGAAATTACATTATCTCAGAATTCAAGTTGCTAACGTTTAAAATGAGCTATATAGTTTATCTAAGGCCCATTGCATTAGTTGTTATTTCTTGGAGAGAAAACTTCTTAAAGGATTGTTGTTGTTGGGTGCAGTAGAGTCCATTCCAACTCACAGCGACCCTAGAGAACAGAGTAGAACTGCCCCATAGGGTTCCCAAGGAGCAGCTGGTGGATTTGAACTGCTGACATTTTGGTTAGCAGCTAAGCTCTTAACCACTATGCCACCAGGGCTCCTCTTAAAGGATTAAAAATATATATATTCTCAAATGACTCCTACAGAAAGGTAGCCCCCCTGCCCCTCCCCCAGATAACAAGTTTTCCCTGCCTGCTAAAACAGCACAGTGGATTGTACCCTGTAGCCTAAAACTTTACAAATTGAAGTCAGTGGCAAAAGAATCATGATGTGACTTACTTAAAACTGATCAGAATGGCTAATTACTAGTTTAAAAGATGAAAATAATTTCTTTGCTACTGAACTTGACCTGGCCTCCCACCATCCACTTACTCAGGGTTTTCTATGAAGACTTTTCTCCCATGTGTGAAGGCATTTGTTCTAAATGAATTCATAAAAGGACATTTCTTAGGGACTTAGCGTGAACATACTCCATGAAAGGGCCATTGTTCTGGTGCTTTGTTTCCTCCACTGATTACTCACTGCAGAAACAGCTCCTGTTTCATTAAATTAGATGTGGGAGAGACCAGCGAAATAAGAGTGAGGGAAAGTACACCGAAGTTGTGCAGGCTGAGTGTCCAAAGTCAATTTTCCAATTCTTTCCAAATATTCTAGCATTTTGCAATCAGTTTTCTGCTTCTTTCCAAATATTCTAGGATTTGGAATTTATGCACAAAATATTCTTGTGTACAACTATGTTTTTCCATTTCTACTACAAAGGGTTTCTACCCCAGGGTTTCAAAGATATTCAAAGCCAGTGGTCCAATTAAATTAAATAATTATCCAATGTTAATCCGAACACAACAAAAAGGTTATGGTGAGTAGTAATTCCTAGCTTAACTTAACTGTTGTGTGCCTTTTGTCCAGTTTAGTTAAATTATCCTAGTTTCTGTGCTCACAGTCCTTTCATTGTCTGTTTTTTGTGTGTGGGGGGGAAGGGGGATGAGAGATTTGGTATCTTAGTGGCATCTGTAGGGTGGGGACAGCAGAGTGAGAGTACATTTTACATGTCATTGTAAGGTGGACTGAGACCTCCATAAACTAAATTCCAGCTGCAACAAAGCCCGGTCTTTTCCTTTAAAAATATGTCATCAATGTATTTTTCTAATTAGCATTGTTTGCTGATTTTCATAATGCTGTTTCTTGATTCTACAAATCAAGCCATTTGCTTCTGCAATCAAGTCTGAAGAGATGCACATAAAAACAAGAAAAGTTTAACTTTAGTTGGGGCAGCTTTTGCATATGTCATTACGGGTGTGGGTAAAATGTCAAATAAATAAAGAAATCAAATAGGGATTATGTAATACATAAAGCATTGATATTTTTGGCCTAGTTTCTTCTTCACAGCAAATTGATGGCCATGGGAGGACGAAGAGTTACAATTTTGCATTGACTCTCCTGTTCGATAGATACTTTCTTCCATCTGCATTGTCCTTCCTATTCTTCCACCCCAGGTCAATTTGATCACCTCTTTCAAGACCCAGCTTCTCCAAGAGGACTTCTTTGGTCAGTTCCACTCACCTGGAATAGTTGCCTTACTTTGATTTCCTGAATAGCTGTGGCCACACTGTGCTAAGCAATCCCACATCTTCATATATGTTATTTTCCCTCAATCCAAACTGGAAACCCTATACCCGTAGAGACCTTTTCCTCTACTTTTTAAAACTCCAACCAGCCAATGGTGTAAGACTCAAAAAGGCTAATTCAAGAAACAAAACCATGAATTGAAGAGAATCCGTTGAGGGATATAGAAAAGATCCCAAAGCTAGCCTGCGTGGGTCATACCTACCCCTGACATTTAGGACTGACCACCTGCAAAACTGATTGCCATTGAGTCGATTCTGACTCACTGACACCTTACAGGACAGAGTAGAACTGCTGCATAGGGTTTTCAAGGAGGGTCTGGAGGATTTGAACTGCTGGCCTTTTGGTTAGCAGCTATAGGTCTTAACCACTATGCCACCAAGGTTTCCGACCACCTATAGGAAGGATGAAAATTTACACAGCCATGATCCAGTTTCTCCATCTTTCTGCCCTACTTGAAAAATGAAGAATGGATCAAATTCTAGAAAACTTTGCTAATATCTTAAAAAATATGACTTAGTGGTAAATTGTGCTCCTTTGTCACGTCTTTGGTTATGTTAAATAACTAAAAATAATTTTTTCAGGATGATTAGAAAGTTGTTTAATTAATGTAGGTGAAAGTTGTAGATAAAATGACCCAACCCTTATTGCAACATGAAAAATCACTGGGGATATGATGAATAAATTAATGAGTATTCGTAAACTTTAAGTTAAATGCCAAAAAATAAAAGTACTAAGTTGACTATGTGTTAAAAAGGAAGAAAGGGTTAAAATTGCTTCCTTTTGTCTTCCACTCACATACGCTCTGGTGTGAACAAAGAGATAATTTATATTGTATGGAAAGAAACAGTTTTCAAAGATACCGTCTTCTGATTTATAAATTGGTTTAACAAGATCATAAACGAATGACCAGTGCTACTTCAGTGGTAATCTTTCATTATTAAAATAGATAACCGAATTAATTATGCTGATCTTTTAACACCTCACAAGGTAGGAATATCTGCAGTAACATATCACAAGAGAAACTGTATAATCTTTTACAGGTACCTCCCAATACTTGTATAAAGATACTTTATTTTTTGGTGTCCAAAGCACCGGCATAGTACAAATATTTAGTTATTAAGGTATTTACTTAATATTTGTGGAATAAATTAATTTATGTTGGCTTTTTCATGCTTTCGTATTCATTGATTCCCTTGGCCTACCCAGCACTCTGCGAGCTATTATCTCAATTATGTAAGCAAGAAAACTAAAATCTGCACAAGGTCACAAAAGTAATAGTGAATCCTGGACTGAAGTATATATAGCCTTTTCTTTCCTCATTAAAGTACTGGAAAGAAAGAGAAAGAGAATGCTTCATTACACATGTCTCATGGTTTTCTATTTTGTACAGTACCAACAGGAAAATAAATACCTAATAATTGCTAATATTACAAATGTAAGGCATATAATTTTACAACTTATACTCTCAAATGATAATAATTGACTTTATATCAGTCACAATTCTGCCTCTTTTGTTCTATGTATAATCTATGTAAATTTCTTGGGAAATGTTTGGATAAAATATTGAAATATAGATACAAAAGTACAGCTGTAAAATGTATAGTAGCCATTTAAGTGCTACTTCATAATTCTAATTGCTATGATTCTAATTATTGATACAGGAATAGGTTTTAAGGCAAAAAATTATATAGGAACTTTGCAGCAAATATTATGTCAGAAAACAATTATGCTTAAAACAGCGTTTTATACATTTCAGTAATGTGAATTAGTGATAGAGATTTTAAGGTTTCAGCTTGTTATTTGGTCATTGAATAAAGATTTCTTACTGAAGTTAAAATACGGTATATTTTGAAATCAAAGTATTATGTAAAGAAAAATAAAGATGAAGTTAAGGCATGTGATTTTTCTATTTTAATTCTAGCCAACATTATGACATTTGGGAAGGTCATTCCATTTTTTTGAGCCTCAGTTTTGGGGGATGTCCAACCCCAATAGGGTATATCTTCCTGCCTATTTTCTGAAGTTGTGGGGAGTATCAAATTAAAGAATGCATGTGAAAGTACTTGGCAATTTGCCCCTGAATATAAAATTGTTTGTTTTCTGACATTGTATCACTGATGCAACAATTATTTATTCACCTAATGATGTATCCTCTAAAAAATGAAATATTTGGACATCCCTACATTTGATGAGAACAGCATGTTTGTTGCTGAAAGAGCTGTGTTCTAATGTACAGAGTAAAAATTTTTTAAAAGCATGCTAATTAAAATGTAAACATAGAAATTAGCCCAGTAGTATTTGTTTTTCCTTCCCACTAGAGATTTTAAAGTGATATCAGTATGCATTTGCGTTTTACATAACTACGTGACATTACTTAGGCCATTCTTTTTAAATCCCTGTCCTCACAGGCCCCAGGTAACCTTCACAAACCTTGGGTTCACTTATATCCCACTTGACAGAGTGGTCACAATATAATGAGTGAGGGTAGGTGACCCCAGAATTCAGAGTACTCATGCAATCGGAGAGCAGGACCCACAACAAAATAAGCCCAACTGGACATACTGCAGTGTCTGAAGGCTCCGTTTGAGGAGGCGTCAATGTAACTTCAAACCAGTGAGCTCAGTGAGAGCAGGGGAGAGAAGGAGATGCCTCCAAACGCAGAGGAAACTGTTGCCATAGCATTTTCCTTCTCGATTCCTGCCTACCCTTCCTTCCCCCAAAGCAGCAACGATTTGATTTGTGCTCTACCGTGTTCTTTCAGGAATCAGATACATTTTCAGAAGACAGGAAGGACTCCAGGGATGTGATGTCTACAGCACGTTATAACTCTGTACTTGGTAGGAACACTGAATAAGTCTGAGGCTGCTATTAAGTTTCTCAGGGCAGACTCATCTTTGCGGATGCAACTGCAGAACACGAAACAGACCCAGGGAGAATTGCAGCCCTTTAAAGCCCCATTGGCCCCCGACACAAGCCAAGCTACAACCACTCCCGCAACCCAACCGAGTTTCTTTCAGCACGCACGGCCGTGGACAGCTCCCTTCACCTCACCGCGCGGTCGATGCCTCTGCAGTGAGCTGACTCGAGCTCAACGTGCATCGGCCGGTGCAGCACCCAACACTGAGTCATCGGCAGCGCGCACCGCACACGCGCGTCCTCCCACCTCCCTCTCCGCCCCCTCCCTTCTCTCACCCCGGCCGGCTCCAGCGGCGACTTAGAGGGATTCCCTCTCCGACGGCCTCCGCAGCAGCACATCAGGCCTCGTTCGCTGCACCGCGAGCATGGATCTCCGAGCGAGGGCTGTTCCCAGCGTCAACAGACTTCGAGTTCTCCTGATGCTGTTCCGTGAGTAGTGTTTCTGCGACTGGGAGGGTGGGATGTCCTTTTTGCAGAGAAAGAATCGGCAGATTAAAGCCAGTAGTTTAGGATCAAAATGTGGCCCAGGTATATCCACGGGGAGAGGGGGGTGTTGCTTTCCCTCCAGTGTCAGGAAGTTCCCCAGAGCCACACACCTGTATGGCATCTCCCACACAGGGCGCCAGGCGGTGGGGTTGGGGTATTGGCAACTAAATTTGGTGTAGAAGTTCAAGACGTAGAAAAAGACCAGGTGGTTTACAAATAAGCAAGGCTTTTACATTTTTTTTTAATTATTTTACTTATAACTTAACAACGACAGAGCTGAGTTTGTTGGCGCCAGGCTAGAGAAATGGCTGGCAGAGCGCACAGCAGCCGGCGGGGAACTTCCCCGCAAAACACGGTCTCAGCACTCTTGCTCTCTAGACGCGTGGGCTTGCTGGTAGGATTTGTTTGTTTGCTTCTTCCGCAGACGCAGTGGCTCAAATCATGGCAGAACAAGAAGTGGAAAATCTCTCAGGCCTTTCCGCTAACCCTGAAAAAGATATATTTGTGGTGCGGGAAAATGGGACGACGTGTCTCATGGCAGAGTTTGCAGCCAAATTTATTGTACCTTATGATGTGTGGGCCACCAATTATGTCGATGTAAGGAACTCCCCAACCCCCAGCCCAGCTTGCTCCTAGGGCACCAGGGGCGAAAGGCATCTTCCTTTAAGGCCCTGAGAAGACTGGGTCGCCAGCCTTTCCCTCTTCACGCGCCCCTGCAGGCTGCTCCCGAATGCTGCATGGGGGTTCGGGCTTGTAACGCCTTCTGCTCGCTCTGCCTGCTTTGAAAGTAAATCCCCTCTCTCTGCTTCCCTAACGCCCCTGTCTGCACGTAGAGAATCTAACCGCATGTTCCCGGACCTGGGAGCGCGCGCTCGCGCAAAGGAGCACCCAAGCGTGCAGCCTGGAGTTTGGACGCGCCTCCCTTTCCAGCCTCTGGGGGCCTGGCGCGCTGAGGGGGTGCGGGGCGTCTGTGTTCCCAGCTGATCACCGAGCAGGCTGACATCGCGTTGACCCGCGGGGCTGAAGTGAAGGGCCGCTGTGGCCACAACGAGTCGGAGCTGCAGGTGTTCTGGGTGGATCGTGCGTACGCACTCAAAATGCTCTTTGTGAAGGTAACTCCCGGGCGCGATACGCAGAGGTGGAGCAGACTCCGGGTGGGTGCCTGCAGGGACGGCCACTAGATTTCAGGACTGAGAAGGCGCGGGGCGACTGACGCGCACCTCCTCCTCTCGTTAGGAAAGCCACAACACGTCCAAGGGACCGGAGGCGACGTGGAGGCTGAGCAAGGTGCAGTTCGTCTACGACTCCTCTGAGAAGACCCATTTTAAAGACGCAGTCAGTCGTGAGTAGAGGCGGGCAGGGCTGGGGAGGGAGCCTGGGAGAACGCGGACACAGCAGGGAGCGCGGGTGTGGAGGCCAAATTCTTCCTGGATTTGAGTTTTGGAAACCTTTCCCTGCTGTACGCCCCCAGGCCAAGTCTGGCCCTGGCTTGCCCTAGGTGGAGGAAGAGGCTGGAGAGCTGTGCGTCCCCTCAGTCTCCGGTCTTGTAGATGCACTCTAAACCCCGAGGGCCCGAGGACCAGCGCGTCCCCTGTGGCTTGGCCCTGAATGAGATGTTCCTTGAGGGCCTGGCCTCCGCTGGCTGCTTCAGGAGGGCTACTTAAGATTTGCCCTTTAAAGGAGCACAGAGAAAGGCGAAGCTGTATTTTTATTGTCTTCCGTGCTCCAGGTTTTCTTCTCAAGTGCTAAAACTGCAAGGGGGAGTGCGACTTTCTATGTAGATGGGGTTATGATGGACATGGCATCTTTTTGCGCATGGCATCTTTTTGTGCCTGGCATTGTGTCTCAGGCATCAACTGCAGCCACCCCAGAGAGGATTCTGCCTCTTGTCTGTATTTACTACACTTCCAGCCCATCACTCCAACAACTCACCCACATCCTCTGAAAATATTGTGGCAAGAGGAACAGCCATCCTCCAAATAACAATGCTCGTTGTTTTCTAGCTGCAGGCACCATCAAAGACCGCATTTAAATTTATTTTTCTTTATAAATTGTCTAATCCACCCATAATGAGCTCCTAGACCACCCAGATATCTGAGTTGGAAAAAGACTTTTATTGAACACTTTTTTATTGTGGCAAAATGCACACACATAAAACTTGCCATTGTAACTATTTTCGAGTGTGTAATACAGTGACGTTAGTCACACAGTGCTGTGCAACCATCATTATGAGTCGGAACCGACTGGATGGCGAGGGGTTTTGGTTTTTAAAAAATGGGTCAGCTTTCCCTTTTTTACCCCTGTTTGTCACCACAGAAGAAAGAACATTTTTCATCAAAATTCATATTCAAGCATTTCTCCATTTAAGTTAGAAAAAGAAGCCAAACTTAAGCCAGAAAAGGAGGCTACCCTTGCTGTTGTGTGCCATCAAGTCCAATCTACTCACAGCAGCTCTATCCAAAAAGGCTGTCTGGGTGCAAGAGCATTCCCCAGGGCCCCAGCCAGCAGCCCTGCTTTGTTGAGGAAAAAAAAAAAATTTTTTTTTTTTTTGGTGGGACCAGAAAGAAATGTGGAAAAAAGGTCATTGTTCTTTCTGTGTCTTTGGGGTCTCCACTGTTAGGTTTTGGATAGTAAAATAAATAAATGAAGGCTGGGTTTTTAGTATCATTCATCTCTGAAATGAGTCGGAATTGACTCAAAGGCAATGGGTTTTTTTTTGTTTGTTTTTCATCTCCAAGAAGAAGTTCAAATTTCACATTTGAAAAGCCCCTGCTCAGGAGAGAGAGGGTGTGTTTTCCTTCATCCCCACCTGGGTTTGCAGATCCCTGGACCCAGCAAGGCAGCACAGAGGCCAGGAGTGGGGCCTGGACATGAGGAACAAGAGCCATCCTCCTGGCACAAGGGGTGGGTGAAGAGCAGCTGGGCTTCTCAGGAGCCTGGGCTCTAACCCTGGCTCTGGCCTTCGCTACAGCTGGGAAGCACACGGCCAACTCGCACCACCTCTCTGCCTTGGTCACCCCAGTTGGGAGGTCCTACGAGTGTCAAGCCCAGCAGACCATTTCGCTGGACTCCAGCGACCCACAGAAGACGGTCACCATGATCCTGTCTGCGGTCCACATCCAGCCTTTTGACATCATCTCAGATTTTGTCTTCAGTGAAGGTAAGGGGGGGGAGGTGGCTGACTTCAGGGTGAATGGGGGAAGGGGACCTGCCAGAGCCCCACTTGAATTTTCCCTCTGCTGAGATGACACTGCTTCCTGCTGTAACATTTTCCAAAGACCAAAAACTGAATTGTATCTTTTTTCATCGGTGCCTCTTTCTTCCTTCCTCCTCCTCTCCCTTCTTCCTTCACTTAGGTTCTTCTTCTCTCTCTTTTCCTCTCTCTTGCCTTTTCGTCTCTCTACCTTTCTCTTCTCCCTCCCTTTCTTCCTTTCCTTCTTTTATTCTCTCCTTTCTTTCCTCCCTCCTTCCCATTCTTCCTTTCTTTATTTTTCCCTCTGTTCTTCCTTTACTTCCTTCCCTTCCTTCTTCTTTCCTTTGCCAAGATAAACCTCTTAGGGAGAGAAGTAAGAAAGTCACCTTTGCAAAAACCACGGTTCTGATGCAAATTTGTCAAGGAGAAAGCAGCCAAACATCCCAAGTTGTTAGTTATCTAGAGAGCCAAGACAATCACTTCGTCTTACTTATACTGTTTCCCGTGCCCCCTCCCCCCACGCACACAACTAGGAGGAGCTATCACTTTAACTGTCACGTTTGGAGAAGGGCCTTTCATCCTCTGGGCCTCAGTTTCTCCATGTTCTGTCAAACACTCCCAGATGTAGATTCTAACACTGCAAGTCTGTTTTTGTGTGGCCAGAGTGCTATGGGGGGAGGGATGTGCAGGTGACAGAGAGAGACACCAGGGTCTGCCTCCATCCAGCGCTCACCTTCATGCGGAGGGACACCTCAGAGGCTCCAGGAAGAGAAGGACCCCTGATGACTGAGTCTTTTACCCCCTGTGGCTTCTGCTGGAGGAAGGCGTCTTCTTAGTCTGTGCTAGCCCTGAAAGGGAATGGGGTGGGCTACAGCTGGGACAGATCCAGGCCGTCCACATTCCCTCGGTTCTTGGCACTCCAGCATAGGTAGGGTTTGAGGGAGTCCACGTTTATACAATTCGTCCAAATCTACTAACAATTTGCTTTGGGCAAGGGGGAGGGGTGGGTAAGTTTTCTATTTGTTCTCTATCTCATTTGGGGTAAGTTGTTAAAGACAGTTGGATACAGTGTTTTCCTCAGGAGTATGAAATGGGGTGGGGGGAGGATTCTGATTGTTTTATGTTGCTTTCCTTTTGGCTGAAAGAAAAGCTTGGCGATCTTCTAAAAAACAGTGGAGCAGTTCTATTGTGCACACATGGGGTTGCCATGAGTAAGAGCTGACTTGGTGGCAACTGCTTTATTTTATTTCCTTTGGGCTAGGGATCCCCGAATGAATCGTGTTGTTAGTTCTTGTGGAGTCAGTTCTGACTCATGGCAACCCCCTGTGTGCAGAGTGGAACAGCTCCATCGGGTTTTCAAGGTTATGACCTTTCGAAAGCAGAAAGGTCTTCTGAGGATCCTCTGGGTGAGTTCAAATTGCTTACAGTTGAGCACTCCCAGGGACTCCCCCCCGCCGCCCCAGGTGAATGCAACTATTCCAATGCTCAGGATGTCAGGGAATCCTCAGCTGTGTCATACACGATCATTTTTTCAAGGAATTCAGCTTTTATAAAATGGTAAAGCAATGCCACACTTACCTGTTCTCTTGGAAGGATGGGCTATTCCATTTTAATTAATTTTCTACAAAACTGAAACTAAACTCTTAAGTGTCAAGACCGTAAAATCGAAACAAGACAAAACAAAATGACTCGAAGTATTTATAAATTGTAACAGTGTCTTTCTTAAACTGGAAATAGTAAATGTAATTAAGTATAATTTGACTTAGAATGATTATTGGGCAGGGATTCATTATGAAAATATTGGACTGTATATCAGCAGTCCCCAGGGTTTCTACCATACTTGTTTTTAGGTTTAAGTGGGTGCATTTAGTCATCTTTAGAGTCTCTGGATAGCGCAAATGTTTACCACACTTGGCTGCTAACTAAAAGATTGAAAGTTTGAGTCTACCCAGAAATGCCTCAGAATAAAGGCCTGGTGACTGAAAAATCGGCCAGTGGAAACCATATGGAGCAGAGTCCTACTGGGACACACATGGAGTTGTCATGAGTCAGAATCAACTTGAAGGCAGGATTTTTTTCTTAATAGTTTTAAATGACTTTTTTGTTTTTTTTGCTGGTCAGCTATTATGAGGAAATTTGTTACTTCTTGGCACTACTGCTGCTATAATTACTGCTTTCACTAATTCATTACCACAACCCTCCCTGCAGCCCTCCCTGGCCCATTTCCACGTTGTTGCTTATTCAGGTAGTCCTGGCTTACAACAGGGTTCCGTTAGATGACTCCGTTTTAAGTTAGTTCTGACGTAAGTTGAATACCTCTTTTTTTTAGTTTTCGATATTATTTCCCTTTAATATCAGCATTCTTATAAATCCAATCTTTGTACATCTGTAAGTGAACATCTGAGAATGAGAACATCAGCAGATTACATACTGAAACATTCTGTGTCATACATATTACTAACAATAAGATGTATATAAAAAAAAGATGATTGTGTTCGTTGTAACTTGAATGTGTCGTAAGTTGAGGACTTCCTGTATTCATCTATGGACTGAGAAATCAGATGGCATAAATGGTTAGCATTGTGTCCAAAATAAAAGTAATAAATACAGAATAAGAGCCAGGACCACTTTCCTAAAAGTCAGTGAAATTTAGCGCGTGGACTGTAGTTACATCTTTTGTATGAAAACCAGATTGTATCAATTTTAAGATCCGAGGTGGGAGAGATTGCTGGGTAGACTTGGAGAGAGTGTAAGCATGGCATGACACCTCCAATATATTAAGCACAAGCAAATTGCATTTGTCTCACCAGGCTTTTCTGGGTGATAATTAGGATGTCTCCTCCTGTGTGGTGTCCTAGGGATAAAAAAAAAAAAAAAAAAAAGCCAGGATAAACCCTGACACTCCTGGGGTGGAGCCCAGCCTCATTCAGAGTCACTCACTGGATCTATGTGCCTTTGTGTGGCAGGGGCGCTTTTGTTCTTGGCTTCTTCTGCCTGTGCCTCTCAGCATCTGCCCCCTACTGTGTTTTGTAAGAAATGCTTTTATTTGTCTTGGTAGAATCTAAAAGCTTCCCCTTGGGATGCCTTTCCAGAACCCTGCCCTGGATCCCCATTCCCCAGAGTGGAAGCTTAGAGGGTTGTGAGTATAGCACACCCATACATCAGGGGTCCACTGCGGTGGTTTGTACATGTGTTCTGTCATGTGCCCATGTGTGTTTGGACAGTGGCCGTTGTCTAGCAAGAACCACAAGCTTAAGGATTTCCTATAAACAGCCTGTTCCCTAGGTAAGGGTGTCATACCTGGCAGTCCGCAGTTTCAAATTCTATGAGGCTGTATGAGAAAAGGCTCTATGAGAAAATCAGTGAGGCATTGATGGTTCTCTAGTAGAATTCTTGCCTTCCATGCAGGAGACCTGGGTTTGATTCCTGACCAAGGCACCTCAAGCTCAGCTACCACCTGTCAGTGGAGGCTTTCGTGTTACTATGATGCTGAACAGGTTTCAGCGGAGCTTCCAACCAAGACAGACTAGGAACAAAGACCTAGTGATCTACTTCCAAAAACTAGCCGGTGAAAATCCTATGAGCCACAAAAGTCCAATCTGCAAACAAATATAGGGACGGTGCAAGACTGGGCAGTGCATGGCTCATCTTGAGTTGGGGACCGACTCAGTGGCAGCTAACAACCACAGCATGAGAAAAGCAAGGAAAGGTTAGTGAAATGGGCGAGTGCATACTCACAGGGGCCAAGAGCAGCCCAAATCAGGGTTAATGTCTTCATCACACAAGTCCCTTTAGTGCATTGAACTTGGCTTCTATTGACCCCGAAACAAAAGCCTCTTCGCCAAGCTTCTGTTCAGCTGTAGCACGCACAGGAATTACCTCGATCTTACTAATGAGTGGAGTCTGGTTCAGTGAGTCTGGGGGGTGGGGACAAGATGCTGGATTTACAGCAAGCTCTAGGTGATGCTGCATGTTCAAGGCACCCCATGCATCTTAGCTGCGGTTTGATTGACCTGTCCTTCCACAATCAATTCATAGCCTTCTGCTTATCAGGCCCCCGGAGATTTCAGGCTGTGACAGGATGGGGGACAGGTCACCAGGAAGGCACAAACCAGCCTGGGTATTGTAATGGCTTGAATTGAAAGAAAGTTTTATGTATAAGGGGCCCTGGTGCACAGTGGTTGAGCATTTGGCTGCTAACCAAAAAGTCAGCAGTTCGAATCCACCAGCCACTCCCTGGAAACCCTATGGGGCAGTTCTACTCTGTCCTACAGGGTTGCTGTGAGTCTGAATCTACTCAGTGACAATGGGTTTGGGTTTTGTTTTGTTTCTTTTAATATTTAATGATAGAAGAAACATAATGAAACCCAAAGGCTGCTTCTGTTCCCCTTTGTTAAAGATTCATGTTTAACACCTAAAAACTTAACAGTCATTTAAAAAACACTATATACAGGCAGGTCCCTTTTTAATTCTTAGGGGGAAAAAAAACCCAAAACTGTTGGAAAGGTACTGAAATCGCCAATATATAATGGAGAAACTGAAGCTCAGAGAGGTAGAGTTACTTGGTAAGGGCTTCCTTCCTAGGCCTGCAGGGCCACGAAGAGAACCTGCTTTTGGGTGTGGTATCAGATCCAGGGCTCTGAGCCCACTCAGGGCCTCAGTGCTCCTGCTGAGTAATTATGATAAATATATGAATGCAATAGAACACCTTTAGGGAGTTTGTAAGCTATCCTGAATTCAGATATTTTTTGTGATTGCTTGTAACAGCATGAGCGTGATTGAGAGATGACCCCTGATCTGTGTTACCCAGATCTGTAGGGAAAAAAAAAAGTGTTTTAGTGGAAGTGGACGTGTCTTAAGGAGCCCTGGTGGCACAGTGGTTAAAGTGCTCAGCTGCTTACCTAAATGTTGGCGGTTCAAACTCACCAGCCGCTCAGTGGGAGGAAGATACAGCAGTCTGCTTTAATACAGGTTATGGCTTTGGAAACTCTATGGGGCAGTTTTACTGTCCTATAGGGTCGCTATGAGTTGGAATCAAATCGATAGCAGTGGGCTTGGGTTTTTGGTTCTGACATACCTCACTGTCTCTCTACACCAAGCACCTACTAGAGTGCCTTATGGCAAACTGCTGTCACAAACGCAGGACATGTCACAAACGCTCTGATTCAGAGTGTTGTAGAGACCTGTGATTTACTTGGCACCTCCGATCAAGGAACGTGGCACCCTGGATATTTCTCCTTAGGGCCTCCTGAGTGCCATCCAAAGGGAGATAATCCCATTATTAATATCAATAAGACCATATTGAAGGCTCAGCTATGGTGCCCATGTAGGGCCACAGAGCTAACCAGTCATAGACTCCTATGACTTAGACTTCTACTGCCCTAGTGTCTTAGGTTGGGATCCTCCAAAAGCCAACCCTATGTAAGTATGGAGTAAGTTGTTTATTTAGGAGATGATTCTAGAAAGTAGGAAACCCTGGTGGCGTAGTGGTTAAGTGCTACAGCTGCTAACCAAAATGTCGGCAGTTCAAATCCACCAGGCTCTCCTTGGAAACTTGGGGCAGTTCTACTCTGACCTATAGTGTTGCTATAAGTCGGAATCAACTCGGCGGCAATGGTTTTTTTTTCTTTTTTTTTTGTAGAAAGTACTGGTAGAGGAGTAGGAAATTGAGATACGAAAGGGAAGGAAGCCAGTACAGGTATATTAATGAGCAGGTTACCATTGTGGGCACCTAGGACAGAGTGTAGGGCACGCCTCAGAGTTCTCCACCTAAAGGGCAAGGGAGCTAGGGTATTTATCCACCAACTCCCACCCGTCATTGGTGGCTGCTCTGGGACTTGTGGCTTGCCTTGCAGAGTGGCAAGAGCTTACTTTCAAAACCCATTGGAATGCGTGGAAATGATGAATGCCAAGAGGATAGGATGGGACATTGTCCATGTCTGTTACATGGAGGCACTGAGAAATATTGCATTTTCCCTGCCCTTGTGGAGCTTACAGTCTAGTAAGTGGGAAAGAGTGTGGACAAGGGATGTGTCATTTTCCTGGTACATGATGGGCATCAATCCATAATCACTTATCTTTTCACTTCTAATGCTTACATCTTGATGGGAGTATCTCCTTGTCTCCAGCCGAAGGTCTCCAAAGTCCATACAGCTTAACAATCTTAACAGCTCCTTAACATGCAAAATGCATTTTGTTGAGGTTACAGAACTCCAGAACTAGCCCAGAGAAAATATGGAAAAGGGTCAAGCCCCTCTCTCTAGCCTGCCCTGTCTGACAGCAGAGGGAAGTGCAGCCAGGAAAAGACTTGTCCTTCCCCTCAAACAAGAACAGTCTGAGGCTTTAGAAGAGCTCTAGAAAGCAGAGAGTCTGCCTCTTGGCCCATCGCCCATGTTCCTTTGGGGTACAGTGAAGAACTCATGTAGTTTGTCTCCAGGCATAAATACAACTTTAAAATGCCATGGTCATCAAACAAAATAAAACACAACGCATGTCTAGCAACCAGAACCTAAAATAAATCATGATTTTAATGGGAGCACATGGGTTTATGGTTGAGCGCTCCTTAGCTGGCAACCCACAGCTGATAACGGATGACTCCTTTCTTGTCTGATTTGTCTTCATTTGGTTATTTCTAGTGGCTAGACTGGTTTTTACCTTTTCCAGCTATGGGCCACCTACCCCGGGCCCTTATTTTGTGTACTCTAGGATGCTCAGCCCAGCCAGGGCTGAGTCATGAGGGCCCCAAATCCTGTGGAGGTGGACAGGGAATCAGGGGTCTTGGAGCATCGAAAGATGGATGTGGCCTGGGCTTAGCCAAGGGCCACTCTCCTCCTTCACCCAGCGCATTTCCCTAGGAGAGATCTAGGGCCTTCCTTGTTTCTAATCTCTGGGTTATGAAATCAGTTTATTGCACAGGATTTTAACACTGGGGTCCATAGTGTTTGCATATAGAACTCAGGGTTCATAAACTTCAATGGAAGGGGTCCTGGTGGTGCAATGTTGAAGTGCTTGGTTATTAACTGAAAGGTTTGCAGTTCAAACCTATCCAGCAGCTCCCCAGGGGGAGGAAAGACCTGGTGATTGGCTCTCATAAAGATTACAGCCTAGGAAACGCTGTGGAGCACTTCTACTGTCATATAGGTTTGCCATGAGCCGGAACTGTCTCAATGACACACAACAACAACAACAAATTTCAATGGACATATTTTTCATCTTTATTTTCACGAACGTCTAATTAAAATTTAGTATTTTCTGTAATTATAAATGCAAGTAGCAAATCACAGTAGTGGTAGCAGTATATGTGACCTTCTCACAAAAAACAATAATAGTTATTTTCATGTCACATTAGAGTTTTTGTAGATCTTTCAAAATAACTTTCATAGTTATCATTACTTGGCAATCACAGCATGCATACTGATACAGAAGAATATATATTGCTGTATCTAAATTATTTAAAAATATTTTAATAGTTGAATTTCAGTATAATCAGTTCCTTTGTAATTCTATGTGTTTTATTTATTTTTTAATGTATTTATAAACATTATTCTGAGAATTCATAGGTTTCACCAGACTGCTAAAGGGGTCCATGGCACAAAAAAAGATAACCACTGCTTTAGTGGATCTTGGTAAGTGTAGTTTTAAATGAAAAGGAATCAAATAAATTCTTAGATGCACAAAATAAGGATAACTAGTGTTCTGTCAAACGTTCGTTTTAGTTTTGTTTGTGTGCGTGTGTGTTACCTGTGTTCTAAGTTGTAATGTAAAGTATGTATTTCTTTTCCTGTGGATCACAGAGTTTGAAGGCACTGGCTTAAGCCTGGAAAGGGATAGCTTGTCCTTATTCTCTGGGTTTACAATCCGTTGACTAAAACCCTTGAAGCTAGATGTGTTTTAGAATTTAGAATATTTCAGAGTCTAGGAAGATAATATAGTGCGTGGTACGTGTATGTATAAGACCCAGAAGAGTCAGGACAGCCCCTTTTTGTAAACAAATATATTAACATGTCTGTTTCCTGCAGTGAACCCAAGGCTTTTCATGCTAAACACGGGGGCTACAAGGAGCTTGACATTAGTTCAAGTCAGGCTTTGCTGTCCCACATGTACTACAGAGTATTGTTGGTTTTCAAAGCTTTGTGGACAAAGGGATTGTGGGCAAGGGATCATGGACTGGGGAATTCCCGTTTATTTGACCACACAGTGGTTGAGGGTGGGTGAGGATGGGGATTCAGTATTCCTCATGATCATTTTTGATATTTCCTTGCTTTGATGTTGCCCCTTCTTTACTACAATGTATTTAGTTCAGGGATCTTTCCCCCTAAGGCATTGAAAAGCAATTTTTTTGAGAAATAAAGATCAATAGTATTTCAAATATAATTTTTTTTTTTTGCCAAAATATATCATGTGTTTCTTCTTTCTTAAAGAATGAGATATAAGATGTTTATTCCTTCTACTCAAATTGTTATCCACTTAAGGATTATACTTTTGGTACTTAAGCTTCAAAGACTTCCAGACTTAAAAGAATTATATACAAGACTTAAAATGTGCAAGAATTCCATCTTTACAGCTAACAATGACTAAAGCCCTGTTGTGTGCTAGGCACTGTGCATGGCCTTCTTTATTACTGCGTTTGATGCTCACAACAACCCTGTGATGTAGGTGTTATCCCTATTTTACAGGAAACTGAAGCCTAGGTAGGCTAAGTGACTTGTCCAAGGTTACTTAGCTGGCAAGAGGCAAAGCTGGGATTTGAACCCACTTTTATCTGTCTCCCTAACAGTGTTCCATTACATCTGCTTCCTTTTATTGTGATAGCCTGGATCCATGGTGGATCCTATCTATTTATCATCTATGTATCTATCATCTATCTATCTACCTATCTATGTCTGTCTATCTATCTATGTATCTGTCTATCATCTATCTATCTATGTCTATCTATCTGTCTATCTGTCTGTCTGTCTGTCTGTGTCTATCTATCTATATCTATCTATCTGTCTGTCTGTCTGTCTGTCTGTCTATCTATTTATCTATCGAAGCCCTGGTGGTGCAGTGGTTAACAGCTAGGCTGCTAACCAAAAGGTTGGCAGTTCGAATCTGCCAGCTGCTTCTTGGAAACCCTATGAGGTAGTTCTACTCTGTCCTATAAGGTTGCTATGAGTACGAGTTGACCCAACAGCACCGGTTTGGTTCGTTCGTTCGTTCGTTCGTTCGTTCGTTCTATCTATCTATCTATCTATCTATCTATCTATCTATCTATCTATCTATCTATCTATCTATCTATCTATCTATCTATCTATCTATCTATCCATCTATCGTCTATCTATCTATCCATCTATCATCTATCTATCTATCATCTATCTACCTATCTACCTATCTATCTATCTATCTATCTATCTATCTATCATCTATCTATCTATCGATCTATCTATCTATCTATCTATCTATCTATCTATCTATCTATCTATCTATCTATCATCTATCTATCTATCTGTCATCTATCTATTTATCATCTATTCATTGGTAGATAAATGGTATAAAGAAGAGGAAAACATGACTTCACAAATTGGCCAGTGTAGCTTGGTAGCCAATATCCAGATTCTTCCTGACACAACTTACATCGCCATTCTTCACCAAATCTTCCTAGGCTGTCCTGCCCTCCACCCTGACCTGATCAGGGATTTGTGGCCACACTGTCTCAGAGAATACCACTTGGCCTTGTTCTCCAATGATTTAGCTACAGAAGCCCTTGCCTCCCAACACAACTCTGATCTCCTTTAGGATCTCCCATGCTGCCTAAGAAGGTGTATGCTGTACTGGGGCCTCCTGGCTGGTAGGTTACCTGGGTAACCAGAGGCAAAGCAAGAAGGAATGAGTTAAAATCGGAATCAAACAAGCTTGTCTGAGAGTCTGTGGGTAGTGAAAACAGTTAATTCACTTGGCTGCTAACCGAAAGATTGCAGAGGTTCAAGTCCACCTTGGAAGAAAGGCTTGGCAATCTACTTCCAAAAAAATCACCCATTAAAACTTCATGAAACACAGTTCTACTCCGACGCACATGGGTCGCCATGAGTTGGAATTGGCTAGATGGTAACTGGTTTTACAGGCTGGCCTAACCATCCAGGTACTGGTTCTGTGGCAGGGAGAGTAAGAAGGGAAGAGGCAGAGGCTGGAGTCAGGAGGCCAATGTTGCGAAGATGCCTGGGGTCTGCTTTAGCAGCAGCCTGGGGAGATAAGAGCAGCCTGCATAGACTATAGTCCAGAAGGTTCTCAGGTCTTTATTATTTTGTGTATATGTGTGTGGTGGTGGTGGGGGGGGGGGTAGTGGGGGAATCATTTATCTTTTCTTTTTATAATTTAGCAAGGATTCAGCCTCCCCACTTTTATAGTCATTCTAAGTCACATAAAACCCAATATATATTCTTAAGTAGGTAAGAAATGTATGAAGTTGCTGCTAGCAATTGAGTAAACCCCACAGCTATGTTAACATTACATAAGCAACAGGGTGCTGTGATGAAGAAAACAAATAACCTCTGTTCTTAACAAAATCCCTGCCTCAGGAGACCCCATTGCTACTCATTAGTCTCTTTAAAGAGGAGATATGTTGTCATGGCCAAAAAAAAAAAAAAAACCCTCTGCCTACAGAGTTTTAACCCACCACTCTTCCTGGTATGCTGTGTGATCCCAGCAAATCTCCTTCCTGGGAAAATGGGTGTATTGAATTGCAGGCTGATATTGACAGTGTGGAACACACTAGAATTAAATCGAGTAGGGAAAAAGAAACTGTTGCCTACTAGTTCATTTCAATCCTTCTGGTTGGAATAAGGAGAAAGGCTCAGTTTAGCGCTAATAGATCCTTAACACTTACCTACCATTTGCCAAAGTATCTTAAAAATTCTTTATTAAAAAAAATTTCTCTTGAAGGTGTAGGGGGATGTATGCATGTATATGTTTATTTATTTTAAAGTTTTATTGAGGTATAGTTGACAAATAATAAACTGCACATATTTAAAGAGTACAATTTGATACATTTTGACCTATGTATACAACTGTGAAGCCATCACCACAATCAAGATAAGCAACCTAGCCATAGCCCCAAAATTCCCTTGCGCCCTCTGTAATAAGTACCCAGCTCTTTGACGAGTATACAGATCAAGAACCAGAACCCAGTAGCCTACCTCTCTGCCCCACCTTGTGATTCTGTAGCCTCTTGATGCCAAGAGCTCAGTCTGCTAAGCGCTGCCCTAACTTTGCTGTTGAGTTAAGCTGTTTGAGTTCAGCTCTCGGGTTCATTTATCCCTGGGCAAATTACTTAGCCTTAGCTTCTTCTCCGCTACCTTATGTGTAAAAATAGTATTTACCTATTAAAGTTGTTATGGGAATTAAATGAAGTATTCTTGATGCTTAGGACTGAATGCTAACTTAGGACGCAGGAATGTTAAGTATACAGCTTTTAAAAAGCTATGTATTTGTGTGCAATTTTGCAGGCAAGATGAGAGGAGGGGCTGTGTCAACAGGGACCCTGGAGGAGCCTAGCACACAGCAGGTGCTCAATAAATATTTACTGGGACATTTTACCTTAAAAAAAAGTTGGTCTTCATGAAGAGATATATAAAACTTGTTTTCTCCAGTTTGAGGAAAAGGCCACCTGTTACCCACATGAAGCAAAAGAGCCTGTGAAAATGTGGTTTGGTTTCTAGAAATGCAATTCTGGTGGACCTTACAAACTCTCAGACCACCAAAAAGTTTCTCAAGAATTGTTTTTCTGGTTCCTTCTAAAAATGGAGGTACAAGGGCTAGTAAACTATCATGAATTTAAAAAAAAAAAAAAAAAAATTTAGGAGGGTATAAATTGAATCAACTCTTGAGGTGCTGGTAATGTTTTTTTCTTGATCTAGATGCAGGTTACATGGGTATGTTCATTTGTGAAAATTCAGTAAAATCTATACTTACTTAAAAAAAAAATTGATGTATAATTTACATACCTTAAAATGCACAAAACTTAGGTGTCCAGCTCCATGCATTTTTACATGCTTGCAACCATGTAACCATCATTCAGATCAAGATTCAGAATATTTCCATCCTACCCAAAAGTTCCCTGTGCCCCTTTTGCCACATGTAAGCACTATTCTGACTTCTTTCACTGTAGACTTGGTTTTGGACTTCATATAAATGGAATAATACAATATGTACTGTTTTGTGTCTGGAAATTTTTACTCAACATGATGTTTTTGAGATTCACTCATATTGTGGCATGGAGCAATAGTTCATTCCTTTTTATTATTGACTAATTTTTTTTAATATCCATTGTATGAATATGCCACAATTTGTTTATCAACTCTACTATGATGGTCATTTTAATTGTTTCCAGTTTGGGGCCATTATAAATAAACCTTAAACATGTATGTTCAAGTCTTTTTGTGTCTATTATGTTTTCATATTTCTTGGGTAAATACCTAGGAAGGGAATGCAGGGTTTTAAGGTAGGTGAGTATGTTTGCCTTTATTAGAAATTACCAAACAGTTACACGAGGTCATTGTACCATTTTACACTAGTGCTATAGAAGAGTTCCAGTTGCTCCATAATGGTTGCCAACACTTGGTATTATCAGTCTTTTTAAAAGCTGTAGATTTGCAAGCAATTCCCCATGTGTATGTTATGCTTTAATAAAAAGAGAAAAAAATTAAATCAACAATAAAAATAATGGTGGTTTGTTTCTAATGCTGAAAGACTGAAAATCCAAAGAAATCATCTGACTATTTGGTTCACAGATGCCAAGAATCCGGATATCTAAATGTTGCCCTATTCATACTGATGCATTTCTATTTTATATTATGCAGAAATTTTACAGAGCTTAGCCTTGGGGTTGAGTGAGAAAATATTTCTGCAAAAAGTAAATCTCCCCTTTAGAAATCTTTCCATCTTCTTTCCGTTTTAGTTTTGTTAGGAGGACTTACAGCTCAGAGTATTTCAACAGGATCTTACCACTTTTCTCCTTCTTTTCCATTTCAGAGCATAAATGCCCAGTGGATGAGCGGGAGCAGCTGGAGGAGACCTTGCCCCTGATTTTGGGGCTCATCTTGGGTCTGGTCATCGTTGTGACGCTCGTTATTTACCACATCCACCACAAAATGACTGCCAACCAGGTGCAGATCCCTAGGGACCGATCACAATACAAGCACATGGGCTAGGAACCATTAGGCAAGCAGTCCTCAACCCCTCCTTCCCCCAACTGGATCAGGTAGACAAACAAAAGCACTTTTCCACCTCGTACATGAGGATACACCAACATAGCTACAATCAAATAGGCCTGGGTATTCGAGGCTTGCTCAGCCTACATCCGTGCTTAAACCCAGGGATGGGGGGATTCTTTTGGACTCATGGGATGAATGGTAGTTGCTTTCTCTCCATGCTGGGGGAGGAGAAGGAGGAAGTCAGTTAGTTTTCATGCTCATGGAGGTTGGGCTTTGACTTTTCAACGGGCAACACACACAATTTGGAGGGGTATCTGGATTGGGAGTTTAGGGATTGAAAACACACTTCTTTGGGGAGGAAACCCCTGTAGGTTCAGAGGCAGAGGAGGTGCTTTTCTCCCTTGGACATGGCTGGCTTGCCCTACACACCTGTCAGCGCACACACAATACAGCCTCACGCTCCCTGCAGCAAGACCCCCGAGAGTGACCCATGCTTCTGGCTGGCGTTCCGCATGTCTAGTGATTGTTTGGGGAATGTCTCACCGCTCTCTGCACTCAGTGACTCTGCAGCACAAGAGCCTGTTTAATGTAACTATGCAGACTTATCTGGACTTCAAAATGTGTCAGGTCCAGGTAAGGGGACCTGAAAAATCAATTCATGTGAGTTTGTTTTTCCAAATGAATTAAAGTCCACTACTGTCTGACCTTTGGCTTGCTTTCTTGAAAGAAGAAAACAAAACTAAAATCATTTCTTTGGTATCTAGAGGATGAAGGGGAAATAATTAAGGTGGATTTTTCATTTTAGCCAGAGGAAAAACACAGAAGGGTATGGAAGCAATAGGAGGAAGCTGGCTTTTCCAGGTAAAAACACATGAATTTATTTTGGCCAATATGTTTACTTCTAATAATGTTTCCTCTTGAATGAGTGGTCTCATATTACTTCTAGATGCTTCTTGGTTTTGTGTTTGACATTTCACTTTGAATTAAAAAGCTGGATTGAACATGGTAGCTTAAACTGAGGTTTATTTGAGTTAAAATATAATTTATGGAAACTTCCTAGAGAAATGCACATTTTGAACATCACTCACTTTCTAACCCCCACTACCTTCCCACACAATCTCCACTATATGACAGGCAGCTCATGAGTTCATCTGTCTGTTTCAACTGCTGACATGGCTCATCCTTGCAAGTTCATTATCTCAGCGAACCTTGATAAGTATCAGCTAGCTGCTGTTCTATTCCAGTTTGTCTACTGCTCCATCAACCTCAATCTTTCCCCTACATGTTGTCTCTTCAGTATCTGTGTGGTACTAGTGAGGAATAAGCCCCAATTCCTCATTAACATTGGTATTGCACCAGGAAAAGGAGACAGAGGGCTGGTGGACAAACCCAAGGATGATTTATTTCACTTTTATTCACCTGTGATCGTGTCACCCCCTGGGCTGCAAACAAAGCTATGCTATTTTGTAGCATCCCATGTATGCTTTGAAACCTTCACATTTCTTTATTTAAAACCGTCCAAGAATTTGGGGAGATGGGAACACTCAGCTGTAGCTAGGATTTCACAGTGAGTTACCATTCCTTTCTGTAAGTCCTTCAGGGAAAAAAAAAAAAAACAACTTAAACCTGCCTGAGTCACACTTCTGAAAAGTTCCTTGTGTTTTTTTTAACTTGCTTTCATACCACATAGGACTTCTGGTTACTTTTGGAATCGTCATTCATTTATTCTTTCAACAAATAGTTTTGAGCACCTACTAAGTGCACACTCAGTGCTGGGTACAGGGTGGTGAACTTGAACTCGATAGCTTTAAGCCCACAGGAAGGAATGACAAGAAAAGCTACACACATAAACGAGTCATTCTGAGAAAAAAGAGTGCCCTGGCTCTTTTCAACAGGAAAACATCCTGGTGTCTAAGCTAATTAAATTTTGCTGAAATTCAAATTTCTTAATTCTCAAAATAAGGATGACTTTTTGGCCTATCATATGCAGTATGTACAAAAATTATTACTATTATTATTATCATCATTATCATTCATCAGGTCGTCTTTATTGAGTTGTTCTAAAATCGAGTCTCAAACTCAGTCTAAGTTCTTTTGAACCTAGACATTTCTGTCAGCCTTGACTTTACCTCTATTATCAGGTAAACGAAATAAAGAGGGCCTTCAGGTGCAAGGCAGGAGAAATCTCCTCCGGGAATGACCGTGCCCAGCATTCTCCCAGCTCAAGGAGAAGGCCACGTATCCAAAGGGACTGAACTCAACCCTGGGCCTCAGTCCATTGCCACTGCCCTGCCTTTTGGACCAGAATACAGCTGTGGCAATGGGTCGTCTGTCTGCCTTGCTTTCCAAGCTCAGAGCTGGGGAAAGAACACAAACATAAACCACAGATGTTCAATTACCCCATTAACTGTCATTTTTCATTTTTACTGGGTCTTTAAACATAACCGCCTCTGGGCACAAAAGGATGCTGGGTCTGGTTGCTGGATCTGCCTGCCAGGCCAGATGAACCACACGCAGACTTCTTTTGAGGGGAAGGGGAGTTTGATTTAAATTCTGGGCATGTTTCTTTACAGGATTCCCCCCTTCCCCCCACACCCAGGAAATAGCTTCTAGTGAAGCTGCCTCCCATGGCAGGGAAGACTCAACTTTCACCCTGGGCCTCTGAACACCTGAGCTGTAACCACTCTCTCCTCGCCAAATGCCCAATCTTTCCTCCTATTGATGTCAACTTGCAAGTAGCAAAGAGGCATGAATGTGATAGAGAACTGTCAGTGGAGGAGTGGGAGGAGAGATGGAGGCTTGACCTGCAGCACCTGGTAGAGGCATGGTGCTGCGTTTGCATTGCGGGGTGTTTTCCTGGGGAGGTAGCCCAAACTGGTCTTGGGCCCAAATGTTTCCCTGGAACAATCTCCCAAATGACCTGAGCCAGAAAGACACAATTTTAAATCAGTGTGTCTCAAAGTGCAATTCGAAGCAGCCTGCGTCAGAATCATCCTATTTGTTGGTTAGGTGCCATCGAGTCGGTTCCAACTCATAGCCACCCTATGTACCACAGAATAAAACACTGCCTGGCCTTGTGCCCAGCTCACAATCGTTGTTATGCTTGAGCCCACTGTTGCGGCCACTGTGCAGTCCATCTCGTTGAGGGTCTTCCTCTTTTCTGCTGACCCTGTGCTTTACCATGCATGATGTCCTTCTCCAGGGACTGATCCCTCTTGACAACATGTCCAAAGTATGTAAGATGCAGTCTCACCATCCTTACTTCTAAGCAACATTCTTCTCGTACTTCTTCCAAGATAGATTTGTTAGTTCTCTTGGCAGTTCGTGGTATATTCAGTATTTTTCTCCAACACCACAATTCAAAGGCATCAGTTCTTCTTCAGTCTTCCTTATTCATTGTCCAGCTTTCACATGCATATGATGCGATTGAAAATACCATGTTTTGGGTCAGGCGCACCTTAGTCTTCAAGGTGACAACTTTGCTTTTCAACACTTTCAAGAGACCCTTTGCAGCAGATTTGCCCAATGCTATGCATTGTTTGACTTTTTTTTTTTTTTTTTAATTTGTTTATTGTGCTTTAGGGGAAAGTTTACAAATCAGGTCAGTCTCTCATACAAAAAGTTATACACACCCCACCGTGCTCTCCCCTTAACGGGACAGCACATTCCTCCTCTCCACCCTGTATTCCCTGTGTCCGTTCAACCAGCTCCTGTCCCCCTCGTCCCTCTCATCTCACCAACAGACAGCAGTCACCCACATAATCTTATGTGTCTACCTGAGCCACAGAGTTCACTCCTCACCAGCATCATTGTCTATCTTATACTCAGGCCAATCCCTGTCTGCAGAGTTGGTTTCGGGAATGGTTCCAGTCTTGGGCTATCAAAGGGTCCAGGGACCATGACAGTCAGGGTCCCTCCGGTCTCAGTCAGACCATTATACCTGGCCTTTTTACCAGAGTTTAAGATCTGCATCCTACTGTTCTCCTGCTCCATCAGGGATTCTCCATTGTGTTCCCTGTCAGGGCAGTGATCGGTGGTAGCCAGGCACCATCTAGTTCTTGCGGTCTCAGGCTAGTGGAGTCTCTGGTTTATGTGGCCCTTTCTGTCCTTGGGCTTATATTTACCCTGTGTCTTTTGTGTTCTTTATTCTCCTTTGCTCCGGGTGGATTGAGACCAATTGATGCATCTTAGATGGCCGCTTTTTAGTGTTTAAGACCCCAGATGCCTCTAGGGTGAGACTCTTGAATCTGCGTTTTTACTAAGGTGATTCTGATGCAGGCTAACATCTGAAAACTTCTAGGCCCAAATGCTTCACCTATCATTTACCAACATGAAACATTAGCCAAATAGTTGGCTTCTCTGTGCTTATTTTCTCATCTGAAAATCTTGTGTACGTCCTTGTACTTGCAAAGTTGTTTGAGGAATCAAGAAAGTTAAATGTTAATTGGTCAGAGTGTTTGTCACATTGGAAATGCTCCATAAAAGGTATTATTAATGATATATTTCTAGCACAATACATAACAAGTGTATTTCAATTTTATCTGCTGTCTTAGTTATCTAGTGCTGCTGTAACAGAAATACCACAAGTAGGCGGCTTTATCAAACAAAAACTTATTTTCTCACAGTTTACGAGGCTAGCAGTCTGAATTCAGGGTGCTGTCTCCAGGGAAGGCTTTCTCTCTCTGTCGGCTCTGGGGGAACAGCCTTGCTCTTCTGCTTATTTCCTGGTTTCTTGGAGGTCTCCATGTGTCTTAGCATCTACCTTACCCCATCTCTCCTCCACTATTTAATCTCTTTTATATCTCAAAAGAGATGAACCCAAAATACACCCTGTACTAATCCTGACTCAGGAAAGGCAATCATTCCTGCATGGGATTATAACCACAGGCATAGAGAGGTTAGGATTTACGGGACATATTTTTGGGGAACACATTCAATCCATAACACGTACCAAACAAGGGGGAATGAAAGATCTGAAGGGTCTAATGCAGGGCTTTTTAACCTGGTGTCCACAGTTTTCTGTGCCAGTATATTTTGAATTCAGACTATGTTTCTATGTAGGGATTACCCTTGCCTCCTCCAGACCAGTAAATTGCTTGGGGGTTTGTCAGTTTCAGGGGTAAGAATGGGGCAGGAAGGAATAGGAATCCATGAGCTTGAATGGGAAAAAATTACATCTTTAGTTATTTCTAACTTTATGTGAAAGGTAGAATTTCCTTCAGTTATGAACTCAGGCATCAAACTGCAGTCATATATGCAGGACTTTCTACTGGTGATTACTGTTGTCACCGAAAGACATCACCAATATTTTCATGTCACATAACACTTGTTGAAGATGCTGCAAAAGTCCTGTATACTCATTACTTTGGAATTATGGTCGTCACTAGATCCATCACAAGAACTGGCTATTGCATTGTACCACAGAAGTAAAAACATGCTGATAACTATGCTTTAATTGATTTCTTTTGTAAGCCTATGCATTTCACTTTATGCAATTAAAAACATTTTTCTGAGAAGGGAAAAACGTTTTCTCTGTGGTGGGGTCCACAGGCTTCAGACATTCAACAGGGTCCAGGGTGCAAATTAGGCTAAGAACCCCATTTAAAATGACTAGACCTGCCAGCTTGCCTCCTGGGGAAGGATTGGTACTTCTTGCCCCGCTGTCACAAGGGCTCTTGTGACAAATGATAAGTATTTATTAACTCTGATCATGTGCTTTCTAGACCCTACTTCAGGTGTTGGGGACATATCAGTGAGTGAAATAGGCAAAAATACCTGTCCTTATGGAACTGAAGTTCTAGCGTGGAGTGTGTGCGTGTGTGTGTATGTGTGTGTGTGTGTGTGGTCCATTCAAGTATTATGAATAATGTGCTATCATTATCTAACTCTTCTGGGCCTTGGCTAGCTAAGTTAAGGAGGTAAGGAAGATCATACCAAGTCTTGAAGTCCTTCCTAGCTTTAAGTTTTTAGAAATGTTGGCAATGATGAGGCATAATTATGAAAGCATTTTCCACATGAGCTTGATGGCTTCAGTGTGTGTTAATCTCAATGACCATATCAAAGATGTTGGGTGATTGAATGAAAAAAGAAAGAATGAGTGGATGAATGAACAACTCACTAATGTAAAAAAAAATTTTTTTTTTTCACTTTATAGCTAGGAATCTGAGGTTGAAAGAGGTTAAGTTGCATAAGATCACTGAAAGACAGAATGACATTTGAATGTGAAATGTTCCCAATATACCATGCTCACTTGGAAAACCTTCTCTGGGGGGCACAGTCCAGGAGTCTTCTATATCTTAGAAGGGTTACCTCTGACACAACTATTTTCCTGTGCACATCCAGGCTAGAGGAACATTTCAGGATAAGGAATCCCTTTGCTTTTAAATCAGGATATTTTGATCTAGAAATAAGCATCCCATTGACTTCTTCAAGTCTTAGTTTTGATCTTAACCAGACCTCTTTATGTAGGGGATGATGGCAGTGTCCCACTCATGTTTCCTTGGTCCTTCATAGAGGTTATTTGCTAACTGTTTCTGTATATGCCAATGGCTTTCTGTGTCTCTCTCCTAGAGGGTATTCTTTGGCAGAGGGAACAACTTTTGCCCATATGCAGGGCAAGCCGGAAGTTCTGTGCGTTGATGTTCCAGGAGCAATTCTCACCCAGTGATGGTGGACAAATACCCCGGAACCTCCAGAAGGAAAATTGTGGAGTTTCTCTGAGAATGTCTCCAATGAGATTAAGCCCCAGTTGCCTGTTATGGTAACCTGCTCATTAATACACATTTTATTGACTTCTTTCTCTTCTTTGGAGCCCTGGTGGGGAAGTGGTTCAAGAAGGTCGGCAGTTCTAATACACCAACTGCTCCTTGGAAGTCTGATGGGGCAGTTCTACTCTGTCCTATACGGTTGCTATGAGTTGGAATAAACTCCATGGCAATGGGTTTGGTTTTGTTTTTGGTTTCTCTCTTCTTTGTCTCACTTCTCCACTTTGCCACTTGGGCTTCCTGGGGTCAATTCCTAAATAAAGTACTTATGTCTAAATCTTTTCCCTCTTAGTCTGTTGACAGAAAACTAAGTATCACCACACTAAGTATTACTAAGTATTATTATCCCATACTAAGTATTACTAATTAAGTATTATCACACTAAGGTGATATATTAGACTTGAAAATACAACTCAAAATGTATACCCTTCAAGGCTTGAATTGACCAACTTTCCTGCCCAATGTGAATTTCCTACTGTATTATGTTATTTTCACAAAATTTTTCCTGCTTCTACATTTTGTACCCACTTCAGACAATCTTTTCTCTGCTTGGAATCTCATTACTTCTTCCTTGAAGACACAGTGCTGTTTATTTAGCCAGTTTGAGCAAGGAGTCTGAACTTATAGAGTTGTTAACTTTGTGGAATGATCTTATCTTTCCAGTAATTGCTACTGAGTGTATTCATCCAAGGGGGTAATGGGGACACAACCATAACTCAGTCTGATCCATCCGTCTAGTCCAGTTTAAAAAATCAACCTCATTCTAATTCAAATGATCGCTCCTCTCCCTTGTTCAGGCTAAGCTTGCATTAGAGAAAGAGAAATAGGTAGCAATGGGTAGGTAGTGGCAGGAGATATGGTATGCTCTCTTATTCCCCATTTTTTTCTTCTAAATTCCTCCCCTAGATCATGGGGTCTCACACAAAACCATGGCCCAAGAGGAGTATTTTTGTTACCTACCTGGCTGTACTCAGCTGCCATGGAGATGCTATTGTAAGAAGGTAAGGTGCCTGAGTCTCATTTAGGTTCAGTCTAAAGACTGCAGCCCCTGCTATTGAGAAAGGTCTTGGTGTAGATGATATATTTGGTTTTCAGAATAAGGTCCAGCTCCACCCAGGTCCCTCCATTGGGAGGACCCCACTCACTGCAGAAAGGCAGCCGTCTCATCCTTTAGTTTCCCCCATTAGTTCATGCCTCCAACGTACTCTCTCTATAGAGCAGCCCATTGCTTGGTTAAGCAGTTCATTCAGTTTAGCTCCATGTTCTCTATTCCCTCTCCCTGCTTCATTCAACATAGCCAAGGGAACCTGGTATTTTCTCTCACATTCTCCAAAACCTGTGGAGACCTGTGTGGTGAGGGGTTGCCCCACCTTTCTCTTCCCTGGAACACAACATACTGCACTCTTTCACATCCTGCATTTCTAGGCTATGTTCTCAGGGTTTTCACCTTCAGAAATCTCCAGATGAGAAATGGGCTCTCCATATACAAGTGTTCACTATGAGTCGGAATCGACTCGATGGCACTGGGTTCTATACAAGTGTCCCCTCAACTTCATGGGATACATGTTCATGTCTTCCTTGTCATCCAAAGAGGGAAAGGGGCCCAACACTGGCTTCCAGGCTATCAGAAAGCTCTCCCAACTACACTCTCTCTAACCCAGGTACTTGGTTATATCCTTTATTGGCAGAAGTCCTCAGATCAGCATCTTTGGAAGAGGGAAGTGGAAAGGGAGATTTAGCCACGAATCTGGCATTCATTAAGCTTGGTAAGCCAGAACTGAATAATTCTCTTCTCAACAGTGGTGTCCATACCACAGTCTTACAGTATGTAATCTCTAGGGACGGAAATACTAGTCTTTGCTTTGTGTTATCACTATGCTACGTGTAATTTCGTAGCAACTCATTTGCATTCCTCAGGATTATAAAGGAAACTCCTCAAGAAAAAAAATTCTGGAAACCACTGGAGTTTCCAATAAGACAATGGGGAAAAGGCAAACATTTATCTTTATTTGCAAGTGCATTTTCTGCCAATAGGTAGTGCTCACAAAACCTTTTAAGCTACAGTAACTTTTGGTAAACTCAATGAATACTTTAAAAAATACCCAGTGATAAGAAAATTACAGAAAAATTTCCATTACACTGTCAAAATGTTTGGAATCCAAAATCCACTATTTGTTCTGGTTATAAAGATTTTTCCTTTTTTTTTTTTCCTTTCTACTTCTATATAATCCTGTTTGAATTTATGTAATCTGTTTCATGAACTTTTAGGACTGCAATATTCTGGATTTAGACCGTTTTTATTACATATCTATATTAGCATTTTAATACTTTACATAAAACATTGATCTACTGAGTTTTAGGAAACAAAATTATAGATCCTATTTATGGTTATGCATTTCCAGTTTTGGGGAAAACCGAAAATCTAATTAGTAGAAGGTCATTTTATGCCTTTGTTTTTTTCCTTTTTTTAACTGTAATAAATAATTAGCAACCTATTAATTACAAAAATTCTTAATTATGCTCAGAGCAACCAGAGCATGTTCACAAATTTAAATTCATATTTGTTACAGTATATCGAGTCATTAAGAAAAGCCTCTGGTTTTCTAGTCTGGTAACAAATGGCTTTTGTTTGATGCATAATTAATAGAAACTAATTAATGATGACTATGTAGCTCTTCCAGAATTTTAAAGGCAAATCTATATTGGCCTACAGTTAACATGCAAATTCATCCAACAAGCAACACAAAATGTATTGTAGTAGTCATTCATTTTTATCAACATTCAAGAAGATCTAGACAGGCAGCACAACCCTCCTATGTCGGCAACACATTAAAACATGGTCACAACTGAAGTCAGACCATACCTGGTAAAACACCCCCCTTGGTAAATCAACCTCTACAGTCAGTTCAGACTTCCAGCACGATACATGAACAATAGCAATTAATACTGCAGTACAAAGGTAAAGAGACAAGAGTTTGGTATGCTAGCATACAGTTTTCAGAACAGCGACACACAAAACCAAACATCTTGCCCTGTTCTCTCTCCTTTCCTTTTCTAAGACTGGAATTTTCATGGCCTCTTTGAAACATTCAATTTGGGGAACTAAGTCCGTTGATCCTAGCACTGAAATTGCTCCTTAGAAGTGAAATTTGGCCACAAGGAACAACATACCCATTTGAGAGTATCCTAGGGGGAACATCCTACCATGCGTCCAATGGTTTGCTCCTAGTAGCCTTGGAGAAATAGGAGATTTTTCAAATTATTTAGCTCTATCCCAAGGAGTAGTTTGGTGGTATACTGTGGCCCAAATTGTATTTTATTATTTTTTGGCCGAGTAAATGAAACGTGCACCACCATCACTCTTAATTCTTCTTCCATCATATAAGACACTTGTTAAAATAAGAAAAGAGTCTACTAAAGCTGATGGTGATTGAGATTCATTCAGTATTCAAAGTTCCTAAGGAATCGTTGGTTCTCTGAAAGGGATAAAAAAGTAGGAAAGGCTTTGTTCAAACTCCTGCTAGGAAACAAGTATTACTTCAACCAATACAATGGCTACGTGACATCAAAGTACTATAAATTATCAAAACTATCGTACAGAAAAATTACAAATTCATTGCAAAATACATTACACTGCTACCATTAAGAAAAAAGTGCTTTTTTGTTTTCCTTTTTTTTTTTTTTGCCAGAAAAGTATTCTTTCGAAATAGAAAATCCTATGCGTTACCCTGCATGTGGCCAGGATGTATCACAACGGAGTTTGTACTGAGTCCTTCTGACTTGTGGGATGAAGGGCTGAAAATATAATGACTTAGTAAAGCTGTGCTTCAAATGACCTCACCAGCTGTCAGTGGAGAGATGTCTGTTTAAGACACAATTAGATGCCCTGGTCTGTCAAACCCTGACGGTCACCAAACTGTCCCACCAATCAGCTGGTCTTGAATGCACAGGCCTTTTGCAGTGGTCCATGAGTTCTTCACGTTCTTCTGAATTATTCTCATGACCTCATCTAGTCTTTTCACTTTCATGAATCCTCTGCTCAATGATGCCTATATTGTCTCATGAGGGGAACGATGCAAGATGGTGGCCCTGCCAGTTTCAAGAATGGATGTCCGAGGAGTTCCTGGGCTGTGGCTCTTTGAGAGGGCTCCCTCACCAACATCAGGTCTAGGAATCCCCGCAGCACTGAAGAAAACTGCCAAAACACAAAGATGCATGCTGAAGTCTAACACAGAAACCCGACCCAGGTCGCCTAAAATGGTTTCCCAGTTAGGTCCTAGGAAAGTCATTCTATCAACAACATCAAATTCTAGAAAGTCACCATGGGGAGGAAGACACTGTGGAAGCCAAAGCAGGTATTGCCTTTTTTAACACACGGTATTTTCCTCACCTTCTTCAAGTTTGAAATAAAAGGGTTAAATAATAATGGTAATAATAATAATAAAATACACCCAAACCAGTTGGCATTGAGTCGGCTCCAACTCTTGGTGACCCCATGTGTTTCAGAGTAGAACTGTGCTCCATAAGATTTTCAATGGCTGATTTTTCAGAAGTAGATTGCCAGGCACTCAAGGTGGCTCTGCGTGGCCTCAAACTTCCAATCTTTGGGTTAGCAGCCAGCTGTGTTAACTATTGGCACCACCCAGGGACTCCTAATAACGACAACACCAGCTATTACGGGGCGTTCACTATGTACAAGAGGTCGCACACATGCTTTTATGGAGTGTGGTATAAATACAGAATAGTTTTATTTTTCTAATGATGGCAACCATCTAGGCTCTGTGGAATCCCCCCTCCCCCCCCCCCGCTTTTTTTTTAATAGAAACAAGCTTCCTTAAGGATATATGACACAGATAGCACTTTTTTCCCTTTAATTTCTTATGATTTACTTTTTCAAGGTATTACCTTATATACATTCAAGTGCATAAATATAGGGTCACCATGAGTTGGAATTGCCTTCATGGCAATGGGTATACTTGTATAGCTCAATCAACTTTTACATATATTTATACATATTTACTCTCTACCTCAATCAAGATATAGAACATTTTTACCACTCTAGGACCCTACCTCAATACCCATTTCCCCTGTAAAAGGTCATCACTACGCTGACTTCTAATAGCATAAATTAGTCTTGCCTGTGTTTGTAACTTTACAGAAACAGAGTTGTATAGCGTGAACTTTCCTGTCTCAATTCTTTCTCTAAATATTAGGTCTGTGAGATTCATCCCTGATGTGTGCAGCAATAGTTTTATCCTTTTTGATGCTGTGTAGTATTCACTGTTGAAATACACCACACGTTATTTCTTCATTTAGAAACAGCCTTGTGAGGTTCCCACTTTTTGAACCATTATGATTAAAACTGTCAAGAGCCTTTTTGTACATGGCTTTGAAGAACATCAACGCTCATTTCTATTGCTGTGAATCTATTTTGATACTACATATTCTTTAGTCACTTTTCATTATTAAAACTTAGTCCAATTCAGTTAAAATTTCAATGTCCTGTTTGGTTCAAGCAGTCTCCTGTTTTTGTAGGTTCACACAACTTTTATGAGTTATTTTATTGCAGCCCTACCCTCAGATTTAGGGTTGAAGGAAAAGGAGACTCTACCATTACCAACTATTCTCCCCCAAAAGGCAGTCTCACATCTTCTTATTGTCATGATGCAGATGTGAGGGGACGTGTGTGTGTCAATGTTTATGGTACTGATTCTGCAGAAATGACACCTCTAAGCAAGTCTTCCAGGGAGCTGACTACTACCACAGTGGTGATTCTTGAGCATCCTTTTTTTTTCCTTTTCCTTAGCTTGGTCCAAGCTGACAATCTTGGGAAAACAGGGAAGACACCACTTGGTCCTTTATATGCATTACACTAACAATGACCTTCGCTGTGCTGCATGATCTAGACCCTGCCTACTTCTCTGACCATCATGTCTTACTCTTCTCCCCTTGCTCACTTTGCTCCAGCCACACAGGCCTTCCTTCTTGGCTTACGGCCTTTGTATTTGCTGTTCACTCTGCCTAGGACACCCTTCTCCCAGATCTTTGCATGGCTTGCTCCTTCCTTCTATTCAGGTCCCCGCTCAATGGTCCCTTCTCAGAAAGGTCTTCCTTCCCTCTTCAACCCAGACTAGCTTTCAGGACCAACTCTGTACACTTCCATCAGATCACAGAGTTTTATTTTCTTCACACATTACTGCTCTCTGAAAGTATTTCATTCATTCATTTATTTATAGTTTATTATCCACCTCCCCAAATAAAATGTAAGTTCTAGGAGAGTCAGGGAATCTGGGGTCTTGTGCTGCAATACCTCAACAATTAGAACAGCACCCAGCATGCAATAGCTGTTGAATGAGTGAGTGCTGAGTGCCTGGTTTACTCTTCTAACCAACCCAAGAGAAAGGAGCTATTGCTATCCCCATTTTACAGATGTAGAACTTCAAAGTCAGACAGGCGGAATCACTTTCCCAGTGAATGAAAGGAAGAGCAGAGATTTGAATCTAAGTGACTCTAATTCTAAAGTCCATGCCTGTAAACCAGGATCTACTGCCTGGATGAAAAATACCAGTCTTTAAAACCAAAAAATGGCTGACAAATTCTAGATCTATTTTGAACTTCAGCAACAGATGCCATTCCTACCTTGTGTAGGTCCTTCACTCTTGGAGGTAAACTGTCCCGTATCCTCTGCATTGCCTGGAGCGGAGGCTCATTGAAGTAGGGGGGCTCACCATCGATCATCTCTATCACCATGATCCCAAGTGACCAGATGTCCACCTGTTAGGACATCCGACTGGTTATTTCAGGCAAGGGGAACATGCTGATACGTCAGATGTGCTCATGGAACCCAAGAGACTCATACTCATAAATTAATTGTGGTATTTGTAACCTCTCAAAATTAGTAATACTGGTCTACCAGCTGAAGGGTTGGCTTAAGGAGTTTTTGCTAATGGTCTTCTTTTGCTTTTTAAAGACAATGTCAAAGAAGTTTCACCAACTTGGGATAAATGAATATCTTAACATTCTGAAGTTTAGAACTTGAGCTTTCGCCCTGTTGACTTTGTTAGTTAACTGCCTCTCAGGGCAGATGTGAAAAATATCCAAAGTTTTATATTATTAACATAAAGAAAAAGCTGCACTTAAACCGTAATAAGGAGATTTTTTTACACATTCATAACAAAATGCAAGGAGCTGCATAGCATAGTGCAAAATATATTCTGATTCTTTTATTTATTAATTAAAAAAAAAAACAGGTCTATTTCTCCCTCTTAGAGGTTCTTTATCATTTAAAAGGAGCATGCACAAAACCTTCCTTTACAAAACCATTTACAAGGAATGGAGAAAAGAAAAGGAAGAGATGACAAGCAATTCTTTCTGGGTAAAGAATGGGAAGCTTGGACAATGAGAAGTCATAGCTGTGCTATAAATTTCCAGTTACAGTCACTTCCCATTATAGCCTCATTACACCACTTATCTGTTGGCTGCATTGCTATTATAAACCTTGCAGTGACCTTCACTGAGAATTTATGCTCTTGGGACCACAGTGAGAAAAACAAGTCCAGTACTCATTCAAGGTCAGACAAACATGGAAAAGAAAGCAGAGGCTACTTAATTTATGCCGATATACTTAGCTCATTGGTCCACACCACCTGTTACCACTCTTCTCTCTTAGAATCGCCTTCTGAACCATAATGTTTGGAAACACTGTCTGCCGAGTCGAAATCAACTTCTTGGCCTCCACGTGTATGTACATTTGTGTCTCAGAGATTTTACTCACCCCATTCCCACCCTAGGAAACCCTGGTGGCAGAGTGGTTAAGAGCTGTGGCTGCTAACCAAGAGGTCGGCAGTTTGAATCCACCAGGCACTCCTTGGAAACCCTATGGGGCAGTTCTATCCTGTCCTATAGGGTCACTATGAGTTGGAATTGATTTGACGGCAACAGATTTTATTCCCACCCTAGACTGCCTTTCCTCCACTCTCTCTGTCCCCTCATTTTCACAAACTCTACTCCTTAAGAGGTATGACTATTTCCTTTCCAGAGGAAATCAAAACTGTGCCAGATTTTTTAATATGTTATAATATTTGTATCTGATTTTCTATAAATAGGAGTACATTATTAAAAGGAAAAGGAAAACTACCTCTCTCTCAACTGCTCATTCAAATATTACCTCTATTTTCTGGAGCTTTCTCTAATCGTCTATCTTTTCTCTGACTCACCATGCCTGGTCATCTGTGCCTCTCTCACCACTTTTCAAGAGACATTGCCTTGCTTCGTGTACCTCTTTTACTACTGAGAACAAACAGGTCAACATTTGAGTGACTCTCCCCCAGTGTCTTACATAGAGCTCTGTCCATTGCAGACCTCAATAAACAGCCCCTTGAGTAAACATGGCGATATCCTCAGTGGTGACCAGTCTCCTTTCTGCCATCAGCCACTTTGCATTCAGTCTAGTGAGTGGGGATCAAGCATGAGAGACAAAAACTCATCCCCGAGGTCTCCTGTGGTTCATAGCTGTCTCAAAACCACTGCATTCCTGAGCCTGTCCTAGGCCACGTTTCTCCAAGCTGGCTGTTATCCCCTTACCTCTGTTCCATAAGGTAGTCTAGAAATCACCTCAGGTGCCATCCAGTATGGAGTGCCAACTAGTGATTTCCTCTTTGGCACCTCTTTGGAGACTTGAGCACAGAAACCAAAGTCAGATAACTTTATCTGAAAAGGAAAGGAATACAACAGCTTACAATATTGTCTGCTAGATACAGGAACATATACATAGAATGTTTTAAGTTCAAAGCAGAATGGTCTCATTAACAGGCTTTGGGATTATTGGAGGAGGGGTTGGTCACAACTTTTTATTAGAAAGGTACAATCAATCAATATTAATGGAAAAATTTCCCATGAATCCATCAGGGTTGAGTTGTGAATGTTTAAATTCCTGCTGTTTGTATCTTTTATAGAATTATGAAACAAATAAAAAACATACAGATTAAATACAGCCAAAACAACAAATTTGTTGAAACTCAAATCTACAACTTTAACTTAATATGACATGATGTTGTTTTAGTGTAAATAAACTGCTATTATCCATGTGATTTTGGTACAAACTACTGCAGTTTGGTTTCTTTTGTGTTCAACACATTTAGGTTTCTATGTATTATGAGATGATTCAAATAACCAATGTCTTTGCTCTACTGGAAATATTGTAAACCTTCATTATTACATGATACAGAGACAGCACTTTAAGTATTGGCTCCCCTTCCTTTTTGTTTTCTCCTTTGTCCACGAGGAACGAAGTTGCCAATGTGAACATTAACGTAGGTGGGAATACGAGCACAGAGACTGGGTGTGCACTTGGTAATCAGGGGTTAAAGGTGGTCATTATGATAACTCGGTGTGCATGTATATTATTTATTTTAGATTATCCTAACAAAAAATTTAAAAAGCTTTGATAATTCTTGCACAGTCCTCATGTCCTCTTAAGAATACACTGAAGAACATACTTCAGTGTCAGGCACCCTGCTAATTTAGGTATTCCACATGTCCAGAATTTGCCTTACATCTGAGAGGTGTGATTCCTGGCCATGATGACCTGGTGTAGACTTCAGATGGCCTTGTTCAAGACTACTGTGTCATTTACTGTTTGTGGTGATAACAGAATACAAAAAAGCACAATTAGGCAATGGTTCAGAATGACCATTTGAAGTTAAACTTGCTATAGATCAATGGTATGCGGGCACTGGCGGTTCAGTGGTAGAATTCTCACCTTCCAGGCAGGAGACCTGGCTTGGGTTCCTGGATAAGGTACCTTATACGCAACACCACCTGTCTTTCAGTGGAGGCTTGTGTGTTGCTATGATGCAGAACAAGTTTCAGAGAGCTTCTAGACTAAGACAGCCTAGGGAGAAAGGCCTGGAGATCTACTTCTAAAAACCAGCCAAGGAAAACCCTCTGGATCACAATGGTCTGTTATGGAACCAATTATGGGGATAGTGTAAGATTGAGCAGTGTTTCATTCCATTGTGTATTGAGTCCCCATGAGTCAGGGGCTGACTCGATGACAGCTAACAACAACAAACAGATGAATGACCTCGTCTCTAATGCACAAATTCTCTCTTGGTTCTCTTCATAGCTCTCTGAACTTCCTGTCTCAGTGTTTTCCTTTGGTTCTACCTCTTCTGCTCACACCTTAAATACTGGGGCTCCCTAGCACCCGGGTCCCAATTTTTACCTCTTTTAACATACTTTTGACAGTTTCCCTTTTTTCTCCCATGCTTAATTCAGATCTCTCTCCTCCATTCAAGGCCAGTATTTCCAATTAGTATATATTTTCATATGGAGGATTAAAGGCACCTTCAGCCGAACACAGTATACTGTCTCCATTCCAAAACCTGACTCTCATCTATCTATCCTGTCTTAGTTAATGGCACCATCATCCACCCAACTACTCAAGCTAAACCATGAGAATCATCCATTACAGCTTCCTCTATCTTACCCCGAATATTTTTGGTTAGAGTTTAAAAAATACATCTCTGTAGCTTCAAGACCCACAATAGTGATTGGTCTACAATAGGTTCTCAAAATCAAGGTTGTTGAATGAATGGATGAGCCTCAATCATAAGAGATGGCAGAGGTCTCTGGTAAGGAAGGATAATTGTGTTGTTATTGTTATAAGGATCAGGATCTCAAAGCAGAGGCCTCGTCTGGGGGCGTAATTTCCCCTCTAACATTTTATTATGATAATTTTCAAACATTTGGGAAGTTCAAAGAGTTATAGTGTGAACACCCCTCTGCCCAATAAGTGGATTCTATAACTGTTATTATTTCGCTATTTGAGATTTATCTCTACCTATCCCTCTATACATCCATGTCATGGATTGAATTGTGTCCCCTCAAAATATCTGTCAACTTGGCTAGGTCCTGATTCCCAGTATTGTATGACTGCCTACCATTTTATGTGATTTTCCTATACATGGTAAATCCTATCACTATGATGTAATAAGATGGATTACTGGCAGTTATATCTGATGAGATCTACAAAATTAGGTTGGGTCTTAAGCCAATCTCTTGAGATATAAAAGACAGACACGAGCAGAGAGACAGGGGGATCTCATACTACCAAGCAAGGAGTGCTGAGAGCAGAGCACAGCCTTTGGACCCGGGGTTCCTGTGCTGAGAAGCTCGCAGACCAAAGGAAGACTGGTGCATCACAAGCACCTTCCTCCAAAGCTGACAGAGAAAGAAAGCCTTCCCCTGGAACTGGCACCTTGAATTCAGACTTCTAGCCTACTGGACTGTGAAAGAATAAATTTCTTTTTCTTAAAGTTATCTGTTTGTGGTATTTCTGTTACAGCTACACTAGATGACTAAGACATTCCATCTATTCACTTTATTTTTTGATGCATTCCAAAATAAGTCAAAGACATCAGAACACTTCACTCCTAATTCAACATGCCTATCATTAACTAAAAAAAAAAAAAAAGAATAATTAACTGGTGGCATAGTGGTTAAGTGCTATGGCTGCTAACCAAAAGGGCAGCAGTTAGAATTTACCAGGTGCTCCTTGGAAGCTCTTTGAGGCAGTTCTACCCTATCCTGTAGGGTCACTATGAGTCAGAATTGACTTGACAGCAATGTGTTTAGTTTTTTTTTTTTTTAATCATTAACTGGAGTTCAAAATTTATTTATAGTGTATATGACATTGAAATGCATATGGTAAAATGCGCACACCTTAAGTTTACTATGTGATAAGTTTTGACAAGTGCATACACCTATATACCTCAAACCCCTATGAAGATATGGGACATTGCCATCACTGGGCACATGTCTCAGGGTGTCATCTGGATATAGGTGGCATTCGGCCACCCCTGCAGAGCCAGCAGTATCAGAAAAGAAGATGGCCAAAAGATAAAATGATTGGCAGCTGGGGTGACTGAAATCAAAGCATTATTGGAGGTTAAAGGGAAAAACTCAAGAAGTAAAAAGAGAAGTGAGGAAGAATGGCATAGGGAAGCCAAGGTGGGAATGACCAACATCTATGAAGGACCAGAGAGATTAAACCACATAAGAACTGAGAGTTACTGTGGTATTTGGCAGGATGGGGTCTGTGGTGATTCACAGTTGACGTGCTGAGGTGGGAGCAGAAACCAGGCAGTAGTGAGGTCTTGGTCAAACTGCTCTTCAAGAAATGAGATGTGTTTTAATGTAGATAGAAAAAAAGCCCTGAGGTTTAAAGAATGGGGCCACTGATGATAATGACCGTGATGATGATTATTATTCTAGATAAACCTTACTGAGCTCTTACTACGTGTCAGTTACCACTGAAGCATATGTATTAGCTCATTTAATTGCTCACAATAAACAAATGAGCAGGAACTACTATTTTCATTCCTACTTTACAGGTGAGTAGATCAAGGCACAGAGAGGTTAAGTCACATGCCCAAAGATATAGAGGTAGGAAGTTAGGGAACCAGGATTCCAGGATTCAGGTATTTAACCACAACTCTTGAACAATGGTTAAGAGCTCGGCTGCTACCCAAAAGGCTGGCAGTTCAAATCCACCGGCCGCTCCTTGGAAACCCTAGGAGCAATTCTACCCTGTCCTATAGGGTCATTATGAGTTGCAATCGACTCAACAGCAATGAGTTTGGTCTGTACCACAGAGCAAGTTTATGGGCTGAAAGAAGGGAGTTAGTGAAGTGGTAGAGGTTGAAAATATAGGTTCCTGAAAAGATGGAACAGAAGGGAAAAGATGGACAGTCTTGTTACTCAAAGCAGCAGTAGCAGCAACAGCAGCAGCATCACCTGGGAGCTTATTAAAATCTGTTTTCAGAGAAATTCTCTGCAGAACCTTCAGCCCCACCCAAGGTCAGGGTCTGCATTTTAATAACATCCCTGGACTACTGATGTGGACATTACAGATTGAAACACAGGAGACCACGGTTAGGCTGTGGAAAAGCAGGAAAGGGAGCATCCCATGAAGGGGTGAGGATGGGGAAGCATTTGTTTGCATAGGGTCTCATGTCTTCATTTCAGTATCATTGTGGAAGCCATCTCTTTTCGCTGAGCCCTGTCTTCCTACTGCTGAGGTGAACGCATTGCAGTCCACCTGAATGGCTTTCAAGGCCCTCCATGTAGTCTTTTCATGTAGCCAGCCTCACTTCTTATCTCTTCCTACACATACCAGAACTACTTCCAGGGATTGATGGGGTTCCTGGGATGTAGAACATTCAGTGCTAAATCCAGGAAGGTCCTGGGCAAACAGGGAGGAGTTGGTCCATTCCCAGCTTTGAGTTTTGTTCATGGTTCTTTACTTTCTTCTTGCATATTCAATTCTTAATCACTCTTTAAAGCCCTAATCACATTCCTCTTCCTCCAGAACTCTTCTCAGGTGCTCCTATTGATCTCTCCCTTCTCCACATTCCAGGGAATTTAGTGCTTACTCAATCTTGTATTGTTTTCTGGTGCTGATTTTGTTCCTTTGGCTAGAAAGTACACTCCTCAGGGGCAGCTGCTCTGCCTTTTAATTATGAAGCCCCACTGTGTTCCATAAGAGCTGGCAGCCTTACAGATACTCAATAAACACATGCTTCTAAATTGATTTTCTTTTACATTGACAGACATGTATAAGATAGTGGAGCATGTGACAAAAGGCCCCATTGGTGCTCTTCTGAAATCATCATTGGCTTACTGAAAACAGCTGCTTCTAGAATCAAAGTTGGAATAGAGCTGAAATGGGCTTAATATTTTGGAAATTATTAATGTGAATATTTCTTTTTCCATTTTCTTGTTTGTGATTGTCTCTCTAAGCCCAAGATTAGTAGTGGTGTGGTTTGGGGTTGGAGAGATTGAATTGCTCCAGATGGAAAGCTTGAGAAGGCTGGCTTAATGCAGAGACAACATTCTCAATTGCTTTGACATATCAAGAGTCAAACCCAGACAACTTGGATCATAGACTTTCCATGTGGAGGATGGCACTCAAAATGTACAGGTGGCCACAACAACGGACTCAAGCATACCAACGATTGTAAGGTGATGTAGGACTAGGCAACATTTTGTTCAGGCAACAAGTGACAAACTAGTGAGTACTGGCTGAATATCAGCCTTGGCCATGCCCAACACAGCCTTCATGGAGAGATGACACAACAACATGGGTGGAAGAGACCTTGAGGCAGTACTCCTGGTTCTCCGTGGCCTGTGTGTGGTGTGCAGGGATACAGAAGTCCTCCAAATTTCAGTGAGGAAGTCGGGAAATGCCTGGAACACTGGAGAAGAGGAGGTAGCCTCAAGGACAGATTTCAAGACATGTGGCAAAAGGCTGGAGCTATGAAATAATGCAGAGTGTCCTTTTGAAAAGCCCAGCAGATGATGGGATCAATTCTCCCTCAGTGGTCATTAGTCCAGGTAGCAGAAGAGTCCAGGCAAAGACCAGAGAGGAATAAGAAGATGGGTCTTATCTCCTTCACCTTGATGTCCCGTAATTCACACTTAACTTTTGTTCTTCTAGACTTCATCTTGAGGAAGAGTGGAAGTGGGAAGAGGGAGTAGGTGGTGGTCACATCTGAATGACTGAGCGTTTTGGTTTCCTAGGACTGCAATAACAAAACACCACAAAGTGGGTGGCTTTAAAGATCAGAAATTCATTGTCTTATAGTTCTGGAGGCTAAGAACCTGAAATCAGGGTGTCGGCCATGTTGATTCCTTCTGAGGGCTCTGAATCTGTCCCATTCCTCTCTCCTAGCGTCTGGTGATGGTTGGTGGTCCTTGGGTGTTCCTTAATTTGTAGCTGTATCTTTACATGGCGGTTGTCTGTCTGTATCTCTACATATCTCCTCTTTTGTAAGGACACTAGTCATAGAAGATTAGGACCCATCCTACTGGAGTATGACTTCGTGTTAATCTTACTGACAACCTCTTCAAAGATCCTATTTCCAAATAGGGTCACATTCGTGAGTACAGGGGTTAGGACTTCAACATATCTTTTTGGGGATACAATTCAACCCAAAACACTGAGTTTTTAAAGGTATCAATTCAACCTTACAATAATATGTTGACCTTGACAGTCAATGTCTACATTATAGAAGTCAACTAAGTTATATGGATTGAATTAAAATATAGGTTAAAAAAAAATCTGGCCAGTGGAGTCTTATCAAGAAGAAGTCTGGGCTACTTTTAGGAAACAGAAACTACAATTGTATGTGTGTGTGAGAGCTCATTGCCAGTACTCTAGTGTGAGTAAACTTGCAAACCTATTAGACAGTAGAGGAGAAACAATCTTTTTTTTTTTTTTTGTACTTTAGATGATGGTTTACAGAACACACTAGTTTCTCATTTAACAGTTAATACACATATTGTTTTATGACACTGGTTAACAACCCCATGACATGTCAACACTCTCCCTTTTGAACTGTGGGTTCCCTATTACCAGCTTTCCTGTCCTCTCCTGCCTTCTAGTCTTGTCCCAGGGCTGGTGTGCCCCTTTAGTTTTGTTTTATGGGCCTGTCCAATCTTTGGCTGAAGGGTCAACCTCAGGAGTGACTTCACTACTGAGCTGAAAGGGTGTCCGGGGGCCATACTCTTAGAAGGTGAAACAATCTTGCTAATAAATTTTGTCTGCCTATAACGTTAAGATAAGAAACAAGAGAAATATGAATGGTTAAGGAGCTAAACATACCAGCATTTAGATATTGGCAGTTATTTATTTCATTATCTCTAGTGTGGGTTTCTCTTTCCAGACTGTAAAAAACAAAACGAAACAAAACTGACATACTAATAAATACCTCCCTGAGAAAATGTAAGATGAGAAGCTGAAACTCAACACTTGGAAGCTAGGCCTGTTCTTCTGCTGTAGGAGTATAAGTGCTTTTGAAGATTTTTTTTTTACTCATCCAAGTACATAAAAGTGACGATTTTCTAAAAGAACATAATTGCATACAACAGTCGCCCAAATAAATCTGCAAGCAGATAATGAGAACTCAAGTAATGAGTATAATAAAGCACTGTAGGCAGATCTTAAAAGTGAATCACTTAGACTCTTAGCTGAGCCTTATTTTAGATAGAAGTGTATAGCTTTGCTCTTTAGGAAACCACCCTTGCCTCTATAATACAGTTAGGCTAAGAGAACCTCAGCTAGTTTATTGCCTGTCCCCTTTAAGGAGAAGATACGGCTTGTTGTACATGGATCAGACAAAGAACTAGAGTTTAGGGCTCAGACAAAGCTGCCATGTATACCTGAGATCCTACTCCTCTATGATGTGCCCGGCCTAGCAGTCATTAGCGGCCCCACAGAGGACGGGGACAGGGTAAAAGAGGGTCTATTCATGGGACACCTACAGGTTGAAAAATAGAGTTTAAAACCCTTCCACATGTGGAAATCCTGTTGCATACGAGCTAAAGTTGTCTTGTGTCTGCTCCAGGTTTTTGGCAGAAGATGAATGTTTTTTCGCCTGATGCCTGAGGACTGGAACTCAAAGTGCGTACCATTAGCATTATCTGGGAACTTGTTAAAAATGCAGGTTCTTAGGTACCACCCCAGTTGAAATGAATCAGAATGTTTGGGGAGCAATAATCTGTTTTTTAAAATTTTATTATGGCAATATATATACAATATTAAGATTCGTCATTTTGACTATTTTTGAGTGTATAATTCAGTGACGTGAACTACATTTACAAGACTGTGCAACCTTCAACACTATTTCCGAAACATTTCCATTACCCCAAATAGAAACTGAGTGCCCGTTAAGCAATAATTCCCCAGTCCCCTCTCTTCCCAACCCCTGGTAACTATTAATCTGCTTTGGTCTCTATGTATTTGCCTCTTCTAGATATTTCATAGAAGTGGGACCATACAATGTTTGTCCTTTTGTGTCTGACTTATTTCATTTAGCATCATGTATTCAAGGTTCACCCACGCTGTAGCATGTGTCAGAACTTCATTTCTCTTCATGGCTGAATAATATTCCATTTATGTATATACTAAAAAAAAAAAAAATCAAACCCAGTGCCGTCGAATCAATTCCAAAGCATAGCGACCCTATAGGACAGAGTAGAACTGCCCCATAGAGTTTGCAAGGAGCGCCTGGCGGATTCGAACTGCCGACCCTTTGGTTAGCAGCTGTAGCACTTAACCATTACACCACCAGGGTTTCCATGTATATACTACATTTTGTTTATTCATTTATCTGTTGATGAATACTTACGTAGTTTCTACCTTTTGGCTATTGTGGATAACACTGCAATGAACAATGGTGAACAAGTATCTGTTTGAGTCCCTGCTTTCAATTCTTTTGGGTACATACCTAGGAGTGGAATTGCTGAGTCATACGGTAATCCTCTACTTAACTTTTGAGGACGGACGAAACTGTTTTCCTCAGCAGCTGCGCCATTTTACATTCCCGCCAGCAATGTATGAGGGTTTCAGTCTCCCCACATCCTTGCCAACACTGGTTATTTTCTGTTCTTCTTTTTTTTTTTTAATTTTTTTATGATAGCCAACCTACTGAAGTGGCATCTCTCTCATTTTGGATTTGATTTGCATCTCCCTAGTGACTAATGATATCGAGCATCTTTTCATGTACTCATTAGCCATTTGTTTATCTTCTTTGGAGAAATGTCTATTCAAGCACTTTGCCCATGTTTTATTGGATTTTTTTCTTTTTTTTTCTTGAGTTGTAGGAGTTCTTTGTATATATGAAAGTCTTATTAGGTCTATAATTTCCAAAATATTTTCTAAACAACAAAGGTTGTTTTTTTACTTTCTTAACAACGTCCTTTGATACATAAAAGCTTTTTATTTGATGAAGTCCAATTTATCCATTTCTCCTTTGGTTTCTTGGTCTTTTGGTGTCTTATCTAAAAATCTATCACGAAGTATAAGGTTGCGAAGATTTACTCCTATGTTTTCTCTAAGAGTTTCATAGTTTTAGCTCTTATATTTACGACATTGATCCATTTTGATGTAATTTTTCTATATGAGTTCCCTGCCACCTGTCTATCTGTTTGTCGTACTGTGGTGACTTGTGTGTTACTATGATGCTGGGAGGTATGCCACAGTATTTAAATACCAGCAGGGTCACCCACGGTGGACAGGTTTCAGTGGAGCTTCCAGACTAAGACAGACTAGGAATCGACTTGATGGCACCTAACAACAACAACATTCCACAGTATGGATGTATCACTGTTTAGCCATTCATCCTTTGAAAGACATTTTGGATTATGATAAACAAAAACTGTTATGAACATTTTTGTGCAAGTTTCCGCATGAAAACAAGTTTTCATTGTTCTGGGATAAATGCCTAAGAGTACAATTGCTGGTTGTATACTAAATCCATTTTTATTTTTTAAAGGAATTACTAAATGGTTTTCCAGAGTGGCCACACCATTTTACATTGAGTGACTGGTTTTATCTCTATTTTTTATTTTAGCCGTTCTGGTAGGTGGGTAGTGTTATCTCCTTGTAGTTTTAATTTGCATTTCTCTGATGAGTAATGATGTTGAATATCTCCCAACAAGAAGAGAAGGCAGTACACGTGTGTAATAGACAGCATTTTCTAAAAATTCCCACAATAAGTCCCATTCCGTGTGCTCTTTTTACACTTAATTTTCCTCCCACTGAGGGGGTTCTCTATTCCCTCCCCCTTCAGTCTAGAAGAGATTGTGACTACACTGGGAGTGTCATTATGTGACCTTTGAAGCTTGGTCATAAAAGTGTCATACACCTTGTTTTCTTGGGACACCCACTCTTGGAATCTAGCCACCATGTTGTGAGGAAGCCCAAGCCACATGGAGAGGTCACACTGTGGTGATTTCCACTGACAGCTCCAGCTGAGCTCCCAGCCAACAGCCAGTACTTACTTCCTGACATATGAGAAAGGCTTCTAGATGGCTACAGCCCCAGCCATCATTCAACCACAAGTCAGAGCAGAACTACCTGGCTGAGCCCAACCATGCCAGAATCAAGTGAGACAATGATAAAATGACTGTTGTTGTTTTACAAGATTAAGTTTTGTGGTGGCTCGTTATATGGCAATAGATACACAAACATATCTTCTCCGCTATTTAATAGCATACTCCAACAGGTTCCTGTAAAAATGTATACTCAGCCTTGTCTTGGAGCAGCCACACTCCATCTCTGCTTTTTTGCAAAGAAAAAAAAAATGTTCTTTGATCTACAGAAACTGAAGAAACCCACTGGGTCAGTATGGCGTACTGTTCTGAAATGTGGGCGAGCAAACTGGCCAACGTGGTCAAGAGGCACAGGATCCACTCAACAGGCTGTTCCCTCTGCCTGCAACACTTCTGGCCACGTGGTTCACTTCCTCACATGTCTCTGCTGTAATGTCACCACCACAAGGGTACGGCCTTCTTCGTCCAGCCTTTATAACATAGCACCTCCCTGTCACTCTCCATCCTTGCTCATCTAAATTAATAACTATAGAAATCTTAGCACTTATCTCTGCCTTCTGCTGTCTGGTCATGATTTTACTTATTCTCACACTCTCTGATTCCCCAGGTAAGCTTGATGAAAGCAGTGATTTTGCTTTGTTCATCCTTAGGACCTAGAACAACAGTATCCGTCACATAGTAGGCATTCGGCAAATATTTATTGAATGAATGAATGAGTGAACAAACCAATAAGACTTGAAAGCAGTCACAATGTGTCTGCCCCTGTGAGCTCTTTGCTGGCTACATGGAGGTGCAGGAGATGTCTAAGACGTACATTCTGCCCTCGAGGATGACAACTGAATGATGAATAATCTTTTGGACAATGTGGGGTGGGGCGTTCTTAATGTCCACCAATGAAACAATGAATGATTGTCTAGCCTTATGTCTGGTTTTGACATCTGACGTGTACTCACAGCAAGGAAGAATTCACCATCAATATCCAGAAACAGGGAAAGAAAGCGTGGCTCTAAACTGACTGTCCTTCCTTGTTTTCTCTGTAGGCACTAGTCCCAAGAGCCAATGCATGGACCAGCCCAACGCTCTACAAACTGTGTTCTGAGATGGTGGCCTCACCAAGGTGCTTCTGGACTGAGTCAGTCCAGGTGAGGATTCCTGCGTTTTTCTGTAGTTCCTAAGTTCCATGGTAGATTGTGCAAAAACTGCCACACATTCTTCCCTTCCCTGTCTCCACGCCCTCTTGCAATGTGACTTTGCAGTTTCTCCCATCTAGAGGTGAAGTCTATTTCCCTGTCCCTTGAATCTAGACTTGGCCATGGGACATTAACAAGCATGATATAAGCAGATGGTCGAAAACTGCTTGTACTTTGGGGTTTGCCCCTCCTGATGCTCTTGGGAACCTTGCCACAGCTGCCTGTGCTAGTCTGCTGAGGAGGTAGGGCTGGTGGCACAGTGGTTAAAGTGCTTGGCTGCTAACTGAAAGGTCAGCAGTTCAAACCTACTAGCTGCTCCACAAGAGAAAGATGTAGCAGTCTGCTTCCATAAAGATCATAGCCTTGGAAGCCCTTTGGGGCAGTTCTGCTCTGTCCTAGAGGGTAGGTGTGAGTTGGAATTGACTCCATGGCAAAGGGTAATCCTCTGGGGAACCTCTAGGTGGCGTAAACAGTTAACATGCTCAGCTGCTAACCAAATGTTGGAAGTTCAAGTCCACCAAGAGGTACCTCAGAAGAAAGGCCTGGAGATCTACTTTTGAAAAATCAGCCACTGAAAACCTTATGGATCACGGTATTATTCTGACTCATATGGGGTCGCCATGAGTTGGAACTGACAGCAGCTAGTCAGGCTGCTGGGAGATGAGTGATGCATGGCCCAGTTACTTCCATTGCCCCAGTTGAGAATGAGTGAATCACCAGAAAAATGAGTGAGGCCATCAACTGCAGGCTGAGCGGGAATGCATGAGTGAGCTCAGCTGATACCATATATGAGCTGTCCCAGCCGAGGTCAGCCCACACGCCAACTCACAGAATTATAAGCAATAATTGGTTGTCATTTTAAGCCACTAAGAATTGGGATGGTTTGTTAGGTAGCAAAAGCTGACAGACATATGCTCCGAATTGCTTAAAACATAAAAAAATCAGTGAGATCAAGGCAAAAAGTAGGAACTTATAACTGTTTATTAAACATAATCCCACATTTTCAAAATAAGTATCTACGTACCTATAGGAAAAATGAGAAGTGGAATGATGAGTGATCTTTATTTTGTCCTCCATACTTTTCTGAGTTTATAAAATTTTCTGCAATAAAATTTATCATCTTTTTAAAACAAAAAAGAAAAGCCAAAGTGTTTGGGCAGTTTCTTCTGGCTGGCCTCTGATGTGACGTCAACTTTTTTTGTGTAGCTGAGGTTGTTGGGTTGTACAAGAGGGAGCTATCAAAGAGTTGGCTGACTCCATTCATTCCAGGGCCACAATCTGTGGTGGGAGTTTCAAGGGGTCAGAAGGGCCTCAGTGGGTGAAAATCTATGCTCCAAAACTCCTCCAGCGAACTAAGCCTTCTGAAGAATACCAAGTCATTATTTCTTGCTATTGTGTGTATGTTCTGTACCCTGGCGTGGCTGAGTTTCAGCAATATCTTTTAAAAAAAAATTTTTTTTGTTGTACTTTAGATGAAGGTTTACAGAGCAAACAAGTTTCTCATTAAATAATTAATACACATATTGCTTTGTGACACTGGTTGTTGACCCCACAACACATCAACACACCCCTTCTTAACCTTGGGTTCCCCATTACCAGCTTTCCTGTCTTCTCCTGCCTTCTCGTCCTTGCCCCTGGGCTGCTCTGCCCCTTTAGTCTCATTTTGTTTTATGGGCCTGTCTGATCTTTGGATGAAGGGTGAACCTCAGGAGTGACTTCATTACTGAGTTATAAGGGTGTCTGGGGGCCATATTCTCAGGGTTTCTCCAGTTTCTGTGAGGCCAGTAAGTCTGTTTTTCTTTTTTTTGGTGAGTTAGAATTTTTTTCTACATTTTTCTCCAGTACTGTCCAGGGCCCTCTACTGAGATCCCTCTCACAGCAGTTGGTGGTGGTAGCCAGGCACCATCTAGTTGTGCTGGTCTAAGTCTGGAGGAGGCTGTGGTAGTTGTGGTCCATTAGTCCTTTGGACTAAACTTTCTCTTGTATCTTTGATTTTCTTCTTTCTCTCTTGCTCCAGATGGGGTGAGACCAGTGTATTATCTTAGATGGCTGCTCAGAAGTTTTAAGACCCCAGACACTATTCACCAAAGCAGAATGTAGAACATTTTCTTTAGAAACTATGTTATGCCAGTTGAGCTAGATGTTCCCTGAGACCATGATCCCCAGACCGTTAGCTCAGCAATTTGGTCCCTCAGGGAGTTTGGATGTGCCTGTGGAGCTTCCATGACCTTGCCTTGGACAAGTTGTGTTGGCTTCCCCAGTATTGTGTACTGTCTTATCCTTCACCAAAGTTACTACTTATCTATTATTTATTTAGTATTTTTCCTTCCCACTGCATTCCCTCCCTTGTAACCATCAAAGATTGTTTCTTTTTCAGTAGCATCTTTTAAGCAGGTTGTAGTGACAGGAAACCCAGAAATCTGGGTCTGGAGATATGCTGGTATGCTGAATATATTCTAGATATCTTCCCTTCAGATCCATTCTCTTCCCTTCTCCAATCCCTGGGGGGCCAACTTGTGTTGACTGTATTGATGGCTTCCAGCTGGGTCCAGCCAATGGGGAAGACCAAGAAAGGAGCAAAATGAGGTTGGGGTATTTATTCCCTCAGCTCCCATTCTGCAGGTTCACTGTGGTCTGTCTTTCACTAAAGATCAAAGCACTCGGCAGGCAGCCCTCTTCACACAATCATCTCTATTTCCGGATTCCAGTAAGCAGTCCCCCACATCACCTCCTCAGGCATGGATGTTAAGAGTGGTACTCCATTCTGAAGTACTACACTAATCCTATGCATTAATCCTTATGATTTTTCTACATCTGCCCACACCTTTATAAACTGTCCATTTATCAAATTCTCCCTGAATTCCCCAAGTGGAACTTGTTGTCTGTTTTCTGCAGGGACTCTGAGAGATACTGCAGACATGCATATTCACAATAATAAGGCGGACACAGTCCTAGAACAGATAGTTTCTCTCCTCCAACAGAAATAAGAATGTGGCAGGAAAGAAAAGAAGTTTCCATTACTTCCTACGCGCATTGCTAAGGCGGAAAATTATCTATCAAATTCAGGTCATAGGTAATTCTGACTAACAGGATGACACAGAGAAGAAAAATTTCCTTTTAGTAAGTCTTCTGGGAAGGGCAGTGGCTGATGTGGGACTGAGGAAAATTAGAATTATGAGAAAAGTGTTCTTAGGCGGATAATGCCCACAACAGACACTGAACCATGGAAGGGCCAAACTTGACAGTCTTACCCGGCCATCACTGGTCAGGAGAATGGAGTCACTCTTGATGTCTCTGTGGATCACTCCTTGGTGGTGAAGGTAGGAGAGGGCTCTCAGAACTGACAGACAGACGGTAGCTATCTGTTCTTCATTCATTCTAGAAAGGAAATGACATTCAAGGAACAAGGACAGGTTTAACATCTCCGAAATGACCAAGAGAGGTAGATGCCTTGAGTTCTTGTGAACCAGTCCATGCTCTCCAGCCCACGAATGGAAAATCTGCAGGCAAGGAAAAGCAAGTCTTTGGGCTCTTAGTCTTGGAACATAACATTCAGTGCCAACACTGCCAAAACCATCCCTGGTACTGAGGATGACAGGGCCCAAATATAAACCAAAGGAAAGAGGCTCCCATTTGTTGGGTTTTGGGTCATCAATACCAAAGACTTCCATGGACTCTTAGATAATTCCTTGGGCATCGGCAAATCTCCAAAGTCCTACAGAGAGAGCATACTGAATAAGTGGGCTGAGGTGCCAGGTGGCTGCCAGGTGACCTTGAGCAAGGAGTTTCATTTCCTTAGTCTCTGTTTCCTCATCTTGGAAATGGGACAACCAGTTCTCTTCAAGGCCGGACACGGGCAAATGGTCTTTGGACATCTAAACTCCCCCTTCTGTGTTCTGTGACCTCTCTCTACCTCCCACCAACCCTCCCTTTCCCTTTCCCTTTCCCAGGAGATGGCGGTTTTGCTGTTCCAGGTCCCACTTGTTGTTGGAAGGAAATAGGACCTTGGAGTTACTAAAAACTAAAGAGTCCCTGGGTGCTGCAAACGGTTAATGGGTTTGGCTGCTAACTGAAAGGATGGAGCTTTGAGTCTACCCAGAGGTACCTTGGAAGAAAGGCCTGGCAATCTACTTCCAAAAAAGCAGCCATTGAAAACTAAAGAACACAGTTCTACTCTGACACACAAGGTCACCATGAGTTGGATTTGACTTAACAGCAACTGGCAACAAGTGTGAATGGATGTCATTTTTAAATTAAATTTTATTTATTTTGTTCTTAAGAATGTACACAGCAAAACATATACCAATACACCAATTAACAGTTTTTAATCAGTGAAACACGGGAAAAAGAAAGGCAAAGCACAGCACTGTGTATGTGTGCCCACATTTCCTGCCCGTGCCCCTGTAAGGAAGGCATTCCTGGTTCAGAGGAGGTCACAAAGGCCAGGTGACGTGCCTAAGGTTACACTGCTGAGAAAGGCCAGGTCACAATTCAAACCTCACCTCTTTTTGAGTTGGAAACCCATGCCTTCCTGTTTTTCCCACTGTACCACACTGCCTCGAAGCTCAAAACAATTGATTTTTGTAACGAGTGTAATAATTCAGCCATGGGGAAATCTAGGTAGGAACAATTATCTAGACAGCTGGGGTCTCAGCATCATCAGAATGATTCACTCAGGCATTCCCTTTACTCCTTTACATGTACAGCTTCCCCCCAACACACAGCTACTGTGAGCCACAAATTAGGTAACAAAGGTCAAAGTGCTCCTGTGGTGGGTTTCCCTCTGCTTCACTAGGCCAGTTAAACACTAATCTCAGAGTTGCTGGGAAGGTGTGTTGTAGACGTGGTTAACCTCGACTATCAGTTGACTCTTTTAAGGGAGGGAGATTACCCTCGATAATATGGGTGGGCCTAATCCAATCAGCTGGATGACTTTAAGGGCAAAAATTGAGGTTTCCCAGAGAAGAACAAATTCTGCCTCAAGACAGAAATGTTAACTCCTATTGAATTCTGGAAACCCTGGTGGCACCGTGGTTAAGAGCTACGGCTGCTAACCAAAAAGGTCGGCAGTTCGAATTCACCAGGCACTCCTTGGAAACCATATGGGCAGTTCTACTCTGCCCTATAGGGTCGCTATGAGTCAGAATCGATTCCAGCACAAGAGGTTTGTTTGTCTTTGGTATTGAATTCTAGCCCGTTAGCCTGCCCTGCAGATTTTGGACTTGCCTACCTCTACAATCACTTGCGCCAATACCTTAAAATATAACTACCTGTGTATCTGTGGAGTCCCTGGGTGGCACAAAGGGTTAAGCATCCAGCTACTAACTGATAGACTGGCGGTTCAAACCCAGAGGTGACTGGGAAGAAAGGCCTGGCAATCTGCTTCTGAAGGGTCACAGCCGTGCAATCCGTATGGAGCGCCGTTCTACTCTGCACGCATGCAGGTGCCATGAGTCAGAATTGACTTGAAGGCAACTGGTTAGTCAGGTTATACATCCTATTAGTTCTGTCTCTCTGGAGAGCCCTGACTGATACAGGTATGCCCCGCTTTCTGAAAGCTTGCTCTACGCCTCTTCTTCGCTTTTAGGAAAGACCTCCATTAGTACCTGTTTTCCATAACTGAGAGAACCCGAAAAGGATCTTTGCTTTTAAGAAAAAAGGTGAAAAACAGAAATAGCTTCCGAGTTCGTTTTGCAGCAAGCCATTAAAGAGGCAGCACGCCCACCCTGAGAAAGGCATCGCCTCCACCTGGGCTTCAGGGCCATCCGTAGCTCCCTGAGGGTGGAATAGGGTAGCGCCCTGGGTCTCCAACCAGCCCTCCCCACGCAGTGACCCTTCTTTTTCCGCCAGCGCACCTCTTCCCCACAGCTTCTTTTGTCCGCACCCCTCTCTCCAGGCTCCTGGAGGATCAGGATTCCATAGTCTCCAGCCTCGCAGAGAGCCTGGGCAGGCCAGCCGGGGACTGCTCTCCGTCCCTTCCCCTTGGAGAAGTCACCCACCCTGGGGGCACCCCGGAGCCAGGCCAGTCGCTCCCCTCCCCCCAGCATGCGCCATCTGCCGCCTGTCAGCCTCTGGGAGGGGAGTTTAGATCCTAGGTTCCCTTGGGCAGGGGGTGGGTGACGTGGTGGGGAGGTGGGGGGGGGGTGAGTGGGAGGATGGGGGTGGTGAGAAGGAGCGGCTGATTCGGCCCCTCCTTCCTGGCTTCTTCCCAGGTCCCTCAAGGCCTCTGCCCTCACTTCATCCCTGTCGGCCTAGTTGTGGGGGTGGCTCTCAGTTCCTCCAGGAAGACTGAGATGCTGGACACTTCTGGACGCCTGAGCTGGGGAGGGCGGTGATCCCTGGGGGGTGACAGCCGGAACTGTGGAAGGGGGTGGCCCTCAGGGCCTGTGTCCCAGTGAGGGTAGTCTCTGTCCTGGCCAAGCTCCTTCCCCCCGGAGCTACACAGCACTTCAGCATCAAGCCACCATAGCTCTGAGCTGTGTCTGTGAGCATCTGTGCTGTATCTCGATTTCTCTTATCGTTCCTGCTTTTACTGTATGCTAGTGTTATTTGAGGTTTCATGTGTTATTTGGTACGGTTTGGTGGATTGTTTTTTGGGTCTGGGAACGCTTAAAAATTTTTCCCATATAAATTAATGGTAATTGCTTCTATACGCCATTTGGGCTTATGAAAGGTTTCATAAGAACACTGTAATTTTCAGATAGTGGAGGGGGAACCTGTACAGCACCTATTAAACTATTATGCACACAGAGGAGGTTGTCAGGGGGGACAGCGGGTGTAACTGACCAGAGCCCAAATTTAAGGACTGCCTTGGAAAGCTACGATAATAACAGGTAAATATTAGCTCAGACGGACAAGAAAACTGATAGACTTGAATGCGTGTTTTAGTCTTGTTGATGCCAGCAAACCCTGACTGAGTCATATTGGGATTCAAAAGTAAAACCCGAGGAGATAGAAGAACACTGAAGGCATACAACTGATGAGTAAGACGAGGTATGCCCTTTGCTTCAAAGAACTCCTACAGCAATGAATCAGTCTCATAAAAGGCAGGTGAGAAGGAATGTTTTTGCCTGAGACAGAAAACCTCCACCTTCTGAGCTCTCAGTTTTGCGGCGAGTGTGCTGGACTGTTTGCAGATGACAATTTTCACATTTGCCCAAAGCACATCCCTCAGAGGTTGACAGCATCAGTGGCAGGGACAAGTTCAAAACAAAACCACCATCTTAAATATCATTCATTTTTCTTGGAACCCATAAGACGTTCATATTTCTTGGAACCCATAAGATTTGAGTTATTTGAAGCTGGCATAAAGGCTCTTCACTGGTCAACTATAACAAAACTTAAGATTGTACCTGAGGCCCAATCACTAACTGAAAACTCACCTCTGATTCCTAACTCTATGGTTTTGAAATTGAGACTGGGCCAAATGGAGAATGACTGATGCGTTTCTGCTTCTGCAGGGAGGAAAGCTGGCACGGGTGAAAGGTATCTCCGTTCTGGAGTCAACCCCAACTTCAAGTTCTGGTTCTGCTACTTATCAAATGTGTGACTTTGAGCAAGATACTTCTCATCTCTGACTCACAGCTTCATCATGTCAGACAGTCATTTTAAACCTACTCATAGAGGTGAGTGAAGATGACATGAGATAAAGTATGAAACCTGACAGTGCTTACCCCTTTCCTTACCCTTCTAGACCCTCTGTTTCTTGGAAATCAGTACGATGTAATTTAACAAGAAACTACCTTAGTGCTCAAACTTCAGTACATAAGAAACGCCTGAGAGTCTAGCATACTTGTGGATTTCCCTTCACCTTGAGTAGCAAAATTGGTTAGGTGTTTTATTAACCAACCACTCATTCAATAAAGCACTTCTTGAATATCTTCTACAGGAAACTCTCTGATTATCAGTTTAAAGATTTCAAATTCCAAATTGTGTTCCTTGGTACCCAATTTCTTCTTGTTCTCTGGAGCTACCCTACCTTTAAGGGGGTAAATTAGTTGACAAAAGTTGCAGAAAATTAGAAAATACAATGGGTTACAGAGAAAACCAACCCAAACTAAACCCGTTGCCATCAAGCCATTTCCAACTCATAGCGACCCTATAGGACAGAGTAGAACTGTCCCACAGGGTTTCCAAGGAGCAGCTGGCGGGTTTGAACTGCCAGCCTTTTTGTAAGTAGCCTGAGCCCTTAATCACTGTGCCACCAGGGCTCCAAGAGGCTACCCCTTAATAGGCTCCCATGGATACAAAATAAGAATTGAAAGGAACCTTGACAAAGGGAGAATTCTAGAGAGACATGTATCACTATCTGCAGCTCCCTCAAAGCAAGAAAAAAGCCCCTCCTCTGGACATATTCTGATGAATTGTTTTATATGTAAATCACATTTGTTGTATTCTTAGGCTCCTCCAGGATATTTGTTTATACAAATTAAGATGATCTTACATGCTTTTTGGTGGGCTGGAGTGTGCACGTCCTACGTCTACACCAACAGGAATCTGCCAGCTAATATGCTGGCAATAAAAGTTCAGTATCTTCACTCACATCCCTTTGTTTTTAGATGGTCTACTGGAGACTGAGTGCTGTAGGGGACCATGACTGAAATTTGGCTCAAATCAGTGGAGGAACAAGCAGCCTATTCTATTTCCTCCAAAGCTCTCCAATGCTTTCTTGTTACCTTGCTTTCCACCTATTGTTGCTCACCTGGATCCAAGTCTAATTAGGACACCATTAACACCCAGTGCCTCTCCTTCATGATAATCCTCTCTTAGCTCTTCGGTATTTTATTTACCTGCGAGACCAAACTTAAACTTCAGGTTTCCCAAACTGATCATGCTGTTTTATGTGTCTGTGCTTTAGAACCTTCTTAAACTTTTAGAAACTTTCTGTGGTTCGTGAACCAGAAATATCGGCACCCCCTGGCAACTTCTTAGAAATGCAGAGTCTTAGGCCCCTCCCTAGTGAACTGGGAATTGCATTTCATAAGACCCATAGGTGATTTGCATGCATATTAAAATTTGAGTAGCACTGTCTTAGCAAATACTCTTTCCTCTCCCTTCAATGTTGTTTTTCTCCCACTTACACTCTTAGCGAGCTCCTATTCTTGTCTCAAAACCCATCCCAGATGTCATCTTCTACTGGAAATCTTTCCTGAGTCTCCCTGATGGAGATACTCGGCTTTCTTCTATGCTACTTGTGAACACCTTTCTATTTTTTCACAGGTATTAAATATATTTATTTCTTATCTGTGACTTCTGTGAGGGAAGGCATTTGAGTCTAATTCATCTTGTGACTTCTGTATCCCCAGCATCTAGGAAAGAACATGGCACATAAAAGACATTTGACAAATGTTCCAGAGAGGCACTGGGCTGGGAATGAATCATTATTATTTGCAAGACTATTTAAAAACAGAATTGAAGAATTTTTTCTTCTACATATGTTCACTATCATGATGCAAAACTTTGATCCTCCACCTGGTCCATCTTTCCCCAGGTTCACTTGGTGGTATCCGCACATGGAAATGGCATGGCAACTCAGGAGAACAAAGGTCAGCTATAGAAATCTGTATACGTGACAGGAAATTCTATTATTTGTTACTAAAACTTCATTCCCAGCAGCTTGTTTAAATCAATGGGTGTTAATGAACTTCTGTAGGGCGGGGGTATTGAATGAATGGAACATACACGGATGCTATTATAATAGGTACTTCAGGGAATATAAGAAAAAGGGTAGTCGTGTCCCATGGCTCCGAAGTGCTTACAATTTATGAAGAGTTCATAAAGACTGTCATTAGGGCCTCATCCTGGCAGAGAATTAAAAAAAAAAAAAAAACAACAAACCCATTGCGATCAAGTCAATTGTGACTCATAGTGACCCTATAAGACCTACAGAACTGCCCCATAGGGTTTCCAAGGCAGTAATCTTCACGGAAGTAGAGTGCCACATCTTTCTCCCATGAAACTGCTGGTGTGTTCAAACTATCCACCTTTAAGATTAGCAGCCGAATGCTTAATTACTGCACTACCAGGGCTCCTCACTGCACTACCAGGGCTCCTCACTAGAGAACAATAAATACGTTGAATTATTTCTCTAGATAATAAAGAAACTTACCTGGTATGAGTAACTATGTCTGTCAGTGCACCGCCTTCTAAAAATTCCATGACTACCCAGAGTTCATCACCGACAAGGTAGCTGTTGTACATGTCAACCACATTGTCATGGTGGTAATCCCGCATTATGACAACCTAGACAAAAGGGAAAGATAGTTTTTGATTTGTGAAGGTGAAATTTGGCATTTTTTCCTTACACTTGCACTGGTAGTGCAATTGATTGGGAGGTATTGATTGTACAGAATTTATTCAGTACTCTCCTATGGACAAAAAATGGCACTAAGGGTAAAGCTAGTAGAAATAAAAGGAATCAAGTTAGTAAATTCTGGAGAAATTGGGAGGTCAACCAGACACTAGAGGAAGAGAGAGAGACAAAAGAAGGAGCAGGGTGAGGGAACAGGCAAAATCATGGCAAGCTTTGCATTTACGAAAGGAGGTTTAGCTGATTGCCAAGGGGGATATAATCATATACTCCTAAGGGTCTTCTTCAGAATGTACTGTCCATACCCATTGCTGGTTTGCCTAGCAAGACAGTCGCCACCATATGGTAAGAGTCCCATAAGAAAATGAAGTAAACCATTATTAGGGGTAGGGCCACACAAGGCCCACCTAACCTTTCCTTGGGAGAAGGTGTGAGTTGAGTCAGAGAGGTTTGGGCTGAATACAAATAATACATCTTGAAGATAAAAATAGATGTCACCTAAGCATAAAACCACCACCCGTCTGTCAGTTTGTTGTATTGTGGTGGCTTGCGTGTTGCTATGATGCTGGAAGCTATGCCACAGGTACTTCACATACCAGTGGGGTCACCTATGGTGGACAGGTTTCAGTGGGAGCTTCCAGACTAAGACAGACTAGGAAGAAAAGCCGGGTGATCTACTTCTGAAAATTAGCCAGTGAAACTTCATGGATTACAGAATACCATCTGAGTCACTTGCTTTGGACATGACAATGGGGAAGACCAATCGCTGGAAGGGGACACTGTGTGAAGTAGAGGGTTTACTAGGGCCTGGAAGACCCTCATGAGATGGGCTAGCACAATAGCCACAACAATGGACAGACACAGTTGACTCCATGCCAACTAACAACAACAACAACAAGGTATAAAAAGGCTAACTTGATACCTGCTTGTTGAATGAATTGCTGCCCAGTAGCTGCTTCTGTTGATTTTTTGGAGTTAATTTTAAATAATACATTATAGAGTTGTTTATCCATGTTATGGGGTGGCTTCAGGTCAGCCTCCAAAGAAGTGGGGTACACAATCATAACTGACTGCATTTTTACAGCTCCCCTTTACCGATCAAACAACCTCTGCACACTTTTGAGAGAAAGTTCATGATAGAAAGTGAAAGAGGTCAAGCAGCCATACACTGTTTTGGAATTTAGGAGACCTGGATGGTACCCCTTTGGCTAAAGACTGACACATCATTTCACAGTGGAAGCCTGATTCGATAGCTTTAGGATTTTCAGTTTTCCCATCCGCAAAAGATCATCTGTCATCCCAAGACTCTCATAAAATTATGAAAGGGATATTACTCCAAAATGCTTGGTGTTTCCTCGACACAAGTTCTCATGTTTTCCCGTCCATGTGCAATTTAGAGCTCGCAAGTGATACACAACGTTAAAAGGCAAATGAAAAATGGAAAAACGTGTGTAACAAATATACAGAAAGGGGTTGATTGTTTAATAAAGGATGACCCAAACACACCATTTACCTCATTAAAAAGCAGCTCTCGTCTTTGTTGCTTTCGGAGGTCCATTTTCTTCACGGCCACTTGCTTCCCTGTGTGTTTCTCTGTGGCGATGCATACAATACCAGTTGAGCCTTCCCCGATTTTGATAAAGTTGTCCAAGTATTCCCTGGGGTCTCCTGGGCTGACCACCAGCTGCAACGCAGCCCGAAACTGTTCGTGGGACACCCTGGAGGGCTGCTGGTCTGAGGAGGAGCTCCAGCTGGGTGGGGGGTAGGAGCTGGACGAGATACTAAGAGAGCTCAGATAAGAAGCTGTGGAGATGTACTGGGAGCTGGTCTGCAGAGAGGGGTGGTGGTACAGACTGGCTTTGTGGTACCCAGAGGGGTACTGGTGGCTGCTTGGGGAGTAGCCTGCTTTGCTTTGACTTTGAGGTAGTTTGGCGGGGCCCCTGGGGTAGGTGTCAGACCCAGACAGTGGAGGGCTGAGGACCATCTGTGCTCGGTCATAATCCACCTGTGAAGACAGAGAGGCTGGATTTGAATGTGAAGCAGCCAGTTGGCTAGTGAGTCAACCCACAGCTTGGCCGAGTGACCTTGATTGTGGGAGAAGCTTACCTTGTGAGGTTCCAGGGTCTCTCCTTCTATCATCATTTCTCTGCCCTTACAACCTCATCATCGAGCCTCTCCTTGCTTTCTTCCCCTTTTCCCTATTAAATCCCCAGAAGCAAGGAGTAGAAGTTGTTGAGCATGTTGATAGTTTAAATTTTATAGCAAGGGGAGGAGTACTTAATATTTTAGAAAAAACCGTGATTCTCAAACACTACCAATTTGCATCAATTAATGCTCTGATCACAAATGTTAGCTGTTTCAAGAAGGGCCTCCATTTCTCAACAATCTGATGACTTTTTATTCTGTTACTGTCTGCACTTTAAGAAAAGTATATGGTTTAGAATTCTTACCATGTCCGGCATTTTACCACTTTATTGTACTTTTTACCTATCTGCCACCACTGAGGACTGTTTTAGGTATTATTTATTTATTGATAAATAAATAGAACATTAAATGTCTTTCCATGAAAAATAGGTATTTCACTCATTCAACAAATACTTATTGCATTCCTAGAAAGTGGGGTAGGGGAAGTGGTACTATTTTAGATCGGGGCCTCAGGGAGGGTCTCTCTGATGGAGCAACACGTGAGCAAAGACCTGAGAGAAGTGAGGGAGCAGCCTTGTGAGTATCTGGAGGGAGAAGGCTCCAGGAAGGCGGAACAGCAGGTGCAAAGGCCCTGAGGTGCGTGTGTGTTTGCAGGGCTGATGGGATCAATGTGGCTGGAGCAGAGCAGGGTGGGCATGGATGAGACTAGGAGGAGATGACATCAGAGAGGTGAAAGGGAGCTGGACTGTGCAAAGACATTGATTGGATCTGATGTTCAGTTTAAATAGGAACCAATTAGAGCATTTTGAACAGCAATGGTACATGGCTCGACTTCAGCTTTAAAGGATTACTTTGCCTGCTGTTTAGAGAAATAACTGTAGCAGGGCAAGGGAGAAGCAGAGAAGCCAATCAGCAGACTCCTACAACATGAGCTGTGAGTCAGAATCGACTCAACAGCAATGGGTTTGGTTTGGTTTGGTTTGGACAATAGGAGCCCTGGTGGCTCAGTGGTTGAGCACTTAGCTGCTAACCTAATGTGTGGCAGTTCGAACCAATCAGTGCTGCAGGAGAAAAGACCTGGTGATCTGCTGTGAAGTTTACAGCCTAGAAAACCCTATGGGGCAGTTCTACTCTATCCTATAGGGTTGCTATGAGTCAAAACTGACTCAGTAGCAATGGGTTTGGTAAAGATAAAATAAAAGATTCAGTCCCTCAGTTACACTAATCATATTTTAAAATACATATGGCTGCTTACTACTGCACCAGCCAGTGTAGGCATAGAGCATTTCCATCATGACAGAAAGTTCTATTGGACAGCGTTGTTGTAAGTGAATTCATTGCTTCTATGTAATTTTATTTTCTATGTAATACATTCATTCATTAGTTCATTCATACTAAAGATTAATGTCTGAACAGCTATTATGCACTAGGCACTGTTTCAGGGGCTGGGGGTTCAGATGTAACAATAATCAAAATCGATGGTATCTTGGCCTTCCAGGAGTTTACATTCTTGAAAAGGAGACAGATACTAAAGAAGTAAACCAATAAATATATACAGTATAATGTCTAGTAGGGATAAGTGATAGAAAGAAAAATAAAGCAGGGTGAGGGAACTGAGAGTAACTGGGTGCCATCTTGGATGGGATGGTCAAGGAAGGCCTCTCTTGAGGGGGTGTCATGAGAGCTGAAACCTGGCTGAAGGTAGGAAACATGCCTGATACTATCTGGTGGTGGCAGTGGGGAGTCCTGGCAGAGGGAGCAGCAGAGGTGGGGATTCTGAGGCACAGACAACCTTGGCAGGCTCAAGGAACTGTAAGGAGGCCACAGTAGCTGAAGCAGAGAAGGTAAGTAAAAAATGTGGACAGAGAAACAACCAAGAATCAGATCATGTAGACCATGATACGGGTGTTGGTTTTTGCTTGAGTGAGATGGGAGCCATTGAAGATTGCTGAGCAGGAAGGAGTGACGTGATCTGACTCTCTCTGGCTGCTGGAGGAGAAGAGAAGTTGATGGCAATGAGTGGAAACCAGGAAGCCAATTAGGTTCCTGTTGTCAATGTGGGCTGAGAGTAGGGTGGTTGCTGTAGATGGGGTGAGAAATGGTGGGATCCAGAGTAGGGTTTAAAGATAGAGATGACAAGGTTTGCTGATGGATTGACTGAAAAGTCTGAGAGAAGAATCAAAGATGACTTCCAAGATTTTGGCCTGAGGAACAGGCCATTTAAATATATGAGGAATACCGGTGGCAGGAGTTTCCAAGATGGCTCCCAATGATCCCTGCCTCCTAACACATATCCTTGTGTAGTCCCTCCCACATTGTATCAGGTTCGATATTTATCTCTATCCACACCCACCACACACATATCAGTTTTCCTTGTGTACAGCATAAATACGGGAACTCAGAAAAAAAAAAAAAAAATCAGCTGGATTTTAAGTATAGTATTTTCATTATAATACAATGCTCAATATAATTAAAGAAAACTTTCCTGCTTGTTTTGAGGATTCATGTATAGGAATATATATACCACCAGCACATTGTACACCTTCAATAAATGCTGGCCAATATTATAGTTACTATCAATTTTCTTTTATATTCCCAGTACTATGCTAAGCACTTTATGTGATAATAAAACACCTAATGTTTATTGACCAGCCACTGTTCAAATTCTTGCATGTAAAGTCAATCCGCTGGAGGTCATAATGACTAATGAATACAGTAGAAATGATGGGAAGTGCCTTCTGAGGCTAGGCCATAAAGACATTGTAGCAGCTTTGCTGTCTCTCTCTCTGATCACTTGCTCTGGCTTTCCCCGGCTGCCATGTTGTGAGAAAACTCAAGCAACCCTATGCAGAGGTCCACATGGTTGGAAACTGAAGCCTCCTGCCAAAAACCATCTGCTACCAACCATGTCAGCCATCTCGGAACTGGATATTCCAGCTTCAGTGAAGCCTTCAGATGACTGTAGCTCTGACTGATATCTTGACTGCAACCTCATGAGAGACCCCAGGCCAGAATTGCCCAACTAAGCCAGTCCTGGAGACTTGACCCACAGAAACTCTGTGACAGAACAGGTGTTTATTGTTGTTGTAAGTGACAAAGTTTTGGGATAATTTGTTACACAGCAGTATACAGATAGTTAATACATGAGAGAAAACCAAGAGTTCTGTATTGTCCATGTATTGTCCAAGTTTTAGAGAGTAATCAGGCATCCACGTAGAGATGATCTATAGGCAATTACACATGCCTCGAGTTCAGGGAAGAGTTGAGGCTAAAGATATAAAGCTGAGAGTCACCAGTGTTTAGTTGGTATTAAAATCCATGATCCTGAGTGTGTAAAAGAAGGTCTAAGGACTTCAACATTTGGAGATTGGGAAGAGAATCTTGTAAAAAAGGGCAGAGAAGGAATGGCCAGTGAAGAAAACTAAGGGAGCAGTGTGCCCCGGAACCAAGGGAGGACAGTATTTCAAGAAGGAAGGAGAGATAAACCGTGTCAAATGTCGCTGGGAAATGAAATAGGTTGGGGCATGTTGCTCATTGGATCTGGCAACATGGCAGGCATTGGAAGCAGGCAGGTGTCTCAAGCTCCTGTCCCATCACACCACACAGATGGGGGCCAATTCCATCAAATCAGAGAGGAAGGTCTGCACACATTGAGCCTGCTACCGTGGCACCATTCTCCAAGATGACAGTGCTGTCTGCTGCACATGCCACCAGTGCTGCCCTTCTCTGCCCTGTGAGTTCCCCGACTCAGACAGCCACAGCACCAACCAACAGCAATCAGGGTAACTGCTAAGCCAGGGTCATGTCCTGGTTGCAGAGTGACAGAATACATGCTTGTAAGGGTCATAATTAGGGGTGAATTCTGACTCTGTATGCCTTTAGTCAAATCAGTCTCTCTGAGCCTCAGTTTTCTCATCAGCAAAATGGGGAAACCATTTTACCTCCCTTGTAGGGTTGTTTTGAGACTTAACTAATGGCCACCTAGACCAGTGTTTCAAAGAACAAGCTCTGGGTTCAAAACTTTTTCTGCCATGTGGAAGCTGTGTGACATTAGGCAAGTATTTGAACGCCCTGTGCTTCGGTTTTCTCATCCATAACATGGTTATAAAAATAATACTCCATTAGGTCATTATGAGCTCTAACGGATTGACTTTACATGCAAGAATTTGAACAGTGGCTGGTCAATAAACATTAGGTGTTTTGTTATCACATAAAGTACTTAGCACAGTACTGGGAGTAGAAAAGAAAATTAATAGTAACTATAATATTAATAAAATTGGCTTATTAATAAAATTGGCCAGCATTTATTGAAGGTATACAATGTGCTGGTGGTATATGTATTCCTATACATGAATCCTCAAAACAAGCAGGAAAGTTTTCTTTAATTATAATATATTGAGCATTGTAGTATAATGATAATGCTATACTTAAAATCAAGTTTTTTTTTTTTTTTTTTTTCTGAGTTCCCGTACTTCTGCTGTATACAAGGAAAACTGATATGTGTGTGGTGGGAGTGGATGGAGATAAATATCAGAGCTAAGTTAGACAATTAGGCTCCCTGGGTGATACAAGTGGTTAAGCCCTTGACTATTAGCTGCAAAGTTGGTGATTCAAACCCACCTAGAGGAGCCTCGGAAGACAGGCCTGGAGATCTGCTTCTGAAAGGTCATAGCCTTGAAAACCCTATGTGTACACTGCACCTAAGGAGTCACCATGAGTCAGAATCGACTTGATGGCAACTAACAACGGCAACCAGTCAGACAATTGGATTCTTCCTTTAAATTAAGCTCAAGATTAGCTAAGTCTGGCCTAGTCCTCAAGGCCAGGGTGTGAGATGTGGGATCTATGATTTTATGTCTGAAAGGGTGTCCTGGGAATCATCACGTGCCATGCAAACCCTCATCTCCTGCATCTTCCTCTGAGGATTTGCTCTTGTATTTTAAGTGAAACTGAATTCATTTCCCAGGAGCATTTAGAGCCGATCTCAGAAGATATATTAAAAATACAAAAGCTGTATCCTGTAGGACTTTCTAATGCCTCTTCACACTGCACGGGCCACTTTTCTTCCTTATCGCCTGTCAGCAGTGTGAGCAGAGTCCAGGCTAACAGCTGGCACATGGATTTGAGAACATCTGTCTGCAGGAAGGGACAATTTCCAGTAAAAGATGGAACGCATACTAGTTCACTAGGAGCGAAACGTCTTTGAAATGAGGTCTTTGAAACAAACCGAGGCTATGTCTTTCATGGCTGGCACTCTTAAAAAGCCATCTATGAGGTGCAATCATTCTCACAGGGAACAATTTTTACAGTCAAACTTGAGGTCTATTTGGCAAAGGTGAATGGACTGTTCGTCTAAGGTGAGGGACATACCTTCCCTTTGGCTTCCATCAGCTCAAGGAGAGGATGGTGGATAAGTCACTGACTTTGTGAAGGAGAAACACATGGGTGACCCTGTTCAGGACTGGACCATGGCCCTCAGCTGGGTCTGGGTGAGCATCACTGGGCCACACATTTTCAGAGGCAATCTACCCCATTTTATAGGTGAAGAAACCGAGGCTCAGAAAGGTGAAACTGCTCCCAAGGAATCCAAGGCAAATGGCTCCATACTCCCAAGAGGACTGCACAACCCAATTCTTCTGCTTAGGCCAGTCCTCACGCCCAGTGGGAAGGTGTCTCGATGGCCCAGCTGTTCAAGATGCTGATACCGCAGGCCTGCTTTCTTGCCCACCTTGGCATTTCTTCCATTAACTGTCATTTCTCTGGTCTTTATAATCAAGGCTGGGACACTTTCTCCTTCTTAAAATGCATGGACATCATACTGGGAGCCAATGTAGGGCCATTTCCATTAAGCGATTGCTCCATTAGAAACCTGACCTTGTGGGAATAGCAATGTAACAATAATGGTGATAATGATGCCTGACATTTATGGGGTGCTTTCCATGTGCCTGGGACTCTTCTAGGTACTTTAGGTACACGATTGCATTTAAACCTCAAATTTCTCAACCAGAAAAGACTCATAGTTTTCCCATTTCACAGATGTAGAGACTGAGGCACAGCAGGTTTAAGTAGATCGTGCAAAGGTCCCAAGCTACTAAGAGGTGGTGGTGTCACTGTAGAACTTGGACCCTCAATAAATTCACAGAGATAAGCTTCAATCATAAGAGGAGAACGTGGTTGGGCCAGTGGCAGGCTCAGTGTGCACTGATAACTAAAGGGATGAGGTCTGGCTAGGGTGTCTCATTTGGGGTCCAGATGTCTGAACAGCCTGGAGCAAAATGCAAGAATTAGGCCAGAAAATGATGGATGACAATGCCCAGAGTAGGGGGATAGAAGAAAAATTAAGGGATTAAAAGAAAAAAAAAAGAGCATTGGCTTAAATAAATCAGCTCAAAAGGAGTAATCACCACAGAAAAATGAGCTCACTATTTTTATCTATACACCTAATTCACTTTTTCCGTTTTTGCTTTGGTCAGAGCAGAACTTGGTATTGGGTTACAACAATGACTGAGCCCAGGTGTTCTTCTGTGAGGAGGCCCCCTTGTGCTCTTACATAGCTTTTGAACTGTTGTAACTACTTAATTATCCTACTCTAAACTGTCTTCCCATTATAGTCTATTTTTGGAAGTGAGTGGGACATGAATGATGGATTTGTCTATACACATTGTTACATACACATGCTCACGCCTGGGAGAACAACAACTTGAGTAAAGCTTAAAATGTGCAACGTTTTCTACAACCTGATTTACAAATACAGTGTATAAAAAAAAAAAAGGAGTAAGTTTGGAGCCCATATGAGCCAATTCTCGCCTTTCATGTGGGAGGCCTGGGTTCGATCCCCAGCCTATGCATGTCAAATGCAGCCATCTGTCAGTGGAGGCTTGTGTGTTGCTATCGTGTTGAACAAGTCTTAGCAGGGCACCCAGACTAAGACAAACCAGGGAGAAAGCCCTGGTGATCTGCTTCTGAAAATCGGTCAGCGAAAACTACGGATCACGACGGTTCCACCCTGTTGTGCACAGGGTTGAGGGCAGCTAACAACAACAACAACAACAACACAGTTCTGTGCGTAAGGAACGCAAGGTCTAATCATTTAGTAAAACCATAATGCAGGGATCTGGACTAGCAAGCCAAAAACCAAACCCACTTTCATCAGGTCGATTCTGACTCACAGCAACCCTATAGGACAGAGTAGAACTGCCCCATATGGTTTACAAGGAGCGGCTTGTGGATTTGAACTGCCAACCTCTTGGTTAGCAGCTGAGCTCTTAACCACTGCACCACCAGGGCTCAGCTCGGACCAGCAAAAGACACAGATATTTAATAAGTGTATCTCTCATTGTCCTTGCTTCCAACCATTTCTAAAAGATCTGTTATCTACCTTCACAGACCTTACATTGCCAAGGTCTCCAGGGAGAGGGAGCAGGGGTGGAAAGCTGCTGTGCTGGAGACAAAACAATAAAAAGGTACCACAAATGCTTTCTCCCCACCTCTCTAAAGAAAACAATCCCTTGATTTTGTGAGCAAGTAACTTCTTGGAAACAAGACCACGGTCTGCATAATTTCAAAGGGGATTTCCAAATGGCGCAATGTAATAAGAACAGATCCCTGGTTTTGCAAGTTATCACCCAGGCTGTCAAACTGCTTAGCCTCAGTGTTCTGAGGACTCTAACTGTCATTGAAAATCAGATACATTCAGAGAAGGAACTCTCTCTACAGGAATCTTTTCAAATACTGCCCGAACATATATGCAGTCTTGATTTTTCCTTTTAGAAATGGTTATTAGCATACACTGATACCTTTTAGTACACCATATGAATTCATCCTTAAAGACATGTGCTTTTCCATGTCTCTACTCAAACCCAATCAAAAATAAGAGTGATAAAATAAAAGGCTGTATCATCTGGGAATAAATAATCCCAGTTAAGAACTCCGTCAGACCACCCCTTCCACAACGAGAGCAACATCTCCAAGGACAGGGTCAGACACAGGCTTGTGCTGGATCAAAATTATAAATAATTATAGCAATGAATTCATTTAATCAATCAATTTCACCAGTGGTGCGCTGGGGTGGACGGGGCATAAAACTCCACAAAGCTATCAATTGCTACGGTTACAGCTGGCTGTCAGCCAGGATGCCCCTGATCCATGTTAGTTAAACGCACATTAATCTGAATTTGGCAGAGTAATCAAGGACCTAACTGAACTGTGAAATTGAATTCCGCAGTAGAACATCACTGGGCCATTTTATGCCAAGGCTGGAAAAAAAGGCTTGGGGAGTGGGGGGTGGGGCGGGGAGAAAGGAAAGAAGGGGGAAAGAAAATCCTGCTGCAGCATCTATTTGTCACCGTGGCCTTCTGCACTAGTGACAGGGAGGCCACAGCTGGATCCTGCTGGACCGGGGGCGGGGCAAGTGGTGCAAGTCTGGCCACAGAATGGGGAATGCAGAACTTTCTATGAAGGATGGAGAGCCTCCTTTTAGGTGTCCTGTGGCGTTCCAGAGGGGGGAGGCAGCTGGTTCCAGTGCTCACATGTGATGCTCCAATACACCCTTTCAGAGCACAATAAAACAGAGTCTGCTCATCTCAAAAATGAAAAAGCTAGACTGGGTACTGCTTGCTTTTCATAAATCAAAACTTGCTGCTGTCTAGTCGATTCCACCTCACAGCAACCCTATAGACCAGAGCAGAACTGTCCCATAGGGTTTCCAAGGCTGTTACCTTTATGGAGGAGCCCTGATGGCACGGTGGTTAGGAGCTCAGCTGCTAACCAAAAGGTAGGCAATTTGAATCCACCAGCTGCTCCTTGGAAATCCTATGCGGGCAGTTGTACTCTGTCCTATCAGGTCACTATGAGTCAGAACTGACTTGATGGTAACTGGTTTGTTTTTTTGAGATTTAACCTTTATGGAAACAGACTGCCACATCTTTCTCCTGTGGCACCTCTGGTAGGTTTGAACTGCCAAACTTGCGGTTAGCAGACGAGTGTTTAAACTGCCACCAGGGCTCATTACATAAATTAAACACAGTATAAAAGTGAATCATAGGCCTCTATTATACGAGCAAGGAAAGGACAACTTAAATCATCCTGGCCTGACTCAAAGGAAAATGTAAACCAGACCAGCCTTGGCTTTGATAAAGAAAAACAACTGCTTTTAAGAATTCTAGAAAGAATCACTCACCCCCATTCTCTGCAGGGACATTTTAGAGTGTGGTAATTAGGGGAGGGATTCCCTGAGCAAACAGTTAATGTGCTCTGCTGCTGACTGGAAGGTTGGTGGTTTGAGGTGCCTCGGAAGACAGGCCTGGTGATCTGCAGCTACTCCCAACAAAATCAGCCATTGAAAACCGTCTAGATCACGTTCTACTCTGACACACATGGGGTCACTGGGAGTCCGAATCAACCCCACAGCAACTGGTTTTTGATGAGGGAAAGGGGATTCACTAAACCCAGTGGCTGGAATGTGTGTCTGCTCTCCTGGCCCCTCTGGCTGTGTGCTGTAATTCCAAATCTCCCTGGCCCGGGCAGGAAATGCTGCTGATGGGGGCAGGGGGCTACTCCCATTCACCCTGGGGTGCACCTCTCTCTTGAGTTCCCGGTCTCTGCTTCTCTGCAGGGGTGTGTGCTATCCTCAGAGCTCCAGGCTGTCTCTGGGAACCCAGGCTGTCAGTGAACCCTTCTATCTTCAATCACATCCCAACAATCACAGCAGCCACTTTTCCTGCTTGAGGCAAAACTTGGCCCAGCCATGCTTAGTTTCTTCCGAATTACGTTTTTCATTTACAAAATTTCCTAGCCTACCATATTCGCCCTGAATGGATAACAAAGGTGCACAGCACACAACTTGAGCTGACGTTCAATTTCAGTAAAGGAAGCTAGCGTGCATTATAGCTGCCACTGTGAAGTGTCATGAGCAGGCCCCAGTGGAACCTAAAGAACCAAGGTGTCTCTTAAAGGTCCTGGCGCAGGGAGCCTAGGGTGTTGGTTAAGTTCTGGATGTCAGATACTTGCTGGCTCTCCAAACTACATGCATAGAAATCCTTCCATCATCTGTGGCATCGCTACAACCATTACCTTGGATTCCTATTTAGGCATACGGGGCCTTACACCTTAGGACAGGACGCCTGAAGAGTCATGTACTTCTCTGCCTTATAAAATACACGGCAAGAGTTTGGACAAGCAACTCCTGACCTCCACAAACAGGCAAAGCCTAGCTCTGTGAAGAAATGGCTACATCTGTGATCAGCAGGCTCAAGTGTGCGAGTATTTCAGGCTCTTTCCCCACCACACCACTGGATTGCTGTATCCAATTAACCCCCTGCAGCTGCTGCTCGAAACCACATCCGCTATTGAGGAGCAGTGCGACAGAGCATCACTCTGACCAGAGATCCGTCGCCACCCGCCCGCAGCCACTCGGAGGGGCTCTGCGCCTCTCAGGGGCTGGCAGGCTGCCTCAGAATGTTGTTCAAATGCGTCGGGGCCTGGGAGGGACCTGGGACGCACAATGCAGTTTCGATTCACTTTGTTTGTCATTCGGCCATGGGAAAACCCACTCGAATGACCAAAATACAATCTACTGGGAGCCACGAGAATGTGGGCTGGAAGATGCGCCCATTCCTATGCCAAGGACACCTAAGTCTCCATCAGAAGGGACAGATGCGAATCATCTCTTTGGATGTTTTTGAGCCTCAGTGAACATCGTTTAGGAGCTTATATTTGAAGAAAAAAATACTAAAGGCCATAAACTCGTTGTGTTTCTCATGTGATAGCAAGTGCCTCTGACTTTAAATCCTCTCTCTCTCTCTGACTTTTGGTGCAGTTCATCAGACTTCACCATATTGTCATTTCATAGCCCATCAGGGCCCTAATGGACCTCTCAAAGGTCTCCTCTGCCACCATCAGTCAACAAGGAGCTGCTGTTTTGTTCCTGAAGCTGTGGCTGAATCCAGGTCTGGTAAGTGCCACAGAGAACATGAGTCCCCAAGTTATCCACACAGGAAAACCGAGTACGGCTGGGTCAAGTGTTTTTTTTTCCTTCCAGGGAAAGCGAAATCATGGCAGAACAGTGAAAACCAGTTACAGGGTGACCCCAGAAGGGAGGTCTGGAGAGGGGGCTACATTTTTCTCACACCTGCCTATCTCCATTCAAAAGCCCTTAATAAACTGTCTGTTTGGGGTCCCCCAGGCTGCAGTACAGGTCACTTTTACTGCCCTGTGCAAAGGAAACGGTGGGGTTGGTTGGAGATGTTCTGTTATGATGGTTCTTGTCCTAATGCAGTTACATTTTCTGCTCTCTCTTGGCAAGGGAGGCCTTGGGATTTCTTTTTCATTCTAGAGACTAGACTGAGCATTGTGGTGGCAGGACTGGGGTTCTCAGTCCAGCTCAGTCACTAAGGGCTTTGCAAGGCCTGGAGGAAGTCCCATGGCTGCTCTGGCCTTCTGTGACCCCATCTCTGAAGCAAGGACAGCCATACTGCAGACTGTACGGAAAGGCTGCAGCAGCAAAGTCTGATAGACTGACTGTTCCAGCATTGTGAAAATGCGTAAAAGATTACACAGAGAGGGAACATTTCCCCAGGCTGGCGTTAGCAGATATGGTGAACATGTTTTTCAACCAGAAATATTGCTGTGAATCAGGGCCAATACAGACTGAGTGCTTGCCATGTGCTTTGTCCTTTCCATTTACTCCTCTCATTTAATCTTCATGACCAGTCAAATTGGGTACTGAAACACTTAATTTTACAGATGAGGGAGCTGAGGCACAGACAAGACCATACAGCTAACAAGTGCATGGCCCCAAGGAATCTGATTCTAGAACTGGTGCTTTCAAATGCCTTCAGTAAAGTCACACAGGAGGGTCACTGAAGGAAGAGTAAGGGCAAAAGCGAGCTTCAGAAATCTCTACTCTTCACTTGATCTTAGCCAAAGGGCTGAGAAATGATTAGAGATCTCTACTCTTAAGGCTTTCTTGGCAGCCTGGAGTTCCAGCTCGTACCCACAAACCACAGTGTGGGTGATGCTATGGAACTTCTCATTGTCCTACCGTGAAAAGACAGAACAAACTGTATTGCCTCTGCACCAACCCCCTCGTGAAGTCATTGCCCATTCCTTACCAGCAAGATGAGAACTGCTTGCAGAATGTGTGCCTCGACCAAGAGGTCTCACGTCCATCTTTCTGCCCCTTGGCTTTCTTCCGTGGAAATGGGAATGTTTTGAAACACAGACTTTTGGGGTCAGATGAACCAAGTTTTGAATTCTGACTCAGTTGTCTGACTGCATATCCTTGGGAAAGTCTACAAAGATTTAACCTCTCTGAGTCTTAACCTCCTCACTGTAAAACAAAGATGATTCTGAATGCTTTCAGAATTTCAGAGGACTAAGTTGGGTAATGTTTGCAAAATGCTTGCCATGGTGCCGGGAACACAGTAACAGCATCACATCACAGCCATCATCAGTCTACCAGCTATGCTTGCAAAGTTAGGTACCTGCTCTGTGCTTTGCTCTGTCTGTTAACCTGTTTAATCTTCATGCAACCCTATACGGCAGGAACTGTCTTTATGCCCATTTTATAGACAAGAAAGTAGAGACAAAGAGAAGCCAAGCGACTTGCTCAAGGTCACCCACCTAATGTCAATGTCAGGACTCAAACCAGGTGGCTCAACTCCAGAATCTACATACTTAACCACCAAAAAGTGCTTGATAAATGGTAGCTGTAGAACAGTGGGGAGCTCTGGTGGCGCAGTGGTTAAGCGTTCCACTGGTAACCACAAAGTCAGCAGTTCGAATCCTTGGAAACCCTACGGGGGGCAGCTCGACTCTTTTGTATAGAGTCACTGAAGTTGAAATTGACTCAACAGCAATGGGTTTGGTTTATTTTTTTGGTAAAGAACAGTGGTTCTCAACTGGGGGAAATTTTGCCCCCCATGAAACAGCTGGCAACGTGCGTAGACATTTTGGTTGTCACGACTGGGGGAGGGATGCTAATGGTATTTATTGAGGAGAGGCCAGGGATGCCGCTAAATGTCCTACAATGCACACAGCAGCCCCCATGACAAAGAATTACCCAGCCCAAACTGTCGATAGTGTCTAGGTTGAGAAACCCTGATGTGGATGAGACAAGCTGGTGCAACCCAGAGGGAATTTATTGCTGCTAAAAGGAGCTGGTTGTGAGGCATGCGGAGAGTTTGGTGCCCATGGAAACTCTCCCTGTGCCATGTGGAATGGTGAGAAGTAACATGTGGGAAGGCACCCAATGTCTGGGGAAGGGGGTAGGCCTGGAACCAGACAGATTTAGAACTGGGCCTCAGCTCTGCTATGAGCTCACTGACCAGGTGTTGTGAGCCTCTCAAAGCCCCTGGCTACTTGGCTATACAAGGCAAGGGGGCAAGAATTCCTGCCCAACAAAGGCTCCAACAAAGCAGTACATGTATCTGGCAGACAATGAGTACTTAATGAGCTGGCACAAATGTGATTACGCAGGGGGTTTCTCAGTGGTTGGAGCCCAGTTGAGGAGTGGATGTGCTGGGTCTGAACCAAAACACAGGAGCCAGCATCTGTCTCGTCCCTGGGGAGCCTGGGATTAGCAAAATCCAGTAAATGCTGACGAAGTCTCCAGCTAGTATCCCTCCCTGTGGGACACAGAGCTTGTCTGCACCAAATGGTGAAAAGCATTCTCTCTCCACAGCTGGCAGTTTTTATAGTTCTGTGGTGAGGAAGGTGCTACGTGGCTAGTGTTTTTGTTTGTTTGTTGCTTGGCTTAATTTTCCTCTCAGAAGTTTCATTTGCTTAGCCCCAGCAAAAAGCATTTAGAAGTAGGGAGATGGATGCCAGTAGCTATAGATTTCATAACATTCTCAATTCCTGTCACGCTAACAGGAAAAATTAGGTAGGTAGACAATAATAGAGGATTTTTACACTGTTAGCATCAGTATTGTTTCATTTTATTTCTTTAGGACAAAATGCAAGCTAGTGTTAAACACATACATACACATACGCGTCCTCATTTTTGCTCCATCCAGAGATGTACGCAAGTTTTGTGATTTTTCTTCTTGTTGGGATGTAAACACCACCACCCTCCTCTAGAATTTTCCTTGAGGCAAGGCCAAATTATCTGAGTCGTGATCCCTATTCCTTCCCTCAGCAGGAAACCCAGACGTGATTGGGTAGATTTTTAAGAGTACCTAAGTCTTTTTAGAGAGATGTTATATTTTTAATCAAGTAAACGTTTTAATTACTAACATGCCATCCACCTCCGAACCTCCCACTAAACCTGCTCCTGAATTTCTCACGGCTTCCTGTGAACAGGGAGCAGCAACTTGCCCCTTTAGAATACTGATTATTAGGGCTGATAAAACCCTTGGTAGAAGCTCCCACGGGTGGATATGCTGTTTTATTTTTTACTGAACTACAATAGTTTCTGTGGTATTTCTGGGTTTTACAAAGCCAGATTTCAGGACAGGCCCACTCTGCCTCTTATTTGGAGGTCTGTAGGAAGATGGACCCCGACATGTCTGTCAGCTTGTCATACTGTGGGGGCTTGTGTGTTGCTGTGATGCTGGAAGCTATGCCACCAGTATTCAGATACCAGCAAGGTCACCCACGGTGGATAGGTTTCAGCTGAGCTTCCAGACTAAGACTAGGAGGAAGGACCCAGCAGTCTACTTCTGAAAAGCATTAGCCAGTGAAAACCTTATGAATAGCAGTGGAACATTGTCTGATATAGTGTTGGAAGATGAGCCCCCCAGGTTGGAAGGCACTCAAAAGATGACTGGGGAAGAGCTGACTCCTCAAAGTAGAATTGACCTTAATGACATGGATGGAGTAAAGATTTTGGGACCGTCATTTCCTGGAATGTACAAAGTACAAATCTAGGAAAATTGGAAATTGTCAAAAATGAAATGGAATGCATAAGCATCGATATCCTAGGCATCAGTGAGCTGAAATGGACTGGTATTGGCCATTCTGAATCGGACAATCATATATTCTACTATGCCGGGAATGACAACTTGAAGAGGAATGGTGTTGCATTCATCGTCAAAAAGAACATTTCAAGATCTATCCAGAAGTACAACACTGTCAGTGATAGGATAATATCCATACACCTACAAGGAAGACCAGTTAATACAACTATTATTCAAATTTACGTACCAACCGCTAAGGCCAAAGATGAAGAAATTGAAGATTTTTACCAACTTCTGCAGTCTGAAATTGATCGAACATGCAATCAGGATATATTGATAATTACTGGTGATTGGAATGTGAAAGTTGGAAACAAAGAAGAAGGGTCATTAGTTGGGAAATATGGCCTTGGTGATAGAAACAATGCTGGAGATCGAATGATAGAATTTTGCAAGACCAATGACTTCTTCATTGCAAATACCTTCCTTCACCAACATAAACGGTGCCTATACACATGGACCTCACCAGATGAAACACACAGAAATGGACCTCACCAGATGAAACACACAGAAATCAAAATAACTACATCTGTGGAAAGAGACAATGGAAAAGCTCAATATCATCAGTCAGAACAAGGCCAGGGGCCGACTGTGGAACAGACCATCAATTGCTCATACGCAAGTTCAAGCTGAAACTGAAGAAAATCAGAGCAAGTCCACAAGAGCCAAAATATGACCTTGAGTATATCCCACCTGAATTTAGAGACCATCTCAAGAATAGATTTGACGCATTGAACACTAGTGACTGAAGGCCAGATGAGTTGTGGAATGACATCAAGAACATCATACATGAAAAAAGCAAGAGGTCATTGAAAAGACAGGACAGAAAGAAAAGACCAAGATGGGTGTCAGAGGAGACTCTGAAACTTGCTCAAGAATGTTGAGCAGCTAAAGCAAAAGGAAGAAATGATGAAGTAAAAGAACTGAAGATTTCAAAGGGCAGCTCGAGAAGACAAAGTATTATAATGACATGTGCAAAGAGCTGCAGACAGAAAACCAAAAGGGAAGAACACGCTCGGCATTTCCCAAGCTGAAAGAACTGAAGAAAAAATTCAAGCCTCGAGTTGCAATAATGAAGAATTCTATGGGAAAAATATTAAGAGACTCAGAAAGCATCAAAAGAAGATGGAAGGAATACACAGAGTCATTATACCAAAAAGAACTAGTCGATATTCAACCATTTCAAGAGGTAGCATATGATCAGGAAGGGATGGTACTGAAGGAAGAAGTCCAAGCTGCTCTGAAGGCATTGGTGAAAAACAAGGCTCCAGGAATTGATGGAATATCAGTTGAGATGTTTAAACAAACAGATGCAGCGCTGGAAATGCTCACTTGTCTATGCCAAGAAATATGGAAGACAGCTACCTGGCAAACTGACTGGAAGAGATATATATTTATGCCTATTCCCAAGAAAGGTGATTCAGTTGAATGCGGAAATTATAGAACAATATCATTAATACCACACGCACGCAAAATTTTGCTGAAGATCATTCAAAAACGGCTGCAGTAGTATATTGACAGGGAACTGCCAGAAATTCAGGCCTGTTTCAGAAGAGGACGTGGAACCAGGGATACCATTGCTGATGTCAGACAGATCCTGGCTGAAAGCAGAGAATACCAGAAGGATGTTTACCTGTGTTTTATTGACTATGCAAAGGCATTCGACTGTGTGGATCATAACAAATTATGGATAACATTGTGAAGAACGGGAATTCCAGAACACTTAATTGTGCTCATGAGGAAGCTTTACATAGATCAAGAGGCAGTTGTTTGGACAGAACAAGGGAATACTGATTGGTTTAAAGTCAGGAAAGGCGTGTGTCAGGGTTGTATCCTTTCACCGTAACTATTCAATCTGTATGCTGAGCAAATAATCCGACAAGCTGGACTACATGAAGAAGAACAGGGCATCAGAATTGGAGGAAGACTCATTAACAACCTGCATTATGCAGATAACACAGCCTTGCTTGCTGAAAGTGAAGAGGACTTGAAGCACTTACTAATGAAGATCAAAGACCACAGCCTTCAGTATGAATTGCGGCTCAAAGTAAAGAAAACAAAAATCTTCACAACTGGACCAATGAGCAACATCATGGTAAATGGGGAAAAGATTGAAGTTGTCAAGGATTTCATTTTACTTGGATCCACAATCAACAGCCACAGAATTGGCAGTCAAGAAATCAAAGGACTCAACACATTGGGTAAATCTGCTGCAAAGGACCTCTTTAAAGTGTTGAAGAGCAAAGATGTCACCTTGAAGACTAAGGTGCGCCTGACCCAAGCCATGATATTTTCAATCACATATGCATGTGAAAGCTGGACAGTGAATAAGGAAGACCGAAGAACTGACGCCTTTGAATTGTGGTGTTGGCAAAGAATATTGAATATTCCATGGACTGCCAAAAGAACGAACAAATTTGTCTTGGAAGAAGTACAACCAGAATGCTCCTTAGAAGCAAGGATGGCGAGACCGCATCTTACATACTTTGGACATGTTGTCAGGAGGGATCAGTCCCTGGAGAAGGACATCATGCTTGGCAGAGTACAGGGTCAGCGGAAAAGGTGAAGACCCTCAATGAGGTGGACTGACCCAGTGGCTGCAACAATGAGCTCAAGCATAACAACGATTGTAAGGATGGCGCAGGACCGGGCAGTGTTTCATTCTGTTGTGCATAGGGTCGCTATGAGTCGGGACGACTCGATGGCACCAAACAACAACAACGAGGAAGATGGAATCAAGAAATAAAGGAAATCCTACCTTCCATCTTTCCTCCCCCTCCCTCTCTCACTCCCCTCTCCTTCCTTCTCTCTCCTTCCTTCCTTCCTCTCTCTCCTTTCTTCCTTTCTCTCTTTCCGTCTTTCCTCTCTCTCCTTCCTTTCTTCCTTTCTCTCTCTCCTTTCCTCTCTCTTCCTCTTCCCTCTCCTCCTCCATTTAACCTAAAGTTCAGGTGGCCACAGGGACCTTTCATAGATTTTACTAGCAAATGAAGCTGAACCCTAGAAATAACATACACCTATATATATTTTTTTATATATATTTTTTTAAGATAATGGGAAAATGTGGGCTGGGTGGGACACCATACTTGGATTCTCTGTTTTGCACAACAAACTGAAACCTTAAGTGTGCCATGTGACTTTCTGGACCTCAGTTTTCCCTTTTGTGAAATGGGCAGTTGGGTATTGGTGGTGGATGCAATCAATCCCACATGACTCTAGCGATAAGGCTCCTGAAATAAGTGAATGAAGTGGGTCAGGCAGGGCCTGTGCTAAACTGAGGAGCCCACGCCCTTCTCGTGGAAGCAGTCCTTACCTCCAGTGGGTTCAATGTGAAAATGCGGCGTAGGGACACCATGTCTTCCCTTGTTTTCAAGAGAAGCCTGAAACCCAGAAATCCAGATTTCCACCTGCAATCTCCTGATTTTCCTAGACGTTGGAAATGAATATTTCCAATGTCAGTGAACTAGCTATAGTGCCAGGGCTGAAAGGTTGCAGCCACTGGACAAAATTTTGTCCATGGCTATGACCTACAACTGCTCCTTAAAACAGGTATTCAAAGAAACCACACACATACACACACACACACACACACACAACGAAAACAACATTCTTTACCCTTAGATAAACCACCAATGATCAAACACCCAAGGATGTAACTGGACTCAGCTGCTAGAAAAAAAAAAAAATTTTTTTTTTTTGAACGCGTTAATTCACTGCTTTCGCTCTAGAATGCTGAAGAGGTCCCTTCATCCTGGGGCTCACAGAGAGTGATATGCACAGGAAATCAAATAAACTATTGCATGCTTCCTTATGCATTGTAACTACCAAATTATGTATAGTTTCCTACAGCTTCTGCCTGTTGGTAAATTAGACACAACTCTCTCCAACAATCACCTTGGCAAGAACATGGGAAGCTAATGCAGCCATGTCAATCTGACTGTGGAAGTTCAAAGAAATTAACACAGTTGGGGGGAGGGTATGGAAAAACATTCTCAGTATTTGAATTTTAGCTGAAGGTATATATTTCAGGCTTTTTATTTCCTTAGGATTTATTTTTAATTTTGTATGTTAGGAAATATATTGACAGTTTTTTTTTTTTTTTAAAGTATGGCTTAAATCCCTCGCAAGATGTCCCTTCAACATCTTGGACTGGGTTTATGAAAAATAATAAGCAAAGGAAAAATATTGACTATCTATAATCAATAAAGCAGATGAATGCAGGCTGCCTTGCTCATGAAGCCATTGAGGAGAGAGCGAAGGGCACAAACGTACATGATCCCGTTGTTTGAAGTCCTGTTCCTCTCAAGGCTGGTCTGAGACCTCCATGTTATCCAGAAACCCATCCAAATGCCCATTGTCATTTTTGCTGTACAGGCAAGGTAGCCAAAACACTTCTAAGCCACCATGGGAAAATTAATGACTTGCACATTCTTGAAGGTATTTTCCAAAAGCCTTAGATGCTCTGGAAAAGTCTGTGCTTTGAGGGTCAGTAACTTCTCCAACAATGGTTCCCAAATTTTGGCAAATCACAGAACAGTCAAATATCAAAGCAAATTTTCAGCAGCTAACAATTAACAACAATAACAAAAAAATTACTGAGAGGAATGAAAACAATATAAGAAAACAAAAAGCATACCAAAAAAAAAAAAAAAAAATTAAATCCAGAAACCAGATACCATCATCCTCAAAATTTCATTAAAAAATAACATTTTGTCATAAAAATAATAGAAAAAGCATATTGTCAACATAGAGAACAGTCTCCTGAATTGAATAAAATTAGCCTTAATTCAAAATTAACCACATTATCCTGATTTTTTTTTCCCCTTTCCAGCAGGTAGTCTCTGTAAAACTTTGCTAAAGTCCAGATTTTGGGGGGCACTGAACTACACCATCTAATAGTTAAGAATTGTGTGGACGCTTAACAGAGAACTTAGTACACTAACAGAATGTTGATTGTGAGCATTCCAGACTATTTTTCCAATAGATGAAATTTCTTTGCCTTTTAATCAGAAACCTTGTAGGAGACCCCAAAAGTCATATTTTTATTTCAATGGCCGTATGTACCTTGCCCTAAATGCTCTGCCCTTGGGTTATGTACGGAAATGAGGTAGGATTTCAATACGGATACTATCCAATAGGCAAATAAGCACTGGGAATCTGATTGTATCAGAAGGCCGTGCTAGCACCACCTCCGCGGAGGCTGTCACCCACTTAGTGGAAAAGGAGGGAGTGAACCTTACCTTTGGAATGCACGTTGTGGGCTCGGACAAGCGAGGGTAGGTGTAGGAGTTGTACGAGTGTCCTTGAGGATGGGTCTTAAATGCACTTGCTCCAAACGGCATCGTGGGCTCCTGGAGCCCTGAGCCTGACCTGGACCTCTGCCGCATGGCCGGCTGAGGGCTCGTCTGATGCAGGTAGGACGACTTTGGCCTCCTGTCGTAGTCATCCAGGCTGGGTCCCCACTCACTTTCGCTGTACGCCAGGCTTTCCTTCGAGCACCCGCTGGTCCCTGCAGTTCTAGAAGGAGTGAATTGGAACGGGTCTCGGTAGTCTAGCGGGGAGCTACTGGAGGCTCTGTGATAGTCCCACTTGAGGTCACTGTATTCACTTGGTTTGCTCAGGGAGTCCAAGTGTGTGTGATAATCGCCAGGAAATCTGGAAATATCGGATTTCAAAGGCTTCATGTCAGAATAGTAGGCCTCCCCGGCTTTCATTTTCACTACGTGCCCATTTTGCTTGGCCGCGTGGCTGCCTCTGTAATACGGGTCCAAGTCGTCTCCGTAGGGACTCTTTTCCCTGTACTTTTCGGTGGTGTAGTCAGTCGTTGTATCGGATTCACTGGAATATTGTGAGAAGGTGGTGAAGCCATTTTCTTCCGAATGGCGTGGGCCGTGGCTGGAGGCTCCCTGGTCTGGGGTGGGTGGGCTTTCCTTCCTGAGGGAGTTGGAGCGAGTCACCGAGATGTTGTCGAAATCCTCTAGCAGGCCGTTGATGGAGGTTTCCTTGCAGGGTTTGTTTCCTCGAACGATTGTCTGAGAACATTAAAGGGAACAACTTTTAAAGAGACCATTTCATGCTTTTAAATTGATGGGGGACTTCCACCCCCATCCTATCCAGTTAAAACCACAGAAGAAAATAAACCCCAAGGAATATTTCATAATAAAATTAAAAATTTTTTGAAATATATTTCAGTGGCAAAAGAAATAAAATATTAAACAATATCTCAAATTGCAAAATTTTCCTCACCTTTCTCAATAGAGATCGAATAAATGCCATAGAGCCATTTAGAAGACTAGCTATAATTGTCTTCTTTGCCAGTTTATGGGCAGTCCCCTCCCCCTGCCCTTTCACCTAAATAATTGTTAGGGGCCCTTTGGTTGGTTCAGACTCATAGTGACCCTATAGAACAGAGTATAACTGCCCCATAGGGTTTGGCTGGTGGATGACGTCTTGGTTAGCAGCTGAGCTCTTAACCATTACGTCTGTCACCAGGGCTCCATCAACAATATAACACTTTAACCTAAATATAAACCCTAACGGTCTAACAATGTGCCGAGGACTTTAATTTTAAAAGACTACAACTCTTTCTTTATAAACAGCATATTTATCATTCTTCTAGATTCATTATCTAGATTTCCAAAACCAGAAAATCAAGACATCTAAATATAACAATATAACCAGAAATTAGTGCATCTGTTTTCCTTTATGGAAGACACATAAACAATGGAGGTTATCAGATTTCATAGAAGAGGAAGTCACTCTCCGAAACTGTAAATAGGGAACAGAACAAAGATTACTTGTGTGATTTAATTTGTGATCAAATGTGATATTTTATTATGTATAATGCTTGCTATGGTCACACTTTGTGTCTCATCATTGCGGAATATTGGCTGGCTCAGTAATGACCTGGTTGTACCTGGATCTTGGTGACAAATTGCCAAGCCCAAATATTCCCTTTAATGAGCCTAAATAACTCCGGAATACCAGGAACAGAAAGGAATCACAAACCACTGCAGCTGACAATGACAAGGCTTGCAGGAAAATACGATGAGGACGGATAAGAGAAGAACAAAGAACAAAGTATAGGGACTTTGCATTTTCAGGATTTTACAAGAAAAATGAGCAAGTAGCAAGAGATTCAAAAAACATCACAGCTGGTATAATAATCGGTTTAAGCTGGAGGAAAAAGTCCAAGTTGTCCTGGAGCACAGTTTTGATAGATCAGTGCTTTTCAAACTCTCCGTGGAGAAAGAGGTTTTGTTATTGTTTTTCCCCGGAAATACTGCTGGGCTAATACTCTTGGCCTGTAACAATTTCTTTTAAATAAGCTTTTTCTTTTAGAATAGTTTTAGATTTAGAGAGAAATTGCAAAGACGAGTTCCCATATACCCCTCACCTGGTTTCCCCTATTGTTAACATCTTATATCACTCTGTTTGTTGCTGTTGTTGTTAGCTACTGTCTAGTTGGCCCTCTGACTCATGGCGACCCCATGCACAATGGAAAGAAATGCTGCCAGGTCCTGTATCCATCCCCATGATCAGTTGTGGACTAGACTGTTGTGATTTTCAGAAGTAGATTTCCAGGCCTTTCTTCCACATTACATTGGTAGCTTACTATTAATTAAACACCACAGTTTATTCAGATTTCACTAGTTTTTTTTTTTTTTTCTGTTCCTGGATCCCATCCAAGATACCACATTACATTTATTGTCCATGCCTCCTTAGCCTTGTCTGGTCTGTGACAGTTTCTCAAATTTCCTTGTTTTTGAGAACCTTTAATGTTTTGCCGTTTTGAGTATGTAGACTGTCCCTCAATTTGAGTTCATCTGATGTTTTTCTCATGGTTAGACTGGGGTTATTGGTTTTTGCGAGGAAGACCACAGAGGTGAAATGCCACTTTCATCACATCATAACAAGGGCACATGATTTACCACTGATGATGTTAACCTTGGTCACCTGACTGAGGGAGTGTTTTTCAAGCCTCCATTGGAAAGGCACCTCCCTACCCCTCCTTTCCATACTCTACACTTTGGGAGCAAACCACTAAGTGCAGCCCACATGGAAGGAGTGGAGAGTTAAGTTATGCCCTGCCTCCTTGATTGGGCATCTACATAAACTGTTTAGAATTCTTCTGCAGGGGAGATTTGTCTATTCTCCCCCATTTAATTATAAATGGGTGTTTATTTTATACTTTGAGTTATAACCTGAATTGTTTTGTTGTTAAAATTGTTCCAGCTTTGGCCATTGGGAGTTCTTTCAGGTTGGCTCTTCTGCCTCTTTGACGTGTCCTCATCCTTTTATTGTTTGAGCGCTTCCTTTCTTTTTGGCACTACAAGATGCTCCAGGCTTATCTTGAATACTTACTGCCCCAGTCCTAAACCAGCCATTTCTCCAAGGAGTCCTGGTTCCTTGTATTGGAGAATGGTATTAGAAACCAAGATCTGGGTGCTGGGTGTGCTTGTTGCTACTGGAGTGTCATTGCTTCCAGGCCCTTTCAGTGGACAGAGCAAGGATATATATATATATATTTACTAATTGTATATACCCATTGCCATAGAGTCAATTATATATAAAAAAATACATACATGTATATAAATATTTCTGTATCTATCCATGTATCTGTATTAAGTTAAACATGCGCTCATACGGATGTCTCTGAATCTGATCTAGTACCACATGGCTGATTCTACCCTCCTCCCTCTCCAACAGTGAGAAACGTGGCTCCTACCACCTGCTATTCATTCACTTATTTTTTCAATCCCAGTATACACATATAGTAGTTTCAAAATTGTTAATCCATAGTCCCTTGAGAAACAACCTTACTATAGTGCAGTGCTTACGTACAGTTTCTTTTGTCTTTAGTCTTACAATGTCCAGTCAAAACACTATTTTCAAAGTTATTTAGGTTAGCATCATTTTCCCTATCTCCTTCAATGAAGTTATGCCATACATTTTTATACAGTTAGATTCTTCAGTTTGCTTTCTATCCCGGGATCCCCTGGCCCCCTGGTTAATTTTTAAGATTGCACATGTCAAGGTTCACTCTTTCTGCTGGTAAAGCTCTACTAGTGTTGGCAGATGCACAGCATCACACGTTCACCATTACAGTGCCGTACAGCTCCGTAGTAGTTGCTCCACCCCAAAAAAATCCCCTGTGCTTCTCCAAGTCACACATTACTCTGTCCCCAAACCCTTGGCACCACTAATCTATTTTCTGTCCCTCCAGTTTTGAGTTTTCCAGAATATCACAGGAATAGAATCATACGGTGCAGAACCTTTTCACTCTGGCTTCTTTCACTTAGCAAAATGAACTTAAGGCTGATGCCAGTTGTTGAGTTAACTGAAAGCTCTTTCACTGTTATCACTGGACAGTATTCTATTGTTTGGATATATCACTGTTTACCTCTTCACCGTTAAAGGATATCTTGGTTGCTTCTAGATTTTGGCTATTATGAATAAAACTGTAAACATTCCTGTGCAGGGTCTTGTGTGGACATAGTTTTCAAATCATTCAGGTAAATACAAGGAGCGCAATTGTTGGGTCATATGTTTAACTTTATAAAAAACTGCCAAACTATCTTTGAAGTGTCTTGTTAATGAGACCAATGGTGGGTCTCATTGAGTATTACAGCAATGTCAAGTCTCATAAAAGTTTTCTAAATTATTATACTCAACTTCTATACTATTCTCTTTGTGGACTGATAATAAACAATTCTGTCCACAGACCCTGCACTGTTTAAATCATTTATTTCAATGGGGAGAATAGAACTGAATGGCTTATTAGAAGACACCTGAGTAAATTCAAAAGAGACTGCTAGCCAATACAATGCCTCACCCTCAAAAGCTACTTCCAACAGCTCCTTGGAGTTTTATCACCAATTTGTTATCAATGGCAGGGTCTACTCTATCTTTGCTTAAGATTGGCTCCTACCATGGTGTCTTAGTCATCTAGTGCTGCTGTAACAGAAATACCACTAGTGGATGGCTTTAACAAAGAGAAATTTATTTTCTAACAGTCCAGTAGGCTGGAAGAACAAATTCAGGGTGCTGGGTCCAGGGGAAGGCTTTCTCTCTCTGTCAGCTCTGGAGGAAGGTCCTTGTGATGCATCAGTCTTCCGCTGGTCTGTGAGCATCTCAGTGCAGGAACCTCAGGTCCAAAGGATGCGCTCTGCTTCCGGCGCTGCTTTCTTGGTGGTATGAGGTCCCTAATTCTCTGCTTGCTTTCCTTTCCTTTTATCTCTTGAGAGATAAAAGGTGGTGCAGGCCACACCCCAGGGAAGCTTCCATTACATTGGATCAGGGAAGTGACCTAAGCCAGAGTGTTACATCCCACCCTAATCCTTTTAACCACAGGCAGAGATTATGATTTATAACACATAGGAAAATCACAAAATGGAAGACAACTACACATGGCCTAACCAAGTTGGCACGTATTTTGGGGGGACACAATTCAATCCATTATACATGGCAAGCAGAATATCCATTCTCTCTGGCAAGACAGAACCCTTCTTTAGTACACTATCATTGTCTGGCTGTGGGTGACTATAGGAGTGAAGAGTTGAATGTGTATATTAAAGGCCAGGCCAGGACGAGCTGGAGTATGTATCAGACCAGGGTCTTTGGGTAGTCTGGGGTCAGCTAGTCATGGCCAAGGGCACATGTAGGAAAAACTGTGAAGTAGCCGGGGGATAGGCTGTTCACCCTGCAGAGGAGGCACGGGTAGGCAGCCAGTTACCATGGAAAGAGAATGGACGTTGTAATCAACCAGGTTGAATTGTTTCTGACATTTACAGGCTGGATCACCAACTTTTCTGGGTTTTAGTGTCCTCATCTGTACAGTGATGACTGAATATCAGTTTTAGGTACTGTCTTAGGGTTTTAGGTGCTAGATCTACAGGGTTGTTGTAAAGTGCCATCAGGTCAATTTTCAACTCATAGCTACCCCATGTGACAAAGAACTGTCCCATCGGAATTTCAAGGCTGTAATCTTTATGTGAGCAGATCTCCAGGTTTTTGTTCTGCAGAGCCGCTGAGTGGGTTTGAACCTCTAATTTTTCCATTAGCAGCTGAGCACTTAACTGTTGTGCCACCAGGGGCCCTGTTGTCATGGAGCTCATATTTTATTGAGATATTAATTGTAGATTGCCCTCAATAGTACCTGTCCCAATATGTTGCTGGACTAGGGTTCATTTCCTTTCTCTTCTTGGCCCTATGTCTATATATAGATAGACCCCATGTGTGTCAGAGTAGAACTGTGCTCCATAGGGTTTGGAATGGTTGATTTTTTATAAGTAGAACGCCAGGCCTTTCTTCTGAGGGGCCTCTGGGTGGACTAGAAACTCCAACCTTTTAGTTAGCAGCTAAATGTTTTAACGGTTTGTACTGCCCAGGGACTCCTTACATATAGGTAAAATTACATATAGGTAGCTAGCTATAAATATTTTTTAAACAATGAAACAATAACATAGCGAACGTCTGTCTGTTCTTAGAGAAAGTATTTTCTCTCATTAATTGTGCTATAAATGCTTTACATTTGGTAAATTGAAATACAAATGCTCATAAAAAAGTATTTCACAGATTCTTTGTCCCCTGAGTGTGCTCTCTGAGATTTGTGTGGGAAATTAGGCGAAGCTGTTTCAACATACAAATTCACCTATGGCCTCAGAACTGGGGAGTCTGCAGGTTCTGGGCACTGGCTATTACACATCCAAAGGCGTACATCCAGTTTACAGTAGAAATTATATCAATTGTATATTCCATTTGTTAATATGGAATAATAAATGTTAATATTACTGTTATGGACTGAATTATGTCCCCCCAAAAAATATGTGTGTCAATTTGGCTAGGCCATGATTTCCAGTATTCTGTAGTTGTCCTCCATTTTGTGATTGTAATTTTATGTTAAAGAGGATTAGGGTGGGATTGTAACGCCCTTACCAGGTCACATCCCTGATCGAATGTAAAGGGAGCTTCCCTGGGGTGTGGCCTGCACCACCTTTTATCTCTCAAGAGATAAAAGGAAAGGGAAGCTAGCAGAGAAGGGGGACCTCATACCACCAAAAAAGAAGCACCAGAAGCAGAGTGTGTCCTTTGGACCCAGGGTTCCTGCCAGGAGAAGCTCCTAGTCCGGGGGAAGATTGACAAGAAGGACCTTCCTCCAGAGCCGACAGAGAGAGAAAGCCTTCCCCCTGGAGCCGATGCCCTCACTGAATTTATACTTATTATTAGGCTGTGAGAAAATAAATTTCTCTTTGTTAAAGCCATCCACTTGTGGTGTTTCTGTTACAGCAGCACTAGGTGACTAAGACAGTTACCATAAGCAAAATGCTATTTAGAAGAAAAAAATAAGAATTATCCATTGACTAAGACATGGGATTTTTAAAACAATGTAATATTTATTGTCTTTGTTTTCAATCTTAGGTTTATATCATTACCAGTTATGAGATGCTGGACAAGTGACTCAACCTTTTTAAGTTCTAGTTTCTTCATACATAAAATGAGAGAATAAATCCTTACTGCATAAGGTGAATGAGATGATCTAATGAAAGGATATGTATAAAACAGCTGGCATGATTCCTGGCTTATAGTAAGTACTAATAAATGGTAGTTATTTAATGTTTTATGGGTAAAATTCACTTCTAAATTAGGTTGATAATAATTTTTTAAAAAAGGAAGTTGTAAACAATGGATAGTTAGAAATATAAATCTTAGGTTTATCTGCTGGGAAAAAAAAGACAATTGATGCTGTACACTTAAAAAATTACTCTTAGTAATTTTAGATACAAAACACAAATTTCTTTAAACAGCTGTACTTCAAATTAATTAGAATTGTTATATAAATTAAATATAGATACCTCATTAAATCTAAAGAACTGAGTTTTTTCAAATTACAGCACTCTTATTGATATCTTGCTAAGAAATATCATAAATAAGTCAGAAAATTAACAAAGATAGACCTTCAAGAAAGGAAAGACTAATAAAAAAACTGTAGAATATTGATAGTGGTTATCTCTAGGTGGGGAGATTAAGGGTGATTTTTATTTTAGACCAGTGTAGCTCAAACTTCAACGTGCGCACCTGGGGACCCTGTTAAAAGGCCGAGTCTGATCCAGCAGGTCTGGATTCTGGAAAGGTCTGAGGTCCTGTGTCTCTAACAAGCTCCCAGGTGATGATGACTGTGCTGCTCTGTGGATCTCACCATGTACTCAATGGGATTAGTGTGTTTCTCAAATTTTCTACAATCAAGGTTACTTTTGTAATAAAAAAAAGACTAGAATACATTTTTCAGTATACGAAGAGTCAGCATTATACTCACACACACAGAAACATGCATATACCTCTACTATACATACGTACGTATCTATATACATACATACAGAAACATATGTAATGTTCAATATATTACATATCTTGTTATGAACTGATGTCCCCCCAAAATATGTGTTGTAAATACTAACCTCTGTGCCTATGGAGGGAAAGCCCTGGTGGCATACTGCTTAAGAGCTATAGCTCCTAACCAAAAGGTCAGCAGTTCGAATCTACCAGGCGCTCCTTGGGAACCCTATGGGGCAGTTCCACTCTGTCTTGTAGGGTCACTATGAATCGGAATCGACTTGATGGCAATGGGTTTTTTAGTTTTTTTTTAAATGCCTGTGGTTATAATCCCATTTGAGAATGGGTTGTCTTTGTTATGTTAATGAGGCAGAATTAGTGTAGGGGACATCTTGAGTCAATCTCTTTTGAGATATAAAAGAGATTAAACAAAAGCTAGTAAGCAGAGATGGGAGAAGAGAGATGCCAAGCCACATGAAGGTCATCCAGAAGCAGAAGCTCAAAAGAGACGAGGACCTTCTTCCAGAGCTGACAGATAAAGACTTCCCTAAAGCTGGCACCCTGAATTTGGATTTTTAGCCTCCTTAACTGTGAGAAAATAAATTTCTGCTTGTTAAAGCTATCTACTTGTGGTATTTATGTTATAGCAGCAGTAGAAAGCTAAGACAATTACGTTAAATATGTATGCATATGGTGTTAAAATCATTTGGTGTTATAGTTGGCTGTTGGGAGCTACACTGTTTAATGTTTTCCCATTTCCTATGAAGTTGAAATATTTCTTAGGTTTAACCTATAGAAAGACAAGAACAAATTTAACGGATTCGGTCTTAAAAAATTTCATTATTTTGATATACCCACTTCGCATCACGATCTTACTATAAACCTATAAGCTTTAGTTATTTCTAAGTACACCTCCAGTACCATGAAAGTGATGATGATGAAGGTGGCACAGGATCAGGCCACGTTTTGTTCAGTTATATATAAGATCACCGTGAATTGCAGCGGACTCGACGGCCACTAACAACAACAACCATGAAAGCGAAGCTATGGCTGCAGACGTGGTGGCCGCATTCATAGGAAGGAATTTTAATCTACTGTTAAGAAACAAAAAAACCCACATCTCAATGAAATTACAACTCAACCTAAACATGGTCTTTTTCTTGGAACTCATTTTTAGCATTTGACATTGTTTGTCGATGGTGTAAATGTGTCACTTTTAAAGGAAGCAACACTTTTTCTCTTTCAATAAAAGCTATAGGTTCAGTATTAATGAGCAGGGACTCACAATGTAAATCTTTATTAAAAATAAGCTGTTGACCTATTCTAAAAAAAAAAAGAAAGAAAGAAAACAAAGGGAAAGAAGGTATGAGAGCCTTATTTCATCAGGAATCGAGGGAATATCAGCAATTTGTTTCCCTGACACTGGTTTCGCTTCATGGAATAAGCGGTACAGCAATAACCGTGAAATTTCAACATGCAGAATTTTACAACTTGGTTGAGCCAGGCTTCGAGACAGAGGAACCCCTATTTATTTCTGTCAGTATCGATGTTTATGAAAGCAGAAGATTGTGCAGTTTTATAGAGATCAATAATACAATGACTTCAGGAGTATCGGTGGACTTTATGCTACAGAACAGCCAGCCATTAAAAAGCAATGCAACCCAGTCTATTTGGATTGGAAGCTGTGCCTCTCATTGTCTTTCCACGGTGCCCTGGACCATCTCAGCGTCTGCTCTGGCTCCCAGTGACAGCGGCCATATTTCATGGCGTCCCTCCAGTGGGCTGCGGGCCGCTGATAAGCTATAATGGATCTGTCTGTAAGAGCAGCTGTCTCCCCTTGTTCTCGAGAAGAGATGAAAAAAGAGCTCTGCGCCCACATACTGTATTAACCTTGACGATAATGAAGTGTGTAATTAACAGCTTTGCCCTAATAAGACCTCACATTTCTTGTTAAAAACAGCCTCCTTTATGCTCCTTAAGAATTACTTCGTTTTGTCTTTCTGGGTAAACACTTCTGAGGAGGCCCAAAAGCTAAATATTCTTGTGACTCAAGTATAAACCAAAGACTCACCCACTCACTCTCCTTTTAAACAGTCTATCTAGATTCTTACTCTGTTTGCAGGGAACCAGTTTCCTTTTTTAAAATTGTAGTAAAAATATATATTCCAAAACATTTGCCATGTCAACATTTTGGCCTGCACAATTCAGTGACGTTAATTACATTCATCATGTTGTACAACCATCGCGTTCTTTGGTTTGTGGGAATCCAATTATCCCAGCACCACTTATTGAAGAGACTGTTCTTTCCCCATTGGATGGACTTAGCACTCATTGAAAATCAGTTGACCATAGGTGTACGGGTTTATTTCTGAACTCTCAATTCTACATCATTGGTCTACATGTCTATCACTGTACCAGTAGCAGATGGTTTTGATTACTGTAGCTTTATGTTTTGAGATCAGGAAGTGAGAGTCCTACTTTGTTCTTTTTCAAGTCTGCCTTGGTTATTTGGGGCCCCTTACAGTTCCATACAAATGTAAGGATTGGATTTTCTATTTTTGCAAAGAAGACGTGTAGCATCACAATAGTGCTCTGAGGTAGATGACATTATAACATCCTTTTCACAAAGGAGAAAAAAGAGGCTCAGAGAGGTCAAGTAACTTGTCCACTGTCACTCAGCTGGTAGGTGGGAGTGTTTGAAAGCAGTACCTGCTCTTACTGATTACAAACACTGCCTCTTGATATACTATGAAAAACACAGCAAATCCTGTCAACATCCTCAACGTTAACCTCTGAGGAGAATGGAAAAGGCACTAAAAGCAAGCAAGAACAAGCTCTATCTATTTGTGATGTCATGAAAGTAATGTACATATACACCTTAGTCAGGGATTATCAAATATTTTCAGAAACAAAACTTTTTAAGAAAGGGTGTTTAGAACTCAGAATTATGGGACTTGGGGAAAAGCAAGTTGACTGTTCTTTGAAATAATTAGCCTTCACAGCAATTTCAAAATTCTGTCACCATAATAAAAGAAACATCTTGTTACATCATATTTCCTCAAGATTCTGACATTTAAAAATGCAGCAACTAAAAAAGTGCTTGTCTATGCATCAATGGACACCCCCTGAAAAACAAGCCAAATGATTAAATGATGCTTGAAATATTGCTAATCTGCAATGCTAAATGTCAAAATTATTTGCTTTCTCTTTATATAAAGAAGCACAAGGCACATTTATTTTATATTTGGTCAGCTAAATTTGAGTGTCCAAAACTTAAATTGCTGTTGTTTTTTTCAACTTGACATTTCAAACAATCTTTGTAAATGTGAATATTATCTCTTCAAGGCATAATAAAGGTGAAGAAATTTGTTAATCTGGATATAAAACTGCTGTGTGGTTAAGTAACATTTTAAAGTATAAAGTTGGTTCTGAAGTTATGTACATATTTCAGAAATTGATTGGCCTTAGACCCCAAGGAAAAAGTATGCCCCTGTGGGAAAAAATGGAGCCCTGGTGGTCTAGTGGTTAAGACCTTGGCTGTTAACCAAAAGGTCGGTGGTTCGAATCCACCAGTCACCCTTGGAAATCCTATGGGGAAGTTCTACTCTGTCCTACAAGGTTGCTAAGAGTCGAAATTAACTCTATGGCAACAGGTTTGGTGGGAAAAATGAGCGGAGAAAAGCCGGGCTCCAAATCTCGCAAATGTTTTGGAAATATGAAACTTCATAGCCCACTAGAGATTACCAAACATCCCTACTTATTAGTTATACACTTGTCTTTGGTGATTTAAGTCAGAATAGTGGTTACCTCTGTGGTAACCTCTGTGCCACTGACTGAGAAGGTGAACAAGGGAACTTTCTGGGCAATGAAAATTTATATTTTGATCTGGGTTACACCCACACAAATGAATACATATATAAAATTTGGCAAACTGTATGTTTATGATTTATGTCTTCTATTGATTTGTGTGCTCTTATGGCTTTCTTAGGAGTCCCTCGGTAGTGAAAATGGTTAATGTGCTTGGATGCTAACTGAAAGGTTGGAGGTTTGAGCCCACCCAGAGGTGCCTCAGAAAAAAGGCCCGGTGATCTACTTCCAAAAAATCAGCCATTGAAAACCCTATAGAGCACAATTCTACCCTGATACACACGGGGTCACCATGAGTTGGACTCAACTTGATGGCAACTGGTTTTATTCTTTTGTTAAAAAACAGAGTGGCACCAAAGTAAGTGGCCTTTTCCAGCAAGTTTGCAGAACCCTGAGGGCAGCTTCTGAAAAGGCGGCACATTGGAGACATCCCAGGATGGGTGTTTGCCAGGCAGTTGTCATGGAAGAACGATGGTATTGTGGGGTGTGGCCATGGAGTGGGCAGCTGAGCCAGAGAGGAGGCAACGTCCATTGCTTAAACCTAATCAAACATATGGACTACACCTTGACTACTCTAGTAACTGTCAGCAATGAAATTATTAAAAGAAATTATTAAAAGACTCTATTGAGAGTTAGCAGACTCCTCTCATTCTCAGTCTCATTACCATTTCACCAGTAGAGCCTCCTGCCTCTAGCAGCCATGAGAAACCTGAGAATCTGTGCATATTTCCTTCCAGCACGGCAGAAGTGCCAACTCTTCATGTTACTTTCCTTTACATAAACCATCCAGAAGAAAATCATGTGGTTTTTCTTTTCTTTTGATAAATGAGACTAATTTTTCCTGAGGCTATATATGACCTAAGGGTGGTTTGCACTGAAAAGATTTTGTCTCTTTAAAACCCAATGAAAGATTTGAGAAAGCACTTGGAGGGTTTCTAATGGCCCTCAGGAAAGGCTGAGGCAGTACGTACTGCTTCTTCCGGCAGCTTGTACCGCATGGCTCTCAACCAAGGCTGTGCCCTGGAGTCACCTGGCGAACTTAGGAAAATTCTTGAAGCCAAGGCCTCTCCCCAGAAGAATTACATCTCAGGGGATGGTTCTAGTACTTTTAAAAACTCCCTTGGCGTTCCAATGTGCAGCCAAGTTTGAGAAACACATTGCTCTTAGAACTTCTCCCCCTGCTACACAGTGTGTGGTCCTCAGACCCGCAGCAGTAGCAGCAGTAGCATCCCCGGGCAGTTTGTTACAAATGCAGACTCTGAGCCCCCATCCACATCTGCTGAACCGAATTTGCATTTTAACAAGATCTCCATATACACATTAAAGTTAGACCAGCACTGATAAACCATTTGCCTTCAATTTACTTCTGAGGTTCACTTTTCACAACCCGACTATATCAGTTCAATGTAGATTTCGTGATCAGTTAGTTACCTCTGTGGTATCTCTTTATCTACCTAACTACTTACCTATCCATGGACCTATCCATTGACCTATATCCATCTATCCATCTACCTATCCATCTGTCTCTCTATCCATCTATCCATCCATCCACCCACCCGCTCATCCATCCGTCCGTCCGTCCATCTGTCCGTCCATCCATCCATCCGTCCACCCATCTGTCCACCTACCTACATACCTTCGATAAAAACATTCCTTAGTTGGTCCCTAAATTCTAGATCGGTAGGGTGATTTCTCTGTTTTATTAAAAAAACAAACAAACAAAAACAAAACAAAACGGAGATCTAGAACTGAAAGGGAAAAATGACTGATTCCCAACACAAAGGGCAGCTGTGGGTATTTCATTGCTGGAGCTTGTTCCGTAATTTTATGCTGGAATGTATTTGTCCTATTATATTCTAACATCCCTAAAAATAAGTTTAAGGCTGAGATGCAGAAGTCTGAAAAGAGTTTGCCAGAAAACCTCATCCACTCACTCAAGGGTATTAGCCGGAAGAGAAAGAGCCCTTTGCACCAGCGTAAAAAGACAGTCTCCTTCTCTCTAAGTGGGAGAAATAGCTACCTGGCCAAATTTGAAGAGAAGGTGATTCTATAACTTCTCTCTCCTAATACATGTCTTAGGAAAAGACAGCCCAGAAGAGATGAAAACAGTATTATCTTTCCTTTCTCCAGAATCATACTCCATCAACGGTGTTTTCCTGTGATGACCACTGATGTCATAGACAGATGCTTTAAGAAACAGGTCAAGTCCAGTCTTCTATTTCCTCTAGGAATGGTCTTTAACTCCTGGATCAGTATATTAACCAGTGTCTTCATATAAAAACCTCAGGAAACATTTATTCACAGGTTAGAGTTAGAAAGCTGTGCTTTCCTGGAGGAAAGATTGTTTCCGCCACTCCTCTCTTCAATTGATGAAAACTTTGTCACTGTTTCAGCTGGACTGCCAGCTGGTTGATAAAACCAGATGTATAGCTTAACTATGGATTATGTTCACATGTGAGGTCTTCATGTTTGTGCTCTTTTCCAGTCTCTTTGTCCATGATTTACATTATTTCTTGGCCCTCACTTTTTAACTGTATTTATAATTTACCACACTTTTAGTATGTCTCATTTCATCACACATTAATGCCAGTCCTTTTTGGGAACAAAGTAGGTTTTAAAAACTTCCCCTCAATTACCAGTTCCAGTGTTTAAACTTCTTCCCTTTAAAAATAGATTTAAATAACCCTCAGCAATTTATAAATCCCTTCTTTCTATGTCTGGCCCATAACACTGGAGTAAGTCCATCAATTAGGATCCTTAGAAGGCTGCATTTACTTATTTAGAAATTACTAGCCCTCAGCGTGGAGAAACCCATTGCTGTCGATTCCGATGCATAGTGATCCTGTAGGACAAAGTAGAACTCTCCCATAGGGCTTCCAAAGCCATATATCTTTACGGAAGCCAACTGCCACATCTTTCTCCCGTGGAGCTACTGGTAGGTTCAAACCATCGACCTTTTTTTTTTTTTTTGGTAAGCAGCCAAGTGCTTAACCATTGTGCCACCAGGGCTCCTTATATTGCACGGAGGGAAACCTAATAAAGAGCTGCCAACATCTTCAGGGCATTAGAGATCAATGACAGAGAAGTTGTGCCTCCTAAGGCAGTATATTACAGTGACTTGGGAGGCTTTTGAAAAGCCCTGTGCCCAGACTGCACCCAAAAGCAAATAAATAAGGACCTCTGGGGTGGAGCCCAGGCATCAGTATTTTTAGACCTTGCCCAGGTAGTTGCAATGTGCAGCCAAGGTTGAGAGACAGAGTACTCAAGCAGTACATCTCACACTGCAGTGTGCACGCACATCCCCTGGGCTTCTTGTGACCATGCAGACTCTGATTCATCAGATGTGGCATGGAGCACAAGGGTCTGCATTTCTAACCAGCTCCCAGGTGAGGCTGTTGCTGTTGGACTGTGGACCACACTGTGAGCTGCAAGGTCCCAAAGATCAGATCAAGTTCCTTTAATGGCTGAGCTGTGGTAAGCTTAGGAAATGAGATCACAACCATGTCTAAGAGAGAGCCCTGGATTGTGAGTTCAGCCATCTGGGTTCTAGTCTGAGCTCTGTCGGTGGCAGCTGTGAAGCCTTTGTGAGTTGCTTTACCTCACTGGGTCTACAGTTCCCTGTCTGTACTGAGGGTGTTTGCCTGATTTCCTCCCAGACCCAAAATTTCTGTTGTTCTGAAGGCTCTCTTGATGTCTCAGCAGCTCCATGAATTATGTCGCTACCCAAACCCAAACCAAACCCACTGCTGTAGACTCATAGTGACCCTATAGGACAGAGTAGAACTGCCCCCATAGAGTTTCCAAGGAGTGCCTGGTGGATTCAAACTGCCAACCTCTTGGTTACCAGCTGTAGCACTTAACCACTATGCCACCAGGGTTTCCCATATAGTTACAGCTCCTGCAAAATACTAAGTCTGCGAAGTATCTGGCTTGCTAGACAATCTGACAGGTGCTTTACACCTTGCAGGGCAAATTATGTGCACGAACGGAAGTTTGTGGTCACTTCCCTGTACTTGTAAATTCCTAGAACAAGGCCCTCCATGTAAACAACTCCAAGGTTAGGCACGTGAGCGCATCCTGCCACAAACCATTTGGTGTCCTGATACATTCTCCCTTAACAGTGTCAAACTAGATTAATGGCAGAAATGGCCCCACTTCTCCTCTCCCGTGTGTATCCATGCTCTTTGGCAGCTCCTATGAGTGAGAGATGGAGTCTGTTTCTCCTCCTCTTGATGCTGGGCTTGGTCACATGACTGACTCTGGCCAATACGATGCAGCAGAAGTGACACTATGACTATTCAAGCCTAAGCCTCAAGAGGCTGTGCCATTCCACTCACTCTCTCTGAACTCTGCCCAGTTGCCATGTGGATGGGGCTAGTCTGGTAAATGACGAGAGACTGTGGAGCAGAGACCAACCATTCCGGGTGGCCCATCCAAGACCAGCCAGCCCCCAGCAACCCAGCACTGACCATAGACACATGAGTGAGCCCAGACAAGACTACAACTGCCAGCCAAGTGCACCCCAAATCGCTGACTTGGAGAAGCATGAGCAATAATAAAGGCTTATTGTTTCAAGAGCTTTAACTTCAGGGTGTTTTGTTACACAGCATTGTTTGCACTCATAGGCGACCTATCCGTTATTGATATTAGTCCATGCCACTGACTCTACATCTACTGATTTCTCTACTGGCCGGGAAGCTCCCAGCAAGGGATAAACCACTTTTATTTGCAAAATAGGCTGTCAAGGAAACTGACTCTTTCTTGCCCTCAAGTCCCCATGAAGGGTCTTCCACTGGAAAAATGCTTTTGGTCTCTCTTTCTTCCCTTACTCCCCTCTCTGCATGTGGCAGCAACAGGTCTTAGCTGACTGGGAAGAAGGTCAGGCACAAGAATAGCTCAAGGGCCCTTTTCCTCCTTTTCCTGGACAGTCTTCCTGTCTGCAGGACCTGTGCTGTACTTTGATGTGGCGAGGACAGGAGCCCCACTCTGACCCAGCACTGGCACTGATGAGTTTGGATGGAAGTGATTCCTCCTATGCTAGGCTGAGGTGCTCTCAGCTCTGCAGAGCTCTCTTGCATTTCACCTGGAGGGTAGGAGTGCAGGTGTGTACTGCGTAAAGGCTCATTAGTAAACGGGGCTTCATAGTAAGAAAGCTGATATCTGGATCTCCACCTATCTTTCCTGCAGTCTAAATACATGAGACAGCCTGAAGAGATAGTCACATTTTTCTGAACCTCATGCTCAAGTAACATACTTTAAACCAGTTCTGGAAGTGAGAAGCCAAGCAAGAGAGTTCCAGAATGGGGGGAGGAAAGGAGAGAGGTGCTACAAGTTGGATGGAGAAGAAGAGGGAACAGGAGAGAAAAAGGGTCCAAAATGGGAAGGGTGGGCTCTGTTACAATAAACTTAGTCTATTAATCACTTGGAAAACCTGGTGAAGTAATGATTAAGAGCTACGGCTACTAACCAAAAGGTCAGCAGTTCGAATCCACCAGGTGCTCCTTGGAAACTATATGGGGCAGTTCTACTCTATCCTATAGGGTTGCTATGAGTTGGAATGGACTCAATGGCAACGGGTTTGGTTTTTTTAATTAATCACTTACTGTGTACTAACCTCTATCTCTTGTTTTTAATCATCCCAAGAGCCCTGTTGTTGCTGTTGTTAATTGCCATAGAGTCCATTCCAACTCATGGAGACGCCATGTGTGCAGAGCAGAACTGTGCTCCATAGGGTTTTCAAGGCTGTGAACTCTTGGAAACAGATCACCAGGCCTGTCTTCTGAGGTACCTTTGGGTAGGTTCAAACCACTAACCTTTCAGATAGTAATCAAGTGCTAAATTGTTTACAGCACCCAGGGACTCTGCCAAGAGCCCCAGGAGGCAGGTATCATTATGACCCGTTTTAAAAATGAGAAAAGTTAAATTGATTGCCCAAGGTCCCACGGCTCGTTAGTGGTTGTGGAGGGCTGAAATATTGTTTCAGCTCTTCACCTCCCTCCCGGTAATGATTATATATCCAACCCTTTGCACGTGGCTTTTTAGTGCCCAGCAGTAGAGTATGCGGAGTATATATATTCCCGCACCATTGACTTTGAGCTTGGCCATGTGACTTGCTTTGGCCATTGGAATGTTGGTGAACTAACACAAACAAAGGGCTTTTATTGTGATTGCGTGTTTTGGCTTGGCTGCTTGAGCTTCTTCCATCTTTGTGAAAAAGAACCTGAACTGGGTAGGTGTTTGTCCAAGAAGAATGCCAAGAGGCACATGGAGTAAACCTGAACCTGAACTAAAACCTGCAGCCAGCCCCAGCTGACCTGAAGCTTAAAGCAGAGCGACCCCAGCCAAGCTGCAGACTCATGAGCAAGAAAAATAAATGTCTATCATTATAAATCATTACATTTTTCAAAGCTGTTTGTTACCCAGCATTTTTGCTGCCACAGTTGACTAATACAGTGGGGCAGCCAGGATCGAATTCTAGGACTCTGGGGCGTCAGAAACCTCACTCTTACTTTCCCCAATATACAACCTAGGGAACGTCACTCCCATGGCTAGCAGTCATTGCACTCGGGGAGCCCAACCCCCCAGTGTCAGGATATGCCTGGCACAACTTAGATGCTCACCTGACATGAACTAGTCACCTTTATGGATGGGGACTCAGACAGATTTGTCAGACAATTCCTGGGAATCTAATGGTTCTTTGCTCAGTCCATTCTATTCTTATCGTTTTGCTCTGCTGGACTTTTCCATGCTGAATTGGTGGCTACTAAGGGGCTTGGTTTACATGCAACCCTGAATAGAGCTGAAATTCTAAGCTGCTGCAGATCAGTCGACCCTGACCACAGCATCTGCACAACATGCAGACAGGAAAGTTGCAAGGACCCTGTCCATCAGCCAGTCTGGTTTCTTCTAGGCAGTGATTTGAACTTAATCCAAGAAGGTCCCCACCTTGTCTGAATGTACGTGTAATGGATCTTTACCAGGTAAAAATATCCATATTCTCAATCTGGTCTTTAGCCACAAAATAATAAAACAGAAAAAGTAAGCAAGCAAAACAAAACAAAGCAAAATCCCAAAATAGCACGTTATTATCACTCATGCATTTTAGTTCCTATTTCTCTAAGTCACAGATGGTTGGGACGGAGGTGATTTTGATGGGGAAGCAGATTTGCTTTATTTTGCCCCATTGGCACAGAAGCTGGGAGGGACCACTTTCAATATAGATGCAAAGCAAACTGGGAAGTGTAGTGGCCTAGAGGGGAGATCCTTCTGCAGTAAAAAAGAAATGGCCAGCTCTCCCATCAGCTACCAGCCCAATGTTCCTTTGGCTTTCTCGATAGGCTGGAACCTCAGGGAGCTGTGTGGCCAATTTGGCCTCGCCTGACAGGTGCCTCCAAGTGAGTAGCAGCCAGTCTTACCTGCTGAGAAGGCAGCAGTCATCCATCTTGCTGTCTATCAACTCCATCTCCTCTGTTTCCTTCCCCCTGCTCCTGCAAATCCCTTCTTTTTCTCCCTTCTCGTGCTCTGGAGGCTTCAGTTCTGCCATGATTTAACCAGAAAATTTGCCTCTCCAGGAACCTGCAGGTTTCTCCTTCTCCCTGACTGATGTCCAACTCACTCACAGCTTCTTCCCCAGAGGAAAATTCAAGACTGTCTTTCCACATTGTTTTCTTGAGCAACTAATGTCCTCCTACAACCTCATCAGCCAAGACTGTCTAGATCCAAGTTCCATTGTGCCTCCCTGCCTCCAGACAGCCTCTGGAGTCAGGCTGTTTTTCTAGGTTTACTGACGACATCAGGGTGCTTATTATGCAGTACACACTGTTTTAAGTGCATGTGTGTTCTCTCTCTCTCTCTCTCTTTGTATTTAATCTTCATAACAACTCCAATAACTATTATTATCCCCACTTTATAGGTATAGAAACTAAGGCTTCTGGCTACAGAATCCATGTATTAACCAGTTATTAACACTTCAAAAATTCTTTTATCTACCAGGAGTTATGTTAAGGGCTTTGCATATATTTTAAAACTTAATCTTTACATATAATCAAATTTAAACACCCATGTAAGATTGGAAGAATTTTTATCACCATATGACAGGAGTCCCAGGTGAGGAAACTGAGGCACAGAGGAGGTTAAGTGGCTTAGTCAAAGGCACATAGCTGGTTTCAATGGAGGAATCAGGAATTCAAAGCTCTTGCTCTTGAGTGCTTACAACCCCCTGGTCCAGACCGTTGCCATCAAACCTGTGACCTTCTGTGGGATCCTTCTGCTGTGTGAATCCCTCAGGCTTGATCTCACCCACCCCTTTGCCGCCCACACATCAAAACATCACCTCTTTTCCTCCCTCCTTAGAGACCTGGGGAGAAGGGAAAGCGATGCCTGGTTTTGCTGACACTGTTTTCCTCCTTTTAATGGACCACTGAATGCTGAAGGCCAGGTATTACGTGCCGGGGGAAACTCAGAGCTTGTACAACTAGCTGTTGAGGCAATATCTGGAATTTGACCCCATTCTGAAGTACCAGATAGCCCAGTACAGGGAACTGCAGAGAGAACAGTTGTCCTTATTCAGGTTCTCCCGAAAGCAGACCCCAAGGAAGGACATTGGTGCAGGTTCTTTATTTGGGAGGAGATCCCAGGAAGCCACATGAGAGAGTGGGAAAAAAGCAACAGAGAGAAATCCAAAATGGTGCATTAATGGTCTAGTTGATGCTGTGGGCAACTGGGGCTTAGTGTTGGGGACCCTCTAAAGAGCTATATAGAATGCATGCCACAATTATCCCACCAAAGGACAGTAAAGCTGGGGTATTTACCCACCAACTTCTTCCCTCATTGGTTGAGCATTACATCTGAGGCACTAAATACCCAGCACTTCTGGGCTGAGCTGCACAGGGAAGGAGCAAACTCCTTTGGTGCCAGGGAAAGTCCTTGGGGCACAGAAGCAGATGGGCAGCTGTCAGTGTGCACAAAATTGGTCCACTGAAGCTGCAGGTGAACTCAGGTGAATTCAGGGATCTGAATTAGGGCATCCACATGACCACTAAAATGGGCTTTGCACATGTAGGTTTAAATATTGGCTCTTCTACTTGTTAACTGTGAGGCCTTATGCAAATTGCAGAAGCCTCTCTCTAAGTATTAACTTCTTTGTCTGAAAAATAGACATAATGATATACTGCTAGACTGATAAGAGGAAGGATCAGGTAAGGCAGGATATGAATCAGCGCCTGGTACAGTTCCAGGTATGTCAAGCGCTTTGCTGTCGAGTTGATTCCGACTCATAGCAACACTATAGGACAGAGTAGGACTGCCCCATAGGGTTTCCAAGGAGTGATTGGTAGATTTCAACTGCTGACCTTTTGGTTAATAGCCATAGCACTTAACCACTGTGTCACCAGAGCTGCTCCAGGTATGTAGTGGGCAACTATTGCTGCTTGCCCCATTGGGTTAAAAGTGAAGAAGATATGGATGGTTAAAGGTCTTTCCCTAAAGTGCCGGATGCTTGGTAAGTGTTGAATGAAGGAATAAAAAAGCCCAAATCTGGATGGTGGCCTGGGTGAGACAATAACTACAACTGCAAGGCTGGATCTTTTAGAGCTGACAAAAAGGGAATGAATCTTTGGCATACTGTTTGGCATCTACTACAGCTGAAGCTACTTATCCCTTTGCCCTGGTAACTCCATTTCTGGATATATACCCCAAAGAGATGATGGGAAAGCTCAATATCTTCAGTCAGAACAAGGCCAGGGGCTAAATATGGAACAGACCATCAATTGCTCATATGCAAGTTCAAGTTGAAACTGAAGAAAATTAGAACAAGTTCATGAGAGCCAAAGTACAGCCTTGAGTATATCCTACCTGGATTTAGAGACCGTCTCAAGAACAGATTTGACACGTTGAACCCTAATGACCAAAGACCAGAAGAGTTGTGGAATGACATCAAGGACATCATACACCAAGAAAGCAAGAGGTTATAAAAAAGACAGGAAAGAAAGAAAAGACCAAAATGGATGTCAGAAGACTCTGAAAATTGCTCCTGAATGTAGAGTAGCTAAACCAAAAGGAAGAAATGATGAAGTAAAAAAGCCAACAGAAGATTTCAAAGGGCGGCTTGAGAAGATAAAGTATTATAATCACGTGTGCAAAGACCTGGAGTTAGAAAACTAAGAAGGAAGAACATGCTCAGCACTTCTCAAGCGAAAGAACTGAACAAAAACTCAAGCCTTGAGTGGCAATATTGAAGGATTCTATGGGCTGAAAAATACTGAAAAATGCAGGAAGCATCAAAAGAAGATGGAAGGAATACACAGTCACTGTACCAAAAAGAACTGGCTGACGTTCAGTCCTTGCAGAAGGTAGCATATGCTCAATAACCGATGGTACTGAAGGAAGAAGTCCAAGCTGCACTGAAAACACTGGCGAAAAACAAGGCTCCAGGAACTGATGGATTATCAGCTGAGATGTTTCAACAGATGGATGCAGTGCTGGAGATGCTCACTCGTCTAAGCCAAGAAATCTGGAAGGCAGCTACCTGGCCAACTGACTGGAAGAGATCCATATTTGTGCCTATTCCAAAGAAAGATGACCAAACAGAATATGGATATTATCAAACAATATTGATAATATCACATGCAAGTAAAATTTTGCTGAAGATCATTCCAAAACGGTTGCAGCAGTACGTCAACAGGGAATTGCCAGAAATTTAAGCTGGTTTCAGAAGAGGACGTGGAATGAAGAATATCATTGCCAATGTTAGATGGAATCTGGCTGAAAGCAGAGAATACCAGAAAGATGTCTACCTGTGTTTCATTGACTATGCAAAGGCAGTTGACTGCGTGGATCATAACAAATTATGGGTGACATTGCGATGAATGGTAATTCCAGAACACTTAATTTTGCTTAGAAGGAACCTGTACATAGGCCAAGAGGCAGTCCTTCGGACAGAACAAGGGGACTCTGTGTGGTTTAAAGTTAGGAAAGGCATACGTCAGGGTTGTATCCTTTCACCATACTTATTCAATCTGTATGCTGAGCAAAATATCCGAGAAACTGGACTATACGTAGAAGAATGGGGTATCAGGATTGGAGGAAGACTCATTAACAACCTGAGATATACAGATGACACAACCTTGCTTGCTGAAAGTGAAGAGGACTTGAAGTACTTGCTGATGAAAATCAAAGACTATAACCTTCAATATGGATTACACCTCAATATAAAGAAAATAAAAACCTTCACAACTGGACCAGTAAGCAACATCATGATAAACAGAGAGAAGATTGAAGTTGTCAAGCATTTTATTTTACTTGGATCCACAATCAGTGCCCATGGAAGCAATGGTCAAGAAATCAAATGATGTATTGCATTGGGAAAATGTGCTGCAAAAGACCTCTTTAAAGTATTAAAAAGCGAAGATGTCACCTTGAAGACTAAGGTGTGCCTAACCCAAGCTGTGGTGTTTTTGATCACCTCATATGTATGCGAAAGCTGGACAGTGAATAAGGAAGACTTAAGAAGAATTGATGCCTTGAATTATGGTGTTGGCAAAGAATATGGAATATACCATGGACTGCAAAGAGCAAACAAATCTTGGAAGAAGTACAGCCAGAATGCTCTTTAGAGGCAATGATGACAAGACTTTGTCACACATACTTTGGACATGTTATCAGGAGAAACCAGTCCCTGAAGAAGGGCATCATGCTTGGTAAGGTACAGGGTCATCGAAAGAGAGGAAAACCCTTAATGAGATGGATTGACACAGTGGGTGCAACAGTGGGTTCAGGCATAACAATGATTGTGAGGATGGCGCAGGACCGGGAAGTATTTTGTTCTGTTGTGCATAGGGTTGCTATGAGTCAGAACCGATTTGATGGTACCTAACTTTTTTTTAACAACAACAACAGCATCCCAAAGAAATGCATAGGTACAATTGCTAAAAGAAATAACCAAAGATAGGCGATAGCTATAGTAAGACTGTTCTTAATAGCTCCAAACTGGGAATTACACAAATGGCCCAAAACTGTAAAATTAAAAATAAAGGGTCACTGTACAGAAATGATCTGTACCAACATGAAACAATAAGGATGAATCACATAACCATAACACTGGGTGAAAGAAGTCAGGTATAACAGATCGTATACTGTAGGATTCCTTTAAAATAAAGCCCCCAAACTGGTAAAATCTATAGGGAATAGTGGTTACCCCTGGAGTGGATCATGAATGGAAGTAGGCCCTCGGTGGGCACAATATTGTGATTTTTGATCCGGTGTGTTCCGTTTGTGAAGATCCATGGGGCTGGACACTTAGAAGTTGTGCACCGTTTTGTACATAGGTTAAACATCAATTAAAAGTTTTTAAAAGTGGAGGTGAGGGAGTATAGGTCTTGGTTTTTCAGCATTTCTAGGGCTTACAACTCCAGGCAATGCGAAATATGGAGACACCAAAAGTTCATTTCTGTCTAAGTAGATCATGAACAGCAAGACTTAAGAAAGTCAATCCGTTTTAGAAAATTAACTAAAATTTGGGGTCAAAAAACTTCTTGTTGAGGAGTTGTAGTCTTTGGTAATCCTAAATGGAATCCGGGTGGATGTTTTCAAAGTAAAGAACTGTATTTTATATTCTCAAGCTACCCTCCCCCCAATGCTTATTAATTACAAAGAGAAATTGGTACTCTTATGGTGGAGAAACCTGCAGACACCACCTATACCAAGTGATCAGAGTGAACTCCACCAGTAACGGAACAAATGGAAATCATGTGCCACCTGGCCAGATGCAACAGAAGACACAACATCACGTCTTGGTTAGTCCTACCAGTGGTGCATCACCTGAACCCAAATATGAGGACGCATCAGACAAAACCAAATTGAAGGACAGTCCAGAAAATAAGTGGCCTGTAATTGTCAGAAGTGCCAAGGTCAGGAAAGACAAAGCAAGGGTGAGGAACTCTTCCAGACTGAAGGAGCCATGACAGGAAAGAAACAGAACGATGAAACGCAACGTGTGATTTTCAACTGGGTCCTTTTGTTATAAAGGTCATTATGGGACAGTAAGAAAACTTACTGGGGCCGGAAGATTAGATGGCAGTACAGTATCTGTGTTGTCCCTGGCTAGTGTAAATGGTTAATGCACTTGGCTGCTAACAAAAAGGTTGGAGGTTTGAATTCACTTAGTGGCCTTGGAAGCAAGGCCTGTCAATCTACTTTTGAAAATCAACCATTGAAAACCCTATGGAGCACAGTTCTACTCTGACACACATGGAGTCTCCATGAGTTGAAACGGACTCGATGGCAACTGGTTTACACTATCTGTGTTAACGTCTTGATTTTGATGGTTGTATTGTGGCCATGTTGAAGGATGTCCTCTATGGCAGGAAACACACTACGGTGTTTGGAGGTGATGGAGTACCCGGTTGGCAAATTAATCTCAACATGTTCGGGATAAAAAGCTCTTTATACTGTGTTTACAGGTTTTCTGTGAAATTGAGATGTTTTTGAAATAAAATTTTAAGGCAAAGGAGTTTCCACGTGTGCCTTAGGAAGGAAGATTCCAGATACCAGAGGAATCAGTACAAGAACATAAGATGGAATGCTCCTTGGTGGAGTGAATTGAAAGCGACCGGCAATCCTCAGTTGCTTCCACCTGGGACGAGGTGTTCAGATACCTATGATCCCAACTCATGTCTTTTTATTTGATTTTCAATACCCTTTCTTCAAATCCAGAAAAAAATATTTTAAGTATCAAATACCTTCTCTGCAAAACCTGACAGAGTACTTTTCAAAGGGAAATGAATGTGTAATGTGCACATATTCTCGAATTAAAAGGAAGATTAATAGGGAGACTCTAAAGTGAATTAATTTATGGGAAGCGCCTGAAACACTGTTTGAATCATTTAGATTCAATTTGCTTTGCTGGACAGGTCCACTTCCACTGTGTTCAATTATCGGTGTTAGATCGGCCCTGACAACCCTAATGAATTAGACTGTTCACCTGTTGCTCCTTCCTGGGATGCTACTGGAAACTGACACAAGAAAGAAAGAGGAGGAAGGTACAGCTCTAGGAATGAAGGACGCAGAGTGTCAGGAATAAAGCAAAGTATCCACAAATTTAGCAAATTAATGATGCTTCGGCACCAAATCCTAGTCATTGGCTGGAGTATGAATTCAACCTGCCTTCCCAGAAGGTCTGCCCTTTGCAGTCTGACACCCCAGCTCCCTGTCCCAGGGTATCGGCAACCTCATGATGCTGGCTGAGGCTAGGCTCTAAGTGGTCTCTCGAAAGATGAAGAGGAACTTCCCTTCACTTCCCCACTCTCTCACCCAAGTCACAGGCTCCAATTTGCAAGCTGACTAGTTGGCCTTCAGGTAGAATCTGACCATGAAAGTGAGTCCAGTGAAGGGGTCACCCCCAGTTGGACCCCCTTTTTTGCTGCCCTAACTAACTGAGCTGTGGTGATCCATAGGGTTTTCACTGGCTAATTTCAGAAGTAGAGAAGTAGATCTTCCTAGTCTGTCTTAGTCTGGAAACTTCACTGAAACCTGTCCACCATGGGTGGCATATATATGAAATATCAGGGGCATAGCTTCCAGCATCATAGCAACATGTAAGGCACCAGTGGGACAAACTGACAGATGGGTGGTGGCAGGACCAGGCAACATTTTGTTCTGTTATCATATATAAGGGTGCCAACTTGATGGCAACTAACAACAACCAAGTAAGCTAGCGCTACCTCCTTCCAGAGAATCAGAGACATTGGAGTTTAACTCTGAGCAGTCTCCCACGTAGCTAACCTGAGGGCAAAATATAACATGTGAAAACACTGATATTTTCCAGATAAAGACACCAGAAGGGTCTGAGCAGGCAGAGACATAGCCGTTCCTTTCCTTCTGTGAGGCCCGGGTTTGTGGTGAAGGATCACACTGGGCAAGGGACCTCACTGGAGGGATGGAACTTGAGCTCTGAGACCAGCCACACACCATCAGCCTCAAAGGATAGGACGCAGGGACACAGGACTTCCATTCTGCATTTGGCCATGGGGTTTTACACTAGCAAAAAAAGAAGACATTACAAGTGATCAATTTTGTCAAATTTGAAAACTGTGTCCTATAATAGCTGGTGGATATTTAGCACAGGTAGTACATGCTTGTATTTAATATTCCAGTGGATCCTCCAAAATTGTTTCAAATGAAGTAATAAGAAACACACACAGGACAAATGGGTGAAAAAAACCAAACTCTTTGCCACTGAGTCGATTTTGACTCATAGCGATGCTATAGGACAGGGTAGAACTGCCCCAAAGGGTTTTCAAGGAGTGGCTGGTGGATTCAAACCGCTGACCTTTTGCTTGGTGACCATGCTCTTAGCCACTGAGCCACCAGTGCTCCAACGGGTAAGACTTTTAAATCCATTCTACAGGAGGTTTGGAATCTGTACACGACCGTGGCAGAAGTAAAATGCCAAAAGACAATTTTCCCTTGCAGTAGCCAAATGTAGCAGGTTTTTTTTTAAGTTGTTGTTGTTAGGTAGGAGCTGTTAACTGAAAAGTCAGCAGCACAAACCCACTAGCTGTGCCGTTCCCTAAAGATTACAGCCTTGGAAACCCTATGAGCAGTTCTCCTCTGTCCTATAGGGTTGCTATGAGTCATAACTGACTTGACAGCAGCAGGTTTTTTGGTTTGGTTTTGTTGTTTGGTGCCACCAAATGGACTTCTGACTCGTAGCGACCCCATGTGACAAAGTAGCAGATCACCGGGCCTTTCTTTTCAGCGGTGCTGCTGGGTGGGTTCGAGCTGTCAACATTTCTGGTAGCAGCTGAGTGCTTAACCCTTGAGCCACTAGGGCTTCTTTATTTAAAATTAGACACAGATATTGTTTTTTTTTTTTTTTTGCAAGGAGCTCTCGTGGCACAGTGGTTAAGCAGCTCAGCTGCTAACTGAAACATTGGCAGTTCAAACCCACCAGCCACGGGAGAAAGATGTGGCAGTTTGCTTTGTAAAGACTGTTGTTGTTCTTAGGTGCCATCAAGTCAGTTCCAACTCATACTGACCCTATGACCCCATGTACAACAGTAGGAAACACTGCCCGGTCCTGCACCATCCTCACAATCACTGCTATGTTTGAGCCCATCATTGCAGCCACTGTGCCAGTCTATCTTGTTGAGGGTCTTCCTCTCTTTCACTGACCCTCTACTTTACCAAACATGATGTCCTTCTCCAGGGACTTGTCCCTCCTGATAACATGTCCAAAGTATGTGAGATGAACTCTCGCCATCCTCACTTCTAAGGAGCATTCTGGCCATACTTCTTCCAAGACAGATTTCTTCGTTTTTCTGGCAGCCCATGGTATATTCAATACTCTCCACCAGTACCATAATTCGAAGGCATCAATTCTTCTTCGGTCTTCCTTATTCATTGTCCGTAAAGATTACAGCCTTAAAAATCCTATGGGATAGTTCTCCTGTGTCCTATTAAGTTGCTATGAGTTGGAATCAACTCCATGCCAATGGATTTGGTTTCAGGTTTTTTAACAATCATTTTCAAAAGAACTCAGCTCTGCCCCCTAACGTTGGAGATAGATAAACGCAAATGCGGCAACTTAAAGAACAAAGCCAGTCAATCCTGACTCAGGGCGACGCCATGTGACAGAGCAGAGCTGTTCCATAGGGCTTTCCTGGCTGTAATCTTTACGGAAGCAGATCACCAGGCCTTTCTCCCACTGCACTGCTAGTTGGGTTCAAACCGTCAAACTTGCAGTTAGTACCCGAGCTCAAATGCTTTAAAATGCAGGCACATTTATTAAAATATCACTGAAATCAGGCTGAAACTACCCTGCTATACACAAAACCAAACTGAGCTAACAAAGTTCACATTGAATGTATTCAGAATTGGACTGGCCACGATAGAAGACATCAGTGAAATGGAAGAATTAGGCTGTGCTTTACCGATAACCAGATTATTATAAAACACCTCCTTTCCGTGCTATCCCCACGTAGAGTCTGAGCACGGCTTTGCACACGAGGCGTGTGCTATCAGTTATCTTTGCTGTATTTCTGTAGCTTTCTCAGACAGTATTGCTGGGGGTGGGGTGAGGGACAGGGTCTTTTTGTGGTTGTTGTTTCCATTCCCTGACTATAGTGAGAAGTTGCCTGGCACAAGGTACTTGCAGGATTCTTCCTTAAAATATTTAGTATATTTAACTGAGTAACATATACGCGACGTGCCTAACATCTGAATGACAAATAGGCAAGTAAAATGCTGGCATATTTAGAAGATCCTCTTTCTTTTTCTAATTTCCTCTTTGGTCTTCGTAGCAGACATGGCTAGTGGCCTGCCCAGAGTCCCTTCCCCCTTTGGCTTTTGGGTCCCCCCATCTGGCTTCTTGGTCCCCTCTCTGACCAGTTTTTCTTGGGAGCACTTCCTTAATAAACCCTTTGAACATGGATCTTTGCCTTAAGTTTTCTTTCAGGGAACCCCTCTTGAGAGAGCCCTGTTCTCCTCAGTTCTTCCACCTTCTATTGGTTACGAGGGAGTCACAAGTCCACCCAGAGTAAGGGTAGGGAAGGTAGATACCACCTCTTGATAGAGAGGGTGTCAAAGAATTTGTGGCCAGTTTTTAAAATCACCACACAAAGCAACCTTGAAACTGTACTCTACAATACACTTACCTGGGGTGGGAGATGAGTAGAGAAGGAAACTAATATTTACCAGGTACCCATCATGAGTCTCGAATTACACAGGTGCTTCACATACATTAAAAAAAAAAACAACAAAATCGAGTAGTTTTTTTGCTGGGTTTTTCACATACATTAATCTACAACAACCCCTGGAGTAAATATGTGCTGTTGTAGTTAGTTGCTGTCTGGTCAGCTCCGACTCATGGCGACCCCACGTACAACAGAATGAAATGTGGCCCGGTCCTGCACCACCTTCGTGATCGCTGGTACGTTGGAATCCAGTATTGCAGCTATGGTGTCGGTCCATCTCATTGAGTGCTTCCTTTCTTTTCTCTGCCCCTCTACTTCACCAAACATGACGTCCTTTCCTAGCAGCTGATCTTTTCCTGAGAACATGTCCAAAGTAAGCGAGCCAAAGTCTCGCCATTCTGGCTTCTAAGGAACATTCTGGTTGTATTTCTTTCAAGACAAGTAAGTATTATACTTCCCATATTACAGACGCGGGACCAGAGGTATGGAGATGTTACATAGCTTGTCCAAATCACCCTGGTAGTAGGTAGCAGATGCCAAAGCCAGATCTGTCTCATGGTCACCCTCCAGTCCATGTATGCTTCTGGGGACACAGCAAGGGAAAGCGGACCTTAGGTTGGGAAGGGAACCAGAGTTTTCTTTGGTTTTAAAATGTTTCTGTTCTTTATGGTGGCACTTCTTAAACTATGTGTACGTGAATCACATGGTAAACCTTGTTAAAATGCTGATTCTGACTCAACAGGTCTGGGTGGGGGCTGAGATTCTTCATATAACAAGCTCCCAGAGGACGCTGGGGATTCTGGCCTGTGGCTCACTCTGTGGGTAATGGGACTGTATGGAATAACGGGGTGGTGCACTGGGGTGCCAGGCCCAGATAAGGCCTCATGACCCAAGAAAAATGTGCCTTCTCCCACACGGGCATGATAACCCTTAGCTGCGCTGTGAGCAGTTAGAACCTAAGGACAGAAGTACAGCCCAAGAGGTGGGGGACAGGTGGAGGTGGAACTTGTTAAACTTCCTTGGCAATCGGTCACAAGAAATTAAAGGGAAGGAGTTCAAAATTGCCATTGTCTGCTGGGTACTTTTTTTTTTTTTTAGTCCTTCACTTTGATCTTCCTGGAGTTATGTAAAAATATAGGTAATTGCAAGCAGCTGGACTCTTGCAATTTTGTGTGATCCAGACAGAACGAGGCTGAGAGGGTATAACTTTGTCTAGAAAAAGACATTGCCATAAATCAAAAGGGAGATGAACCAATTCTTCCAAGAGAGTTGATGGGATAACATTTGTTTATCTCAGGACAGCATTGCCTTCCCCAGTTAAAATGCAAATACGATTGCTCTTGTAACTGGAAACACCTACAAGTTAAAGCTTCCTTATGCCCTGATGTAACAAGGTAAAACGTTAAAGGCTCCACCCACTGCTGTATCCCTTCAACGTCAATTCTAAGTGTGAGGCGGTGCAAACTCTTTATGGACGCTAGATGGCGCCTTTGTATTTTTCTGGACAAAGCCAGTCGGTCTCAAAGACACTGAATCAAAATTCTGGGAGTTAGGCCCAGGGAATTTGTATTTTAAAGAACTCTTCCCAGATGACATTTTTATACTGCTCAGTCCACGTAATGTGCTGGCCTTAGAAACTGCTGACACAATTAAACCCTTAATTAAACAATGAGGAAATTTAGGCTTTAGAGACATTTACTCATTTTGCTGGGCGAGACTAGGATCCAAGTATCCTGACTGTTGCCTCAACTCAAGATGAGATTTTTTCTAATAGATTTTTTTTTCTTCCACACAAACCCATTCTAAGCATCAAAGATCTCTTTAAACCTCTCAATTGTGTCCCCAGGTTGAAGACACGCCATGGGAAAAAAAGGTTGACGCTATTAAAATAAATTGTACAACTACTTAACATTCAATTGAACTAATATTTATATGAATCGGAATTGGCTAGACGCCAATGGCTTAATATTAGCATAAAAAATTTATATTATTATATTAGCATACCCCAGTGAAAAATAAACCTTTTATAAGTACATAGACCAATAGGCTTGTAATGTGGCCTAAATTCCGGTAGAGGGCAGCACATTCTAAGGAATACACAACGTTCGTTGCCGTTCTCACAGGAGAAGGAACAGGTCAAAGAAATGCCAGATGAAACCGCACGTAATAGAGTAAATATAACTTTAACACACGAGGTAGATGCCTAACGCATAAAGTTTAAAGTTACTTTGTGTATATGGATGGAAAAAACAGGTACCTTCTTTGAATTTATCCAGCCCACTTAATTTTTTTTACTTAATCACTGTCGGATTGGAGAAACACAACTGGGCTCCACCTGGCTGCAGCGTTTTCTGTGTTAAGATCCCTTGCCCAGTGTTATTGCTTGAAGCATATGCTAACACATACAACAAACTACTATGAGCTGGAACTAATTAATTCCATCATCAAATATTTATTGAGCACCTGCGGGGTGAAGGGCACAGTTCTATAAGTAGGAAGTACAAGCAGCTTAAAGAAAAGCTTAGATGAATGAATATATTCTTAACAGAGCACCTGTCTCTGGACTAGAGGTTATGAGAGGAGGTGAGGAAGGTAAAGGGTAGTTCCTCCCAGACTCTACTGTTTATTGTTGTTTTAGTTTTGGGAAACCAGAGAGGACAAAGAAGAAAAAAAGACATTTGGAAGAAAAGAAGTCATGGCTGTGTCCAGTCTTAGGAAACTTAGATGTCTAAGATATAATAGAAAAACAATTCCACTCATTCCTCACTTCCCCTTGAAGGGGAGGCAACTGATAAAACCTGGCCACACTTCACATGCTCCCTTTCCACCCCTCCCAACACTCTCGGACACCATATCTCCCGACCAACTTCTCCTCTACTCCCAGTCCTTCCTGGCTGTCACTGTGCCCATCTGCTGTATCCAGCTCCCTTTTATGTGTGTAGTTGACCTCAAGGTGAGGTGAACACGAGGAAGAGAAGGAAAGGTGATGAGCAACATACTAGGTGTGCAGTCTGTCGCTATCTTTCTGTCTCTGTATGTTTCTGAGTGTCAATACTTGAACATTTTGAAAGACAAGGGGCTCACCCCTCCCCAAAGCAGCTCCTTTTCATTACTACAGAACATACATTGTTTTTAAATCTTGCTTTACTAAGTAGAACCCTTTTAGTGACTTCCTTCCAGGGGATTTCTAGAAGATATTGAATTCCCCTCTTAGGGTCATTCAGTTTTTACAGAAAGCCATGTGTGCCCTCCTTCCCTTGAGTCTTGGACAGAAGATCACCAGTGCACCCAACCAGTCATCAAATTGCCTGAGTTCTAGATTCTCCACGTTTTGGACAGGTTTCTTTGAATATACTTGTTAAACATGGTCCAGGGATGAAATGGAATGAAACCAACACCTTTTGGATGCAGGAGACTTTGTTTCATGACAAGGTAGGTACTAAGGGTCAGAGCAGACACGTGAACAAGATCACACCACCTTTCTTCTGCACCTTTTATTTTCCTACTCACAACACTGGTCACATCCACAATTACTTCCCCTCTGGGGTAAACGTTGCTAGAAGGAAGGGTTCATGCATGATTTATTCGCTGTTGTATCTCCAGTGTACAACACTGGGCTTAACATGTGGCAGGTATCCAAAACGTGTGTTGAAACAAAGTGACTTGAGAAGAATAGCAAGAATCTGAACTCAGGCATTTTCAGAAGGCTTGCAGAAGGTAGACAAGGACACTGGGGTCATGGAGACCCAAACACTGCTCTCTTCCTCTCCATGTTCAGTTCCAATCTGTCTATTTCTGTGGACCAAATGGACAGCTGGACATGAGCAAGGCTTGGTCTCTGAGTTGAGATCAACAAAAAGAGCTGGTAGGAGCCCTGAGGCAAGTACTAGAAGGCAGGAGGAGACAGGGAAGCTGGTAATAGGGAACACAAGGTTGAGAAGGGAGAGTGTTGACATATCGTGGGGTTGTTAACCAATGTCATAAAACAATATGTGTACTAACTGTTTAAGGAGAAACTAGTTTGTTCTGTAAACCTTCCTCTAAAGTACAATTAAAAAAAAAAGTGAATACTATAAAGGTATTCTCTCAAGATGTTAGTGATCTCAAAAATAAAATTGAGCTAAAAAAAAAAAAAAGAAAGAGCTGGTGGGCTTGCTTCTGCTGGGCTGGGAGAGAGCCTGAGCCACAGCTGTGCATGGTGGGAAGCAGAGATGGATCCTGGGAAGAAGGTTGCCCACAGCAATATGGGGACCCAAGAGGAAGGTGGACACTGGCACCATGATCTGCCTGGCTCTGGAGAAGCTACTACAGAACAGAAAAGATATGTGGAGTCTCCAACCTAGAGACTGAGAAAGTACAAAAGACTGCCAAAGAGGGAAGCTTCCTTCAGGTGTCTCAATGGGGAACTGGCAGACTCCCTGCCTTACACCACTGCTCCACAGGTATGGGACCATTTTGCTTTCCTCTAATTGTGGGACTACTGTCACACAGGGAAAGAAAAGAGTCAGACCTGGGCATAAATTAATTGAAAATTAAAAGAAAAAAAATCCCATCTAAGGGTGTTCAATAGCCAAAGAGAAAGGATGATGGCCCAGAACAAATTAAACTCATACCCAGCAAAATAGAGGAAGTAGGAGAGACAGATGACTTACATGTGAAAAGCAACAAGGGCATTTCTGATGATTTGAGCATGGTACAAAAGACAGTGTCTGGAATGAGACAATCGATTCAGTGTGTGGACTGAAGCAGAGGATGGCCACTGTTGAGACATGAAGTAGAGGCTGACAAGTGGAAAAAAAGCCTCAGAAATGGCACAGAAATAGAAAGAGATGAAAGTCATGAGAGGAAAGAGAGACCGACCACACAAAATAATCCAAAAACCAAACCCATTGCCGTTGAGTCAATTCTGACTCATAGTGACCCTATAGGGCACAATAGAAATGCCCCATAGGGTTCCCAAGGGAGCAACTGATAGATTTGCATTGCTGACCTTTTGATTAGCTGCTGAGCTCTTAACCACTGTACCACCAGGGCTTATGCAAAATAACAGGAGCACCAAAAGAATAAAACAGAACAGATGGAGTACATATCAAATCACAGGCAATAATTTTCCTGAGCTAAAGAAAGACTGGTGCATACAGCTTGAAAAGGTTCATTGAGTTCAAGGCAGAACTGAAAATTAACAACAACAACAACAAAAAAGGCACACTTAGGCATCTCTTACACTACTTCCAGGAAAGGGAGAAGAATAAGAACGTCAATAGGGTTAGAGTCTAAAAACCTGAAGCTTAAAGAGGTGGAGTCCTATAGAAGAAACTGTTGACACCCTGACCCGATCCCCTTTTCCTAAGCCATGAGTGCTGGCAACTAAGGGCTCACAGCTATACACTGAGAACTGCCCACAGCCATGTGGAAAGGCTTTATAGCCTCACCCAGCCAATCCTGGGAAGTTATGCACTTCACTAGGGTTGCCTGAAGCCAACAATTGACTGATAAGTGGGAACAAAATGGCAGGTCCAGCACCTCAATGTTAAATAGCCCTTTGGTGCCGTTCACACTCCAGAGCTCTCACAGGATCAGGCTGAGGCTAGACTCCAAGTGAAACCACACCTCCACCTAGCTCATTCTTCTGCCCTGTCCTGCTTCCCCTGCTCCGTCACAAGTTTCTCCTGTGGACTCTCCCTCAATAAAACACTATACAAGAATCCCCAGCTCAGGCTCTGCTTCTAGGGGACACAGCCTGAGAGAAGAAGACCGTTATCTGAAAAGCCTGCACGCAACAAGGTCTCATTCACTCATCAGCTAAACCCAAACTAGAACCAAGACCAAATATACGTACGATCATATGCAAGAAGGGTGAAAGCATGCCACCCACATACTTGTTCTAAAGATAATACCAAAGCTGAGACTCTACCCAAACAGCAAATGATCTAGATCTGACCTGTTCAATATGGTAGCCACTAGCCACATGTGATTTTCTAATTTTAAACAAGATTAATTCAAATAAAAAATCCAATTCCTCACATCATTCTCAGGTTTTCCGAGAGTATGGCCCCCAGATAGCCTTTAAACTCAGTACTGAAGCCACTCCTGAGGTTCACCCTTCAGCCAAAGACTAGACAGGCCCATAAAACAAACAATAATACCTGTAGTTCAACCATGTATACGAGACTAAGTGGGCACACCAGCCCGGGGGCAAGGACGAGGAGGCAGGAAGGGACGGGAAAACTGGATGAATGGAAATGGGGAACCCAAGGTCGAGAAGCGGAGAGTGTTGACGTGTTGCAGGGTAGGTAACCAATGTCACAAAACAATATGTGTATCAGTTGTCTAATGAGAAACTAATTTGCTCTGTAAACCATCTAAAGCACAATTGAAAAAAAAAAATCCAATTCCTCAGTCACTCATACCATGTTTCAAGTGCTCGGTGTCTCTATGTGGCTGCTGGTTACCCTACTGGACGGCACATACACGGAACATTTTCATTACTGCAGAAAGTTCTGCTGGACAGTGCTGATCTAAAACACTGACTTCAAGATGAGGTGAACACGAAGAAAAGAAGAAAACTGATGAGCAACATATATGGCGTGTGGTCTGTCACTATGTCTGTCTCTGTGTATTTCTGTCTGTCTCTGCATGTAGCTGATTCTGAATGGATAAAGCAGACTATCTAGGAATGGCATACGATAGAATTGCTAAAGAAGTATTCTAGAAACACAATGTAAAGGAGATTCCAATAAGAGTTTAGTGCTAAAAGTATAAAATAATTTCATTAAAATTTAGGAGTCGGGGGTTAGGGTGATAAAAGTATTTCAAAGTTTCTTGGTGGCAAGGAGTGGGTAGGGGGAAGGAAGGGAATGGATGAAAGTATTCTAATATCTTGTCTTATTGGAGGAGGGATAGAGAGGAGATTCAGCATCCTTTGGGGGGACAAGGCATTTTATTGCGGGAATTAGTTGGAGTTTTGTTTATAAAATATAGTAAGGTAGGAGGTATCTGATCACAAGGGCAGAGAAAGGCGAGAATTCATTAGTGAATGGAAAGGGGAACCTCTAAGTTAACAAAGGGAAGGAAGAGAATGAAAAGACACTCTACCAAATTAGCAAAAAATAAAGAAAAGGAGAAATAACGTAAACTGAATAAAGCATTAAGATGGTGGCAGTGGGTAGTATGGAAGAAATAAAATCAAATCTATTGAGTCATAATACTACGTATAAAAGTACTAAAGTTTCTCTGAGTCTCAGTTTACCAGTCTGTAAAATAAGGATAAGCCTCACGTCCAAAAACTAAAATCCACTGCTGCCGAGTTGATTGTGATTCATAGCAACGCTGCAGGACAGAGTAGAATTGCCCTCATAGGGGTTCCAAGGGAAGGCTGGTGGATTCGAACTGCCAACCCTTTGGTTAGCAGCCAACCTCTTAACGACGGCGCCACCAGGGCTCCACATAGTAAGACTCAGATGAGGTAATGTGCATTCAGATATATTACTACAGTTAATCCTAGCCCTGCCCCCCAAAGTGAGTGTCACATCCCACAGGAAAAAAACAACCACCAACAAATCATGCATCTATTATCAGCAAATTGGGAAAGAACGCACATGCCTGATAATTACACTGGTTTGTGGAAAAATAGACTTCGTAATTGGGCATAGAATACCTGTGGCCATTTTGCATATGTGTATCTTTTCACAAAGGTTAAAAAAGGTATCACTACTCCTATTCCTTCTCTTCCTCCTAACACCATCAGCACTTTATATTTGCAGGGAGCTGTTTTATTTTGATGGTCCCTGGGTGGCACCAACAGTTGGCACTGGGTTACTAACCTGAAGGTTGGCAGTTCAAACCCACCCAGAGGTGCTGTGGAAGAAGCCTGGTGATTTGCTTCCATAAAGATTACTGCCAAGACAAGTCTTGATGGAGCAGTCCTACTCTGCAACGTGGGTTGGCCATGAGTTGTAACTGACTCGAGCGCAAAGTTTTTTTAAACATTTTTATTTTATTTATTTTTTATATTGAAGTGCTTTTTTGCTTTCTTGTTTGCCTCAATCCACATGACAACGTTACAAGGCAGGTATGCCCAGGTTAGAGTTGAGAGAATGATGGCCCAGCAAGGGGGAGGGATTTATCTTTGGTAGAAAACTCGAAATGTGAACCGCTGTCTCTAGCACTACTGATGAGAGGCAAAATGCTGAGCAATTCACTCATATTTTCTCTTGCTGAGTCACGCCCACCAACAGTGTGGGAGACGGCGCTGAGCCCAGATATGTGGTGCGAAGTTATCAGGAGTCGCAGTTTTTGAGTTTTACTTTTTTTTTTTTATCTGAATCTTTTGTGTTTGTGTGTTCTCCTTGGTTTAATTTCTCTCCACTCGTTTAGCTGCAAACCAAAAGGTCAGCAGTTCGAATCCACCAGCCGCTCCTTGGAAATTCTACAGGGCAGTTCTACTCTGTCCTACAGGGTCACTATGAGTCAGAATTGACTCGATGGCAACAGGTTTGGTTTTTTGGTTTTTGTTGCTAATTTATAAAGTCTTGTCAATTCCCCACTATATTTTTTATTTCTTAATTTAGAAGTCTGAAGCATGGCTGATAGGTTAAAAAAAAAATAGCGTCCTGTTTTAGGCTCATTGTTCATAAAACAGTATCACTGATAGAACCACAGGGATCACAGGATGGGGAAGGCAGAAAATTATTGTATTCAAGTCCATAGTTGCCAACAGCTCCTTGACCTAATTGGGCTCCAAAGCTGCAAGGTGAGAATATAAATAGGTGAAATAACTATTGCTAGTAACTGTTCAAAAATTCCATGTTTATATAAGAAACTGGCACATTTTCCCCTTTTAAAGGCAGCAGACTAATTAATAAAAAATTAAATCAGCAATCAACATACATTTCCAACAATCGGCATGTTTTGTGGTGCAGTGATAGAATTCTCATCTTCCACGTGGGAGACCTGAGTTCCATTCCTGGCCATTGTACCTCATGGGCAGCCACTGTCTCTCAGTGGAAGTTTGTGTGTTGTTATGATGCTAAACAGGTATCAGCTTCCAGGCTAGGATGGACAAAGAAGAAAGGCCTGGCGACCTACTTCTGAAAATCAGCCAATGAAAACCCCGTGGATCACAAAGGTCCAATCTGCAACCCATCATGGGGACAGAGCTGGGTTGGACAGTGCTTTGCTCCATTGTGTGTGGGATCACCATGAGCCTGGGGTCACCTTGACAGCAGCTAACAACAACAACAATGTGACCACTAAAACTAATGTTGCCCACAATGTAATGATAGGATAGCTTCATGGTTCCCAAACTACATGTGCCAAGGTGCCGCTGGGTATTTTACATTTTTGAAAGAAACAGCAATACTCAACCTGTGTCTGACACTTCGCAAATTACTAGCTTGAGGTCGTTCAAATGTCAGCATTAAATTGCACTTACGCTTTTTGATAACTTCATCATACACAGAGCTGTGTATCTGGTCATCGTCATGATGAAAAAAGCAAGTTTCCACAGGAAAATCAATGAGGAACAGGAAATGAGCGAGCATGTCTAATCTGCCTCCAAGGTTGGAAAACGTGTACAGTGCCCAACAGATCCATACATCTCATTAGTGCCTCCTCTAGGAGGGGAGGAACCCCTGGTGGCGTAGTAGTTAAGTGCTACGGATGCTAACCAAAAGGTCTGCAGGTTGCATCCGCCAGGCGCTCCTTATAACCCTATGGGGCAGTTCTACTCTGTCCTACAGGGTCGCTATGAGTCAGAATTGACTCGATGGCAATGGCTTTTTTTTTTTCAAAGAAGGGTATAAAATATTTTTTATATCAATTTATGTGTATTATTTGTTCAAACAGCTACCAAGTTGTTAGGACAAAAATACTGTCTAAGGTGTTTGTATCAAACCACTGAATAATGAGCTGGTTGACTATTTCTTTTTGCCTAGGGGAGTCTCATGACAAAATTATTGAGACCCTAAGAGTGCTACAAACCAAGAAAGTTTAGGAACCCCGCACTAGGTGAAAAAAATGGAATCAAAACTGCAACGCATTGTAATCAATCTTGTTTTTCCTAATGGGTATTTGTGTTAACATTATGGGAAAAAAAAATCAAAATTCATAGTGGAGGGATGACAAGTGTTCCTTCCCAACAGTCTTCTATACTTGCTAACCTGTCTATGAGGAATCAAGGTCCCTGGGTGGTGCAAACGGTTTGCGCTCGACTAAAAGTTGATGGTTTGAACCCACTCAGCAGTATGGCAGAAGAAAGTCCTGGCAATCTGTTTCCATACAGATCACAGCTAAGAAAACCCTAGGGAGCAGTTCTACTCTGTAACAGCTGGGATCACCATGCGTCAGAATGAACTCGACACCAACATGTTTGGGCTTTTTTGTTGCGTTATTCTCCCATGCTGGAAAAAAATGAAAGGCTATTCAAAATGACTCCCATTCCCAAAAGGAGCAAATTTGCTTCTACAAATAAAAATATCTGCTAAATATACCACCAGTCTCATTTCTGGAGCAGAAGGTTTTATTGCGCTCTGATAACTTCTCCAGCCTCCCCCTCTGCACATGCAGGATCTGGCTGTATGACACTGAGGTTGTGAAAAAGTTCCTGTCTCTACATGCATCTCTTCTTGGTGTTGCTTAAAAACACGTCCTTATTTCTCACCCCTGCGGCCTTCAGGGCAGTGAACTTGGCTTGGAGTTTCCAGGCGGTGGGGCTTCTCAGTCTAACAGCTGGTGTGTCTAGTAAGATGCTGAAGACTGACAAAGCGGGGAGGCGGATCCTACAAAATAGCAGATGCTTCTCTCAGCTCCTGCTTCCTGGGGAAGTGACGGCCTGCAGCATCCTGCAGGTTCGAGGTGAAAAATCTCCTTGGAAACTTGCCCTTAGGAAATTCACATCTGAAAGCACGCTGGAAAGACAGCTATCTGGAGGGTTTTGCTGTTAAATCGACAGACTCCTGAGAAATCACATTTTGTATAACTTCGAGGGCTACCTATAAAATTGTTCTGGATAGTGTTCTGAAAACAACTGAGATGTACAGATACAGCTTTGTTTTATCAATGGTGAGGGAAAATAAACTCAAAATATTGCTTTCCTTCTAAAAGAGGCAGTTTATAAAATACTTTGTGCCTGGGATAATCGGGGTTGTTTCATTCATTTTTATTTATTGACTCTAACGGTTTAAATGTGGAAACTCTGGTGGTGTAGTGGTTAAGAGCTACGGCAGCTAACCAAAAACTTGGCAGTTTGAATCCACCAGGCTCTTCTGGAAACCGTATGGGGCAGCTCTACTCTGTCCTATAGGGTCACTATGAGTCAGAATGGACTTGACTGCAAAGGGTTTTTTTTTTTTTGGTTTAATGCTCTAAGTGGAGCTCTGGCGGAGTAGTGGTTAAGAGATAAGGCTGTTAACCAACAGGTCGGCAGTTTGAATCCACTAGGTACTCCTTGGAAACCCTATGGGTCAGTTCTACTCTGTCCTATCGAGTTGCTATAAGTCGGAATCGACTCAATGCCAATGGGTGTTTGGGTCCTACTATTGTATGTTGGGTGCGTTGGGGGCCAATGACTTGTCTCTTCAGTGTTACAAGTACACAGAAGGAGAGGAATTTGCTCAGCAGCTGCGCTTCATAGATTATAGCCAGGCATCTCATCCATGCCTGATCCAAATTTAGGTGAAAGGTGTTTGTAATGAGACTTAGGGAATCTTGACCTGGGGTGAATGTATTTTGCATGTGGGAAGGACACAGGGGGCCAGAGCGGACAGGCCCTAGGGCGACCCCTCAATGATTTCTGTCTCTTGGTATTCACGGCTTTGTGTAATCCCCTCTCCACTGAGTGTGCGTAGGACCTGTGACTTGCTTCAAGACAAGAGAACATGGCAAAGGTGACAGGACAGCCTGTCTACAGTTGTGTTATATTATATGGCAAAGGTGATGGGAGGCACTTAGGTGCTTATGCTATGATATATACATAAGGCTCTGAGCAGACTAGCTTTCTCTCTCCTGCTGACTTTGAAACAGCAAGCTGCCTTGACTTCTACAGCTGCAAGGAAATGTGTTCTGCCAACCACTGAAAGGAGCTTGGGTATGGATTCTTCCCCAGTCAAGTCTCCAGATGGGAATGAAGCCCAGCTGATGCCCTGATTACGGCCTCATGAGACCTCGAGCAGCGGACCCAGCTAAGTGGTGCCAGACTCCTGACTCACAAAAACTGTGAGATAATTGTCAGGAACACATAATTGTGTGTTGTTTTTAGCCCCTAAGTTTGTGGTAATTTGTTACACAGTGTCACGGATTGAATTATGTCCCCCCCCCCCCCAAAATATGTGTATCAGTGTGGTTAGGCCATGATTCCCAGTATTGCGTGGTTGTCCTCCATTTTGTGATTGTAATTTTATGCTGAGAGGATTAAGGTGGGATTGTAACACCGCCCTTATTCAGGTCACCTCACTGATCCAAGGCAAAGGGAGTTTCCCTGGGGTGTGGCCTGTACCACCTTTTATCTCTCAAGAGATGAAAGGGAAGCAAGGAGAGAGTGGGGGATCTCATACCACCAAGAAGGCAGCACCAGGGTCCCTGCACCTTAGAAGCTTCTCAGTCAGGGGAAGATTGAGGACAAGGACCTTCTGCCGGAGCCATCCAAGAGAAAGCCTTTCCCTGGAGCCTGAATTTGGGCTTGTAACCTACTAGACTGTGAGCAAATAAATTTTTCTTTGTTAAAGCCATCCAATTGTAGTATTTCTATAATGGCAGCACTAGATGACTAAGACACACAGCAAGAGAAAACTAATGCAAATGTTCTCAATAGGTGATAGATTGAGTGTTTATAGCAAACTCTTAGACCAGTGCCATTTTGTGCACAGGTTTTTACAGTAAAAATTTAACGTTGTGAGTAGGTCCGGGGTCTTAAAAGCCTGTGAGTGGCCATCTAGGATACTCCACTAGTCTCACTCCTTCAGGAGCAAGGAAGAATGAAGAAAGCTAAAATACAAGGGAAAGATTAGTCCAAAAGGACTAGTGGACCACATTTACCATGGTCTCCACTGGACCGAGTCCAGTACAACTAGATGGTGCCTGGCTACCACCACTGACTGCAGGGACAGGGATCACTGAAGAGGGTCCTGGACAGAGCTGGAGAAAAATGTAGAACAAAACTCTAACTCATAAAAAAAAGACCAGACTTGCTGGCCTGAGACTGGAGAAACCCTGAGAGTATGACCCCCGGACACCCTTTCAGCTCAATAATGAAATCACTCCTGAGGTTCACCCTTCGGCCAAAGATTGGACAGGCTCATAAAACAAAACGAGACTAAAGGGGCTCATCAGCCCAGGGGCAAGGACTAGAAGGCAACATGGAATAGGAAAGGTGGTCATAAGGAACCCAAGGTTGAGAAGGGAGAGTGTTGACATGTCGTGGGGTTGTTAACCAATGTCATGAAACAATATGTTTACTAACTGTTTAATGAGAAACTAGTTTGTTCCGTGAACCTTCATCTAAAGTACAATAAAGGAATAAAATTTAACCTTGTAAGTAAAAAATAAAATTTAACCTTGTAATCCTATTAATTGGACAGTGATGTGCTACTTGGAAATTACCAAAATGATAGATATGACACTTGTTTCACCTAGGTCAACAGTACAGTCCTCACATTTAAAATGACATACAAAATGGTAAAAACCATAGGATTTGACAGCTCCACCAAAAATCCTACAGCTGCCATCTTAGCGCCCCAATTTCTGTAAGATGTTAAATGAAGATAAAATTAAATCTTTTACGTTCCAAGCATGTGTGGGAGTCGCAGAGAGCCACATGTGTTTTTCTTTTGATTTAGAAAGATTATTTTCAGTTAGGTCATCAGTGCAGGGAGAGAAGAGCTGGGCAAACAAGGCATTCCTGAGAATATCGTTTCACTTGATCTAGAATTTTCCAGTTGTCAAGGCACAACCAGTTCAGCTCCCAGGAGTACAGAGAGGACCACTCTGTGGGAAACTGACAGAGGCCTGGAGAGACATTTGTGATCCAAGGGTTTGCTGTTTGACCTTGAAACTGACCCGCTCACGGAGCAGCAAGGCCATTGTGGAGAGGAAGTGAGCAACGAGAGTTTGAGTGTTGGCTCCTTTGCTTCCTGGTCACTGACATTGGCTGCTGAAATATTCTGCCTAGTTCACTTGAGAAGACTGTCTGGATTACCTGCCTAATGAAAGACTGTGTAAGAGCTCTGAATACAACTAGAAAACCGAGTCACATGGCACCAATGATAAGACACTGTAGTCAGAGAGGCTTTCAAATATTCTTGTCAGATCCCCAAGCATGTGAGAGTTAGTGGGCTAAACTGAGGCTTTCTAAGTGCAGGAAATCAGAAACATTCATTATACACAGAAACAATACCTGACATAACTCCGTGGCCTTGGGAAAAACCACTTCATCTTCATGGGTCTAAGTTGTATCATTGGTTAAATGAAAAAACAGAACTAAGTAAGAAGAAAGGGATTTGTTTCCTGACTCAGCATCACTTCTGTGTGCAACCCCTTGCCATGCCCAAATACATTCCTGTCACTGGGAGGGAAGGTGGTCATAAGCTTGGATTTTCAAATCAGAGAGATTTGGGGTTTGAATCCTAGGCCTCTTCCAGTGACTAGCTGTAGAACTTTCAACAAGTTCTTTGACCTTGCTAAGCCTTGCTTTCCTTACCTCATTGATAGAGTTAATACCACCCACTTGAAAGGTTGATATGAGGGTCAAGTGAGATAGTGTATCAGTCAGCTGGTGCAATAATGCTGCAATAACAAGCCCCCCACACTCAGTGTCATGCAATAAGCATGGGGCTGGGGGGCTCTGTTTTAAGCTGAAGGCCTGCAGATGGCCTGGGGCGACTCTACTCCACATGCCTCTCAGTCTTCTGGAATCACTGAGCTACTCAAAGCATATTCTTCTCATAACCATGGCAGATGTGCAAAGGGAAAGCCCAATCATACATTTCAGGCCTTTGCTCATATCACACTAATGGCCAAAAGGAAGGCACATGGCCAAGCCCAAAGTCAAGGTATGGGGAAGTACACTCAGCTCAGGTGAGGCTGTGATGAGGGGGATGAAGAATTGAGTTTAATAATTTAATCCACCACAGATGGTATATGTGAAGTGCTTATAGAACACAGCATCTGGTATACAGGGCCATGATTATAATTGATGTCTCCGATTATGATTTTTTTTTGCCAACTTTCTCGAGGCCATCAATCTTCCCTGTACTACCTGAGGCCAAAGAGAAAATTTCTCCTGGTCAAATATACCACCATTCTACTCACCTGGCTGATATTGCAATATCAGACTCTCTCCTTGGAATGATGACTGTTCTTTTCCTGTGGTCTTTCTTTCAAATACAAGTACTTTGGGAGGGGGTGTACAAGGTAATCCTTAAACCATTAGGGTTGAAAGACCCAGGAGAGGAAAAGAAAGAATCCAAATGCAGCTCAGTCTCTGATATTAGGTCTGGGTTTGTGTCACTAAGAAATTGGGTGAATCCAAACAAATCAGTTAGTCATGCTAGTCAAGGTTTCTTCATCTATAAAACTGGGTCAAAACTATTCAACTGTCACCAGAATACGGCAGGTTTTGTATTCTCTATAACACTGTCCAATGTATGGTTACAATATTACTTCTCCATGTGGGTCAGGCCTGTTTCCTGGGCTGTTTGAACAAAAGCTGAGGGTAGATTTATACCTGCTTTGCCCTCACACTAGGGTCTGCTCTGGAATTGAGTTGGGATGAAATAACATGTTGAGGTAGCTACAGAAAGCTTGTATGTTGTCTTAGTTATCTAAACCCAAAAAACCAAACCTGTTGCCGTCGAGTCCGACTCATAGCTACCCTGTAGGACAGAGTAGAGCTGCCCCATGTGGTTTCCAAAGAGCAGCTGGTGGATTCGAACTGCCGACCTTTTAGTTAGCAGCTGAGCTCTTAACCACTGCACACCAGGGTTCCCTTAGTTACCTAGTGCTGCTGTAATAGAAATACCACAAGTAGGTGGCTTTAACAACAGAAACTTATTTTCTTCACAGTTTTGGAGGCTAGAAGTCTGAATTCAGGGTGCCGGCTCTAGGGGAAAGCTTTCTGTCTCTGTTGGCTCTGGTGGAAGGTCTTGTCTCTTTAAGCATCTGTTCCCGGGTGATCTTCTTGTAGGTTGGCATCACTCTGCCTGGGTCTCTGCTCTGCTCGCTTGTTTAATCTTTTTTTATATCTCAAAAGAGATTGACTCAAGATACACCCTACACTAATCCTGCCTCATTAACGTAACAAAGACAACCCATTCCCAAATGGGATTATAACCACAGGCATAGAGGTTAGGATTTGCAACTCATATTTTTGGAGGGCATTATACAATCCAAAACATACGTATTCTGCCACGGTGTGGGGACTGCCCCATCTTCTCTTCCCTGGAGTTATATAAGCGGGACCAAGTCACTGCAGAAATGCTGGGAAAGGGATTTGAACTTGACAGGAGATGTTCAGAAATAGACCTAACCATCAATAAGTCATAAATAGCTTTCCAATATAGCCTATTATTGACAATGGCTTTAAAACGGTACAGTCTATTTCTGTTTACCCTGGTGGTAAGGGTGATTGGAGATGCTAGACTGCTGAGGGGGAATGACTGAGAGCTTTCATTCGAGCATGTCAGTGGTACATTTTTCACTGGGATGCTGGGAGCCATCTTCCAAATGCAGGGTCATGGAACATGAGGTTCAGTTACTCTCTGTGTGTGCCAGTGAATAGCAGATGCGGAACCCACCACTTGCAGATACAAAACTGCCACACTGGGTGCCAGGACAAATCAGCCGGGAGGCCTAGAGAAGGTGTTTGGTTAGCATCCCACCCTCTTCAAAATGGAAACAGGGATGAGTGAGTCCCTGCAGTGATAACTTTCCCATGTGAGTCCCTCTTCCTGAAGACCTCAGCCTTTGTTTGCTGGAGCAACAACTAGGCCATCTGAGCTGAAGTTTGCTCAGATTTTGAGAGAAAATGTTAAACTGGCTTAAGTAAAGCACTGCAGTAAAAGAAGGGCGGTATCTATAAGCTGTTGATGTCAATTTTTTAATTTTGAAAGTGGTATGTGTCTGTATGAGAGAGAGGAGAGAGGTTGACATTGATTGATTTAGGTATTTGGGGAGTGTCGCAGTCATTTAGTGCTGCTATAACAGAAATACCACAAGTGGATGGCTTTAACAAAGAGAAATATATTTTCTCACAGTCTAATAAGCCAGAAGTCCAAATTCAGGGCATCAGCTCCAGGGGAAAGCTTTCTCTGTTGGCTCTGGAGGAAGGTACTTGTCATCAATCTTCCCCCTGGACTAGGGGCTTCTCCGTGCAGGAACCCCAGGCCCAAAGAACTCATTCTGGCCCAGCACTGCTTTTTTGGTAGTATGAGGTCCCCCTGTCTCTCTGCTGGCTTCTCTCTTTTATATCTCAAAAGAGATGGTTTAAGATACTATCTAATCTTGTAGATCTCATCAATATAACTGTCACCAATTCATCTCATTAACATCATAGTGATAGGATTTATAACACATAGGGAAATCATATCAGATGACAAAATGGTGGACAATCACACAATACCAGGGATTATGACCTAGCCAAGTTGACAGATATTTTGGGGGGACACAATTCAATCCACGACAGGGGGTGAGATGATATTCTGGCATGTGGCATGTTAAAATTCTAAGCTCATTGACACAAAATGGAAAACTGCTTTTCAGAAGTTTCCAGCTGTGGTAGGATCATAGAAATAAGAATGTATAATAAATCTGGCTTTAGTTTTGGTTTTCTCCTCTTCTCTAGAAAAAAAAATAAAAGATTACCTTCCCCAAATCTCCTGAACCTAGGCGGATGGAAGGCTTTGGGGCTGAAGCAGTATTTTCCTTCACAACCTCTTCAGAAGTGAGATGGTTGGGAAGACACATTGAAAATGGAATGAGGGATTCCAGATAGTAAGTAACAGGCATCAACCGAGTTCTGAGAGCCCAAGCCTGTTAGCCTCACTGGTTTTGCAGGTGTAGAAATCTTAGAGATAATATTAGCAAAGGCTTAACCTGCCTTCCCAGGGAGAGCCTTGGTTCTAATCTTAACAGGCTCTGCTGCCATCCTTTTGAAGTTGCCCTTTTGATGAGAGGTTTTAAAATCTTGGTAATCTGCCCCAAAGCTTTCATTTTATAATTACATTTTGCTTTTCAATAAAATCAGTGCTCTTTAAAACACACGTACACACACTATTCGGTAAGGAGGTCTATGTTTTGCTTACGTGTCTTTTGATAATCTTATAATTGGGAGGACCCCTGCATCTGAAATATTCACACCCATTTAGCTAACATATCCCTAACATTTGCAGGATGCTGTAGCAAATCTATGTGGTTGGTACACTTTAAATTGGATCTGACCTTTAGACGAATCAATTCATCGTATAATACAATTTCTTGTTCCAAGATCTGTGTCCTTCATGCATGGGGACTGAACAAAGAGTAACCTCCTCACCACGGCTAATAATAGCCCCCCACCATCTTTTTTTTTTTTTTTTACCATCTTTTTTTTTTTTTTTTAGTCCCTGCTTGCCCCTCTGACCATGTCTTCCACCCCGCTCCTGGGCTCACTCTGCTCCAGCCACATGGGCCATCTGTTTCTCCTTCAAACGCCTCAAGCTCATTCCTGCCACATGGCCTTCACACTTGTTCTTCTTTACAAATGTAAAGTTCTCCTCCTTCCGGGTCTTCTCATGCCTGGCTCCTTTGTCACCTCCATAGAAGGACACCCCTCAACTACACTAAATAGTTCCCCACATCCTCAGTTACTTTGTATTATTAGAATGTTTTATGTTATTTATAATACTTGCTGCTACTGTTGCTATGTTGTTTTCTTATTTAAGTGATTGCTATGTGTCTTTCCCATGTGAATTCAAGCTTCATAAAACAGGGACCTGGCACCACATCTTCACATCTGCAACTCTCTTACCTAAAACAATGCTTGGCACATAGAAAACCAGAAAAAAAAAAAAAAAAAACCCAAACCTTTTGCCATTCTGTTGATTCCAACTGACTGTGACCCTACTGGACAGAGTAGAACTGTCACATAGGGTTTCTAAGGCTGTAAACTTTATGGAAGCAGGTTGCCACACCTTTCTCCCTAGTGGGTTTAAACTGCCAACCTTTCAGTTAGTAGTGAGTGCTTAACCACTGCACCACCAGGGCTCCTTGGCACATAGCACTCAATATTTGCTGAATGAATGAGTGAAATTTATGTAACGTTTCTTAAGTTGTGGAGGTTTTCAGATGCAGTTCTCAGAAATGGCTCTGAGTTAACCAACAACTGTTGGTTATGCAGGAGAAGCTAAACTCAGAGGAAATAATAGCAACAACAACATGGTTATTCTCAAAAACAATACAACAATGTTAGGCCCTTCTTAGTGAGCATCTCCCAGCTTGTTTGAGGTGGTATTTGTTATGGGTTTAATTGTTTTTCCCCAAAATATGTATTGAATACTGGACCTTTGTACCCATGGGTACAATCTTGTTTGGAAATAAGGATTTGTCTTTTGTTGTGTTAATGAGGTTATAATTTCTGACAAAGAGATACACATGGGGGAAGATAGATGCCATTTGAAGGATGTCTACAAGCCAAGGACCTCAAGGAACCAAGGAACACCCAGGCTTACCAACAAGGAAGGAATCAACACAGCCCAAGACCTAAATTCAGACTCTAACCTCCAGAACTGTGAGAAAATAAATTTCTGCTCTTCAAAGCCACTCACTTGTGGTATTGTGCTATCTGTTGCCATCAAGTTGATTCCGACTCATAGTGGCCCTATAGGAGAGAATAGAACTGCCCCATAGGGGTTTCCAAGGAGCAACTGGTGGATTTGAACTGCCAACCTCTTGGTTAGCAGCCATAGCTCTTAACCGCTATGCCACAAGGGTTTCCTATTGTGCTACAGCAGTCTGGTAATACGATGGTAATCCTAGGAAGGTTTAAAAATAAGTATTATAGTGTAACCTTGAAACACTATAAAATACATTTGAAATAATGAGGAGATGAAGCTAAACCACACTATCAATACTTTGTAAGAGGCTAAGTGTTGGTGTAACAACATATTTTCTAACCATTTTATGTGGCTTTACTGTTTTGTAGTTCTACTCTCTCCTATAGGATCTCCATGAGTCGGAATAGACTCGATGGCAATGGATTTGCTTTGTGTTTTTCAGTGTACTGTTTTGTACTGGGGTTTTGTATGTGTACATTTACTCTTTTAAAGGTGTTTATGATGGAGCAATGGTTAAAAGCTTGACTGCTAACCAAAAGATCAGCAGTTCAAACCCACCAGCGGCTCCTCAGGAGGAAAGACCTGGAGATCTGCTCCGATAATGATTACAGCCTAGGAAACTCTATGAGGCACTTTTACTCTATTATATAGGGTCACTATCACCTCAACAGCACACAACAACAACACGGTTGAAGCAGCCAAGAAAATTTGATATATTCAATCTATGATTTTTTTTTGAAATATTTGGGAGAATTTGAATGATATTTAATGTATAATATAATTTGATTGGTGGAATTAATTTAATAGTTAGTAGGTAGTGGTCCCTAGGTGGTGCCAATTGTTATGTGCTTGACGACTAGTTGAAAGGTTGGTGGTTTGAGCCCACGCAGTGGTGCCTCAGAAGACAGGCCTGGCAATCTGCTTCCAAAAGGTCACAGCTGTGAAAACCCCATGGAGCAGGTCAACGGTGCACATACAGGCTCGCCATGAGTCAGAATCGGCTTCACGACAGCTAACAACAACAGTAGTAAACTAAATACAGATAATAGAATGTATTCTCCACACACTAAAGCCTCTTGGATCTGGCAACACAAGCTTGCAAAGGAAATATTAGCACCTCCATTGTACGAACAAAGAAAATCCTATTCAAAGAGGGTAGGTGACTTATCTAAAGCCGTACCATTTGTAGCTGGCAGATCTTGGATTAAGACTCAACTGCATTGTCTCCACGGCCCTTCCTTCCATTTCTAAGTGCCTGACTTGGGGAAGAGAAGGACATTGAATTTGATGTTGTAAGAAAGATGCTCCTGTGCTCAACATTTTATTTTAGTAGAACAGATCCAAAAGTAGAGGAAGGCAAAACCATGTTTCAAGAGGATAAGAAAATCATGGAGAATCCATAAGCTTCCAGAGGGGACCCAGTGGAAAACATGGAGATGAAAATGAAAGGACAGAAGCCACTCAGCTCAGCTGAAGGTCAGTGCATGGGTTTTATATTAGAGGCCACAAACAGGCATCCAAACCTGTGGCTGTTAAGACAATTCCAACTCATAGCGACCCTATAGGACAGAATAGAACTGCCTCAAATGGTTTCCAAGGAGTGGCTGGTGAATTCGAAGTGCCAACCTTTTGGCTAGCAGCCAAGCTCTTAACCTCTGTGCCACCAAGGCTCCACAACAGACAGCGGAGCTAGAAAAGGTCAGATGGGGTGGCCTTCAGCTGTCAGAAATGCTGGGAGTTTCATTCTGCTAAATGCATGGCAACCGTCTGATGTACAGTTTGAAGTTCCTTCACACCAACTTTCAGAATGTAGAGGAAGCACTGAGAGAAATCGCCCCTCTAGACTTAATTCTGACCAACAAGGAAGAGCATATGAGTGATATGTAAATGAGAAGGAGCTATGGAAGAAATTGTTACCCTGGGTCAAAGGAAGTCATGCTAGAAAATGTCTGGTATTTACCCTATATTTTAGGAATGCAGATTTCAAAAAATATTCAACAAAAAGGAGAATCTCATAAAAATATGACTAAGGAGCATGGAGTGGCCTTAAAACTTAAATACTGAATGCAAAGTTGTGGATCATAAAAATGAGGAAGAAAAAGTAGGGAATTATAGAGTAATTAAAGGTAGACTCATTCTTTGATGTGTTTTCAACATAAACTATGAGAAGGAGGAATACAAAATGGTGGCACAAGTCTTTAAGAACGGTGTGGTCAGACTGGAGGACTTAGTTCTATTTTACCTGTTTTTGTGAGGAGGATGGTTTTTAATGCAATGGTCAGGAGCAGAAGGTAAATGAAGAAAAGACAGGATTTTGGTTTTAGAAGATTATAAACTACCAGAGATGATGAAGATAAGGCAAACCTACTCTGCCAGTTTAGCTTTGGTTTCTCTATGAATCTTCAAACTTGAAAGAATAAAAAAGAAGATGGTTAGAAAGTATCTGAAGGCCAATTTCAAAAAGGAGATGATGAGTAAGGATCTGGACATTTTAAATGGCCTGAAGACTCTTGAGGATTGTGTGCTTTGCATTCTTATGTTTTTTTTAAATTTTCTATGACACTGAAAGGGGTGGGATACTACATATAATGATCTTTGAGAAAGTTGTAGAGGCTGGAAGATTACCAGCCAGTGGGAGAATGCCAAAGTCCCTATTTTCAGAAAAAAAAAAAAAAAAAGTGGGTAGCGTATAGTGTGTGAGGAGCAAATTGCAGGAGGCACAGATAACCAAATTTGATGTTCTACCAAAAAGGTTAAATATAGAGGTTGTTGTATAACTTATGCCTTAAGCCAGTAGTTCTCAAAGTTTCCTCAGGAGTCTCTTAAAATTATTGAGGACTCCAAGGAGTTCAGTTTGTGTTATATCTATCAATATTTTCCATACTAGAAATTAAAACTGAAAAAAATTTGAAACACAAGAATGGAAAGCACAGAGACCATTAGCTGTCAGAGTAATGTCATCACATATAGCTTCTAGAAAATTCCACCGTACAATTAGGTGAGAATGAGAATGAAAACAGCAAATGATGCCTTCATATTATTATGAAAATAGTTTTGATCTTATAGATTCTCTAAAAGAGACTGAAGGACCCCAGGGACTCTGGACTAGACTTTGAAAACCGCTGCAGGAAAACTTCTCCCCACCCCATGCCCAAGGAGGTGTAAACACAGATGTCATTGACAATATTACCTGTAATAGCAAATACTTAGAAATATCCCTTAGTACAGAAATGGATAAATTATTAAGAAAACAAACAAAATTATAGACCAATTTTAAAATAAACTCATTTTCTGTGGCTCATGTACATTTATCTTAAAACAATGCAAGTTAACCTTTAAAAAACGGTGCAGGGGTGGTATCTGACCTCCTCCAACTTCACAAGGGGGAAGGAGAACCAAGATCAATAGCCCAAGGCTGATTCCTTTGAGGTGGAGGTCAGACATGCCTCCTTTCTCTGCCATATATACTAATTCTGACACCAACTGTCCCTCACATAGCACTCTCTACTTCTCTACTGGGTTTGATAATTCATTGCAATGGCCACACAGAACTTACAGACCATACTCATGATTGTGGGGTTTATTAGGGAAGTAATAGTTACAATTCAGGCTCAGGAACACTCAGGATACAGTTCTTCCATTAGGACAGCCTCTTCCAGCTGCTCTTGTAGGCTCACCTCTCCCTGGTCCTAGGCCTCTACCCAAAGGCACTCAGCTTTCTCTCTCTGTGGGCTGGGAAGCCCACTGTGCTGTCTCCTGCTACCGGGTCTTTGCTGCCACTGCTTCTCCTCAGCTTCAAAGTTACAGCTCTCTCTCTCTGTGTCTGTCTCTGTCTCCTGCTTTCAGGAGCTTCTCAGCGCAGGGATCTCAGGTCCTAAGGACATGCTCTCTGATCCTGACTGTTCTTCCTTGGTGGTGATAGGATCCTCCCCCCTTCTCTGGAATTGGCTCTTTTTTAAGACAAAGTTAATCAGTTCTCTTAGTAGGCCACAATTACTCTATCACACAATCGCCTGGGTAGGAGTTACAAGACCGTGGCTAGAAAAGCCACACTGCCGTTGAGTCGACTCCAAATAGTAAGATACATTAGCATTTGTTCATTTTAGGTAGATGCACAAAGGCAGTCTGAATCCACCAGCTGCTCCTTGGAAACACTATGGGGCAGTTCTACCCTGTTCTGTAGGGTCGCTATGAGTCAAATCGATGGCAACAGGTCTGTATTTTTTAGCATTTTTTCAAATGCTTTCTAGGCTCTTACAGAGGGAAGAGCGACCCTTAAGTTTTAGCTTCACTCGTCCTAGAACAGTGGTTCTCAAAATATTTCCCACCCATGAGAGTCATCAGCGTCATCTGAGAGTTCGTTAGAAATGCATGTTATCAGGCCTACCCCAAACCTACTGAGTCAGGGTCTCTGGGGTGAGGCCCAGCAATCTGTGAGATCTGTTGAGCAAGAACAAATGTGACCATTCATCTTGCCCTTTAATGCATCTAATTAGGCAGGAATTTGGGGAATATTGCTTATGATATTCTTGTGAATAAAATGATGTTATATGAAGAAGGAGTTTCTTAAAGATATTTGCAAAGTGTTTTTAAAGGGAAGCCCCCCTCTCCATTTTGGGTGTTCAGGTTATTTTGGTTAGCCTGCTTAGACACATAAATTTTAACTTCTGTGGCCCAGGACAGGAACCATTCCTGAAGCCAACTCTTCAGACAGGGATTGGACTGGACAATGGGTTGGAGAAGGATGCTGGTGAAGAGTGAGCTTCTTGGATCAGGTGGACACTTGAGACTATGTTGGCGTCTCCTGCCTGGAGGGGAGATGAGAGGGTAGAGGGGGTTAGAAGCTGGCGAAATGGGCACAAAAAGAGAGAGTGGAGGGAGAGAGCGGGGTGTCTCATTAGGGGGAGAGTAATTGACATAGCAAGGTGTATATAAGTTTTTGTGTGAGAGACGAACTTGATTTGTAAACTTTCACTTAAAGCACAATAAAAATGATTTAAAAAAATTAACTTCTGACACAAGTCCTGCGATCCTGGGGCTTCTGGTGAAATTTCTGAAATTTTGGCTTGACAGCAATGGGTTTTGTTTTTTGTTTTGGCCGGTATAAACTTGTATTGATTATGCATTACGTTGAAAATTTCTTCATAACTACCTAAATCTTCTCAGCGTGTGGCCCCTAGTCCAGTAGCATCAGCATCACCTGGGAACTTACTAGAAATGCAAATTCCTGGTCCCCACCCCAGTCCTACTGAATCGGGATATCTGGGAACGTAGCCCAGCAATCTGTGTTTTAACAAGCCTGGCAGGTGATTTCTGATGCACAGTATCATTTGAGAAACTGACCAAAAAAAAAAAAAATCCAAGTAGAATTTGTGTGTTCTTGGTAAAGCATGACTTGCAATTTAAACAGTTTCCAATATGAACAGCTGAAACTCTAACCAATCAAAGAAAAGACTTGGTTGCAATGGCCGATTCCCACTTAGAGCTAGCCAGCCTGAAGCTTAATGACATGAAACACTGAAGGACTGGCACTTTTCCGCAACATAAAGGGCTATATATGTCTTCCACAGGCTGTTTTAATGATGTCTTTTTCTCATTTTTCTTTGTCCACTTTTAGGAACAGTTTGACCAAATTAGAATTTTTGGTTCTACCTAACTGAAGTCACTTTGTCAAAATGTCTTTAAGTCCGCACAACTCTATCTGGTCAGTCTTGTCCGTTAATTCATACCCTCTTATTACAAGGGTTGTTCTAACATGTGAGGTATAGTCTCTGTGGTTTACAAGACGTTGTTCTCAAGCGACTTGGAAGATATTTCCAAATAGTGGGATTATCCAAATTGTATGGCGTATGCTGGCCTCCTAAAAACCTTATAATTTATTCTAGTGTCAATAATTTTGCCCAAGGTATGCCAACAGTACTAACTGCACACAGTATTTGGAGAGGAGATAGGGTCAACCTAAAAGAGTATGGTGTTTATAACAAACATTTTCATTTCATGGAAACTGGCTGCTCATTGATCTGGCATCAGGGTTAGAAAGCCCGTAGAGTGAGTAAGGAGAATCACAGGGCTCAGGATCTCAGAAGTTAGGAAACCCTGGTGCAGCCCTCAGTGGGGCTAACAAATTCTGCTAGAGGGATAATGAGTCAGCCCATTCAGGAGATGGAAGAAATGAGCTAGAAGGTCTTTTCCTAAGCTCTAAGTCCACTTGAGCGTGGTGGATTATCACTGAGCATGGGTGTACCTTCGTTCACTGCTGGCCAGGACCTGCTAGGACCTGGACAAGTAAAAACCTACAGTGAAATAAATGATACTCTGTCCTCAACCGTTAACAAACACACTCCTTAACAAGGAAGCACACATCCTGAGATATTAGCTAGGAAAGTACACTAAGACTGCCTCCTTCTGGGATATTCCTCATCCAGTGATAAGTGAACTCAAGGGTAAGAAAATAAACCCAAGTTTTACTAGGGCATTTTTCATTCTCCATGATGGTCAACAGCAGAGGACTTTTCTGGGAACACTGCCCATTCCATTTTCTGGATTTCTGTAAAAACTCAGGATATAAGAAAAATAATGAAATAAAACATGTATTCTTTCAAATTCCAAGTTCTTTTTAGATACTGGCCACCCTATTATTTGGTCATCACTGATACATTAGCCTTCAACTCTCTTAGGGAGAAAATTATCTTCGATTGTAGCATATTGTCCAATATTAACCAGTGGAGTGGGTTAATTGGTCAGTTTCTATTAAACATTAATCAGTACCTGTTTAAAATGGAAGATTCCTTTTGCTGGAAAGAGTAGATCCATACGTTCAATATCAGAAAAGAATGAATGAGATTGTGCATGAATAATGGAATCCAAATTTTAATTTGGTCAGCTCAGGTGATATTAAGTATTCCCCATAATTTATCAGCTATGATCTTTTTTTACATCCTTTTAAAAATCAACCCACTTATGTTTTGCATATCATTTAAACACATGTATTCAATAGTCATTTTAACTCCGAATAAGCTATGAGTCGGAATCCACTTGACGGCACTAAGTCTAGGTTTTAAGGTATTCACATAGCTCAGACATCTACAGATACAACGAGCAAGAGGAGAATCTGAACTTAACGCTTTGTCTGGATTACAAAACCCTGGAATGGTCGATTGGATAACATAACATAAACTTCAACTATGGTCCACCTCCTGTAGATAGCTTTTGGGCAATTATATCACGGTTTGTGGAATTCTTATCATCTGAGATATGGAAGGAAACTGCAATGGCTGGATTTTCTTTGTAGTTATTTGGCATATCTGTAAATACAACACATCTGCTTTCTGCTTTAATGTAAGGATTTTCATGAACATTCTTTACCAAAAATCTACTAGTCACTTATTTAAGGTAAATTATATCCTATCCTAGGCCACAAATTATTTGCTTTTATTTGAAATAGCTCTATTGTCGGCCTGGAGACAAATTTTATATATCTCTCTATATAGATGTGTATATATATATATAGATGTATCTATCAGGAGGGACCAGTTCCTAGAGAAGGACATCATGCTTGGTAAAGTAGAAGGTCACTGAAAAAGAGGAAGACCCTCAATGAAATGGACTGACACAGTGGCTGCAGCAATGGGCTCAAACACAGCAACAATTGTGAGGCTGGCACAGGACCAAGCAGTGTTTCGTTCTGTTGTACATAGGGTCGCTATGAGTCTAACCTACTCAGTGTCACCTAACAACAACATATATATATATATATATATATATACTGTCAAAATCTGGTAGTTCGAAGTTTTATATACAAGAAAAGTTTAAATTTTCTGAGGGAGAATGCAAAACAACCAAAGTTTGTCTAACATGATGTTTAATCAGAGGTTATTGCCAATATTTTAACCAGAGAGGGTGGATAACATCCTTCAGTGTAAAGACAAGCAAACACCACTTAAAGTAGAAACAAACTGTCCTATCTTGTGATTGCACTTTATGTGTCTGACTAAAAAAAAATCTGAGATCTGAAAGCTGAGACCCCTTTTGATATGCTGCAATTTACAATAAACAGTGAATATTATAATCATTGAAGGATGATTGGGCATAATCTGTGGATTTTCTTTTTTTTAATACACAGCTTAGGCATTTTTGTTGCTTGCACATAAAGATGGCGCACGTATCAAATAAGGACATGCTTCTTCAGCCAACTTACAAATGAATCCTCACCATACCTTCATGGGAGCCAGCTGGATGGGTGTGATGCACGAAGGATCTACCATGGGCTTCGGCCTGTTGGCTGTGTCTGCTAACAGGCTGTGCCATTGCTGAGGGAGGCCGGTAAATTTCTGTTCTTGTGGATCAAACCCAGTATGAACCCTGTGTTCAAAGTTGGATGGACCAGATATTTCAATCTTTTTCTTTTTCTTTCCAAACATGATGCAAAAACCTAGGAAACGGAAACAGAAAAGGGGCAGCTGTTTATATCATACTAGCAGAAGACCATAGGAGAGTTATTGTTAATTCATCCACAGTTACATCTTTTCAGTTATTTCTCTCTGTATACTAGCAGCAAAAGATGAATGTTGAGTTTTCAAGGTGTGGTAGATTAGATTTTTTTCATTCAAATTTTTTTGTTCCCTCTTTGCACGTGCCCTGTTTCAATGAGAGTGGAGTATGGTTCTCTGTTCCACTGGCCTTTAGACTTGACTATGGAATCTCCTTTGACCAATGGACTGTGGATAGAAGAGACAGTGCACCTGTTTTGGGTGAAGGTTTTTGGAAGCACTGTGTGTTTCTTCATTCCTTCTTGTGTTCCTGCCACTTGCCATGAAGATCTCTCAGGTACATGATGCTACCTTAGGTTCCAGAAGGAGAGACTCATGAAACAGATACATTCTCAGCCTCCGGTGTGGAGTCAAGCCCATTGTTACAGATTGAACTGTGAGCCCCCAAAATATGTTTTGGTGTCCTGACCCCTATACCTGTGGATATAATCCTGTTTGGGAATATGGATTTCTTTTTATGTTAACGAGGCCATATCGGTATAGGGTGTATCCTAAACCTAATCACTCCTGAATGATATAAGGAGCAGACACAGAGGGAAGTGAGCACAAACTGGCAAAGATAGATGCCACGTGAAGATCACCAAGAAACTGAGGAATGCTGGAAGAAACAAAGATTTTCCCTAGAGCCAACAGAGAGAGAATTTTACCCTAGTGCCTGGTCCCTAATTTGGACTTCTAGCCTCCTGAACAGTGAGAAAATAAATACTCACTAGTGGTATTTTTGTTATCATGGCACTAGCAAAGTAAGACACCCAGGCAAGCCCACCTGAGCCATAGCTGAGCCATAGCTGAGCCACAGCTGACTCAGGAGTAAGAAATAATTGTAATTAAGCCGTTGAGATTTTAGACTTGTTCGTTACCTGGCACTGTCAAAGCAAAAGCTGACTAGTACGTGTGTGTACTTAAAAAACATTTGTATGGAAAAAATATTGTATACATGATAAATAGGGTTAATAATTATACTTACCACAAAAAGTTGTTATTAGAATTAAATGCGTAAACATTTTTAAGCACCTAGAAAAGCACTTGGCATAGAGTAAATGCTAGTTGCTTTACAACTTCACATGTTGGAATAGATTGTTACATGGAAAAATCTAATACACCAGTGAAGACCTGATTTATCAGTTAATACCTTGCAACTTCAGATGCTACTATCTGGCTGGTTGAGGGTCTAGGGCATTTTCAGTGTTCAGGAAATTATACAAGATAAGTGTCTCTATGCACTTCTTCCCAGGATTATTTAGTGAAACTAAAACACATTAAAAACTATAACTTGGTCATGTGTTGGACTAATATTTTAGTTAACTTTAGACCTGACAATTGTTTAAAATAAGAGATGACCATTATTTCAGATAAGCCATTAGAGAAGAGCTCTTTCGAGTGTATTTATGACTGAACAAGCACTGGAAATGTTAGCCCAAATATTTTTAGAGCTGGAAGAGAAATGTGCTACAATTCTGATTGTAAATTTCCCAGTGGTTGCCATGCCATTCAAGTGAAGGTATGAATGCAAAATATCAGTGAACTGATACTTCTCCACTTTTTAAATTAAGACAGCTGTGGAGAGCAAACCAATAGCTGAATTATTCTACCTACACTTTATCCTGTGATATTTCAAAACTGTAATTTAAATGGTAATAAATAATACAGTTTTAGATTTCTGGCAAGGTTGGGTTAAAGGGTTATAGAGGAAGCAACTTAAAAGGAAAATAGAAAGCAGTCTAAATCCTAAAGCAACATTGTTTTAAAGTTCACACTTAACTAAATGCAAGGATAGAATTGCCAAGAAGTATAAAATCCCATTAGCAATGGCCATTGCCCTATTGACAATGAGGAATCCCACACCCAGGTGAAAGAAACAGATTTCTGGTGCCTTTTAGCACCCTGCAGCAGAGAGATACATAGTAGGGAAATGAAGATCTGCTTGGTAGATGGTTTTTTCTCTCTGATATATCCATGCTTTGTATCTGCCACATTGCTAGACATTCAATGTATACAATTCCATGTAAAGCTTACAATAATCCTAGGAGGAGGTGTGTTTGGGGTCCCAAGCTCACCCCAAGGTTTGATGATTTCCTAGGAAAAATCACAAGACTGAGCGTATAGTCATATTTATGGCTGTGATTTATTACAGAAAAAGGATACACAGCAAAATCAGCAATGGGGAAAAGAAAAAAGGTGCATGGAGCAAAGTCCAGAGGATACTAGGTGCAAGCTCCCAAGTGTCCTGTCCCAGTGGAGTCACACAGGATGTACATAATTCTCCCAGCAATGAGTTGTGACAACACTTATGAAATGTTGCTTACCATGGAAGCTCATATTAGGGACTCTGCCCAGGGATTTATTGGGGGCTGGTCAAGAATACGCCCTCTGTCTAGTATGTACCAAAATTTAGACTCCTAGAAGGAAAGCAGGTGTTCAGCATAAACCATATTGTTTTCATAAACAGTTTAGGCACAATGAATATTTCTCATCAGGGAATGGTGGAACCCCTCCCCAAACCTAAGTTCCCAGGTGCCACTCATGGGCCAATCTAGCAAGCAGGTCTTTCTAAGGTAAGTAGTCTCAATCCTGCTATATTAATGTTTTTATGCACAAGAATTGTTATTATCATATCAATTTCCTCAAAGAGGCAACAGAAGCTCAGAGCCCAAGTTAGAAACTGGCAAAACTGGAGACTCAGAACTCCAAAGCATATGTGTTTTCACTCATAGGACCTAGAGCTATTTTAAGCAAGTAGGTGTATGACATTACAAGGTAAATTGTTATTCTTTTTAATTTCAATACAGTCTGGCTTTATCAGCAGGGAAACAGCAAGTCCAAAGGCCCTGAGGTGGGACTGTGTGTGGCATGCTTGAAAAGCAACAGAAAGGCAACATGACTGGAGTAATTCAGAAGGAAAGAGGAAGGGTTAAGAGGTCTGAGGGATAGCAATGACTAGTTCATGCAGGGCCTTGTAAATGACAGCAAGGACTTTGGATTTTGGAGCAAGGAAATGTTAAGATTTGATGTATGATTTAAATGAGTGTGTGGTGTGAATGTTGTTGAATTAAAAACCCTACCAGGATCCATGGGATATATTGTTGTTTGCCCACTTTTTCCAGCTCTCAGATTTTTTGGAAAGCTGCTTTCCTAATGACAGTGTACAGTGCCTCAAGGCAGGGGCCTTTTTGACTGTTCAAAACTGGAAAAAAATGGGTGTGGGCTGCAAATCACTGTTTTACAGGGTACTGTATGAGATGTATGAGGGAAAACAGAAAAATTTTATGTGGGAACCCATATGTCCCAGTGTACTCCAGTGGAACTCTGTGATTTTCAGGGTTCAAATTAGTGGGACGACATATTATCCCACTGGACTCTAAGGGTAGGCTTGTGAAAAGAGGCAGGAAAAAAAAAATCCACTACCTATCAAAAATTCAGACACTCAATGATTCAGCATGCTTCCATTAATGAAAACATATGGTATCAACAAAAAATTCAAAGCAGAATATAATAGGGTCTTGGAAGGGCTAAACAATGTTATTGCCTCCTCAGGCAACATGATTTTTCATTAATTTAGCATTGTGGTTAAAAGCATCTGCCCAAACTGACTGGAACTGAATCCCAGTTCTGCTATGCCTATTAATTGTGTAATCTCAGGTAGCCTAGCTAGCTTCCTTTTGCCTCAGTATCCTCATTTGTAAGATGGGAATAATATTATTATCCTTATTCAGTTGGTAGTAGTGAAGACTCAGTGAAATAAGACTTATGGCTGGGTCATAGAAATGATCAATACCTGCCTCCCCTTAGTATTCAGTATTGGTTTCCTTGGCCTAAGTGTTTAGGAAATAGAGTAGGAAGGTCTCAGAAAGAGTTAGGACATATTCTACTACTAGCCTGGTCCAACCAGAGGCTCAGGTGCCATCACCCATCAAGTCAGGTGGTTGGGAAGGGGAAGAACACCATTTACTTGGACATTACACCACCTGTGAAAGTTCCAGTGTTCTTCAACATTTGATAACTCATGGCTCTGTCCTTTGCCCCATTCATGGTAGTGTTTTTGAAGATAATAGCATGGATATGTCCCAGGAGCTTAGGCTTTGCATGGGATTAAGTACTTAACAGAGATGGGGCATGTTTAAGATTGGGTGGAGCAAGGAAAAGATGAACAGGGTTGGAGTCCACCTATTAGATAATCTTTTTGTTGATATCCTCCTTCCTATCTCAAACAGCATTAGTCTAATACAATTATAGTTCCTGGGTGGTGCTTGACTGCTAGTCGAAAGGTTGATGGTTCAAACTCATGCAGCGGTGCTTTGGAAGTCAGGCCTGGTGATCTGCTTTGGAAGGGTCACTGCCTTGAAAGCCCTATGGAGCAGTTCTACTCCGCATGGCAACTAAAAACAACGACATAGTTGATCTCAAACTTTTGGCTGTGACAACTAATGAAGGGTCTGATTTTTAAGCCCTACAGTTAACATGAAGAGTTAATACAATTATTGGACCATAGAGGTTTTCAGTCATACACATAGCTGGTTACATAGAAGGAATAACGCCACAGAATTTAAAAAATAGTATTTTTAATGTACATCCTAAGAGTGATTCTTTTCTCATTATCTTCCTCATGGAGACATTTTTCTTTTCTTAGCCTCGGGTCTATTTTTAAGAACTTGGTAAATGTAATAATGGATATTTAAGTACTTCAAAAGTGCCTACCTGTGTTCAGACAATTTAGGCTTAATGACTGACCTGTCACTGGTAGAAGAAAGATGGCTGTATGAAAAACCATATTGCACAGGGGATGGCACCGACCACATCATTCCCTTGTTGAGATGTCATTGCCCAGAGACACATCTGTCATAGCCTCAGAATTATGAACAAAAGATTCACCAGGCTTTTAGTTATGATGCTTTTAAGAAAAAAATAAACAGAGATTATACATTTGGGATTCAGAAGTACATACAGAAAACTTGAGATGGGTTCATTTATAATTTAAAAATAAAGCTGTTTTCTAAGAAGAAAATTACCATTACTATGCCAAAGAAGATGTTTTAAGTCTCTTGGTTTCCCTTCCTTGGATTCTTTTATTGCAACGTCTCCTGGACATGACCTATAAGGCAGTAACTGGGTTCCACCAGGCACTGTCCACTCCAGGAAAGCTCCCACAAAGCATGTTGTGTCATTGTTAGGGTCCCTACTTGTATTGCATAGACACTCATGATCCAGTTGCTCTGTGGTCTGTGCTTGGTTTTCTGACCTGAGCCCTAATTCAGCTACATTTGCCTTCTCAACAGCTGTAGCCACCTATCTTCTTTTGGGCATCTGACTTCAGCTTCCAATTTCTATTCTTTGGATTTGAACTTAGCCTTCATGCCTGACTCCTTGTTTCTTATTTGTCCTTTTCTACTTGTGTGAATCCTTAGGCCTTTCCCTCTGGTCAAGTTGTTTGAATCTCACCTGTCTCCTGGTTCTTCCTCATCTGAACTTTCTGATTCTGTCTTGATTCTGGAATCTGTGGCCACAGTTGGATTTGTCACATTCATTTACCTGAGTCTACACTGCCTAAACCTCAACATGATAAGACCTCTCTGTTCTTACTTAACTCTCCATTCTGGCTTCAACTCACCTATCCCGTTTTTATGCCATTCAACATCCAGGACTGACAAAGGAATGCGTTGAGGAAATGTTCTTAAATTCAAATCATTTTTACACTGTCCATAGTGTTAACATAATGTTGAAATTGTAGGAAGAAAAAAATCATGGTCTTTAGAGTAGCACCAACAGGGTAGTCACTCAAAAAAAATTGCCAGGTAGTTACCAGAAAAATGTGTTAAATTTTATGATCAAAAGCTTCTATTTCAACATGGTCTCATCATGGGTTTACTTCCCCCTGTAGCAGCGACTCCCTAATCTGGAGACACAATCCAGATCTCTCTCATAAGGTCCAGATCTTCCCATGCTTGACTCTCAGGATCTCCAAAATATAACTCTTGATCTTCCTACTTGTTCTACCTGTTCTTTCTCTGGTTATCTCAATCTCAGTATATAGTACCACGCTGTATCGCAGTGCTGAATCCCCAAACCTGGGAGTCCACTCTGACTTCTCTGTCATCCTCCACATCCAATCCAATTCTTAATCCATTCTTCTCCCAAAGTGTCCGTTGAATCTATACATCTTTCTGATTCCTCACTATATTAGTTTCCTATTGCAGCAGTAACAAATTAACACAAATTTAACTGCATAAATAACAAAAGTTACTATCTTACATTACTGTCATCTCTCTCTTAGACCACTACAAAGTCTTCTAGCTAAGTGTCCCATCAACTAAGCTTGCCCCTTTCCAACTTTTCACCATCCTACAGTCAGATAGGTCTTTCCAAAATGCAAATCTAATTGTATCACTCTGGCCTAAATATCTGACAAGACTTTTCATTGATCTAGAAACAAAACCAAAGCTCATAAGGGTCCCAGGGGTCTACCCTTGCACACCTCTCTGTTGTTGTTGGTAGGTGCCGTCGAGTCAGTTCTGACTCAAAGAGATCCTATGTCAACAGAATGAAACACTGCCCAATCCTGCGCCATCCTCATAATTGTTGCTACGTTTGAGTTCATTGTTGCAGCCACTGTGTCAGTCCATCTTGTTGAGGGTCTCTCTCTTTTTCGCTGACCCTCTGCTTTACCAAGCATGATGTCCTTCTTCATGGACTGGTCCTTCCTTATAACATCTCCAATGTAATTGAGACAAAGTCTCTCCATCCTTGCTTCTAAGGAGCATTCCGGCTGTACTTCTAAGACAGACTCGTCCATTCTTCTGGGAGTCCACAGTATATTTAGCATTCTTCACCAACACCAGAGTTCAAATGCATCAGTTCTTCCTTATTTATTGGATATCTCTCTAGCGTCATAAACCCATTCTCCTCCTCATTAAGTCCTACCACCCTGAGTCACCTTTATTCCCTTACAGACTTCCTTCCCCCTCCAACTTTTGCCTCTTTCTGGTTTGGTCCCCACCTGCCTCATCTCACCCCAAACCCTAAGTTGTACTTCTGATCTCAGGTCAAATACCACTTCTTCAGGCGGAGGTCACTTTTTTATTTTCTCTCTCTTTTTTATTGTATTTTAGATGAAGGTTTACAGTAGCTTCTCATTAAACAGTTAGTACACATTGGTTAACAACCCCACGACATGTCAACACTCTCCATTCTCAACCCTGGATTCCCTATTACCAGCTTCCCTGTCCCCTCCTGCTTTCTAGTTCTTGCCTCTGGGCTGGTATGCCCCTTTAGTCTTGTTTTGTTTTATAAGCCTGTCTAATCTTTGGCTAAACGGTGAACCTCAGGAGTGACTTCATTACTGGGCTAAAAAGGATGTCTGGAGGCCAAACTCTCTGGGTTTCTCCAGTCTCTGTCAGGCCAATAAGTCTGGTCTTTTTTTGTGAGTTAGAATTTTGTCCTACATTTTTCTCCAGCTCTGTCCAGGACCCTCTACTACGATGCCTGTCAGAGCAGTCAGTAGTGGTAGCCGGGAACCATCTAATTTTACTGGATTCAGTCTGGTGGAGGCCGTGGTAGATGTGGCCCATTAGTCGTTTGGACTAATCTTTCCCTTGTATCTTTAGTTTTCTTCATTCTCCCTTGCTCCCAAAGGGGTGAGGCCAGTGGATTATCCTAGATGGCCACTCACAGGCTTTTAAGACCCCAGATGCTACTCACCAAAGTAGAATGTAGAACATTTTCTTTATAAACTATGTTATGCCAATTGAGCTAGATATTGGCCGAGACCACGGTAGGGGGGTCACTTTTGAACTCCAGACTACCTTTCCTGTTATATTTTCCCATGGCTTCTTTAATAACAATTATTTCACTACAAAAAAGATTCTTTCGAATTACAGAAATGGTGCATGAATATGTGTCTGTGAATAAGTCAAACAACGAAGAAACACAGAAAGTAAAAATTAAACGTCAGTTACCACACCTTTTTCCATCACAAAATCCCAAACCTTCTGAACTTTTTTCAGTTTGTTTTTGCCATCCCTAGAAAATTCACTACCTGAGTTTTTGTGCATAAATATGACCACGCTGTGTATACTGTTGTGGTATTTGCTTTTCGTGTCATTTAACCTTTTTGGCAGCTAAGTTAAAAAAAAGAATAAAAGAAAAAAATATAAAAAAGAAAATCTTGGCTATCTTTCCATATCAGTACAACACACATCAGTACTTGCTTTTCTTTTTTCTTTAATCTGTATTTTTTGTTGTTGTTAGTTGCTGTCGATGTTCATTCTGACTGATGACGACGCTATGTGTGCAGAGTAGAACTGCTTCCTAGGGTTTTCAAGGCTGTGGCTTTTGGGAAGCAGATTGGCAGGCCTGTGTTCCAAAGTCTCTGGGTGGGTTCAAACCACCAGTGTTTCAGCTGGTAATCAAACACTTAGCTGTTTGTGCCACTCTTGGACTCCCAAAGTCTGCACAGAATTTAATACACTGGAATGTACTATAATTCGTCTACTGATTCTTTCATTGATTACCGTTTATGGTTTGTTTGTTTGTTTGTTGCTCCTAGTAAATCTCCAGTGAGATTCCTTGTTTATGTATCATTCTGCATAAACATGAGCACTTCTGTAGCACAGATCACCAGGTATGGAAATAATGGGGTGAAAGGCATGTATGTTCAACATTTTTAAAATGCTGCAAAATTGGCTTTCAAAACAACTGGATAACTTTCCTCTCCTATCAACATTGTTGGAAAGCAAAGTTGGTCTTCTCTAGTAAACCATAAACCCCATCATTTAATCCCCATGTTATCTGTGCATGACCCAAACTAGGTGATCAATAAATATTCGTTGAATGAATGAAAGGTCTCTGGGATGAAATATTTCAATTGATAAGCCCAATTGGTAGTTTAATGAGATTGGCTTTTAACAAACATGCAGCCCATATGGTAAGATCAGCAGTGAGCGACAGGGCTCCAAATCCTCGCCTCAGGCTCGACTTGTGAGGAACCCACCTTCAAACACACAGCTCCTCAGAGGCAGAGTGGGGCAGAGTTGTGTACTTGCTTGAAGTTCTGGGAAGAGTAGGTTGACAACCTGACCACTCCTAAAGTCTCTAATTATGTTTTTTTTTTTTTTTTAATAAAGTATTAAGTATAAAAAATTATTCCCGTTGAAGAAGTTTGGTCAAAATATCAAGAAGGGGAATTCACTGCTATGAGTAAAGAATGCAACCTCATGGGTGGTTAAATACTAGAAATCTGCAATACAATTTTACACAAAGGATCACAGTTTTTTTTTCTTTAATTTAAATCATTGAGATGTGTCACTGAATTTTGCTTTTCTCCTCAGACAATCTGACACCCTGAACAAACAGGAACTCTACTCCTGACGTGTCAACTGCAAACTGAAATTTCCATGTGCTGAAACTCCAGCCGTAAGGTATAATTCTCACCTCCAGGCTCCCCTCTTCACTTTAGTATCTTCCTGACAGCAGATGTACCCAAAGGGAAGGACACCATGGGCTTGGCTCAGGCAGCCCAACTATAGCAGCAGAATAACAATAATTAGCTTCTGGCATGGTACCTGAAGTTGCCCAGTCCCTTGGTAAAATCATTCCAGATTTTCTCATTTAATGCCTGTCATCTGAGGATCTCAAAACCCGGAAGAGCCTGAGGATAAAGCTGGCAGCAGGGGGATGAAGGTAACCAGTGCACTACAGGCTTTCTCAGTTACACCGGAAGCCAAGGTGCTGCGACTGAATCGCACAGGAACTGGCTGCGTGCCAGTGGGATGTGACTTGCATTACAGCCTGACTATATCTGTTGTAGATGAAGATTATCTTAACACATCTCTCTATTCTTTCTTCCCTCTGTCCTCCCTCCACCTTTTCTTCAGTAAGTACTTTACTGAGCACCTATTAAATGTTAGGCACTGCTCTGGATGTTGAAGACTCAACAGAGAAACAAAGATCCCTGCCACCCTTACGCAGCTCATATTCCAGTAAGGAGAAAAAAGCTATAAATAGGTATATTACTTAGTATATTAGAAGATGATGAGACCTGGGAGAAAGAAAACAAAAAACAAAAATAAATAGCAAAAACAAAAGAAACAAACAAAAGAAACAGGGACGGGGGCAGTGGTTGCTGGGATTAGGTTCTAGTAGCAATTATGTGGACAGGGATGAGAAGGTGTCCCTGAAAAGGTGATATTTGGCCAAAAATCTGAAGGCAGTAAAGGTGCAAACCAAGAGAACATCTTGCCAAAGAGTTCCAGGAAGAGAAAATGGCAAGTGCTTGGGCCCTGAGACATGGTTGGTATGTTCCAGAAATAGCGAGGAGGCTGGAGGCTGAAGAAAGGAGAGCAAGGTGGGAAGAGGGGACATGGAGGGTCAGAGATGAGCTCTAAGTCAGTGTTTCTTCAAATACAGGCCCCAGACCAGCAGCATCTGCATCACTGGGAGCTTGTGACACACGCCTTTGTGCCCCAACCAGGACCTACAGAATTAGCAACTCTGAGGGCTGGGGCCAGCAATCTGGTTTTATCAAGTTTGAGAAGCAGTGACATAGGACATCACTGGTTGCTACAGGACTTTGGCATTTTTCCTGAGTGGAAAGGGTCATCATTGGAATACTTAGTGACTTGGTAGGAAGTAAGAGTAATTTGGGTTATGACGTGAGTAGCTGATTTTATTCTTTTCAGGTACATTCATTTTCCTAGACCACACAAGGATTGTATGGGGAAAGAGTGATTATTTATGATCTGCCTCCCTCCCTTAGCATGGCCTTAGCCTTTCAGAGCTTCTCTCTGGATAGTGGCTGGTCCTGGAAGAGAGGATGCCTTATGTCTTTGTGATGGCAACACACTGCAGTGGATGTCTGGGTTTACCTGCAGATCCTTCTCACTGTGACTCTTGCATAGAAAATTTTCTATATCTGAAGATTGAGATTTAGCATAATTTGGTGTCTACCTGATGGAGAACCAGTTGTTAACTCAGCAAAATTGTGGCAGTAGTATACACCAGGCATCAGACATTAACAGCAACTGTGATTACTTCTGCTTGGTCAGCTTTTCTAAGAAAACATGACAGTGTGTACCATTTTCATTGTGATCCTGGGAATGCTAGCATGGAATTAAGGCACTATAGTGAGGAGTACCTAAAATGGTACCGGTGACAAAAAGAATGCTTTGTAATACATGTGGATTTCACATAATTCCCTTCTGTAATGTGGTGCTCACTCTGTGAGGTGTGTTTCTAGCCTGGGACTACATTTCCCAGACCCCTTTGCATCCCTGTATTGCCATATGACTAGTTCTAGCCAATAGAATGTGTGGGGATATGAAGTCACTTCCAGACCAGGGATTTTAGTTGGCTGGATGTAGAGAAAGATGAAACTCAACGGAGTGGTAAAGTTTCAAGGTGGAAGGAGCCCGGGTCTCTGAATAGCTGCATAGAAGTGATCCACCTGCTGACCAGGAGCACCTGCACTGGACTTCCTGCAACAGATAAATAAAATCTATTTGGTTAAGCTAATGAAATTATGGGGTTTAGTTGTTACAACAGTGAGCTTTACTCTAGTACACATCTCACTTTTTCCTGATAACATCATTAAAAAAAAAATTTTTTTTTTATGCTGTCTTCAAATAGCATTAGCCTCATATCAAAGAAAAAAAGGCGAAGTATTAGAATGAAAACACTTACCTAAGGTCACCCAGCTAGCTGGTGATGAACATAGGACCATACTAAGCTCTTCTGGCTTTTAATATATGGGTTTTACATTATATTTTGGAGTCTGTGTATGGCACAGTTAAGCACTTGGCTGCTAAGCGAAGGATTGGTGGGTCAAGTCCACCCATTGGTGCCTGAGGAGAAAGTCCTGGCAATCTACTTCCAAAAAAATCAGTCACTGAAAACCCCACAGATCACAGTTCCACTCTGACGTACGTGGGGTCACCATGAGTTGGAATCACCTTGACAGTGCCTGGTACTGCTACTGGCACTGGTCCCTTATATTTAGTGAACCAAGAATCAGACACAAAGATAAAGTAGTAGCGGTGGTGATGATTAGCCTTGGTAGCTCAGAGGTTAAGAGCTCGACAGCTAACCAAAAGGTCGGCAGTTCGAATCCAACAGCCGCTCCTTGGAAACCCTATGGAGCAGTTCTACTCTGTCCCATAGGGTCACTAGGAGTCGGAATCACCTTGATGGCAACGAGTTTGTTTTTTTCTAATGCAAATTTTCAGCAGTAAAAAACCTTGAGGAAGACTGTCCATTAACTTGTTAATAAAATCATTGCATATTTTAGAAGACGGACTCTACTGTGATACAGCAGCTTAAGCCTTGCTCCTTTAGACATAAAAGTTAACAAAGGCAAAATGATTGCAATGGTAAGATCTGCAGTGGTTTGGGCCAATGTTTTGTTTTTACCAAATCTTGATTTTAGTCTAGAGGTTTGATGTTCCTAGAAAACAATCCCACTATACAGTGGCTGTTTTACCTGGGAAGGTAACATCAAGGAAAAAATACTGCTAGAAGAGTAACTCCTAATTTCCACATCTCAAAACTGTGTCTAAAATGTACTTATGTGAAGGTTCCAGCTAGAGTTACTTAAATAGCATTGTCATTTCCCTCTCTCTGTTATGCATAATAGTAACACTTTGAAATTCAAATCTTTGAAACATGCCCAAATGCGTTTTCCTCTCCCACTTATTGAAACTGTTCAATTTGGGTAGGTTTTCTGGATAATGGTGGGATTTTTAACTCTTTTAAAATGGAAAGTGTCTCATTGTTCCTATTTTCTATACTGTCAGAATTACGAAAGGTGTGAGCTCAGCAGAGATTGTCCTTCCCTTTGAAAATGTATGGCAGGGCGATGCATTGGAGCCCATATCCAGCAGGTTTTTTCTGATTTCTCAAGTAAAGACAGGGAACTTACATTACCACTGAGCAGGTCGTTTTTAGAATATATTCTTTTCATAGAGGAAGACAGGAGCTTTTTGAATGAAAAGAGGATTTAAGCCTGTTGCTTTCCACTTCTACTTTTCTACATGCAACTTTCATCACCTACTTGCAATAAAGCCCCAGACTGGAAGCTACCGTTTTCTCATCAGCAGTAGAACGAATAAATGAATTGTGGTATATCTGTATAATGGAATACTATACAGCAATGAGAAAGCACTATACAGAAAAATTAAGGTGAATTTCACAAACATAATGTTGAGTGAAAAAAACACCAGAAACAAAATAAGCGCATATTTTAAGAGTCCATATAGTCAATTTAGATAAAACTCAAGACAGGCAAAGCTCATCTATGATATTAGAAGTCAACACAGCAGTTACCATTGGAAGGGTTAAGAACTTGAAAGGAATATGGGAATGGGAATCTCTTGGGGAAATGTTTTTTTCTTTTCTTTTTAAATCTGGCTGCCTATTATATGATGTGTTCACTTTGTAGAAATTCACTGATTAGTCTCTTTCTCTGTATGAATGTTATACTTCAACTAAAAAGTTCAAAATATAATGATTTCTGTCCTTTGGTCTGGTCTGCTTCCATATGATGTTATGTGTCACCAGGAAATTAAGTCACTACGATGTATTTCCTTAATTTTTTTAAATTTTTCTGCTCCAAAAATGCCCATACCAAAACCAAACCAAATCAATTGCCATCGAGTTGTTCTGACTCATAGCGACCCTATAGAACAGGGTAGAACTGGCCCAAAATGGTTTCCAAGGAGTGTCTGTTGGATTTGAACTGCCGATCCTTTGGTTAGCAGCCAAGTGCTTAAGCATTGCGCCACTGGGGCTCCAAAAATGCCCATAGGAAGCTTCAAAATGGGTCAGACACAGGCATAACAGTTCCTTCCATCAAGGCAACACTGTACAATAGAAAGAGCCTTAGACAACATGTCATAATGCTTGAGTTAGAGAGGTGACTCCGTTCTGGGGCTCAATTATCTCACCTCAGAGAGATGTGGAAGAGAGACTCTGTAGGGCCTAACCAAGCCAACAAAGCTCTGATTCCGACAAACAGAAGCTCATCATTTCCTCTGATTCTTCCAAACAGTTCAATGGATTGACATGTTCTTTTGCACATGAGCAAAGTGATCACAAGAAATGCTTCAACCTCCAGTGGTTCCCTACATCAGACCTCAAAAGATTCTATTGAACTCTAAAATTCTTCTGATGCTCTGGGAATTGGGACTTGGAAAATTAATAAGATTTATATTCAAAATGGCTGGAGAACGCAGTATTGCAGTATAATCTATGCAGAAACAGTCCTGGCTAAACAATGGAACTTTGCCAGATATCCTTTAAATCTCGTGGAACACCATTTGGTTTTTCAAAAAGAACCAAGAGAATATTTGCTGCTGCTGTTGGTTTTAATTATTCCTCCCACATTCTTCTATAATTATCAGCCCATATCTCTGGCAGTACTAAAGGTAATAGTCATGCATGGATGAGGGTTATTGTTTTCACAAAAATGGTTCTCAGCCTCCAGCTCCATGTTATATATCATAGTCTCTTAAATACAAGACTGAAGGACATTTAAAATCAGAAAAAAAAAATTCTCTGAGACATAGCTCTGACCCACAAATGTCAAATTATTTTATTAAAGAAGGGTCTTTCCATAAAAAGGGCACAGAAGGCAGATTTTTGCAATACAACTTGAGGAGGCAGAGTGTGAAGGAGCAATTTGATTGTCATCAGTGTGCAGCAATTATTCAAAAGTTAAGTTATTTTATAGAACAGCAAATGTGACATTCCATTAACTATCCCACCCAACCTTCAAATCCCTTCTTCCTGGGTACATGACTACCTGGCTAGGAACCACAATTCCCAGACCTCATTACTGCTAGCCGTAACCAAATTCTTGCCATTATGATGAATGGAAAGGTTGTGTATGACTTCTAGGCCATCTGCTTAAAGATAGAAATGCTTGCCCTAGACTTGGTTCTTTTTTTTCCTTTTCATTGCCTGGAAATGGTGACAATTAAAAGAACTTTGGAAACCACATCTTAAGGATAGTAGAGCCTCAGTTAGCCTGGATCCCCGGATTATATTGTGGAACAGAGCTTGCCTAGGCTACTGAGAAAAAGAGAGAGAGAGATCTTGTTTGATACATTGTATGTTCTGAGACTCTTTTTTATAGAATCTTAGCCCTTACCTTAACGCTTTCAGGACCAGCAGTATATATAGCTACCGCTTACTTTCTGTATCTCTAGGGTTCATTGGGAAGACACTGTCCCACTGACAGTATGTACTGTTGGCAGGCAGGGTCCTATATAACAGTTTGAAACAGAAAAAAAAAAAAAAGGTATATGCTGCAAATTACTGTTTTTACAGGGTATTGTGTGAGGTGGTGCTGAATCATTGAATTTTTGGGTAGGAAAAACATGAATTTTCAAAATTTTTCATTTGGTACACATATGTACCTCCAAACTCTGGGGGTAGAATTTGTGTTCACAAGGGGTACACATATGTGCTTCTGGACTCCAAGGGTACCATTTGTGGAATGAGGCACAAAACAAAAACCATGTTACCTACCAAAAATTCAGACACACTCAACGATTCAGTATGTCCTCCACTACTGAAAACATATAGTATCAACAAAAAATTAAAAGGAAAAGAAATAATTTAGTCACAACCCACTAAGAAAGTGCTATATGCTTGTAAATGAGCTGAAGAGGCAGAATGAGAGGGGAGGAGGAAGAGAAAAGTAGAGTTCATCACTTCTCAGAATAAAATGAATGCAAAAGAATCCAGCATAATTTAACAAAGACAAGACAATTCTACACATGTGCCCATTTAGAAGGAATAACTGGAGTTACATAATTGATAATAGTCATTGGCTGTGAAACAAGTGTGATATAGCATCCTAACTATTTATAGGAAGCTATTAACAGAGAAAAGAAGTCCATCACTCTTCAATACAAAGGAAATTTTGGAAAAAATCTCTGCAGCAAAAACAAACTAAGTGGGAAGTAATAAATGTTGACTTATGGAGTTATGTTGCTTGAGCAATGATACCAATTTTCTTGTTCTCTAAGAAGCCTGCCTACTCCTGGCTATGATACCCCCCTACACACACACACACACACACACACACACACACACTACAACCTGCATGAAACAATGAAACTACAAACAACAGCAAAAATTTGTTGAGTGCTTTGTACGTGTGTGTATCTGTGTGATCTGTTGTCTACCCAGTGGATGTGTGTATGTTGAGTTGATTCTGACTCATAGTGACCCTATATGACAGAGTAGAACTGCCCCAGAGGGTTTCCTAGGCTGATATCTTTATAGGCTCAAATCGCCAGGTCTTTTCTCCCATGGAGCAGCTGGTAGTTTTGAACTGCTGACCTTTCGGTTAGCAGCAGAGCACTTAACCATTGTGCAACCAGGGGTCTTTATAGTGGATATAAGGGAGCCAATTCCTCCATGAACTTAAATCCTCCCATGGCTAGAAAAATAACATAATGTTGCATTTGCATACCGGGATGGTAACTACATGCCTTCAGCAGGATAGCATGCCATGAAGGCTGAACTATTCGCTCTTTTTCCCTTGCCCTTTCTTAGGACCAAGAAAAATGGCCAGGATTAGGTGGGCAGTCAGTGGTTGGATCAGAAAAAACACAAATGACCACTTGGAAAGGAAACCCATGAACTTTATCAGGGTGTAACACTGAAAGTGAGGACAGCATTTTTGTACAGTGCCATCAGTGTGGTTCTCCAACCAATAAACAAAAGCACCTTTTAGAAGTTGCATTAGGGTGCCATTTAATTGGCTGTTATAACAACTTCTGCCCTACTGGGAAAACTTATCGAAACACATGCATTTTTTCCAGTTTCAGCTAGTGATGCTGCATCTGCTAAGACATAGTTGCCTAAATGCAGAAATGAAAGGGAATGTCCATTTCTATAGGGCTCTCCCACTGGAGAAGGCACGATGGAGCACTGGTGCAGACGAGCGCTGACTCCTCTGGAGGCCTGTAAGCATGGAATGTCCAGGGCATATGCAAGAGGGTTCCCTTACTTGGATCCACAAGATCGTAGGGTCATTTTTTATGTGTCATGGAAGACAAAATCCAACGTTGTGCTAATTGCAGAAGTCAGTGGATATTTCTATAATAAAAGGCATTTGCTACAAGCGTGATTGTAATTGTTTCATACAATATATCTAGCAGACCTTTTAAGACTCACACAGCAAATGTTCAAATGGCAGAGAACATCCATTTTTTGAAGGGAAAAGGTCATTTGTTTTTTATTTTCTATTTAATAAAGTTGATTTAGGTTGGTTTTCTTTGAAGCCAGATTACTACTATATTTATTTGTTTTTTTTTAAAAAAAATCCTTATACATTTATTTATACACATGACATTGTTAAATCCCCAGCAAGTGTCCTTCTTCTGGAAACATCTTGAAGAAACTGAATTCCACTTTGAAGTGGTTTGCATATGCCTTTTTCTTCAATATTTATGTGCAATCATTTTAGATGTGATCCTTCCTTCATTCTTCTGAGACTAGAATTTCCTCTTGCATTAAAATCTGAATAAATCTCTCCTAGAGGCATTTGTAAGAAGGTATGTAAATAAGATGATTTTATTTTTTATCAAGGAAAGAAACAAGGACTTGAGAGTATCATCAACTGAACAACACCCAAGCTAGGAACACATATGCCTTGGTTTGGGTACAGAGAATTGGCCACATGGGTATTTCCAATTCTTTGATTGAAGTAAAGGTGGCCCCAACTTTAAAACAGACCCTGGCCCCATTACAGAATTCCCGATCCTTCCATGAGAATTGGTCACATCCTGAAGAAAGCTAGGTTAGAAAGAGTTTAGTTACTAGTCTTTAAATGTGAAATTTCTTGAAGGAAGGAAGGAACAAAGGAAAGAAGACATTGCCATCGAGTTGATTCCGACTCATAGCAACCCTATGAGACAGAGTAGAACTGCCCCACAGAGTTTCCAAGGATGTAATCTTTAACGAAGTAGACTGCTGCATCTTTCTCCCACAGAGCAGCTGGTGGGTTCAAACTGCTGACCTTCTAGTTTGCAGCTGAGTGCTTAACGACTGTACCACCAGGACTCCCAAGGAAAGAAGAAAAGGAGAGAATCAGAGGGGGAGGAGAAAAGAATTGGATTTTCTTATAGACCTAACCCTAGAAATAGTCATATACTAGAAATAGTCATATACTATGGATTAATTCGGAAACCCTGGTGGCATAGTGGTTAAGTGCTGCAGCTGCTAACCAAAGGTTTGGCTGTTCGAATCCGCCAGGTGCTCCTTGGAAACTCTATGGGGCAGTTCTACTCTGTCCTGTAGGGTCACTATGAGTTGGAATCGACTCGATGGCACTGGGTTTGGTTTGGTTTTGGTTATGGATAAATTCAGGTTTTGAGGGCAGCTTAGGAACATATACGTCACATACAGGTTCTACGCAAATTTTTACTTCAAATCATACTTACCCAACTCATTATTAAACTCTGGAAATGCAGCCCATTTATACATGTAACATTTATTGCATGTCTGGTTTATGTAGGTGCTTATGGTTGTATTATTCAATACATGTGAAAGCTTGGTACATAATAGATACTCAGTAAATTCTAGGAAACAAAAGTTAAATATTAGTGTATGCTCAATCCCAAAATTACACCATCATAGTGGGTGTTCTTTCCTTTTTACTTAAACCACATAAACAGGTAAAAAAAAAAAAAAAAAAAACCCCAAACCCATTGCCGTCGAGTTGATTTCAACTCATAGCCACCTATGGGACAGAATAGAGCTGCCCCATAGGGTTTCCAAGGTTTTAATCTTTACGGATGCAGATTGCCACATCTTTCTCCCACAGAGCAACTGGTGGGTTCCAACTGCTGATCTTTCGGTTAACAGCCAAGCGCTTTAGCCACTGTGCCACCAGGGCTCCTCAAAAAGACATGAGAGGTGTAAACGCAAACAGATGGGCTCTTGAACCACAATCTGTATTTGCTAATGCTTGCGCAGAAATGGCTTCACCTACAAAGGATGCAGCAAACAGTTGTTGCTGCCTTAGATGGAAAAGGTATACTCGAAAACCCAGGAGGTCACTTGTGATTCTCAAGGGTAGAGACTCAAAGTATACCTTCCACCTCCTGTTATCTCCACGCGTTCATCTCTGTGTAAAACCACCGCCCATACAAAAGGAAGAATTACATAGGAAAGAAAGAGATCTTAACACTGAGGGACAGATACAGAATGTTTTTACTGTGGTTGACATCTTACTGCATTTAAAATAACTACACAATGCCAGTTGGCCTTCCTGTTACAACTGATGGAAGGAACTTACACTTTGTCCTTAATGTGTTTCCAGGAAAGGGACTTTAAGTGTGTTTATTATCATTTTTATTGGAAAAGAGATAAAGAACTCAAAAGAACTGAACCTCTCAAATCTCTTAAGTAAAAGCAATAACCTTTAAAACAAGGCTACTTAGTAGAACCTTCTGTAACAATATAAATGTTGGATATACGCGCCATCCACTAAAGTAACCATGAGCCACATATGGCTTTGAGCACTTGAAACGCGGTTAGTGCTATCAAGGAGTTGAATTTTTAATTGTATTGCATTTTAATTGCTTTATATTTAGATTTCAATAGGCACACATGGCTAGTGGCTACCCCATGGGACAGTGTATCTTGAAAGGCTTATCTGAGATAAGTGGTTAATATTCCCCTATAATTTATCTGATTGATCTAATGACAATTTACCTGTCACCTAAGATTTCCAAATATCTGTTCTTCTTAAAATAATCAAGCTGAAAAATTCCTTTCCAGCCTCTCCCTGACCATCAGTATACTATATTCCTGGTTTGTGGGACTTTTCTGTTTACAGATTCCTTCTGGGTAATTTGTCTCTGCTCACACTCCTACTGAATGGGAACCTAGTTGTTGTATACCACTGGACTTCACTCATCAGTCCCCTGCACTCTGGTGCAGTCTATTCATAAGCTGGCCAATTAGCAACAAAGTCTAGTGAGAAAAGTTACACTGGGCTAAAGGAAGACATGGATTTGGAATCAGAAAACTGGGAGATTTTGTTAGTTAGAATGCAAATGAGACCAAAGTAATATATTATGATTTGTTGTCCTATAGAAGGATCTGGGCAGTCTAATGGCACCATGTAAATTAGAATTATGAGGGCAGAAAAGCTCTGCGGAAGCCAGGAAGTCCAGCAGCAGAACTAGAATGAGAATGGAAGGGCCTTGCTGAAGGAAGTACATAATTATCTCAGCCCTTGACAGGCAAGACTAGTTCCAAAATCTGTTTCCACTATCGTCACTATTCTTAGATATTCTTGAGAACAGGGACAGACTATCCAATAACAAGGCAGGCATGGACTTACCTGTGTTTACTTCCTAGTCTGTAGGGCACAATTTCACCTGTTTTTCACCACATCAATGATGTAATGGAACCCACATGAAATTGTGCCCTACAGATTGGTAAACCCATTGCCGTTAATATCTGACTCACAGAGATCCTAAAGGAAAGAGCAGAATTGCCCCATAGGGTTTCCGAGGAGTGGCTGGTGGATTCAAACTGCAGACCTTTTGGTTAGCAGCCTGAGCTCTTAACCACTGCACCACCAGGGCTCTAACAGCTTAGTAAGTAAACACAATTAAGCCTGTGAGTACCTTGCTTACTGTAAGCCTATGCGTACTTTACTTGCTGTCCAACCTGCCCGTGCTTGAGACCCTCGGTTTTAACAAAGACTCCTTATCCCTTTTTCTGAGTAGCCTGAGAAAGCCTCTGTTCATGAACCTACACAGCTTTTATAAACCTATGTGGAACGGAAACACCATCCATATAAACCTTGAGATGAACCTGGGTATCAATCCTAGAGAAAAAATGTTGTTGTTAGCTGTCATTGACTTGGCCCCCGAGTCATGGTGTCCCCATGCACAATGCAACAAAATGCTGCCCAGTCCTGTGCCATCCCCACGATCAGACCGTTTTGATCTATAGAGTTTTTATTGGCTGATTTCTAGAAACAAATCGCCAGGCCTTTCTTCCTAGTCAGTCTTAGTTGGAAGCTCCGCTGAAATCTGTCCTGCATTACAGCAACACACATGCCTCCACCGACGGGGTGGTGGTGGCTGCACATGGGGTGGATGGGCAGGAATCGAACTATGGCATCCCACGTGGGAGGCAAGAATTCTACTATCGATGCCTCATAGATGAAGAATACAACATAGGCTCTACGGGATGGGTTGCCTTTTCTTCCATGTTTCTGCGTAAGGCTTTTCCATGGCTAGGTATTGCTTCTGCGTACTCTTTGCTACTGAAGTATTAATTGAGTCCATTATTTGAACGTGAGAGAGACCATATGGAGCGGGCTAGGACATCCTGGCTGGGTAGACAGAGGGTGGCAGAACCTGGCAAGATTCTCGATGTCTTAGGTTGGGTTCCTAGAAGCAGAGCCTGAAGCAGAAATTGGGATGCTTGCGATTTATTGAGGGAGTGCTCTCAGGGAAGCAGGGGAGGGGAGGATAAGAGATGAGCAAGCATATGGTCTTAGCTGGAGTCTAGTCTCAGCCTGAACCCATTGGGAGCTCTGGAGCACCCACTGTACCATGGGCAAGGGGGGCCAACAGTTTGTACTCTTATGTCAGCCAGTCATTGGCTATGAGCGTAGCATCTTGGGTGCAGGTGCTCTCGCTGGTCAAGGGCAATTCTCCATAGAAGGGGCCAGCTGTGAGCTGTTAGCAGCCAGTACTCACAGCAGCTGGACGATGGCCCACAGGCCTGGTAAGGGGAATCTGGAGATCTGGGTGGGGCACTTACAACATCTACTATACATTTCTTTCTAAACAGGAACTCCAGTTCCCAGGAGAAAATGCTATATTTTAGAATTGTTTGTATTAAATTGAGCGAAGGGGCTTTTTCAAATGTAGAATGATCAAGGACTTGGAGATCCTAGAAGCTCTTAAGTAGGTAGAATTGAATACATATATGGCAAAAAATGAATACAAAGAGCGTGTCAAAACAGTCAAGCTGAATACCCACGGAGGCACTGAGTACACCCTTCTCTCATGCAAGGATGGCAAAATGAAGGGTTAGAATACTGTTAGAATACAGTGACAAATGCTTCAATTTGGACTAGAAAGAGCAAATGGAACCAAAAGTGGTTAGAACAAGGCATGGCACACAGTAGTGCTTCTAAATGTTTTTTCAACATTTAAATACATGAATTAATAAATGAGTGGATGGAACTTTCAATGAACCATTAACTGTCCCCAATATTAATTTCTTCCACATTCTGCTTATTCATTGAGTTCACATTTTTATTATTAAAATTTACCACAGGAAGGAATGTCTTTAAAGAAGAAAAGCAAACTATATAGCATTCAAAATATTTGTGTATCATAAACGTATTAGTCCACTGGTACCATGTGTCTCATTGCTCATTTTGCTAGTCACAAGGCTATTGGTAACAGCTTGTTGGGACCAATGTTCAGTTTCCACTTCTAAAACACTTCCTTGCAACACAGTTGCAACTGTAAATTGGTAAAGCAAGCCAATGAAACAAACCACTGTTTTCAGCAATACATTAATAATTTAAATTGGATTGATAAGCATCTTTCCTGTGAATATATAAAATATCATACTTGACAATTTAAAAATTTCATAATTTTCCATTTTTAAAAGACCTGTTACACTATGATTGCTGTCTCCTCAGAAAGAAACTTAGGAGAGTATTCAATATTCCTGGGAATTGTGTGAATATTGCTGATGTCATTTGTTTACAGACAAGCGAGAAAAGAGGGTGGCTGCAATTCCAGTTTTGTTGGAAAACATGGTTGGGAAGAAGAGGTGGAGGGAGAAGGAGCAATATGTCAGTGCTTTGAAAAGCAACAAATAAAGAGGAGTCTTTAGGAGAATACTGAAAGGTATGCACAGTAGACACACAGATAAACATGTCTTTGGAATATAGTCCTTTCTTTGATATAAAATAATTCTGATTGGTGATGATTAAATTCCCAGAGGAAAAAAGAAACTAGGCCAATCAACTTTAATCATTTTGCTCATGGTTTTACGTATTTGGTAAAAACACACACATACCCCACCTACTAAAATAGGTGGTTAATTTTATGTATTAAATGCATATCTGATACTCTGACAATAGAATTAGAGCAGTAGTGAGTCCAAATGGCTGTTGGCTAGTGTTTCAGGGACCCTAATACTTTGCCACTGAGGAATACCTAAAGACAGTGGGAAATTAATATATCTTCCTAACAGACCTGAGGGCCACATCCTTAGGGGCACACCAAAATGGTATTTTTCTTGCGTGGAGAGAGGAGGGAGTGGCACAATCTTCTCTTTTGTCCTAAACTAAAACACTATTTTATTCTAATCTAAAGTAAGAATATTGCCTTTCGCTTCATAATATATTCTGCTTTAATAAAGCAGGTCAGGTTTTCCTCCACGCTCTAGCCCTCATCTCCAGCAAATCTAACTTAATTCGACATTCTAATAAGATGCTATTCATCAGGTTTTCACTGGCCAATTTTTTTAGAAGTAGATGGCCAGGTCCTTCTTCCTAGGCTGTCTTAGTCTAGAAGCTCCACTGAAACCCCTCCACCATGAGTGATCCTGCTGGTATTTGAAATACCATTAGCATGGCTTCTGGTATCATAGCAACATACAAGCCACCATGATATGAAACCTGGAAAATGAATAAAGAAGACCTAAGAAGAGTTGATGCATTTGAATTATGGTGTTGGTGAAGGATATTGATTATACCATGAACTGCCAGAAGAAGGAATAAATCTGTCTTGGAAGAAGTACAGCCAGAGTGCTTCTTAGAAGCGAGGATGGAGAGACTTTGTCTCACGTACTTTGAATATGTTATTAGGAGAGATCAGTCCCTGGAGAAGGACATCATGCTTGGCAAAGTAGAGGGTCAGCGAAAAAGAGGAAGGCCCTCAATGAGATAGGCTGACACAGTGGCGGCAACAAAGGGCTCAAACACAGCAACGATTGTTAGGATGGTGCAGGACCAGGCAGTGTTTTGTTCTGTTGTACACGAGGTCGCTATGAGTCAGAACCAACTCAATGGCACCTAATAACAACGATAAGATGTATCACATTGATTACCCAGCTTAATGTCCTGTACTTAGTGGAAGGAGCACAGGAGCCCCAGGATTGAGAGACTCAGGCTGGTCAACCCTCAGTAACACTCGCCTCCTCTTCCTAGTTCCAATCTGAGTGTCTGGGAACTCAAGCCTGGATCCCATGCTGTTGCACGCAGCCTTAGACATGAGTGTAACAGGCGAGCCCTGTGTTTGGCCACAGGTATGCTTCTAAAACAACACTGAGCATGGCAACCCCTTACTTGGAAACATTCAGTGACTATCATTTGCTTGTAGACAGAAGTTTAAATTCTTTTCAAAAGCAGCCAACTTGTCACTCACGTTTTCTTTACCCAATTCAGAAGGGATATGAGCTTTGATGGAAAAAATTATAACTTTATCTTTCTTCTTCATTAATTGAAATGGGGTATTTCCTTAAATTGTGTATGTAGGCAACAGACCATAATAGTACTAGCAGTACTTGTGACTGTCACTCATGGAAATCACAGATATTTTCATATCACATAACAGTTTTTGCAGCTTTTTTTTTCTTTTATTGTACTTTAGATGCAGGTTTACAGAACAAACTAGTTTTTCATCAAATAGTTAGTACACACATTGTTCTATCACATGATCTAACAACCCCACGACAGACATGTCAACACTCTCCCTTCTCAACCCTGGGTTCCCTATTACCAGCTTTCCTGTTCCCTCCTGCCTTCCAGTCCCTGCCCCAGGGCTGGTGCGCCCCTTTAGTCTTGTTTTGTTCTATGGGACTGTTCAATCTTTAGCTGAAGGGTGAACACCAGGAGTGACTTCATTACTGAGCTGAAACGGTCCGGGGGCCATACGCAGGGTTTCTCCAGTCTCTGTCAGGCCAGCAAATGTGGTCTTTCTTTTTGAGTTAGAATCCTGTTCTGCATTTTTCTCTAGCTCTGTCCAGGACCCTCTATTGTGATCCCTGTCACGGCAGTCAGTGGTGGTAGCCGGCCACCATCTAGTTTTACTGGACTCAGTCTGGTGATGGCCGTGGTAGGTGTGGTCCATTAGTCCTTTGGACTAATCTTTCCCTTGTATCTTTAGTTTTCTTCATTTTTTTATCCAGCCTGCAGTGTGTGTGGCTTGAGCAAGCTCCAATGTCCAGAGAAAGCCCTCAGGAGAGAATCCTGGGTGCTTGCGGAAAGAAGCTATAGGCATTTAGACAAATGGTGGGTGCTAAGGGAATGCAAAGGGGCACCAACAGTGTCTGCTCCAGAATTGATATCTTCTGAAAATGTTGAATGTTATTTCTTCTGCTATTGCCTCTGCATTGTTTCTTCTCTCCTTCATACTTTCATTTGCTAGACTTTCTCATTGACTTGTCTTTTATGTTCTTTTCTCTATATTCGAACTGTTTTCCTCTCCATGCTTCAGTCTGTATATTTTCTATTGTTCTATCTTTTAATTATTCTCTTAAATTTATTTTAAACCTATCTGTTGAGTTGTTTATTGAATCACTAAATTCAGTCATCATATTTTTCAGTTCTATAATTTCCATATGGTTCTTTTAATGGATTCCAGTTCTCTGAAGAAATTCTTCATCTTATTATCTATGTTCTTGAATCACAGTAATCAAGATTACTTTAAAGTCCATATATGATAGGACCAATAACTTAAGTCATCTGTGGGTCTGTCTCTACTATCCATTTTATTCCTTTTATTTTTTAGTTATTTGATCCTGCTCCTAGCTTTTCTGGTAAATTTTTATAAATGCATATCAATGCCTTAGAAGAACTGTAATACTAATTTGGAGCTCTGGATAATATTATCTTCTTACACGAAAGATTTACTTTTGTTTTATGGCAGGCAGTTATATTAGGGGCAGATCAACTTAATTCCATCTGACACTAAGTTATTTCTGGTTTTCCATGTGTATGTGTGTTCTATATTCAGTATCTTATCCCTTGGCAGAGAGCCTTCTGTTTACAGGACCTCTTTGGTGTGCCCTGAACTCCTATTTCCATCTCTCAGGCCCCATGAAATGGAGATTGCTGGAAGTTTCTCTTGGCTTCCCAACTTCTCAGATAATGATTACTATTTGGGTTCTTAGCCTTTCAGACTTAAGCCAATTATTTTAACTGCTCTGAAATTTGGGAAGGAGGAATGAACCTAACATTTTTTTTTTTATTTGAGCAACTAAAATGATCCAGGTACAGTTTCTGATTATCTTACTGAAGCCCCACATGTATCTTATGAAATACATAGCACTGCCCTTATGTCCCAGATGAAAAGTCTGAAACACAGAGAGGAGAAGAAGTAACAAGCCATGGTTACAATGGTGGTAAATTAACTCCACCCCACTCTTCATGCCACCAAAGCCTATGCATAGATATATGGACCTCCAAAATTAGTAAAATTTCCAAGATAAAAAAAAAAACTGGCATAATAATCAATATATACATTGCATTTTGCTTGGCATACTGATATCATTTAGCAAATAATTTAAGATAAATTATATAGTATCTCACTATTCCAAGGCTTTGAGTTTTCTTTTGTGTACCAAGTCTTATTAAGTGGTTTTTTTTTTTTGGGGGGCTATAACTTTTTTTTTTTTTAATTGTGGTAAATATACAGGCAACAAAACATTTGCCATTTCAACCATCTTCTCACGCGCAGTTCATTGACATCATTATGTTCACCACGTTGTTTAATCACCACCCTTAACAGAAGCTCAGTGTCCCTGAAGTACTGAGTCATCCTTTCTCCCTCCATCTCTCCCTTCTGCCCCTGGTAATGGCTAATAAACTTTGGTTTCTATATACTTGCCTATTCTAGATATTTAATACAGCGGGATCATATAATATTTGTCCTTTTGTGACTGACTGATTTACACAGGCAAATTGGAGCCAGGATGACTGTGCAGATAAACAGAATTAATGGTCATTGACTGTATGATTTGAAAATTTCTAGTATGTTTTCCTTATCCTAAGCATTTTTATCCCTGACCTTTTTCAGTTGCTAAAATTCTATATTAAGCTATCTTTTTTTAAAATTCCCACTTCTGGAAAGAGTGGAGTAAATTGTTGCAAACAAACCCTTCTACCTAAAGCAACTAGAAAAGCTTGATAATTTATTTTGAAATTATGTTCATGGGCACTAGAAAGTTACCAACCAAAAATCAAACCCAAACCCATTACCATTCAGTGTACTCATAGTGACCCTATGGTACAGAGTAGACCTGCCCCAAATGGTTTCCAAGAATTGGCTGCTGGATTCGAACTGTCGACTTTTCGGCTAGCAGCCAAGTTTTTAACCACTACGCCACCAGGGCTCCAGAAAGCTACCAAGGCAGATAGAATTTGATGGGCCAGGATCTTGGAGAAGAGAGAGGTGCAAGAAACGAATATGCCATTCTGAGCTTCGTTTCCTCTTAAGGCATTTACTGGCTCATAAGAATTACAGCTACAGAAACTAAGAAGGCAAGCACAAAGGAGTAGCTAAAGGTGGAGACACTGAACTGAGATTTCAGCAGTCATATTGGTCTGGGGAACTAAAACTTGAACATTGGGGTTACAAAAACTTAGGATCCAAGATCCTGGAGAAATGGGAAACAAATGGAAGTGGGTCCTACAACCGTGTGCCATTTTCTGTTTTTGAGGCATCTAATACACAGGTGTCAGAAAGGGAGGCCATCTCTATGTATTCTCTTTGTGAAGTTAAAGCAGGAAAGGAGTCTCTCCTCACCCACTGAAATAACATTCTACATATAGAATGATCCATGGATCAAGTAGAAGTTTCCAATTGTGTTCAAGCTCCAGGAGGGAGCTTTATGGATTCTGTGAAAGAAGCTGCTGGTTTGCCATTTGCCCTAACTTCATTACAGACATTAGGGTACAAGGGTTTAGAAACTTAATACCTAAGTATTTTGCAGTCTCAGAACATTTGTGTTCTAATAGTTAACCTGATACTCTTCCCGTCGGGGACTGATGCAATTCTATACTGTTCATTAGAAGCTGCCAGAGGAGATTATACAAAACTACTTAGAAATTCTGTTCAAATATTCACTCTCTCTCAAACTTCTATTTAACTAAAAATACCTCATACTGCAATTTAGGCTCCTGCCTCTGGTTCTGTTCTTCGAAGAAATGGAAAATATACGTCCTGCAGTCTGTGAATAATTATATTTTCACATAGAGTGAGACCTTATTAGCCATTCTCCTGGGAAGGAACTGCCTATATCCTAAGTCATTCATGTTGAAGATAATTTGTGTTTTTCAGAAACTTCAGAAAGCTAAGCTGCCTGCGTCTCCAGATGAAGGAAAATAAGACACACCTCTCAGCAGATACTGTAAAACTTGGGGGATTTATCTGCTGCCTCTTTTTCTTTCTTCTTTTTTAACCCATGGATTGATCTAATACATGGAGGTATGGCATAAACTGTTTCCCTTTTCTTCCTGGGCACATGGCTAGGCTATATTTCCCAGCCTCCCTTGCAGTTACATATGGTCATGTGACTGAGTTCAGCACTATGAAATATGTTGTTGTTAGTTGCTGTTGACCTGGTGCTGACTCACGATGACCCATGTGTGCAGAATACAACTGCTTCATAGGATTTTCAAGGCTGTTAACCTTTCAGAAGCAGATCGTCAGGCCTGTCTTCTGAGGCAACTCTGGGTGGGTTCGAATCGCCAATCTTTCGGCTAGTAGTTGAGTGTTTGACTGTTTGTGTTACCCAGGGTACATTCTAATAAAATACGTAGGAGAGTAATTCACTCCACATCCAGGCGTGGCCCACAGAACTCCCCTGAGGGGTTCTCAAGTCTCCTTTTTTCCCCATATGCCAGGTGACCCAGAGGAGAGTGGAAACGTCAGACAGAAGAAGCCTGGTTCTCAGACAGTGGGTGGAAGGGTGCCAACCAGGACCACTCCCATTGGACTATGAGGTAAATGAGAAATACACCTTTATTGAGCTAAGCCATTGGTGATTTAGATTGTTTGTTACAGAAGTTAGCCTACTGTGATTATAGAGAAATTGGAACCAGAGGCTGCAGGCAGTATATCTTGGTTGTTAAGAGCAAATTTATTCTCTGGAGCTAGATTGCTTGGGTTCAGATCATGGCTTTTCTACCTACACCACTTATATGACCCTGGGAAACTCCCGATAGATTCTGGCTTCCGAGTGAGTACATGGCAGGCTGCTAGACTGGGAATGTTTGCTTTGAACTGCTATGTGAAAAAGAAAGAAATGTTTATTGCATTAAATCACTAGAGAGTGCTGAAAGTTGTTATAGAGGTTTGCCTACTTTGACCAAATCAGGAGACATTGAAGATATGAAAGCCACCAAGCCATGGAAGATTTCCAGAAAAGGTAGCACTCAAGGTTTAGGAATGTGCAGAAAGGAAACTATTGATAATTCTTGATCATGAGTAATTTGGGGACATCAATTTACTAATGGGACATGGCTGACCTTCCTTCCACTGCCCTTTTCCCCTCTCCTAGGAATGTTTTCAGAGCCTTGGTGGCATAGTGTTTAAGAGCTCGGCTGCTAACCAAAAGGTTGGCAGTTCAAATTCACCAGCTGTTCCTTGGAAATCCTATGGAGCAGTTCTACTCTGTCCTATAGAGTCACTATAAGTCAGAATCAATTCAATGGCAATTTTTTTTTTTTAATTTGGTTTAGGAATGCTCTCACTGCATCCCGAATGATCTCTGCTACTTTCTATAAATATATCTCCATTCTCCACTCCCATCAAAACACTAATGACCAGACTGATTAAACTCATTCATGTGGAATGTTTCCTCAATCAGGCATTGGTACGTTTAAGCTTTTAGCCTAGAGAATGGATTTTCCTCCTTTTTCCATGATTTCCGGTAAATACAGGTAAGACCTTAGTACTAAAAGCTGACTAGGAATATAGACCGGATGGCAATATTGGGACCTTCAGTATGAGGGGTAGGGGAGTATGCCTACCCGTTACTGCAGGTGCCTCCTCACTCTTTTAGAGGCTCCTGTGCAGAGGATCTGCTCTGAACTTCTCTCTGGCTAACTGCTCAGGGTTTACAGACACACCCTCCTTTCTTGCTGTTCATTTAATCCCGCCCATTTTTGAGTATAGCTTGGTCCTAATATCTCTAATCTTAATTCAGCTCTTCCCTTGCCTTTCCATCCCTCTAGCCCCACACTTCTTTTTTTTTTTTCCTAGCACACTGGATATCTTTCAAGCATTTTCTAGTTGTATAAACCTTATGTTGCTTGAATTCTTGCTGACTCAGTTTACTCATCTGAAAAGAGGGACAACTCATCTGAAATTGGGTTGTTTTGAGGATGACAAGAGGTAATGATGCTCATAGCACAGTGTCTGGAACAGAGAAATGCTCAAAAAATATCAGCTGTTACTATTGCTGCTACTGCTGCTGCTGCTACTATTACTACTTGTTATTGTCGTTAGTTGCCATCGAGTTGATTTCAATTGATGGCGACCCCGTGTGTGCAGAGTAGAACGGCTCCATAGGGTTTTTAAGGCTATGACCTGTCAGAAGCAGATCTCCAGGCCTATCTTCTGAGGTACCTCTGGGTGGGCTTTGAACTGCCAACCTTTCAGTTAGAAGTTGAGTGCTTTACCGTTTGCATTGCCCAGGGACTCCTATTATTGTTGTTGTTGTTGTTGATAGTTGCTGCCAAGTCAATTCTGACTCATAGCAACCCCATATGTGCAAAGTAGAAGTGCTCCACAGGATTTTCAAGGCTGTGACCTTTTGGAAGCAGATCACTAGGCCTGTCTTCCAATGCATCTCTGGATAAGTTCGAACCACCAACCTTTTAGCTAGTAGTTAAGCATTTAACTACTTGCACCACTCAGGGACTCCTCCTCCTCCTTATTTATTGAACATTTCATCTGTCAATTGCATCATCCATGTTCCGAAGCACAGTTCCATTCTGCCTGCATTATTTCCACCCCTGGCCGTGAAGTTTCTGATAAGAAGGCTATTATGCTGAAATCCATCTTCTTGATCAGCAAATGTTACTACATGCAATGAACAATATTCATTGATCCTTCTGCCTTCTCTTCTCTGAGCTAAACGAGCCTTGACTTTTTTTTAAGCGGGCATTAATGCTGTAACTTTTTAATTATCTCTACAGTAGCTAAGAAAGTGCCTCTGAGTTCTTTAGTAATATAGAATATGACAGGGTATGCAGCAGGAGCCAAGACTCTAACGTTGCAATATGTAGAAATATCACATGGGCGATTTATTCTTTGTGTACTCTGCCAAATCCAATTTCTGCCCTCTTCTGTACCCTCAAAGGTGACTCACATGGACCACTTCACCCAGCCCCCCTTGGTGACTGAGTTTGGCCATTGGGAGGCATCGGGAGATGATGTGAGGGCAGGAGGAGAGACAGGTAGGGGCATTTCTTTCCCTCTTCCTGTTTTGGCACTTCATCTCTAGAAGTAGCTGCATCCCTCCATGATTAGAGCTTCTGGAAGAATACTTGCACCCCTTGTCCTCTTAGGGACAGTAAAAACGCTTCCTCCTGTCCCAGTCCCAGGGGTGTCACCACCCTTTGTTTGCTTCCTTAACCCTGTCTAAACCTCTGAGGGCATCCCTTGGACTGAAGTCTCTTCTTTTGAGTCACCTGGGCTGAATTTCCTTTCTTAACTGTACCCAGACCGATACATTTTTGAAGTTTGAAATTGCCCAGGAGCAGATCCTAAGGCAAGGGTTTTGTGCATGGAATTTATTTGGGAGGTTCACAAAACACTGGTAAAGGAAGTAGGGAAGTGATACGGGGAAGACAAGGCAGTCAATTAAGGGCGAGCTGTTAAGATAGTTACGACAGTGTGTGGTTAGGCTCAATTTCACTTGGGAACACTGGGGAAGGCTGCAAAACAGCCTATAGGGTGAAAAAGATGTCCCTTCCTGAGAGATGAACTGCTGGAGAGCTATTCTTGGGGGTATGAATTCACTGGCAGTTCTTGCCTATCTCACACCCAGGCTGTGCAGCTTTGCTTAGGATGGGGAAAGGAAGCCTCAGCCCCCAGGCTGCATACAGCCAAAGGGTTCAATGTATATGGACAGGGCTCAGAGAGCATCTACTGCCTATATCAAGCCTACCTCTTTTTCCTTTTAGATCCAGTGCCCAGATTCTGATTTTATGGAAGTTTGAGTTGCACCATCCCTCCTGGATATTAGCAAATGACAGACACTTTTACCTACAGTCTATCATTTTCCATTTCACTTATAAAGGATTTCTCATCCCCAGTCATGGCTCCTTGTGCTTGTCTTTATTGGATTTTGTTGTGACACTTCAAATTTTACCATGTCATTTTAAATTCTGATTTCCTCCTCTACACACTGAAAATACTACCTTACATGATTGTCATCATACAGGAACACTTCGGGATATTAACACGGTAGGTTCACCCAGGGTTCATGTTTTTCAGAAGCATAGGGCTAGATACACAAATATTTGGTATTATTTGTAAACACTACAGACTTTGGCTTCAAGATGCAGAGCTAGGCAAGGCAGACAGCCTTTGTTTTCTTCTCACCTGCAAACTCAACGTCTTCTGAGCACCCCTTGAAGAGCCAAAGTGAAATTTCTTGCTTCAAACAAATTCTGCTCCCCTCACGTGCACTTTGGATCATTTAAGAGATAACTGGGCATGCTCTTTGAACTTGAGAAACTTTCTTAAAGAGGATTTGAGATTATTGCAAAGCTTCAGGAACAGAGCGAAGATGCTGTCTGTCTACTTGATTGGTAATCAACCTTTACTCAGGATATCTCTGGTTCGCCTGCTCAGGGCTTCTTTGATCTGGGTGGGCATGGGCTCTCCTGCTTCAGGCTTCCTCCCTGGTGCTGACAACACCCTTGTCTGCCTAGGCATGGCTCCTTCTTATGCTCCCAGTAGAGCCAGGTGCAGGCAGAGTCTGGGAAACTCTAGCAATCCCTCATAGTGCACCTGGAGGTAGATGTACACAGCATAACTACAGAATACGGATGAGGAAAGAATAAGGGCATATAAACACTTCAACCTTAGCTCTCTATGCCTGCTTTTTCATCAGCAAAAACAACCCAAGGTTGTTGTTAAAAATGTTATCGTGTGAATGGAATACTATGCATTGATAAAGAACAATGATGAATCTGTGAAACATTTCATAACAAGGAGGAATCTGAAAGGCATTACGCTGACTAAAATTTTTCAGTTGGAACAGGACAAATATTGTTTGAGACCACTATTATAAGAACTCAAGAAATAGTTTAAACACAGAAGAAAATATTCTTTGATGGTTATGAGGGTGGGAAGGGAGGGAGGGAGAGGTGTGTTCACTAATTAGATAGTAAAAAAAATTAGATAGTAGGCAAGAACTATTTTAGGTGAAGGGAAAGACAACACACAATACAGAAGAAATCAGCACAACTGGACTAAAGCAAAAGCAAAGAAGTTTCCTGAATAAACTGAGCACTTCGAAGGCCAGAGTAGCAGGGGCTGGGGTTTAGGGACCATGGTTTCAGGGGACAACTAGGTCAACTGGCATAATAAAACCTATTAAGAAAACATTCTGCATCCCACTTTGGAGAGTGGTGTCTGGGGTCTTAAAGGCTAGCAAGCGGCCATCTAAGATCCATCAATTGGTCTTAATCCACCTGGAGCAAAGGAAAATGAAAAACACCAAAGACACAAGGTAATTATGAGCCCAAGAGACAGAAAGGGCCACATAATCCAGAGACTACATCAGCCTGAGACCAGAAGAACTAGATGGTGCCTTGCTACAACTGATGTCTGCCCTGACAGGGAACATAACAGAATCCCTGAGGGAGCAGGAGAGCAGTGGGATACAGACCTCAAATTCTTGTAAGAAGACCAAACTTAGTGGTCTGACTGAGACTGGAAGGACCCCTGAGGTTACGGTCCCCAGACCTTCTGTTAGCCCAAGAATGGAACCATTCCCAAAGCCAACTCTTCAGACAGGGATTGGACTAGACTATAAGATAGAAAATGATACTGGTGAGGAGAGAGCTTCTTGGCTCAAGTAGACACATGAGACTATGTGGGTAGCTCCTGTCTGGAGGGGAGATGAGAAGGCAGAGGAGGACAGAAGCTGGCTGAATGGACATGGGGAATACAGGGTGGAGAGAAGTAGTATGCTGTCTCATTAGGGGGAGAGCAACTAGGAGTACATAGCAATATGTATATAAATTTTTATATGAGAGATTGACTTGATTTGTAAACTTTCATTTAAAGCACAATAAAAAAAATGTTATCATGAGAAATAATTTAAGACATTGCCTGGCAAAAAGTGCTATATAAATTTTAGCTGTTATATTTTTCTATTTAGCTCTACTGACAGTTGCCAACTAATGAGAGTCTCAATTGGGTGCAAAGTACAGTTGCATTAACATAGAGTCAGTCCCAACATGTAGACAGTGGTCTCGATGTAGCTTCAGTCCCATCATGTAGATACAGTGGCCTTGATGTAGATTCAGCCCCTTCATTGTAGATACAGTTGCATCGACATAGATACAGTCCCATCATTGCAGACACAGTGACACTGATGTAGATTCAGCCCCATGATGTAAATATGGTGGCCATGGTGTAAATCCAATCCCGTCATTGTAGATACCGTGGCCTTCATGTAGATTCAATCTCATCATTGTAGACACATATTCTGGATCATTCGAAAATAGCTTCCTAGACGAACAACTTTATTTACAACAGATAAGTGATTTTTTAGACCACTTCCAATGAGCCACCCTCCCTTATTGCTTTTTTTCCTTATAATTAAGGTCTAGAGGGGAATATTTTTTTACTCAGGTACTGCTTCATTTGTTTTATGAGTCAGGAGGTATCACTGTTCTATAAACACCCTTTCCTCTGCAGAAAGCTGTGGGAGGTTCTGTCTGCCACATCCCAGTCCTCAAACTCTGCTTCAGAAAGGGGAGGGAATCAGGACGCAGGATAAATTCAACAGTCCCTTGCTTCCTTTCATTCTGTGGCCAGCCTAATAATCTACTCAGTCAGATTCCAATTACCTGCAAACAGTGTTACAATGAAGTTCGATAGCAGATGGACTCTCTATTGATTTCAAACTGACTCTTAATCGTTTCTACTTCTTTACTCCTTTTCTTCCTTTGTATCTATATCTGGCAGTCTAACTCTCTCTTGGGTACACTAACCTCCCTTGCAACTGCACCAAAGCGACAATTATTCATGTCCCCAGTCTTCATGCTTCAAGTGTTTAATGATTTGGAACCTAGCAGTGAGACTTCTGATAAACCAGGGGCATCCTGAAAACTAGTTTGGAGGAAGCGATCTCTGGTAACTTGAACTAGATAAATGTATTATTCAGATTCTAAATCTTTACCCCAAATGACTTTTTTGATTCCCTTTGGAAACACTAGTGGCGTAGTGGTTAAGAGTTCAGCTGCTAACCAAAAGGTTCACAGTTTAAATCTACCAGGTGCTCCCTGGAAACCCTTTGGAGCAGTTCTACCCTGTCCTATAGGGCCACTATGAGTTGAAATCAACTTGATGGCAATGGATTTTTTGGTTTTGATGTCTCATAATTGATGCTTTAGGGTTTAAAGTATATTGGAACTTAGAGTAAGAAGAATAGTTTTACAGCCAAGCCCCTTTTGGGTATCTCTATGAATTCATGTGTATATGCATATGTATATGTCTGTACACACATGTATATATACACACATATACATATACACATGAATTCATAGAGATACCTACATATATATATGTATGCATACTTATAGTCCTGTGGAGAAATAACTAGAACACATCTGAGCTTCTGGGCTATTCTACTGCTACATGACTGCCAAACTGGCCTGCAGGAAGCAAGAGCTTAAAAGAACCTTTACAACCAAATGCCCACAAAAACATCAATTCATTTTTTTTCTTTTTCTAATTTATTTTATTCTGGTGAAAATACACAAAAGAAAACATACACCATCTCAACGATTTCTACATGTACAATTCAGTAGTATTGACCACGTTCTTCAAGTTGTGCGTCCATTCTCACTATCTTTTTTCCAAATCATTCCACTACCATTAACATAAACTCAGTGCCCCATAAACAAAATCTCCCCCTTTCTCTCTTCTTCCCACCCCTGGTAACCACTAATAATCTTTGGTTTCTACATATATGTGCTTATTTCATATAAATGAGATCATACAATATTTGTCCTTTCATGACTGACTTAGTTCACTCAACATGATGTTTTCAAGGTCCATCCATGGTGTGGCATGAGAACTTCACTTCTCTTTATGGCTGAGTACCATTCCTTTGTGTATATGTACCACATTTTGTTTATCCATTCATCTGTTGATGGACATTTCAGTTGTTTTCACCTTTTCGCTATTATGACAAGTGCTGAAATGAACATTGGTATATAGATTTCTGTTTGCGTTCCTGCCTTCACTTTGTCTGAGTATATACCTCGCACTGAGATTTCTGGTCATATGGTAGTTCTATGTTCAACTTTTTGAGGAGCTGCTAAACTGTTTTCCATAGTGGCTGTACGTTTTACATTCCTACCAGCAATGGATGAGGGCTCCAGTTTCTCCATAACCTCTCCAATACCTGTTTTCCATTTTTTTGATCTTTGCCATCCTACTAGGGTTGATGTGGTATCTCATCGTAGTTTTGATTTGCATCTCTCCAATGGCTAATGGTGGGGCCCTGGTGGTGCAGTGGTTATGAACTTGGCTGCTAACCAAAAAGTCAGTAGTTCGAATCCACTAGTCCCTCCATGGAAACCCTATGGGGCAATTCTACTCCATCCTATAGGGTTGCTGTGATTTGGAATCAACTTGACAACAATGGGTTTGGTTTCTTTTCGGAATGGATAAGGATGCTGAGAATCTTTTCATGTGCCTTTTGGCCATCTGAATATCCTATTTGGTGAAATGTCTATTCAAGTCCTTTGCCCATTTTTTTACTGGGTTGTTTGTCTTTTTGTTGTTAAATGACATCAATTCTTTTTTGAGGACAAAAAGGTTGTCTATTCTAGATCTTTGAAAAAGTACACCCCTCTCCACCTTAAAAACTACCCCCTCTGGCCACTAAGTCAGCCAAAAGTATCATATAGGTAGGAAGCGACTGACTTAGGTCAGCTGATGAAAATGGTCAGGAGTTCTGCCCCTGCTCAGAAAGACAAAAGAGAGCTGTGGTCATGGAAGGAAGGAATCAAAATGGCAGCCAGGTTCTGTAGAGAATGGAATATGTAGAAAGCCACCACCTGGGGTTTTGTGGTAGCTGTTGGTAGTCAGCACAACTTCTGATCAAACACAGCATTGGTATGGTATACCATTGTCACTTTTGAAAGGAGAAATATGTTGTCTTTAGGTTGGGTTCTCCAGAAGGCAAACACTGAAGCAAGGAGCTGAGTGCAAGTAGTTTATCTGTGAGGGATCCCAAGAAACAGTGGTAGAGAAGTGGGGAAGTGATTCAGGGAAGGGAAAACAGTCAAAGTAAGGTGAATTAATAATCAGGTTACTTCTGTGGGCAACTGGGGCTCAATACTGCTAGAGACTTCTGGAAGACAGGGTAGAATGTGCTCAGAGTTGTCTACATCTACCCTTTGTCCCACCAATGGCTACAAAGCTGCAGTATGCATCCATCAACTCTTGTCCATCATAGTTTGAGGGGTGCTTCCAAGGATATTAATTCACACATAGGCTGAGCAGCCACAGAAAGCCAAAAGGATACAAAAAGGGCAACAACAGTACCTGTGTCTTGTAGCTGCCTCACAAGTTCCCTAGAAATTCTCAGACATGTTTAAGAAGACATGCATATATAGGTAAGTTTCAAATGCAGGAGTCCCTGGGTTACCAAGGTGTAACCAGTAGAGTTGCAGTAAACTGGAGAACACCTATACCAAACGATGGACGTGCTTGCTTACTGAGGACACTTAGAGGGTGATAGGAGTGGATGAGGAAAAGAAGAGGGAAGATCAAGAAGAAATGTCATTTAGAGTGCACAGTTATCTAGAAGATCTTAGGTAACTCTGCCACAAGAAATCACAGACTCTAGGGAAAGAAAGGGACCTATGATCATTATCAACCACCCATCCAATCTTTCACATGCTGTCTGAATGCCATGAACTTAAAAAAAAAAAAAAAAAGCTTAGTATGGTTTAAAAAGGATACAATCTTATTTTTCTGTAACCGCTCCAAACAAACTCCTTTGTGTGGACCTCTTTTCCCTGTTATGGGCAAAAATTGGGGAAGACACCATAGAATTCTGGTCATTTTCAGTTACAAGGATCATTTAATTTTAAGAAAAAAAAAAATTTTTTTTTTAATAAAGCCACACATCTTACTCTTTTACAAGGAAAAGACAAATGAAATCACAACATATGCCCATAGTAAGTCCTTCTTATATTCCCTATATCCAAAGAATAACATCTATTATTTTACCACAGAACATTTATTTCTTCCCAAGAGGACTCCACATTCAATCTGTAATTTAAGACGTTTTATTTTTATAAACACCTTTATTTGCGGTCACTCAGTTTAACCTTTGATTTAAGAACTAAGGCTTGGTGCCCAAAGGTTGGACAGGTGATTACAATTCTTAATTGTTCTTCAAACTGAAATGGAATGGCTGGTCCCTCCCTCTAAAAGCCTTTTAGATTGCTAAGCCTACTTTATTATGCAGAATCAGGCCCAGGTACACATAGGTGGTCCTTCACTAATTGTTCAAAAAACTCTACTTATTTTACATCCTTCCCTCTAGAAAATTAACATTTACTAATTACTCATTTTGGTAGCATTCTTCCCCCACCCCCAAATTTTATTTATTTTGGTTTTGTTCTTGAGAATACACACAACAAAACATACACCAATTCAACATTTTCTACATGTGCAGTTTAGTGACATTGATTATGTTCCTTGAGTTGTGCAACTATACTCAACCTCCTTTTCTGAGTTGTTCCTCCCTCATTAACATAAACTCGCTGCCCTTAAGGTTTCTATCTAATCTTTCAAGTTGCTATTGTCAATCTGATCCCATACAGACAGTTCTTAAAAGATGATAATGCTCAAGGCAGATCTTTTTTTTTACTAGTTAATCTCTGGTTTTAAGATGACTTCAGGGGGATATTTTTGGTTTAAGGTTTAAAGATGACCTCAGGGCAACAGTTTCATGTGTTCATCCACCCTCCATGGCTCCAGAAAGTCTGGAGTCTATGAGAATTTGAAATTCTGTTCTTCATTTTCCCCCTTTGGATCAGGATTTTTCTATGGAATTTTTGATTAAAATGTTCAGTAATGGTAGCTGGACACCATCCAGTTCTTCTGGTCTCATGGCAAAGGAGGCAGCTGTTCAGGGAGGCACTTAGCCACACATTCCACATCTTCCTTCTATTCCTGACTTTACTTCTTCCTCTGTTGCTCCAGGTGAACAGAGATCAATTGTTGTGTCTTGGATGGCCACTTGCAAGCTTTTAAGACCCCAGGCACTATGCAATGAACTAGGAGGTAGAACAGAAGTACTAAACATAATATGAGGCCAGTTAGTTGGGATGTCCCATGAAACCATGATCCTAAACCTCCAAACCAAGGCTTCAGCAGCTACCCTTTTGTTGTTGTAAATATATCTTTCACACAACTTTTGCCAATTCAACTTTTCACAGGTGTACAACTTACTGACAGCAATTATGATCATTGGCTGTGGAACCCTACCATTAATCAATGTGATTTTTCCATCATCATTATTGGTGGAGTTCTTAAGAAGATTAATTTTCATGTAAAATAAAGCAGCTAGATACCAGGACCTGATATTGCTCCTAATTTGACTTTAACGTCAAGTAATACTAAAGCCACACTCACTGTGTGAAAGCAATGAGAAGGTTAAAGCTCACTAGTGCAGTCATCTTCTTAAATTGCTTGTTTGTGTTACATTTTCCATGCTAAAATGTAAAAATACATTCCTGGAACAGGATTCAGGGGTGTTAAGCGTCTCATTTTTGCCACTGTATGTGTACAAACCTTAGTTAGGGTCAACCATGATTTTATTTCAGTCAATAGTTAGAGTATGTTTTATTCCATGGGGTAAACTTCCATTTAATATGATTTACGTTAAGGCATTCCAATTCTCAGCGATTTTTTGAAATAGCAGGTCAACTTCATTTATTTAGTTATTTTGGATGAAACAACAAAACACTGTTTAGGAATCAATCATTATCCCAGTTCTTAAGTAGTCATCATGACTTTTTTTTTTTTTTCACTAAATGTAAAATATACATTCAGAAACTTTGGAAATGTGTAATTATGGAATTTTTAAAAATTTACGTCTGGTAATGACATGGTTCCAGAACTGGGAGGCAGGATGTTATCCTGGAAAGAATATGAGTTTTACATGGGTCAGTACTAGGTTTACACACATCAGCTGCATCAACCCGACAGACAGGAACTTCATTTCTTCAAGCTTTAGTTTCTTTATTTAAAAAAAAAAAGGTGTGTGTGGGGAGGAATGATAATAACCTTGTCCCCCAATCATAACAAGCTCACAAAACAAAAAGCCTATCTCTTGGGTTTACTATAAGGATTAAATAAAATTAAAAAATGTAAATTGACTACCAACCAATCATAGATCAATATAATATTTCTTAACTCTATTCTTTGTACTATGGAATTTGACTGAGTTAATGCCAAGCAAAGAAATATGGCTGCTTTTCTGGCCCTACCAGTGACAAGTCATTTATGATGAGAGAATGCAATTGATTGTGAAGATGATTGATATTCCTTTCTCAAAAAAGGGATCAAATTTGAATTCCTTGTAAATCTGATATTATTCTTGATACCTTAAGAGTAGGAGAAGACCTTCTAAAATGATGCTCCAAAACACAGTGTGGCAAGGAGAAATTGATTTGACTTTTAATTCCCCAAATGGAGGAAGCCAATACAGAAATGAGTATTTTAGTAATCATAGCCGATTTCTCTCCTCCCTTTCTGCCCCCATTCTTTCTCTCTTCACCTCTCCTGTGTTCCCTTGTCCTTCCATCTCCATCTCTCTCTCTTTCATATGTGCATATACACATCCCAATGCGTAATCTTAATAAAGCCAAAGAATGGTAATTACAGTCATTTCTAGCTCAAATAGCCATATAACATATTAAATTAGTGGAAGCTTGTCAGAAATGTAGAATTTCAAAGTAGCCATTCATAGTTATTATATGCTACTACATTGTAATTATACACTTACACACGAAAACCAAAAATGCATTTGACCAAACGAGTTTCGAGTCATATAGTTTTTAGTTTACTAGTGTTTTATAAGATACACATTAAGACAAACTTCCTACTAGTGAAGAAAACATCAGTATATGCATGAAGGGTTTTAAACAAGCTGTGTTGAGAAATTACATTTTCTAAAATAATGCCTTCATCTAGTTTATCATTTCAATCTAATGCAAATAATTGGATGCCAGTTGTATAAAATTATGATTTTCATAAATCTTTGGAATCATGTAGGACTATTCAAATCCCACAATCAGAACAAAAACAAAAAACAAATCCCACGATCTATAGAATATGCCAATCAACAAGGTCCTTTTTGTTTTTTTAGGTTTTTTGGATAGATTGAATCATATGATATGTGTATTAGCTAGACAAAATCTCTCTGAATATAGAAGAATGAACTGCTTAAACTTTGGGGTTCTATAATTCAGTGGTTATGATCATGTTTTCCATTTTTAATGTTATATGTTTAATGAGGAATTTCAGATTAATAAAATAGAATGATAGTCCCCCAAATCTCATTATAGTCAGCAATTTCAATAATTCAACTGAAATCTATGGTTTTAAATTGTGGGACACAGCCACGGCTTACTCTCTGTGTATGTGTGTGTGAATATATAGGTGGTCCCCAACTTTCAACATATTCAAGTTACAACGAACTGCACTTATGATCACCTTTTTGGTTTCCTTTTTTTTGTATATCCTGTCATTACTACATATAGTGTTGCAGTGGGTAATTTGCTGATGTTATTATTCTCAGGTGTTCACTCACAGATGTTCCGCTTTATGATTTACTGTTCAAAACACTGCTGTGTAGATTCAGTTTTCTGAACTAAATTCGAGGCTTCAGTTGCTTCAAAACATGGACCCAAATGCTGATCACTTTGCTGATGTCGATAGGCAGATTAGGAAAATAGTGGGATGTTACTGCAAAATATATAAAGAAAAAGAGAAAAGGACCGCACAAACGACTGTCATTAATTTTCTGTCTAGAAATGCCATCCCCATTCCCAGGCATAAGCCTTCCACAAGCAGATTTACTACCACAATGACAAAATGCCCAAGCTGTCCAACTATTCTTCATCGTTGGAGTCACTTTTTATAATTTGTGTATTTTTTTATATAAGTGTTATTAAAATATACCTGTGGGTTTATATGTAATGTTTCCAACCCCCAAAGACAAATAAAGATCAGATTTATAAAGATACCGATAATAAAAGGCAATAATAATGAAAACTAAAAAAAGATGAGGCGTTTAACTGACATCAGAACCTACTTATGATGGAGTCGTCAGAATGGAACCCCATGGTAAATCGGGGACTACCTGTACATTTTAAAGGGGTGAGTTACTTTATTTCTGGGGGCAGGGGCTTGACTTTGTGTTTCCTCTTCTCTCTTTTTGTTAAACATTTTATCTAAGTAAAGCACACATTCAGAAAAGTACACAAATCACAAGGGTATAAAAAAAATTAATAAATTTTCACAAAGGGCACACATTCCTGAAACCACAGGGCAGATCAAGAAGGAAAGTACCAGGATCCCCCGTAAAGCTGTGTCTGAGTCACCAGCTACACTAAAGACAAACCATTATACTGACTTCTACCACCACAGATCGGCTCTGCTTGATTTTTAACTTTATAGGAATAGAATCATACAGCATGTATTCTTTCAGGTCAAGCTTCTTTGATTCGACATTTTGTTTGTGAGATTTATTCATGTCGTGGTATGCCACGTTATTTCTCATTGCTGTCTAATATTCCATTGTATAAGTATACCACGATTTATAAGTTCATTCTACTGTCGATAGACATTTGGGCTGTGACCAGTTTGGGGCTGTTAGAAATAGCGTTGCCATGAACATTCTTATATGCACCTTTTGGTGAACACATGTATGCATTACTGCACTGGGTAGGTATATATATACCTAGGAATGAAATTGTTGGGTCAAAGCGTGTGTGTATTCTTGCCTTTAGTAGATAATTCCAAAGTGGTTGTGTAATATACACCCTGCCAGGGTTTATGAGAGCTCCAGTGGCTCCACGTCGCCATCCACACTTGCTATTGTCAATCTTTTTCATTACAGCCAGGCTGGTGGGTGTGTACTGGTATTTAATTGTGCATTTCCCTGATGATTAATGAGTTTGAACATCTTGCACATGCATTGGCAGGCTGGCTATCCTCTACTGTGAAATATCTGCTCAAGTCCATTGCCCATTTTCCCATGGGGGTCTCTCTCTTTTTATTACTCATTTGTACGAGTTCTTTATAAATTCTAGATACAAGTCCTTTGTTGAATACACATTTTGCAAATATCTTTTTCCACACTACGGTTTTCTTCTTCACTCTCTTAATGGTGCTTTTGATGAACATGTGTTCTTAATTTTAATTTAGTCCCATTTAGATATCTTTTCCACTATTTTAATTACTTTCTGTGTCCTGTTTAAAAGTCTTTGCTTTCATCAAGGTCATACATATATTCTCCTACTTGGATAGAAATAGTATTGTTGAGGAGTACCTAATTTATTTATAAAGAAAGCATAATGCCTTCTTTTTCTCTGCTTGTAGCTCTTAATTTCTTTCAAATTCTAAAAACAAAACAAAAACCCACATCATACACATTTAGGAAAACTCTATAAACCAATGTTGTCCAGTACAAATACAATGTGAATCACAAATGAAATTTTAAATTTTCTGGTAGTCACATTAAAAAAAAATAAAATTAATTTTGATAATATATTGTATTTAATACAATAAATTAAAAAAAATTTCATTTCAACATATGGCAATAGCCAGACCTCAAGAGCTCAATAGCTACATATGGCTACTGGCTACCATACTGAGCAACCCAGCCACACACAGCTACATAAAAACAATAGCCTTCTTTATAAATATTATAATTTGCATACCTACAGATCAACCAATTTTCTATTCATATTATAAAAAAAACCCCTGCTGCCGTCAAGTTGATTCCAACTCCTAGTGACCCTATAAGACAGAGTAGAACTGCCCCATAGGGTTTTCAAGGAGCGGCTAGTGGATTGGAACTGCTGACCTCTTGGTTAGCAGCTGAGCTCTTAACCACTATGCCATCTGGGCTCCATTCATATTATAGCCACATATTTAAAGAATAACACAGTGGTTCTCAACAGGAACCAGCAGTCTGGACAACACCTGGGATTGTTAGAGAAGCAAATTTTTGGCCCCACCCCAGACATTCTGAATCAGAATCTCTGGAGGTGGGTCCAGCAATCTGTTTCTGTGATTCTGTTGCTTGCTTCAGTTTGAGAACCATGGGAATAACACAACCATATTTCTGTTTTGTACAATCATATTAATTGTAAATATACAGCTGTGTCTAAAGTGGATGCATTTTACTTTTTATATACCTTCAATTTTTTTTTTTTTCATAGGTTATCATCTGACACATTCCAAATACAGCCTCTGATAGCATGACAAACAGTCTGCTACTCCTTGTGACAGACGTGTGGGAGAAAAGTTTCCTTTTTTGTTTGCTGATGATTTGCAATTGCCAAAGGCACCTATTAAATTTTCAGAAGCAAAGACTTGGGCCCACTGAGTAATAATCAGAGCTAGGAAACTGTATTAGAGAGAAAAGCAAATAACTACTTTCTCCTTATTAGCTCTGTATGAATAAAGTGAATAGATAAAGAGGTGCTCGAATAACTTTTTTCTTCCCCTCTTGGCTTGGGCTATCTGATCTTGAAAGATCCAATTTTATTAATGTCTCCTCAAAGGTGGGGCGGTGGGGGTGGGGGTGGGGGGCGTGTTTCTCACTGAAGTATCCCCAGCTCCCAGCTCAGTGCCAAGCACCTCGCAGGTTCTCAATAATTGTTTACTGAATGAATGGATGGGTACTTGATAAGCCCCTCTCTCTCTCTCAGATTCAGGAGTAGGAAGGCCAGTTAGCTCAGTTTCTGGAGTTCCCTTATTATTTTAGCACTAAATGAGCCGAACCATCCTGTTTTCTTTTCAATTAGTATCCCCTTGCCCCCTTCCCTTCCCCTCCCCCAAAGACTGCTCTTCCATCTAAAAGCTCATTCAGATGAGCTGCAATTTTAGAGGACAGTCTCCCATATTAGAATGGAAACTTCATAAGGGTAAGGATTTTGTTTGATCCACTGTTGTATTCCCAGCATTTAGGCCACTGCCTCTCATATAACAGATACTCAATAAATATTTGTGGAAAGACAATTTTTTTTTTCTTCTTAAAATTTCTTTACACCCCTTTCCCTCTTTCTCCCACACATACTCATGGAAACCCATTGACTTTGTGTTTCTCCAGGCTGTTCTACTTGCCTAGCATGATTCCCATTAGGCTTTCTCCGTATCTGTTGAGACCCCACCAATCTTCCTGGCCCAGATGAAGCCTTCCCCTCTCAGAAAGCCTCTCCAGTAACTAAGGTCACAGTCATGTCTGAGTCTCCAAACTCCTACCCCACTCAATCCAACACTTGCTAGTATGATCTCTCTCTTTTTTTAATTTTTACTTTACTTTTATTATGGTATAGCATATATAACAAAACATTTGCCATTTCAACATTTTACATGTACAATTCAGTGATATTATGTTCATCATGTGCAATGATCACCAGTATCCATTTCCAATTTTTTCCTTCACCCTTAACTCAGTGGCCCGTAAGCACTGACTTCCTCTTCCCTTCCCCCCCTCCTGCCACTCCCTGGTAACCACTAATAAACTTAGGTTTCTACATATTTTCCTGCTCTAGATAATTCATATAAGTGGAATAATAGGATATTTGTCCTTTTGTGACTTATTCTTTTTGCGCTGTTGTATTTCAGAAGCTTTGTTTTCTTCTTGAAGGTGAGAACCATGGCAGACACTTGGTTTTTTTTAAACCTTCCCCATGGAAGTTTAGTTAGTGCATGGAACATATAGGCATTGATAACGGCTTGACTTAAAAGAAAAGCTTTTGGACAATATTTTTTGGTCCAGGGCAGTCCTAGTTTACTACTATTATTCTGGTATGATTAGTAAATAGCTCCTATTTTCACTCTCAAACCAGTTTGGTCAAAAAAATTATATGTTTTCCCAAGTTATGGCCAACACTGATACATAAAACATTGGCCATAAAGTGTCTCTAAGTTCTTCACAACAGCCCATGGCATTAGAGCTGTTTGACCACTGTGATGAATTTAACACATGCAATACCTTTTGTCTTGAGTTGGAATCAACTCTATGATAAGTTTTTTTTTTTTTTTTTGGATAATATCTTTTGCTAGTATCTTTACTTATTTGAATTTATAAAAGAAGAAAAATTAGATAGTGTAGCAAGTGGGCTAGATGGCTTAATTAATCTTATCAGGACCCTAAACATAATGCTTAGGAACTATTCAGGTACATGCTCTGTTACTTTGATTACTTTTAAAGCCTTCTCACATATATGATTTCCTTTGATGTTTACAACACTCCTCTTAAGTGGATCAGGGTGGTAGATGCTGGTGTTCCTGTTTTAGAAATAAGGAAAAGCAATTCCATGGAGTTATACCATTTGGCCATCTAGAAAGAGGTAGAGGCTAGAATATAACTCAATGATTTATATTATATGTACATATTTCTTCCCATTAAAATACATGCCCTTTAGTTATTTTTTCACACCAAATGACACTCACCTTCCCAATGCAAAAGAAAACATTAGTTGCAAGGTAAAAAGTACTCCAACCGAGGAGCATTTACAGACATGACATTTGGTACAATTTCCAAACCACCGAGGAAATTATGACTGCACCTTGCAGTCACTGCACACTTTTCATGGTCTCGGGGTGCCTTTCATTTTCTTTCATGCCAAACATATAGAGTAGACAAAGCAAGTGGTTTCATCTTTCCTGCTTCACTTTGAAGAAGAAAAAAATCCCTCAGAGTGGTTAAGAAATGAGCTCAGGGCTGTACTGCAGCCTGTTTGTGGTGCAGCCAAAAATGACTTGGGTCACCTGAGTTTTAGTTATTGTCTTAGTTTGCTTGTGCTATCATAATGAAAATACCTCCAGTGGGTGGCTTTAAAGAACAGAAATCAAATTTCTCACAGTTCAGGAAGCTAGAAGTACAAATTTAGGGCATGGCTCTTGAGGAGTGGTTCTTCCTTGTCTATTTCAGCTTCTAGTAGGTGCCAGAAATCTGTGGCAAATCTGGGCTTGTAGCTGGCATCTGGCTCCATCATCTGTCTTCCTTTCCGTCCTCTGTGTGTGTCTCTGTGTTGATCCTGCTCGTTTTATAACTCTGAAGTGATTAGGTTTAGAACTGACCCTATTCTAGATTAAGCTCATTAACATAACAAAAGAAAATTCCTATTTCCCAGCAGGATCACATCCACAGGTACCACAAAAAAACAAACAAACAAACAAAAAAAAAAACCCACTGCCATCAACTCATAGCAACACTACAGGACAGAGTAGAACTGCCCCATAGTTTCCAAGGAGCGCTTGGTGGATTGAAACGGCTGACCTATTGGTTAGCAGCCGTAGCTCTTAATCACCATGCCACCAGGGTTTCCATTCACAAGTACAGAGGTCATATATTTTGGGGGGACATAATTCAATCCATAATGGGCACTTCTGTTTGGCCGAAATGAAAATCGAATGGAATAAAATGCGAAGATCCCCTTGAAGCTTATTGTAATGAGACTTAACTTGCCTTTAAAATAAAGAAGCATAATAATCAAAAGATGACACGAAGACCATTTTCCAATTTTTATTATCTTTCTTACATCATAAATAAGCAAGTTAAGTGCTTTATAGATATTCTGCATTGTTTTCATTTTTCATGTTTTGAGCCATCACATTTGAACGATGTGGAGATATAACTGAGACTTTCAATTAGGGAAGAATCCTTTAGGGATGCTGCTGAGAGCATCACCTGCATGGTGTGACCGCATAGCACCCTGCTCTTCATGCTCTGTCCTTGCACCAGATCTCAGGCTGCTGCATTTTCTGCTACATCAGTACAGTAGGCAAGTACTACCTACATACGTGTTTGGAATACAAAGCCTTGACTGTATCATCCGAAGCCCTTCCTGGCTTCATGGTTCCATATAGACTTCTCCTTATTCAGCTGCTCCTTTGGTTTCTATTGTAGATAGACTCTCCCTGGTTCACTTTCTGCCGTAAAGACCAGATGTCAAATAAAATAGATTGAGTGCTCTTTTAGCCCTGTCATGAATCTGCTTACCAGTCTCTGGGGCATGACAAACAATCTACACAGTAACACAATTTTCTAGTGGGGAAACAGATGGGGGTGCATATTTTCCTCCCCTAAATCTATTCCTTATCAAACTTTAAATAAATATTAAGCTTCTGAATAAAGGAGAGGGGTTACTCTGTTATCTTTGGCTGGGTTCTCTAAAGAAGCAAAAAGTAAAGCATATAAATATATATATATAGAAATTTATATCAGGAAATGGCTTACATGATTGTAGGGGCTGGAACATTCCAAGCGTGTGGATCAGCATAGAGGCTTCTCCTGATTCACATAGCCACAGAGGCTGGTGAAACCAAGATCGGCAGATCAGAGAGCAGGGCTCTTGCTCACAGACTGTGAAGATCGACACATGCCAAGATCAGCAGGCAAGATTGCAAGGCTTCTCCTGATTCACATAGCAGCAGGGGCTGGTGAATGCAAGATCGGCAGGTCAGAGAGCAGGGCTCTTGCTCACAGACTGTGAAGATCAACGAATCCTAAGATTGGCAGGCAAGACCAAAAGGCTTCTCCTGATTCATGTAGCTGCAGGGGCTGGTGAACACAAGATCGGTAGGTTGGAGAGCAGGGCTCTTCTCATAGGCTGTGAAGATCGACGAATCCCAAGTTTGGCAGGTAAGCTGCTAGCACAAGTCCCAAGAACTGAAGGTCAGATGAACAGGAGGCAGCTGCACCATCCAGAGCAGCCAAAAGCCAGAATATCCACTTATATTCTGATGCAGACCACACCCCCAAGGAAACTCCCTTTCAACTGATTGCCTACTCACAGCAGATCCCATCATGGGGGTGGTCACTTGATCTCACACTGAGAATCACGGCCCAGCCAAGCTGACACACAATCTTAACTATCACATTTGCTATGTTTTTTTTTAATGTGCAGAGACTAGGATGCTGCAAGAGGAAGATATCAGATTACTGTACGCAGAAGTAATGCCCCCAAAAGTGCCACTCCTTTAAGCTTGATAAGTTTTACAGACAACTCTAAATTTCTCTGAAGGCTGCATGAAATTGTATATTTCACAGGTGGAGAATGAGGAGGAGGACTGGAAGAACCTGGAATATCCCACCACATAGGAATCAGAATGCCTTCACGTCTACACTGGTGCATTTAAGAGGGAGATATCTCATGTTGACAAGGGATGGGGAGGACTGGCTTTCAAGCACACAGTTTCCTCATATCTGGGAAAACAGAGATACTTTAGAGCCATCTTGAATTATTCAGAGGTCATTCTTGAGCTATACAATCAGAAACTTAACCCAATGTATCACTCATTGTTAGCTATTTATTTATTTACTTTTCAATGCATATGTTGTTTTGTTGTGTTAGGTGCTATCAAGTCAGTTCTGACTCATAGCGTCCCTACGTACAACAGAATGAAACACTACCTGGTCCTGCGCCATCTTCACAATCATTGCTGTGTTTGAGCCCATTGTTGCAGCCGCTGTATCAGTCCATCTTGTTGAGGGTTCTCCTCTTTTTTGCTGACCCCCTACTTTACCAAGCATGATGTCCTCCTCCAGGGACTGATCCCTCCTGATAATATTTCCAAAGTACATTAGATAAAGTCTCGCCATCCTTGCTTCTAAGGAGCATTCTGATTGTACTTCTTCTAAGACAGATTTGTTCACTCTCCTGGCAGTCCATGGTATATTCAATATTCTTCGCCGACACCATAATTCAAAGTCATCAATTCTCTTAGGTCTTCCGTATTCGTTGTCCAGCTTTCACATGCATATGAGGCAAGTGAAAATACCATGGCTTTGGTCACATGCCCCTTAATCCTCAAAGTGACATCTTTGCTTCTTAACATTTTAAAGTGTTCTTTTGTAGCAATTTGCCCAATACATCATTTGATTTCTTCACTACTCCTTGTAAAATGAAATCTTTCACAACTTCAATCTTTTCTCTGTTTATCATGATGCTGCTTATTGGTCCAGCTGTGAGGATTTTTGTTTTCTTTATGTTAAGGCAAAATCCACACTGAAGAACTTGAAGCAGTTGAAGTATTTCATGCACACAGAGTACAGGAATCTTACCTCTAGAGTTTGATGGAAAACCAAACCCAGTGCCGTCGAGTCAATCCCGACTCATAGTGACCCTATAGGACAGAGTAGAACTGCCCCACAGAGTTTCCAAGGAGCGCCTGGCAGATTTGAACTGCCGACCCTGTGATTAGCAGCTGTAGCACTTAACCACTATGGCACCAGGGTTTCCAGAGTTTGATGAAATGCTTCATATATTTACTCCCGTATAACCACCACCTGGATCATAAGAGAGACCATTCCTAGGATCCTAGAAAGCTCCTTTGTGCCCTCTGGAGTTCTATCACCATACATTAATTGTTTGAGTTATATAACCATATATTAGTTTTGCCTGTCCTTGAATGTCACATAAATCATACACAAATACTTTTATGTGTCTGGCTTCTTTCATGCAATATAATGTCTGCAGAATTCATCCATGCTGTTGTGTGTCTCAATAATGCATTCTCTTTTATTGCTGCATAGTATTACACTGATAAATTACATTAATTGATAATTACATTAATAAACTAAGATTTATTTGTCATTTTTCTGTTGTTGAACATTTGGCTTGTTTCCAGTTTTGGACTATGATGCATATATCTGTTATGAACATATCTTCTGGAGGACATAAACACTAATTTCCCTTGGACATGTACACCTAGGAATGAGTTTCCTGGGTCATAGAGTAGGCCTGTGCTTAGCTTTCATAGATATGGTATCTCCTAGGCTTTTAAAAAAAAATTGTGATTAAAAATATATATAACAAAACATTTGCCATTTCAACATTTGTACACGTACATTTCAGTGAAATTAATTATGTTCATCATGTTGTGCTGCCATCACTGACATCCACTTCCAAATTTTTCTGTCACCCTTAACAGAAACTCAGAGGCCCTAAGTAAGACCACCCCTTCTTCTGTCCCTTCCACCCAAGGTAACACTAATGAACTCCATTCTTTATACATGTCCCTGTTCTAGAGAATTCATGTAAGCAGGATCATACACTATTTGCTCTTTGTGACTGATTTATTTCACTCAGCCTAACGTTTTCAAGGTTCATCCATTTTGTAGCATGGATCAGAACTTCCCGTAGGCTTTTAAGTTTTACTAGGGGAAAAAATTCCAAACCAACAAGCAAGCAAGTAAAAATAAATAAGATAGAAAAGTTATTTTCCTTGATGCAAAATAATCAAATTGCCATGCAGACAGGATGTACTTCTCAAAACTCATCAGTCTCAAGCTACATGCTGGCTTATTTGAACCTGTCTGTAGGCTAGATTCAGCTTGTAGGTTGCCCACAAACATACTTTGTTTCCCTACATAATCAGGTTCTTTGCTTTTTGTATATTTTTTAATAAACTAGGGTTTAAAAGTTGGGAGATTTCACAGAAGAAAACTCCAGCTTTCAAGATGCTCTTGAAAAATGGGACTATCCGGTAGACCTGAGGCCACGTTCCCATAGAACAGTAACAGATTGGAGAGAAGTAGGAGCTGCTGCATTTAGATGGGCACAGGCTCTCCTTTCTGCACAGTTCTCACCACTGCCTACTGGTCCACCCATTGGCTGGTTTCTGTCGGCATAAGAACCCTTCTCCACCCTATGGCCAAGTCCATTCACATTTCTCTGACTTACCGTACAGGGATCTGGAGATTTCCAAAGTTAAGAGAGTTCCAGACAGTTTAACATTTGTCTTTTTACATGTTAAACTTTGAAATGTATAGAAAGCTTTCTACCATGTATTATATATTAGCCTGTTTCCAAGTAAAGGCAGAAATAAGAGGGATACGTCAATATATGTCAAAGTATATGTAGAATGTGTGTGTTAAATGAGCAGAAGGGAGTGTGTAGAGAGGGGAGCCAGCTGAGCTTGCTCCTTCCAACTAGAGAATCTTCACTCAGGCTATGAGCCCACAGGCCCGCTCTTCTGATCAACACCGAATAACTGTGTGGACAGGATATTTAGCCAGTGATGAGAAAAACAGCTCCTCTGATTCCTTCAATTAAAGATTTCCTGGACCAAACCCAGTTCTATTATGATTAGTGCCCTGGACACCTTTTAGTCATTTTCATGCTGTTAAAGATGTGAGTAGGGAGCCAAAGTTATTTCATTTTTGATACTATGCAGACTAGATAATGTGAAGGATCTGTCTGCGAAAGTAAAACTATATCTGGATATATTAAAAACATGATAAATTTTGCTAGGCTTTCAAGATAGTAAAGGAAATACTCGAGCCTTCCTTACCACCACCAAAAAAGAGACAGAGAAATGAAACCAGAGAACTTACACAGGAGTAAACTAATGAAAAAGGCTGGGTAGCCCTGAGGGAACATGACACAAAATTAACAATACTGATTGGAAGACCAAGACTTACACCTTTAGCAAGGCAAGATAGGGCAGTTAAGCCTAAGAGTCAGATCCTGGAGTGGAACCATGGAAGAGGGCTAGAATGGTTCCTGACTCTAGAGAAAGCAATATAGGAAACATAGGAAAACATCCTCAATTTAGGTCCAAAGGATTCCCACATATTAACATCAATACTCAAACATTACCAATCACACAATAAGAAATACCACCAAGAATAACAGTTAACAAAATAACGAGCAAATGGTTTTCTGTACCCATTGTACCTCATGAATTAGAATTTCCAGATAAATATGACTATGTATAAAATGTAGCCAAAAAACCAAACCCTTTACCAATTCCGACTCATAGCGACCTATGGGACAGGGTAGAACTGCTCCATAGGGTTTCCAAGGAGTGGCTGATGGATTTGAACTGCCCATCTTTTTGTTAGCAGTTGAGCTCTTAACTACTGTGCCACCAGGGCTCCAAAATGCAAACAAAAAATTAAAAATAGAATAAAAACTAGAATAACCCTATAGTTACATCTTTGTCATCTGTGAACTGACTAGATGTGGAAACTTGGTAAAGAAGGAAAACGTTTCATGGCTCATGAGACTTGAATTTTTTTTTTTTTTTTTCCTGATTATCCAAGTTAAGCAGCATCCCAGACATCTGTTCAACTGTTTGGGCCTAAAGAATTCCAGGATGTAGCAGCCATCGTCAGATCCCTGTGATTCAAGGAACCCTGACTGGCAGTTTTATTTGCTACCCATTATGCCAGTAAAATTCACCTTGCTTCTAAAGATAAGTGCTGCTACTCCGCTTCTGTCATTCTGGGTCCCATTATCCCAATGATATTAGTAAGCTCAATTCTTTGACAGCTTTACCGAACATCAACCCAAATCCATGGCTGACAGCCTTAACTGAGCCTTCCAAAGGTGCCACACCCCTCACCAGAGAACATCTTATTGTCTTGATGAAAGCAGTGTCCTCTGGGCCCTCTTGAGGAACACAGTAAAATGATAGACACGCAGATTATACCTAAATCCATTCTAACATCCACTCTAATAACTCTCCTCCCTGAGCTGTCTAACCCTTTTATCAACACTAGGCCAAAGAAGTTGTGGAATTTCCTCGCACTCATTAAAGGCCATCACAGCACACATGCTTCAAAGAACCAACTCAGAAAAATATCAAGATCAGCTCCAAGTGTCCTTGACCAAAAATTGAATCTGAAGTTATGAATGAGTGCCCCTATCTCCATGAATCCTTCTCCCATCCAACTTTTCTTTTTTTTCATTAATATTATATTGTGTTTTCGGTGAAAGTTTACACAGCAAATTAAGTTCCCATTTGACAGTTTCTATACAAATTGTTCAGTGACATTAGTTACATTGTTCACAATGTGTCCACATTCTCGTTAATTGCATTCTGGTCGTCGTGTTTCCAGGGCTCCAGTTTCCCTGTCCCCTTATCTTTTCATCTTTGCTTTAGAGTAACTGTTGAAATTGTTGACTTTTTGGTCTCATATAGATGGTTTTTTCATGGAGCACTGTACTCAAGGATATCCCCCCCATCCAGCTTTATATGGCATCCCCAGTCTAACACACTCAAGTCCTACTCCCACATGGGTCACCTAGGTTCTGATGGTATGTATTAGCAAGGTACTTCAGTTTTTCAGTGTGTAGGCTATTTCTTTCTGGAGAAGGGTGGATACTTCTCTGCTTTGATCATACTCTAGTAATCCCTTCGGAGGCATTGAACAGTGGAAGAAAAAGAACTTAAGAAGAACAAGCATCATGTTATGAGGCACCTGCTTTAGGTGTGATCCTTGAGCAGTCATTAAGACAGGGAGGATATTTTTCTCTATCAAGGGAGAAAGGATTATTTCTGCTTGCCAGGAAGGTTTGGGGGAATTTAGGGACTCAAGGCCTTCAAGCTCACCCACACAAGTGAACCCCTCCCATATCTCAGCATCCTTATCAGGGTCTTAAGTTTGAAAGAAGAGATCTTACAAAGCTGTGCACTTGGTCTCTTTTGCATCTCTGCCAACCTTGCAGTCAAATGCTAGACCTGAATTTCATCACAGTCTGCCCTGCAACTGCCAGAGATAAGTCTTTTTTAACAATGCCATATGCCCTCTGGCTTACAGAGCAAACCTTAAGGTGGCCATGAACTACCCTCAGCCTAACATTTTCCTTTTGCAGGTCAGAAGTAGCCACCCTACTCCACAATCCTTATGATTATAATGGCTTTAATGTTGACTGTGTGCTGCAGCTCTTTGATTTCCCAACACGTTTCCCTCCACCCAAGCCACATCCAAATTTACTACAGGTGAGAGCTTAAGTAATTGTTAGCATACTGCATGCCAACGTTATTTTCATCCTAATCTAAGACTAAAAATGTGGTCCCTATCACTTTTGGACAGGTGGGTAATCTAACTCCCAACCCCCCTCACTGGGTATCCTTTCTAGAACTACTTGTTTTAGCTCAGCTTCCTTAAGAAGCTGACCCCAAAGCAAGGATTAAGTGCCAATGTTTTAATGGGCATATGCATCCCAAGGTAGGAGACAGAAGAAAAGTGAGTGAGCAGGGAGGGTTAGGAAGCGATAGAAAGTGATAAGTTACTGCGTGGCCACTGCATCACCATGAACCATGAAGAAACACACAGCTTAGTAGCTTAGCCAGTGCACCTACTGGGTGACATGCGGCATCTCTGGACGTACTGTACAGAGAAATATGCCTTGGAACAGTCCATCAGAGGGACAAATGGAGAGTGAATGGCGAATGTATCTGCTTTGCTCTCTTCTCTCTCTTATATCCCGTAAAACAAATCTGCTAAGGATCTAATTCGGTGATTCTCAATTGGATATGATTTTGTCCCCCAGGAGGACATTCAGCTAGAGATATTTTTATGTCTATTAAAAAAAAAAAAAAAAACCGTTGTCACTGAGTTGATTCTGACTCATAGCAACCCTATAGGACAGGGTAGAACTGCCCCATAGAGTTTCCAAGAAGCTCCTGGTGGATTTGAACTGCAGACCCTTTGGTTAGCAGCCATAGCTCTTAACCACTGCACCACCAGGGTTTCCTTTTATGTCTATAGAGATTTCTTATTGTCATGACCAGGGGATGCTACTAGCATCTAGTGGGTAGAGGCCAAGGATACTGCTAAACATAAATGCTCAGGATAGCCCCTCATAACAAAGACATATTTGGTCAAAACGTCAAGAGCGCCTTTGTTGAGAAACTCTGATCCAGGTGTTGGTAAAGTAAAGAGAACCTGAGATGGCGTGAAAGATGGGTCTGACAGAACAACTCAACAGTAAAAAAGACAAAAGACATGAAAGGCATTTCACAGAAGAGAAAACACAAATGGAAAACAAAACATGAAAGATTTTGAACCTCATTAATAACCAGGGAAATCAAATCATGGTAAGAAACCATTTCACACTCGATCGGCAAAAATTAAGATATTGCAAGCATTGAGGAAGATGGATTTCAAAGAGAATTCTCATATACTGCTCGTTGGGAGTGTAAGTTGATGCCATCACTTTGGAAAATAATTTAGTCTTACCTGGTAAGCCCAAGACAGTCCTGTTCTAGCACTGAGAATGCTGCATTCTGGGAAACCCCTCTGTTCCAGGCAAACTAGGAGGGCTGGTTGCCTGTCTCACATCCTAGCCATCTATTCCTATGTATATAATTCCTATGTATATATAAAAAAAAATGTATATAGCCCTGACAAACTCCTGCACACATACCATGAGTCATATAAAAATGATAATATTATTCATAGTATAGAAAATTTAAACAACAGAAATGTCCATCCAGAGGAGAACTGATAAGTAAACTACAGTATATAAACCCGATGTAATATTATTAACTGTGAAAATGAACTACTGTTACATGCAACAAAATGGATAAATCTTAGAAACACAAATGTTCAATGAAATGAGCAAACATCATGTTGATTATATGAACACGAGACTATTAGTATAAAGCTCAAAAGGAAGCAAAAGTGATGGGCATAGAGATAAGTCATATTGGGTACAATTTTTTTTTTTTAAAGTAAGGAAATGGTACATACAAAATTTAGGATAGTGGTTACCTCTGGAGGTGACGGGAGAAGAAAGAATGGGGAGCTTCCCTGGTCCCAAATGAAAAATTAAGGAATAATTACGCCACTAGAGAGTGTTTATTCTTTGCATTTTGTAACTTTGTTGTGAGCTTTAACTACGTTATTTACTTTGTTTTGGTTGTGTTATTTTTTGCTTATTTTACCTCTTTGAAAAATAATCTTTGTCTCACTTTTCGGAAATAGGGAGCACAGAATCACCAAAATATGTGGGAAAGAAGAACGAATATAATGCATTCTCCAACCCAACAAGGGTAGATATTTTGGCCCGGGGTTTTCCATGTATGGGTCTTCCCAGCATTTATTTTCACCATCAAGTGCCAATTCTGCCTCCCAGGATCTTGAGATGCTAATGTCAGCCTGTTAAGCCTCACACTAAAATTTAAGGCACCTGCTGATCTGGGAGGTTACCAGGCTTAAAACTGAGGCCCCGGAGAACAATGAAAGTACCAGGGCTTTAAACTGGTTCGTTCCAGTTCGAACCCCTGCTGAGAATTTGCATTCCCACCCCAGGTATACTGAATCAGAATCTAGATTTTAACAAGATCCCCAGGCGATTCTTATGTATGGTAACTTTTGAGAACTTCTGCTGTACTAGTGCTTGTCAGAATTGGTCCCTAACCAGTAGCATTAGCAATTGCCTGGGAACTTGTTAGAAATGCAAATTTGAAGCAGGGGTTCAAACCAGACTGAACTGACTGGAAATGCTGGAAAGTACTTAGTTTAGAATAACTGTAGGCTAGGGCTGCTACAGTTATTATGAACAAGCTCCATACCTAAATCTGTCTTTAAGTCGAATTTGTACATAAATCAGAACAGTTAGGTCTGGTTCGTTTCTAATGTCAGTCAAACGTCTGTCTTGGTATATAGTATACAGAGTACCTTTCTATGAATAAAAAAATTAAGGAAACCCTTCTAGATGCACTAAAACATCTGTAACATAATAATAAAGTAATAATAATAATGTTTTGATGTGCCTCGCAAAGTAGTGCCCATGTGTTATTATGAACCATTGTATGTATCTTCTCCACAGCTGAAGGGCAAATGTTACCCAGGATGTTACCCAGAATGTTACTCAGAAGATTCTGTTCTATAAAATCGTTTTCTGCGGGGAGGATAGAAAATTATTTTATTTGAAGGAATGGTACAAATGGAAGAACTTAAGCGGATGTTTGGGTACAATTTATAGAAAAGGTAAAGGTAAAGTCAGCATACATGCAGTGTCTTAGTGACCACGGAAGTCGCCCGTGTGCCTATGGGGCAGCCAGGCTAAGGCTTAACTCTCTCCATCACCGTTTCCCAGGGTGTGCTTGTCAAAGTGATGCTCTGCCAGGCCAGATTCCGGGGCCCACAGCTTGCCCGAGGTGGTTATGTAGTCACCCAATTCCTTGAGGGATTTCACCTGCTCATTTAGGTAATGAGTCTCAATGAAGTCACACAAATGGGGGTCGTTCTTGTCAGTGGCCAGTTTGTGCAGTTCCAGCTGTGACTGATTCATACTCTTTCCCTAGTGTAATGCACACTCCATTGCATCAGCCCGCTCTCCCAGTCATCATGGTCTGGTTTCTCGATATCCTGAAGGAAGATTCCACCACCTCATTGGCTCTACGGCTTCACCGGTTTCTCAGCATGTTCCCTCTCCTTGTGAGATTGGTGAAGAAAATATGTGGCAAAATCCTTCATAAGCAATATCATTGCAGTCGAAGTAGTAAGACATGAACAGGTAGACGCAGGAGGCGTAGAGCTCCTGGCTGATCTGGCACTTGATGGAGACCTTGAGTCCTGATTGTAGCTATGGTGCACCTGCGAGGAGGATGCGGTGGTCATGGCCGTGGTTGAGGAGCAGCAGTGGGGGCCTTAGGGTGTCAGGGGGAGCCGATGTGAGGGGAGTGGTCAGTTGGAAGGAGGTTGGCCAGCGCCAGTTCTGTTCACGCACTGTTGAAGCAGGAGACCACGGTGACTCTGCGAAGAATGTCTGTGTTCTATAAAATCTTTGAGACCAATTACTTTACTGTAGACTCTGAACTAAAAAAAATCTGTGTTATACCACCAGTTGCATTTCTGCTGGGTTTTGAACCCTTCTCAGCTGAGGCAGGGAGGGTTGAGGGCAGGGAGGGAGGTGCTGGGGCCAGATAGTTCATTCCTCCATCACCTCTTCACCCGATCTGTCAACCCCACGCACCAACTATGAGGCCCCTGCCTTGGGGTGCAAGGGAGAAAATACCTTGCAGGATGTGTTAAGAGGGAGCCTGGGGTACAGGGGTTGGGAAGGAGATGCTGAGGGAAACCCAAGTCTGAAGTTCTTCATGGGCCAGGAAACCATATGCACATATAGTCGTCAGAAATCTAAGACTGGTCCCCTCTCTGCTTCCAACACCAAAAGGCCAAGAGTGGCTGCAACAGTGAAATCCCACGTGTGTAAGGTAGGGAAAAGAGAAGCCCAGAGAGGTGCTGTGCTGTGCAGCCCAGGGCCATTGGGATGGGGTGGGGCGGGGCTGGGTAAGGGGCTGTTGCAGAGGCCTGCCTTGTGCCCAGCATGGTGTCCTGCCTGGTTGTGCTCGTCATAGAGCGTGTCACCAGCATCCCAGCTGCTGGCAGCCACCATCTCAGGCACGCTATGTGAAGCAGAGTGGTGGTGTTTAGGGCACATGGGCAGTGGGGCTGGCCCTTTCCTAGTTCTGAGGCAGGCAGGTGCACGTGGGCTCTCTGCCGGCTGCTGTGTGCTGTGGCTGGGCCCAGCATATCGCAGGGGCCCACCCAAGGACCCACTGCAGTACCTGAACACTCAGGAAAAGTGTAGCCCGTCATGGGAACCTGGGGGCCCAAACACAGAGTTAGTGCTTTCCTGCTAGGCTTTACCGGAGCTGGTTCATAACTACAGGTTGTGGGTAAGTCAGACATTCCTAACCTGGGGACTACCTGTATTTAATTTACACAGTTCAGTCTCAGGGTGAAGAGATTCATAAGCTGAAAAATAATCACTTCATACACGTACCCCAACAGAAACATACATACACTGACCTCTGTATAAATAAATCCGTAAGTGTAAATGGTTAACGCACTTGGCTGCTAACTGAAAGGTTGAAAGTTCACTTGGAGGCACCTCAGAAGAAAGGCCTGGTGATCTACATCTCAAAAGTCAACCATTAAAACCCTATGGCGTACAGTTCTAGTCTGACACACATGGCGTCACCATTAATCACATCAACTCAATGGCAGCCAGTTTGGTTTTATGTCAATGAGGCCCAACTGCCTCACAGAGAGCCAGCCCAGAAATGTGGCCTTGTGAAAGTCTAGAGCCTTCCTTAGAACTTTAGTTTGGGGCAATAAGCCAAATCCTTCACTAGTGTCCACCAAACTCCACTCACTATGCTTCACGTGTTCATTGAAGGTGCATGATAGAGTTTCTGTGCATCATGCAGTCTGCACCATTCCCACATCTCCCTGAAGCCACAAACACACTCATGCTGAACAGTTCTTGCATTCAGGCCCACTCTCAACCTCATCCTTTTTTCCAAGGTAATTTCTTTCTTCTTTTCCCTTCCTCCCTCCCTGCCTTCTCTCCCTCTCTGCTTCTCTTTCTTCTTCCCTCCCTCTCTTCCTTCCTTTTTGAAGCAAACACAAATTCTACAAATACTCTTATAATTTTGTTAACTGCATTGCTACAGCTATCTGTCCATCCAACCATCCATTTATCTGTTGGACTAGCTTTGCTCATCTTCCCATTTGCTTACCATTTTTTCACAAACATATTATTCTGCCTGCAAATTATCATTCCTGTTCCCAGGGATGGATTACCCAACAAGCAAGGTATGCATGGGCTTTCTTACTAATTTGTAGTGCACAATTTCACCTGTTTTTCATGACATCAAAGCCTGCTGGAAATGATCCTTGGTCACACAATGGTTGAGCACTTGGCTGCTAACCAAAAGATTGGCGGTTCAAACCCACTCAGTGGCTCCAAGGGATTAAAGACCTGTTGGTCTGCCCCCCAAAAGATTACAGCCTAGGAAGGCTTTGGGGCAGTTCTACTCTGTCCTATAGTATCTCTATGAGTCAGAATCGGCTCAATGGCACATAACTATAGCCTGCTAGAGAATTAAAAAACTACATGAAAGAGGACTGAGTTGCTTTAGCCACATCCAGCCAATTGCCAGATAAGTGAGTGAAGCCACTTTAGACTATCCAGTCCCCAGCCAACCTGTCAGCTGACTGCAGATGAATAAACAAACCTAGGTAAGATCATTCAAGTGTAGCCCAGATCAGCAGAACTCACTCATAGACTCATAAGCAATAATACAACACATATTGTTCTAAACCACTGAGTTAGGGGGATATTTGTTATGCAGCAATAGCTAATGGATACACATCATATTTCTTCCTTGATTGTATTCAATAGCCACATCATACCTCCATTATAGCCCTTGTAATGATAACATGTTTCCTTGTCTTTCTCTTCTACCAATATGTGAGTTCCTTGAGGGCAAGGGCAATTTTTTTCTTTTTAATCCCCAAATCAGACCAGTGCCTGCAATAAATGGGCTGCAGCCGTGATAAGGCACCTGATCTGGCTTCCTTCTATTCCCTGTCTTACATCCCCATTCTTCTGGTATACGGGCATCACTTGCCAAGTAAACACTAGTATCCAAATCCTTGTCTCATGGTGTGCTTCTGACCTAAGACACTATTACTTTCTTTGACTTTATCCTTATTGCTTCAGAATCCCAACTCTTCTCCCAGAGGTATGGGAGATGGGGAATAGAAGGGGCACTTGCCTCTGGGCACAAGTCCAATGGGGCAACAGACGAGGAGTGTAATGGCATTCCAAGGCACCACAAATATGTAAGACATCTGACTGAGGCAGCCAGACAAGAGGGACACATATTTCTGCTGACACGTCACCACTATCAGTGCCTATTCATCTTGAAATTGGGATGGGTGGGCACAACTTAGAAACTGCTCCTGGACACTCGTTACCCTCACTATACCCCTGACTTCACAGACATTTTGATTTTGATTTGAAAAGCTTAGCCTTTTAATGATATCTCCAGCTAATCAAAGGTTGTATCCAGTCCAGTGGATGACAAGACCAATCACAGAATGCGGTGTATCATCTTTAGGTCTTCTCTGGCTTTCATCATTGCTCAATTTTCCATGTGTACAGTCATATATCACTTAACGCCTATGACACGTTCTGTGAAGTAAGACATTATGTAATTTGGACGTTGTGTGAATATTATATATTTAGCAAAGCTTTATGGGATACCTTTTGTTTCGCTTCCAAATCATTACTTCTCTTTTGCCTCTTGCAGCTGCTATCACTAGCACTGGTTTCGCTGCACTTGGGAGCCATAATACACTTCACGGTAATATTTTTGAAAGAAAATTAAGCAGAGAGATAATGGTACAACACTCGAGAGATGCGTGATACACGAGATTGGATGTTGCTGCTTATGAGTTGAAACACACACTTCTATATTGTAAACTTTTATTTGTAAGTAGGGAAGTTCACGTTAAAATAATGCTAGAAAATACAGTACAGTACGTACATAAGCCAGTAACTATGAAGACATACCTATTATAGATTATTTTTTTATGTACTATACCAGTATACGCCTGGCAGCGTGATCACTTTGTATACAAGAGACATGAGATACATGTGTTGTATTCTTCCATCAGGATTTCTGATCTCTATTATAACCTTCTCGGACCATGGACATATATGCAGTCAGATGTCCCCCGGATGGACATTATGCACTGGATAGGTGTATAAGAATCAAGTTAACTTGCAGGTGTGGGGTAGCTCTGTGCTTATCTTGAAGGACATCTGGAACCATAATATTGATTCTTGCCCAAGACAAAGGTGAAATGTACTAGCTAGTGGTTTATAATGTGCTCCTTAAAGTCCAAAACTCCCCTGAAGGCACCTTGTATCAGCTTGTCTCTGCTGTTTATTTCTAGAGTATAGATTGATGTTTTGCACTTGGCCACAAAGCCTGTTTTTTGCTAAGTGAGCTGTAGGATGTAAAACACGCCTCAGTAAGCTTGTGCTTTTGGCTTCCTTGAGACCATGGTATCTTACACACATCTTGGTGGTTGATGACCGGAAGATGAAGAGCATCGTTGCAACTGAAAAAGGACCCTGGAACTGTGCCTGTATGTCTCAGGCCTCTATGATGTTTGCTAGGTTTTCTTTCTCCTGCTGTACCACACCCTTTGCATTTATTATTGCCTAACTCTGGAATCTCATGAGTCCTTTCAATTATCTGACACTTTACAATTGCTGCATTGAGGTTGTTTTTAGGAGGGGCCTGGGGTAAGAAAGGAAGGGTTCCTATAGCACCCAAGTTTAGAACCATTTCAGAAAGTTGGGAATATTAGAAGTCAGGGCTCTGCGTTTTGCTGAGCTCTTTAAAGATTGATCAGCTGAGTTATCATAAATAATGATTCTAGACACAGTTTTGGGGTTGGTCCATGTTCCAACAGTGGCTGTTGGTTCTTGCAAACTTGGACCTACTTTCCCAGATCACCACATACATTCCTCATTCTCCCACCCTCCCATGTATCTCTGCACAATGCTCACATTCTCCACGACATGAAGCCTTCGCTGTGCAGAGCTTTAGTTCCCCTGGGAAACATTGCTTATACCTATATATTCTCATCTTTCTCAAACACCAATTTTAAGCTGTATTTTAGTTTTTTCTTCACTGTTCATCTAGAAATAACCCAGTATAAAAGTTTTAGTCCTGAAATCATAGTTGATTGACCTAAACTACTAGTCCTCAAAAAAACTCGTATATCTAGAGAGGGACCTTTCACAAAGGCTACCTCTCAGCAGCTTGGACAACAATGTTCTTAGAAGTTAGGAACCATACAGGAAGCAGAAGACTAGCTGCAAAAGCCTCAAGTCTCTGAATGCTACAAGATAACCTGCCTATCACGAAAAGTTTCAGGGTAAAATTTTGTTTCTTTTCACAATTTGACACTAGCCCCTTCTATGTTTCAGAAGCAGCCCCATAAATATATACATTGTAAGCAGTTTTTTGAAACATTGGAATAAATTACAATTTGACTACCCTGCTATAGTAAAGTCAGTTGTGACTAATGGCAACTCCATGTGTTACAGAGTAGAACTATGCAACAGAGGGTTGTCTTGGCTATAATATTTATGGAAGCTGATTTCTGGGCCTTTTTTGTGTGGCATTTCTAAGTGGGTTCAAACCACCGACCTTTAGATTAGTAAGGATGCACAAACCATCTGCAACACCCAGGGACCTTATAGTTTGATTACTGTATATTAAAACACAAATGACCAGCACCCATACTCATTGCCATTGAAAAAAACCCCGTCGATTCCATTGAGTCAATTTCAATTCACAGCAATCTTATAGGACAGAGTAGAGCTGCCCCATAAGGTTTCCAAGGAGTGGCTGGTGGATTTGAACTGCTGACCTTTTTGATAGGAGCTGAGCTTTTAACCACTGTGCTGCCAGAGCTTCAAAGGAACAGTACATCCTATATACATGGAAATAGAATTATATTTGGGGATTCATTTAGAGTAGTGGTGGTCCCCATGTTCACTGCAGCACTGTTTACAACAGCAAAAAGATGGAAGCAACCAAGGTGCCCATCAACAGATGAACGGATAAAGTAGTGATGGTCATCTAGTTTAAACTAGCTGGAGCAAATCCAAAATGTATTTCAAATTCGTCCACTTTTTGCCATGTCTGATGCCATGTCCCTAAACCAGCTCACCATCATCTCTTTCTGGGGGTGACAGCACTATTTTCCACTATTACTGAACCGTCACGCCTACAAGTTACTCACAATAAAGCAGAATTGTCTTTTGAAAATATAAGCTCCTTAACTCCTCTTCTAATGACTCTCCAATGGTTTCCCTCTGTGGTGGAGTAAAATCAAGACATTGTCCCATGCCTAAAAAGCTCTCCAACTTCATCTCCTACAGCACACATCTACAAGTCCTCTTATGGCAATTTCAGACTCGCTTTCTGAGCCTTGAGCATACCGATATGGTTCCTACTTTCGAGTATGTGGAAGGTCCTATCTTCAGGTCTTTACTCAGCTGGATCCTTTGCATTATTTAGCGTAGTTCAAATTTCTCTTAGTGATTTGCTCTGACACCCAAGCTAAAGTAGCCCCTCAATCATCCTATATCACAGTAACCTGTTTACCAGTTTCATACAGGTCCCTGGGTGGCACACACGGTTTGCACTCGGCTGGGAACTGAAAGGTTCCAACCCACCCGGCAGCACTGTCAAAATGCCTGGCGATCTCCTTCCATAAAGATTCCAAGACTCCAAACCAAACCCTTGAGTTGACTCCGACATATAGCAACACTATAGGACAGAGTAGAACTGCCCCGTAAGGTTTCTAAGGCTGTAAATCTTTACAGAAGCAGACTGCCGTATCTTTCTCCCATGAAGCAGCTGTTGGGTTCAAACCACCAACCTTTTGGTTAGCAGCCTAGTGCTTTAACTACTATACCACTAGGGCTCCCTTCTGTAAAGACTACAACTGAGAAAGCCCTATGGAGCAGTTCTATTCTGTAACACATGGGTTGCCAGGATCAGAATTGACTCTATGGTACAAGACAACAAAATGACCATGTTCCCAGACATTGTCAACACCTGCCAGTTTCCTTTTCACTTATTTACTTATTGTCTTGGTCATCTGGTGCTGCTATGACAGAAATATCACAAGTGGATGGTTTTAACAAAGAGAAATTTATTTTCTCATAGTCTAGGAGGCTAGAAGTCCAAATACAGGGTGTCAGCTCCAGGGGAAGTCTTTCTCTCACTTATGGCTCTGGAGGAAGGTCCTTGTCATCAGTCTTCTATGGCTGAGAAGCTTCTCAGCTCAGGGACCCAGGTCCAAAGGATGCACTATTCTTCTGGCACTACTTTCTTGGTGGTATGAGGTCTCCATGTCTCTGCTCGCTTCTTTCTTTATATCTCAAAAGAGATTGGCTTAAAACACAACTTAATCTTGTAGACTGAGTCCTGCCTCATTAACATAACTACCTCTAATCCTGCCTCATTAACATCACAGAGGTAGGGTTTACAATACATAGGACAATCACATCAGATGACAAAATGGTAGACAATCACACAACACTGGGAATCATGGCCTAGTCAAGTCGACACATATTTTTGGGGGACACAATTCAATCCATGACACTTACTTATCCCCTCCCACTAGAACGTCAATGCCTTCAAGGGCATAACTTTGGCTTTTTTTTTTTGTTCATCATTGTATCTCTAATGCCTAGAACAGTTTGTAGGCACATAGATGTCACCTAATGAATTTTTGTTCAATAAACAAATGTATTTTTCTTTTTCAGTATTACATTTAAATTTAAATAAAACTTAAAAGGGCAAAACCATAACATAATGTATCCCCTTACCTTTTTGGGGATGGCTGTAGAGGAATTAAAGACTCCAGAGAAGTGTGGCTATTTCTGTCCTGCAACTTTTCATTGGAGTTCTTCAGTTTTCTTCATTTTCCTCAGTGTTCATATTGGTAAGAGATGGAAACATCTCGCCACAGTGTATTTCTGTAACAAAACGTACCAACATGACTCAGAACTGCAACCAACATTACACTCTGTTTAAACATAAAATATATAACCTCGCTTACTTCCCATTCTCCTGCATGGTGTACATCATTTATTTATGGGTTCTATCATTTTCTCAGGCATGCAGCTACTGATAGCTATATTACTACCTGGATACCTGCAGGCGGCATTAGTCTCAGCACCTTGCTGTATCTGTGCCGCAGAACTTCTTATACTCTATGAAATTATTCCACTGTGAGTCCATTTTCCCAATAGATGGTGAGCCACGTGGGGGTGGGAATTGTGCTTTTGGTCCTTGAATCTTTTGCATAGGCATGCAAAAGCTGGGCTATGAATAAAGAAGACCGAAGAACTGATGCCTTTGAATTATGATGTTGGTGAATAATATTGAATATACCATGGACTGCCAGAAGAAAGAACCAATCTGTCTTGGAAGAAGTACAGCCTGAATGCTCCTTAGAAGGGAGATGGTAAGACTCTATCTCACATACTTTGACCATAGGGCATAGATCAGTCCCTGGAGAAGAACATCATACTTGGTAAAGTAGAGGGTCAGTGAAAAAGAGGAAGATCGTCAACAAGACGGAATGACACAGTGGCTGCAACAATGGGCTCAGGTATAACAACAAGTGTGAGGATGGCGCAGGACCAGGCAGTGTTTCGTTCTGTTGCACATGGGATCGCTGTGAGTCAGAATCAACTCAACAGCACCTAACAACAACAATACATGCATTATATTCTCTGGGTAGTGCAAATGGTTAACACAGTCAGTTGCTAACCAAAGGTTAGAGGTTGGGGTCCTCTCAGAGGTGCCTCAGAAGAAAGAGCTGATGGTCTTTTTCCAAGAAATCAGTCATTGAAAACTCCATGGAGCACAGTTCTTCTGATACCCATGGGGTCACGGTGAGTTAGAATCGACTTGACATCTATTCATTTAAAAAAATTTTTAATATAAATATTGGTGGAATTAAAGTTACATGTGGATCTTACAAGTTCTTAGCTTTGCTTCTGGTTCAGTACAGTATTACCATTTGCATGAGTAAATAATAAATAGTATTGATAAGGACAAAAGGGACTAAAAACACATTTTATGGCTTCATGAAAGGTCCAGGAACTGACAGCAATTATTCTGTCCTATTTTTTTTTTTATTAAAATACAAATTCCAGAGCCCAGTTCTTTTCTTCTGCCTCATATTAATCATTGCTCATCAAGTTTTCAGGCAAGTTCAAAGAAAATTTCCCTGAAAATAATTGTAGATTGATAGTCCACGCTGTCTGTTCTGGGACGACACAAATTACTTGCAGAACCCTGTTCCGCTTTTCTCATTGGATGATAATAAGAAATAGATGGTTTTATTTCATGAACTGCATCTGTTATCTGTAGGTATGCAATTAACACACTTAGGGGATTTGCATCTTCTGTATGAATACCAGTACACTGTGACACAAACAGTGGAGTGCTCATACTTTAAGTATTTACTTTGCTGTGCATTTGAAAAATATTTAAGACCCCCTTAGGGATATAAATTTATATTTTTGAGCTGTTGTAAAGATTTTCCAATAAAGTTGATCCCTGGATATTTTTAGACTGTGAATTTTAACCTTGATATATTTGTAAATTGTGGACCTTCTCGAAAGCATGTCCTATGTTTTAAACTATCATTGTTCAGATCAGTAGGATTTGCCGAAAAGCAGTGCTGAGCATAGGTAACAAAACATCCTAGAAGGGTGGTTTTGGAAACCCAGTTCTCCTTATATGCTTTCACTTAGTTCAAGGCTGGTTAACATATGTGTATAGATAATTTCCTCTTCGAATCTTGTGATATTGTCTTCATATGTTTCTAAGTATCTGAGGACAAATCCCCTTGTCAAGGAATGCAATTTCAGGATTGTGATATTCACTTGAGTCACTTGAGTCTACTGAGTAAAAATAAGATAATTCAATATATTTTATGAAAGTAATACCTTGATGCAGTAACCCAAAACTAATTAAATGCATCTTATTTATTTGAACACTTAATATCATTATATCATACTTTCCATATAATTAGCCAATATTTGCATTGAGTTTGCTTTGTAAGAATTAGTATTATTTTTAATTTCCTATCTACATTGCAACTAAGGAACCCTGATAGTGCAGTAGTTAAAACACTTGGCTGCTAACTGAAGGGTTGGTGGTTCAAACCTACCAGCTACTCTGTTGGAGAAAGATGTGCGATGACATATTGCAAATCACCAAATTAAAGAAATATGATATTTCATAAATGTACTTTAATACATGCCCTAATCATGGTAAGAGAACTCTCCTCTCAAGTTTCTATTTCTTTAAGCAAGCCACTAAGAAAGTTCAATCTATCTTTGATAAAACTATATTGCCATTACCGACTTATGAAAGTAAGCAGAATGTTCAGCAGACTATGTTCAGACAACAGCTATAACACTCTGAACTGCTGATAATACACATCTTAATATGAGGCACGGATGTCAATTAAACTTAATAGTTGCATTTACAACATTCAGTAGGAAGAGGTTGGCTTTGGCATCAACTGTGTAGCAGCACAATTTTTCTAGGAGCTTATTTACTTATCTAAAAAATAGAGATGGATACCATTTTCTGTAAAGAAGGGTTTTTAGGATAAAGTAGAAAGGGCATATGTAAAGTACCTGGCCAAAAGTGATTATTTAAAAAATGCTAGCTTTGATTTTTACTAAGTACAAAACCAACTTAAACAACATTTTAGGTAATTGGATTTAGCTCTTAAAACCAAAAACTGGTGACCTGCCTCATGTAAAAAAACTGAAAGAAAAAAAAGAAAGTTCTAGCTCACCCTCATTTTGATTTACAGGCAAGAAAATCATTAATATGGTTGTGATATTGATATAAATGTGTGTTATAAAAACAGAAGTATACCATCAGAGCAGCATAACTAAATTCTCTCATAAGTTTATGTTGCTTTTACATTTCATTTTCATAGATTCTTTGGTCATTTGTCCCCTCAAAACCAGACAGGTTGACCATCAGGTCCTGCTTTATATATGCATTAAAAAATATAAGAAACACATTAAAAACGGTGCCAGGTTATGAGATCCAGATATATTATTGGGCTCACTGATAAATTGCTAAAAACAAACAAACAAACAAACAAAAAGATCCAAACTCTAAAATTCCATTTTATGTAAAACAGAACAAAGGTTTACTATCAACTACACTACTGCAAAAAGAGCCCTAGCGGTACAACAGTTAAGTGCTTGGCACCTACCTGAAAGGTTGGCAGTTCAAACCCACCCAAAACATCCCTGGGAAAAAGACCTGGAGATCCGCTCTCATAAAGATTGTTGTTAGGTGCCATCGAGTCAGTTCTGACTCATAATGACACTATGTACAATAGAATGAAACACTGCCTGGTCCTGTACCATCCTCACAATTATTGCTATGTTTGATCCCATTGTTGAAGCCACTGTGTCAATCCACCTTGTTGAGTGTCTTCCTCTTTTTCTCTGGCCTTCTACTTTATCAAGTATGATGTCCTCCTCCAAGAACTGGTCCCTCCTGATAACACATCCAAAATACTTGAGATGAAGTCTCTCTATCCTCACTTCTGAGGAGCATTCTGGCTGTACTTCCAAGACAGATTCGTTCATTCTCCTGGCAGTCCATGATATATTCAATAGTCTTTGCCAACACCGTAAGTCAAAGGCATCAATTTTTCTTTGGTCTTCCTTATTTGTTGTCCAGCTTTTGCATTCAAGTGAGTTGATTGAAAATACTATGGCTTGAGTCAGACACGCCTTAGTCCTCAAAGTGACAGCTTTGTCTTTTAACACTTTAAAGAGGTCTTTTAAAAAGGCAGCAGATTTGTCTAATGCAATACATCCTTTGATTTCTTAACTGCAGCTCCCATGGGCATTGACTGTGGATTCAAGTAAAATGAAACCCTTCGCAAATGCAATATTTTCTCCATTTATCATGATATTGCTTATTGGTCCAGTAAGGAAGATTTTTGTTTTCTTTACGTTGAGGTGCAATTCATGCTGAAGGCTGTGGTCTTTGATCTTCATCAGTAAGTGCTTCAAGTTCTCTTCACTTTCAGCAATCAAGGTTGTGTCATCTGCATATCACAGGTTGTTAATGAGTCTTCCTTCAATCCTGATGCCACATTCTTCTTCATATAGTCCAGCTTCTCGGATTATTTGCTCAGCATACAGATTGAGTAAGTATGGTGAATGGATACAACCCTGACACACAATTTTCCCGATTTTAAACCATACAGTATCCTATTCTAATGACTGCCCCTTGATCTATGTACGTGTTCCACATGAGCACAACTAAGTGTTCTGGAATTCCCATTCTTTGCAATGTTATCCATAATTTGTTATGATCCACACAGTCCAATGCCTTGGCATAGTCAATGAAACACAGGTAAACATCTTTCTGGTATTTTCTGCTTTCATCCAAGATCCATCTGACATCAGTAATGATATCCCTCATTCCACATCCTTTTCTGAATCTGGCTTGAATTTCTGGCAGTTCTCTGTCAACGCACTGCTGCAACTGTTTTGAATTATTTTCAGCAAAATTTTACTTGCATGTGATATCAATAATATTGTTTTATAATTTCCACATTGTTGGACCACCTTTCTTTGGAACGACACAAATATGGATCTCTTCTAGTTGGTTGGCCAGGTAGCTGTCTTCCAAATTTCTTGGCATAGAAGAGTGAGCACCTCCAGAGCTGCATCTGTTTGTTGAAATATCTCAACTGGTATTCTGTCAGTTACTAGAGCCTTGTTTTTTGCCAGTGCCTTCAGTGTAGCTTGGACTTCTTCCTTCAGTACCATCAGTTATTGACCATATGCTACCTCCTGAAATGGCAGAATGTCAATAAATCCTTTTTCGTACAGGACTTTGTGTATTCCTTTCATCTGCTTTTGATGCTTCCTGCATGATTCAATATTTTGCCCAAAAAATCTTTCAATATGGGAACTGGAGGCTTAAATTTTTTCTTCAGTTCTTTCAGCTTCAGAAATCCTGAGCATGTTCTTCCTTTTTGATTGCACATTTCATTATAATACTCTGCCTGTCTTCTTGAGCTGCCTTTGAAATCTTCTATTCAGCTCTTCTACTTCCATCATTTCTTCCATTTACTTTTTCTACTCTATATTCAAGACCAAGTTGAGTCTCTCCTGAAATCCATTTTGGTCTTTTCTTTCTTTCCCACCTTTTAGATGACCTTTTGCTTTCTTCATGTATGATGTCCTTGATGTCATTGCACAACTCGTCTGGTCTTCCGTCATTAGTGTTCACTGTGTCAAATCTATTCTTGAGATCATCACTAAACTCAGTAGGATATACTCTAGGTGGTATTTTGGCTCTTATGGGCTTGTTTTAATTTTCTTCAGTTTTAGCTTTAAGTTGCATATGAGCAATTGGTGGTCTTTTCCGCAGCCAGCCCCTGGCCTTGTTCTGACTGATGATATTGAGCTTTTCCATCGTCTCTTTCCACAGATGTAGTGGATTTGATTCCTATGCATTCCATCTGGCAAAGTCCATGTGTATAGTCACCATTTATGTTGTTGAAAAAGGTATTTGCACTGAACAAGTTGTTAGTCTTTCAAAATTCTGTCATGTGGTCTCCAGGGTATTTCTATAACCAAGGGCATAATTTTCAACTAACAAAACTTTTTCTTTGTTCCCAACTTTTGCATTCCAATCACCAGTCATTATCCTTTTGCATCCTGATTGTATGTTTGATCAATTGCAGACTACAGAAGTTGGTAAAAATCTTCTGTTTCTTCATCTTTGGCATTAGTGGTTGGTGCACAAATTTGAATAAATCATATTATCTGGTCTTCCTTGTAGATTTATGGATATTATCCTATCACTGAGAGCATTGTGCTTCAGGATAGATCTTGAAATGTTCTTTTTAATGATGAATGTGACACAATTCCTCTTCAATTTGTCATTCCCAGCATAGTAGACCATATGACTGTTTGATTCGAAATGGCTAATGCCACTCTATTTCAGCTCATTAAGGCCTAGGATATCGATATTTATGTGTTACATTTCATTTTTGACAACTCCAATTTTCCTACGTTCATACTTCGTGCATTTCACGTTCTAATTATTAATGGACGTTTGCAGCTGTTCTCATTTTGAGTTATGCCACATTAGCAATGAGGGGCCTGAAAACTTGGCTTCATCCATGTCATTAACAGGCAGTTCTTCCCCAGTTGTATTTTGATTGCTTTGCCACCTGAGGGACTCATCTTCCAGCACTATATCAGACAATGTTCCACTGCTATTCGTAAGGTTTTCACTGGCTAATTTTTTTTTTAGAAGTAGATCGCCAGGTCCTTCTTCCTAGTCTGTTTTCACCTGGAAGCTCTGCTGAAACCTGTCCACAATGGTAACCCTGTTTCTTTTTGAAACACCGTTAGCATAGCTTCCAGCATCACAGCAACATGAAAGCTACCACAGTGCAACAAACTGATAGACGATTGGTGGTCATAAAGATTGCCCATACCCATTGCTGTTGAGTCAATTCTGACTCACAAAGATCCTATAGGACAGAGTAGTACTGCCCCATAGGGTTTCTAAACCTATAAATCTTTATGGAAGCAGATGACCACATCTTTCTCCCATGCAGCTGCTGGTAGTTTCGAACCACCGATCTTTTGTTAGCAGCGAGTACTTTAACCACTGTACCACCATGGCTCCTGTCATAAAGATTACAGCCTAGACTACCTATGGGGCAGTTCTGCTCTGTCACACAGAGTTGCTAGGAGTTGAAATCGACTTGACAGCACCTAACAACCACAGAAATATACTGTTACAAACAGTTACAATCCCTACACACTTTTTCCTTCACTTTCAAGGGTGACAGCTCTTCAGCAGATACATTTTAAGGTGGATTAGATGTAGAATGACATGATTTTTGGGCTCATCAGCCCTGCACCTTTACGTCTGTTGCTTTATTCATCCTTTCATCCATTTCCTCTTGAACCCAGTGGTGCAAATTTGTGTGAATAGTAGGTTTGATATGTAGTCTGTGTCATTATATTAGGAAAACAAGACTATTTGTCTCTGGAAAAAACAGGCTTATAACCTTGGCCTCATTAACACTGAGTTCTGGCCAACTGGACTCAAATTGGTTATGAAATCACAAAGGATGCTAAACTCTATTCGGTTAGTCTTCCAACAACTATGAGGCACTGAGGTAAGAAGAGAAAAATAAGTCAATTGTATGGAGACGATCTAACACAAAACTTATTTTTAACCTATCTTTTACCTTTCCAAAAGAAATTAATATGGATCATCCTTCTTAAAACTATTTTCACCATTGAGCCATTTTATAATCGCTTTTTCTTTGTATACACTTTATAATGTGGATTATTCTATACTCTCAGCTAGATACTTGAAATGTTCATATAATACTTTGAGCAATTCCATATCAATTCAAATGATGGGATCTGCTCCTTGTCTAACAGGTAAGCTCTAGATACACAAACGGGTTTCATTACCAGGTTTGAGAGTGTAAAAGCCAAGCAGAAAAACAAGTTGGGCGAGACAGTTTCAAGTACTTGAAAACAATATCACCTTTGTTCTCGGCTACTCATCTGCACCTCTGTCATCTCCATTGCTATATAAAATGAAACATTTATAGCCAGAGCTCGGCATCCTAACAACTTTCCTCACTGTTGGAATAAGGTATGTTCTGCCTCCGTGGGAGAAAAGTACCTAACAGAAACACTAAACATTTGAACAAATAACTTCTGGGGAGTGGCAATCCTAATCCGTTCAAAATCTGATCTTCTTTCATTCGCAGCAAGATAACTGTGACAGAGGGATTGCCTGTTTGCAGAAATTATTTATACATTTGCCGACTGCAGCGAAGCCTCTCCAGAGAAACTTTTCCGGAGCCTACAGGACTATATGCCACCTTTGGATTCCCTCAAATACGCACTGAGCACTATTTTGTTTTTCTTTTCAGGTCATACTAAAACCAGGTGTTAAAAAAAATATCTCATCCTTCTCCACAGGGAAAATATCCTGTTTGAATGTCTGGCCTCCATCTCTGAGGCATTTCCCCTGAGATGATGGGAGGATTGAGCTTGTCAGGGCTGTGAGCTGGATGTAATATTTTCATGTCAGTGCCCTTTCCACCTGGGACAGCAGTTTATAACGTGTTGGCTTTTATTTCATGGGTAACAATTTTTTTTTTTTTATGCTGAACACCAACTGAATGATTAGGTTTGGATAGATTGGTTTTCTAGCCCAATAAAAAAAACACTTAAAGTTTCTGTTTGCTAGAAGTCCCAGGTTCTAGTTCCATAAACACCTACCCAAAACCAACCTCATTAACACCTGCTTGCTTTTTAAATTTAATTGACTAAATCTTTATGTGTCTGAGTTTCTTCATCTGAAATGCAAGTGGACTCGCACAATGGCATGTACTCACACAATTTTAGGAAGATGAAATGACTTAATGTATATGTAAGAACTTAGATACCTTAAAGCATTTTGCAACATTAGGTTTAAAACAGTTAATCCCTAATGGTTTGAATTATACAGAAAATAACTAAATTTAATCAGATAGAGAAAACAGTAAAAGATAACACCCCCAAAACTGTGTATTAGTAATGTCTAAGGAGGGTGAGGATTCTCTAACCTGCACTTCAAGGGGGCTGCATATATGACAAGATGTGAAAATGTGATGAGGTGTAGTAAGAGATGGAGAAGGAGAGAAAGAGAGACCACTCAGAAGATCCATTTTATAACCACTTCCACACTCTAAAGCAGGGATTCTTAACTGGCAGTATTAACTGTAGACCTCCAGCAGTCCTTAGATAGAATTCAAGGATTCCATGAATTTGAACAGGAAAAGAGTGGCATTAAAAAAAATAAGGTAGGGAAAGTAGCCAGTGATCAGACATGCATGGCGTTATTGGTCATGGTAAAGACACTGGATTTTATTTTAAGTCTGATAGGGAAGCCATTGGAGAACTCTGAGCAGAAGACTCTGTGGTCTAATTTATTACATTTTAAAAACATTCCTAGGTATGGTGGGAAGAGGCAGGAGGGCAAGACTGAAAGCAGGGGTATTAGTTAAGGCACTATTTAGGTAGCTTGCACTAGTGTGGTAGAAGTGGAGACAGTGCAAATGGTCAGATTCAGGAGATATTTTGAAAGTGTAGATGATTTATTGGTAAGTTTGCCATGAGTGTAAACAACAGTATTTTGGTCTGAGCAGCGGGGTAAATAGTAGTGTCACTTACTGAGCTGGGAAACAGTTGGAGAGGAGCAGATCGATTAGGAAAATCAAGGGGTCAGATTTGGACAGCATGATAGATTGCACGCACAGACAAACACAAAATGGCCTCAATTTGTCATCTTTCACTGTATCCATGACCTTTGCCGTGTAATTTTGTAGGCCACTCCCTCTCTGACTCTGGATTTGTCTGTATGAGTTGATTTGGACAATGGACATTAGTAAACATGGTATAAGTAGAACTTGAGAAGTGCTCATGTTTTTCTGGTTGTTCTTATACCTCTGCCATCATCATGAAAATATGCCTGGGCTAACTGATGCAGAATGAGAGACATATGGAGAGAACGTGCATGGCCCTGGTCACCACAGACAAAGCCTTCCTAGATTAGCCAACAGCCATCCTACAAATGTGTGTGAGCCTCTCCAAGTCCACAGAGCCTCCTAGCTGATTTGCAGTTGATTGAAGGTGCAACAGCGAGCCCAGCTGAGACAAACTGAACTCTGAAGAGGTGTGAGCTAAAAATACATACATATATATATATATATATATATATATATATATATATATATATATATATATATATATATGTGCGGCTGGTTGTTACCCAGCATTTTCATGGCAACAGATAACTGATACAGGATGTTCCTTCCTCACTCAAATAGGAGTAATGCAATTGCACCTCATGCCCAAAAACCAAACCAAACCTACTGCTGTCAAGTCGATTCCGACTTACAGCGACCCTATAGGACAGAGTAGAACTGCCCTATAGAATTTCCAAGGAGTGTCTGGAGGATTCAAACTGCCGACCTCTTGGTTAACAGCTGTAGCACTTAACCACTACGCCACCAGGGTTTCCCACCTCATGCCAGCCAACCCTAAAAGGTGTAGGTGACCGAATAAGGCTCTTACATTCTAGGCTGCTTGTTGAATACAAATAGAATGAAGTAGGAAATTAGTAGAAGTTCCTGGGTGGCGCAAACAGTAAGTGCTCAACTCCTAGCCAAAAGGTTGGCAGTTCGAACCTACCCAGATGCACTTGGAAAAGAGGTCTGGCGATCTGCTTCCAAGAGGTCACAGTCTTGAAAACCCTATGAAGCAGTTCCACTCTGCACACATTGAGTTGCCATGAGTTGGAATCTATTTGATGGCAACAAAACAACAGCAGAAAATCAGTAACAGACATTAAATCATAAGCAAATGGAAGAGTCACAAAATTTAGGGTCTCAGGTGCATAGGTCCATTCTAAATAAGGCCTAGGCTGGCTGGCTAAAACAAAAATTTTTGATCTATAGTTTAGAAAAGTTGTTTTTGGGTCAATTTTGAGAAACATTTATCAAGTGTAGGAATTCAGAGCCTTTAAAGTTTTCTTTGAATTGCCAACACTCAGCTATTCAGTTGTCATCAACGTTCTTACTGTCTTGGCTTCTAATATCTTTCCTGCAGAATAAGGAGTAGAGGTAGATGTATTATAAACCCAACGAAGCTAGAGGCTCAAGACCACCCACTTGTTCATGGACATCAAGACCATAGTAATGTGTTCATATGTTTTTGTAAAATATGCAAAAGTAAAATATTTTAACAGCAACTTGATTAAGACAGCTCTCCCTTTCTACCACATTTCTGTATGGGGTTGGGTGGCTACAGGTGTTCCGTGGCTCCAGCTGAGGGTAAACTTGAGTTGAGTTTGCATTTGGTTTGTAATTACTGGGATTTACAAAATTAGTGCTTTGTAATTGTAATGTATGTGTTTTGCAGTCAACTACAGAATAGTTCAGTTTTTGCTGGTCATTCCAATGTAGGAATGACTTCCAGGAATTCTACAACCTCTCTATGTACTGACTGCCCCAGCATCGTGGCTCAGAGATGCAGTGCCTGAGGTCATACTGCAATAAAACTGGACCCAGCAGCACTAGACATACGTGTGAGGAGGAGGTCTGCCTTTTATAAAGTTTCTTAAACCTTGCAACAATGGGTACAACAACATGTGAAGGACCCTAAAATTTATTTTCATAGGCTAAGATTACGTTTAGAAAGTTGAGAACATAAAGATAGAAGAAAACTGTGGTAGATTTATTGCAATGTAATTTTTCATACTTCCTTGTATCCACGCCTTTTGCAACATCTACCAGCAAGAGGTAGAGTCTGTTTCCCAATCCTTTTAACCTTGGCTGACATTGTGACTTGCTTTAGCTAACAGACTGTGATAGAAGTAACAGAGTATCAGTTCCAAACCTAGACATCAACAGGTCCTGAGGGTTTCTACTCTCTCTCGGAACCCTTCCACAGATATGTATAATATCCCATGCTAGAGAATTATGAGACACTATGTCAAGTCAAACCCAATTGTTCCAGCTAAGGACATTCTAAACAACCTATAATCAGATCCCCAAATGTATGAGAGAACCCAGACAAGATCAGCAGATGTAACTACTCAACTCAAAGCTGACTGTAGATGTAGGAGAGAAACCAGTCAACACTAGATAATTCTGCCAGCTGTCTTGTAGATTACAAGCAATAATGAGTTCTTATTGGAATTGACTCAACAGAATCAAGTTTATTGTTTCAAGACATGAAGTCTGGGGGTAGTCAGCTAGGAATGACAGTAGAATGACATAGAACCTGCATCTCTATTGACCGTGGGGTCACCATTGTAGCCTGAAACTTCTCACCTAAGGTCTTATTTCATAAGAGAGGGAGGAAAAAAAAGCATCTTGTCTAAATCACTCTGACTTTTAGTCTGTCTTACTTGCCAACAAATAGAATTCCTAAGTTATACATAAGGGGCATGAACTACCAACTTTTCCACAGTCTCCACTGTGTCACCCATTTATGTCACCTGCCTTGCCCCTGTAAGCACTTGAATGTGAGACTTCTGCTCTACAGCCACATTTTCTAAGAAGGAGAAGAAAGATGATCTTTCAGTCTCATTTTGTACCAAGAAGCTCATTTAAATGTAATGGATTTTTTCTAAAGGAAGCATGTTAGAGGGAAATCATGTATTTTGTTTTTTCAGCTCAGATACTATACCCAAACAACCTGAGCTGGAGGCTTGCAGTGGTAATACCTGTGGGAAACCAAAGAAATAACTGAAGTGATGTTTTTTAGAGCATTTTCAGCTTGCTATGTTGATGCCAGCTTCCCTATATTGTCAAGTGTTGCTGGAAGCTGGATGAAATCCATTTAGATCTGAATCATTTCTCTTAGAAAAAAAGGTAGTATATATCTAGCTTCAACTGTTATTGAAAATAAATGTGAAAATCCAGACTACTGTTTTCTTTAAAATATATACAGATGGCTATACATTTCAAGAGAATTGGAAGTTTCAACAAATGCTAACCCTGTTCTTCTAAAAAGTCATGATAATGCACGTATAAAATATTGAGTTATGTAATAAGCAGGCCTAAAGAATTATTAACAAATTTTGTATTAAAAACATAGAGAAAGTGACAAGAGAAATTAAAAGTGTATATCTCTTTGATAAAAATTAGCACTACTCAATTTGATGTGTTTATATTTAATATTTTTAAACTGAACGGTAGTTTTCATCAATCAAATTATACCACAACAAAATGATTTTTAAGTTCTTAACTGGTACTCTACCCAATACTTTAGTATATGACTTCTGCATTTTCCTGTGGAATCTTCTACTTTTTAACAATACCTCACTTATATAAGAAACTCAAAGTCAAGGCTGTGCCTTCAACTTAGGTAGTTATTGTTTCATCTGCAGCACAAACCTTTAACAAAAAATTAAAAATATGTACATGTTTAAGAGCGCCTTAGGCTTCGAAAGTTCTTTGTAAAAGGTAAAAGTACTTAACAAAAAGCAGGAAAAGATATGATACTGTAGGGTGTGGCCTTACATGGCATACTGATTCTCATGGAATACAGTGAATGCATACACATGCACGCACATACATACAAATGCACACTAAATTGCAGACACCAGCAACCACTGTTACCCCAAACAAGCAGCTGTTTCATTAAACTCTTGATTGCTGAGTTCCAATTGTCAGCTGGTTTTCTGTGACAGCCCTTGATCTACTGAGCAGGGACAAACAAAAAATGACTGGAATTCATATGCCAATGGTTGACAGGAAATATTTCTTGAAAACAAATATAAAGTCAGACCTGGGAAAATTTCTGTGATGTAAAATACAGCAAAAAGCAATGCAGTAAGGTCCAGTAAAAACTGACATAATGGCAGAAAGCCTGAGTGGGTATTATATTGCCAAGTCTTGGCATTGTATGCAAGAACCTGGGGTGGGGCGGTTCATTCACCAACAAATTTTGTTAGAAAGTATCTCCTTGGTGGAGAAGTAAGCTCTAAAACAGTGCTGTCCAACAGAAATATAGTGCAAGTCACAAATATGAGTCACATATGTAATTTTAAATATTCTAAATATCTTTAAAGAGTAAAAAGAAATGGGTGAAATTAATAATATATTTTATATAACCCAATATATACAAAATATCATTTCAACATATATCACCATGAGATAGTTTACATTCACTTCTTCATATTCGGTCTTGAAATCTGTTCTATATTTTACTAACACCACATTTCAATTCAGAGTAGCTATATTTCAAGTTCTCAGTATTAGCATGTGGCTAGTGGTTCCCACATTTGACAGTGTAAGCCTAAAGTAACCCTGTGACTGACGGTGATCATTTAAAGATCTCTGCAGCAAAGCTAAGAGAAAAGGATGAGATTTTAAATATGATGGATTATGGGATTATCCAAGAAAAATCTGATAGAAATTATACTAGCAATACAAAAGCTCACACCAACTAGTTGAGCTTTTATTTTTAAATATGCACCTTTTAAAAAAGATAGTTTGTACTGTGGAGTGAGTATATTACTGAAAATTGGCTTACTCTTAACTCAAATACTTTGCAGGCAGGGGAATTATTGGGATATTAAAATATACCAAAATAAAGCCCATTAAGTTTTAGTTAAACATCTTAAGGAAATACTAAACACATTTATTTAAATTCTACAATATGGATAATAAAACATAACAATATAGGAAATCCGAACTGAATATAAAATGTCAAAATTAATAATACAATTTTATAATTAGCTTCCAATGCAATCATTAGTCTTTAGAATAGAATTCATTTACAATAAAGACTGACACACGAGGTCTTATTCAGAGTCAAGTGAGCTCTTTAAAATGATGTAGAGATTCATTAGGTCAACTAGAAGCCAATGAGGTCAGGTTGTATGTTAATAAAGCATAAAACCTCTAGAAAAAAATCAGTGCTATACAGAAAATGAAAAATTAAATACTTTCATAAAAGTTTTTTAAGTAAAAACTTAGTTTTGAACAGTTCATGTATGATAACATCAACAAAACACTGTAAGCCTTAAGGCTGCCAAACTACCTAATCACTCAGTAATACATGGATTGTGTGCTTCTTAGATTTTAATTTGCATCCCATTAGATTATAAGAATTTTAATAATTTGTACCAAATATAAACAGCAAAAGTTATACATTTTAAGAATGGTGTACACATGTTCATTTTAGAAAAACTGCAAACCACATAAAAATACAAAGAAAAAAAACACTCAGAATTCCAGCACCCAAGACATCATTGACATTTTCATCTATATCCTTCCACAATTATACTAGCATAATAATTACCACCAGGTCTTTGTGAAATAATAACTTGATGTGGGCTATCTCTACTCTTGTAGATCTGATTCCTCCAATAGATTTGGATATTCTACTTGTTTTAGATTGAATTGTATCCCCAAGATATTTGTTGGAATTCTAACTCCTATATCTGTGAATGTAATCCTTTTTGGAAATAGGGTTTTGTTATTTGTGTTAATTAGATTAACCCAAGTAGAGTGGATTCAAAATCTAATCACTTCTGTGTAACAAAAAGAGCAGATTAGACACAAGGAAAACACACATGGGGAAGACAGACACCATATAAGGACATCTGCAAACCAAGAAGCCAAAAAACAACCAAGGCTACCGACAAAGAAGGAATCAACATGTTCAACGCCCTGGTTTCAACTTTTAGCCTCTAGAACTGTGAGAAAAAGAACATAAATATTCGTTATAGCATTTTAAAGTTGTAGCAGCCCTAGGTAACTAAGATACCCCTTGATACATATGTAACCACACATTTCCCCTCTCCTTCACAAGTGTCTGTCACCACACGTCTGTCATATTGTGGTGGTTTGGGTGTTGCTGTGATACTGGAAGCTTTGCCACCAGTATTTCAAACACCAGAAGGGTCAGCCTTGGTGCACAGGTTTCAGTGGAGGTTTCAGACTAATATAGGCTAGGAAAACCTACTTTAGAAAAAATTGGTCAGTGAAAACTTTGTGAATGACAGCAGAACATTGTTTGACATAGTGCTGAAAAATGAGCCCCTAGCACTGGAAGGCACTCAAAATATGACTGGGGAAGAGCTACCTCCTCAAAGTAGAGTTGACCTTAATGGTGCTGATGGAGTTAAGCTTTTGAGACCTTTATTTGCTGATGTAGCACAACTCAAAATGAGAAAAAGCAGCTGTAAACATCCATTAATAATTAGACCATGGAAGTATGAATCTAGGAAAATTGGACATTGTCAAAAATGAAATGGAGTGCATAAAGATTGAAATCCTAGGCATTAGTGAGCTAAAATGGACTTGTACTGGCCATTTTGAATCAGACAATCATATGGTCAACTATGTCAGGTGTCTTAGTTATCTAGTGCTCTTCTAACAAATATACCACAAGTGGAAGGCTTCAACAAACAGAAGTTTATTCTCTCACAGTCTAGTAGGGTAGAAGTCCAAATTTAGGGCTCCAGTTCCAGGGGAAGACTTTTTCTCTCTGTTGGCTCTAGAGGAAGGTTCTTGTAATCAATCTTTCCCTGGTCTAGGAGCTTCTCAGCACAGGGACCCTAAGTCCAACGGATAAACTCTCCTTCCAGCTCTGCTTTCTTGGCAGTAGGAGGTTCCCACATCTCTCTGCTTGATTCTTTCTTTTATATCTCAAAAGAGATTGACTTAAGACACAACCTAATCTTGTAGGTTGAGTCCTGCTTCATTAACATAACTACCTCTATTCCTGTTTCATTAACATCATAGAGATGGATTTACAACACATAGAGAAATCACATTAGATTACAAAATGGTGGACAATCATACAATACTGAGAACCATGGCCAAGTTGACAGATATTTTGGAGGGGATACAATTTGATCCATGACACTGGGAATGGCAAACTGAAGAGGAATGGTGATGTGTTCACCATCAAAAAGAAAAGATTTCAAGATTCATCCTGAAGTACAATGCTGTCAGTGATAGGATAATATCCTTATTCCCACAAGGAAGACCAGTTAAAATGACTATTATTCAAATTTACATATCAACCACCAATGCCAAAGCTGAGTAAATTGAAGATTTTTTTTACCAGCGTATTCAGTATGAAGTTGGTCGAGCATACAATCGAGATGCATTGATAATTACTGGTGGTTGGAATATGAAAGCTGGAAATGAAGAAAGATTGGTAGTGAGAAAATATGGCCTTGGTGATAGAAATGATGCTGGAGATTGCGTGATACAATTCTCTAAGACCAATGACTTCTTCATTGCAAATACCTTTTTTCAACAACATAAACAGCAACTATACACATGGACCTCACTGAATGGAAAACACAGGAATCAAATCATCTATATCTGTGGAAACAGATGATGAAAAAGCTCAATATCATCAGCACAAGGCCAGGGGCCAACTGTGGAACAGAGTGACAATTGCTCATATACAAGACCAAGTTAAAGCTGAGGAAAATGAAAACAAGTCCATGAGAGCCAAAATATGGACTGGAGTATATCCTACCTGAATTTGGAGACCATCTCAAGGATAGATTTGACGCATTGAACACCAATGACCAAAGACCAGACGAGCTGTGGAATGACATCAAGGAAATCATACATGAGAAAGGCAAAAAGTCATGAAAAAGAAGGGAAAGAAAGAAAAGACCAAAATGGATTTCAGAAGAGATTCTGAAACTTCTAAAGGAAATGGAAGAAATGTTGAAGTAAAAGAGCTGAAGAAGATTTTAAAAAGACAGCTTGAGAAGGCAAAGTAATATAATAAAATGTGCAAAGACCTGAAGTTAGAAAACCAAAAGGGAAGAACATACTTGGTATTTCTCAAGCTGAAAGAGCTGAAGAAATAATTCAAGACTCAAATTGCAATTCCAAAGGATTCTATGGACAAAATATTTAATGACACAAGAAAAGCATCCAAAGCAGATTGAAGGAATACACAGAGTCACTGTACCAAAAAGAATTGGTCGAGTCGATGGTACTGAAGGAAGAAGTCTAGGCTGCTCTGAAGGCACTGGAGAAAAAACAAGGCTCCAGGAACTGACCAAATATCAATTGAGATGTGTCAACAAATGCATACAGTGCTGGAGGTGCCCATTTGTCTGTGTCAGGAAATTTGGAAGACAGCTACCTAGCCAATAGACTGGAAGAGATCCATATTTGTGCCCATTCCAAAGTAAGGTGATACATCAGAATGTGGAAATTATCAAACAATATTATTAATATCACATGCAAGTAAAATTTTGCTAAAGATCATTCAAAAGAGGTAGCAGCTGTACATTAACAGGAAACTGCCAGAAATTCAAGCCGGATTCCGATGAAGACATGGGACCACAGTTATTACTGCTGATGTTAGATGGATGTCGGCTGAAAGCAGAGAATACCAAAAAGATGCTTACCTGTGTTTTATTGACTGTGCAAAGGCATTTGACTATATGGACCATAACAAATTATGGATAACATTGCGAAGAATGGGAATTCCAGAACCCTTAACTGGGCTCATGTAGAACCTGTACATAGATCAAGAAACAGTATTTCGAACAGAGCAAGAAAATACTGCATGGCTTAAAATCAAGAAAGGTGTGCATCAGGGTTGTATTCTTTCACCATACTTATTCAATCTGTATACTGAACAAATATCCTGAGAAGTTGGAGTATATGAAGAAGAACGTGGCATCAGGACTGGTGGGAGTCTCATTAACAATCTGCGATATGTAGATGTCACAACCTTGGTTGCTGGAAGCGAAGAGCACTTGAAGCACTTACTGATGAGGATGGGTTACACCTGAACATAAAGAAAACCAAAATCCTCACAACTGGACCAATAAGCAACATCATGTGAAACGGAGAAAAGATTGACGTTTTAAGGATTTCATTTTACTTGGATCCACAATCAATGTCCATGGAAGCAGCAGTTAGGAAACAATGTAATGCATCGGGCAAATCTGCTGCAAAAGATTTCTTTTAAGTGTTAAAAAGCAAAGATATCACTTTGAGGACTAAGGCATGCTTGGCCCAAGCCATGATATTTTCAATAGCCTCACATGCGTGTGAAAGATGGACAATGAACAAGGAAGACCAAAGAAGAATTGATGCCTTTGAATTAAGGTGTTGGAAAAGAATATTGAATATACCATGGACTGCTTGAAGAATGAACAAGTCTGTCTTGAAAGAAATACAGCCAGAGTGCTCCTTGGAGAAGCGAGGATGGCGAGGTTTTATCTCACATACTTTGGACATGTTATCAGGAGGGACCAGTCTCTGGGGAAGGACATCAAACTTGGTAAAGTAAAGGGTTCACAAAAAAGAGGAAGACCCACGACATGATGGATTGACACTGGCTGCAACAATGGGCTCCAACATAATGATTTTGAGGATGGTACATTTTTTTTTTTTTACAGGGCCAGGCAGTGTTTTGTTCTGTTATACCCAGGGTTGCTATGAGTCAAAAAGGACTTGGCAGCACCTAGAAACAACCACCACCACAACTGTCTACCAAAGGGTTGTAGGGAATTCAACGGTACCCTTATCTGGAGCTGATCTTTGAACATCTCTCCTCCCACTCCCTCCCCCTCCATCACACTCCAGACACCCACGCACATAATAATAAGACTTGTCTAAACACATCTCATTCTAATTTAGCTCAAACTTTATTGTTGTTGTTAGTTGCCATTGAGTTTATTCCAACTTAGGGTGACACCATGCGTACAGAGTACATATGTTCCATGGGGTTTTTAAGGCTGTGACCTTTCTGAGGCAGAATGCCAGGTCTACCTTCTGAAGAGCCTTTGAGTGGGTTCAAACCCACACTCTTTCAGCTAGTAATTGAATGCTTAATCATTTACACCACCCAGGGACTTCCAAAGCTTTTTAACTCTCCTTTATTTAAGAAGAAATGGTGATTACATAGAGACACAAATTATCAGCTTTGTTTAGTTATAACCCTAGAGCCGTAGAATAATCTGGAAGAGACATCATCTTCTATCTCTTTCTCAATAATAATACTGGTGCTGGATGATACACATAACCCTTTGTCCTTAACTGTGCTTTGCTTTGTACCTGGAAGAACCTACTTTCTTAGACCTAGATTGAACAGTAAATATTTATCCAGTGCTAACAAAGAGCGGGCATTGGGCTAGGGATGGATAGTGAATTGTGCATGAATCAGACATAGTCCTTTAGCTTCTGAGAAGTAATAGTCTAGTTAGGAAGGTAGTTCATAAACAATGAAACAAATGAATACATAATTACAAACTGGGATAAATGGTATTAAAGTAATGGACATTGATGTTGAGATGGAGAATATGACATTACCTATCTTAGTTCTTGCTGTAATGACTCATTTCAGCAAGAATTCAGGAATTTTCCCACCTTCTTCACCACAGAACTTATCGTTCTTCTCAAGCAGAACGATCTGCACTGAAAGATCTTGCACGAGTTTTAACATACACATTCCAAATGATTTACTAACCTAGTGTCGATTAGATGGGAATGCTTTCTTTTTAATACAAAATAGAAATCCTTCCAGAGACCTCCACGGAGAAAAGGGTGACATGAGGGAGCTTTTATTAGACTTCCTATTGTAACGTGGAAATTTCTTCTTTTAACTCTACTATGGAAGCCCTGCCTATAAAACTGATCTCACATATGTTAAGAAAAAAAAAAACTGTAATCCCAAAGCTTATGACAGCCTTTTATATTAAAAAACCAAAAACCATACCCGTTGCCATCGAGTCGATTCCAACTCATAGTGACCCTATAGAACAGGGTAGAACTGCCCCATAGAGTTTCCAAGGAGTACCTGGTGGATTCGAACTGCCAACCTTTTGCTTAGCAGTAGCACTCATGAAATTTTTGGATCTTTGTTCAGCAGAAGCACTATGTTGAGCCCTCTTCTCATCAGCTCTTCTTCCTGAATGGCACCGTCATCTATCCATTGGCAAAAGCTAGACACCTGGAAGTTATCTGTGTTTCCACCTTCCTTCTAGCTGCCTCACCCACAAACCCACAAGCAGCCAAACTCTATGGTCTGCCAATCCCAATTCCTAACTATCGCTCAAATCCATCTTGTCCCCATCTCCTGTCCTCACCCCCAACCCCCAGCAAAGGACATCACCATCTCTTCCCTTGGGTTACTACAAAATGCTTCTTACTGGTTTCCCTAACTCCAGCCTAATGCAGCTCCAGTCCACTCTCTACACTGTAACCAGATGAATTTTCTAATATTCATAGCTGAAAGTGATACTTTAAAAAGCAAAAACAAGAAAAACGAGGGAAAAGAAATCAAATACTTGGAAAATGAATAATACCCTCCTGAAAAAAGACTGGGTTATAGAAGACATCAAGGAGGGAATAAGGAAATTCATAGAAAGCAACGAGAATGAAAACACTTCCTATCAAAACCTCTGGGACACAGCAAAAGCAGTGCTCAGAGGCCAATTTATATCAATAAATGCACACATACAAAAAGAAGAAAGAGCCAAAATCAGAGAACTGTCCCTACAACTTGAACAAATAGAAAGTGAGCAACAAAAGAATCCATCAGGCACCCGAAGAAAACAAATAATAAAAATTAGAGCTGAACTAAATGAATTAGAGAACAGAAAAACAATCGAAAGAATTAACAAAGCCAAAAGCTGGTTCTTTGAAAAAATTAACAAAATTGATAAACCATTGGCTAGACTGACTAAAGAAATACAGGAAAGGAAACAAATAACCCGAATAAGAAATGAGAAGGACCACATCACAACAGAACCAAATGAAATTAAAAGAATCATTTCAGATTATTATGAAAAATTGTACTCTAACAAATTTGAAAACCTAGAAGAAATGGATGAATTCCTGGAAAAACACTACCTACCTAAACTAACACATTCAGAAGTAGAACAACTAAATAGACCCATAACAAAAAAAGAGATTGAAACGGTAATCAAAAAACTCCCAACAAAAAAAAGTCCTGGCCCGGACGGCTTCACTGCAGAGTTCTACCAAATTTTCAGAGAAGAGTTAACACCGCTACTACTAAAGGTATTCCAAAGCATAGAAAATGACGGAATACTACCCAACTCATTCTATGAAGCCACCATCTCCCTGATACCAAAACCAGGTAAAGACATTACAAAAAAAGAAAATTATAGACCTATATCCCTCATGAACATTGATGCAAAAATCCTCAACAAAATTCTAGCCAATAGAATCCAACGACACATCAAAAAAATAATTCACCCTGATCAAGTGGGATTTATACCAAGTATGCAAGGCTGGTTTAATATCAGAAAAACCGTTAATGTAATCCATCACATAAATAAAACAAAAGACAAAAACCACATGATCTTATCAATTGATGCAGAAAAGGCATTTGACAAAGTCCAACACCCATTCATGATAAAAACTCTTACCAAAATAGGAATTGAAGGAAAATTCCTCAACATAATAAAGGGCATCTATGCAAAGCCAACAGCCAATATCACTCTAAATGGAGAGAACCTGAAAGCATTTCCCTTGAGAACGGGAACCAGACAAGGATGCCCTTTATCACCGCTCTTATTCAACATCGTGTTGGAAGTCTTAGCCAGGGCAATCAGGCTAGACAAAGAAATAAAAGGTATCCGGATTGGCAAGGAAGAAGTAAAGTTATCACTATTTGCAGATGACATGATTATATACACAGAAAACCCTAAGGAATCCTCCAGAAAACTACTGAAACTAATTGAAGAGTTTGGCAGAGTCTCAGGTTATAAAATAAACATACAAAAATCACTTGGATTCCTCTACATCAACAAAAAGAACACCGAAGAGGAAATAACCAAATCAATACCATTCACAGTAGCCCCCAAGAAGATAAGATACTTAGGAATAAATCTTACCAAGGATGTAAAAGACCTATACAAAGAAAACTACAAAGCTCTACTACAAGAAATTCAAAAGGACATACTTAAGTGGAAAAACATACCTTGCTCATGGATAGGAAGACTTAACATAGTAAAAATGTCTATTCTACCAAAAGCCATCTATACATTTAACGCACTTCCGATCCAAATTCCAATGTCATATTTTAAGGGGATAGAGAAACAAATCACCAATTTCATATGGAACGGAAAGAAGCCCCGGATAAGCAAAGCACTACTGAAAAACAAGAAGAAAGTGGGAGGCCTCACCTTACCCGACTTCAGAACCTATTATACAGCCACAGTAGTCAAAACAGCCTGGTATTGGTACAACAACAGACACATAGACCAATGGAACAGAATTGAGAACCCAGACATAGATCCATCCATGTATGAGCAGCTGATATTTGACAAAGGACCAGTGTCAATTAACTGGGGAAAAGATAGCCTTTTTAACAAATGGTGCTGGCATAACTGGATATCCATTTGCAAAAAAATGAAACAGGACCCATACCTCACACCATGCACAAAAACTAACTCCAAGTGGATCAAAGACCTAAACATAAAGACTAAAACGATAAAGATCATGGAAGAAAAAATTGGGACAACCCTAGGAGCCCTAATACAAGGTATAAACAGAATACAAAACATTACCAAAAATGATGAAGAGAAACCTGATAACTGGGAGCTCCTAAAAATCAAACACCTATGCTCATCTAAAGACTTCACCAAAAGAGTAAAAAGACCACCTACAGATTGGGAAAGAATTTTCAGCTATGACATCTCCGACCAGCGCCTGATCTCTAAAATCTACATGATTCTGTCCAAACTCAACCACAAAAAGACAAACAACCCAATCAAGAAGTGGGCAAAGGATATGAACACACATTTCTCTAAAGAAGATATTCAGGCAGCCAACAGATACATGAGAAAATGCTCTCGATCATTAGCCATTAGAGAAATGCAAATTAAAACTACGATGAGATTCCATCTCACACCAGCAAGGCTGGCATTAATCCAAAAAACACAAAATAATAAATGTTGGAGAGGCTGCGGAGAGATTGGAACTCTCATACACTGCTGGTGGGAATGTAAAATGGTACAACCACTTTGGAAATCTATCTGGCGTTATCTTAAACAGTTAGAAATAGAACTACCATACAACCCAGAAATCCCACTCCTAGGAATATATCCTAGAGATACAAGAGCCTTCCTACAAACAGATATATGCACACCCATGTTTATTGCAGCTCTGTTTACAATAGCAAAAAGTTGGAAGCAACCAAGGTGTCCATCAACGGATGAATGGGTAAATAAATTGTGGTATATTCACACAATGGAATACTACGCATCGATAAAGAACAGTGACGAATCTGTGAAACATTTCATAACATGGAGGAACCTGGAAGGCATTATGCTGAGCGAAATGAGTCAGAGGCAAAAGGACAAATATTGTATAAGACCACTATTATAAGATCTTGAGAAATAGTAAACCTGAGAAGAACACATACTTTTGTGGTTACGAGGGAGGGAGGGAGGGAGGGTGGGAGAGGGTTTTTTTATTGATTAATCAGTAGATAAGAACTGCTTTAGGTGAAGGGAAAGACAACACTCAATACATGGAAGGTCAGCTCAATTGGACTGGACCAAAAGCAAAGAAGTTTCCGGGATAAAATGAATGCTTCAAAGGTCAGCGGAGCAAGCGCGGGGGTCTGGGGAACATGGTTTGCGGGGACTTCTAAGTCAATTGGCAAAATAATTCTATTATGAAATCATTCTGCATCCCACTTTGAAATGTGGCATCTGGGGTCTTAAATGCTAACAAGCAGCCATCTAAGATGCATCAATTGGTCTCAACCCACCTGGAGCAAAGGAAAATGAAGAACACCAAGCCCACATGACAACTAAGAGCCCAAGAGACAGAAAGGGCCACATGAACCAGAGACCTACATCATCCTGAGACCAGAAGAACTAGTTGGTGCCCGGCCACAATCGATGACTGCCCTGACAGGGAGCACAGCAGAGGACCCCTGAGGGAACAGGAGATCAGTGGGATGCAGACCCCAAATTCTCATAAGAAGACCAAACTTAATGGTCTGACTGAGACTGGAGGAATCCCGGCGGCCATGCTCCCCAGACCTTCAGTTGACACAGGACAGGAACCATCCCCGAAGACAACTCATCAGAAATGAAAGGGACTGGTCAGCGGGTGGGAGAGAGATGCTGATGAAGAGTGAGCTAATTATATCAGGTGGACACTTGAGATTGTGTTGGCAACTCTTGTCTGGAGGGGGGATGGGAGGATAGAGAGAGAGGGAAGCCGGCAAAATTGTCAAGAAAGGAGAGACTGAAAGGGCTGACTCAAGAGGGGGAGAGTAAGTGGGAGTAGGGAGTGAGATGTATGTAAACTTATATGTGACAGACTGATTGGATTTGTAAACGTTCACTTGAAGCTTAATAAAAGTTATTATAAAAAAAAAAAAAAAAAAAAAAAACGAGGGAAACCCTCTATGAGATAGACTGACACGATAGCCACAGCAATGGACTCAAGCATACCATCAGTCACGAAGATGGCAAAGGACCAGGCAACATTTCATTCTGTCCTACAAGTAGCACCCAACTTATAACTGGGCCTTCATCCCAACAGCTCTGTTGTAAGTCGATTCCGATGTAAGTTGAATACTTATTTACTTAGTTAATTTTCATTATTGTTGCCTTTTATTATCGGTATCCTTATAAATCTGATTTTTATTTGTTTCAAGGTTGGAAACGTTACATATAACTTATAGATGTATTTTAATACATATATACTTACATAAAAAACAAAAAAAGCAAACAAAAAAAAAAAAAAAAAAAGCAAAAACAAAAACAAACAAACAAACAAAAACCCTTTAAAAGCATTGGTTTTCAATTTTGGCTACAGATTAGAATTGCCTGAAAGCTTTAAAAAAATCTCATAGTTTAGGCTGTTCCCGTGACCAAGGATGTTTGTCCAGCCTGGCTGATCCTCCCTTTTCTATTTATCTATTGCTGATCACCCCTCTTGTGACAGAAACTTTTACATACTTAAATTATGCTTTGGCCTAATAGCCATTCTCTCCTTTCAATGGGTATATATTGCTTACCTCATGCATTTTATGTTAATTTTGCAATTTATCTCTATGAAGGCAATGTATTATCCTTATGTACAGGTCATTGGGAGGAAGAGGACACTTCAATGTTGCTTCCATGGGTCAGTAATGAATAACTTAATAAACGCAACCACATATTTGTACAAGCCCTTTATTGGATTCCAATACAATCTAGCACATTTCATCCTTCCAACAAACTTTAAACTAACTTTTCCTGTTCAGATTAGGAAACCAATGAAAAGATGTTACGTGACTTTTCCTTAATCACACATCTAGTAATGGACAAGGCCAGGATAACAAACAAACCAAACCCGTTGTCGTAGTTGATTCCAACTCATAACAACCCTGTAAGACAAAGTAGAACTGTTCCACAGGGTTTTCAAGGCCGTAATCTTTCCAGAAGCAGAATGCCACATCTTTCTCCCATGGAGCGGCTGGTGGGTTCAAACCACCGATCTTTAGGTTAGCAGTTGGATGCTTAACCACTGTGCCACCAGGGCTCCTAAGGCCAAGATACAAACCCAGATTTTCTGGTCCCAAGTCCAGTAGTGTTCCGTCTACAAGATAAGTGTGAGTAAAGAAGTCCAATTTGTTTGAGCAATCGTGAACTTCAGATTCTCCTAACCTGCATTGTGCAATATGGTGGCCACTAGCCATACGCTCACTATCTTGATTGTCCTGATGGTTTCATAGTTATATAAATGTGTATACAGGTATCAAATTGTACATTTTAAATACAGGAATTTTTTTGTACATAATTTATACCTCAATAAAACAAAAAAACCCATTGCCGTCGAGTTGATTCTGACCCTATAGAGCATAATAGAACTGCACCATTGAGTTTCCAAGGAGCACCTAGTGGATTCAAACTGCTGACTTTTTGGTCAGCAGTCATAGCACTTAACCACTACACCACCAGGGTTTCCCTACCTCAATGAAGATGTTTAAAAAAAAAAAAAAGTAAGAAATTAGGTCCTCAGTTGTACTACTAATCACATTTCAAGTGTTCAGTAACTAAATGGGCTAATGGCTGCTGCATTTTCAGAGCAGATACAGGACATTTCCATCAAGGCGGAAACTTCTATCAGACAGCACTGCTCTAACTACTGTACTATAAAAGCATAGGGATTATTCATCTTTTTACAAATTCCTCAGGAGCTTTATTCATTATTTGCAATACTCTGTAATATGTGCAAAATTCCTTAAATATCATGATGCCACAAAATACTGAAGAAATCTTTCATGTTTGGATCAATACAGGGTCTTTCTTTTTCTTTTTTTAAACCACAGCTTGCAACCTTTTTCTAAGTATGAGTTGACTACTCTACTTGGCTATAGCCATACAACGGACCGAGTACTCCATCTAGGTAAAATGATCACCATATTTAACTTCTCCTGAGACACACAGACAAAGAGAAAATTGCATGCATTCTGGGCACTATCCACATTTGTGAAATACATTATTAGACTGCAAATGCTAGACCATCTAACGCCACCCTTCACGTATTTTATAAAAGTGGAATTTAAAATCTTCAGAAACAGGTAAAGTACCTGCCCAAGACAGAGTGCCATTTTTAATGTATCCTTCACTTTCTGTTGATTTTTAAACAGTCTTTTCAAGAGCTAAATGGCATCAGTTTTTAATATGAACCTGCACCCCTGCCTCTGCCGAGCTTGTTGTCAGGCATCAGAGATTAATGGCTTTCCTGGGGTTGAATAATCAAACTTTCCAAGCATAATTTGAGGGAACCCCAGACTGTTTGAATGACTGATAGAATGGAAGGCTGTTTTGTTTTCACAAGAGTCTAGTAATAAGGAAATGTTTAAGATAGAAGCATATTTTGCCACCATGATTCTCAATCTGGAATCAGTGAAGGTAGAAATGATAGTAGAAAGGCCTAACTAAGATCGAATATTTTCCCAGGAAAAAGCAGGCCCAAGCTAACCAAACCAGTGATAGTCTGCTTTTGTCTAGCTTTTGCTCGGTTTATTATCTCATGCTGACCAGCAACTCTATTTGGCAGTTGTAAATGTTTTATGTTTTTAAAGGCAGAAATAATTATTAAGAACTTTGGTACAAAATGGTTTTCAAACACAATCTATAAGGGGAAGAAATTAAAAGTGCTCTTTGATGGTAAAATGTTGGAGCCACTATGGGGCTTTATCAGCAAACACCTTAATTAAGAGCTAAAACCTCACTGGGATTAGGTGACTGTTGGCAGAGAACAAGGCCCCAGCACAACTGGGGGATTAGAGGGGATCCTGGCATCAGACTGAAGGCTCTAAACACCTAGGGTTTATTCTGGTGTGGCAGGGGGTGGTATGTCTAAGACAAATAGGGATGCTCTAGAAATGATGTGGAGTCCCTGGGTAGTGCAAACGGTTAACACTCAGCTGCTAACTGAAAGATTGGAAGTTCAAGCCCACCCAGAGGCACCTGAGAAGAAAGACCTGGCAATCAACGTCCAAAGACTCAGCCATTGAAACACACCATGGAGCACAGTTCTACTCTGACACACATGGGGTTGCCGTGAATCAAAGCTGCCTCAACCATAACTGATTTTTAGAAACTATATGAAGGGCATATGCGTGGGAGTGGGGCAAAAGGCCTGGTTTCTATCCTGTTTCTGTGCCTACCCTGTTAGGTAACTGTGATAGATACAATTATTATTAGCTCCTTTATTCACACTTCTTGTATTCATGCTCTTTGCCATGTGACTTTGAAATTGCTGCGATAAAGATGAAGTATATCTCTCCACCTCTGTGACTTGTCTCGGCCAACAGACTTATGGTTTACCATTCCCAGGCTGTGTCAAACAAGACTTTGTGTGTTTCCTCTTATGGTCATGCACTATCTCCCTCACCATGAGAACATGCCTGGGCTATCCTGCTAGAAGACGAGAGACAAATGGAGCAGAGCTGAGTTGTCTCAATCCTATGCTAAGACCAGCCTGGATTACCCAACAGCCAGTCAAAGGCAATCATGTGAGTGAGTCCAGCCAAGCCAAGATCATCAGAGCCCCCTTGCTGATCCCCAGCTAATAAAAAAACTAGGAGAGAAATAGAGCCAACGTGGCACCCTAAACAGACGTACCATGCCATCCCTCTGCAGCAAAGGCCCCCTAAACTAAGTAAAACAAATACAAACGTCAATCCTGGAACCCTAACATCAAATGAAGGGATAAATACTAGAATAAACACTAAATGGAAAAAGAAACTGATGGAAAAGAGAGAACAAGGAGGGATACAGAGTAGAGGTCCCCTGCCAACTAACACAGCACAGCGTGACCATCTTGAAACACAGCCACCAACAACCCTGGACAGGGAGTTCCGGAAGGCAACTTCATGGAGCCCCCAACAGGAGACAGAGCACCTGGCAACCAGAGAAACATGCTTTCCCATCTGTTACCCTTCTGGTAAAGAAAAGCAAGAAGCCCCCCATTCCAGCAGCCCCCACTGCTGGGGTCCACAATACAAGTCTCCCTCACCTCCCTGGTCTGCTCCACCCCCTCCCACCACACAGCTTTATTTTTTATCTCTTTCTTCCTTTTCTTTCTCCCTGCAACCTAGCCCCGTACACCATCACCTCACCCTCTTCCCACCAGCCCCTGCCATGCCACCGCGGCTAGAGAGCCACTGGTCAGCCACTGCCCAGGGCACGCACTGCCCCTACCCGCCAGCTCCTGCCACACCACCATTTTTTTCTTTTTTCTTTTCTTTCTCCCTCCACCTAGACCCAATTCCCCTCCCTTCCTGCCAGACCCCAATTCAGCCCATCTCCACTTGCTGAACCTCACTTCACTGCCATTTTTTCTTTCTTCCTTTTCTTTCTCCCTCCCACCTAAGCCTGTACACTATCTTCCCCACTTCCGTCTGGCCCCCACTGTGCAGCCGCAGCTATACAGCCACCGCCCACCACTGCCCTGGGTTCACCACACCCCCAACCACTGGCTCCAGCTGTACCATTTTTTTTTCTTTCTTTTCATTCCTTTCTTTCTCCCTCTCTTCTATCCCCATAAGCCATGTCCCCTCCCCTTCCACCAGCTCTTGGGTCTGCCCCACCTCCACTCACTGGCCCCCACTGCACAACCATTTTTCCTTTCTTACTTTTTCTTTTCCCTCCCTCTTAGCCCCATATACCACCTCCTCCCCACCCCCATAGGCACCGGCCACACAACCACAACTAGAGCACCCCGGCACTCAGGCCCAGCACTGCACTGGGCCCATACCACCCCTCCCCTCCTGCCACTCAATCAGTTACTGAACAGTGGGAAGCAAGCCTGTATCGCTCCCCGTCTGATACCCCCACCCAACTGGAAAGGGGCTGTGAATTCTTCCACACTGCTGGGCCAACATAAGGAGGCAGACTGTGCCTGCCCAGCCTGACTACAGCAACCTTGCCAAACCAGTGTATAGTAAAGTAGGCTAGCCCTGCCTGCTGCTTCCCTGCACATCTGGATTAGGTAGTGAGAGCTGTTGTGCCCACAGACTAGCAAGCAGCAAAGCACTCCTAGCCCACCTGCCCTGATATACCAAAACAAAGTAAAAAAGGACAAAACATATGATCGATAAATAAAGAAAATAATAAGGCATCAGAGACAGCAAACAATATCAAAACATAAAAAAAGCAGGACAAGATGGCTCTGGCAAGTGGCCAAAATAAAGAATCAGATAACTTTCTGGTAGAGGAAAAGGCAGTGGAATTACCTGATATGGAATTCAATAGATTAACATGTAGGGTTCTCCAAGAGATTAGGAAAGAGATCAAGGAAAACCCAGACAAAACCAAGGAAAAAATACACAAAATCATGGAAAACACAGACAAAAACCAATGAAAACATAGCCAAAATCAAGAAAAACACAGACAATGCAATAGAAGAATTTAGGAAAAAAACACAGGAAAAAAAGTCAAAATAAATAAACAGAAATCATACAAAAGCAGCAACTAGAAATTCAAAAGATAAACAACAAAATTTCAGAAATGGACAACTCAATAGGTTTTAGGAGCAAATCTGAAACAATGGAAGACAGAATCAGTGAAAGTGAAGAAAAATCCATGGACATCACTTTGAGGAAAAATCTGAGAAGAGAATGAAGGAAACCTAAGATTTACATGGGACACAAACAAGAGGGAAAATTTGAAGGTGATCAGAATTACAGAACAGGTGAAGAAAATGAAAAACACAGAGAAGATTGATGAAGATTTGCTAGCAGAAAACTTTCCGAATATCATGAAAGACAAAAAGCTGATGATCCAAGAAGCTCAACAAACCCCATATATGATAGACCCCAAAAGAAAGTCACCAAGACATGTCATAATCACACTTGCCAAAATGAAAAACGAGGAAAGAATCCTGAGACCAGCTTGAGGAAAAAAAAAAAAAAAAAACGAAGGGGGAAATGATAAAACTAAACTCTGATTATTCAGAAGAAACTATGCAGGCAAGAAGGCAATGGGATGACATGTATAAAAAAAAAAACACTCAACCAAGAATAATATATCCTGCAAAACTCTCAAATACAATGGTGAAATTAGGGCATTTCCAGATAAACAGAAACTAAGGTAATTTGTAAAAATCAAACCAAACTTACAAGAAATATTAAAGGGAGTCTTTTGGTTAGAGAACCAATGACGTCAGACAACAATCAGAGTCTAGGACACACGATAACATCAATTGGATACCAACTTGGGTTAAGAACTCTCAGTAATAAAACAAAGCTAAAAGACTTAAAACAGGGAAACAGACATCGGTCCGTAAAAAATGACAATGTCAGTACAAAAAAAGGGGGAATAAATGGTGCAAGTGTAGAACTCCCAAAGAGAGAGAAAGTCAAGGTGGTATCAAGTAGTAAAAGACTTGTTCAAACATAGGAAGATGAGGGTAAATTTCAAGATATCCACAAAGAAAATAATAAATACTCATCAAAATAAAAAAAAAAAGAAGAGAAACATAAATGCTCAGGAAACACAAAATCTATAATAATGAAAAAAGAAAATCCACAAACAAAAGGAACTCAGCACAGGAAAATAAGAAGAAAACATCATCACCGCAAAAACAGCACAACAACATGACTGCCAAAAAACTCATGCCTATTGATAGTTGCACGTTCTTTTCCAATGCACATGGAATACTCTCCAGAATAAACCACATTTTAGGCCACAATGCAACCCTCAATAAAATTCAGAACATCAAAGTAATACAAAACATTCTCTGTGATCACAATGCCATAAAGGTAGAAATCGATAACAAGAAGAGCAAGGGAAAAAAAAAAATCAAATACATGGAAACTGAATAACAACTTACTTAAAAACATCTGGGTAGAAGAAGAAATCAAAGGGGGAATCAAAAAATTACTAGAAACAAATGAGAATGAACACACATCATACCAAAACTTTGGGACGCAGCAAATTCGGTGCTCAGAAGTCAATTTATAGCAGTAAAAGCACACATCAAAAAAGAAGAATGGGCCAATATCAAAACAACTCAAACAAATAGAGAAAAGCAAAAGAAGCCCACAGCCATCAGAAGGAAATAATGAAGATTAGAGCAGAAATAAATGAAATTGAGGACATAAAAACAATAGAAAGAAGACTAAAAGTTGGTTCTTTGAAAAGGTCAAAAAGATCGAGAAGCCATTGGCCAAACTGAAAACAGAAAAACAGGAAAGGAAGCAAATAACCCAAATAAGAAGGGGAACATTACAACAGATCCAACTGACATAAAAAGGATCATAACAGAATACTATGAAAAATTGTACTCCAACAAATTTGAGAACCTAGAGGAAATGGGAAATTTCTAGAAATACACTACTTACCTAAATACAAACTGTGACAGAAAATCTGAACAGGCCCATAACAAGAGAAGAGATTGAAGAGGTAATTAAAAAAAAAAAAAAAAAAAACTCAACAACAATAACAAAAAATCTTGGCCTGAGACAGCTTCACTGGAAAATTCTACCAAACATTCAGAGAAGAGCTCAAACCAGTACTACTCAAACTATTTCAGAGCACAGAAAAGGAAGGAATACTCTTGAATTCATTCTATGAAGCCAGTAACCCTGATACCAAAGCCAGGCAAAGACACCACAAAAAAAAAGAAAATTACAGACCAATTTCTCACATGAATATCCAGGGAAAAAAAAAACCACTGCCGTCAAGTCGATTTTGACTCATGGCGACCCTACAGGACAGAGTAGAACTACCACATAGACTTTCCAAGGAGTGGCTGGTGGATTCAAACTGCTGACCTTTTGGTTAGCAGTCCAGCTCTTAACCACTACACCACCAGGGCTCCCTCATGAATATAGATGCAAAAATTCTCAACAAAACTCTAGCCAATAGAATTCGGCATTACATCAACAAAATAATATACCACATCAAGTGGGATTTATACCAGGTATGCAAGGATGGTTCAATCTTAGAAAACCAATCAATGTAATCTACCACATCAATAGAATAAAAGAAAAGAACCACATGATCATCTCAATTGATGCAGAAAAGGCATTTAATAAAGTCCAACACACATTTCTGATTAAAAAACTCTCAATAAAATAGCAATATAAGGGGAATTCCTCAACACAATAAGGGCATCTATACAAAACCATATAGGGTCGCTAGGAGTTGGAATCGACTAGACCACAATGGTTTTTTTTTTTTTTTGGTTTTATATAAAACCAACAGCCAAAATCATTCTCAATGGACAGAGGCTGAAAGCATTCCCCCTGAGAACAGGAAAAAGACAATGATGCCCTTCAACACCACTCCTATTTAACACTGTGCTGGAAATCCTAGCTATACAATAAGGCAAGAAAAATAAATAAAGGGAATCCAAACTGGTAAGGAAGAAGTAAAACTATCCCTATTCATAGATGACACGATCCTGTACATAAAGAAATCCAAAGATTCCACAAGAAACTACTGGAACTAAAAGAAAGATTCAGCAGAGTAGCAGGATACAAGATCAACATACAAAAATTAGTTGGACTCCTATATACCAACAAAGAGAACTTTGAAAAGGAAGTCAGGAAAACAACATCATTTATAATAGCCCCTAGAAAGATAAAACACCTAGGAATATATCTAATTAGGGACGAAAAGACCAATACAAAGAAAACTACAAAACACAACTGCAAGAAACTAAAAGATACCTACACAAATGGAAAAAAATACCACATTCATGGACAGGAAGACTCAACATTGTGAAAATGTCAATTCTACCCAAAATGACTACAGATATAATGCAATCCCGATCCAAATACCAACAGTATTCTTTAATGAGACAGAAAAAGTAATCACCAACTTTATATGATAAGGAAAGAAGCCCTGGATAAACAAAGCATTATTCAAGAAAAAGAACAAAGTAGGAGGCCTCCCACGAGACCTGATCTCAGAACCTACTATACAGCTAGGATAGTCAAAACGGCCTGGTACTAGTACAAGGACAGACACCAATGGAACAGAATTGAGAACCCAGACGTAAATCCATCCAGCTATGGTCAGCTGATCTTTGACGAAGGACTAAAGTCTGTTAAATGGGGAAAAGACAGTTGTTGTTTTTTTTTTAAACAAATCGGGCTGGTAAAACTGGATGCCCATCTGTAAAACAACAACAACAACAACAAAAAACAGGACCCATACCTCCATCATATACAAAAACTAACTCAAAATGAATCAAAGATGTAAATATAAAACCTAAAACAATAAAGATCATGGAAGAAGGGATAGGGACAACTCTGGGGGGCCTCATACATGGTATAAATATTATACAAACCATAACTAACAATGCACAAACACCAGAAGATGAACTAGATAACCAAGAGCACCTAAAAATTAGACGCGTAAGCTCATCGAAGTGTTCACCAAGAGTGAAAACGGAACTTACAGACTGGGAAAAAAAATTTGGCTATGGCATATCCAATGAGGGTCTAATCTCTAAAATCTATAGAATACCTGAACACCTCAACAAAAAAAAGACAAATAATCCAATTAAAAAATGGGCAAAGGATACCAACAGACACTTCACAAAAGAAGACATTGAGGAGACTAAGAGACACATGAGAAAATCTTTAGCCATTAGAGAAATGCAAATCAAAACTACAGTTAGATACTATCTCACCCTAACTTTACTGGTACTAATAAAAAAAGAAAATAACAAATGTTGGAGACATTGTGGGAACACTGGAACTCTTATGCACTGCTGGTGGAAATGTAAAATGATACCACCATTATGGAAAACGATATGGTACCTTGTTAAAAAGCTAGAAATAGAAATACCATAGGATCCAGCAATCCCAGTCTTAGGAATATATCCTAGAGAAATAAAAGCTGTCACATGAATAGACATATGCATACCCATGTTTACTGCAGCATTATTCACAACACCAAAAAGATGGAAACAACCTAAGTGTCTATCAACAGAAGAATGGATAGACAAATAATGGTACATATACACAATGGAAAAAAAAAATTTTTTTTTTTTTTTATACACAATGGAGGAAACCCTGGTGGCATAGTGGTTAAGTGCTACAGCTGCTAACCTAAAGGTCGGCAGTTCAAATCCACCAGGAGCTCCTTGGAAACTCTATGGGGCAGTTCTACTCTGTCCTATAGGGTTGCTATGAGTCAGAATCGACTCGATGGCAACGGGTTTTCTTCTTTTTTATACACAGTGGAATACTACACAACAACAAAGAACAATGATGAATCCAGGAGACATCTAATAACATGGATGAGTTTGGAGGGCATTATGCGGAGTGAAACAAGCAAATCACAAAAGGACAAATATTGTATGAGACCACTATTATAAAAACTCAAGACAAGTTTTACATACAGAGAAAAACAATCTTATTCTTATGAGGGAAGGGAGGGCTGAGAAGGGGCAATCGTTAACTACATAGTAGCCAAATGTTAACTCTGATGAAGAGAAAGACAGCACACAATACAGGGGAAGTTAGCACAATGTGACCAAGGCAAAGTCATAGAAGCTTCCTAGACACATCCAAACACCTTGAGGGACAGAGTTATTAGCGCTGAGGGCTGGGGACCAGGGTCTTGGGGACATCTAGGTCAACTGGCATAACGTAGTTCATAAAGAATATGTTCTACATCCTACTTTGGTGAGTAGCATTTGGGATCTTAAAAGCTTGTGTGCAGCCATTCAAGATACATCTATCGGTCCCATCTCTTCTGGAGCAAAAGAGACTGAAGAAAACCAAAGACACAAAGAAAATGTTAGTCCATAGGACTAATGGGCCACATGAACTACAGCCTCCACCAGCCTGAGCCCAGAAGACTTAGATGGTGCCTGGCTACCACCACAGACCACTCTGATTGGGATCACAATAGGGGTCTCTGAAAAAGCAGGAGAAAAATGTAGAACAAAATTCAAATTCATAAAAAAAGACCAGACTTACTTGTCTGACAGAGACGGGAGGAACCCCTGAGATTATGGCCCCCGGATACCCTGCTAACTCAGAACTGAAGCCACTTCTGAAGTCCACCTTGAAGCCGAAGATTAGACAGGCCTACAAAACAAACAATAACAAACGTGAGGAATGTGCTTCTTAGTTCAATCAAGTATAGAAGGCCAAATGGGCAACACCTGCCCCAAAACAAAGATAAGAAGGCAGGAAGGGATAGGAAACTGGATGAATAGACATGGGGAACCCAGGGTGGAAAGGGGAGAGTGCTGACACATTGAGGGGATTGCAACCTATATCACAAAATGATTTGTGTATAATTTTTTAAATGAGAAACTAACACTGTAAACTTTCACCTAAAGCACATAAATAATATAGGCAAATATTATGATAAAAAAAAGAACCATGAGCAATAAACATTTATTGCAATATGCCACTGAGGTTTTGTGGTTCATTGTTGGGCAGCATTATCATGCATTGCTATGCAGCATTATTGTGGCAGTAGATAACAGATACAGCACCATGCTGAGATGCTTGAAAATGAAAAGTTTTAACTAGATGGTCCCTAAAGTTCCATACAGCTTCAGCCTTCTGCAACTGGACCAGCACATGGTCAAAATCTTTTCTCTATCACCTTGGACATATCTGTCACAAATTACACTGCCAAGCACTACCACCAATCTGGCCTCCTGTTAAGCCTGATTATGTAAGTTCTACAGTATAGGGTCTCTATGAATCAGAATCAACTCAATAGCAATGGGTTTGGTTTCTGATTTACTGCTAGACAAGGAACCCTGGTAGCACAATTAGTTAAGTGCTCGGCTGCTACCTGAAAAGTTGACAGTTTGAATCTGCCAGCAGGTCTGTGGAAGAAAAGACCTAAATATCTGCTCCATAAAGATTACAGCCTAGGAAACCGTACAGGGCAGTTCTACTCTGCTTTATAGGGTTTTTTTTTTTTTTTTTTGGTTTATGAGTCAAAATCAACTCGACGGCACACAACATTGCTATACCATGGGGGCAGAGGTGGTTTGGTGGTAGAATACTCATCTTCCATGCGAGAGACACAGGTTCGATTCCCAGCTATCGCATTTCATCCCTGACCATCCGTCAGTGAAGCCTTGCAGGTTGCTATGATGCTAATAAACTAGTTTCAGCAAAGCTTCCAGACTAAATTAGGAAGAAAGGCCTGGAGATCTACTTCTGTAAACGAGCCCATGAAAATCCTATGGATCACAATAATCTGACTGGCAACCGATCATGGAAATGGAACAGTAGCAAGCAGCATTTTGTTCTTCTGTGCATGGAGTTGCTATGGCTAACTTGAGAGCAGCTAACAACAACTGCTAGACAATTATTTGTTTACAAGTTTTGCATACTGTACCTTTTAAATTGTCTGCAAAATTGAAGGACAGGAGTGGCAAATTTACGGCTCTATGAGGCCCCATGAGACTCCAGATTTGCTGACAGAAAATAAAGAAGGAAGTAAGAAAGGAAGGAAGAAAAGAAGGGTGGGAGGGAGGAAGGAAGGAATGAAAGGAAATAATGACAAGACAGAGACTCTTAAAGAATTGTCCACACTCCTTTACATCACCCTTGAACCCACTGCTCTTTCTCTCACCCCAGCCAACCTCACTCAGTAACATTCCCCTTCAGGTCCCTAAGGGAATTTTGAGTATTTTTCTAGCAACGGTTTGGTGTTTTTCAGTTTATCATGGTTAGCAATAAGAGCTTTGGATTAAGAGCCTGGAAGGATGAGTTCTGACCCACACTGTTGATTAAGAATGATAGGCCTGTGGGCAAGTCACTTAACCTCTCTTAGCCTCAATTTTCTCATCTATAAATTGACGATTCATATGTTCCCTGACTACTTCAGAGGGTTATCCCAAGGAGAAAATGTGGTAACATCTATAAAATTGCTTTTAAAAACCCTAAGGAAATTTACAAAATGTCAGGCTCTATCACGAGGACAGTTGCTAAGGACAAAGGTCCTTTTTAAGGGAGTGATAGGGCCAGCAGAGAAGAAATCCTGCCTCTTTCCTTTTCTGAAACCAATACAGGCAGTTCCTGGGTTACGAATGAGATCAGTTCCTACGTGTGTCGTTAAGTTGAATTCGTAGGTAAGCTGGAAGAGGTGCAGATGGTTCTTATTTAGCCTTACATTAGTGCAAGGAAAGTCTCCAAGCTTTGTCAATGATTTAAAAGCTGCACGTGCAGGAAGTGAAGACGGTGGTGATCAGTGGCATCACTAGTGGGGTGCAGCAGAAGGTGGGGGGGATGAGGTGGGGAGGTGGGGGACAGTGTTGGACTGCACCAGGTGACACTGTCAGAGGGGGTGACACCTAAATGATTGTTATAAAATTTTTGTGCAGTGTTTCAGCACAAACCTATTTTTTATAAAAATATTCCTGTAGTTGTAACAACAAAAACGTTTTTCATAAGCCCAGTTACAAATATCAATATACCTAACAAGGCTAAAACTCCATGTGAATTTACATTTTGAATCTTCTAATGCACTCTTGGGAACCCTGATGGCGTACTGGTTAAGAGCTACGGCTGCTAACCAAAAGGTCGGCAGTTCGAAACCACCAGGCGCTCCTTGGAAACCGTATGGGGCAGTTCTACTCTGTCCTATAGGATCGCTATGAGTCGGAATCGACTTGACGGCAACGGGTAACGCACTCTTGTCGGAGCTGTCATTATTACCCAATTACAATGACACTTCGAATAAAGTGGTTTCATTGGCACGCTACAAGCACGTGTTGTTGCTTTCGTTGCTGCCAGTGTTTTTACAGTCACTGAGTTTGTTGAATTTTCTGGTGTTGTAGCTACAATATTGTGGTAATTAGCATGGGGGGGTGACACCATGAGTTACAGCCACTGATTGTGATGAAGAATTTGTTTTGAGTAGAGGTTGGCTCAATTGTTTCAAAGTGAGGGCATATTTACATAACATTAAAGGGCAAGTATGAGTTGTCTGTAAGTCGGACATTTGTAACCTGTAACCAGTTGTCTATAAGTCAGACTTGCTGTACTTTGAAAAATGTCAGGTCAACATTAGAAATAGCTCCTCAGGGATCCTGCCCTTTTGTCCTTACTTTAAATCCCACCTGGAAAAGAATAAAGAGAGACATAAAGGGAGTTTGGAGGCCAGCAGTGGTCCTAAGATGAGCAGGTCTTCTTAAGACACAGAGCAAGAAGAGTGAAATAAAGCAATGTGTTATCTAACCCTCACTAGCCCTAGGGCATTCAGATGTCACACAGAGTTGACCTTCTTAGAAAAGATTCTAAAAGGAATGTCTGTCCCACACACCTACATGTTACTGGGAATCTGTTCACAGCAAGGAAACCAAAAGACAGATGGCATTTTCAATATCAGGTGCCAAGTATGCAGCGATTCCTCCATGCAAAAGCCAAGTGAAGGAGAATCATCTTACTTTTATTACAGTGCTCATAACAGAGGTTAACAGTAAAACTAAGGCAGATCTGGCCATAAATAAAAATAGGAATCCCATTATTCTACCCATCATTCTCCCATTCGTCAGATGAAAGTAGGTTTTAATTGTGTGCAATAAAGGCATCCAAATGTCCCATAAATAAATTACACACACTGCTGATCATTCTCCGGCTGAAGTCCCTGGGGCATCTTCAGTATTAGCAAATACACCAAATTCTGTTCAAACAGCAGACATTATGCCCAGCACTCTTGCTGTGGCATAGTTCTCTTTCATTTCTACCATTTCTCTTATACCCCTTTTGTAGAAAACACACACACACACACACACACACACAGAGTCATTTTAGGACCTAAGAAAATGATTTTATTTTTTGGATTTATTTACGTATTTGGTCTTCTCTAAATGGTAAGGTTTCAAAAGTGCTATCAATATCTAGTTATAATCATAATGAACATTCTCTAAATCTGTCTAAAAACAAAATTCATGTGTAGAAGAAAGGAAATTAACAAAGGGTCTGTCACTTGCTCCCTCCCTCCTTGGGGATGTTCCAAGGAAGCACTGACCTTAACAAGACTAGGCCTCCTTGTAAACACTCTGTTGGGATTTACTAGCTGGAAGACAACACAGAAGTTCTTATCCAAGAATGGTTTTAGTAGGATCATCCTGGTCTGCCTTGATTGCTTCTTGTAATTGACCTGCAATTTATGGATTTATGGGGAGCAGATGGCTAGAGAATGGACATCAGTCAGGTTCCCTACCTGAGTGACTAATGAAGTATAGAACAGAGAAGCCCTAAGTCTAAGTGGCTTCACCTGAATTAACTTGTCTCACACTTTTAGGCAGTGCTTGTTGGTTGCTTCTAAACCAAAATGCATTCCACTGCAAAAAGACAGACTTTGGGAAGCTCCATCAGAAGGTCCCTGCAGAGACAGATGTTGGATTGCTGAGAATGGGCTTAAGTTTTGCTTGTGTCCATCACTGATTATGAGTAATGGTTGATGTTGGTTAAGACCCACGATATTTTGTGGTACAACAATAGACTAGATACAATATCTATTTTCAAAGAATAAATGACATTTGAAAAGGAAATATCTTAATTCCTTGAAGTCTACGGTAGCCTGAACCATAGTCCCACCAAAAGATACCGACTTCCTAATCCCTAAAAAAAATCCCTAGAACCTGTAAATGTTATCTTACATGACAAAGACTTTGCAGATATGATTAAATTAAGGATCTTAGGATGGGGGATCATCCTGGGTTTTCCAGATGGTCCTTGAACGCAATCACAAGTATCCTTAGAAGAGGATTGTTGTTGTTGTTGTGTGCCCAGACAGAGGAAATCACTCACAGAGAAGAAGGCAATGTAAAGATAGGAACAAGAGATATTTGAAGATGCTGGCCTTGAAGATTACAGTATGTAGCCACAAACCAAGCAATGCCAGAAGCCAACAGATGCTGCTAGAGACAAGGAAAGGATTCTCCCCCAGAGCCTCCAGAGGGAGCATGGCCCTGCCCATACCTTGATTGCAGCCCAGGTAAACTGATTTGGGGCTCCTGGACTCCAGAATTGAGAGACAGAGTTCTGTTGTTTTAAGCCACCAAGCTTGTGATAATTTGTCATGGCAGCCACAAGAAACAAAGTCAATGCCTTAAAACATTAGTTCATTGAAAAGAAACAAAGAATCCAAAAAAAAAAACAAAAACAATATGGCTTCTTCTAGAGCAAGTAACTTATGCCTAAGAGCTCACTCAGCTGGCAAAACTGGCCTGTGCTCCTAATGTAAGAGCCAGACAATGTAAACTCACTAAAAAAAAAAAAAAACCCACTGCCGTCGAGTTGATTCTGACTCATAGCGACCCTAAAGGACAGAGTAGAACTGCACCATAGAGTTTCCAAGGAGTACCTGGTGGATTCGAACTGCTGACCTCTTGGTTAGCAGCCGTAGCACTTAACCACTACACCACCAGCGTTTCCAAGCTAACTATAAGTAATGTTAATTATCTGACATTTGGGGTTATCCATTCTTTTCCTTCTTTTAATTTCAGAGATTAATTGGAAGCTGTGAGTACCAAGTTATTTCTTATTAAATTGCCATCATTTAGTCAAAGGCTTAAAATGGTCCATTTATCTTTTTATATGTCATTTTTTTGTTCTGAGTGACACTATATCAAAAGCAATTTGCAAGTTTAATGTATAAAGCACATTTCACGTATCACATACTTGTTATAAGAAGATGAACTGTGACCTTGGTGACTCAGTTTCTTTGAGAGACACCTAGTCCCAAGAGAAGAAAACCATTTTTGAAAGCTGTTAAATTTAGCAAACAATATATGACCAATTTAATATCTGTAACTCAGCTTAGCTAATAGGTTACAAAATGATCAACCTAATTTATTAGCTTAGTTATGCAGTCTTCCAGGTTCTCTTTATTCCTTTCTCCCATTAATTTTAGACTCCTCTGCCAGTGCTTCCCTAAGTGTACTACGTACATGAAACACCTGGGGATCCCGTTGAAATGCAGGTTCTGGTTCAGTAGGTCTGGTATGAGGCCTGAGAATCCGTATTTTAACAAGCTTCCTGGTTATACAAATGCTGCTGGCTCACCGACCCCATTTTGTGTAATAAGGTCTTAAGTGAATGAAGAACAGAAGAGTGAATTAACTCTGCTGAAATCCTCAAAATCAGAAAAGAAAAATGAGAAAAGAAAAAAGAAGGGGTAAATGTCAATGTTAACCAAAAATAAAAGGAAACTGTGAATCTAGTTTAATAAAATATGTTGGTTTTTCCCTAGTTGTTGCCCCAGATTTTTTTTCCCTAGAAATCGGTGATAAAGATGGGCATCGATCAGAATTAAGTTGTTAAAAATGATTCAGAGTGAGCCTAGTATTAATAAAAAGTGTTTCCAAAAATATTTTGATATCTTGTGTAGAGAACAGGGCCTTCCTTTTCTGGTAGGGGTTTTCCAAAGACTGGGAAGTCTCTTTGATTTGGTGTTTACACGAGGAACTTGTCTGGGTATGTCCCTTTTGGTTGATGGACCTAAGGTAGGCACAGCCTCTCCCTGCCCCCTCAAACACACATCTTGACCCCTGCACTTAAGGAGCCCTCTCTCCATGAAGGACACCTCTGTCATGGTAGTGCAAGTCTTGGGAATGCATCTTCTCCACATTACCTAAATCCTTACCCAGTTATGTGTTCAGAAATGGCACAGACACTTCTTGAGCTGAACCAGAGAAGAACCTTCAACAGTGCCAAATTTCTATTTTTGTTCTTTATATACTTTTCAAATTGACATAACTTACTAAGGTAAAGCGTACAAATCTTAAGCGTAGAGCTCAAAGGATATGTAGATATCTGTACACCCCGAGTGACGACAACCCAGACCAAAATCTAGCGCAGCACTCTTCAAGAGAACTTTCTGCAATGATAAAAAAGTTCCATAACAAAATAGAATATAATTACGTGCTGTCCAATATGGTAGTCCTTAGCCACATGTACTTACTGAGAACTTCAAATGTGGCTAGTGTAACTCATGGATTAAAATTTTATTTATTTTTAGTTAATTTACACTTAATTGGAAACCCTGGTGGCGTGGTTAAGTGCTATGGCTGCTAACCAAAGGGTCTGCAGTTGGAATCCGCCAGACGCTCCTTGGAAACGCTACGGGGCAGTTCTACTCTGTCCTATAGGGTCTTTATGAGTCGGAATCCACTCGACGGCACTGGGTTTGGTTTTGGTTTGGTTTACACTTAATTAGCCACAGTGGCTAGTGGATGCCATATTGGACAGTGCAGGTCTAGAGCATTCTCAGCAACTCAGAAGTTCCCTTGTGCCAATATCTTATAAGGATAACCTCTCTTGTGTCTTCCATTTTCACAGGTTAGTTTTTGGTTGCTGCTATTTTAAATTTACTGTGATCAACACTTATAACTTTTAGTTGGTGTCAAGTCAATTCTGACTCATGGTGACCCTGTGTATCTCACAGTAGAACGGCTCCACAGGGTTTTTCAAAGCTGTGACCTTTCGGAAGCAGATTCCCAGGCCTGTCTCCCGATGTGCCTCTGGATGGGTTCCAAAAGCCAACCTTTTGGCTAGTAATTGAGCTCTTAACCATTTGTACCACTCAGGGTCTCCAACATTTATAGCTTTTAGGTCTGTGCTTTATTTAGATAAATGATGAGTAAACAATTAGGAAACAATCCCTTTGTTGAGGATGAGAAAAGCTGTTTTACTTCATTTAAAAGAATCATTATGATTGTTATTATTACTATTACGATAGTAATAATAACATAATAATTATCATTATTATCTATATCTACTAATGCTCCTTAACTCTTCCTAAGACAAACGACTTTTAAAGCTCTATTGAGAGCTACCAACTCATACACACACACATAACATTGAGAAAAAAAATGAAAGCCTCCACTTATTCAATATTCATTTAAAATACTGTTGTTCTTGTTAGGTGTCGTCAAGTCAGTTCCAACCCATAGCAACCCTATGTACAACAGAACAAAAGGTTCTGTGCCATCCTCACAATTTTTGCTAAGTTTGAGCCCAATGTTGCCACCACTGTGTCAATCCATCTCGTTGAGGGTCTTCCTCTTTTTCGGTGACCCTCCACATAGATAGAATTTTCTGATGGGTTATAACTTTTATTAAAAACACCCCTCAGCATTCACCGTATCTAGTATTCGAATGTATACAATTGTTTTTATCTTTTTTTACTTACCAGGTTGAAAAATCTTGATGACTGTGATTATCTTAGATGTTTCTGTAAACCTGACAAAATCGCGACAGTGTCTTACACATTGCAACTATTCAGGGTCTGTTTATGGAAAGAAGGTGAGAATAAATGGGCATTCTACAATTAAACTAAAATGAATTTAAATGTTTGTTTTGAAATGAATGTTAATGTGAGGTCATGTTTTGCTGTTCCATAGATCAATGTGATAGCCTATTATTTCCCGCCTTTTGCAATATTAATTATCCACTAAATTACAGCTGGAGTCCCTGAGTGGTGCAAATAGTTAACATGCTCGGCTGCTAATTGAAAGGCAGGAGGTTCAGGTTCACCCAGAGGCACCTTGGAAGTAAGGCCTGGAGATCTACTTCTGAAAAGTCAACCACTGAAAACCCTATAAAGCAGTTCCACGCTGACTCATGTAGGTTCTCCATGAGTCAGAATCCAACTGGACAGCAATTGGTTGTTTTTTTTTTTTTGGTTTTTAAAATTGCTGCTATTAAAATAGCCAGCACACAAACTATCTGTTATGATCAGTGACAGGATAAGGAACCTGGAGAACCTGCACAAGAATGTAAATCAAGTCACCATTTCCTTCATTAAGAAAGTCTTATACAGGAGCAACACCAACTGGACTAAACAGTTTCTGAATGAGTTACATTCTGGCATAAGCTTCTTATCTCTTCCATTACTACACTTTTTCTTTATTTTTTTTGATAGCATGTGTTTTCAGTATTGGAATTCATGCCGTCTTAGTCATCTAGTGGTGCTTTAACAAAAATACCACAAGTGGATCGCTTTTACAAACAGAAGTTTATTCTGTTATAGTAATAGGCCAGAAGTCCAAATTCAGGGCGTCGGCTCCAGGGGAAGGCTTTCTCTGTTGGCTCTGGGGGAGGGTCCTTGCCATCAATCTTCCCCTGGACTAGGAGCTTCTCTGCATAGGAACTCCAGGTCCAAAGGACACGATCTGCTCCCGGCACTGCTTTCTTGGTGGTATGAGGTCCCCCTGATTCTCTGCTCACTTCTCTCTTTTATATCTCACAAGAGATTGATTTATGACACAACCTAATCTTGTAGATTGAGCCCTGCCTCATCAACATAACTGTAGTCTACCCCACCTAATTAACATCATAGAGGTAGGATTTACAACCCATAGGAAAATCATATCAGATGACAAAATGGTAGACAATCACACAATACTGTGAATCATGGCCTAGCCAAATTGATACACACATTTTTGGAGGACACAATTCAATCCACGACATATGCTTACTAATTGAATATGTTTAAACTTTTGGTTGGTAATATGGATTTTGAGAAATATGATCTGGTAATACTAGTCACCAATGAGGGGAGTAGCACTGTGGTACCACCTATCTGTGGTATGACAGTATACCAACGAGAGCTAGACAAGTAACTTATTGTATGTGCCTTTCCATTAGGTTACACAGGGAACTCTGGTTTTCCAAATACGACACAGAAAAACCAAAGCAAACCCATCAGGGCTCCCTAACTATCATACAGGATGCCATAATTATGCTTGCAAGCCTTATCTCACAGAAATAAAGGAAAAAGAAAAAAGGCAACGGTTTATAAAATTAACATTCAGGAATCATCACCTAATAGAATGCTCAACCCACACAATAATAAGGCTCCAACTCCAGTCTGCTGAGCTTCATGCATTTCAAAAGGGACCTAACTTGGTGATAAATGCATTAGAACCAGAATAATGCCTTACTCTCAGGTCCAACCGACCAAAACCCTTTGCCGTTGAGTCAATTCTGACTCATAGCAACCCTATAGCATGGAGTAGAACTGCCCCAGAGGGTTTCCAAGGAGCGGCTTGTGGATTCGAACTGCCAATCTTTTGGTTAGCAGCTGAGCCCTTAAGTTACTATTGGGTTAGTGGTATGCCAGCCATTTTTATGCCTCTGAGGTCCAGAGTAACCAAAGGGTTACCTCACTGCTGACCAGTACCAGTTTGCAGACAGCACAGGTCTCCAGACCACATTTGGGTATGGTACCACTACCCTAGACTCTTTGAGAGATGTATTTCATAAAGAGCAATTACCCAAGAAGCACCATTGAGCTCCGACTTCCTAGTGCTTTATAGTTCCTAGCATTTAGCAAGTACCTGACAAAATATTTTAAATAAACAAATGTTTGGTCAGCTACGAGTCACCGATCTTCAACTCTACAGCACATCAACCTTTATCAACTACTGCACAAACTTTCTACCAGAAAGGAAATTCCTCTCTTGGTGGCGGCAGCCAATGCTTGCCTCCCTTATCCTCCTAACACATACAATGAGTATGATCAGAATATCATTAAACAGACTAACTTTGTTCAATAAGACTCTGTTTTAAGAAAAAAGAAGTGACATATTTTTAAACACAAAGACTATGGCATAACATTGAACCAGGATGTTCTAGTTTTAAAATTATGGTTATGATTTTTTTTTTTTATTGATAAAAGATGAACGGGGAAATGAATGAGACAAAACTTTGAAATCCTCCCAAATAAATGTCTCAGTATTTGTGTGGCACTGAGCAACATAATAATATAAGACAGTATATATCTGATTAAATATAACTACTCATTACATGGTTAGCATTTTCTATTGGAGTGCGTTAGTCATGGTTTTTACATGTGAGGGACCAAAAGGGCCCCGCTTTAATTAAAGCTGAAGGGAATTTATTGAAAGGATAACAGTAGCTCACAGTATTTCAGGGAAGCCTGAAGATCCAGAGAGGAACGAAGGAGGCTAAGCAGTACGTGGACCATGAGTAGGATTCCCCTCCGGCACCTGCCCAGTGAGGCCCACAAGTGCTGTCGCAGACCACCCCAGCTTGCACTGCCACCACTATCAGCAATGGTCACTACAAGTTCCTACTGGCCCCATGGCCCTAAGTGCCACCACTTCTGCCAATAAAATGGATTCTCTCCCTCTCCTCTTCTTTGCATTGTAGTCTTGGGTAGTTTTATCTGATTGTAGAGGCCCATGCTACATGCCTGTGGCCTAGAAGCAAATGAAGCTGGGAAATTGAGTGTCTAGCTTTTTTGGCTTCTACAAACTCTTAAAGGAAGGTGCCTCCCAGCTAGAAAAGGGATTGTAGGTATTTTCCCCTCCCCCCTATTTACAAATGTACAGTTGGATGTGTTTTCAAACTCTTCATGCTAAAAGACTATCTGAATCATTACCAAAGTATAGATAACAAATCATTACTAATGTATTGAGGACCTCTAAGTAAACAGGTCCTCTAGCATATTCCAAACACCAGATGTCTCTTGTTCAAAATGTAGTTCTTACGGCTCATAACATTTTAGCATAAACATGTTTGGATGTTACCCTCCCAGGGAAAGGCTTTGCAATATTCAACTTCCTCCACCATTTCTCCCTCTCCCAATGTATTTCCCAAGGCCATCATCTAATTAACAATTACAAAGCTCCCTATAATACAACTGCCTATGAAACGGCTGGTTTCTTCATTAGCGAGTTTCTTTTTTTCCTCATCTCTTCAGATTAGCAGCTGATAAGAGGAAATCAAAAGCACCTGATACCCATTTTTCCATGATGGAGAGATTTCATTTCTCTCTGAAGCATGAATAAAATTCAATTTCAGAGAGCTCTCTTCTCCATTTGGAAAATGAGGCTTGAACACTGAGGCTTTTATCTGGTAAAGACCCCTTTCTGAAAATGTTTCCTTGCAGTATATTAATTAATATATTAATACATTTCTTTTGTATGTGTCATCCCCATACACACAGCATCAGATGCATGCACTTTTAATTTCTTGAACCTTCACATTTAAACGTCCATAATATAAGAACATTTGTCATGATAGTATTTCTGATGTACAACTGGGTATACTGTTATGAAAATATAGAAAGCAAAAAGATACATTGTAAAAGGAAAACTTACAAGGATTTCTGCTTTGTTATTTAGTAAAAATTTTGTGTAGGGAGTCTGCTCCGTAGGAGATCAATAAACATTTATCAAGCATCTACTGTGTGCAATGATGTGCATCATCAGATAGTACTTTCAAGTTCATGAAGCACATATTCTACTTGAAGGGATAGGCAATAAGAATGTAAATTAACGGACAAAATGAAATATACAAAGTGATATGATAGAAAGTATTGAAGGGAGTCACTTGGCATTTCAGGCAGTTAAGGGAGGACCTTTAAGGATATATGACTGTATGACAAGGAATCAATCATATGACAAGTTGGAGAAGGAACATGCCAGGGGGAGGCCAAGCAAGTACATATTCCCTGAGACAGGACGGGCTTGGTACATTCCAGGACTTCAAAGCAGGCTGGTGAGGCTGGAACTGGGCAGGAGTCAGATCACGGTGAGACCTCTTAAGCCATAGAAGGGAGTATAGATTTATTCTAAGGGTAAGAATGAGAGGCAAGAGTTGATTTATATTTTCAAAGGAGCACCAGGTCTTCTGTGTGGAGACTGGATTAGAGATGTCCAAGAGTGGAAGTAGGGAGACAAGTTAGGAAGTTATTCTGTTCACCCAGGTGAGAGAGAAAAGTAGCTTACAACAGTGGTGGTGACAGGGAAATGGCGAGAAGTAGACAAATTTCAAAATTATTTTAGAGATAGGATAGACAAGAATCACTAACTGATTCAAGATGGGGAATCAGGGTGGGACAGATTGTGTAAATGGTCATAATTCTCCCTCCCTTCCTATACTCAAACCCTTTGCAATACGACTTTGCAGCTCCTCCCATTAAGAGGAGGAATTGCTTCTCCACCCCTTGAATCTAGGCTTGGACGCACAATAGCTCTAGCCAAATGAAAGAGGTTGAAGCAAGATTGTGTCAGTTCTGAGGCTAGGTTTCAAGATGCCTGGTAGCTTCTGCTCTCTTGGAAACCTGCCACCACCATGAGAACAAACCCAGACTAGCGTACTGGAATATGAGAGGGAAACAGACCCCAATCATTCCAGCCATCCCAGCAGAGGCCGTTCTAGAGCAGCCACCCGCTAGCTGATCTGCCAGCCGACCTTAGACACATGAGCAAACCAGCTGAGAACAACCAAACCTAGCCTAGATCAGTATAACTGCCCAACCAATCTGCAGGGCAGTAAGCTAAATAAATGCTTGTTGTTTTAAGCCACTAAATTTTGGGGTAGCGTGTTACACAGCAAAAACCTACTGATACAAAGTGAAAAGGAAGAATCATGTATGATGTTTACATTAAATATTTTATAAAAGTGCCAAGACCCTACTCTAGAAAGTTTACATTTGTTTTGTTATTCTCTGGGCAGCCCTAAGGAAAGTAACATTTATTATAATTAGAGCCAGGCCATGTTATTTGAGCATGCACTCTAACGTGTCATTTGAGCCTGGATCGACATTAAGCTCTATGGCATACTTAATGATAAGTTCTTGTTCTTTAAGTTTCACATTAACTAAGAATGCCAAGTAAGAGTGCAAGAGTTTACATACTTAAAAGTTTTGCAGAGGAGTATTTTTGGTTCTAACTCTAGGTATCAATTAACATAGAGTTATCCACTTCTTATTTTACCAACTAAGGGTATTACTTTCTCTCTCTCTTTCCCATACATACATACACACACATTCATACTTACATATAAATGCCTCTACTAGTCCCATAGGTCCCTGGGTGGCACAAATGGTTTGCACTCTACTACTAACTGAAATGTTGGCAGTTCAAACCCACCCAGCTGTACTATGGAAGAAAGTCCAGGTGATCTGCTTCCATAAACATTACAATCAAGAAAACCCTGTGGACCTTGGTTCTATACTCTAACACATGGGGTAGCCATGAGTTGGAATTGACTCAACGGCAAAGGGTTTGGTTTTGGTTTACTAGACCCATCAACCCATAAAAAGTGATGCTCCATAAAGGGCACCTAAGTTAAAAACAAATGAGGAACATACTATATTTTCCATATTTTGCCAAGGCCTATTGAAAATACGGTTCCAAATAGGCGCTAATCTATAGGCTGTGGCAGAAGAAAGAGTACTGCAGAGAAGCACTTGGGCCATAGCGTGACCTTCATCAGGTCACTTCATTCTCTGTATCAGTTTACTCATCTACAAAAAGAGAATATAGAGAAAAGAACCTTTGATGAATATCCCAACTCTGACGCTGTACAAGCTACAAAGGGAGGACCCTATGTTTTTTTGGGTTCCCGTTTGGTGAGTTACACCAAGCATAATACCAGGAACATAGTTAAGCTCAAAGTCTTTTATCTTCTCCATCCATCAATAATTTATATGGGACACAACATAAAGCCACCAAGGCAGATGCCAGAGGTAAGTCTCTGTCTCAATATTCTCTCAGATTAATTCCCAATGTAGCTTCAGCTCAAATGAGGAAAAAAGGAATTAAGGAAAAGTTATACTTTTATCTACTTTCATGAAGAAAGGTAGAAAGAGTGGTTGTGATGAAAAAGAAGGAGCCATTTTTTAACCATAGGGTAGAGGGTGAGAGGGGGTACAGAGCATCAGCATCATTGCCATTGTTTTTGTTAATTGCTGTTGACTCAATCCCAGCTCATGCTGACCCCGTGTGTACAGAGTAGAACAGCTCCATAGGGTTTTCAAGGCTGTGACCTTTCAGAAGCAGATCACCAGGCCTGTCTACTGAGGTGTCTCTGAGTGGGTTCATACTGCCAACCTTTTGGCTAGTAGTCACTTAACAGTTTGCACCACCCAGGGACTCCTTGATTATCATTAGGGAGCACATATCACATCATCCTTTAAATACCTTCTCCTGTGACTCAAGCTCTCACCACAGATGTTTCAATCCAAGCTTGACAACGCCTTCTCTAATTTTTTGTTTCATTTTCATATTAGAACTCTCATATCATTAATATGCTATCTATTTTTTTTGTTTTGTTTTTAATACCACATTTGGGTATGTACTCAGGGGGAGTAACTACTGCTCTCATTCCCACCGACACACCCTGGATCACCACAGAGAAGGGAAGGGAAATTCTTCTGCAAAAAAGACAAAATCAAGAGCGAAAATCAAAGAAGAGGAGGCAGCATTTATGGAATTGGTGTTTAGGTACAAGAAAGGTTTAGATTGCTGGCGTTATTGAGTCATTTGTCATTCTGGAGTGAATCAACTAGATGCCAATGGGTTGGCTATATAAGTGAGAGTTTTCCCACCAAGTACCAGTACTTTCTCATTTTAGCCATTTCTTCATGGATTTGGACAAGTACTAAGCAGTGTAGACCTCTCCAAACTAGAACCTGAAACTCTCCTCTATCAGTTAGCCTTTCTCCTGCCTGTACCACAGCTCACCTTAGCCTGTGTTGGAAGTGGCCACTCACGCTCTTTTTTGGAGAGCTTCTGCTGGAATATGATATTCACGGGTTGTTTCTTTATTGTCAGAGATGATTTTCTTGCTAAAGAGAGGCGATCCTCAACTTCAACCTGTTCTACAAGGCTGATTTCTGAATAACTCAGGTCGTACTGTAGTAAGCAATGAGGATATCAATGGGGACAAAACAGGAAAAAGAACTGACAGAATTATGTGGGACATAGTAATTGGGAAGTGTGATTAAAACTTAAGAAAGTAACCTGGTATAGAGAAAGATCTCAGACGCAGGAGTCAGACAGACCTAAATTGGAACTTGTGTCATACCTCAGTCAAGACACTTAATGATTTTGCCTATGTGTGAAACGAAGATAAGGATATATCCCTGACAGGATATTGTAAAAATTTAATGACATAAAATAAGTATATCAAATAACTGGATTCCCATATAAAAGTGGAATAAACATTAGGAATTTTTAAGAGCTCATGTAACAGCAACACCAAAATAAATGTGGCCTCGGAGTTAGCTAATTTAATAGCACAATGTCAGAGCTACAATCAGTTTCTCTGTGATTTTCTTGGCTTTCCTCTCATTATCACAAGATGACTACCATAGCTCTAAGCATCATGTTCTGACACGACATCATTTATAGCAGAAAGAAAAGGTGTGGGAGTTTTATGCACGTCTTTCTGCTTTATAAGGGTGGTAAATATTTCCCAGAAAACTAATCTCCCAAAAGACTTCTCCTGAGGACCCATGGGTTGGATTGTGTCATATGTCCTAGCTGCAAAGGATGCTGGGAAAGTCAATATTGGGCATTTTTAGCTTCTTTAGTAGCAATGGGGTTCTGTCAGAAAGGAGGAAGACTAGTGGGAAGGCAGTTAACACTTTCTGCCACATTATACAGAGTGACTAAAAAGGTTGTTGGAAAAAAGTATTGCCATGTAAGTTAAAAGTATTCAATGTTGGTTTCGTCTGTTCCAATACTGCCAATCTCTGCCCCATATGTACAGTGAATATTTGCCATTGTTGCTATCTAGACTCCACTTCCTGTTATGAAAGTTTCCCAGTTTCCTTTTGAGGAATCAGCATTCTCCCAATTTTGCATGGCCTTATTGGGAGATAATACCTGCCTCCTACTACTGAAGCACAGTGAAGCAAATCCTTCCTCACACTTTTTGGTACAGAAGGTGGGCATGTGTCTTAGGCAAGGCCAACTTTCATGACTTTGAGTTTTGAATGAGTGAGTCAAGGGCAGTTAGTTTGGAACCACCGAGGAGGCAGCAGCAGTGGGAGCCTGCCTGCTGACCCTCCTCTTCCTGCTGTGGGATGCTCTCCATGTTCCCTGATGCCAAATCTGTTTCTAGTGAATGGTAGTGATGCCCCACCCAGGTCCTCTTGATGGGATGCACCCATATCAGGCTGCTGTGCCAGCTTCTAAAAGCTCACAGTTGTCCCTTTCTCCAAAGACACTGCTGTCAGCAGACAGGAGGCCACGTCCTCAGGAGATGCCTGGGAGCAGTGATATGCTGGATCGACATCACTGGCTGTGTCTCACAAGAGCTCATTATCTATGTCTCTTCTCAACTCTGCATACAGTAGCTCTGTGTCAGTAGCTTGACATAGGCTATGGTGGGAGTATTTACACAGTGGGAATTGGCAAATGCTACAAATCAGGATATTCCCCCACATACACACAAGGGAGCCACTTTACCAGTACACCAGTGCCTAGGAGGTTATGCTTTACCCAGGGGCAGCCCACAGCCAATGAATGACTGACATAGGGGCACAAAAGGCTGACCTGTGTGCCTCAAAGTGGGAGAATTCTCTGATGTTATGCAACCTCCAGAGCTCCCTACAGGATCAGGCTGAGGCTAGACTTCATCTGAAACCTTATTTTTTATTTTGCTCAATCCCTTCCTTTGCCTTTTCCTGTTTCCCTCATTCCCTTACAACTTTCTCCAGAGACCATTTCCTTAACAAATCACTTGTACAAGGATCCCCACTCAAGAACCCCAACTTAAGATACTCCTAGAGCACCCTTGGCAGCTGCTGTTTGCAAAGCCTGATGCCCAAGACTCATATCAATTCTTAGTCCTACTATTGTTCCAGTTTCTTTTTGCTTCAGGTAGCTTAAGACAGGTTCTATTTTGCTCACAACCACTGAAATAGTAGGAAATTAAGAAGCGTAGAAAGGAATTCAGTAACCCCCTTTATCTGTGGAGAAATGGCAAAAAAAAAGTTTCAGAAAGCAATATATTCCAGAAAATCAAATTTGTGAAAACAAAACATATGATCTTAAATACTGCATTAACTGACCCAATGTGATGTATTAACAAAGATATTTAAAAAGAAAATGTAATCTTTTCAATTACAGTTACATTAGTACGATCCCAATAACTAAATGAAATACCCACACCCATTAAAGGCAATTATTATGTAATAAAACACTCTATTATACTCAGCCAGCTAAATCCTATGGAAAGAATCTCCCCAGCATAAGATATTATCACTCCAGAAATACCCTGCATGCGCGATCGGCTGCAGCAAAACCATCGCAAGTACTGTGGCTTCGAATTAACATTTTTTCTTTAGTGTCTCAAGCCTCAAAAGTCAATTATGCTTTGAAAACATCAAGTCTTTCAATAATTAAACACTTTCACATTTCACCCAATGAATATAACAACCTTAATTAATAGAGAGATCACAGCCTTTTTCACGTTAGCAACACAAATAAACACCTCAAAGGGTTCAACTGGAGGCAAGGAAGTGTAGTCTTTGACCTGTCCTGCGGGTAGCAACTTTTCAAAGGTTTATAAAGTCATGGCAAAAAGATGGCACCAGCAGTGATTCAGCCATTCAGCTGACAGCCCAAGGGGGAAGCGTGATGCTTAAATTGCCCATAAATGAGGTGCCCTGGCAGGCAAGATACAGCAGTGTAAACACTCTCCTGGCCAGACTCTGTGCAGCTCCTTTCACAATATACGTGAGTTCCTGAAAATTTCCTTGTAAATTAATTCAATGAATGACTCTAAATCAAGGTTCCCTAATTAAAGGAACCCTGAGGTAAAAAGTTCTGAAAAGTGAAAAATCCTCTTTTAAAGCAAATAACCACTATCTAATTTTTTATTTATTTTTTTTTAACTTATTTTTACATATGGCCTTTGATTAAGCCTACTAACCCACTGTAAAAACCATTTGCTAAGGACCTTTTCCTCATGGTACTTCTTATTATATTACGTATTTGTATTGTATGGTGGTCTGATTACCTAAATGCAAACTTCATGAAGACAGCCCTTTGTCTTGTTAATTGAGGGGCCACAGGGTATATAAATATGCTTGGCTAACAGAAGATGTCCATTCAATATTTGGTGGGAAGAGGGAGAAAGGAAAATAGGAAAAATGAAACCTAATTTTTGCTGTCCACCATAGGTGACCCTACTGGCATTTAAATTACAGGTAGCATAGCTTCCAGCATAATATCAATACAGAAGCCACCATATGAAAAACTGACAGATGGGTGATGGACAGGTTTCAGTAGAGCTTCCAGACTAAGACAGGCTAGGAAGAAAGGCCTGTGGATCACAACAGAATATTGTCTGGTATGGTGCTTGAAGATGAGCCCCCTAGGTTGGAAGCCATTCAGAATACACAGTGGCCACAACAACGGGCTCAAACATAGCAATCATCACGAAGATGGCGCAGGACTGGGCAACATTTTGCTCTGTTGTACATGGGGTTGCCATGAGTCAGAGCTGACTCACTCGATGGCAACTAACAACAACAATAAAAACATATTTTTACTAGTAGAACCCACAATTGGTATACTAACAAAAATAACAGCAATGCATTTGAAGAGACATTCATAGTATCAAGGCTTTCAAAATATTGATAATCAAAATAATTCTGTCGATTAAGCAGAAGATAACATTTCTCTGATCTTGTATCTTAAAAAAATCAGAGGGACCTCATCTAGCAGAGAAAATAGGAGATCAGCTGGACCAGAAATTGAATCTATGTTCTCGATTTTCTGGTATACTGGTGGAACTGGCTTTCAGGGTTACTCAGAGAGAAACTATGACCCATGCCCCACATCCTTTAACTAGTGAGTCAACACAAGTATATTCTCCTAGACCTATGCTGTCTAATACAGAAGCCACTAGCCCCACATGGTTATTCAGCACTTGAAAGGTGGCTAGTTTGAACTGAGATATGCTGTAAATGTAAAATGCATACCAAATTTCAAAGATACAGTATAAAAAAAAATCTGAAATGTCTCCTTAATAATTTTATATTGTGTTATAGATCAAATTGTATTCTCCAAAAGTGTGTCTCAACTTAGCTAGGCTATGGTTCCCAGTATTGTGTGGTTGTCCACCATCTTGTGAGCCGATACTATTTTCTCATGTGTTGTAAATCCTACCTCTATGGTGTTAATGAGGCAGAATTAGAGGCAGTTATGTTAATGAGGCAGGACTCAATTTACAGGATTAGGCTGTATGTTGAGTCAATCTCTTCTGAGATATAAAAGAGAATCTAGCAGAGAGGAAAGTGACCTCAAACCACCAAGAAAGAAGCACTGGGAGCAAAGCACATCTTTTGGACTCAGGGTCCCTGCACTGAGAAGCTCCTAGACTAAGGGAAGATTGATGACAAGGACCTTCCCCCAGAGCCAAGGGAGAGAAGCCTTCACCTGGAGCTGGCATCCTCAATTTGGACTTCTAGCCTCCCAAACTGTGATAGAATAAATTTCTATTTGTTAAATCCATCCACTTGTGGCATTTCTGTTGTAGCAGCACTAGATAATGAAGATACATTGTTTACATGTTGAAATTATAATATTTTAGACGTATTGGGTTAAGTAAATATATTATTAAAATTAATTTCACCAGTGTCTTTTTACTTTTTAACATGTCTGCTAGAAAATTTAAAATTACTTGTGTGGTTCATATTAATGGCTCTCATCAAGTTTTTTTTGAACAGCTCCACACTAAGGAATACACTACCTGTACATAGTGAAGGCTCCATGCTGTCAACACCTGTAACTTCCCGCAAAAAGAGTTTTCATCAGGCTATCAGAACACCCTTAGCCCACGTTCGAGGCAAGTCAATAATGTCAAATAGCGAATGGCTCTAGAAGTATCCTTTGACCAATGGCAGGAAGTGAGTTGGTAGATAAATACACCAGTTTTTTTGCCTTTCAGTTGGGATGATTCAGACATGTTCTACAATATAAATAGCTCCTTGAGTTCCCCAGCAGGATTGTGCTTCAGTTGCCCATAATGAAACTTGAAAACCTGTTCTTCACTGAATTATTTCCCTTTCCTGTCTTACTTCCCCTCTCCCAACCATTTCTTGGAATCACTTCCGCCAAGAAACTGTTATACTTGCATTAGTACCTCACTAAGGGTCTGCTTCTGGGAGGACACATACCAAGACAATATGAAAAACAACAATAACAAAAACCCAAACCACCTGCTAGACACACTCCATAGCTTTTAATCTGCTAAGGTGTAGTGATATCCTTCATGACTTTCAGACCTATTGTCCAGCGTTATCCAGATAGATTAAAATAAAATTCAATTTTGGGGCTCTATCACATGAATATAAAAAGAAAATAGAAAAGTTAAATGTTATGAAATATAACACAGTTTTTTCCTCCCTACATATATGATTGGAAGCTACCACACCCAGTCTTTAAGAAGAGCTTGTAGTTCTGCTATCTTCTTTGACTCTGGGAATCTCTGACTTTTTAAAAGGAGACATTAGAATTCAGAGATTCTGTGATTCCATGGAAGATTCTGTCAAACCTCAACACAGATTTAATCCTTAAACTGGATGTTTCATCATTTTCCCTTTATAAAATGGCCTGATTTAAAGATCGATGTAAATTAATGAATACACTGTAAAAACAGGCTTTTCACATGCCAGGTCTTCCAAGAGCATTCTTATCCCCGGTCCTACTGATCTCTGTCATGCTGGTCTATTTTTAAACTTTAACTTAAATTCCTTTCAACTTCTCTGCGAGTGTGTTGGCAGTAATAATAAAATCAGCTCCCTGGATAAAATGCGCCCACTCTTTATTATTTCATAGGGTGTAACCCATCATCAAGTGTTTTCAGCTCTAGGCTGAAGGTGACAAGAAGGATCAAACATTGAGTTTAGGTACAGACAGAAGTGAATGTGGATGCTTGCTGCTCTTGGTATAGAAACAACAGAATTCTTTGAGCAGAAGGAGTTCACTTCACAAGTTATGCGACTTTATAGCCTTATTTGGATTGCAGGCTCTTTTATATGCTTCAAAAAGAGCAAATGTATGCAACAGCTTTATAGGGCAACCAAGAAATACGTGCACGTCTGTTGTTCTTGGGGCAGCCTTAGCTGGAAGTAAGAGTGGTGCTAAATCATTTATCAGAAAATCCCAGGTGTGGATATCCTTCTCAGCCTGTGCATGTGGTCAACTTGTCATGCTACTAATGACAACAGAGACTCCAGCATTTCATAGTTTCTCAGCACAGGGGGCCAGAACATTAGCAGGGCAGGGAGGAGGTCAAACACATGAATATCTTCTCATCAACAAAAGACCAATAGATCTGTCTCTCTCCCCCAGTGCTAACCTGTACATAAACAGTGATTCCTCCTTCCCATCCAGGTCAACCATGGGCTGACTCAATTCCTATCTTGTTTAACCTCACAAGACTGCTGAGAATGAAGTACTAAAGGCAGTGGTATGCTGAAGCCAGCTGGCACAGGATAGTTAGTGACAATAGATTATGTGCTCTTTCTCCAGCTCTACTACAATGACATCAAGTTAGTAGCTTGAAATTGGTCATGGTGGGGGTACTTGCATCATGGAAATCAGCCAATGCTACAGTACAGGGCTTTTCATCTTTGGAGAGGAGGCTGTTAAACATTTACCAGTATACCACTGAACTGGTGGTACAAGCGGTCAAGCACTCTGCTACTAACTGAAGGGCTGGCAGTTCGAATCCACCCAGAGGTGTGTGGGAAGAAAAGCGTGGTGATCTACTTCTGAAAGATTACAACTGTTGAAAACCCTATGGAGCACAGTCCTACACTGAGAACATAGGGCGGTACCATGAGTCAGAACTGACTTGATGTCAACTGGTTAATATGATCTGGAGTCGTGGTGCAAATGGTTAAAACGCTCAGCTGCTAACTGAAAGGTTGAAGACCGAAGCCTACCCAGAGATGCCTTGGCAAAAGGGCCTGATGATTTACACCCGAAAAATCAGCCACTGAAAATCCCGTGGAGCGTGGTTCTATTCTGACGCTCATGGGGTCCCCGTGAGCCTCAACTGACTCAACAGCAACTGGTTTTTGCTTTAATACGAACACAGCGGCTTACTGAAATCAAAACTCTTCTACCAATTCAGCAGAAACCCCTGCCTCCATCAAGGTCAAAAAATGCCCCAGTCCACAGGCTCTTCTGGCCATGAACTGATGAACTGTCCACTTCATCTTTTGCCTGGAAGCCTCCTCTAATGAAAAAAAAAAAAAAAAAGGTCAGCAAAGCATTTATCAACACAAAAACAAGTTCTGGGGTTCAGGGTCCAGAACTCACTGAGTTTAGTTCTAGGCCTCCCTTCCCAAAGAGGCCGCGCCCCTGGTAACGCTAACCACAACACAGCCCTTGAGGACTTACTAGTGTAATCTTCGCTTAGCTCCTAAGAACTCCTAGTGAGAACCCAAGCAAGCATCCTTTACAGGAAAAAAAAATTCAAATGAGCAAGATTTCACTTAACACTCTGTCCTGAAGGTAATGCAGAAAAGTCACAAAAAATAAAAAATAAAAATAATCTAAAGGATATGGGAGTTGTACAAAATGCTGCAAAATCCAGCTTTGCCTCTTTACAGGCAGCCCCTGCAACAGGAATGAGTTCCGTTCCTAAGTCTGTCTTTAGGTCTTTAATTTGTACACAAGTCAGGACAGTTTGGTACCTTTTGTATCTACATCAGTTAGTCAAACGTTTATCTGAGTATATAGTGTACATTTCTATGCATAAAAACATTAAAGAAACACTTCTAGATACACTAAAGCATCTTTAACATAGTAATACAGTAATAATAACAATGTTTTGATGTGTGTGGCCAAGGAGCACCCATTTGTTATCACGAACTATTGCATGTACCTTCTCCACAGATGAAGAGATACCTATAGGGTGAAGGTTACCTAAGATACTCAGAGGATTCTGTCCTGTAAAATCTTTGAGACCAATTAGATACTTTATTGTAAATTCTGAACTAAAAAATCACCTGAGGCAGGGAGGGCTGAGGGGTGGGTAGGATGGTGCTGGGGCCAGACGGATCATTTCCCCATCACCTCCTGACCAGACCTGTCAACCCCACACATCAGCTGTGAGGTCCCTGCCTTGGGGTGCAAGAGAGAAAGTGCTGCTCAAGATGTGCTAAGAGGGAGCCCCTGGAAACCATATGGACATACAGAGGTCAGGAATCTAAGACTGCCCCTCTCCTCCCTGCCACCAGAAGGCTGAGAACTGCTGCAATAGTGAAATCTCACAGGGGTAAGGTAGGGGAAAGAGAAGCCCAGAGAGGTGCCGTGATGGTCCCTGGCTGCACAGTACGGACAGCATGGCAGGATGGAGTGGGCAGGGCTGGGTAAGGGAGTGCCTCAGAGTCCAAGCCTTGTGCCCTGCATGGCACACTGACCGGTTGGTTGTACTTGGAGAACATGCAGAGCGCGGCACCCATGTCCTGGCCACCTGCTGCTACCACCTACAGGCCCACCATGCAGAGCAGTGAGGGGGTGCTTGGGGTACAGAAAAAGTGGGGCTAGCCCTTTCCGAGCTCTGAGGGAGGTGGGTACATGTGGGCTCTCTGCTCGCTGCTGCAGGCTGAGTCTGGGTTCACTATGTCACAGAGGCCCACCCTCCGCCAGCAGCCGCCCAAGAACTGGCTGAGGCACCTGTGCAGGGGAGAATCGCAGCCTGTCCTGAGATCCTGGGGGCCAAACACTGAATCTGTTTTTTTCCTGATAGGCTTTAAGGGTGTTCAGGTTGTACGAAAGTCGGAAGTTGACTACCAGTATTTTACTACCTCTTTTTACTGCTAAACATCTGATAATAGCACCAAGTTTTAAGGAAATTACTTTGTAGCACATTTATGTTTGTAAGAGCCTATTATCACATCTTAGAGATAAGAATTCATCCATTTGCATTTTGGGAAGCGACTTTCATTTGGCAGAGCAAACAGATTACCATGATTATCTTCTGAGAAATGCTCAGCTCTCTTAGTGATTGTGCCTCACACCTTCTGGAAATCTAAGGTTCTTAGACTGCACACTTTCCTGTCTTAAAACACAGATTCCTGGGTCCCACCGCCACCGATTCTGATGTAGTATGTGGGTCCAGTGAATTAGCATTTCTAACAAGCTCCCAGGTATTGGGGATGCTGCTGGAAGGCAGACCACACTTTGAGTTGCCTTGTTGTGCACAATGCAATTGTTAGTTGCTGTCAAGTTGGCTCTGATTCATGGCAACTTTATGTCTAACAGAATGAAACATTGCCTGGTTCTGCCCCATCTTTATCATCATTGGTATGTTTGAGTTCATTGTTGAGGGTATTGTGTCAATCTATCTCATTGAGGGGTTTCTTCAGTTTCACTGGTCCTCTACCCAGCATGATATCCTTTTCTAGAGACTGGTCTTTCTTGATGACATGTCCAAAGTAAGCAAGGCTACACCTTGTGTAATTATAACATGATTTCATACAGAAAAAGGAACAGAAAGGAGGCAACCCTGGCTCTACACGAAGGTCTTTTGTTAAGCCCACAAGCAGTGTGGTTACAATATTTGTTCAAACGCAGCTGGGGAATGACACCCTGGAGATGGGGGAGAATGTTGCCTGGTGATGGGGAACACTGAACGGTTGAGAAGAGGCTCATATAAGATCCCAGGAGACTTTCTCAGATTCTATGGCTAAAGTTATGTACAACCACTTGATTCTCTATTCAATGTCTGATTTTGAGACATTCGGTCAAATAAAAACTTTTAGGTAGTGTTGTAGTGGAAAAACCACAAGTCTGTTTAAAAATAGAGAGTTTTATTATGGTGAAAAAGTGTTTTGCGAAATGGAAAACACAGCACCATAGTAATATGAACAGTGTTTCAGGGGGCTGTAGTGATACGAAGCTTATGAAGGAAAAAAACGTAAACAAAAGGATACAACTAAAACATTTTTTTTTTGGTTAACGTTTACAAAGTTACAGGTACAGGATTTAGCTGATGACTAAAATCACATGTTTCCTGGCTTCTAGAAATCTACAGTTTGTGTTAAATTGAGTTACTTTAGCGTAATGGTGGTGAGTTCTGCTGAAATCCAAAAGCGAAGAGCTTGTTGAAGGAATAGGATGATTATAAGAGAAAATGCTAAGTATTATTCTAATGTTTAAGGGAAAGGAAAAGGGCTTTGATACAGAAAACTATGTTAGTTAGAACAAAGGCTTGGAAAATTACAAGCGTGGTTGAAGGGGCTTAAGGGTGGTGTCTTCTTAGAATTGGTTTAGTTGGTTAAAGTCACGTGTTTAACACCTGTACAAACTGAAGCTTATCTCCCTTTAGCATAGGCTAGTTTTAACCCCATTTTCCTGGAGAACTGCTTATTTTCTAAGTTAAAGTGTATAGTGGGAAATTTTGCAGAAGTGACAAGCTGTATTATGTGATAGAAGCTGCATTTAGAAATCTGAGATGGAGTCACTTAAGACAATGAGAGATTTGATCTAGACCTTAGCTAGAAATTCCATCATGTCAAGAAGCCTCAGGCTCTTTCTCAATAACTACACAGCTTCACACTGTGATAAGATGCTCTCCTCCTGGGAGGTGTCCCCCTGCCCTCATTTTTCCCATGGTTTGTACTGAAAGGTGTTTAAATATTTGGAATTAAATTGAACAGTCTGGATGCCCTTTCTGTGTGGCTTTACTGAGTAGCTGCAGCAGCTGGAGTGTTACAGCCATGTGAGGCTCATTTACTGCAAAAATGATGGCTTTCAATAAATCCAGTGCCACATTTTTTTTTTTTTTTCTTCAAAAAGCAGAACCAAAGAAGAAAAGGAGAAGCTCAAAAAGCTGATTCCAGACTTGGGCAATGAGAGAACAATGAAAACATTTAAAAACGACGTTATCATTTCTTTCTCCATACTACTCATCGAGAGTTCCAGTGCTGAGGGCGGAATGGTTAGTTTGATCAACAATCGATTCTGGTAACAACCAAAAAAAAAAAAAAAAGTTCTTGTTTTCAATTCTGAGCAAAATCATCCCACTCAGGTCTTCTGTTCTCCCATCCGGATACAGACTCTGAAAAGGCATGCAGGGTGTCAATATTGCTTATGAAAATCCATCACCCTGCTTCCGGCAGGATGGCCAGGATGCATCCCAGAAGTTCCTAACATGGAATCCCAAGTTTTTGATGGTTTAGAGAAAACGTATATTTATCTGAGTCTAAGCTTCCTTTTCATTATCTGTACCACCTGTATCAATTCATCCGACACTGACATTCTTCCCATGAAATTACAGGGCCTGTTCTAAAAAGATAGCTCATTCATTTAGCACTACAGGTATGCAGAGTAGTTTTCCTTACAGCATAACCATATAAACTATCACTACTGTCATTCAAAGGTGCTATATAGTGGTGCGGTGGTTAACACACTCGGCTGCTAACCTAAAGGTCGGAGGTTCGAACCCACCAGCTGCACTGGGGGAGAAAGATGTGGCAATCTACTTCTCTAAAGATTGCTGTTAGTGCCCTCAAGTCAGTTCTGACTCATAGGGACCCTGTGCACAACAGAATGAAACACTGCCTGGTCCTGCGCCATCCTTACAATCCTTGTTATGCTTGAGCTCATTGTTGCAGCCACTGTGTCAATCCACCTCATTGAGGGTCTTCCTCTTTTCCACTGACCCTGTACTTTGCCAAGCATGATGTCCTTCTCCAGGGACTGATTCCTCCTGACAACATGTCCAAAGTATGTAAGACACAGTCTCACCATCCTTGCTTCTAAGGAGCATTCTGGTTGTATTTCCTCCAAGACAGATTTGTTTGTTCTTTTGGCAGTCCATGGTATATTCAATATTCTTCGCCAACACCACAATTCAAAGGCATCAACTCTTCTTTGGTCTTCCTTATTCATTGTCCAGCTTTCACATGCCTATGATGTGATTTAAAATACCATGGCTTGGGTCAGGCTCACCTTAGTCTTCAAGGTGACTTCTTTGCTCTTCAACACTTTAAAGAAGTCCTTTGCAGCAGATTCACCCAGTGCAATGCGTTGTTTGATTTCTTGGCTGCTGCTTCCATGGCTGTTGATTGTGGATCCAAGTAAAATGAAATCCTCGACAACTTCAATCTTATCTCCATTTATCATGATTTTGCTTACTGGTCCAGTTGTGAGGATTTTTGTTTTCCTTATGTTGAGGTGTAATCCATACTGAAGGCTGTGGTCTTTGATCTTCATAAGTAAGTGCTTAAAGTCCTTTTCACTTCCAGCAAGTAGGGTTGTGTCATCTGCATAACACAGGTTGTTAATAAGTCTTCCTCCAATCCTGATGCCCCATTCTTCTTCATATAGTCCAGGTTCTCAGATTATTTGATTGGAATACAGATTGAACAGGTATGGTGAAAGGATACAAACCTGGCGCACACCTTTCCTGACTTTAAACCATTCATCATCCCCTTTTTTTTGTCCAAACAACTGCCTCTTGATCTATGTAAAGGTTCCTCATGAGCACAATTAAGTGTTCTGGAATTCCCATTCTTTGCAATGTTATCCATAATTTGTTATGATCCACACAGTCGAATGCCTTTGCATAGTCAATAAAACTCAGGTAAACATCTTCTGGTATTCTCTGCTTTCAGCCAGGATCCATCTGGCATCAGCAATGATATCCCTGGTTCCACATCCTCTTCTGAAACCGGCCTGAATTTCTGGCAGTTCCCTATCAATATACTGCTGCAGCCGTTTTTGAATGATCTTCCACAAAATTTTGCATGTGTGTGATATTAATGATATTGTTCTATAATTTCCACATTCAGTTGGATCACCTTTCTTGGGAATAGGTATAAATATGGATCTGTTTCAGTCAGCTGGCCAGGAAGCTGTCTTCCATATTTCTTGGCATAGATGAGTGAGTACCTTCAGCGCTGCATCCATTTGTTGAAACATCTCAATTGATATTCTGTCAATTCCTGGAGCCTTATTTTTTTTACCAATGCCTTCAGAGCAGCTTGGACTTCTTCCTTCACTACCATTGGTTCCTGATCATATGCTACCTCTTGACATGGTTGACTTCGACTAATTCTTTTTGGTATAATGACTCCGTGTATTCCTTCCATCTTCTTTTGATGCTTCCTGTGTCGTTTAATATTTTCCCCATAGAATCCTTCACTATTGCAACTGGAGGCTTGAATTTTTTCTTCAGTTCTTTCAGCTTGAGAAGTCCCAATCCTGCTCTTCCCTTTTGGTTTTCTATCCCCAGCCCTTTGCATGTGTCATTATAATACTTTACTTTGTCTTCTCAAGCTGCCCTTTGAAATCTTCTGTTCAGTTCCTTTACTTCATCAATTCTTCCTTTTGCTTTAGCTGCTCAACGTTCAAGAGCAAGTTTCAGAGTCTCCTCTGACATCCATCTTCGTCTTTTCTTTCTTTCCTGTCTTTTCCATGACCTCTTGCTTTCTTCATGTATGATGTCCTTGATGTCATTCTACAACTCGCCTGGTCTTCAGTCACTAGCGTTTAATGCATCAAGTCTATTCTTGAGATGGTCTCTAAATTCAGATGTTCTCTAAATTTTCTAAAGATTACAGCCTTGGAAACCCTGTGGGGTAGCTCTGCTCTGTCCTGTAGGATCACTCTGAATTGGAATCAAGTCAACAGCAACAGCTTTTTAGTGTAATTTAAGAGTCAGACAAAGTTTTTTTTTTCCAACTTTGGCTAATAGTACAAGATAATCTACACTGATGGAAGTTATAAAGGAGAAAGTTATCTTTAGGTTCTCTCCTTCCTGATGTCATGGCTTGTCATGGAAAACTAATCATCATCTTCTGGCGTGATGCTTAGAGTATTACATACACTGGATATAGAACCAGTACAAAAGCATGTTAACTCATAGATAGAAAATATTCTTCATAAGCATTGAACCTGTTATTGCTTACTAGAGAGTTTCTTCTCACTAATTTCGAGATAATGCATTAAAACGACAACAACAAAACCCTCAAATTCGTTGCCATCAAGTTGATTCTGACTCATAGCAACCCTATAGGGCAGAGTAGAACTTCCCCACAGGGTTTCCAAGGGGCAGCTAATGGATTTGAACTGCCCACCTTTTGGTTAGCAGCCAAGCTCTTAACCACTGCACCACCAGGGATAACTCTGTGAGCATGGCTGCCAGTTATTTTTCTGGAATAATCCAGATCATGGGTGGAAATGTATAGAAATGAATAAAATGGGCCTCTTTTAAATAGGAAACTCTGGTGGTGTAGTGGTTAAGTGCTATGGCTGCTAAGCAAAAGGTCAGCAGTTCGAATCCACCAGGTACTCCTTGGAAACCCTATGGGGCAGGTCTACTCTGTCCTATAAGGTCGCTGTGAGTCAGAATCAACTTGACGGCAAGGGGTTTCTTTTAAATAACAAATAACTCTGAGTGGATAGTCCCTATAGCAGAGACATTTACAGCACTTCAAATACCCATGTGTTCTCCCACATTTACCAATTGCCCTTGCAGCTAAGAGGGATCAGGTGAACAGTTTTGGGCAGTGATCTATGAGTGGAAGTGACATGTTGCTTCTGGACTGAAGCTCCTACAACTTTATGCACAAGCCCATTTCTCTCCTTCCCTCCAGCCGTGATTATGAAGATTGAGTGTTGAGATGATGAGCCATAAGATGACAGTACCCTGGGCTGCTAAATTATTGCATCGAGAACAACTGCCCTGGAGAATGGCTTAGTTTACGGTGGACTCCACATGAGTGAGAAATAAACTCCTGTGTTGGGCTGCTGTAATTTGAGGTTGTTTATTACCACAGCATAAGACTAAAAACCTAGCCTATCCTAAATAATAGTCTCGAAAAGAGTTTTAGTCATTAAGTAATCAGATTTTTACACGAACAATCTTTTGGTTAACATGGTAGTTCAGTAATTTATCGATAATAATAATGGAGTCCCTGGATGGTGCAAATGGTTCACACGCTCAGCTGCTAACAAAAGGCTGGAGGTTTGAGTCAACCCAGTGATGCTCTGGAAGGAAGTCCTGGTCGTCTACTTCCAAAAAACCAGACTTTGGAAACCTTGTGGAGCCCAGTTCTGCTCTGACACACATTGGGTCACCGCGACCTAGAGTTGACTAAAAGGCAACTGGATTGTTAATCACAGTAATTGCTTTGGTTGCCTACCGAACAACCTTTCCCAGCCCCACTCCCCCCTTCTCTCTCTCTCTTTTTTTTTTCCTCTGGGAGAGCCAAACTTCAACCATAAAAGGTAAAAATAATAGTTATTTTCAGTGATATTCTGGAGCTTTGATACTGGTTTATGGCAATGATTTGCTATGACTTGAGTAACTTGAAATTGGACATGGTGAGAGTATTTACACCATGGAAATTGGCAAATGACACAGATGAGTGGCCCTCCACCTCCTGCAGAGAGCTGGTTGCTAAACATTTACCAGCACATTGCTGGCTACTTTCTTTCCCAGAATCTGCATATCAGAGAGGGGCATGTGACCCATACTGGTCAATAGGACTTGACAGGAAGTTGGATAGAGAACTTCAAGATAGGCTTCCCTCTTTATTAAAAATGAAATTTTCTATATGCCCAAAGGAAACACATATGATCATCAAAACTTGTATTAGAATGTTCATGTTCTATTTTTAATAACCCCAAACTGGTTACTACTTAAATGGACACTAACAACACATCAAATATCCAGAAGAATGGACAATGAAATACTGCAGAGCAATAAAAATGAATTATTTGCAATTACATACAAAAATGGCAATGAATCTCACCAACGTAATGACGAGTGACAGAAGCCAGACACAAAGCAGTACATCGTGTCTGGTTTCATTTAAAGTTCAAAACAGGCAAAAACTCATCAATGGAGTTAGAAACTAAAAACGACCCAACTATACCAACCTCTCTGACTGGGATCACAACACAGAGTCCCAGACATAAAGGGAGAAAAATGAAGAACAAAAAATCGAATTAATAACAAATGTCCAGGCTTACTGGCTTGTTAGAGACTGGAGGAATCCATGAGATGATGGCCCTATGACAACCCTCTGGAACTGCAGCCATTCCTGGAAACCACCTTCCAGGCAAGCAACAGACAGGCCTATAAAATGAGTAATAAGCGAAAAGAACGTGCTCCAAAGAACAATTATACGAGACCAAAAGGGCAATATTTGCCCAAAAACATAGAAAAGAAGGCAGGAAGGGGTAGGAAAACCAGATGAAAGGAAATGGAGAACCAGGGCAGAAATGGGAAGAGTGCTGACACAGTGTGGGGTTTGTAGCCAACGTCATAGAGTGCTTTGTGTACAATTTGTTGAAAGGGAAACAGATTTGCTCTGTAAACTTTCACCTAAACTACAGTAAAATATTAAAAAAAAAAAAAAAGGATTACATCCAAGGGTTGGAAAAAAAAAAAGATCCAACTAGTTACACTTAGAGAAGGTAGAGATTGAGAAGGGGCATATGGGAGACATCTTGGGTGCTAATCATATTCTGTTTCTTGATTTGGATGCTGAGTGCCAGATGTGTTCAGTTCATGAAAATATATCAAGCTGTGTAATTACAGTACGTGCCCTCGATTAATGGCAACCCCATGCACCATGGAATGAAACACTACCCAGCCCTGTGCCATCCCCATAATCAGTTGCAGATCAGACTGTTATGATCCATAGATTTTTATTTTTTTTAATTGTGGTAAATATATTGATAAAACAACGTTTGCTATTTCATCAATCTTCATGTGTACATGCAATTCACTGACATTTGTTATGTTCATCATGTTGCCCAACCGTCACCATTCCTGCCTTTTTCTGTCACCCTTAACAGAAGCTCAGTATCCCCTAAATATTCTATCTTCTGACCCACAGGGCTTACATTGGTTGATTTTCAGAAGTAGATCACTAGGCCTTTCTTTTTAGTCCGTCTTAGTCTGGGAGCTCTGCCGAAACCTGTTTATTAGCATCACAGCAACACACAAGGCTCCATGACAGCTGGGTGGTGGCTTTACATCGGATGCATTGGCCAGAAATCAAACCCAGGTCTCCCACGTGGAAGGCGAGAATTCTACCACTGAACCACCAAGAGACTTTTCCTTCTTGTACAGCATGGCCTTCCTAGTATCTAAAACTATGCCTAGCAGAGTGTGGACACTCAATAAATGCTTTTTAAATAAAGAACTAAAGAAGGAATGCACATTTCCAGGCAACATTTAATTTTCCCACTAAGTACCTCTTGGCTATTTTGGGATTTCCTGGTTCTACCATTCTCAGTCACCCCTCTGCTTCTCTCTGCTTCTTCCTTTCAGACATGAATACCAAGCACGTCTGTGAGGTTGAGGGTTGATCCTCTTACTTGTACTTGGGATTAAGGGAATAGCTTGTCACCTAGTTTTATTCTGAAAGTTTTCCACGGGCTTTTAGTTTCGTTATCTAATTACCCCATCTGTTTTTATAAGAGGATTTAAAAAGATCAAAAAGTATGCCTCCATAACTGTTGACATTTTCCCAGAATTCACTCTAACTGTATTTTTTAAAAGCAGTTACAAAATCACACAAAGACACATTCCTTTTACCCAGAAAATAAACAGCTATAACTTATTAAGCCTTAACTTCTAATTACAAGCACAAGTAGCAAATCTAGCTCAATTAATGTTTGTTAGATAAATGTAAGTACAGGCATCCGGGGGTATGACTTGACCCACGTGATAAACGACTGGACATTGAAGCAGGATACGTTTCTGAAAGTTTAGAGATAAAGCCTTCTTCTCTCTTCATCAATATACTGCCACATTATCTGCAAAATCTGCCTGTGAATATGCCATCGAAGGACAAGGCAGAGGCTCTACCAGCTCCTCCACGTCCCTGCCATTCTGCATAAGTACACAGGTATCCCTAGGACACGCCCTGCCCTTTAGTCATTGTACTAAAAATACTTCATTGCTACAGGGTGAAGACATTGGCTTTGACATAATTTATCAGATTTGGCTATAGCTTTTCCTCTTCTTTTTTACTTTCAGTGACGCTCTGAACTCTTCCCCTCAAAACTCAATCTGACAATTGCAAAGTAAAGAGATTTAAAAGAACAAATGGTCTCCAAGCTTTCCTTCAAGCTCAGTTAGACAGGCTTAATGTACCTTTAGCTCAGCTGTGGGCCAGGGAGCACATCTAAGGTATAGAGTAAATTGAAATGCTTCAACAGAGGTGATGGAAGAGAATGGCTTCACCTTTTCTCTAAGTATATGGCTGCTTTTCCTGTCCTTATAATCTATTTTAAACCACCAACCAGCCATTCCCCATCTGATGTGACCTCTGGTGTTGGGATGAAATATTTGTAGAGAAAGATACTCTTTAAAAACTAAATATGGTACAGAAAAATCAGTAGTAGCCAGTGGAAGAATATAGAGCCAGGAGACTGTGGAATGATGTGATCCCTAGATCACATAAATATATCAATAACTCTTTTGAAAAATTTTTGTTCTATGGGCAGTAGGAAAATGGGGTGGTAGCTGAAGGGGTCTATGGTCAAGAGAATTTCTTTTTTAGATGGAATAAGAGTATATGTATAATATAGAGAGTGGAAAACTAGTGATGCAAGAGAGAGGGAAGAGCTTCTAGAATAATATCCTTGACCAGGCAAGAAAGGATGGTGGTCTACTTCATAAGAGGAGGAGTTGGACCCCAGTCTGAGCATAGGCAGTTCACTGTGAGGAACAGGAGTGAAGGCAGAGAAGATGGGGACAAATGCAAGGTCAGAAGCGTGATGGTAGAACAGGAGAGTGAATGGACTCAGGAAACTACCCAGCAGCTCTAACGACTCATGAGTGGTTTGTGGTCATGAATTTCAAGTGAAATCAGTCAGCACAATAGTATGTTTTTCTCCAGCTGTGTTTAGCTGGGAGAGTGCAGACAAGGAGTGAGTGAATTGTGAGTGGAATCAGCTTTTGCCGAGGACAAAGAAAGGAGAAAGGGGCAATGTATGCAAAATGCATGCAAGAGAGTAATTATGATCATGGAGGAGAAAATCTGAGCTGGAACAGGTGAAATGTGAGATCAGGAGGGGGATGAGGGACAGTGAAAGGTGGTAGGATCAATGGATTTTAAATCGCAATGAGGGTGAAGAATTGATACCGCAATACTAAAGGGAATAAGGGCCCTCAAGGAGTTATCCTCACTGACACACAGGGCTCCAATATTAGTATAAATGGAGAAACAAGTTGTCAAGGATAGACAAACAGCAGAGAGTGTCACCCTGTGGTTCAAGGATGCATGTTGTTGTTGTTGTTAGGTGTTATCGAGTTGGTTCCAACTCACAGCGATCCTATGTACAACAGAACAAAACATTGTCCAGTCCCGGGCCATCCTCGCAATCATCGCTGTTTGAGCCCACTGTTGCAGCCACTGTGTCAATCCATCTTGTTGAAGATCCTCCTCTTTTTTGCTGACCCACTACTTTAACAAGCATGATGTCCTTCTCCAGGGACCGGTCCCTCCTGATAACATGTCCAAATTATGGAAGGTGAAGCCTTGCCATCCTCGCTTCTAAAGATGCATGAGAAATGCCAATTCAGATGACAGCTGTCTTATGAGAAAGACAAAACTGTCTTTAGTAAAACCAAAGATTAAAACAAGACAGAGAAGGGTTCCTAGGTATGTTCTCCTTTCTCTATGAGAATGTGGAAAAAAGAAAGCAAAACATCAACAAGAGGAAAAAGCATCTTAGAAACAAAACTTCTTGTGGCAGCCATAGAAATGACCCACATCCTAGAGCCTTGTCTTCTCCATTAAGATTCATAAAATCAGACTGTCAATATTGGAAAGTTCTTCCTTTTATACCCAACCTCATTTTACAGATGAGTAACTAAGACCCGAAGAGGTAAGAGTGGTAGGAGGCTTTACCTAAAAACCACATAGCTATAACACAGATATCTTGACTCACCTATCTAAAGAGAATATTACTGTTTTTGTATTGGGCGGAACCAAACGAAACTGACATTTTAGAAGTAAAAAATGGTTGAGTATAAGCAATTTCATTTCATTCAACCTGACGTATTCCATCATTCTCTCCACTATAGCAGAGTATCAAGATGGAACAGACATCAATAATTTTTAATAAACTATTGCCCAGTTGTCACACACTAAATCTCTGAATTTTATTAAGAAAATGTTTGCAAGTAGTGGGTGAAGTTAACAGCAAAGAATCTAAAACTGAAGTTTAATGTCTAGAAAGGAAATGATGAAGAATCCAAAGGTAATGGGTGACAGCTGCCATCTTGGAGCTGTAACCAAGAGATTAGTGGTGGCCTCAAAACTAAATTAAGGTGACCTGGGGGAGGCGTAATTGGATCATGATTATAATAAATATAGTGTTATGGCTAAAGAACTGTTTTGTGTCAACAAGGTGGAAAAACCAAAGAGTCAAATCCAAGAAAGAGGGTTCCTAGGAGTCATCTGTAGAAATGGAGGAATATTCCCCCTTTGGGATGGAAGCCATCACTCTACAGAGCTCAATGGCACTAGCCAAGAAGCTCAGGTCACCAACTCCAAAATCCCTCACTATGTGCTCAGAAAATCTCTGAGGTTGGGGGGAGAGGAGACAGAAACCTTCTCAAACTTTCTCCAGTGAAAGTAAAGGGAAGAGGCTGTGATTGATTGGAGAAAATGGGAACTTGCACATAATTTAAGCAGAAATTATGGATAAAAAATCAAAACAAACCTGGAGCAGTACCACAATGAAATAGATACCACCTAACACCTACAAGAATGCCTAAAAGCAGAAACACAAACAACCCCAAATGTTAGGGAGGATGTGAAGTGACTGGACATCTCATACATCACTGGTGGAAGTATAAAATAGCACAACCATTAAAAAAAAAAAAAGATTTGGTGGTTTCGTACAAAATTAAACATGTATCTACCCATTACCCAGAAATACTTCAATATTTACCCAAAAGAAATGAAAGTTGTGTAAGATTATTCATAGATGTTTTATTGATAATAGCCAAAAATTGAAAACAACACAAGAAGTCCTTCAACAGATGAATGGGTAAAAAAATTGTGGCACAGTCATACACTGGGCTACTGTTCAGCAAAGAAAAAAGGAAGGAACTACTGATAACATACTGCAGTGGATTTCAGAGACATAATAAGCATGACAGTACATCCTTTCTAGATGAGTCTAAAATAACCAAAGATGATAGAGGTCAGATAAGTGCTTGTCTTGAGGGTAGGAGAATGACTGAAAGGGGGAATGGGGGGTGATGGAAATGTTCTATCTTGATTGAAGTGTGGGTTGTACATATGCATACATTTGTGCAGACTCACAGAACTGTACGATTTAAATCTGTGCCTTTCTCTGACTGTAAATTATACTCAATATTTTAAATAACAATTTAAAAACTGCATCAGTAGACTCTTTCCTATGATCAAGTTTCAGGACAGCTGGGCGAATTCTTTGCTGGGGTGTCTGATTCATCTTAAGTAGTTGAGGAGTGCTGTTCCATACCATAGGGTCCCATGGCCTCATTTCTCCTCCACAAAGTAATCTCCTCAAATCCTCTTGCTGCCATTTCTCACAGGAATAAATGGTGTGACTAAACATGAATCCTCTGATTTTCCTAGAAGTACAAAGTATTAACACATTTATTTCTTCTACACAGAATACTGAGCTTAATTGTAATTGCACCTCATATAGCAAAGTGTTCTTTCCACCTAACACTTTCCTTCATTTTTTCCCCCATGTACATATTAAAATTCCTTGCGAAGATCTAATAGGTAGGGATTGTGCAGTAGCACTAAAGTTCCTCTAATCTAATGTAAATTGATTTTTTCTTCAAAAATTGAACATTTAAGTAACTCATTATGAGAAGAGTTAAAATTTAAAATTTCAACTTCCTATAGTATACATTGGTTGTTGTGAAGGGTGCTGGGGGAAAAGTGGAAAGAAGGGAAAAAATATCAGGTAAACTAAAATTTAAATGTTTGTGCCAAACACTTGAGGAAGCGCTCTGCATATGCAATCTTATTTAATCCTCACAGGATCCCTGTGAAGTAGGTATTAACATCACCCAGATGATAGGTGAGAAAACCAAGGCTCATAGAAATCCCTATGCCCAAAGTTCAGAGCTACTAAAAGGTGGAGCCAGGATTTCATCCCAAGTCTGGAAAATCCCACAGCCTATAGTTTTGCTGCCTAAGAGGACGCCCATCCATTCACTTATTTAACAAATGCTTATCAAGTGCCCACTACGTGCCAGGCACTGTTGTAGGCACTAGGGAAATAGCTGTGAGTAACAACCCATTCCCTGCACTGTTGCAGCTTATATTCCATTGGACAGTGTGGTAGTTTTAAAATATGTCCAAAAGTTCTTTGATACTTCTTTCAAGAAGCGGCATTTAATTCTCCAATGGACTTAGTAGCTCACTGGTAACACACAGAATATGTCAGAAGAGGGGGTATATCACTTATGAGTCACACGTCATAATTATGGCTTTCTCTTTGCTTTCTCTTCTGAATCACTTGCTCTGGGAGAAGCCAGTTGCCATGTTGCGAGAGCACTCAGAAACAGTCAGATGGAGAGGTCCACAGGGTGAGAAACTGAGGCCTCCTACCAATAGCCACGTGAGTGAGCTTGAAAATGGGACCTCCAGCCCAGTCAAATCTTCAAGTGAGACTGAAGCCCCGGTGTTACCCTGACACAGCCTTGTGAGAGAGCTTGCGCCAGAGACACCCAGCTAAATCATTCCTGAATTCCTAATCCATGGAAACTATGAGATAATAGATATGTGTTGTTTTAAGCCACTAAATTGGAGCCATTTGCTATATAAAAATTTAATAAGCATATAAAGATATACTCATTATAAGCTAATTGTTTAAGATGAGCCAGGAAGAAAACAAAAGACTGAAAGAAATGAAAAGATGCTGGTGCTATTTTAGGGATGGTGGAGAGTGAAGGCATCTCTGAGGTTTTAATTTTTCATTTGAGACATAAAGGATGAAAAAAGAAAAGCATTGATTGGATTTGGCAACTTGGAGGTAGCTGGTGCCCTTGACAAGACTAGCTAAAATGAAAGAAACCAAGGCCCAAAATATAGTAAAATGAAGAATGAATAGAAAGAAATATAGAAGCATTATATGCCTACGTGTTCCTAAAATTTGAGCTACAAGGAACAAAAACAGTGGGGAAGGTGGCGTGGGATATGAGAGGGCTGCCATTGGTAATGGTGATGTTACCGTTGCTCTTTTAAGATGGGAAGAGCATTAGTGTATGGCTGTATGACGGGAAAAATGCAGTGAAAAAGGAGAGCATGAAAGGCAACGGTGTGTGATCTGGGACACAGACTGAAGGGTTAAGTAGGAGTGAGATTTCCTGCATCAGGATGGGAGGAAGTGGGTAGGCTGAGCACTGGGATAAGTTCGTGTGAAGCTCTGTGGATATGAAGATGAGATAAATCCTGGGTCACTATGAGTCGAAACTGACTAGATGACACCTAACTTAGTGTCTTTATTTAAACAAACAAACAAACAAACCAAACCTGTTGCAGTCGAGTCGATTCTGACTCGTAGTGACCCTATCAGACAGAGTAGAACTACCCCATAGAGTTTCCAAGGAGTGGCTGGTGGATTCGAACTGCTGACCTTTTGGTTGGCAGCCAAGCTCTTATCAGGGTGAAATTCCCCTCACAAAGACATACTAATTTTAATTATACAACTGCTAACTAAAATATTTACCAAAAGAATCCTAATTGCGTCCATTTTTATCTTTAATTTACTGTTGCGTGGTTTTGAGTCTTTCTCAAGGTCTTCCATGCTCACGTGTATAAATGCCCATGATTATGAACAAATCTGCCAATATTACCCTTTAATACTTTCATATTTTTGGTTTTCTAACATGTAGTTTTTAACCTTTTTGTATATAAATTAAGGCAAGGTTCTAAGTCTTTCTACACAGATACTCAGCTGCCTCATTAATTTGGTTGTTTACCTTCTCTACACTAACTGGAAACACTACCTATACTGAAGTCTCATAAAATCATGACTCTGTTTCCAGATTACCAATTTTCTCCAGTGATCTATTGGCATATTCCTGCATATAGACTGTATTGTTTTTCTGTAGTGAAATACAAAATACACTCAGGAAAGTGCATTAAATATATATAGACAGTATAATGAAAAATTATAAAGTGAATTCTTAGCTAACCACCACGCAAGTCAAGACAGAGAACATTACAAACCCCTCTAAACATCCCCCTACCAAAAAAAAAAAAAAAACGACAATCCTGAAATGTCCTTCCCCATTAGTAACTTCTTTCCCTTACATGGAACCATATCTAGGTCTTTGGAATAATTATTTCTTTGCTTCTCTTCACACTTTATGCACACACACACGCACACACCTAAACAACATAGTTAATTCCCACCTTACTTTTAAAATAATGATAGTACATTTTGATATCTGGCTTGGGTGGACCTCTTTGCTACTCTTCTTTTTTCACTTTTCTTGGCTTATTTTGGGAATTTCCTTTTCCAGGTAAATGCTAGAATCCAGTCTGATAGTTCACAATATTCAATTAGCCTTTTGGTTGATTTTGCATTACACTAATAGATTATTTTCTGTCATTTCTAAGAACTTGGCATTAGTGCGGGGAAGGGAATGGGGAGCTCACCTCTACAGATTTTCTATTAATTCCGTACTTAATGCTGCAGGTAAAATTGATAGCAATCCTTCAGTCCATTTCATTATTACAACAAAAACATCTGAACAGCATTGTTAGTAGGTTACCCACGAAATATCCTTATTTTCAATTACCACTAAAGGAGAACAGTGTCTATGTACCTTAACTAAAAATAATGATAATCATATAGTCTTTACTAATAGCTCAATGCACAAAAAAGCCTGAGTCTGAATAACCAAGTATGTATAAGAAGAATTTACATTCTGTATGTATATGTATATCTTATGGTAAAATGCATGTCTCAACTTATTAAACTAGACTTCCAAGTCTTGTCAGACACATTTCTAAGAGATTCTCCTATACAGCTACTAACAGTGCCAGGCACATTTTCTGCATGCTCTGGTGACCAGGCTGCCAACCAGTTTGAGTCTCAAATAACAATTATGCCAATCAAAAGCAAATGTTATCCAAATCCTAGAGGATTCTGAGATATTTACCTTGTATACACCACCATTCAAATAAAATTGCCATATAGAACTGCCGCATAGGGTTTCCAAGGCTGTAATCTTTACAGAGGCAGACTGCCTCATCTTTCTCCTGTGGAGCGGCTGGTGGGTTCAAACTGCGGACCTTTCAGTTAGCAGTGAGTGAGTGCGTAACCACTGCACCACCAGGGCTCCTTACAGTTAATATGTGTATATTTATTTTTTAATTTATATGTGTATTTTGCCTAATCATATGTTAAATATTAATTTCTGTATTTTGATAAAAATATATGTAACTACACACAGATTTTAATTATTTTCTTCACTCACTCCATTGTATCATCTGGTCTACATCCCTGGGAAACAGCTACTCTACACCATACAAACATTGTACAGTAGCGAACTCTGACCAGGCAGATAGAAACCTAACTTCCTTTGAGTGTACTCCATCCATAAGTCATGTACTTTAAATGTTATAATCATATAATAAGTTATGTCTTAGTTCTCTCAACATTATCAAAACCCTAATGTGCTAGTTCTTTTACTTATCTGGTGTCATTATGGTGATTATTTTTCCTTTATTGACAGAAGTCTCGCATGTTGTGTCTCTTTTATAACTGTTCATGGAATGGGCGGTGTCTAATACAGCATAGTCAAGAATAAAGAAAAAGATTCAAATGAAAAATATAAAGTTTTAAACTGGCAGCTATTACTGACACTTATAAAGTATTATAATACTTGATGAGTGAAACCTCAACTTTCCAGAGTATCAAATCTTAATTGATCACATTTCTAAACAGATTCCTTCACTCTCTCGATTTTGGATTTTAGGAACAGAATTGGGTAGGCGTGGGAGAAAGGTATACATGGTCTTTTAAGAATTTACTGTTGATAGCATGGTTTGTGTAAAAGACGTAAAGAAATGTAAGAGAAAATTTTGGAAAACTATGTGGGTCAGATCTAAAAGTGACAACTCCTTCAGAGAAGGCTGTCATGACAGTGGAAAGTTAAGAGAATGTGGTGTTTGTTTGGTCTGGAGTTTGCGAGGAGCAAGTAAGTCATGGGAGATGTCACCTATTATATTTGCTTAAATCAAAATGCCATAGTTAAGTAACATCTAGACCAGACTTTCCCCCAAATTCTAGACTTCTGTATCCAAAAGCCTCCTTGACATCACTTGTCTAACAGACAACTTAAACTCAACATGTGCCTACCTGGACTCCTGATCTCGCTTCCCAAACCAGCACTACCCACATCTGTCCCCACTGAGGAGATGGCAACTCCTTCCTTTCAGTTTCTCATGCTGAGAACCTTGGCACCATTCTTGGCCCATTCCTCCTCTCACACCAACATCTAGTCCTTCAGGGAATCCTCTTGGTTCTATCTTCATAAAATATCCAGATTCCAACTACTACTCACTTTCTCCTCTGTCACCTGCCCGTCTTGAGCCAACATTCCCCTGAATCAATGCAAAAGTCTTGGAACAGGTATCTTAGTTTCTCCTCTTGCTCCCATATACTCTGTTTGCAGCATGGATGTCAGGATAAATTAAACAAAGAAACAAATAAAAACATGTCAAATTTTTGTTCAAAACCCTGCACTGGTCCCATATGTTATTCAGAGCAAAAGTTTAAGTCCTTACAATGGCCTTTAAGGCCTTACATGATCTGACCCCATGCCCCATGCCCCCATTCGCTCTCTAACATCATCTCCTAACACTCTTGTTCATTTCATTCCAGCCACCCTTGTTTCCTGACAGGTGTACTCCCACCTCTGCTGTCTAAGCAACTGTCTATTCCCTCTTCCTGGAACATCATGTTCCCTCCCTCACCTCTTTTTAATCTTTCTCAAATCTCATCTTCTTAATTATCCCCATCCTGACCATCCTATTTAATACTGGAACCACCCCTCCTCCTACCCTATTCCAGACCAGTCCCCCAATGCTTCTAATCCTGTTTTTCATTTCAGTAGCACTTATCACCTTCCATTATACTTCACTGGCTCTGAGACACCATAAGTTATAAATCCTATCATTAGCCTGCTACGACATACCAAATCATGACATGTCTTTGTTTGTATGATGAATCCAGATTTTAGGGATATTAAAAAGTGAAAATATATATATCTTAGAATCAATGACATACGGGTGGCAGGCAGTTCTCTATTTGGGAGTATTATTCTTTAGCTCTTACACAAGGTTGACAGCAGGTTGACAGGAGGGGAGCCACTGGGGACTCCAACTTCTGACTCCCATTCTCATTCATTCATTAAAACAGTCTTTTCTGGAAACTTACCTTGTGTTTAGGCATTGTGGATACAGTAATAGAGAAGAAACAGCTCCTGCTCTCGAGAGCAATTGTCAGGTTAGCAGGAAGCCTGACAATAAATCAGATATTAAATTACAGCGTGCTAACTGCTGTGATAATTATAAGGTTCCAGAGGAGAGCCCTCAAGCATCACTATCAAACACTTCCAAAGCTAAAGCAAGAGCAAGCATGGTTGTCTACTTTTTCCTCTTTTTTGTTGAACTATGAAAATAGGAAAAAATCACAGTACTGACTTAAGAGGACCAAATAATATATCCAACTAAAGTATGTATGTAAGTATGTATGCACGCATCTGTCTATCTATCCATCCATCCATCAATCATCTATTTTGTTTGCAAGTCCACATAGCTAGTTGCCTCTACCACCATGAAGTATGAACTCAGGTACCAGGTTCTTTTTCCATTTTTACCTCTTAGTACTATTTGATGTTCTGAACTCCTATTTCACCAATTCTAAGCAAGGGGTTAGGGAACACTGAGAACCTCTCTATCTCAACACCTCAGATTCTATTACAGCCTAGAAAACTATCAAGTAGCTTATCTTTCCCCTCAGGAAAGGTATCTATTTTTTTTTTTTTTATGATATGTTAGGAGAAACAAGGATGTGTTATAGAACCCTGTGTTAAAGCAATGTCTGTTATTGTTGTTTCTAGGTGAGGTTGAGTTATTTCCAACTCATAGTGACTCTATGTACAATAGAATGAAACACTGCCCAGTCCTGTGCCATCCTCATAATCGTTGTTATGCTTGAGCCCTGGGTGAATCCATCTCGTGGAGGGTCTTCCTCTTTTTTGCTGAACCTTTACTTTAGCAAGCTTAATATTCTTCTCCAGGTACTGGTCCCTCCTGATAACATGTCCTAAGTATGTGAGATGAAGTCCTGCCACCCTTGTTTCTAAGGAGCATTCTGGTTGTACTTCTTCCAAGACAGATTTGTTCATTCTTCTGGCATTCAATAGTATACTCAACAGTCTTCATCAACTCCATAATTCAAAAGCATCAATTCTTCTGTCTTCCTTATTTATTTATTGTCCAGCTTTTGCTGGTGGTTGAAAACACCATGGCTTGGATCAGGCACACTTGAGTCACCAAAGTGACCTCTTTGCTTTTTAACACTTTAAAAAGGTCTTTTGTGGCAGATTTGCCCAGTGCAATGTGGCATTTTATTTCTTGACTGCTGCTTTCATGGATGTTAATTGTGGATCTAAGTAAAATGAAATCCTTGACAGCTTCAGTCTTTCTCCATTTATCATGATGTTGCGTACTGGTCCATTTGTGAGTATTTCTGTTTTCTTTTTGTTGAGGTATAATCCATACTGAAGACTGTAGTCTTTGATTTACATCAGTAAGTGCTTCAAGTCCTTTTCACTTTCAGCAAGCAAGGTTGTGTTATCTGCATATAGTCCAGCTTCTTGGATTATTTGCTCAGCATACAGATTGAATAAATATGGTGGAAGGATATGACCCTGACCCACACCTTTCCTGACTTTAAGCCATGCAATATTTATTTTGCAGGTAATTAAAATATGACACTCCAAGTCAAATCTAAATAAATTAACTCCAGGACTCATAATTTTCAATACAATGTTATAACTCTCTGTAGGCAAGAAAGAAGAGTTAGAAATATTCTGTTAGTTGTGTCTCATTTAACATGATGCTCTCAAAGATCCTGAAGACCAAAGCAGCTTTCATCTCCCAGTTAATAGATTTACTCATGCTAAGAATTGGGGCAGTTCTACTCTGTCCTACAGGGTGGCTAGGAGTCGGAATCAGCTCGATGGCACTGGGTACTGGCTTAAGAATCTCTCATCTATAAAAATTCTTCTAACTATCCTAATTGCCATTCAATGCAGGAATCAAATTATTTTAACGTAGAACTTTGGCAAGAAATGGGGGTACATCAATCAACTACAATTCTACAACGAGACCATAATTTAAATTCCGTGGGAGGGTACAAAGTAAAATTAACCAGCAGATGCCAGCGTCTCCTGAGTAATCAACACTGATATAATCAACCACAGGAATCTCAGAATAGACAAAAAATACAGATAATACAGATTTTTAATGGTTTAAACTTGAATTAAACAAATCATTCTTGATGCTCCAGTTTTATTTCAACAATACAATGTAGAAGCTTGTTAAATTCTTTGCTTTGGGGATACCACTGCTGAGATACAGGATTTGGGATGGGAGAGTGGCACTGGAGAGAGATGGAGGTGGAACATAAATTCAGTTTTGGGTGTACGCTTAAGATACCACCCAGATGAAGATATCCAATGCAAGTTGGAAACAGGGTTTCCAGCTCAGGGGAGAGGTTGGAGCTGGAGATGTAGACTTAGTGATAAACATCGTAGAGATCAATGTGAAAGCCACGGGAGTGGTTACTTGCATATAGGGAGAGAGTAGCCTGTGGACAAAGGCAGAGAAAAATCTCCTCAAGAGAATGAAGAAAACTAAGAGGAAATGGTGGGGGCGGGGGAGAGAATTGAGAAGGGAGTGAGGTAAGAACTTGAGAGGTCAGGTAGACAGAGGATTAAAATTATTCCACTGGATTTTTATGTTATTTTTTCCCTTTAGTAAGAACTCTGCCCTTGTGTGGGGTCACAGGTGGAGATCTACGAAGAAAAAGAATAAGAAAAATCTTGTCCCAGGTTGAGGAGAAAATGGAGAATACGCTAGTATTCCAAGATGTTTGACAGGGAAGACAAGTGGTGAGGAGACTTGTTAGTATATGTGGGTCAAGGAGAAGAGGCCAAGAAAGATACACTTTGAAGGGCAAAATGTAGGGCTTAGCTGGAGAAGCAAAGTCCTAGACCAGGTGAGAGAATATGAGATTAAAGACACAAAGTTTGCAATGGGTTTGATGTTATTGTATATGAGACTCCAATGGTAGGGAAAAAAGCAGAGAAGTAAGGCACAGATGGACTGCATTCTCTGGGAAGTGGAAGGCAGGTTCATGTGCAAAAAGTGAGGTAAGAGACTAAAAGACAGATTACCATCCCATTGCTTGAGATTCCATAGTCCTCCTTCCCTAAGATTTCCTACTCTTTACAGAGGAACAAAGGAGCGGATTGAACAAAATGTAGTTTATTTTCAAATTAAGATGCTTTCTTTATTTTAATATCACATTCCCTTTCCAATAATTTCAGTAAGTCTTCATATTATGTTACGTTCACTAAATTTCTTTGTGTCTTCTGACTTTCAAAATACACATTTCAAGTTACGGCTTTCACCAAATATCATAATCTCTAGATATTTTTTGAGCCTATAGCCTATGACCCCTATGAGAATTCCTGACATTAATACATTATTCTAGAAAAAATGTAAAAATTTTTCCTCCATAATTATTAAACAGATTGAATCTACTTTTCTCCTCAAAGTTGGCAAATTAATATACGACTACATGTTAGTATTATATAAATTATCACTAGGCCTTCGTATAATCACGTGTGTCATGTATAACAACAAAATGCAAAGAGAAACAAAAATCTTGGTCATAAGCGACAGTGAGCAAAGAATTTTCATGTTACAGCTTCAAAATGGTTATGGTAAAATATGCTAACTAAACTGAAAAAATCACAGCGTCTGTTTTGCCAACTTTTCAAGTTTACCAAATTCTCCTCAGTCATTCCTTTTCTCTCTGAGTGTATCTTCTTGGAAAATTATCAAGTCTCCAAGTAAAGATAAAATATTCTCTGTGAATATGGGAATGTTGAAAATGTTTCATTTGATAGAGTATTTCTCAAAAACTAGCATAACTAAGATTGCCATCTCAAGAGAAAAGGGGGAAAAAACAAGAAGCAGAAAAGTATTTGAAAAGTAAAAGCTTCCTTTCAGTAACTTAGAAAGCATTGGCAATCAAAACTCTAGTTAATTCAATCACATACTGTCACTTTCAAGATTATGTCCACTCCATCCAAGCAAACACTTAAATAATTCTGACATAAAGTAGCATGTCTGTGGATGACGGTGTTTGTGACGGTTAATTTTATGTGTCTACTTGGCTAGGCTATGCTGCCCAGTTGTTTGGTTAAACACTAGTCCAGACTCTGTTATGAAGTCTTTATATATGATTAAATCAGTTCACCATAAGTAAAGCAGATTACCCCTCATAATATGGGTGAACTTCATTCAATCTGTTTAAGGCCTTAGGGGCAAAAAGGGAGTTTTCCCTTCTTGTTGTTTGACTTACAGATTTGGGGACACAAAGCTGCGGAAATATCCAGCCTGTCACCTGACCTATGGATTTTGGACTTCCCAGCCTCCCACAATCATGTGAACAAATTCCTCAAAATAAATGTGTTTCTCCCTGTATAAATCTCTCTGGTTCTGTTTCTCTAGAGAACCCTGACTAAGGCAGTATCAAAAAGGGTAACCTTTGGACAGCCTCAAAGACAGTGCCTAGAGTGGGCTAAGCACACATCCCTAACCCTCCCACCTTGCCTGGCAGTCAGACACACCAATCAATGAGAAGGACTGCTCTAGAGGGCTTCACTCTTTACATCTGTCCATTCTCCATTCTTTGTGAGTAGACTTTTCTCCTGATGCTTGTCATATTACAGTTCAAAGACTACTGCTCCATTTCTGGACACCATGGCCCCATTCCAGCAGGAAGAATGAAGAAGGCGAAAGGCAGAGGGACTTCACATGTGACCCTTTTTAAAAGGCGTTTCCAGAATCTCAATCAACAACTTCACATTGACATACTTAGTTGGAAGGAAGGCTGGGAAATTGAAATTTTGTGTTTCCAACTTCAGTGGAAAGGGAGGTATGGGTTGTGCACATCTCACTAGGACACAGCTAATGCTCAACAAGGACTTAAATGTTGTTGAATGATTCTGTCTCCTCACCATTATACCTCATCTCGTCTTGTGTCTTGCTTCCTTGGTCCAGAACAAATCCTTTCCCTATGTAAAAACCTTAACCCGCTATTTTAAGCAACATTTTCCTAAAATTGCAGTATAATATACATACAGAAAAGTGCACAATATATAAGTGTAGAACCTGATGAATTTTGATAAAATGAACACACTGATGTAAGAGGAAACAGAACGTTACCAAAGCACTAAATCCTCTTAAGTTTATATCATACCTTTATCTTGAGATAATAAAACACACCTATAAAATCAATAAAATCGATATGTGTATAAAAGGACTTGTTGACTTATTTTATGGATAATGACTGTTAAAAATATGAAGACCTGGATTTTCAAAATACAGAATGTGTTTAAATAGGGTTTTTTTTTTTTTTTTTTTGTAGTTTTGTAAAATCCATGAAACTGGCCACTTGGAAGGTGTTACAAAAGAGTGTTCTGTTGGAATTTTACCATGTTCTCTGTAAGATAGCTACAGACAGGCCCCAGTAATCCCAGATGAATTTAAGCTGCACTGCACTGTGAAGTACTGGCTTTAAATAGGCTAATGGGTACCTCTAAGGGGTGTATTTAAGTATTTCTGGAATCACTCATCACGCAGCTGCTGAAGATGGCAAGAAAAAATAATTCTCCCTTATATTATATTTAAGTCAATGAAAAAAGAGCACTGACAGAGTCACGGTGATGGCTTAGCTTTCCCAACAATAACTTCCCTAAAGTACAGTAAATTCACATATATTACCTCAGTTGTATCCTTTCGCCATACTTATCCAATCCGTATGCTGAACAAATAATCCAAGAAGCTGGAATATATGAAGAAGAATGGGGCATCAGGATTGGAAGAAGACTCATTAACAACGTGTGATATGTAGGTGACATAGCCTTTTGCTTGCTGAAAGTGAAGAGGACTTGAAGCACTTACTGATGAAGATCAAAGACTATAGCCTTCACTATGGATTATACCTCAACATAAAGAAAACAAAAATCCTCACAACTGGACCAATAAGCAACATCATGATAAACGAAGAAAATATTGAAGTTGTCAAGGATTTCATTTTACTTGGATCTACAATGAGTGCTCATAGAAACAGCAGTCAAGAAATCAAATGATGTATTGCATTAGGCAAATCAGATACAAAAGACCTCTTTAAAGTATTAGAAAGCAAAAATGTCACTTTGAGGACTAAGGTGTGCCTGACCCAAACCGTGGTATTTTCAATCACCTCATATGCATGCAAAAGCTGGAAAATGAATTAGGAAGATTGAAGTAAAATTGATGCCTTTGAATTATGGTGTTGGCCAAGAATACTGAATATACACAATGGACTGACAGAAGAACAAACAAATCTGTCTTGGAAGAAGTACGGCCAGAATACACCTTAGAAGCAAGATGACAAGACTTCATCTCACACATTTTGGACATGTTATTAGGAGGAACCAGTCCCTGGAGAGGGACATCATGCTTGATAAGGTAGAAGGTCAGTGAAAGAGAGGAAGACCCTCAACAAGATGGACTGACATAGTGGCTGCAACAATGGGCTCAAACACAGCAACGACTGAGAGAACGGTGAAGGACTGGGCAACATTTCGGTCTGTTGTACGTGGGGTCTCTGTGAGTTGACTGGGCAGCACCTAACAACACCACCACAGTTTACTCTCACCTTGAGCATAAAATGACATCTACAGATGAGAAGGCATAGAGAGGCCAAATTACTTGCCTGCTTTCAAAAAAGTTAGTGATCCTGCCCTACTTCTCATGCTTCATCTCCTAAATCCTCCCCCTTCTTGCCTCCCTCCCTATACTCCAGCCACAATAGTACCCTTGTTGTCCACAGAAACTGCAGGCACAATCTCACCTCCGGGCCTGTGCACTGGCTGTACCATCTCCTGAAGTTCTTGGCCTCTAGACTTCTCTCTCCTCCTCCTTTGAATCTTTGCTCTATACTTCTATTCCAGTACAGCTTCCTCTTTCGTAACCATTCCCCATGCTTACTTATTTTAAATGTTTGAGGCAACTCTTAGTCCAAGCAGGTGTCATTTTTGCTTCCTCTTGCTGCCAAGGTTCCATTTCTTGGGGACAGATTGCTACCAAACTGCTTTTCCATTCAGAACGCACACCAGATGCCCTCACAATTCAAAGTGAAATACTAAGTTCTTAACCATGTGAGGATTTACATTCTAAGTTTTAAAAAACTCACTTAACTTTCTACTCTTCTAATAGAACAAAGTTTCCATTAAGCCATCCTTTTCTGTTAGTCGTAACACATTGCTTATATACAGTTTTACTCTCCCCATCATTAGGTGTTAATATTTGAGGCAACTTCAAGAGCACCTCAAGCTAGACCTATCATGGACTAAGAAGGGCTCACTATATTTAGCAGATACTGCTGTTGCCACTGCTGGATTCTCTTTCCTAGTCCCATACATGCAGGTTGGGGGAATCCTCATGAAAGCAAAGAACTGTCTTCTAATTTCTTGTTGAGTTTCCAGGAGAGACTGAAGTAAGGCTTCCCTCTCCGTTAACCTTCAGAGATTGCTACAAAGTCACTTCTGAGGACCATATGAAGTGGCATCAGTCACAGATTACCCCAGAAATAATGCCAATTAGACTAAATAACTCAATTTCCCATAATCCCAACCACATGGGTTTATAAAAACATGCTGATCCAAGTCAGGAAAGGTGGGGGTCTTCCCACACTCAAAACCCACATCAAAGAATAAGCATCAGCTTGAAGGTAGTGAGGAGGGAACTGGCAGAAAATTTAACTTGAGAATCTCATTCCCCAGCATAGCTTTCTACCCCAACTCCAAAACAGATCTCCCGGGACAGCTACCAGGGTCCATCTCAAACTGTACCCCTCAAAACTTCCTCTACTGGTTCTGCTATTGTGTTTGAAATTCCTGCAACCAACTGCTTTGGTTCAAGGTTTTGAGAACCAAAGTTAAGACACAAACCTTAAAAGGGGCAGAAACATACTACGCCATAGCTTAAAATATAAATGACATATAAATCAACTAATCACATCTGTTTGCTAGTAAAAAAGCAAGTGTTGCAAAAAGGGGCTCAATGACAGATATTTGTCTTTGTTTTATGACGTGTTTCTATCGCTCTCTTCTTTTATTGTGATAAGTCTACACACAACATAAAATTTGCCATTTCAATATCTTTACATGTATAATTGACATTAATTACTTTCATCATTGTGTAAGTATTACCACTATCCATTTCCAAATTTTTCCATCACCCTTAGGAGAAGCTCAGTGCCCCTCAAGCAATGATTCCCTTTTTCCCACCCCGGTAACCAATTTTGTCTCAATATATTTAGCTATTCTAGATATTTAATATAAATAGGATCATACAGGATTTGTCCTTTTGTGGCTGACTCGTTTCACTTAGCATAATGTCTTCATGGTTCATCCATATTGTAGCATGTATCAGAACTTCATTTCTCTTTGTTGTTATGTGCCGTCGAGTCAGTTTTGACTCACAGCAACCCTACGTATAACAGAAGAAAATACTGCCTGGTCCTGCACCATCCTCACAATCATTGTTACACTTGAACCCATTGATGCAGCCACTGTGTCAGTCCATCTTGTTGAGGGTCTTCCTCTTTTTCACTGACCCTCTAATTTACCAAGCATGATGTTCTTCTCCAAGGACTGGTCCTTCCTGATAATAAGTCCAAGCAAGACAAAGTCTCGCCATTCTTGCTTCCAAGGAGCATTCTGGCTGTACTTCTTCCAAGGCAGGTTTTTTGTTCTTCTAGAAGTTCATGGTATATTCAATATTCTTCACCAACACCGTACTTCAAAGGCATCAATTCTTCTTCCATCTTCCTTATGCATTATCCAGTTTTCATATGCATAGGAGGCAACCAAAAATACCATGGCTTGGGTCAGGCGTACCTCAGTCCTCAAAGTGACATCTTTGCTTTTTAACACTCAAGAGGTCTTTTGCAGCAGATGTGCCCAATACATCATTTGATTTCTTAACTGCTGCTTCCATGGCTGTCGATTGTGGATCCAAGTAAAATGAAATTCTTGACAATTTCAATATTTTCTCCATTTATCATGATGTTACTTATTGGTCCAGTTGTGAGGACTTTTGTTTTCTTTATGTTGAGGTGTAATCCATACTGAAGCTGTAGTCTTTGATCTTTATCAGAATGTGCTTCAAGTGCTTTTAGCAAGCAAGATCGCATCATCTTTTTTCAGAAGTAGACTGTCAGATCCTTCTTCCTAGTCTACCATAGTCTGGAACCTCCACTGAAACCTGTCTACCAAGAGTGACCCTGCTGGTATTTGAAATACTGGTAGTAAAACTTCCGGTATCACAGCAACACAGAAGCTGCCACAGTACTACAAACTGACAGATGCATGGTGGCATTTCTCTTAATGACTGAGTAATAAACCATTGTATGTATATAGCACATTTTGTTTCTCCATTCAGCTGATAATGGACATTTGGATTGTTTCTACCCTTTGGCTATTGTGTGTAGTGCTGCAATGAACATTAGTGTGCAAGTATCTGTTTGTGTTCCTGCTTCAGTTCTTCTGGGTATATACCTAGAAATGGAATTGCTGGATTATATGGTAATTCTACGTATAACTTTCTGAAAAAGCACCAAATTATTTCCCACAGTGGGTGTGCCATTTTACATTCCCACAAGCAATGCACAAGGGTTCTAATTTCTCCACAGCCTCACCAACATCTGTTGTTTTCCATTTTCTTGATCATAACCATCTTGGTGGACATGAAGTGATGTCTCATTGTGGTTTTGATGTGCACTTCCTTAATGACCAATGATGCCGAATATTGTTTCATGCGCTCATTGGCCATTCGTATCTCTTCTTTGATGAAATGTCTATTCAGCTCCTTTGCCCATTTTTAAATTGGGTTGTTTGTCTTTATTTTGAGGCAAAGCGTGGGAAGAAGAAGAAAGGAGAGAGATAAACCTATTCAAGGCATGGGGAAGTGGGAGGACAGAAGGGCTGGGATGGGAAAGTTCCATAAAGGGAAGACAGTCTCTAAAATAAGCCACCTATGAAGACGTCTATATTTTATAGACTGCTCTTAGATCAAAGATGGAGAAAGGGAGAGAATGCTTGTAAAAATAAACTTCTACTAATTCAGAGACAATCTCAGGTTGAATCAAGGCTAAGAAAAAAGGGAAACAAAACTAATGCATCTGAACACTTGATAAAGAATAATGCTATCGTACATAGTCACCATAGGGCAGCTTCCAATTCAATATAAACTGCTACAAAGGTAAAAGGGTGAGACATGAGGATGTTTGTCCATATTCAAGAAAGCAACTACCTTTTCTTCCCCCACACTGCCTCCTGATCTCTGCCATGATTACTTGAGACAGTACCACTCAGAAAATTGTATTCTCTGACCACACCTCCCTGTCTCCCCAGTTTTCTCACTTTCTTGCTCCTCGTACCCTGGCTTTGCAGCCTCCTCACTATCTCCAGTTCCCCTGGCAATGCATCACTCTATGCCACTTTCCCCTACTGGCTCGCTTAAGGAACTCTAGTGACACAGTGTTTAAAGTGCTGGGCTGCTAACAAAAAGGTCAGTGGTTCAAACCCACCAGCAGCTCCATGGCTGAAAGATGTGGTAGTCTGCTTCTATAAAGATTACAGCCTTGGAAACCCTATGGGGCAGTCCTACTCTGTCCTATGGGGTTATTATGAGTTGAAATTGATTCTATGGCAACAGGTAAAAAAAAAAAACCCACTGCCATTGAGTCCAACTTGGAGCCAACTTGACAATAACAACAACATCCAGGCTCTAGGCTGAGATGTCCAGACATTACCACCTGTCCTAGAGACCTGAAGTGCAAAATGCTGCTGATCTTGGGAAGACTAAACTTTTCATCTTGTTCAAGCCCGTATCAGGCCATCTCTAGGAGATAAGATAGGACACACTAGATATTATTCTTTCTGTTTCTAGTATTTTAAACTGCCTTTCTTCTGTTGGCACCACCTCACCTCCCATCCCTCCTCCTCCATAGGCAAAAAAAAAAAAAAAAACAACCATTGCTGTAGAGTTGAATTCCAACTCATAGCGACCCTATAAAGCAGAGTAGAACTGCCCCATGGGGTTTCCAAAGCTGTAAAGTTTTATGGAAGCGGACTGCCATATCCTTCTCCTGCAGAGTAGCTGGGGGGTTTGAACTGCTGACCTTTTGGTCAGCAGCTGGCTGCTTAACCACTGTGCCACCAAGACTCCTCCACAGGCTGTAAAGGTGCTTAATTCCCTTTCATGTTATAAATTGATATTTTGGCTTCTCCAAAACCCCATCTGGTCATCACTCCATTTCTCCAATCCCTCCCTTTTCACTGAGTTCCACAAAACCACAGCTTTCACTAAGGACATAGCATTCTTTACCACCTACTCTCATTGCCCCCTCGCCTTGATAAAAAAAAAAAGGCGATAGTACTCTTATAATAATGTCGGTTTTGATTTGTTATTTACCAAAATCAGTGGTCCTCAGACTAGGAATGGGTGGGTTGCATTCCCTGGCTTCCATGACCTTCCTTCTCCTATTTTTGCTCCTCCCTCATGGAGATGGGTTTTCTGACCCCTTCCTTATGTGATAACAGAAGACAATATCCAGTTTCATTCTCTTGGCTTGATTCTCTTTTCATTGCATCATGCTCATTCACTGCCTTTAGTCACAATCCACATGTAAATTACTTTAAAACCTTAACTTTTGGACCAGGCATCACCGTTAGATGCCTTAGACCTCTGCCCCAAATTCCTTGCTTCTTGGACAGATCCACCAGGATGCCTTCAGTCAACACATCTGTCTGCTGCTGAACGCCTTATCTAACTTCACAAACTGCTCCAACTTCTCTTCCATTCCTCATTATGGTGGCCACTCACACTACCACCTAAACCAGAACCCTTGGGAGTCATCTCAGATTCCTGCCCTTCTCATACCATCCCTACCCCTGTCCGTACCACTTCAGTATACAAGAAACTTCCAATTGCTGGCCAAGCATTCAGAGGGTGGGCTAAGCAGGCATCAATCCTTTAAAAGGTGCAGTTTCAAACACAGCACTGATGTCTAAATCTAAACTATTATAATCAATTTGCATAGGCCTGCTTTCTATCTAAGGCCTATGGGCTGAAGATAAAGCAAAGAAAGACTCTTTATAAAAGTATTTGATTGGTAGGTCATGGGTGCATAAAAACAACTGTCCCAGGGACCCCCCTCTACTGACTGGATGACACCTCCATGGCTTGGCTCAAGCGGCTGGCTTCACCTGGAACGGCTCCTCACCATTCTCTGGAAGGCTTTGTCTCCTTTAAGGCCTTAAAAAAAAAAATTGGCTTCTTCTGCCTGTACCTCCTGCAGAGCTAGAACAGACTCCTCCCTCCAGAATCCTTCTGCCAGTTATATCTCAGAACTTCTATTCATATTATTGCTCTTATTTATAGATCTATCTCCCTTACTAGACGTTAAGCATCTTGAGGGACAGGATTGGGCTTGATGACTATTTTGGATCCCTGCTACACAATGGCATATTCTACTAGTTTGTTAGATGGATAAATAAATCTGAGCTAACAACTTATGAAAAGAAGAAGATACTTCTGACACCTTTACATTAGCAGAGGAAATAAATGAAGATGTGTTGAGTATTTGAAGGATCCTTTCCAAGAAATAGTCTTTCATTAAAAGGAAGTGGAAGGAGAAAGCTACAGAATATAAAATTCCACAGAAGAAACTTAGTAATCATGGTCAACAAAATCCCTAACCTGGCTCTTGTATTAAGAACACATCTTGTATTAACAAGTCACAATAGCTCTAGAACAGAGTCAAGTGCTTTTTCAGAAGTGCTGTTCGTAGTAATTATAATCCCCAGCCCGTAAACAATATAGGGTGTTACTTTCACACGAGGATGTATTGAGGAGTTGCCATAAATATTTTATGTGGGACAATAATGTATGGCAGAAATATCTCCAATTTAATTGTCAAGAAAGTAAGTGGAGATAATCCTTTTGAGAATATTGAATAACAGACGCCAAAGAAAAATATTTGAATAGAAGCCTGGAGAATATATTACCGTCTCAGAGATGACTGACATCCCATTTATATTTCACTATGTGTTAAAGTGGTAACCCCCTACAACGTGATTATTTTCAGAAGCAAGATTATTTGAGAGATTCATAAGTTACAGGAGATATAATTAACCTTGGATCAAGTGCAAGTTGGCAACTCAAATCCTTCTAGAAATCAAGCAGAGTATGACTCAATCAATCAAGCATGCTGGCTGGCAGAAAGGTAACAGTCAGGTAACTTAGATGATGCTTGCTTAGAGAAAAGGGAATAAGTCAAGTTTGCTCTACTGCATCAGTTGAGTATCTTGAAAAATTAGGGTTTAATATTTTTGACAGTGCCTCATCAATTTCTCAGCACAATGAGGATGCTATTGTCCCATGGAGGCAGAGATGTATATAAATCATATCAACATAGTAGTCACTCTCTCTCCCTCTTTGTTCCTTCATTAGTGTTACCTTTATTCTTTCAACAATTATTTGAGTATTAATTCTGCAGTAGACACTGGGCTAAATTTTTCGGGATATGAACTACATAATCCTGTCCTATGAATCTCACCATTTGCTAGTAGAAGCATAAAACAAATGAGCAAACACATAAATGTTTCAAAAAGATAAACTTTTATGAAGGATATCTGTGTATGCTGTTACAAAATAACTTGTGGGTCAGGCTGCCTATGTATACATAGGTTAGTCAGATAAGGTGGAAAGGATGCCAACTCAGCATACTAGAATTCTGAAGCAAGTTTCAGGGGAACAAAAGGCAAGAGAGTTAATGGAGGTAACAAGGAAATAAGTGTAAATCATTGAACCTATCTTCATAAACAACAAAGACAAATAAAGACAGTGCTAAAGGAAAGAGAAAAATGTGAACTAATAGATTGGTGGTCTTCTTGAGAGTGAAACATCATTGGTAGAAGTATATAACCAGATGAATAAGGACAGGAGGTTTGGTCAGAGAATAGGACATATGTGACTTTGGTATTGAAGGTGGTGGTGTTTCCAGTCACAACAGGATCTGAGGTGTGGCCCCAGGCGGGTGTGGTTAAGGTGGAATGGACAAAAAGGTCACTGGAAATGAGAAGATCAAAGAACTAAGAGACAAGAAAAGGAATTTAGACAACTCATTCTTCCCAGTTTTTGGAAAAGCTGATCCATAAAAATATTTGCTTAAAGTTGACATTTCACTTTTCTTTAAGGCAATGGCCCCCAAATCTGATACTTATCTTTCTTTTTTCCTCTGAGTAATACACCTGGCATTATGCAAATCTGTTGCAAAAGACCTCTCTAAAGTGTTAAAAATGCAAAGACTTCAATTTGCAGACTGAGGTGTGCCTGACCCAAGCCATGGTATTTTCAGCTCATATGTATGTGAGACCTGGACAATGAATAAGGAAGACTGAAGAAGAATTGATGCCTTGGAATTGTGGTGTTGGCAAAGAATATTCAGTATACCATGGACTGCCACAAGAACAAACAAATCTGTCTTGGAAGAAGTACAACAAGAATGCTCCTTAGAAGCAAGGATGGAGAGACTTTGTCACATACTTTGCACATGTTATCAGGAGGGACCAAGCCCCGAAGAAGGACATCATGCTTGGTAGAGGGTCAGCAAAAAAAAGGAAGACCCTCGACGAGATGGATTAACACAGTGACTGCAACAATGGGCTCAAACATAGCAACGATTGTGAGGATGGCATAGGACCTGGCAGTGTTTCATTCTGTTGTACATATAGGGTCACTATGAGTTGGAACTGACTCCGTGGTACCTAACACACAACAACAATACGCTCTAAATAAAGGAGGACTCATGACTTCAATATATGAGAGTCCCTTTTTTTTTCACTCCCGTTCCACCAGGTCTTCCTTTCCTATTCACAACTGTATCATTTTTCCTACTAAACAATGACATTCTCCAACCCCCCAAATCCTCATTCAACACACTCCACTTAGAGCATAGCTCTGCTACTCAGAGAGCTTTGACCTTCTGGATCTAATATGTGGCTTCCACAAATATCCTCAGGTGTGTACAACAAATATTAACTTATTAACAAACCCAGACCCAGTGCCGCCGGACAGGAGACCCTGAATTTCCCCTGGTTATTCATTTTCCACTAAGCCACCAGGAAACCCTGGTAGCTTAGTGGTTAACAGCTATGGCTGCTAACTAAAAGGTTGGCAGTTCAAATCCACCAGGTGCTCCTTGGAAACTCTATGGAGCAGTTCTACTCTGTCCTATAGGGTCTCCATGAGTCGGAATTGACTCGATAGCAGCAGGTTTCTGGTTTTGGTTTATTCATTTTCCGAGATGAACATGTCACCAGGCCATCCATGTTTTAAAGAGATCAGTCTCCAGAAAAAGAGAAGAAGATTGAGTTTCATGTTTCCTACTGCGAACTATTGCATATTTATAAAATTTCAAGCTGTATTATACATATTTTATAACTGCATCTACACCAAAGGTATTTATACAACAATGATTTTCTCCATCAAACTGAAAAGTGTGCACCTGCCCAAGGTAAACTGTTTCAAAATTATTAACGAGTGTTTTTCATACAAGGATTTAAATGGCTTTAAAAATAACTTATGTAATTACAAAATCAATTCTGTTTACCATTGAAAATTGGGAAATAAAAAGGCACAATGAAATACAATCATAATCTCACCATCCCTAGGTATAAACTTTGGTAATATTTACCTTCTTTTTAGATATCCAATTCTGAAAAAAAAAAAAATACATCCCACTGTATATGAGAAGCCCTGGTGGCATAGTAGTTAACAGCTTGGCTGCTAACAAAAAGGTCTGCAGTTCAAACCCACTAGTCGCTCATTAGAAACCCTGTAGGCCAGTTCTACTCCATCCTCTAAAGTCACTATGGGTCAGAATCGCTTCAACAGCAATGGGTTTTTTCGGTCCTGTATATGAAGTTCCCAGCAGTACCTGATTAACAAAGGTTTGTAGAACGGATGAATATAGAATACATTCTGTTTTGTTACCTACTTTAAAATGTCTTTATTTTGTTGTTGTTGTTAGGTGCCATTGAGTCGGTTCCAATTCATAGCGACCCTATGTACAAGAGAATGAAACACTGCCCCAACTTGCGTCATCCTCACAATCGTTGCTATGCTTCAGCCCATTGTTGTAGACACTGTGTCAATCCATCTCGTTGAGGGTCTTCCTCTTTTTTGCTGACCTTCCACTTTACCAAGGATGATGTCCTGCTCCAGGGACTGGTCCCTCCTGATAACATGTCCAAAGTACATGAGACGAAGTCTCATCATCCTCACTTCTAAGGAGCGTCCTGGCTTTACTTTGTCCAAGACAGATTTGTTTGTTCTTTTGGCAGTCTGTAGTATATTCAGTATATTCTATTGTACATAGTGTCTCCATGAGTTGGAACTGACATGATGGCACCTGACAACAAGTATGTTCAATATTCTTAGCCAACACCATAATTCAAATGCATCAATTCTTCTTCGGTCTTCCTTGTTCATTGTCCAGCTTTTGTATGCATATGAGGCAATTGAAAATACCATGGCTTGAGTCAGGCACACCTTAGTCCTCAAAGTGGTATCTTTGCTTTTCAACACTTTAAAGAGGTATTTTGCAGCAGGTTTCCCCCAATGCAATAGGTTTTTTGATTTCTTGACTGCTACTTCCACGGTTGTTAATTGTAGATCCAAATAAAATGAAATCCCTGACAACTTTAGAGGCTTAGGGTTGTAGTTTCATGAGACATCCTACTTAATTGGCATAATAACGCGTTTAGTGTTTCTGTCCTACCTTCTAGTTTGTTGTGTAGTTTCTGTGATGTTAAAAACTTGTAAGAGGACATCCAAGGCACACCTATTGGTCTCTATTCACCTGGAGCAATAGATATCATTTCATTCTACTAGGTTGACTAAGATTAAAAACAAACAAACAAAACAAAACAAAAAAATGTAAAATAACAAATGTTGGTAAGGGTGTGGAAAAATTGGAACTCTTATCCATTGCTAGCGGGAATGCAAAATGGTACCGTCACTGTGCAAAACAGTGTGGCAGTTCCTCAAAAACCTAAAAATAGAAGTACCATAAAAACCTGTTGCCATCAAGCCCGTTCCAACTCACAGCAACCCTATAGAACAGAGTAGAACTGCCCCATAGAGTTTCCAAAGAGCATCTGTTGGATTCAAACTGCCAATCTTTTGGTTAGCAGTCATAGGTTTTAACCCTATGCTACCAGGGTTATTCCACTCTTAGGTAGAACACTTTGGGTGTATACTCAAGTATCTACCCAAAAAATTTGAAAGCAGGGACTCAAACAGAGATTTGTATACCGATGCTCACTGCAGCACTATTTGCAATAGCCCAAAGGTGGAAATAACCTTAAATGTCCATCAAAAGATGAATGGATAAATAAAATGTGGTATATAATGTAATACTACTAAGCCAGTAAGAGAAACGAAATCTTGATATATGCTACAATATGGATGCAGCTTGAATACATTATGCTGAGTGAAATAAGTCAATCACAAAAGGACAAATATTGTATGACCTGACTTATATAACAAGACAAAAATGCAAATGTATACAGACCAAAGTTTATTTGTGGCTACCAGGGGTGGGAGGGAGGAGGAAAGGGGGGTTATTGCTTTGTAGTATTGAGTTTTGATTTATGTTGATGGAAAAATTGCATTGATTAAGGGTAGGGTTGCATAGCTGATTATTTTAAATTTGGTCAATAAGTTGTACACCTGTAAAAAGTTGAACTGGCAAAAGTTGTATAATAGACGTATTTACAGCAGTGATTTAAAAAATAAAGTAGTTGCTGAGGCTGCTATGTACAACCAAACACCTCATGGAATTTGGTTCCTTGTTTTGGAGTTTTAGAGTCACGGTTTTATGGGACATCCTAGTTAATTGGCATAATACATGTTTAGTTTTTCTGTTCTACTTCGTAGTTTTTTGCACAGTTCCTGGGGTCTTAAAAGCTTGCAAAAGGCTATCCAAGGCACAGTAATTGGTCTCTATGCACCTGGAGCAACAGAAGAAGAAGGAGAGTCAGGAATAGGAGGAGGAAATGGAATGTGTGGCTTATTGCCTCCATGAACGGCTGCCTCCTTTGCCACGGGACCAGAAGCGCTAGATGATGCCCAGCTACCATTACTGAACATTCTGATCAAAGATTCTTTAGAAGAATCCTGGTCAAAAGTAGAACAGAATTTCTACAGAATTTATCAAAGAATTCTGACCAAATGTAGAACAAAAATTCAAATTCTCATGGACACCAGACTTTCTGGAGCCATGGAGGCTGAATGAACCCCTGAAACGATTGCCCTGTGTAATATTTATACCTTAAACCTTTATACCTTATATCTTAAGCCAAAAATAATGCTAAAGTCTTCTTAAAAACTCAATATTCACCTTGAGCATTATGCTCTTTTAAGAACTACCAACCATATTTTTATGCAAACAATGTGCGCTTTCTACATTTGTTTGCCAACTGTGTCCTCCCTCCTCGAGATATTTTCGTAAACCCCACGATACTATCATGGCACTTACGAAAATATCTTGTTGGGGGAGGCGCAGTTGGCAAACAAATGTGGAAAGTATATGTTATTTACATCAAAACATGGTATATAGGATCAAATTGACAACATCAACTTGAAATATTCTATGGGAACTTTATGGAGCAGTGAATTTACGTTAATGGGAGGGGAATAACTCAGAAATGAGGGGTGAGAATGGTTGCACAATTTGAAGAATGTACTCAAAGTCAATGAATTATACATGTAGAAACTGCTGAACTGGTGTATATTTTGCTGAGTATATTCTCAACAACAACAAAATAAATGAAATTTCAAAAAAAAAAAAAGAATGAAAGGATATTTGTAAGACCGTGATTATACTATGATCCATAGAATGAAAACTTTTAGAAAAATACATTTTTAAGAGTGTTATTCTTAAATGAAAAGTATGTACGTTTTTAATTTTGATAATATTGCACAAAATCTCTCTAAAATATATCACCATCATAGCGTAAAAGAATGTTCACTGCACTATCTTCTTGTGCCACAATTTCTTTAATTTTTGTCCATTTGATAGGTGACAATGGTATCTTTTGGTTGTTCTTTGAGTTGTTATTGTCCATTTGTTTTACTACATTTATGTCTCTAAAATGAAATGTACAGAAACAGGATAGAGGTATTTGACAACAACACATTAGAAAAGAGGTCAGAGCAGTTTTAGTTGGAACGTGCAACGACTCCATGGTGTGATACCGTTCCACTAATAAAGTGTGTCCCATTCACCAGCAGTGATAGTCCCATTCATTTCTATCCTGGAAAGATTTTCTAGGGTCTTATATTGAGTTCTGGATAACACACTTTGAGAGAGGTACTTATAATCTGGTACTTTGCCATGACGATAAAGTACCTTCCTGAGGCCAATGAATATAAGACGTAGTTAAACATTTTGAAAATATTTGGCCTAAAATGGAGACTACCATGGAAGGAAGAGAATGTAGCAAAAAGAAATTACCATGACACATGTAAAGAAATATCTGAATAACTGATGGATGATAGACTACAAAGTTCATCATCATAATTAAAAAAAAGAAAGATTTGAGAGTAGAATTTATAAGGAGACTCTTACAACCTATGAAAATATTTCCTAACAAAGTAGAACTGTCTTCTCTAATCCTCTAGAGTTTTAGACTGAGGTTGAATGACAATAGCTAAGGGCTAGAACAAGGATCTTTACCTTCTTCTCTAACTTTGACATCACTGATGATTTGAGGGTACAAACCCCGTTTTCATAGAGATAACTCACTTAATCTAGTTCTCTCACTGAAATTTCTAGCATGGTCTGTTTTTCCAACCAAATGATGTGAGTGTCTCATTTAGCTCTCAGCATAGAGGTAAATGCCACTTTGGTTTATTAAACTTTTAGTTTATTACCCAACCATTATCAAAAATGTATATTTAAATTTACAACTGTTTGTCTTGAAGCTTAATATCTATTTGAGCTTCATGCCTACAGGATGGCAAGAAGAATGTACTCAGAGGCCTATTACTTCCCAATTTCCTTGTGGTAGGACTAGCATTGACAGAATGATAAATATTTCCAGTAAGTGAAAAATGAATATTTAATACTGGACCTAGTGTCTGAATTTATAAAGATGCAGTTCATTGTAGTTCTTTCAGAAGATTCTCTTCAACTTCTCTGGCTGACGAAATGACAGACTGTGGCCTAGCAGCCTTTGCTATCTCCACAATCTACTTTCTAAGAATAAAATCTAACTCTTGAGTGTCAACCTGATGCCAACCTGCTCAATTCCTAAAGAGATTAAACCAATATCACTGTCATGGATTGAATTATATCCCCCCCACCAAAAACATGTGTATTAACTTGGCTACGCCATGATTTCCAGTATTCTGTGGCCGTCCTCCATTTTGTGATTGTACTTTTATGTTAAAGAAGATTAGGGTGGGATTGTAACACCCTTACCAGGTCACATTCCTGATGCAATGTAAAGGGAGTGTCCCTGGGGTGTAGCCTGCACCACTTTTTATATCTCAAGAGATAAAAGGGAAAGGAAGCAAGTAGAGAGTTGAGAACTTCATACTACCAAGAAAGCAACCCCAGAAGCATAAAGCATCCTTTGGACCTGAGGTTCCTGCACTGAGATGCTCCCAGACCAAGGGAAGAATGATATATTACAAGGTCCTTCCTCCAGAGCCGACAGAAAGAAAAGGTCTTCCCTTGGAGCTTGCACCCTGAGTTCAGATTTCTAGCCTACTGGACTGTGAGAGGATAAACCTCTTTTTTTTAAGCCATCCACTTGTGGTATTTCTGTTACAGCAGCACTAGATGACTAAGACAATCACAAACATGACTAACTGGCTTCTCTCATCTATAAACCCTCCTCCACCAAGGAGTTAGAGATTCTACATCATACAGCTAGCTCCAGAAGGACAGAGAACATTGAGAGTGGCCAAATGCATTGTAGAAGCTAAACAGTAAAAGACATTAATATAAAGACACATGTTGAAAAGTCAAAGACTATGGGAGAGACAGTATGGAAAGGCATCTAACAATGGTCAAGGTAGGTAAAAAAAAAAAAAAAGAAAGGGATATCTAATTATCCAGTTTACTCTTACAAACCTTTACTTTTACAAGATACGGAGCTAGTAAATAAGAAAGATTCTGGGGAGAGGTCCTATTGTTTTAGAGATCCTACTATGTTACTACTAGAAACCCTGGTGGTGTAGTGGTTAACACCTATGGTTGCAAACCAAAGGTCAGCAACTCAAATCCACTAGGTCCTCCTTGGAAACTATATGGGGCAGTTCTACTCTGTCCTATAGGGTCCTCGAGTTGGAATAGATTGGACAGCAACTGGTTTGGTTTTTGGTTATATCACTATTGTCCCTATGGGAAAACAAATCACGAAAGCCTTATACATAACCCTTGTCAAGAAGGTTTTTCAGGTCATGGCTGAGAATAATTTAATGGGTCACTCTTCTTCACTACAATCTGAAAGGAGAAGAGGGTCACTGGCTAGAAATATTGACTCATCCATGAGGAAAATGTTAGATAGTTGTTGTTGTTAGGTGCCACCAAGTCAGTTCTGATTCATAGGGACCCTATGTACAACAGAACAAAACACTGCCCAGTCCTGCACCATCCTCACAATCGTTGTTACACCTGAGCCCATTGTTGCAGCCACTGTGTCAATCCATCTTCTTCAGGGTCTTCTTCTTTTTCACTGTCCCTCTACTTCATCAAGCATGATGTCCTTCAGGGACCGATCCCTCCTAATTAACATGGCCAAAGTATGTGAGACAAAGTCTCACCATCCTCTCTTCTAAAGAATATTCTGGCTGTACTTCATCCAAGACAGATTTGTTCATTCTTTTGGCAGTCTACAGTATATTCAATATTCCTTGCCAACACCATAATTCAAAGGCATAAACTCTTCTTCGGTGTTCCTTATTCATTGTCCCACTTTTGCATGCATATGAGGCAACTGAAAATACCATGGCTTGGGTCAGGCACGCCTTAGTCCTCAAAGTGACATCTTTGCTGTTTAACACTTTAAAGAGGTATTTTGCAGCAGATCTGCCCAATGCAATGCATCCTTTGATTTCTTGCTGCTTCTTCCATGGGTATTGATTGTGGATCCATGCAAAATGAAATCCTTGACAAGGTCAATCTTTTCTCCGTTTATCATGATGTTGCTTATTGGTCCGGTTGTGAGGATTTTTGTTTTCTTTATGTTGAGGTGTAATCCATACTGAAGGCTGTAGTCTTTAACCGTCGTCAGTAACTGCTTCAAGTTCTCTTCACTTTCAGTGAGCAAGTTTGCGTCAGCTGCATAATGCAGTTGCTAAAATGAGTCTTCCTTCAATCCTAATGCAACGTTCCCTTCATATAGTCCAGCTTCTTGGATTATTTGCTCAGCATAGGATTGAATAAGTATGGTGAAAGAATACAACCCTGACACACATCTTTCCTGACTTTAAACCATACAGTACCCACTTGTTCGTTCAAATCACTGCCTCTTGATCCATGTACAGGTTTCTCATAAGCACAATCAAGTGTTCTGCAATTCCCGTTCTTTGAAATGTTATCCATAATTTGTTATGATCCACAGTGTCAAATGCCTTTGCATAGTCAATAAAACACAGGTAAACATCTGCTTTCAACCAGGATCCATCTGACATCTGCAATGATATTCCTAATTCCATATCCTCTTCTGAATCCAGTTTGAATTTCTGGCAGTTCCCTGTCATAGTACTGCTGTATCTGCTTTTGAATGATCTTCAGCAAAATTTTACTTGCGTGTGATATTAATGGTATTGTTTGATAATTTCTGCACTCAGTTGGATTATCTTTCTTTGGAATGGGCATAAGTATGGATCTTTTCCAGTTGGTTGGCCATGTAGCTGTCTTCCAAATTTCTTGGCATAGACAAGCGAACAGTTCCAGTACTGCACCCATTTGTTGGAACATCTCAGTTGGTATTCCATCAATTCCTGGAGCATTGTTTGTCACCAGTGTCTTCAGTACGGCTTGGACCTCTTCCTTCAGTACCATCAGTTCTTGATCATATGCTACCTTCTGAAATGATTGAACGTCTACCTATTCTTTTTGGTACAGTCACTTTATATATTCCTTCCATTTTCTTTTTATGCTTCCTGCATTGTTCAGTATTTTGCCCATAGAATCCTTAAATATTGCAACTTGAGGCTTGAATTTTTTCTTCAGTTATTTCAGCTTAAGAAATGCTGAGTGTATTCTTCCCTTTTGGTTTTCTAACTCTGAGTCTTTGCATATGTCATTATAATACTTTATTTTGTCCTCTTGAGCTACCCTTTGAAATCTTCTGTTCAGCTCTTTTACTTCACCATTTCTTCCTTTCGCTTAAGCTACTCTATGTTCAAGAGCAACTTTCAGAGTCTATTCTGACATCTATTTTGGTCTTTTCTTTCTTTCTTGTATTTTAATGACCTCTTGCTTTCTTCATGTATGTTGTCCTTGATGTCAATCCACAACTCGTCTGGTCTCCAGTCATTAGTGTTCAATGAGTCAAATCTATTCCTGAGATGGTCTCTAAATTCCAGTGTGATATATTCAAGGTCATACTTTGGCTCTCACAGACTTGTTATAATTTTCTTCAGTTTCAACTTGAACTTTCATATGAAAAGCAGTTGATGGTCTGTACCTCAATCATTCTCTGGCCTTGTTCTGACTGATGATATTGAGTTTTTCCATTATCTCTTTCCACAGATGTAGTCGATTTGACTCCTGCATATTCCATCCAGCAAGGTCCACATGTATAATCGCCATTTATGTTGTTGAAAAAAGGTGTTTGCAAAGAAGAAGTTGTTGGTTTTGCAAAATTCTATCATGTGATCTCCAGCATCATTTCTATCACTCAGGCCATATTTTCCAACTACTGATTCTTTTTTGTTTCCAACTTTTACATTCTAATTATCAGTAATTACCAATGCATTTTGATTGCATGTTTGATCAATTTCAGACTGCAGAACTTGGTAAAAATCTTCAGTTTCTTCATCTTTGGCATTATTGGTTGGTGTGTAAATTTGAAGAATATTAAGTGGTCTTCCTTGTATCCATATGGATATTATCCTATCACTGACATTGCTGTACTTCAGGATAGATCTTGAAATTTTTTTTTTTTTGGATGATGAATGCAGTGCCACCTCTCTTCAATTTGTCATTGCCAGCATAGAAGACTATATGATTGTCTGATTCAAAATGGCCAGTACCAATCCATTTAGCTCACTAATGTCTAGGATATCGATGTTTATGTGTTCCATTTCATTTTTGACGATTTCCAATTTTCCTAGATTCATACTTCATACATTTCACATTCCTATTATTAACGGATGTCTGCAGCTATTTGTTCTCATTTTGGGTCATGCCACATGAGCAAATGAAGGTATTGAAAGCTTGACTCTATCCACATCAGTAAGGCTGGCTCTACTTTGAGGAGATAGCTCTTCGTCAGTCCTCTTCTGAGTACCTTCTAACCTAAGGAGCTCATCTTCCAGCACTATATCAGACAATGTTCCACTGCTATTCATAAGGTTTTCACTGGCTAATTTTTTTTCAGAAGTAGACTGCCAGGTTTTTCTTCCTAGTCAGGATTAGTCTGGAAGCTCAGCTGAAACCTGTCTGCCATGGGTGACCCTGCTGGTATTTGAACACTGGTGGCAAAGCTTCCAGGATCACACCAACATGCAAGCCCCCACAGTACGACAAACAGTACACACAGCTAATTCCTCCTTTTCTTCTTGTTCCTAAAAGTGTCATTGAAGCTTCAAACTCTGCCAAGTATGTATGCTCTTGTCAATCTTAAAAGTTTATGATATGCTGAAGACAAAAATAATTAGATTGCACATCCTGTATTAAATATATCATGGACTACTAAAAGAACAAACAAATCTGTCTTAGAAGTATAGCCAGAATGCCCCTTAGAAGCAAGGATGGCAAGACTTCATCTCACATACTTTGGACATGTTAATCAGGAGGGATCAGTCCCTGGAGAAGGACATCATGCTTGGTAAAGTAGAGGGTCAGTGAAAAAGAGGAAGACCCTCAACAAGATGGATTGACACAGTAGCTGCAACAAGGGGCTCAAGCATAACAGTGATCACAAGAATGACACAGGACTGGGCAGTGTATCGTTTTGTTGTACACTGGGTCACTATGAGTTGGAACTGACTCAACAGTGCCTAACAACAACAAACAATGTATCTCATGAAATAGCCTGTTGTGTTCTAAATGAAGATTTTCCTATTCAGTACATACAGCAGCAGCAAATTTTTAGACCAAGCTTCTGAAAGACTTGCCTAATCACTTGGAAAGAAATTTATGAAATTCATTTCTGTAAAAATATAAGATAGATTTTCTTTATAGTATATATAACCAGGTAAATTATTTTTACCAGCTAGAAAAACTAAAAATTTTCTTCCTCCCTTCATCTCCACCATGATTTCAAATTCATTTTTAATTAAATGTGATACTGGCAAGATTTGTAATTAAATGTTTGAATATAATAAAACCTTATTAATAATAAAAACTTATTAATTCAGACTAGCTGTAGAAAAGTCCAGTATGAATTAAGTTATCTCAATTCTGGATAGGCTGAAAGAAATTAAGATTCATTAATTCCATGTATTAAAAGTAACTCAAATTGAAGTAGACAGTCAGAGGCAAAGAATTGTGCCCTGCTGATATCAGGGAGTGCAACCTCAGGGAGCAAGAATGAGGGGCACAGGAGTTGCAAGAGGGAAGCAAGAAGAGCCAATTCAAAAATGGCTAATTTCACTTACTTGCATGAGATCATCCTCTAAGAAGCCATAAGAAACACTGCTTAGGACAGCTGGCATAGGGGAAGAAAGAAGCAAGAATGTTTTGAGTCATTTTTCTTTCCCATTGTTCAAAGATCCATTCTTTGGGGCATTAATTTCTCCACATTTCTACATTATGCACGCATGCGCAACAAATGGGCTACTGTGGTATCCCATGCTTTGGATATAAACAACAGCTACCGGGGCAGGGAGTCCCTGGGTGGTACAAATGATTAATTGAAAAGTTGGAAGTTTGAGTCCACCCGAGGTGGCTCGAAAGAAAGGCTTGGTGACCTACTACCAAAAAGTCAGCCATTGAAAGCTTTATAGAGCACAGTTATATTCTGACACATGTGGGGTCACTATGAGTCAGAACTGACTCAACAGCCATGTGTTCTTTACCTGGGGCAGGAGGCAAGAGGCATATGGCTCAGGCATAATGTAAGATGCAGCCAGGTTGTACTCATGAGATGATGGCTGGAGCCCACACAAATCTGGTGGCTGCTGCAGTAACTGGAAGAAGAGGTGAGGCCAAGAGGATCTGCAGTGGCATAAAAAGGATGTCAAATGAAGCCATCATTGTAAATATGGGGGAAGGAGCTAGTGTGTACGTCTATCTGCTTTCATATGCATTTAAAGTGTCTGGCAATGCACGATACATGGGAAGTCAGCACCAATGGACTAAACCAAAAGCTAAGAAGTTTCCTGAACATGACCACTTGGAGGGGCAGTGTAGCAGGGTGGGGGTCTGGGGACCATGGTTTCAGGGGACGTCTAGGTGAATTGGCATAGAAAAGTTTTTTTTTTTTTTTTTATTGCGCTTTAAGCGGAAGTTTACAAGTCAAGTCAGTCTCTCATACAAAAATTTATTTACACCTTGCTATACTCCTGGAAACCCTGGTGGCGTAGCAGTTAGGTGCTAGGGCTGCTAACCACAAGGGTCGGCAGTTCAAATCCACCAGGTGCTCCGTGAAAACTCTATGGGGCAGTTCTACTGTCTCCTACGGGGTTGCTATGAGTCGGAATCGACTCGACGGCACTGGGTTTGGTTTGGTTTTGGTTATATACTCCTAGTTGCTCTCCCTCTAATAAGACAGCACAGTTCTTCTCTCCACTCTCTATTTTCGTGTCCATTCAGCCAGCTTCTGACCACCTCTGCCCTCTCATCTCCTCTCCAGACAGGAGCTGCCCACATAGTCTCATGTGTTTACTGGATCCAAGCAGCTCACTCTTCACAAGTATCATTTTCTATCCCACAGTCCAGTCCAGTCTCTGTCTGAAGAGTTGGCTTTGGAAATGGATCCTGTCTTGGGCTAACAGGAAATCTGGGGACCAGGACCTCCGGGGTCCTTCTACTCTCAGCCAGACCATTAAGTCTGGTCTTTTTACAAGAATTTGAGGTCTGCCTCCCACTGCTTTCCTGTTGCCTCAGGGGTTCTCTGTTGTGTTCCCCTTCAGGGCAGTCATCGGATGTCGCCAGGCACCACCTAGTTCTTCTGGTCTCAGGCTGATGGAGTCTCTGGTTTATGTGGCCCCTTCTGTCTTTTGGGCTCAAAATTACCTTGTGTCTTCGGTGTTCTTCATTCTCCTTTGCTCTAAGTGGGTTCAGACCAATTGATGCATCTTAGATGGCCACTTGGTAACATTTAAGGCCCCAGACGCCACTCTCCAAAGTGGGATGCAGAACGTTTTCTTAACAGATTTTATTATGTCAATTGACCTAGTCATCCCCTGAAACCATGGTCCCAAACCCCACCCCTGCTATGCTGGCCTTCGAAGTGTTCAGTTTATCCAGGAAACTTCTTTGCTTTTGGTTTAGTGCAGTTGTGCTGACCTCTCCTGTATTACGTGTTATCTTTTGCTTCACCTAAAATAGTTCTTATCTACCATCTAATTAGTGAAAACCCTTCTCCCTCCCTCCCTCCCCACTCTCATAACCATCAAAGAATATTTTCTTCTCGGCTTAAATTATTTTTCTTGTTCTTATAACAGCGGTCTCATACAATATTTGTCCTTTTGCAACTGACTAATTTCACTCAGCATAATACCTTCCAGATCCCTCCATATTATGAAATGTTTCAGGGATTCATCATTGTTCTTTATCAGTGCGTACTATTCCATTGTGTGAATATACCAAAATTTATTTTCCTCTGATAGGCACCTTGCTTGCTTCCATTGTTTTGCTATGGTAAACAGTGTTGCAGCGAACATGGGTGTGCACATATCTGTTCATGTAAAGGCTCTTATTTCTCTAGGATATATTCCAAGCAGTGGGATTGCTGGATCATATGGGTTTGGGTATGGTAGTTCTATTTCTAGCTTTTTAAGGAAGCGCCAAATCGATTTCCAAAGTGGTTGTACCATTTTACACTCCCACCAGCAGCGTGTAAGTGTTCCAGTCTCTCCACAACCTCTCCAACATTTATTATGTTTTTTGGATTAGTGCCAACCTTGTTGGAGTGAGATGGATTCTCACTGTGTTTTGATTTACATTTCTCTAATGGCTAGCATTTCCTCATGTACCTGTTAGCTACCTGAATGTCTTCTTTTCCTGTTCATATCCTTTGCCCATTTTTTAATTAGGTTATTTGCCTTTTTGTTGTTGAGTTTTTGCAATATCATGTCGATTTTAGAGATGAGACACTGATCAGAAATGTTAAAGCTAAAAGCTTTTTCCCAGTCCGTAGGCAATCTTTTCACTCTGTCAGTAAAGTCTTTGGATGAGCACAGGTGTTATCTAGTTTCTCTTCTGCGTTGTTAGTAATGTTTTATATACTGTTTATGCCATGGATCAGGGCTCCTAGCGTTGTCCCTATTTTTTCTACCATGATTATCGTTTTAGATTTTATATTTAGGTCTTTGGTCCATTTTGAGTTCATTTTTGTGCGTGGTGTGTGGTATGGGTCTTGTTTCATTTTTTTGCAGACAGATATCCAGTTATGCCAGCACCATTTGTTAAAAAGGCTGTCTCTTTCCCATCTAACCAACTTTGGGCCTTTGTCACATATCCGCTGCTCATACGTGGGTGGATTCACGTCTGGATTCTCAATTCTGTTCCACTGGTCTATGCATCTGTTGTTGTACCAGCACCATGCTGTTTTGACTACTGTGGCGGTATAATAAGTTCTAAAATCAGGTAGAATAAGGCGTCCTATTTTCTTCTTTTTCAGTAATGCTTCATATGGAAGGGCCTCTTTCCCTTCCATATGAAGTTAGTGATTTGTTTCTCCAACTCATTAAAAAAATGTCATTAGAACTTGGATCCGAATTGCATTGTATTTATAGATCGCTTTTGGTAGAATAGACATTTTTACAATGTTAAGTCCTCCTATCTATGAGCAAGGTATGTTTTTCCAATTATGTAGGTCTCTTCTGGTTTCTCGCAGTAGTGTCTTGTAGTTTTCTTAGTGTAGGTCTTTTACGTCTCTGGTAAGATTTATTCCTAAGTATTTAATCTTCTTCTGGGCTACTGTAAATGGCATTGATTTGATGATTTCCTCTTCGATGTTCTTTTTGTTGGTGTAGAGGAATCCAACAGATTTTTGTATATGTTTATCTTGTATCCTAATACTCTGCTGAACTCTTCTATTAGTTTCAGTAGTTTTCTTGAGGATTCCTTAGGGTTTTCTGTGTATAAGATCATGTCATCTGCTAATAGAGATACTTTTACTTCTTCCTTGCCAATCTAGATGCCCTTTATTTCTTTATCTAGCCTAATTGCTCTGGCTAGGACCTCTAGCACAATGTTGAATAAGAGTGGAGATAAAGGGCATCCTTGTCTGGTTCTTGATCTCAAGGGGAATGCTTTCAGACTCTCTCCAGTTAGGATGATGTTCGCTGTTGGCTGTGTATAAATGCCCTTTATTATGCTGAGGTATTTTCCTTCTATTCCTATTTTGCTGAGAGCTTTTATAATGAATGGGTGTTGAACTTTGTCAAATGCCTTTTTTGCATCAATTGATAAAATCATGTGGTTCTTGTTTTTTATTTATATGATGGATTATATTAATTATTTTTCTAATGTTGAACCGTCCCTGCACTGCATACCTGGTATGAATTCCACTTGGTCATGGTGAATTATTTTTTTGATACATTGTTGAATTCTATTGGCTAAAATTTAGTTAAGGATTTTTGCATCTAAGTTCATGAGGGATATAGGTCTATAATTTTCTTTTTTTGTGGTGTCTTTACCTGGTTTTGGTATCAGGGATATGGTGGCTTCATAGAATGAGTTTGGGAGTATTCCGTCCTTTTCTATGCTCTGAAATACCTTTAGTAGTAGTGGTGTTAATTTTTCTCTGAAAGTTTGGTAGAACTCTGCAGTGAAGCTGTCCAGTCCAGGGCTTTTTTTTTGCTGGGAGTTTTTTTTATTACTTTTTCAATCTCTTCTTTTGTTATGGGTCTATTTAGTTGTTCTATCTCTGTTTGTGTTAGTTTAGGTAGGTAGTGTGTTTCTAGAAATTTGTCCATTTCTTCTAGGTTTTCCAATTTGTTAGAGTATAATTTTTTATAGTAATCTGATATAATTCTTTTAATTTCAGTTGGGTCTTTTGCAATATTGCCCGTCTCATTTCTTATTCAGGTTATTTGCTTCCTCTTTTATTTTTCTTTTGCCAGTTTGGCCAATGGTTTATCAATTTTGTTACAAAGAACCAGCTTTTGGTCTTGTTAACTCTTTCAATTGTTTTTCTGTTCTCTATTTCATTTAATTCTACTCTAATTTTTATTACTTGTTTTCTTCTGGTGACTGAGGGTTTCTTTTGTTGCTCTATTGGTTTGAGTTGTAGGGATAATCCTTTGATTTTGCCCCTTTCTTCTTTGCGTGTGTGTGTGTGTGTGTGTGTGCATTTATTCATATAAATTGACCTCTGAGGACTGCTTTAGCTGTGTCCCAAAGGTTCTGATGGGAAGTGTTTTCATTCTCACTGGATTCTATGCATTTCTTTATTCCATCCTTGATGTCTTCTATAACCCAGTTGTTTTTGAGCAGTGTATTGTTCAGTTTCCAAGTGTTTGATTTCTTTTCCCTGCTTTTTCTGTTATTGATTTCTACTTTTATGGCCTTACAGTCGGAGAATCAGAATCGACTCGATGGCACTGGGTTTGGTTTTTTTGTTTTTTTTTATGGTCAGAGAAGATGCTTTGTAATATTTCCATGTTTTGGATCCTGCTTAGGCTTGCTTTATGACCTAATATGTGGTCTATTCTAGAGAATGTTCCATGAGCTTTGGAAAAGAAAGTATACTTGGCTGCTGTTGGGTACAGTGTTCTGTATATGTCTACGAGGTCAAGCTGGTTGATTATGGTATTTAGATCTTCTGTGTCTTTACTGAGTTTCTTTCTGGATGTTCTGTTCTTCACTGAAAGCAGTGTGTTGAAGTCTCCTACTATAATTTTGGAGCTGTCTTTCTCACTTTTCAATGCTGTTAAGAGTTTGTTTTATGTATCTTGCAGCCCTGTCATTGGGTGCATAAATATTTAATATGGTTACATCCTCCTGGTACCTTGTCCCTTTAATCTTTATACAGTGTCCTTCTGTATCCTTTGTGGTGGATCCAACTTTAAAGTTTATTTTGTCAGAAATTAATATTGCCACTCTTGCTCTTTTCTGATCATTTTTGCTTGATGTATTTTTTTCCCATCCTTTGAGTTTTAGTTTGTGTCTCTAAGTCTAAGGTGTGTCTCTTGTAGGCAGCATATAGATGGATCATTTTTTTTTAATCCATTCTGCCACTCTCTGTCTCTTTATTGCTGCTTTTAGTCCGTTTCCATTCAGCGTAATTATGGATAGATATGAGTTTAGTGCTGTCATTTTGATATCTTTTTTTGTGTGTTGTTGAGTTTCTTTTTCCCACTTAATTTTTTGTGCTGAGTAGTTCATCTTTACATATTGTCTTTTCCCCTTTATTTGTTGTTGATTTTGTTTCTGCTGAGTCTCTATTTTTTCCTTGTATTTTATTTTGTTGAGTAGGATTGTTAGTCTCCTTTGCGGTTACCTTAATATTTACACCATTTTTCTGAGTTTAAACCTAACTTTTATTTCTTTATATCACCTTGTCTTCCTCTCTGTATGAAAGATCTATGACTACATTTTTTAGTCCCTCTCTATTGTTTTAATGTTTTCTTTTACATAATGACATCACCATTTCCCTGTTTCAGGCTTTATTTTTGTTTTTTATCTTGATTTATTTTTGTGATTTCCCTATCTGCGTTGACGTCTGATTGTTCTGTCTGGTGTTCTCATCTTGGGTTGATACCTGATATTACTGATTTTCTAACCAGAGAACTCCTTTTAGTATTTCTTGTAGTTTTGGTTTGGTTTTTTATGAATTCTCTAAATTTCTGTTTATCTGGAAATGTCCTAATTTCACCTTCACATTTGAGAGACAGTTTTCCTGGATATGTGATTCTTGGCTAGGAATTTTTTTCCTTCAATGCTTTATATGAATCATCCCATTGCCTTCTTGCCTGCATGGCTTCTGCCTAGTAGACTGAGCTTATTCTTATTGACTCTCCTTTGTAGGTCACTTTTCATTTAACCCTAGCTGCTTTTAAAATTCTCTATCTTTGGTTTTCGCAAGTTTGATTATAATATGTCTTGGCGACTTTCTTTTAAGATACACCTTATGTGGAATTTGATGAGCATCTTGCATAGATATTTTCTCATCTTTCATGATATCAGGGAAGTTTTATGCCAACAAATCTTCAACAATTCTTTCTGTGTTTTCTGTTATCCTTTCCTGTTCTTGTACTCCAATCATTCATAGGTTATTCCTCTTGAAAGAGTCCCGCATGATTCTTAGGGCTTCTTCATTTTTTAAAAATTCTTTTATCTGATTTTTCTTCAAATATATTGGTGCCAAGTGCTTTATCTTCAGTCTCACCAATTCTGCCTTCCATTTGGTCAATTCTGTTCCTCTGACTTTCTGCTGAGTTATGTAATTATGTAAACTTTATTATCAATCTGCTGAATTTCTGATTGCTGTCTCTCTATGGATTCTTGCAGCTTATTAAATTTTTCATTATTTTCTTGAATAACCTTTTTAATTTCTTCAACTGCTTTATCTGTGAGTTTCTTAGCTTGTTCTGCATTTTGCCTGATCTCCTTCCTGGTCTTGTTCCTGATGTCTTGAATCATTCTGTATAATAATCTTTTGTATTCTGCACCTGGTAATTCCAGGAAGGCACCTTCATCCAGAAGATCCCTGGATTCTTTGTTTTGAGAGCTTGTTGAAGTGATTATGGTCTGCTTCTTTATGTGATTTGATATTGACTGTTGTCTCCAAGCCATTTATAAGTTATTGTATTAGTTTATCTTATGTTTTCTTACTGTATCCTAGCTTCTTGCTTTGTTTTGTTTTGATATGCTCAAATAGGTTGCTCCAGTGAGCTTGCCTGATTATTTTTGCCTTTGAGGCTCTAACTTCCTGTCACCAGATGGCTAGAGCCGTTGTCAGGTACATAAGCCTAGGAGTCCATTCACTTTTCTTGTATGGATTCAGCTCAGGTGTCCAGGTAGTTGGTCATCAAGTGTGTGGTACAGGCTCTGTCCTATAGTCTTAGAGGGGCAGCAGTAATTGGTGTAGGTACTGGTATCTGGTTGCAGCAGGGGGTCATGCTCTGGACAAGGCAGGGGGCTGGCAACTATCCCAAGTGTCTGTGAGGAAACCGCGTCCTTGTTCCCTAGAGTGCACAGGTGGGTGGGTTCTGCAGATGGTCCATGGGCACCCAATGCTTTTGGTTGTAAGGACTGGGAGGTAGCAGTTATCCTTGGACCCCTGTCATGATGGATGACCTGAGTGGAGCCACCAGTCCTTAGGCCTCTGATGTGGGTAGGTGAGGACCCTATTTAATAGGCAAAGTGGTGTCAAATATCAAACACCCACCTCTCCACCACACAGCTGAAAGACTTGTAGTCTGCCAACAAGGGCCTATTCTCCTGAAACAGGCCAACACAGGACTATGCAGAGGTGAAAGGCACTCAAAGTCCATAGACCATTTATGCCTGGACAGGAGCCGCTTCTGTCCTGAGCACCCCGGTTAGTGGAGCTAGCAAATTATCTTTTCCCCCAACTGTGAATTTATTCCTTCTCCAGGGCTTGGAGGATGGCTCTAGGTGCTCAACAGGGCCTATCTCAGGCCCAAGGAAATTAACAGCTGCTGATGCTTGCTTGGGGGCTGAGGGTGCAGTAAAATATACGCAAGTACTTAGCTTTTGTCGAGAGCTCCATTCTTCTTTTGTTCCAGAGGTGTGAGTAGGTCATGTGGCTGGCTGTTTCTCCCTGAGGAAACTGTGGCCGAACACTACCACCAGCCTACTGCAGTCGTTCTCAGGGATGGTGCCTGAGGTCTCCCTGTGATCCAGGTCCAACAACTCCTCTCTACTTCTGAACCATCTCTCCCTTCCCCTGTCACTCAGTCCATTTTCTAACTTTGCCTTTGATGTTCAGGGTTCCTAGCTTGTCATAAATATAATCATTTCATTTGTTTTTTCATGTCTTTGTTATAAAAGGGTTCACCAGAAGAGTCTGACCATTCCGCCATCGCAGCCCCGCCTCCCCAACTCTGGCATAGGAAAGTTTTGCATCCCCCACTTTGGTGAGGGGCGTCTGGGGTCTTAAAAACCAGCAAGTGGCCATCCAAGATGCATCAATTGGTCCCAACCCACCTGGAGCAAAGGAGAATGAAGAACACCAAAGATACAAGGAAAATACTAGCCCAAGAGACAAAAGGGGCCAAATAAACCAGAAACTCCATCAGCCTGAGACCAGAAGAACAAGATGGTGCCTGGCTACCACCAATGACTACCCTGACAGGGAACACAACAGAGAATCCCTGTGGAGCAGGGGAAAAGTGGGCTGCAGAACTCAAATTCTAGTAAAAAAAAAAAACAAACTTGATGGTCTGACAGAGACTGGAGGAATCCCAGAGGACATGGCCCCCAGACTCTCTGTTAGTCCAGAACTAAAACCATCCCTAGGCCACCTCTTCAGATAAAGAATAGACTGGACTATAAGACATAAAATGATACTCATGAAGAGTGTGCTTCTTAGCTCAAGTAGGTACATGAGACTGGATGGGCAGCTCCTGTCCGGAGGTGAGATGAGAAGGCAGAAGGGGATAGGTGCTGGTTGAATGGAACCGGGAAATCCAGGGTGGAAAGGAGGAATGTGACGTCACATTATAGGGATGGCAGCTAGGGTCACATAACAATGTGTGTATAAATATTTGTATGAGAAACTAACTTGAGCTGTAAACTTTTACCTAAAGCACAATACAAATGATAATAATAATAAGATAAAGTGTCTGGAAAGGTACCCAAGAAGCCCTGGTGATGTGGTGATTTAAGCACTCGGCTGCTAACCAAAAGGTTGGTGGTTGGAACCCACCAGCTGCTCCATGGGAAAAAGATGTGGCGGTCTGCTTCTGTAAATATTGCAGCCTTGGAAACCCTATGGGGCAGTTCTACTCTGTCCTAAAAGGTTGCTATGAGTTGGATTTGACTTGTGGGCCATGGGTTTGGTTTTTATTTATTTATTTGGTTGGAAAGGTACCCCAGCAACTATTAGCACTGGTTACCTACTGTGGAGAAATAACCTCATAAGTGGGGAAAGGGACTTACCTGTGTACATTTTTATATGTTTTAATTTTTGGACAATATGAAATGTTTCCTATTCAACAAATTAAATCATTGAAAAATTAATAAAATCTTGAATAAGAAATGGGATTTAAGCTTATATTTAAAAACCATACAGAAGAAATATATATCTTGGGAGTTGGAGAAACTGGGAGTTAGAGAGGGGCAAGAAAGTTAGGAGATAATATCATTGCCCTAAGCTGCTCATTTTTTCCAAGTGGGGGTTTAAGATATTGTACATTAATCAAGAAACATTAGTGTCAAAATATTATTTAAAGCTAAACTGTAACCAACAGAAGAAATGGAGCTAGAAATGGGGGAGTTAATTTCATTTTATTCCCTTCTGTATCATTTGAAATTTTCAACATGTGAAAATATTACTCTAATATTAAAACACTACTTAATAATTTTTTTTTTAAAGTAGAAGTTTTGGGGGAGTGTGCTGTCACATTACAGGGATTGCAATTAATGTCACATAACAATATTTGTATAAGTTTCTGTACGAGAAATTAACTTGAGCTGTAAACTTTCACCTAAAGCACAATAAAAATAAATAGAATTTTTAATCTATGCCCCCAAATACAGGCTAAACACAGAGACATTAAAGTGCTGCCGCACAAAAATCACCATTAACCCTAAACCAAACCAAAAAACCCAAACCAGTTGCCATCAAGTTGATTTGGACTCATGGCAACTCCATGTGTGTGTCAGCGTACAACTGTGCTCCATACGGTTTTCAAAGCTGTGACCGTTTGGAAGTAGATTACCAAGCTTTTCATCTGAGGTGCCTTTGGGGAAGTTCAAATCACCAACCTTTTGTTTAGTAGTTGAGCACTTAACCATCTGAGCCACCCAAGGACTATTCACTAACCCTAAAAAAAAAAAAAAAAAAAAATTCACTAACCCTAAGATACTATTATTTAAAGGGCACCAAAGTTTCCAGTAACATTTAGAAAACAATTAAGGACAGCAACAACAACAAAAAACCCAAGCACTTGTAAATCAAAATACTGCCACTGTTCTGAAAGAAAACAAATACTACACAGGAAGAGCTTATTTTAAAAATGTGGGTTTACTAGAAATTGACATCCAGAATTAACAGCTGCAGTTGCCTGAAACTACAAAACCCCTCTAACAGGAAATCAATGACCACTGACTACACCAAGCCCAGTAAGCATGAAATGATATGCAAGGGCACATTGCAGCACATATTTGAGGGCTGTGACGTGCAACACTCTAGCAAAGTACTCGAGACACAGCAGTTTTCCTGAGAGTATAGGGACAAATGCTCCTTCCGTAAAATGGAGATATTCTACATCCAAACGATTAGAATGACTTACTAAAGACAAGGAATAAGAAATGAAAAACACAACAGCCTTCTAAATAAACCTTCTCCTATATAAAGGCAGATCAAGAGGATGCTGGGAAACGGATTTCCTCTGCTACTGGTACCTGCTGCTGTCAAGTCGGTTTGCACCTGCGGTTTAATCTGAACGGATTTTCAGGCACACTCCATCAGAAAACATGATGCAATTATATCTCTGCACTGAAGTATCAATTGTAAAAGAAAAATAATCTTCCAAGAGACACGTTGTCGGAAAAAGTCAAATTAAAATAAATAGGGACATTATAGTCTGTATGTCATTCAGAAACCAGTGAATCCCTTTCTCAGTTAAGCATTCCTAACTCCAACATCTTTTTTCAGAAATAAAAGCTTGGAGCCTTTGCAGAAAAAGGCACCCCCCCCCAAAAAAAAAAAAATCTGACAGTAAGGCACCATATATGGGCTAGAGAAGTTCATTATCTCTGTAGTATAAAAGTGAATAAAGGCAAAGACTAACAAGGAAAAACATCCACATATCTAATTAAGGTTTACAATGCCTCCAGAAGCGCACCTGGAAGGCAATGGAGTCCTAGCTTTTGTGGTGACATCCTAGGACCTGGCCACTCACAGTATGGTCTGTGTAGAAGCAGCAGCTGTGTCAGCTGGGAAATACTGACTCTCAGGCCCAGACTGGCTGTATCAGAATCACTTTTAGCAAGAGCCCCAAAGATTCCTATTCTCACTGAAATTTGAGAAACACTCTCCCGGATCCTCAGTCTGGGGACGCTGACGTAAAATACAGATTCCCACATGCCTTCTCAGACCTATTGAATTTGCGGGATCATTTTTACTGAACGATCCAGTTAAAGAGCAAACGATGTTACTTTTCTGTTGAGCTGATGCAAAACTGTGTTACTGTTTTGGCAGCCCCATCATAATGATGACTGAGATCTTGGGGTCTAGGTATACCGCTGTATTTTAAAAAAGAGAAAATACGTATATACCATGAGACAGTGAATACTTTTAGAAAGGAAAGTAATAGCTAATACAACTGAATGATCACAGCAGGCGAGTGACTTATTTTTCCCTCCCATCAGGGTATTAATTAATTATCCACGCATAGTTGGACTCTATCTCTTGAAAAATGCCTTGTCTTCAATGGTGCAATATTTCTCAAACATTTAATTATTTACATCCCAACTTCTTTATTTCTGCCACATCCCTATACCACCTGTACTATTATTTATTACAATTGTATGTAACCAATTTTAAATTGACTCACTTTTAAAAATTAAACTCATCCATTGCCAATAAATTCATGAAATCACAAGTTTGATGTGCCTCTTACATGTTTTTAAAAAAAAAAAAACCCACTGCCGTTGAGTTGATTTGGACTCATAGTGATCCTACAGAGCAGAGTACAACTGCCCTATAAGGTTCTCAAGGCTATAAATATTTATGGAAGCATACTCTCACATCTTTCTCCCATGAAGTGGCTGGTGGGTTCGACCTTTAACCACAAATATATGTTTACCCACTGCCATTGAGTCAATTCTGACTCACAGTGACCCCACAGGGTTCCCAAGGCTGTAAATTTTTATGGAAGTAGACTGCCACATCTTTCTCCCAAGAAGCTGCTGGTGGTTTTGAACTGACGACCTTTCAGTTAGCAGTCGATTGCTTTAACCACTGTACCACCAGGGCTCCTTTCATATATGTTTAGTACATATTCAAAAAAATTCATAGCTATTATTAATGATGTCTAAGTTTTAAACTATCTAATATAACACATACCACAAGTGGTACCTGAACCCCCTTTTGGAGGACATTGTTTAAAAGGCTATAAAATTAGGATTTTATTCTGAGTAAACTTCTCTGACCTCTTGAGATGTCAAACCCACAGGATCCTGATTATCTTCCCTCTGTTTATTTTCTGTTCTGTAAGCATTTCCGAACACCTAATCATGGCCTTCTGATGTTAAAATGATATTGTCACTTCCTCCTAAGAGTTTACTCACTAAAGCACTTACCCTTGCTGGTTGGAGTTAAGTCTGTGGTAGCAGACATCCCTCATTACTCCTTCTACCTTTCAGGTAGTGGTTCTCAACCTTCTCTGTACCTGAAGGGCCTTCAAAATCCTGGTGTCCAAGCCATACCTTAGATCAATTAAACCAGAATCGCTTGCAGTAGGGCCAGGACATCAGGATTTTGATAGCTCCACAGGCGAGTCCAACCTGTAGCCAACTGCACTCCTTTAAAAAGACACAAATATCAGCAAGACAAACAAGGACACTGAGGCAGTATTTAGCTAGATTTAATTTAGCAGGTAAGTGCTTTATGGACATTCCCAGATACTGCATTTTGTATTTCCAACTCCATGACACCAAATCCTAAATAAGGTTTGACCAGTAGCTACTAAAATTGTGCAATTGCAAAATGTACCCTATTCACTATTACCCTAAATAAAGAATCCATTTTTATTGCACCATGTTGGTATGGTGGGCAGTGTGGGGGCCTGCCCTGGACACAGGGGCCCTGCTAAGCAGCGGCCCCACACAACACCCTGGTATCTGACCAGACTGCCCCCAGTGCTGTCGCTAACCCAACACCACCCAAGTGGGGCCCTCCCCAACGGACTCTCCAAGAGCCTTGGCCCTCTGCCCATCCAGACCAACTATTTCCTAGCCCCTGGAATACCACACAAAAAAAATTTTTTTTTAAGGTCCCAGCCCACTGAATGATGGACAAGACGGAGTAAGGAGAGGGGGCTCCCAAGAACTGAGGTTCCTGCCAGCCCTCTTCAACCCCCAGCTCCCCAGGGCCAAGGTGGATCTAATGCTCAGACACAGCTCTCTGGGCCAGGGACTCTTAACCTTTCACATTGTTTCCCTGTCCCTCTGTCTATCTGGGCCACTCCTGTCTATCTGTTGGTCTATTTCTGGGAATCTCATTACTGTAAGCCCTGTGCCTTTCCTGTCGGTCATTCTCATACCATTGCCCATAACCTGATCTCTTACTGTAAAAAACAATCATATATATTTATGCAACTGTCAGTTTGTTGAACTGCGGTAGCTTACATGTTGCTGTGATACTGAAGCTATGCCACTGGTATTTCAAATACCAGCAAGGTCACCTAGGGTTGACAGGTTACAGCTGAACTCCCAGACTAAGAAAGACTGGAAAGAAGGATCTGGCAGTCTACTTTTGAAAAAAATTGGTCAGTGAAAACCTTATGAACAGCAGTGGAACATTGTCTGATATAAAGCCGGAAGATGAGCACAACAGGTTGGAAGGCGCCCAAAATACCACTGGAAAAGAGCTGCCTCCTCAAAGCAGAGTCGACCTTAATGATGTAGATGGAGTCAAGCTTTCAGAACCTTCATTTGCTGGCGAGGCATGACTCAAAATGAGAAGAAATAGCTGCAGACATTCAGTAACAATTAGAACATGGAATGCAGAAAGTATGAATCTAGTTAATTAGAAGTTGTCAAAAATGAAATGGAAAGCATAAAGATTGATATCCTGGGCATTTGTGAACTGAAAAGGACTGGTATTGGCCATTTTCAATCAGACAATCATATAATCTACTATGCTGGGAATGACAAACTGAAGAGGAATGGCATCACATTCATAGTCAAAAAGAACATTTCAAGAACTATCTTGAAATTCAATGCTGTCAGTGACAGGATAATATACATACTCCTACAAAGAAGACCAGTTAATATGACTAATATTCCAATTTATGCACCAGCCACTAATGCCAAAGATGATTTTTCCCAAATTCTGCAGTCTGAAATTAATCAACATACAATTAAGATTCACTGATAATTACTGGTGATTGGAATGCAAAATGTGGAAACAAAGAAAAAGGATTGGTAGTTGGAAAATATGGCCTTGGTGATAGAAAAGATGCTGGAGATTGCATGATAGAATGTTTTAAGACCAATAATTTCTTCATTACAAATACCTTTTTTCAACAAGTGACTATACATGTGGACCTCACCAGATGGAAAACATAGGAATCAAAATGACTACATCTGTGGAAAAAGATGATGGAAAAGCTCAATATCATTAGTCATAACGAGGCCAGGGTCTGACTGTAGAATGTACTGTCGATTGCTACCATGCAAGTTCAAGTTGAAGATAAAGAAAATTAAAACAAGCCCATGAGAACCAAAATACTACCTTGAGTATATCCCACCTGAATTTGGAAACAATCTCAATAGATTTAACACACTGAACAACAATGATTGAAGACCAGATGAGTTGGATGATATCAAGGACACCATACATAAAGAAAACAAAAGATCATTAAAAAGACAAGAAAAAAAGAAAGACCAAAATGGATGTCAGAAAAGACTCTGAAACTTACTCTTGAACATAGCTAAAGTGAATAGAAGAAATGATGACGTAAAAGCTGAACAGAAGATTTCAAAGGACAGCTCAAGAAGACAAAGTAACATAATGCAATGTGCAAAAACCAGGAGTTAGAAAACCAAAAGGGAAGAACATGCTCAGCATTTCTCAAGATGAAAGAACTGAAGAATACATCTGCAATGTTTGAAGGATTCTATGGGCAAAGTATTGAATGACTCAGGAAGCATCAAAAGAAGATGGAAGGAATACACAGAGTCACTGTACCAAAAAGAACTGGTCAATGTTCAACCATTTCAGGAGGTAGCTAGCATATGATCAAGAACCAGTGGTATTATACATGACATAAACAGTATACAAAACATAACTAATAACGCACAAACCCCAGAAGAGAAACTAGATAACTGGGAGCTCCTAAAAATCAAACACTTATGCTCATCCAAAGGCTTCACCAAAAGAGTAAAAAGATTACCTAGAGACTGGGAAAAAGTTTTTGACTACGACAGTTCTGATCAGCACCAGATCTCTAAAACCTAAATGATACTTCAAAAACTCAACAACAAAAAAACAAATAACCCAACTAAAAAATGGGCAAAAGATATAAACAGGCACTTCACCAAAGAAGACATTCAGGTGGCTAACAGGTACATGAGGAAATGCTCACAATCATTAGGCATTAGAGAAATGCAAATCAAAACTACAATGAAATACCATCTCACCCCAACAAACCTGGCATTAATCCAAAAAACACAAAATAATAAATGTTGGAGAGGTTGTGGAGAGACTAGAACACTCATACACTGCTGGTGGGAATGTAAAATGGTACAACCAGTTTGGAAACTGATTTGGCATAGAACTACCATATGATCCAGCAATCCCACTCCTTGGAATATATCCTAGAGAAATAAGAGCCTTCACACGAACAGATATACACATACCCATGTTCACTGCAGCACTGTTTACAACAGCAAAAAGATGGAAGCAACCAAGGTGCCCATCAAAGGATGAATGGACAAATAAATTATTCAGTGGAATACTATGCAATGATTAGGAACAATGATGAATTCGTGCAACATCTTATAACATGGAGGAATCTAGAAGGTATTATGCTGAGTGAAATTAGTCAATTAAAAAAATAAATTCCAAAAGGACAAATATTGTATGCAATCACTACTGTAAGAACTCAAGAAAAAGTTTAAACACAGAAGAAAATATTCTTTGATGGTTACGAGGGTGGGGAGGGAGGGAGAGGGGTATTCACTAATTAGATAGTAGACACTCACTTTGGCGAGTGTCGTCTGCGGTCTTCAACATTAGCAAGCAAGCATCTAAGATGCATCAATTGGTCTCAATCCACCAGGAACAAAGGAGAATGAAGAACACTAAAGACATAAGGTAAATATGAGCCCAAGAGACAGAAAGGGCCACATAAACCAGAGACTACATCAGCCTGAGACCGAAAGAACTAGATGGTGCCCGGCTACTACCAATGACTGCCCTGACAGGGAACACAACAGAGAAGTCCCGATGGAGCAGGAAAACAGAGAGATGCAAATCTCAAATTCTCATAAAAAGACCAGACTTAATGATCTGACTGAGACTAGAGGGACCCCAGAGGTCATGGTCCCTGGACCCTCTGTTAGCCCAAGACTGGAACCATTCCTGAAGCCAACTCTTCAGACAGGGATTGGACTGGACTATAAGACAGAAAATGATACTGGTGAGGAGTGAGCGTCTTGGCTCACATAGACACATGAGACTATGTGGGCAGCTCCTCTCTGAAGGTGAGATGAGAAGGCAGAGGGGGACAGGAGCTGTTTGAATGGACATGGGGAGTACAGGGGGAAAGGAAGAACGTGCTCTCATTAGGGGGAGAGCAGCTAGGAGTACACAGCAAGGTGTGTATAAGTTTTTGTATGAGAGACTAACTTGATTTGTAAACTTTCACTTAAAGCACAATAAATTAAAAAACAAACAAAAAAGAACTGGATTCAGCGCTGGAGGTCCTCATTCATCTATGCCAAGAAATTTGGGTGACAGCTACCTGGCCAACTAGTTGGAAGAGATCCATATTTGTGCCATTCCAAAGAAAAGTGATCTGACAGAATGCAGAAATTACCAAACAATATCTTTAATATCACATGCAAATTAAAATTTTGCTGACAATAATTCAAAAACAGTTGTAGCAGTATACTAACAAGGAACTACCAGAACTTCAAGCTGGATTCAGAGGAGAATGTGGAACGAGGGATATCATTGCTGATATCAGGGGCTCTTGGCCAAATACCACAGAATACTGAAAGATTAACTATGAAAAAGCATTTGACTGTGTGGATCGTAACAAACTGTGGAAAACATTGAGAAGAACGGGAATTCCAGAACACTTAATTGTGCTCATGTGGAACCTGTACCTAGACCAAGAGGCAGTCGTTCGAACAGAACAAGAGGAGTACTGCGTGGTTTAAAATCATACTTATTCACTCTGTATGCTGAGCAAATTATCTGAGAAGCTGGACTATATGAAGAAGAATGTGGCACCAGGATTGGTGGAAGACTCATTAACAACCTGTGATATGCAGACGACACAACCTTGCTTGCTGAAAGTGAAGAGGACTTGAAGTGCTTGCTGATGAAGATCAAAGACTACAACCTTCAGTACTGATTGCACCTCAACATAAAGAAAAGAAAAATCCTCAATACTGGACCAGTATGCAGCATAATGATAATGGAGAAAAGATTAAAGTTGTCATGAATTTCACTTTTCTTGGATCCCCAATCAACACCCATGGAAGCAGCAGCTGAGAAATCAAGTGATGTATTGTAGTGGGCAAATCTGCTGCAAGAGACCTCTCTCAAGTGTTGAAAAGCAAGGATGTCACTTTGAGGACTAAGGTGTGCCTCACCCAAACCGTGATATTTCCAATCACCTCATATGCATGGGAAAGCTGGATAAGGAAGACCAAGGTAGAATTGATGCCTTTGAATTATGGTCTTGGCAAAGAATACTGAATATACCATTGACTGTGAGAAGAATGAACACGTTCTGTCTTGGAAGAAGTACAGCCAGAGTGCTCCTTGGAAGCGATGATGGCCAGACTTTATCTCATGTACTCTGGACATGTTATCAAGAGGGATGAGCCCCTAGCAAAGGGCATTATGGTTAGTAAGGTAGAGGGTCAGCAAAAAAGAGGAAGACCCTCAGCAAGATGGATTGACCCAGTGGCTGTAACAATGGACTCAAACATAGCAACGATTGTGAGGATGGCACAGGACCGGGCAGTTTCATTCTGTTGTACCCAGTGTCGCTGTGAGTATATATATATGTGTGTGTATATATGTATACACACACATATATATATACATGTATATATAATAAAAACCATATATAGTTTTTATTTTTATATATACACACAGTTGCTAAATATTCAGGAAGTAAGCGTTCAAATAACTTTAGAGATATGGCAAACACTATGGAAATTAGCTCATAAAAGAAACATCTGGCAGCCACATCAGCACTGGAAGCAGTATAATAGTTTATATAGATAGCAGGATTTCATATACTCCGTGCTGCCTAAGCAGTACTTGAATATCTTTTTAATGGCTATGGAATATTTAAATTGAGTATAATGAGTATGAGATTGTTTACAAAGAGCCGGCCAATGATCCTCTCCTTACAAATTAATCTGGCCCAGAATATGACAGAATTTGATTTCATGAAAGGTACTAATCATTGCAACATTGTGTACTCACACCACTTTCCTTTTCCTGTGACTTCCCAAAGATTATCTGACTATTCTAAAAGCTACAACATCTACCTATAAACTATGGCATAAAAACAAACTCATTGCTATTGAGTTGATTCAGACTCAGTGACCCAATAGGACAGGGTAGAACTGTCCCACAATGTTTCCAAGACTGTAAATCTTTATGGAAGCAGATTGCCACACCTTTCTTCTGCAGAGTGGCTGATGAGTTTGAACTGCTGACCTTTTGGTTAGCAACAAAGCACTTAACCACTGTGCCACCAGGACTCATTTGATGAGTACCATGGAATAAAACCCATCGCCGTCAAGTCGATTCCGATTCATAGCCACCCTATAGGACAAAGTAGAACTGTCCCATAGGGTTTCCAAGGAATGGCTGTTGGATTAGAACTGCCACGCTTTTGGTGAGCAGCTGAGGTCTTAACCACTGCGCCACTAGGGCTCCAGACCATCGAATAGTACTTATCAAAAAAAAAAAAGAGAACTATTGATTTATGCAACAACATGGATGAATCTCAAAATAATTGTGCCGAGTGAAAGAAAAATGTACAAAATATATGATTCCATTTATATAAATCTAGAAAATACAAGCTAATAGTATAACAGAAAGCAGATCAATAGTTGCCTGGGATAAGGGATGCAGGAAGAAGAGGGAGAGAGGCATTGCTGGAGGCAAACGCAAACTTTTGGGAATGACATATATGTTCATTACCTTGATTTTGGTAATGGTTTCATGACTGTATACGTATATAAAATCTCAACAAATTGTACACTTTAAATACACATAGTTTATTGTGTGACAATTTTATCTCAATAAAACTAAAAAATAAATAAAATATAAACAACACCTCTACCTTCAAAAGGCTTACATTTTGATAGCTGGGCAGAAAATATTTGAATAAACAAGTACATACCATGTAGTGGTAAACATTAAAATTGAAATCAATTAGCATGATGTTCACCAAAAAGTACATTCAAGAATGCTCACAGCAGCACTGTTTGGAATAGCCCCAAACTGGAAACCATCCAAATGCCCAACAGTGGATTAAGTAAATAAATACATTTTGTGGTATATTAAATTTATTTATTAATTTAATTGTGGTATATTCCCACAATGGAATACTCCACAACAAGGAGAATGAATGAACTACTACTACACATAATGACATGGAAGAACTCACAAAATGCTGAATGAAAGAAGCTAGGCCCAAAGGAGTACTGCTTCTATGTTTCCAGTCTTAAGCAATGTTGATAGATGTCTGGATGGCAGTTACCCTTGGGGTACAGTGACAAGAAGCAGATGGCAAGGGGGCTTTTAGAGGCTGGTGATGTTCTCTTCCTTGACTTGGGTGCTGGTTACACAAGTGTGTTCACTTTGTGAAAATTCATCAAGTTGTACTCTTAAGATTTGTGTACTTTCTTTTTGGTATGTATGTTAAGTATTGATAAAAATGATATTCTACGTAAACGAGCAATGAAGTCACATGATTTGATAGGAATGACTGGCTATTTTAAGTTGCATACCTAAACACCTAGGAAACACCTCTCCAAGCAGGTAGCATTTAAGCTGAGACCTGAATGAGCCGGGTATGTCAAGTTCTTGGGCTCCGCTTATTCCAGGAAAGGTAATGGCAAATGCAGGGAGTGTAAATAGGAGAACCCAGGAGACAATGGTATGCAATGAGGTCATAAAAGGACATCATAGGCTAGATAAGGGATTTAGTTTTTATTTAGATCCAATATGAACCCACTGGAAGGTTCTCCAAAGGAAATGTTGAGAAAGGATGTGTTTTTCTGAGTTTCCGGATCTGTTCAAGCCACAATTTTGTCTTCAGTAAAATGAGGATAATGTAAAGATTATAATGCATATGAAGGGCTTAATACAGTGCCCAGCAGACCTTCAAAACTGGTTGTGGTTCATATTACCATATTTCACTGAATCTAAGATACTGGAATTGCAAGATGAGCCATTACTTTACGAATCATTAGAAAGAAAAAGAGTTGGCAATTAAAATAGTTATCACTCAGAATTTTTAGTTTATGCCTTTTAAAAGAGTTCTTTTAGACTTCCATAAGTTTTTCATATGTCACTCTTATGCATATACAAGACAGAAAAATACAAGCAAAATCAATCAGTTATTCCCAGAATTTCTTCCTATTCTGAGTCTGACAGTTCTGAATATTTTGGACTTAGCATCCTCAACTTCCAAGTCAGAAGAACTTGTACGACATGAGGGTGGCCCCCTGAAAGTCACGGGATTGCTTTTGCCATCCACACTATTAGTTGGGCTGTGTAAATCTGGGTTAATACTTGCATTCACAACCTGAATATGTATGCCTGTCCCTCAGAAACACAGGGAGTGGAAACTGAAATGCATTGTGGAACACTTGGAGTTTCTTAGGAAGAAAGGCACTGCATAGGGTCTAGGTGATGTTACTGGGCTGTCCCTCCTGGAACGGCTCTCCAAATCATAGTCATTTCTCCAACCCCTATGCCAACAGTAATGCAGTATGCTTTTTATTTGTTTGATATGTCAAATCCTTGTTCGGATATAATTTTGTAATGGTCCCATCTCTGTTATGACTCCTTGTGTTCTGGATTTACTGTTGTTCTCACTGCAGCACTTAAAAAAAAAAAAAGTACTTAGTGATTCAAAAATAAGTCCTTCTATGGTTAAACGTCTACTACTGTAATTCTTTTTTTTTTTTTTCCTACTATTTGAAAATATTCCTTTCTTCTCCCTACTAAAACGATAATTTTATTTAATTCCACAGTCTACTCAGGGGAAAATAAAACCCAGTACTCTTCTATTTCAGATGCCAGATGATAACTTCTGCTTAACTCTTAAACAACTCAAACCAACCGGCCATTTCTCTGGTTTTCTTTTCCTTGAGGCCAGACGCACAGCTTCTCATAATGGATTGTGAAGGTTGATTTTACAAAGCAGAAATTAGGTGCATTATTCGAGAGCTCAAAAGTCATACTATAGTAAACCGGTTGCTGTTGAGTCTATTCCAACTCATGGTGACCCTACATCTATCTGTCAGGGTAGAGCTGTGTTTCATTGGATTTTCAATGGCTGATTTTTCAGAAGTAGATCACCAGGTTTTTCTTCTCAGGCTCCTCTGGGAGAACTCCAACCTCCAAACTTTTGGTTAGGAACCCAGTACATTAACCATTTACACCGTCCAAGGACTCCCACATACAGCAGAACTCCCAATCCTGAGTAACTTGGTCAGTGAGATTTAATGCAAACTCTGAACTACTGGAGATTGGAACTTAAGGGTCTGTATTGCACTTCAACTATGAGTGCAGGCTCTGGAGAGAGGCTTGGCTGGGCTCAGAAAGTGTGAACCTTGGGCAAATTGTTTTACTTTTCTAAAGCTGCATTTTGTCATCTGAAATATGAGAATTAAAGTAGTACCAATCTCATGGGACTATTCTGAATGTAATATCTGATACATTAAGAGTGAAAAAAAGGCTAGCTGTGATTACTATTCCTATCAGTTCTATTATTCTACTCAAACTACCACTACCCAAGCCAATGCAGTGTGGGGAGAATAATAGAATAGGAAATAAAAAAAAAAAACCAAACCAAACCCATTGCCGTCGAGTCGATTCCAACTCATAGTGACCCAATAGGACAGAGAGGAACTGTCCCATAGAGTTTCCAAGGAGCATCTGGTGGATTCGAACTGCTGACCCTTTAGTCAGCAGCCGTAGCTTTCAACTGCTATGCCACAGGGTTTCCATCAGAATAGGAAACAGGACACCTAAATCTCATCTTGTATCTGCTACTGCTTGTGACTAAACACATCTCTTGACTTCTCTGGTATTTCTTTGACAGAAGCTAAATCATGGTATAATATCTGTTTAAAAATTATACATATAAGGGCATGGGACATAATGACATCAATGTGGTAGAAGAGGGGCCTCAAAACCAATATAACTTCAAGCTCTAAGTTTCCATGATTTCAAATCTATACAATAAAAAAATCTCATTCAAGTGAAGAACTTTCAAGTCCACAAGTAGAAGAGCCTCATGTGCTACCATTTACTGATTGCCGACTAAGGGCCTAGGTCTGCCCTAACTATGATTCATTTCTTCACTATTTCATTCAACGCATATTTCCTAAACCCCTAATATGTGCTAGGTCCCGCTCCAGGTCCTGGGAGTAAAATGCTAAACAAAACAGATGAGGTCCTTGATCTCATGGTGTGGGTATTTTAACAGTGAAAGAGAAAAACAAAAAATGAACAAGGTAATTTCAGACAGTGAAAAGTACATAGAAAATAAATCAGGGTCACATTTGGGGATGCAGATGCTGATAATGAGATTCCTAGCAGTATTATTCATTTTTTACTACTCAGGGAAGCAAATGAATTTAATCAAATTGCACTGTTAGAAAGGGACCAGGCAGAGGCCTGGGACCCAAGTCTGCCAAGTGGAGACTCCAATGTCTCACCTACTCTGCAAGCTTCCTTTGTATTATGAGGTGTTGCTCGTAACCTGCCACGGTTAGTACAAAGTTGTACTCCAGGTCCACCCCTGTGATTTTTATCAAATTCCAAACCTGTCAGTTCTGAATCAATGACATCTCATCAGGCATGGGTCAGGTATGACCAGCTCTCAGCAGCAGTATCTTGTCTGTGGGATCACAAAGCAGCTGGGTCATCAGCTAGCTACTTCTGTCACCTAAAATTCAGTTGCCATTTAGAAAACAAATATTCAACTGCTTCTATTGTGAAAAATGAAAGAAAGTTAAGTTTCTTTTGAAAAGCAAAACAGAAAAGAAGAAACACAAATTCAGAATGAACACACCCATCAAATACATTTCTATTTACTGTTCTTCCCAATTTGATCTGGAAGAAAATTGTCCCAGGCAACTTTTTTTTTTTTTTTTCCTGGAAGGAAACAGAGGTCTTAAATCTCTTCTTCTCTGGAGGAGAGAGTGAAGGAATATACAGATTCTTCCAGATGGCAACCCAAGAATCCCCAAAGGAGATAAAAGAAAGGAAATGATAGGGACCTGAGGACCTTCAATTCGTTAACGTGGGAACAGTGGCTCACAGAGCTGAGTCTTGGAGGCGCTGACTATCGGCAAGAACCAGGAACTCAAACCATTTCAGGGAAGCAAACATACCTGCACAGATGCACACAGACCCTCATGTTCCTTAGGCCACTTAATGAAAAAATGAAATGATCATAAAGTACATATCCAATACTATTCCATGGTGAATTCTAGAAACATTATGGTCTCAGAGGATCTGAGGTCAATCATTAGCTAGGATTCTAGATTTGCCATTTTCCCAGAAATGCATGAATATCCAAAACAAAACGAAATAGTAGTCATGTATCACTCTTAAGATAGACAGAGCATAGGCTAGCAAAAAGGATGGCAGAAATAAGGCATACAAGGGTATTGAACATTGTTACAACTAAATAATAATGGCCAGAATAATACATAATAGTCACCGAAGTCTGCTTACGCAGATGACACAATCTTGCTTGCTAAAAGTGAAGAGGACTTGAAGCTCTTACTGATGAAGATCAAAGGCCATAGCCTTCAGTATGGATTATACCTCAACATAAAACAAAAATCTTTACAACTAGGCCAATAAACAACATCATGATGAATGGAGAAAAGATTGAAGTTGCCAAGGATTTCATTTTACTTGGGTCCACAATGAACACCCATAGAAGCAGCAGTTAAAAAATCAAAAGATGCATTGCATTGGGCAAACTGGCTGCAAAAGACCTCTTTAAAGTGTTGAAAAGCAAAGATGTCACCTTGAGGACTAAGGTGCGCCTGACCCAAGCCATGGTGTTTGCAATCGCCTCGTATGCATGTGAAAGCTGGACAATTAATAAGGAAGGCTGAAGAACTGACGCCTTTGAATTGTGGTGTTGGCGAAAAATATTGAATATATCATAGACTGCCAAAAGAATGAACAAATCTGTCTTGGAAGAGGTACAACCAGAATGCTCCTTAGAAGCAAGGATGGCGAGGCTACGTCTCACATACTTTGGACATGTTATCAGGAGGGATCAGTCACTGAAGAAGGACATCATGCTTGGTAGAGGGTCAGAAAAAAAGAGGAGGACCCTCAACAAGATGGACTGACACAGTGGCTGCAACAATGGGCTCAAGCACAGCGAAAAATTGTGAGGATGGTGCAGGACTGGGCAGTGTTTCGTTCTGTTGTGCATAGGGTTGCTATGAGTTGGAATCGATTCAATGGCACCTAACAACAACAACAGTCACCACGGTTACTTTCCAATTAATTTTTTCCAAAAGTTGAACTGACCTAACAAAGTATGAAGCTGTATAGGGCAGCACAATACCAAATCGTCTAAGTCACTAAAGAAAAATATATTCTGTATGACAAAGAAAGGAAATATCAGGATAATTTGGGGGCTTGAGTTGCATACATTTCATGTTAGTTTACAACAATATGTCCCCACTAACTCACATAAGTTCATTTCCATGAGAAACGTTTAGGTTGCAGTTATCACTGATTTTCCTCTCATTACGTTAGGTTCAGCATATGCAAATGACTTTTCATTTTAATTTCAGACTAAATCAGTATGTCAACACAAATCTATTTCTTACCAAGGTTCTGAAATAGAAGTAGCAGTACAATGGCAAAAACTAGGGCACAAAGATGAAAAACTAAGAGTACAAGAGCATGAGAATAAAGAATTCATGTAGATTGTCTTTGGAAATTGGTAATTCATTTCCTGGAAGGACATATTTAAAATATAATCAGTCCAGTACATTAAGACTGTCAAAACCATGACACAAGAGAAATTTCACTGGGATAGAAAACTTTGTGGAGTCTATAACTACATTGGTCAGTTTCACCTTTATTCACTCTAATAAACATTTTTTTTTTTTCCCTACCCACATCCATTGCTCTGCTTCTGATAACCCACCCACTGCCATCAAGTCAATTCCAACTCATAGCGACCCTATAGGGCAGGGTAGAACTGCCCATAGGATTTCCAAGGCTGTAAACTTTACGGAGCAGAGTGGCTGGTGGGTTTGAACTGACAACCTTCAGGTTAGCAGCTGAGCTCTATAACCACTGCACGATCAGGGCTCCTTTTCCTCATAACAGCACCCTGATAATCCTTATGGATCCTTACTACCCCCATCTTCAGTACAGGTGGTTTTGGAGAAAGTAACTCCATTCTAACTCTAGGGGTGAGTTTGGACCCAGGTGGTGCCAAAAAGAGCAACACACTCCTCAAGATGCAATAATTAGACTAGGAATGAGCACTGACACATGCCCCACGACAGTCATATCACTGGAATTCAATCCTGAGACTTTTGTTGGAACTACTGGGCTAGAGAGCATTTCCTGCTGGATTTAAAGTTAGCAAGATCTAAACCTAGAGCTGTAGAGAGCCATCTTGCCAGCATAACAGGACAGCCTATCTGAGAGTGAAGCCCACACAGAAACACACAGAGCTGAACGATAAGGAAAGATGGCACCATAATAATATTCTTGAGCTCCTGAACTCAGTCGGATACCTGGACTTTTCAGCTGTACAGGTCAATACTTCCTTCATTTGCTTGATCCATTTTGAGGCGGGTTTCTATTTCTTTCAACCAAAAGAATTCTGTTAGAGGTACTCACTCTCCACTTCCCATAGCATCCAGCAGCAAACACAAACTTTAGCCTATAGAGGAAACACCCAGTATTTCCTCCCAGTAATACAAGCTCTCATGAAAATGAATCAAGAGGTAGAATTCAAAGAAAAGACTATTTTCTTTAAATGCATTTGAGAAATTTGTCATCTTCCCTATATACAGAAAGCCTCTCCTACTTTATTTTAGATTCTAAAAAAATTTGGCCAAAATTTCTTTTTCTGGTAGATACAAAGAAAATAGGCACTTGGAATTTTACTTCACAATCATGGTTTCATTAATACAAACTGGTGGAAGTACATGGAAATGCTAGGTCTCTGATTGACTCAGTCTCTGAATTTTTGCAGAGGCCATTTCATGCCAACTCCACTTGCCTCTAACTCTGCCATCTCCGTTGCTACCACCGCCACCACTGCCACCTCCCCTTTCAAATTCAAGAAATGGCTTTCCTCCTTCTTCAGAGATAAAAGGAGGAGCCTTAAACAAGAACTCCTTCAGCTTCCCAACACCAAGTTTCCCTGGATCTACCCCATCCTGTCATTTCCTTCTGTTCCAGTAGAACAGTCCCCTCTCTAGAGCTACTCCCTCCATGTGTTTCTGGGTACCTCCCTCCACACTCTCTCAATGGTATAAATCATCAGTTCTCTTAACTTCATCTTCCATCTCCTTCTCTCACCTGAATCCTTGCCATCAACATTTAAACACACTCAATTCCTCTCATCTTTACATAAAATGTTCTCCCTCAACCCCATATACTACTCCAGCTACAACTTTCTCTCTCTGTCTCTCTCTCTTTTTTATTTTTTTCTTAACTGTTTTCAGTCCTTCATGGTCCTAGCAATCACTGATATGACCATGTCAACTTTGGATCCCCTTCTTGCTCCACAGTTATTTCAAGCAGATGGCAAATTTTAAAAACACTCTCCTCACTATCTTAAACCACTTCAACAGATATGTTCTTATCAGGGAAACCATCTAGGTTATTTTCAAAATTCCCACTCCAGGCTCCTAACTGCCTACCCAATATCCTCCTGTCTTCCTGACCAAATACATTTTCACCATCCAGCTAATATTTGCTGTATGCCCATAAATAAATATGACTGAGGCTAACCTATCGACCCTCAGCGTGCTTATTACAATCTCTTCTTTCTCCATGCAAAACGATTTTCAATTTGGGGTTTCTAGCAAGACCTATACTCAGAATCATTTTTATTATTCATGTCAATAGATATACTTTTTATTATGTATTTTTCAATTTACCCTACTGCCATGGTATCTATCCTAAAAATTGTCATGGGCTTGAACTACATTATATGGGACATAGAGTTCCATTAATGCCTTAGGAAAGCCAGCTTACCAACTGGTCCACCAATGCCCTACAAGAATGTAATTGCATTACATGGGTAAATGCTTTACTCCTGGGGAATATTTTACCCTTCCTGTTTCATAACAAGGTCAGCTTTAGCCTTACTTCTGTTCTATTTTTCAACATTGGATGCATTTAGCAACTACATGCTTAATTACCTAAGACTCCAATTCATCACCTACAGTTATATTGTCTCATTCATTTGGGGTGGAAATGACTTTGGGTACCACTTACCTCTTTTGTTCAATGCCCTTTTACCAACTGTGCATGAGTTGTCCTTGTTTACACAAGTAGACGGTCCAACCAATACATTGTATTGGCTGTAAACAGTTGGCTAGCAAAAAAGAGGATGTTTTACAACGACTTCTGAAGGATCTCTGAAGTTTTCCAGGCACATGCTAAGGGGACAACAGGTATGAATGTAGCAAACTCTGTTCATGTCCACCCACATGCAAATACCCTATTGGCATCCAAATGCCAAAAACTGTGTGACTGGGAGCTTTTTCAAATCATGGAATGAACAGCAGAACTTCTAGCAGAGGAATTAGCATCCCTTGGGAAGACCCTTCAACCAATGACAGATGGGAGTTGGTGTATAATGCCCAGCTCCCCCTTCTTCAGATGGAATTATTCTGAGGCATGAGTTTTACACCATTTCCGTTTCCCCTGAGCATTAAACTTGAGTTTTGAAAGAATTTCCTTCTTTCTGTTGCTTCTCCTCTCTTTGGCTGCTGCTCATTGAACTTTCCAAATAAACTACTTGCTCTCAAATTCTTGCCTCAAGGTCTGCTTCTGGGGGGAACCCAAACTAAAATAGAGAAGATAAATGGAATTAGTCTTTAGAACCTGAGGAAATAATTACAATTAACAATGTCCAAAGCTTTACTCCTGGTTTTTCCCTAGAAAGTTACTTCTCCTGGTCTTCACTTTCTCAGCTGATGGAATTCCATTCGTCTAGTTGCTCAGGACAAAACCTTGGAGTTATCCTTGATCCCTCTCTTTTTCTCATACCCTTTACCCAATTCTGAGAAAATCCTATCATCAAAACACATGAGAAATGGGTCATTTCTCACCACCTTCCCTGCCGCAAACCTGGTCAATCACCATCATCTCTCACCTAAATTACTCGATGTCCTTCCGAACAGTCTCCCTGCCTTCATGCTTTATCCCTCTCAACAGAGAAGCCAAAGTGACTCCCATAAAATTTGTCCTGTGGTCAAATCCTTCCAATAGGTCCCCATCTTGCCCAAAGTAAAGGCCTCGGTGTTTACCTTGGCCTCCGAGGCTCGACATTTGACCCCTCAGGTCCCTGACCTCATTTCCTTCTGCTCTCCTTATTCACATTGTTCCAGCCACACTGGCCTCCTTGCACTTGTTAAAAAAAACCAGGCATTCTCTACCTCGGAGCCTTTGCTTAGGCCATTCTCTCTGTCTGGGATGCCCTCCAGTAGTTACCTATATGAATGCTTCTCTCACCTCCTTCAAATGTTACCTTCTTAATGAGGCCTACCCTGACCATCCATCCCAGCAATCCTGATCCCCTTCATCCCAGTCTGTTTTCAAAGCACATATCATCTTCTGACATTCACGTTGTTGTTGTTAGGTGCCATCAAGTTGGCTCTGACTCATAGCGACCCTACGCATGACAGAATGAAATGCTGTCCAGTCCTGCGCCATCTCTACAATCGTTGTTAATCCTTGAGCCCATTGTTGTAGCCACTGTGTCAATCCACCTCGTTGAGGGTCTTCCTCTTTTCCACTGACACTGTACTTTGCCAAGCATGATGTTCTTCTCCAGGGACTGATCCCTCTTGACGACATGTCCAAAGTGTGTAAGACTCAGCCTCATCGTCCTTACTTCTAAGGAGCATTCCGTTTTTTCTTCTTCCAAGACAGATTTGTTCATTCTTTTGGCAGTCCATGGTATATTCAATATTCTTCGCCAACACCACAATTCAAAGGCATCAATTCTTCTTTGGTCTTCCTTATTCATTGTTCAGCTCTCACATGTATGTGATGCAATTGAAAATACCATGGCTTGGGTCAGGTGCACCTTAGTCTTCAAGGTGACATCTTCTTCTTCTGAAAATCATACATTTACTTATTATGCTTATAGTTTACTGTCTCTCCCTCCATCAGATCAAATCAAACCTGTTGCCATTGAGTCTATTTCGACTCACAGCGACCCTACAGGACAGAATAGAACTGCTTCATAGGGTTTCCAAGGAGTAGCTGGTGGATTCAAACAGCTGACCTTTTTTTGGTTAGCAGTCGAGCTCTTAACCACTGTGCCACCAAGGCTCCCTCCCTCCATAGGAGTATTTTTATCTGCTATGTTCACTGTTGTGCCCCCACATGCCTAAGTGCCAACCTAAATAGAACATAGTAGGTGCTCAGTGAATATCTGTTGAATGAATGACACTGAGTAACCATTCAGGAATGGTTATTGTAATAGCTGTTCCCTATAGTTTATCTAGCCTGGTCAAAAGAAAAAGAAGTAAGCAGTTGCCATCCTAATAGACAGATGTAGTTATCTTTGTTTATTTTAATCCTATTAGTTATGTGATTAACTTAGAACAGAAGTTCATTTTTGTTTTTGTATTCTTCTGTTTTACAGTGAGATCTATAGTAATTGCAGACCTTGGCCCATGTAGAAAAGAAAACCTTCTTCAATGGGTGGGCTGTGCTCTGTGTTTAAAATAAAATTAGGTCTGAAAATAAATGGGAAAATACTGTCTAAAGTCTTCTCTCACTCTTCTATCCCAAGTAAATAAAAATTTCAGGGACAGCTCTGGAATTTTTTATCCCATTTGTTTTTCATTATTCTTTAGAAAGGTACGGTGATATCATTATTCTTAGTCTCCCTGGGTAATACTAATGTTGATTTTGAGATTCTTCCAGCCATTCTATAGAATGCATATCATTTACAAGGTTCTGCTTCAATACTGTGGGAATATTTACATACTGAATATTTTACATTTTCCAGATGAAACTATCATATGAAATAAAAACATCCTTTTGAGTTTTGATAATCCTTAACTCCAGCAAGCTCAAGACTATATGATTCCCCCCACTCCATTTTAGTTTAATTCATATAGAATACAAGTGGAAATTTTTTATAATCATCCAGTGTTGAAAAAAATATTGAAAAAGTTAGTTACTGTGGCCTAGCTATACAAATATTTCCACCAACTAGCCCAAAACTCGATCCTTTTAAATAAAACTTATACCACACAGGAGGCCTTATTCTTGATTTTTTTTTCTAGGAGAGGATTATAAAATGCATCTTTCTAAAATGCAGCTTGTCTTATATTTAAGTTTTTAAATAAATTGGCCCGTATTTTCAAGAAATAAGATTAAGAAGGCACATTATATAGGGATAAAATAATCCAAAAACATACAGCAATCCTTCCTCTAATCCAAAACTAACAAATTCAAAAACCTTCAGGGACAAAGAGGGTAATGTAAATGGTTCCTGGGGGAGCAGTGGTTGAGAGTTCCATTTGCTAATCAAAAGGTAGACAGTTTGAATCCACCAGTTGCTCCTTGGAAACCCTGCAGGGCAGTCCTATAGGGTCGCTAGGAATCGGAATCAACTCAACATCAACGGATTTGGTTTGGTGTTTTTTGGATGTGGGAGGCAAGTGGTACTCCATCACTCAGCTACGGTGGATGAATGCCATGAGGAAACATGGTCAGTGTTGCCAAATTGTACTTTTCTGTGTGTATGAATTTGTTTTTTTTTAAAGAGAAGTGAGAAATCTGGATTTAAGAGTACATTTCACACTCCTGGAAACCGTGGCAGCATAGTGGTTAAGAGCTACGTCTGCCAACCTTTTAAAGGTCGGCAGTTCGAATCCACCAGGTGCTCCTTGGAAACCGCATGGGGCAGTTCTACTCTGTCGTATAGGGTTGCTATGAGTCGGAATCGACTCGACCACAACGGGTTTGTTTTTTTTTTGGTTTTTCACACTCCGGCGTGTGAAACAACAAATTTAGGCCACAAGAATAGAAACTCTGCTCTAAAACAGGATCACCAAATGTTTAGTATCTAACAAAATACTTTGTTGCCATTGAGTTGATTATGACTCATGGCGACCCCATGCGTTATAGAGTAGAGTTGCTCCACAGGGTTTTCTTGACTGTAAACTTTACAGAAGCAGTTTGTTAGGCCTTTCGCCCTAGTCCGTCTTAGTCTGGATGCTCTGCTGAAACCTGTTAAGCATCATAGAAACACGCAAGCCTCCACTGAGGGATGGATGGTCACTGTGCAGGAAGTGCACTGGCTAGGAATTGAACCTGGGTCTCCCACATGGAAGGCAAGACTTCTACCACTGAACCACTAATGCCCTCAATTGCTGTCAACCTGCTCATATCCCTTCTGGATACCACGCTAGAATCTTCTGTCTTTGGGAATCCTGTCGCAAATATATCTGACCAGAAGCCCAAAGAGTCCCCTGAACTCACATTGGGGAATTCCTTGCTTGAATCACTTACTTTGATTCATTTCCGTTCCAAATCTTCCTAATTTTTTTTTTCACTTTACAGTGCATCTGTAACTGTAGAAAAGGGAGCCCTGGTGGTGCAGTGATTAAGCACTCAGCTGCTAAGAGAAAGGTTAGTGGTTCAAACCCACTAGCTGCTCCGTGGGAGAAAGATGTGACGGTCTGCTTCTGTAAAGGTTTCAGCCTTGGAAACCCAATGAGGTGGTTTTATTCTGTCCTAAAGGGTCTGCTATGAATCGGTTTTGGATGGCAATGGGTTTCATAACTATAGAAACAGTGATGCTAAATACTTGGGCAGAACTGAATAAAACCCAGCTTTTAGTATAGAAATCAACTGATGTTCCAGCAGGGGTCACATCACCAATCAGGCATATTCATACCACGTTTGGGACAACACAGCAGAACGTGTCAGGTGCATCTAGTAATCAAATAATTATTCTCAGTGCTTTTCAAGAAGCTCCATCGATTTACTGTCTTGGTGGAGAGCTGGCTCATAACTTACCATTTGTCTCATCACCTTCTCACTTTTCAGCATGTTTAGAATCTCCTTATCTCCATACCCAATACTGGAGTTTTTGTTTCTCTCCAATCAGAAAAAGGTTGGGGATATTAATCTTTTCATCCGCCTGTGTTTCATTTATAGAAGATAGAAAACTTAGTGTCAAGCTTATAGAATTTCTAGTTTCCACTCCAGAATTTTAAATCTTGGCATTACTCTTTTGCAAGTATACCCATATTTTTTTAGCTTGGGTAACATCCATTCAGTCACAAACATTTATTAAACACCTGATGTGTGTCTGCATACTGTTAGAGATTCAAAGATGAAGAAACAAGATATCTGCTTTAGAAGAGTCTCTAGTCTAGTGCAAGAGGGGTGACAAGTAAGAAAAAAAACACCTACAAAGCAATGTAGGGAAGGTTTTGGGAAGGGTAACCCACAGCCATGTGGAAGAACCTTATTTGCAGGAGAAGAGGCCAGATGGATAGGAAGATTTCAATGAAGAGGTGATAATCAAATGTCCACTTTGGGGTGGGCGTGAAGACAGGAGGAATGGCTAGGAGGCTGACACATTGATCTAACTGGGAGTTGCTAAGGGGTGTGACAAGTCAGGAAAGGAATGCATCAGGGTTGTATCCTTTCACCATACCTATTCAATCTGTATGCTGAGCAAATAATCTGAGAAGCTGGACTCTGTGAAGAAGAACAGGGCATCAAGATTGGAAGAAGACACATAAACAACCTGCGTTATGCAGATGACACAAACTTGCTTGTTGAAAGTGAAGAGGACTTGAAGCACTTACTGATGAAGATCAAAGACAGCAGCCTTCAGTATGGATTATACCTCAACATAAAGAAAACAAAAACCCTCACAACTGGACCAATAAGGAACATTATGATTAAATGGAGAAAAGATGGAAGTTGTCAAGGATTTCATTTTACTTGCATCCATAATCAACACCCATGGAAGTACCATTCAAGAAATCAAAAGACACAATGCATAGGGCAAATATGCTGCAAAAGACCTCGTGAAAGTTTTGAGAAGCAAAGATGTCATCTTGAAGACTAAGGTGCACCTGACCCAAGCCATGGTGTTTTCAATTGCCTCATATGCGTATGAAAGCTGGACAATGCATAAGGAAGACCAAAGAAGAATTGATGCCTTTGAATTATGGTGCTGGAGAAGAATATTGAATATATCATGGACTTCCAAAAGAAAATCTGCCTTGAAAGAAGTCCAACCAGAATGCTCCCTAGAACAAGGATGGTGAGACTAAGTCTCACATACTTTGGACATGTTATCAGAAGGGATCAGCCCTGGAGAAGGACATCATGCTTGGTAAAGTAGAGGATCAGCAAAAAAGAGGAAGATCTTCAACAAGATGGACTGACACCATGGCTGCAACAATGGGCTCAAGCATAACAATGATTGAGAGGATGGCGTAGGGCAGTGTTTCATTCCGTTCTACACAGGGTCTCTATGAGTCGGAACCAACTTGAGAGCACCTAACAACAACAACAAGGGGCATGGCAGTAGGGAAAGAGAGAGGCATATGCAAAAAAAGTTTAAGTTGATGAGATTTAGTGACTGGCTGGCTGTGAGGGAGAGTGGACTGTACTTGGAGTAGCAAGAAGATAGGATACAACTTGAAGGTAGATATTGTCTTAAAAACTCTTATAAAGGGTAAAACAAGTAAACCCTTCTATTTAACTGAAATCATGAATAGATGTTATTCAAATATTATTGGAAAATTCCTTTTATCATTTATTTCCATGCCTCTAAAACCTAAAGAAGAAAGAATATTGTCCTAAAGACCACATGGATGAGGAAAGCTCTAAGTTCATTTTCTCTAAAGTCTTTTTTTCTCCCCTTTAACTCTCCTCCATGAGTATTTTTATTTTGAGAGGTTAAATCATACCCACATAACAACTGTTCCTACTTTGGAGAAGAATTTTTCTTTTATACAAATGAACTATAAGTTTTCTACCCATTACTTGCAGGAAATTCTCGTCCTGGGTCAGTAAATTACATTGGAGCTAAAAGATTAGGCAGGTGGCAACTCCCTTGACAGTTAAGAAAAACTAGCTAGAAAATCAGACTCTTACACCAATACCCATCTGTATGACTCAAATGAGCATTCATATAAGCAAAAAATCAAGTGCATCCAGAAAATAACTAAACATACACAAAAACCAATTCAAAATGGATCAAAGACCTAAATATAAAACCAAAAATGCTAACGATCATAGAAGAAAAAATAGAGTCAGTGCTAGAGGCCCTACTACACGTCATAAACAAGATACGAACCAGAAGATAAGCTAGATAACTGGGATCTTCTAAAAATTAAACACTTATGCTCATCAAAAGACTTTGCCAAAGGAGGAAAAAGAGAACCTACAGACTGGGGAAAAAATTTTGGCTATGACAAAGGTCTAATCTCTAAAATCTATAGAAAAATTCAACACTTCTACAACAAAAAGACAAATAATCCAATCAAAAAACAGGCAAAGGCTATGAACAGACAGTTCACTAAAGAAGACATTCAAGTGGCTAACAGGCATATGAGGAAATGCTGGAGATCACTAGCCATTAGAGAAATGGAAGTCAAAACTACAATGAGATACCATCTTACCCTAACACTACTGGCACAAATAATAATAATAATAATAATAAACAGTAAATAAATGCTGGAGAGGCTTCGGGGAGATTGGAACTCTTATGCACTGCTGGTGGGAATACAAAATGGTACAACCATTTTAGAAAATGATATGGCATTTCCTTAAAAACTAGAAATAGAAATACCATAGGATCCAGAAATTCCACTTCTGGGAATATATACTAGAGAAATAAGAGCCATCAGACAAATAGACATATGCACACCCATGTTCACTGCAGCATTATTCACAATAGCAAAAAGATGGAAACAACCAAAATGCCTATCAACAGATGAATGAATAAACAAACTATGGTTCATACACACAATGGACTACCATGAAAAGGTAAAGAAAATGATGACCCTGCAAAATATCTCACAACATGGATGAATCTGGAGGGCATTATACTGAGTGAAATCAGTCAATTACAAAAGGACAAACATTGTATGAAATCCAAACCAAAAAACCCATTGCCGTTGAGTCGATTCCAACTCATAGCGACCCTGTAGGACAGAGAACTGCTCCACAGAGTTTCCAATGAATGCCTGGTGGATTCGAACGGCTGACCTCTTTGGTTAGCAGCTACAAACTACGCCACCAGGGTTTCCTATGTGAAATCACTACTATAAAAACTCATGAAAAGGATCATACACAGAAAGAAACAATCTTTGACGGTTATGAGGGAGGGGAGGGAAAAACACTAATTAGGCCAAAAAAAGAAAGAAAATAGCTAAAGATTTCCTAAATAAAAAGTATATAGACCTTGAGTTTTAATTGAAAAGTGAAACAAGTTTTGGCTCTCTCATAGATCTTATATTTGGAACCCAAGTATGAGTGTGAGTTCCTTTTCTCTCTGTCTCTGTCTCTCTCTGTCATTTTCTACATTGCTATTAAAAGGGTGGTGGAACACATAAGGTTTGGAAAAAAGTCTTCTAGATTCAGCTGGACAGTGAAGTAATAGTGAGTAGAAATATGAGCCAGCACCTTATACAAGAAACCAAGGCACCTCTCATTGACAATTTACCTGTATCACCAATGACACAAATGGCAATTCTATTGAAAACTGGAACAGGGAACCCCATAGCTGATATCTGGTTTAAATAAGTTAAATTTGCTTCTTGTATAAGCAAGAAATGCTAATTTTTGGTCTTTCAGTTAGTCATCGGTTAATCGTGGTACCTAACCCAGCAAGGCAGCCAATGCATCTTCTTGCCTTTTCAAGAGGAAATGTGCATGAACAGAAACGCTGAATCAGAGGATTTGAGCGGATTGGAGAATCAAAGTGGTTTGATTAATCCAGTGATTTTTAAATTATTGAAGGTTCAAGGACTCCAAACAAAAATTCTCTTCTTATGCACAGAGTTGCTGTACACCACAATGTTTATGAACTTTCAATTCAGATGACCCAGGCTTTGACTCCCATTTTCTACCTCATCTAGCTGTGTGATATTGTGCCTCGAGTGTCCTATTTTATAGTGCTCTTTTGAAGATTAATTAAGACACACAGGTAAATTACTTGGATTAACACATCATGCTCAGTAACTGCTAGCTATAATCACAGAAGTGTAATACACTTTTCTCACAATCTATATTGCTGTTGCATGGATAGCTAATTGTGTGCATGTGTGTGCGTGTGTATGTGTGTGTGTGTGTGAACAATTGAGTGTTACCTTTCAGAAACAGACCTGAGTAGGGCTGCTCCTAACATCTGAGAAGGTCGAGGGCAAGAGTACAACTGGAGTCCCCGATACTATATATCTAAATATTTTAAAATATTAATCAAGTTTAAAACTATTAAACGTGTTCTATCTAGCCTGACAAATGTGCCTGCGTAACATCCTAGAAGCCAGGTTTAAATTTAGAATACTTGAATTCCAGACCACGGCAAAGCAGAGTGAGCCAGCCCCCAGGCCCAGCCCAGCTCCTTCTCTGTCCACCCTGTTCTCGAGCCCCTGGGCGTGGACTACAAAGTCCACGTGTCCAAGTTCCATCTACAACTCTCATTAATAGTCTTCCCTCAGTACCCCTGGGGACCCAGGAGCCTTTTGAGCAGGGAATCCCAAGGTCCCAGGTACCCAAAGCAAGGTCCAAAGGGGGTCAAGGGCTCGATGGCCCACGGGCTCTTTGGTGCAGAAGCGCACGTGGTATGGGTGCTTAGAGGGTGCAAAGGGAGGAGCAGGGTGCTCTAACATGCAGGGTCAGGAAAGGTCCCTCTTGGTAATTCAAGGCTATTTTCTCTGACATGTTTTCACTACAATTGAAGAACAGTTAATTAACTCCCCCCCCGCCTTCCCCCCCCATTTATAAGTCTTTCATCACAGATGCCCCATAGGGTTTTCAATGGTTGATTTTTCAGAAGTAGATCGTCAGGCCTCTCTTCTGAGGTGCTTACGGGTGGACTCAAACCTCCAACCTTGCAGTTAGCCAAGTGCTTAACTGATTGAGCCACCCAGGGACTCCATCATACTCCATCACTTGCCAAATATAAGATCATTCAGAAAAAGAGCAGCACAGAATTGTGCTGGTGGCCAACCTACTTTCACGCTATACCTCTTGGTTCTGCTAAATGCTTCTGTTCAGATTATCTTTTCACTCCTCTCTTCCTCACCTTCACAAATCCTGCCTGTACATGAGGATCAAGTTGAAAAAGCCACACTGCTCATGACATGTCACTGCTGACTGCAGTAGAAAGAAGTATCTCCCGTTTGGGACACTTCCATTGTACATTTTTTATCATGTACATCAAAGGGAACATTGTACCCATTGTGTGCTTGTGTTGGTCAGAATTCCACATGACAGTGGAGGATCCCTAGGGGATGGAGGGAGGGATGACTGGTATTCAACCTCTTTGCCTTCAAGATCTGGGGTAATGGGCCATTTCTGTCTGTCTTTTCTGTATTGGTTTGGTTTGCTTTTGGTTATTAAACATCCATTCCATCTTTTTTATTTCTTTCATTGAAAAACAGATGGTGGGCTTACTAATCAAGGGGCCCTTCCCTCCCTGATGCTGTGTGGGCTAGTGTGGGGGGTAAGACCCAAGCACAACACCCAGCAAGCTGTGCTTGGACGGAGCCTATTGCTCTAATGCCTGGTATCTGGACTCTGAGCTGGCTAGCTTCTTGTCTGCTTCCGAGCCTGGTTTTATCACTTATTTATTTGTTTGTTCCCCCCCTCCCGCCCCCACACCCTAGCAATTCCTTTAGCTATCTGATACCCTTCAGGTAAATTTGTTGTGCCCAAGTTCGGCAGAGTTTCTTTCCTTTATTTGTATGCAAACTAAGAGCCATTGCTGATACACTTGGCAGAGCCCCTGGCACAGCAGATAATCAATGAATGTTTGTTGCATAAATGAACAGTTATGACCAAAATGTGTATGGCCTCCATCTTTGTAAAACAGTGCTTTTTTTCTGACTCATAAAACAATGTGATTATTAACTAAATTTTGAAAAATCTGGAAAGATATAAGAAAGAAAAAGCATCAATCTTCCTACTACCCAAAGGTAATTACTGTGTAACCTTTTTACGGTTTTCTTCTCAGCTTTTTTATATGTCCATATGATGTCTACATTTCACAAAACATATATCATTGGTATGATACAATATATGCAGTACTATATTTTGATTATTCCCACTTAAAATTTTGGCAAGCACTGTTCCATGTCATTACATAATCTTCAAAACTATCACTTCTAATAACTACATGACAGTCTATCGTTTGAGGACCTTAAAACATCTTTAACTGGTCCCTATTTTTAGGTATATATTTTTTTAATTTTCATATTATACAATATATTATAACAAGCAATCCTCTATATAAAGTTTTGCCTGAATTCACTTCCTTAGCAAAGACTTGAGAGAAATAGCTGTGTCAAACAATTTGAACTTCTAAAAGCTTTTGATAAATATTTTCAAACTGTTCTCCAGGAAGGTTGCATCCTGTAAGCCTCCTACCAGTTGTGAATGATAATGACCTTCTTATTGTAACCCTGCCAGTCCTGGGTGTTTGTGTTTGCATATACATATATTTTTGCTCATTTAATACATGAAATATGGCACCTCGGTTTTGTTTCAATGTACACTTCTCTAATAGTAAGAGCAAATATTTATTAAATATGTGAATCGGCCTTTTTATTTCTTCCTTTGGAATTGTTTATTCAAATACTGGGACAATTCTATTGGGATACTTACTTATTTGCAAGAATTCTCCAGATGTTGTTATTATATTAACTGTCTGACATGATTGCTGTCAATATTTTTCTCCACAATGATTTTCTGCTTTAAAATATATATCATTCACATAGGATAATTTAAAATATACTCAAATCTATCTTTTACTTTGTGATTCTTTCCTTTGATTTTATACTTAGAAAGTCCTTCCCATAAAATCAAATATTTTCATCTAGCCTTTTTTTTCTTTTTCAATTTGTATGTAAGCTTTTCCATTTCTTTGGAATCTAGTTTAGTGAGTCATGTGAGTCAAGGCTCTAAATTGAATGTTTTCCACATACTCAGCCAATTACATCAACTACTTTTGTTACGTAATCTGCACTGTTTCATAATGCTTTCTCCATCACGTTTCTATTTACAAAAGCCACCTGGGCCTGTTTCCAGGCATTTTACTCCATTGAAATATCTACCGATTCTTTCACCAGTATTACATGGCTATCACGCCTATAGTTCAATAATTAGATTTGTTTTTATTTCTGGTTGGGCAAATCACCACCTCTACCCCCTCCATAACTCCCACCACCTCCACCTCTCCGCCATCTCCACACCACTTCCATCTCCACCACCATCCCACACCAATTCTACCACCAACAACCACCTCTATCGCCTCCACCACTTCCCTAGCAACCACCACCTTTACCACAATCTCCACCGCCACCACCAACAACGATCACTTCTACCACCTCCACCACCTCTACCACCACCGACCACCTTCACCACCTCCACCACCTCCCCATCACCGCCTCTACCACCTCCACCAATAACAACCACCGCCAGCACTTTCCTATTAACCAACATCTTTACCTTCATCTTCACCATCACCTTTACCACCACCATCACTCCTACCACCTCCACCACTACCACTACCACTACCACCACCTCCAACACACAGCTATTCTTTTGCCAAAAAAATGTGGGCTATTCTCATATAGTTATTCTTCCAGATGGATGTTTGTTGGAACCATTTTGTCAAGCTCCCCCAAATCACAATGCAATAAAACTATATAATTGATCTGAGAAAAATAACCATTTCTTAATATCCATCTTTCTACCCAAGAATAAGTAAGGCATATCTTTCATTTGTGTCTAAGTGAAAATGTATAGCTTTCCAAATAGGTCCTTGCATATCTTCATTACTCCCAAGTATTTCATGTACATTTCCTATTTTTCTTAGGTAATTTGTATTTTTGTGAATTCATGAATAGAATCATTTTCCATTGTATTTTACATTTGGTAAATACTGGCCTTTTGGGTAGCCACTGATTTTTGAAAATATATCTTATAACCAAACACCTTACTGAAATCTCTTATTTGTTCCTTTAGGTTTTAGCTGACCCACTAGATAGCCATCATTCAAAAAAAAAAAAAAGACACAATGTCTGATTTCTGCTGGTACTTACATGAAAAGCTTTATTAAATCATATGCATTAAATGATATTTTATTATTTATTTAACAAATCACCTTTAATGAGAAAAATAAAATGACATGAAATTAAGGCCACCCTAGAAATCCAAAATGTCACCTTGTGTCAACACAGGTTGAACCAAATCCACTGTCCTTGGGCACTCAGTCTTGCTATTCGAAGCCACCCAAATGGGCTCTAAGTGAGAGAGACATTAAGTTATCTTCCCTTTGAGTTAAACAGAACAAATAAAACAATCGAGTTGGTGATTATGAATTCTGATAACAGTGGAAGACAAACACACTGGAAACTTGTTACTATAGAAAGAGCAATATGTCTCTTAATTTAACCCTAGAGAAAATGGCCACGATGACTTTCAAAATTAAATAGGTCCACCCACCCAGATATATTCAGAATGTCATTACAAGCTCTTCCATATATGGGTAGATTCCTTTTTCCCCAGGTAAGTGTAAGTTTCCTAGATTTACAAACAGGATAACAATCCCAATTAATTATTAATTCTTCAAATATTTGCTGTGTTTCTATGTTATTGGGAAGGATTAGAGGATTATAGTGAGTCTTAGGGATAGGGACTGTAGAGGACCTGGCACATAAGAGAAACAATAAATATTATTATTATTTTTATTAATCTTTAGAAGGCTAAGAGTCTTTTTATCACTGTCTTCCTGGGTCCTAGCATGGCAAATCAAATACACAAGTCCAATGAATATTTGTTGAGTATCTGTCAACTGACTGATGTATTTTACAAAATCCTCAGTTGCCAGAAAATATTTTGATTCAATTCTTAACTGCTAGCTTAAAACCAATTCCTAGAAGATGCATTTGTTAAAGCCAAGAACACTCTTCTTTTGAAGTCAGAGTGAGATTCTAAATTGCTCTTTTATACAAGTTAGTTTTTGAAAAATCAGACCTTTAAACTGGCACAGAAAAACATTATGAGGGAATTCATTCCTTCACTCATTCATCAAACATTTAATGAGCATCTACTGCATGCAAGACACAAAACAAATGGCCATCACAAAGCTTACAGACATTAAAAGTATAACCAAACAAATAGATTGGTAGTTGAAATTGAGGTAAGTGCTATGGAAGAAAAGAAAGGGGTGATGAGAGAGTTGGATTAGTGGGAAGGCTAGGTCAAAGAAGTGCAAAGGATAAGCAGAACTTTGACTGGCAAAGAATAACGGCAAAGAATAGGAGGAAATAATTGGAATGTTTAAGAAACAGATTGCAGGTCAGTGCGATGGCATTGGGAGGAAGACATGTTGAAGATGAGGCTGGCCCCGTACCCAAGACTTCAGGAGTCTCTGTAATCCGTCCCAGCTGTATGGATGTGTTGTATGCAGGGAATTCACATGATACTGCCTTTTGTGGATGAGAAACTAGAAGGATCAAGAAACCAGGAGGTCTTCTTAGGAAGTTATATTAGTAGCCCAAGTGAGAGATGATGACTTGGAGTTTGATGGTGTTGGTGGTAGAGATGGAATGGAGGCTCCATTGAGATATATTTAGAAAACAAAATTTATAAGACTGTGTGATGGTTTTGGATGTGAAATAAAGGGAATGGAGGTGTCAAAGATGATCCTCGGGCTTCTGGCTGAAGCAACTCCATGGACGATAGTGCCATTTACAAGGATAAGAAAAACTAGAAAGGTGTTAAGTTTGGGATATTTTTGTTGCTGTTGTCATTTTGGTTGTTTTCTTTGGATTTTTGCTCATTTGTTTTGCATTGTGTTGGTGGGGTAGCAAAAGGGAGGAAAACCATATCAAGAAATCAGTTTGGGACAGTACATTATAGATAAGATCTGAATCCTGGATTGTCTGGGTTTCCAGATAAGTGAATCTGTGTAAGTGAGGTACCTCTAAGCTCTGTTCTTCCCTTCACCACGGAAGGGTACATAAACCCTCAAACAGGTTAGTTGTATTAAATTATTTTTAAGGTCTTTTTTGACCTTATCTACTTTACTTTACCTTCTTCTTTTAGGCTGACATAATATTAACATTGTCATTAAAATGGTTCATAGGGATTTTGGGAAGATTAAATGCAATCACATGTTTGAACCTGACTAGCATAATATGGGAGCCCTGGTGTCACAACGGGTCAGCGTTTGGCTGCTAACCAAAAGGTCGGCAGTTCTACTCTGCCCCATAGGGTCACTATGAGTTGGAATCAACTCGACAGCAATGGGTTTGGGTTTTTCGGGTTTAACATAATATGTGGCACATAGTATAGGTTCAATAAACATCCATTTCCCTTCCCCTTATAATGGTCATCACTATTTCCCTGGCGGTTAATACTATAAGTAATCTTCACACTTACCTATTTAGGTATTACTCTTCCTACTTCCAGGTTTGTTTTACAGATGAGGGAACTGAGGCTTGCGAAAGCTAAATAGCTTACCCAAGATCACAGAGATAAGTGTGGAGGAGCTAGAGTTCAAACTCAGCTTTGTCTCATCGAGATGATACCATATCCTAGAACACCCATTTCTAGTACCAGTAGTGTTGGTGTTTTCAATGCGTGCAATGAAAATTCACACTCATCACCAAAGTAATGAGTTGCAATCAATCAATCAATCTCTATCCATTCACAGAGGAACACAAAAATTTTATTCTAAGACCAATGGTATCAATGAACTTGCCATCAACTTCTATTGCTTCCATTAGCAATGCTTCTGCTTGGTACATACGTATTCCAAGTCAAGGATTTACTTAAATGCATTTTTCTCAAGCATTTCCCATTTTATTTTGATGATACTGGCTCATTTTTGCCACCTAAGGAGACCAGAAAAATGAATAGTGTCAGTGTAGAAGTGTCTCTAAACTTCATATTCACAGATGTCCATCCTTTATATCATAAAGAAAAAAATTAAAATGTTGAATACATACAAATGTAGGAGAGAACTTACAGGATCATGTCAATTCCCTGAATGGGATATGCAAATGTAAGGTTGTAGTTAGGGACTGGTTTCATAGAATTCTAATTTAGAAGGAGCCTTTAAAGAGCATCTTGTCCTTCTAGACTCAGGAAAGAGGGTGTACCCTCATGCCACCAAAACAGAGAAGAGAAAAGAAGGTGCAGAGAGGTTCTCTAAGTTCCCTAGGACCCTACGACTATTTCCTGGTAGCATCTTAGCTGAATGCCAGGTTTCCTGATTCCCCACCCCCCCAAACTGTATTCAGTCTTGCAAGCTGTCATCAACTATTAACAATGACACTTCTCTCTGGCTTTATGCCAACTTCTCTTTCTCTTTATTGCCCTGGCCTTGAAACGTCCATCATAAAAAAAAAAAAAAAAAGATAGCACCAATACTTTCAATGTCCTTTACTGATATGTAATGTTGAGGCATTAACTCATGTCCTATGTTTAAAGCTCCAGCTAAACACGTTTCAAGAGAGGTGATCAGGCTTGTCCTCCAAACCCAAACTGGGCACTGATGGTCCCTGGACTTTTCAAGTTTACCCTCCAGGAAGCCAAAACCGCTCACAATTTTGACAAGAGTTTGGAACCGAGATCCTCTTCCACACTCTGCCCACACCCGTGCCCACAAGCAGAAGTTGGTTCTCTCCATTACAACCCACCACGCGCACACACACATACCGAGGCAAGTAACAAAGGAAAACACAGCCCTATAAAGGCTCAGCTATTGGTTCTTCCAGTCCACACCTGCCAAGAGACAAAAATCATACCGGAATCCTGCCCTGGCAATATGTCCAACACTACTCGGGAGAAACAGGCATCGTGGCACCCCCGGGCGTGCGCGGCTGTATACACAAAAGAACCGGTGCTGGGCTTGCTAGAGGTCCGGGGTACCAGCGCGCTCCCCGGGCTGCTATCTAGGTTTCTTCCCCACGCCCTCTCGCCCAACAGAAAGGAACTACCCTTTATTTGACCCATAGGGATCCCAAGCTGAATGGTAGCGCATGGGGGGTGGGGGGATAGTCCTTGGATCCCTTCCCTCTAAGCAGCCGGTCCCCAGCCTTGGGCATCTCCTAGGAGATGCACAATCGCGCGCTGTCACTGATGTCCTCTTCGCATCCTCTCCCGGCAAAGCAAGATGCCCCGGGTCCCAGCCGCGCGCATCCCCACAAGCGCCCCTCCCCGTGCGGATGTCCACCCAGGCAACCCCGCCAGGCGCGCCTGCCTACCTGGTGGCTGGCTGTCAACGAAGCGAGGTGGCTCATCCCTTTCTTCTCCTCAGCCGCTACATCGCTCCGAGCGCCATGTTCCCGGTCTCCCCGGGCGCACGCTGGGGAACTACTACAAGCTGAGCAGGGGCAAGGGGGGCGGGGGCCAGAGGGAGGGGGTGGGAGGTAGAGCCACAGCTTTCTACTCTCCACCCAAAGCTCCTCCCGCTACTGAGCATGTCCGGCTGCCGGGCTTCGCCCCTAGGAGGACGTGGCAGGAGCACGCGCCACGACTCCGGGTTTTCGTGACAGCCGGGGAGGCGAGCTGGAGCGGCGCAGGCCGTGGAGAAGGGGTGGGTCGGGGGAGTGTCGGCTCGCCCTACAGCAGAGCGCGGGGCACGCAGCCCTTAGCCGGTCACGCTTTTCCCTCTGGCCTCTCCGCGGGGGCAGCTCGTGCGCGCCCTCCCCACACCCTCCGGGTTTGCCGAACTGTTGCGCGTGCAGGACAAGGCCGGGCTGAGCTTCGCTTAAAAAGCCAGCAAGGGGGAGGGGGGGAGGAAGGGCGGAGCCGAAAGGCTGATCAGCTGCTAGCCGTGGGGACCACCTGGACCGGCACTTCTCAAACTTTACTGTGCCGGTGAGTGAAATGTAGATTCTGATTCGGTTCTGGAGAGGCGCCTGAGATCCCACATGTCAAAGAAGCTTCCAAGTGGTGCTGATCCTCCACACTGAGTAGAAACGACCTGGACAACTCCTCATGGGTGGCTTCTGAGTGGCTGTCCCTCAATCAGCTGTCCCAGAAATGGTCTCTGGCCCCACATAGACCCCTTCTACCTACAGATGACTTGGTAACTCCACAAATGTAGTAGCACCTGGGGTTGCTGTGCCCTCTAATACCGAGCTCTGATGTCCCAGCCCTAACTGGCTACTATCTGGTTTAGAAAGTGAGGTCTGGGCCTCTTGCTGCCAACTTTGCTGGTTAGCCACCACTGAACTGCTCCACTAAGTGTGAACCAGTGTGCCTTGCTTGTTCCCCAGTCTGGGCTTCAAAGTGTCAATTTATTGTACATGTAATGATAGGGCTGGGAAGCCCTGGTGATGCAGTGGTTAAGGACTACAGCTGCTACCCCAAAAGTCGGCAGTTCAAATCCACCAGCTGCTCCTTGGAAATCCTACGGGTCAGTTCTACTCTGTCGTATAAGGTAGCAATGAGTCAGAATTGACTCAGTGGCAGTAGGTTTTTTTTTTTTTTTTCGGTTTTTACCTGGCTAAAAAGAACTGACAGATTCTGATAAAAGGAGGGCAATTTTTGCGCCGAGAGATGACAGGCTTTTCTCTTGAGTGATGTTTGGGCTAAAGCTTCTAACGTATCTCGTGGTTCTACTTAAATCCTCCAGTTACCCATTCCCCTCCCAGCTCCCAGAGGCTCCAGCATCGTCAAGAATATTCCCTGCCCACACGACAGTGAGAGAAAGACATGAGGAAGCCAGGCATGAATTTTCAACCTTGGAGAACAAATACTAAGAGTAAACAAGTCATACCCTCTTCTGTCCTCAGCTGCCTCAACAATACTCTTATGAGCTAGTGCATATGGTATCATGGGAGCCCATAACTGAATAGATAGCAGATTACAAAATGAGGGTTTGTATCTATCAGTATACTCAATAACCATAGACTGTTTTCTCGTTAGTGGTGGAATAGTTATCATTTCCCCTTGTTTGTCTTCCGTTCACTTAAAACCCTCATGCAGCAGCTTCTGTATCAGAACAGGAATCGTGGGCTAAATGGTTGATGACTTTTCTTCCTCAGTACTCCTGTGTATGGTGGGGAAATATATCATGGCATATCGTACACTCATGGTGTACCAATCAGAGGAATAGGAGTCTCCAAACCCATCTCTTTAATTCTCTAAGCTGCACACATAGCCCTAACTACCCACCTACCACCCCCACTGCCACCTGCACCATTATTTGCATAAATATTTTCTATTTTGATTTTTTTGTATGTGAGTGAGCACAGATGCAAAAGAAAACATATTCACAGAGTTATTTATTTGTTGGCTTGGTGGTATCAATTAAAATTATGCTTTGAAATACAGTGCTTTGATCATTTAAAATATCTCTCCTATTATGTATAACGCTTGTGTTCATGTGGTTATTTCTACTAGCTAAATACTATGATGATTATTGTTAGCTGCCTCAAATTCATTTTGAAAGTTTGCCAGGTAAAAATTATAAATTAATACTAATAATATTTCTGTAAATACTTTATTGCATTAAGTGCCAAGAGATTTCTTTTTATATAATGTCTTTTCTTGATAAATAAGTGGAACTTAGAGAAGTCATACAGCAAAGTATCTAAGTAGGGCAGAAAATTTAGGAACTCTAACTTGTGATTCTGTCTTTTCAACTCGCTGTGTGAACCGGAGAAATTAGTGAGCGTCCTTTCTTACTTTCCTCACTTTTGCAGGCTGGCTTCCGCATGATGCTGGCTCTGAGACAGAGTTTAGCATGCAGGCTGTTGATTAAGGAGTGCCCTTGGGCCCAACACCTATGGCTGAGAGATGGTGGAAGCAAGAGTGGGCACAGGGAGAAGTCAAGCTGTGACACAGGCCGATGACAGGCTTGGCCAACCTCACAGGGAGTTCTGGAGTGAGAGTGGCCCTCAGAGTTCCCCCAAGTTGGGCTGAGATGGTCTGATCTTTGTATCGCCTTGTGAATCATTGAGTGTGGGCTGCCCCTGGAAGGGGCTTGAACTTCAGATGAGGCAGCTCCCTGAAGCTGAGGCAGTGGGACTCAACTGATTTGCCAGAAAATTTCAAAAAGTGTAAATTTTTAAATAAGTAATAGCTTTTCTAGCCAGCTCAGGGATTTAAAGGTTGGGCAATAACCTGTAATCAGAAGTTGGAAGTATTTTATCTGATTATTTAGGTGTCTAGGTATATACATTTTTTTTTCTTATGTGAAGAATTATAATCTATTGAGCAGGCATATATTCATTTTCTGCTATTCAAGAAGTCTTTTCTCTGCTATTAAAATCTATAGTTAAAATCTGAAAGCTTTGGGATATTAAATATTAGATTGACCTAGAAGAACATGTTTTTCAATAAAACAGACCTACCCATTGGTCAATATTTCATGAAAAACTGACCTCAACCAATCTTATAAAAAACCTGTAGAAAAATGTACCTCAGCGGTAGTAAACTTAGTAGATGAATTGAGGAAGATGTTTAAGACAACACATTGGAATCAAGGTTCAGCTTACTCTCCCTACTATTTACTCTCCCCCATGCTGTTAATCAGCAGATAGCTTGTTGTTGTACTGTTAGGTGCAATCTAGTCAGTTCCAATTCATAGCGACCCTATGTACAACTGAGCAAAACACTGCCCAGTCCTGCGCCATCCTCACAATCATTGTTATGCTTAAGCCCGTTGATGTAGCCACTGTGTCAATCCATCTTGAGGGTTTTTCTCTTTTTCGTTGGCCCTCTACTCTACCAAGCATGACGTCCTTCTCCAGGGACTGATCTCTCCTGATAACATGTCCAAAGTATGTGAGACATAAGTCTCACCATCCTTGCTTCCAAGGAGCATTCTGGTTGTATTTCTTCCAAGACAGATTTGTTCAATCCTTTTGCGGTTCATGGTATATTCAATATTCTTTGCCAACACTACAATTCGAAGGCATCAATTCTTCCTCAATTTGCCTTATTCCTTGTCCAACTTTTGCATGCATATGAGGTGATTGAAAACACCATGGCTTGGATCAGGTGCACCTGAGTCTTCAAGGTGACATCTTTGCTTTTCAACACTTTAAAGAGGTCTTTTGCAGCAGAAGCAAATAGCTGGCATCCTTCAAAGGTCAGTCACAATAATAATGGAACCAGCATGGATTCCAGAAAAGAACTGGGCATTTGCTAGATTATTGGGTTAGAAGAAGAACAGGAGTTGGAAAAGAAGATTTCAACTAACATAAACAAAAAGCTTATAGGATATACATCTGTCTTGGTCATCTAGTGCTGCTATAACAAAAATACTGCAAATGGACGGCTTTAACAGAAGAAGTTTATTCTTTCACAGTCCAGAGGGCTAGAAATCTGAATTCAGGGCACTGGCTCCAGACATAGGCTTTCTCTCTTGGTGGGCTCTGGAGGAAGGTCCTTGTCATCAGTCTTCCCTTGGTCTGGGAGCATCTGAGTGCAGGAAGTTCAGGTCCAAAAGACGCGCTCTGCTCCCAGCACTGCTTTCTTGGTGGTATGAGGTCACCAACTCTCTGCTTGCTTCCTTTTCTTCTTGAGAGATGAAAGGTGGTGCAGGCCACACCCCAGGAAAACTCCCTTTACATTGGATCAGGGATGTGACCTGGTAAGGGTGCTACAATCCCACCCTAATCCTCTTAACATAAAATTACAATCACAAAATGGAGGACCACCACAGAATACTGGGAATCATGGCCTAACCAAGTTGACACACACATTTTGGGGGGGGACGTGATTCAGTGCATGACAACATCTAAAGGAGAGTTTAGACAAATATTTACCCATAGTTTCAAAGAAATTAAACGTAATATAAACTAATTAAAAATACAAATACCACAAAAGAAATACAAGGATTTAAAAAAACAGTAAGACCAAAATGAAAGAGAAATTGTGAGAGTTCAAGAAAAAAACTAAGTTATCAAACCATTCGAAAGATAAAAGCCACATTAGAAATAAGTTTAAGAAATAAGACTAGTCCAGGAGCAGGTGGCTTTACTGGTGAATTATACCAAACTTTTGAAGAATGATTAGTACCAACTCTTCTCAAATTCTTCCAAAAAATAGAAGCAGAAGGAACACTTCATAACTCATTCTATGAGGCCAGAATTACCCTGATACCAAAGCCAGATAAAGATATCGCAAGGAACAACAATGAAAAAATGACATATCAATATCACTCATGAATATAGATGGAAAAAATCCTTAACAAAATACTAGTAAACCAAATACAACAGCTTATTAAAAGGATTATACATCATTTCCAAGTGGGATTTATCCCCAAAATGCAAAAGAGGTTCAATATAAGAAAATCAGTTGATGTAACACACCACATTAATAGAACAAAGTAAAAGTACTCTATTTGCAGATGTTATGATCTTATATATGGAAAATCCCAAAGAATCTATAAGAAACTTACTAGAGCTAATAAATGAATTCAGAAAAGTTCCAGAGTAAATATCAACATGGAAAAATCAGTTGTGTTTCTGCACAGCAGCAATGAACAAGCTGAAAAGGAAATTAAGAAAATAATCCCATCTAAAACAGCATCTAAAAGAATAAAATAGCTAGGCATAATTTTTTTTTTTTTTTTTGTAGAGGCATAAATTACTCATGGACGTGAAAGATTTATACACTGAATATTATAAAATATTACTGAAAGAAAAAGAAGACCTAAGTAAATTGAAAGATATCTTATGTTCATAGATTGGAAGACTTAACCAAAGTACTCTTCAGATTTGACACAATCCCTGTCAAAATTCCAACAGCTTTTTTTCTAGAAATAGGAAAGTCGATCCTCAAATTCATATAGAATTGCAAGAGACCCTGATAGCCAAAACAGTTTTGACAAAGAAGAACAATGTAAGAGGACCCACACTTCACAATTTCAAAATGTTCTATAAAGCTATTGTAATCAAAACAATGTGGTACTGGTATAAGGCTAGACATACACACCAGTGGAATTAAATTGAAAATTCTAATTCTAATGCATCTATGGAAAATTGATTTTAGACAAGGATGCTAATTTCATTCAATGGTGAAAGAACAGTCTCTTCAACAAATGGTGCTGGGACAACTGGATCTCCACATGCAAAAGAGTAAAATTTGACCCATATAGCTTATCATATACCAAAATTAACTCAAAATGGCTCAATGACCTAATTATAAGAACTAACATCATAGAACTCTGAAAATAAAACATAAAGATAAATTTCAAGACTTTGTTTTTGACAATGGATTCTTATATATGACATCAAAAGTATGAGCAATAAAGGAAAAAATAGACTTCATCAAAATTAAAAACTTATGTGCATCAAAAGACTTTATCAAGAAAGCGGAGAGTAAGCAGGGCCAAGATGGTGGAGTAGCCAGATGCTTCCAGGAGGCCCTCTTACAACAAAGACCCAAAAAAACGAGTGAATCGATTACATATGACAATCTAGGAGTCCTAAACATCAAAGGCAAAGTTGAGGCATCAGACTGAGCACTAGGGGAAGGGAGAGACAGTTCAGAAGCAGCAAGGAGTTGCCAGACCTGACCTGGCAGGAACCGGCCCCCCACAGGCCAGATCCACTGGCATGGTGCGAGCGTGGTGAGACAAACAGTGGTGCTCGGGATGTGTTTTCCACATTGGGAGAGATGAGGCAGCGGAGGGTTCACTCATGCCTCCAGGGTCAGCAAAGAGAGGTGCTCTCAGCATAAGTACTTGCATCTAATCTACTCTCCAGACCAAAAAAACACCCCTTTGGAAAAAACTCTCTCATTTAACTGACCCCTCCTTGCTCTACACTGGGTCTTGAGCCAGCTTCAGTGATAGGTGCTTTCCCTGAGCTGAAGTAAGATTTGCCATGCACCCTGAGCCATCCTTCCAGCCTTGGAAAAGGAACAAACTAACAAACAGGGGGAAAAAAATAATCTGCCAGCTCCCCTAGGCAGTGAACTCAGGGTAGAAATAGCTCCTTTACCTAGGCACAGGCATAAGTGGTCCACAGATTTTGAATGCCTTTCAACCCTACCTAGAACTGTGTGGGTCCATTTCAACAGCGCAGGTCCTCATTAACATAGTACAACAGTGTATATACCTGAAGTCTAACTTCAACTGTTTTAGCTATAGGGTGGTGAGGCATGTTCACGACATTTGATACCACTCTGCCTATTATGCAGGGTCCTCACCTACCCACAACAGGAACCTGAGGACTAGTGGCTCCACCCACAACACCTAGCCATTCATGATAGGGGTCCAAGAATAAGTGATGCTTACTAGTCCTTACAGCCAATGGCATTGGGTGCCCATAGTCTGGCTGCAAAGTTCTCCCACCTAGGCACTCTAGGGAGCAGGGACACGCTTTCCTCACAGACACTCAGGGGCAGTTGTCAGTCCACTGCCTTGCTCAGTGCATGACCCCCTACTGTACCCAGATACCTGTGCCTACACCAATCACCCCTGCTCATCTAAGACTGTAGGTGAGAACCTGTACCACGCACTTGGTGACTGACTACTTGGACACCTGAGCTGAATCCATACAAGAAAAGTAAACAGGCTCCTGGGCTCATATAGCTAGTAACAGCTCTAATCACCAGGTGACAGGACATTAGAGCTTCAAAGACACCAATAATCAAACTAGCTCACTTGAGCAGCCTATTTGGGCATATCAAAACAAAACAAAACACAAAGCTAGGACACAGTAAGCAAACATAAAATAAATAAATACAATAACTTATTGAAGGCTTGGAGAAAACAGTCAATATTGAATCACATAAAGAGGCAGACCATGATGGCTTGAGCAAGCTCCCAAAACAAAGAATCAAGAAATCTTCTGGATGAAGAAAACTTCCTGGAACTACCAGAGGTGGAATACAAAAGATTAATATACAGAATTCTTCAGGAAATCAGGAAGGAGATCAGACAAAATACAGAACAAGCCAAGGAACACACAAACACAGCATTAGAGAAACTTAAGAAGATTAGGCAAGAACATAATGACAAATTTAATAGGCAGCAAGAATCCATAGAGAGACAGCAAACAGAAATTCAGAAGATTAACAATAAAATTACAGAATTAAACAACTCAATAGAAAGTCAGAGGAGCGGAATGAAGGAAGTAGAAATCAGAATTAGTGAGACTGAAGATAAAGTACTTGACTCTGACATATTTGAGGAAAAATCAGATAAAAGAATTTTTAAAAATGAAGAAACCTGAAGAATTATGTGGGACTAGATCAAGAGAAATAACTTACGAGTGATTGGAGTGCCAGAACAGTGGAGGATACCAGAAAATGCAGAGAGAATTCTTGAAGATTTGTTGGCAAAAAACTTCCCTGGTAACACGAAAAATGAGAAGATATCTATCCAAGATGCTCATTGAACCCCACACAAGGTAAATTCCAAAAGAAAGTCACCAAGACATATTATAATCAAACTTGCCAAAACCAAAGATAGAGAGAATTTTAAGAGTGGCTAGGGATACACAAGAAGCCACCTAGATAGGAGAGTCAATAAGACAAAGCTCAGACTACATAAAGAAACCATGCAGGCAAGATGGCAATAGGATGACATATATACAGCCTTGAAGGAAAAAAATTGCCAGCCAAGAATTATATATCCAGCAAAACTATCGCTCAACTATGATGGTGAAATTAGGACATTTCCAGATAAAAAGTAGTTTAGGGAATTTGCAAAAACAAAACCAAAATTACAAGAAATACTAAAGGGAGTCCTCCGGTTAGAAAGTCAATAATATCAGATAACAACCCAAAACTTGAACACAGGACAGAGTAACCAGATATCAAACCAAAGACGGAAATCACAAAAATAAATCAAAACAAAAATGCTCAAAACAGGGAAACAGACATTATCATGTAAAAGATGACAACACTAAATCAAAAAAGAGGGACTAAAAAATTTACTCATAGATCTTTCATATGGAGAGGAGGTCAAAGTGATATAAAGAAATAAAAGTTTGTTTTAAACTTAGAAAAATAGGGGTAAATAGTAAGGAAAGCACAAAGGAAACTAACAATCCTACACATTAAAATAAAAAATAAGAAAAACATAAAGACTCAGCAAGTAAAAAAACAACAAAAATGGAAAAGACAATATATAAAGAAAACCTATTCAGCACAGAAAATTAAGTGAAAAACAAAAATTGTCAACAACACACACATCAAAATGACACCACTAAACTCATACCTATCAATAATTACACTGAAAGTAAAAATGGACTAAGTACACCAACAAAGAGACAGAGAGTGGCAAAATGGATTTAAAAAAAAAAAAGATCCATCTATATGCTGCCTACAAAAAACACTCTTTAGACTTTTAAAGAAACAAACTAAAACTCAAAGGATGGAAAAAAAAATTATCAAGCAAACAACAATAAAAAAAAGAGCACGAGTGGCAATGTTAATTTCTGACAAAATGACTTTAAAGTTAATCTACCACAAAGGATAAGGAAGGACACTGTATAATGATTAAAGGGTCAATATACCAGGAAGATATAACCATAATAAATATTTACACGCTCAATGACAGTGCTCCAAAGTACATAAAACAAACTCTAACAGCATTGAAAAGAGAGATAGACAGCTCCACAATTATAGTAGGAGACTTCAACACACCACTTTTGGTGAGGACAGAACATCCAGAAAGAAGCTCAATAAAGACATGGAAGATCTAAATGCCACAATCAACCAACTTGACCTCATAGACATATACAGAACACTGTACCCATCAGCAGCCAAGAATTCTTTGTTTTCCAATGGACATGAAACATTCACCAGAATAGGCCACGTATTAGGCCATTAAGCAAGCCTTAACAGAATTCAAAGCGCCAAAATATTACAAGGTATCTTTTCTGACCATAAAGCCAAAGAAGTAGAAATCAGTAAAAGAAAAGGCAAGGAAAAAAATCAAACACGTGGAAAGAAAAACACTTTGCTCAAAAACTACTGGGTTATACAAGAAATTAAAATGGAATAAAGAAAATTCATAGAATCAAATAAGAATGAAAACACTTCCCACCAGAACCTTTGGCAAATAGCAAAAGCAGTGCTCAGAGGTCAATTTATATCAATAAATGTACACATACAAAAAGAAGAAAAGGCCCAAATCAAAGAATTATCCTTACAACCTGAACAAATAGGAAGAGAGCAGCAAAAGAAGCCCTTGGGCACCAGAAGAAAGCAAATAATAAAAATTAGAGCAGAATTAAATGACATAGAGAACAGAAAAACAACTGAAAGAGTTAACAAGACCAAAAACTGGACCTTTGAAACAATTAACAAAACTGATAAACCAGTGGCCAAAATGACAAAAGAAAAAAACGAGAGGAACCAAACGACCCAAATAAGAAATGAGATGGGAGGTATCACAACAGACCCAACTGAAATCAAAAGAATCATAACAGAATAGTATGAAAAATTGTACTCTAACAAATTTGAAAACCTAGAGGAAATGGACAAATTTCTGGAAACACACAACCCACATAAACTAACACAAACAGAGATAGAACAACTAAATAAACCTATAATGAAAGAAGAGGTTGAAAAGCTAATTAAAAAACTCACAACAGAAAAAAAGCCATGGCCCTCATGGCTTCACTGGAGAATTCTACCAAACTTTAAGAGAAGAGTTAATATCACTACGGATAAAGGTATTTCAGAGCATAGAAAAGGATGGAATACTCCTAAACTCATTCTATGAAGCCAGCATAACCCTGATACTAAAACCAGGTAAAGATACCACAAAAAGAGAAAATTACAGACAAATATCCCTCATGAACTTAGACACAAAAATCCTCAACAAGATTCTAGCCAATGGAATTCAAAAACATATCAAAATAAATAATTTACCATGACCAAGTAGAATTCATACCAGGTATGCAGGGATGGTTCAACATTAGAAAAACACTCAATGTAATCCATCACATAAATAAAACAAAAGACAAGAATCACATGATCTTATAAATTGACGCAGAAAAGGCACTTAACAAAGTTCAACATCCATTCATGATAAAAAAACTCTAAGCAAAATAGGAATAGCAGGAAAATTCCTCAATATGATAAAGGGCATTTATACAAAGCCAATAACCAACATCATCCTAAATGGAGAGAGTCTGAAAGCATTTCCCTTGAGAATGGGAACCAGACAAGTATGCCCTTTATCACCACTCTTATTCAACATTGTGCTGGAAGTCCTAGCCAGAGCAATTAGGCTAGAAAAAGAAATAAAGTGCATCCAAATTGTTAAAGAAGAAGTAAAAGCATTTCTATTTGCAGATGATATGATCTTATACACAGAAAATCCTACAGAATCTACAAGAAAACCACTGGAACTAAAGCAGGAGTTCAGCAGAGTATCAGGATACAAGATAAACACACAAAAATCAGTTGGATTCCTCTATACCAACAAAGAGAACATTGAAGAGGAAATCACTAAACCGATTCCATTTACAATAGCCCCCAAGAAGATAAAATACTTAGGAATAAATCTGATCAGAGATGTAAAAGGCCTATACAAAGAAAAACTACAAAACACTCCTGCAAGAAACCAAAGGAAAAACCATATGTGGAAAAACATACCTTGCTTGTGGATAGGAAGACTCAACATTGTGAAAATGTCTATTCTACCCAAAGCGATCTATAGATACGGTTCAATCTGATCCAAATTTCAATGGCATTTTTTAATGAGGTGGAGAAACAAATCACCAACTTCATATGGAAAGGGAAGAGGCCCCGGATAAGTAAAGCATGACTGAAAAAGAAGAACAAAGTGGGAGGTGTCACGCTCCCTGACTTTAGAATATATCATACCACCGCAGTAGTCAAAACAGACTGGTACTGGTACAACAACAGATACATATACCAATGGAACAGAATTGAGAATCCAGACATAAATTCATCCACCTACAGGCAGCTGATATTTGACAAAGGTCCAAAGTCAGTTAAATGGGGAAAAGATAGTCTCTTTAACAAATGGTGCTGGCATAACTGGGTATCCATCTGCAAAAAAATGAAAGAAGACCCATACCTCGCACCATGCACAAAAATGAACTCAAAATGGATCAAAGACCTAAACATAAAATCTAAAATGATAAAAATCATGGAAGAAAAAATAGGGACAATGCTAGAAGCCCTATTACATGGCATAAACAGTATACAAAACATTACTAATAATGCACAAACACCACAAGAGAAACTAGATAACTGAGAGCTCCAAAAAATGAAGCACTTATGCTCATCCAAAGACTTCACCCAAAGAGTAAAAAGACAGTCTACACACTGGGAAAAAAATTTTGGCTACGACAAATCTTATCAGTGCCTAATCTCTAAATCTGCAAGACACTGCAAAACCTCAACAACAAAAAGGCAAATAATCCAGTTAAAAAATGGACAAAGGATATGAACAAGCACTTCACCAAAGAAGACATTCAGGCAGCTAACAGATACAAGAGGAAATGCTCACAATCATTAGCTATTGGAGAAATGCAAATGAAAACTACAATGAGATATCATCTCACCCCAACAAGGCTGACATTAATCCAAAAAACACAAAATAACAAATGTTGAAGAGGTTGTGGAGAGATTGGAACACTTACACATTGCCGGTTAGAATGTAAAAATGGTACAACCACTTTGGAAATTGATTTGGCATTTCCTTAAAAAGCTAGAAATAGAACTACCATAAGATCCAGCAATCCCACTCCTTGGAATATATCCTAGAGAAATAACAGCCCTCACATGAATAGATATATGCACACCCATGTTCATTGCACACTGTTTAGCAAAAAGATTGAAATAACCAAGGTGCCCATCAACGGATGAATGGATAAACAATTAAGGCATATTCACACAATGGAATACTATGCAAAGATAAAAAAAAAAAGATGAATCTGTCAAAAATCTCATAACATGGAGGAACCTGGAAGGCATTATGCTGAGTAAAATTAGCCAGTCACAAAAGGGCAAATATGGTATGAGACCACTATTTTAAGAACTCAAAGAAAGGTTTAAACACAGAAGAAAACATTCTTTGATGGTTTCGAGGGTGGGGAGGGAGGAAGGGAGGGAGAGGAGTATTCACTAGATAGTAGACAATTATTTTAGGTGAAGGGAAGAACGATACACAATATAGGGGAAGTCAGCACAACTGAACTAAACCAAAAGCTAAGAAGTTTCCTGAGTACAACCAAACACTTTGAGGACAGAGCAGCAGGGGCGGGAGTCTGGGGACCAAAGCTTTCATCTAGGCCAATCGGCATAACAAAGAGTATTAAGAAAATGTACTGCATCCCAGTTAGGTGAGTTGTATCTGGGGTCTTAAAAGTGAGCAAGCAGCTGTCTAAGATGCATCAATTCTTCTCAACCCACCTGACGCAAAGGAGAATGAAGAACAGCAAAGACAGAAGGAAAATATGACCCCAAGAGACAGAATGGGCCACATAAGCCAGAGACTCCATCAGCCTCAGACTGGAAGAACTAGATGGTGCCCACCTACCACCAATGACTGCCCTGACCGGGAACACAACAGAGAATCCCTTGTGGAGCAGAAGAAAATTTGGATGCAGACCTCAAATTCTAGTAAAAAAAAAAACATGCTTAATAGTCTGACTGAGACTGGAGGAACCCTAGATGTCATGGTCCCTGGACTATCTGTTAACCCAGTGCCGTCGAGTCGATTCCGACTCATAGCGACCCAAAATGGTTTTAGCCCAAAGCTAAAACCATTCCTGTAGCCAGCTCTTTAGACAAAGATTACAGTGGACTATGAGATATAAAATGATACTGGCGAAGAGTGTGTTTCTTAGCTCAAGTAGACACATGAAACTATGTGGGCAGCTCCCGTTTGGATGTGAGATGAGAAGGCAGAGGAGACAGGAGCTGGTTGAAAGGACTTGAGAAATACAGGGCAGAGAGAAGGAGTGTGCTGTCACATTGTAGGGAGAGCAACTAAGGTCACATAAGAATATGTGTACCAGATTTTGTATGAGAAACTGACCTGAATTGTAACGTTTTACTTAAAGCACAATTAAAAAAAAAAAGTGAAAAGGCAACCTACAAAATAGGAGAAAATATTTGGTAACCATATACAACTCAACAACAAAGTGACAAAAATCCCAATAAAAAAAGACAAATGACTTGAATCAATATTTCTCCAAAGATATACAATTGGCCAATAAACACATAAAAAGATGTTCAATGTCTTTAGTCATTAAGGAAATGCAAATGAAAACCCCAATTAGATACCACTCCCCTCCATTGTAGGATGGCTGTTATCAGAAAAACAGAAAATAACAAGTGTTGGTGAGCATATGAAAGAATTGAAACCCAAATGCATTTCTGATGGGAATGTAAAATGGTGCAGCTGTGATGGAAAACAATTTGGCACTTCCTCAACAAATTATACATAAAATTGCCATATGACCCAGCAAGTCCACTCCTAGGCATATATCCAAAATCTTGAAAGCAGGGACTCAGACAAATACTTGTACATGAATGTTTGTTGCCACTTCATTCACAATAGCCAAAAGGCGGAAACAATTCAAGTGTTCATCAGCAGATGAATGGATAAACAAAAAGCAAAATGTGGTATATCCATACAATGGAATATTATTCAGCCATAAAGACAAACGAAGTTCTGATACATGATACAACATGGCTAAACTTTGAAAATATTATGCTCAGTGAAATGCACAAAAGGATAAATATTGTATGATATCACTTATATTAAAATATCTAGACCAGGTAAATGCACAGAGACAAAAATTTATCTGTAGTTACAAGGGATTGAGAGCGGAGGAAAGTTGAGAGTTATTGCTTAATGAATACTGAATAGATTGTGTTTGGGTGATGAAAAACCTGGGGGAGCAGATAGTGGTAATGATTATATATTATATATATATATAATATATTATGGTGAATGTAAATTGTACACTTAAAATTGGTTACGATGGCAAATTTTGTGTTATGGCTATTTTACTATGATAAAATGAAAAGAAAAAAGACTGAACTGCAGACACAGTGATAGACAGTACTTAGATATGAGGTAATAAAGTATAAAACCTATCATGGTAAAATGATATGGAAGGCAAACAAACACACGTGCAACCAGTAGTCTACTGGAGCTGCCGTGCACCAGCTTGCGAGAGCTAATTAGTATCTCTGTCTAACTCTACTTTCGGTAACGTCACCTTGGTAGACTGAAATCAGTGGTGGAATTTATACCATCTGAATCTGTGAACACTACAAATCAGAGCTTTGTGTTTGTTTCCAGAGAGCCAATTGTTGAACATTTACAATCTTTCTCAAAATAAAACTGAATGAAATATAAAAAAAAAAGTAATCAAAGATATAACAGAAGTTGATTTTCTGAAATAAAGTCTTAAATCTGCAGTACAAAATAGAACAGTTGTCCTGTGGCAGGAGGTGGGGGCGGGGAATCAATACAGAGCAACTAACCTCAAAGCACAATCGGGTCAAGTTATAGAACTACAAAGACAAATAATCTTTGGGGCATCCAGGCAGAAAAGGTAAGCTACGTTCAAGAAAAAGAAAATTAGGCTGCATTTAGATTTCCTCACAGCATTCCAGCACGACTGAGGGAAAGTTCTGAGGATACCAAAGAGTGACCCAAGTATGTTTGTTTTGCCTAGCCGGGCTGTTTTTTAAGTTTTTAAGTCAATGGTTAATTGGTTCAAACATATAAGAAATCAAGATATATAACAGACCTGAACCTTTGAAAAAAACTCTACCTCATCATGAAGTCCACTCATTTAAGACATCAATTAATTAAAAAGAAGTAAATAAGAAACTTCAAGAATATTGAAGCCACGGTGAAGTGTTGTGATAATGATGAACAAATCTATTTTTAAACTAATCTAAGTCTGAAAAACTAAGTATTTAGGGGTATTAGAGCAGAACATAAATATCAAAAACCTTGTCAATGGAAATATTTTTGTGTAACTCACTAAAACCTAGAGGTAGTGAAGTTTTAGGGAACTTTAAGTGCAATAATTTCTTTGTCTTCCTCAGCAAAGGTCAATAAATATCATTAAAGTTGAAGCAAACAGAATAACAACAAAAAAAACCACCTCCAATCTCATCATGGTTTTTTGCAGTCTATTTTTCTTACGTCAGAGTATATTGTCTCACTCATGTTGTGAAGAAACATTTTTTCTGAAATTCAGAAGTTACTTCAGGTATACTTTAGTTTTTCATTCCATTTCCTTTTAGAAAGATTAAATATAATTTAGTTTTAAAGTATCGTGCATGGTACTATCCATATATAAAAAGAAGTCTATTTTTCCTATTTATCACCACTTCACATTTTTAAATATATGGGAAATTTTTTGGAAAATTATTTATTGCAGGGTATTTCTGACAGAATTGATGCCTTTGAATCATGGTGCTGGTGAAGAATGTTGAATATACTGTGGACTGACAGAAGAATGAACAAATCTGTCTTGGAAGAAGTACAGTCAGAATCCTCATTAGAAGAAAGATGGTGAGACTTCGTCTCACATGCTTTGGACACGTTATCAAGAGGGACCAGACCCTGAAGAAGAACATCATGCTTGGTAAAACAGAAGGTCAGCAAAGGATAGGAAAACCCTCAATGAGATGGATTGACAAAGTGGCTGCAACAATGGGCTCAAACATGGAAACAATTACAAGGATTGCACAGGACCGGGCAGTGTCCCCTTCTGTTGTATGCAGGGTCACTACGAGTTGGAGCTGACTTGATGGCACGTAACAATTTCTGACAGGAAGAATTTGCTTGATTATTTACTCACTATTCTGCAGTTTTCCAAATCACTTGCATTTTTAAAACAATGAATAACATGTTTTTTAAAAACTAAATAAGTCATTATCCTTCTAAAAAAATCTCAACAATATTATTCTTTTTTGTGATGTATTGCCACATTGCAGAATATAAACATGGGATGAAAATAGATAATTAAAATAAATTTGGAATAAAGACACAAATCACCAATATTGGGAATGCAATAAGAGATATACTAAAAATCCTCTAGCCATTAAAAGGACAATATGTGAGTACTAAGAACAACTTTATGGTCAGAAATTTGACAACTTTGGAGAAATTTACCACCTCCTCAAAATTCATTAGTTACCAAAACTTAAAAAGATGAAATACATAATCTAAAGAATCATTAAAATTGAATTTATAATTAAAAAGCTTCCCCAAAAGAAATCTCTAGGCCCAGTCAAACATTTAAAGAAAATTAACACCACTTTTGCATAAACTCTTCCAGAAAATAGAACAGGGAACACTTTATAACTTATTTTATGAGGCCAGCATTACCCTGATACCAAAACCAGATAAATGCAGTATATACAAAGGAAAGAGGGGGAAATATATATCAATATCTCTCATTAAGTTTGATTAAATATTAGCAAACTGAATCTAGCAATGTTTAAAAAGAACTATGCACCATGATAAAATGAGGTTTACCAAATGCAGAATTGATTCAACATTCAAAAATAAATCAATGTAACTCGCCACGCTAAAAAACAAAAACAATATAATCTTATCAATGGACACAGAAAAAAGCATTTGACAAAATCAAACACCTATTTATACTAAAAATGCTCAGCAGGTTAGGAATAGAGGGGAATTACCTTGACTTGCTAATGGGCACCTACAATAAAGCTCCAGCTAACAGCATACTTAATAGTGAAAGAAGATACCTGTTCTCACAACCCTTACTCAACATTCAAGAAACAAAAAACAAAACGCTTGATGTTGACTCCAACTCATAACGACTTCATATGTGTCAAAGCAGAACTGTGCTCCACAGGATTTTCAGCAGTTGATTTTTCAGAAGCAGATCACCAGGACTTTCTTTCAAGGCACTTCTGGGTGGATTTGAATCTCCATTCTTTCAGTTAGCTGCCTAGTACATTAACCATTTTCACCACCCAAGGACTCCTTACTCATCATAGTATTGGAAGTTGTAGATACTGCGATAAGGCAAGAAAAATAAATAGTAGCCATCAGATTGGAAAGGAAGAGATAAAATTGTCTCTATCTGCAGATGCTATGATGGTCTTATCTAAAAAATTCCAAGGAATCTGCAAAATAATGCACAAAACTCATAAGTGATTTCAGCAAGGCAAGGCTACAGTATACAAGATCAACACACACACACACATGCAGAAAGTAATCACATTTCTATACATTAACCATGAATATGAGGAAGGTAAAATTTAAAACATAATACAATTTACAGTTGCTTCAAAGAAAATGAAACAATTAGTGCTGGCAAAACTGGATGTCCATCTGCAAAAAAAATGAAACAGGACCCATGCCTCATACCACACACAAAAACTAATTCAAAATGGATCAAAGGCCTAAATAGAAAACCCAAAACTACAAAGATCATAGAAGAAAAAATAGGATCAACTCTAGAGACCCTAATACATGGCATTAACAGGATACAAACCATAACTAAGGACATACAAACTCCAGATGATAAGTTAGATAACTGGGATCTTCTAAAAATTAAACACTTAATCCTCAAAAGACTTCACCAAAAGAGTAAAAAGAGAACCTACAGACTGGGAAAAATTTTTTGGCTATCACAAATCTAACAAAGCTCTAATCTCTAAAATCTACAGGAAAATCCAACATCTGTACAACAAAAAAGGCAAATAATCCAATTAAAAAATGGGCAAAGGAAATAAACAGACACTTCAGCAAAGAAGACATTCAAGCAGCTAACAGACTCATGAGAAAATGCTCGTGGTCATTAGCCAATAGAGAAATGCAAATTGGAACCACAATGAAATACCATCTCACGCTGGCAGTACTGGCACACATCAAAAAAACAGAAAATAAGAAATGTTGGAGAGGCTTCGGGGAGATTGGAACTCTTAAGCACTGCTAGTGGAAACGCAAAACGGTACAACCATTTTGGAAAACGATATGGTGCTTCCTTAGAAAGCTAGAAACAGAAATACTGTATGATTTAGCAATCCCATTCCTACAAATATCTCCTAGAGAAATGAGAGCCATCACACGAATAGACATATGCACACCCATGTTCATTGCAGCATTGTTCACAATAGCAAAAAAAAAATGGAAATAACCTAGATGCCCCTCAACAGATGATTGGATAAACTAACTATGATACATACACACAATGGATACTACACAACGATAAAGAACAATGATGAATCTGCGAAGCATCTCACAACATGGATGAATCTGGAGGGCATTATGCTGAGTGAAATAAGTCAATCACGAAAGGACAAATATTGTATGAGACCAGTATTATAAAAACTTATGAAAAGGTTTACACACAAAAAGAAACAATCTTTGATGGTTATGAGGGAGGGGAGCAGTGGTGATGGCAAAATACTAAGCAGACAATAGATAAGTGGTAACTTTGGTGCAGAGTAAGACGGTACACAATACTGGGGAAGCCAGCACAACTTGTAGAAGGCAAGGTCATGGGAGCTCTAAAGACACATCCAAACTCCCTAAGGGACCGAACTACTTAGTTGAGGGTTGTGGGGACCATGGTCTTGGGGAACATCTAGCTCAATTGGCATACCAGAGTTTATAAAAAAGTGTTCTACATTCTACTTTGGTGAGTAGTGTCTAGGGTCTTAAACGCCTGTGAGCAGCCATCTAAGATATTCCACTGGTCTCATCCCTTCAGGAGCAAGGGAGAATGAAGAAAACTAAAGATACAAGAAAAAGATTAGTCCCAAGGCCTAATGGACCACAACTACCCCAGCCTCCACCAGACTGAGTCCAGTACAACAAGATGGTGCCTGGCTACCACCACTGACTGCTCTGACAAGGATCACAACAGAGGGTCCCAGACAGAGCAGGAGAAAATGTAGAATGAAATTATAAATCACAAAAAATGACTAGACTTACTGGCCTGACAGAGACTGGAGAAACCCTGAGAGTATGGCCCCTGACACCCTTTTATCTCAGCAATGAAATCACTCCTGAGGTTCACTCTTCAGTCAAAGATTAGACAGGCCGATAAAACAAAATGAGACTAAAGGGGCACACCAGCCCAGAGGCAAGGACTAGAAGGCAGGAGGGACATGAAAGCTGGCAATAAGGAACCCAAGGTCGAGAAGAGAGAGTGTTGACATGTTGTAGGGTTGTTAACCAGTGTCATAAAACAATACGTGTACTGACTGTTTAATGCAGAGATAGTTTGTTCTGTAAACTTTCATCTAAAGTAAAATTAAAAAAAAAGAAAAGAAAATGAACTAATCAGGTATACACTTAACAAAACACGGATAGGATCTGTCTGCAGAAAATTGCAACATAGAAGTGAAACAAATCAAAGACCTAAATAAATGGAAAGACATACCATGTTCATGTGATGGGAGACTCAGCATAGTAAAGATATCAATTCTCCCCAAGCTGACCTGTAGATCCAATGCAATTCCTATCAAAATTCCAGCATAGTTTTTTATTGGTATAGACAAGCTTATTTTAAAATTTATATAGAAAGGCACAGACCGTGCAATAACTAAAACAATTTGATAAAGAAGAATAAAGTGGAAGGGATCACTCTACTTGATAGGAAGACTTAGTCTATAGCTACAGTAGTCAAGACAGGATGGTATTTGGTGAAAGAACAGACAAGTAGACCAAAGAAACATAACAGAGTACACAGAAATAGACCTACACCAAAATGACCCACTGAATTTTGCCAAAGTTGAAAAGCAGTTCAATGGATAAAGGATAGCTTTTTCAACAAATGGAGCTGCAATAATTGGACATACGTAGACAAAAAAATGAACCTGTGTCCAAAATGTAAAACATAAAACTATGAAACTTTTAGAAAATGGGTTGGAGACAAGAACAGACATTTCACCGAAGGATGTATGTATATATATATATATATATATATATATATATATATATATGGCAAATAAGCACAGGAAAAGATGTTCAACATCATTAGATATCAGAGAAATGCAAATTAAAACCCCAAAGAGATATCACCACATATCTATCAGAATGGCTAAAATAGAAAATAACGACAACACTAAAAGCTGCTGAGGATGTGGACAAACTGGATAATTCATACATTGCTTTTAGGACTGGAAAGTGGTGCAGCCGCTCTGGAAAACAGGTGGAGAGTTTCTTATAAAACTACGTACATAATTGTTGTATGACCCAGCAATTGTATTCTTGGGCATTTATCTCAGAGAAATTAATCTTCTGCTCAAATAAAAGCATGCACAAGAGTGTTCATGGCAGCTTTATTTGTTGGCAGACAAAACCTAGAAACATTCCAGATATCATTCAGCAGGTAAATGGTTAAACAAACTGTGATAAATATATACTATGGAATACTACTCAGCAATAAAAAGAAACAAACTATTGATCCATGCAAAACTTGCATGAATCTCCAGGGAATTATGCTGAATGAAAAAAGCCAATACCACAAGGTTACATACTGTATGATTCAACCTTTAATTTTTCTAAATGGCAAAATTTTAGAAATGTAGAACAGACTGGTGGTTTCCAAGGGTTCGAGAAGAGTTGAGGGTATGGGAAGATGTGGTTATAAAAAGAGCAACAAGACGGATCACTGTGGTTTTAATCCTGTTGTATACCTTGACTGTAGTGGTAGATAAAAGTACTTAGACAGGTGATTTAATTGTATAGATCTACACACGTTCACACACACACAAACAAAATTAGTGCAAGTAAGACTGGGAATATCTGGATAATAAATAGAATCAATGAATTGTGTCTATGTCAATATCCTGGTTGTGACATTATGCTAGTCACAGCAATTTCCCTAGAACTGACTGCCCATTTGTGAACATCTTTCTCTTAGTCTCTCACTCTTAATAAATAGTTGATCTCTTTATTGTCAAAGTCTTTTTGTTTTCAACAGTGACCAGTGCCTAGTTCAGAGTTTGGCATATAGGACTGGCCTGTCTAACATGGTAGCCATTAGAGGTTTTCTGCTTATATGTCATTTACAATATCATGATAAAAGAAAGAATTTACAGTAGTGGCTTTACTGTAGTGTAGAAGAACTAGTCACATGGAATATATAAAGCTTTAGAGATACAGGTCATGGGAAAAAGAAACTTTTAGGTTAAACATCATCTGTGACTTCGAACTGAGTAAGGTCCTTAGGGAAAAAGAAGGCACATTCTTGAGGTTTGTTGGTTTGCAGGGGTATGTTGAATAAGACATCCAGAAGTCTTGGAGTGTTGACCAGACTTCTGGGGAGTTGTTTAATTTTAACAACACCCAAAAATGAACCCTTGCCTTCCAGGAGCTCACAGTCTACTTGAAGGGCTAGTAAAAAGTATTAATAATTACAAACTAAAAAAAAAAAAAAAATTTTTTTTTTTGTATGCCAGTGTAGGATTGTTCAAAGGTATTTTGAGAACAAAAAGCATGGACACCTAACACGGCTTGTGTTAGAGAGATCATTAGAAAATGCTTGCAAAATGAAAGACCCTTGAGTTGAGTCTTCAAGGGCAATCAAAGTAGAGCAGATGAGTTAAGGCAAGACTGGGTAGGAGAGATATTGTCCCAGGCAGAGGGAGCAGAATTTAGAAATACATGCAGATCTGAAGGATATTCATGAAAAGCAAGTGTTTGGTATGTTAGGGCAAAGTCAGTGTACCTGGAGAGATAAGAAGGTGCTGGTTGGTGAAGGGTCTCAGATGTCATGCCTTGTGGACTTGAATTTCATCATTAAGATCATAGAAATACCATTGAGATGCTTTAAGAAGGACATAATTAGGTTCACATCTTTAAAATGTCATTCTCCAAGGGGTGGACTGGAATAAGGCAAGACGCCAGATAGGGAGCAACTGGCGTACCCAACAAGAAAAATAATTAAAGGCTCAAATATGGTAGTGGAAGCACAAGTGGGAAGAAGGGAATGGATTTGATTGAATTAAGAAGTAGAATCAAGAGGATATCCAAACAGATATAGGCGATAAGGGGCAACAAGCAATTGAGATGTTTTCCAGGCATTTGGCTGTGATAACTTCATGGATGATGGCGCTATTGGCTGAGATCCTTAATGAAAGAGAAAGAATGGTTTGAAGTAAAAGATGTATGGCTTGACTTTTTTAATGTGTTGAGATTGATGGGCCCAGGAAACCTCCAGGATCCACAGATGTCAAGTAGTCGGTAAGAAGAAGAAATTTGGGGCTGACAAGAAAGAATGGAAGAGATGTTAGTTTTAGTGTTAGCTGAAGCTATAGACATAGTTAAGATTGCCCAGGGAAAGTGTGTTGAGTGATAATGGCCAAAAACAGAACTCAAGCAAACATCAGCATGAAAAGAGTAGGCAGAAGTGATCATGAAGACCAATGAAAAAGAGGACTTAAAAAAATCTTTGCTGTGGAATCGGTTCTGATTCATGGTGACCCTATAGGACAGAGTAGAACTGCCTCATAGAGTTTCCAAGGATTGCCTGGTAGATTCAAACTGCCAACCTTTTGGTTAACAGCCAAACACTTAACCACTATACCACCAGAGTTCCAAAAGAGGACTAGAGAGGTAATATGAGGAAAACCAAGAACAATGCTAGAGAAGGCAAATGAAGCAACAGCTTCTATGAGGTGGGAGGAGTCCACCATGACAAATTCTCATAGAGGACTTTCTCTCCCATTTCCCTCACCCTCACCCAAAAAGAAAACATTTTGGTGTCAGCACATGAAATAGATAGACATCAATAGAACAAAAGACTCCAGAGCAAACCCAAATCTATAGGAGAAAAAAAAAGAAAAAAATTTAGTTCATAATAATGGTGGCATTATAAATCAGTGAAGAAAATATGAATTTCTATTGGTGAAAGAGTATAGCTGAAGTTCTGTAGAACTGAGCTGTAAGTGCCAGAGGCTTTAAGCAACAGTAAATCACTCTATCCTGTTTGGTTTTTTCCTCTTTTTGAAAGTGAGACCTATGTACTTTTAAGATCATGGACTTCAGTGAAATTTGTATGAAATCCCTTAAATGATTTAGGTAGAACTTCACTCCAGGACAAGGTTATGAATTCCAAATGAGATGCCAGATCTTGAAAAATTAAAATATCCACTGCTTATATATTATAGCTCAGAAAATATGAGGCGTGCCAGCTGAGCAATTAAGGCCTTTTGCTTGTGAAAGTAGTTAATACACAAGTGTGTATAATTACTTCTGTCTTGCTGAAATCCCAGTATGCTCATGAATATCAATACCAGACATTTTTTTCTGTAAGAAGGAAAACATCATCAACGCTACCACCATATAAAGGCTATTCTCTAATGCATTTCCAAAGTATTGTTTAATTTTGAGGTCAAAGGGTGGAAAATAAAGCACAAGCTAAACCACCTATTGTGTATCTACAGCCACTTTGTTGTGGTCCCTGGGCCATGCCCAGCTGATAAAAAATTATGACTCAGTTGTCATTTAGATAAGTTGTCAGCATGGAGACAGCATGGATTCCTTTGGAGGGATTATAGGACACCTCTTTGCTTTGCACAGACCTACTGGTTTAGAGAGAATCAGGGATTCGATGGAAGATCTGAAGAAGACATCACAGGCTCACACCAAAACAAGTTCTGTCTCTATTGAACCCACCCTATTTACATCTTACTTGGGTCAACAATCAATATCCATGGATGCCCCAGTCAAGAAATCAAAAGATGTGTTGCATTGGGCAAATCTGCTGCAAAAGACCAAGGTGTTAAAAAGCAAAGATGTCACTATGAAGACTAAGGTGCACATGACCCAAGCCATGGTGTTTTCAATCACCTCATAGGCATGCGAAAGCTGGACAATGAATAAGGAAGACCAAAGAAGAACTGACACCTTTAAATCGTGGTGTTGGAGAAGAATATTGAATACACATACCATGGACTGCCAAGAGGGTGAACAAATCTGTCTTGGAAGAAGTACAACCAGAATGCTCCTTAGAGACAAGGATGATGGGACTATGTCTCACATACTTTGGACATGTTATCAGGAAGGATTAGTCCCTGGAGAAGGACATCATGCTTGGTAAAGTATTGTTGTCGTTGTTGTTGTTAGGTGCCATTGAGTCGGTTCCAACTCATAGCGACCCTGTGTACAACAGAACGAAACACTGCCCAGTCGCCCTCACAATCCTTGTTATGCTTAAGCCCATTGTTGCAGCTACTGTGTCAGTCCATCTCATTGGGGTTCTTCCTTTTTTTTGCTAACCATCTACTTTAGTAAACACTGCCAAAGAACTTTCCAATTTCTTCTCCCACTAGCAGTGTACTGCTCCACGTCTTTGCCAATATTTGGCATTTTCTCTCATTTTATTTTAAGCCAACCTATTTAGAAGCTATGGTTGTTTTAATTTACGTTGCCCTGATGACTAATGAAGTTGAACACATTGTCATGTTTTATTGGTCATTTAGATATAATTGTGTGAAGTGTTTTTAAACCATTTTTCCCTATTGGTTTATGCTTTTATAACTGATTTATCATTCTTTATATATTCTAGATTTGAGTTCTTTGTTGGTTATGTTTTGCAAATATCTTCTCCAACTCTGTGGTTTACCTTTCTATCCCTAATAGTGTATTTGATCAACTGAGCTGTCAACTTTATTCCAATTCCATTTCTATCATTCTTTTGCTCATCAAGTATTTATTAACTGCTACATACCTTGGCACCTTGTAGATATTGGGGGAAATAATAAGCGCAATGATTCCTGTTTATCCTGGTCCTGAAGAAGTTAATATAGTTTACTTTCACACTGAGCCTATTCATCTTAATTATTTAAAGAATGTGGAAACATATCATTTTGAGTGTTTTAGGATTCTGTTTTCAAGCATATTATTTACTAACCCGTTTGTTAGGGGTGTGTCAAATCTCCTCTGTTCTACCACTGAAGACTGGAAAAGAATGTTAGAGAAAGGCAAAGGTATTGTTGGTCTACTTTTCAATCATATCATGTTTATATTATTTCTCTGGCCATAAATGTTTTCACTGCCAATCAAAAATACATAATGGAGAACTTTTGGTTCCCCAGAAGCAGACCCTAAGATAAGCATTCGTGTGCAATAGTTTATTTATAACATTGTTATGGATTGAATTGTGTCCCCCAAAATGTGTATCAACTTGGATAGGCCATGATTCCCAATATTGCATGGTTGCCCACCGGTTTGTGAATCTGATGTGATTATTCTGTGTTGTAAATCCTAACCTCTATGATATTAATGAGTCAGGATTAAAGACAGTTACATTAATGAGGCAAGACTTAATCTACAGAATTAGGTTGTATCTTCAGGCAATCTCTTTTGGAACATAAAAGAGAGAACTGAGCAGAGAGGAGAGGAACCTCATACTACCAAGATGAAGAATTAGGAGCAGAGCACATCCTTTGCTCCCAGGGCCCTTGCACTGAGAAACTTCTAGACCCAAGGGAAGATTGATGACAAAGTCGTTCCCCCAGAGCTGACAGAGAGAGAAAGCCTTCCCCTAAAGCTGGTATCCTGAATTCAGACTTCTAGCCTCCTAGACTGTGAGAGAATACATTTCTCTTTGTTAAAGTCATCCTTTTTGGTATTTCTGTTGTAGCAACACTAGATAACTAAGACAGATGTGAACCCAGGAAATAATGGTAAACTGGGAAAGTGAGGCAAGGAAGAAAATGTAGCTAACAGAAAGTATGTTATTAAGCTAGTTTCTACTCTTGGAAAAACAAACAACAACAAAAACAGACCAGTCTCTGTGAAGTTGATTCTGACTTATGGCAATCCCATGTGTTGCAGAGTAGAAATGCACTGCACAAGGTTTTCAAATCTGTGACCTTCCAAAATCAGGTCATCAGGCTTTTGTTCCAAAGTGCCTCTGAATGGGTTTTAATCACCAACCTTTTGCTTAACTGTCTGTTACACTGAACTGGATCTTAATCCTATTGGGGAATCTGAGAGCAAGTATAGAACACATGCTTTGAGTTAATTCATCTGTATGGTGTCCTAGGGCTGCTGTAACAAAATACCACAAACGGTGGATTATAACAACAGAAATTTATTGTCTCACAGTTCTGGAGGCTAGAAGTCCACATCACCAGGTTGGCTGGGCTATGTCCCTTCCAAAATCTCTAGGGGAAGATCCTTTACTGTCTTTCCCAGTTTCTCGTAGCACCAGGCATACCTTGGCTTGCAGCTGCAGTATAACTCCCATGGAGTTCATCATATGGAGTTCTTTCCTCTGTCTCTCTCTCTAATGTTTCTTCTCTTGTATTAGGAAACCACTCAGATTGGATTAGGAGCAACTCTACTTCAATATGACCTCAAGTTAACTTTACTGATGACATCTTTAAAGACTATATTTTCAAATGTTCACAGGTACAAGGGGTTGGAACTTCAATGTATCTTTTTGGGGGGACACAATTCAATTCATAACACCATCCAAGAGGGTAAATGAGCTGGGGTATTTATACATGGACTCTTATCAGCTGCTGGTTCAAGTCTAGTCCTCATTAGGGGGTGGGTGTTAACTCCCCAACACACTCAGCCTTCCGCACCCTCAGGAAGAGCAGGTTCTGTTGCTAGATCAAGCTCTCAGAAAAGAATCACAGCTTCTGGTAGTTGACAATTCATATTTTTGGTGCTAAGTTATATAAGATCAGTTTTATAAGATAAGATGCTGAAGAGAACTTGAAAAATAAAAAATATCTTAGAGGATAAAATAAATATGCACAAAACTGCATTTTCTTTTGGTCTTTTCTTCATGTGAAAAGATCTTCACTGCCTAGCGATTACACAAGAGAAGTTAAATCTCTTAAAACTTTCATTCCAATTATTCCTATCACTATTTGCATGTTAGTTGGCAATGGTGTCTGCTAGAATGATCTTTTGTTAGAAGGACACTGTCTTAGGTTGGGTTCTCTAGAGAAGCAAAACCAGTGAAGTATATACATACATACATATATATATGTATGTATATATATAAAGAGAGAGAGATTTATCTCAAGGAAATAACTCACACAGTTGTAGAGGCTGACAAGTCCCAAGTCTATGGATCAGGCATCAGGCTGGAGGCTTCTCCTGACTCATGTAGCTGCAGGACCTGATGAAACCAAGATTGGCAGATCAGAAGGCAGGCTGCTGGTTCATGGGATGTGGAAGCTGATGAATCCAAGATTAGCAGGTAAGACAGCAGCCTGCTGGCTCACAGGCTGTGGAGGCTGATGAATCCCAAGATCGACAGGCAATACAGCTGGCTTGAGTCCCAAGGACCAGAGATCAGATAATGTTGAACCAGATGCAGAATCCTGAGCAAGGAAGTGAGCTTTGCCAGAATATTGTCAAGGATTTCATTTTACTTGGATCCACAATCAACAGCCGTGGAAGCAGCAGTCAAGAAATCAAGAGACACATTGCATTGGGTAAATCTGCTGTAAAGGACCTCTTTAAAGTGTTGAAGAGCAAAGATGTCACCTTGAAGACTAAGGTGCGCCTGACCCAAGCCATGGTATTTTCAGTTGCATCATATGCACGTGAAAGCTGGACAATGAATAAGGAAGCCCGAAGAAGAATTGTTGCCTTTGAATTGTGGTGTTGGTGAAGAATATTGAATATACCATGGACTGCCAGAAGAATGAACAAATCTGTCTCGGAAGAAGTACAACCAGAATGCTCCTTAGAGACAAGGATGATGGGACTATGTCTCACATACTTTGGACATGTTATCAGGAGGGATCAGTCTCTGGAGAAGGACATCATGCTTGGCAAAGTACAGGGTCAGCGGAAAAGAGGAGGACTGTCAACGAGGTGGATTGACACAGTAACCACAACAGTGGGCTCAAGCATAGCAAGGATTGTAAGGATGGCACAGGACCAGGCAGCGTTTTGTTCTGTTGTGCATGGGGTCGCTATGAGTCGGAACCGACTCGACAGCACCTAACAAGAACAACAACAAATATATATATATATATAGGATACAGGCCGAATCCCCAAGAAAATGCCCCTTACAACTGATTGGCTGATACCATGAGATCACATCATCGAGAATGACTACACCATTACATAACTGCGAAACTACATCATTACACAACCGTCGAACCACTGAGAATGGTGGCCAAGCCAAGTTAACACACAACCTTAGCCATTACAGACACTATCCAATTAAAACTATGTGTATATGTAATAAAAAAAAAGTATATGTAATAGGTAATGATTAATAAAATACCCACAAATAAAAGAGTACTATAAAAATACAAATTTATTTTGCTGTCACATTTAAGGAGTCTGATGGGTGTCAATCAATGGCTGAAATGATGTTCTATGTCATCAGAGACCCAAGCTACTGCTATCTTGATGTTCTTCTAGTCACGGTTTCTATTCCCAAAGTTATCTCATTGTCTACAATGGCTGCTGGGGCTACTGCTGCTCCATTCTTTCATTACCACCTAAAGGAAAGAGGACAGTCTGAAGAAAAGATGTAGTGCACTTCTCACAAGTTGCACATCCTGCCTCAACTTACACTCCATTGCCAAGAACTTGATTACATGGTCAGATTTAGCTGCAAAGAAGGCCATGTCCCCAATTAAAATGGAAGATTTATTACTAAAGAAGAAGAGAGGAAAGAGATACTTGGAGCAACTTTCACTTTCTTTCCCCCAAATTAAAAAATGTGAAATGTGAATTTTTAAAAATCTAAAATGTAAATAACTTCTAACAGAAGATTTTAGTTTAAACTAGCCACTATTTGGACGTAAAGAGAAATCAGTTTTTCCCTTAGACCCCCTCCTAAATTCAAAATTAGCTCAGAATCTTATCAAACTTAAAACAAATGTGATAAATCAAAATATATCCTGCAAATACCAGGGGTTGTAGCTCAGTGGTAAAGCACGTGCTTCACATGTACGAGTTCCCTACTTCATTCTCTGGCACTTCCACTTCTCCTCTGGGGCCCTGGTGATACAGTGGTTAAGGATTTGGCTGCTAACCAAAAGGTTGACAGTTTGAATTCACCAGCCGCTCTTTGAAAACCCTATAGGACGGTTCTATTCTTTCAGAGCCCTGGTAGCCTAGTGGTTAAGAGCTCAGCTGCTAACCAAAAGGATGCCAGTTTGAATCCACCAGCCACTCCCTGGAAACTCTATGGGGCAGTTCTATTCTGTTCTATAGGGTATCTATGAATCAGAATCAACTTGGCAGCAAAGGGTTTATGAGTATTCTAGTGAATGTGAATTAGAATTTTACATAATGCTTTCTCTTTGATACAAATAATGCTATAGAGATGACCATACAGCTTTAACACATGTGAAAAAATTCTCCAGCGTGAATTTGTGTTTGATAGCATAAAATTTATGAACACATAGAGAAAAATTCTCAACCCTGAATTTGTTTTTATAAGTCTCATTTCTCATCAGAGTGGTATTCTTATTCAAGGTATTCATTTGGCTTCTGAGTCTCAAGTTGTAATAACACGATAAACATTTTGAAGTTTCATAATTACTGGGAGCATATATAGTCCCTCAGAAAACTAATTGTAAGGTTTTTGAAAGAGGAAAGGTATGTTCAGGTAGACTTTCTCTCCCCAGAAGAAACAAACTCAAGGAAAAACAGACCATTGGCATTATTATTGCCCATAAATTCAGAGACAGATTTTGTGGTTAGAAAGAAAACCATAGGTCTCTTGACAAGGGAGATAGGTAAAAGCCAAAAAATTTGAGGTTTTCCTTGGGTGATTGCGATGGACGATCAAAGATACAGCTTTTTCATATTGATTGGGCTCATCTTTCTGGAAACCAGAAATGAGATTCATCTGGAAATTTGCTAAAGAAGAGCAGATGGGGTTCTCGTTATCACAACCCATCGATTGTGTATGTGTGTGTGTTTGCAAGAATAATATTACCGGAAACCTGGAAGTTCATTTTTATCTAACGATTTAACTCCAGATTTACTGTCTGTGGATTCTTCATATGAGGACAGGAAGTTTCTTAAAATTTTTCTCAGTGTTTTTCTTTCCTTTTTTAATTTGGAAAATAAGGAGGGACCTGGAATTATAGACCAGCTAGCATGACTCTGTATCTAGAAAGGCTCTGGAGCAGTTCATTCACAGCACATTTGTAAGCCACCTGAGAATAAACATATGCTAATGAGCAGCAACAATAATTTTTCTTAAGTGAATTATACCAAACAGCCCTTAATGTTTTCTTTTCACAAAGCTAATGCCCTGTCTCGGTTATATAGCGTATCAGTTAGCAAGTATCAAATGTAAAAATACTTGGATTTGTCCTATTTATAATTAGCACCTTCCTCAAATCCTCATTCTCATAGACCCCAGATCTACATTGACAGCAGTCTTAAGGACCTAGTTTATATTTTTCCCTTCACTATATCTCTTGTTACTATCTGCTTTGTCTTTATCATCTCTAATGTTGGTCTCATTGTTCCTCTATTTCATCAACTTCCATTTCCATCCCACACAATATACTCACCAAATAGATAGGTAGATAGACAGATAGACAGGTAGATAGATAGCTGGCATGGAGCTGTCTCCAACTCATAGTGAACTTAGGTACAACAAAATGAAATGCTGCCCGGTCCTCATCATCCTCACAATCGCCAGCACGTTCAAGTCCTTTTGTGCCAATCCGTCTCACTGAGAGTTTCCTTTGCCCTCACTGGCATTTTATTTTACCAAACATGATGTCCTCCTCTGGTGATTGATCCTTTCTGATGATGTGTCCAAAGCAAGCAAGTTGGACAACGTTGTATCATAAGGTTTTCATTGACTAGTTTTCAGGTGCAGATCATCAGACCTTTCTTCCTAGCCTGTCTTAGTCTGGAAGCTCCACTGAAACCTGTCCACCACGGGTGGCCCTGCTGGTACTTAAAATATTGGTAGCATAGCTTCCAGCATGACGGCACATGCAAGCCGCCAGAGTAGGACAAACTGACAGACCAGTCATGGACTCAGTCTATTAGTATATTTCCTAAGTCCCCAAATAAGTTGTTTTCAAGTCTTACAAAAGATCTTCATCATCCACTATCTTTCCCAAACACCCAAAAATATTATTTCAAGTTCAGGACCATGCTGAAGTCACTGAGATGCTTAGCCTTTTTTTTTGGAAACGTCTTAACTAAGCTGACTAAAAGGGCTACATTTAGTTTTACTCATTTTCTCAAAAAGGTTATAAAAATCCATGGAACCCCTTAGTTCTGGCCCTAAATTTCAAAGACAGAAAGGCATGAGACAATGCCATTAAAAACTAAGTCACTATTAAAAAAAAATATTAGATGATTGCAAATACACACTGAGACTAGATCTTGGTGCAAAATAGAACTTTACTTTTCACATTGAATTACCCATCAGTCCCTCCAAGGTCCATCTTATGTAGACATTAGGTGATCTCTCTCGTTCTTACTCTTTCCCCTGGTTCCTTCCACAGTTTTATGCTATGCTCCACCCTTTAGGGTCTCACTACTCCACCAATATGTTCCATCTGCTCCTCCTCCCCTCTATAGAGATGAAGAATCTTTATCAGGTCATTCAGATACTGTGAAGCATCTGGAGATGGCATCAAGGCCTCCAGTTTCTTTCCCAGAAAAAGCTCCAAGTTTAACAAAATGTTCACCTGTTAATATAGACCAACTCTAAAACATAGCTTAGGGACAATTTTATGTTACTGAAGGACCTTTTCCCCAGAAAGTGGAAAGGGAAAACAAAACACTTTGGGGATAATTTAGACTAAATGAGTTGTGGGATGACATCAAGGACATTATACCTGAAAAAAACAAAAGGTCATTAAAAAGACAGGAAAGAAAGAGAAGATAAAGAGGATGTCAGAAGAGACTCTGAAACTGGCTCTTGAACATAGAGTAGCTAAGGGAAAGGAAAAAAATAATGAAGTAAAAGAGCTAAACAGAAGATTTCAAAGGGCAGTGCAAGAAGACAAAGTAAAGTATTATAATGACATGTGCAAAGACCTGAAGGCAGAAAACCAAAAGGTAAGAACGTGCTTGGCTTTTCTCAAGCCGAAAGAACTGCAGAAAAAAATTCAAGCCTAGAGTCGCAATACCAAAGGGTTCTGTGGGCAAAATACTGAATGATGTATGAATCATGAAAAGAAGGTGGAAGGAACACACAGAGTGACTGTACGAAAAAGAACTGGTCCATGGTCATCCAGTTCAGGAGGTAGCATACGACCAGTACCAACGGTACTGAAGGAAGATGTCCAAGCTGCCATGAAGGCACTGATGAAAAACAAGGCTCCAGGAACTGATGGAATACCAACTGAGATGTTTCAACAAACAGATGCAACACTGAAGCGCTCACTTGTCTGTGCCAAGAAATTTGGAAGAAAGCTACCCGGCCCATTGAATGGAAGAGATCCATATTTGTGTCCACTCCCATGAAAGGAGATTAAATGGAATGCAGAAATTATCAAACAATATCATTAATATCACACACAACTAAATTTTTCCAATTAAAAAATGGCTGTCGCCGTACAACGACAGGGAACTGCCAGAAATTCAGGCCAGATTAAGAAGAGGGCTTGGAATGAGGGATACCATTGCTGATGTCAGATGGATCTTGGCTGAAAGCAGAGGACACCAGAAAGATACTTACCTGTGTTTTACTGGCTTTGCAAAGGTATTCAACTGTGTGGATTGTAACAAATTATAGGTAACATTTTGAAGGATGGGGATTTCAGAACACTTAATTGTGTTCATGAGGAATGTGTACATGGACCAAGAGGCAGTCATTTGAATAGAAAGAGTGGATACTGAGTGTTTTTAAATGAGAAAAGTTGTGTGGCAGGATTGTATCTTTCCACCATACTTATTAAATATGTATGGTGAGTAAATAAACTGAGAAGCCAGACTATATAAAAAAGAACATAGGATCAGAATTGGAGGAAGACTCATTAACAACCTGTGATATGCAGATGGTACAACATTGCTTGCTTAAAGCAAAGAGAGTTGAAACACTTACTGATGAAGATCAAAGACTAGAGCTTTCAATATGGATTACGCCTCACAATAAAGAAAATAAAAATACTCACAAATGGACCAGTAAGCAACATTATGATAAATGGAGAAAAGATTGAAGCTGTCAAGGATTTCATTTTACTTACATCCATAATTATGCCCATGGAATCTGCTGTCAAGAAATCAAATGATGTATTGCATTGGGCAAATCTGCTGTAAAAGACCTCTTTAGAGTGTTGAAAAGCAAAAATGAAACTTTGAGGACTAAGGTGTGCCTGACCCAAACCATGGTATTTTCAATCGCCTCGTACTTTTTTTTACATATGCATGCAAAACCTGGACAATGAATGAGGAAGACTGAATAAGAATTGATGCCTTCGAATTATGGTGTTGGTGAAGAATATTGAATATACCATGGTCTTCCAGAGAAATGAATAAATCTGTCTTGGAAGAAGTACAGCTAGAATCCTCCTTGGAAGCAAGGATGAGACTTTGTCTCAGGCACTTTGGACATATTATCAGGAGGGACCAGTCCCTGGAGAAGGACATAGTGCTTTGTACAATAGAGGGTCAGTGAGAAAGAGGAAGACTCCAACAAGATGGATTGACACCGTGACTGCACCAATGGGCTCAAACATAGCAACGATTGTGGGGATGGTGCAGGACTGGGCAATGTTTCATTCTGTTGTACATAGGGTTGCTATGTGTCAGAACCGATTCCAGTGCACCTCACAACAACAACAAAAACCCTGGTGGCGTAGTGGTGAAGAGCTACGGCTGCTAACCAAAAGGTCGGCAGTTCAAATCCACCAGGTACTCCCTTGAATCCATACAGGGCAGTTCTACTCTGTCCTATAGGGTTGCTATGAGCCAGAATCTACTCGATGGCAACAGGTTCGGCTTTGGTTTATTTAACAAAAGCAACAACATATTTATGCTATTTTAATCATTCCCAATTTTCAATAATCTGCTTTAATTTAATCTTCTTACAGCATTGCTGGAGAAAATCAGAGAAGAAGCTGATTTGACTCACTACAAATTTCTATTCTGTAACTTCACTGAAGTCAGGGCAAAAAGACAAGTCTATCTTCCATGGAAGCTTAAAGAGCCCTGGTGGCGAAATGGTTAAGTGCTTGGATGCAAACCAAAATGTTGGCAGTTGGCACCCCTGGAACCTCTGAGGAAGAAAGACCGGGCAATCTGCTTCCCTAAAGATTACAGCTGGAAAACCCTGTGGGCAGTTCTACTCTGTCACATGGTATCGATATGAGTTGAAATCAATTCAATGGCACCTAACAACAACATGGAGGCTTACATACAATTTTCTCTTAGGTGCCCATTCTTGCTTCCCCAAAATCTCTCCGTTCTTTTTCTCCACAAAACTATATCTATTTATACAGTGATAAGTGTAAGATTAGCAGACATGCATTCATTGCCTTATGTCTTCTTTCATCTATTCAGCCAATTGAGCAACTACTAAGTGCAATGTACTGTGCTAGAAACAAAACAATAATTACAAAGATCCCATGCAAGGAAGTAAAAAATTTAGAGAAATTGAATGCATGAAGGACTGGATGGCTGGAAAGTTGAAAACAAAGGGCTTTGGAGTGAGGCTAGAGATGGGAGTTGGGGCCCAGTTCCTGCAAAATCTTGCGGGCTGTGTTAAGAAGTCTTGGCTCTACTTTCCATCTATAGAACAGGAAAAGGCATTAAAGGGTTTTAAGCAGGGTGTGGGATGTAAACGCAGAAGAAAATCCTGAAATCTTCTTCTAAGGGGGAAAAAAAAATCAGCCATTGAAAACCCTATGGAGCACAGTTTTAGTGTGACAAACATGGGGTCACCATGAGCCGGGATGGACTTGACAGCAACTGGTCAACTGATTTGTGGTATGTAAAAAATCAGAGTTAGCTTTGCAAAGCTCTCATGTTGTGACTGAGTGCAGCATGCATGGCTTGGAGTAGGATCAGAATGAGTGCAGAAATCAGTTACAAGGCTGGTGCAAAAGTCCACGTAGGAGATGAGGTAAGCTGGCCTAGCGTTGTGCAAAAAGCCATGGAGATAAGTAGATCTGAGGGATATTTAGGAGGTTAATCTACAGGACTTATTTGGATATAAGATGTGAAAGAGAAAGAATTGTCAAAGATAATTTTAATTTTCTATTTGGCAGAATTGGGTAGATGAGGACCAAGTTTATAGGGACGATATAGACCTTGTTGATGACCTCTAGATTTTTTTTTTTTCCTCTACAGAATTTCATTTTACTGTGTGTTAGGCTAAATTTCGCTAGAAGTTAACCTGAGACAAGGATTTAAATGCAAGTAATGTTTTTTGGTTTTTTTTTGGGGGGGGGTAGGGGGAGACGTAAGTGTGGAAAGTAAGTGGAGAAGTAGGAAGTAAGGAAGAGAAGAAAGGCAATCCAAAACCTGCTGAGGAACAGTTTTTCCTTATTGGCAGCTAAGGCTCATTCTTGCAGGGGACCTCCGGGAGATAGGGAGAACATGCTTCAGAGTTGTCCTACCTGAGGTATGAGGGATCTTGGATATTTATATTCTAAATCATGTCCATTATTGGTTAAAGGACCCTCCCGGGGGCATTAACTCATGGCGCTTCCGGCCTGTCCTGTGCTCTATCCAATGATGCTTCTAGAAGCCAGAGAAAGCATCACACTTTCTCAAGAATACATCACAGTGAATTGGAAAGGTGAATGCTGAGTGATATGGGCAGAGCAGGCTCAGTGCATGTTTCCTCCCAATTTCTTCCTTTAGTATTTTTAATTTCACCATTTCTTTATTTACTCTCTCTTGATAATTGCATCCTTTATAATTCCAGCTGTATTTCTCAATTTTCTTTCATTGCCACATTTCAACTAAGTCATTGACCCATGAATTCTTTGATCTTCAAGTCAAAGTGATACTTTCTATATCACTCCACAACCATATTACTCGTTTTTTTTATTATAATGAGACAATAATTTATTAAGTATGAAACCAAGTGTGATTTTATGCAAGCTGTGATGAAAATAAGAAGCTAGTCCAAAAACATGCAAAATATAGTTCACATTGAGAAACAATGAAATGTGGCTATAAATAATACTGATTTAAAATTTTTCAAAAGTAGCTCACAGTGGTTGGTCTTAAACCAGAAAAAGAAAGCAAGTTGGGTGCTGTAGAGACCTTAATGCAAAATGACTCATTTTTATTAGTGGTTTCAATGAGGGAGTTGAGAACACATTTTATAGTATTAGCTGATATTGCCAAGTTGGCAGCAATTGCCAGCACTTTGGAAAGCAGAAATACAATATCTAATACACCATTGGGCACAGACTAGATGTTCCAGAAATACTTGGTGAATTGATGGATTAAAATCCAGTATAATCTTTGTAGATATTCTTCACAGATCCTATGCCAAACTGCTCTGTTTCCTTGGGACCCATCCTCACCCACTCCCTCTTCGAAGATGACTTCCTGTCAAATCTTATTACAATCAAGGTCATCTGATTTTGGCTCCCACTCTTTCCACTCAAAAAAAAAAAAAACCCTGAACCCCTGGTAGCATAGTGGTTAAGTGGTACAGCTGCAGTTCGAATCTACCAGGTGCTCCTTGGAAACTCTATGGGGCAATTCTACTCTGTCCTAGAGGGTCACTATGAGTCAGAATCAACTCGATGGCAATGGGTTTTGTTTTGTTTTTTTATTTCCACTTTCCCCACCAAAGGAATTTCTGTATAAACTCACCACTCTTTCTAATCCTCCCTCTCCTACTACGATCCCTTCTTCTACCTCAACCAAGTGCCTTCCCCTCCCCATCTCTTCCATTTTGAAGTTTTTCCTCTCCATTCCCTCATCCTCTTGGCTAGAAATCTGTTTAAGTGTCCCATATAAAAACTCATCTGTTTCCCTTGATACTACTACTCTCAGCCCCTCAGTGCTTCTCTGGAGAGTAACAACCTATACCCACACCTCCACTGCCTCCTCCTCATCTTTTTTTTTTGTTAATCCTTCTTGCTTAGAAGGAGCTGAATGTAAAAACTGTCACACAACCTTTTATATCCAACTCATGACACAGCTCCAGTCACTTCATAGGTAATAACTGAAGAAGGACTAGTCAGCATTTTGCAACTTCTCTTCCCCCAACCCCAATATTTCTTGAAAATCTGCTTCATTGTCTTCTTCCACTGGTTTATTAATTCCTTTCAGAGTTCTCCTTCTTTAGCTCTTTTTCTTAACATGTTTAGTTTCTCTCAGAGTTTTCTTCTGTCATTGGCCCTTTTCCCGAGGAGCTCTTTTGCTCCCATAGGCTCCACTATCTCTCCAGATTACCTAGGATCAAAACCTCAGTCACCTGTGAACCCCCTTTCTCTTGCTTATCTCTCACCCATATCTCTTAGTACTGCCCCTTGTATAATTTATAGTCTGTGAAAATTAAACAATTTGTTGTTTTTCTAGCACTCCTTGAACCTTCCTACCTTCATGCCTTGGGTCATGCAGTTTCCACCGCCTAAGGTGTCTTTTTTTTCCTTTTTCTCTTTTGCCCTTTCCCCATATCCACATTCCCAATTCTGCACATACAGAAAAGCCCAACACAAGAACTCTCCTTCATAAAATCTTTCCAGATATCCTGCAGCCAGAAGGCATTTACCGCTCCAAAAACTCCCATGCTACTTTATCTGAACTTCCCCATAGTACTCATCACTCCCTCCTATGTACAAGTTATGTGTCTATGTGGCATCTCCCCATGCTGCAGCCCGTTCCTGTCCTTCAAATGAATCTAAGATCAGTCATATATACAGTTCATCAGGAGTTGGTAGAAACACATCGCACACACAGGAACTCATTTCTGGAATCGTGCCAGACTACCTATTTCTTCTTCCATATTTTTGTACATTGTCTGTTATTCTCTCAGCTTTGTTTTCTAATTCCCCTTCATTTCATCACTGGGACTTCGACTCCACTCACAACACACCTTCTACTTTTGCAGTCCAGTTGGAAATGCTTCATAACTACCTTCGGATATGATTTATATTACTCGTCAGAATAATGAGCCATCTTAAATTTCTTTCAGCAATGATCTATAGTTTATAGAGTATAAGTCTTCACTTCTTTCATTAATTTTACTCCTGGGTATTTTATTCTTTTAGATGCTTTTATAAATGGAATTGTTTCCTTGATTTCCTTTTCAGAGGGCTCATTTCAGTTATACAGAAACCTGACTGATTTTTGTGTGATGACCTGGCATCCTGCCACTTTGTTTAATTCATTTATTGGCTCTGGTAGCTTTCTTGTGGGTTTTTGGAGGTTTTCCATATAGTAAGTCACAAAAAGACAAATACAGAATGAAACCAGTTATATTAAATAGTATAATAAACAAACGTATAGAGACTGAAGTTTATTATTGGTTACCAGGGTTGGGAAGGAGGGGGAAAGAGGACGTTATTGGTTAGGGGACTGAGCTTTTGTTAAGGGTGAGGGAAAATTTTGGAAACAGTGGTGATGGTTGTACAACGTAATGAACATAATTCATGTCACTGAATTGTATATGTAAAAAACATTGAAATGGCAAGGAAAAAAATGTGCCAAAGATATTCCAAACCTCATCCCCGAGCTTATAAACTTTCTGGATTCCAAACAGGGTAATGTAACCAGATAATAGAGACCAAAATCTTCTTGAAGTCAGGTACCAAATTTTGTGCATTTGTTATTATAGCTAATACGAGTCCTTTAACATAGTGAATGCTTAATAATAAAATTTTAACTAATCTATTAGATGCTTTACATAATAATGTTTAAAGGAATTGGATTTGGGGTAGCATATTTTGAAGGGCATAAGAAGGCAAGGAGTTACCAAAATCATATATCATTCCTGCTAGAAGCTGCCTAGAGATCACCAACATAAAACTAATTAAAAAAAAAAAATCACAGCTTCATTGAGGTATAATTAATATACAACAAATGACACACGTTTGAATTGTATGATTTGGTAAGTTTTGACATATGTATACGTCTGTAAAACCATCACCACAATCAAGATAGTGCACATGTCCATGACCCCCAAAGTATCTTTGTACCACTTTGGAATTACTCCCAAAATGAAACTTATTTCATTATGCAGATTATGTTCTAGCAGATTATTGACCACGGCATTGTGTACATTTAACCAGGCCCAACTGCAAAAAAAAAAAAAAACCTCAATCAGGGATATATAAGGTCCTTCAGTGTTTCACCTGTAACGTTAGGTACCATCAAGGCGGTTCCGACTTACAGAGACGTACAACACTGCCCAGTCCTGCGCCATGCTCACAATCTTTGCTATGTTTTAGCAGCCACTGTGTCCATCTCATTGAGGATCTTCCTCTTTTTTACTGATCCTCTACTTTACCAAGCATGATGTCCTTCTCCAGGGACTGGTCCCTCCTGATAACATGTCCAAAGTAGGTGAGATGAAGTCTTGTCCTCCTTGCTTCTAAGGAGCATTCTGTCCACACTTATTCTAAGGCAGATTTGTTCGTTCTGGCAGTCCACAGGATATTCGATATTCTTCACCAACACTGTAATTCAAAGGCATCAATTCTTCTTCGATCTTCTTTATTCATTGTCCAGCTTTCACATGCAAACGAGGCAATAGAAAATACCACGGCTTGGGCCAGGTGCACTTTAGTCCTCAGAATGACATCTTGGCTTCCATGGACATTGCGGATCCAAGTAAAACGAAATCCTTGACAACTTCAATATTTTCTCCATTTATCAGATGTTGCTTGTTGGTCCAGTTTTGAGGATTTTTGTTTTCTTTATGTTGAGGTGTAATCCATACTGTTGAGATGTAGTCTTCTGTATTGTTGTTGTTAAGTGTCGTCGAGTCGCTTCCGGCTCATAGAGAGCCAAGCACTGCTTAGCTCTGCGCCATCCTTGTGATTTTCATTATGCTTTAGCTCATTGTTGCAGCCATTGTATCAATTCATCTCATTGAAGGTCTTCCTCTTTTTCACTGACCGTCTACTTTACCAAGTGTGATGTCCTTCTCCAGGGACTGGTCCCTCCTGATAACATACCCGTAATATGTGAGACATAGTCTCACCATTCTTGCTTCTAAGGAACATTCTAGTTGTACTTCTTCCAAGAGAGATTTGTTCATTCTTTTGGCGGCCCATGGTATATTCAATATAGGGTGTATATATTGAATTAAAAGGACTCATATACATTAGGGAGCTTGGCCCGTAATGTATAATGAGTCCTTTCAATTTATTTTGGGCTAATATTTAAATTATTCTTAGTTGCATTCTTACTTTTAAAGGAGGAACTTCCTTTCCAAAGTTCGGATGAGTGTTTGAGGCAGCATGGTGGAGCCATTTAGAGGAAAAACTAAGAAATCCATTTCTATGTGTCCATCCCCAGTCTGTACATCTAACTCACAGATTAAGGTATTTGCTCCCCAAAGGGAATGGGCCCCCACCCCCCTCGCTGGTATTGCAAGGAAGCTATTTTCTAGCAGAACCAGAGAGCTTTCACTTCACCATCAGAGCCGCATGAAGATTACTAAGATTATTACAATACCGATTTCTTATACTAAAATTACCGAGAATGTAATGCTCATGAAAATTAAAGAAGATACGGTTATGGGGTGGGGGGGGGGTGGCAATTATACTTGGATCCTGAAGTCAGCAATTAGAAAGAATAGACACTGGCAGCACTTTTATGCAAGTGTATTTGGGGTGGATACTCATTTATTTCTTCTAGTGAGGAAAGAATTACAGGCAATTTGAGGTTTCCATCAAAGAAATTCTATACAGCAGGCTGTAGCAGGATCAGTAGATTGCTCCCCAGGCTAGAGCTCTGCATTGATACGGATTAGAAAGCACCAGAAAGTTACTTCTTCAGCCCCTGAAAGAATGAATATCTTTCCCAACATGCAGACTGGAACTAAAGAGAGTGTACAGATGCTTTATGGGCAGTAAGAGAAGTTCTCATACTACTCCTAATTCGAAGATGACTCATTAGAAAAAAATTAGGGCTATAAAAAGGTTGAGCAAACAAAAGATGAGATGTATCATTCTTAAGATACACAGCAAGCCAATACTTAAAATAAAAAATACTCTAAAGTCTAGAAAATAAGCATAAAGATGGGAAACATGATGTTTATGCTGCCAGCGACATTCAGAAAACCACACATTGCACAATGTAAAAACTTAAATATAAGCAAACTGCAGGTAAGAAAATACCTAAGTAAGAGGAAGAAAGAAAATTCAAAAGACTGGAGTAAGGTAATAATGCACAGAAATCTTCATATTACTCTTAAAATCTTTTAGTAAATAAAAGGGAGATATGAGCTAATGAAAGGGATGGGTGGATGGATAGATTAATGTTGATGGCAGATGATGTACATAGGGGCTCATTATATCACCTCTAGAAGTCACAAGAGTATTTTTGCTTGGTCGAAGGATCACATACAAAATTCCACTTGCAAGGGAGTCTGGGAAATGTAGTCTTTGGCTTTCAAGCTTCTGTAGACATGCTACTCAAAGTATGTTCCATGTACCTGCAACAGATTATGAACTGTTTGTTACTAGTCCATGAAAAGATAAACACAGAAATTGAGAGCAGATATTCAGAAATCTTTTTATCTGACAGGGTAATTTTACATATGTTGAATCTAATATTTTTTAAAACAGAGCAAAAATTTTTGTTTTTTATTTCATTTTTTTCTAGTAGTTTATTGTATTTTACAAAAGTTTTTGGTCTTTGACAGATTGAAAAGGCTGATACTTCACCACTGCTTTTTAATAAAGTACTGGCCAGTGAGCTCAAAGTTTGTTTCAATGGGTGATGAAAAAACCAATGTAAAAAAAAATTTTTTTTTCTGTATGAGATAACATAAAGGCACTCTCACCTATGCAAGGATGTAGAAAACATAAGACTTGATAGCCTACCTGAAAAAAAATTCAAGATGGATCAGAATAAAGACTCAAGAATGGGAAAGTAATGATATAAAAAAAAAATTGGTGTGTATTTAAATCAGTTAAACTTAGGATTTTAAGTATGGTTGAAACATAAAGATTTTTGTGATGAATCTTTTTCTTTGTAAGGGGCTATGGTCACTGGCCTCCAAGATGGCACCATATGATCCCAGCCTCTGATATTCACTCCCTTATGTAGTTCCCTCCCACACTGAGTAGGGCTGACTTGTGTAACCAATGGGATATTGTGAAAATCATAGCATAACTACAAAAGCAAGATAATAAAATACATTACAGCTTCAACCTTGCTCTCTTGGATCACTTACTTTGGTGAATGCCAGCTTCCCTGTTGTGGGAGCATTCAAGCAAACCTATGAAGAGGCCCACATGGTAAGGAATTAAGACCTTCTGCCAACAGCCAACACCAACCTACCAGTCATGTGAATGAGCCATTTTGGAAGCAGGTCCTCTAGCCCCAGTCCAGCCTTCAGATTACTGCAGCACTGACCAACACCTTGTCCAAAATGCCATGAAAGACCCCTCATTCATAACTGTCCATCTAAGCAGCTCCCAAATTCCTGACCCAAAGAAACTGTGAGATAGTTTAAAACTTTATTGTTTTAAATTTAGGAGGTAATTTGTTAAAGAGTGAAGATATATTTTACAGGGTAATTTGTTACACAGAAATTGGTGACTAATATAATGGAAATATTTTTATTATAAAATAATATAAATTGGTGTAAAAATAATACAGTAAAAAAATGTAAAGTGTAACACATAGAAGTCCTGTACAATCCTATCTCATAAAAATGATCAGTGCTGAACTTTCACTGTTTTTACTCTCAGATTGTTCGATGTGTATATATGTGTATATAAATATAGTTTATTTTAAAATATAGATCCATATAGCTGTTCTGCAATTTTCTCTTTCGTCATAAAAGTGGGCATTCAATATCTTCCTAAGTCAGTGCATAGAAATTGAGCTCAGTTAAACATTTTATTGGCACATAAAAAGAAAAAACCAAACCCACTGCTGTCGAGTCAATTCTGACTCATAGCGACCCTAGAGAGTTTCCAAGGAGCGCCCCATAGAGTTTCTAAGGAGTGCCTGGAGGATTTGAACTGCCAATCTCTTGGTTAACAGCTGTAGTAATTACCCACTACTTTTCCTATTGTAAACTGTTTTTCTCTAAACCCTTTGTGTCCTTCATGTTGCAAATGCTTTCATCATGTTATCATTTGTCTTTCAGCTATGCTTGAGGTGTAACCCAAAAACCAAAAACCAAACCCAGTGGGGTGGAGTCGATTCCAGCTCATAGCGACCCTATAGCTATACAGAAAATTTTAGTCTCCCTACATTGTCCTTTAGGTTTTTGACCTGGAGGTTATCTATATAATGTTTTTCCTTTACATCCCTCAATACAAATATATATATATGTATGTATGTGTATGTATTTCTCCATTTTCTTAGTTATTTTTAGGTTTATGTTGCATTTGAAATATTAATCTATCTGTAATTCTTTTTATATATGGTATTAGGTAACTACTCTTACTATTCTCCTAAACACTACTCATTTATCCCAAACCATTTGTTTAACTATACTTTTTTTTTTACACACTCGACTTGAGAATTCTGCCATATGTTAACTTCTTATACACACAGAAGGTCTGTGTTCAGGTCTGTTTCTAGATCCTGTATTTTTTTCCATTGATCTAGCTAGCAATTCCTGTACCATAAAAAAACCCAGAAAAACCAAACCCAGGGCCGTGGAGTCATTTCCTACTCCTAGAGACCCTATGGGACAGAGTAGAACTGCCCCGTAGACTTTCTAAGGAGCCCTGGCAGATTCAAACTGCCGACCCTTTGGTTAGCAGCCATAGCGCTTAACCCCTACGCCCCCAGGTTTTCCTGTACCATAAACACTTTTTTAAAAATTATATCTCACAAGGAAAATACTCTGTCTTTATGTTTCCAAATTTTACTGTGTTCCGTATTTATTCTCTACTACAACCTTTCTGGAAACCCTGGTGGTGTAGTGGTTAAGAGTTCTGCTGCTAGCCAAAAGATCAGCAGTTCGAATACACCAGGCACTCCTTGGAAATCATACAGGGAGTTCTACTCTGTCCTATAGGGTTGCTATGAGTTGGAATGGACTTGATGGCAACACGTTTTGTTTAATAACATTTCTAAGTTTTCCCCTTCAGTAACTCAAAGTATCTCTCCATTTACTCAGGTTTTCTTTCATATGTATTTTTTAAAGTTTATAGTATTCTATAATATTCTTCATATTATTCTTACGTATTTTTCGTTAATTTTGTAAAATGTTAGTTTCTCCTGAGATTGTGAATGTGGTGTTTTATATGTTTTAAGTGACATAAAGTTATTTATTTTGTAAAATTGTCTTGTATCCAGCACGCTCACTCATCTCTCCTATTAATTTTTCTGTTGATTCACCGTGTAACTTTAATCAGTACACCAAGTTATTGACCTTATTGGTAAATCATTTCTATTTTTTTTTTTTTTTGGACTATTGATCTATTTGGGATTTTTACTTCTACTTGAGTTATTTGGTAATTTCCATTTTTTAAGAAAACAGTATTTTCAAATCTAGAGAAATTAAATTTTCAAATTTTTCATTACCTTCCTTTTCATTCAAAAGATTGGATTATTTCTTTGGGGGGATATTTTTGGTTTAAGGTTTAAATATTATCTCAGGACAATAGTTTCAGAGGTTAATCCTGCCTCCCCTGAAGTCTTCTTAAAACTAAACAATAGTTTAGCTTAACTAGTAAAAAAAAATCTGCCTTGAATATTACATCCTTTTAAGAACTATCTGTATGGGATGAAACTGACAACAGAAACTCAAAAAATTAAATAGGAATCTTAAGGGGGCAGAGAGTTTATATGAATGGGGGAGGAACAACTCAGAAAAGAAGGGTGGGGAATGTTCACACAACTCCAAGAATGTAATCAATGCGATGTAATCAATCAAATGGAATCAATGTCACTGAATTGTACATGTAGAAACTGGTGAACTGGTATGATTTTCTGTATATTCTTAACAACAACAATAACAAAATAAATACGATTATAAAAATGAGATTATTTTATTTCTTTTTCTTTGTCTTATTAATCGTGGCTGTTTTCAAAGGGCCAGCTTGTAATTTTCTTAAATTTTATTTCTATTTAATTTTATTTAATAATTCTACTCTTTCTACCTTGATTTGTGAATCTTGTAACTGCATGAATTCCTTTCCTCCATTTAAAAAAAATATATATATTTATTTATTTATTTTAGCATCTTCAATTGAATTTCTAACTCACTTCTTTTAAATCTTCATTGTTAAATAATTAAAGTGTTTATGGATGAAATTTTCACACTTGATTACAGATCTGGTCATATTTGTTAAATTTTGATATGCAATATATTTCTTGTAAAGAAGATACATGGTAAAACTTTTAAAATGTTTTATATATATATATATATATATATATGCACATGCACACACATAAACACACATATGGAGCCCTGGTGGTTCTCTGGTTAAGCAGGTTGGCAGTTTGACTCCACCAGCTGCTCCTTGGAAACGCTACTGGGCAGTTCTACTCTGTCCTATAGGGTCCCTGTGAGTCGAAATAGACTTGATGGCACTGGGTTTTTATATATACATACATATATATGTAACAGGCATATTGTAATTTAATTGAACAAAACTCTTAAGCTCTCATAGCTCTTAAGCTCCTCAGTTCTTCCTTTGAGAAAGGAAATGTAATCCAAACTAAAGACAGCTGGTAAAGAAAAAAACTTCCTTTAATGAACATTCTAAGGACGAAAAAATCTCTGCCTAGCACAGGATACAAAAACCATCGTTATGTTCTGATTTTCTCTCTCACTCTAAACTAGAAGGTGTAAAAAATTATTATTATTTTTTAGCACAGGATACAAAAACCATCGTTATGTTCTGATTTTCTCTCTCACTCTAAACTAGAAGGTGTAAAAAATTATTTTTTTTTCATTTTTACTTTTAACATCTGCTGTGAGCTTTGAAAGGCATGTGAGAGGATCATCTAAGTGACAATAGGGTTAAAATAACTATTTTTAGTCCAAGATGACAAAGGAAAAATCCCGTTATGCTGCTTCATGTAGATTAACATAGGGTGAAAAATTGCCCGGTAGCTGTATCCAGTGAAGAGTTTCTCTCCTGTGTACCTCCTTTGTATTTTGTGTAGCCAGGCTGGAGAAAATGAGCTTACCCGAGGTGCTGTGGTATTCATGAGTGACCGTGTACTTAAGGAAAATGGAACTAATGAAATACCAAACTCACTGTGGTTAAGTGTTGTGTAAATTGTTAAGTCATTTTCATCTAATAGTACTTAAAGTCTTTAGAGCTTTTTATTGGTTGCCCGCTACCTCTTATTGCTTCTACTACCAAGTTTTTATCATCCTACTTAATGTTATATACATATAAAAGCTGATATTAATGGTTCAGTAAGGAGTGTCAAAGAGTCAAATCTTACTCATTTTTTCATTACGCTAAACACCTTTTCCATTTACAAACTACTTCTTATGAATGAGAATAAAATTGGAAGGCGTTTGGAGATTAGAAACACTGCTAGAAAATTAATTTCCCTGTCCTTGTTAAAAGAAGCATATGATTTTCCAAGTCTACTTTTATATAAAAGACTTATCTATACTAATACTTAGTTTATCTGGTTTCTCTAATTTCATACTTTCTCTGGGCTATAAACAGTACTCTAAAGAAGAGAGGAGCATAGAAAGCACACATCTCATTTAACGCATAGTGAGCAAAGGGCAGAAAGAACTTTTGCAGCCCAGCATTTAAGTGAAAGGGCCTTAAGAACAGTTTCATTTTGGCCATTTGGAAAATATATGAGCATTATTATGAAAGAGCATGTCATAAAAGCAAATTTAATTTAAACCAATGTCATTTTTCTCCCCCCCAAAAGAAAAAAAAAAAAGTAAAGCAGCATTTCCTGAATTTAAACAACAACAAAAAATTTACACTCTGTAAAAAGAGAAACTACAGACTGGAAAAAAAAAAGTTGGCTAATCTCTGAAATCTATAGGAAAATCCAACACTTCTACCATAAAAAGTCAAAAAATCCAACTAAAAAATGGGCAAAAGATATGAACAGATGCTTCACCAAAGAAGACATTCAGGCAGCTAACAGACTCATGAGGAAATGCTCATGATCACTGGCCATTAGAGAAAGGCAAATCAAAGCCACAATGAAATACCATCTCACCCTGACATTACTAACATGATTAAAAAAATAAATAAAAACAGAAAATAACAAATGTTGAAGAGATTGTGGAGAAATTGGACCCCTCGTGCACTGCTGGTGGAGATATAAAATGGTACAGCCGTTTTGGAAAACAATATGGTGCTTCCCTAAAAGGCTAGAAATAGAAATACCATGTTGTGTTGTTGTTGTTGTTAGGTGCCGTTGAGTCGGTTCTGACTCATAGCGACCCTATGCACAACAGAACGAAACACTGCCCAGTCCTGAGCCATCCTGACAATCACTTTTATGCTTGGGCTCATTGTTGCAGCCACTGTGTCAATCCATCTCATTGAGGGCCTTCCTCTTTTCCTTTGACCCTGTACTCCGTCAAGCATGATGTCCTTCTCCAGGGACCGATCCCTTCTGACAACATGTCCAAAGTATGTAAGATGCAGTCTCTCCATCCTTGCTTCTAAGGAGCATTCTGGTTGTACTTCTTCTAAGACAGATTTGCTCATTTTTTTGGCAGTCCATGGTATATTTAATGTTCTTCACCAACACCACATTTCAAAGACATCAATTCTTCTTCGGCCTTCCTTTTTCATTGTCCAGCTTTCACACGCCTATGATGCAATTGAAAATACCATGGCTTGGGTCAGGCTCATCTTAGGCTTCAAGGTGACATCTTTGCTCTTCAACACTTTGAAGAGGTCCTTTGCAGCAGATTTACCCAATGCGATGAGTGTTTTGATTTCTTGACTGCTGCTTCCATGGCTGTTGATTATGGATCCAAGTAAAATGAAATCCTTGACAACTTCAATCTTTTCTCCCTTTATCATTATGTTGCTCATTGGTCCAGTTGTGAGGATTTTTGTTTTCTTTACGTTGAGGTGCAATCCATACTGAAGGCTGTGGTCTTTGTTCTTCATTAGTAAGTGCTTCAAGTCCTCTTCACTTTCAGCAAGCAAGGTTGTGTCATCTGCATAACGCAGGTTGTTAATGAGTCTTTCTCCAATCTTGATGCCCCATTCTTCTTTTAGTCCAGCTTCTTGTATTATTTGCTCAGCATACAGATTGAATAGGTATGGTGAAAGAATATAACCCTGACACACACCTTTCCTGACTTTAAACCCATCAGTATCCCCTTGTTCTGTCCAAACAACTGCCTCTTGATCTATGTAAAGTTTCCTCATGAGCACAATTAAGTGCTCTGGAATTCTCATTCTTCGCAATGTTACCCATAATTTGTTATGATCCACACAGTCGAATGCCTTTGCATAGTTAATAAAACACAGGTAAACATCTTCTGGTATTCTCTGCTTTCAGCCAGGATCCATCTGACATCAGCAATGATATCCCTGGTTCCACATCCTCTTCTGAAACCAGCCTCAATTCCTGGCAGTTCCATGTTGATATACTGCTGCAGCCATTTTTTAATGATCTTCAGCAAAATTTTGCTTGAGTGTGATATTAATGATATTGTTCTATAATTTCCACATTCTGTTGGATCACCTGTCTTGGGAATAGGCATAAATATGAATCTCTTCCAGTCAGTTGGCCAGGAAGCTGTCTTCCATATTTCTTGGCATAGATGAGTGAGCACCTCCAGTGCTGTATCTATTTGTTGAAACATCTCAATTGATATTCCATCAATTCCTGGAGCCTTGTTTTTCTCCAAAGCCTTCACAGCAGCTTGGACTTCTTCCTTCAGTACCATCGGTTCTTGATCATATGCCACCTCTCGAAATGGTTGAACATCAACTAATTCTTTTTGGTATAATGACTGTGTATTCCTTCCATCTTCTTTTGATGCTTCCTGTGTTGTTTAATATTTTTCCCATAGAATCCTTCACTATTGCAACTCGAGGGTTGAATTTTTTCTTCGGTTGTTTCAGCTTGAGAAACACCAAGCGCGTTCTTCCCTTTTGGTTTTCCATCTCCAGCTCTTTGCACCTGACATTGTAATACTTTACTTTGTTTTCTCCAGACGTCCTTTGAAATCTTCTGTTCAGTTCTTTCACTTCATCAATTCTTCATTTTGCTTTAGCTGCTTGACGGTCAAGAGCAAGTTTCAGAGTCTTCTCTGACATCCATCTTGGTCTTTTCTTTCTTTCCTGTATTTTCAATGACCTCTTGCTTTCTTCATGTACGATGTCATTGATGTCATTCCACAACTCGTCTGGTCTTTGGTCACCAGTGTTCAGTGTGTCGAATCTATTCTTCAGATGGTCTCTAAATTCAGGTAGGATGTACTCAAGGTCATATTTTGGCTCTTGTGGACTTGCTCTGATTTTCATCAGTTTCAGCTTGAACTTGCACATGAGCAATTGATGGTCTGTTCCGCAGTCAGCCCCTGGCCTTGTTCTGACTGATGATATTGAGTTTTTCCATCGTCTCTTTCCACAGATGTAGTCAGTTTGATTTCTGTGTGTTCCATCTGGCGAGGTCCATGTGTATAGTCACTGTTTATGTTGGTGAAAGAAGGTATTTGCAATGAAGAAGTTGTTGGTCTTGCAAAATTCTATCTTTCGATCTCCGGCACTGTTTCTATCACCAAGGCCATATTTTCCAACTACTGATCCTTCTTCTATGTTTCCAACTTTCCCATTCCAATCACCAGTAATTATCAATGCATCTTGATTGCATGTTTGATCAATTTCAGACTGTGGCAGCTGATGAAAATCTTCTATTTCTTCATCTTTGGCCCTAGTGGTTAGTATGTAAATTTGAACAATAGCCGTATTAACTGGTCTTCCTTGCAGGCATATGGATATTATCCTATCACTGACAGCATTGTACTTCAGAATAGATCTTGAATCGTTCTTTTTGATGATGAATGCAACACCATTCCTCTTCAAGTTTTCATTGGCAGCATAGTAGACTACATGATTGTCCAATTCAAAATGGCCAATATGAGTCCATTTCAGCTCACTAATGCCTAGAATGTTGATATTTATGCATTCCATTTCATTTTTGATGATTTCCAATTTTCCTAGATTCATACTTTGTACATTCCAGGTTCCAATTATTAATGGATGTTTGCAGCTGTTTCTTCTCATTTTGAGTCGTGCCACATCAGCAAATGAAGGTCCCAAAAGTTTTACTCCATCCACGTCATTAAGATTAACTCTACTTTGAGGACACAGCTCTCCCCCAGTCATCTTTTGAGTGCCTTCCAACCTGGGGGGCTCATCTTCCAGCACTATATCAGGCAATGTTCCACTGCTATTCGTAAGATTTTCACTGGCTAATGCTTTTCAGAAGTAGACTGCTGGGTCCTTCTTCCTAGTCTTAGTCTGAAAACTCAGCTGAAACCTCTCCTCTATAGGTGGCTCTGCTGGTATCTGAATACTGGTGGCATAGCTTTCAGCATCACAGCAACACACAAACCCCCACAGTATGACAAACTAGAGACATGTGGGGCAGAAATACCATATGATCCAGCAATCCACTCCTAGGAATATATCCTAGAGAAATAAGTGCTGTCATACCAATAGAGATATGCACATCCATGCTCATTGCAGCATTATTCATAGTAGCAAAAAGATGGAAACAACCTAAGTGCCCACCAACAAATGAATGAATAAACAAACTGTGGTACATATACACAATGGAATAGTATGCAACAATAAAGAACAATGATGAATCTGTGAAACATCTCACAACATGGGTGAATCTGGAAAGCATTATGCTGAGTGAAATAAGTCAATCACAAAAGGACAAATGCTGTATGAGACCATTATTATAAAAATACATGACAGTGTTTCTACACAGAAAGAAACAATCTTTGATGGTTATGAGGGAGGAGAGGGGAGGTAAAAACACTAACTAGATAGTAGATAAGTGGTAACTCGGGTGAAGGGTAAGACAGTACACTATACTCGGGAATTCAGCACCACTTGACAAGGGCAAAGTCATGGAAGCTTCACAGACACATCCAAACTCTCTGAGAGACTGAGCTACTGGGCTGAGGGTTGGGGACCATGGTCTTGGGGGACATCTAGCCCACCTGGTTTAACATAGTCTATAAAGAAAATGTTCTTCATTTGACTGTGTTGAGTAGTGTTCGGGGTCTTAAAAGCCTGCAAGCAGCCATCTAACATACATCTATTGGTCCCATCCTGGCTGGAACAAAGGAGAATGAAGAAGACCAAGGACATAAGGAAAATATTAGTTCAAAGGACTAATGGACCACAACTACCACAGCCTCCACCAGATTGATTTCAGAACAACTAGTGATGCCTGGTTACCACCACCAACTGCTCCAGCAAAGATCACAATAGAGGGTCCCAGACAGAGCGGGAGAAAAATGTAGAACAAAATTCAAATCCCCGCCCCCCTCCCCCCTCCCCCGCCAAAAAAAAAGAGAGACCAGGCTTACTAATTTGACAGAGACTGGAAAAATTCTGAGAGTATGGTCCCTGGACACCTTTTTAACTCAGTACCAAAGACACTCTTGACTTTCATCCTTTAGCCAAAGATTAGATATGTCTATATGGCCAACAATAACACACTTGGGGGATATGCTTCAGAGTTCAATCATGTATACGTGACTAATGGGCATACCACCCCAAAAGCAGAGACAAGAAGGCAGGAAAGGACAGGAAAACTGTATGAGTGGAAAGCGGAAAACTGGGATGGAGAAGAGGAGAGTACTTACACATCGTGGGTTGGCAACCAATGTCACAAAATAATTTGTGTATTAATTATTTAAAGAGAAAGTCATTTGATAAGGAAAGTTTCACCTAAATCACAATAAAAAAAAAAAGTATACCTGTATTGTCTGCTCTGGAGCCATGACTCTGGCTTTCATTAAGCTTTTAGTTTGAAAAGAGAAAGAATTTCAATTTGGTGGGACTGACACACTAGAGGAAGGTTGGAGATATTATGAGCCTTGTGCTTTGGCACAGCTCAGGTAGTTTCTAGCTCCCAGTTCTTCATATAAGATAATAAGAAGAATGCTAAATCTGAGATTCTAAGAGATCCAACTTGATTTAATCCTGAAGAACATATGGTGTGCATTCCTGTTTTGGTAATCGTGTGCAAAATTTTTCCAGAATTTTCTTAAATTCTCATTTTTTATCCTCTTCTTAAACCAGTGAATTTAATACTGTTTCAGTTAGTAATAATACTACATGTCCTTCTACCTAAATAATAATTTTCTATATTTTCAGGTAGTGCATTAAACTTACCCAGCAAGGAAAAAAAAATTTTTTTTCTTTAAGCAATAGACGTCATGAATCTGCTAGAACAATCCCAATGAAAAATTTCTTAAAATTAATACATTGATTATAAAGGAAAGGAGTGACTACTTGGTGAATACCTATATCATCTCAAGTCTTTCTCTGTATTTTCTTATTTATCCCTCATTAAATGAGGAATCCTTGAGGAATCACCAACTTAGAGGTCAGGAAACTGAAACTTAAAATCAATGGATAAATACTGAATGAATGGCCACTTGTGTGAGCCTAAAACTCATTTTCTTTAAGAAGTGTCCTTGTCCTATGACTATTCACATCGCTTCTTGTATACCTGAAAAATTCTTACTCATCCTTCTAGACCTTGCTCAAAGGTCAACTGTCCTGTGACATTCTGAACTCTCTGAAGATATTATCATTTTGGCACATAGAAAAGGTACCGCCATTACCTGTTCACGTCTCACTCTGTTTCTGAGCCTATAAAAGCTCCTGAAAAGAAAGGATATCTTATCTTTTTATTTTCAGGGTCTAAGTAGTTTGGTCCATAGTAAAAACCTAAGAAATGTTTTTGAATAAATAATGAATATATGTATGCCTCTCTGGAGGGATTCATTTGAGTTGGTAGGCTCTCATTTGAAAATCAAAATTGACTGTTGAAGTAAATATGTATGTATTATCACGTTAATTACATGATACTTGAAAATTAAAATCTGACTGTTGTGGTAAATACATAAATGCACATTTTATTAATGACATGATGTTTATGCTTCTTGCCTAGCTGACATAAGCTTTTCTGCAGATATAGCTGTTGTATTCACTGGCTTTCAGAGTGCAGTGATGATAGTGATCTGAGAGAAGGGAAGACCTTGCAGGCTGTCTTATGGGAGACGTACAGTGGTAGACCACTGACATTACGGTGTAAACCACAGAAAACAACTTTGGTTAACTGAAGTAAAAAATGAATGTTTATATTGGTCAGCTTTTAGAATGAAAAGTAATTCAGGAGAATCAAGTTTGGAAAATAAGCAGTAATCAAGAGAAGCTTAGCTGGGAACATAGTCAAGATAGGCTCTTTGAGTGCCATTAAGGACAACTGGGAACTTCTCATTGAACTTTGGACCCTCAGTCACACAGCTGCCATGGAAAATTGTCTTCATCTTTCAAAATCCTGGATGGAATCATCCCACTGTTTCAAACTAGATCACGTGATCATGACCTAATTGCCAGGGAGTGAGGAAAGAGAATATTTGCCCTCTTTGTCTTCCATGGTGGAAATTACGCTCTACAAAAAACTTATTTTCTGATATTCCTTAAATGGGAAGAGTAGATCCTTGCAAATTGATGTCACAGTTAGGTGCCATCCAACCAATTCTGACTTATAGTGACCTGATGTACAACAGAACAAAGCACTACCTGGTTCTGCATGATCCTCATAATCACTGTTATGCTTGAGCCCATTGTTGCAGCCACTGTGTCAATCTATCTCATTGAGGGTCTTCCTCTTTTTCACTGACACTCTACCAAGCGTGATATCTTTCTCCAGGAATGATCCCTCCTGATAACATGCTCAAAGTATGGGAGACATAGTCTCACCATCCTTGCTTCTAGGGAGCACGCTGGCTGTACTTCTTCCAAGACAAATTTGTTCTTTTTTTGGTAGTCCATGGTATATTCAATATCCTTCACCAACACCATAATTCAAATGCATCAATTCTTCTTCGTTCTCCCTCCTTCAATGTCTAACTTTCACACGCATATGAGGCAATTGAAAACATTTAATTTCGCTCATTAGGAACTCATACATAGATCAAGAGGCAATCGTTCAAACAGAACAAGGAAATACTGCATAGTCTAAAGTCAGAAAATGTGTGTGTCAGTGTTGTATCCTTTCACCATACTTATTCAGCCTGTATACCGAGCAAATAATCTGAGGAGCTGGCCCATATGAAGAAGAGCAGGGCATCAGGATTGGAGAAAGTTTCATTAACAATCTGTGATATGCAGATTACACAACATTGCTTGCTGAAAGTGAAGAAGACTTGAAGAACTTACTGATGAAGATCAAAGGCTACAGCCTTTAGTATGGATTACAACTTAACATAAAGAAAACAAAAATCCTCACAACTGGACCAGTAAGCAACATCATGATAAATGGAGAAAAGATTTTCATTTTACTTGGATCCACAATCAACACCCATGGAAGCAGCAATCAAGAAATCAAATGAAGCATCACATTGGGCAAATCTGCTGCAAAAGACCTCTTTAAAGACCTCTTTGCTAATAATCACATAAAAGTAATGATAATAATGTTAGATTGCTGTGATGGCTTAATGAGCCCCCAAAATCTAGATGCTTGGCATATAGAGAGCTTCTGACAAAGATGGACGCCAGACTCCATTTTTGTTTTTTACTGCTTATTTTGAGCTGACTCTCAAAAGTCAGGTAGCCAGAATACCTCAGGGAGCTTGTGAACTTCCTTTCCTTCCCCTCCCTCCCTCTCACAACATGCTTCCAGTAAAGATATTCACTCAGGCTGGCCCTCGAAATATCCATAGACTAGCAAGAAGTTAACTGACTCAAAGTTTTTGATTAACAAAACAATGCTTAAGGGTCTCATAATTGGTGTCTGTTAAAGTATGATTTTGTAGATGTCAACCAATCAGAATTTTTCCTTGTAAGTTCCTGGATTTTTCTGTACTCTATAAAAAATTCTTTTTTGCTGGAGTACTTTTGTGAATCGTTACAAAGTGCTGCCCAATCTGGATTACTTTATTCCTTCAAGAAAACTCTTTTGCTTTAATCTTAACAGAGACTCCAGTTTGCTCTTTGACATTTTCTGGTGTCAGAAGTGGGATTTGAAGGTGCCTTATCGTCAGTGTCCCTGAGAGGTCAAGCACCCAGTGTTCTGGTGCCAACAGGGGCCCATTGAGCTCATCTGTATCCATGGTCTCTCAGGAATTGCTAATGTAAGCCCCCTCAAATTTAGAGCTCTACTTTCTTGTGTTGAGCTCTTTGAAATTTATTGGAGAATCTGTTTCATTTTGTTATTACAAGAATTTGCCTCTGCTATGGAGCCTTTTTTTTTTTTTTTATGGAGCCTGAGATTTCACAAACTCGACAACTTCTATGACAGCAATTTACCAACTTACCCAGAAACTCACACTAAAAAAAAAAAAAAAAAAAAACACTACTGCCACTAAAAAAAAAAATTTTCTTTCTTTTAGTGGCAGTAGTGTGAGTTTCTGGGTAAGTTGGTAAATTGCTGTCATAGAAGTTTTCGAGTTTGTGAAATCTCAGGCTCCATAAGATTTTGTTGAATCAAGGAGTCCTAAATGTTGAACAAACTTGAACCTCCTTTGAAAATGAGAAAAGCCATATTTCGGGGCAATGTGAAATTCCCGTATAGAACTCCTGCTCAATATATAGACAAGCACTATGGTTCTGCTAACTTCTTATATCTATCCGTTTGGCATAATCTCACTAAGGACAGTCTGGAAAAATTGTGGACAGTTTTTGGTTCTTTTAAATTACCTAAATTAAGTTTTCCGAACAGTAAATTAGAAAAGAAATGCTCCCAAATTAAGCAGAAACAAAGAGATGCCTGTTTTAGTTGGTATTTTGAAGCCTGTAGAAGATGTGATGAAAGTAACATCTTTGGGATAAAGTTTCTAGATTAACTAAAAAAAATACAGAATTGCAATGCTAAATTTCTATTCCAACTACCCAAATTTTCCCAGGACCATCCGTTTCTTTGCTGGCCGCATCTCCTTTATATCCTCTTCTGTCTTCTTACTTCTCTGATACTACTAAAGAGTCCTCTAATTACACTCTCTCTGAACTTCCTTTTTTTCTCTAAAGAACCTATGGAGAACATAAACCATATTCCTGAGACACTGCTTTTAAAATCCATCCCAGTGTGGATATTGAGGGTCCTCCCCACAATACTTTTACCCCCTAAAGTTGCTCAGAATTACATAAAATTGTTAAAGATTTCCCAAAACTGTGGGGGGATCCTTACATGTTTGCTGAGGAATTTAGAATCCTTACTGAGGCTTACCAGCCTGGAGTCCCTGATTTGTATCAACTAGTCCACATGATAAATGGGCCAGGGGAGGCCCACTTGTGGTTAGAACAGGCTGGATGGAGAAATCCCAAAGATAATTTAGCTCTAGGCCTAAGTAGAACAGCTGCCCAAGTATTAGAATATTTTCAGGCTATGAGTAAAAAATTAATAGAGGCCATTCCAAAGGTTTTCCCCATAATAATATGAAAAAAAATTTTTTTTATAAAAAATAATATATTAGAAATTCAGTCTTGCATATGGAAAAAAAAAAAGAAAAAATGTTTATGCTTACAAGATCAGATTATTTCAAAGTTTGCTGAACATTCCAGGATTGATCCATCATCCTTTGGGGCTATACGAGCTTTCGATTCAATATTCATATCTTGTCTCAAACCTGAACTTTCTGCCCCAGTAAAAAGACATTGACTAGATTGGAAAGCAGCTCCCATTGCTGAGCTGGCCAATTTAGCTCACAAACTTTCTTAGACTTTGGAGACTAAGCAAACCTCCAAGGCTAATAAATTAATGGCCTTACAACTACAACAATTACAGTCTCCTAACCAAAAAAGTAAACCCAAGCCCTTTGAAGGCACTAAACCAGGTACTTGCAATTATTGCAAGAAACCTGGGCATTGGAAAAAAGACTAAAAAGTCAAAGAACAATAAAAAGAAATAGCTGAAGTCAGAGACCCTTCAACCAGATATGGAATGAAGGGGTTCTGGGATACAACAGGGAGTTTTCCTATACAGGCACTAAACCCACAAGGAGAAACTACTATGGACATTAATTGAGAGGCTTGCAAATTTTGTGTTGATTCTGGGGTTACCTTCTCTGCAATTAACCCTACTTGTTTACAAAAGCCCCTGCCGTGGAATGCTAAAACTACAAAAATCATGGAGGTTACAAATCAAGAACAGACTTTGATTCATTCAAAGCCTGTTCCAATATCCGTTGACCCTATTTAAGATTTACACCCCTTTCTGCTTATCCCTGACACTCCTGTTAACTTATTAAGCCATGACCTTTGGTCTAAATGGGCCTGCTATTTACAGTTTTCAGAATAAGGAGAAATATTATTGAACTTACCAGATTTCTCCCCCAAAGGGGGTAAAACCTCTTAATGAAGGATCTGAATTAGAACAAATTCAAAGGGAAGAAGCTGCTTGCTGTTTGCAAACCATGCACAAAGACAATTTAACCCCCATTTCACTCTGACCTATTTTTCAGCTATTCTTAAAACCTTATAGACCACCACATCTACTGATGTGGGACAAGTTTTAACAACATAAGTCATTAAAATTCAGATAGGCTCCTAACTTTCCAGTAGTTACAAATCCTCATTTACTACTTTCTAATGTTCCTCCAAATGCTATATTTAGTTGCCAGAGTGTGTAAAGTTTACAATTGGCCAAGCCTTCTGTTAAGTATTTAGGTCATTTGATTTCTGCAGAAAGCATTTCTATTGATCCTAAATGGAAAGAAGCTGTAGTAAACACACCTGCACTAGGCTTTTCTATCACCTAGGTTTTTCCTTGTTTATACAGGAAGCCTCTGGAAACACTTCAAGTGTTTTAACATCAGAAGCCAATAGACTATTACAGTCTGCAGCTTGACCCCGTAGCTACAGGATACCCACCCCTCCCACCCACATCTCAGGGCTATTACTGCCACAACCAAACTAGTTGAAAGCACTGCAGATATAGTGCTGGGAAAATTTCTAAATGTTAATGTTCTCCATGTAATATCTGCTATTTTTAACTCTGCTTTGACCCAACATCTTTCTACCAGTTGACCCACTCCCTATGAAGTGCTCCTCTTGGCTGTACAAGAAATTTTCTAAATGTTTATGTTCCCCGTGTAGTGTCTGCTATTCTTAACTCTGCTTTGATCCAACATCTTTCCACCGGTCAACTCACTTCCTATGAAGTACTCCTCTTGGCTGCACCTAATATTAGCCCACATTCTGTGTCTATTTAAATCACTCACTCTCCTTCCAGAAACTGACAATAAGCATTACTCAACAAATGATTGCTTAAATTTAACTAAACTACTTTTACCTGCCTAAAAAGATTTGAGACCAACTCCTTTGGCTAATCCTGATTTAATTCCACTTGTTGATGGCTCCTATTTAAAACCTGATACTACTGGCTCTCACTATCAGGATGGTTATGCCAACATGACCTCTACAGTGGTTCTTGAAAGTTAAGGCCTTCCTAAAGCTACTTCAGCCCAACAAGCTGAGTTAACCGTTCTTACCGGTGCCTGTAAACTTGCTAAAGAAGGTCCATGAATGTTTGCACAGATTCTAACCATGACTTTAGAATGACTCATAGCACGTTATAAAAACAGACTCTTTGCAATGATGGGAGGACCCATTTTACTGGACAAGTAATTAAAGAAATATGTAAGATTTTTCCTATTTATCAAAGACTGTATTGCCCTTACCATCCACAATCTCCCAGGCTAGAGGAAAGAACCCAGCTGGCCAAAGTTTCTGAATCCCTGACTTTATCTTGGATTAAGGTCCTCCCTTTAGTCCTAAATTTGAGGTCCACTCCATTTGGGCCACAAAAGTTAACCCCATGTGAAATTATTACTGGAAGGCCTATGACTTTCCTTTATTTTTCATTTATTCTGATTCCAATTTAATTCAACCAGAATTATTGAAATATTGCCAGTTTTTTATTCAGTACTGTAAAGAGCACCTTTCATGAGTCAAGGAAGATTTGACAGCCAAAATATAGAAATACCAAAATGAATTATTATTGAACCAGGTGACCGTGTATATTGGAAGAGACACCAATTAAAAAATTCCCTGGAGCCTTCTTCGAAAGAACTTTATTTTGTTCTTCTTATTAACTCTTGTGCCAATAAATTACAGGGAGTTAAAACTTGGATCCACCTATCCCAGCTTAAGAAGGTTAAAGTCCCTGCATCACTGTCAAACCTACTGATGGACTTAAATTGAAGTTCAGATGCCCCTGTGGGCAGAAGCAGACAACTTCAAATTAGATGGCTCCTTCCAAGATCACAGAACAAGATTTAATGCAATCTGCTGAAATTTTTGGACTTTGTTTCCTGTTTACTGGTATTCATGTGGTAGTTGCTTTATTATACTCTTGTGGTATTATCCCTTGTTTTAATATCCTCTTTTTCCATGCAAATAACTGCAGGAGGAGTTTGATTCATCACAGCTATTATTTTTATGACATTTGCCTTATTGTACTACTTTCTAGTTAGTTTTCTTACACTATGAGGCCTTTCTTAATTATTTTCTTACTGTATATTGTGACTCTTGATGATGCCTGGCATTATAACACTTTTGTTAGATTAGCTCAGTCAGTAGCTAGTTCCTGTTATCTGACTATCAGACATACTAATTCAGACCTTTTAGCTATGCCTGTGTTTAGCTATAGTTCTATACCTGATTCTATTATAAATCCTAATATTTCCTTTAAACTGGCTGTGTGTATCAGGTTGTGGCACCCTCCAGAATTACTAACAAGCCCACTAGAAAACTATGTAGGTTCAAACAATCCCTACGTCCAACTCCCCTTTTCTTAGTATTTTTAGTTGGCTACCTGCTGAATTTGGCTCTCAGCTACATTCAGTTTTACAAACTGGATTAATTCTCTTAATAATTATAACAATTATTACAGGATTAATCAAATGTTTTATGAAATGTTTATCAAACACTTGTACTCACAATGCAACACTGTTTGCTATGTGAAAGGTCATGTATTTTGAAGAAGCAGCAATTCCTTAGAGAACAGTTTGGTTTTTCACCTTGGCTGATGCCCCCCTATGCCAAGTATTCCTATTAATTTGGCCCAGCTCTTACACACCCTTTCTTATAAGATCACAGAAGCAGAAGTCCTAGCTATAGCATGGTGAAGACAGAACAGATAGTGTCCAGCTGTGTTTCATGGAAAGCATACGTGGTCTTAAAAGCCTATTTTAAATAGGCAGCCATCTAATAAATGCAAGGAAAATAAGTCCATGCACAAGAAAACACTCTTATAGTGATCAGTAAATTTCTGTAGAAATTCTTCATCAGAAGGGGTGGGGGGTTTTAAAGGAGCCACAAAAATCTAGGTGCGTGGCATAAGGAGAGGCTTCTGACAAAAATGCAGGCCAGACTCCATTTTTGTTTATTGCTCATTCTGAGCTGGCTCTCAAAAGTCATCTAGCCAGAATACCTCAGGGAGCCTATGGGCTCCCCTCCGCTCCCTTCTCACAGTATGCGCCCAGGAAGGATATTCATCCAGGCTGGCCCTCAAAATATCCATAGATTAGCAAGAAGTTAACTGACTCAAAGTTTATGATTAATAAAACAATGTTTAAGGAGTCACATAATTGTCTGGTGTCTGTTAAAGGATGATTTTGTAAATGTCAACCAATCAGAATTTTTCCTTATAAATTCCTGGATTTTCTATACTTAAACTCTATAAAAAATTCCTTTTGCTTGAGTATTTTTGTGAATCCTTACAAAGTGGTACGCAATCCGGATTACTTTATTCCTTCAATAAAACTCTTTCGTTTTCATTTTAACAGAGAATCCAGTTTGCTCTTTGATACCTTGCTGGTGCTGAACTCTGGGGAGTCTATTTCTGGGCTGCCTTCTTAAGCCTTCTTTTCATATCCGTAGTACAATATGACCCTTTGTTACTTTTGTTCTAGGAATTTGCAGTTGGCTTCTATTGGCTTCTTGTTCCCACCCCGTCAAATCATGATTCAACACCTCTAGTCTACCCTTTCTGAGATGCCAGAGTATAGGCAATGACCATGTGATTTCTTCCTCAAAATAATAATATCTTTTGCTTTGGAATAAAGTCCAAATTCCTTTAGGTAGGACTGGATTTGTTGTCAATTTATCTTTTCAGGGTTTTCACATTCTCTGGTCCACATCGGTACTTTAGACAACATTCTCAAAGGACCCTAGAAGTTACTAGAGCATACTTTTAGCTACAAACATTTCTTCCAAATATTTACTCTGTGCCTAGCTACAGGAGAGGTAACAATGAATGAGGACTGGTTCCCTGCATCTCAGGTGTGCGATTCAATATATTTAACACCAAAATGGGCATGAACCAAATAGGACAGACAACCAAGCAATTAGAATTTGACTGTAAACAAGACCCTATCCAAATCTATGAAAGAATTTATGACGATCGTCCTTTGGAGTAAGTCTGCCTCTTTTCTGTGTTCTTATACCTTTCTGTCAATACACATAACACATTGTGTCTGTAATTTTTTACATTTGTCTATGCCTTTTTCTCTCCCTAGATTCTTGAGAATAGGGACTCTAATCTTATTCGTCTTTGTGTCCTCAAAATATGTAGCCCAAGACTTTTCAAATGGTAAATAGTCAACAAATACCTGTGAGATTGAAAACCATCAGTTTTAAGTAGGAGACAGAGAGTGAGATATCTCAGTGCAAAGCTGTTGCCAGTGCTTGAGACTTACCCCGTTGACAATCTGTTATTACATCAGTCTGTGTTACAGAATTACTGCAGGGCATCACAAATTGTAGAAAACCATGATTTGCAAATGTTTATTTTAGCCTTGGTTAAAGTTAAGGCACTGTTTCAGACTTTTAAAAAGTCGACATAAATATGAACACACAATGACTGAGGTGCACTGTGATAGAAAGATTGTTTTTCCTTTGTCTGGTGAAAAACAGAATTAAAAAATAGTAAACTTACTAAAGGGTAATAATGGCCAATAATAACAATTTACCATGTACCAGTTCCTATACTAAGTGCTTTATGCATGTAAACTCATTAATTCCCGTGATATCACTACGAGATTAGAGGAATTATTGTATAATCTTTTTATTGATAAGAACATAAAAACTGAGAAGTTAAGTGACTTGTCCAAGGCCAGGTTAGCTAGTAATTGTCCAGGCTAGGATTAGGAACCAAATCTGTTCAATTCTATTTTATGTACTATATTTCTTATCAGGGTATTTTTACAGGGAGAAAAAAAAAACTAACTTGATTTAATTGAACGTTAACAAATTTAGCACTGACTTAGCCAGGGTTGCTTTTCCTCTTCTCTTTTTTTTGTCCATTTATGACAAGTTACACCAAACTAACAAAAATTTTAATGCTTTTGTGTAGCCTTTGAGGTTCAGCCAATTTGGACAGGACAGGGTTTGAAACTGACATAAATAAGCAGTAATAAGTAAAAAGGAGAGCAAATCTTAAGCACCTTTGGGAGGTTAGAGTTGAAGGTGGAATGATGCGCCTTCAATTAGTTGCCATCATGGTACCCTTCATGGAGGCCATGTGGCTTAGCACAGGAAGGTAATCATGGAGTTGGAGTCAAAATTAGAAGTTAAAATCTGGCTTGATCTCTTACTATTTGGACTCCCACAGGCAGTTTACTTAACTTTAATGAGTTTTTATTTTCATTTATAGAAAAGAAATAATATGAACCATATGCTTCAGAGTGACTAAAAGGATTATAAATGGCATATATAAAGTGCCTGGTGCACAGATCAATAAATGGTAACAACCATGATTCACAGGACTTACTTTTTGTGGAGGCCATATTCAAAGAGAAAGGCCCTCAATGAGATGGATGACACAGTGGCTGCAACAATGGGCTCAAGCATAGCATCAATTGTGAGGATGGCGCAGGACCAGGCAGTGTTTTGTTTGTTGTACATAGGGTCACTATGAGCTGAAACAGACTCAACATCACCTAGCAACAACAACGTATTCAAAACTAATTGGTTTTTTACCAGGGGCATAATATATTGTTACATTCCTTCGTTACATTGACATTTTCTCCTTAACATGAACTGGATTGCAGTGAATTACCTAATATGGCCTTTTTAGCCATGAAGAGTCTTGTAACTCCCATAAAATGATTGGGTAGAATTATGCAAATAAGGTACTTGTTGCCCACCAGGGAAATTGGACAGCCTACTAATAATATAAATAAGGTACATGGAACACTTGTGGGGATGAGACCATGCAAATAAGGAGTATGGAATGCTAACAAGTAGATAGGTCAATTTCGCCATCCTGCTAGGCTTAAAATGAGGCAATTCCAAAGGCTGGGGTTGGGGGGGAGGAGGGAAGAAGAAAGAAGAGCCATGAGGAGAACACATCCTTTGGACCTGCAGTCCCTGCTCTAAGAACCTCCTAGACCCAGGAGACAGAGAGCTGCAACACAGGAGATGGCATGAGATGGCAACAAGCAGTGGCAAATGCGGCAGAGAAACGGCTGCAGGAGAACCAGAAGACTGGCATGAGATGGTGTGGTGGGCTTCCTACCCATGGAGTGAGGTGGCTACAGTGGATGTGCCGACACATGGAGACAGTGAACTGAGCACCTTCAGGCCCAAGGGTTACTGGTGGAGTGGGTGCCTCTGGGCACTTATTGGCAGAGCTAAAGATCTCTATAACACTTGCTCAAGCAGGGCAGGGGCTGAGGGCCAAGGAGCTGAGGACCAAGAGAGAGAGGCCCACCCTCAGGCATGGCTGAGAAGCTGTCCTGACTGAAAAAGTGTACCCTGAGTCATTACTGAGTTGTAACCTGCTACTTCCCTAATAAACCCCATAACTGTGAGTATAGTTTGTGAGTTCTTTGGCCATCGTAATGAATTATCTAACACAGCAGAGAAGTAGACAGTGAAGTAGGAGGGACGACTGGTGGCAGAATTGGTTAAAAGGTTGGAAAGAGGAGGTATGTCTGATCTCCACCTCATAGGATTCATCATCTTGGGCTGATGATGATCTTGATTTTCATTCCTCACCCTTGTGAAGCTTGAAGAAGTCTGAAGCAGCCAAGCCATTTTTACATGAACGTACAAGCAGGCCCTACTGCTTTGTAGCAATATAACAGAGATGCAGTTTCTTATGCCCTCCTCCATGCCCCAAGATCCAATGCACCTCTTGTCATGGTATATGATAGGCTCAGTAGAGCCTGTGTTGGGTGCTCGGTTCTCACCCTTCCACAATGTATTACGTCTAAATGACCATAATACTTCGTGGTTAGTATTGGGCTTGTTGTGAATATTTTTGCATAATTTGATAAAATCTATTTATAAAAAAGAAACGCTGGTCTACTGAAATAAAATTTCATCAGTGAAATTTGTATAGAGACAACATGAACAAAAAGACAATTGAAAATATCAAGTGTGGGGAGTAGGAGTTAAAATGTCAGATGAGGCAGAGATGTCAGCTAGAAGGCCACAGAAGACATTGCTACAGGGCTTGACCTTCGCTTTTTGGAGGACCAGAAATTAATTTTTTTTAATGGCTGATTTTTGTTTTTTCACTTTATTGTGCTTTAGGTAAAAGTTTGGAGTGCGAATTAGTTTCTCATTCAAAAACCAAACCTGTTGGAGCTGAGTTGGTTCCAACTCATAGTGACCCTACAGGACAGAGTAGAATTGTCCAATAGTGTTTTCAAGGAGTGGCTGGTGGATTTGAACTGCAGAACTTCTGGTTAGCAGTTGAGCTTTTAACCACTGTACCACAAGGACTAGAATTTTGATGAGTGTAAGTATTTAATTTTTAGGAGCTCCCAGCTACCTAATTTATCTTCTGGTGTTTGTGCATTGTTAACTATGGTTCGTATTCTATTTATGCCATGTATTAAGGCTCCTAGTGTTGTCCCTGTTTTTTCTTCCATGATCTTTATTGTTTTAGGTTTTATATTTAGGCCTTCGATTCACTTTGAATTAGTTTTTGAGTGTGGTGTGAGGTATGGGTCCTGTTTCTTTTCTTTTTTTTTTCACAGATGAACATCCAGTTTTGCCAGGACCATTTATTAAAAAGACTGACTATTCTCCATTTAATGGACTTTGGTCCTTTGTGAAAAATCATCTGAACATAGGTGGATGAGTTTATGTCTGGGTTCTTGATTCTGTTCCATTGGTCTATGTGTCTGTCATTATACCAGTGCCAGGTTGTTTTGATTGTTCTGAGATCGGTTAGTGTGAGGCCTCCTACGTTGTTCTTTTTTTCCCAATAATCCTTTCCTTCCATAGCTGAGTGACTAGCCCTGCCCACTTGGATAAGGTGGTGAGAAGTATCGTGCTCACAGATGAGCATGCAACAAATCATGTCTAGCCTGCCCAGACGTAACCAAATAAAAAAGCAGGATGAAACAAACAAATCTACAATCAAAAATGCTTCAGTTATCTGGGGCCTCTTTCCTTTCCATATAGTTGGTGATTAGTTTTTCCATTTTGTTAAAGAACTAGTCACCAACTACATGGAAATTTGGGTCGGGATTGCATTGTGTTTGTAGATCACTTTAAGTAGGGTTACTTTTCTACAATGTTGAGTCTTTCTATCCATGAGCATGGTATGTTTTCCCATTTATGTGGGTCTCTTTTGGTTTCTTGCAAGTGTTTTGTAGTTTTCTTTGTCTTTTGCATCCCTGGTTAGGTTTATTCCTAAGTATTTTATCTTTTTAGGGGCTATCATAAATGGTATTGTTTTCATGATTTTGAAGTTCTCCTTCTTGGCGTATAGGAATCCAACTGATTTCTGTATGTTGATCTTATATCCTGCCACTTTGCTGAATATTTCTATTAGTTCCAGGAGTTTTCTTGTGAAACCTTTGGGGTTCTCTATGTATAGGATCATATTATCTGTGTATGGGGATAGTTTTATTTCTTCCTTTCCAATCTGAATGCCGTTTATTTCTTTCAGTTGCTTTATTGCTCTAGCTAGGACTTTCAGCACATTGGTAAATAGGAGTGGTGATAATGGGCACCCTTGTCTTGTTCCCATTCTCAGGGGGAAATGCTTTCAGACTCCATCTGTTGAGAATGATGTTGGTTGTTAGTTTTGTGTAGATGCCCTTTGTTATACTGAGGAATTTCCCTTCTATTCCTATTTCATTGAGTTTTTTTTTTTTAATCAGAAATGGGTGTTGACTTTATCAAACACCTTTTCTGTGTTGATTGAGATGATCATGTGATTTTTTTCTTTTGTTCTATTTATATGGTGAATTACATTGATTGATTTCCTAATGATGAACCATCCTTGCATACCTGGTATGAATCCCACTTGATTGTGTTGTATTATTTGTCTAGAATTTTGTTGAGAATTATTGCATCTGTATTCATGACAGTTATTGGCCTGTAATTTTTTTTGTGTGTGTGTGGTGTCTTTGCCTGGCTTTTGTATCAGGGTTATGCTGGCTTCATAGAATGAATTCAGGAGTATTCCTTCCTTTTCTATGCTCTGAAATAATTTGAGCAGTAATGATATGAGCTATTCTTTGAATGTTTGGTAGAATTCTTCAGTGAAGCTGTCCATGCCAGGTCTTTTTTTGGTTGGGAGTTTTTTTTTGTTGTTTTTTTTTTTAATTCCTCTTCAATGTCTTCTTTTAGCATGGGTCTGTTCAGATTTTCTATCTCAGCTTGTTTTAGTTTAGGTAGTAACATGTTTCTAGAAATTTGCCCATTTCCTTTAGATTCTCAAATTTGTTGGGTTACAATTTTTCATAGCATTCTGTTATAATCTTTTTTTTTTTTTTCAGTTGGGTCTGTTGTAACGTCTCTCATCTCATTTATTTGGGTTGTTTGCTTCCTCTCCTGTTCTTATTTTGTTAGTTTAGCTAACGATTTGTTGATTTTTTTGATCTTTTCAAAGAACCAATTTTTGGTCTTATGGATCCTTTCTATTGTTTTTCTGTTCTTTATTTCATTTATCTCTGCTCTAACCTTTATTATTCCCTTTCATCTGGTGCCTATGGGCTTCTTTTGCTTCTCTCTTTCTATTTGTTTGAGTTGTAGGGCTAATGTTTTGATTTTCTTACATTCTTTTTTGATGTGTGCTTTTATTTCTATAAGTTGCCTGTGGAGCACTGCTTAGAACCCTAGTAGTGCAGTGGATAAGTGTTACACTGCTGACCAAAATGTTGTCAGCTCGAATCCACCAGTCACTTCTTGGAAACCCTATAGGGCAGTTCTACTCTGTCATATAGGGTCGCTATGAATTGAAGTCGACTCAAAGGCATTGTGTTTATGGAAGGACTGCTCTTGTTATGTCCAAAAGGTTTTGGAATGATGTGTTTTCATTCTTATTTGATTCTAGGGATTTTTCAATTCTGTCTTTGATTTCTTCTTATTATCCAGATGTTTTTAAGCAAGGCCTTACTCAGTTTCCATGTATTTGATTTTATTCCCTTGCTCTTCCTATTAATGATTTCTGCTTTTATGGCATTGTGATCAGAGAGAATGTTTTGTATTATTCTGGTGTTTTTGATTTTATTAAGGGCTGCTTTGTGGCCTAAAATATGGTCTATTCTGGAGGAAGTTCCATGTACATTGGAAAAGAATGTATAGTTTTCTGTTGTTGGGTGCAGTGTTCTACGTATGTCTATGAGGTCAAGTTGGTTGACTGTGGCCTTTAGATCTTTTGTGTTCTTGTTGAGTTTCCTTCTAGATATTGTTTTACCAAGAGTGGTGTGTTGAAGTCTCCCTCTTATTGTAGAAATGTCTGTTTCTCTTTCCAGTGCTTTCAGAGTTTGTATTTTGTATGTCGGATCCCTGTTGTTGGGTGCATAGGTATTTATTAGGGTTATGTCTTCTTGGTGGATTGTCCCTTTAATTGTTATATGGTTGTCCCTTGTCTTTCATGGTTGATATAGCCTTAGTCTATTTTGTCCGAGATTAGTATTGCCACTCTTGCCCTTTTTTGGTTACTGTTTGCTTGACATATTTTTCCTCCTTTTGATTTTTAGTATGTTTGTGTCTTTGTGTCTAAGGTGTGTCTCTTGTAGACAGCATATTAATGCATCATGTTTCTTTCATTCATTCTACAATGCTCTGTCTCTTTGTGGGTGCATTTCAGCCATTTATATTCAGTGCAATTATTGATAGGTAACAGTTTATTGCTGCCATTTTTTTTTTTTTTTGTGGTGCTAACGTTTTCTTTGTTCCTCTTACTTTTCTTTGCTGAGTTCCTTGTTTGTGGGTTTTATTTCTTTAGTATTATAGATTTTGTGTTTACTGAGTCTATGTTTTTCTTCTTTTTTTTATCAACAGGTTTGTTTATGGTTACCTTGAAATTTACTTTTATCTTCCTAAGTTTGAACCAGTCTTTTATTACTTGATATCAGCTTGACTTCCTCTCCATTTGAAAGATCTATACATACATCATTTATTCCCTCTTGTTTTGATATTGTCATTATTTACAGAGTGACATCTCTGTTTCCCAGTTTTAAGTCTTTTGGCTTTATTTTATTATTGAGAGTTCTTTACATAGGTTGGTATCTGGCTGATGCTATCGTGTGTCCTATACTCCAGTTATTGGCTGATGTTGTTGGCTCTCTAACCAAAGGACTCTCTTTAATATTTCTTATAAGTTTGGTTTGGTTTTACAAGATCCCTTAATTACTGTTTATTTGGAAATATCCTAAATTTGCCATCATGTCTGAGAGAGTTTTGCAGGATATATTATTCTTGGCTGGCAGTGTAGTTTTTTTTTTTTTTTAATTTCAAGGTTTTGTGTATGTCATTCCATTGCCTTCTCACCTGCATAGTCTTTGCTGAATACTCAGAGTTTAGTCTTATTATGAAAACTCTGGTAGCATAGTGGTTAAGAGCTATAGCTGCTAAACAAAAGGTCAGCAGTCCAAATTCACCCTATGGGGCAGTTCTACTCTGTCCTTTAGGGTTGCTTTGAGTCAGAATTGACTCACTGGCAATGGGTTTGGTTTGGTTTGGCTTTAGTCTTATTGTCTCCCTTTTACACGTGACTTTGCATTTTTCTCGATTCTTTGTCTAGTTTTGTCAAGTGTGATTATGATATGTCTTGGTGACTTCCTTTTAGGGTCTATCTATCCTATACAGGGTTCGTTGAGCTTCTTGGATAGTCAGCTTTTTATCTTTCATGATATTTGGGAAATTTTCTGCCCACAAATATTCACCAATCTTCTCTGTTTTTCATTTTCTCCCCTTGTTCTGGAACTCCGATCATGCACAAATTTTTCTCTTGATTGTGTCCCACATAATTCTTAGGTTTTCTTCATTCTTTTCTCTGCTTTTTCCTCAAACAAAGTGGCATCCATGGGTTTGTCTTCAATTTAGCTCATTCTGTCTTCCATTGTTTCAAATTTGCTCCTAAAACCTTCTACTAAGTTGCCTATTTCTGAAATTTTGTTATCTTTTGGATTTCTAGTTGCTTTTCTATTTATTTTGACATTTTGTTTTTGTATTCTTTTCCTGAATTCATTTATTGCTTTGTGTTTTCCTTGAGTTTGGATATGTTTTCATTGGTTTTGTCTGTGTTTTCCATGCTTTTGGTTATATTTTCATTGATTTTGTCTGTGTTTTCCTTGGTCTCTTTTCTAATCTCTTAGAGAGCCCAAAAGATTAGTCTTTTGAATTCCATATTATATAGCTACACTGCCTTTTCTTCTACCAGAAGGTTATCTGCTTCTTTGTTTTGGTCACTTGCTGGGGCCATCTTGTCTTGTTTTTTTTTTTTTTTTTTAATGTGTTTTGATATTATCTACTGTCTCTGAGACATTAAGGTGCTATTTTCTGTATTTATTGATTGTATGTTTGCTTTTTTGTCCTGCTTTTTTGTTTTGTTTTGATATGTCAGGGCAGACAGGCATTGTGTGCTTTGCTGCTTGCTCATCTGTGGGCATGATAGCTCTCACCACCTTGTTCTGGTGGGCAGGGAATCAGCAGGAAGGGTGAGCCCACTTTCCTGTTCACTGGTTTAGTGAAGTGGCTGTGGATGGATTGGGCTGGTGCTGGCTCCCTCATGATATTTTTCTAGCAGCGTGGGAGCATTCATAGCCACTTGCCAGTTGGACAGGTATGTTGGACAGCGAGTAGTACAAGCTCACTTCCCACTGTTCAGCAGCTGGTTGAGTAGTGGGAGGGGAGGGGCAGTGCAGATCCAGTGTGGCAGCTGACCTGAGTGTCAGCGATGCTCTAGCCTTGGAAGTGTGATGGGGGCTGGTAGAAAAGGGGCATTGTGGCATATGGGTCTAGATGGGAGGGTGAAAGAAAAGAAAAGAGATAGAAAACAAGGGTGGCATAGTGGTAGCGGGCAGGTGGAGGTGGGACAACTCCAGGGACTGGTAAGAATGGGGTTAGGTAGAAGGGAGAAAGGAAAAAATTAAAAATAAACAATAAAAAATGAAAAAATAAATGGGTGCATGGTGTAGATCAGTGGGTGGGCATGAGGCAGACTGGGGCAGTGGCTGGCCAGTGTGCTGGTGGTATTCTACCTGCAACAGCATGGCAGGGAAAATGGGAAAGTGGGGCGGTGCCATATGGTGCTAGGTGGGAGGAAGAAAGAAAAGTTCCATTCAGTGTTTGATCTAGTTCTTCATCCTTTCATTTGAAGCGCAGTGTTCCAGGATTGATGTTTGTTTCTGCTTTATCTAGTTTTTCAGGTCTCTGCAGCAGAGATATGGCATAGTACAGCTACGTAGGCACCACATAGGCTCTGCCCCACCAGAAATTCATTTTTGATGTTATACCAAGAAGTGATTAATCTCTGACTCTAAACAAGAAATCTTTTGAAAGTGGCAGATTATTCAGATTGGCAATACAATAAAAATAATAAACTATGCTTTAGAGCCCTGATGGCACAGTGGTTAAGAGCTCGACTGCTAATCAAAAAGGTCGGCAGTTTGAATCCACCAACTGCTCCTTGGAAACCCTATGGGGCAGTTCTACTCTGTCCTATAGGGTCACTATGAGTTGGAACCTTGATGCAACAGGGTTTTTTTTTTTTTTTTTTTTTTAACAGAGTCATACTTTTCTTAACATTGTGCTAGGATGATCTGTCTACACGGCTTAGAGTATTCTCATACTTTGAGAGCAATCTTCTAGTACTTCATGTACTCATTAAAGAATTCTTATCTTCACACCCTTAGAAATGTAGTCATTGATGTCTTCCACCTAAAAAGAAATTAGGAAAGGAATTTGAAGTATGTCATACTTAATTCCATTAATGCAGGCGATAACACTGATGCAACTAGTAAGAAATTAATTCTGGGGGATGAGAGGGTGGAATGGAAGGAGGATTGGAGGGAGTGAAACCTCCAAGTCAAGCCATTCTAATACACCCTCCATTCCATGGAGACCCAGCCTACAAGACTAATTTCTGCTAGCTAACTTCAGCAAACCCCAGCCTCCTGTCATGATACCTTGAGCCTCCTCCCATCATCACTCTTTCCCAAGGGCTTGGCAGTGACCTGGCTTTTGGATTAGGGTCTAGCTCCGAAATGTACCAAGACTCTTGCTACTCTCCAGCCTCTGCTCTTTGGTTTTTGTATCTCACAGTGCAGTGACTTACTTACCCACTTGAAATCCTACAGATGGAAATAACCCAAAAACCAAATCCACTGCTGTCAGGTTGATTCCAACTCATAGCAACCCTATAGGACAGAGTAGAACTGCCCCATAGGGTTTCCAAAGCTGTAAACCTTTGGAGAAGCAAATTGTCACATCTTTCTCTCGAGGAGCACCTGTTGGGTTCAAACTGCCGACCTTTTGGTTAGCAGCCAAGTGTTTTAACCATTTTGCAACCAGGGTTCCTTCCTGATAGAAATGGTAACCTGAAATATGCCCGAACTTGGTGTCATCCCTAACTTTGACCATCACTTTTCCTATCAGGAACAACTTCCATCAGATATGCTTTATCACTCCTATATGGCCCCAGTTGTCTTCTCTCTCTTGTAACTGTCCTGCCAAGATGTCAAGAGTTCCCAAACATGAGCTGGGACAAGAAAGTCCTGGTGATACATTTTTGAGACACCAGGCCCTGAAAATCCTGTGGAGTGCAGTTTTACTCTGAAACGTGGGGTCACCGTGAGTCAAAATCAACTCATCAGCAATAGGGATTTTCTATTAAAAGTAACTAAAATCTATACAAACAGGTATAAAATATAACTCTGACTTATAGTACACAGATATATACAACTACATCTTAAGTAAAATATAATTAACCCCAGAGTAGGAGTTGGGACAATAAGTTTCATTTGCTTCAATATATTCTCTATGTTAGCTTTTTTAAATTGGGACTTCTGATTTTAACATGACTAATTGATCATATGCCTTTCTTTTCTATACTTCCTGAAATTTCACTGAGAAAAAATGCAGGTATTAAAAAAAAAAACAAAAACTCTAAACCCATAAGGATAGAGAGAACAGAGGCGAGGCATTAGTAGATGAATAATCTCAACTGCTACTAGAGGAGAGACAGACAGAAGTGGTAGCTGATCCAGGTATGCAGGGGGTCAGAACAAGAAGAAGAAAGTTCATTTGCTCTGTGTAATCCTGGAAGGCGTAGTATTTGGAGGCACCAGATACATCAAAAGAAGTAAGATCTGGTGTTGAATGGCAGAGGAACTATGTAAAGACCGCATATGGGGTATGTGACAAGCCCAAACAACACACTACTTCTTAGTGCCTTTCTCTTCAACAAGAAATAAAGGCATGTGGGAGAAAAAAAAAAAAGGAACAAACAAACAATTGAACAGGCTGATTAAAAAAAAAAAAAAAGAAATCTGGAGAGAAGAGAGACAATGAAGGAAATGGAAAAAACTTAAAAACTATAACTACTACCCTCAGAGAAAAAAGAAAATATACATCTATGATACAGGAAACAAACACTAGGGCAAAAAACACATGAAAAAAAAAAAGATCTTGAGATTTTTAAAAAATTATGGATACTGAACTCTAAAAGTGTAGGGGAAGTTTAGAGAAAATCTCTTAGAAAGACGACCCAAAAGACAAAAAGGAAAATAGAAATATAGGAAAGTTAGCTAATTCCAAGTTTGTTTTGCCTGGTTTGTGGAAAGAATATGTTTCAAATTAGCATGGTTGTATGGATGATAGAATCCCATGAATTTCTTCAGATAATAAAGTTGCTTCTCTAGTGTGGTCAGAGCCCCAAGTTACTTACTTGAGAATACACCCTGACTTCCAAAGCCGGAAGACTCCCACATCCTTTACCTTGGCTGAGCTCTGCCAAAGCCTGAAGACTTTCATGATCATAATCTTTGCCATTCTGACTTGGGCCTTATTTAAATAATACTCAGGCCACGCCTCCATCAGGGGTGAACTTTTGCTGAGGTAAAAAACAAACTTCCTTAGTGCTCATGAAACTGTTAGGCTGCTGATTGCTGCATGGGTCAATAAAGGGTGGAATCATCCACATTGATGCACCATCTGATTGCTTAAATGTGAAGATCTGTGCACACTATATATCAAGTTCCAGGTGAAAGCTTGGGCCAGTAGTTCTACTAAGCTTCATATCCCTCAATGAAAGTCTTTCTGACTTTGTAATATTCTCAGTTCAATCCTGTCGATTCTTGCTCCCGTCAACTCATCCTCTGTCTCAGACCTGCCACCTACTTTTTAAAGGACACTACAACCAATCTATCACCCACACTAGAAACTGGAGTGTCATCCTATCATCCTAGAACTATGCTTCTCAAACCTTAATATTACGAAAATGCAGATTCTAATTCAGTACATCTAGGGTGGTGCCCAACTGTCTACATTTCTACCATGATTCCAGGTGAGGTGATGCTGCTTGTCCAAGGATCACCCTTTGAGCAGGAAGGGACGAGACATATATTCCCTTATCCTCTCCACCTATCAGTTACTAAGTCCTATAGTTCTATCTCTCAATAAATCTCCTCTCCACTTTTCTTACCGCCATTGATGGGGCCAGGCCAGGATCCCTGCTCCAGGTGGATCAAACTATACCTTCTTAACCAGTTTCCCTGCTTCTAATCTGACTTCTCTAAAGGCAATAATTTTGCCAGAGAGATTCTTCCTTCTCTTCTTCCTCCTATCATCCCCCCATCTTTCCTCCCTTCATTTCATCTTTATTTTCTTCCTTCTTCCTTCCTACCTCCTTCCCTTCCTTCATCTCTTCTTTCTTTTTCTTCTTATCCATCCATTACTTTTCTTATTGCAAAATAGGAAACATAAATTGTAGAAAAAAAATCAAAATCTTCCAATCACCCATTATTTTACTACCTAAAAAAAAAAAAATAGCCACTGTTAAACTTTTAATTCATATCTTTTCTCTCTCACACACACAAATTGGATCTCACTTACACTAATTTGGTAACTGCCCTTTTCAGTTTCTTATTAAGTTTACTTCCCATCAACTTCTTTCCCAGGATAGGGGTGTGATGGTTTCTCTCCCTTCCCTTACATCCTTCGATTTTTTTCTTCAGTTTTTGCATTAATGCTTCAACTCCTTACCGTTAGCCTGTAAGAGCCTTTGATGTCAAGTCCCTGCCTAGCTTTCTATTTTCCACATTTGTCACCCGTTTACTAATTCGTACTTTCTTTGTGTGTTATTCTGTGACCCACTTATCTTAGCCAGCCTTTTTTCCAAAGTTCATGATTACATAGGTTATAACTGTTATCAATCCAATAAACTCTATGTATGTGTGTGTAGTAAAACTGTTTGCAAGGAGTTTTCTTCCTAACAGTTCACCAGCTTGGTTGCTTAACCAATTCTTTTTGAAGCAAAATTTTCTCCATAAATGGTTCTTAAATTTTAGTGTTTATCAAAGTTACCAGAGGGAGTTGTTAAAACACAGATGGATGGGCCCCACCCCCATAATTTCTGATACTCTAGGTTTGGGGTGATTTCTGAGAATTTGCATTTCTAACAAGTTCCCAAGTGATACTGATGCCTCTGGTCCTAGGACCACACTTTGAGAACCACAGCACTACATAAATAGCACAAGAATAAATGTCACTGCAGGCTGAACAGCACACACTCCAAATCCTCAGAGTCCTGGTAGATGAGGTTGTTCTGTGATTACTAATTTCCTCCAAACTAAACATTCTTATTGCCTTCTCCTATATCTCCATTGTAGCACTAGTGATTGTACCAATATCTTGTAGCCAAATGAAAAGCTGTTTTACTAGAAATTCTTCCAATTGTGTTTGTGTACCTGTTTCAGTGTAACTGTCAAGCTCTCTTAAAATGGCTTTTTAAAAACTTGTTTGCTTTAGTTTTTGAAAAAAATAAAAAAAGCTCTCTCCATATATATATATATATGTCTTGTGTGTTTGCGTGTGCATGTATATAAAAAACAAACCTGTTGCCGCTGAGTCAATTTTGACCCATAGTGTCACTATAGGATAGAGTAGAACTGCCCCATAGGTTCTAAGTACTCTTTATGGAAGCAGACTGCCACATCTTTCTCCCACGGACTGGCCATTGAGTTCGAACCGCTGACCTTTCAGTTAGCAGCTGAGAGCTAAACCTCTGCGCTGCCAGGGTTTGTTATGTATGTGTGTGTGTGTGTGTATTGCCCTCGTTGAGGAGATTCATAATTTTCACTTCCATTGAGTAATGCCAGAGATTGTTGCTTTTTCAGTCTCGCAAAATGGGGAAAGAAAAGGGGGAATACAGGGTAGAACAGGCAATGGGCTTCTCACTGTAGAAAACAGATTCCAACCTTTAACTCTTAGAGCTTGGATTTGAGTAGCCAAAGAAGATTTCCTCCTTCAAAACCCACCATATTCCACATGATAATAAGAAGTACAGGCCTTGCCAAAGTGTCATTTGTTTGGAAACTGATATTTGGCAAGCCCTCATACAGCAGAGAGGTGACAGTCACAAAATCTTTTTGACAGAAAAGGAAGAAAGCAGAAAAAGAGAGAAGTGGTAGAACAAAGTTCAGTGAAGGATAGAGATGGAATGAAGAACTGCACGGTAACATCTAATGGGACTCAAACAAAACAGGTCACAGTAGGCTAACAAAGTGACTTCAAATGCCACCAAGACATTCTTAACAAGAGTGGGAAGATGAATGTAATTGTTCTTATTGTATAGCAGGAGAACTGTGTTCTCCTAACCATTCACCTGGCCTTGTGAAAGTCACTTCCTCTCAAGTGGTTTTCTCCTCTTCAAGCATTGGGCATTCTCTGTGTCAGGCTGACAATTTTGCCGAGGAATGAATTCTGCGTTGTTATCAGAATGGTACCAAGAAAAGACAACTGTGCTGGGGTTCCTGAGAATGGGGTTCTAATCTTGGCTCTGCCTCCAACAACTGTGTGCATGAAGACCAGTCAGTGATCCTACTGAGCCTCCCTCTCACCAGTGAAATGAGAAGGTTTGGTTAGAGGTTCCAGGATGCTTTCCAGCTTAAAGGTGCTGTGGCTGTATCTCTTTACATAGAGGAGCTATTTATGCATCTCTTTAAAACTCTTCAAATATCTACAATACATGATCATACTACTGTCAAACTACATCATAACTGCCAAGCTGACACACACTCTTAATGATCACAGTCCACCCCTTGTCAGCTTGGCACCTGTACACATCTCCTTAAATCATACTTAATCTCTGAATAAAGACAATTATAAAGCCATACTGGACACCGAAGGTGTATTGCTGGCCTTGCCAACTGAAGAAAACTTCTAATGAGCCTTTGAAACTGGAATCAAGTAAAAGGCATTGGCCAGATCAACAGCTGCATACCAGCACCAAGGGATGCATTAATTTGCTAAATCAATGAAACCACATCTGGAACAGCAGCTGCAATTGGAGTCACGACCTCATTAAGTTTACAATAATCCACAGTCATTCTCCAAGATCCATCTATTTTTTGCACAGGCCAAATAGGTTGAATGGGGATGTGGTAGGAATCACCAGCCCTGCCTCCTTGAAGTCCTTGATGGTGGCAGTAATCTCTGCAATTCCTCCAGGAATGAGGTATTGCTTTTGGTTTACTATTTTCCTAGGTAGGAACAGTTCTAATGGCTTCCACTTGGCATTTTCTACCATAAAAACCCTTATTCCACATGTCAAGTACCAATGTGGGGGTTCCGTCAATTGCTGAGTATGTATATTACGTTTATGCAGTCTGCAACTGGGGAAATTTCTGCAGGATAGTTTGGGGATCCATTGGACTCACTGCATGACAGACCTGAGCTAAGGCTCTGCTAATATCATGACCTCCATATGCCCCCACTCCCCTGACTGTTGGCTGACAGTGACCTTTTGGGTCTCCTGATATTAGTGTCAGTTCAAAGCCGATGTCTAGTAATCCCCCAAAAGTCTGATTATTTCCTTTTCCCCAGTGAAGAGTCACTCTCATAAAAGGCTGTAGATCTCTTTGGGGAAGGCTGGGAGAAAGATTAATGGTATAAATTTTTGGCAGTACCATAGGGTCCTTCCTCCATAGGACCTGGGCTCCCTTTCATTCAAGAAATTGTGGGTCTCTGCACTGGCTCAAGTCTGGTAATAGATTGAGGAGTTGTGACTCTCTATTCTGCCAATTTTAGTTAGAGTGCCATTCATTTGACCTAGAATTCTTCCAGTTGTACAGATCAAGTAAATATTTAGTTGATTTCCCATCTGTTTCACTCCTAGGGACACCATGTCTAAGTGGCCAATACCAAAAGTCCATATAAGTCATATTATTCTGATTACTATTTTGACTCTGTTGTCCATTATAGGGGAACCCTGGTGGAGTAGTGGTTAAGTGCTATCGCTGCTAACAAAGAGGTCAGCAGTTCGAAACCACCAGGTGCTCCTTGGAAACTCTATGGGGCAGTTCTACTCTGTTCTATAAGGCCGCTATGAGTCGGAATTGACTTGACAGCAGTGGGTTTGGTTTTTTTTTTTTTGTCCATTATAGTAACTATGTCCACTTCATCTTTGGCAATGAAGTGCAACCACTTGGCCACTACTACCGTGGGGTCCAATAGGCTTAATTTTAGTTAGGTGTCTTAATTCATTTAGGACAATTCTTACTATCAAATTTGACTTACATAAAACAGCAGTTACAGTAGTCTTCAAGAATGCTGGGGATCCCTTTGCAAATTTGCTCCTCACCATTGTGGTGAAAGGTCTGTTCTCTGGGCATTTCATGTGTGGGTCTGTGGGTCCAATCTGATAAACCCACTCTAATATGCCAATTTCCCTAAGCCTTTAGATACCTTCTTCTACAGTATACCCAGGCAGGTCTGGCATTTCAACTTGATTTAGCGTAGGCAACCACTTAATCCATGCTTCATGGAACAAACCAAATAAACTATTAGACCCTTTTCTAACCTCTCAAGCTGAAGCACTAAAGGAAGAACCAGTGCTTAATGGGACTATATCAATAAACTGAGACTGATTCAACTTTTATGTTTCTCTTGCTATTATCCCACACACTTAATAGCCATTCACATACACATTCCCCAACTTTCTGTTTGTATAGATTAGAAAAATCAAGCAGTTCTTTTGGAGCATAGTGTATCTCTTCTTGGGTCACTCTTTGCACTTCATCTCTTGGGGTTTGCTGAGACTTAAGTCTAGTTATAGGTCTAGAAGCAAAAATGGGTGGTGGGGGTGGGTCCAGGAGACAAGCATCAATGTCTTGTAAGGTATCTGCCTCAGGCGATGCTCCAGGCAATGCTCCAGACACCACCCCAGGTGATATCTCAGACAAAAGCTCTTCAGACACAGCTGGCTTAATCTTATCAGATGAGAGTGGAAGGGATAATGATTTTACTGGGAAGGATGGCTTAGCAGACAAAGATGACATAACCTCTTCAGATGGGAGTAAGAGGGCTGGTTCTTTTGGCAGGAGTGATTCAATGGAATTTAAGTGCTCAGTGTACCCAGCCTCCTGATTATCTCCAAATATGTCCCCATTCCAAGTTTCAGGATCCTATTTCTTCCCAATCAATGCCCTCACTTTAACTTCAGATGCCGCCTGAGGTTGGGAATTCAATAGGCATTGTAATTCAGCTACTTCTATGATAAGACTCTATGTTTGGGTTTTGGCGATATCAGCTCTGTTACTACAAGAAACAAGACTTTCTTTCAGGGCACAAGTGGCGATTTTCAGGTCTTTTATGCAGTGCTTGAGCTTTGACACTGAAGCCCTGAGCTCCTTTCTTTCTTTCACCACTTTGTCTACTGAAAGTAGGACCAACTAACCAACTTCCTTGTACTTCTTTTTCTGACAAAACTGTAGCAAATATCAACTATGCAATCACTCAGAGCCTCATTTCTTACAAATATTTGACTTATTGGTGGTGATTTTTGTGTATTTCTATTGCCACGTCATACCATGGGTTAGCAGTGTCCTCTTTACTCCTAGAGGCAGAGTCATCAGTGCCTTTTAAGTCTAGCCAGACTTGAGATCCAATTTAGAAAACTCACCATTACAGTTTTGTTTCTCTGGAACCACTCATGGTACCAAATGTCTTGGGCTGAGTTCTCTAGTGGAAGCATATATATATACTTCACTGGTTTTGCCACCCCCCCATGTATATATATACACTTATGGAGAAAAAAAGAGAGAGGTTTTATTCAAAGAAATGGCTGTCAAGTCCCAAATCCATGGGTCAGGTGACAGGTTGCTGTCTTACGAGCTGAGGGAGCCAGCAAATCCCAAAATCTGCAGGTCAAATGGCAGGCTGCTGGCTCATGGGGCTGTGGGAGCTGGCAAATCCCAAAATCTGTAGATGAGAGGACAGGCTGCTGGCTCACATCCCAGGAATCAAAGATCAGATGATGACAAGTCAGATGCAGAATCCAAACAGAGTGAACTTTGTTAGAATATCCATATATATTGGATGTAGGCCACACCACCAAAGAAACTCCCTTTTCAACTGATTGCCTATTCACATCAGATCACAAAATGGAGGATGATTACATCATTACAAGACTTCCAAATTACATCATCACATAACTTCCAAACTACATCATTATGTAACTGCCAAACCACTGAAAATCATGGCCCAGCCAAGCTTACGTACAACCTTAACCTCACACCCATGCACTAAGGGAGGGCGTGTGGTCTCTGTATTTTGTTGGTAATCTCAAACCCTGGTACAATATTAGGCATGTAGGATGATCTGAATAGAAGATCTTATAATCTGATCATGCCATATTCTGTTAGTAGAGCATATAATATCCTATTTTCATACTTTTTTAAGCTTCCAAAGTAGCATTTTCCCAGAGTCTAAAGATGTTGGAGAATGTGATCGGTTCTGATAAATTCACCAGCTCCAACAGTAAATATAAAAGCATATGTAATTGTGATTTGGTATTTAGTGCTCATGAAAGCTTCAGTAATTATTTACAAGTGCATTTGTATTATTATATATTTCTATTAGCTCACCTATATTGGATACATATCGTTCCTTTCACTATGTTAAGTGTATGTCACTAAAAGAAAAAAAAAAACTATGAGAAAAGAAAACATTTCTGTACCCATTTTTCAGATAGAAATATTGAGACACAGAGAAGTACAAAAGGTTTAAATGCCATGTCTAAGTCTGACAGTAAGAAATGACATGGTAATATGCATGTTGCTGTCATAAAATTATGAGATGGACAGAATTAAAAGGCTGGATTAAAATTCAGGGTTCCTGACTTCTAATCATGTACAGTTATCATATGTCAGGAAATATTATTGTTAGATCTTTGGGCCCCCTGAAATTCTAAGTGAACTTTGTTATGTTTGTTATGCTCCCCAACACCTGGTAGGAATGCAGGCAGATCCCCTCTGCAGAGTCAGCTAAACTTGATTAATTAAGGCTTAGCACAAATGCACACAGATGCAACAGGGTGGTGCAAACTTCTCTTAGGTTCCCTCTCAGGTCATGTACAGTGAAGCTATTGGAAATTCTATTTCCCTCGATCTCCCTCCCTCCATCCCTTTCAACCCTTCCTCTTCTATAGTTCCAGCTTCATTCCTGTGTTTACTGGCATATCCTGTCCTAGATATTCACCTTCTTCAGCACACAGAACCTCAAACTTCCCTCCCGTGATTACCCCTCTTAACAACTGTGATATGTATTTATGCCAGAAGACCTCTTATGTATTGGGGTGCAGGTATGGAAAGAAAAAGCAGACATACAGAGGAGGGAGAAGGCTGCTCTGCACACACACCAATGCATTTTGCAGGGAGGAGAGTCCATAGCATTGTCTTGTTGCCTCATTTAACGTTGATATCCAAATGCAATCAACACTTAATGAACTAAAAGTGCGGAAACCATTTTACAAAATCAGTGACTGTGTGTTGTGTCTAAATAATATGTTCTGCTTCCATTGAGCAGAGGTAATTATAATGCATTGGGATATCCCTCATCAAGTTGAGAACCAGACTTGGTCAATGCCTTCCTAATTCTATCTACAATTATGGCAAGGTCTTTTGTAAGCTGATTAAATAATTATTCTGTGTTTAATAAATTAGGTATCTAACTCGACTTCTAATCCATTAAGTTAATGAATGCTACTTGTTCTTGGCAATTGTGAACATTAAATGATATAGTTCCACTGCAATATACATTGTATTAGCCAGCTTTGGTTCGCTTTATTAAAAACATCTTGGAAACTTTCCCTGCAGAAACTATCACCCATCCTCTTGGCCTCCACTCGTTTTTTTACCTCTTGGATTAGCCCCAGGGCTGGGACTGGGTGAGGCAAGTGAGGCTCCTAGGATGACCAATTGAAAAAAAAAAAAAAAATTTTTTTTTTTTAAGGAGGCACTAATTCTCAGGGTCATTCAAGTGCTGGGCTAATCATTCTAGCTGTCATTGTAGTGGGAAAGCAACCATAGACAACACATAAACAAATGGGCATGCTGGTGTTCCAAGAAAACTTTATTTACAAAAGAGATGACAGGCTGGATTTGGCCAATAGTATGCTCACCTCAGCTATAGACTATGTTATAAAATATTTTACTATAAGCCTTCCCATCCATGGCATTTCAGTATGTTTAACTTTTGCATATTTATCCTTGCAATTTACTCTTCAAAAGAAATTATTGAGCACCTGTTGGGTTCTGGCTAGCATTCAGAAATGTTTGGTCTGTCACAGTGAATATGCTCTAATTCTTCTTCTCCAGGAAGTCCACACAGTTGAAGGTTCTAAGATAGAATTATATTTAGGGAAAGGAAGCTACAAAAGAGAATGTATTCAACTCCACCTGGGGACTAAGGAAAGGATTTGTACATGAAGTGATGTTTGTTATGGGAACTATAAAATACATAAGATTTTTCCAAGTAACCTGAATGTTTCAGGCAGATGATGGGATCAGAAGGACCATTTTAAGTTCAAAAACCTGCAAGGAGTTCCAGATGGATAAAATCGAGCCTTTTGGAGGGATGGATTTTGTCAGAGAAAGTAGACAAGGATCAGTTCATGTAATGTCTTAGACTTTATATCAAAGGAGTGTTTGCTTTATTCCCTAGACAATGAGAAGTCATCAAATGATTTTTTGACAAGGAAAAATATGATTAGATTTCTATTTTTAAAGGATCAATCTGATGGTGGAATTGAGGATTGACTGAAAGGACATGAGACTGAAACCAAAAACCTCACTTAAAAATATTATTGACGGGGGAGATCTTGTAAGATGGCAATGTGAGCAGCTCCATGCTCCCATCCCCCACAGCAACACACACACACACACACACACACAAAGCAGAAACTGGCAGAACCAGCCCTATCAATACTCCATAAACCAGCTGAAGTTTTACAGCAAGTATTTAACACTGAATCAAGAAAAAGGCAACATGTAAATGGTAGGAAACCTTTGAAATTTTATTCATCTGCATGACAGCCATCTTAAAGCTGTGGCATCACAGAGCCTGGTTTCTGGCTCTAGAGGGAGCAGAAAAGCAGTTGCCATTGAGTTTATTCTGACTTGATAGAGACCCTATAGGACAGAGTAGGTTGCCCCATGGAATTTCCATCCAGCGGTTGGTGGATTCAACTGCCAACATTTTATTTAGCAGCCGGGCTCTTAACCACTGTGCCACCAAAGGGAGCAGAGCAGATTTTATTTGCAAATTACTATGTGTGTATCTTAACCTGTCTTGTGGCAGCCTCAGGGCAGAAACAAGGCTCCCCTCACAGGTTGGCCTGTCTCAGAACTCACTCAAGGGTGAGGGGCAAAGGACACCATCAAAGGCTTTAACTTCCTGTAGCTGCCTGGGGCTAAAGAGCAGGGCTTTGAATCTGTTCTTTGGGCTCGCACCCCTGCTGAGAATTTACATTTCTAACAAGTTCCCTGCTGAGAATTTGCAGTTCTAACAAATCCCCAGTAAGTTATATATAAGAGTGACCTGGGATCTTGTTAAAACGTAGATCCTGATTTAGTATATCTGAGGTGGAAATGCAAATTCTTCAGAGCGGGTTCAAACCAGAATAAACCAGTATGAAGCCCAGCAAAAGGATGAGATTAAGGTATATAACAGGTGTCTGAAAGCTAGAAGGAGAAACCAGGGTGAATTCTACCAATCATTTAATTAATGTCACTGCATTGTATACTTAAAAACGGTTAAAATGGCAACTTTTTTGTTATATCTATTTTATTACAATAAAAATTAAAAAAAACAAACTATTGCTATAGATCAGGTGAGAGAGATAATCAGGGCTTGAACTAAGATTATAAAGGAGGGAATAGATATGTGAGATGTTGGGGTATTTTAATCAGTAGACTTTTTTCTACCTGGCCCTGAGGAAAAGGGAGTCTGGGTGAACTTTAGGAGTACACCTTGGATGACTTGATCAACTGTGGACCGTTGACCGAGATCGGGCATGCAAGAGGAAAAATGGCTTTGGGAAGACAGACCATAGGTTATAGTTTCGAAAAGTCAATGTGATATCCGTTTGGGGAAGTACTGTATTCTGGGGAGTTGGGCTTATGTATTTGCAAGTAATATAAAGATGTAGGCATATAGAGAGTGGATAAAACTAGACTGGTGAAGAGATCACTCAGTATAGATTCTGGAAAGAAAAGAGAAATTCCCAAGAGTAGATTCTTAAAAAACCTCAGCATTTAAAGCTATTTAAAAGGAAGAGGAGTACTGAGAACAATCAGAGAGGTAGAAGAAGAATCCAGGAGAGTGCACACAGTCATGAATTAAAGAGAGGAGTTAGTTTCAAGAAGATGAAAGAGTCGGTAAAGACAAGTACTTCAGATAAATATAATGAGACATGGAAAATTGCCCATTTGATTTGAAAACCAGGAGGATACTGGTAGCATTTCCCAAAGCATTTTCAGGGTAGTGGTTAGAGGGAGTTCTACTCTGTCCTACAGGGTCACTATGAGTCGGAATCAACTCAACAGCAATGGGTTTGGTTTTGGTTGGTTGGAGGGAAACTAATTTCAGAAGAGTGAAGTGAACATGTTGGGACAGAAAGTATAAGCTATTCTTTCTGAAGTGAGAAAAAGGTAGGAGACAAAAATGTTAACTAGAAATAGACACAGATTCAACGAAAGGGTTGATTAAAGGCAGGTGGAAACTCCCATTATAAAGGGAGAAGTTGAAAATACCTAAAAGATTAGTCAAAATCAATACAGCAAAGAGATCAAATGTAGATCAAAAACACAGGTGGAGGATTAGCCTCATAGAAGAGAGGCTGCCTCCTGGGACAGGCAAGTGCTGAGAGTGAGATAAATTTCTGGTGTCAAGACTAAAAGCTGAGAGTATTCAGATTTTAAACTTCTCTTTGTTAAAGCCATCCACTTGTGGTATTTCCGTTATAGCAGCACTAGGTGACCGAGACAATTCTACATCTTCCTCAGTTTTTAAAGAAATAAAGATTTGAAAGTGCATGTCATCTCTGACAGCTCTCAGTTTCTCTCATCATTTCCAAATCTCAAAAGCGCTCTTAGCCAAGTAGTTTACAGACTGTATTTTTCAATCCATAGCACACACTGCTTCTTGTCTTTGAACTTTGGTAGAGACTTGGTCAAAATGATTAAAACCTTGCACACATCGAATAAATAAGAAGGTGGAAGACCATGTAGTGGTTTTTCTTTTGTTTCCAGAAAAATGTAACTGTTTTAGAGTCTTTCTTTGACTTAACCCTGTGCCTTGTGCTAGTCTATCAGGAATCTTTAGACAGAGGGTGGGGAGAGATGCATTTGTTGATGAATGTTAATAAATGTGTGTTGTGTTATTAGTGATGAATTCAAAACTTAAGAGTATTTTCCCTCTGTGCATATCCATTAGCCTTTTTTTCCCCCTTTTTCTCAAATTGGACCTTCCACTAAAATCAGTTACCACTGAGTTGATTCTGATTGTTCCAAAAAAATAAACTCAATCTGCTCCCTCTTGCCTGTTCCCAATGTGTTGAGCCCTTCTGAAACAAGTAATAAAACAAAAATAAAACCCGTTGCTGTTGAGTCAATTCCGACTCATAGAGACCCAATAGGACAGAGCAGAACTGCTCCATAGACTTCCAAGGAAACAAGTAATAGCCAGCTTTAATTACACATGAGGGATGCAATTCCCTTCACTGAGCAATCTGGGGGTGCACAGGGCAGCGGAATCTCCGTTTGTGCATACCAGTATCAGTTGCAGTCAAGTCAATTCTGACTCATTGCACTACCTCTGTCAGAGTAGAGCTGTGCTCCACAGGGTTTTCAACGGCTCGGTTTTTGAAAATAGATTGCCATGCTTGTCTTCCAAGTACCGCTAGGAGGATTTGAATCACCAAGCTTTTGGTTAGCAGCCAAGTGCATTAACCACTCAGGGACTCTAATTGCACCTTAGGTGTTCAGAATAGGACTTAGCATAATTCTCTGCTCTCGATGTGCTGTGTTACTGATCCATACACAGCTCTTTTTGAGTTATCTATTCATTATTCATTTACTTTTAGATTATGTAATAAAGGTCTAGGACCCTTAATTCTAGAGCTAGAAATTTATATACACTTGCTTCTATGTACTTCTTCCTTCTCTCATTCTTTTCTCCTCCCCACAAGTAACCACCATCCTGAATTGTGTTATAATTTATATATACAAATTACAAAATTTTATGTCGATTTATTTAAAAAAATGAATGTAAATTTAAACAACATATTGTTTAGTTTAAACTGTTTTTGAAATTTCTCAGACAGGTACCATGTTCTGTGTGTTCTTTTGGGACTCGCTTTTTTTATTCAATATAGGGGCCCTAAAGTTCTTCTAGGAGCCCTGGTGACATAGTGGTTAAAAGCTTGGCTACTAACCAAAAGGTCAGCAGTTCAAATCCACCAGCTGCTCCTTGGAAACCTTATGGGCATTTTTACTCTGTTCTGTAGGATCGGTCTGAGTCAGAATCAACTCAACAACACTTAACAACAACAACAATAAAGTTCTTCTATGTGATCACTGTATAATATTCTTTGAATAGGCTTCTCTTATTTATGTTTTCTCTGTCTTTGGACATTTCAATTTCTTTCCAAATTTTTGTTATTACCAACAATGTTACTGTGAACCTTTGTGTACACATCTCCTGGCACACATACGGATGAACCTGTTTCACGTATTTAAGAATACAATTGCTGAGTCATATGACCTACTTTTTTCTATTTTTCAAGATAATGCTATTTCCCCCCCCACCCAAATTTTTGAATACATTTACAGCCCCACCATCAATAAATCAGAGTACTAGTTGCTTCACATACTCTCCAAACCTTGGTATTGTCATTCATAGAACAACTTTAGGTTTCGAAGGGTCTTTTGGGCTTAGAGTTAAATTTCACCCTCAGCTTCCATTCCTGGGTCTCATCTAAAGATCCACGTATGTATTGATTTAGTACTTTGACCTTAGGGCAATGCTAGTTCTCCCAGCTTCCTGGGTCCTGTGGGGGTCTCTGTCACTGTAGCCCTCTGCCTCTCACTCCAAAACTCCTGGCCTGATTCTCATGCGTGCCCACCTGGTTCCAGAGATGTTTTTGCCAGTTGCACCTCTTGCTCAGCCTTTCTGCCTCAGAAGCTGAGGCCCCTTGCATCCTAGTTCCCACCTTCCTTTACCCCCTTTGTTTGTTTTGAAGAGGATGCCTAGAGATTTTCCTACCTCCTGTGAGATTAACAGTGGCCCAAATGCATATGGTACCTGGGATCCACTTGTTGCGAATCAGAAGGGTGCCTTAGAATAATACTTTGTCACGACCTGGAAAAGTCCTTAGAGTTAAAACAACAACAACAAACCAAAACAAATGCCTAATCTTTATTTTGAAATAATTTCATACTTACAGAGAGTTTCTATATACACTTTACCCAGTTGCCCCTAATGTTAACATATTACGTAATCACGTAAAAGCAGAACTTGTTTGCATTTCACCACTTTTTACTTAAATGAAGATTCATGTTCTTCAAACATCCAATCCAGGATCCCACATCCCATTGAGCTGTCACATCTCCTTAGTTTCCTCCAATCTGAAATAATTCTTTCATCTGTCCTTGTATTTATGATCTGGGCATTTTTAAAATGTGGTAGTCTGTTTCTGTATTAATTTCCTCTTTCTGTGTAATAAATTACTATAAACTCAGTTGCTTAAAATAACACAAACCTACTATCTCATGGAAACACTGGTGGCGTAGTGGTTAAGTGCTATGGCTGCTAACCAAAGGGTCGGCAGTTCGAATCCACCTGGCGCTCCTTGGAAACTCTATGGGGTAGTTCTACTCTGTCCTATAGGGTCACTATGAGTCGGAATTGACTCGATGGCACTGGGTTTGGTTTTATCATCTCACAATATCATACGCTAGGAATTGGATACTCTTTTCCTGGGTTCTCACAAGCCTGAAATCAAGGTGTCAGCAAACTGTGTCCTCATCTGGAAGCTCAACTAGGGAAAGATCCTCTCCCAAACTCATTCAAGTCATTGGCAGAATTTAGTTCTTTGCATCTATAGAGTTGAAGTCTCCATTTGTTTGTTACCAGCTCCTAGGGGCCACCCTCAAGTCCTTGCCTCATGGCTTTCCATCAAAGGCCCTCTCAAACTCTTATGCCTTGAGCCTCTTCCTTCAGCAATGGCCCAGTCCCTTTTAAATACTTACCTGATTAGGTCAGCCTCACCCAGGATTATCTCCCTTTTGATTAAAGCAAAGTCAACTGATTTGAGATTTTTATTACATCTACAAAATATGTTTACTTTTTGTAACATAATGTAACCTGATAGAGTGAAATCCACTATATTCACAGCCCAGACCATAATGCCTACACTCAAGGGGAGGGGATTACTGAGGGAGTATACGCAGGGGAGAAACTTGGTGCTATCTCAGGGTTCTGTCCACCAGTTAGACATTCACACAGTTAGACATTCTAGTTAGAATGAGGTTAATACATCTTATTACATGTAGTATTAACCTTGTATCATGGATTGAATTGTGTCCCCCCAAAATACGTGTCAACTTGGCTAGGCCATGATTCCCAGTATTGCATGATTGTCTACCATTTTGTCATCTGATGTGATTTTCCTATGTGTTGTAAATCTTACATCTATGATGTTGTTAGGTGCGGTCGAGTCGATTCCGACTCATAGCGACCCTATGCACAACAGAACGAAACACTGCCCGGTCCTGCACCATCCTCACAATCGTTGTTATGCTTGAGCTCATTGTTGCAGCCACTGTGTCAATCCACCTCGTTGAGGGTCTTCCTCTTTTCCGCTGACCCTGTACTGTGCCAAGCATGATGTCCTTCTCCAGGGACTGATCCCTCCTGACAACATGTCCAGAGTATGTAAGATGTTAATGAGGCTGAATTAGAGGCAGTTATGTTAATAAGGCAGAACTCAATCTACAAGATTAGATTTTGCTATAAGTCAATCTGTTTTGAAATCTAAAAGAGAGAAGCAAGCAGAGGGACATGGGGATCTCATTACCACCAAGCAAGAAGAGCCAGGAGCGTGTGTCCTTTGGATCCCAGGTCCCGGTGCCAAGAAGCTCCTTGACTGGGGAAAGATTTACAATAACGACCTTTCCCCAGAGCCAAAAGAGAGAAAGAATGCCTTTCCCTGGACCTGGCACTCTGAATTCAGACTTCTAGCCTCCTAGACTGTGAGAGAATAAATCCTTCTTTGTTAAAGCCAACCACTTGTGGTATTTGTGTTATAGCAACATTAGATAACTAAGACATCTTGATTACTGATTAAGACATGTCTGCCAGAGTTAAAATGTGTGTTTTTTAAGATGTGTCTGTTCAAATTGTTCTCCACTGTGAAGTTACTATTTTCTCCTTTAAAATGAATATTTGGAGGAGATACTTTGAAATTATGCAAATATCCTATTTCTCCTCAAACATTCACCCATTAATATTAATGTCCATCAGTGGGTCGTGCCTGCTACAATTATCACTGTGGTGTTTGCCTAATGTTCAGTTCGTATGTCCCTCGTTTCTTCTGCATTTATTAATTACAGCTACACTGTAAGGAAGAGCTCTGCCCTATGTCTCATTAACACGTGTTCAACTATTTATATTAACATGGACTCATGGATATTTATTTTATTTTATGAGTTAAACTCCAATCTTATGATTACTTTTTTGCTAAGATTGTTCAGCTTTGGGAGCTCATGAAGGTGGCTCCCATGTCGTTTTGACAGGCTCCCATCCTTTTTCAAATACTTCCTTACTTTATTCCATCACAAGATGTTCCAAGCTAATTCTGTATTTTCCCTACCCCAGCCCTGGAATCAATCACTTTTGCCAAGAATCCTGATTGCTTGTATTGAGAAATGGTGTTTAGAAATTAAGATCTGAGCTCCGGGTATACTCATTGTGTCTAGGCCTTTTCAGCAGACAGAATTATGAGATGTGTGCACATATACAAGGACTAGAATAAACTGTTTGCTTCATTTCCAAATCTAACCCATTCTTTAAGCCCCGAGGCAATTGTCCTTTGTTCTATGGAATCAACCTTGACACCCCAGCTAAAGGAATATTTCACTTTTCAGAAATTGCACAGAACTTCATCTGTGTCATTTATGACTTTTTCCCTTGGATTATGTGGATTTATATCTGTACATTTAAGCTGATGCTCAACTGTCAGTGCCTTGAGAACAGGATCCAGTTTTAAGTTTTGTTTTTAACATGGGACTTTTCATAGTGTTTTGCATATAGGGAAAACCTGGTGGTCTGGTGGTTAAGAGCTAGGGCTGCTAACCAGAAAAAAAAGGTCGGCAGTTCGAATCCGCCAGGTGCTTTTTGGAAACTCTGTGGGGCAGCTCTACCCTGTCCTTTAGGGTCACTATGAGTCAGAGCCCACTCCACAACAGTGAGTTTGGTTTTGGTTTTGCATACAGAATTGGCAATAAAACTTGCTTTTCTTGGACGTTGCACATTTCAAAACAGGTAATTATTTTATTTGTGAAAAGAGAATTAATTTCAAGAAGGATTGTAGGTCTTCTCATTATAATTATGCTGCTTAGAAGGCAACAAAGTTAGTAAAGCATGTAGAAGAATGTCTATAATACTGTAGATAAAATATACAATTTCCTCCTCTTGTCACTTACAAAATTCCATTCTCAGAGGAATGATTTAATGATCTCCCGATAATCTAAATTAATTAGTGCAATCTAAATGAGCAGCTATCTTCTTGCTTCCTTGTTGTGTCTTAGAATATAAAACAGCCATTAGAAATAAAAAGACCAATAAACTTGGGACGGAACTAGTCAAATATTCATTTTATAAATCAAACTTAATATTTGTTTTGCTCTTTTAATTATGAGAAATCATCAACATGTCACTTTCCTTTCTCCTGCTGAGATTTATTATCCCCTTAAAAAAAAAAATTTTAGAATATCGATTGAATTAAGCTTTTTAAAACATGTTTTTGTTTTTCTTTTAAAAAAAAAACTTTTGCAGTTTGGTAAGTCTTTTGATATTTTGAAATATTTGCACATACTTATTCAAGAAGCCAGCTGGCCATATGCCATCAGAATGCTTTTGAGATGTGTGTGAGTGCAGAAAGAAAATCTTTTATTGTAAGTTCTGTTTTTCTCTCTTCTCTATCCCTGAATTGGCAATGTCATGACGATCTTATTTCACCCTTAGGCTAATCAGACATTTATTCAGCATCCAGTCAAGCTTCTTTATTATTTTGTGATTCTAATCTTGTTTCCTGGCATTAGAGCACACGCTATTGTTGGTGGCAAGGTTAATGAATATCATTGCTCTAAGAATTACCAGAAAATGATCAGTTCATCTTCTCCACTTGATTCCTTTTCTCAGAGTTGGGTCATTTCACTCCACCTTCAGTTCTTTAGAACCTATTTTGACCCTAGACAAAAGATTCAAAGTGTTCATAACACTCTGGTGCTCAGAAACAAATCTTTCCTGCTCCAACTCTGAATGGTCACTGAACAAAATCAAACAAGTTGCAGCTGAGTCGATTTCTACTCATAACCCCATGTGTGCAGAGGAAAACTGCACTCCATAGAGCTTTCAAGACTGTGAGCTTTTGGAAGGAGATTGCCAGGTGTTTCTTCCAAGGAGCCTTGGGTGGGTTTGAATCTCCAACCTTTTGATTAGTAGTTGAGCGCTCAACTGTTTGCACCACCCAGGAACTCCAGAATGGACATCGGGCCTTTGCAATTTTTTCCTAGGCCTGGTTCCCACTTTCACCCTAGTCCTTGCTATTGGATCTCATATTGTTCCCTGTCATGGCAAATTGCTTAATATCCAAGTATTTTTTTTGTTGTTGTTGTTGTCATTAGGTGCCGTCAAGTCAGTTCCGACTCCTAGCAACCCTATGCATGACAGAACGAAACACTGCCTGGTCCTGTGCCATCCTTGCAATCGTTGTTATGCTCAAGTCTTTTTCAGGATCTAGGAACCCACCTTTCTCCTATCAGTCAACCTCCCAGGGTCTGGAGACTTTCTCTCAAGGAATATCCTGAACAATTCCTCAGATACCTACTTGAGTTTCTCAGAACTTACAGAAACTGTGTGTGCAACATAAAATGCATTAGGCTGTAGGAGGTGTATGTTCAAGTCTATTCAATTCAACTCAACAAAGATGTATTAAGCAACTACAGTGCTAGATATAAAGATGAACGAGATACTGAAGTGCTCTCAAGGAGTTCCTAATCTTGTTGAGGAGGCCAAGGTGTAAATACAGTATATCAGCATGTGTTAAGGACTAGAAATATAACCTACTCAGAGAGGAACAGCTCAACAGCTTAGAGAAAGGAGTCATCAACCATCTAGAAGGAAACCATGGAGGTGACAAAGCTTCCATGTGTATAGGATGATGCTTGGATTCTGACCTCTAGCAGTTAGGAGCTGTGGTATATTGCCTTACTGGCCCCAATTTTCACTATTCCCTGTATGCATATCCTTTGGCATGACCTGTGGGCAAGGTTACCTGGACCATTTCTTAACATGGGGCTCAGCCACTAACTCAGTGATTTTCTTTGGCCAGTGAGAAATTAGTGGATATAATATAAGCAGAAATGTGGAATAGATTTGCACATTGCTTTTGTGCTTCTGTCCTCACCGTAAGCACATGATAAGGCTGGTCTTCTTGTCCCAGGAGGGATGTAGGTGCTGAGTCAGGGAGAGGAAATAATGCAAACATTTACTTCAGTTGAGATGCCCACTGGATAACCATGTGGATATATTCAAAAGAATTTTGACCAATATGCCTGGAGTCCCAGGGATTGGTCAGGGTTCAGGATCTTTGGGTGTAGCTTGTAAGCGGGTATTTAAAGCAAAAGAGTGAGTGAAATTACAATGAAAATTCATAGAATGAGAACATACCAGATCCTGGAAAACACTGGCATTTAACTGGCAGGGTGACTAAGACAATTCAGGTAGGAGATACAAAATAATGATCAAAATAATGATCAAAACATTAGAGGAGATTCAGTAGAGTGTGGGATCTTGGAAGCCGCTCAGGAGTTTCAGGAATAAAAGAATGTCTCCAGTGTCAAATACTATAAAAATATAACAACAACAACGGTAATAAAGATAATAATAAAAAATGTGGAGAATTTGCTTCATAAATTATTTCTAATCTTCACTATACCACTGCAAGCTCGTTATTATCATCACTGTTTTTACTGAAGTGGAAACTGAGGCTAAGATGGGTTAATTTACTAGACCAAGATCATGCTGCTAAGTGTTTGTGTGAGGGCTCTGACCTGGTCTTCTAAGTAGAAGCCCTGCATTTGTCTTATTGTTAGGAATAACAAAAAAGCTCATCTGTCCTACTGATTTCAAGATGTAATCCTCTAGGGAATTGCACTATCATTTATGTGATTTCTGTGCTTGCTTTGTCTTTCCTAGAAAATTTTAAGCTCTTGGAGCTCAGTTATAGGCATAATAACAATAACAACTACCTCAATTAACATTAATCAAACATTTGCTATGTGTCAGACATTGTGCATAGATTTTATGTACATTATTTCAGGAAATACTCAACAACTCTGATATCCCTACTTTACAGATGAGAAAACAGGCTTCGAGAGGATAAATAACTCACCTAAGGCACGGCAGAGACTACAAGTTTCAACCCAATACCATTTCTCCATTTCCTCTCTGGTAATAGAACCCCAATTTCGCTTGGGGCAGCAATGCAGCTAGTTAAAATGTCTCCTTTCCCAGATTCTCTTGCAGTTAGGTGTGGCCAGGCAACCAGGATGTAGCCAGTGAGATATAAACAGAAGTATTATTATTATTATTTTTTTTATTATGTAGAACTTGAGGGTGCGTAAAGGCAGTTGACACTACAAGGAGTGAAGCATTTCTCAAGATAAGCACTTGTAACCCTCTGACTTTCTTCCTTGGTTAGGCCTTCAGTGATCACTTGATGGCTTCAAGCTCTGGCAGCCATTTGGGACTACACAGAGAGTGACCTTGGGGATAAAAACTATCTACTTGGAAGGTAGAGTGACAAAATAGGAAGAGCCTGGGTCCCTAATGACCTTAAGCTATACTTCAAATCCAGAACTACTACCTCTACACTTCTATTACGTGAGAAAGAAATACATACATACCGTTCTGCCATTTTAGATTTCTGTCACTCTCAGCCTGACCTTACCCCAACTGATGCATATCTCACAGATGATAATAAGAGATACTGCTGAGATTCAGTACTAGGCAATTTGTTTTTTTTTCTATCGTCAGTGCCTAACTGCATGATAAGTACATTGTATTCTTTGCTTAGTGTGACCTTATGATGGAACTCCTTATTGAGGGAAAAAAAAAAAATGTATATTTTTCTATACTAAAATAATCCTTCCCAGGGTTTCCTTCCATGATCTGCTTTAGCACATAAAAGCCACGAATATATTGGTATCCCCTTAAATAATTAGAAAGTGTGATAAAGATATTTCTTAAAGGTTTCAGATGCTTTTCAAGATTCTTATTATATTTGACATTGTTCCTGTTGTGCATTTTTCTCATTTGCAACCCTGTATCATTTTTTTTATCTGAGGTTTCTATCATCATTCGTTCATTCATTCAGCAAATATTTATTAAGCACTTCCTGTATGCTAGGAATTAGTCTAGTCGCTGGGGCCAGGAGAGTGAATAAAAGAATGATCAGTTTACATCCTTGTGGAGGGGAAGCGAGGAGAGGACAAACAATAAATAAATATAATACGTCAAGTAGGGATAAGTTTTATGGAAAAGTGCAAAAAAAAAAAAAATAGAGCAGAGCAAGGGGATAGGGTCGCCAGTGTTAGGTAGCTATAGTCTTTAGTAGGAAAAAAAGGCCTCTTATAGATGGTGCCTGGATTAGCTTCCTAAGACTGATGTGACAAGGTACTACAAAATGAGTGGCTTAAAGCAACAGAAGTATATGGTCACAAAGTTCTGGAGGCAAGCAGTCAGAATGTAGGACCATGCTCTCTGCAAAACCTCTGGGGGAAAATCCTTGTTGGATTTCCCAGCTTCGGGGGGCCCCAGAGGCTCCTTGGCTTGTGGCAGCTTAACTCCATCTTCGCATGCTTGTCTGCCCTCTTTGACTCTCTGTTTCTGTGTCTCTTCTCCTCTTCTTATAAGTCATATTGGAGTAGGGCCCACCCTACTCCAATATGACCTTAGGGTAACTAATTACACCTTCAAAGACACTATTTCCAAATAAGATCACATTCATAAGTTAGGGAGTCAAGACTTCAACATATCTTTTGGGGGGGACACAACTCAACCGATAACAATGCCCCTTCAGGCACAAACTTGAAACAGATAAGAGATCAAATCAAAGACCTTTTGCTTCCCAGCCAAGGGTGCCAACATACATTTTTAGTTTGGGAATGGACATATCCTGATGACAGAAGATTAATACATTTCTGAAAACATTCTACATCGTGCTGAACAAATTTAAACACTTTCTGTGGATTTTCCTGAACATCTGTTGCCCAACATTCCCAACTGTACAATAACTGGTTTGTTTTTTCTTTTACTTTCCATCTGCTGTGTTACCATGAAAGGAGCCTTAGTAACGCAGCAGTTAAAGCCATTGACTGCTAAGAGAAACATCGGTAGGTTGGAAACTTCCAGTGGCTTCTCTGGAGAAAGACGTAGCGGTCATTGAGGTTTGCAGCCTTGGAAATCCTATGGGGTTGCTATGAGTTCGAATTGACTTGGCAGCAGTGGGTAGTTTTGGTTTGGTGCTACCATGTCATTGTACCAAGAATCCAATTACTTCTTTCCTCAAATGGGATGTACTTTTTTTAAACCAACTTGAAGAAGAGAATGTAAAGGAGTAATTGAGTGTATGTGGGAGCGTGGGTATGTGCCTCAGGTGTGCAAGCACCCATCAGATGGGAGCTGGAACACACGAGATAATCCTGATATTCGTTTGGTAAAAGGATTGAAACTCCTAAATATTAAGCTCAAATTCTTCTTCAAAACCAAAGCCAAACTCGTTGCCATCAAGTCAATTGCGACTCACAGTGACCCTATAGGACAGAGTAGAACTGCCCCGTAGAGTCTGCAAGGCCGTAATCTTCATGGAAGCAGACTGTCACATCTTTCTCCTGAGGAGCGGCTGGTGGGTTTGAACCACTGATCTTTTGGATAGTAACTGAGCACTTAACAACTGTGCTACCAGGGCTCCTTTCTAATTCTCAGTTCTCTTAAAATACAAACTTCCTCCCAGTGTCATGGTCATATATGTAAATGTAGTTAGAAAGAGAAGTAGGAGGAGATTTGAAAGTGATAAAAGGAAAGATAATGAGGCAGCTGCTGAAGTTTTTTGCAAAAGGTTGGAAAGACATCCCTCAAGGTTTAAAAACATGATCTTGTGGCCTTTTGCCTTTTGGTTTCCTTTTCCTCATCTACTGAACTAGTGAGAACGCGGATGATCTGAAGGTCAAGCATTTTCCGCAAACAGAAAGTCCAGAGTTAACAGCCCTTGGCTTTGCCCTTGGACTGAAATCTATCCGCCTAGCACAGACCAACAGAAACCAACATTCCTGTCATCGTTTACTGGAAGCACCTCAGAAGCCTGCGCTGACTGGCAATATTCATCATTGAAATCAAAGTTAATTATTTCCATTTCCTGTGTGGAAATGTACACACTTCTAGGACAGTATACTCCGTCTCTAAAGAGGACTACACACTGAGTTTTGAGTTTAATTGTGGTAGATAAATCGTGCCGTGACATTACCGTCTTTGCCTCCTGATCTAGGATAAGCACCTCCTAAGATGCTGCTATTTTCCTACTTTCTAATGAGACAATCGTAAATAAATCTTTTATTGGTCTTTGTTGTTTATGTTGATCAGAATTTGCTAAAAGCAGAGCCTGAGACAAAATTGAGGGGTAGGCGACTAATTGAGGCAGAGTTCTCAGGAGAATAAAGGTGGGAAAACTAGGTTAGAAAATGGGAAAAGAGATAAGCCAGGACATGTTCTCAGGTGGTATCTAGCCTCAGCCTGATCCCACAGGGAGCTCTGGAGCATGAGCTCTACTATTCTCACTTGGTCTTTTGTACCCTGGTGTCTGTCAGTCATTGGCTGAAAGATGCCCGCCTCTCCTGGAGGGAGAGCTACAACCAATGGTAGAAGACAGCTCCCACTGGCTGAGGGCAATTCTATGCGGAAAGAGACAGTTCTGAGCCATTAACAACCAATATTTATAGAAGCTGGCATAAGGGTACCCTGACCATGTTGCACCAGCCTATGTCTTTTTCATCCAGGATAATTCTCTGCTTACCTTATTTTGTGATGTTCTCTCAAATTTCCTTATTCCTAGAACTTTTGCTTTTCCTTCAATACTCAAGCTTTTTGTTCCACTCCTGAAAGTCATGAATAATTGCATTATTCTGTGAATAATTGATTCAAACTGTGAATGAGTAATAGTTTATCAGGAGGGACTAGACTTTTCCATTTTGTAATCAAAGCAACTTAATTCAAAACTAGTACCCTGAGACCCTTTTGGAGTTGTATACAACACAACAAGGATTTTCTAAGTCTACATTTTTTCTTCTTTTGATTATTCTATGAATAGCTTGGGACAAGAACCGTTATATTTGCTTTTCTATTCCCAGCATCTGGCTTGGTTCCTAGCATAGAACATTCAACAAATGCTAATGAATAACTGAATACATAAAGAAATGAATATTAGGGGTAGGCTTTTCAGATATGAAAACATACTGTAAGAATCCAAAGACTCAAAGGATTGAAATTTTGTAGGGACCAGGCAGGTGATGTAAATATATAAAAGGGGTTGATGGCCAACTGGAGCCCATACAGTAGACTACAGATGCAACAGCCACTATGAAACCAAAAAACCACACTCACTGTGGCTGAGTCAATTCTGACTCATACCGATCCTCTAGGACACAGTAGAACTGCCCCATAGGGTTTCCAAGGAGCGGCTGGCAGATTCGAACTGCTGACCTTTTGGTTAGCAGCCAAACCACTGTGCCACCAGGGCTCCAACAGCCACTACCAGATAGTACATATTAGTTGGAAATGCTGGCCTAGATGGTTCTTTCTTTCTTTTTTCCCAGTGAAACCTAGAAATAAATTCTTTTTTTTCATATGTAGACCAAAACCAAACTAAACCCATTGCTGTCCAGTCGATTCCAACTCATAATGACCCTATAGGACAGAGTAGAACTGCCCCATAGAGTTTTCAAGGAGTGGCTGGTGGATTTGAACTGCTGACCTTTTGGTTAGCAGCCATAGCTCACAGAAGCTCTTAATCACTGCGCCACCAGGAATCCTTCATATGTTGACCCCAAAAACCAAACCAAACCCAGTGCCATCGAGTCGATTCAGACTCATAGCGACCCTATAGGACAGAGTAGAACTGCCCCATAGAGTCTCCACAGAGTGCCTGGTGGATTCCAACTGCTGACCGTTTGGTAGTGCTTAACCACTACACCACCAGGGTTTTCATATGTTGACAGCTAACAGAAATACTTCTTGACTGGTAACTACCATTTTTCCTGTTTGAGTGAATGACTTAAGAAAAATGGAGAAACCGCAGAGAAATATTATCCCGTCATCTCTTGACCCCCTGCCTCTGTTTTCCCTCCAAAACCTTCTGCTAATCAGAAGTAGCTCAACCAAGAGCATCCTTAGGATTTTCCCTACAAAACCCAGCTTTGAGTCTTCCTGTCCTGATAACAGAGTCTTACTCTACCTTCTTTATTCCTGCTGATGCCTTAAATGTTTAAGGTTATTGTTCCCAAGCCTTAAATTCCTCAGCTCCCTTGTTTTCCATTCAACCCTTGAAGTTCATTACCACTCTTCTATCAACCTTAAGACAGGTCCCTGGCTGTAATTTGAAGGGGGTCTCTGAGAACACCTGGATATTCCTTTGCAGTATTGTGTGTATATGTGTCCATGGAGAAGTTTATAATTTTTGTCAGATGCTAAAAGGAATACTCTCCTGTCCTGGGTGATTTCATTCACTCTTGAAGCTTCACCTGCACTTACCTGTACCTTACAGCTGGTCCAAACATGTTCCTTTCCCCTCTTTTTAAAAATTTTCAGTGGATCCCCTACTGCCTCTAAAATAAAAATGCATATTATTTAGATTAGCATAGAAGATCCTTCATCATCACTCTCAAACTTTGTACCATCATGCCCCATCAATTGTAAACTATTCACAGTCTTGGGTTCCCTCATACTTTCATGCGACCAAGACTTTCTTTCCATTTGCACATGGACTGCTAATATTTATCCTTGGGTTGGGATGTCCTAGAAGTAGACCCTAAGACAAAGACTTGAGTGTTTTTTTTTTTTTTAATTTGGAGTTGATGCCAGGAAGCACCAATAAAGGAGGGGAAAATGAGGCAGAGAAAAGAAATTCAGTTAAAGGGTGTATTATCAAGCCAGTTACTGCTGTGGGAAACGAGCTCAATCCCATCTAAGAACCGTAAGAGATAGTGTAGAACAACTTCAGAGTTAACTCAGCTGTAAAGCAAGGAAGCTGGGGTGTTTAGCCACCAACTCCTGGAAGACATTGGTTGAGGACTGCTCCTGGAGCACTTCAGGCGGCAATTGAGTGTGCTTCCAAGGCCAGGAAAAAGCCTTCAAGTGGTGATTCTTAGGTGTTCCTAGTAAGTGCTTTTAGCAGAGAGGTGAGCACTGAGGGAACATGGAGAGGGGATATGGGCAGGGTAATCTCAGTTTCTACTACAAAAATCTGAATGTAGAGATGACACTGTAAACAGAAAATCAATGAAAACTAATCCACATGAAGTTCTCCAAGGGTCCTCTTCCCTGTTTGAATTATAAACCTATCCTTTAAGCTTTCTTAGTGTCCTATGATAACTTCTATAAGCATATTCGCCACATACTTAAGCAAGTATGTATTAAGTAGCCACCTTATGCACCAGGCATTATTCTGGGCAATGAGGGTTTAGCAGCAGAAAGGACTGGCATTGGACAATCGATTATGTATGCGATGGATGTCACACACTTCACACACCTATAGCAAGTTGATCACTTGTTTTACATCTGTAGATATGAATTCTCAGCCCTTACATCATTACTCATTATGAGTCTGAATCGACTCAATGGCACTGGGTTGGGTTGGGTTTACTCATTATGAGGAGTCCCTGAGTGGCAAAGCATTAAGCAACTGACTACTAGTCGGAACTTTAGCAGTTTGAACTCAACCAGAGATGCCTCGGAAGACAGGCCTGACGATCTGCTTCTGAAAGGTCAAAGCCTTGAAAACCCTATGAAGCAATTCTCCTCTTCACACATGGGGTCACCGTAAGTCAAAGTCAATTCAACAGAGCTAACAACAACACTCATTACCTGGCACAGAATGGGCTTTCAATAAGCATTTGTGAATGATTGGTGAATAAATGAAGCACATTTCCCAGGCTTATTGCTGTTGTTAGGTGCTGTCGAGTAGGTTTCAACTCATTGTGGTCCCATGTACAACACAATGAAACACTGCCCAACCTCACAATCATTGTTATATCTGAACCCATTGTTACAGCCACTATGTCAATCCATCTAGTTGCAGGTCTTCCTCTTTTTGCCGGCCCTCTATTTACCAAACATGATGTCCTTCTCCAGGAACTGGTCCCTTCTGATAGCAAATCCGAAGTACCTGAGACACAGTCTCACCATCCTCTCTTCTAAGGAGCATTCTGGTTGTGCTTCTTCCAAGACATTGTTCGTTCTTCTGGCAGTCCATATTCTCTGCTAACACCACAATTCAAAGGCGTCAATTCTTCTTGAGTCTTCCTTATTCATTATCCAGCCTTTGTGTGCATATGACACCACTGAAAAATACCATGGCTTGGGTCATGTGCACCTTAGTCGTCAAAGGGACATCTTTGCGTTTTAACACTTTAAAGAGGTCTTTTGCGTCAGATTTGCCCAATGCATTGTCATTGTTCTTATTAGGTGCTGTCGACCCAGTTCCGACAGTATGTACAACAGAATGAAACACTGTCGCTCCTGCACCATCCTCACAATCCTCACAACTGTTGGTATGTTTGAGCCCATTGTTGCAGCCACTGTTTCGACCCATCTTGTTGAAGGTCTTCCTCTCTTTCACTGACCCTCTCTACTTTACCAAGCATGATGTCCTTCCCCAGGGACTCTCCCTCCTGATAACATGTCCAAAGTATGTGAGACAAAGTCTTGACATCTTCACTTTCAAGGGGCTCTCTGGCTGTATTTCTTCCAAGGCTAATTCATTCTTCCGGCTCCATGGTACAGTCAATATTCTTCATGAACACCATAGTTCAAGGGTGTCAATTCTTCTTGAACCTTCCTTATTCACTGTCCAGGTTTTGCATGCATATGAGGCAATTGAAAATATCATGGCTTGGGTCAGGGGCACCTTACTCCTCAAAGTGATGTCTTTGCTTTTTAACATTTTTAACATATTGCCCAATGCGATACGTCATTTGATTTCTTGACTGCTGCTTCCATGGGCGTTGATTGTGGATCCAAGCAAAATGAAATTCTTAACAACTTCACTCTTTTCTCCATTTATCATGATATTGCTTATTGGAACAATTGTAAGGATTTTGCTTTCTTTATGTTGAGGTATAATCCATACTGAAAGATGTAGTCTTTGATCTTCATCAGTAAGTGCTTCATGTCCTCTTCACTTTCAGCAAGCAATGTTGTATCATCTGCATATCACTGGTTGTTAGTCTTCCTTCAGTCCTGATGCCATTTTCTACTTCATATAGCCCAACTTCTCAGATTATTTGCTCAGCATATAGATTGAATAATTATGGGGAAAGGATAGTACCCCGACACACATCTTTCCTGACTTTAAATCACACAGTATCCCTTTGTCTGTTCTAATGACTACCTTTTGGTCTTTGTTTGGGTTCCTCAGGAGCACAATTAAGTGTTCTAGAATCCCATTTGTCTTAGTCATCTAGTGTTGCTATAACAGAAATATCACAAGTGGATGGCTTTAACAAACAGAAGTTTATTCTCCATCAATCTTCCCTAGAAGCTTCTCCGTGCAGGAACCCTGGGTCCAAAGGACACGCTTTGCTCCTGGCGCTGCTTTCTTGGAGGTGTGAGGTCCCCTGTCTCTCGGCTCACTTCTCTCTTTTATATCCCAGAAGAGATTGCCTCAAGACACAATCCAGTCTTATAGATTTGAGTCCTACCTCAAAACACAACCGCTGACCATCCCCCCATTAACATCATAGAGGCAGGATTTACAACACATAGGAAAATCACATCAGATGACAAAGTGGTGGACAAAATTGGGAATCATGGCTGAGCCCGGCTGATAAACACATTTTTGGGAAACACAATTCAGTCCATGACACCATTCTTCACAATGTTCTCTATAATTTTTTGCAATCTGCACAGTCAAATGCCATTGCAATGTCAATAAAACACAGATAAACATCTCTCTGGTATTCTCTGCTTTCGGTCAAGATCCATCTGACAACAGCAATGATAACCCTCATTTCAGGTCTTCTGAATTAGAATGGAATTTCTGGCAGTTCCCTGTTGATGTACTACTGTAACTGCTTTTGAATGATCTTCAGCAAAATTTTACTTGTGATATTGTTTGATAATATCTGCATTCTGTTGAATCACCTTTCTTTGGAATGGACACAAATATGAATCTCTTCCAGTCAGTTGGCCAGATAGCTGTCTTCCAAGTTTCTTGGCATAGAAGAGTGAGCACTCCAGTGCTGCATCCATTTGTTGAAATGTCTTTACTGGTGTTCCGTCAATTCCTAGAGCCCTGTTTTTCAACAATGCCTTCAGTGCAGCTTGAGCTTCTTCCTTCAAGTGCCATCAGTTCTTGATCATATGCTTCCTCATGAAATGGTTGAATGTTGACCAATTCTTTTTGGCACAGTGACTCCGTGTATTCCTTCTATCTTCTTTTGATGTTTCCTGTGTCGTTCAATATTTTCCCTCGAGAATCTTTCAATATTGCACCTCAAGGCTTGGACTTTTTTCTTCAGTTCTTTCAGCTTGAGGAAGGACAAGCATGTTCTTCCCTTTTGGTTTTATAACTCCAGGTCTTTGCACATTTCATTATAATACTTTACTTTTTCATCACGCACTGCCCTTTGAATTCTACTTCCTCAATTCTTCCATTCACTTTAGCTACTATATGTTCAAGAACAAGTTTCACAGTCTCTTCTGACATCCGTTTTGGTCTTTCTTGTCTTTTTAGTAATTTCTTGCTTTCTTCATGCATGATGTCCTTGATGTTATTCCACTGCTCATCTGGCCTTTGGTCATTAGTGTTCAATGCATCAAATCTGTTCTTGAAATGGGCTCTAAATTCAGGTGGGATATAGTCAAGGCTGTATTTTGGCTCTCCTGGACTTTTCCCAATTTTCTTCAGCTTCAACTTGAACTTGCATATGAGCAATAGATGGTCTGTTCTACAGTTGACCCCTGGCCTTGTTCTGCCTGATGATATTGAGCTTCTCCGTCATCTCTTTGCACAGATGTAGTCAGTTTGATTCCTGTGTATTCCATCTGGCCAGGTCTGTTGAAAAAAGATATTTGCGATGGAAAAGCTGTTGGTCTTGCAAAATTCTATAATGTGATCTCTGGTGTCATTTCTATTACCAAGGCCATATTTTCCAGTTACTGAACTTTCTTTGTTTCCAACTTTCACATTCCAACCACCAGTAATCCTCAATGCATCTTGATTGCACGTTGGTCAATTTCAGCAGAAGTTGGTAAAAAACCTTCAATTTTTTTCATGTTTGACCTTAGTGGTTGGTGCGTAAATTTGAATAATAGTCATTTTGATCATTAAGGTTGTGTGTCAAACTTGGCTGGCCTATGATTCTTCGTGGTTTGGCAGTTATGAAGTATTTTCGCAGTTGCATGATGATGTAATCACCTCCGTGATAAGATCGGATATAATGTGATCACCTACACGATGAGGTCTGCCATGAGTAGCCAATCAGTTGAAAGGGATTTTTCTTGGGGGTGTGGTCTGCATCCAATGCAGATGGATTTTCTGGCAAGGCTCTAAGGCTTTTGCACAATCTGGATCCTGCAGCCGGCTCCTGTTCATCTGGCCTCTGGCTCTTGGGACTTGAGCTAGCAGCTTACTGCCAACCTTGGGGTTTGTTAGCCTCGGCAGTCTGTGAGCCAGTAGCCTTCCAACTTACCTGCTGATCTTGGAATTTGTCAGCCTCCAAAGTCTGTGAGCCAGAGGCCTGTTGTCTGACCCAGATTCACCAGTCCCTGCACTTATGTAAGTCAGGAGATGCCTCCAACCTGACCCATGGACTTGGTACTTTCCAGCCTCTACAACCCTGTGAGCCATTTCTTTGTTATAAACCTCTGTCTCTCTCTGTATATATAGATGGTTCACTGGTTTTGTTTCTCTAGAGAACCCAGCCTAAGACAGTTGTATTAACTGGTCTTCCTTGCAGGCATGTGGATATTATCCTATTAGTGACAGTACTGTTCTTCAGGATAGAACTTGAAATGTTCTTTTTGATGCTGAATGCAACATTATTCTTCTTGAATTTGTCATTCCCGACATAGTAGACCATGTGATTGTCTGATTCTAAGTGGCCAATACCAGTCCATTTCGGCTCATTTATGCCTAGGATATCAATCTTTATGTGTCCCATTTCATTTTTGATGACTTCCAATTTTCCTAAATTTACACTTGTACATTTCATGTTCCAATTATTAATGGATGTTTGCAGCTGTTTCTTCTCATTTTGAGTCATGCCACATCAGCAAATGAAGGTCCTGAAAGTTTGACTTCATCCACATAACTAAGGTTGACTCTGCTTTGAGGAGGCAACTCTTCCTCAGTTGTCTTTTGAGTCCCTTCTAACCTGAGGGCCTCAACTTCTCACACTATATCAAACAGTGTTCCACTGCTATTCATGAGATTCTCACTGGCCAATTTTTTCAGAGGTAGACTGGCCAGGTCCTTCTTCCTTGTCTGCTTTAGGCTGGAAGTTCCACTGAATCCTGTCCACTGTGAATGACCCTGCTGGTATTTGAAATACTGGTGGCATGTCTTCCATCCTAACAGCAACAGGCAAGCCACCACAGCACAACAAACTGATAGAGAAGTGGTGGTAGGCTTATTGAAAGCCCTTCATTTGGAAACTGTGAGGATGCTTAACAGTTCCAAGTTGAGCCAAGCACTTAAACTCTACTTGCAAACCGAGATCTGGGAAATCACTGCCCTACTTTGGAACATGCAACTTGTCTGGTCGCTTTTGCATGGTATAGTAATCTCTGCCTAGCTGTCACCCAGAAAGAGTACTTAGTACACTTCCAAATAGCATGTTCTTTTCAGTAATCTCAAAACAAACCGACCTTACAGCCAGAATCGTCACAGTTGAACAGCTGTAATTAAACTCAGGCCGGAGAGGCAACATTTCAGTCTTTAAAAGTAATTCCCAATGTGAATCTTTAGGGATGCTACCCTAGTGAGCCAAAACCAGAGGAGAATGAATCCCTTCCGGACCTTTTGGCATCGTCAAGAGCAGCCTAATGTATGGAGAATTTTCTTGATCATTTTATCTTGTCACGACTGAATTTTTTGTATGAAGGAATATAGTGAAATAAAAATTCAAAAGAAGTATTTCTGGGTTCAAGAATAGAAAGGTCCTAAAAGACTTGTTAGGAGTCTCAGTTTCAAACACATTAAAAAAAGAAAGGGCATTTTAATTATTCTACAAATGTAACTGTATCCTATTTACTATTTATTTCTCTGGCAATGCCTGGATTTGCAACGACTCCTGTTTCACTGAGCAGTTTTCTGACTGAGTGAGCCACCTGTTGGTCATTCCTGACAACTGCACCATAATGAAAACTTCTTTCAAGGATCCCTGGTGGTGCAGTGGTTAAAGTGATCAGCTGCTAACCAAGAAGTTGGCGGTTCAAACTCACTAGCTGCTCTGTGGAGAAAGATGTGCCAGTCTGCTTCCATAAAGATTTATAGCCTTGGAAACTCTATGGGGCAGTTCTGTTCTGTCCTATAGGGTCACTGTGAGTAGGAATCGACTTGGTGGCAGCATGTTTGGTTTGAGTTTTGTTTTCTTTCCATGTGTTCTCATGCTGGAATTTGCTATGTAGAGCAGGAGTTATTTAATTTTGGTGTATCTCAGCAATACCTGGAGAACTAATAAAACACCAAGAGGATCAGGCTTCTTGAATCAGGACAGGGGCTGGGGCTTTGCATTTTTACTAAGTTCTGACACTCACTGAAATTTGAGAATCACTGCCTTGGATTATGCACGTGGGTTTTTCTCAAACATTTTGATCAATTACTCTTTGCTGAACACCTATGAAAATTTTCTTTTAAAATTTCAATCTAAAACATCTATTCTAAAATTTTCTTTTAAAATTTCTTTTTTTACAGTAATAACAGTCAAAAGCACATATCATTAAAACAATTGGAAACCATTTAAATATTAGTCTAATGAAGAAGTAACATTTCATTTTGTTTTAATGGAGAAGAAGCTGTAATCAAATTACTTTCTAAGTGTTCGTGGAAAACCTGCAAGCTATTCTCAGAATGGTGGTTTATCATACACTGGTCTCGTATATCATACCTTCCTTTAGTTTTCAGATAGGGTCGCTATGAGTCAGAATCGACTCGACAGCAGTGGGTAGAGTGGACTTAAGTTATAATCTTACATCAAGTCCCTCCATTTTCTATATTCCAAATTTGTCTTCCAGACTATACTTCTTTTTATTGTAATTTAAATTCTGTTTATTTAAAGGGCATTCATTTATTCCATAGCATTGTAAATCATTTCAAATTACATGAGATAAAATTAAAAATAAAAGCCAGGTCACATTATAGAGGGAGGCTGTAGCTCAAAAGATGATTTTCCTCAATAGCAAATTAAAACACACACACACACACACACACACATTAGAATTAAATTATTTGGCTCAAATATGGATAACTTCTAGTCAAGTTGAAGAAGAAATTCTGTGAAAATAGTAAACCATACCACTTCAAATCCACCAGAAGGGTTGCAATGAAAAAGACTGACCACATCAAGTGTTGGTGAGGATGTGGAGCACCTGGAACTCTCATACATTTTGTTTCAGTGTAAAATGGTGCAATTGCTTTTGAAAAAAATCTTTTATAAAGTTAAATAGTTATGGTATAACTCAGCAATTTCACTTCTGGATAGTTACTCAAGAGACATAAAAATATATGTCCAGGAGGCGGAGCCAAGATGGCGGACTAGGCAGACGCTACCTCGGATCCCTCTTACAACAAAGACGCGGGAAAACAAGTGAATCGATCACATACATAACAATCTACGAACCCAGAACAACAAACACAGATTTAGAGACGGAGAACGAACTAATATGGGGAAGCAGCGATTGTTTTCAGAGCCTGGAGCCAGCGTACCAGTCAGGTACGGCACAAGCACAGAGAGCTGCTCCACCCCCCTGAACTAACCCCGGGAGGGGGCCCAGTTGGGTCACGCGGGCGGCGTGGGACGCAGCCGGTAGGAGAAGTCCCCGGGAGGCAGCGACTGGTATTGGAGCGGGGAGAACAGCGTCTCAGCCGGGACACTCGGTCACGGCACAAGCACGGGGAGCTGCTTCACTCACCTGAACTAACCCCAGGAGGCGGCCCAACTGGTTTGCGGGAGCGGCACGGCAACGCGGCTGGAGGGACGAGAAGTCCCCGGGAGGCAGTGACTGATTTTGGAGTCGAGAGTGCACCGTCCCAGTAGGGGAACCTTGACACTGGGCGTGGGGCTGGAAGCGGAGGATCTGACCTTGACTCCAGCGGGCCAGACCCCCGGGGACAATCTCCACACAGCGAGCACACACAGGCAACGCGCCCCGCGGGAATCTCAGATATAATAGTCATTCCAAGCAAGACAAGCAACTCTGGCTATATTCTGAGGTGCTACTCTCCTATCTCTCTGTTCCCTCCCCCACCCTCCCCAGGCGGCTTCATTAACATCCGAATAGCCTGAGCCAGAGGGAGAACTCTGATAGGGATCTGACTGCATTTTTTTTAGTGGATTTTCTGGAAAAACTAGTTTCCCAGTGATGGCTCGGAGACAACAATCCATATCAAACCACTTAAAGAAGCAGACCATGACAGCTTCTCCAAGCCCCCAAACAAAAGAATCAAAATCTTTCCCAAATGAAGATACAATCCTGGAATTATCAGATACAGAATATAAAAGACTAATTTACAGAATGCTTCAAGACATCACAAATGAAATAAGGCAAACTGCAGAAAAAGCCAAGGAACACACTGATAAAACTGTTGAAGAACTCAAAAAGATTATTCAAGAACATAGTGGAAAAATTAATAAGTTGCAAGAATCCATAGAGAGACAGCATGTAGAAATCCAAAAGATTAACAATAAAATTACAGAATTAGACAACGCAATAGGAAGTCAGAGGAGCAGACTCGAGCAATTAGAATGCAGACTGGGACATCTGGAGGACCAGGGAATCAACACCAACATAGCTGAAAAAAAATCAGATAAAAGAATTTAAAAAACTGAGGAAAACCTAAGAATCATGTGGGACTCCATCAAGAAGGATAACCTGCGGGTGATTGGAGTCCCAGAACAGGGAGGGGGGACAGAAAACACAGAGAAAATGGTTGAAGAACTCCTAACAGAAAACTTCCCTGACATCATGAAAGACGAAAGGATATCTATCCAAGATGCTCATCGAACCCCATTTAAGATTGATCCAAAAAGAAAAACACCAAGACATATTATCATCAAACTCGCCAAAACCAAAGATAAACAGAAAATTTTAAAAGCATCCAGGGAGAAAAGAAAGGTTTCCTTCAAGGGAGAATCAATAAGAATAAGTTCAGACTACTCAGCAGAAACCAAGCAGGCAAGAAGGGAATGGGACGACATATACAGACCACTGAAGGAGAAAAACTGCCAGCCAAGGATCATATATCCAGCAAAACTCTCTCTGAAATATGAAGGCGAAATTAAGATATTTACAGATAAACACAAGTTTAGAGAATTTGCAAAAACCAAACCAAAGCTACAAGAAATACTTAAGGATATTGTTTGGTCAGAGAACCAATAATATCAGATATCAGCACAACACAAGGTCACAAAACAGAACGTCCTGATATCAACTCAAATAGGGAAATCACAAAAACAAACAAATTAAGATTAATTAAAAAAAAATACACATAACAGGGAACCATGGAAGTCAATAGGTAAAAGATCACAATAATCAAAAAGAGGGACTAAATACAGGAAGCATTGAACTGCCATATGGAGAGTGATACAAGGCGATATAGAACAATACAAGTTAGGTTTTTACTTAGAAAAATAGGGGTAAATAATAAGGTAACCACAAAAAGGTATAACAACTCTATAACTCAAGATAAAAACCAAGAAAAACGTAACGACTCAACTAACATAAAGTCAAACACTATGAAAATGAGGATCTCACAATTTACTAAGAAAAACGCCTCAGCACAAAAAAGTATGTGGAAAAATGAAATTGTCAACAACACACATAAAAAGGCATCAAAATGACAGCACTAAAAACTTATTTATCTATAACTACGCTGAATGTAAATGGACTAAATGCACCAATAAAGAGACAGAGAGCCACAGACTGGATAAAGAAACACGATCCATCTATATGCTGCCTACAAGAGACACACCTTAGACTTAGAGACACAAACAAACTAAAACTCAAAGGATGGAAAAAAACATATCAAGCAAACAATAAGCAAAAAAGAAGAGGAGTAGCAATATTAATTTCTGACAAGATAGACTTTAGACTTAAATCCACCACAAAGGATAAAGAAGGACACTGTATAATGCTAAAAGGGACAATTGATCAGGAAGACATAACCATATTAAATATTTATGCACCCAATGATAGGGCTGCAAGATACATAAATCAAATTTTAAGAGAATTGAAAAGTGAGATAGACACCTCCACAATTATAGTAGGAGACTTCAACACACCACTTTCGGAGAAGGACAGGACATCCAGTAAGAAACTCAATAGAGACACAGAAGATCTAATTACAACAATCAACCAACTTGACCTCATTGACTTATACAGAACTCTCCACCCAACTGCTGCAAAATATACTTTTTTTTCTAGTGCACATGGAACATTCTCTAGAATAGACCACATATTAGGTCATGAAACAAACCTTTGCAGAGTCCAAAACATCGAAATATTACAAAGCATCTTCTCAGACCACAAGGCAATAAAACTAGAGATCAATAACAGAAAAACTAGGGAAAAGAAATCATATACTTGGAAAATGAACAATATCCTCCTGAAAAAAGACTGGGTTATAGAAGACATTAAGGAGGGACTAAGGAAATTCTTAGAAAGCAACGAGAATGAAAATACTTCCTATCAAAACCTCTGAGACACAGCAAAAGCAGTGCTCAGAGGCCAATTTATATCAATAAATGCACACATATAAAAAGAAGAAAGAGCCAAAATCAGAGAACTGTCCCTACAACTTGAAGAAATAGAAAATGAGCAACAAAAGAATCCATCAGGCACCAGAAGAAAACAAATAATAAAAATTAGAGCTGAACTAAATGAATTAGAGAACAGAAAAACAATTGAAAGAATTAATAAAGCCAAAAGCTGGTTCTTTGAAAAAATTAACAAAATTGATAAACCATTGGCTAGACTGACTAAAGAAATACAGGAAAGGAAACAAATAACCCGAATAAGAAACGAGAAGGACCACATCACAACAGAACCAAATGAAATTAAAAGAGTCATGTCAGATTATTATGAAAAATTGTACTCTAACAAATTTGAAAACTTAGAAGAAATGGATGAATTCCTGGAAAAACACTACCTACCTAAACTAACACATTCAGAAGTAGAAGAACTAAATAGACCCATAACAAAAAAAGAGATTGAAACGGTAATCAAAAAACTCCCAACAAAAAAAAGCCCTGGCCCGGACGGCTTCACTGCAGAGTTCTACCAAACTTTCAGAGAGGAGTTAACACCACTACTTCTGAAGGTATTCCAAAGCATAGAAAATGACGGAATACTACCCAACCCATTCTATGAAGCCACCATCTCCCTGATACCAAAACCAGGTAAAGACATTACAAAAAAAGAAAATTATAGACCTATATCCCTCATGAACATAGATGCAAAAATCCTCAACAAAATTCTAGCCAATAGAATCCAACAACACATCAAAAAAATAATTCACCATGATCAAGTAGGATTTATACCAGGTATGCAAGGCTGGTTTAATATCAGAAAAACCATTAATGTAATCCATCACATAAATAAAACAAAAGACAAAAACCACATGATCTTATCAATTGATGCAGAAAAGGCATTTGACAAAGTCCAACACCCATTTATGATAAAAACTCTTACCAAAATAGGAATTGAAGGAAAATTCCTCAACATAATAAAGGGCATCTATGCAAAGCCAACAGCCAGTATCACTCTAAATGGAGAGAACCTGAAAGCATTTCCCTTGAGAACGGGAACCAGACAAGGATGCCCTTTATCACCGCTCTTATTCAACATCGTACTTGAAGTCCTAGCCAGGGCAATTAGGCTAGACAAAGAAGTAAAAGGTATCCGGATTGGCAAGGAGGAAGTAAAGTTATCACTATTTGCAGATGACATGATTATATACACAGAAAACCCTAAGGAATCCTCCAGAAAACTACTGAAACTAGTAGAAGAGTTTGGCAGAGTCTCAGGTTATAAAATAAACATACAAAAATCACTTGGATTCCTCTACATCAACAAAAAGAACACCGAAGAGGAAATAACCAAATCAATACCATTCACAGTAGCCCCCAAGAAGATAAGATACTTAGGAATAAATCTTACCAAGGATGTAAAAGACCTATACAAAGAAAACTACAAAGCTCTACTACAAGAAATTCAAAAGGATATACTTAAATGGAAAAACATACCCTGCTCATGGATAGGAAGACTTAACATAGTAAAAATGTCTATTCTACCAAAAGCCATCTATACATTTAACGCACTTCCGATCCAAATTCCAATGTCATATTTTAAGGGGATAGAGAAACAAATCACCAATTTCATATGGAAGGGAAAGAAGCCCCGGATAAGCAAAGCACTACTGAAAAGGAAGAAGAAAGTGGGAGGCCTCACCTTACCTGACTTCAGAACCTATTACACAGCCACAGTAGTCAAAACAGCCTGGTACTGGTACAACAACAGGCACATAGACCAATGGAACAGAATTGAGAACCCAGACATAGATCCATCCACGTATGAGCAGCTGATATTTGACAAAGGACCAGTGTCAATTAATTGGGGAAAAGAAAGCCTTTTTAACAAATGGTGCTGGCATAACTGGATATTCATTTGCAAAAAAATGAAACTGGACCCATACCTCACACCATGCACAAAAACTAACTCCAAGTGGATCAAAGACCTAAACATAAAGACTAAAACGATAAAGATCATGGAAGAAAAAATTGGGACAACCTTAGAAGCCCTAATACAAGGCATAAACAGAATACAAAACATTACCAAAAATGATGAAGAGAAACCCGATAATTGGAAGCTCCTAAAAATCAAACACCTATGCTCATCTAAAGACTTCACCAAAAGAGTAAAAAGACCACCTACAGACTGGGAAAGAATTTTCAGCTATGACATCTCTGACCAGCGCCTGATCTCTAAAATCTACATGATTCTGTCAAAACTCAACCACAAAAAGACAAACAACCCAATCAAAAAGTGGGCAAAGGATATGAACACACATTTCACTAAAGAAGATATTCAGGCAGCTAACAGATACATGAGAAAATGTTCACGATCATTAGCCATTAGAAAAATGCAAATTAAAACTACGATGAGATTCCATCTCACACCAGCAAGGCTGGCATTAATCCAAAAAACACAAAATAATAAATGTTGGAGAGGCTGAGGAGAGATTGGAACTCTTATACACTGCTGGTGGGAATGTAAAATGGTACAACCACTTTGGAAATCTATCTGGCGTTATCTTAAACAGTTAGAAATAGAACTACCATACAACCCAGAAATCCCACTCCTGGGAATATACCCTAGAGATACAAGAGCCTTCATACAAACAGATATATGCACACCCATGTTTATTGCAGCTCTGTTTACAATAGCAAAAAGTTGGAAGCAACCAAGGTGTCCATCAACGGATGAATGGGTAAATAAATTGTGGTATATTCACACAATGGAATACTACGTATCGATAAAGAACAGTGACGAATCTGTGAAACATTTCATAACATGGAGGAACCTGGAAGGCATTATGCTGAGTGAAATTAGTCAGAGGCAAAAGGACAAATATTGTATAAGACCACTATTATAAGATCTTGAGTAATAGTAAACCTGAGAAGAACACATACTTTTGTGGTTACGAGGGGGGGAGGGAGGGAGGGTGGGAGAGGGTTTTTTTATTGATTAATCAGTAGATAAGAACTGCTTTAGGTGAAGGGAAAGACAACACTCAATACATGGAAGGTCAGCTCAATTGGACTGGACCAAAAGCAAAGAAGTTGCCGGGATAAAATGAAGGCTTCAAAGGTCAGCGGAGCAGGGGCGGGGGTCTGGGGAACATGGTTTGCGGGGACTTCTAAGTCAATTGGCAAAATAATTCTATTATGAAATCATTCTGCATCCCACTTTGAAATGTGGCGTCTGGGGTCTTAAATGCTAACAAGCGGCCATCTAAGATGCATCAATTGGTCTCAACCCACCTGGAACAAAGGAAAATGAAGAACACCAAGGCCACACGACAACTAAGAGCCCAAGAGACAGAAAGGGCCACATGAACCAGAGACCTACATCATCCTGAGACCAGAAGAACTAGTTGGTGCCCGGCCACAATCGATGACTGCCCTGACAGGGAGCACAACAGAGGACCCCTGAGGGAGCAGGAGATCAGTGGGATGCAGACCCCAAATTCTCATAAAAAGACCAAACTTAATGGTCTGACTGAGACTGGAGGAATCCCGGCGGCCATGGTCCCCAGACCTTCTGTTGGCACAGGACAGGAACCATCCCCGAAGACAACTCATCAGACATGAAAGGGACTGGTCAGCGGGTGGGAGAGAGACGCTGATGAAGAGTGAACTAATTATATCAGGTGGACACTTGAGATTGTGTTGGCAACTCTTGTCTGGAGGGGGGATGGGAGGATAGAGAGAGAGAGAAGCCGGCAAAATTGTCACGAAAGGAGAGACTGAAAGGACTGACTCAAGACGGGGAGAGCAAGTGGGAGTGGGGAGTGAGATGTATGTAAACTTATATGTGACAGACTGATTGGATTTGTAAATGTTCACTTGAAGCTTAATAAAAGTTAATAAAAATATATATATATGTCCATAAAAAAACTTGTATAAGAGTCCTCATAACAGCTTTACTGATAACAGCAAATACCTGAAAATAATTCAATGTCCATCAACATGATAATGGATAAAGTAATTATGATATATCCAAATAATGGTATGTTATTCAGAAATGCAACGGTACAGCAATATGGATGAATCTCACAGTCATTATGTTGAAGAAAAAGAGCTAGACACAAAATAGTACATAGTATGTAATTTCCTTCATATAATGTTCAAAAACAGGCAAAATTAATAAAAATCAGAGTAGAGGTTGCTTATCAGACGGGCTGAAATGAGACATAAAGGAACTTTCTAAGATGATACAAATGTTCTATATCTTGATTTGAGTGATGTTTTTCTCAAAATTTGTCAAATTTTATACTTAAGAACTATGCATTGCTCTGTATATGAATTTTACCTCACAAAAAAATATTGGATTTTGAATCAAGTGAAATGTTCAAATAGTCCATTTATTCACTGTCTTAGGTAGAAACATGAAACCAGCCTATGAAGTGCCCTTTGTATGGCTGTGAGAAATAGATGCATGTGTGCGCGCATGCCCACCCACACGGTGAGGGAAGAATTGAGGGGCTGATAAACCTGAAACTGAAAAGGGTCTCGTAAAAAGTCTGATCCTGTTGCGCATAGAGTCACCATGAGTTGGGGACTGACTAGAGAGCAGCTAACCACAACAACTCTAGATCTACCAAATCAGAAATTAGGGGTGGAGCCCAGCCATCTTTGTTTCAACAAGTCCTCTAGGTGTATCATATCATATGAGTTGGAATCAACTTGATGGCAAGGGTTTTTCTCCCCTTAAGCATTTTTGATGCGTTATATAGTTTGCCCACCGACGTGGAAAATTTCTTTTGGGATATTTCAGGATCAAGTCTTCCTGGATTTGGATTTAGAGTCATTGGTGTCTGAGGCATTTCTCTTTTTGTATTGTTGTTAGCTGCCTTCAAGGCAGCCCGAGAGTCATGGCGACCCAAGTACAATGGAACAAAACACTGTTAGCTCTCAGGCTGTCCCCATGATTGGTTGTGGATTGGACTGCTGTGATCCATAGGATTTTCACTGGCTGATTTTTGAAAGCAGTTTGCCAGGCCTTTCTTCCTAGTCTTTCTCAGTCTGGAAGCTCTGCTGAATTTGCTCAGCATCATAGCAACATGGAAGCCTCCACAGACAGATGGATGGTAGCTGTGCATGAGGTGCCTTGGCAGGGAATTGAACCCAGGTCTTCCGAATGGAGCATGAGAATTCTACCACTGAATAACCAATCTCTCTCTTTTTATATAAATCCAGAGCCGCCAAGGCAATTCCGACTCATAATGACACTACGGAACAGAGTAGGACTGCCCCAAAGGCTGTGTGATCTTTACAGAAACAAACTGTCACATCTTTTTCCCAGGGAGCAGCTGCTGGGTTCGAACCACCAACCTTTTGGTTAGCAGCCCAGTGCTCAACCACTGCGCCACCAGGCTCCTTATATAGTGGTATTAATTTTTGTCTTAAGCAATGATGAGCTTTCTTATCTTTAGTTGTGTATGGATTTTATAGGATATCTCTGCTTTTTGTAATTCTTCACTCATTTCTTGAATTCTCTGCCTATAAGTTTTCATCTCCTCTGCAGCTGATTACGTTTGCTCTTTCTTTGCCCATTTATTCTTACTGAGCCAACTTCTGTTACAGAACTATATTTTTATGTTCCTTAAGGACCCCTACGTTGTACTGCAAGGTTTTGCGTTTATTTTCCTGTAGAGCTTTGCTGAATGCAGTGAACAATTCTCACATTGTTTATTTGTTCTTCCAGTTCATGCCTGCTTGGCATCTCATCACTCATTTTGGATAGGAAGTGGCCTTAGTCTTTTCCAGCTATTGTTAACAAAGATTATATCCGGGAGATATATATCATCTGTCATCTCTGATTTATTTTATCTTTTCACTCTGGTGAGTTGCCAGTTATTTCAGCTGCCCAATGCAATTATTCAAAACTTCAAATTCTTTTTTTTTTTTTTTGTAAACAAGAGTTGCTTCTACATGTTTCTGTATTTTATAATAAGCTGTTATTTGATTGGTTTGCTCAGCTCAGTGGTGCCCTCACTCCAGTTTTCTGTTTCCTGTGGTAATGTTCCATAGTCTGAAGTCTTGATTTTTTTTTTTCTCTTGAACCTCCTAAGGGTCAGACTTCATCTTAGCTTTGCTGAGTTAATGTCATAGGCTATTTGTTACATTGAAAATTTTACAGCACTCCTTGAAAATATTTGTAATACTTCTGTAGACTTCTGGCCTTCCAATATCTTATTCTGTTTGATTTTGTTTCACTTATTTGTTTTCTTTCATGTTTTGCATTCTGTATTTCCTGTTTTTCAAAACAGCGAAAAGACTTTCTACCAACATTTCATTCAATTTTTGCATTTTGGGGAGGCTACTTATTTTCCTTGGCTGGGAAATGATCTTTGTTTGCTTCATTTGAGTCTTCAGTTCCTGGAGAGTCTTGCATTCTATTTCTTATTCTTCAATGATTATCAAAGAACTTTCTTCTAGAGTAAACTTGATGCTGTCAAGTCGATTCCGACTCATAGTGACTTAGGAACAGAGTAGAACTGCCCCATAGAGTTTCTAAGGAGTGGCTGGTGGATTTGAATCGCCCACCTTTTTGTTAGGAGCTGATGTCTTAATCACTGCACCACCAGGGCTCCTCTTCTAGAGTAGGGGCTAGCAAACTATGGTTCACAGGCAAAATCTGTCCCACTGCCTACTTTCGTAAGTTTTATTAGTACACAGTTATGTCCATTTGTTACCTACTGCCTATGGCTTCTTTCATGCTACAACAGTAGAGTTGAGTAGTGGTTGTGACAGAGATACATGTCTTCTACCATTTGCACAAGAGTGGAAGTTGTCTGTGCCTCATGCATAGCAACTCACTATTGAAAGGAGAATGGCACTTCTAAGGTATGCTTGTTGTTAAGTGCTGCCAAGTCAGTTCTGACTCATAGTGGCCCTACACCTGGGCCAGCCCATCTTCACAATTGTTGCTGTGTTTGAGTTCACTGTTGTAACCACTATGTCAGTCCATCTCATTGAGAGTCTTCCTCTTTTTCGCTGACCCTCTACTTTACCAAGCATGATGTTCTTCCCCATGACCTTGTCCCTCCTGAGAACATGTCCAAAGGACGTTAGACCAAGTCTCGCCATCATCACTTCTAAGGAGCATTCTGACTATGCTTCTTCCAAGACAAGTTTGTTCATTCTACTAGCAGTCCATGGTTCATTCAATATTCTTCACCAACACTGTAATTCAAGTGCATCAATTCTTCTTTGGTCTTCCATATCCATTGTTCAGCTTTCACATGCATATGAGGCAATTGAAAGTACCATGGCTTGAGTCGGGCCCATCTTAGTCCTCAAGGTGACATCTTTGCTTTTTAACACCTTAAAGAGGTCTTTTGCAGCATAATTGTCCAATGCAATATGTTGTTTGATTATTGACTGCTGCTTCCATAGGTGTTGATTGTGGATCCAAGTAAAATGAAATCCTTGACAGTTTCAATATTTTCCCCATTTATCATGATGTTGTTTATTGGTCCTGTTGTGAGGGTTTCTGTTTTCTTTATACTGAGGTGTAATCCATACTGAAGGCTGTGGTTTTTGATCTTCATTAGAAAATGTTTTAAGTCCAAATGGTGTGGTGGGGGCAGTGTCTGACCTCCTTTCTTTACAAGGGGGAAGAGAATCAAGATCAACAGCCCAAGGCTGATTTCTATGAGGCAGAGGTCATATATACCATGTCTCTCCAATCTTTTTACCATCTGACACCAGCCATCCCTCCCATGGCACTCTCTACTTCTTTTCTGGGTTTGATAATTCATTGAAATGTCCACACAGAACCCACAGACAATACTCACAATTATGGGGTTTATTAAGGAAATAACAGGTTAGATTCCAGAATCAGGAAGGACTCAGGTTATGGTTATCTAATCAGGACGACCTCTTTTCAATTGTGCCTACAGGCAGGTCTCTCTGTAGTCCTCAGCCCCTCAGCCAGGCCTTTCTCCTGCTCAGGCAAGTATTACAAAGCTCTTTGGCTCTGCCAGTAAGTGCCCAGAGCACCCCAGTCTGCTAGGAATCCTCAGCCAAAAGGCGCTCTGCTCTCTAGCTCCATGGTTTGCCAAGCCTAGCTTCACTGACAAGTGTCTGGGGCACCCCACTCATCCAGCAAGCCTCCTGCCCGAAGGCACTCAGCTTTCTCACTCTGTGGGCCAGGAAGCCCACCACACTGTTTCCTGCTGGTCTCCTGGTTCTGTTGCCTCTCCTGCCACTGTTTCTCTGCTGCTACTTCTTGCCTTCTCCTACTGTCTCCAGCATTATAGCTATCTCTCTTTGTCTTCTGAGTCTAGGAGGTTCTCAGCACAGGGATCCCAAGTTCAAAGGACACATTCCACTCCTATCTCTTCTCAGTATTGAGGTTGCCCAGTCTGCCTCTGGGATGGCTCATTTTAAGCCTAGTGGGATGGCAAAACAGACCAATCTCCTTGTTAGGTTCTATATACCTTATTTGCATGGCCCCACCCCTACAAGAGTGCCAAGCACCTTACTTGCATTATTAGCAAGGTTATCTAAACTCCTTGGTGGGCTACAAGTACCTCATTTGCATAGCCCAACCCAATCATTTGATTAGAGTTACAAGACCATGGCTAAAAAGGCCATATAAAAGCATCCCATCACACTGCAGGCCACCCCCTGGTTTTTCTAGCCATGTACTTTTATACTTGGAAGATAAGATCCCCCTTTTACCAGTTCAAAACAGTCATTAACAATTAGCCCTCCAGTAGGACAGTCTTCAGGGTGAGGTTACTCAGGCACTATCCAGGTCTGCTGCAGGTATCTATCTGTTCTGTTCAGGTTATCCAAAAGTCATCTTGGCTTCACCCTTTCTGGTGTTTGATAAAATTTAACTGAGAGAAGATTATTCCCTTACTCTGAGCCTTTCAAGGTATCAGCATAGCAAAACCTTTAAGGGACTTTATGTTCAGCCACTCCATTCCAGCAGTGCCTCCCCTTTGGTCCATTCTTTCACAGTTACTGCTTCTACAATTATAGTTTTTACAATTACAATTAACCCTGTTAACAATCAACACTCACAACTGAATCATATAATCCTATCAGCATCTTCATCCATTCTTCCTTCCCTAGACCCATCAGGAAAAGAGGAAAGTATTCAATGGGGATCCTCCCTTGTCCCCCTCATTTTGAGTCTAAGCATACTCACAAAAGCATGTACGCCAGCCACTTCATACCTTTATCTCACCTTATTTTAGATAGCCAGTGTTGAAATTGCCCATCCCTATTTTTTTTTATTTTTTATTTTGTTGTCTTTATCAAACTAGTACTCTGAGGAGACAAGCATGTTCCTTGATTTCAAGAATCTTCTGTTCCAGTTGGACATCTTTCTCTTCACTAGATCAGGTTCTGGTGGGCTCTTTCATAGCCATCCAAGCTAAGTTAATGGGTACCAGCCATGGAATTGGGAGCCCACACATGTCCCTGCACTTCAGACCAGCCAACCCCTTCTCTCTCACCCCTGCCCCCTATCAACTAAGTCAATGTGTGCCTGTGCAACATGTCCAACCTGAGCCCATCGTTTCATTGCTGCACCTCCTCCACTTTCGCTCATAGAGTGGACCCAGGTGGTCACCACAATCCAGCATAGTAAACTGTCTACTTGCAGGCTCCCTTTAACTTCTAGTCCTAGAAGGGGTTCTTTTGATAGGCACTAACTTTTCCTGCCTCAATGCATCCAATGGCAAATTGCTTGCTTGAAATTGAAAAAGCAAAACAGTCTTTTTTTTTTTTTTTTTTTTTTTCTGCAGGTCCTTCCTTAAAATGCAAGTTTCCTCCTCTCCCAGCAGTTCTGGGTAGGTATGTATGTCATGGACAGGAACTGCCAGAAATTCAAGCTGGATCCAGAAGAGGACATGGAATGAGAGATATCATTACTGATGTCAGATGGAGTCTGGTTGAAAGCAGAGAATACCAGAAAAATATTTACCCGTGTTTATTGATTATACAAAGGCATTTGACTATGTAGATCATAATAAATTATGGATAACATTGCAAAGAAAGGGAATTCCAGAACACTTAATTGTGCTCACAAGGAAACTGTACATAGATCAAGAGGCAGTCTTTCAAACAGAGCAAAGGGTTTCTTTGTGGTTTAAAAGTCAGGAAAGTTGTGCGTCAGGGTTGTATCCTTTCACCATGTTTATTCAATCCGTATGCTGAGCAAATAATCCAAGAAGTTGGGCTATATGAAGAAGATGTATCAGGATTGGTGGAAGACTCATTAACAACCTGCAATATATGGATGACAAAACCTTGCTTGCTGAAAGCGAAGAGGGCTTGAAACACTTACTAATGAAAATCAAATTCTACAGCCTTCAGTATGGATTACACCTCAACGTAAAGAAAACAAAAATCCTCACAACTGGACCAATAAGCAACATCATGGTAAATGGAGAAAAGATTGATGTGTCAAGAATTTCGTTTTACTTGGATCCACAATCAACACCCACTGGAACAGCAGTCAAGGAGTCAAATGATGTATCGAATTAGGCAAATCTGCTGCAAAAGACCTCTTTAAAGTGTTAAAAAGCAAAGATGTCACCTTGAGGACTAAGGTGCACCTGACCAAGCCATGGCATTTTTAATCACCTCATATGCATGTCAAAGCTGGACAATGAATTAGGAAGACCAAAAAAAGAATTGATGCATTTAAATTATGGTGTTGGTGAAGAATATTGAATATACCACGGACTGCCAGAAGAACTAAAAAATCTGTCTTGAAAGAAGTACAGCCAGAATGCTCCTTAGAAGTGAGAATGGCGAGGCTTCATCTCATGTCCTTTGGACATGTTATCAGTAGGGATCAGTCCCCAGAGAAGGACATCATTCTTGGTACAGTAGAGGGCCAGCGAAAAAGAGTAAGACCCTCGATGAGATGAATTGACACAGTGGCTGCAAAAATAAGCTCAAACATAGCAACAATTGTGAGGATGGTTGCAGGACTGGGCAGTGTTTCCTTCTGTTGTCCAAGGGTTGCTATGAGCCAGAACTGACTTGAGGACACCTAAGGCACCTAAGAACAACAACAATACAAAATGCCTACATTGCTAATAAGGAACCCCCTGGAAGAGGTTAGTGATATTCCCTGTAGAGAGCTTGTATTTAGAGGTCTCGATGGCCAATTTGTTAATATGGTAAGATCCCCAAGGGCAGTAACTGTGTCTTGTGGTTATCTCATACTTAAAAATAACTCTTTTTACAGTGAGTATGCACTAAAGAGAATGAGAACTCAACCCTTGGAAGTGTTCATTATTCTCATTTTGCATCTTTTGGTACACACTTTGTTCTGAGGATCTATAAAAATATGCTGAGAAGACACTGATGCAAAAAGTAAGGTACAGAAGTTTCAAAAAGATCAAACTATAATATATACTATGCTTATAATTTAGTAGTTTGCAAAAATGACCCTAATCCTCTACCCTCTTCCTAAATCCCTTCCCAGTGTGATTCTACCACACCTCCCACAAAAATATTTCCCCACCCATTAAATCCAGGCTGGCCTTGTGATTGGCTTTGCCCAATAAAAAAGGGGGCAAATAGATGTTGAGCTAGTTCTGAGATTAAGCCTCAAGAGACCTTGTTTTCTTCTATCCTTATTCTTAGATCCTGGCCACCAGCAGGAGATGAAGCCCCAGCTAACTTGCTACAAGATGAGAGCTTATAAAAAGAGGGCTCAATTGCCTGTTCTAGGGCATCTAGCCTCAAGCTGACCCACTGGTGGACAAGGTTCTCATGAGAGAGCTCAGCCCAAATCAACAGAACCACCTAGCCAACCTGTAGATGCATGAGGAGTAATAAAGGGCTATTGTTTTAAGCCACTAGATGTTGGATAGTCTGTTTCTCAGCAACAGTTAACAGATGTAATTGTCTTTTAGAAAAAGCTATCTATCGTTATGTTAATATGCTAGGCCAGCCCAGGGTAAAACTGTATATTCCTCACAAGCTTGTATTTGGAGCTCACATTACTTCTCTTTTTGGCAGTCTTCCTAACCAAACAGTAGTTCCTCAGCGTCTCTTTAGATAGATATCGAAATTCATAGTTCAGTTCCCTCAATTTTTTACTTCCATGTTTGTTGTTCATTCATGCTAAAGTGTAAATGACTAACAGAACATTAAAGAATTTTTCTCTTTAAGGGACTTCTGCATTTCAACTGAGATCAGGGTTGTTTTAAGTTGCTTCAGGGAATGCCATGTAGCAAAAGGTGGGGACAGAGGAAAACATCCAGAAGCGGGGAGCTCTGCGAGGCTGAATTAAGGCCAGTAAATACGAGGAAAGAAAAGGGCTGGGAATTTCAAGCAGGTGAAGTAACTTGTTTTAATTGAACACTTGTTACTGATAGGCACTACGCTGAGCACATTACTATGATATCTCAGGCATTCATCACAGCAACCTATTACATATTTTCTATTATTTTCACCATAATTACATTTTCTAGGTTACACAGTGATGTAAGTGGGAAGGTTGGATGTTAATTCACTCTGACTCTGAGGTTCATGATTTTTCCTCTAGTAAATATGAGAAAGAATGGGGTTCCAAACAGTTAAGTAATTAAAGGGTGTTCGAGATTATAGCCACTAGCAAAATCTGAGGACTAGCTGAATTCAGTAAGCAGTAGATGGATTAGATGGAAAGCGGCATGAGTATAATTTTCAAAAACACGTGTTTTTGAAACACATATGTCAGTGGGTATACACTGAAGAGAATGAGAACTCAACCCTTGGAAGTGTTCGTTATTCATATTTTGCATCTTTTGTGCACATTTTGTTCTGAGGATCTATAAAAATATGCTGAGAAAGCACTGATGCAAAAAGTAAACTACAGAAGTTTTAGAAAGATAAGATCAAAATATAATATATACTACTATGCTTATAATTTTTTTTTATAATTTAGTGGAGCCCTGGTGGCAGAGTGGTTAAGAGCTCGGCGGTTCAAATCTATCAGTGGCTCATTGGAAAGCCTATGGGGCAGCTCTACTCTGTCCTATAAGGTCACTATGAGCCGGAATCAACTTGACGGTAATGGGTTTTTGGTTATAATTTAGTACTTTGCCAAAAAGACTTGTGTCAAGGATATTTTTAACTCATTAATGGCAGAAACAACAAGATGGTAAATCTGGTTACAAGGAGAATCCAGAAGACCGAAGCAAATATTGTCAGTGAAAGAAAATGTTGAAATAAGGTTTCTAAGTTAAATACAAAACTGGTTAGTGTACTTGCAGGATAATAAAAGTTTTACCACCCTATGGTATAGGATAAATATCATTCACAACTTCTCAGTTTTTTTAGAGGTTAACATTTAACTTTATAGAGTCTGAGCTCTAATCAATACTAAATCAAAAAAAGGCTCCTTATGGTACAGTTGTTTTGTCCAATTTCGTAGCCACTAGTCACATGTAGGAAACCCTGGTGACGTAGTGGTTAAGTGCTACGGCTGCTAACCAAAAGGTCAGCAGTTCAAATCCACCAGGCGCTCCTTGGAAACTCTATGGGGCAGTTCTACCCTGTCCTATAGGGTTGCTATGAGTCAGAATCAACTCGACGGCAACTTTTTTTTTTTTTTGCTTTAGTCACATGTAGCTATTTAAATGTAAAATTAAATTAAATAAAGTTATATAAAGTTAAAAATTCATTTTCTCAGTTGTACTAGCCATATCACAAGTGTTCAATAGATACATGTGCCTAGTGGCTACCTTACTGAATAGCTCGGATATAGAACATTTCCATCGTCACAAATGGTCTATTGAATAATACAGCCCTAAAGCATCATCATCAGCTCAGAACCCTGGTGTCACAGTGGTTAAAGCACTCTGCTGCTAACCGAAAGGTTGCCAGTTCAAACTCACTAGCTGCTCCATGGGAGAAAGATGTGGCAGTCTGCTTCTGTAAAGATTTATAGTCTCAGAAGCCTTACAGAGCAGTTCTACTATGAGCCAGAATTGACTAGGCAGCAACAAGTGTTTTTTTGTTTTGTTTTGTTTTTAAGGGCATCAGATGACCTGTAGGTGGGCCATACTCTAACATGACATGAAAAGGTCAAGCTTTGGATAATTTTCCTGAATAGCAGGAACCTTTAATTGCAGAAACTAGGAGTTCCATTGGAAGAGCCATGAAAATTGAGATTAGAGGTTAGCTGTGCGGCAGCTTGCATGCCAAAAGGTTTTTTTGAGATATTTGCTTGGAGTTCCACCATGGCCCAGCACACTTTCAAAGTAGTTACCACATGGTGGCTGGGATGCTATGTGGGCTCTGATGGTGCTCACGCATGAGGCTGTTTCCCTAAAAAAGTGGCATCCTAAAACAATGGTCTTTAAATGCTTTGCTTTCATACCCCCAAAATAATTTTGAAAAACTGTACATCCACTTGCAAATTTTAAGTTGAATCCAATGGCTATTGTAAATAATAGCATTTTAAAATAAAACTGTTACATCATATTTTAAATATAACCAAAGAAATCTAAGTCCAAATGGAATTTTGAAATTTAACATCATAAAAATCATACATTAAAAAAATACAAATTCTCGTATAATAGAAAATTTACATAATTTCTTTTACTGCTTGAGATAAAATTTTTATTGTGGTTCCCCCACAAAATTATCCTAAAGCAATTTGTTTTATATTTTAAAGTTTTTATTGATCATTCTGTATTTTCCTAAGCACCAAAGATATGTATAATAAGTTGCAGTTTTTTTTTCTGCTGGTGATTATTATAAACGTTGAAATATTTAAAAATATATTAAAATAACATTGCAATTAATAATACACAATTGATCAAACCATGTAAATATACTATAAATTTTGATTAAAGTTATCAAACATAAAAGTAAATTTTTATTGAAAATATATGTCTTAATGAGATAAATGGAATTTTTTACCAATTCATGTATTTGTGGATATTTTATAAAGTACACAAGTATTTCTTTATAGCTAAAAGAACATAGGGCTGATAATGTTCTATTTTTATTCTTTTTCATAGATATATTTGCTGTGAAAGCTGGCTCTTGTCAATACGTAGATACGATTGGAAGAAGCTTTGTTATAGCAATGACGTTCAATTATTTGAACTTTCCAAATATATGCCAGAATCACATTGTAATCTATCATAAAAATTATTTAATACTTCCATCAACCATGAACTCAATTCGATCCTCCTTCAATTTTGCTGTAAGGTCATGATTGGAAACTCCAAGTTTTGTAAAAGGTTTTTTTATCCCAATCACTAGATTTGTTCAGTATCTCAATATCTGGGAGGAATAGCCAAAAGATTTCACCAAGTATAATTAAACGCTATTAACTATGCTCATTACTCTTTCAACTAGACGTATCTCATATAGCCCAATATACTCTGAAAAGGTTGGTAAACACCTTTGCCAATTAGTGTTTTATCAAATACCTTAATAATATTACATGCTTTAATCATTTTTTTTTTTTTTTTTTGGATTCATGATCTCAGAACTGCAGATCGATTCATGGAAAAGTCCCCTGAATGACCTAATTGGCAAAACCAGGCTCATTTTTAAACCTATCAGCCAAACACATCTGACCTGTCAGAAATGTTGGGACATCATTTTTCAATTCACGTAGATATGTTCTGATGCATATCAGAGTATCCGTCTTCCAGGATGCATCTTATAAGGCATATTACTGAAAACAGGATAAAACATTTATTGTTTTGTGGTAAGGTACCAAAACAAGATAATAAATCAGTATGCTGCCTCTCATTCTTTAATTTGTAATTATTTAGTCTAGCAAAAATTATACATTATTTGTGAACCAAGGAGTGTGATAGAAAACGTGGGATTTGGTGCCCACACATGTGAACGCATCATATTTTGGTATCCTGCTTTTGAAAATAACAAAATAAGACTCATGCATTAAAAATTAGAAGGAACTTCTTAAATTTCATTAGATAGCATGATCAAACTTTCTCTGTGTATTTAATTTAAAAGAAAAGCATAAACTGCTAAGAACAAATTGACCTGACAGCCAGCATATAATTTAATTTTATGTTTTTAATTGGAAGAAAAACCATTTCACAGTTATAAGATGAAATTGGATAAGGTTCCTATAATTTAGATAAATAGCTAGTTATTTGATAAAATAGGCTTTTATTCCCTTATTTAATAACAACAAACATGAAAGAAATCTCATAAAATTTTATGTCTGGTTTTTATCAAGAACAAGCAATAGTCGTAGAAAAAAAATTAAGTGAATTGGAGTTACTAACTTGCACCCTTCTTTCATTCAGAGTTGTTTACTTCCTTGGTAATTATCTTTTCCTGGGATGAGAGTTGAGACTAGACTGAAAAATTGCCTATATTTAAACACGAGAATGAAATCTAGCTTTCCATATTCCTTAGGTTCTCTTGCTTTGTTCTCATGGAAATCTACCTCTAGAGGGATTCCTTCTTTGAGAGCAATCAGGGATTTAAGAGGTTAGGTCACTCACTTCCACCTCCCCACATCTGAATTAAGAAACATTTAAAAATGATACTCTGATAGCCCAAAACTAAAACCTTCCCCAAGCCAACTCTTCAGACAAAAATTAGACTAGACTATAAGACAGAAATGATACTGGCGAGGAGTGTGCTTCCAGGCTCAAGTAGACACATGAGACTGTGTGGGCAGCTGCTGTCCCGAGGTGAGATGAGAAGGCAGATGGGGACAGGAACCGGTTGAATAGACAGGGGAAATACAGGGTGGAGAGAAGGAGCGCACTGTCACATTACAGGGAGAGTAACTAGGGTCACATAACAATGTGTGTATAAGTTTTTGTATGAGAAACTGACTTGAATTGTAAACTTTCACTTAAAGCACAATTAAAAAAAGAGAAAAAAAATAAAAATGAACGGTAATGAAACACCCTATGTAAAAATCTAAGGGACACAAAAGCAGTACCTAGGAGAAAATGTATAGCATGTATCAAGAAACTGAAAAGGGTATGAAATAGTGAGCTAGCGTTCAAATAAAAAATATGGGAAAACATCGAAAGAAAATCCAATAAACTTAGGAAAAAGGGAAGATTAATGTAATAGCATAAATCTATGAAATTCTGAATAATACAAATAGCTAAGATTAAGCAAAGCCAAAAACTAGTTTTTAAAAAGCATAACAAAAAGGACAGAATTGGTGGGGGGAGGTGTTTTAGTTGTTAGCTGCCTTCAAGTTGGCCCGGTACTCATGGTGACCCCGTACACATCTGAACGAAGAGATGCCCAATTGCTGCCTGGTCAGGAGCCATCTCCGTGATCATTTGAGGATGGGACCATTGTGATCCATTGGGTTTTCATTGGTTGATTTTCAGAAGCAGATTACCAAGCCTTTCTCTCTAGTCTGCCTGAGTCTGGAAACTCCACTGAATGCTGCTCATCATAGCAACAGGCAAGCCTCCAGTGACAGATGGGTGGTGGCTGTGCAGGAGATACACTGTCCGGGACTCAGATCTGGGTCTCCTACGGGGAAGGTGAGAATTCTACCACTGAACCAAGAATGGGGGTGAGAGAATGCAAATAAGCAAATACCCAAAGGCAAGGAGAAAAGCTATACATGTAACAGAAATTTAGACTTAAAAAAGCATACTATCTATTACTCTATGTCTACGGATTTGAATACCTAGCCGGAATACAGAAACTCCTAGGAAAATAAAAACTTCAAAATCTGGTGAATATAGAGAAGACGTAAATGGAGCAGTAAGGAATTAAAGAAATTAAAGTAGTTGTCAAAAAATCCTTTTACAAATCTGGGAGTTTCCAGTCATGAACTTTCAGCAAAATTGAAGGAGGATTTAATCCAGTTCATAGCTGATGGAAATATTAAATGGTTTTTATGATAGATCACAATGTGTTCTAAAACACCCCAGGTTCAACTGGTTTTACAAGTATTAGCTTCCAAATATTTAAGAACTGGCTAAGTCCTATTATTTACCACTTTGTCCAGAAAAAGCTGCCTTTTTGTAACTGACAAAATAAAACTGAGTTTAGAAATGACTGCAACAATCAAGCGTCATTAAAAGTATTTAAGGAAGGGAGTGATATAAACAGATATACTATTTAAGATCACTTTTCCTGCTGTGTGGGGCACGGGCTAGATGAAGGTTAAAGTGCAGACAAGAGGAGGTCAAGTCAGGAGAATGTTGTAATAGTCGAGGTGAGAGGTGATAAGGACCTGAACTAAGAAGATAACAGTGGTGGTGGAAGAGGTGGATTAGAGAGTTTTTAAGGAATTAGAATTGACAGGTCTTAATAACTAATCAGCCATGAGAAGTGATGGCAAGGGAGGACTCCAAGGTGACTGCCAGACTCCTGGCCCAGGGGACAGGAGGAGTCACAGTTCCATTAGCCAGGATGAGGGATAGAGAAGTTCAAAATAAAAAGGAACCAAATTGATGATGTTGAGATGCCATAAGTCCCCAAAGCAGATGCCCAGTAAATAGGTGAATATCAGGACTCAAATTGCAGGGAGAAAATCTGGGCCAGAGATTTGAGAGGTTTCAGTAAATAGAAGGTAATGAAAGGAACAGACATTGCTGAGATACCTCAGCAGCCAAGACTGTGTACAGAGTGAGAAGGGCAGGGAAGGAAAGGCGACCTTTGCAGAAATTTTCAGAGCCCCTCAAATCTCCTCTGCTAGCACTTGCTGCTCTCCACCCGAGGCCATTTTTCAATGAACATTGTTGCAAGCTGGAAATGCCATAGAGTTAAACCTCTAGGAAGGGCCCTCAGCCAGTGAGGACTGGGCATTGGCAGATAAATACCCCAGCCTCCTTCTTGCTCGGCTGGGGCAGATCTGAGCTACGTACACTGTGTTCTACACCCTCAGGGCCCCCCAGTGTGATTAAGCCCCAGTTGCCCACAGTGGTAATGCACTTTTTATTGATAATGGACCTTTGACCAGCTTTTCTCTTGTTGTCTCACTTCCGCGGTCTCATACCGTTGTGCCCTAGGACTCCTCTGAAATAAACCACCTGTGCGCAAATAATTGCCTCAGGGTCTGCTTGTGAAAAAAACCCAAACTCTCACTGGGAAGGAAGAGCTAGCAAGGGGTGGGAAACTTTGCAAAGCAGTAATATTTGGGGTCTGGATAACAGCAAAGGGGCTGTAGAAGAGACTGAAAGAGGGCAGCCATTATGACGCCATTAAAAGAAAAGAGAAATTAATTTTAAAAAGAGTCACTTATGGTGTCAAATCCTGCAGATAGAGCACAAAAGATAATAAATGGGAGCCGTCTATGGACTTTTTAGCAAAATTGGGGTTCTGGTGAGCTTGAAGAGCTCTCGTTGCAGTGAGGGTGGTACAAGCTGGAAAGCAGTGGAGTGAGCTGTGATTGCAGGCGCTTGGTGTATACAGAGTGTTTATATTAAAGCCAAGAAACCAGTGAAACAGGAGGGAATTCAAGACCCGCTTCTTGAGTAGCCCTGTAGTCCTGTGAGGAAGCAGAGCAAGACTTTTTCTCTACTTAAAGAGCACTTCTCCCTTTCATGATTCTTGGGATATAGAATATCCCAGCCACTTTTTATGCCTCAAGATGGGAGGCTTTTGAAATGCATGAAACTCAAGAACCCTGAGTTGGAGCCTCATTTTTGGGTAGATTGAGCATTATCTTAGGTGATGTCTCCTGGATATGTGAATTTTCTAAACTTTTGACAAGGTTTGCCTTTGTTTTTGTGAGATAATCCTCAACACTGTATTTCCCAGTTACTGTGTTCTCAGGAGAATGTACTTATCACAAGAAAAAGCTATTTTCAGTCTCCATTCAGTCATACCCAAAACCAAACCCATTGCTGCTGAGTCAACTCTGATTCACAGTAACCCTGTGGAACAGAACAGAACTGCCCCCATAGAGTTACCAAGGAACGACTGGTGGATTGGAACGGCTAACCTTTTGGTTAGCAGCCAAGCTCATAACCACTGCACCACCAGGGCTCCTCATTCAGTCACGGTGGCCATTTTCTCCCTGATGCCATTCGTTGTTTCCACGTGTTACTGGCTCCCTGCTTTTCTAGCTTCTAATAGTAAATAATGCCTTTGCAATAAGGAATAATGTATTGTAGTGGTGTTTTTCAAGAGACTCAACTCCTATAAATCACTCTTAAAAAATTTTTTTTTTTAAATCACTCTTACAGTATATTTAATCTTATGGCCCAATCATTGCTTCCACATATAACTGTGAGCACTTCTACAGTATTTCAGGGCAGCTGTTTCTGCTTCTTAGTACTGCCTTAGTTATAATGAAGAATACATAGTACTGGTAATTTTCCTGAGATTCAAATTCATTTAGTTTTATTTATTTGACCCATCAGTACTGCTTCTGCAGTAATGAAGAATGCATCGTAGGGATAATTTTCCTGAGATAAAAAATCCCTTGGCTTTATTTATTTGGGCAGTAAGTATTCCTTTTGCAGCAAGGAAGGGTTCATTGTACCATGTTTTGAAAAGTTTCATGAAAAATAATAAAAAAAGCTAAGAAGAAGGAGACTAGAAAAAAATGTATGTGTGGTCATTGCCAGGTGCCTTCATGTTTTGCAGATTTTCAGGAAAAAAAGAAAAGATTTTATCATTGACTTATATTGGCATGATTTATGACATCAAGGGTCCTGTGGAACATATGTGATGCTAGGTACTGGGTGTCAAAATCCATAAATCATAACAAAAACTCTGAATTGGCTTTTTAATCAACATGTCTCCCGTTAGTGAAAACACATGATATCAACAAAAAATTCAAAGGAAAACATAATCAAGCCTTGGAAGGGTTATAATGGTGATGAAAATCAGGCATGGTTCCTGCACCCAACTCCTTCTAATATAGTACTGGTCCAGTAAGGTGAATGAGAGTAATCAAATACTTAAACAAACTTACTAAAAATTGCATCTGGATTAATGCTTTGAGAAACAGAGAGATATGAGGTGCTTTGAGAGCCCAGAACTGCAATTTGTCATAGCCAGGAAGGCAGGGTCAATTGAGGTAAAACAGAATGAGTAGTAGAAGTTCTTATCAGGGATGGAGGAAGAGGACTAAAGACTCAGAGAATATCATGTGCAAAGGGTCTGTAAGAGGAGGGAGCATGACAAAAAGTTAAAAAAAAAACTCCAATGCTTGCTAAAATAGAGCACAGGTCAAGAGCTATAGAGGGAGGTAGGGCCTGACAGATGCAAGCTTTGCTGGCTATTTCAGAAAGCATGGATTCTATATTAAAAGTAAGAGGAAGTCTAAGAAACCTTTTAATGGGGGGAAGGGGAGGCAGGAATGGGTGTTGGGATGGTAGATGGGAGCACGTCATGATCACTCTGGTTCCTAAAGAGAGAATGGATGGAAGGGGGCAGTAGTGGGTGAAGTGACATCAGTTAGGGAGGTACTGCTGCAGTCCTGACAAGAGGTAACAATGGCCAGAGTTCAGGTGGTGCTAGTGGAGACTGGTGCCAACGGAAGAATTCAAAAAAAATATTTAGGAGATAAGAGATCAGAAGGTCTTGTGTCTTCTACAGGAGTATGAATGTAAAGAGTTTCAACAACATGAATGGGAACTTAGGCAGAATCCAGAACTCACTCAGGCTAGAGTAACAGGGTCATCAGAAGATATGTCATCATACATCATAGTATTGGGGTAGGGGTAGGAGGATAGTTGCTGGTAAATGAGTCAGTACAAATTACCGTACCCAGACCTATTGGGTCAAAAAGAGGTCCTCATGATGACAGGTATGGAAGGCTGCATTAGGGCAACTTGAGGCCCAGTTTGGGTCAGGGAGGTGAGGATCCTCAACATTATAGGATTACCGAAGCCATCAGAGGATCACAGAAAGCCTGAGATCAAGACCTGTTTTCTACCTATTGGCCACTGGATATTCATTCATTCATTTATTCATCTATTAATTCATCAATTCATCCAACTGTTTAACAAATATTGGAGTGCTATTATGTGAAGTCTCTATGTTAGATGCTGAGGAAATGAGAAAAATGGCAGATAAGCTACTGCTTTCATGGAAAGTAGCCATTGATGTGCTGGTAAATGTTTAACGTCTCACTCTCCCTTCTCCCTTCTCCCTACATCAAAGCCTGCTTTGTAGTTTTTGCCTGTGTCCATAGAGTATCCCCACCATGGCTGATTTCAAGTTGCCAACATGATGTCAACTGGCTCCAAAATTCCTGTACATTTAACAATTGGCTCTCATTACCTGGTAAAAGTGGCTCAGCACATCACTGAAACTTACACTATAGTGGGAGAGAGGAGAAGTCAATAATCAAGAAGGAAAATAAATAAGAACACTAATTTATTGGTAGCTAGTGATCTACCACTCTGTCAGTTTGTCGTGCTGTGGTAGCTTGCATGTTACTGTGATGCTGGAAGCTATGCCACCAGTATTTCAAATACCAGCAGGGTCACGCATGGTGAACAGGTTTCAGTGGAGCTTCCAGACTATTATGGATTGAGTTGTGTCCCCCTAAATGTGTATCAATTTGGCTAGGCCAAGATTCCCAGTACTGTGATTGTCTACCATTTTGTCATCTGATGTGATTTTCCTATGTGATGTAAACCCTACCTCTATGATATTAATGAGGTGGGATTAGCGGGAGTTATGTTAACAAGGAAGAACTCAATTTACAAGATTAGATTGTGTTTTAAGTCAATCCCTTTTGAGATATACAAGAGAAACGCAAACAGAGAGACATGGGGACTTCATATAACCAAGAAACAAGAATCAGGAGAACAGTGGGCACTTTGGACCTGGGGTCCTTGTGCTGAGAAGCTCCTAGGACCAGGGAGATTGATGACAAGGAACTTCCCCCAGAACCAACAGAGGGAGAAAGCCTTCGCCTGAACTGGCATGTGAATTCTGATTTCTAGCCTACTAGACTGTGAAAGAATAAACTTCTGTTTGTTAAAGCCATCCACTTGTGGTATTTCTGTTAAAGTAGCACTGGATAACTAAGACACAGACTAAGGAAGACTAGAAAGAAGGACCTGGCAATCTACTTCTAAAAAAAATTGGCCAGTGAAAACTATATGAATAGCAGTGGAACATGGTCTGATAGAGTGCTAGAAGATGAGCCCCTCAGATTGGAAGATGTTTAAAATAGGACTGGGGAAGAGCAGCCTCCTCAAAATGAGTTGAACTTAATGATGTGGATGGAGTAAAGCTTTTGGGGTCTTCATTTTCTGATGTAGCATGACTCAAAATGAGAAAAAAAAACAGCTACAAACATCCATTAATAATCAGAATGCAGAATGTCTGAAGTATAAATCTAGGAAAATTGGAGATCAAAAATGAAATGGAACACATAAATATTGATAATCTAGGCATTATTGAGCTGAAATGGACTGGCATTGGCCATTTTGAGTCAGACAGTCATGGTCTACTACGCCGGGAACAACAAATTGAAGAGAAATGGTGTCCCATTCATCATCAAAAGGAATATTTCAAGATCTATCCTGAAGTACAAAGCTGTCTGTGATAGGATAATGTTCATACGCCTACAGTTAATAATCAGAATTGACTGATAACAAAGGGTTTGGTTTTGGTTTTTTACAGTTAATGTAAATATTATTCAAATTTATGCACCAACCACTAACGTCAAGGATGAAGAAACTGAAGATTTTGGCTAACTTTTGCAGTCTGAAATTGATCAAACATGAAATCAAGATGTGTTGAATAGTATTGGTAATTGGAATATGAAAGTTGGAAGTAAAGAAGGATCAGTAGTTGGAAAATATGGCCTTGGTGAGAGAAACAACACTAGAGATAGCATGATAGTATTTTGCAAGACCAATGACCTTTTCATTGCAAATACCTTTTTTCAACAACATAAACAGCAACTATACACATGGACCTCACTGAATGGAATACACAGGAATCAAATCAACTACATCTGTGGAAAGAGACAATGGCGAAGCTCAATATCATCAGTCAGAACATAGCTAGGGGCCGACTGCAGAACAGACATCAATTGCTCATATGTAAGTTCAAGTTGAAGCTGAAGAAAATTAAAACAATTCCGTAAGAGCCAAAATACAACCCTGAGTATATTCTACCTGAATTTAGAGATCATCTCGAGGATAGATTTGACACATTGAACACTAATGACTGAAGACCAGATGAGTTGTGGGATGACATCAAGGACATCATACATGAAGAAAGCAAGAGGTCACTAAAAAGACAGGAAAGAAAGATCAAAATGGATGTCAAAAGAGACTCTGAAACTAGCTCTTGAAAGTAGCTAAAGTTAAAGAAAGAAAAGATTAAGTAAAATTGCTGAACAGAAGATTGCAAAGGGCAGCTCAGGAAGACAAAGCATAGTATTATGATGTGCAAAGACCTAGAGTTAGAAAACCAAAAGGGAAGAACATACTCAGCATTTCTTAAGCTGAAAAAACTGAAGAAAAAAATTCAAGTCTTAAGTTCCAATTTTGAAGGATTCTATTGAAAGATTCAGGAAACAGCAAAAGAGGATGGAAGGAATATGCAGAGTCTCTGTACCAAAAAGAAGTGGTCAATGTTCAAACACTTCAGGAGGTAGCATATGGTCAAGAACCAATACTACTGAAGTAAGAAGTCCAAGCTGCATCGATGAAAAACAAGCCTCCAGGAAGTGATGGAATACCAACTGGGATGTTCCAACAAATGAATTCAACACTGGAAGTGCTCACTCATCTATGCCAAGAAATTTGGAAGACAGCTACTTGGCCAACTAACTGGAAGAGATCCATATTTGTGCCCATTCCAAAGAAAAGTGATCCAGTGGAATGAGGAAATTATTGAACAATATCATGAATATCACATACAAGTAAAATTTTGCTGAAGATAATTTAAAAAATGGTTGCAGCAGCACATTGACAGGGAACATCCAGAAATTCAAACAGGATTCAGAAGAGGACATGGAATGAGGGACGTCACTGATGATGTCGGTTGGATCTTGGCTAGAAGCAAAGAATACCAGAAGAATGTTTACCTGTGTTTTATTGACTACACAAAGGCATTTGACTGTGTGGATCATAACAAATTATGGGTAACATTGGAAATAATGGGAATTCCAGAACACTTAATTGTGCTCATGAGGAACCTGTACATGGATCAAGAGGCAGTCATTTGAACAGAATAAGAGGACACTGCGTGGTTTAAAGTCAGGAAAGGTGTATATCAGGGTTGTATCCTTTCACCATACTTATTCAATCTGTATGATGAGCAAATAATCTGAGAAGCTGGACTATATGAAGAAGAATGGGGCATGAGGACTGGAAGAAGATTCATTAACAACATTCATTATGCAGATGACGCAACCTAACTTGCTGAAATCAAAGAGGACTTGATGAAGATTAAAGCCTACAGCCTTCAGTATGGATTACACCTCAACATAAAGAAAACAAAAATCTTCACAACTGGACCAATAAGCAACATCATGATAAATGGAGAGAAGATTGAAGTTGTCAGGATTTAATTTTACTTGGATCCACAATCAATGCCCTTGAAGCAGTAGTCAAGAAATCAAATGACATATTGCATTGGGAAAATCTGCCCCAAAAGACCTCTTCAAAGTGTTAAAAAGCAAAAATGTTACTTTGAGGACTAGAGTGTGCCTGACCCAAGCCTTGGTATCTCCAATCACCTCATATGCACGTGGAACTCCGGTTGTGCAGTAGTTAAGAGCTTGGCTGCTAACCAAAAGGTTGGCAGTTCTAATCCACCAGCCTCTCCCTGGAAGCCCTATGAAGCAGTTCTACAGTGCCCTTTAGGGCAACTATAAGTTGGAATTGACTCAATGGCAATGGGTTTTCAATGGGTCATATGTGTGTGAAAGTTGAACAGTAAAAAAAGAAGACCAAAGAAAAATCAACACATTTGAAATAATTCATAAAATAAGCCATAATAAAAAAAAAAAAATAACCCATAAGGTATTGGCAAAGAATATTGGACTGCCAATATTGTGGACTGCCAGAGGAACAAACAAATCTGTCTGGAAGAAGTACAGCCAGAGTGTTCCTTAGAAGCAAGGATGGCAAGACTTCGTCTCACTTACTTTGGACATGTTATTAGGAGGGACCAGTGCCTGGAGAAGGACATCATACTCGGTAAAGTAGGGGGTCAGTGAAAAAGAGGAAGACCCTCAACAAGATAGATTGGCACAGTGGTTGCAACAGTGGGCTCAAACATAGCAACAAATGTGAGGAAGGTGCTAGACTGGGCAGTGTTTCTTTCTGTTGTACCCAGGGTCTCTATGAGTCAGAACTGACTTGATGATACCCAACAACAGCTAGTTATAAGTGTGAAGGGAGACGTAACAGGATGCTGTGATAGGAAATGATAAAGGGGGAAGTGTGTCTTTAGTTAAAGTGGCGAGGCAAGACCTCTCCAAGGAAGAACACAAACTGAGGCCAAATAAATGAGAAAAACCAAACAAGAGTATTCTAAGCTAAGTGAACAATGAAGCAAAGCTCCTAGAGTTTGGGGTATTTATTTCTCTATTCCACCCTCTGAGGGAATTCATTCAGGCTGAGTTCCTCCACTGAAGTTCACAGCTTCTTTTCTCCTGCTTTTCCTGCTCCCACCCTTTTTGGTAATGCCTTCCCACAATGACCTTGAAATTGGTCATGTGACTTGCTTAGTCTAAGGGGTCAATCATGGAGCAAGTACAGGTTTAAAACAGCATTTGTGCATCTCCATGTTTACTCCTGCTCCTCTGCCTTCAGGGTGAGAACATCTTAGAGGATGAGAGAGATGTGGAGCAGAGCTAAGCTGGCTTAGTTGGTGCAACCAAAACCCAGACATGTCAGAGAGTCCAGCCAAGATCACCAAAACTTCCCAGCTGACCCACAGCTGACCACAGACCCATGAGTGAGCCCTGCTGAGCCTAGGTCAGATCAGCAGAACTGGCCAGCCCACTGTAGACTACTGACAGATAATCAATGATTTTAAACCACTAAATTTTAAAAGGAATCCCTGGGAGGTGCAGATGGTTAAGTGCTGGACAGCCAACAGAAAGGGTGGCAGTTCAAATCTATCCAGAGGCACCTTGGAAGATGGGCCTAGCCATCTGCTCCTGAAAGGTCACAGCTTTGAAAACCCTAGGCGTAGTTCTACTCTGCACACATGTGGCTCCAGGAGTCGAAATCAACTAGCAAGTTCTAAGATGGTTCGTCAGGCAGCAATAGCTAATACAAATGGCTTCTTAATGTATTTTCCCAAGTTGACAGCATGGGCTAATACACAGATCAACAATATGGAGAGTAAGAATTTGTTTGTAGGGAGACAAGTATTTTTCTGTTCAGATGACAACGACAGCGAAATCTGCGAGAGCCAGAACTCGACGGGGCTGCCTTGTTTTTCCAGGTCTGGCAATTTTCTGCCTTTGACAGGTTTTCCAGGTCTCAGAAGTTTTCTGCCTTTGACAGGGTACAGTCTTTCCACTTTCCTATTGCTTTCTCTTCGTGGAAAATACTTGAGTTTTGCTTCTCTGACGGGTTTTTGCCTTACAGAGTTTCCAGCTTTCGCACATTTTACTGTATATAGAAGCCCTCAAGTGTTTAAAAATTTAGGGAAATGGTACCTTTTTATTTATAATTAACAATAAATTAATATCCCTATTTCATTAAATGTATGTCTTAGGGCAAGGCAGAAATGGGAATCTGTCTCTGCAAGCATAGATTTGTTTTTCAGCTCCAATTAGCTCTAGAAAATGCACCCGCTGGTCTCGTTTTCTGGGTATTGGAATCAGATATATGTGCCTTTGCTGGTTTCTCCATTCTTCAAGAGAGGGCGATTTTATAAAAAGCTTTAAAAAATAACATACTGTAATGTTATCTGCCTTGCAAAATCTGTGCTGTCTCTGGCCAGATTTAGTTTTTCTGCCTTCTTCCCGTGTAATCTCTCCTCCTGCTCTGCTATGCTGAGAGAAGTTGTGCGTATCCTTTGTATGGAAAACACACACTGTGTCTATTAACTTACGTGGATTCCTTGGAAATCCAAACAAAGGAGATTTAAAAAGAAATGGACAGTATACTCAATTTCTCTTGGGCCTACGCTATTTATTTTAATTTACTCTGATAAGATTAACTGAAAACCTATTGCCGATGAGTCAATTCTGGCTCATAGCAACCTTATAGGACAGAGTAGAACTGCCTCCCCACCTCCCCCATAGGGTTTCAGAGGAGCCAAACTCTTAACCACCGTGCCACCAGGGCTGATAAGATTGGGCAGAGGAAAAATCGTGTGTTAAAAATAGCACGTATTGTAATAAATAAGTGAATAACCAGTTGACTTTTATTGACTTGTGACCTTTGGGCCTGGAATATAGTAGGTAACCAAGAATTGTTTGCTGAGCAACTAACTTAAAATTAACACACCTAACCAAACCAAAAACCAAACTGGTTGCAGTGCAGTTGATTCCAACTCATGGTGACTCTACAGCACAGAGTAGAACTGCCCCACGGGGTTTCCAGGAAGTGCCTGGTGGATTCCAACTGCTGACCTTTTGGTTAGCAGCCATAACTCTTAACCGCTATGCCACAGGGTTTCTTTAGGGACCTATTTAAGGAGCCCTGGTAGCGCAGCGATTCAGTGCTCAGCTGCTAACTGAAGTTTTGGTGGTTTGAACCTACCAGCTGCTCCACAGGAGAAAGATGTGGTAGTCTGCTTCTGTGAAGATTTACAGCCTTGGAAACTCTATGGGGCACTTCCAAGGGTCACTAGAGGTCAGCATCCACGCAATAGCCCCGAGTTTGGTTTAGATGTGTAAGTATAAAAAAATATATTTGGATTAAGTACTCATCCCCCAAATAATGCTCAAAATGTTCCTATAAACCTGTGTTGTTTCATCACATCTAATCGCTGAGAAATTTACAGCAGTTCCAAGCAACGTATCAAAATAATTTTCATCCTTAAAGTTTGAGGAGGGAGAATTTTTCTCGTTATGCTCATCTATGGATTAAGCCCACCTCACTCTTGTCCTGTGAAAGGGGAATGCTTTGAAGACCAACTGCTAAGAATTTAGCTTTTTTCTTCTATGTTGATTATTTTTACAAAGGCTAATTTGCCTTAAAAGCTGATGATCATGGTAGAAGGACAATGGCAAATTGCTAAAACGTTTACCTTTAAGTTACAAGCACAGGCTTTGTGTAGGTATTTTTTTCAAATCTTGATTTGAAAATGCTTTTTGACAAAGGCAAATTAAAAAGCGAGGGTCATCTCTTAGTGCTAGATTAATTTTAAATGGGTGTTGATCATATGAGGAGTATACCTGAATGAAAATTGCTCACAAATCCCGCTTCAGTAGAGACTTTACATTCCTAAAATGTTCTCTTTGTACACATAAATTAGTGTATGAAGAGAGTCTTAGAAGGCTGCATGGAGCCTTGTAACACTACTTAGCAATAAAAAAGAACTACTGATACATGCAACAGCATGGATGGCTTTTAGACATTGCAATAAGGGAAAGAAGTGTATCCCAGAGAGTACATACTGCATGATTCCATTTATATAAAGTCTAGAACACTTGAAACTAATCGTGATGGTAGAATTCAGGAAGTGGTTACTTCTGGGAAGAGACTTGACTGGAAAGTGGCACGAGGGAACTTTCTGGGAGTGATGACAATGTTCTATACCTTATTTTGGGAGGTGGTTATACAGCCATATTTGATTGTCAAAATTCATCAAGCTGAACACTTAGGAACTGTATGTTTCATGTAAATCACACTCCAATTAAAAAAAAAAATCATCTCATGAAAAGACCATACCTAATGGTATGACTGCGACTAGAGGAATCCCAGAGACAATGCTCCCCAGAACTTCTGATGGCACAAGACAGCAACCATCCCCGAAGACAAATCATCAGGCATGAAAAGGACTGGTCAGTGGGGGGGAGAGAGATGCTGATGAAGAGTGAGCTAATTAAATCAGGTGGACACTGGAGAGTGTGTTGGCAACTCTTGACTGGAGGTGGGATGGGAAGATAGAGAGAGAGGGAAGATGGCAAAAATGGCACAAAACGAGAGACTGAAAGGGCTGACTCAATAGGGGGAGAGCAAGTGGGAGAAGGGAGTAAGATGTATGTAAACCTACATGTGACAGACTGATTGGAATGGTAAATGTTCACTTGAAGCTTAATAAAAATTAATTAAAAAAAAATCAGACCTTCAAATAATTTTGAGTGTTGATATCTGGAATATAAAAACAATGGTTGATTTTATGATGGGAATATTGCCAATTAGAGAGCAAGTATTCTCAAATAGACAGAGCACTAAATTAATGGTGGTTGACTAATTGTGCTGGGAGTAGCATTCAATTTTGTGATGAAATGGGAAAATTCACATGCAAAGAAATTGTGAAATTTGTAGAAAATTGAATAAGCATAAGGAGACTATGGGTGTGCGACTGTAATGGAGTGGACAGGTGCAATGCATATGTAACCCCTTGTAGTGATTATAGCTATCATGTGGATGTATGGGTGTTTATATTGATAATTAGTTTCCATATTTCTGTAGAGAATGGTATTCTGAGATGGTGTCTAGAGCTAAGAGCCTGCCTGAGCCCCTGGGCCCATAACTTTTTTCATTCTGAGAAGTTCTTCTATTTTGGGATTCTGCATAAAATTTCGTGAGGAAAAGAGGTTTTGTGGTTGATGAATTTTTCACTGCAGAAATCAGTATATTAATTCTCCTGAGGTAGGTCAAGAGAATATGTTTAAAATTTTTTTCCAGTAACACATAGTAGTTAGCAGTTATAGTGGACTCTTCTAACCCTCCACACACACACTCTCTGTCTTTTTTATTGTGGTAAATATATATGTAACAAATCATTTGCCATTTCAACGTTCTTCACAAGTGACATTAATTATGTTGTTCAATTCTCTTAGTTACTCCATTTTGTGACCAGAGGCATCCCTTTTCATATTGGCAATTCCAACTCAAATTCATAAGAAGTTGCTATATTTCTTCCTAGAGACGCTGTCTACAAACTTTGTTATTATAATAACTTGTGTTCTGACTGTATAGACCAAATTTTTCTCATGGAGTGGATGACCAACAGTGTTGAAATATAACAGATTTTTGCATGCTTTTTTAGAAACTCTTTCTAGAAAAGTGATTTTCAGTTACCAATTTCTGAATCCTGTTATTAGCAATGTTCCAAATTTAGGGCAATTATTTTTTAAACTTTTGATTTAGCAGCAACTTTTTTTCAAAGAAATTTTACAATAAACCCAATTAAAACAAAGAAACCTGTAACGCTAGAGCTTCTCTGGTTGCAGTGGGCTTAGAGAACTTGGACTCTCACTCACTTGGTTTTACCATCATTCTCTGTAGCAGCAGCCACCAAGGAACCACAACATAACCCAAGAGACTACATAACGACACTGATTTAGAGCAGCAGTTCTCAACTACGAGGGATATTGTCCCTCGGGGAATGTTAGGCAATGTCTGGTGTCTTAGACTGGGTTCTCTGAAGAAGCAAAACCAGCTTAATGTATAAATATATATATAGAGAGAGAGATTTGTATCAAGGAAATGGGTCACACGGTTGTAGAGGCTGGAATGTCCCAAGTTCATGGGTCAGGCTGGAGGCTTCTCCTGATTCACACAGCTGCAGGGGCTGGTGAACCCAAGATCATCAAGTCAGACTGCAGGGCTCTGGCTCACAGGCTTTGAAGGCCTACAGATCCCAAGATTGGCAGGCAAGAGGGCAGGTAAGCTGCTAGCTCAAGTCCCAAGAACAGGAGATCAGATGGACAGGAGCCAGCTGCAGGATCCAGAGAGAGAAAAGCCTTTGAGCCTTGCCAGAAAGTCCAACTATATTGGATTCAGGTCACACCTCCAGTGAAACTCCCTTTCAACTGATTGGCTGCCCACAGCAGATCCCATCATGGAGGTGATTGCATTATATCAGATCTCATCATGTAGGTGATCACATTATATGAGATCTCGTCGTGGTGGTGATCACATCATTATTCGGCTGCCAGACTACACACAATGGCCAAACCGCTGAGGATCATGGCCCAGCCAAGTTGACACATAACCTTAAAGATTACATCTGGAGACATTTTGATTTTCACAACTGGGTGGAGGGGCTACTAGAATCTAATAGGTACAGGCCAGGGATGCTACTAAGCAGGCTACAATGCACAGGATAGTCCCCACAACAAAGAATTATCCAGCCCACAATATCAGTAGTGCCGAGGTTGAGAAATCCTGATTTAGAGCAAGGTTTAAAGAAACATAAACACGTACGTTTTGTTCCATCTAAGGTTAAGTTCTGCAAAATCCACTTAAATATATTGTTATATTATGGGGTAAAAATACAGGGTTTGCCTCTGATTCTTACATTTCCGAACGATTGCTTATAGCATCACTTTAACTACTTACCTAGAACTAGTAAGAAAAAAACACTGTAAGGTGTCTCCTCGGTGCTCTAATATGGGTCTTGGCATACTTGGTCTACATTTTTCTTCCCTAGCTGGCTTCCTAGGGGTCAGAACTATCAGCCTCCTCACAGCTCTAAAGCAAAAACCCACTAAAACCAAACCCACTGCCGTCGAGTCGATTCCGACTCATAGCGACCCTATAGGACAGAGTAGAACTGCCCGATAGAATTTCCAAGGAGCGCCTGGTGGATTCGAATTGCCGACCTCTTAGTTAGCAGCCATAGCACTTAGCCACTACTCTCTAAAGCAAAAGGCAAAAAAAAAAAAAAAAAAAAATGACCATTTTCTGAGAGCATTGATGCAATCATGGCTCAAATTGCTGACTATGCATTTTTACATCCATGTTACAGATAATGAAACTAAGAAGTAAAAATTCTTGGTATAAGAGTGTTTTCCCCATAAATGGAGAATAATACCTTTCTGCCTATAAGACCTATAATAAGTGTCCATTGTTTAGGACGACAGATCTAAGTAAACATTTCTACCAGGTTTTATTGTTATCAAAAAATCCACCCCATTGCACAATCAAGCAACAACTCATGAAAAACAAAGCAATGGATTATTAACACATTTTCAGTGCCAAAAGTTATAAGGGCTACGTGTCAGTTTCGTGTAATACTATTAAAAGAAGGATTTTTTTTTAACTCATCATGTTAGAACTTGACTAATTAGAAAGCTAATTTGTAACAACACCTTCCAGTCCACAGACAAAATGGCATAGGCAAGTCTGCATGCTTAGAGTGTTATGTTTGTTTTTTAAAAATATGAACCTTTTTAAGTTCTGATTCTGCACATGTGGTCCATACATGCACTTGCAAACTCCCTCTATCAAGTTAGTTATTGCTGCATAAAAACTACCCTGAAGCTTAGTGGCTTAGAACAGCAACCATGTATTTAGCTCATGAGTTGAGGAGTGGTCATAATTCAGCAGTTTAGGCTGGGCTCAGTTGTTTCAGTTGGGTGGTGATTCTGGTCTTTTCTAGGCACCCTCATGCATATGCAGTCAGCAGTATATCAACTAGATGGTCCTGCTTTTTGAGGTTGGCTAGTTGTTGGCTGGAACAAAATGAGTACTACTAGATTCTCAACCAGCAGGCTAGCCCTGGTTTGTTCACATGGAGAGGTGAGAATCATGAAAGACTTGATTGGGCTCAGTTTGGCAGTTCTTCTGTCTCAGCTGTACTCACGCACACATCTTTAGTAAGGTGTGAGTCTGGCATGCAAGACCTCTCGCAGACTAAGCTCAGAACCATCACGAAATTGCTTTTGTTACATTCTTTAGGCTAAAGTGAGTTGAAAGGCTAGTGCAGATTCAGGAGAAGTCAACTCTACCACTTAATGGGAGGAGCTGCAAAGTCATATTGCAAAGAGCATGGATATGGGGCAGAATAGAGAATGGAGGCCATTTATGTATTCAATATGCCACACTTGACCAGCATGCTGTTGTCACCTTTAATTTCATGAGATTGGGCTTCCTCTGGGATGACTATGAGAAGGACAGTGTAACACAATTCAGAAGTACATGGGGATCGATTCCTAACAGAACAAAACCACAACCAGTGAGAGGCAGGAAATGGAAAGCAGTTAGTAAATTTATTTTCTCTTCCTCCCCCTTGTCAAACTTTTCCAAGATGTTCTGTGTCTTCAGAAGATCTCTCCTGTGAACAAGCTACCAAACTTTAAAAAAATTGACCAGCTCTGAAATGCTCCTTCTTGTATTTTCTTCCTCAACTTCCTTGCCTCTCCCCTTTTCTTCCTTCTCACTACAGTTGCACTCTCCAATAAAACATGGAAGGACTAGATGTTTCTTCATAACAAAATACCCCAAAACCTAGTGGCTTAAAATGGCATGCTTTTTATTTAGGTCACAATTCTATAGGTTAGCTATTTGGATTGGGCTCAGTTGGGCAGTTCTTCTGTCTCAGCTGTACTCACGCACACATCTTTAGTAAGGTGTGAGTCTGGCTAAGGGTTGGTTAAACTAAGATAGCTCATTGTTGCTCTCCATGTACCACATCCTCCAGCCTGCTAGCCCAGGTTTGTTTTCTTGGCAGCTGGGAGGGTCCGGAGAGAACAAATGGAAGTAAATTTAAGGCCTAAACTTGGAACTGCTGCATTATCACTTTCACCACATTTCATTGGTCAAAACCCATTATAAAATTAGCCCAAACTTGAGAGGTAGAGAAATAGAGTCTGCCTCTTGTTGAGAGGAACTTTGAATACACATTTCAAATATGTAAATATAATGAAGAACACATATTTGGGACATTTTTGCAAGTCTCATAATTTTTAGTCTACACAAGCACATAAATGTTGTTTCAGGCTTTATTTTTTATGGGAATCAGGACATGCCAGTGTTTATCACAAATTTTCTTCTTCTTTTTGGTATAAGCAGTATTAAACTAACTTTGATTAAAATGAAAAAAAGCAAGATATTGCACATAGTCTTGCCACCTCCGCAATATAAACAGCCCATTATTTTCCAGCTTTCTTTTCTAGTTCTTTTCCACATGCATGCAAAATGTTACATCAATATATACTCAGACCCCTTTTTAAGCAAGGCTGGATATAGGAAAAATATCACTTATAGCATACTCTATTTTCCTTCACTTAGCCCCGTATTGCAGCCATTTTCCACTACTACAAGGTCTTACAATTTTTGCTAACAGTACAATACTCCAAATTTAAAATAGTGTGTCATCAATCCCCTCAACAGACATTAGTCTGTTTTGTTCTATTATTGACTCTTTTAGGCTTTACTATTTTAAAAAATCCTAAAAAATTTATACATAGAGCTTTTCTAACCTCTGCTTTCTTTAGGATATTTTTAACAATCAGGATAACTGCATCAAAGATCTCATGAACTGGATATGATTTGAAATATCACTTGGTACAGAACATCATACAAAAAAATAGGTTCTAACAATAATTGGATTGTTAATTTTATAATTTTCATGCAATCTATGGAAAACAGATGAGTTAATGAATTGCTTGATTTTGTTCATTCAAAAAAATAGTTGTTATATGCCTGATATCACTGTAGTCTTCATGAATACAAACACGAATAAAATGTGAAATCTACTTCAAGAAGTTTTCAGTTAAAAAAAGGGGTGACTCTGAAGCCTTACTAGTCTGCTTTTGACAAATTGCTTAACAGTTTGTGAGTCTCATCTGTAAAATGTGTTTAATACATTTAATTGTAAAACATGCTTCATAAGATTCTTGTGACCATAAGATAAGAAAGTGTCACTTATGTTAATGATTCTTATTATCAGGTTTAATATCATTGTAATTAAATTAAGAAATCAAAATTATATTTTAAAGTTATGATAAATAAAACAATGTGATATTTGAGTAGGAATGTTGTTGTTGTTGTTGTTAGGTGCCATTAACTCAGTTCCAACTCACAGCGACCCTATGCAAAACAGAAGGAAACACTCCCCGGTCCTGGGCCATCCCCGTGGTTGTTATGCTTGAGCCTATTGTTGTAGCCACTGTGTCAATCCAGCTCTTTGAGGGTCTTCCTCTTTTTTGCTGACCTTCTCCTTTGCCAAGCAAAATGTCCTTCTCCAAGGACTGGTCTCTCCTGATAACATGTCCAAAGCATGTGACACGAAGCCTCATCATCCTCGCTTCTAAGGGGCATTCCGGCTGTATTCTTCCAAGACAGATTTGTTCCTTCTTCTGGCAACATGATGTATTTAATATTCTTTGCCAACACCATAGTTCAAAGGCATCAATTTTTCTTTGTTCTTCCTTACTCATTGTCCAGCTTTTGCATGCATATGAGGTGATTGAAAATACATGGCATGGGTCAGGCACACCTTAGTCCTCAAGGAGATATCTTTGCTTTTTAACACTTTAAAGAGTTTTTTTTTTTTTGCAGCAGATTTGCCCAATGCAATGCGTCATTTGATTTCTTGGCTGCTGTTTCCATGGGCGTTGATTGTGGATCCAAGTAAAATGAAATCCATAAGAACTTCAATCTTTTCTCCATTTTTCATGATGTTGCTTATTGGTCCAGGTATGAGTATTTTTGTTTTCTTTTATGTTGAGGTGTTGTCATGGATTGAACTGTGTCCCCCCAAAATATGTGTCAACTTGACTAGCCCATGATTCCCAGTATTGTGTGGTTGTCCTTCATTTTGTGATTGTAATTTTATGTTAAAGAGGATTAGGGTGGGATCGTAACACCTTTACCCAGGTCACATCCTAAAGCCAATGTTAAGGGAGTCTCCCTGGGGTGTGACCTTCACTACCTTTTATCTCTTAAGAGATAAAAAGGAGTGGGAAGTGAACAGAGAAGGGAGGACCTCATGCCACCAAGAAAGCAGTGCTGCTGGGAGCAGGAAGTGTCCTTTGGACCTGGGGTCCCTGCATGGAGAAGCTCCTAGTCTGGGGAAAATTGATGAGAAGGCTGACAGAGACAGAAAACCTTCCCCTGGAAGCATCACCCTGAATTTTGACTTTTAGCCTACTTTACTATGAGGAAATAAACTTCTCTTTGTTAAAGCCATCCACTTGTGGTATTTCTGTTATAGCAGCACTAGATGACTAAGACAGAATTTGGTACCAAGAGTGGGGTGCTGGTCTAAGAGATATCTAAAACGTGGAAGCAGTTTTGAAACTGTGAATAGATAGAGTTGCAGCAAGGCAGAGGACCAGCAGCAGCAGAGAACCTGGTGCTGCAGAGAAGCAACAGTAGCAGAGAACCGGCAGAAGCAGAACCAGGAGACCAGCATGAGATGGCACTGAAGCTGACCCATGGAGCAAGAGAGCTGAGTGCCTGTGCACAGGAGGCATCCTGGTGAAGAGGGGTGTCTCTAGGCACTTATCGGTGGAGCTACTGAGCTTTGGAATACTTCTCCCAGCAGTGCAGATGCAGGCATGAGGCCCAAGGAGCTGAGAGGCCAAGAAAAAATGAAGCAAAAGCTGAAGAGACAAAGAACACAAGAAGCCAAGCTGCCTCAGTCTCAAAAGGTATGGCCATGACCTCAGGGGTTTCAAAGGTGCAGCTGTGGCCTCTGGTGTTTCTAAGGGTGGAGTTGCCACTCAGAGGGACTAGGAAATGGTGTGCTTAAAGCCAAGGGAGCAGAGTTGCTGTCCCAGTGGGCCTGGAAGGTGGAGCTGGAATCCAGGACAAAGGACCTCCACTCAGAATCTGGAGAGTGTGGCCAATACCTAATGTCTGGAGGGGAGGGCCATTGTGTAAATTGTCTCAGAGGATACAGGATTATTTTACAAGCCTTGAGGGCTAGTGTAATATGTTCTGCTCTCTTGCTTGGTGCCTGTTAACCCTTCTTTTCTTCCGGTTTCTCCCATTTGTAATGGAAATGTCTGGCTTGTGCCTGTTCTGCCATTATTCTTTTGGAAGCAGATAACTTGTATTCTAGATTTCACAGATGGAGAGGAATTTTTGTATTTTGGGCTTGGAATTAAAACTTTTGCTATGATATGATGGAATGAATATGTTCTGCATGTTGCAAGGATGTGATTTTTTGGGGGCCCAAGGGTGGAGTCATGGATTGAATTGTACCCTCCAAAAATGTGTCTCAACTTGGTTAGACCATGATTCCCAGTATTGTGCAGTTGTCCTCCATTTTATGATTGCAATTTTATGTTAAAGAGGATTAGAGTGGGATTGTAACACCCTTACCTGTGTCACACCCTGACTCAATGTAAAGGGAGTTCCCCTGGGGTGTGGCCTACACCACCTTTTATCTCTCAAGAGATAAAAAAGGAAAGAGAAGCAAGCAGAGAAGGGGGGACCTCCTACCACCAAGAAAGTAGTTCCGGGAGCATGGTGCTTCCTTTGGACCTGGAGTCCCTGCGTGGAGAAGCCCCTAGTCCAGGGAAAGATTGATGAGAAGGCTGACAGAGAGAAGAAGTCTTCTCCTGGAGCTATTGCCCTGAATTTGGACTTTTAGCCTGCTTTACTCTGAGGAAAAAAATTTCTCCTTGCTAAAGCCATCCACTTGTGGTTTTTTTAGCACTAGATGACTAAGACAGGTGTAACTCACACGGAAAGTTGTAGTCTTTGATCTTCATCAATAAACGCTTCAAGTCCTCTTCACTTTCAGCAAGCAAGGTTGTGTCACCTGCATAATGTAGGTTGTTAATGAGTCTTCCTCCAATCCTGATGCTGTGTTCTTCCTCATATAGTCCAGCTTCTCGGATTATTTGTTCAGCATACAGATTGGATAAGTATGGTGAAAGGATACAATCCTGACATACATCTTTCCTGATTTTAAACCACGCAGTATCTCCTTGTTCTGTCCAAACAACTGCCTCTTGATCTATGTACAGGTTCCTCATGAGCACAGTTAAGTGTTCTGGAATTCTCATTCTTTGCAATGTTATCCATAATTTGTTATGATCCACACAGTTGAATGCCTTTGCATAGTGAATAAAACACATTTTTTTTAAACATCTTTCTGGTATTCTCTGCTTTCAGCCGAGATCCAGCTGAGATCAGCAATGGTATCCCTCTTTCCATGTCCTCTTCTGAATCAGGCCTGAATTTCTGGCAGTTTCCTGTCAATGTACTACAGCAACTGCTTTTCGATGATCTTCTGTAAAATTTTACTTGTGTGTGGTATTAATAATATTGTTCAATAATTTCCACACTTGGTTGAATCATCTTTCTTTGGAATGGTCATAAATATGGATACTTTGCTGTCAGTTGGCCAGGTAGCTGTCTTCCAAATTTCTTGGCATAGATGAGTGAGCACATCCAGTGCTGCATCCCTTTGTTGAAACATCTCAATTGGTATTCTTTCAATTCCTGAAGCCTGGTTTTTTGCCAATGCCTTCAGTGCAGGTTGGACCCCTTCCTTCAGTACCATAGATTCCTGATCATATGCTATCTCCTGAAATAGTTGAACATTGACCAAATCTTTTTGGTATAGCGACTCTGTGTCTTCCTTCCAGGATTTGGAAAAAATACTAATGGAACAATTTAGAAGCAGATTCATACTAAATAAGAATTTAATATTTGTTAGAGGTGGCACTTCAATTCAAGGGAAAAATTTAGACTATTCAATTAACACTGTCATCTCTCAGTTTGGGTAAGTAAAATTAGGTACCTACACATACCATTAAAACAAACAAACAAACCCTGGGTAGATTAAATTTCTAGACATAAAAGTGTAAGAAAATATAGCAGAACATGCTTGGGGTGAGGAAGTTCTTCCTAAGCAAGACCCCAAAACCCCAAGCTTGTAAGGGATTGACAGGTTTGACTTCACAATTTTTTTAAACTTCTGTAAAGTGAATGTAATATTATAAAATGAATGAAGACTGGAAGGAAATGTGTATAACATATAAACCAAAACAATGAAACATGTTGCTGTTGGGTCGATTCTGACTCATGATGACCTTATAGGACAGAGTAGAACTGCTCCATAGGGTTTCCAAGGAGCAACTGGTGGATTCAAACTGCCAATATTTCGGTTAGTAGCTATCATGGACTGAATTGTGTCCCTCAAAAATATGTACATGAATTCCCAGTACTGATTCCCAGTGTTGTGTGATTGCCCACCATTTTGTCAGCTGATGCGACTTTTCTATGTGGTGTAAATCCTACCTCTATGATGTTAATAAGATAGAATTAGTGGCAGTTATGTTAATGAGGCAGGACTCAATCTACAAGATTAGATTATGTTTTGGGCAAGTCTCTTTTGAGATATAAAAGAGAGGTGTTAGTGGAGAAACAGAGGGACTTCATGCAACCAAGAAGCAAGAATCAGGAGAATAGCATATCCTTTGGACCCAGGGTCCCTGTGCTGAGAAGCTCCTCGACCAGAGGAAGATTGATAACAAGGACCTTACTTCACAGTCAACATAGAGAGAAGGCCTTCCCCTGGAGCTGATACCCTGAATTTGGACTCATAGCCTACTAGACTGTGAGAGAATGAATTTCCATTTATTGGAGCCATCCACTTGTGGTACTTCTGTTACAGCAGCAGTAGATAACTAAGACAGCAGCCAAACTCTTAGCCACTGTGCCACCAGGGCTCTGTTTATAACGTATAGAATGATTAAAAATAGATACCATTTCTGTAATGTTCAGGTTTCAGCTGCAGAAAACAAAATTCACACTAGCTAGTTTAGGCTAAAAGACTCTAATGCAGGGAATAGGCTGTGTAGAAAACCAATGTAAGGACTAAAAGAGGAGAGATTATTTCCTGCCTCAAAACTGTTCCGTCCCAGGTGTGATCTGGAAAGCTGCCTCTGCTGCTACTATAAGGAGTGAACACACCCAGAAAGAAGCTGCAGGTACTGCTGACAGAAATTCAAGCTACCCTGGCCTGATTCGGGGAAGTTGTTTTCATTAATAAAGGAAGTAGCTAGATCAAGAAGCCACATGATGGATTAGGAAGTTGACACTATATGCACTGATCGCAGAAATTCACATCTGTGAAACAAATGTCCCGGACCCTGCCTCTCCCTCTCTTCTAAACAATGTACTATGTAATTACATCTGGTTGGTGGCTCTTAAATTATGTCCAGTACTCAAAGTTCAGGGGAATCTGGGAACGGTAGTTTTTACCTTCCCACCTCTGCATGCTGGAAGTTCAGTGAGTCAATCCACAGTTTCTGATCAATCCTTCCTCATTTCTTGTCAAAAATTACGGTAGTATCTACATTGCTCATTAGTGTGTGTGTATAAAAGATCCTGGAAGAATACTCTTCATACTATTAACAATTTCTTCTAGGATAGTGGGGTTGTGGAGAGGGAGACATTGATTTTTACACTGCAGATTCTTACATTGTTGGAATATTTTACAAGTTAAAATGCTCTTATAACTTAAAAAATGTATGATGTACCAAGGAAAATGCTGTTCACAGTTATTCAAGCTTTATACTGTCACTTAAAACCCTCATTCCAAAAGCTGTCAACAATAATTTCCAGGTTTATCATCCTGAAATATCCCAGAGGCCTAAAAACTTGCATAGGAAATCTTCTAAGATTGTATCTGTCTGATAATCCTCCAAATGTCAAGTTAATTTAATTAACCTGGAACTCTTCCTAGGCCTGCGCATACCACAGATAATCTTAGCCCATCGTAGCGCTCTGCTTCCAGTTGACGAATAGACATTACGTGCTAATGAACGCGGCTCCTAAGTTCCAACCTAATAAAACGCTACTCAGGACCTTGCCAAAAAGAGCTAAAATATAAATCTCCAGTGAAATTTTTCAGGCTACTCCTTGATCTAAGGAAGTAAACACAAACTTAAACTGTGCTAGATATTTAAAATTAATAATAAAAATAGCTTGTATGTCTGTTCTTATTTTCCTTTATATAAACTGCCTGAATTCCTTACACCTCACTCTGGTTTACTTTTGGCCCTGAGTATTTAACGAGAATGAAAATCATACAATGCAATTTTGGGGCAGTTTGCTCCTTTAAGTTATCAAACTCAGACTTAGTGGAAATGACAGTCTATTATTGTTATAGGCAAGTGTCCTGCCCTCATCAAAGCCTGTGAGGGCAAACCAACACTGAGAATATATTTTCAAAGAGCAATATTCAGTTTTGTCTTGCACAAATCTTCTTTACACCCAAGCTGATAAGAGCTGTCCAAACCATTTAAATTGAAGAAATACTGGGATAATTCCAATCTGGTATGTATAAACCTAGAGGAAAAACTCTTAATAAATTAATCTCTAAACTAGGTGGAAATTAAAAAATATGCCAGTTAGAGGCTGATAACTATAACAAATGAGGGAAAGTTTAAAATAAAAACATATTCTTCCCAAACACAGTTTTATTTTATCCCTTGGAATTCTTCCACATAAATAAATATATTCCCTAGAAATAAATGTTCTCTGAAATTCATATTTTTCCTTCTTTGCAAGTGACAGTCATTTCAGGCAAAGAATTCCCCACCCATCTTGATTCCATGGTTATGATTTCCTTCTTAACTCCCTCCTCCTCATTATTATCCTTTTATTGTTTGAGAAAAGCCTCGTTGCAGAAACAAGCCTTAATTCCTGAAGCCTCAAATTTGTTTCATGGAGACCGTCCTGGTGAGGCGCCAATTTGGATTGGTTTGTTTTAGGTAAGGAGTCCCTGGGTGGTGCAAATGGTTAATTGCTCCACTACTAACCAAAAGGTTGGTAGTTCAAACCCACCTACTGGAGTGGCAGAAGAAAGACCTGGCAATCTGCTTCCAAAAGGTCACAGCTGTGAAAACCCTATGGAGTGCAGTTCTACTTTGAGTGATGCAGGTCGCCGTGAGTCAGAACTGACTTGACGGCAACTGTTTTTTTGTTTCAGGTAAAGGATTCTGGGCAAAGAAGGAATGCCACGTTCTCTGCAGCACTGGTTTCTGTTAAAAGTAATAACCATCCCAATCACACATGTACCATTCCAGCCCCATAGCAATGTTGCCAGAATAAATCATTGAATTTCTGCTCACTTTCTCTCCTTTATTCATTTTCCTATTTATCTAATTCCCACCCTTCATTTAGAGCAAGTTTAAATTCAACCAAGACTTTTAAGATTCCTCAAGCTTTTCTGGTCTGTAGATTTCTTCTTGTTTTTATCAATTAATACCTGCAAACTTCAAGTGTTGTTGAGCTCAATTATTCTCATATCCTTAATAAGTTTGTAAGAATAGTGTCTGTTGTCCAAAAGGAGATTGAAAATGCTTTTAGGCTAAAGTCCTAATTCTAATACTTTTTTTTTCCTGTTTTTGAAAATTAAGGATAATCCTCCGTATTAAAAAATACATGTTGACAAGCATATACGGTGATGTAGCCACCATCACAAACAAGACGTAAGGCAATTCCATCACCTTGGAAAATTCCTCCATGTTCTTTACCTTCATCCCCTCCCCACAGCCCTAGCTCCTGGCAGTTGCTAATCTGTTTTCTGTTCCCATAGTTTTGTTTCGCGGCAGTGTCGAAAAAGATGGAATCATACAGTATGTACCCTTTGGAAGCGTAATACTTAACAGTCATCCACGTAGTTCATTCCTTGTTATTATCAAGTAGTATTCCATTGTGTAGATGTGCTACTGTTTGTTTATTAACTCCAAGCTGAAGGACATTTGAGTTATTTCCTTCTTGGCAAATGTGAAAATAACTTATAAACATTCATGTACAGGTTTTTGTGTGAATACAGAGTTTCATATTATTTGGGTAAATATCTCGGCCTGATTGTTGGGTCCTATTTTTTTTTTATAGTACACGTATGTTTAACTTCTAACATATTTTCTAAAGTACCCCACAACCTGGCATGCTGCCTTATGTAATTGAGGCATCAGCTGGGCTCCAATCCCTTAGTGGTCTGGGCAAATTTGGTTCAGACCACTGCCAAGTGCACAATCTCAGTAAAATTAAAGTTCTCCTTTCATGTAAGTTTATTTTCAGGAATGTTGACTTTGCTACATCCTGGGTCCATTCATGATGTTCTCCCTCAACAACTCACCAACAACGGAATTTGCTACATCTTCCAATTACTCATATAGTGTCCAGCCATATAAAAAAAAATGAGTAAACATTGTCGATTTTACCGAAAGATCGTGGAGGCCATAAAGTATGTGTGTCAAAGGGTTACGTTGTACACCCCACAACAAACAGCAGAAAACTGCTTCTTAGACATTCCTGTTCTTTCATGGAGTCCCATCTTGAACAATTCACCATTCTGGCTTCTTACTGCTCTTCCCCCTTTTAGAAGCTAGTCTTATTAACATCTCTCCCATCCCCAAAGCAATTTTCCTCCAAAAAAAAAAAAAATTTTTTTTTTTTTTTTTATATTTAGGGAGGGGCCCTGGTGGTGCAGTGGTTAAGAGTTCAGCTGCTAAACAAAAGGTCAGCAGTTCAAATCCACCAGCTGCTCCTTAAAAACTCTATGGGGTATTTCTATTCTGTCTTATAGGATCACTGTAAGTCAGAATTGACTGGACAGGAATGCGTTTGGTTTAGGGTTTTGGTTATATTCAGGGCAACTCAGCTGTCTGTAGTTTTTCTTCTCAATGGTGCATAACCCAATGCTGGCTAGTCAATTCCAACTCTTGGCAACCCCACGTGTTACAGAGTAGAACTGATCCGTATGGTTTTTTTGGCTGCAGTCTTCACAGAAGCAGATTGTCAGGACTTTCTTCCATGGTGCTGTTGGGTGGGTTCAAACTGCCAACCTTTATGTTAGTTAGTAGTCAAGCTCAAACCATTTGTGCCACCCAGTGGTACATGTGTGCACCCATACAAGGTTCTCAGCCGAACAAATACTTCCCCATGAAGATAATTTCCCCTACTTAGAGAGCATCACAGCATTTGCTTTTTGTGAAAGATACTATTCTCTTTTTTATTTTTATTAAGTTCTTATTCCTCAAAAGTTAACTATTCATTTATAGTACAAATTGATAACTTAGTGTATCAGCTATTAACCAAACCCATCGTTGTCAAGTCTATTCCAACTTATATGACTGTATAATAAACCACCTCAAAATTTAGTGGCTTAAAGCAACAAATATTTCTATTTCTCACAAGGTCTCACGTCAGTGAGGCAGTTCTTCTGGTCTTGGCTAGTTTCACTCATGTCTTGGCTGGGTAGATAGCTCTGCTGTTCTAAGCTGGGCTTTATCACATGCTTCGGGGGTTAACTGGCTGGAGGATGTTCTAATGTGGCCTTGGCTGAGACTAATGAGTTTTCAGATACACTGCCTCTCATTTTTCAACAAAATAGCCTAGCCTGCTTTCCTAGCAGTGGTAGGGGTCCAAGGGAAAATGTGGACAGATGCAAGCCTTCCTCAGAATTGATACACTGTTACTTCTAGCATTCCATTGGACAAGCAAATGACAAGGCCAGCCCAGATTCCAGGGTGGGGAAATAGGTTCCACGAGCCAATGGGAATCTATACAAAGTCACATTACAAAGAGCATGCGTATAGAAAAGGTGAAGAATTGGAGACATTTTTACAATCAATCTACCACACTTATATAATCAGAATATTTTATTAATTAAAAGGTTTGATTTTCCTATAATTCTAAATAAGTAAATGTTTTACTTTATTCAGCTCATAGACACAAACCTAATTAAAGTAAAAGTCACATAACATTAAATAATGTTGTATTTTTCATACTGAAAATCTAGAGCTTAATATTGAATTTCTTTCGATTTAATGAATACACATAACCAAAGTTGAAGCAGTGCCAGTATGATCTTTTTTTAGTTCTTTTAGTCAATATCTTTGAATCTATTAAATAAATATTAAAATAAATATTCAAGGGGTTGCTGTAAAAAAGTTGACTAGAAAGAAAATATGAAATAAAAAAGCAGTTATCATTTAGAAATCCTCTAATATGTCCCTTTTTTGGAGGGGGAGTTGATTTCATGAAGTTATACGTGCACACGGTTTAAAGAATAAAATAGTTCTCCAGTACTTATTATGAAAAACACGGTCCTTTATATCCTCCCAGCCATTGTCCTCTTAAGGCAAGGAAACATTATCAAATTTTTTAAATTTATTCTTTTGGTTTAGACATGCATATTGCTTATAATGTATGCTTATATTGGTATTTCTTGATTTTTCACTCTTGGGCATTATCTAGTATCTTCCTAATATAAAAAACAATGACTTACCTCTCCTGCATTTTCTGGCTCCCTTATCTCCCCCAAACATGAACCTTGCCACTCTCCCTACCCTCTGTATAGCTTTGTCCCAATTTGGGTCAGAACAATGTGCAATTATTATCATACAAGTGTTATCCACAGCTGAGCCATGTAATATACCAAAATTACTTTTCATTTCTTGCAAACTTTTCTGTTTTTCTGCAATTAAAAATTGTGTTTTATTCCCTTAATTTTCTGGTTTTTAGCAATTCAAACCCAAATTCCCTGCCAATTATTTATCTCTCCCTTTTAAATGTTCACATATATCAGTATCCAATAATTTTATTTTCTAAATATACCTACTCCTCACTTATTGACTATCTCTATGCAGCATTTAGCATCTATGACAACAGTCGAAAACTACTACCTGACGATTTTGCACATTAATGGTGTATATCTAGCAGTAATCTAGAACGCCCAGGCATGAGGCAAGAGTAATGCTGGCTTGATGGTTAAGGTTATGTGTCAACTTGGCTGGGAGGTGATTCTCAGTGGTTTGGCACTTATGTAATGATCTAATTTGGCAGTTATGCAATGATGTAATTTGGCAGTTATGTAATGATGTAGTCATCCTCCATTTTGTGATCTGATGTGGTCAGCCTCCATTTTCACATAACAACCTGGTCTTTGGAACCACACCTAACCACATTGATAAGTGAGGAGTGGGTATAAATTTTCTTATATTGAGCCACCTTTGCATTTCTGGGATTAATCCCACTATTTTATTTAGGATTTTTCTATCTATATTCATAAGAGATATTGGTCTAGAACGTGGAATTTTTGGTGCAAAAATCAGAACTGCCCTGGGCAAAATGGGATGGTTGCTCATCTTAGCCTGGGCAACACTCTTTAAAGGTCCCTGCTCTAGTCCTTCTCTGCTAGTGTTCCTCTCCACACAGTCAAGGGAACCTGCCCCTACGTCTAGGCCATGCTTTGGAATTCCTGTCCAAATGCCCCAAGCCTGCGTCCATGGCCTGTGTGGGCCTCACCTGTCCTCCACTGTTTATACCCCTAGAACAAAGAGATGGGCAAGGACTACAGTGTGCAGAGGCTTGAATGAAGCTTCAACAGAAGAGCTGGGTGAGCACAGATGCTCATTTGAGGCCTTTCCCTGAGAGATGGAACCGGGATGGGAAGAGAGGGTAGACCAGGAGCTATGAGCCCGCAAAGGACTCTTGTTTCGGGATCTGCAAATGTCAGGTGCAGACCTGAATATCCCTGTTTTCAGTATGACATATACCCTCAACTATGCCTAGAGTCTTCCAGGCCAGGGGCCTCTCAATTACTCTCTCCTGTAACTAAACTTCTTTATCTTACATCTGTATTTCACCAAGGTACAGATGAGTGACTGCTCAGGTACAAAGAGTGGACAGTAGGATCTTGGAATCAAACCTCCTTAAGAGACTTCTAACCAATCCATCTGGTTTGGCCTCACTTTCACCCCTACTTCCAGGGGTACCCAATGTTGTCAGTTCCTGAGTCTATTGGAGGTCAGTGGGCTGTTAATTGGCTTATAATTTAGCTTATAATTTAGTCTGCTAAGTTAGTCATCTATTTTAGAACTTCCAACATCTTGTGGTCTAGTTGCCTCTCCTGGCCTTTGTATGAGTATGTCTTATCCCTCCAAAAGTTACTTTATGATATGTTAATAAGGTTTATGGGGAGTGGGAAGAAAGCAAAAGTGTGTGTTTGATCACCCATCTCTACTAGGAAGTTGAAATACAAAAAATATTTCTGGCAAAGGAGTAAATGAGAATAAAAAAAAAATCAACTTGGGGAAAGGGTAAGGATGAGAAGAAATGAGAGAGAAACAACCAAACTCTATTTGACCCACTAATGACATAACATCCTGAAATTACATGAGATAACATCTACCAGCTTGTTTGCCACCAAATTTGTTATATCAGACAAACACACAGCTGCTCTGGAATTGGCTGAGAAAGCACATGGAATTGAATTTCTTTCCAAGATATTATTTCTGAACTCTGCTGGTGATAAGTTATAGAGATCATGCTGTTTTATATTACAGGTGAGTGACAGAAGCAATGGCAAGCTCTCATATGGTAAGAAAAATAATTGATATAACATTTTTAAAGATTAAGTATTTTAGGATGGCAGCAGCAAAGCAGGCCCATAGTCTCAACTCAGCCCAAGTCGCTAGAGATGTTCCATTTCTGGAGCAGTGCAGGCTGTTGCAGCCACACAGGACTGGAACTCTCTGAGTGTGGAAGGACAGGGTTCTCTGCTGGGAAGTGCCATGCAGCCACTAAACCACCCTTTTCTGGCCATGAAAAAAAGTACCAGTTAAAACCCATTTCCGTCACGTTGATTCTGCATCATAGCAACCCCATGTGTGTAAAAGTAGAACTGTGCTCCACAGGGCTCTCAGTGGCTGATTTTTTGGAAGTAGATAGCCAGGTCTTTTTTCCCGGGTTCCACTGGGTAGACTAGAGCCTCCAAACTTTTGGTTAGCAGCCGAGCACATTAATTGTTTGACCACCCAGTGACTCTGCATGAAGGCCAAATGGAGCAGCAGGTGTTGCCTTCAAGGTCAAGCCAAGCCCTCGTTAGGAGCCCAGGGAAAAGGCATTGACCTTGACTATGTGCCTAATATGGATTCGTGTAATGTATGATTTCACTGAAACCTTCCAGTAACCCCATTTTATAAGCAAGAATGGAAGGCCAGAGAGGCTAAGTAATTTGCTCACAACTCACACTGGGTAGTCAATAGTAGAGATGAGCATCACATGAAATTCTGTCTAGTTCTTTTCAACTTTCCGCATTAAAAATAATCAGGAATCCAGGCAGGGGAAAGCCTTCTGTCTATGGTTGGTACTACTGCTTCCCAGGTAACAAGTTGAGGGGCCTTCGGACAAGCTTTTCTCCACCTGAATACAGGTGCCCTGGGCCCACCTGGCAACGTGAGTTAAGGAGCAGAGTGTGTGTCTGGCAGATACAGCCCTCTTGATGGTGTAGTGCAGCCTGCTTCCCCCATAGGCAGCACCCAGCTGGCTTTTGGAGTTCAAATCTTCTCTCATGGAAGATCACGGGACACCATTTTAGGGAGAATGGATTCACACCATTAAGTGTAGTGACAAAATCTCCTTGTCTTGATATTCTGTAACTTTTTTCCCTTCTAATTCTAATTGGCTGGGCGTGTTTCATATTAAAGACCTCAACCAACAGAGAGTAGATGGGTCATCGTATGGTAAGATTAGGGAATCTTTTTCTTTCTGGGTTTACAATTTATTTTTAATCCTTTTTTTTGTTGTTGTTGTTGGGTGCCGTTGAGTCAATTTCAACTCCTAGCAACCCCATGAGACACAGTAGAACTGTCCCATATGGTTTTCATGGAAGCAGATCGCCAGGTCTTTTTCCCGCAGATCGCCAGGTCTTTTTCCCGCAGATCTGCTGGGATTAGCAGCGAGTGCTTAACTGTTTGTACCACCAGGGCTCCTTTTTAATCATTTTAGACTACTTTTAATCCAGCTCTCCACCCCACCCCCACCCCCACCCCCAAACTCACAGGGTTAGGTTTTTTTCTTTCAGGAAAAGCTTATACAAGTCCTCTTAACTACTAGAAGACTTAATGAAGTACTTGAGATAAAAGTGCCCATTATCGTTAACAACAATTCACCAAGGCCTTGTAGGGGATCTAAGAATTGAGTAGGGCTGGGCCTCAGGTATGAGTCAGAATCCACTCGACGGCACTTGGTTTGGTTTTTTTGGTTCGGGCCTCAGGTCTTGAGCAATACACCCCAGAACAGCAGGGTGGGCAGTTCTCCAGAGGAAAGGATGTCCGAGAGCTTGCGGCCAACACTTTTATCACAGGGTGAAGGGTGTGCCTCCCCAACAGGCACAGGGGGTCAGGACAGCCAGCCGAGCCACCCTCAGTCCAGCCCCCCCAGGTGCACAGGCAGCAGCCCACTCAGCCGCTCTCTAGTCTCTACTTCTCTCTGACAGTCCTTCCTTCCCTTATGCTACCACTTTCAAATAATAATTTTTTTAATTGGTATTGTTCAATTTTTTTTTTTTAGAAATTAAATTATTGAATATGATAAAAAATATCAAATGAAACTCAATCATATGATCATCATCCAGAATTAGCAACTATTAATATTTGGTTGTATTTCCTTTCAGGAATAAATGAAATGTTGCAAACATAGTCCCCTTTTAATCAGACTTTCTTTGGGTTCCATTCCTCAAATCTCTCCCCAGAGAATAGCGGTCAGCAGTAGGTTTCCATCCGTTCCACTTTTATACCATTAAAGATAACTAGAATATGATATATGCATGTTTGATTTACATAAATGGTATAAAAAGTGCATCTAGCTCCCCCCCCACCCCCACTTTTACTTTAAATTATGTTTTGGAGACCTAGGCATTTAATTTGTGTACATTTATGTATTCTTACACACACATAACAGTTATCCCTTTCGGCTGCTGTATAGTATGTCATCGTATGAACATGCTGTATTTTTTTCAGGAGTTCCTGGGTGGTGTAAATGGTTAAGTGCTCCACTACTAGCTGTGAGGTTGGCAGTTCAAATCCACCCAGAGGTGCCTTGGAAGATGGGCCTAGCTTCCAAAAGGTCACAGCCTTGAAAATTCTACTCTGACACACTTGGGGTTGCCACGAGTTGGAGCTGACTCGATGACAATAGCAACAACATGTCTTATTCATTCCCCCATTAATGGCTATTTAGGTTGCTTTAATTTCTCTGTTAACATAAGGATGTTTCGGCAAACAGCCTCGAAACATCAGCTTATGTCTATGTGTAAGAGTGTATCTAATGGGGATCCCCAAATTGGAATTGCTGTGTCAAATGTTAAGCATATTTTTAATTTTATGCTGCCAAGTTCCTTTCTGAAGTGAGTGTTTCATTTGACATTCTCAGGGTAATGCTTGAAATTTCCATTTTTTTCAATAATTTGCCAAGACTGAGTTGTGGCAGACTTTTTTGTTTTTGCCCATCAGATGGTGAAAATTATATTTTCTTCTTTTTGTTTTTTTTTTTTTTGTTTTTTTCTCATTTCCCTAGAAGCTAATTAGGTTGAGTTTCTTTTTAACTGTTGATTGGCCTCTTCAGTTTCCTTTCCTATTTTTCCTTAATTTATAGGATGTTTGCTCATTCATTTATGCACAAGTCACTCCTTCAGCCAATATTTATCAATTACTAATACATTTTTTTTTAATACATTATGGCCAGGAACTTTTCTAGGCACTGTGGGTACAGTGGTACACAAGATAAACTAAGGCCTCTACTTTCTTGGAGTTTGTATTCCTGTGGAGGAGAAAAGAAGCAAGAAATAAATTAATTAAGAAACAAAGACATTTTAGAAAGTAAGTGCCAGAATTTTAGACCATGAAGAATATAAACATGGAATGTGACGGTGACAGAGAAGGAGCAATCGTTTATAGAAAGGCTCCCTGAGGAGGGGACATTTGAGCTGAGATGTGAATGACAAGAAGGAGCTAGCTATGTCCAAACTGTGGTGGAGATTTCAGCAGAGGAGGCGGCATGTGCAAATGTCCTGAGAACACAAGCTGAGTGTGTTCTGAGGAAGGACTGAAGGCCTGGTGGTTGCCTCCCAGTGAGAAAAGTGCAAGGAGTAAAGAGGTACTATCTGAGAGGTAGCGGAGGCCAGGTCAGGCAGGGACTTTTTGTTCATGCTGATTTTGAAGTTAATCTTTCTTCTTCTTTTCTTTCTTTTTTTGGTGTTTCTCAGTCAGCAGAAGAGCATGGGCTAACATGTATATGCATGTTTGTGTGTGTGTACATGTGTGTGTTTATAGGAGATGTGGGGTGCTGGGAATTCAGTAGAGAAAGGTTGTAGGAAGATGGAACCAATGATAGGTATGTGATGAAATGGCACCTTAGTCATCTAGGGCTGTCATAACAGAAATACCACAAGTGGATGGCTTTAACAAAGAAAGTTTATTTTCTCACAGTAAAGTAGGCTAAAACTCCAAATTCAGGGTGTCAGTTCTAGGGGAAGCCTTTCTCTCTCTGTCAGCTCTGGAGGAAGGTCCTTGTCATCAGTCTTCTCTTGGTCCAGGAGCATCTCAGGGCAGGAATGTCAGGTCCAAAGGATGCGCTCTGCTTCCACGCTGCTTTCTTGGTGGTATGAGGTTCCCAGCTCTCTGCTTACTTCCGTTTCCTTTTATCTCTTGAGAGATAAAAGGTGGTGTAGGCCATACCCCAGGGAAAGTCCCTTTATATTGGATCAGGGATCTGACCTGGGAAATGGGTACATCTGCTAGGAGTTGAGGATTAGGATTAGAGTGTGTGTCTGTGGGGTGCAGGAGGAGGCAGGACTCTGCTGAAGGATGCGGGAGAGTGTAGTCTGATTCACTTATTAAAAAGGTTACTCTAGTGCTGGGTGGAAAATAAGCCAGAAGGAGGCAAGAATGGAGGTGGGGCATCCAGTTAAGAGGCCATTGAAGCTAGCCAGGTTTGAGATAACGGTGGCATGGACTAAGGTCTTAGCAGTGGAGATGACGAGACGTGGACAGATTCAGGACCTACTGTGTCAGAAGATGTGACAGGACTTGCTGATAGATTGGGTGAGGGCTGGGAGTTGACAGAATTAAAAGGACTCCTTAGGTTTGAACAACTGGTTTAAGTGGTGGGACCATTTATTGAGATAGTCAAGACCAGAGGAGATGGGAATGAGTAGAAATAAATAGCACTGGATGCAAAACCTCCTGGGATGGTTGAATGACCTGGAACTAATGCCAGTGTCAGGGACCTAGAGGTCCCTAGAGACTATCTCAAATCTCTGGTAATCAGAATGATGTTCCTGAGAAATTATAGATCAGGAGTTGAAAACTGCATCAATTCCAGTTATTGAATTCCCAATTCCTATTATTCAAGAGACTCTTGTGAAAGGACTACATACAGAGATTTGGGCAGGGTTAAAGGAATCGATAGGGAAGGTGTGGTCTCTGGGGACTAGCAACAGTGTGATCCAGGATCTAGCAACAATGGGATGCTGTTAAAACCTCTGGGTCTGAAGGGGTAAAGGGAGGAATCAAGGTTAATGGAGCCTAAAGAGACTCCCAACAAAACATGGCGCAGAGCAGGGAGGGAGGCAGAGGAATAAACACCCTGACCTCTCTCTCCTTATACCATCTTACCTGCTTCTGCTCTCTCAAACCCAAATAGAAGCCAGAGGGCAAAGGAGTGAGGACCATGAGGTCCATAAGAACCAGTACCCCTCACCCCTAGGTCATAGAGTAGGGCAGAAAAGGGAATAAAATGCATGTGTTTGGGGGAGAAAAGTTGGCAAATGGAGACTGAACTGCAATGCAACCTATAAGATGCTTTCTGTGACCACATGGAAATCCCTATCCATGCTGCTTTTGAGGACATAAGAGTTGGCAAAATACCCTTTCCTCTCTCCACCACCTCACCTCATCCCTCCCAACCATGTTCATAAGAGACAGTGGGCTATCAGTTCCCACTTTTCCCTATTCCAGTAAAATAAACAAAGAATGATTTCATTCAAAATTTAGAGTCCAGATGATCCCTGTTCATGTCTGACTTCTTACCTAGATCTACCATCATCATAACTTTGACCTTCTTAAGGGCTCCCTACTGTTTAATGGATAAATCCTATTGTTTGTCTTGGATTCAAGGTCAACATACACAATTTGGTTTTAGCCATCATCCTAGATGTTTCTCCTACTGTTTCCCCCCAAATAGGCGTAGTCAGTCTGTAATATGGCCTTGCAGTGTCCTCACCTCTCTGCCTTTATTCTTGCCCATTTCACCTTGTAAAAATCCTGTCTTTTTTTTTTTAAGGGCCAAGTGAAATGTTGCTTACTCTGATGGTCCCCCTGTACGCAGCTCCACCAGGCAGGAGTCTTCCCTCTCACTGCTCTCTCTCGTATCGCACGCAGCCTGTCCCTCGTAAATCAAAATCATGAGGGTTAGGGAAAGGAATTAAGGCCAATGTACATGAAAGGTGCTCAGGAGTTGAAATGTATTATCTCATTTACTCCCACGCAGCAATCCAGTGCAATCAGCATGATTATCCTTATGGGGAAATGGAGGCTAAGAGGGGTGAGGTGCTTATGACATGCGGATTACAGTCACTCACAGCAGAGATAGGTGTTATGATCTGCCATTTCTCAGGTAAGAAACTGAGACTCTGAGAGGTTAAAGTAACTTTCCCAAGATCTCACAACTAATAAGACAGAGGTTGCTTTCAAACTCTGCTCTGTGTCCTAAGGCATCACACAATGGTCCTCTCACAACAAAAAAAAAGGAAGGGAGGGAGGAAGGGAGGGAGGGAGGGAGGGAGGGAGGGAGGGAGGAAGGAAGGAAGGAAGGAAGGAAGGAAGGAAGGCAGGCAGGCAGGCAGGCAGGCAGGCAGGCAGGCAGGCAGGCGGGCAGGCGGGTGGGAAGAGAGGAAGGGAGGAAGAAAAATAAATAAATAAATAACCACTGGCTGCCCTCTCTGTCCAATTTCATGTAACATTGTCTCACTTCATCCTAAGAACAGCCCTGGAAAGGAAGGAATGCTAAATGAAGACAGAAAGCAGAGCACATGGAAAAGACTCAAGCCCTATCAAAGAATTGTTGGTGACTTCAAGTTAAGTCCCCTCTCTTCTCTCCTCCTCCACTAACTTGATCTGTTGATAGCATTACTCTATAAAGAATGAGGTTAGAGGGTTATTTAGTAAAAATTGCCTCCATGGGTCTTCCAAGAGGTGGTCCTGATAGGTTTGGTAGTGACACCCCCTGGAAGAGAGGTGGATGCGTTCTGCATCGCGCATGGTGAAAAAACACTGGCTCCTCCTTTGCTGCCACCATCTTGCCGGTAAATTTTCATTGAGTCTTTATTCACAATAATCCATTGTCATGAGTTCTGAGATTTAAAATGTGGTTCATGGTTTTCTTATTCTGGCATCTACCTTGAAATACAGTTGCATACCCAACCAGAGTTGGCAGGAAAATAAAAATCCAAATTTATTTTTCCCTCTCACCTGACTCAAACACAACATTGATCACACCCAGGTCAGTGCTAACCTACTTCTTTATGCCCACTAATCTTTTTCTGCAATACCCAGATCTTGCCTTCCCCCAACATTTCACCGCTATGGTAGTCAACCAAATATTATGAGACTTACTTTCATTTTCTAAATAGACAACCAGGTCACATAATATTAATAAAATAATATCTAGTCCCTAGGGCTATTCCCCTTTACTTATAAATAACCCACTGTAAAATCCTATTTTATTATAATATAATACCTCCTACTGTTTTATTCAAACCCTAGCAGGAAAAAGGATCCTGCTGTGATGGTCCAGTGGAAGACATTTAATGAAGAGTCAACTTACAGAAATGTTGGCAGAGCTAAAGGAACCAATGAGAAAGGATAAGACATCCAGAGACTAATGACAATGGATGCTGGTATCACTCATAAACCTGAAGGAACACAGGGAGGTGACAATGTTACTAGAGCCCAGTGAGAACTGAAGTCTGGTGGATGCTATAATTATGAAGGACAAACATTTCCAGAACTGGGGAGCCAAAGATGGCAGGGAGTGGGAAAGAAACACCTTGAGCTTTTTTTCTCATCCTCTGATCTCCTGCACAGCTTCCTGCCGGCCAAATTCAAAAGGAAGCCAGGTGGCAAGAGAAGCAGGTAATACAACCCAGAGTGATCAGCTTCCTGGAGCACAGAACAGAGCAGAGAAGGCTGAGGACCAACGGAAAATAGCCCCACACCTACCTCCCTTATTTCATAGATTGCTACCATCAACGATATCACCATTCTAGCAGTACATTCATTCATTCATTCATTTAGCCAATATGCACTCACTGACTGCATTCTTAAATCATGGGAGATATAAGAAAATTTAAATATAAGTTCAATTTATATTTAAATATAAACTTGAATATAAATTTAAATGTAAACAAAATGTACTGATAAGAAACAGACGATCTAGTTATATGAGAAGACATACCTGGTTAAATGTACCTTTGGAAACATTCCTTTGACTTCCTTGGTATTCTGCAGTGGGAGCTTTTTCAGGAAATTTATTTTCATAAAACTATGTCAGTGTTGCCTCCTGGTAAACTGTATCTGAACTTTCACATAGATTGTACTTCAGTTGATGCTGAAAATCTATACTCTGGCATGCTTTAGAGGGTTCAGTCTTGAATTTGTTGATCTTAAACCTTTTCCAATAGCACGTGTTTACAGGTACTTGAGAGAAAAAATTTAGTAACTTAACAATTCCTCATGAGCCTATTTTTTAGAATATTATCGTTATATTGAGTTGGAATACCAAAAACAAGCCCTTCTAGACTAACTTTAGCCCATCTCTCCACTGAAAAGCCTTCATTAAGCTATGGTTTAATTGAAGGTCAGTATGAGAAATGACTGTGTGAAGCACGTTTCTGCTTACTCAACAAAACTGCATTTATAGATGGCATCTATTATATCCTGCAATGTTCCTTATGTAAGAAGCCACATAAATTGCTACGAGAAGAAATTCTTTGAAAATGAGAGCACTAGTTTTGTTTCCCTACTTACCACAATTACTAAAGCAACTATTTCAAATAGGGCTTCTAGAACATTGCTACTGTAGAGTGATTCCTGGATTCTCTTTAACATTGACTTAAAATGTCCTATTCTATATTTTTGAAAAATATATCACTTCTAATTATTTTTTAGAAGAACGTATAATATAAATTAAGAATTTGGAGCTAAGGAATGTGTAACATTTATTATTAGGTTTATAACATTTGTTATTAGGATTAGAATAATTAAAAAATATATAAGCCATATCCACATATAATATATATCTATGTATTCATATATATATATGAATATGGATACATATGTATATAGGATATATATATGTGTGTTTGGGTATGGGTGTGTATGTGTATATACATGCATATTGCATAATATATAACAAACGGAAAAGCATCATGTGAGTGATAAAGACAATTCATAAAATAAGTCACTTAGGAAAATTTCACAACTTGTTGAAGAAGGTAGCTAGGGATTCATCTATTAGCTTATTAGTCCCATAAACATTATTAAACTGTTCATAGGTGCTAAACAAGGAGCCCTGGTGGTACAATGGCTAAGTGCTTGGCTGCTAACCAAAAGGTCAGCGATTCAAACTCACCATCCGTTCCACAGAAGAAAGGTGTAGAAGTCTGCTTCCGTAAAGATTTACAGCCTTGAAAACCCTATGGAGTGGTTCTACTCTGTCCTATAGGTCTCTATGAGTTAGAATTGACTCAATGGCAATGAGATGGTCTATCTAGATGGGAGTGTTCATGAGTAGATATTTGACTTGAAAAAGAACTCCATACACGGTGTTAATTTAATTTTTCTACAAACTGTTATCTCTCTGTCACACACCTGTCAACTTTCATGATTGTTGCAAAATAATTCTTAGGATTGATTGCAAAATAGCCCCAATTTTTTTACCCCTTCCTGTTTCCACAGAGGGAGGTGGTATCTGATTCCCCTCCACTTGAATTGGGCTTGGCCTTATGACTCGTTGACCAATATCGTGTAGAGGAAGTGAAGGTATGGCAGGTCCGAGCTTAGGCCTCAAGAAAAGTTACACGTTTCTCCTTTCTGCCTTTTGGATTCCTTCTTTTTCTGTGACAACAAGCCCAGGCTAGCCTGCTGTGAGATCTTAAGAATTAGTGATGTCATCCTAGCCAACGTCTCAGACATGTCAAAGGACACAGCCATAATCAATAAAGCTGCTAGTTGACAAGCAACTGACTGAGATGAATGAGTGAGCCCCAACAAGCCCAGCTCAGATCAGCAGAACCATCCAGTTGACCCGAAGTCTTATAAGAAATAACAAATTATATTGATGCTTTATATCACTCAGTATTGAAGTGTTTTATTATGCAGAAATAGCTTGCTGAAGGATTCAATAAAAAAAAAAAAAAAAAAAGTATTATGGAACCATAGAGGAAGATGAAAACAAAATACTCTGTTATAAAGTCAAAGAGATTTCAGTTCCCAGCTCTACTGTTAACTTGCTGGTGCCCTCAAGCAATTGATGTAAGCTTTTTGGATTTTGGTTTTTACATTCACGGTTTAGATAAAATAAGGATATTTCTGGTTAAGGATGAAAAAAAAAAAAAAACATTTTTATCCCACCCCCCTTTTGATACTCACCAGGAAAACAAACAAAAAGAATGACAAATAGAGGAGAAATATTCCCTTTATAAAGAGAAATGTGTACCCAAGAAAATAAAAAACTTATGTCCACACAAAAATTTGTACAAAAAATTTTATAACAGCATTTTTCACAATAGCCAAAAACAGAAACAACTCAGATGCCCAACAATTGCCAAATGGGTAAACAAAATATAGTATATCCAGTGATGGAATACTATTCAGCCATAAAAAAGAATGAAGTACTGATACATACTACACCATGGATGAACTTTGAAAAAAGCCATTATGCTAAGAGAAAGAAGTCACATATTGTATGATTCCATTTACATGAAATGTCCAGAATAGGCACATTATAGAAGTGGAAAGTAGATTAGCAGTTGCCAAGGGTTGGGGAATTGGAGAATGGGAAGTGAGAGCTAACAGGTATGGGTTTTCTTTTGGGGGCGGTGAAAATATCCTGAATTGTACTCTTCAAAATGGTGAATTTTTGGTATATGACTTATCTCAATATAAATATGTTTAAAAAGAGAGAATAGGGGTTACAACCTCAGACCATAGACTGTGTGATACAGTTGCCCAATACTGCAAAATATGCATGAAAGTGAGAGAGGAGGCTAAGAGGGCATGCATCATCGCACACATGAAGCAAGATAGAAGAACTCTGGTTGCTATGCTAAAAGGTCTATCCAAAAGTTCTTTGAGGAGAGCAATGAATTCTGGGCATGTTGAGTAGGCCACTGGAAAAATTGTTTTCTCAACTTATAGAATCTAGTTATCTACCACTCAGGGAGGTAGAGCTGAAGGGGGAAGCTTTTCAGTGAGCCATAGTTATTTCTTATAATTTAGGCTCCTGGGTAAGAGAGACTGCAAGAGGTAAAGCAAGATAAAAGAAGGAAGAGAGAGAGTGATTGTCAGATTTAAAAGGAGAGCTTAGATTTAAGGGATTTAGTTGTGCATCACACCAACTTCTGAGAGCGTAGCGGTAGAGATATAACTCTAAGGCCCAAGGAAAAGAAAAATTTATTAAGAGCATACTGGAAGTATCATATTTTATCAGTGCTACGGACTGCCCCACAAGATTCCTTCCTTACCCCCCTACAACATTATCCAGTATATAACCACCCCCATTCAAAATGAGTATTAACTAGGTACCAGCTTGAAAACCATTGACAGGTCCAAAACCTATTGCCCTTGAGTTGATTCCAACTCATAGTGATCCAATAAGACAGAGTAGAACTGCCCCATAGGGTTTCCAAGGAGCAGCTGGTGGATTTGAACTGCCAACCTTTTGATTAGCAGCTGTAGCTCTTAACCAAGGCACCACCAGGGCTCCCCGAACCTCAGAGATAAGACACTATTCTGGTTCTAATGCATTTAGCATCAAGGTGGGTCCCTTTTCAAATACGTGAAGCTCAGTAGACCAGAGTTGGAGCCTCATTTTTATGTAGGCTGAACATTCTAATTGGTGATGCTTCCTGGACATGTTAGTTTTGAAAACTTGTACCTTTTTTTTCCTTTATTTCTCTGAGATAAGGCTTGCAAGCATAATTACAGCTTTCCTGTGTGACAAAGAGTCCTGATGGGTTTGTTTTGTTTTTTTCATGTCATATTTGGAAAACCAGAGGTTCTCCATGTAACCTAATGGAAAGGTGCCTGCAGTAGATTGCTTATCTAGCTCTCACTAGTATATTGTCATGCCACAGAACAGTGGTGCTACGGTGCCACTTGCCTCCTTGGTGGCTTGTATTACCAGATCATATTCCTCAGAATCCATATTACCCAACCAAATTTTTAAACACACAGAATTCATAAGCGTACATCTCAATACTGAAAACACACGCCATCAAAAAAAAATTTTTTTTAAAGAGAAAAAATGTAGTAGCGAAAGGGATAAAATGAGGGGAGGAAAAACATAAGTAAAAGGTAGATGAAGAAAATACATCTCAGAGGAATCCTAGAGAAACATATCCTGTTGTTGTTAGCTGCCGTCGAGTTGGCCCCTGACTCATGGTGATCCCATGCACAAAGAAACCAAACGCTGCCCCATCCTACACCAATCCTATGATTGTTTACAGATCAGATCATTGTGATCCATAGGGTTTTTGCTGGCTGATTTTTGGAAGTAGCTCATCAGGCCTTTCTTCCTAGTCTCTGTTAGTCAGGAAGCTCTGCTGAAACCTGATCAGTATCAGAGCAACACGCAAATGTCCAATGACAAATGGGTGGTGGGTGTGCATAAGGTGCATTGGCTGGGAAACAAAGTTGGGTCTCTTGAGTGGAAGGAAAGAATTCTACCACTGAACCACCACTGCCCCCGTAGAGAAACACATAGTTCTCCATATTCTCGAAAAAGAAAAAGGGGGGGGGGAGGACATATACCAAATACACCAAAATTACTCCAAACGAAAAAAGTTTCTTTTATTCCCTCGTGCAGGGTAAGCTCAAAAAAAAAGAAGCAAGAGTTGAAACAAAAAGATTGGAAGGCTATAGAAAGAGATGAAAAATTAACTGTCAGAGCTTAATATAAAAATAGAAATACAAAAGCATTGTTGAGATGAACAGCATATTAATAGTAATGAACACTGAAACCTAACTGCTAACCATACAATCAGGATCATAATGGACAAGTTTGAGGAAGTCACAGAATACAAAATGGAAAACAATAGAAATGGTTATAGAGGAGTCGATACATGTGGAAGACACGCAGAGGAGATTAAGTTTGGATGGCCGTCAAGACATATTCTAGTGGAACTACAGTTTCAAGGATAAAGAATCATATGGTCAGAATTGAGGTAGAAAAAGCGACACACAAGGGGGGGAAAAAAAGGTTTGGCTTGTACTTCACTGCAGAAATAATCAATACCAGAAGACTAAGGTTTATAAATACCTGAGGAGAAAAAAGTGTGACCAAAGAATTTCATACCCTCTTAAGTTGTCTTTCAAGTATACAGACAAAATACAGACATTTCGTGTATGTAAGTGCTCATGCCCATGAAACCTTTTTGGAAAAAGGAAACTCTTAAGGATGAAATGCATTGTCTCGTTCCACAGATGTAGTCGATTTGATTCCTGTATTCCATCTGGTAAGGTCCAGGAGTATAGTAGCTGTTCATGTTGTTGAAACAAGGTATTTGCAATAAAAAAGTTGTTGGTCTTGCAAAATTCTATCATGCAACCTCCGGCATCATTTCTATCACCAAGGCCATATTTTCCAACTACCGATCATTCTGCATTTTCACCTTTCCTGTTCCAATCACCAGTAATTATCAATGCATCTTGATTATGTTTGATCAATTTCAAACTTTGGACGTTGGTAAAAGTCTTCAATTTCTTCATCTTTGGCATTAGTAGTTGATGCCTAAATTTGAATAATAGTTGTATTAACTGGTCTTCCTTGTAGGCATATGGATATTATCCTATCACTGACAGCATTATATTTCAGGATAGATCTTGAAATATTCTTTTTGACGATGAACGCAATGCCATTCCTCTTCAATTTGTCATTCCCAGCATAGTAGACCATATGATTGTCTGATTCAAAATGGTCAATACCAGTCCATTTCAGCTCACTAATGCCTAAGATATCAATGTTTATGCATTCCATTTCATTTTTGATGATTTCCGATTTTCCTAGATTCATACTTCATACGTTCCGTGTTCTAATTATTAATGGATGTGTGTGTGTTTGCAGCTGTTACTTCTCATTTTGAATTGTGCCACATCAGCAAGTGAAGATCCCGAAAGCTTGACTCCATCCATGTCATTAAGATCTACTCTACTCTGAGGAGTCATCACTTCCCCAGTTGTATTTTGAGTGCCTTCCAACCTGAGGGGCTCATCTCCCAGCACTATATCAGACAATGTTCCGCTGCTATTCATAAGATTTTCACCGGCTAATTCTTTTCAGAGGTAGACTGCCAGGTTCTTCTTCCTAGTCTGTCTTAGTCAGCTGAAGCTCAGCTGAGACCTGTCCACCGTGGGTAACCCTGCTGGTATTTGAATACCAGTGACACAGTTTTCAGCATCAAGCAATACACAAGTCCCCACAGAACGACAAACACCCAAGCCATGATATTTTTAATGGCCTCCTATGCATGCAAAAGCTGGACAATGAATAAGGAAGACCAAAGAAGAAGTTATACCTTTGAGTTGTGGTGTTGGCGAGGGATATTGAACATACCATGGGCTACCAAAAGAAAGAGCAAATCTGTCTTGGAAGAAGTACATCCAAAATGCTCATTAGAAATGAGGATGATGACCGTTCATCTAATATACTTTGGACATGTTAGCAGGAAGGACCAGTCCCTGGAGGACATCGTGCTTAGTAAAGTTGAGGAACAGAGAAAAAGTGGAACACCCTCAACGAGATGGATTGCCACAGTGGCTGCAACAATGGGCTCAAGCATAACAAGGATCATGAGGATGGCACAGGACCCAACAGTGTTTCATTGTGTTGTACATAGGGTCACTATGAGTTGGAACCGACTTGAGGGCACCTAACAATAACGACAAGAGTGAAATCCAGTGAATTCAGAGCTGAGTAAAAATAAAGAACTCAGAAATCTTGTTGTCGGGTACGGTCAAGTCAATTCTGACTTACAGAGACCCCATGTGACAGAACAGAACTGCCCCATTGGGTTTTATTGGCTGTGATCTTTATGGAAGCAGATCACCAAGTCTTTCTCCTGCAGAGACAGGTTCAAATTGACAACCTTTTGGTTGGTAGCCAAACACTTAACCATTGCACCACCAGGGTTCCGTGAACCTAGGAATAGACAAAGTAATTGATGGTGACTATTGAACACATTTATTGAACACATTTAAAAGTGAAACACATTTAAAAGTGAAACTAAGACTAAATAGCTGTTAGAATTATGACTGCAAAAATAGTATAAATACAGTCAACAGGTATAATTCATAAAAACTCTGGAGATAAAGAAAAGCATGTTATCTTGCTAATTTGCTCATTTTTGAAAGCAAATAACACTGAATAAACTTAAAAAATATGACTAATTATTGAAGGAAGGTCTAAAGATGCTCGAGTCAATTCTCAAATGTCGAAGCCAAAAGGTTATTCTTCTTAGTTCCACAACTGTTTCTTAAAGCAGAAATGACCTGGTGAAAATACTAATAAACAACAACCAAAAAACCAATATCCCATGTTTATAGGCTTTTATACCTGAATTTTGAGCCTTGCACCAACCCAGTGAGTGTGCCTATTATCTTTATTTGTCCCTCAATATGATCTACTCTCCTTTCTCAACCCGTACTGCTCACCAGGAGGCTGACTCATGCTGGTTGCATACAGGGAACTTCTATGCCCTCTGACTTGGTTGCTTTGGGCCAAGTGGGAGCCCCAGTAAATTAGAGGAAAGAAAGAAACAGAGATTCTTTATTTCCCTACAAGATAGCCTTGGCCTGGCTCTGTGCATCTACTAAAAGTCAGGGCTCCTGCAAGGCAGCCAACTCTACAGGACTCCCCCTCCTTCATGTTCTGGTAACCACCTACTTCCTTCGTCACTTTGGCTACAACAAATTCCACTATCATTGATCCTCTCTACCCACACTGTTGTGGACAGCCTTTTTGTAAAGAAACCCTCCTAGAATTATCCTGATTGAAGTTGGCTAAGCATTCTTATTTCCATTAAATTGTTGTTATTATTAGCAGTCTTGGAGTTGTTCCCGTAGGTGTTTCTCCATAGGGTTTTCTGGGCTCTAATCTTTATGGAAGCAGTTTGTCAGACCTTTTTCCACAGAACCACTGGGTGGGTGGTTCGAACTGCCAACTGATTGCAAACTGCTTGCATCACTCACGTTCCTACTTATTTCCATTTTAAAGATGAGAGTAAGCCATTGAAAACCCTATGGAGCACATTTCTACTCTGACACATATGGGGTCACCATGAGTTGGAATCAGCAACAACTGGACAGTACAAATTCTAGGCCTAACTGTCATCCCACTATATTGTTCTGCCTCCTAGTCTAGAACCAGACGTGGTTCCAGCCTAGCTTACAGCAGGAACAGTTAAGGCACCCGCTCGTGATCTTATGGTCTGAAAAACTTTAATTAAATTACTTGAATTTAAGAATTTATGTCTCTAACTAGTTTGGTTAAATTAGAAATAAGTTTGCAATGGCTTGTACAACAGTTTCAATATTATTCTTTAAATCTAATTTACCGATAATATCCTGGATTATAAGCAGATATGCAAGAACGAGGAACAGTTGCGTGAGGGAGAAGTGGGAGAAGGAAGGCCTAGGAACTGACAGCTGACTTCAGATAACGCTGCAACGGAGAAAACCTAGGCTGTTACTGATGGGCCACTTGAAGGCACTGGATGCAAGGGAACACTAACAGGGACAGATAAGTATGGGACAAAGGTAAGTGAGGGTAATAGACAAGAAAGACTAGCCATGTGCAACTCAACATTAGCCATCACCTTGCTATGAGGACAGGAGCTGATGACAAACGGCATACCGCAGAAGTTTCATAGCTCCCAAGATGCTCTTAACTAAGCCAGGCACTCATCCCCCAGGGGCTGTGAATACTGGATGCTAATGGCTCCCAGCTGGGGTCGCTGTGACTCAGTTGACTAGATGGCAACAAGCACCAGTATTATGTGTGAGAGACATCACTTCAAACAAACAAACCTGTTGCCTTCGAATCAAGTCCGACTCATAGTAGCCCTATAGGACAGAGTAGAATTGCCCTATAGAGTTTCCAGGGAGCACCTGGTAGATTTGAACTGCCAACCTTTTGGTTAGCAGCTGTAGCTCTTAACCACTATGCAACCAGGGCTTTTGAGGCATTGCTTACATATAGTCAAATATCAGGAAGATGTGGGTGAGACTGTTTGTGCTCACTACATTTATTGAGAAGCCAGTCCTGGCCTGGAGATCATTACACCCAACTTTAAAACAATCTTGACTTATGTTTGATCTGATCATTCCGTGCCACAACAATTTAGCAAAAAATGTGACCAGAACAAAGTCCTCCTGCTTTCTCCAAGTGCGATCTTTACATGAACAACATATTCATAAAATTCTTCCAAGATTACAAAAGATAGTATCATGTATATGTGCCAAGTACAGTCTCTAGTTCTTTTTAGCCAAGAAGGCAATATGAACTTATAAATCTAAGTTTATTATGTCTATTCCTGAAAGCAGAAACAATACTTGAGGTTAAGGAAATAAAACTGAATTAAGATAGTTAATTTTCCACTGTTATTAAACAGTTAACTTTATGGGCCTCCTAAAATGGCTCATTTAGTCACACTGTAATATAACAAAAACCAATAAGAATTTGTCATTTATGGTTCTTATACAACTCGTTATTTTGAAGAAGACTTGAGGAGGTAAGAAATAAAAAAAAAAATCTTAAAATATCTTCTTAATAATGGTGAGCTTTTTTTTTTATTATTAAAGGAACATCAAAACTGCTGTACAACGAAGCTGCTCAGTAGAAAACAAAAGTATGGTGATAAAAGGGAAACCCTGAGCTGCGTCCGTAAAAAAAAAAAAAAGTGGCATTAGGTAAAAACAAAACAAAACAAAAAACACGTTGCGGTCAAGCCTCTTCAGACTCACAGCGCGCTTAGGTGAGTGATCCCCAAAATTCTCACGACAGCAAATCAACAGAATGGGCCAATAGGTGGCGTTATTGCAACGTGTAGTGCCTGGAGAGGACCAAACGAAGGAGACAGGCTGGAAAAATATTTGCCAGCAAGAACGCAGAACAAAAACACACCCCTAACTTCTGACTGCTCCAGAAGATGGCAGTGTCATTTCTTCATCTCTCCCGTATGAGCTTAAGCTCTCGCTTGTCACTGTCTCATTGAATGAATTGAAATGCTCAGTTTTTGTGTCCCTGTTTTCCTACGGAAACCCTGGTGGTGTAGTGGTTAAGTGCTACGGCTGCTAACTGAGAGGTTGGCAGTTCGAATACGCCAGGCGCTCCTTGGAAACTATGGTGGAGTTCTACTTAGTCCTATAGGGTCGCTAGGAGTCGGAATTGACTTGATGGCAGTGGGTTTGGGTTTTTTTTGGTTTTGTTTTCCTACGGAAGTCACAAGCAAGAGTTTCTATTTAATTAAAAATTTTTTTTTCAATAGATCCCTGGTATTTCTCAACTGATGTGAAAAGCCATGTTGGCCCACAGGCAGAAGAGGGAAAGACCCATTGGGATGGAGACTGTTAAAAATAGAGGGTGGAGAAATCTCAAAGTGCATCTGACTTCTACAACTTCTGGTAAAATCATTTTCCAGTTATGTTTTAAAAATATAGACTGAAATAGCTCCTAAAGTAAAAAGACAGAAAATTTGCATTTTTTTAAAAAAAAGGAGTTCCAAATAGCTCTCAAGAGAAGGGTTAGCCATGCTAGAGGAAAGGGAAGAAACGTGAGTGGTGAATAAATAGTAAAGAATCTTTAAAGCTTTGCTTTTTTTTTTTTTTATGCATGGGGAATGGATTTGATTTTTTTTTTTTTTTTTTGCTTCAGTGAGGTTTGTCATCCTAGTGTTACTTTTGTAAAATCCATCCTAATTCTTTAGAAAAAGATGCAGGTGCATAAAGGAAGTCATCTTGGGATTAAAAATTAGACACAAATAGTCAACCAGATTGTGAAGATTTTTCTGTATTTGACATACATTTTAAAACTGATTGGTGGAGACAAATGGTTTCTGAATCCAGTGGTTTCCAAAGAAGATACCAGTCTCATCAAACTAATCCATTAAGTGCCTAAAAATTATTACTACCCATCTCAATCAAACAAAAAATAAAAAGCGATAGTGCATAACAAAATGAGAAATAAGAGGCAGCAAAAATAATGCTTCATAAAATTTATGAAGTTCTTTCTAGACACTATGTTACTCAATAGTCTCGGCAACCCTTTCAGATAAGCAAGATAGCTAATAACGATAGCTTACGGGTATTGAGTGCGCCGTAGGATTTTTAATGGCTGATTTTTTAAAGGTAGATTACTCAAACCTCCATCCTTTCAGTCAGCAGCCAAGTGCTTTGAGTAGTCCCTGTACAAACCATTAACAGGCTTGGCTGTTAACCGGAAGTTTGGAGGTTAGAATCCACCCAAAAGTGCTTTGGAAGATAGGCCTGGTGATTTACTTCTGAAAAAGCAGCCGTTGAAAGTCCTATGGAGCACAGTTCTACTTTGCCACACGTGCAGTTGCTATGAGCCAGAGTCCACTTGTTACTGGTTATATTTACTGAGTGCTTTAGTGGTGCCAGAAACTGTTTCCAGCACTTTACATGTATTAATTCATTCAAATATTAAAGTAACCCTATAAGGTAGGGATCATTACTTGTCTGTCAGTTTGTTGTACTGTGGTGGCTTGTGTGTTGCTGTGATGCTGGAAGCTATGCCACCAGTATTTCAAATACAAGCAGGGTCACCCATGGTGGACAGATTTCAGCAGAGCTTCCAGACTAAGATAGGCTAGGAAGAAGGACCTGGTGACCTACTTCTAAAAAAAAAAAAAAATGGTGAGTGAAAACCTTATGAATAGCAGCTGAACATTGTCTGATATAGTGCTGGAAGATGAGCCCCTCACACTGGAAGGCAGTCAAAAGATGACTGGGGAAGAGCTGTCTCGTCAAAGTAGGGTCAACCTTGATAACATTGATAGAGTAAAGCTTTTGGGATCTTCATTTTCTGATGTGGCATGACTCAAAATGAGAAGAAAACAGCTGCAAACATCATTAATAATCAGAAGGTGGAACGTACAAAGTGTGAATCAAGGAAAATTGGAAGTTCTCAAAAATGGAATGGAACAGTTGAAAATCAATATCCTAGGTGTGTCTGACCCAAGCCATGGTATTTTCAATCACCTGATATGCATGTGAAAGCTGGACAATGAATAAGGAAGACCAAAGAAGAATTGATGCCTTTGAACTATGGTGTTGGCAAAGAATATTGAATATACCATAGACTACCAGAAGAAGGAACAAATCTGTCTTGCAAGAAGTACAGTCAGACTTAATCTTACATACTCTGAATGTATTATCAGGAGGGACCAGTCCCTGGAGAAGGACATCATGCTTGGTAAAGTACAGTGTGAGTGAAAAAGTGGAAGGCCCTCGACAAGATGGATTGACACAGTGGCTGCAGCAATGGACTCAAACATAGCAAGGATTGTGAGGTTGGCACAGGACTGGGCAATGTTTTGTTCTGTTATACTTAGGGTCACTATGAGTCAGAACCGACTCTATGGCACCTTAAAATAACATTGAGGTATGCACTATTATTGGCTCCTGTTTAGAACTGAAGATATTGAAACACAAAAAAGTCAAGTAGCTTCCCAAGGGTACACAGCTAATAAGTGGCCAGCTTAAAACACCAGCAGGCTAAAGACTCCCTCAGTCACTGAATCACCATTTTTAGAGATAAAGATGTACATTAAAGTTTATGTAATAAGCTATTAAAAGTGGAGCTGAGTTTATAACCCAGGTCTTAATGATTTGTGGCTTGATGGTCTTCCCCAAGTTATACTGCATTTTCATTTAGGCCTTTTCTGAATTCTGTCTGGCAAAATTATGTTCCCATTGCATATGAGTGCCATACTTCCGTGCATCTGACCAGCATGCTGTTTGGAATTCCATGCCCACTCGTCTCTGCAGGCTCCAGATACTAGCCGTTACTTGAGAAGTCTACGATGGCAGGCTTAATGCTATCATGGATGGAGAACAGAAAAAGAGAAGCCACCCTACTTTAAGACTGAAGACTATTTCCAGGCTGGCAAGAGAAGGGGAAATTATCAGATATACCCAAGTACAAGCGTTCACAATCTATGAAAGCAACATGTCCAGTCTCCAGCATTTTCCCAAGGACACATAAGGATAATAGGCCAGGAGTATAGGAGTCCAAATCTTGAGAAATAAGATATCACTCTCATTGGCCAAAGCTTTGTGACTTTTCTTGGTTTATTTATACTCAGGCAGTTCTTAAGGTTTCTATAAAGGATACTAATTGTATTAGTCAGCTTAGGCTAAATTATGCTACAGTAACAAAAGACACCCCCACCCCCCCATTTTAGTAGCTTACAATAGAGTTTGATTTTTTGCTCATTGAACTTGTCCATCATAGGTTGTTTTTGGCTCTTCCATCTGGAGCCCACCAAGACTGAATGAGAGGCCTCTATCTCAGACTTGTCAGCCTAGTGGCTGTGCGAAAAGAATGATGATGGAACCACACAATAGTTCTTAGAGTTTTTGCGAAGAACTAGCAACTGGCATTTCAAGCCACATTTCATTGACCAAAGCAAGTCACATGGCCATGCCTGAGGTCAATGGGCAGGAAGGTTTAATCCCTTTATAGGGAAGGTCACCTAATGCTGGGAACAATAATAGAGTCATCAGATTTATGTTACATATTATATTAGGTTTATATTAGGTTTAGGAAGGCTCCTATCTCAATAAATTAAAATGATAAAAAATGCAAGCAATCTCCAGCAGCCTCAATTGAACACAGCTAGTACTGCTGTAACACAAATACCATAAGTGGGTAGGTTTAAAGAACAGACATTTATTTTCTTACTGTTCTGGAGATTAAAAATCCAAATTCCTGGTGTTGGTTCTAGGGGAAGATTCTTGTCTTTTTCAGCGTCTGTAGACCCAGTGTTCCTGGGTTCTCTGGTGATCCTCACGTGGAGCTTTGCTTGCTTCTGTGTCTAATCTGCTCTTTTTGAAACTCAGAAGTGATTAGGTCTAGAGCACACCCTAGACTAACATAACCTCGTTAACGTAACAAAAAACCTATTTCCCAACGGTATTACATGCACAGGTATAGGGGATAGGATTCTGTGAAATGGGTGTAGTAGTGCCAAAACCTGTCTGACTTCAGGGGGAATAATGACCAGGATCAGCCTAAAGCTGATTGCTATTAGGTGGAGGTCAGACATACCTCTACTCTTCAGCCTTTTTACCAAATTTGACACCAGCCATCCCTTCCAGGGCACTCTCTACTTCTCTGCTGGGTTCGATAATTTGTTGTAACGGCCACACACAACTCACAGACCACAGAACACACAGAACTTACAGTTAAGTGATTTGTTAAGAGGTAACAGGATACAACTCAGGATCAGGATCAACAGGCTACAATTCAGAATCGGAATCAGGAAGCATGTAGGCAAAGTCTGGAAGTCTCTCCTGAAGTGGAGAATACATCCCTTCCTTCTTCAGTGCTCCTCTTGGCCTTTCAAGCAAGCAGGCCCTTTTGTCTGCCATGCACGCCTCCTCTCAGCCATGCAGAACTCCTTCCAGCCTTCTCAGCCTCCTTTGGCCTCCCTGCCGTCAGCCTCTCCACTACTAACTGACCCAGCTCATAGCCAGTGTAACAGTTTTGTTCAGCTGTCTTAGCTGCATTCCTAGTAGAAGGTTTCTGTGTCACCACTGACTCTGTCAGAGGGCCCCTTCCAGGCCTGTCACTGCCTGCTCTGCCATAGGGCCTCTTTTAGGACTGTCACCACTGACTTTGCTGCAGGACCCCTTCTGGGCTTTTCATTATCGTCAGTGTTACAGCCTTTGACCTGTGTTACAGCTCTTTCAGAAGGTTCCTTTCCTCGTCTCTCTCTGATTCTTCTATCTTCTTTCTTTTCCTCCTTTCTGCTTCTTTCTTTCTCTTTCTGTCTGCAAACCTCTGTGGGGTTGGCTGCATATACAAGCAAACTCCTCATTAATTTCAAGGCATGGCATTCCCACCAGGGCCACTAACTGACCAATCCCCTCTCTGTAGGCCACCGATGCTTTATTTGCATAGTATGCTATAATCACTCCATTTGCATAAGTATATTGACCAATACCTGCAAGGTGCATAAAACAGGCCAATCACAGGGCAGGCCGTAGCCCAGGGCCAGAGAAAAAGTATCAAACCACAAGTTGTTTACAGCTTACCCAGGAAACGTCAATCAACCTGAACAAAAGTAGCAAACCCTCTGGGGTGGAAAACTAGGACAAAGGTAACCCCTCACGGCTTAGGGACAAATCTTTCAAGCTGTTTTTCCAAAGAACCAAGGAAAAAAGCTTCATAAAGGAACTCGTTTTACCATAGATTCTAACACATATTTGGGGGGTGCTCAGTTCAATCCATAACAACATCGCAAAATAAATATTAAGGAAGTCCTCTTATTAATATTAATACAAATATTATTGTTTAATATAAATTATGTAATACTTCATTGTTATATAAATTCTTAATTTATATTATAATTATATAATATAAATATTTTAAAAGCTTCTCTCAACTTTCTCAGCAGCCATATATTGGAAAAAATAAGTCATTTCAGGCCAGAGTGGTTGACTTCAGAGAGCAGGATGCAGAGCTCAGGGCTCTGCTGAGCCCACAGTGGAGTCTCTCCTTTATCGCCAGCTACACAGCACGAGTCACGTGGGACAGCTTCTTATCTTGTAACGTTGGCCAAAACCCAGGCCTCATGTACACCTCACTGCATTGCAGTTCCATTCACGTACTTTACTAGGAATTTTCAAAGATTGATAGAGTGCTGAGAAGCCATTGGGTCAAAAGTCCAGATGTACATAAATCAAGTCATAGCATCATTTAATTCAGAATGTTTCTCCCCGAGTCATTTTGGGGTCGGAGTATAGAGATTTATGGTAAGTCTTACGATCTGGAGAGTAAAAGAGATATTAAAGGTGTGATTTAGCTTCAGGAGTCACTGTGGTAGTTAGGTTTAAATCGACTGAAGCCTTGGGTTGCTACTGATTTATAATGTATTTTAAATAATCAGAAAGATATATCGTGGGTGCCTTGGGATGAAGAGCTGAATGTGGTTTTCAGCAGTCAAAACTAAATCCTGATTTGTGTAAGGAAAAAACACTTCCATCAATAAAAATACATGTCGGCAAGCTTCTTTATACATTAAAGCACTGCTCTCTGCTATGCATTGTTCTTTATCTAAGGATTTGTACACAGGGACGGCTTACCCGATAAGCAAGGCTCACACAGGTTTACTTGGGCTTACTTGCTAATCTGTAGTGTACGGTTCCAGTTATGCCTGTTTCTCACAACATCAAAGATGAGGTGAATCTGCACTAGATATTAGTAAGCAGATGCAATTAAGCCTGTGGTTCCTTTTTTTTTTTACCTTGCTTACTGTAAGCCTATGAGTACCTTGCTTACTGGTTAATCCACCCTGTTTTGTACATAAATCTATTCTAGGATAAAAAACCAAGACCTCTGTCTGATAGTCAGGATTTTCCTGATCTTTTCACTCTGCATTTGAGAACTGGAAATGAGTCTACATTTAAGATCTAGTTTTTATACTGAGGGACATGAAAAGCCATAACGGGGTCTAACGCCAGCTACTTGGGCTCGCTCTAATCTTCCCCGAGCCAAACCCTTTCTAAATCATGTCCCATGTTTTTTAAAACCCTCAGTCTTCCTTTTCTCTGTTCTTATCAAAAGCTGTTCTTTAAAAATATATATTTTTACTAACACTTACCAACAAATATCAATACCTTAATGGTTGAGCAAGCTTAATCTGTTAGCATAAGCCATAGTATGCAAATATCAACAGAAAATAAAGTTTTAGCCAAAGCAAGGATGATCTAATGGGAAATTAAAGAAAACTGAAAGTGATAAATGTCTCTTTTGTAAGATCACGTAAGTGGAGAAAAATTTAAAACAATGATTCAGAAAGATGATGGTTCATGTCCACTGCTCTGAACATTTTATAGACATTTTTGATGGAACAAGAAGTTTCCTTCCCAGTGCAACCTCTGATAACGTACTCTTCAACGTGAAGGAAAGACTGACCTCATATTTTTTTCCAGTACTAAAGCCAATTTAATTTTACTTAATTAATGTGCTTGAGAAGTGTTGAATATACATTTTATCAAATGTTGCATGTGGATTTAGCTTTACTAAATTTTCTTTAATTACAATCATAATAAAAAAATAATAGAGAATACAAATTATTTTCCTGGCTATGTTAATCAGGGGGATGAATTTACAAATCATATTTGAGAGTGTTAGTTAGATTCTGAAGCTCTTTGTTGGTTCTTTTGTTAAGGACAAACTTCTTTAGAAAAGTGAGCAACCACAACCACGTTTATCTTGTTTGGTTGGAGAATGTATTACTTAAGCATAAAACTAGACACACCTGTATTAGCATCACAGTGCCATCCTCTACCAAATATTTTACATTTGTTATTTAATCTAATGTGCAGAAAACTACCCAAGGATTCATAAAATTGAATTTTAAGCCTACAAGGTGCACTATTGATCCATGTAATCCATGCTACAACCATAAACTCCCTTTCTAATTATAATTAGCTACCAACTCTTTCCTTCACTTTGCTGGAAGTGAAGAGAATTTGAAGCACTCACTATGAAGATCAAAGACTACAGCCTTCACTATGGATTATGCCTCAACATAAAGAAAACAAAAATCCTCACAACTGGACCAATAAGCAACATCATGATAAATGGAGAAAAGATTGAAGTTGTCAAGAATTTCATATTACTTTGATCCACAATCAACACCCTGGAAGCTTCAGTCAAGAAACCAAACAACACATTACATTGGACAAATCTGCTGCAAAAGACCTCTCTAAAGTATTAAAAAGCAAAGATGTCTCCTTGAAGACTAAGGTTCACCTGCCCCAAGCCTGTATTTTCAATTGCCTCATATGCATGCGAAAGCTGGACCAAAGAACTGATGCCTTTCAATTATGGTGTTTGTGAAGAATATTGAATATATCATGGACTGCCGAAAGAACCAACAAATCTGTCTTGGAATAAATACAACCAGAATGCTCCTTAGAAGCAAGGATGGCGAGACTGCATCCCACATACTTTGGACATGTTATCAGGAGGGATCAGTCCCTGGAGAAGGACATCATGCTTGGTAAATTAGAGGGTCAGCGAAAAAGAGGAAGACCCTCAACAAGATGGATTGACACAGTGGCCGCAACAATGGGCTCAAACATAGCAAGGATTGTGAGGATGGCACAGGGCTGTGCAGTGTTTCATTCTGTTCCACATAGGGTTGCTATGGTTGGAACCGCTTTGATGGCACCTAACAACAATAACGACAACCGTCTATTTTTCTATAGATTGAAAGCTGTGTAGTTTTCACACTTTATCTAAATTATCTTCCTCATTTTGTGCTTTTGGCTTTTGCCGCCAGTCCTCCTTCCTACCTAATACACTGCTTAAAATATTACCTTTTTTATCATATTAATACACACACAACAAAACATATAATATCTCATCAATTTCTACATGTACACTTCCATGGCATTAATTATATTCTTCAAGGAACGTAACCATTCTTGTTGTCCTTTTTTAAATCATCCTACCATCATTAACATACATTCAGTGCACTCCAAGCAAAAATCTTCACTTTCCTTCCCCCTCCTGCCCCTGGTACCTACTAATTACATATGTTTTCTACATATTTGCTTATTTCATATAAATGATATCATACAATATTTGTCCTTTTGTATCTGACATTTCACTCAGTGTAGTGTCTTCTAGATTCCCCCACCATCGTGTCATGCATCAGGGCTTCATTCCTCTTCACTGCTGGGTAAATAGTCCATTGTATGTATATGTACCACATTTTGTTTATCCATTCTTCAGTTGATGGACATTTCCATTGTTTTCACCTCTCGTCTATTGTGAACAGTGCTGCAATGAACATTGATGTGAAATAACGTCTTAATTTTTATTGCATATTTTATTTTTATTCAGTGAAATGTTTATTTAAAGAATAATAGATGGACTTGCTAAGAAAAATTATGACCATACAAAAGGGCACAAAGTGAAAATATAAAGACTTTTTACTCTATACACCTTCTTTACTCTCCAGAGAGAACTATTTTTAACATTTTTTGTTTTTGCTGTTGGTTCTGGTGGCGATCTCCAAAACGCTGTCCAATAGAAATATAATGTAAGCTACATTTCATTTGTCTATTAGCCACATTTAAAAAAATAAAAAGAAACAGGTAAAAATAATTTGAATGATTTATTTAAACCAAAGTATCCAAAAATATTATCATTTAGCATATAGTCAATATAAAAATATGAATGAGACATTTTAAATTCTTTTTTAGATACTAAGTGCATAGTTGGAACCAACTCGGCGGCAGTGGGGTTTTTTTTTTTTTTAAGTGCATGTTTTACACTTACAGCGCTTATCAGCTTGAACTAGCTACATTTCAAGTGCTCAGTAGCCACATGTGGCTGGTGGCTGCCATATTGAATGGTATAGGTCTAAATAAAATGCTTACAAATCTAGTTTGTAATTTATCATTTTAAAACAGTATCAGTTAGCTTCCTGCCATGAAAATGAAGAATTTAACACTCTATACTAACCATCCCACCTTACAAATTTTGTTACGTTTATATTTTGAGTTCTCCCATTGGTCCTCTTTATTTTTTTAAACTGCACCTAATTTTTATTTCTTGATATACCAATACTAGACGGTGTCCTTTGATTTCCAGCTATGCAAGATGTGTGAATTGATATTCCATCTCTTCTCTCCACTGCTCTCACTATGCCTCCCAGCTTTTGTCAGCTATATCATTACTTTTATATCGTCAAGGTTTACAACCTATACAGTCTCTTTCACTATAATAAATTCAATTTTATTAATTTCTTAAGGTTTTAGGTTTCTAGAAATACAAAACCAGCAAATAGCATTTAGGATATTGTGACTTTGTAAATATTCATTGTAGAATCAGTGTGATGGAGCTCTTTGAAAATACGATCTCACGCTTTCAATCTGTGCTGCTTGAAGAAGGAGATTTATTAAGGAGAAATAGAATCTCATTCCTCATATCGCATTGATTTCTCAGAATCATGCTTCGGTTTAGTTTCCTTTATTTGGGGATCATGGCTTTACTACCCAACTTTATATTTTTCTCAGTTTCTCTTACTACCTTTCATTTACCTTGTTAGCTGAGGAATAACCTTTATCATTTTATCTTTGTGCTTTTTAATCATACTGTTTAATACAGGAAAGTGACTATTTCTTAAAGGCTATCTCTGGTAGCCCATTAACTTCCTTTTCTAATTTGAATTTATGACATTTTATGTCTGCTGCAAGCTCTGATTCTGGGATTCAATTTCATTGTGCTATTGGTTAAATGCACAGTTTCTTAGATGCCTTGAGTTCCTCTTTCAGTAAAGAAAAAGTTTTATTGGAGTATATCCCCTAATTTTTATTTTCAAACATATATCAAATAAGTAAACCTTCTGAGCTTTCCTTACATGTTTGGAAATGTTCTTATTTTCCTTCATGCTAGACTGGCACTTTTTAATTTTCTAAGAAATGCCAGATTTCTGATAGCCTTGCATGTTATAAACACACAACATTATTATATTCCTACCTATTGGAAATTACAATCCAAATGAATTGTTTACGCAGTTAGGGACTAAAATAAATCCTTGCCCTTCTCTCCATTGGAGAATTCATGGTGAAGCAAGAGCTGCTGTTTTATGCCAGTTGGGAAATCAAAAGTTTCATTATATAAGCCCTGCTGGTAGATACTTGGAGGCATTACAACACACTTCAGCATGTTAGAAATGTTTTTTTTTCCTGCCTACATTTTACAAAAAAACACAATTGCACAGTGGGTGCCTTTGGGACTTTTTAAATATCTTCTGTGAACAAAGAGGAATGCAGACATGTTGGCAAAGCTGATCATTTTTGTTGTAGATCTCACTCTTGCTTTGACCATTTTTGTTATCTTATATGCTGTTTTCTTAATAGCAGCAACAGCTATTTTCCTCGCAGCCCTTTTCTATATTTTCAGAGGAGAGATGGAAAAAGACAGTGACTTCAACAAGGGAATCTGGGTGCTGGATCCTAGCAATGCTACTGGGAAGCCATTTGCAGGCAACATAGGGGAAGTTGGCTCCAGAATGCTTCCTGTCCGTATGCCAGCTCTCAAAGAAAGGGCCTTCTTGCCCAAGGCAGGTGGATCTCTCTTCTAAAGAGTGAGGAGCTCCGTGATGTGGAAGAGACATACGAGAAGGCTTTGAGAGACTTGCCAGAATGCTGCAACCATCCAATCAGAAGGTATTTGTTCAAGGTGAGCACATAGAAGTTTTAATTCTCCCTTTTATGACTGAGATAATACAATCAACAGGTATACTTAAGGTAAAAAAAAAAAAAAAGAGAGAGAGGTGGAAAATAAGAACTTTTTATTACTGCCTCCCATTTTTGAAACTGGAGTTGGCAGCCTCTGTAGATATGATAAACACAGTCCTTGTTTTTTGTTTTTGTTTTGCCTGAAAGTCTCGTTTACTGAGTAATCTGGGAGTTCCATCTGTGTCATTTTTCTCTCCCAAGCATTGTTTAGACCCAGGGCAAAAAAGATTGAAGCCTCTGTTTCAACCTTCCCTAGCCATTTGACTAAAAGACTTGGTAGGAGAGAAAGTTTGTGAAAATGGATGTTTTGGTCATCTGAGAGTTTTTTTTTTTTTTTTCCTGAACTCCAAGTGGCAAAAGTAGTTAGTAGTTGTTCTTGCATGAATGGGGTATTCTCAAAATGTTCTTTGGAGCAGGAAAAAAAAAAAAATGTTTGCACATGTGAAACATGCAGAAAGGAGATTTTTCTCTTTTTGATTTGGTGTCCAGTGGCATTGCGGATTGTAAGAACATTTCAGTGTGGTGTAATAAAGACATCCCAAAAAACTTAAACTAGACTCATTTGGAATTACCTGGTCCCTTGGTGTATTTCATTATTTTTGTTCAGAGGAAGCAAATGAATTCATTTTGCTTTGATTTTTGTCACATCAATCTCTACCATAAGTGCTCTGTATTTGAGCTTCTATGGCATAAATCTATACATTTTACAGTATGTACACCTATATGTTTATTTAGGAAGAATATCTAGCTGATTTGCAGCAGGCTCTGGTAAATTGATTCCATTTTAGTAACTGTGATTACAGCGTCTTACAGCCAAGCCCTTGTCCTCATATTTCATCTCAAATGCTTTGTGGATTTTTGATGTCTTGACTTTTAAAAGCATTTTTTCCAATAAACTAAGAAGTCATTTTAGTCTATATGTAAAGTAACACTTGAGTCAACTTTTTACACAAAAGGCAGCAACTCAATAAAGAAAAATAGTAAGTTTAGTCCCACAGATAATAAATATTTAAATTTTTGGAGAACATTGAATTAGCTTTTGTATAATGTTATCCGTATTTCAGTCATGAAGTTTGTTGAAAGACAATAGCTGCTTTACAAGAGAAATTGATTAGTTTGCTAAATGCATTCAGATTAAAAGAAGTGATTTAAAATCATTCTTCTTTCCATAGTTTCCAACTATGGAAAAATGCAGAGGGGAGATCTACCTGGTGGGATGTGGGGTGTATAACTGAACCACACTTTGAATTAGCACTCCCTTTTTTATTGCTGACTGTCTGCTAATTACAGACACATTATTTAATGAAATGGTTTTTCAAGTCTAAGAAAACACACTCGAGTATCACAGGAAGAAGTATACAGAGTATGTTTTTATTTGTCTTGCCATTAATTCACTCGGCAACATATCTAGAAGGCCCAGAGAGATGAGGATATAGCTTAAGTAAACTTTGTTTTTCAGGGAAGAGTCCAGAAGAATGAGCCTCGAAAGTGAGGCACTACCTGAAATCAGATATCCCAGGGAAGAAGTGAGGGGCAGGGTAAGGGAGAAAAATGTGTCAAAGAGGAGAAGGGGTATAGAATGTGAGCACTGGTTGTGATAAATCTGAGGGTGTCAAGGCAAACTTTGCTCATACAATTTTGCCTTAAGTAAGGCTTTTAGATACATAATGAACTTCCATACTCAACTGTGCTAACATTCAGGGGTAATGGGCCATGGTTGGGCCCTGTCTTATAACAGTACTACTGTTATAACAGAAATGCCACAAATGGATGGCTTTAGAAGCCATCTTTACATCTATTCTCTCACAGTGTAGGAGGCTAGAAGTCCATATTCAGGGTGCCAACTCTAGGGGAAAGCTTTCTGTCTCTCTAGGCTCTGGGGGAAGGTCATTGTCATTAATATTCCCCTGGGTCTAGGAGTTTCTCAGCACAGGGACCTTCAGTCCAAAGGACACGCTCCCCTCCCAGCTCTGCTTTCTTGGTGGTAGGAAGTCCCTATCTCTCTGCTTGCTTCTCTCTCCTTTTATCTCTTGTAAGATAAAAGGTGATGCAGGCCACACCCCAGGGAAATTCACCTTACATCAGATCAGGGCTATAACCGTGAGTAAAAGTATTGCATCCCACCCTAATTCTTTTTAACATAACCTAATCTTGCCTCATTAACCACAAGCAGAGACTAGGATTTACAACACAGGGAAATTACATCCGATCACACACCACTAGACAACCACACAATACTGGGAATCATGGCCTAGCCAAGTTGAGATGCATTTTTGGGGGACACAATTCAATCCATAACAGGCCCCAACAAAGATTTCTTGTGTGGTCTTTGCCATTTGTCCCATGGTTTTCTTGGTTATATTTGAGATGTTTCTAATGTAAAGGATTAGGGTCAATGTAATAATTTGATAAGACAGGAAATGAATGATTTTTTAAGTTTTGAATATCTTTTGAGGCTTGCCTTCCACCTCCTGTCCTATACCTGCTGTCTGAGTACCTGCTGGCCCCACAGGGCATCTGGGTTTGCTTCAAGGCTTCGAACGGGTTCTTCCCAGTTCAGTCATGGCCAAGGAAGCAACACTGGAACAGACCTGAAGTTTTAAAATTTGGGTGAACCATAACCAGAATGAGAAAAATTACAGGTTGAAGCCCTGCTAGAAACTTATTTTCCCTCTTATAGAAAACAAGGGCAGCGTATGTGTTGCACAGCAGCCAAATCTCTTGCCCGTGGGATTTTGCACTGTAACAAAAAGCGGTGCCCCTTTCAAAGATAGTGGCCAATCACGCTGCTTTAGTATGTATTGCTCTCCTCAGGCCTGGCAATAATCCAATCTCATGCATCAGGTTCTTTTTTTTGTGTGTGTGCTTTGAGTGAAAGTTTACAAATCAAGTCAGTCTCTCACACAAAATCTTATATACATCTTGCTACATATTCCCAATTTCTCTCCCCCTAATGAGACAGCCTGCTCCCTTCCTCAACTCTCTCTTTTCATGTCCATTTCACCAGCTTCTAACCTCCTCCACCCTCTCATCTCCCCTCCAGGGAGGAGATGCTAACATAGTCTCAAGTGTCCACCTGATCCAAGAGGCTCACTCCTCACCAGTATCCCTCTCCAACCTGTTGTCCACTCCAATCCATGTCTGAAGAGTTGGCTTTGGGAATGGTTCCTGTCCTGGGCCAACAGAAGGTCTGGGGGCCATGACCACCGGGGTCCTTCTAGCCTCAGTCAGACCATTAAGTCTGGTCTTTTTGTGAGAATTTGGGCTCTGCATCCCACTGCTCTCCTGCTCCCTCCGGGGTTCTCTGTTGTGTTCCCTGTCAGGTCAGTCATTGGTTGTAGCCGGGCACTATCTAGCTCTTCTGGTCTCAGGCTGATGTAGTCTCTGATTTATGTGGCCCTTTCTGTTTATTGGGCTTGTACTTACCTTGTGTCCTTGGTGTTCTTCATTCTTCTTTGATCCAGGTGGGTTGAGACCAATTGATGCATCTTAGATGGTCGCTTGCTGGCGTTTAAGACCCCAGACGCCTCTCTCCAAGGTGGGACTCATTCTTCGGGTTCTTGAAAGAGACTAGGCCTTTTCCGAGTCTCCCATTCTGGGGTTTGACTCATAATTTTTCCCATTCTGGTTATGATTCCAGATCACCCAAATTGTAAAAATTTGATGCTCTTCTGGTTTTGCTTAATCAGCCATGGCTGCACCAGTTTGAACCAGTTTGAAGCCCTGGTTTGCTCATCTTGTCAGGCTCTTCCAACTTCACTTGATATCCTTTTTGCACCTAAAGCTATGACTGTTCCTTAGCTTCTATGTGGCTTCTGGAAACTTAGAGTTAGCCCTACTAAATTCTAAATTTTTTTAGGCAAGAGTTAATTTCTAAGTTTTATTTTTTCTCAACTATTCAACTAGGGACCCTTTTGGCTCTATTTTACAGACTATGGTAGCACAGTCTTAAAAAACATTCAGAGCACCTTGGTGGTCATTGAGTACACCTCTCATCCAACTAAAAATATCTTCTACAGTATCCTTGAAAGATGGTTGTCCAGCTTCTGCTTAAGCATTTTTCACGAGAAGACAGTTTTTTACTTCATGAAGCAGCTGTTATCAAGAAGTTCTTTTAGGTACTCAAGAGAAATCTCATTCCCCGCAACTCCTATCTCTTTGCCCTCTTTTGCTCTGTTAAGCAGCCCAGAAAACAGCTGACTAAGTATAATGACGTAACTGGAATCACAAATTCTAAGATGAAAGGTGAACTCCCCTCGTTATGAATTTTCTACTTCCTGCTCAAAGCATTGAACAATGTTGCCTTTTTCAGTGCATATCAGCCCCATTTCAGATCATAACTAGTCAGATAATTCTAGGTCACACTGTGTAGTTTAACAGAGAACTCTTAATTTGCCTTTTCTGACTTATTGTACACATTTGTTAATCAGGAATTTTGAAATACATTTCTTCAAAGCTTCCTAAAGTCTGGGAGTGCCGCCAATTTGCATGGAAGAACAGCATTTTATTAGCACATTCATAACTATTAAAATGTAATTCTAATGCAGGGACAGAATTTCACAGCATATGGAAAAATTTAATTCAACCACAAATGACTCCCACAGATGTCCAGTGATTTCCCAGTGCATGTTGTTATTGGAAGGTAAGGTGAATTTCAACATTTGGGAAAATGGGCAGTCTTGCGGTCAATACAAGTTTTTGTGAACACGAAGCAGTAATACCTTGATTAGTGAGCTATGCTAACGTTGCGGGAATAACCAACTAACTGTCTTTAAGTCTATTCCATCTCATGGTGACTCATGTGTCAGAGCAGAATTCTGCTCCGCGAGCTTTGAAAATGGCTGGTAGTAGATTGCCAGGCCTTTCTTCAGAGGTGTCTCTGGGTGGATGTGAACCCCCAACCTTTTGGTTAGCAGCCGGGCGTGTTAACCCTTTGTAACCACCCAGGGGCTCTTCAGGGAATGAAGTCCCTTTTATCAAAGGAAGCCAGGAACAGAGATCAGGCAAGGGTCCAGTCATCCTGTTGCTGGTGGCAGTGAGATGAGCTAAAGAGGACCTGGGGCTGGCTGAGGGCAAGTTCCCATGGCCAGGGTCCCGTGGTGTGTTACTAGGTTTCGGGGGCTGGGGGGTGGGTGTTGTGGATTGAATTGTGTCTGCCAAAAATATGTGTTGGAATCCTAACCCTATACCTGTGGATGTAATCCCATTTGGGAATAGGATGTTCTTTGTTATTCTAACGAGGCCGCATCAGTATAGACTGTGTCTTAAACCTAATCATTTTTGAGACATAAAAAGAGAGATTAGGTAAAGAGACCATCAAGCACAAAAGGAGATGGCTGGGAAGATAGATGCCACGTGGAGCTCACCAGGGAGCCAAGGGGTCAAGGAATGCCAGGGCTACAGAAACTGAAAGAGATCTCCCAGAGACGAGATAGAGAGCCTTCCCCTAGAGCTGGTGCCCTGAATGCGTACTTCTAGCCTCCTAAACTGTGAGAAAATACATTTCCGTTCTTTAAATCCACCGCACTTGTGGTATTTTTGTAACAACAGCACAAGAAAACCAAAATAGGGGGCTAGAATGTTGAAAGTCAAAAATTTCTAGCTTTGTGGATGGCTTAGGAAGGGCTCAAGCTCTCAGAAGCCAGAAGGCAAGGGGAGAACTCATGTCCTGGGAAGCCTAGCTATTGCCTTCTTTTTGGTTTCTGCCTCTAGCAACATTTTTGACAATATAATATAAGCTTTTGGATCTGGAAGTCCAACTAGGATCTTCAAAACACCACTTACTGGCAGCTTATTTGTGGCCAAGTCACTGCCTCCCTAAACCTCCGTTTGCCCAACTGAAAGGACAGGGGGAGGGAACTTGATGATTCCTAAGACTTCGTCAGCTCTAAAATGCTGTAACTTTATAGATATAAACGAGTTAAAAATATGAAATTTACGTGAAACCCAGTCAGCCAAGATGGCAATTTATATAAAGATTCTCACAGCATCTCTCAAAATCCTCTGCTAATACCTGAGGGAAGGATACGGTGTGGGAGACCCCAAGGGACAAAGTGACAGGTTTCAGAAGCATTTACAAAATTGAGGGGGAAACTCGTGGAATAAATTTTCTTGGAGATCCAAAACTTATCCCGCGGCCGCATAGCACTACCTGCTCACTGTTAGAGTGCGATATCATATGCACAACTGCATCTGATAGGCAGTGATTACCCAGTTCAAAAAGGATGTCCAGACTTCTAAAATCTGTGCATTTGTGTTCTATGGCCACCTGAGGCATCTCTTTTATAGTCAATATTGATTACTCAGATTACTTTTCCTTCAGGATCTAAATTTGCTCATCTATATAACGGATACATGGTGCAGATAATAGCAAGAGCCTCTCCCGGGCTAACATTTTATTATTTTAAAGGGTTTATTGATTAATTTTGCTGATCGCTGTATTTAGGCAGTTTGACAAAACAAAGATACACAGTACACAGACTGACTTAGAAAAGATTTCCATTATGGTTCAGTGTGAAAGGATCTGTGAGGCAGGCACAAGTTAGGGACCTCAGGCCAAGCAATCGACTAGTTAAACAAATAATACTGTTTCAACAATCAAAGTTTCAATAAAACCGCAGAGTTTGCCAAGAGTAATTTGATTCATTTTTAATATTCTGTGTTTTCAATGAATGAATTAATCCAGGTTAACCAATTGAACTGCATTGTAAATCACCTTTATGCCTTAGAGACAGGCTTTGGTAAAAGTAAATGAATTGCAAATCTGGCAATATTTTATTTAGTTTTTGAATCAACATAGAGAATAATGTACAAGTGAAGGTTGGCTTTTATCTATTCATTTTTGCCTGACTATAAAAATTAGGCTGCAGAGAACCACCCTTTCCCTAGAATATTTTGTGTAAGTAAATTATCCAGATTATCTGGCCTTTTAAAAGTTGCATAGACCATATACACCCTACCTTAATGCTGATGACACAGTAAAATCACTGAGGAAGCTTTTAGAAATTAACTGTATTTTGGTCTGGAGTGAGGCCCTAAAAAAAAAAAAAAGTGAGGCCCTAGCATGGTGATTTTTCAAAATATTCACAAAAATCCAAAGACACTGTCCTATGCTCTCCACCACCTGAGTTATCTCTATTAACTCGCGATCGTTTGTGCATGGCACTACAAGCTGTGGGTCAAGGAATGACACAGCCCTATTGTTAGTTAGCTTTTTATAATGAATAATTCACTATTGGTAAGCCCCAACATGGCCATCCAGGCCTACAAATAAGTGCTGTAGGTTCTTAGGTAAAATGAAATCAATTCAGAACATGACTGAAAAGCTTAGGTTTAAGGGAGAGGTGATAGCATAGTTGTTAGATTTGCTTTTAGTCTTGAACAAGAGGAATTCACTTGGTATTCAGATACAGTTAACTCTTGGGAGGGCCATTCAAATACTACTTAAGAAAACCTGAGGACTGAACTGAAGGCCTCACCTGAAGGCTCCCATCCAGAAAGACCAAAATGAAGACAATCAAAAATAATTGCAGAGTATTTGCCCTGTGATCGTTTTTATGCAAGACTCCCCAAATTGGTGACAACCGTATTTCCAGAGGTTTGAGTAAATTATTTCCTTTGGGTAATTAAGCCATCATGCTCCAAATTTCCAACCTGGAGTACTTCACATAGCCCCAATCATTCCTCATAGTTTTTGCATCCACAAATCCCAGCATCAAATCGAAATCTTGCTTTTCTTTTTCTGTGAGAGCTAAAGAGATAGAACACATCTGCAACTCCTTCCCCTATACCCTGAACATTGCTTCCAAAATAATCTTAGTAAAATACAACGTGAGTACTTGTGTTTATGCTCAAAGATCTTCTGTAGCTCACATGAAAGAGAATTGTGTGAGCATCTTGATGTATTCTTAGCCTTCTACACACTATCTTTCCAACCTTATCACTAATGATTCTGTCGTGGGTTGCCTGAGATTCAGTTATCTAGTCTGGACATGGCTGGGCTGGGCTCCAAGCTGTAGGTTGGGTCCATGTCTGGCCCGCATGTTCCTCATCCTTCTTGGACTGGCAGCTATTTGAGGCATGATCTTCTCATGGTACAAGAGGGACAGGCGAACACTTGTATTAACATTTAAGGCCCAGGCTTGGAGTTGGCACGCTGTCATTTTGGGCCCTCCTCCATTGGTCAAAGAAAGTCACACGGTGAGACCAACATCAGTGGACAAAGAACTACACTTCTACCATGTTGATCAGAGTGTGGGGGTGGATATTTGCTAAACGATAATTTAATATACCCACAATACATAATTGTTATTGTTCTTAGGTGCCATTGAGTGAATTTTGACTCATAGCGACCACATGTGACAGAGTAGAACCGCCCCACAGGGCTCTTGAGGCTATAATCTTTGTGAGGGCAGATCACCAGGACTTCTCTTGCACAGAGCCGGAGCCGCTGGGTGAGTTCAAACCACCAGTCTTTCAGTTAGCAGCCCAGTGCTCCACCTTTCAAGAATAAAATTTTCCATAGTCAATAAAATTATCAATATTATTATATGGTGCTTATTTGCTGTAAAAAAAAAAAAAATGCAGGCTTAACATTCCCAAGGTGAAGCTTAATATAGGATTTGAATCCACATGTTTACTTTTTAAAAAATTTTTCTTGTGTTTTAAGTGAAAAGTTTACAATTCATCAGTTTCTCATACAAAAATGTATGCCCACATTGTTATGTGACCCTAGTCTCTCCCTACAATGTGACAGCACTGTCCTTCTCTCCACCCTGTATTTCCGTGTCCATTCAAGGAGCTCCTGTCCCCCTCTGCCTTCTCATCTCACCTCCAGACAGGAGCTGCCCACATAGTCTCATGTGTCTACCTGAGCTAGGAAGCACACTCCTCACCAGTATCATTTCATGTCTTATAGTCCACTCTAATCTTTGTCTGAAGAGTTGGCTTCAGGAATGGTTTTAGTTTTGGGCTAACAGAGAGTCCAGGGACCATGACCTCTGGGGTCCCTCCAATCTCTCTCAATCAGGTCTTTTTACTAGAATTTGAGGTCTGCATCCCCCTTTTCTCCTGCTCCGTCAGGGATTCTTTGTTGTGTTCCCTGTCAGGGCAGTCATTGGTGGTAGCTGGGCACCATCTAGTTCTTCTGGTCTCAGGTTGAAGGAGTCCCTGGTCACATGGTTTACTTTTTGAGATTTTCCATGAACCTAATTAAATAGAGCTTGGAGTCCATTTTCTGAGAAGAAGTGTTTAGAAACTAAGTCTGCCTTTGCTGTATCAAGCAGTCTGTGACCCTTTCTCAAGGCTGGAAATTGTTCTATCATGTGTCCTTCAAATCTCTTTCTCTACCTCTGTCAAACCTGATTGTGGCTCAGCTCTCCAAAGGTATATACAGATGAGGCCAAATGTCAGTGCCTGCTTGATAGCAAGAACAGGGGTTGGGGGACAGGGAACATGCTTATCTACTACTGACTGATTCAGTGAACTTGGACAAGTCATGTAAACTCACCAGCCCTTAGTTAGTTTAGCAAAACTTGCCAGAACTAATAGGTTGCTCTCTAGATTCAGTGAGATAACACACAGAAACGCATTTCAAAATAGCAACCAGAAAATAGATTTATTGACAATTTGACTAGATTAGAGTCTTTGTAGGGTTTAGTTCTCATTCACTGCATTTATTTGCTTAATTTAATTTGTCTTTAGCCAGTAGTCAGGTATCATTAAGAGCAAAGCAAGATTTGGCATTTATGGATAAAAGGCTAATAGCATTGCTGTATTAATTGCTCTCAGAAACCACTGACTAAAATAGATCATAGTAAAAATGATCAATTATCGCATTATTTAAACCTGATTTTCATAAGTTCAGAACCACAATTGTTTCCAAATTTCCATTTAGGAATTAAGAGGTATTGACCACAAGGAGATTTTTTTTTTTTTGAAGCAAGTGATTTTTCCCTCATTTTTATTATAATTATCTCAATAAATATCTCAAGGCTTACTAAGATTCAATTGGATAGCTTCATTGAAGTCTTTACAAACTGCCAGAGTTTTCCACCTCACTTTATATGTGAATGGTTTACTGAATAAGAGAAAAACAGTACATTCATTCTGGAAATATGCATATATGTATTTTTCATCTCAAGTTTTGATCCACAATTTTACTTAATAACATCTCTATAAAACACTATGATTCCATGTCATTGTGAGTTTTCACAAATCCAAAGGAACAAATCACAGATTTCTTTTAAAATGAGATTTATGTTTCTGGCATAAAAAAAATGAGATTTATGCTTCTGGCATAGACCTTCCAAATTTAGAGCATAGGTTTGGAAAGGCTTTTATGCCCAAGGCTTATGTTCTTTACAGCTAGGTTTATTTTCTGGAGAGTGGTTATAGTATGATAGAGAGAAATTATATAAACATAACTTTTTATACTTTGTATGCTCACAAATTTACAGCCTTTAATTGTTCAAAGAAAAAGAACTACTCTTAAATATGGACACTACTATAATAAACCTATCAGAAGCTGTATAAAATCCATCTTTCTTGAATGATAGTAGTGTTTCTTAAATACTACAAATAGGAATAAATATAAATTTTCTCCAAATCACTTTTTGGTTTGCAAAGCATAGACTTTTGCAAAGTTCATAAGTTGCTATTTAAACATTTTTAATAGTCCCAGAATCAAAATGATCTCAAAGCTTCAAGTGAAAAGGCTGACTTCAGAGCATAGGCAACACATCACCCAAACTGAATCAACCCAAAATGAATTGCTATGTAACAAACCCCATAGAAAGCCATCCTTGAGTCCTGATACCCATGGGACAGCTAAAGCTGGGATTTTCTTTTCTTTTTCCCATGTTAATTTGCCCAGTTCAAATTCTTATACCAAAATAAATTTCTGATGCAGAAAACACTTGAACACACACATATATGCACACACAGAACCATAAAAGTACTAGTAGAAAATAGAAAGTATGAATAGACTAAATGTTCAGGGCTACCTGTCTCTCACCTGCGGGGAGAGTAGTCTGCTGGCTTATTGGTCCCTCCTTGGGAATAGCTTTGGCTAAAAAAGCTGCCTCGCTGTCTTAGGCTGAATTCTCTAGAGAAGCAAAACCAGTGAACCATCTATATATATATACATAGAGAGAGAGAGAGAGATTTCCTATATCAAGGAAAATGCTCAAGTAGCTCTAGAGGCCAGAAAATCCCAAATCTGTGGGTTGGGGTAGAGGCTTCTACTTACTCACATAGCTGCAGGGGCTGGTGAAACCCAGATCCATACTGCGAAGGCTGACGAATCCCAAGATTGGCCAGCAATCTGCTAGCTCAAGTCCTAAGAACCAGAGGTCAGATGAACAGGAGCCAGCTGCAGGATCCAGAGCCAGCAAAAACCCACGAGCCTAGCCAGAAAGTTCACCTATATTGGACACAGGCTACATCCCCAAGGAAACTCCCCTTCAGCTGATTGGCTGCTCACAGCAGATCTCATCATGGAGGTGATCACATTATATCAAATCTCATCACGTAGGTGATCCTTATTATTTAGAAATCCTTGTTGGCAAACATTTTGTTGGCTTCAGCATTTTATTATTAAAAACAGTTCTGTAATGAGCATCCTTGCCCTTGGTGAATGCTTTTGAGTGCATCCCAACTTACAATCTGTGGCTATGTCAGTGTCTGTCTTGGTTACCTCAAGCTGCCATGACAGAGATATCACAAGTGGATGACTTCTAAGAGCAGAGATTTGTGGATACTTGTTTTTATACTCAAAGATCTTCTGTAGCTCCCACTCACATGAAAGAGAAGTATGTGAGAACCTTAATGTATTCTTAGCCTTCTTCATTCTATCTTTCCAACCTTATCACTAACAATTCTGCTGTTTGTCAACAAGGATTGTTAAATAGTTGGTAGTTGTATCCTCGTTAAATATATAAATATATACAGGCATTAGACCAAAATATGTCTCTAAGATATATTATTAAGTAAAAAACATCAAGGTATGGAACTGTATATAGGACCATGTCAGTGCTTCTCTGTCCTTCCATGTCCCCACCAGTCACACACAAGAAAGATTTTCCCTTTTAGAGCTCTGGACTACTTATGCCATTCATTATCCAATACAGTGGGGAAAAAGTCTATCTTAAAAAAAAATTAGTTTTAAAAATTATAAATGTGGCAGAGCATCATTTCATTATACCTCTTGGATGTTTGTAATTTGGGCAGATATTAAATATTTTTTTTTTTATTCTTAAAGGGATACAGTTAGTATGTGAACATTTAAGTGGTTCTAAAGTTCTACAGCCTAAAAAGTTTCCCCCATGAATCAGGAGTACATACATGACCAGAGCATAGAAAATGTACCACAGTAATTAAAGATTCTTTAAACCTATAAATTCACTTGTTTTAGCAGAAGCAAAAATATCTTTACTAGAAATTACTACTTCAAAATGTATTTATACGTTCTAAAATCTAAGTGCCGCAGGTTGTCCGTTGTCTTAACAGTGTTCCATGTAGCAGATATTAATACGATTAGGGCTAAAGTTCAGTCTGAAAACTTGCAGACCCATAGTTCTAGAAAAAGTAAGATCAGGGCTTCTCCAGCTTTAATATGCTCATGAAGCATCTTGTTAAAACGCAGATTCTGAAGCAGTAATTCTGGATTGGGGCCCGGGAGTCTGCATTTCTGAAAGCCCATAGGTGCCGTTAATGCTGCTGGTCCAAAGGCCACACTTTCAGTAGCAAGGCTTTTAGACCTCAGCTGGCTTAGCTCCTCATTTTACAGACACAAAAATGAATGTGGGCTAGAGAGATAAAATAACCCTTAGCAAAGTTTCATAAATAAACTAAGAAGAAACCCTATAGCTTTATAAATTAAATTACAAATTAAAATGTTGAAATACACATTAATAAATTAAAAAATCTTCCATTTAAGTATGACCATTATAAGTGAAAAAGTGTTTAAACAATGGACTTAATAAGCTCTATCACTTCAGAAATCAAGTAGGTCCTGATAGCTGCTTTTTTAAATTTTAAAAAACCTACAGAATTTGCTTGCATGTTTCAAGCTGACAAACATCTTATTTGTGAGACACAAATAATAAGTGAACAGACTGTTGTGAGCAATATAACGCCTTTAGCTCTTAGAAAATAAAATATAGTTAATTAGGAATGGCATGAAATATGCAATCATTTTTAACATTTTGTTCTTTCTAGGTTAATCAAACGGTCATATACACAAGTAATGACGAAATTCTCATAAAGAAGCAGAAATACCCAGGGGCCATACAGAATCAGAATGTTTCCAAATGCACGAATCAGGACATCACAACCTCAGAAAAAAAATGGATCCCTTAACTCTAGAAGCTCCATGATGGAGACATAAACATGCTATTAAACGACATAGTATTAAATCTCGTTGAAACGCCTTTGGACCTTGAAATATCCAGAGCCACCAGAAATGTTCTCAAGAAAGAAGTTGTAAAATATTTTTTTTAAAGTCCTTGGCCAACTAAACACAAGCCTTTTTACTAGCTGTGATGAAGATGAGGACTTTGGTTTCCTGGTCCCTCGGCATGGTCCAAGTTGAGCAGCTTCTCCCAAACATTTGAAAAATGGTTTGAAGTCTGTGTTTCCTTCAAGTCTTCCCAAGATGTGATTTTTCTGTCAAACATAACACTTTGTCAATACTTTGCTTGGGACACATTGCATTCTGAATTGTATTTGCTTTGGTTGTTTGTGAAGTTTTTCTGGTTTATCCCAGTTAGATTGTATTACTCTTGAATTTTAGAAACTTCATTTTATATTCCCCATGGTACCCATCTGTTGTTACTGTTGTTAGCTGCCATTGAATCGGGCCCTGATTTATGGGGACCCCATGCACAACAGAATGAAACACTGCTACCATTATGATCCGCAGGGTTTTCATTGTCTGATATTTGGAAGTAGATCACCAGGCCTTTCTTTCTAGCCCATCTCAGTGTGGAAGCTCCACTGACACCTGTTCAGCACCATAGCAACACTCAAGCCTCCATGGACAGACAGGTGGTGGTTGCATATGAAGTACAATGGCCAGTAGTCAAACCTGGTATTCCACATGGAAGGTGAGGATTCTACCACTGAACCACGTAGAACACTATGAGTCTAATGCAAATCTGTCTGCTCTAGGAATAATGGTGAACATACACCCATGCCTTGTGGACAACAGTCAGAGAAAGGGGCAGTAGACTGGCTACCTCTCCTCTAGGTCATAGAAAGAAAGAACACGGTAAAGCTGACTGCAGAGTGGAAGAAGCCCAGGGCATCTGCTGAGGACCAAACTTTACCTTCTCTGAGCTTGCAAGACAGATCAGCCCCTGGAAGATTTTCTTTCTCTTCGTTCACGTTTTTGGTGTCTGGCTGCTACTTGTTTTAACTTGCCACCTCTGACAAAGCAGTGACACCTGCCAGCCAGTTTTCTTTGCAAATAAATTAAGTTACTTTTATTGCTTTAGGTGTTCTGAGTTTGGTGCATTTTTGGGAAAGCCCTCAGCTTTTTCTGCTCACAACCTCTCTTAGTTTGAGTTCCTCCAAAGCCAACACTGAGAAAAGGACTTGGGTAAAAGTTCGTTATTTGGGAAGAGATCCAGTTAATGGTGCAAGGGAGAGGGGGAAGTCAGGGAAGGAAAGGAAGGCAGCCAATAAGACGTGTGTTCATGAGAAAGTTGCTACTGTCTTAATCTTTCTGGGAACTCTCTGAGGCAGTGAGACCCAAGGAGTGTCAGGGAAGCTGTGGTGTTTATGCACTGGCTCCAGTTCCCCACTGGTTGAAGGTTGTTGCTGGGGATATTAAATCCATGGCATTTCCAGGCTGCGCAGGCAAGAAAGTCCTCTGGCAGAGAAGCAGAGAGTGTGGGTGGTTGAGGTGGGAAGTAATTTGTATGTCCTACAGCTGTGGCGAACATAGAGCATGCCTGAGGGGACTTGGAGTCCCTGGGTGTTGCAAATGGTTAACAGGCTTTTCTGCTACCTGAAAGAGTGGTGGGTCGAGTCCACCAGAGGCGCAAGAAAGGCCTAGCAACCTACTTGTGAAAAATCAACCATTGAAAACACTATGGAACACAGTTCTACTCTGACACACATAGGGTGGCCATGAATTAGAATCATCTCGACAGCAACTGGCTTGGGCTTTTTTGTTGTTGTTGTTGTTTCCTGTTGTTTTTTTGAGGGGGCATAAATTCAGACATCAACCGCTTCTGCTATATACACTGACATTATTTTGCAAAGGGCAAAAATCTTCAAACATGGAGAAAAACAACAGCAGTGGCCTCTGTCTGGCATCTAGGTGAAAAGGAGAGCAGCCAATTAACAAGCGAAGAGTTAGAGGCAATTAAAATTAGCTTTGAAGCTGAGATTATTTATTAAATTTTGCAGACATAAACTTCAACCTGGCATTAGATCCCTTTGATGAAAATCCCCTTTGCAGCTACTGAAGAACAAATTGGGAAAGAAACCAAAATGTTTATTGCTCTGGCCTATAAACCAAGGACCTCTTGGAACTATGTTATGTAACAGGATGAACACGTGGAAACCACTGGGAATTTTTTCATTTTCTTGCGCCCATTGTTGTTTTGGACCATAACCAAAGTGAGGTCACTCAAAGATGAAAAGGGGCTTTGCCTCTTTTCTTCTCCACCCCGTGCTTTCTGATGGAAAAGTCAATGACAAGATAAGGAAATTTGAATGCAGTGGATTTCACCAGGGATACAAGACTAAACTGAGCATACATGAGAGAATAGAAGGAAAATATCCTTAACTGTATCACAGATTTAAAATTTTGCCCCAATTCTTTGTTCTCTTTTAATAAAATTATAAATACTTATGTCTACCATGGCCGTAAGTGAGCTGCGTGAACTGCCCCACCCCTTGATTCTAGTTTGGCCATGTGACTTTGCTTGAACAAGGTGTTAGCTGATATGACATAAACCTGCATGTTGGACTTGTACTCTTCACAACAGAGAAGTCTGAAATTATAACCTTTCTACAAAACACAGAACGATTTAGTTATTTTTAGGGGAAAAATATTTAAATATTGGCATCATAAGAAAATTAGAAAATGATGAGTTTTTAAAAAATATTTGTCAAAATATAATTAAAACATTCCAATAACCTAGCCTCAATCTTGTGAAAAGACCCATAATAATTCAACAAATTTTATTTCTAATTAAATATACCATCACCCACTGACAAGCCATCAAATGAATTCCAACTCACAGAGACCCCATAGCATTCCCAAGGCTGTAAATTATTACCGAAGCAGACTGCCACGTATTTCTCCCATAGAGTGGCTGATCTGACATGCCATACCAGTTACTAACTCATATTTCAACTGTCTTCTAACTTAATTTATATAGTTGATGACATAGACCAAATACTCTGGCCTTAAAAAAAAAAAAAAAAAAGCAGACTGCCACGTATTTCTCCCATAGAGTGGCTGATCTGACATGCCATACCAGTTACTAACTCATATTTCAACTGTCTTCTAACTTAATTTATATAGTTGATGACATAGACCAAATACTCTGGCCTTACATGCCAATAAATAAGAATCTAATTGCTTCTGGTAGCTATTGTAGTTCATTACTGGATTTTAATGACAAAATTTATAAAAATGCATGAAGTAATTCAATACCATTAGTAATCAATAGGATTACTGTTATTTACCAAGGATTTTGCAGAAGGCCTTAGACTATATAAGAAGGACTAAATTTACAACCCCTTTGAACAGTTGCAATTTAAAGATAAAGTTTTATTTAATACCAACGAAGAATAGAAAAAAAAAAAGGATAGAAGCACGTGTAAGGTTCATGTTTGTATCATAGTTTGGGTCAGTAAAAACTACACAAACATTTTTGTCACTTCTCAATTCGTATAAGCTTTGTTTTAAGCCATAGGATAATTAACATCATTTCCACCCATTTTTCCTTTGTGTTTCACAACTTCTGATAAATTTAATTGCCAAACAGCTAAGGGCAAAGAAGGTAAAGTTCAAGTTACGTAAGCTTTGCAGTGTTGTCAAGGCCTCTGGTGAAAGAGGGGAAAGATTGCATCTCTTTGCTAATCTGTGGGATTTCTAAAATTTCACCCATGTCTGCCCCCTTATTACATGAAGCTTCTATTGAAGTAGCTAGGCCATGAAAAAGTTTGAAATCAAATGTGATTACCTATTGCTAAGGTAGATAATTTTCAGTTCCAGTTCCAGTTGCCATTGAATCAGCCGTACCTACCGGTGGCCCCGCATGTGTCGGAGTAGAACTGTGCTCCACAGGTTTTTCAGTGGCTGATTTTTTCAGAAGTGGGTTGCTAGGCCTTTCTTCCGAGGTGCCTGTGGGTAGATTCAGACCTCCAACCTTTCATTCACCACCCAAGGAATCCTGCTCATAAAACCAAAGAGAGTTTTTATGAAATTCAGATTATACTCTTTCAGGGAAAAAGTTTCCTTGAAACCAAGTTAGGAGGGGAGTCAGACTGATTTGCTTATCTCCAAGGTCTCAACAGGAAACCCTGGTGGTGTAGTGGTTAAGTGCTACAGCTGCCAGCCAAAAGGTCAGCAGTTCAAATCTGCCAGGAGCTCCTTGGAAACTCTATGGGGCAGTTCTACTCTGTCCTACAGGGTCACTGTGAGTCGGAATCAGCTCGACAGCAGTGGGTTTGGTTTTTGGGTTTTTTAAGGTCTCAACCAATCAACAACTCTTTATCTAAGTTCTACTCAAAATATTTTGCACCAATAGCTGTGAAATAATCTGAGCATAGTGTCCATTTCACTAACCTATTCTTGTCAGTCTTCTAGATGTGTTTTCCTCCAAAATCTTAGAGATTCTCAAATATCTTTACGACCCTTCTCCAGAGTTAGACGCTTGACCCCAAACGTGCCTCCAAAATGAGGAAGTTTATTGTTGTAAAAATCCACTCATGGCCTCTAATAGAGTTAGAACTCTTCATCTAGAGAAACGTTACCCAAGAATCAACCACGTTTGTCCACCATAACCAAGATAGAGATCGTTCCAATATTATGTCTACTTTCTTTGTTCCATGTAAGAGAAGTTAATGTAATTCTGATTTTACAAACCGAGACCCAAGTAACCTGAGTGATTTACTCATCTTTGCCAGAACTAGTAGTTCAACAAACCAAACTCAAATGTGATGAGGTTTTCCCTACAATGTGAAACAGTAATTTAGAAAATGTTGCCCAGATTCTGTTAAAATAACCTAAGAAGTAGACGTGGTAAGGATGAATAATGTAGCTTACAAATAAAATTACTTTCAAGTGTCTTCAAGGAATTATTTCTTAAATCATATACTATCAGCCACCACTATGATCATCAAAAATTATTAAGAACCTGTCACTGATCGAATTATGTTCCCCCAAAAATGTGTTCATCAATTTGGCAGGGCCATGATTCCTGGTATTGTGTGATTTTCCTACATGTTGTAAATCCTGCCTCTGTGATGTTAATGAGGGAGGATGGGCAGCAGCTGTTAGTGAGGGAGGACTTAACCTACAAGATTGCATTGTGTCTTGAGGCAATCTCTTGAGACATAAAAGAAGCAAGCAAAGAGACAGAGGACCTCATAATACCAAGAAAGCAGTGCCAGGAGCAGAGCACATCATTTGGACCCAGGGCCCCTACGCAGAGAAGTTCCTAGTCTAGAGGAAGGTTGATGAGAAGGCCGTCAGATAGAGAAAGCCTTCCCCTGGAGCTGATTCCCTGAATTTGGACTTTTAGCCTACTTTATTGTGTGGAAATATTAAAGCCATCCACTTGTGGTATTTCCATTACAGCAGCACTAGATGACTACGGCAGTACCTAAAAGGCTTTGATGTTCTTATCTAGGTTTAAGGGTACACTCTTAATTTCATAAAAGCACTTACTAATTTTATAAGCAGGTAATTTAATAGTAGCTTAGCAATAGATAATCATGTATGTTTTCAAATTTTCAGGAAATTGTAATATTCTTTACCTTTAATTAAAGAAAATCTCTCTTTATAGTACATTAAAATAGTTTCTTAGTTGTATGGGAAAGTAGAAGCCCCAAACTATGGCCTCTAAAGATCAAGAGTGAATTTTTACCATGATCCTTACCAAAAATCACATATAAACACCATTTTCTTTATCATGCATATATCCAAAGATATTTCCACAAATTATCTCCCTTACGTCCTCACACCACATCTAGTATATTTGTAGAGACGATGCTATTATTTTTTATAAGTAATAGTGTAATAACTTTTTTATTGTGCTTTAGGTGAAAGTTTACAAAGCAGATTAGTTTCTCATTAAACAATTAATATACATGTTGTTTTGTGACATTGGTTGCCAGCCGCTTGACTTGTCGACACTTTCCCCTTCTCAATCTTGAGTTCTCCATTTCCATTCGTCCAGCTTTCCTGTCCCCTCCTGCCTTCTTGTACTTGCCCGTGGGCTGGTGTCCCCATTTAGTCTTGTATACATGGTTTAACTTGTTATTGTTTGTTTTATAGGCCTATTTAATCTTTGGATGAAGGGTGAACCTAAGCAGTAACTTTAGGACTGAGTTAAAAAGGTGTCTGGAGGCCCTACTCTTGGGGTTTCTCCAGTCTCCGTCAGACCAGTAAGTCTGGTGTGTGTGTGTGTGTGTGTGTGTGTGTGTGTGAGTTTTAATTTTGTTCTACATTTTTCTCCAGCTCTGTCCAGTACCCTCTATTGTGCTCCCTGTCAGAGCAGTCTGTGGTGGTAGCTGGGCACCATCTAGTTTGTGCTGGCCTCAGTCTGTGGAGGCTGCAGTAGTTGTGGTCCATTAGTCCTTTGGACTAATTTTACTTCGTGTTTCTTGTTTTCTTCATTCTCCCTTGCTCCAGATGAAGTAGGACCAGTAGATGTATCTTAGATGGCCGTTCACAAACTTTTAAGACCCCAGACACTACTCACCCAAGTAGCACAGAGAACATTTTCTTTATAAACTATGTTATGCCAGTTGAGCTAGATGTCCCTCAAGACCATGATCCACAGCCCTCAGACCAGTAACTTGGTCCCTCAGGGAGTTACGATGTATCTCTAAAGCTTCTATGACTTTGCTTTGTCAATTTGTTCTGACTTCCCCAGTATTGTATACTGTCTTATCTTACACCAAAGTTAGCATTTATCTATTGTCTAGTTAATGTTTTTCACTCTCCACCCCTCCCCGCTGTCATAACCATTAAAGATTGTTTCTTTGTGTGTAAATCTTTTCATGAGTTTTTATAATAGTGATCTCATATACTATTTGTCCTTTTGTGATTGACTTATTTCACTTAGCATAATGTCCTCCAGATTCACTCATGTTGTGAGATGTTTCATAGATTTATCATTGTTCTTTGCTGTTGCTTGGTATTCTATCACATATATGTACCATAATTTGTTTATCCATTTATCTGTTGATGACCACTTAGGTTGTTTCTATCTTTTTGCTATTGTGAATAATGGCAGAATGAACATGGGTGTGCATATGTTTGATTATGTGACTTCTTTTTTTCTCTAGGATATATTCCTAGGAGTGGGATTACTGTAGTAATTTTTAATGTGAATTGTACAGGCCACAGAGTGAGTCTACGCCAGAAGAAGAACTACAAACTACATCAGGGGATCTTAATATTGTTCACGACATAGACCACTTTGGCAGTCTGCTGAAACCTGTGGAATCTCTCAGAAAAATGTCCTGGAATGTGGGAAATATAATACATGGAATACAAAGAAAACAAACTATATTAAAAGTCAATTTTTAGTCTCTCCGTGCTGTATTCTGTGTAATTTCTTTTTAGGTATCTTACAATTCACTAATTCTCTCTTCAGCCAGATCAAATCTGCTGGTTAAGCTATTTACAATTCAATTTAAAAATGGGAGAAAGTCATAAATGAGCATTTCATAAAACAAACACCAAAGACCAGGAAATTTATGATAAAGAACCTCAAACTCTCAGACTAATAATCAGTAGTGGAGGAATGCAAAGTAAAATCATGAAATATCATTTTATACCTACACTTAATGGGTAATGGGTTTATATTGACAAAAAGTTTACAGTATGACAAAACCTACTTTTGGTCAAGACACACAGTGCTGATGAGAGTCTAAATTGTTATATATACTTGGAAAACAAGTTGCCTTTATCTTTTAAGTTTGAAATTATAAATGACCTATGACCCAGAAATTTCACTCCTAGGCATGTGCTCTGGAGAAGCTCTTGAACCCTGCACCTAAAGACATGTGCCAACATGACGCCAGGAGCATTGCTTTTCGTAGTAAATACTAGAAACATTTCAAATGCCCATCAGTACTAGAGGTGATTTTCAAAAAGGTATGGAAAGGTCATACAACAGAATGGCATACAGCAACTAAGGTGAAAAAACTACAGCTATATATTATCTACAAAGTTACATCACAAACATAAGATGCCGAGAGGAAAAATACTGTCAAAAGAATGCTCACCATTTGACATCATTTTTGTATTTCTCCAAACATGCAACACTCAACACACCATTTAGGGAAACATATGCATAAAGTTTTTAGAAAAGTTTAAAAGATTTTTAAAAGACAGGGGAATGATAAATACAAAATTCAGAATAGCAGTTATCTCTGGGGAGGAAGCAGATGATACCGTACTGGGGAAAAACACTAGGGTTCAGGGGTAGAGGCAGCATTTTTAGCCATATATGCTTCGTAGTCTTCATTTTTTCCATACATCATATAGTGTATTGTTTTGCATGCATGAAATAATCCTTAATAATATTTTAAATCAGAGTCTCCAGGTAGAAGATAAGATGGGCTGGGTGGGGAACAGTTGCTTTTAATTAGAAGCTCTTCCATGCTTTTTGAAAACGTATGCATTTATACGCTCATATAAGCAAGCTACGGCTGCTAACCAGCAGGTCAGCAGTTCAAATCCACCAGGCGCTCTTTGAAAACTCTGTGGGGCAGTTCTACTCTGTCCTATAGAGTTGCTACGAGTTGGAATCGACTCAACTGCAACAGGTTTGGGTTTTGTTTATAAGCAGGCAGACAAACAAAAACTTTCAGAACTTGTCCCCAAAAAGTATGTGGGAGGGCAAATTTATTAAAAAACAAAACAAAACCTAACCCACTCCCAACAAGTCTATTCTGAATCATAGCCACCCTAAAGGACGGAGAACTGCCCCATAGGCTTTCCAAGAATCGCCTGGTGGATTCGAACTGCTAAACCTTTTGGGTAGCAGCCGTAGCTCTTAACCACTACCCCACCAGGGTATATGCCCTGAAATAAAATTATCTCTAGAATATATTTATTTCAATTTGTGTATAAATATTTTTAAGCATATATGCATACTCGGTCCTATAGGGTCGCTATGAGTCGGAATCAACTTTGACGGCACTAGGTTTGGGTTTTTTGTTTTTTAATGCATCCTGGAGTATGCAAAGAAAATTTCTGGGAGGATTTACAAATTTGTTGACAGCAGTAGTCTCATTTAATTTTTTCGTTTCATTTTACTTCTTAAACTCTTTTATTTATCTTTTATTTTTTTACCCATGTAGCTGTTATTTTTCCAATTAAATTATTATTATTATTTTTTATGAGAGCAGGAGATTGGAGAAGAGGATGAAAGAAGTGGGGAGTTCCGGAGACCTTAGCCTTTGACCCGCACTGCCCCTTCACATCTACCGCCCAAGGAGGGCTCAGCCCTCTCCAGCATCCTACCCCGGGGGCCAGGCCACCTGGCAGGGTCAGCAGATGGGCGGGACCCAGGCGAGCCCCTCCCCGCCGCGCACCTGAGCTGTTGCCCTAGCAGCCTGGCTTTGCGTGCCCAGAGCTCACAATTGGCCCTGTCCCTGCGGCTCCCCACCCCGCCCTCCGAGCTCACCTGGCCACTAGCGCCCTGCGCAGACCTGGGGCCCATGGACACGCACCCCCTTCCCTGCTGTCCCGCGCGCCTGCTCCCCTGCTCTGCAGAAAGAACTCCATTCATGCGTGGGCGCCCCAGCCGGGCTCCGGGAGGCGCCAGAGAGCTGGAGTCTGGGCCGCGCCCGCTGCTCCCGCAGATCGAGAGGCATCGAAGCCCCAGGTCCTCGGCATCTGATCTCTCTCATGATTAGGAGGTGAGCTTGGGACCTCTGTTCCCCGCTACCCTGACGCTTCCCTTAAAGTTAGATTTCTTTCCTTCCCTTTCTCTCTCCAGATATTTCTGAGACTTTAAACCGAAAGTGACAGTAGAGAACCACCTAAAAGTCATTGCCCTGGGAGAGCTGAAACCAGCAGACGCTTGATTTATTGACTTATTCAGGGCGAGCCTGTACTGAAGACCTTGCTAAGCACTTTACAAAGATCGTCTCATTTCCTCTTTATACAGCCCTATGAAGTGGGTATTGTTTTTATCCCCAGTTCAGGGGTAAAGTCACTGAGGCACACACTAGGTAGGTAGCCTGCTAGGTTTAAAAAAAAAAAAAAAAAAAAAACCTAATTTTTGTAAATATTGACGTAATGGAGGGAGAATCACAAGCAACAACAACAACGAACAGATTTCCCACGTCCAATCCTATGTTCTTTCCACTCTACCAGGCTTGTCTTCCTCTTTTCCTCTTTCTAACCAACCAGCCTTGTCTCACAGACCCTTTGAGAATTTGATGAGCTCTATGGACCTCTCCCCAAAGGGGGAGAATGTACCTGGATAAATACATACCCACAGATTTCCATATAATTTCAGAGTATTCATAGATGCTCCCAAACATGGACCTCAGGGTAAGAAATTCTGTTCCATCCCACTATCTTTTGAGACTATCAGTACAAATGGATAGATGGAGTGTGCCAAGGTGTCCCAAGGCGGTGGGGAGGGAAAGTACAGTTGTGTATATATGTGGGGACCCTCCTCACCATCAAATATACTACACAGCGTAAGAGGAACCCTGGACTAGAGAGCAGACTTTGGTTGTTTCCTGGTGGGAGCAGGGGTGTTGAGTGATTTACTGACCAGCCTTGACTGCATATGGGGCCGCTCTCTCCCCAGCATTTGGGGGCTCTCACTGGAAGGGATGCAGTCTATTGTGAACCTACCCATGGATGGTTGAATTCATCACGGTAGCTTGATTGAACAACGCCAAACCCTGCTAAGTCATTGTTAGGGATGAGTGCTATCAGAGACTGCGTTTGTAATTCTCTGATTAGGAAGCCCCTGTCCACACAAATGGGAGGCCATTGCTTCAATACAATCAATAAGCTGCTTAGAAGCATCTTATCCTATTGCCATAAATGTATGTGAGACTGCACCTAACCAGAGTATGGTTAATACTAATAAAACAAACCACAAAAAGCAGCCAAAATCAACGTCAACAAGCCACGCAGCAAGGTAAAGTGGATGACTGCGAGGATGCCTTGGGGCTTGACTCGAAGCCTTATTTATCCATTTATCCACACATTTCTAAAGAGCTGCATTATACGGTTTCTAGTCCACCACACATTATACACAGATTAGAAGGGACGCGAGGGGCTACAGCAAATAGCACATTGAAGCCATGAGCCATCCCATGGCTGATCTCCCAGCAGCAAAGGAGGAAGCCCAAAAAATAAAAACAGGTGAAGAGTAGGGAGAAACAGCAGACATTTGCCCCTAGTGAACATGCATCTCACTTGGAACTCTCTCCTCCTTGCCTTTTCCCAGCCTCAGGCTGCCTGCAACTGCCAATACCAGTAACTCCCCAAAGACCAGACTCGGATCTCTCTCCTGACCTCCTGAACTGTGCACCCTCTTACCTGCTGGATTCTCACTCAGCATGTCCAGTGCTTAACTCTTTACTCTCCTTGACCCGGCTGGAACCCATTCTGAACTCCTGATCCCAGATCAGGTATCCAGTTGCACAGTCAGTGATCTGGGAGTTTTCCTGGATTCCTGCTTCTCCCTTAATTCTTTTAATTTTCAATTATCATTCATTCAGCAGACAGTTTTTGAATGCCTTCTATGAGTCAAGTTCTGGGTAGTTATAATATAAAGCTTCTGCTTCCACAAAGACCACGTTCTAGTGGGGGAGACACAATGCACAAGTGGATTCCAACTCATAGCGACCCTACAGGACAGAGTAGAACCACCGCATAGGGTTTCCAAGGTGTGGCTGATGGATTCGAACTGCTGACCTTTTGGTTAGCAGCCATAGCTCTTAACCACTCTGCCACAAGTATATCTAACTATATATATGTCTGTATCTAAGAGTCCTGATGACACAGTGGTTAAGCGCTCGGCTGCCAGCAGAAAGGTCAGTGGTTCAAATCCACCAATTACTCCTTGGGAGAAAGGTGTGGCATTCTACTCCTGTAAAGATTACAAACCCTATGGGGCCGTTCTACTCTGTCCTGTAAAGTCACTATGATTTGGAATTGACTTGGCAGCAACAGATTTGGTTTGGTTTTATGTCTGTATCTATAGTCTATATAATATACAGTGTTTTCAGGTATTAATCATGTGCTTTGAAAAAAATAAAACAAGATAAAGGTACGAAATAACATGGTGGTTGCAGTTTGAATGGTGGTGAGAAAAATCAACCAATGGAAATTATGAACACAGAACATTCCAGGCAGAAAGATCAGAAAGTACAGTGGTTCAAAGGCTGGAATGAGCTTTTGATCCATAAACAGAAGGCCAGCAAGGTTGGTGATCACTGAGTCAAGGGAGATGAGGTTAGAGGCTAGGAAAAGAGGCCTTAAGAGATCCTCTTGAGGCATGTGGATTTATTCTGATTACGTTGAAAAGCCACTCAAGTGTTTTTAAAGGATAGTCTGGTGGGAACTTTCTGAAGTAATCGTAATGTTCTGTATCTTCCTAGGGTTTTGGGTTACACAGGTGTATGCATTTGTCAAAACTCATGGAATAGTACACGTGGAAGGACGAAAAATAAAGCATAAACAAATATTGAACTCCGGCTAATGATATGCATGCTGGAGTGTGCCTGCAATTTATTTTGAAATGGATCAAAAAATAAAATGAATTAATAGATAAAAAATGGGTAGATATATAACAAAACATCTAAAGCATAAATGATAGGTTCTTCTGGTGGTATATGGGTATTCAACTCCTATTTATATTTAAAAATACTTATACCAAAATTTTGGGCAGTGAAAACTTGCCTATTATTAGATCTACATTTTTGAAGGATTTTTCTGGCTACTGTCTAGAGAAGGGACTATTGGGGGCTATTATAGAAGCAATGAGACAAATTGGAAGAAGATAGTTTGGCCTAGTATAAAGAATAGTACTGGGAGTTGATCTCAGGATGTATTTTGGAGATAGGGCTGATAGAAGTTGCTGATGGACTGGAAGAGTGAGGGGATCTGTGAGGGAAAGGCCAAAGGATAACTACTAGTATTTTAATCTGAATGTGTAAATGATGGGTGATGCCATTAACTGAAATGCAGAAGGCTAGAGAAGGTGAGGGAAATATCAAGAGTTCTGCTCTGGACATGTTAAGTTTGAGGAGCCCTGGTGGTACACTGGTTAAGAGCTATGATAAGCTACGGCTGCTGACCAAAAGGTTAGCAGTTCAAATCCGCCAGCTGATCCTTGGAAACCCTATGGGACAGTTTCACCCTGTCCTATAGGGTCATTATGAGTCGGAATCAACATGACAGGTTTGGTTTTTTTGGTATTGGACATCTAAGTGGATACAAATAGTAGACAAGTAAATGTATAAATTTGGAGAGTTCTGGGACTCTCCAATGAGGGATGCCAGTACAAATTTGAGTGTGGACAATCAGAAACTTCAAATTGGGATGAAGTTCATGAGATGAAATGAGAGCACCAGAGGAATGTGTGTGAGGGCCTAGCCTGGGCACTCTAACAATTAGGCTGTGGCAGAATAGGGGGAGCCAGCAAGGAAGACTGAGAAAAAATGAGCAGTGAGGTAGGAGGGAAACCAGACAACAGAGCCATTATGTTTGCCTGTTGCTGTCAAGTCAATTCCGACTCATAGAGACCCTATAGGACAGAGTAGAACTGCCAAATAGAGTTTCCAAAGACTGCTTGGTGGATTCAAACTGCTGACCTTTTGGTTAGCAGCCGTAGCTCTTAACCACTATGCCACCAGGGTTTCCTATGGTTCCTAGAGAGAGAAATTTAAAGAAGAAATGAGTAGTCAACAGTATAACCCACTGCCATAGGGAATACAGGTGAGAGAGCAGGTTTGGGGTGGGGGAAAGATAGTGCATAGTTTTAGATTTTATATTAACCTGCAATCTTTTCATTATAAATGACAGACATCTAGCTGAATAAATTGTGCCAAAATAAAAGGCAGGGGGAGGATTTATTTGGTGACTTCTGGCACATCTGAGTCCAGGGCACAATTGATGCCATCCATCTCAATCTATCTCCATGTCTCAAACATGCTCACTTTCTGTGACAGCATGCAGCCCCAGCCCCATGCCCTTAGCGACTTCTGCTTAGCAACTTCAACAGAAACGTCAGTCTTTGCTTTTTCTAGCAAAAGGGCTCTGTAGAATGTTAACTGGCTGACATCTTTTTGACCATATGCTTGAGCCTTCACTGTACCTGGAGGGACTCAGATGAACAAAACCTCGGTCATGTATGCATCCCCATGGTACGGGGCAGAAGGGACCTCTCCATCCAAACTACTTGGTATGATTCCCCATATTGTAACAGGGTTCTGTAACTAGAAAAATAATGAAGTCAGGAAAGCAAGCTGGGCAGACAAAACTGTACCTAGCATGACCTACCACTCAACCCCCCAAAATTTTTTTCCATAACAAGAAGATGAAATTGCATATTAAAATGCCCAACACAGTTTAACAGTGGGATTGTTTATGACAACACACAGATGTCTCTCAATCATTTACCTACCTCATTCCCACTGAGATGACCCAAGAATCACCCACTGCTTCTTTGTTATCTCACAAAGGCTAGTAGATTCCTGCTTATAGTGAGCACCTCACAATTCTACCTGTTCACTGCAACATTTTTTAACTACTAAAACCTGTATGGCCTTTACATTGTCAGGGGCATACTAGTATGGAGCCAAATAAATGGGTGCTAAACCCTTACCTTGCCAAATTAGTTAGCCTCACCTTCTTCATGGGTAGAATGGGAAGGCTCTGGTCAGGAGGGAAGATTAAATGAGATAACAAGAAAACCACCTAGCAAGATTCATATAAATTATAATAGCAGATTTGCTTTTAAATATTGAAACGATTACACCAGCTGAATATTTGTGTGTGTGTGTGTATATATACATATAATTCTACTTTCATGAAATCAGTCACAGTAAATTATGGCAAAAATGTTTCATAAAAGTACCTATCTTCTTAGATATTAAGAAATATGACTGCCATTGAATCAAAACGTAAATGATAAAATTAACTTTGAATTATATGCTTTCTTTTTTGGCTTTTGTAGTTTTGATTTTGGTCCAGAAAGCATTTTCAAGAAGTTGGTCAAGTATGGCTTTAGCAGATAGGAGACTTGAGAACCTGCAGATCTACAAAGTTCTTCAGTGTGTTCGGAACAAAGACAAGAAGCAGATAGAGAAGTTGACCAAGCTTGGATACCCTGAACTAATCAATTTCACTGAACCTGTGAATGGCCACAGTGCTCTGCACTTAGCTTCGGTTTCCAATGACGTCGATATGGTCAGCTTTCTCCTTGATCTTGGTGCTCACCCTGATGTACGAGACCGAATGGGCTGTACTCCAACTATGAGAGCCGCAGAGCTGGGCCATGAATTGTCAATGGAAAAATTAGCCAAGGCAAAGGCAGATATGACTATAGTTGATCATGAAGGAAAAGGTAAAAAAATTCCAACATTCTATCCAACAGATGCAATTCACCTTATAGCCAGAATTAATAAAAATGCACTTTTTTTTTTTTTTGCTTTCCAGTTTTAGAAGTGAATTATACACGAATTAAAAAGCTAGATTTTCACTCCTATACCTAAGGATACCATTTTCCCATAATTGGAAAACGGTTTAGGTATATCTTAGGGAAATCAGTTTTGAGACCTTTCCCATTTAAAATGAAAACCAGAATTGGGCTAATCTGTGTTTGGTGTTTTATTTTAAATGTGGAGAATTTTCAACCTTATACACATTGATGGCATCATAGCCATAATCATTCAATATGAAATATAAAATCCTATTTAGGACAAAAGATGAGGTAGAACATGGTGTTGCCCCATTTCATATTCTTTTTATATTTTAGAATGCTTAGGTGTTTTTTTTTTTTTTTTTGGTGTAGACTAAGGATTCCAGAAAGATTTTGCCTTCTCTCTATAACCTGTTGCTGTTGAGTAGATTCTGACTCATAGTGACCCTATAGGACAGAGTAGAACTGCCCCATAGTAGCCTGATATAGAAAGGAGTTCCACTTGGAAACTTGAGAGAGCTAAGGTGGTTTTTGGCATAAACTCCAACTTTCTTGTTAGCTGCTGTCAAGTTGGGCCCGACTCATGGTGACCCCATGTGATACAAAGTAGAGCTTCATAGAATTTTTTGGGGCTATAATCTTTACAGAAAGGAATGCTGTGGTGCAGTGGTTAAAGTGCTTGGTCGTTAACCAAAAGATTGGTGGTTAGAACCCACCAGCCACTCCAGTATGTCATATGTGGCAGTATGTCATAGGTCCTGGATGTGAAGGTTTAGCATTTTTCTCTCTTTGATGGAACAAAATGACCTGCCAAAGGGACATAGCCATTTGCCATCTGGTTTTTCTTCTCACTGCTGCCACTGTGACAGCCTGCTTCTTACAAGCATGGCTGGTCTGCACATTTCATCATTCAGTATCATCTCTATTGTACTCTCTGCAGTTTTATGAAGGGCCCAGCAACCTGTAAGTGGACAAGGCCCTGCACATCCCAAGAAGGGACACTTGGGTATGGACTGCAAGATGCCAAATACCCAGGGTCAGCACTGATTTATGTATCAGCATTCAGATTCTTCCCTAAACCAGGTCTTTTCATATTTGGTTGTGATTGTTTTCTAACACTGTCAGAGAAAGAGCTTCTTTTTTCTTGCTCTCTCTTGGTATTTCAGTTGGTTTCAGAAATGCGTTTGTTCTGCTAGCTAATTATGGATTTTTAATTTTTTTTTCTTCCTGAAAGATATATATAGATTACTAATTCAGTATTCTTTGGGGACTGTATTTCTCGGCAGGTATTTTATTTTACTGCATTTTACCTACCAAGAGGCACTATCGCTGTGCTCTGATTGCCCTTGAACACGGTGCAGACGTCAACAACGCTACCTTTGACGGAAAGCCAATATTTCTTAGAGCTTGTGAAGAAGCACATGATGTTAAAGATGTGTGCCTGACATTTTTGGAAAAAGGAGCCAATCCAAATTCTATTAACTCAGTATGATTATTCCTATGATTATAAATATTCCTTTTTTCAGTTATAGAATATTATTAGTATAATTTGTCATTTCAATGTATTTATAGACTTCATATCTATTCAAAATGCTTTAAGATGATGTACTTTCATTATCATTATATTGCCATTATTCTATAGTCTATTTCCTAATTATGCTTGGAAAATTAGTATTATGCATAATGTTAAAATATAATTGTAGGAAATAGTAGAAAGGGTATAATACCCAATAAAAGTTTATCTTCTTTATGTAGTTCTGCTATTTCCTTATCTATTTTGATCCACCCCTTATTTGGCTAATTTTTTTGAGTTTCCTTTTCTTGTAATTGCCATTTCTAGACAATTTCTATCAATCTACCCCAAAAGTAGATTTCCTTCTAACTGGAAAACACCTATAACCCAATTTTAGCATACATTTTCCATCTTCCTTTTATGCTCTGCTTTCTCTGCAAGAAAAGCATATTTTAGCATGATTTTCTCACAAAGACCTCAGTATGACCTTGACTCTGAGTTTAGAATGCTACATTTCGGTTATTGGCCCATTATACTTGCTTAATTTTTCCTAATTATTACATGAAAGTAATAAAAATGTTGAGAACATGTTTTCTGTATCTCTCAGGCCAAATGGATTTAGGCCATACATATACTGAATTTTAAACTTGGCAGCACCAGTGTTATTTAATATGACAGTTATAAACAGCATCTGATCTGTTTAATGTCCAGTCCACAGGGCGCACTGCTTTAATGGAAGCGTCACGAGAAGGCGTGTTGGAACTGGTTCGAGGGATCCTGGAGAGAGGAGGCGAAGTAAATGCATTTGACAACGAAAGACATCACGCTGCACATTTTGCTGCCAAAGGAGGCTACTTCGATGTAATAATCTGCACTTTAAAGTTCCTTGCTAAGAATGTTCTCTTTCTCATTTTCTCAAACTCTTCTATATCACATAGGTTACACTACGGCAGGATTTTTTCTGAGTTACCTATTTTGCATTCATCTCGATTTCTCCAAATAATTCTAAAATTATATTTTATACCAAATGTTATCAAAAGAACATCTTCCGGCTCTGTATTCAGTTTTATCTGTTTCCTAACTTATTTAATGTTACTAATAAGATTTTTCTGTGTACTTGACTATGACAATATAAAAATTCCTGCCAGTTGGGACCACGCTATAGTATTCCTCCATCACATGTTAGAGCCTTCAAAACACGCTATGATCTAATTGTGATGGGAAGAGTGCCATCACGTTCTTATCTCCCTGGTGTTTCTGTGCACCTATTGATTCGCCTGACCTTTTAGGCACTAAGTACTCTGATTACTTGGACATTTAAGCAAAGGATATCTGCTAGATTTAGTGACATTGCAGAAATAAAATAGAAACCAATGGTATGCTATTTTTTAAGTTCTGAATGTCATCTAAAACCCCTTTACTCAATTTTCATTGAGCTTTAGCATAGCTAGCTTTATTTTTGTCTTTGAGTCTCTTCTCTGCAATAAAATTATACATAAAAATAGAAGTCACATTTGGTAAAGAATTTGCTCCCCTGATAATGTTTGCTAGTTTCTGATGCTCTCATAAATTGCCTGGATTTACCTAACTAAGAGTGCACAGGCTGAATTCCGTGGTTTCCTCTTTTCTATACCTAGATCAACACTGTTGGATAGAACTTTGAGCAACAATAGAAAGGTTCTACATCTGCTGTATTTAATATGGTAGCTAGTAGTCACATGTAGCTTTTGTATGGCTAGTGAATACTTTAAGCATGGCTAATGAATCTAAGGAACTGAATTTTTAATTTTTTTTAACGTAATTAAATTTGAAATAGCCACGTGTGTCTTGTTTGTAATGTAATGACTAGCAAGGTCTAGGTGCCAGTCTTCAGCCAGTAAATGTTCATTCCCATTCCCCTACAATATCCGCTATTTCCTTTGCAGATATTGAAGCTTCTTTTTGCCTACAGTGGAGACCTGGGACTGATTGCAATGAACGGGAACACACCACTTCATTATGCTGCCATGGGTGGTTTCACAGATTGCTGTAAATATATAGCTCAGCGAGGTAAAACTGCCTAGCAAATGTATGCTGAAAGTATTTTTTATTTGCCACAACATAGATGAGCAGAGAATTTGGACCTATAACTTGCCAGTAGCTTATATTTCTCAAAAGCCAAACCTTACTCACGTACGTAGAAAACTGACACTTTTTTCTTAGAGTAAAAAAAAAAAAAAAAAAACCCTCCTATTAAAACATGAATCTAGTCTTAAAAGTAATGAAAATCCACTTCTCCAAATATGTTAGGTTATTTTTCTTTAAAGGGGATTGTTCATGTATCAATCAATTATTAAAATACTTATAGCTCATTAATTCCTTATTTTAAAAAATGCTAGCATCAACATAAAGAGGGGCAAGCACTGAAAACCATATCTTTTGGCTGAGCTTTTTATAATTTTATCTTTAAAAGTACTCTATTGGGTTAAATACAAAGATGGCTTTTCTGGATAATTTGAAATTATGGGGGAAAATATTTTGAGGGGAAACAAAATGAAATGAAAATTTTCATGGAAAATTTAAAATGTAAGCAATTTTATTGTTTTAGGCTTTCCTATCGCTTTTAAGTAACTTTATTCATTTAAGCATATAAGCTATATTATGTATAGTTCAATGTGTTCCTTAAAAGATATTAGCTAAGTTTAAAGATGTAGGTCAACTTGGCATTAATAACATGCTACTTGAATGCATTTTAAAGTTTTCAACTTCTTATCAGAGATCAAACAGCATGCAGCTGAGCTTCATCTTAGATTTTTTTTTAGGTTATGAGAAACAGGCAAAAACTTAAAGTATGACAACTCTTTAATAGAGCAGAGAAAGTGTTTTTGTTTTCTGTTAGTCACAGAGGCCCAGAACTTTAGAAGTCACTGGGACCTTTGAAATCCTATGTTGTGTCCGCTAATATTATAAATAAGACAAATGTGCCTGCATAACTAATGAGTGTAATGATTGATCCATGTTTACTTGTCTAAGTTCACACTCTCTCCATCTACCCAAAAAATACTTGAAAAAGTGAAACAGTAAAAATATTTCAAATGCAGCTTTGTCCTCTCAAACTGTCTCATCTTTGTTTTCAAGCCTGCTGCTCTCAGCAGTTTATTCTGACTCTTCAATTTTAATATCGGGTATTTCTAAAAGCTGGAAACCCTGGTGGTGTAGTGGTTAAGTGCTAAGCTGCCAACCAAGAGGTTGGCAGTTCTAATCTACCAGGCTCTCCTCGGAAACTCTGAGGGCAGTTCTACACTTTCTAAAAACTAAAGATCTGCACAGTTTGACACAAGTTTCTTTGACTTTCACATGCTGACTTATTTCTTATTTGGATAAGAACCACCAAACATATACTCCATCCTTTGTGTAGTCCTGAGATGACGATACGGAGGGCAAGTTGAGATGCAAAGGACCAGAACTTGTGTCATCCAAAAGGCCTTCCCCAGTGATGCAGAAAAGATTCATCTTCCTGGCAGAATCATAGACCGCTGTTTCTTAAAGCAAACGTCTGAAACCGTTTGGAATTCTGTAGCATGTTAGGAAGTACGACCACTTCACAAATCCTGTAGGTGACGCAATACCACAGTAGAGGTGTTATCAGTCATATTTCCACCTTAGAATCTTAGAGCTAAGGCAGTCAGGGCAGCAAGAGACCACTAGTAATAAAATGCTCATTTCTGAATAAATGCCCTGGATTTTGTCTTGCCAATACTTAAATGTAAAGAGTTGATGTTGGCTGGATTCCTTTCCCACGTTAAAATAGCTTCCTCGGTGTGCTCCCATTTTGGCGCCTAGCCATGTCACCGGAGCGATTTACAGCTCCACATAAGCAGTGTCAGAGCCGTTATCCAAGGCAGAGGAAGACAGCTTTTGGGATCTCTCCTGAAGGACCCCATAGAGAATTCTCCTTCTCATGGGCCTCTGGGTCCTTGTATTCTAAAGCACCAGGCACCTGAAAGTTGAGTATTTTGACTATTAAAATAAAAACAACCCATTGCCCTCAAGTCAATTCCAATGCGTGGCAACCCATGTGCTATAGAGTAAAACTCCACTATAGGATTTGTTTTTTTACTGTAATCTTTACGGAAGCAGATCACCACGGCTTTCGTCTATGGAGCTGCTTGGTGGATTCAAACCCCCAACCTTTCAGTTAGTAGCCGAATGCAAACTGTTTGTACCACCCTGGGACCATTATTTGACTGTAGATTAATATAAATCATAAAGGGAATGAATGGATTTTTTTCTTTACTAATCATAAAAAAAGCCCAGACTAAACCTGTTACCGTCGAGTTGATTTCCACTCATAGCGACCCTATACGACAGCGTAGAACTGCCCTGTAGGGTTTCCATGGGGTGGCTGGTAGATTCGAACTGCTGACCTTTTAGTTAGCAGCTGAGCGCTTAACCATAAAGGAGGAGACAAAAATTCCCAAGTCAAAGGGAGAGACAAATGCCTTCAGGTCTTTAAGCTGGGATGTTGAAGTCTCTTATCCACATAAAGGTTTCTAACTAGGAGGAAACCGGAAGCAGAGATGGGCAAGCTAACAGCATGTTTAAAATCTTTGATCCTTAGAGTTGGGATGAGTACAAATGGAGTGGCTTGAAATGGCAGATAAAACCTTCAGACACTCTGAATAATGATGGTGTTAGGTACCATGGAGTCGATTTCAACTCCTAGCGACCCTACGTACAACAAAAGAAAACACTGCCCAGTCCTGTGCCATCCTCACAATCATTGCTGTATTTGAGCCCACTGTTGCAGCCGCTGTGTCAGTCCATCTTGTTGAGGGTCTTCCTCTTTTTTGCTGACCCCTTACTTTACCAAACTTGATGTTCTTGTTCTTCTCCAGGGACTCGTCCCTCCTGATAACATGTCAGATATGTGAGATGAACTCTCATCATCCTTGCTTCTAATGAGCATTCTGGCTGTACTTCTTCCAAGACAGATTTGTTCCTTCTTCTGGTAGTCCACGGTATATTCAATATTCTTTGCCAACACCATAGTTCAAAGGCATCAACTCTTCTTTGGTCATCCTCATTCACTGTCCAGCTTTCACATGCACATAAAGCGACTGAAGAGTTAGGTGCATCTTAGTCCTCAAAGTGACATCTTTGCTTTTTAACACTTTAAAGAGATCTTTTGCAGCAGATTTGCCCAATGCAATCTGTCATTTGATTTCTTGACTGCTGCTCCCATGGGCATTGATTCTGGATCCAGGTAAAATGAAATCCTTGAAAATTTCAGTCTTTTCTCCATTTATCATGATGTTGCTTATTGATCCAGTCATGAGGATTTTTGTTTCCTTTATGCTGAGGTGTTATGCATACTGAAGACTATAGTCTTTGATCTTCATCAGTAAGTACTGCAAGTCCTCTTTCCTCTCAGCAAGCAAGGTTGTGTCATCTGCATATCACAGATTGTTAATGAGCTTTCCTCCAATCCTGAGGCCTCTTTCTTCTTTTTTTGGCAGGGGGACAGCCTTGAGGAAATTTTTTTTAATTATTAATAAAATCTCTTTATTGTACTTTAGATGAAGGTTTACAGAACAAACTAGCTTCTCATTAGTTAGTACACATACTGTTTTATGACATTGGTTAACAGCCTCACGACATGTCAACACTCTCGCTTCTCGATCTTAGTTCCCTATTACCAGCTTTTCTGTCCACTCCTGCCTTCTAGTCCTTGCCCCTGCCCTGGTGCACTCCTTTAGTCTCATTTTGTTTTATGGGCCTACCTAATCTTTGGATGAAGGGTAAACCTCAGGAGTGCCGTTCTTCTTCATGTCGTCCAGCTTCTTGGATTATTTGCTCAGCATACAGATTGAATAAGTATGCTGAAAAGATACAACACTGACATACACCTCTCCTGACTTTAAACCATGCAGTATCCCCTTGTTCTGTTTGAACAACTGCCCTTTGGTCTAAGTATAGGTTCTTCATAAGCACAACTAAGTGTTCTAAAATTCCCATTCTTCACAATGTCATAATTTGTTATGATCCGCACAGTCAAATGACTTTGCATAGTCAATAAAACATAGGGAAACATCTTTCTGATATTCTCTCTAATAACGAGAGCTAAGTAAAAACAACATGCTTGCAATAGAATTACTCTATCAAGACCAGTAAACTGCTGTTCCTGAATCTCCAGTAGAGAAATTTTAGAATCTTTAATTGTCCTTATACTCTTTTTGTGTTTGCCTATCACTGTTGAAATTATCTGCCTTAGTTTAAAAATTTAATTTTTGATAACAATCATTTTGAAAAAATGATTATTTTTCCTGGTCTTTAGGCATCTTTTTTCTTCTTGCAAGTATGCCAAAATGGAACAGTATAATAAGCCCTAATATGCCCCTCGTGGCAAACATCTTTTTGACAAGAAATAAAACTATAAAATGTTGGCGAGGCATGCTTCATTTTTACATAGGTTGCGTATAAATTTTCGTTACTGACTGAGTGCCAACCTTTTTGCTTATGTGATATTGGCAGAGCAGTAGAAGAACCTTCTAGATTGAAGACTTTAGAAAGCTTCATCATAGTCTGACTTATTTATACACATCATGTATTTTTTTATACTTTTTATTGAGCTTTAAGTGAACGTTTATAAATCAAGTCAGTCTGTCACATGTAAGCTTATATACCCCTTACTCCATACTCCCACTTACTCTCCCCCTAATGAGTCAGCCCTTCCAGTCTCTCCTCTCGTGACAATTTTGCCAGTTTCTAACCCTCTCTACCCTCCTATCTCCCCTCCAGACAGGAGATGCCAACACAGTCTCAAGTGTCCACCTGATATAAGTAGCTTACTCTTCATCAGCATCTCTCTCCAACCCATTGTCCAATCCCTTCCATGTCTGATGAGTTGTCTTCGGGAATGGTTCCTGTCCTGGGCCAACAGAAGGTTTGGGGACCATGACCGCTGGGATTCCTCTAGTCTCAGTCAGACCATTAAGTATGGTCTTTTTATGAGAATTTGGGGTCTGCATCCCACTGATCTCCTGCTCCCTCAGGGGTTCTCTGTTGTGCTCCCTGTCAGGGCAGTCATCGGTTGTGGCCGGGCACCATCTAGTTCTTCTGGTCTCAGGATGATGTAAGTCTCTGGTTCATGTGGCCCTTTCTGTCTCTTGGGCTCATAGTTATCGTGTGACCTTGGTGTTCTTCATTCTTCTTTGATCCAGGTGGGTTGAGACCAATTGATGCATCTTAGATGGCCACTCGTTAGCGTTTAAGACCCTAGACGCCACATTTCAAAGTGGGATGCAGACTGTTTTCATAATAGAATTATTTTGCCAATTGACTTAGAAGTCCCCTTAAGCCATAGTCCCCAACCCTCCGCCCTTGCTGCGCTGACCTTCGAAGCATTCAGTTTATCCTGGAAACTTCTTTGCTTTTGGTCCAGTCCAGTTGAGCTGACATTCCATGTATTGAATATTGTCCTTGCCTTCACCTAAAGTAGTTCTTATCTACTAATTAATCAGTAAAAAACCCTCTCCCACCCTCCCTCCCTCCCCCCCTCGTAACCACAAAAGTATGTGTTCTTCTCAGTTTATACTATTTCTTAAGATCTTATAATAGTGGTCTTATACAATATTTGTCCTTTTGCCTCTGACTAATTTCACTCAGCATAATGCCTTCCAGGTTCCTCAATGTTATGAAATGTTTCACAGATTCATCACTGTTCTTTAGTGATGCGTAGTATTCCATTGTGTGAATATACCACAATTTACTTAACCATTCATCCATTGATGGACACCTTGGTTGCTTCCAGCTTTTTGCTATTGTAAACAGAGCTGCAATAAACATGGGTGTGCATATATCTGTTTGTGTGAAGGCTCTTATTTCTCTAGGGTATATTCCGAGGAGTGGGATTGCTGGGTTGTATGGTAGTTCTATTTCTAACTGTTTAAGATAATGCCAGATAGATTTCCAAAGTGGTTGTACCATTTTACATTCCCCCCAGCAGTGTATAAGAGTTCCAATCTCTCCGCAGCCTCTCCAACATTTATTATTTTGTGTTTTTTGGATTAATGCCAGTCTTGTTGGAGTGAGATGGAATCTCATCGTAGTTTTTATTTGCATTTCTCTAATGGCTAATGATGGAGAGCATTTCCTCATGTATCTGTTAGCTGCCTGAATATCTTCTTTAGTGAAGTGCGTGTTCATATCCTTTGCCCACTTCTTGATTGGGTTGTTTGTCTTTTTGTGGTTGAGTTTTACAGAATCATATAGATCTTAGAGATCAGGCACTGGTCGGAGATGTCATAGCTGAAAATTCTTTCCCAATCTGTAGGTGGTCTTTTTACTCTTTTGGTGAAGTCTTTAGATGAGCATAGGTGTTTGATTTTTAGGAGCTCCCAGTTATCTAGTTTTCCTTCGTCATTTTTGGTAATATTTTGTATTCTGTTTATGCCTTATATTAGGGCTCCTAACGTTGTCCTTATTTTTTCTTCCATGATCTTTATCATTTTAGTCTTTATGTTTAGGTCTTTGATCCACTTGGAGTTAGTTTTTGTGCATGGTGTGAGGTATGGGTTCTGTTTCATTTTTTTTGCAAATGGATATCCAGTTATGCCAGCACCATTTGTTAAAAAGACTATCTTTTCCCCAATTAACTGACACTGGGCCTTTGTCAAATATCAGCTGCTCATACATGGATGGATTTATATCTGGGTTCTCAATTCTGTTCCATTGGTCTCTGTGCCTGTTGTCGTACCAGTACCAGGCTGTTTTGATACTGTGGTTGTATAATAGGTTCTAAAATCAGGTAGAGTGAGGCCCCCCACTTTCTTCTTCTTTTTCAGTAATGCTTTACTTATCCGAGGCTTCTTTCCCTTCTGTATGAAGTTGGTGATTTGTTTCTCCATCACATTAAAAAATGTCATTGGAATTTGGATCGGACGTGCATTGTATAGATGTATAGATGGGTTTTGGTAGAATAGACATTTTTACTATGTTAAGTCTTCCTATCCATGAGCAAGGTATGTTTTTCCACTTAAGTAGGTCCTTTTCACTTTCTTGCAGTAGTACTTTGTAGTTTTCTTTGTATAGGTCTTTTACATCTTTGGTAAGATTTATTCCTAAGTATTTTATCTTCTTGGGGGCTACTGTGAATGATATTGTTTTGGTGATTTCCTCTTCGATGTTCTTTTTGTTGTTGTAGAGGAATCCAAGTGATTTTTGTATGTTTATCTTCTAACCTGAGACTCTGCCAAACTCTTCTATTAGTTTCAGTAGTTTTCTGGAGGATTCCTTAGGGTTTTCTGTGTATAAGATCATGTCATCTGCAAACGGAGATAATTTTACTTCCTCCTTGCCAATCCGGATGCCCTTTGTTTCTTTGTCTAGCCTAATTGCTCTGGCTAGGACCTCTAGCACAATGTTGAATAAGAGCGGTGATAAAGGGCATCCTTGTCTCACACCATGTGTTTTTAATACCTCTAAGATCCTTATTATAGACAACATAGCCTTCCTGGTGTAGCACTAAGTAGATTCCCTGATGCATTCAAAAAAGTTCATTTCTTTGGAGACTTTCATGGATAATGTGGGTCTTACCATATAGTTAATTGAGAGACCAAAAAGTAGAATGAATCTTATGTCTAACTTGCACACAAATGTAGTACTGGAATTCTCTCAAATTTCCTTGGCAAATACCTTTGCTTCTGTTAAGGTTTTTCATGTGACCTTGCCACAAAACAGCAGATAAATCACATTAATTTCATGGAGAATACAGATACAATACAGTTTAAGGTTTTACGCAGATTTACAGTCATAATCATTAACAAAGAAATGAGCGTCATTCAGTATTCTGAGCTCATAAGGTCATACATCAGCTGTCTGGATCAGGATTTCCAAAATCAAATGTCACCTTTGTTCATTCCCTGCTTGGCATGATGTCACTTTAGCAAGTAACCCAATATGATATTTGTTTCAAATATTGAAAGGAATAAACCTTCTAATCCTTTAGGTCAGAGAAAGTAAGTTAGAAGCATATCTATATCAGGATTCACCAAAGTGAAGTCCACACTAGAAAAAAAAGAAAAACCACGGCTTAACTTTACAATTATAGTAGTTAGCTTTTGACTAAAAAAACAGTGACCCATAATTACAGAAAACAATTAGATGGATATCATTTGTAGGGCCATGCAGATGCCTGGGTACCACTCATAACAATTGATGTTTCACGTTTTAGGCTGTGACCTGAAATGGAAGAACTTAGAACATAAAACCCCCAGGACTGTGGCTAAGGAAGGCGGCTTCAAAGCAGCAAGCAAAGAAATACGCAAAGCAGAGCGAATTGCTAATAAACTTGCCAGGCCAGGAGCCAAAAATCCTAATCCACTCTGGGCCATTAGACTACATGATTGGTCCATAGAGCGTGAGGCTTTCCTTCGGGAAGCCTTTTCGTTTGTGGACAGAGGCGATGGGACAGTCAGCAAGGAAGACTTTGTCATGGCGCTCGAGGAGAGGCAAGATTTTGTGAACTCGGACCAGCTGGCTGTCATAGCACAACTTCATGAAAAAGTCCGGGGAGGTGGGATTAACATTAATGATTTTTTTAAAGGAACAAGATACTTAACCAAGACTTATGTCTTGTCATCCTATGGGCCTAAGAAAAAGAAAAAAGGGATAGGCAAGAAAGGAAGGAGAGGCAAATTTGTTTTGCCTCTCCCAATCTGCATCATCCCAGATAATGCATTTCCACTGCGGAGAGATGGTGGGCCGCCATATTACATGATTGAAACCTACGAGAACATAACTGATTGCAATCGTTTCAACCGAGATCGGCCACCAGAGCATCCCATTCAGGACGACTCTGCTTGGTACATTGATGATCCAACGAAAGTATTTGCAAATATTAATATTGTCACCAAAGCAGGGGATTTGGCTTCTCTGAAAAAAGCATTTGAATCAGGAATACCTGTGGATATGAAGGATAACTATTACAAAACACCGCTAATGACTGCCTGTGCGAGTGGAAACATCGATGCCGTCAAGTTTCTTCTGGAAAAAGGGTGTGTTTTTTGGTTAAACGCAGCTTAAGGTTTTATGACTGTTTGCAATTCAAGGAAGTGAGAGGATGGCTAAGAAGGAAACATTCAGCTCTAGAATTTTAAGATGCACAGAAAAGAGCCTCAACACTTAAGTTTAGATTAGAAGTAAATCTTACATGGGGAACCAGGTTAGTAGGGATGTGGGATATGTGGACACAAAGACCATTTGTCAGTAACAACTAAATGCAAAGTGAAGGCCAGCAAGTTTCCACCGTGGGGGATAGGGAAGCTTTCAGATTGTATTATCACTGGCCTCCTTGGATAACTGAGTTTGGTCTCAGGACTTTACCTACATGGTGTGGGAAAGAAAAAAAACACTTGCCCTGGAATTGATTCCAACTCATGGCGATACCATGTGTGTCAGAGTAAAACAGTGCTCTTTAGGGTTTTCAATGGCTAATTTTCAGAAGTAGATGACCAGGCCTTTCTTCCAAGGAAAGTTTGAGTGGACTCAAACCTCCAACCTTTAGGTTAGCAGCTGACTGCATTGACCATGTGTACCACAGAGGCGTGGAGTCACTTTTTCATCAGTCTCTTTTTTGGTGGGGATGCCAATAAATTGAAACAAATTGGGATGCTGGCTGTAATGACTGAGGACATGTTTTGACCCATTTAAAATTTATCGTCCCACTTCAGGAGGGTCAGTCTTTTCCTTGGGTCCCTTGAAAATACTTTTGAAATATCAAAGCATAAGATTTTTTTTTTTTTTTTAACTAAAACTATTGCTCAGGTTTAATTCCTTTTTCTACCATAGATATGTAACCTGGAGTAAGTTTCTTAACTCTTTTGTGCCTCATTTTTCTCATTTATATAATGACTATCTAATAGGACTCATAGGGTTTGATGACAGTCAAATGAATTTAAAGATGCAAAGCACTTATTAGCAGAGTGATAGCTGTGATAGCTTTGATAAAATGTATTTTTGTTATTACTACTACATTTAATGACAAAGAAAGATTCCAATTTGTATATTATCAGGAGGAGTAAAAAGTGATTAATGAGAATTTAAACTTTTGGACAGTAAGTTTCTAAAAGGGATTATGTTTTTTAAATAATATATTATAATGCCCATAATTTTAACAGGAAAGGCTGTGTTTTAAAAATTCATAAGGTGCACAGAAAGTAGACACAAAATTGGATAATATAACTTTTATATTGCCTGGAAGCTTTTGTCTTGCTTGGACCTAATTGTGTAATTTTCCTTTATTTAACCTTGGCAAAAATGGCTACCACCAGGATCTAAGGGCTTTTTAAAACTAATCACACTGTGTATATCTTCAAAGAAATTTAAGATTTTCAAATACTGTAGAACGAAAAGATGTCAAGAAAAATTATGGCACAGAGCTTGTTTAACTTAAAGCTTCTCTGGCTTATAGTTTAACAATTTGATAAAACTGAAATCTTACTTTGCATTTTTAGCCCTGCATGCTGGGAGCAACAACCATGTTTAATTTGTGCATCTTTCTTATTTCATAGGGCCAACGTTAATGCAACAGATAATTTTCTGTGGACGCCACTTCATTTTGCATGCCATGCAGGTCAACAAGATATTGTTGAACTTCTTGTTAAATCTGGAGCTATAATAGATGCCCCTTCAATCAACAACTCAACTCCTTTAAGTAGAGCTATTGAGAGCTGTAGGCTGGATACTGTAAAATATCTGCTTGATATTGGTGCTAAGTTCCAGCTGGAAAATAGAAAAGGTAGGTGTTCAACTTATTGATGGTTAAGGTTAGAAAAGGAGAATTTGTTAGGTTCTGAACCCTTCAAATTCTACTCTTATAGAGCCACATACTAGGGCAGACACAAGTCTGAGTTAAATATTGTGAAGTGTGCAGTGGGTAGTTTGTCTTATACCGTGTTTCTCAAACCAGCTGTGGTGAAGGACCAGTTCTTTATATTTCTAATCTGTTGTGGATGGATAACTTTTGTAAAATAGAATAAAAAATGATTTACTAGAAAAATGAAATGCAAAAATATAAAATATAAATATGTATCTTGTTAGGCACCGTCGAGTTGGTGCCAATTCATAGTGACCCTATAGGACAGAGTAGAACTGCCCCCATAGGGTTTCCAAGGAGCAGCTTGTGGATTTGAACTGCCCATCGTTTGGTTAGCAGCCAAGCTCTTAAACACTACGCCACCAGAGCTCCATAAATATGTATATTGAGCTATCACACTGTTATAAATGTCAGTTGCAATAATTAGCTTAGTCTAAAGACTCTGTAGACTTTGAATGCCTTCTAAATCTAGACAAAGTAACTCCTGAATTGTGGCTCCCTTGATTCTAGAAAACAAAAGAGAGGCATACCTTACATCATAAATACCATATGTGGTGATGAAAAACTATTTGCCAAAATATTTTGAGTTCCTTTTCTGGAGATTTTACTTTCTTTCTTATATTGGAACCTCTTGCTTCCTTTTGATCTGCGAGAGCAGATCGGATCAGGTTGCCTCTGAGTCACAGGGAATATTGCATCAGGCCTAAGGACGTTATAGGGCGCATAGTGCCCAGCCATCTGCATGGAAGACTTGTGGCCACCAGCTTCCCCAGTCCATTTGGGCTATATATAGTTATGTTACAGAAATGGGAGAAAAATGTAAAAATATCACATCAAAAGAAAATGTGCTTAATGTGAGAAGAGAACCATCAATTGAATATTCAAAATATAATCCACTAATATTTCCCATCAACTTTTTATGAAGCCTGCTTAAAAAAAAATAAGAAAGAGAACTAATGGTTGTGCCAGTAAGTGGCATTTTACATCCTGGGAGTTTAGAACTGGGTCCACCTTAGAAAATATCTGATCTAGCTCTGTGGCCTTTCACATGCCGTTTGCTTTAGTAATCGCCCTTAGTGCCACATGCTTAGGACTGGTGTATTGAGAGTTTCCTACATGGCTTATCATTAATCTGTTTATCGTAACTCTATGTGTTAATTAGGGCATAGTGCCATGGATGTTGCAAGGGCATATGCTGACTATAGAATAATGGATCTGATTAAAGAAAAGCTAGATAACTTGCCAAAGCCAGCAGAAAATCAAAAAGTGAAAGGCAAGCCACCTGTTAAACCAAAGACTGAAGGCCCTGAAATGAAGAAAGAGGAGGTAAGAAAAGAGATTGACTAACCATTCTTAAAATGTTGGGGCAGGGGGAGACACTATTTAGATACCATTATACAACATGAGAAAAACAGTATGTTTTGCAATTTGTATTTTCAGCATCGTTATGCAGTACTTTTAAAGAAATATCTGGTGGGAAAGTGTATAGCTATTGTTGAAAAGTCTGAAACGTACTCACTGTAAACAGAACCCACGCAAAACCAGATTATTTCAACCAAATACAATTAGAATATTGAAACAGGAACAGATATTGAATATGTATATATTTAGTTCTAAATTATGTAGATATGACGAGATGGCCAAACAGAGAAGGAGGGCAACTCTTATGAGGAATGAAGCAAAGCATGATTTTCCTCCATTTTGGTCCCCAAATCTTTCATTACCTACACCCTCTTCTAAAGAATTTTAATGCATATGACTGAATCCTGTGATGTGGAGCCATTTGTAACTTAGATATCCTGAAAAGTAACTCTCAGGTTCTTAAGGTGCCAAGCTGACAGTTCCTGGTAATCTGGAGTGGTTCTGGTGCCTGTAAACTACCAGGGAAAGGTTGAGGTTGTTGCCTGTGGTAATTACTGAGACATCAGATGTTGCCATTGACAGGGGAACCCTAAGTACATTGCCAGGCTGAGAGCATCTTTTAGAGAGACAGAAGGTCAGGAAGGAAAAGCCTTAATGTCCTCAAATTGCAGAGAGTTCAAGGGTTGGGAAAATGTAGGTGGTAGGAAGTAGATAAGTTAGAGGGATGGTAGGCAGAGGGTAGAGAGCAATGAACAGAGGACTTGAATAAGAGTGGCAAGAGGTGAAGGAGGATCAACCTCATAAACCTCCTACAATATGCATCATTATTTTAGTAGGAATCCATCCTTCTGATTAATGGGATGGCCACAGGTCAGTGATGGTTATCTTGAAGACTCATGTGATCTGTCACTGATGCTACTAATTAAATATGTTTAAACAAGGCAAAGTAACCATCTCCCCCCACCCAAAGTTATGCTGATACCCTGTATTTCATCTCAAATTGTAATTTGTATAGTGGGGTTTTTAGTTTGTTTTTATCTGGCTTCAGAAGAACGTGTCAAACAACAAATAGTAGAAAGTGTAAATAACCTTTTTTTGGCAATTGATAGATTTTCTTTTGTCTTCTTTCCAGGAATCACTTTACTCAATTTATGCTGTACCGACAGTATTGGAGGACAACAAAGTGCGTAAGGATAATGTGGTTTATCTCAATTCTTTGATTACCAGTGGTTATACCAAGAAAGTGGACATCACATTTGTTCCACGGAGGGTAAGTACTCATAATGTCATTTTGCAAAAGCTTTTGATGCAGAGCACCCAAACAAATGCCCAAAGGTCATCTTTCATAGTTATTATTTGTAGGCGTCTACAATTATTTCCAACTCAATATGTCTAACTTGTTTAGCCTCCAAAATCTGGTTCCCTATATTCTTATTTTTATATCTATATTGATAGTTTAATTCTTGAAAAGACTGAAATCTTCTTTGGTCAATGCCATTCCCTACAGCCATTTAGTCACCAAATTCTATAGATACTTTTTCTTGGTATTTCCCAGACTCTACTTTTCCTCTTTGTACTCACCACTACCATCTCAGTTGCATGTTCCATATCAATCAAGCCTAGATTTATTCAGTAGCCTCCTGAAATGTCTACAGTTAAGGAGATGAAGGCATCTTTTGGGGATAAGAGTTGTCTTGCCAGTACCTATCAAACCATGCTGAATAAGAGACTACTATCTTACTCTGCCTTCCACTATGAAAATAATTTTGACTTCCATGTGAGACATAAAGGTAGTAAACCCAAATGATCTTCTGATTCCTTTGTTTCCCTGTCTTGACATCCTAAAAAGTAATATCATCTGGCCCCAGAGTCATCAGGGAGCTAACTAGAGAGCATTGCCATGTTCAGTTGTCCAAACATCTACCATCAGAAATAGTGATGCTTATATAATCATTTATATGCTGTAAGAGAAGGTAAAAGTTACATTAAGTTTGATAGTTTTAAGTTAACTGTATTGAAAATTGTCTTGATATGAACATATGTACTGCCTGTCATACTGTCCCTGACATGGGTGTAACTGTTTATTTAAGATTTGGAGTCCTGAGGCCACTACAGCAGAGCTGATCAGGAAGAGAGAACTGATGCGGGAGCGGTTCACCTATGAGGTGGATTTTGATGATTTCATGATGCCCTTTCAGAAGAACATCACAGAGAAAGCTCGGGCATTGGAAGCTGCCTTCAACATATAAATCACAGCAGTTGCTCCTTTGGGTAAATGTTTCGAGGCCCAGAGACAAAATTATGGAGCAAGTAGATATTCTCATCAAAGCCAAAGCAATCCCCAAATTAAGAATTTGTAACCAAATATGTGTTTTTCTTTAAAAACTGTAAACATTCTAAGGTATTCTGGAGAATATGTATTTTATTTTGTAATGAATTACTTTATCTGTACAAGCAGAATCATATCATTCTAGATAAAGCCCCTAATCTGCTTTATGAGTGAAGTGGAATAAATGGCATTTGGATTATAAACATGGCATTAGTGTCTAAAATTTACCAGATCTTTAGGCTGGGTTCTCTAGAGGAGCAAAACTAGTGAAACATATATATAAATATAGAGAGAGAGATTTACTTCAAGGAAATGGCTCATACAATTACGGGGGCTGGCAAGTCCCAAATGTGTGGGTCAGGTGGCAGGATGCTGGGTAATAGAATTGTGGGAGCTGGAGATTCCAAAATATGTGGGTCAGGTAGCAGGCTGCAGGCTTCTCATGTTCCAAGAACCGGAGGTCAAACTGGACAAGCGCAGGATCAAGAAAGAGCAACAACTTTGCCAGAATTTCCATTTATATATTGGATGCAGGCCACACTCCTCTTCCAGCTTATTGGCCACTCACGTCAGATCACAAAATGGAAAATGATGTATAGCGTCTGCTAAACCACTGAGGATCATGGCCTAGCCAAGTTAACGCATAACATTAACCATCACAGTCCACACCCCTTGTCAATTTGGCACCTAGACACATCTTAAACCATACATAATTTCTAAATAAAGACAATTATAAAGTCATAGTTGTGCCTAACATGGTACAACTAACGTGTATAAACAAAAATACACTAGCCCCGTTTATAGCTTATATTGTATGGTAAGTAATGGGATAAGGGAGGGAAGAAAACAAAGATTATACACACACACAAGTACAACAAAACAAGGAAGAAATACTCATAACAATTGCAGTCCTTGCCTCAGCAACTGGTCACATGGTCATAGCTGGTACTTAGAGATACTTTCTTACTTACTTGGTCAAATCAGCATAATGTCATTAATGTAATGGGCCAGTGTGATGTCTTATGGAAGGGAAAGGCTACCAAAGTGCCTGTGGACTAAATTATGATACAGGGCTGGAGAGTTGATTTACCTCTGCAGTAGGACAGTGAAGGTGTATTGCTGCCCTTGCCAGCTGAAGACAAACTACTTCTGTGGTCTTTAGAAACAGGAATTGAAAAAAATGCATTGGCCAGATCAATAGCTACATACCAAGTACCAGGAGATGTATTAATTTGCTCAAGCAATGAAACCACATCTGGAACAGCAGCTGGAATTGGAATCACCACCTAGTTAAGTTTACGATAATCCATTGTCATTCTCCAAGATCCATCTCTGAGTTGATCGGGGAAGTGGTGGGAATCACCACCCCTGCATCCTTCAAGTCCTTGATGGTGTAACTAATCTCTGTAACCTCTCCAGGAATGTGGCATAGCTTCTGGTTTACTACTTTCCTAGGTTGGGGCAATTCTAATGGCTTCCACTTGGCTTTTCCTTCCACAATAGCCATTACTCCACATGTCAAGGATCCAATGCAGGGTTTCTGCCGGTTGCTGAATATATCTATTCCAATTATGCATTCTGGAACTGGGGAAATCACTACAGGATGGGTTTGGGGACCCACTGGACCACTGTAGTATGGGCCTGAGCTAGTGCTGTGTTAATAACCTGACCTCCGTGCACCCGTTACTCTAACTGGTAAGCCACAGTGACATTTTGGGTCTCCTGGAATTAAAATCGGAATCGACTTGATGGCAACGGATTTGGTTTTTTGGTTTTGTTTTGCAATTAGTGTCATTTCAGAGACAGTATCCGGTAATCCCCCAAAAGTCTGATTACTTCCTTTTCCCCAGTGAACAGTCACTCTCACAAAAGGCTGTAGATCCCTTTCAGGAAGGGTGGGAGAAAGACTAACAGTATAAATCTTTGGCAGTGTAGTGAGGTCCTTCCTCAAGGGGATCTGGCCTCTCCTTCATTCAAGAGGTTGTGGTTTTGTAAACTGACCCAAGTCTGAGAATTAATTGAGGGGCTGTGACACTATTCTGGCAATTCAGGTTAGACTGCTGTCCACTTAACCTGGAATTCTTCTGCTTGTACCGATAAAGTATATAGTAGGTTTCTGACTATTTCACTCCTAAGGACACCATGACTAAGTAGCCAACACCGTAAGTCCATGTGAGTCAGATTATTCTGATTACTGTTTTGACTCTGCTGTTCATTATGGTAATCATGCCCACCTTGTCTTTAGAGATGAAGTGCCACCACTTAGCCCCTGCCACTGCACTGTCCAATCAGTCCCATAGTAGTTAGGCATCTTAATTCATTTAGGGACATTCTCACTCTCAAATCTGACCTACATAAAATGGCAATCACAGCAGTCTTAAAGGATGCTGGGGCTCCCTTCACAAATTTGTTCCTCACAGTTGTGGTGAAAGTTATGTCCTCTGGGCATTCTCTGGGTGGATCTGTGGATTCAACTTGATTAATCCATTCTAACATACCAATTTCCCTAAGCCTTTGGACACCTTGTTCTATAGTACACCAAGGCAGTTCTGGGATTTGAGCTTGATTTAGTGTATGCCACCTCTTGATCTATGCTTCCATCAACCAACAAAATAAACTATTAGATCCTTTTCTAACCTCTCAAGCTAAAACATTGAATGAAGAATCTGTGCTTAGTGAGCCCATATCAATAAACTCAGACTGATCCAATTTCATGTTCCTTGTACCATTATCTAACATCCATAATAGCCATTCCCACACATATTCCACAAGCTTCTGCTTGTATATGTTAGAAAAATCAAGTAGTTCTTTCTGGAGAGTAGTGTGCTTCTTCATAGGTCACACTTTGTACTTCACCTCTTGGGGCTTGCTAGACTTAAGCCTAGAAGCAAAAATGGGTGGTGGGGGTTGGTCCTGGGGATATTCAGCAATGTCTTGGAAGGCATTTTCCTCAGGCTGTGCCCCAGGCAATATCTCAGACACCACCCCAGGCAATGCCTCAGACAAAGACTCTTCAGACACAGCTAGGTTAATCTTGTCAGATAGAGTGAGAGGGGTGGTTTTCCTTGGGGAGAGTGATTTAGCAGAAAAAGTTGGAATAATCTCTTCAGGTGGGAGTGAGAAGGCTGGTTATGTTGGAGGAGTGATTCAACAGAATTTAGGGGCTCAGTGTACCTAGCTTCCAGATTTCCTACCTGTATGTCCCCATCTCAAGTTTCAGGATCCTATTTCTTCCCAATCAATACCCTCACTTTAACTCCAGACACCATTTGAGGTTTAGAATTTAATTGGTGTTGTAATTCAGTCACATTTAGGATAAAACCCTGGGTTTGGTGTTCGGTGATATCAACCTTGTTAGTACAAGAAGTAAGGCTTTCTTTAAGGGGTAAAAAAGCTACAAGTCTTTTACGAGACACTTGAGCTGTGACCCTCTAGCCCCGAGCTCATTCTTTTCTTTCACCACTTTGTCTAAGTAGGGCCAACCCACTAGCTTCCTTATACTTCTCACCATCACACCAGATGAACACCATTATGTTTTAAAAGATATAATCCTATGGAAATTGATGAAAAAAATTTAACATTGAGAAAATTCAAAGGAGAAATAATTCATATGTGCATCATGAGTAATGTTTATTGATGTGTAAGCAAAACATATTACTGTGGATGAGACAATACAAAGGTTCTCCATTTTGCTAATGACTAATGTAACATTTTTATATTAAAAATAAAAATAGATATTAATTACATAATTTCTTAGTATTGTAATATTAAAATGAAGGCATTTAGACATTATCCAGTCCCATTTCAGTCATGTTATTAATGAAGAAACTGGGCACAGAATGCCCAAATCCTTATAAGTGGCAGAGGTGGGACAAGAGCATAGCTTGTTCATTTCTTATCCCAGGACTATTTCTATTACACCACGTAGGTGACTCAATCATATGCTGTCACACAGATAATGGAAAGTTTATTTTACAAGGAACAGCATCAGAGCGCAAACAAATTCCAGGAAGGAGGTTAAGTGACATTCACTAAGTAAACAGGAAATGATATTCACTACGTGAACAGGGGAGACCTGGTGGTACAGTGTTAAGAGCTAGGGCTGCTAACCAAAAGGTCAGCAGTTAGAATCTACAAGCCACCCTTGGAAACCTGATGGGGCAGTTCTACTCTGTCCTATAGGGTTGCTATGAGTCAGAATCAACTCAACGACAATGAGTTTGCTTTTTTTTTTTTTTGGTAAATTAACAGAAAGAGCGAGGCAACAAGCCCCATCTTACAAGTGGACATGGGGGTTTGTTTTGGGTTCAATGTGACATTTAATCTTTAAGGAAGGGGTTTGACATACCGCCATAAATGATGTGTGCTAGACACCTACATCAAATACAGTTTTGATGTCTCCTGCTGACACTATCAGTGCTCTACCCATTTCTTCTGACTTCTGACTACAGAGCTCTCAAGCCTGACTTCCAGATGCATTGGGGCTATCTCCGACACTTGTACAGCAGGCCAGAAGTCCCTGAGAATTAGCACCCTCTGAAGCAGCCCTCAACCAGTGACTGAACAGATTCTGTGTATAAACACCCCAGCTCCCTCACCCCTCTGCTGGGATTGCTCTGAGGTGCACATTCTCACTGACTCCTAGATTCCCCAGTGGAATTAAAGTCAAATTGCCCACAACAGTAATTTGCTTGATAACACACCCTTTCCTTCACTGGCTGCCTTCCCTTCCCTGTCTCACTTCCCGCTCCTCTTCTGATGTTTGTCAAGGTCACCTCCCCAGTAATCTGCTGCTGCTGCTGTTAGCTGCCATGGAGTTGGTCCACACTCACGGCAGCCCCATGCACAACAGGACGCTGCCCGGTCCCGTGCCATCCCCATGATTCCTTGCAGATCAGACCGCTGTGATCCACAGGGTTTCATTGGCTGATTATCAGAAGTAGTTCACCAAGTCTTTCTGGAAGCTTCACTGAAAACCGATTCAGCATCATAGCAACACACAGACCTCCACTGACAGACGGGTGGTGGCTGTGCCTGAGATGCAGTGGCCAGAATCAAACCTGGGTCTCCCGCATGCAAGGTGAGAACGCCAAAGTGTTTTTCCTAGTATCTGCCTCTTTTATTCCTTTATGTATATTGTCTTACTTCAGATTCTCTCTGAAGGAGGCCCTCAGCTGAGAATTCAAGAGCAAGTGTGTCTTAGGCTCTCTAGAGAAGCAAAACTAGTGAAATATATATATATGTATGGGTTTTTGGGTTATGTATGTATATACATATATAAAAAAGTATATACACTTTATAAAATATTATATATGTATATATATTATTGTATACATTGATAATGTATACATGTAATATACATATAATTATATATGTATATAATATATACATTATACATATATATGTGTGTTATATATATAAAACCCAAACCCATTGCCATCAAGTTCATTCTGACTCATAGCGACCCTATAGGACAAAGTAGAACTGCCCGATAGCGTTTCCAAGGAGGGGCTGGTGGATTCTAACTCTGAGCTTTGGGTTTAGCAGCCAAGCTGTTAACTACTGTGCCACCAGGGCTCCAATATATATATATAGAGAGAGAGAGAGATTTATCTCAAGGAAATGGCTTACACGGTAGTATAGGCTGGCAAGTCCCAAGCCCGTGGGTCAGGTGTCAGGCTGGAGGCTTCTTCTGACTCACAGAGCTGCAGGGGCTGACAAACCCAAGATCCACAGGTCAGATAGCAGGCTGCTGGCTCATAACTGAGAAGGCTATTATATCCAAGATTGGCAGGTAAGATGGTAGGCTGCTGGCCCAAGTCTCAAGAACTTCAGGTCAGATGCTGACAAGCTGAATGCAGGATCCAGAGCAGAGCAAAAGCCATTAAACTTTGCCAGAAAATCCATATATATTGTATGCAGGCCATACCCCCAAGGAAACTCCCATTCAACTGATTGGCTATTCACAGCAGATCTCATCATGAAGGTGATTACATCATTATACAACTGCCAAACTACATCATAACTGCCAAATCACTGAGAATCATAGCCCAGCCAAGTTGACACACAACCTTAATGATCACAAAGTGGTTGGTTAAGGAAGTGCTCCCAGGGAAGACTAGTAAGGGAGGAGCGAAGCAGGACAAAGAAGGAGAAAAACCAAACAAAGGTGAGCTTTCCAATGAAGCCCCAGCTTCAGTCTGACCGATGGGGAGCTCTGCAGCATAGACAAGGAGCTAGGCTTCTGTACTCTTGCATCAATCGGTTAGCGGCTACCTGCCAGTGGAGGCACTGGCAAGGCCATTCCAGTGCTCAGGGGCAATTCTATGAAAGTCATGGTGGGAACTACTGGCTGGAAAACTTCAGAAACTTGAGGATGGGCACATAGCACAGGAGAAGGGACCCAAGGAGGTCTGGATGGGCATGTATATATAGGAGTTGGATTTAGAAAGACTTTCCTCTGTACACATACTTAATCTCTAACACTTCGTTGAACTGGTTGAGTGTGGTTTTGTAGTCAGCAGCAAACCTGAATTTGAATCCTTACTCTGCCATTTACTAGCTGTATGTCCATCCATCAAGCTACCAATTGTCTCTGAGTATCAATTTCATCATGTATAAAGTAGAGATAATAATATACCATTCACTAAATTATTGTGAGCGTCAAATAAAATATGTACCATGTAGTTGGTACTCCATAAGCGGATTGCTTTTAACTTTCTTTCAGTCTCCTGCTACAAGGTAAGCCAAAAGAAGGCACAGCGATGAGGACTCAGACCTAGAATAGTAACAGTTTTCTGGAGCAGATTTACTTTCAAATTGTCAGTGAAAGTGGTTTTAAATGTGTAGACATTTTCTTTACATAGTTTCCGATAATCAGAGAAAGAGGAAGAGTACCTACTTGATATGAGAAATAGGTACTAGTTCCAGTAGTAACAATTCAAGTGGATAGTGTTCCAAAGGTCTAAAAAAAAAAACTTTTTTTTTCCTTTTTTTTTGTCCCTGGAGCCTAATTTCTTCTAGACTCTAAATAGGTAATCAAAGCAGTGTTCTTAGGTTGTGTTCCCTAGAAACAGCCTGAGATGGGGACTCGTGCAAGTGCTTTCTTGAGGGAATGCTTTCAGGAGAAACTGGAAGGGAGTGAGAGGAGGGGGAGATCAGGGGAAGGACCTAAGGAAGCATGTGATTTCGTGGGAGCTCTGGACAATGGGGTTGCCCTTCCCACGGGGAAGGAGGCTGGTCTGTTACACTCTGATTAATCAATCATTGGCAGCCCCCACCCCTCTCAGGTAAACCTTTCAGCTACCTCCTGGCAAGTAGCTCCCATCAGGCAAAGGCAATCCTCTGAGAAGGGGGTGGTTCTGACCCAAAAGCTGTCACCAGCCACAGCAGCTGAGCAATGCATGCACCAGTAAAAGGGGTTTGGTAGGGCACCAATTAGTTCCTGGAGAAGGACATCATGCTTGGTAAAGCACAGGGTCAGTGGAAAAGAGGAAGACCCTCAACGAGCTGGATTGACACAGTGACTGCAACAATGGGCTCAAGAATAATGATTGAGAGGATGGTGCAGGACTGGGCAGTATTTTGTTCTGTGGTACACAGGGTCACTGTGATTCAGAACCGACTCAATGGCACCTAACAACAACAGGGCACCAATAATATCTGCTACAAATGACATACTTTCATTTCTCTGGGTGCAAAGTTTTGGAAGGCAACTCTGAGAATTATTTTGTATAGCATGCTATCATTTTAAAAAGAATATAGCTTTTACAAACTTTCGAACTTGTCCAATCCATTTCGTAAGAAAAAAGATAAAGAATGTGCACAAACAGCAAGGAGAACTGATTCAGCAGCAACTTGAAAGGAGAAAGCATTTCACAAATCCCATTGGCAGTTCGTTTCTTCAAACTCGAACTGAGCTTTATCGATCATTGAAAATTATAAACATGAGAAACAGAAAGATACATTCAGCCTCACATTCAGGATAAGGTTATGTTTTACCGGTACAAGGGAGCCCTAGTGGCACAGTGCTCGAGAGCTTAGTTGCTAACCAAAAGGACGGCAGTTCAAATCCACCAGCCACTCCTTGGGAACCGTATGGGGCAGTCTACTCTGTCCTATATGTTCGCTCTGAGTTGGAATTGACTCGATGGCAACAAGTTAATTGGTACAAATGAATCAGCCCCAGTGCAGTTAGTTTAGCAATTTTTCTTGAATTTACAATTTACCAACTTCACTGTGCAGCTATGAAGGCGCCCAAGAGAACCACTCTTGCTGCAGTTTGTTTTTTTTTTAAGAGGGCGACATAGAGAAAGAGAGAAAGGGAATTCAGATTCCTTCTACACACAAACATATATTTGAAATAAATGGCCATTAGAACTATGTTATTATTTTTTAAATATTTACATGGGATGTACCCTATAAAAATATACCGGGTGTATATATATATATTTTCTGGATTTGTGTTTCTTTAACAATGTATCCTAGGGGAAGTTTGCAAATAAAAGTAGATGAGGCATTTGTGCAGATCAAAAAAGCACACGCTAACATATTCTTAGATCCTTAGGTAATTGTACTACATCAAGAGTTCCATCTGGGAGAGAAGGAAGAACTGAATATTCTGTTGACATATTGGAACTTACTAGGGCTTTCTTTTGTCTTAGATTAATAGATGATTATTGTGAGGATGGCATAGGACCAGGGAGCATTTCATTCTGTTGTCCATAGGGTCACTATGAGTTGGAACCAACTGAAGGGCACCTAACAACAACAGCATTGTGAGTACATGTGTGTATTTTATCCAGATTTGTCGTTTTTCCCTTTTCTCTTCAGTACATAAAAGACTTTGAAGAAGAAATGTTAGTTGCTGTCTAGTTGGCTCTGACTCATGGCAACCTTACATATAACAGATTGAAATGTTGTCCAGTCCTGGGCCGTGTTCATGGCCATTGGTATGTTTGAGTCCACTGTTGAGGCTATTGTATTGAGCCTTCCAATCTAGGAAGCTTTTCTTCCAGGGCTATATTCAACAATGTTCTGTTGTGTTCCATAGGGTTTTCACTGGCTACTTTTTGGAAGTAGATTGCCAAGCCTTTCTTCCTACTCTGTCTTAATCTTGAAGCTCCACTGGAACATGTCCACCATGAGTGACTCTGCTGGTATTTGAAATACTGGTGACATAGCTTCCAGCATCATAGCAATGTGTAAATCACCACAGTACGACAAACTGACGGGTGATGGTCTATAGATTTAATGACTTTTTATAAGACAATTTGGAATATCCATATATTTCTCCAAAATTGGGAGGTTATTATCTTCTTTGCTATCGGGACACACAGACACTAATGCTATGCTCCCTTCCTAAGGAAATTGGAAGCGAGAGAAATAAAAAAGTTAAATACTGAAATCCCTTCAGCCAAAGATTAGACAGGCCCATAAAACAAAAGAAGACTAAAGGGGCACAGCAGCCCAGGGACAAAGACTAGAAGGCAGGAGGGGACAGGAAAGCTGGTGATTGGGAACCCAAGGTCGAGAAGAGAGAGTGTTGACATGTCATGGGGCTGGTAACCGATGTCACAAAACAATGTGTGTATTAATTGTTTAATAAAAAACTAGTTTGTTCTGTAAACCTTCATCTAAGGTACAGTAAAAAAAAATAGTAGTGTATAAAAAAAAAAAATAGACTTGGGAAGAAGGAGGAAGACCAAACAAAAAAAAAGAATGAGATAAACTTTTTAGGCAAAGGATTGTTACAAAGTCTAAATGGATCCCAAGTTAAAGAACACTTAGCATAGCTAAAGAAAGAGTCAGCCAGAAGGAGGATTGATGAGTAGTAGAATCATCACTAAATGAGTAGCCAGGGAGACTGCGTCCTCTCCACGTTCTGTCCCAGGTGGGGCTCCTGGCTCAGTCCTTGGGCCTGTATAACACATTTCTGTTAAAGATCTAGACCCTTTGCACTGTCAAAACTTGGTTCCCCTAGAATGTTGAATCAGTTTGTTCTCCTAGTTATGTGCATAATTTGGTTTGATCCAGTAATCCAGCACGTATTTACCGAGCACTTATTATGAAAATCCTAGGACTTTTCCTCACTCTTCCTCCATAGGAGATTGATTTCTACAGGTGCTTTTCCCAGACTTCTGGGTCATCTGGTTCCGGCTGCATTCAGGTAACAGGAGACATGGGTAAAAGGTAGGAGAGCAGAGGGAGGGAGGAGAAGCTAAGGTAGTTCTTTTCCCTCTCTGCCTTGGGCAGCATCCCTGGCAATGGCTATGGCTGTCTCCCCCATGGCTTCAGCTCCCACCTGACAATCCTGCCATGGTTCCAGCCTCCACCAGGTGACCTTGGCCCCTGGGCTCTGGTACACCACCTCCTCCCTCTATTCCTCCAGCCTAGGGGTGGTACCAGCTCCCTTTTGTTGCTAACATCTGGGCTTATTCACCGTGCCTTGGTTGGCTCCTCAGCCTCTTCCATCATCTGTGCAACCAATTCTTTGCATGAAATTCACTTCTGTAAAAATTGAGAGTGGCATCTGCTCCCCTGGTTGAATCCTGACTTACGGTGATGTATCAAGCACTATGGCAGATGTCAGGAGAAAATGGAATGCAAAACCAGGCATGGTCCCTGCCCTTGTGGAGATTATAGTCCAGTACAAGGGACACATGCCTCTCCTGCTGTGAGCGAAGCACACATTTATTGAGGGGTCTTTTATACCCACCAGTTGTGTAGCTGAAACCAGGCTTTATAAGCAGCTGGAGTCCCTGGTGGTACAAATGGTTAACACACTTAGCTACTAACCAAAAAGACTGGTAGTTCAAGTCTACCCGGAGGCACCTTGGAAGATTTATTTCTGAAAAATCAGTCACTGAAAACCCTATGAAGTTCAGTTCTACTCTGACACACATACGGTTGCCATGAGTTGGGGTTGACTCAAAGGCGATTGGTATAATCTGTGAAATCAGGTGTAAACTGTCAATCCATATATCACTAAACACTGTTGACAAGTTAATACTGGGTGCCTTCAGGGGACTTTAAGGGGCCCTGGTGGCCCAGTGGTTAAAGCAACCTACTGCTAACTGAACTGTTGGCGGTTTGAAATCACCAGCGGCTCCATAGGAGAAAGATGTGGCCATCTGCATCTGTAGAGATTTACAGCCTCGGAAACCCTATGGGGTCACTATGAGTCAGAATCGATTCAATGGCTATGGGTTTTTGGTTGGTCAGGGGACTTATGAATTTTAGATGGAATATTACAAATTCCTAGCTAGTACATTACATCCTTACCTTGGCCGAGTGTCAGTATCAACATCCAGATGTCCCAGGAGATAAGCATAGTGCTACCCCAGTACATCTGCAAGATAACCCTATGCTAGTTATTGTTGTTGTTAGTTAGTTGCTATCGAATCGAGTCAGACCCATGGTGACCCCACATGCTTAGGCAACATGTAACTATAGCTATAGTACATGCTATGGGATTAGGGGAATTCATACTTCGAGGAAATGGAATTTTAGCTGAGACTTGAAGGATGAGTAAGAAATTAAGTTGGCACAGATGGAAGGAGAGTCTGGTGGGTGGAACAGCATTTTGAAGGAAACACCCATTCAGGAAGTGAAATCAAGATCGTATGACTAGAGCAGAAATAGAAATGGGGCTGAGGAAGAGGCTGAAGCCAGATCCTGGAGGGAATTGTAGATACCCATATGGATTTTGAGAAGTGTCGTGGATTGAATGGTTTCCCCAAAAAATATGCGTATCAATTTGGCGAGGCCATGATTCTCAGTATTGTGTGATTGCCCACCATTTTGTCACCTGATGTGATTTTCATATGTGTTGTAAATCCTACCTCTATGATGCTGATGAGATGGGGTTAGTGGCAGTTATGTTAATGAGGCAGGACTCAATCTACAAGATTGGAACGTCTTGAGCCAATCTCTTTTGCGATATAAAAGAGAGAAGTGAGCAGAGAGACATGGGAACTTTATACCACCAAGAAAGCAGTGCTGGAAGCAGAACATCCTTTGGACCCAGGGTCCCTGGGGTGCGAAGCTCCTGACCAGGGAAGACTGATGGCAAGGACCTTCCCCCAGAGCCAACAGAGAGAGAAAGCCTTCCCCTGGAGCTGGCATCCTGAATTTGGATTTGCAGCTTACTAGACTGTGAGAGAATAAATTTCTCTTTGTTAAAGCTATCCACTTGTGGTATTTCTGTTATAGCAGCACTAGCTGACTAAGACAGGAGGTGATTGACTTCCGTTTCGTTGTGCTGATTCCTCCCTCCCCCTAGAAATATCCCTGGCTTCGGTAACAGCACAGCTTCCTGCTGCTTCTCAATATCTGTTCCAGGGATATCCTTTTTGTATTGGCAATCTCCACATAAACCAATTTAATAAAAGAGAATTTAATGGCTCATAAAATTGAAAAGTTCAAGGGGTAGATTGAGCAAGGTTGGATCCCAGACTTATTAACTGATAACTGTGTCTCTCAGCCATGCTTCTGACACTCTCACTCTCTAGCTTCCTTGTTCTCTCAGCTCTGCTTTCATTTGTGTGAGTCCATCCTCAGGCAGAAGTCCCTGGGTGGTACAAATGGTTAAGTGCTTACCTACTAACTGAAAGGTTGGCCATTCGGACCCACCCAGGGGCCCCTCTGAAGGCAGGCCTGGTGATCTGGAATCCCTTCTTCCTCTCCTCCCCTTCACTTTCTTAACTCATATTATTTCTTCATATCACTTTTTCAGGGGCACCTTCCCTGCTCTTCCTCATGAGGTTAAATTCCTGCCATACATGTATATATCTGTTATAGACACATGTATATGCATATATATATATATTCTTACATTCACAATGTATCTTTTGTTGCAGCACTTATCACAGTGCAATTTTATCTTTATCTGTGTAACTATTTAAACGATCTTTAATTATTCTACAAAATGACTATGGTTGAGCTTTCCAAAATGTAGCATGTATTTTCCTGCCACATTGAAAAGATTATAACATAATCTAACCATAACGGTCCAGACCTTCTTCTAAACTTCTGTTTCTAATCAACTGGGAAACAGGACACCTGAGCACACAAGATACCCACTGGGAGAGGGAATCCCTAACACCATGACTCTCATATTTGGGTGTCAATTCCACCCTAGACCCTGGTATACAAAAATATGTCAATCATGTTGAAGAAGTGAAAACCAGTCGCTGTTGGGTCAACTCTGACTCATGGTGTCCCTCCCCCTGGTGCGTCAGAGTTGAGCTATGAGCCATAGGGTTTTCAGGGGCTGATTTTTCAAAAGCAGATAGCCAGGCCTTTCCTCTGAGGTACCTCTGAGTGGACCTGACCCTCCAACCTTTTGGTTAGCAGACAAGCACATTAACTATTTGCACCACCCAGGGACTCCTAAACAAGTGAAGGGACTGCAGATAAGCAAAGTGAAAGTAATCTCCAAAATGTTTTTGCAAATAACCTCACCATATATATATATATTAATTTACAGGGATAGCGGGGTAGCTGGGTGGATGAGGAAATGCCAAAATAAAAACACTGTATTCCTAGACCCTATACCAGCAGATAAATATGTCCTGCAGCATTTAAATTACCCTCGGGGTGGTAATTCCTAAAAATGCCACATGTTTTGTGATTCAAAAGCAAACACATCAGCCTTACATTTTCCTCTGGGTTATGGACAGAACTGCAGCAGCATGAACTAGTTGACAACAAGCTTCTTTCCATTGCTTAATAAAGCCTTTGGCTTTTCCTCATTTGATATGTGTGAGCAGAACACACACATACAAATAAGAACAGATGCTGTTATCTAAGCCATTTGGTAAGAAAATGTCTGACAAACAATGTAAAGTGTACTTATTGATTCAAATGCAGTAATTGGCTTGGTGGTTTTCTTCATCATCCTTCCTACTTATGGAAATCATCTTGAATGAAGTAAAATGCTCTTAAATCTTTTATAACCCATTCTAAAAATCAATAGTCCAAAGAGAATAATCTTTTTCAAGCATTTGGCAAAAAAATTTTAAAAAGTTATCAGAATAAAGCAAAGAAATTTTATCTAAACTTTTCTTGTTGTTTTTCCAATCTCTTGTCTCTCATTTGTAGTAAGGTTGGACTGTTGGCTAAGTTTTAAAATAAAAAAAATACACAAATTGAAATTTGAGAGCTCAGCTGAAATCCTCACTTAAAAATTAAAAGTCATTCATTTATTCATTTTATCCCATAAATTTAATGATTTACTATTTTCCTGCCAGCCCTCTTGGCACTTGACAAAGAATGGTGAACAAAGGAGAGTCTTGGCTTGTGCCACCTTAGAGGGGAGATAGTAATTAAATAAACACAAATAAAACCAGTTGCCATCAAGTCAAATCCAGCTCATGGCAACCCCATGTGTGTCACAGTAAAGCTGTGCCCCATAGCATTTTCAATGGCTGATTTTTTGGAAGTAGATTGCTAGACCTTTCTCCTGAGGCACATGTGGGTGGACTTGAACCTCCAACCTTTCTGTTAGTAGCTGAGCACTTTAACTGTTTGCAATTATAAATTGTGATAAATATTATAATGGAAAAGTACTGGGTGAAATTTTAGGTTGGGGGCCAGTGAGGACCTCTCTGAGGAAATACTTAATCTGAAAACTAAAGAATGAGTAGAAGCTGCCAGATTGGGTGGGGGTGATGGGGTGGAGTAGAGAACGAAGAACAGTCTCCACGTGAGGGAACAGCATGTGCAAAGGTCCTGAAGTGTTGAGAGCCTGGGTCGGTGAGGGGCAGGAAGAAGACCAGAGTGACTTGATCAAAGACGGTGAAGGGAGCCAGGCTGAGAATAAGGTTGAAAAGGAGGGCAGAGACCAGATTTTGAGGACCTTACAGAGAAGCGTAAGGAGCGTGGATTTGATTCTAAATTCAATAGAAAGGTATAAAAGTATTTAAACTGATAAATGCCACAAGACAATTCACTTTTTTAAAAGATCATTCTGACTGCTGTGTGAAAAGACTGACATGAGAACAAAGTTAGAAGTGAAGCTATTAAGCAGGGAATTGTAGTAGATGAGAGTTGGGGAAACCTGGTGGTATAGTGGTTAAGAGTTCAGCTGCTAACCAAAAGGTCAGCAGTTTGAATCCACCAGGCACTCCTTGGAAATCCTGTGGGGCAGATCTACTCTGTCCTACAGCGTCTCCATGAGTTGTAATTGACTGGATGGCAACGCGTTTTTTGGGGGGGGAAGGGTGTTTAGGTGAGAAATGATTGTGGCATAGTTTAGAATGTTGGCTGTTGTGTTAGCCAGTCCTGAAAATAGCCCCCAAATGTCCTTTTCTCCCCTCCTACACTAATTTTTTTTTTTTTTACACTAAATAGGACTGATCTGTGTAACCAATGGAATAATGCAAAAATGACAGTGCGTGACTTCCAAAGGCAGGCCATAAGAGACAATGCAGCCTGGAGGTAACTGGCTGTCATGTCAGGAGGACATTCAAGCAGCACTCTGGAGAGGTCTTTTAGGCAGGAACTGAGGCCTCCCACCAACAACCAGCGCAAGCTTCCCAGCCATGTAAGTCACCTTGGAAATAGTACTTCCACTTCTAATCAAGCTTTCACATGACTGAAGCCCTGCCCAACATTTCGACAGTAACTCCGTGAGAGATCCCTGGGCAGAATCATCCAGCTAAGCGACTCTAACATAACTAAAACACACGGAGAAAAGGGTGGATTTGAAGTACACTTTGGAGGCAGACTAGATGAGACATGATGATGGCTTGAATTTGTGAGTGAGGTATGAGGAGAACAGCATTGAGAACACCTGCCAGGTTTCTGGCTTGTTCAACTGAAGAGATGGTGCTATATGATGAGAGTGAGGAAAGGATTGAAAAGGAACACATATGAGGTCAATAGTCCACGTTTGGAAATGTTTAGTTAAAGATGTCTGTAAAACATCTCCGTGAATAAAGAAGCTCAAAGACAAATCTGGGCTGAAGATATAAATTTGGGGGCTGTTGACTTAAAGGTGGTATTTAGAGTCATGGGATTAAATTACATCAACTAGAGAGAGAGGGTAATTCTGTCTCAGGCCTGTATACTGAAGATTGGCATAGTAGGAATCTAGAAGAGGACTAGATGGCAAATAAAAGTGAAGAAGAACATGGTTAGAAGAGGTAGAAAATAGGTGACATAGAGTCAGAACACAAGGTAGAATTCATCAAGATAGAGGGAAAGGTCAATGTCAAAAGTTGCTGAGAGATTTGGTACAATATTGAGTGACTAGTATAGCCATTTCCAACCTTGGCTATACTTTGACCCAAGTGTAAAATTAACCTTTGGGTTATAAGCCACTGAGATTTCAGACTGTTGACTCCCCTGGCTAATAGGCTTCCTTCATAGGTTTGTGGTGAGGACTCAATGGTATTAACATACACTAAGTAATTGCTGTATTAACTATCACACTATAAAGAGCTAAAGGGCTAAGGTGGTACAAATGATTAATGTACTCAGCTGGAAATGAAAGATTAGACTTTTGAGACCATCCAAAGGCTTCTCAGAAGAAACCCCTGGTTATCTGCTTCTGAAAAACCAGACACTGAAAACCCTGTGGAGTACAGTTCTACTGACACACACGGGGCCGCCATGAGTCAGAATCAAATCGACGGCCACTGATATAAAGCGCTAAATATATATGCATATCTATATTCCCATCATTCAGATAAGGTATTTACTCTGTGTTCAATTATTTGCATTTATGTAACTTTCAGGACTTAATTTTCAGGCCTGTAATTGAATGATACAAGCTACCTATAGAAGTGTTTATGCCAACATTTAATTATACATGAAAATTATTGATGGTCAAGTTTATAAATCATATTTTCAGCTCAAGGTAACATATGACATGCAAGAACCTCTAAGAATTTAATTTCCTTTGCTCACAAAAACTTATAATGGCTAAAAACATACTTAATCTCCTTTTCATTAAATAACTATATTCAACCGATTAACTCAGTCCTTGCCATACAACTGAGGGAACCATTTGATAAATATTGAAGAAGTTTTAGTTTTAGCTTGTAATAAATACAAAGCATTTGGGTTTAGGGAGGGTAATGATATTCTAAAATAATATTCCTTCTTTTCTCAATACCATTTTTTTCAAACGCTTAATGCTCTACCTATAAATATGCACCTGCATAAATTATGACCAAATCTATTTTTACTGCTTCACAGTAAATCTTCTGCTGAATATGTGGGATCTTAATCTCCGGTGTATTGGGTACTAAAGGATAATAGATTTGGCATCAAAAATGGATACTTTCATTCTATTAAAAACCAACTCTGTAATTCACACTTGGGCTTGGGTTCCGCTCCAGCACAGTGAACAAGTACTCTTAGCTTCCCAAAGTTCTAAGCCAAATTTTCCAATTTTACAATTTCCAGAGACATAATTTCCCCATTTAAAAGACAGGCTTCAACATTTCTAGTGTTTTCTATGAGTTTGCAAAATAACATCTAAATATATGTATTTTTTAACAATAGTATGATTTGATTAAATTCCATAATCTCTCTTGTAGGAAGTGGTTTCAGTATTTGATTATTCAAATTATAATTACCATGTAACTTATTTAATTTTTAAATACTTAAATACAATTTATTTTTTTCCTATAAAAGGAATACATTTTCATCACACAGGAAAAAAGAATGCAAATTAGAAGGAAAAAGAAAAATATCACCCATTATTCGAACTCTAGAGAAAACCACTACTAACCTCTTGGTCCACCATGTGTCTCTCAGTTTATCATATTGTAGTGGGTTGCATATTGGTGTGATACTGGAAACTTTGCCACCAGTATTTTAAATATAAGCGGGTCACCCTTGGCGAACAGTTTTCAGCAGAGCTTCCAGAATAAGATAAACTAGAAAGAAGGACCTGGCAGTCTACTTCTGAAAGAATTGGCCAGTAAAAACCTTATGAATAACAGTGGAACACTGTCTGATATAGTACAGAAGATGAGCCCCTCAGGTTGGAAGACTGGGAAGAGCTGCCTCCTCAAAGTCCAGCCCACCTTAATGACATGGCGTCAAGTTTTTGGGACCTTTATTTGCTGATGTGGCATGACTCAAAATTAGAAGAAACAGCTGGAAACATCCATTAATAATCAGAAACTGGAGTACGAAGTATGAATCTAGGAAAATAGAAAGTCGTCAGAAATGAAATGGAACACATAAACATCAATATCCTAGGCATTAGTGAGCTGAAATGGACAGGTATTGGACATTTTTAAACAGAAAATAATATGGTTTACTATGCCAGGAATGAAAAATTGAAGAGGAATGGCACTGCATTCATCATTAAAAAGAACATTTCAAGATCTATCCAGAAGTATGACACTGTCAATGATAAGATAATATTCATATGCCTACAAGGAAGACCAGTAAATACAACTATTATTCAAATTTTTGCACCAACCAATTAGGCCAAAGATGAAGAAATTGAAGATTTTTATCAACTTCTGCAGTCTGAAATCGATCAAATATGCAATACATTGATAATTACTGGTGATTGGAATTTGAAATTTGGAAACAAAGAAGAAGGATTGGTAGTTGAAAAATATGGCCTTGGTAATAGAAATGACCCTGGAGATCGCGTGATAGAATTTTTGCAAGATCAACGACTTCTTTATTGCAAATACCTTTTTTTCAACAACATATACACATGGACCTCACCAGATGGAATACACAGGAACCAAATGTACCACATCTATGGAAAAAGATGATGGAAAAGCTCAATATCATCTGTCAGAAAAAGGCCAGGAGCCCATTGTAGAACACACCATCAAATGCTCCTATGCAAGTTTAACTTTAAGTGGAAGAAAATTAGAACAAGTCCATGATATCCAAAGTACAGCCTTGAGTATATCCCACCTGAATTTAGAGGCCTTCTCAAGAACAGATTTGACGCATTGAACGCTAATGACTGAAGACTAGACGAGTTGTGGAATGACATTAAAGATGTCATACATGAAGAAAGCAAGAGGTCATTAAAAAGACAGGAAAAAAAGAAGAAAACAAAATGGATGTGAGAAGAGACTCTGAATGTTGTTCTTGAATGCAGAGTAGCTAAAGCAAAAGAAAGAAATGATGAAGTAGAAGAGCTGAACTGAAGATTTTAAAGGACGGCTCAAGAAAACAAAGTATTATAATGACATGTGCGAAGACCAGAAGATAGAAAACCAAAAGGGCAGAGTACGCTTGGCATTTCTCAAGCTGAAAGAACTGAAGAAAAAAATTCAAGCCTCGAGTTGCAATAGTGACGGATTCTACAGGGAAAATATTAAACAACGCAGGAAGCATCAAAAGAAGATGGAAGGAATACACAGGGTCACTGTACCAAAAACAATTGGTCGATGTTCAGGCATTTCAGAAGGCAGCATATGATCAAGAACCGATGGTACTGAAGGAAGAGGTCCAAACCGCTCTGAAGGCATTGGCAAAAAACAAGGTTCCAGGAATCGATGGAAAATCAATTGAGATGTTTCAACAAATGGATGTAGCACTGGAAGTGCTTACTCGTCTATGCCAAGAAATTTGGAAGACAGCTACCTGGCCAACTGACTAAAAGAGACCGTATTCATGCCCATTCCAAAGAAAAGTGATAAAACAGAATGTGGAAATTATTGAATAATATCATTAATATCACATACAAGTAAAATTTTGCTGAAGATCATCCAAAAATGCTTGCAGCAGTACATCGACAGAGAACTGCCAGAAATTCAGGCCAGTTTCAGAAGAGGATGTGGAACCAGGGATATCATTGCTGATGTCAGATGGATCCTGGCTGAAAGCAGAGAACACCAGAAGGATGTTTACCTGTGTTTTATTGACTATGCAAAGGCATTCGACTGTGTGGATCATAACAAATTATGGATAACATTGTGAAGAATGGGAATTCCAGAACACTTCATTGTGCTCATGAGGAACCTTTACATAGACCAAGGGGCAGTACTTTGAACAGACCAAGAGGATACTGCATGGTTTAAAGTCAAGAAAGATGTATGTCAGGGTTGTATCCTTTCACCATACTTATTCAATCTGTATGCTGAGCAAATAATCCAAGAAGCTGGACTATAGGAAGAAGAATCCAGCATTAGGATTGATTGAAGACTCATAAACAACCTGCGATATGCAGATGACACAACCTTGCTCACCGAAAATGAAGGACACTTGAAGCACTTACTGATGAAGATCAAAGACCACAACCTTCAGTATGGATTACACCTCAACATAAAAAAAAAAATTCTCACAACCGGACCAATAAGCAACATCATGATAAACGGAGAGATATTGAAGTTGTAAAAGATTTCATTTTACTTGGCTCCACTATCAAAGCCCATGGCAGCACCAGTCAAGAAATCAAATGACACAGCAGGAGGGGACGGGAAAGCTGGTAGTGGGGAACCCAGGGTCAAGAAGGGGAGAGCATTGACATGTCATGGCATTGGCAATGAATATCACAAAACAATATGTGTATTAATTATTTAACAAGAAACTAATTTGTTCTGTGAACTTTCATCTAAAGTACAATAAAAAAAGCAAAAAAAAAAGGTTGAAACGTTTTGTTACATATATTTCATCACAATAAAAATTTTGCAATAAAAATGCAAAGCTGATGAAATTACTTTTGTCTTCTGAATACCCGAGATGCAGTTTTAATTGTGAAATGTAAGCTCCTTGAGGGCAGAGGTTGTGCCTTACTATTACTATCCATTGCATCTAGTGAGGTGCACTTGGCACATGGTAAGCGCTCAATAAATACTGATTAAAAAACAACAACAACAAAAAAGAAATCAAAGGACACATTGCATTGGGCAAATCTGCAGCAAAAGACCTTTTTAAAGTGTTTAAAAGCAAAGACGTCACTTTGAGGACTCAGGTGCATCTGGCCCAAGCTGCCATGGTGTTTTCAATCACCTCACATGCATGTGAAAGTTGGACAATGAGTGAGGAAGACCGAAGAATTGATGCCTTTGAATTATAGTGTTGGCAAAGAATACTGAATATACCATGGACTGCCAAAAGAACGAATGAATCTGTCTAGGAAGGAATACAACCAGAATGATCTTTAGAAGCGAGGATGGAGAGACTTTGTGTCACATACTTTGGACATGATATCAGGAGGGACCAGTCCCTGGAGAAGGACATCATGCTTGGCAAAGTAGGAGCTCAGCGAAAAAGAGGAAGACCCTCAATGAGACGAATTGACACAGTGGCTGCAACAATGGGCTCAAACATAACAACAATTGTGAGGATGGTGCAGAACAGGCAGTGTTTAGTTCTGTTGTACATAGGGTTGCTACGAGTCAGAATTGACTCAATGGCACCTAACAACAACAACAACAAACCATTGGTGACTTTACCCCAGTCCTTTCACTCTGCTTACCTTTGCTATAAAAGTGAGATGCAAATACAATTAAATATATACTGATTTTAACTTTTCTCTCTTGATTATGAATCTAACATAGATTCCTTATATAGACTTTGAAAATATAACTCAGGGAAAAAAAATTAGAGATAACGATTATTCATATTTTAGTGTGTGTTTTTTTCTTTATGAAGTCTTTTCTAGGCATTTTTTAATAGTGGAACTCATGCTGCATATTCTTGGTTTGTACAGATTTTCATGCTTGGTTTATATTGAAAGATTCATGGCTTCTATGTAGAAAGGGGCTTTGGGATGGAAATATCTTCTCAGGCTGGTTTATTGGTCTTAACCAACTAAAATAGAAGTTCTCTAAGAATAGCATATTAATCAATGAGGACATGGAATTATATCAGATCTATGAGTTCATGGATATTGCTGAGAATGGGACATTTTTAAAAAGTTATGCGATAAGAAACAATTTAAAAATAATACAGTGGTAGCATGGCAAAAAATCACCAAAGGGGCATAAACAACTTTGAAAAACATCAATGACTCTCAGTTTTTTTAAACCAGTGAAAGTTTTCTAGTTTGTTGGAAAGTAAAGCGAGAATTATATTGCTCTAATGAAAACCTGCGTCTGTGGAGGAAAGGTAAGGTTTTTACTTTGTAATATTCCACCGCAATATCCTAACCATGAAAATATCAAGTGTTTATTCACACATGACTCAACAGAAAAGCATCAGGGATGTTATTCTGCTCATTGAACTTCTTTCTACCTCAGAAACATTACCTGTTCTCCACATTTATTACCTTCTCTCTCATTGTTTTCATCTCTCTTATCAAGTCCCCTGCCCTCTGAGATAGATTTGCAAACTTGCCCACCGTATCACCAAATTGATTTCTCTAGTACGTCTACTTTAATTTTTGTTGCCTCCAATGTGAATTTTAACTTTGCTGTTGCATTTTAGCTTATTTGTAATGGTTTCCTTTCCCTACCCATCTTTTTCTTTCTTTTTGTTGTCTTTTCATCTTCCCTTGTTCTTTCTTTGTGGCTTTCTCTTTTGTTTCATAAATGCCAAATCTTCTCGCATCTTATTAAGGATAACTTTGAGTTTACAAAAAACATTTTTTTCTGGATTTTGTAATAAAACCCCATTGCCGTCAAGTTGATTTCGACTCACAGTGTAGAACTGCCCCATAGAGTTTCCAAGGAGCACCTGGCAGATTTGAACTGCTGACCTTTAGGTTAGCAGCAATAGCACTTAACCACTATGCCACCAGGGTTTCCGGATTTTGTAATAGTTGAGTTTAAATTAAAGACTATGCCCTTCTCTACATCTTCAAGATAATTCTCCTGTTTTTTCTTAATCTACAGTGTTATATCATAGTCCCCTTGTTTTTAATGTTGTTTTTGGTTGACTCATCCTTAGATGAGGAAGGCTCTGTTCAGATGCAGTGATTACCAAGGCAAAATGAAAGACCTGCTTTTAATCACTCTCACTCTCCACTCGGATGCTAGTCAAATACTCTTCTCAGATCTAATAGAGAGCAAGTCGATGTTTATAGTTTTCACTTACGCTGGCACAGTAGACATTTGTCCTATGTATCTCTGTATATAACGTAAGGACCATTACTTACTCCACTGCTTGGATCTCTTATCCTGAACTGGTGGAATCCAAAATATGATAATTCCCAGCCTAAGTGCTACTGGAACAGCATGTCTCTGCTCCTGCCTACTAATTTGGTTCATATTCAAAGGGGAAGCAATTTATATTCTTCTCTACCTTCTTTACTTCTTTCTTCTTTTCCAATAGACCCCAAAGGATGTAGAAATATGAGATAAATATGCATGAAGGGGATAACGGGATGAATACTCTGGGTGTTTAAAGATAGAGTGGCTTTCCTGTGTCTCCATTAGCACAGACCCTCCATCTCATGATTTAGGGGCAGACCATCTTACTTCTGTCCTTTAGGTGTCAGGCCTGCTCCACACACAAGGTTAAACATAGGAGCCACCAATTATTTTTCTCAATTCTACTCCTTTAGCCTCACTGTTAGTGGAGAGTCTTCTGTAATACTGGCACCCAGCTGTTCATCAGTGTTAGTTTTGAATGTTTTAGTGAATTACTGAGTTTTTATATTCCTCCATATGCACTTTAGTGGGAAGACAACTGGTAGACAGAATAATGCCCCCCACAAAGATGTCCATACACTAATCCCCAGGCCAGTGAATGTGGTGTATTACATAGCAAGGGGCAAGTAAGGTTTGCTATTCAGATGACTTTGAGATGGGGAGATTATTCTGCATTATCTGGTGGGCCCAATGTAAACACAGGGTCTTTACAAGTGAAAGAAAGAAGCAGAACAGTTACAGTCAGAGTGATGCTTCTGAGAAAGACTCTACTGGCCACTGCTGTCTTTGAAAATGGAAAGGGGCCATGAACCAAGAAAAGTGGACAGCCTTTCAAAGCTGGAAAGTGCAGGGAAATGGATTCTCCCTTAGAGCCTCCAGAAAGGAACACAGTCCTGCCGACATCTTAATTTTAGCCCAGTGAGATCCAATTTAGACTTCTGACCCCTGGAACTATAATATAATAAATCTGTGTTGTTTTAATCCACTAAGTTTGTGCTAATTCGTTACAGCAGCCATAGGAAACTAATATAATGACCACAGCCTACTAGTCAGATACTCCAGATCTACTACATACTGTCACTTCCTCTGCCTGATTTGTTTTGTTTTCACTTTTCCATGTCATTGATCAATATCTTACCCTCAACAGAACCTGCAAGATCCCGTACATTACTTTGACATGTCACCTATCTGTTTGGGGGAAAAAAAGATCAGAAAGATATGAAATCAAAAAGGTCTGTGTTATCTCCTTAGTGTACCATGTCGCTTTTACTCATAATCTTTCCTCACGAAGTATGTGATCCAAAGTACACTGACTCTAAGATGAGATAAGACCTTCAAGTCTTCCTGGATTTACTCCATTTTCACCAAACTCTGCTTCGACTGGAAGCAACCATTACTTTACTTCTTCAGAGTTCACTCAAAAGTTGTATTTTGTAGAATGGTTCTCAGCAGCACAATTATGTTCTCCCTAGTGCCAAAGTATTAATGATTTCTGGGTTGCAGTCATCATACATTTGTAATATCAGGCAACTACAATGTGCTACATACTGGTGTTACAGGTGTAAAAAGACCCAACCTGTTCTCTACAAGAGCTCCAGGTATGGGAAGGATGCAAACTAGAAAACAATTACAATGCAGAATGGTAAGTGCTAGGATTTGAGATAAGCCCAGAATGCAATACTATACTAGTATGGGAGAAAGTGTCAGCGAAGACAAAAGCAGTCTGCAGACTAGGCAATAAGGCTGAGCTCTGACGGATGGCTACAGCCAAGCAAAGACAAGGAAGAAGAGAACCACCAAAGAGCACCATGCAGTCCAGGGTCAAAGGTAATCCATATAACTACAGGATAGAAAGAGTTGAGACAGAAGAAGTTGGCACAGCTTTGTGTTCTGTAATGAGTCTGAATTTTATGCAGAAGGCAGTGAGGCAATTAAGCAGCAGAGAGACATAATCAGTTGGGCATTTAAGAAAAAGCACCCTGGCTGCAGTGGGGAATGGATTAGAGATGTGGCAAGGCTGAGAATAGGGAGAATAGCAAGTTACTGCCATCCTCCAGATCAGAGGTAGAGAAGGGATGAACGAAGGCAGTGGTGACATAATGAATGTTAGGGATGTCAAGGAGTCTTAAAATACCATGCATGCCAAATTATTACTGGGACTCTATGTCAAGACTCGTCTTGATGACCCCCTTTCAATTTTACGAGGTTAAACAGGGCAAACTAGAATATATTTGGTACCCTTCTCCAAAGGGACCATCGTATGAGACCAGAGTAAGATTCTGACAGTGTAATAAGAGTCAGAGAACAGGGATTTATGCTATGTCATGTACAGAGAACAGATTGTTCAGGTTAATCACCTCAAAAACACCTCTTGGAACAACTTGACTACTGCAGAAGAATTAGGAAAATGCCCCATTGGGCCATGATGACTTATCAGAGCTACAAGTTGAAGAAAGAATAAATGTGTCCTGAACAATACAGTTACTAGATCATGGTCACCATAGTATGTCAGTGAGACAGTTGCCCAAATGGGTACATATCTGCTGGCTAAACAGATATGTTGGATAGGGTATGAGGACTTTGTGATGCCAGGAAATGAGTGTTGTGATGAGCAGCAGTTCAATATTAATGGATTTCTTCTTCTGTTTTGGTCACTAATGTGATTTCTCTACAGTGTTTATTCTCAACCTACGTGGCTAACAAAGCAATCAAAATTCTTTACCATAGCACTTAAAACTGTCCATGATTTGGCTCTTGAAAACTTTTTTTTTTTTTTTTAACAATTAGAACTCTCTAAAACTGGTTTGGAAACCCTGGTGGCATAGTGGTTAAGTGTTCAGCTGCTAACCAAAAGGCCAGCAGTTCAAATGAAAGCAATTCAAATGCTCCCTGGAAACCCTGTGGGGCAGTTCTAGTCTGTCCCGTAGCGTCGCTATGAGTTGGAATTGACTTTATGGCAACAGGCTTGGTTATTTATTTATTTTTGTGGTAAAACTTGTTTAAATCGCCCTTTTAGGAGATTATGAGTTTACTGTGACTGGAACTACTCAAAAGAAGCTGGAAAACCACCAAACAAAAGATTATAGGCAGAATTTATATACAGATTACAATACTGGTTTACAGCTTTGAGGGTTTTTTTTTTTTTTTTTCCTGTTGCAGCTATGTGAAATATTCTCATGCATTTTTTTAATTGCAGGTACAAAGTCAGCAAACCTAGAATTCCGTTAACATGCACAGTTTGAGTTTGCTTATGGCTTAAACCAACTTGGATCTTCTAATAATCCAATAATTTAAGCATTTTATTCATGCGACCATTATTGAGTGCCACCTTTGTGCTGTTGGGCATGCAAAAAATAAGTCGTATAAGGGCTATTGAAAATTGTGTTAAATTACATATTCAGTACAGGCATCGACCCCTATCATTGTAAAGTCTTTGAAATGAAAGAAAAGTTGATAAAAGAGAAATCCATGATAGTACATAAAATAAGAAAAGTTTCCATCAGAGGAATAAAAATTGTGAAGAATCTATGGGAGATAGATTGGCACATGGAGGTGAAAGGGAGTCTTCGAAAAGTTCACGTCCAAAGAAACTGCAGTGGAGAGGACACCATCAACAGGGGTGATCCGATGGAGAGATGCTCTTTCCACCTGGAAAATTTTAAGAAATCCTAGTAAAAGTGGAATCTGGGATGGCTTCATAATTTTTTTTTTTTTTTTGAATTCTCTCTAGCACCGCTTACTGAATCTGCCCCAAAGTGAAACCACACCTGCCTTGGGATTGTGCTACATGGAAAAGAAGAAATGCATGACTCAAACAATTTTGATGGAAAAAAAAAGTCTGTGACTGGGTTTTTGGGGGAAGACATCCCTTCACAATTCATCTAGAGGCTTTTTGATGCCACGTACTCACTCAGGGAACATTAAGAGCTTAGGCCAAACTCCAGGACTAGAGTCTGAGCGATATGGACTTATTTTTTGGCTAAAAGTCTAGATGAAGTGAGGTAAGCTTGCAAACAGAAGGGTTTGAGCAAGTCCACTCCCAGTTATCCTCATTCTCCTCCTTGCCATCTGCAGAATAAACCGAGGCTTTCCGTGTCGGCTGTTATCTTTTTTCTAAGGAACTATCATTTCCATTTAATTCTGATGAGGATTAGAGAAACCTAGGACAGAAGATGGGAACTATCAAAGCAGTGATTTGTGAAAACAGGATTGGTAAATTTAACTAAAGTATGGGCATAGAAAAATTGACGAGAGAAGTGTGAACACTGAAATGGTACCAAATGGAAAATTTGCAAGTTTATTCTGCAAGAGATGGCTAAAAACCATTTTATTCTGAATGAGGATATAATTGCTCAGAATCATTCCTCAAACAATCAGAAACAGGATTTAAATTTCCTGTTCTAGTTTCAGAATTTAAATTGGCAAAATGATAGAGAAGACTTTAGGAACGTTCTCCTCCTCACTCTTCATCTGGCTAACTTCTTCCCATCCTCCATTTTTCAACATTAAAGATTACGTCCTTATGTAAGCTTTTTCATGACTACTTAAGCAATCTGGGCTTGCATGATTCATTGAAATGCAACACATGTATGTTTTAAAGTTAAGTCATAGAAAACTCTGGGCCCCAAACACTCTTCACACAAATATGCATCTATACCAGACACTGTCAGAGCTCCTGCACCCTGCCCAAAACTGTGACTCTGCCTGGGACTTTCTCTGACCTCGGAACCATGCTCAGGGCCTCACACAGGCTGGAACCATCTGCAAGTTAATACCTCAAAAATAGCCCTCAACAAACGTCAGGTGGAAAATATTGTATAAATATCCCAACTCCCCACCTCTCAGATGGGACAACACTGAAGCATGTTCTACAAATCCTCCTGAGGTCCCCATGGGCCCGAGGTGCAGTTGCTCACAGCAGTATTCTGCTCATTCTCAGTACCAGTTACTTTTGAATTTATCCTGACTCATGGTGACCCCATGTGTGTCAGAGAACTGTGCTCCGTAGGGTTTTCAGTGGCTGATTTTACAGCAGTACATCACCAGGCTTTTCTTCCAACGTGCCTCTGGGTGGACTTGAACTTCCAACCTTTTCGGTTGGCTGCCAAGTGCATTAACTGCACTACCCAGGAACTCTGCTTAGCATACCCCTTTAGTGATTTTCCTCCCTTCCCTCTTTCACTTCCCCATTTCCTTTCCGGCACTCCCTGGAATCCTTTCCAAAATAAACTACTTGCACTTACATCCTTATCTCAGAGCCTACTTCTGGGGAACTGGAAACTAAGACAGCATTTGTCCACGTATGTAAGAAAGTAGATTATCGAAGATGAATTTCAACTAACAATGGCTGAGGATTAAGAAGAATAGTAGCAATCAAAAACTATAGATAACACCACTTGGGATGCCCTGATCAAACAGGGTTTCCCCTTGCCTTGGGGGAATTCATATTACCTGCACGTGTACAGCAGCAGGACACATTTTGCAGAGCTGTGAAGAATATAGCAGAAGCCAACTTTCATTAGAATGCTGAATTATTGTTCTCAATAAAGTTCAATATTGTGCTATTTAAAATGTACAAATGTGTATAAGAAGGTGTATGTGTGTATACGTGAGCATACATAGGTGTTTCTATAGGGTCACTGTGTGTCAGAAATCAACTCTGTGGCAATGGGTTTGGTTATTTAAAAAAAAAAAATGCCGTCGAGTTGATTCCTACTCACAGCAACCCTATAGGACATGGTAGAACTACCCCATGATTTCCAAGGAGCGCCTGGTGAATTCGAACTGCTGGCCTTCTGGTTAACAGCCATAGCTCTTAACCGCTATGCCACCAGGGTTTCCTTTTTGGTTATAGGCATATCTAAACACAGGTTTGTGAGTGCTGCACATGTATTCATACGTATCATAAAACATGCAGAAGGGGACAGTCACAGATTTTTTTTTTTTTTAACATAAAACATGCAGAAAGGGACAGTCACAGATACCTCCCAGACGTAACCAAAAACCTCAGAGGGTTGGTTTACTGGGTTTGAAGGCTTAGGATCACAGTCTTGGGGAACATTTCGGACAATTGGCACAGTGTAGTCTATAAGGCTTATGTTCTACATTCTAGTTTGGTAAGTAGTATCTAGGGTCTTAAAAGCTTGTGAGTGGCCATCTAAGATACAACAACTGATCTCTATTGTTGAGAAAAAGAGAAAGAAGGAAATCAAAGACTCAAAGAAGAAACGGTCTACAGGACCAGTTGCCTACAGGAACCACAGTCTCACTTATCCAGAGGCCAGAAGAACTAGACGATGCCCAGCTATCACTACCGACCATTCTGACTGGGACCACAATAGATGGCCCTGGATAGAATGGGAGAAATTGTAGGAAAAAACTCAAAAATGTTAAAAAAAAAAAAAAAAATCCAGGCTTACTGGACCAGCAGAGACCTGGGGAACCCCAAAGACTATTACCCCGGGATATCCTTTAAACTTTGAACTGAAACTATTCCCAGAAGTCACCTTTCAATTAAATAACAGATTGGCTCATAAAATACTATCATCCGTGACTACTGTGCTCCTTTTATATACTAAAAAAAAAATCTATTTGAGACCAAATGGTCAACCTAATTTACCCTAAAGCAAAGGTGAGAAAGTTTCATGGGGGGAGGGGGTGGGGGGGACAGGGAAGCAAGAGTAATGGAAACAGACAACTAGAATGGAAATAATGACAATGTTGACACAATACAGAAAATGTAACCAATGCCACTGTAAAATGTGTGTAAAATTGTTAAATGGGAACCTAATTTGTTATATGAACTTTCACCAAAAAGTCAATAAAATACTAAATAAAAAACAAAACTTAAGGGTATCAAATTTTAATAATAGTGAATTTAATAATTTACTAATAGTAAATTAAATCTATTGCCATTGAGGCAACATAGGACAGAGTAGAACTGCCCCATAGAGTTTCCAAGGAGTGTCTGGTGGATTCAAACTGCCGACCTTTTGGTTAGCAGCCAAGCTCTTAACCACTACGCCACCAGAGCTCCAAAAGGTCAGCAGTTCGAATTCATCAGCCACTCTTTGGAAACCCTGTGGGGCAGTTCTACTTTGTCCTATAGTATACGGTCACTATGAGTCAGAATCCACTCCACGGCCATAAAAAAAAAAGTAAATCATTAGCATGTAGCACTTGGTTATATACAAAAAAATGAGATAATACCGTGTGGCATATCCTTTATCCATAGTGAAGAAAGAAAAGGCTCTCAACGGTTTATCATTTTGGGCCCTGAAGACTCTGGAGAGCCTCCATAGACACTGGGCTACACTTCCACAATTCCTGCCCTAAATAGAGGTCACAGACATTGGGTAAAAACCTCACTAAAAATAAATAGTTGCTGTCAAGTTGATTCTGAGTCATGGGGGCCCCATGCGCGTCAGAGTAGAACTGTGCACTATAGGGTTTTCAATGGCTGGTTTTTCGGAAGTAGGTCATCAGGCCTTTCTTCTGAGGCGCGTCTGGGTGTCCAAACTTGCGGCTAGCAGCTGCGTGTGTTAATTGTTTGTACCACCCAGGGACTCAAAAAATCCCACTACCACAAGCAAATAACCTTTGCTTTCTTAGCAGCCTGACCCTGGAACCAAAATACTTTAAATAATAAGTTTCCAGTCCTTGAAAGAGCAAACATGCCTTTAGGGGTAAAAGAAAAACACACAGCAGTTTTACTGCCCTTGTGTTTGATATTTAGTCTTCTCTTTTGGGGGTCAAGGCTGCTGAGCAGAAACTGGACTCCTACCAGACTTCTGCACTTTCCTTCAACAGTCATTTTTCAGGGAGATTTGCTTTCTGGAAGAGATAAGAAAATAATACCTGTGATGAAGACAGCCATGTTTGTGCTGTTGAATAATTCTGATATGTTTTGGGGATCACATAGATGGTAAATACTTTCTCTCTACAGACTTCCTTTTGGTGTATATTTCTTTTTTTTATTCTCTACAACCGAAAAGCCATGAAGAAAAGACTCTTGACGGTTTATCAGTTGCCTGTATGTGTTCACCGGGGCAGTGGCGATTCAGTGGTCGGATTCTCGCCTGTCGTGCAGGAGACCAAGGTCCAACCTTCAGCTGATGTACCTCATTCAGAGCCATCACCTACTTACCTGCCTGTCAGTGGAGGCTTTTGTGTTGCCGTCATACTAAACAAGTTTCAGTGGAGCATCCAGACTAAGGCAGACTAGGAAGAAAGGCCTGGCAATCTACTTCCAAAAATCAAATGATGAAAACGCTATAGATCACAAAAGTCTGATTCACAACTAGTCATGGATACGGCTCAGGACTGGGCAGCATTTTGTTCTGTTGTGTCTGGGGTCACCATGAGTCCGGGGCCAACTCAGTGGGCAGTTAACAACAACTTTTGTATTCGGAAGTCAGTCTTCCCCAACTAGACTGTCAATGACCTGAAGGCAAAGATTTTGTCTCATTCCTAGGGTGGTGTGGACCACTGTAAACACGGAGTGAGAAAGCCCAGCTCCCTTGCCTGGAAGTGAGGAGCAAAGCAACGCTGAGGTAAGTTCACTCGTCAGTGCACCTCTGTAGGCTCTGTGCTCTTGGTCTGAACAATGTGGCTTCCTTCTCTTCCCTGTCCTGCTTCCCCCTGTCCTTCAGTCTCCCTGGGGCCCCTTCTTAATAAACCACTTGCACACGACCCTCATCTCAGGGTCTGCTTCTGGGAATTGCCAGCTATGACATCAACCCATTGGACTGAAAATTGGAGCACTGGAAGAAGGGCAAGCAATATGCAAACTAATACCACCAAGTTGTTTAAATTAAGGATTCTTCATTTCCAAGGAGGAGAAATCCACTCAAATTAGCACAAAGTTTACAAACCAAAAAAACAAAACAAAATTTTTTTTTTTTTTTTTTACTGGAGACTCTAAATTGCCGGAAACGTGCCCTGACCTTGGGGGAATTATGAACTCACCTTTTACTTCCCGGGCCACATACTCTCTTTTCTCTAATTCTCTCAGCACTTGGACTTCTTTTTATGTATATATGTATTTTTACTTTTTTTGCTATACTTCAACATTCTCCGCAAAGCTGTATCCCAGCATAATGTCTGTATGCACATGGTGTGGCTTATTAAAGGAACAAAACTCTTGCTGCCCTGGCTCTACAGAAAACCAATTTATTCAGTCGTTTAGTGCACTGGGCCAAAATTCAAAAAAAAAAAGATTCTGATTAGCCCATCTGGCGTGTCTGCCCCATCCCAATCAGATATGACCAAGGATCCAGGGTCATCGGCCACAGCATGGCCACTTCTTCAGCAGCACTCTTTTTTAAAAGAGTGTGTAGGCTCAAGGCCATGAGTGACGTCTCTAGGACAATAGCCTTCAACTCTTTCAGGTGTGCCAGCAAAGCAGTCCCACCTTTCTTGAACATGTTGCATCAGCCCCAATCTCATGGGTTTGCTGGCTCTCTCCCAATGCACTAGGCTAAATTTACCTCCATGCTTTCTCTCTCATTATCCCTCAAACTCTACAGGCTTCACTTCTGTTTCTGCAAAAAATATTCTTCCTTGCCCAACTACCCTCTCCAAGAAGTCTTTCCCAAGACTTCCTTTCCTGCCCCAAAGCCTGTATTACCATTATGTTCTGTCCATTTGCCCATTATTCCATGATGGTGTCATGGCTGCCCTCCCTACTTAGACAATAAACCAAAAAAAAAAAATCAAATCCAAACCCGTTGCCGTCGAGTGGATTCCGACTCATAGCAACCCTAGAGGGCAGAGTAGGGCTGCCCCACAGGGTTTCCAAGGAGCGCCTGGAAGAGCCAACTGCTGATCTTCATGTTAGCAGCTGTAGCTCTTAACCACTATCCCACAGTTCCTCAAACTCAGACAGAGATCGTGCCTTTTACTTCTATTTCGCCTGTAGCACTTGGCATAATTCTGAGCACAGAGCCCGCAAATGGTGTAGACTTCTGATTCCTGTACTGACTGAACTAGATCAAGCTTTTCTACAACACCTATCTCAGTGTCTCACTCATAAGCTGGACTAAGAAGCTATTTGAATCACTGCCCTTCAGGCCTTACCTTGCAGGTTGAGCTTGCTCTATTTTCAACCACCAGGCTCTTTGTCTTTGCCTGAAGGCTTTCTCCCAAGTATTAGAAAGCTGCTCTGGCCTCAGACCCAGTTGACCGAACAGTCTAGGAAATGAGCCACTGGTGGCCCTCCACCAACCATCCTCAGAAGCTGGTTTTTATATAGCCTGGCTCCTTCTCCCCTCAATGAGATGACTGTGGGGGTGTGTTCCACACCTTCTCTCAGAGTGCCCGTTAGATTGAGCCTCAGTTGCCCGCAGTGGTGATTAATATGTTAATGGACTCTCTATGGCTGCCTTTCCTCCCTGCCTCACTTCTCCACTTCCCTACAAGTATTTCCTGGGGTGACCTCCCAAATAAAATACTTCCTTTTGGATTCTTATCTCAGGGTCTGATTTTGAAGGAATTTAAGACAACATTCAATAAATAGTTCTGGAATAAACAAAAATGTGATTTCCACCTCCCCCTTCCCAGGCAGAGAAGCCAGGCCAGGGGTAGGGTTGGATTTCCCAAGACTGGGTGGATAGAGAGCTCAATTCTCATGCCGTTTCTCAAAAATGGAAGGACTCATAAGGGGAGACTGCATAGAGGTGAGTTTAAAAGACAAAGCACCGTGGCCTTGGGCATAGCTGTGAACTTCACTGCACCCAGCTAGGCCTAAAGGGGGCAGGCGCTGACAACACAGCTGCCCACAATTTACTTACCCAATTTGGGATGGGCAATATATATCTTGGCCGTCCAGAGGCTATGCTCCAAGTTGTCCTGGCTTCCATTAATCCAAAAAAAAAAAAAGGAAAAGGAAGAAAAGAAAAGAAAAAAATAAAGAGGAATATTAGGCTTTCTGCAAATTTTGGCAAGCAATATCTGCCTTGAGCTGTGAAATCAGAGAAATGTCCCCTGTCTTGCATTTTAACTTTTGGAACAATTCCTACCTGCTAAAATACCTTTTCAGAGGTCAAACAGAGTGAAAACCATGCACGTGCTTGGTGAATGACAGGAGAAAACAGTTGCCTACGGATCGACTGGAAGAAAAACTTGAGCATTTCTGATGGCTGGTTGCACAATTCAAGTTCTTGAACTTTAAATATGTTACTCCTTTATTTGCTGAAGGAGTGCAATTGCTCAATGAAGTGTGAAAACACTTGGCGAAGACCATTTTCATGGTTTTCTACCAAGTTCTTGCTTGAACTTGCTTGCTTAATCAAATGTCTGCTTGTGATCCCTTGGGGGAAGTTCTGAATTTCATTAGCTCTTTCCTTAAAGAGAAATAAATCTATTTGGGAAGGAAGGCTTGTTCACCATAGGTCAGCAAACATTAAAACTGTTTAATAATTTGTTTCAAGCTCCAGTTTCTAGGACTCTAACCAGTTCAGCAAAATCCTGGTCCACAAGATTACGACCTGTGTTCCACAGAAGGGCTGCAACTAGTGCAAAATTTAATATCTCACCAAACAGTGTTAATTTGTCATTACAGCCAAAATAGTTTACTATAGAGAACAAAACTACTAGCTTACTATTGAGAACAAATGATGTCCATCTCTTCATTGGAGGAAACCTACAAGACAACTCTGTCATAACTTTAATTTGAGATCTGCCTGGCTATCCTGATGAAAATCACCTTAAAGAACTTGTGAATTTCTCATTGTCTCCTATCATAAAAATGTAAAGCAAGTTTCCTGCTCAGCTCTGCATAATCAGAAAATGAGCACCCTCACTGCTGTGCGCTTGAACTTGAATGAAAAGTTAATCTTCTCAGAAAGATAACATGCTAGATGGGAGGGGGGTGGGGAATTTATGACAGCATCTAATCCAAAAACTTTAGTTTATAGATGAAGAATGTCTTCCTAGTATACATTATTGTGGTAGGCAGAATAATGGCCCCCCTAACGATGTCCGTGTCCTAATCCCAAGAACCTGTGAATATGTTATCTCACATGACAAAAGGGGCTTTACAGGTGATAAAGATTAAGGACCTTGAGATATGGAGATTATTTTGGGTTATTTATGTGAGTCCAACCTAATCACATGGTTGTTTAAAATTGAAGAATGGTTCCTGGCTGGAGTCAAAGGGAGATGTGGTGGTGACGGAAGGGTTGTCAGAGAAGCGACATAGCTGACTTTGAAAATGGAAGGAGACTATGAGTCAGGAAATGTGGGTGGCCTCTAGAAACTGGAAAAGACTAGGAAATGGATTCTCCTCTAGAGCCTCCAGAAAGCAACACTGCCCTGCCAACACCTTGATTTTTTAGCCCAGTGAGACCTGTGTTGGACTTCTGACCTAGAGAACTATAAGATAATAAAATTGTGTTTCTTAAGCCACTAAAAGTTCAGTAATTTTTTACAGCAGCAACGGGAAACTAATGCAGTTATGATATTGATATATATCCTGGAAAAATATACAATAATAAAAAAAATACCTTATGGTAGAATTTATTTTGTCTCCCAAATAAACGTTTAGGAGTGTGTCTTTTCTCTTTACTTTTCTATTCTTTTTCTTTCTTCCCACCTTCCAGAATTGACAGTTAGACTTATGGGTTTCCACTGTGTTTGGTAAAGGAATAAAATATTTATGACAGATAAACATCAGGTCTCTTTAGCTATAACCTCCGATTGCATTTCCCTAACCTATCTCATCAGCCATAGTCCTATTCTGGCATGTATTTTCATAGTCCACTTAGAAATATTACATACAAATACATAATCAATTTACAGAATTATTTTATCTGCACTTTCTAAAATTGTTATATATAATATCATAGAAAGAGGGGCTCTTTGGCCAGAGCTGGAAAACAGAGGACACAGAACTTCTACCAAAGAAGGTGCACCCTGAGAAAGATGAGAGGGGAGGTCAAGGCCCTGACTTCTCCTGTCTCCCCTTGCTCACCTATCTCCTGCCTTGCTTCCCGTGGGCTGACTCTAGCCAGAAGCCAATTGGCTGTGAAGTCAGAGAAATCTAGCTTTCAAGGCGAGCCTCCTGAAGTGCGGAACACAGGGTGAGAGTAGGGAATGGATCTGAGAGCAGACAGGCAAATGTCCAGTGAACATTCTGAATTTACAGTGAAGCCACTAAAAAATGTCGGCTTTTAATGATAATGACGACACCTTCTTTTTTGTTTTGTTTTGCTGTTTGTGCCAAAGGATCTTTGAATGTTTAAAAGAAAATTCCTAAGGAAGTCCCTATCATGGGAAAAGGGACCCTCTGGGATGTGAGTCCCCACTTGGCAGGTCCCTTGAGACTTGTTAACTGTATCTTCAGACTTCAGAGTGGGAAGGAAGACCCCAAGGAAGAAAGAATCATGATCTCTTAAAAGACGGAGAAATGAAGCAGAGGTTTTCTAGAACTGCCAGAATATTTCAATAAAAATAGCAGACATAGAAAATATCTGAGTTTAAAAAAAAAAAAAAAAAGTTGATAAAACAGCTAGAAAAAAGACATAATACAGAAATGTTTCTACACATCTTATGTTTTGCATTAAACGCCAGAACCCACTGGCACTGAGTGGATTCCAACTCATAGTGACCCCATAGGGTTTCCAAGATAGTTGTGAGTTTATTGCTGTCATATTGTTGTGCTTTTTGTTGTTATTGTACTGACATTTTCTTTACTCCTCTTACTTTCCTGTCCTGAGTTCCTCTTGTTTGTGGGGTTTTTTTTTTTGTTTCTTCATTATTACAGATTTTGTGTTCACTGAATCTTTATGTTTTTCTTCATTTTTATTTTGATAAGTAGGTTTGTTAACTTTCTTCGTGGTTACCTTGAAATTTACCCCATCTTCCTAAGTTTGAAACAGTCTTTTATTACTTGATATCACCTTGATTTCCTCATCATTTGAAAGTTCTATACCTACACCGTTTATTACCCTCTTGTATTGTTTTGACATTGTTGTCATTTACAGACTGACATCTCTGTTTCCCTGTTTTTAGTCTTTTAACTTTGTCTTATTATTGAGAGTTCTTTACCTAGGTTGGTATCCGGCTGATGCTGTCTTGTGTCCTAGATCTGATTGTGGCAATGTTTTTGTCTACATTTTCCAGGATTTTGTCTATTTTTTCCTTATCTCTTGGAGAGCCCTAAATATTAGTCTTTTGAGTTCTATATCAGGTAATTCCTATGGGTTCTCTTCTGTCTGAAGGTTATCTGATTTTTTATTTTGGCCACTTGCTGAAGCCATCTTGTCCTTCTTTTTTGTGTGTTTCAATATTGTCTGCTGTCTCTGAGACTTTAAGGTATTATTTTATTTATTGATTGTATGATCATTTGTTTCATCCTGATTTTTTGTTCTGTATTGATATATATTTTTTTTTTATTGATATGTCAGGGTAGGCAGGGCAGGCATGCTTTGCTGCTTGCCTGTCTGTGGGCATATCTCTCAACCACCTTATTCAAGTGGGCAGAGCAGCAGCAGGCAGGGCTTCCCACCATTCAGCAGCTGGTCGAGTGGTGGGACATGAGGGGCAGTGTGGGCCTGCTGGGGCTGTAGGCCTAAGCACCAGGGGCACTCTATCTGCAGTGGCACGGCAGGGCCAGCAGGAAGGGGGTGAGGTGGCATATGGGGCTAGGTGGGTGGAAGACAGAAAAGAGAAAGAAAAAAGAAAAAAAAAGAGGGTGGAACAACAGGAGCTGGCAGGTTGTGGTGGGGCAGACGCATAGGCACGTGAGAAGGGGGAAGGTAGCATACAAGGCAAAGGGCTGGGAAATCATGTTTCCCTGGTTACCAGTTGCTGTGTCTCCTGTTGGGAGCTCCATGAAGTCACCTTCCAGTATTCCCCGTTAGGAGTCATTGTTGGCTGTGTTTCAAGATGGCGATGCTGTGCTGTGTTAGTTTGCACAGGACCTCTACTCTGTATCTCTTCTCTTCTCTTCTCTTCTCTTCTCTTCTCTTCTCTTCTCTGTTTTCTGTCAGTTTCTTCTTCCACTCAGTGTTTGACCTAGTTCTTTATCCCTTCATTTGATGCTCAGGTTTCCAGGATTGGCATTTGTATCTGTTTTATTTAATTTTGGGGGGGTCTTTGCTCTAGAGGGATGGCATGGTGTATCTCTCTAGGGAACCATGTTGGCTCCACCTCCATAAAAAGATTTTCAATAACCAAATTGAGTTTAGTTTTTAATTTAATTTTTAATTAAAATTTTAATTTAATTTAAAATTCAGTTTCCCAGTCCCACTAGCAACATTTTACGTGCTCAGTAGACACACGTGGCTTATGGCTACCATATTGGGCAATGCAGCTTTAAGAGGCCACAACTGTGAGCACCTATGAGATTTTTTTCACCTTTATAACTTCTTCGTGTCAATTTTCTATGTGAGCCATTTCCTCTTCTTAATGATTAGTCTGAAGCCCTTAAAATGAAAAACGCCTGTGTTCTTGTTACTGGTGTCAATAAAGAGGTGGAGAAGGTTAAAATGCGAAGATGTTAGTAGAAGCTTCAGAGAAAGAAAACCATCTCTGTCTCATTCTTATTGTCAGAATTTGATTTAATTAAGTTGCACAGGATAATAATTATAGTAAATGAAGTTTTACTGGAAAAGACTCCTTGAGAAGTCAAGGTAACATCTCCAGGCACCACTGTTGAGGAATTCAGAATCAGTCCCTACTGGGAGCACAAAAACTCCCAGGCACATAAAGAGACAGAGACCTGGAGTTGCCTGCTCCTGGTAAAGCCAAACTCATATATGGTTGGAAACAGAGCTTTAGGGTCCTTTGTGTGTGTGTCTGTGTGTGTGTCTGTGTGTCTCTGTGTGTGTGTGTCTGTGTGTCTGTGTGTGTGTGTCTGTGTGTGTGTGTCTGTGTGTCTGTGTCTGTGTGTCTGCGTGTCTGTTATAGTCAAGTGCTACCTATTAAAGCTGATTCAGGGTACAACAAGATTCTCTGTGTTCCCTAAAACATCTCATTGACTAGTCCGCTGTATTCACCTACACATCCATCCATCCTTACACCTGATCTAAAATTGCAAACCTAGAGTCACTTCATTGATCAGGCATTACCTAAAATAGGCCCTTGCCTGTTACAGGCACATTCACTACTGGGAAGGGAAATACGTTAACATCCTAGCCTCACTACCACTTTCACACAGATAAGGTGTTAGGTTAACCAGTTGGCGTATGGGCATGTCCCCCATTCCTCACTTCTCCCCATATCCACACTGCTGCCCAGGTAACTTTGCAGTTTTTTCCACTAGAAAGCTCATTTTGGCCCCATGTGCCTCACTTTAACCAATGGAATGTGGAAAAATGGTGGTATGTCAGGTCTGAGCCAACACCTAAAGAGACACCAGTCCTTTTTGTTTGCTCCTCTAGTGCTTCTGCCATAGGATGAGAAGTACTGGTCCCTGAAGAATGACAGATATGTGGAACACAGCCACTCTGGCCAGTCAGCAAGCCTGGGGACATGACAATAGATACTTATCTATGCCACTGAGATTTGGAGTGGTTTGCTATGCAGTACTGCTGTGGTATTAGTGGACTAAGATACCAGCGGTCAGCTAAGAAGGAGGAAGGCTCTGAGGGTCTTGGACACAGCAGGTGAAATTTCCTGTAAGAGAAGGCAGAATTTGTAGAAACTTCATTGCAAACATTCCCAATCCTTTCTTCCTTGTTTTCTGTAATTATAGAGTCTAAGAAGTGAAATATACCACCTGTCTGTCAGTTTGTCATACTGTGGTGGCTTGCATGTTGCTGTGATGCTGAAAGCTATGCCACCCATATTTCAAATACCTGCAGTCACCCGTGGTGGACAGGTTTCAGACTAAGACAAGCTTAGAAGAAAGGCCTGGCAATCTACTTTTGAAAATCAGCCAATGAAAACCATATGGATCACAACAGAATATTGTCTAGCCAATTATATATAACTACCATTTTGCAGGGGACTCCAGGCAAAGCTTCTGCCTTCCTGATAAGAACAGGGGCTTCTGTTACAGCACTTCTCCCCTCTTCCTGCCTTGAAGGTGGTTGTAATGCCTGAAACTATAGCTGTCAGTTTGTACCCAGGAGATGAGCAGCATGAAGTTGAAAGGCTAACAGCAGAAGAGGCAGAATAGGAAGAAAAAGCCTGGGTCCTTCATAACATTACTGAGAAGCTAAAACCAGCTGCCACAGAGTTGACTCTGACTCATGACAAGCCCACGTATGTCAGAGCAGAACTGTGCTCCGTAGGGTGTTGAATGGCTGATTTTTTGGGAAGTAGATCACCATGCTTTCCTTCCAAGGCACCTCTGGGGGAACTTGAACCTCCAACTTTTCAGTTAGCAGCCGAGCATATTAACTTTCTGCATCACCCAGGGACTCCAAGCTTATCTCCAGTCTTCTTTTAATGTGAAATACAATTAGTGTCTGTTTTGTTTAAGCCCCTATTAGATGGGTATTCTGATATCAAAACTTTACTTAAATGAAGTCCTAACTGATATGCCTATTTTACAGTTTTGCTTCAGCCTGACTCAGTCTGTTCACAACAGAATGATGTTGTAGTTTTCTCACTGGGTATTGAAGGAGTTGAGTTAAAAGGAAATTCTGAAGGTTTCATAACCCACTGAGGAAAAAAAAAAAAAAAACAGCAGCAGTCTTATCCTTTAACATCACATAGAAGCACCTTAGGGACCGAGGTGGGGGGAGCCTGGAGCACCTCCGCTCTCCCTGTGTCTTGATCTATTTGACCTATTAAAATACAAGCCACCCATCATTCTTAACGTCTTCCATGAAGAATTCTCAAAATCCAGCCAGAATGGATCACTACTTTCTCTGAATTCCTGTCACGGTTTGTTTGTTTTCTCTAGCTGTTCCCTTCAATTGACATATCACATTCGGCCCTGAATGAATACTGTATATACGTCATATCTTTCCTACAAAGACAGCGTCTTAACAGTCCCTATAGAATCTCTTGAAGAATCTAGTGGAGCTCTCAGCACATATCAGGCCTTCAGTAACTAGTAATAACTATTAATTAAATAACACTAATATGAAGTTGCTTTATAACTTGCCTGGCATCACACCCATGCCTGTGGGTGTTTCTGGAAACCTAATTAGGGGTTGGCTGCAAAAATAGCTCAGCTGTAGATGCTGTCTACTTTAGAATAAGAGAGAAATGACAGAAGGCAAAATAGAGGAGAAAGAACAATTCAAAGTCACCTCCAAAGAGACCAGAGTAGCCATATAACTTATTTCCTCTTGGGAATATCCTTAAACAGAAGTTCTGATGGCAAAGAAGTCAGCAATCTGACACAGTTTTGCATTTATACCTTGAGACTTAAAATATACGTTGGGTCACTCAGATTTATTTTAGCTCCTACTTCAGTAAAAAAAAAAAAAAGGAGGGGAAAACTCTCTAAGCTGCAAAGTTCTAGAACTCACAATTAAAAAGTGGGGCAGTAGGGTATCTTAGGCTGAGTCCCCCGGAAGCTGACCCTGAAACAAGGATTTGAGTCCAATGGTTTATTTGGGAGGTGACCCCAAGAAAGTCAGTAGGGGAAGGTGAAAACCAAGCAACGAAAATGAGGAGGCTAATACAGGGTATGTTACGTGTAAGTGGTGCCTGTGGGCAACTGGAATTCAGTTCTGCTGGGGAACTCTGTGTACAACACACATCCAGACTGTTCCACATGGGTGATGAGGAGCTGGGGTACTTATTCACTTCCATTTATTATTGGTGAGGGCTGTTTGGGGGGCATTAACCCTTGGCAATTCCAACCTTCCCCACTCATGGACTGAGCATGTTCCTGCAGACAAAGAAAATCTTTTGGCAGAGAACTTGAGGTGCTGCAGTAAGAAGCACTGGTATGCACAGGAATGCCGAATATCGAGAGTATATGGGCAGGGCAGCACCAGGGTCTACTCCCTGGGGAGAAGAGGGTAAAGGAGCAGGGACTTCGGATGAGGGACTGAGGAATGGGGAGCGCTACCTTGAGCCTTGGGTGAGGCTGAGATCTGGATAGCCAGGGTGATGTGCCAAGTGAACAAAGTAGATGTCCCTTTGAAACGTCTGGGGAAATCTGAAGTACATCTTACATTCATCTTCATCGCCTTTACATTTTACAATATCTTCTAAATCATAAGGATCAAAACCCACATTTATCAACCTTCATGTCCTATAAAAAAAAAAATAATAGAATATATCCATTAAAAACAACAACAACCAATTGCCACTGAGTCAACTCCAACTCATGGTGACCCCATGTGTGTCAGAGTAGAACTGTGCTCCACTGAGTTCCCAATAGCTGATTTTTTTAGATGTAGATAGCTAAGTCTTTCTTCCAAGGTGCCTCTAAGTGGACTTGAACCTCCAACCTTTTGGTTAACAGCCAAGTGTGTTAACTAATTGTACCACCCAGGGATCATCCATTAACAGTGGAATGTTCTGGAGCTATTTAAAATCATGTTTCACAAAGCATTTACAATACAAAAGAGAAGTGCTTTTAAGTTAATGTTAAGTGATTTAAAAAGGGCAAGGTTCAACATTGTCTGTCCAGTAGGGCCTCCACTCTGTGTAAAAAAATAAAAAGTACTAAACAATGATGGAGGAAACCCTGGTGGTGTAGTGGTTAAGAGCTACGGCTGCGAAGCAAAACGTTGGCAGTTCAAATCCACCAGGCGTTCCTTGGAAACCCTATGAGGCAGTTCTACTCTGTCCTTTAGGGTTGCTGTAAGTCGGAATTAACAGCAACGGGTTTTGGAAACAATGTTGGTAGAAAATGTATCAGTTTATGTATATACACACACACACACACACACACAGCTTTTTAGTGGTAGTTTTGTAGTTGCTTTCCTCTGCTTCCTTACACATTTCTAAAATTTACAGAATTTCCACAATGAGCATGTATTACTTTTATAACTGGCTCAAAAAATCTTAAAGAAAAAAAAAATCATGTTACCCGTTGTCAATAATGTCCCTAAAATGGTTTGTTGATTTGGCCCACCTGAGCCTCAGCGGTTAGATTCTGTTGAGGACTGTGCTCAAGGATACCAACTCCCAGGAGATTAACATCTCCAACCTTCTTCTCATTCTTCAAGAAGTCCATGTCACTTTCCAACTCAACCAACCAGCATGTATCATTTGTCTAATAAATATTTATAGTGTCCACTGTGTACCAACAACTGCCCTAGGCCCTGGACGAAGCCAGACACAGACCCAGCCTCATGGAACTTGCAGGGGACTGAGTAATAAAATTAATCTTTGAGGAGTCCTATACAGGAGAGATATATGCTTGTATAAGAAACTATATTGAGAGATTTAGATCAAATGGGGAGAAGGGCTGCCCTAAGGAAATGAGGTTCAACCTAAGATTTGAAAGATGCAAAGGAGTTAACCAGACGAATACTAATTGGGCTTCTAATGAGTGTGTGGGGTCATCATTCTGAGGTTTTGGGAGGTGTTAAGGCCTCTGTCCTCAAGAAACTAGCCATCTAATTGTCAACAAATAACGCAGAGGAAAAAAAAAAACACAGTATTGGGTTAAAGTCCCCAATGTCTGTGGGTAGATGTAGGAGTTCAAAGGGCAATCAAGCAATAATGGCCAACATAGTGAGGAAAGACTCTTTGGAGGAAATGCAGCTTGGGTTTAGCTTTTATGCCAACAAGAAGGAAAGGTTCTCCAAGCAAGGAGGATCACAAGAGCAAAACCCAGAGGGGTCAACGTTAATGATAGCCTTCTGGGACAGTGAGATGCCCAGTAAGATGAAAGGAGAAGCTAGCTGAGTGTTGGGTAGGAAGGATGGGCGTAGGGTCTAAGGGGTGGCTTGTCCTTGGAAGCCAGGTGAGGATGCTTGGACTTGAAGTGATAGGAAATGGGGAGCAAAGACTGCTAAGATTAAAGTGGTATCTACAGGAGGATTGATGTGTCCAACTATACTGTGTGGAGGAGATAAGCCTGAGGATGTGGACACGGTAATCCAGACAGCAATAGAGATTTGGACAGGAAAGATGGTTCTCCTGTCTATCCTCAAGACACTTCAACATGATAGGTTAACTGGGCTTTTTTGCTGCTGAAACAGAAATTTCTATAAGAAAGGGAAACGTTTTATATTGCTTGGTATAATCTTTTTTTTCTCTCTCTCACTCACTTATTTTATCAATCTGTCACCTACAGACAAGAAAATATGTTGAAACCCAACAAATTTCTTCCCTCTTGCAGAAGTTCACCCCACAGAAAAGACTGTTTCTGCAAGTCACCTAGAACTCAGCTCTCCTAGAGCAAACTCATGGACCAAGGGAACCTTCTCCCTTTTAAGGACTCTCTTTCTCTCCCCACAACCTACCTGAATCACAAAGTTGCTGCAATGGTGGTGATGAGGAATGAAGTTGGGAAGTTCCAATCACGCTGATAAAGGGCCTCTATTAACCAAAATACTTTACATCTTGTTTTGCTAAGAGTAGCTGGGCTGTGTGCTGCTATAACGGCTGCAGAGCCTGGGGGTAGGGAGTGGAGGGGAGAGCGGAGGAATCTCTTCCACAGCAGATGCTAATGGAGGAAACCATTCACATTCTGCCCTGAGCAGAATGCCCTCTGGGTTTTCCTCATGGTCCACAGTTGATTCCTTACCTTACAGTGACCCTATAAGACAGAGTAGGACTGCCCCATAGGGCTTCCGAGGAGCGACTGGCGGATTTCAGCTGCTGACCTTTCAGCTAGCAGCCAAGCTCTTAACCACTGCGCCACCAGGGCTCCTCAAATTTCAATATACAAAAAAAACTGTTGCTTCTAGTTGACTGACTTGTAGTGACCCTATAGGACAGAGTAGAACTTCCTCATAGGGTTTCTAAGGAGCAGCTGGTGGATTCAAACTGCCAACCTTTTGGTTAGCAGCCGAGCTCTTAACCACTGTGCCACCAGGGCTTCATTCAATTTCTGCATGGATGAGATTAAGTTGTAGCAATCTAGTTACAACTATTTTTTCTTGCTATATTTATATATATATTTATATTTATATTTATATTTATATTTATATTTATATTTATATTTATATTTATATTTATATTTATATTTATATTTATATTTATATTTATATTTATATTTATATTTATATTTATTAGGTCAGCCCACCACTACCAAGGTTTCCGTTCATACCACCACTATGCTCCCCAAGCTAGGTTTCTTTTCAGTTAGATGCTGCCTTATAAAAGTGCCCCACCCTCACCTTCACTTTCCGTATGGAAATAGACGATTAATGAATGAATTGGTCAATTAATTATCTAGCTGCCCTAACACAGTTGGCTACTCCTTTTTCATGTGAAGATGAGTGCCTACTGAAAAGGTCCTCAGCAATCAGGGTCACCCTAAAAATCCCACCCCAGATTAACCCTGACAGCTCTCTGTGCCTCACCTTGGAAACACCTTGAAGTCTACGCGGTTTTCCTGGATATCTCACGCCCTCTTGTGGCTGTTTTAGGTTGACGTACTCCCTGAATTCAGCAGCCCTTTTTTTTTTCCACCTAAAAGGTCAGCAGTTCAAATCTGCCAGGCGCTCTTTGGAAACTCTATGGGGCAGTTCTACGCTGTCCTATAGGGTCGCTATGAGTTGGAATCGACTCGACGGCAGTGGTGGGCTTCCACCTCCCCCTAAAAATTCAACCAACCCTGAGTTAAAAAAACATACGTATTTTATGTTGTTTCTCCTAAAATGTAAAAGGCAAATACGCTGATGTCTGGTTTCTGGAAATGCCCACCATCAAGGTTCATCTGGTCTGTTAACCCTCCCCTGGCTGGTATGTGTTTTAATGAGCTTTGAAGGTACCTTGCTTTGCTTGCTCTGCACCCCCGAAAGGCTCCCCCTTACCCCAAATGCATACTTTCATTTGGTCTTTAGGTTTGTTTCAGAGCGTCCCCGTCTTTCTCACACAAACCCATGAAGGGCCTAACTAGGTTCTTTATGGGGAGGAGGGCAGATTTTCCAGCCTGAGGAGCCGAGGTGCCTTCACTTTTCAAGCCAAAGCCTCCGGGTAATTCCGGCGCCCCACAGGAATCACAGGGAGATGCGCCAGGACCAGGAACTGCGGCTATCTTTGGTGACTTTGGTAGGCAGGTGAACCCAGGGCAGGGCTTGAGGTTGGCTGCATTGGTCATTTTTATGAATTGATTGGTATAGGCCCATGGGAAGGTTTCCTAATATACACAGCCTACTTTATGGCCGTATCACCTTCATCTGACCCCTGGTAGTGCTAAAGACAAGCCTATCACACTCACCTGGCCTGCAGCCTGAACCAGGCAATCAGGCCCCTTGCCAAGGTGAGACTGGGGAAGAAGGAGTCTCAAAGTCTGATGACACTGCCATTCCCTTGGCTAAAAGGAAAAGCCCAAGAGAAAGAATATTTGCTGGGCTTGTGCTAGGTGTTTACCAATGAGTGTCTCATGCCGTGAGCTGGAATTATCATCTCCACTCTACAGATAAGACCCACTCTTTAGCCAGTCCCTGCCGCTTATCTTACTTAGCTTTTGGTTTCAGGTCCTTGACTTATAGTCTATGTGAATGACACCTCTTGGAGTTGGGCAGTGCACAGCCTGCACGTCTGCGCAGAGTGGCTCAGACCAACTTCCATCTCGGTACTTCTCCATATCAAGATTCTAAACCTGGCTTGAATCTACACCTTGCTACTCAAAAAAATGGTCCCTGAACCTGCAACATTAGCAATACCTTGGAAGCTTTTTAAAAATGTAAATTATTTGACTCCACCCCAGATGTAATGAATCACAGTCTTCAAGAATGGAGCCCAGAAATCTGTGTCCAGGGCTTTTCAACTTTCATGTTAAATGCAGATCTCATTAAAATGCAGATTCTGATCCAGAGGGTCTGAAGCAGGACTTTGAACCCGTTCAGTCAATTCAACCTCTGCTGAGACTGCATTTCCACCCCAAATATACTGAATCAGAATCTACATTTAAGAATCACCTGGGGGATCTTGTTAAAAATGTAGATTCTGATTCAGTATATTTGGGGTGGAAATGCAAAGTCTCAGCAGGGGGTTGAACTGGAGTGAACCGGTTTGAAGCCCTCGTCTGAGGATGTGGTGCTGAGGGTTTTCAGCTCTTATCAGCTCCCAGGTGATACCAATGCCAAGAACCAGTCTTTGAACAGCAAGGTTCTAGCTCAGGGTTGGAGCCCTGATGGAGCAGTGGTTAAGAGCTTGGCTCTTAACCAAAAGGTCGGCAGTTCAAATCCACCAGTCGCTCTTTGGAAACCCTATGGGGGCAGTTCTACTCTGTCCCTTTAGGGTCGCTATGAGTCAGAATCCACTTGATGGCAATGGGTTTGGTTTTTGGTTTTTTAGATCAGGGTTTCTCAAACTGGAGCCTGCATTCAAATCACCTGGAGTGCTTGTTAGTACACAGATTGCTGGATTCCACGCCAGGAGATTTTGACTCAGTAGGCCTGGGATGGGGCCTGAGGATTCGCATTTCTATCAAGCTCCCAGATGATATTGATGATACAGATATAGGGACCCCACTTTGAGAACCACTCTTCTAGCCTGTTAGAATTTACCTTAATTACAGTATTAACCCCAGGCTTTCTGTATTCTTATTTGCATGACCCAAAGCCATATTCGACTCTAGAACCCTGGCATTTTAGAGCTGAAAGGAACTTCAGAGACCACCTGGTGTCAGCCACAGAAATGCAAATCGACGGTCTCCCCCAAGGTCAGACATCAGCAAAAGCCAGGATTAGAGGCAAAACCAGGATTAGGCCTCCTGACTCACTCAGTTCAGCATTGTTTACTCTGCATCCTGCTGGCTTCCATGCTCCATAAATTCTCAGGCTTTCCGCAACTGCAGGCAACTGCAGTATTTTTGGTGAGCTCCCTACCCTAGACCAGCTTTGCAGGTGCTTGAGTCCCTTTCAGACACACATGTCATCAGCACAATCCGTGCAAACGTACTGGCCTCCTACCTAACAGCTTTTTGAAAAGAGGGCTTTGGAAACAGCCAGCAGCCAGGCTGGAAGCCACGGTGGAGAGGAAAGGCAGCAGCTAGCAGGCAAACCAGGCAAGGTGATTCAGAACAGAGGCCCTGGATTCTGACAGCAACTGACACCCAGGCTCTGCTGAGCAGCTGTGGGAAGGTCGTTTAACCTCTCTGGGCCTGGAAAGACGCTTTTCTTTAAGAAAAACAATACTCTCATTCAAGGAACGAAACATAGGGGAGGGTCTCACATGTGGGCTAGGGGTGGGGGCTGTGTCAGTTTCCGCTGCATAACAAATCACCCAGTACTTAGTGACTTAAAACAACAACCATTTATTATTGCTCACAAGTCTCCAAAAAGGAGCAGAAGCCTTCAGGCCCCCTGAAGCCTAGGCTTGGAACCGGCATGCCATCATTTCTGCCATATTCTATTGGCCACAGCAAGACATAAGGCTGGCCCACCTCTCAATGCAAGGAATGGCAACGTCACAATGCAAAGATATCTAGAGAGATAAAGGTTTCTGGACATTCTGCAGTCCATCACAGGGGAGTTATCTTAGTTTGGAAGACCCTGAAACAAAGCTTCCAGAGCAAATAGTTTACTTGGGAGGTACAGGAAATGCCAGTAATGGAGTGGGGGTATTGAGACAGAAAGGGGAAGCAGCCAATAAAGGGAGCCTAACCATTTTTAACCAAGCCACCAGTGGGGCGGTTGGAGCTTAACTCCACCAGAAAGCTCTGGAAGCCGGTGTAGGAGGCACCTCTTGTTATCGTTCCACCTGAGGGCCAAAGAAACTGGGATGTTGATATGTCGATTCATATCAACCTTTTGTTGAAAGCTGATCCCAGGGGACTCTAATTGCCCATCACTTCAGCCTCCCATAAGCTGACCACAGAGGTCAGAGCAAGACCTTGACAAAGAAAGGCAGGGTCCCACAGCTGGTTAAGCCACAGTGCTCTGAAGTGGTAGGATATGGGGGGATAAATGGAGGTGTGAGTAAGACACCCATAGCATTTCCTACAGTGCTGTGGTGAGACCAAAAAACTGTCAAGCTTCAGATTTGAGTTGTTTTAGTCAACGTGTTTTTTTAAAGTCTGCTTTATTTTGGGTGATGCTTCAGTTTTGTTGCCAGCAAAGGTTGGGACACTAGGTGGCATCATACCAGGTTGTCCGTGTAGCTCAGGAAACAAAATGCCAAGTGATGTTCCTAGGTGTCCTTGGGATTCAACAATTACCGACATGAGTTGGGAGTTAACAATTGTCCAAGCCGTACCAGTGATGGAACACTTTAGCTTCTGGGGGACATACCAAGGCCAATGTTCTCTCCAAGCTTGTACCATGGCAACAACATCACAAGCTGTGTGGGGCCAAAGCACAAAGGAGCAGACAGAGGTAGCTGGCTTTTCTAGGGAGTGGGATTCACAAAGACCCTGGAGGGAGAAGCAGTAAGTAGAATGAAGCTTTCTACCCTCAGAAAGGTCTTTGGAAGTATGTGAAAAATGGACTGGAAGAAAAGATACCAAACTTATAACATAAATTTATCCTTGGAGGTGAGAGTAGAAGTGGGGTCATAGAATGAGGTTAAAAGTAAAGGTCAAAAGGTATTTAACATTTTGTTAAGACAAACGAGACAAAAGGTCAACAGTGATCAATACTTGGTAATGAATATGGATGGCTATCACAGTATTAGTTCTCCTTTTGTTTTTTAATTTCAAAAAATAAAGGTGTGTGTGGGAGGGGGTATGATAGTTCCCTGTAATTAGCAAGGCCTTATGGGGTTCAAAAGGTGACTCTGATCTTATTCTTGAGTGACTTTTGACAAATACTTCCCTTTAGTAAGCCTGAGAGGCAATAATGCACCAACGGTGTCTTGCACAGAACCCAAACAGGTCACTCAAAACACATTCATTTGTTCCCTTTGCTCCTCCCCAGGCCCTCACTGCCCAGCATCACGAACGAGAGTTCAAGGGTCATGCTCCTCCCTTACACTGAGCCAAACCTGATGATTTTCTGGCTCTCTGGATAAGCTGGAAATAGGACAATCTTAATAAAACCTTATCCTGACTAAATCAACCCAGGGATAGACTTGCTCTAAGAAAAAAAAACGTTTCTTGAAAATATGGCTTGAAGGACATCCCCCTTACGAAGAAAGGGATTCTGGACTAACAGTCAGTACTTCCTAACTTTCCCCAGGGCTTCAGAATCTTCCGCCCTGAGGGGAATCTAACCTATTTCTAGAACATTCCTAAGGACTTCAGGGTGACCTGTAAAGAGATAAGGTTTTAGGCTTCTAAATGTAAATGTAACAGTTGAGTCCTTATACAAATTTAGAGAGAGTCCATAGCCAGGCCTTGACAACACAAGATGCTATGAAGAAAAGGCTTGAGTGAAGGCTTGAATCAAGGCCCAGCCTTCAGAAGAGAAGGCACCTCTGGTCTCCATCCTGTCAAGGAGGTGGAGAGTAGCCTTAGGAGGCAACATAGCATTCCCCAGGGTTTTGTTTTGAATGGGATTCTTTGAACCTTGGAGGGATTGACCTTAAACAAAGCCTGAGGAGGTAGAGTCAAGGAGCTACTGGGCTGAGCTTTCTTCATGCAGATTACAAATAATCACAGGCTTCTACACACTCCAGGGTCTCAAGTCTCCAGTAGGGGTGCATGTGCGCGCGTGTGCACGAGCACACGCCCCTGCTTGTATAGGGTTTCCCATCAACCCTGTATCAGTTATCTGTTACCATTAGATACACTGCATAATAAACCACCCCAAAACTTAGTGACTTGAAACAATATGTATTTAGCTCACAATTCTATGATTGGCAATTTGGGCTGAGCTCAGCTGGGACATTCTTTTTTTTTTTTTTTAATTAAAGGGGTCCCTGGGTTGTGCAAATGGCTTGCACTTGACCACTAATATAAAGGTCAGTGGTTTGAACCCATCCAGTTGTGCTGGGGAAGAAAGGCCTGGCAATCTGCTCCCATAAAGATTACTGCCAAGAAAACCCCATGGAGCAGTTCTTTTTTTTTTTTTTTTCTTTCTTTTTTTTAATTGTAACTTACGTGAAGTTTTACAGGGCAAATTAGTTTCTCATTAAGCAATTAATACACATATTGTTTTGTGACATTGGTTGCCACCCTCATGACATGCCAACGCTTTTCCTTGCTCAACCTTGGGCTCCCCATTACTAGCTTTCCTGTCGCCTCTTGCCTTCTTGTCCTTGCCCCTGGGCTGGTGTGCCCATTTAGTCGCGTTTTGTTTTATGGGCCTGTCTAACCTTTGGCTAAAGGGTGAACCTCAGGAGTGACTTCAGTACTGAGTTAAAAGAGTGTCCAGGGGCCGTACTCTCGGGGTTTCTCCAGTCTCTGTCAGACCAGTAAGTCTGGTCTCATGGGTCTGTGGTCAGCTGCAGGTCAGACCAGCAGCTCTGTGATCTGGGCTGCGCTTTCTAACATTTCAGGGCTGACTCGACTCTGGTCCACAAGACCCTCATCACCCAGCAGGCTAGCATAAGCTTGCTCTTGTGGGAGCTGGAAAGGATTCAAAAAAAGAGAGCAGAAGCATGCAAGACCTATGAAAGTCTTGTCACTTCCACCACATTTTATAAGTCAAAACAAGTCACAAGGTCAGACCAGCTGAGACGTGTTAGGATAACCTGGCTAGAGAAAAGGTAGAAAAATGGACTCCCCCTCTTAATGGAATCACATTGCAAAAAAGCAGGGTCATGAGAAGGGGAATAATTGCAGCCATTTTTGGAGACATCGACCACATACTTCCCACTACTCTGAGGCAGATTTCTCCTGGATTTTACCACATACTGTTGGTCAAGCAGAGAGCTGGGATGGAGAGAAGAGTGAGGGGCAGTCTGGAGCAGGTTTCTGAAAGTCCCATTTCTGGAGACTCAGCCAGTGGTACAGACTTAAAGCACTGGTTCTTCAAGATGGTAAGAGGTACCAGGGTCAAAAAAACTTCAGGAAAAATGCATTAACTGAAACCAGATTTGAAAAAGGATAATGTCCACTGTTGACTTCATAGGGATATAAACGGAGGCTTTCCCTTTTTTTTCCACATGAAACATATCCCTAACCCCCACTAAATTGTGCATAAGCTCTATTTCACTATTGTAATTATTGGCAAGTTCAACATCCACATAGATAGTATATTCAATACCCTGGCTTGGTAGTTCCCCAAACTCTCCCTTCACAGTGTTTTATTTCCTTCCACCTCATCCACTCATTCCATGGTCAGCCTGGTCATGCACAATAATTTGAGCACCTCTAATATCTCTATTCCACGCTATGACTAGCTCACTAGCTTTCAAGTTTGCATCCTTTGGTATCCCAGTTACAACAGTTCTTTGGCCTCTGGAATTCTCCCATCCAATGCTCCCACCACTTTTTCCCATTACCACCTTTATCTTTATTTCTCTCTTTAACTAACTTAGATTCTGTGGCCTGACATTATAATCCCTCCACTGCAAGCACCTTCAGCTCCCTTTCCACCAGAGGTACCCAGGGAAAATCTCATCCTTGTACCCTATTATTCCCCTTCTCTATCTCAATGCTCCTTGAGAAAAATCAAAATGGCTTGAGTTAAATTTATGGCCACAGACTTCAAATGATCATACAACACTGTCCTTGTATCTAACTCTTTATCCTTAATAACTCTCTTGAATATGACTTATCTTCCTACCCCAAATTTTTCACAGCCATTCCCAACCCTCACTCACAGCTGGTAACCTTAACTCATATTTCACTGAGAAAATAGAAGCCATCAGAGATGATGCACTTCATTTTTTTCACCACCATCAAATATATAATCCCACCTGTACCTGCACTGACCTCTTCATTTTCTCCTGTTTCAAAGGCAGTGTCCAGGCACCTATCAAATGTTCCACTGAATTCACTTATGCTCTCAATTGAATCACCTTTTGCCTTCTGAAGAACTTCTCTCCTTCAATTATCTGTATCTTCTTGTCTTCCTATCTATGATGGTTAATGTTATGTGTCAATATGACTAGGCTATGATTCTCAGTGGTTTGGTAGATACTGGACTGGGTGCTTTTCTGTAATGTAATCATCTTCCACGTTGTGATCTGATGTGATCAGCCAATCAGTTGAAAGGAGAGTTTCCTTCAAGGTGTGGCCTACCTCCAGTATATAAATGGATGTTCTGGCAAAGCGTGTGCTCTCTCTTGACCCTGCACTGTTCTCATCTCCTGACCTTAGGCTCTTGGGATGTGAGCCAGCAGAAGTCTCCAGCCTGCCACCTGACCTGCAGATTTTGGATTCACCAGCTCCTGTAAACCCATGAGCCAGCAGTGGGTGCCTAGCCCCTTGCCTGATCCATGGATTTGGGACTTGTCAACCCTCACAATTGTGTGAGACATTTTCTTGAAGTAAATCTCTATGTATTTATATATATGTCTCACTGGTTTTGCTTCTCTAGAGAACCCAGACTAGGACACCAACGTTAGTGGATAATTTCCATTGTAAGTAATCATATGTTAGTATCTCCCACCTTCAAACTTCTCCCTTGACTCTGCATTTTCCTTCCACACATTTCTCTGCTCCTCTTCATCATAAAATATACTGAAATGTTTGTTTGGCATCACTGACTCCACTTCTTCACCTTTCCCTCCCTATCTGGCTTCTGTCCCATCACTTCATTGAAGTCAAGGTCAACAGTGATCTTCTTGCCAAATCCAATGGCCATTTCCCTATTATCATCTTTCTTGACTTTTCTCAATTTTCCAGTAGCTTTTAACAAAGTTAATTACTCCCTCCTCAATTTTTTCTCCTCTCCTATTTCCTACTCACTTACTTCAGCTCCTTTCTGACCTCTGCACCTTCGAATATCTCTCCTCATGGTGCCGAGCTGTCTTGTTTTATCTGGTCTCATCTTCTTTTCTCTACCTACATACCTACACTCTTTTCTAAATAGCCTCATACTTTCATAGGACTTTCAATACCAGTTAAATGCTTATAACTTCCAAAGTTTAGCTCTTTACCTAAACTTCTCTTACAACTTTCAAACTCACATTCCAGCAGCCTATTAACCTGGTATTTTATCTTTCTCAGATCTTATCTCATACCACTGCCCCCTTTCTCCCAACCCTCCAATCACATTACTGCCTTCCTGTTTCTCATATATGCCAAGCCCTTTCCCATTTGCTGGCTTTTCCACTTGCTCTTCCCTCTCTTTAGAACTCTTCTTCAGCTCTTTCTATGACTTGGTCATTCTCTTCTTTCAGGCTTCATCTTAAATGTAAATTCTTTAGTAAGACTCCATTAGAACCGTTTATATTCTACAAATGCTTATGGCGATTTATAATCTGGTTTGTTATTCATCGCCTGCCACTACCACTAGGTCATAAGTTTGGTGGAAATAGGAAGTATGTCGTCCTTGTATCGTCCATACCTAGAACTTAGTACAAAGTGATTGTCTTTACTATCAAAGGGAGCACCATCAGTGCCAAATCCTATGGGCCGATGCACCATCACTTCTTGCATCAACCTTGACACTATTCTCTACCTCTACTTAGACAAATAATCTTTAGGAGGTCAGGGGGAGGGACGATATTCAGGACCAAATTTGAAACTCTTGATATTATTGGTTAACATTTATTGAACACTAGTATGTGCCTGGCACAGTTTTAAATTCCTAATATGTTTATTTCATTTAATACGACACCCCTATGAAGTTTATTTTATTTTTATGAAGTAGGTATTATTTTTATCTCCATTTTATAGGTTAGAAAATGTTTCATTGGTTGAATCAAGTTACACGCACAAGTCAATATCAATGTGGTAGAGAAGAACACTCTGCTGATAGTGGGAGAGAAAAGAGAATGGGGATTTATGGAACAATCACCCAAACTATCACATTAACATTTATAAAGTACTTATTATATGCCAAGCACAAGTCTAGGAGTCTTATATTAGTAACTCATTTAATCTTCATAGCAACTCAGTGAAGTAGATACTAGATCACATAACCAAATAGCAATAGATCTGAGATTTCAAACTAATACTTCCTTAACTACCTTGCTATACCATCTTTCACAGGCAGAAGTGTAAAAGGACCTCAGATTTTGTTTATAAGGCATTCGTCTAACAGAAGTTCAATACACCCCTAATAAAGAGAAATCATTGGACCACATCCAGAGCATCTCATGGACCCAAAAAGCAGACTTTTCAGGTTTGTGACAATTAGAAAGCCACCAGGAAGTGAAGCCATGCTTTCCATCTCTCAAGGAATACAGGATCTATCTCTTCTTCTCTCCACCTATACGCTTCATTTTCCCTTCTCTGCGAACCCTATCTATTTACTTGCCAGTTTGCCCTTGGCTCATATTGGCAGCCACACCTCCGAGGCTACAAGAATTTGCATCTCTGCCCTCCACTGCCAACTGGCTGCAACAGTCTGTGTGTGTGTTTGTGTGTGTGTGTGTGTGTAGTTGAGGTTCGCAAAAGAAGAAATTGTATTGATTCTGTCAGATCTATAAATGGGCTTCCCTTGGACCAGATGGTCACTACTGGATCAATCAACCATACTGAGGGATGGTTTGGTGGAGATAGGGTCTTATAGTAACCCAGGACTGGCCCAAAGAATGTGAAAATTTTTCTAGAAGGGGCCGTAGATGGGGTAGGCAATGAAATCTTCCTGGTATACATTTTTATTGAAGCATGGGATAAACATACATGTAAATCCATAAATTATAAATATGCCACACAATTAACTTTAAAAAAGTGAATACACCTGTATATCCAGCTCAAAAGAAGCAGAACATAACCAGCTCTTAAGAAATCCCCATTGCCTGCCTTTTCCTCTGTGCAAGAGTAATCACTATCCTGATTCTTAATATTGTTGATTGGTTTTTCCTTGTTTCATATTTATATGAATGGAATTATGCAATATGTACTCTTTTGTGTCTGACTTCTTTTACTCATCATTATATTTATGAGAATCATCTATATTGTGTGTAATTATAAATTGTTCATTCTCATCCCTGTGATAGAATCCATTGTGTGAGTACACTACTCTTTATTCATTTTACTGTTGATGGGCATTTGGGCTGTTTCCAATATGAGCTATTACAAATATTGCTGATGTGAACATGTCTTTTGGTATATATATTTTTGTCTTTTTGGTGTATGCATTTATTTTGGAAGTTGCTAAGTCAGGAATATAATGATTTTGAGATAAAAATTTACCATAAAGGTGAAGAAAGAATGACTCATTTTAGACATTTAGACTCAGGTTCCCAAAAGTTGTTTTGGAGGCCTGCCAATTCATTAAATATTTTTAGGCCCATTATATATACCTCATGAAATGAGCATTAGAAGTGCATGTTAATAGATAAAAAGGGGGTAAACCCAAATCAAAACCAAACCTGTTGCTGTTGAATGAATTCCAACTCCTAGTGCCCCTATAGGACACAGCAGAACTGCCCCATAGGGATTCCAAGACCATAAATCTTTATGGAAGCAGATTGCCACATCTTACTTTCATGGAGCAGCTGGTGGGTTTGAACCTCTGACCTGTTGGTTAGCAGCTGAGTACTTAACCACTGCGCCCCCAGGGCTCCTTGTAAAAAAGATGCAGCTATTTTTTAATTATTAGTTTACATAAGTTGCTCAGTCTCTGTTAGAACAGAAGCATAAATGAACTGCCTCTCTACTTTCCCTTTATCCCTTTGGCACTTCAGTCCCATGCCCTCCAGAGGGAGGGGAAGAACAGTGTGTCCTGTGGAGATCTTCAACAGCTGTAAAGTATTGAAAATTGATTCAAAGATCTGTAGTCAAATCAAGTCCCACAGATATAGTAATTATTACAGGATAAAGTATTCTCACAAGTCTCTTTTATATTTTAAACACTTAAAAAAAGCATTTGGGGGATAGAATATAAAATGTAGCAATGAAATACTTGAATACTACTTCACAATGACAAAAATATTATAATTACCTGACAAATATTTTAAAGCATTAGAAGTGCAGGATTATATTTATGAGATGCATCTATATTGTTGTGTGTAATTCTAGATCATTCATTGGCATTGCTGTGTTATAATGCTTCAGTAAGCAATTATTGGTGGTTTAAAACAAATAGAAAATTAGAGTCTCAATAAGAATTAGAAGATATAAAGGAAAACCAAATGAAAATTTCAGAACTGAAATATAACCAAAAATTTTAAAATAAATGAATAGGCTCAACAGCAAAGTAGAGGGGACAGAGGAAAGAATCAGTAAAGTGGGATAAACTGGAAGATAGAATAATAGATATAACCCAGTCTGAACAACAAAGAGAAAATAAACTAGTGAAAAAATGAACACAGCCTCTGGGGCCTATGGAACTACAATAAATGATCTAACATTCATATCATCAGAATTCTCTATGGAGAGGAGAAAAAGGGCAAGGCTGAAAAAGTACTCAAAGAAATAATGGCTAAAAACTCCCCAAATTTGGCAAAAGACATAAACCTACAGATTCAAGAAGTTGAGAGTGCAAACATGATAAACCCAGAAAAATATTTTAAAAATCATAAACAAACCTTAAAAACTTAAGACAAAGAAAAAATCTTGAAAGCCATAAGGGAGAAATGGCACCTTATCTATGGGAAAAAAACAATTAGATTAAAAGTGAATTTCTCCTTAGAAACCAGGTAGGTCAGAACGAAGTGGCTCAACATTTTTTCAAGTACTTGAAGGTAAGAACTGTTAACCTAGAGTCCCATATCCAGGGAAAATATCCTTGAGGAATGAAGTGGAAATCAAGACATTCTCAGGTATGTGAAAATAAGATAATTTATTGCCAGCAGAACTACTCTAAAAGTATACCTAAAAGAACTTCTCTAAGGAGAAGGTGAGCAATAAAGGAAGAGTCCTCAGAAAATTAGGAAGGAAAAGAGACTGCACACAAAATTATGTGCAAATAAAATAGGCTTTCTTTCTCCTCTTGAGAATTCTACATTATATTCAATGATTGAATCAAAAATTGTAAAACTGTCTGATGCAGTTCTAAATGTATACCAAACAAAAAACACAAACTCACTGCCACTGAATTAATTCCATCTGTTACGGAGTAGACTGCTCCATAGGGTTTTCTTGTCTGTAATCTTTATGGAAGCAGATAGCCAGTCTTTTCTTTCAAGGTGCTACTGGGTGGGTTCAAACCGACAAACTTTCTGCTGTCATTCAAGTGCTTAACTGTGCCACCCAGGAAGCTGATTCTTTGTTCTAAAATAAATAAATGTAATCCATGTATTAATAGACTAAAGAAGAAAAATCATATGATCATATCAGTCAATGCAGGAAAAGCATTTGACAAAAATTAACACCCATTAATAATAATAAAAATCAGAAAAATAGAAATAAATGGAGAACTTCCTCAACTTAATAAAAAGCATTTATAAAAAAAAAAAAACCTAGAGCCATACTTAATCATGAATGGCTGTATACTTTCCCCCTAAGATCAGGAACAAGGCAAGAATGTCCACTCTCATAGCTCTTATTCAACATAGTGATGGAAGTTCTCGCCAGTGCAATAAGGCAATAAAAAAGAAATAAAAGACATACAGATTTGTCTTAGTCAACTAGTGCTGCTATAACAGAAATACCAGAAGTGGAAGCTAGAAATCTGAATTCAGGTTGCCAGCTCCAGAGGAAGGCTTTCTGTCTCTGTCAGCTCTGGGGGAAGATCCTTGCCATCAATCTTCCCTGGTCAAGGAACTTCTCAGCTCAGGGACTCAAGATCCAAAGGACATGCTGTTCTACTGGCTCTTGTTTCTTGGTGGTATGAGGTCCGCCTGTCTCTCTGCTCCCTTCCTTCTTTTATATCTCAAAAGATATTGACTTAAAATACAATCTGATCTTGTAGATTGAGTCCTGCCTTATTAACATAACTACCTCTAATCCTACCTCATTAACATCATAGAAGTAGGATTTATAGCACATACAAAAATCACATCAAATGACAAGATAGTGGACAATCACACGATACTGGGAATCGTGGCCTAGCTAAGAAGATACATATTTTGGGGGGACACAATTCAATCCATGACAAGATTAGAAAAGAAAAACTGTTCCTATTTGCAGATGACATGATTGTCTATACAGAAAATCCCAAGTAACCTACAAAACAAAATTCCTCCTGGAGCTAATAAGAGAGCTCACCAAGATTGCAGAATACAGAATAAAATTACAAAAATAAATTGTATTTCTACATACTAGCAATGAACACATGGACACTGAAAAAAAGAACACAATATTACTTATAAGAGTGTTTATCAAAAAATGATACACTTAGGTGTAAATCTAACAAAAAATGTACAGGACTTGTATGGTGAAAGCTACAAAACACTCATGAAAGAAATAAAATAAAAATAAATGGATATCATATTCATGTATTGGAAGATTCAACATAATAAAGATGACAATTCTCCCCAAACTGATATATGACTTTAATAAAATTTCTATCAAAATTTCAGCAAGATGTTCTGTATAGACAAGATTAATGTAAAATTCATATGGGAAGGAAAAAACTAGAATAGGTAAAACAATTTCAAAAATGAAGAATAAAGTGAGGGAAGTCAGTCTATCCAATTTTCAGACTAATTATATAAAAAAAAATTATATAGCTACAGTAATTAAGTCAGAGTGGAATTGGTGGAAGGATAGACACATAAGTCAATGGAACAGAATACAGAACCCAGAAATAGACCCATACAAATACACTCAACATATTTTTGACAAAGATACAAAAGCAAGTCAATGGAGGAAAGATAGTCTTTTCAACAAATGTATAACAGCAATTGGACATGAATAAACAAACAAACAAAAATGAACCTTGAGTCATGGTAGCTCCATAGAAACTTTCAAACTCCCTGAGGGACCAAATTGCTGAGCTGAGGGCTATGGGGACCATGATCTGGGGGAATATCTAGCTCACTTGGCACAACATAGTTTATAAAGACTATGTTTTACATTCTACTTTGATGAGCAGCATTTGGGGTCTTAAAAGCCTGAGTGGCCATCTAGGATACTATACTAGTCTCACCTCTTCGGGAGCAAGGAAGAATGAAGAAAACTAAAGATACAAAGGAAAGATTAGTGCAAAGAGCTAACGTACCACATCTACCACAGCCTCCACCAGACTGAGTCCAGTACAACTAGATAGTGTCTGGCTACAATCACTGACTGCTCTGACAGGCATCACAGTAGAGGGCCCTGGGCAGAGCTGGAGAAAAATGTAGAACAAAATTCTAACTCAAGAAGAAAGACCAGACTTGCTGGCCTGGAGGAGACTGGGGAAACCCTGAGAATATGGCCCCTGGACACCCTTTCAGTTAAGTAATGAGGTCTCTCCTGAGGTTCACCCTTCAGCCAAAGATTGAACAGACCCATGGAACAAAACAAGACTAAAGGGGCACACCGGCCCTGGGGCAGGGACTGGAAGGCAGGAGGGAACAGGAAAGCTGGTAATAGGAAACCCAGGGTTGAGAAGGGAGAGTGTTGATATGTCATGGGGCTGTTAACCAATGTCATAGAACAATGTCTGTACTGTTTGATGAGAAACTAGTTTGTTTCGTAAACCTTCATCTAAAGTACAATTCAAAAAAAAAAAAAAAAGAGCCTTAACTGAATCTCATATCTTTTTAAAAATTAACTCAAAATGAATCATAGACTTAAATGTAAAACTATAAAACTTTTGGAAAAATAATAGGAGAAAACCTTTGGGCTCTAGGGCTAGGCAAACAGTTCTTAGACTTGACATTAAAAGCATGATCCATAAAAGAAAAACACTGATAAATTTTACTTCATTAAAATTAAAAACTTTTGCTTTGCAAAAGACCCTGTCAAGATGATGAAAAGATAAGGTACAGACGGGGAGACATACTTGCAAATCACATACTTGACAAAGGACTAATGATATTGCTGTTGTTATTGTTAGGAGCGATCAAGTTGGTTCCAACTCACAGTGACCTTGTGTACAACAGAATGAAACACTGTCCTGTCCTGGGCCATCCTCACAACTCTTGCTATGTTTGAGCCCATTGTTGCAGCCTCTGTGTCAATCCATCTCATTGAGGGTCTTCCTCTTTTTTGCTGACCCTCCACTTTACCAAGCATGATGTCCTTCTCCAGGGACTGGTCCCTCCTGATAACATGTCCAAAGTATGTGAGACGAAGACTTGCTAGCCTTGCATCTAAGGAGCATTCTGGATGTACTTCTTCCAAGACAGATTTGTTCCTTCTTCTGGCAGTCCACAGTGTATTCGATATGCTTTGCCAACATCATAATGCGAATGCATCAATTTTTCTTCAGTCTTCCTTATTCCTTGCCCAGCTTTCACGCGCATATGAGGCATATGAAATTACCATGGCTTGGGTCAGGCACGCCTCAGTCCTCAAAGTGACATCTTTGCTTGTAAACACTTTAAAGAGGTCTTTTGCAGCAGATTTGCCCAGTGACTGCTGCTTCCGTGGGCACTGATTGTGGATCCAAGTGAAATGAAATCCTTGACAACTTCATTTTTTTCTCCATTTATCGTAATGTTGCATATTGGTCCAGTGGTGAGAATTTTTTGTTTTCTTTATGTTGAGGTATAATCCATACTGAAGGCTGTAGTCGTTCGTCTTCATTGTAAGTGATTAAAGTCCACTTTGATTTCAGAGAGCAAGGTTGTGTCATCTGCATATTGTAGGTTGTTAATGAGTCTTCCTCCAATCCTGATGCCCCGTTCTTCATATAGTCCAGCTTCTCAGACTATTTCCTAAGCACATATCTAGAATAAATAAAGAATTCTCAGAACTCAACAGGAAAAAAGTAGATAATCCAATTAAAAAATGGGCAAAAGACATGAGGAGAAATTTCACAGAAGAGGACATACAGAACGCACATAAGCACGTGAAAAAAATTTCAGTATTGTTAGGCATTAGGAAAATACAAATTAAAACCACACTGCAATATCACTACACATGAATCAGAATGGCTAAAATAAAAAACAGTGACAATGCCAAATAGTGTCAAGGGTGCAGAGACACTGGGTCACTCATGCATTGCTGGTGGGAATATGAAGTGGTTCAGCCACTCTGGAGAACTGTTCGGTAGTTTCACTCAGTGATTGTACTCCTGGACATTTATTTCAGAGAAAAAAAGAAACTTATGTTTACACACAAACCTGTACATGAATGTTTACAACAATTTTACTTGTAATAGCCAAAAACTCAAAACAACCCAGATGTCCTTCAAGGGGTGAATAGTTAAGCAAACCAGTTCCCACCATTGGCTATTACTCAGCAAAACAAAGGAGTGCAAAATTAATACATGAAACAATATGAATTAATCTCCAGAAAATTATACTGAGTAAGAATTCCACTGAGTAAATAATCTAATCCCTAAAAATTACTACCTGTATAATCCCGTTTATATAACATTCTTGAAATGACAAAATTATAAAAATGGAGAACAGATAGTGGCTGCCAGAGGCTAAGGAAGGGGTGGGGTTAGAGGGAAGTTGGTGCTGCTATAAAAGTATAACATGGGAGATCTTTGGGGTGATGGAAATGTTTTGTATCTTGACTTTATCAATATCAATACCCTGGTTGTGATATTGTACAATAGTTTTGCAAGATATTACCATTGGGAAAAACTGGGTAAAGGTTACAGGGGATCTCTATTATTTCTTACAACTGCATCTGAATCTATAATTACATAAAAATAAAAAGTTTAGTTAAAATGAACCCTTAACATTAAAAGGATTTTTAAATGTGTAAGAGATCAAGTGAAAAAATAATTGGAAAGTGCACTGTGGTGCGATGGATCACTTTTTTTTTTTTTTATTAACTTTTATTGAGCTTCAAGTGAACGTTTACAAATCAAGTCAGACTGTCACATATAAGTTTGTATACACCTTACTCCATACTCCCACTTGCTCTCCCCTTAATGAGTCAGCCCTTCCAGTCTCTCCTTTCGTGACAATTTTGCCAGGTTCCAACTCTCTCTATCCTCCCATCCCCCCTCCAGGCAGGAGATATCAACACAGTCTCAAGTGTCCACCTGATATAAATAGCTCACTCTTCATCAGCATCTCTCTCCTACCCACTGTTCAGTCCCTTTCATGTCTGAAGAATTGTCTTCGGGAATGGGTTCTGTCCTGGGCCAACAGAAGGTTTGGGGACCATGACCGCCGGGATTCCTCTAGTCTCAGTCAGACCATTAAGTATGGTCTTTTTGTGAGAATTTGGGGTCTGCATCCCACTGATCTCCTGCTCCCTCAGGGGTTCTCTGTTGTGCTCCCTGTCAGGGCAGTCATTTGTTGTGGCCGGGCACCATCTAGTTCTTCTGGTCTCAGGATGATGTAGGTCTCTGGTTCATGTGGCCCTTTCTGTCTCTTGGGCTCTTAGTTATCGTGTGACCTTGGTGTTCTTCATTCTCCTTTGATCCAGGTGGGCTGAGACCAATTGATGCATCTTAGATGGCCGCTTGTTAGCATTTAAGATCCCAGACGCCACATTTCAAAGTGGGATGCAGAATGTTTTCATAATAGAATTATTTTGCCAATTGACTTAGAAGTCCCCTTAAACCATGGTCCCCAAACCCCTGCCCTTGCTCCGCTGACCTTTGAAGGATTCATTTTATCCTGGAAACTTCTTTGCTTTTGGTCCAGTCCAGTTGAGCTGACCTTCCATGTATTGAATATTGTCCTTGCCTTCACCTAAAGTAGTTCTTATCTACTAATTAATCAGTAAAAAACCCTCTCCCACCCTCCCTCCCTCCCCCCACCCCCGTAACCACAAAAGTATGTGTACTTTTCAGTTTATACTATTTCTCAAGATCTTCTAATAGTGGTCTTATACAATATTTGTCCTTTTGCCTCTGACTAATTTCGCTCAGCATAATGCCTTCCAGGTTCCTCCATGTTATGAAATGTTTCACAGATTCGTCACTGTTCTTTATCGATGCGTAGTATTCCATTGTGTGAATATACCACAATTTATTTAACCATTCATCCGTTGATGGACACCTTGGTTGCTTCCAACTTTTTGCTATTGTAAACAGAGCTGCAATAAACATGGGTGTGCATATACCTGTTTGTGTGAAGGCTCTTATTTCTCTAGGGTATATTCCGAGGAGTGGGATTTCTGGGTTGTATGGTAGTTCTATTTCTAACTGTTTAAGATAACCCCAGATAGGTTTCCAAAGTGGTTGTACCATTTTACATTCCCACCAGCAGTGTAAAAGAGTTCCAATCTCTCCGCAGCCTCTTCAACATTTATTATTTTGTGTTTTTTGGATTAATGCCAGCCTTGTTGGAGTGAGATGGAATCTCATCGTAGTTTTAATTTGCATTTCTCTAATGGCTAATGATCGAGAGCATTTTCTCATGTATCTGTTAGCTGCCTGAATATCTTCTTTAGTGAAGTGCATGTTCATAGGATGGATCACTTTTGTGTAGCCTTTCTTACCGTAGTCTTTTAACTTCCACCCAAGTGCAAATAGGGTAATTGTGGCCCACCAACGGGAATGGTCAGTTTTGCCATCCCTCTAGGCTTAAAATGAGCCATTCCATAGCAAGTAAACAGAGGATCTTACTGCCACCAAGGAGAAAGAGCCAAGAACAGAACGTGTCCTTTGGACCTGGGATCCCTGTGCTAAGAAGATCCTGGAACCAGGAGACCGAGAGAGAGAGTGTAAAAATGGTTTGGTGGACAGTGTCTGATCGCCTCTAAGCCCCTTGTGGGGAAGAACCAAGATCAACAGTACAAGGCTGACTCCCATGAGGTGGAGGCCAAACAAGCCTCCTCTCTGCCATCTTTACTAATTCTGATACCAATCATCCCTTGAACAGCACTCTCTACTTCTCTGCTGGGTTCTGTAATTCATTGCAATGGCCGGACAGAACTCACAGACAATCCTCACAATTATGGGGTTTATTAGGGAAAACAGTTACAATTCAGGCTCAAGAACACTCAGGATACAGTTCTTCCATCAGGACAGCCTCTTCCCAACCGTGCTTACAAGGTTGTCAGAACTGGTAAATACGGTGAAGAAAGGAGGCATGTCTGAACTCCCCCCCATAGGAATCAGCCTTGGGCTGTTGATCTTGGTCTCTTTCCCCTTTGTGAAATTAGAGGAGGTCAGATGCTGCCCCCATACCATTTTTACAAGCACTGAATTAAGAAACAAAAGTCCTAGATTCATGTCCTGTTTCAATCAACTTGGGAAAGTCACTCTCCTTGTCCAAATTCACTTGTACAATGAAATTGATGGGTTCTGCTATAAGTTACCTCACAGGGTTGATAATAGGCACAAATAACAGTAATTGTGAAATAAAACTTTATAGATTTAAGAACAAAGGAACTATATGAATATGAGACATTTGAAAGTTTCCTTTCTCAAACAGATGCCTCCAAGCCCATTTTCTCCTGGTAGTTCAGGAACATGATCATCTGGCTAAGGCTACCAATTAATTTCATTTTCATGAGCAGTCATAAAATCACTGAGCTATAATCAAAGCACAGTCTGAGACAAGAAAGGAGCCAGATCCCTTTTCCAGTCCCATAAGTCACTCAAGAGACTAGAAATATGCCAAGTGCTCTCCTTCCTGCTACAAAGGATGCTATCAAATACCAAATTCATTGCTGTACAGCTGTTTCCAACTCATAGCGACCCTATAGGACACAGTAGAACTGCCCCAAAGGGTTTTCTAGGCTGTAATCTTTATGGAAGCAGGCTGCCACATCTTTCTCCCATGGAGCAGCTGATGGATTCAAGCTACTAATCTTTCGGTTAGCAACCAAGCCCTTAACCACTGCTCCACCAGGACTCCTACCTGCTATCAAATAAAAAAATCAAATAGCCTCTCTTAATCTGTGTTTTAGCATATTGGCCACTGGCAAGGTTGAGATACCATTCCAACATTTTCTATTTCAGGACTCATTTGGAAAACTGCAGAGAGTTCATACCATACAGGAGCAGATTATTCAATAGGCAAGGTAAGCATGGTGCTTACCAGATCATCTGTAATGAACAATTTCACATTTTTTCACCACATCAAAGATGCTGCTTCTAGATATGGCTGGCATCTGTCTCTCTCTCAGTCCCACAGCACCTTCCTACAGAATTAAAGCCTCTTTTCAAATTTAAAATCCCTGGCGGGGGGATGACAGAATAAGCAAGGTAAACACAGGCTTACTTGTGCTTACTTACTAATCTGTTGTGAACAATTTCACTATAAATGATCTAGTAAGCAAAGTAAGCAGAGTACTTACCTTGTTTATTGGATAATCTATTCCTAATCCCATGATTCTTCCTGTGAGAGAGAAACCATTTTTAGCCATTGATAGCCTAAGAGATAGAAGTGATAAAGCAAATTTTGGCTATCACTGCTTTAGGGTCAGAGGTGGGGATTGTTTACTCTACTGGAGGCATTTGGGTGTATTGGGATGCTTTTTACTGCCATTAACTTTCAGTTATTTCTGTATAACCTAAGCTAGCTTTTCAAATGAGGAAATGTGTAAGCTCATTTAATAGGAAGCCAGAGTTGGTTGTATTCAGCAACCCAATGTCATTACCCAGGACATAGTTTCTCTACTTTTCTTGGCTTTGCTGTTCACATGTTTGACTTCATTTTTAAGGCTTGTTCCCACCAATGGACAATTGTGTACTCATCCATGTTCATTCAGATCTATAGAGAGAAGAAAACTTTGCTGGACTCTCCCTTAAGAGCCAGGCAGAATTTTCCCCAGAAGTCTCAAATGACCCCTTCTCACATGTCATTGGCCTGAGCTGGGCCACATGACTTTTTTTATGACCCAATCACAGACAAGGAGGACAAGATAAACCTTAGTCCAATCAGAATCACTCCTAGCTCTGAAGGGTCAACTCCTCTGAGTCAAATGGACTACATGAACAGGACAGGGTACCTAAAAAAAATTAGTCTTCTGTTAAAAAGAAAAATAAAGAGTAAAAGGTGCTGTGCAGGCAGTTGGTGCCCAGTGACGCTGCTTTATGTTTGTAGGAGCAGAAAACTCAACTCAAATAAACTAAAATAATGAACTGAACTTACTGTCTCACATAACTGAAAAAGCGATATCATCAAGGACCCAGCATGCTTGTCTTTCTGCTCTAGATAGTGCTGGACCTTTCCTCCACATAGTGTCCTCCTGTCAACAAAATGCTACCACAGATTTGAAGCTCACTCCCTTACAGCATGTTGGAGGGAAGGTAGGAGAAGATCGATTCTAGTAGTTCCAGTAGAAGAAAGAGGAATCTTTCTCTTGCCAGAATTCCTAGAAACCATTTCTTCATATCTCTGTTAAGACCATGTGCCCAACCCAAACCAATCACTATGGCCTTGGAGTGGGATATACTCTGGCAGGCTATTATGTTCTATATTAGTAAAGGTACGCTAACAGCAGTAACAAGCAGACCCCAAATCCAGTGGTTTTAATCCAAAAAGGTTCATTTCTCACTCCCATTCAGTTGTGAAAAGAGTAACTCTACTCCACACAGTGATTCAGGGAACAAGACTCCTTTTACTATGTAGCTTTGCTATGGGCTTCAACATCCTCTGCTGTATCTGAAAAATAGTTGAGTGAAGAGAGACAGAACACTCCATGGTCCCTGTGTAGTATACGCAGCCATGACAGAAGTATGGTTTCATCTCTCCTGCTCTGTGACTGCCTTGTTCTAATCCATCCAAAGGGACTAAATGACATATGACTAAGGACTTGACACTAAATGGTGCACATAAAGGGCACGGTTTGGCTTTTATAGTTTTGATTCTTCAAACTAGCTGTGTTTGAAGGTAAATCAGACTCTCAGGCCCTTCATTTCCTTATTTCTGAAAGGAAGTAAAACTGTGTAACTTGGGCAAGTTATTTACCTTCTTGGTGCCTCAGTTTCCTAAACACATTATCTGTCACTAATGCTAGTTTATTTATAAGGTCGATATGAAGATTATGTGATTTAATGCATGGCTTATATCTATACACTAAGTGCTCTCTCAACATTAGCTATAAAAATTATACTACACCCACTTCTTACTTATCAACATGGTTAGGTTCCAAAGACCAGGTCATTATTTGAAAATTGGCATTATGTGAAAATGGAGGATAACCATGTCAGATCACAAAATGGAGAATGACTACATCATTACATAACTGCCAAATTACATCATTACATAACTGCCAAATTATATCATTGCATAACTGCCAAATTACATCATTACATAACTGCCAAACTACTGAGAATCATGGCCCAGCCAAGCTGACACACAACCTTAACCATCACAGCAAGTGTTATTCTCATCTCGCACCTTGGTGTTCATTTCTGCCAGACATATGTCATTGATGTGCAAAATAGTATATTTTTTACTATTGCTGTAACTGAGAAATGTTGGATAATGAGATAGTCGATAAGTGAGGAGTAAATGTATTTTTTCATTAAAGTAGATATAGTAGTAATAATACATAAAGTAGTAGTAGCAGCACTAGTAGGAGTAATAACTGCTGTTGCAAAGAAAATAACTTTTGATTTATGAAAAGAAAGTATTCTTTAAAGAGAAATGAAGACGAAGAGAAATAGAATGTGTATTGCGCTCTCCTAGTTACTATGGTTGGGTACCATATAGCCTCAAAATTTAGTGGCTTAAGAGCAACATTTATTTTCTTCATGAATCTGCAATTTGGACAGGACCCAACAGGGTTAGCATATCGCAGCTGCACTTGGCATCACCTGGAGCACCTCAAGAGCGCATTCACATGTTGATGTCAGCTGTCAGCTGGGGGCCCAGGTGAACACCTATGTGTGGCCTCTCCCTGTGGTCTGGGTTGCCTCACAACATGGTGGTTGGGGTCCATGGACAAGGATACTGAAAGGGAGAAATAGTTGCGCCTTTTTTGACCTAGTCTTAAAAGTCACTCAGGGATACTTCTGCTGCATTCTACACGTACAGGCAGTCAGAAAGGCTGCCCAGAATCAAAAGAAGAGGAACTAGACTCCTCCTTTCTGGTGAGGCTTTGGAAGAGCATGTAATATTGGAAATAGTGCTGTGGCCATTTTTGCAAAATACAGTCTCCCGCTCATTCCTACATTCCCAAATGAAGGTCCTTTCCCGTGAGGTTTCTTTCACCAATTTCTGTTGGATTTATGATTTTGTTCTTATCAAGGTTGGATCTGTATATTATCCTACTCAAATCCCAGGGATCTGAGGAAAAAATGCCTCATTAGGTGGAAAATTTTTGTTGTTAGGTGCCGTTGAGTCGGTTCTGACTCATAGCGACCCCATACACAACAGAACGAAACACTGCCCGGTCCTGAACCATCCTTACAATCGTTGTTATGCTTGAGCTCATTGTTGCAGCCACTGGGTCAATCCACCTCGTTGAGGGTCTTCCTCTTTTCCACTGACCCTGTACTCTGCCAAGCATGATGTCCTTCTCCAGGGACTGATCCCTTCCTGACAACATGTCCAAAGTATGTAAGATGCAGTCTCGCCATCCTTGCTTCTATGGAGCATTCTGGTTGTGTACTTCTTCCAAGACAGATTTGTTCTTTCTTTTGGCAGTCCATGGTATATTCAATATTCTTCACCATCACCACAATTCAAAGGCATCAACTCTTCTTCGGTCTTCCCTATTCATTGTCCAGCTTTCACATGCATATAATGTGATTGAAAATACCATGGCTTCAGTCAGGTGCACCTTAGTCTTCAGGGTGACGTCTTTGCTCTTCAACACTTTGAAGAGGTCCTTTGTAGCAGATTTACCCAATACAATGTGTCTTTTGATTTCTTGACTGCTGCTTCCATGGCTGTTGATTGTGGATCCAAGTAAAATGAAATCCTTGACAACTTCAACCTTTTCTCCGTTTATCATGATGTTGTTCATTGGTCCAGTTGTGAGGATTTTTGTTTTCTTTATGTTGAGGTGCAATCCACACTGAAGGCTGTGCTCTTTGATCTTCATTAGTAAGTGCTTCAAGTCCTCTTCACTTTTTTTGAGAAGAGCTTTATAAAAGAGAATTTCCAAAATAATGGCTTTTGGTGTGTGCCGTAATCCTCTACTGGTTCAGTAGAAGTCTTGCCTTCCTTGCAGGAAACTCAAGTTCAATTCTCAGCCAATGCACCTCAAGTGCAGCCACCACCCACCTGTCAGTGGAAGCTTACATATTTCTTCGATGCTAAACAGGTTTCAGTGAAGCTTCCAGAATAAGACAGACTAAGGAGAAAGTTCTGGCAATCTAATTCCAAAATATCAGCCATTGAAAACCCTATGGTTCACAACGGTCCAATCCTATTGTGCACGGGGTTGCCATGAGTTGGGGCTGACTTGACGGGCAGCTACCACCACCACCACCACCACAGTCCGCTTCCAATCACGCACACATGGGAAGAGGGTTCACATTCTAATTTCCCAGATGACTTTTCCTTTCTGTGACTCCAGGTCCCAGCCCTACCTAGGAAACTCAGATTTTCATCTCTAAAATAAAGGCTAGCAGTTAAGATGATCAACGGTGTCTTTATCAGCTCTGACATTCTAGGAAATTAAAAAAAATTAATTTTTAAAAAAAGTAAAAGCCTTATGTGGGTCTATCAAAGGGAGAAGCTGAGTGGCTGCTTGCTGTATATTTGATTGCTGTGCATGGTTTTCATGACAGCAATGATAATTTATTGACAAAATGCTTTTATTGGGTTGGCTTTACTGAAGAGGCCGGGCAAGATTTTTCACCAGCTTGCTACAATTAAAAGCAGCAGTAAACAGAGCCTTTTCTATTTAGATTGAAAAGCAACAATTAAGCTTGCTCAGTTATAAATAGGAAGCAGCTTCACATTCATGGCCCCAGACACAGGCATTAAAGACTCTAGCCTCTATTACCCCCAATTTATTTCTACAGGACAAACCAATAACTTGTCAAACTCTGACCTTAAAGCTGACAATTTCTTAGGAAATGAAAGTAGGTAAATTATGCATAATTCTAGATAATTACTGGAATGCCCATGAGGTCAGGAAATCAGTACAACATGCTGGAAATCTAAATTTCCAGGCTTCTAGCTTTTTCCTTTTACGATTTTCAAGCGATGTTTTGCCTCAGGCAGCTGTCCTGGCTGGCTCTCCTTTGCCTGGGAAGCCTGGGAGAAAATAATGGATGTGAGAATTCGGGTGGAAAAGATGCAAAATACAAAGTGCTTTCCCAAGAATCCTGTTCGTTGGAATGATTCAGCAAAGAGGCCAGAAGATAGGCAGTCACTGTTGAATATTTTGAGTAAAAATAAAAAACACAAATGTCATTCATCCCATCTATAAGCCACAGTTGTCTAAGATTCCAGAGTTGTGAAAGCACTTGGTCCAACCTCCTCATTTTCTGCAGAAGGAAACCAGAGGCTCAGGGATCCATGTGAACTGTCCAAGGTTACAGAACAGTGCAGAGCTGGAATGCGCCAGTTTCCTAATTGCCACTCCAGCGTCCATTGAATGGAAACACGTGCCCCCCTTTCATCCTCTTCAGTAGAAAAACCTAGATTAATAAAATCTAAGTAATAAGATTCCAAAGGTCCTATATTTCTCTGAGTGCAAGAAGATGTTCCACAGATGACAGAATTTTTCCACTTGAAGGAGCTAGTCCCCTCTGCCTCTGCATACCCCATCTGAGCCATGAGTTGCCAATTTTCAAAAGCCCCTAAAAAGTGAGTTTCTGAATTCTTTTTAAAACTTGTGAGTCCTCTTGATTTTCTGTTTGTGCTTGCCCTGTGTCTCTCAGGACTTTCCAGCTGCCTATAACTTTCCTGGGGTCTCTGTTGTCCCTGTCACCCACTTTACCCAGCTCTGTATCCTAGAAAATTGACCTTAGTGGACTCATCAGTGATACCCTAGTCCTTTGGCTACCATTGATTTTGGTCAAAGAGGGTGAACAAGGAGATGGGAGAACAGAAGGTAAAGATGCCAGGATTTCTATTCCCCCAGCTCACTTCCTGAAGAGTGAAGAGTGAAGCAGAGTCACCCCACTGATTGCAGCCTGGGTTAACCAAACCCCAGTCAAACTCCAGAAACATGAGTGAGAACAAATGATTGTTGTTTTAAACCACTGATTTTGGGGCAGGTACTTTGTTATGCAGCAATGAGCTGATTGAGGTAAAGATACCTTCCTCTCTTCTTCCCTCCCTCCCTTGATTAACCCTCCTTGTCTTATGACGCGGTGGCTTACTTAAGGTTGGCACTGAAGATGCAAAATGACAACTCAGAGCTCCTAGGCCTAAAGATGCAGGACCACAGGTAGCCATAAAAGCATCCTCATGGGCTTTCTGGTTGGTCTTCCATTTCTTCTGTTCCTACCTTGTATCCTATACCTTTGCATTCCTTTGTTTCCACATCTGGATCTATAGGTGGGCAATCTGCTGCCATAAAGATTACAGCCAAGAAATCCCTTTGGAGCAGTTCCACTCTGTAACACATGGGGTCATCATGAGTCGGAATCAACTCAACGGCAATAGTTTTTACCCCATAACCAAAAAAAAAAAAAAAAAAAAAACCAGTGCCATCAAGTCGATTCTGACTCATAGCGACTCTATAGGCCAGAGTAGAACTGCCCCATAGAGTTTCCAAGGAGTGCCTGGTGGATTCGAACTGCCGACCCTTTGGTTAGCAGCCATAGCACTTAACCACTATGCCACCAAATTCCATCATCCACCATGGCTCAGAATAATACTTATATGGTAAAATAGCTATTAATTCTCGAGCTCATCCTATATGCAATTTTGAAGCTGAAGAAATTGAGGTTTAGATGTGAAAATTAACTTTCCAGATTTGCATGGCTAATGACCATGTGATTATACAAGGCCACCAACAGACCAAAGATTTAGTGAGCTAGACGTGAGCCCCCAACCTCCATGTATCCTACGAGTCATAGCACTTCCTGCTACCGCTAGCTTTGCTAACCCAGCTCCAGCCCTGGTTTATCTTTGGTTTCCTTGATGAGTATTCCAGTTCTACTTTCCTGGGTAAGTCCCTGACACCCATCCTCCCCACTCCTCACCCCCAGGGAACTGACACCTGTTTCTTAAACTCTGCCCTCAAGCTCTACCCGCCATTCCCCTATGTACACACAGCTGGAGGATTTTCCCTGAATACACAATGGGGACTTCCTGCTTTAAATTCCTGTCCACCTCCTCCCAGACTGAGCCATGGCAATGGGAGCCTAAAACCCTCAGAGTTGTTTGAGTTCCTTGAAGCAGACTCCAGAACAGGAAAAAATCAGGTATACATGGTTTATTGAGGGTGGGCTTTTAGGAGAACCTCTAAGGGAGGAGAACAGACAGGATAAGGGAGGAATCCAAGCAAAGATGTGGGTTCAGGTAAAATCTAAACTTGGGCTGAGTCAGGAGAAGCCCGGAATGTGAATCACAGCACACAACTGCCTCAACTTAAGATAAGGTGGTGGCTTTTGAACCCCTTTTTTTTTTATCAGTCAGTCTTTGCTGCAGTCTGCCTCTGGTTAAGGGCAGATTATAACCTCCAGGGCATCGCCTGAGGGCAATTTTAGGGGAGGGGAGGGAGGCCTCTGTGAACCTTTAGCAGCCAACACTCAGAGCAGCTAGGAGACGGGCCACTTGCCCACTCGACAGAATCTGCTAAAAGTGCTCAGGCCTTGACACCTAACATGGGAGCTTCAGCGATCAGATCCTGTTTTCACCCCACCAGCCCACATGGCTGGAGTGCTCCCATGCCAGCTGCCCATCCACAGGTGATTTGATTTCAGTAGGTGCACAGAGTCCACCACCTTGGCTCCCAGAAATTTATTAGCATTTTACATCTTTGTTTACAGTTACCAAGACTCCCCAGGTGGCAGCAAAAAAGTCAACAAGGAAGTAAAACTCCAAACAGCTGGTTTGTTACAGTAAAATCACTGCACAGGCACTAGTTGGGTATGTGCCCACAGTCTCTAAGCATTGCTGGCCCTGAGGCTTATCCATCATTGCCTGTTTTAATCCCCCTTTCCAGGCCTGCTTATATGACTCCTCCTGTCTTCCAGTTCCTTTGCATCATCTTAGCTCAGGGGACTAGACAGTAATAAGCTTTGAAGTTATTCCACTGCCTTTGACAACCCATGGCCATTTGATCCAATTACTTGCTGCTATCTCCAGCAATCTCTTGGTGAAATCTGTGCCATTACATCCCATTGTCCCCTTATCCTAAATCCCACATTTCCTGATGCTAAATCATCTGCATTTCCTACTTCGTGAAATTAATACTTATTGTAGCCCTGAAAGAACTCTCTAGCCCATGATCTCTTGGACTAAAGAAATTAGGATAGTCCCAAAGGAAGTCATGCAAAGTGGTCAAGAGAAGTATTCTAGATATTGCCACCCCTGCTTCATCCTTCCTGGTTTGATTTTCAGGACCGCACACATATGATCCATGGGCCAGGGACCCTATGAGGGTGGAAAGAAGCTTGGGTTTGCTTTTGAATCCTTCCAACAAGTTCAGAGCTTGATGATTTGGGGTAAGTGCCTTAAAATCTTCATGCATTAAATTTCTCCTCTGTAAAAATAATAGTGCTCATTACATACTCGAGAGCCCTGGTGGTGCAGTGGTTAAGAGTTTGGCTGCTAACCAAAAGGTCTGGCAGTTTGAATCCACCAGCCTGTACCTGGAAACCCTATGGGGCAGTTCTACTCTGTCGTATAGGGAAAGGTTGCTATGAGTTGGAATTGGTTTGGCTTGGTTTTTGTTTTATTGCATAATTGTTGTCAGGATAACATTTGAAAATGCATGTTAAACATTCACCATGGGGGAAACGACGGTTTGGTTGTAGGATTATCGCCTTCCATGCAGGAGACCCAGGTTTGATTCCCGACCAATGCGCCTAATGTGCAGACACCACCCATCTGTCACCAGAGGCTTATGTGTTGTTATGATGCTGAACTGATCTCAGTGGAGTTCCAGACTAAGAAGGACTAGGAAGAAAGATCTGGAGACCTACTTCAGAAAATTAGCCAATGAAACCCTGTGGATCAAAATAGCCAGATCTGCTGTTGATCCGGTAGAAGGCATAAGGACCAGACGGCATTTCATTCCATTGTGCGTGGGGTCATCATGAGTTGGGAACTGACTCAACAGCAGCTAACAACACCCATCGCTGTAGGGTTGGAGAACTTGCAGAGAGCAGAGCATTGAGCTTTGCTGCCGTCAAATGTTCGCCTACTTTCCCTTTTACCCTGCACATGAGGCCATCCATGCCGAAGTTTGCAATTAACACCAGAGCTCACCTTGAAGATAACATCATCTTTTTACTGAAGATTCCCAAACTCCTGGTAATGACATCAGATTGTATCACAGTCCTTCTAGGGTGTCTCGCTACTTTTAATAAGCATGTGGTAAAGAGAACGCTTTTCTTGATTCTAGCTGTATTCCATAATAAAAACCTAAGCTGCTCCAGGATGAGGTATAACAACATTTGCACTAGTGTTAAAGGGATCCCAGTGATCCCAAATTGGTCCATGAGCCCAGGTGCAGACCATTGCATCCGCCTATGAGGGTGAAGCCACACACAATTGTTTAAGAATCCATTTTTTTTTTTTCCGCTATGCCCTAATAATCTCATCTCCTGAATATCTTTATCCACCAAAGGCAAAACAGAATCAGGACAGCATGACCAAGAACAATCTCCAAAACATGATTTCAAATAGGGGAGTATAAGGCAATTTTTTGAAGACTTGGAAAGTGTGCACTGTTTAGGAGTTGATCCGAAGACATCCTTAGGAGGAATGATGGCCCTAAAAGGGCCACCCATTCTTTGACAGTCCTCCCACTGAAAGATGGGGTCTATGTTCGCACTCCTTGAAACTGGGTGGGCTTGGTAATTACCTTGACCTGTAGAGTACAGCAGAAGTGACAAAGTATGACTCCCAATGATAGGTCTGAAAAGGTCATGCAGCTTCCTCATTTTTCTCTTGGAACACTCACCCTTGATGTCTCCAGCTGCCATGTAAGAAATCCAGCTTTCCTGAGGCTGCCATACTGGAGAGACAGTGTAGAGAGAGGGGGATGACTGACAAGCCCCAGCTGTGCCAGCCCCCACCGTCAGAGTCTTCCTGGACAAGGTACCACACATGTGAATGGAGAAGACTTCAGTATGACTCCAGCCCTAGCCGATGTCCAGCTGCAATCCCATTAGAGCCCCAAGCCAGGATTGCCCCAGAAGCCTAGTCAACCCAGGAACCATGAGAGATACTAATAATTGCTATTGCAATTATAATCAGAACAGGAGGTGAATTCCATGTAGTGTGATGCAGAACACAACCCACCTGGTTCTCCTGTCCACTACTGGATGCATAGCTAAGATAGAGAGCACTGGTGTGGGCACACAGAGACCCAGGCAATGCCTCATGGGAAGGTAGAGCTGGCGGCTGTCTGCATACTGAGATTTGAGGAAGACTCAGTGGAACCTCCTCCAGAGGACTGCTCGAACCCTGACTTCTCCCAGAGTGATTGCTTCAATAGGATTTGCAACCTCACAAACTTACAGAATGTTAGAGACCCCCATATCCAAAGGGGCTCAAACTAGGAATACTCAGAACTTTTAGGGGAAGTTGCCAAGACGGTAGGATGGAAAGAAAGTCAAGTGGGTACAGCTTATTCCTTTTCTCTGTTCTCAGGGGCAGGGCTTCTTCCTAGTCTCAGGGGTCGAACATGTACCCAGGGTTACTGGTATTATCTCCACTTTACAAACTATAAAATTGAGCCGTATCAAGGTTAAATAGCATCCTTCAGGTCACAGGTAGTAAGCATTGAAGCTAGGATTTGAACCCAACCTATTCTTTTAGCTATTACACTACACTCCATTCAGGTAGAAAGTGCCTATTGATCAGCCTCTGGAGTCTGGGTCCCTCTTCTTTCCACATTGCCTCTGTTCTTCAAGCATGCAACCCAAAAGGCCCCTGTTAGAAGTGCACTTGGGAGAAATTCTATTCCTGTGCACTTACCTCTATCATCTGTTCTTATTCCAGCCACAAAGTCCCCGACTTACTCATGTCACTTGGGTTCCGATATCTTTACCAGAGGTGAGAAAAGGCAGAGATCACAGGGAGCAAGATATCACTTAAGTGGTCAACTTCCTTCTGCTTCTACAAATGCCTGTGCTTAGGGCACAGAGCTTTATTCTCGAAAAAAAAGGAATCAAATTGTAGCTGACTCCAAGTCCCTGTTTCACAAGGAATTTTTGATCTCAGTCGTTAAGCCTCTCCTCCAACCCACAGCTCCTGAAAATGACCAGGCAGCCTGGAATTTGGAGCGAATTCCCCATAACATTTGGCCACCGCTTATACTCATGTTCACACCTGGGTAGTCCCTGGAAGGAAGGTGGCTCTGCCAGTTCTCTGTCATTCTTGAGTACAGGGCACTTTGCTGCAGCTGGTTTCCCTGGAGCCTGGGATCAAGCTTTCCTTGACGGACATCATAAAAAGAAGAAAAAAACCAAGCCAGTTGCTATTGGGTTGTTCTGACCCATGGCGACCCCATGTGTGTCAGAGTAGAACTGCTCCATAGGGTTGTCAAGGCTGTTGCTTTTTGGAAGCAGGCTGCCAGGCCTTCCTTCTGGGGTGCCTCTGGGTGAATTTGAACTGCCAACATTTTGGTTATTAGTCAAGTGCTTAACTTTTTGCGTCACCCAGGGACCTCCTGATGGACATTACACCCATTCTACTCTAAGAAGATGCTTGGATGCAAGCTCCAATACCTCCGGCCCCTTCCTCAACTCTGTTAATCTACAGCTCTTTTCTTACACTATTCCTACTTATCCCTTCCCTTTGAGAAAGTGCGCAAACACTTTTACAACCCCTGCACCATTTCTTTCTCATATTGCATGAATTTCAGCCTAAATTAAAGTGGGCCATTACAAGAATTATAGGGCTTTTGAACATTCAAGCATCATTTATTTTAATATCCCTTTAAATCCCTTTTGAAAAATATCTTAGAAGTTTAGTCAATTTAGGGGTTAGTTAGTGTGTATTTTAATTGACCATTTAATTTCAAATAAACATGGAGGAATGTATAACCCTCTTCAACAGCTCAACGACAAATTAAAGAGAATGAGACCTTGATTGAAACCATTAGGAACATAGAAAGCAGACTCCGATGTGGTTGGAAGAAACAGCCCAGGGATTTTAAAATCTTGTCTCATTTTGCTTTTAGGAAAGACTTGAAAACTACAAAACTAGGAGAGAGGTTACCAAAATTTTTGAAACTGTTTAGTAAACAGATTTAATGAAATTATTTTAGTTGTCATTGAAAGACATTAATAACTAAAAGTTTACTTTTTTTAATAAAAATGATAGTTCTCCCTCAGGTTGTAGGCTCAAGGCTGAGAAAGAAAACATTTCAATATCCTGTCATCTGTTAACATATGTTGATCAACCCACACAGTCAGACAATTTCTTAATCACAAGTGCCATCTGCAAACTCCCTGAGAACACATTTTTCTATAGACTCCATTTTGTTGATTCCCTTTGTGGCTCTGTGAGCACAAGTAGGGATGTTCCAAACTTGGCCAATGGTGGTCTGCAAACAGCCGGGGGTTTGCAGACCACCCTTATATGCAATCAGCTGAATTACAAACAGGAATGAAAAACAAGAAAAAAGAAACCTATTATGCATCACATACTGTGTGTAAAGAATTCTTTCACATTCTATCCCATTTATCATTTCCAAACCCTGTGAGGGAAGACCAGTGTATTATAAACGAGGATCACAAGACTAACTGAAGCTAAATAGCTTGATGAAGATTGCGTAGTCAGTAGTACACCAGTACTACTCGTCATCAGTTCAATTCTGGTTCATGGCAACCACATATATGTCAGAGTAGAACTGTGCTCCATAGGGTTTTCAATTGTTGATTTTTCAGAAGTAGATTACCAAGTCTTTCTCCTGAGGCACCTTTGGGTGGACTCAAACCTCCAACTTTTCAATTAACAGCTAAGCATGTAACTGTTGGCAACACCCAGAGACTCCAATGAGCAGTATAAGTAGGATTTATGCTTTCACTCATTCATGGGCCATTTACCAGTAGCCAAGTACCTTGCTATATAAGTGTTTCTAAAGTTTAGTGTTCATTGGAATCACCTGAAAAGTTTATGAAGCACCTATTCCTGGGCCCCGCCTTCAGAGACTCTGATTCAGCAGTGGCAGGGCCTGAGAGTCTGCATTTCTAACAAGCTCTCAGTTGGTGCTGCCAATGGGAAAACCCCACTTTGTGTGGCACAGCTAGATACGTGGGTGAATGCAACACACATGTTCACCACTTATACCATCAGAGGTGACAGCCCAGTGTAGGATACAGACCCATAAACAGGCAATAGTACAGCTTTAACACAATGATGGGGGGAGGGAGAGAAACAGGGGACTATGGCAAAACATGGAAGGGGTCTCCATCTGGAAGTTTGGGAATCAGGCTTATTGGGGGCAAATTTCAGGCTAGGGTGAGAACTTTAGATTAGGGAGGATTTCTTGCCATGTGGAAACAACTGGGATTTGGGGAAGGGAATAAGGAAATGGGTTCCAAGACAAGGGGACAGCATTTGCAAAGACTCAGTGATGAAAATCATGTTCCAGAAGGAAAGTGTCATTGAACAGCTAAAGAGGCTAAATATTACCAAGGATCTTGTAAACTATTTTAAGGAGTTTAGGATTTATATTGGCAACAGAGAGAAGCCCCTGAAGGGCTTTAAGCAAAGTAGTGTCATAATCAGATGTTTTACAAGAATAATTCTACCCGTAGAACAAATAAGCAAGACTTTGAACAGGTTCTAAATGGTTCACTCACAGCCAATGGAAACAAGGCCAGTATATGTGTTATGTAGCAACCAGATCTCTTGCTTCGGCTTTTCACCTGAGTAGGAAACAGGTAGCAGTGACTTGCCCAGAGGTGGTGGTAGACCCATGCCACTTTGAATGTGTGTCTCTCTCTACAGTCCTTCCAATAATCCAATCTCTCTTGTCAGGAAAACTTCAGGAGCCACTAATCCAACCTCCTGCATCAGGAAAGTTTCAGGAGCCAATAATCCAATCTCCTGCATCAGGAAACTTTCAGAAGAATGATGTGGGAGACTGGATTACCGGCAGGGCTGTGGAGCATGACACACATTCAAATAGTTGTGGTTCGATGCCATCTTTGAGTGGGGCACCACTGCCTGTTTCCTATTCAGGTCAAAAGCCAATGCACAAGAGATTTGGTTGCTATGCAACGCATACACTGCCTTTGTCTCCCTTGGTCATGACTGAACCACTTTCGAACCGGTTCGAAGCCCTGCCTTTTTTCCATTGGCCATGATTGAATCCCCGTGTCTTAATCACCTAGTGCTGCTATAATAGAAATACCACATGTGGATGGCTTTAACAAATGGAAGTTTGTTCTCTAACAGTTTAGGAGGCTAACAGTCTGAATTCAGGACGCCAGCTCCAGGGGAAGCCTTTCAATCTCTGTCAACCGTAGGGGAAGTTCCTTGTTATCAATCTTCCCTTGGGTCTAGGAGTTTCTCAGTTCAGGGACTCTGGTGCAAAGGACACAGTTTTCTCCTGGCTCTTCTTTCTTGGTGCTATGAGTTCTCTCTGCTCAATTTGCTCTTTTAAATGTCAAAAAGTGATTGACTGAAGATATAGCCTAATCCAGTAGATTGAGTCCTGCCTCATTCACATAACTGCCTCTAATCCTGCCTCATTAACATCATAGAGGTTAGGATTTAGAACACATGAGATAAATACATCAGCTTACAAAATGAAGGACAACCACACAATACTGGAAATCATGGCCTAGCCAATTTGACACACATTTTGGGAACACACAATTCAATCTATAATACCCCCTAAAGAAGGAATAGCAGTGTTCAAGGCTGGTGGTAAAGAAGATTTTTAAGAGTTTGCTGAAGTTATCCCATGTTTAAACTCAGGTATTGGTCTCAACATCTTAGAGGCCAGAGCTGGTGCCCCAAGTCCCCTTTGTTCTGTACCCCAGAGAGGCCTCTCCTGTCCAAAGAGAAGGTATTCCTCTGGTCTACAAAAGGAAGACACCACACCAATCCTGCCAGTCCCCATTGCTCCCACAAACTCCCATTTCTACATGGTTGCTCACAATTACCCTCATGTTGGCATAATCATCTGTGCTGGTGCAAACCCTCCCCAAATCTTACTAGGTTTATTACAGGGTCTGTGATGCTGTAGCTAACCCCCAAACTACTACTGCCTCCCGGTCACACCAACCCCCCCCCACCAAGTCTCTTCCTTCTTTGATTCTAGAACATTTATGTCCCATCTTCCTAGGATGCTGATCCTGCACCACAAAGTGCTATTATTTTGATGTCATATGAGCACACACTTTGCCTTCTGCAATAAAAGTGGTTCAACCCCTGAAGAGGTAATCTCCCACATCTCTTAAGGCCAAAGGAGGGTCCGCACAGATGCTCAGCAAATACCAGTTGAATGGAAATGAAGTTTAATAAAGAAAGTATATAACCCCACTAACAATGGCCAATTGCCTACTAGAGAAATGGTCACTTACTGTTTTATCAAAAATAAATGATCTCTGTGGCTAATATTTATTCAGTACTTATTGTGCACCAGGCATTAAACTTTTCCAAATATTATGTCATTAAATCTTCAAAATAACTCAATAAGGTAAATTCTGCGGTTATCTCCATTTTGCAGTTGAGGCAGAGAGAGGACATAACTTGCCAGTGGCCACACATCTAGTTTAGACACCAGAGGTTATATTTATAGCCGCGTTTGTTTAACTCCAGAGAATGTGCTCTTAGTTACATTTCATGATGAAAAATTACACTTTCACAACTGAATCAAGAAACGTAAGAAGGCTTATATACCACGACCAAGTTGGATTTATCCCAGAAGTGCAAGATCACTTTAAGATCCAAAAAACAATGTAATATACCATATTAATAGAACAAAGAAAAACCACGTGATCTTCTCTATAGACACAGAACAATTTTTTGAAAAAATCAACACATTTTCATGAATAAAACATTCAATAAACTAAGAAATAGAAGGGAACTTTCTGAATCTGATAAAGCTCATTTATGAAAAGCCCATAGGTAATATACTTGGAGCCCTGGTGGCATAGTGGTTAAGAGCTTGGCTGCTAACCAAGAAGGCCAACAGTTCAAATCTACCAGCTGCTCCTTGGAAACCCTATGGGGCAGTTCTACTCTGTCCTATAGGGTCACTATGAGTCGGAACTGACTCAACAGCACCTAACAATAATATCATACTTAATGGAGAAAGATTGAAAGCTATTCCCACAAGATAAGGAACACTACAGGGAGACCCACTCTCACCACTTTTACTACACATTATGTGGGAGGTTCTAGCCAGGGCAATTAGATAAGAAGAAGAAATAAAGATCATCTAGATTAGAAAAGAAAAACTAAAATTGTCTCTATTCACAGATGACATAATCTCATATATAGAAAATCCTAAGAAATACACATGCACATACCCAAAAACCTGTGGGAACTAATAAACAAGTTTGGCAAGATTACAGGACAGAAGACTGGTAAAGAAAAATCAATTGTATTTCTACAAACTAGCTGTAGTCTAGTAGCCTTAGAAGTTCCCTAACTTCAGTGGGAGGAGAGAGAATCAAGATCAGTCCAAAGCTGATTCCTTTGAGGCAGAGACCAGACATGCCTCCAGTCTCTAACTGTTTACCAATTCTGACACCAGCCGTTCTGCCAGGACACTCTCTACTTCTCTGCTGGGTTTGATAATGCATTGCAATGGCCATACAGAACTCACAGGCCATACTCACAATATGTGGTTTATTAGGGAAGTAAGAGGCTACAACTCAGGATCAGAATCAACTTGGAAGTAAAAGGAACAAGTCAGGAGACAGGATACAGTTTGTCAATCAGGACCATTTCCAAATAAGACAGCTCTCAGCTCCTTCTCACCTGTGCCTTGCAGGTAGGTGCTCTGCATGTGCTTACTGCCTCCGGCCCATCTGGGCCTGGCCTCTGCCACTGCACCCCTTCCCCCCCACCTCAGACCTGGCCTCTGCCATCAAGCCCTGTTAGGGTAAGTGCTACACCTCTTTTGGCTCCACTGTTAAGTGCCCAAAGGCAACCCACTTAGCCAGCAAGCCTCCTGCCCAAAGGCACTCAGCTCTCCTGTGTGTCAGCGAGCTCACTGCAGCCACTTCACTCCGTGGCTGGGCACTCACCACAGCCAGCTTGTGTGGGTCTCCTGGTTTTTGCCACTCGTGCTTCCTCAGGACATCTCCGGTGTTACAGCTCTTTCTGTCTTCTGGGGTCTAGGAGGTTCTCAGTGCAGGGACCCTGGGTCCAAAGGACACACTCCACTCCCAGCTCTTCTTGATGGTAGTTAGGTCCCCCTGAACCTCTGTGGGATTGGTCCTTACAAACCTACCAGGATGGGAAAATTGACCAATCCCCTAGGTAGGCCACAGTCACCTAGTTTGCATAGTAATCAACCAATCCACTCAAGAGTTTTATGTACCTTATTTGCATAGCAAACTGTACAATCCCTTTGTAAGACTGTGGCCTAGCAGATCATCTTGGCAGAACTACAAACCCAGGGCTGGAAAGGCCATATATAAAGAGAAACCCATTGACCTACATTAGCAATGAACAATCTGAAAATGAAATTCAGAAAACTATTCCATTTACAACAGCATCAAAAAGACTACAATAATGAGGAAAAAATTAATGAAAAAGTGTAAGACATATATACTGAAAACAGCAAATATTGTTGAAAGAATTTAAAGAATACCTAAATAAATGTAAAGACATCCCATAGTCATAGACTGGAATATTTAACATTGTTAAGATGACAATACTCCGTAAATTGATCTACAGAAAAAAAAAAATACAAGCCCTATCAAAATCCTAGCTGCATTTTTTCAGAAATTAAAAAACTGATTCACATGGAAATGCAAGGAACCAGAAGAGCCAAAACAATCTTGTTAAAAAAGAACAAACTTGAAAGACTTATGCTTCCCCATTTCAATATTTACTACAAATCTACATTAATCAAAACACTGGGGTACTTGCATAGAGATAGACATATAGATCAAAAGAATTGAATTCAAAGTCCGTAAATAAAATCTTACTTTTGTGGTCAATTGATTTTTGACAAGGATACCAGGACAATCTTTGTGACCTTCGATTAGGAAATGGTTTCTTAGATATGATACCTAAAGCACATATGATGAAAGAAAAAATATATACTTACTGGACTCTATAAAAATGAAAAACTTTTGTACTCAAAGGACGCCATCAAGAAAATAGAAAGACAATGTACAGATTGGAAGAAAATATTTGATCAGGGACTTGGGTCTAGGTTATATAACCAAAAAAACCAATCCATTGCCATCGAGTCAATTCTGACTCATAGTGACCCTATAGGACAGAGTAGAACTGCCCCATAGAGTTTCCAAGGAGCGCCCGGTAGATTTGAACTGCCAACCTTTTGGTTAGCGGCCATAACTCTTAACCATTATGCCACCAGGGTTTCCAGAATATATGAACAACTCTTAAAACTCAACAACAGAAAGACAAACAACCCTGTTTAAAAAATGGACAAAGGATCTGAATAGACATTCCTCCAAAGGAGGTATACAAATGGCATTAACTTTATTGAAAGATGCCTAGCATCATGACTAATTAGGGAAATTCAAATCAAAACCATAATGGAATATCACTTCATACCCACTAGTATGACTAAAAGAAAAAAGACAGACAATAACAAATGTTGATGAGGACAGAGAAATTGAAACCCTTGTACATTGCTGATGGTGTTGTAAAATAGCACAGCCACCTTTGAAAAACAGTCTGGAAGTTCCTTAAAAATTAAACAGCAATTGACCCAGCAATTCCTTTCCTAGATACATACCCAAGAGAAACTGAAGACGTGCATCCACACAAAAATTTGTACACGAGTGTTCCAAGCACCATTATTTCTAATCACTAAAAGTGGAAACAACCCAAATGTCTATCAACTGATGAATGGATAAAAAATATGTGGTATATCCATGAAACGAAATACTATTTGGCCATAGAAATGTATGAAGTACCAATACATGTTACAACATGGATGAACCTTGAAAACATTAAGCTAAGTAAAAGAAGCCAGTCACAAAAGACCACATAGTATATGATTCTCTTTATGAAATGTCCAGAATAGGTAAATTCACAGAGACAGAAAGTAGATTAGTGGTTTCCAGGGGCTGAAGGGAAGGAAAAATAGGCAGTGACTGTTAGTGGGTCCAAGGTTTCTTTCTGGAATAATGAAAATATTCTGGAATTATACTCTGTGACTATAGTAAACACCATTGAATTGTACACTTTAAATTGGCCATTTTTATTGTATGCAAATGATATCTAAATAAAGCTATTCTAAGAAAAATATGTATAATACATAAAATATTATATATAACCCGTTAAACTTACCAACTATCTCATTATCCCACATTTAAAACAACAGTAAAAAATCTACTATCCAATTGTTTTGTGCACAAACAATGTACGTCTGGCAGTAACAAATGTTGAGGTACAAGGCGAGAGTAATGCTGGCTATGATGCTTAAGATTATGTGTCAACTTAGCTGGGCTATGATTCTCAGTGGTTTGGCAATCATGTAATGATGTAATTTGGCAATTATGTAATGATATAGTCATACTCCATTTTGTGGTCTGATGTGGTCATCCTCCATTTTCACATAATGCCAATTTTTCCATAATGACCTAGTCTTTGGAACCTAACCATATTGATAAGTGAGGAGTGGGTATAAACCAATATAGTGTATCCCGTTACCATCAAGTCAATTCTGACTTACAGCGACCCTGTAAAACTGAGTAGAACCGCCTCATAGAGTTTCCAAGGCTGTAATCATTATGCAATCAGACTGCCACATCTTTTTCTTGTGGAGTGGCTGGTGGGTTCAAGCTGCCAACCTTTTGGTTATTAGCCGAGCACTTAACCACTGAGCACCCAGGGCTCCTTAATGTAGTGCATATATATATCATACATTCCAAACCAAAAAAACCCAGGGCTGTCAAGTCAATTCCAATTCATAGCGACCCTATAGGACAGAGTAGAACTGCCCCATAGAGTTTCCAAGGAGCCCCTGGAGGATTTGAACTGCCGGTCCTTTGGTTAGCAGCCATAGCACTTAACCACTATGCCACCAGGGTTTCCATACCATACATCATGTGTTATTTATTGCACATCATAGTATATAAACTTATAATAAATAATTATATATGTTATAATTATTAACGAGCCCTATGCCTCTCCTGGTCCATTTTCAAAGCTGAAGGCACTTGACTTCTTATGATCCCCACAAAACTTCCTTCATACATAAATATGCCCCCTCAATCTCCCACCATATATCAGAATGAAAACCATAAAAATCATCCCTGAGAATAGTCTATCCTTATGTCAGATTTTTTGTTTGTTTTGTTTTGTTAGTACATCATGTGGTTAAAAATCCTGGGATGAGCCTGCTGTGCTTCTTACCCTCACTTCACCACTTACTAGCTTTGTGATCTTGGGTGAGTTACCTCATTCTCTTTGCCCAAATTTCCCATGTGTAAAGTGAGAAATAATTTAATCCATCACACAAAGTCATTAGGTGAATTAAATGAGACTTGAAACAGAGACTTTTGCTGAATGAATGAAAATAATAGTATTACTTTTATAGTTGTTACATTGTTCTTCAGATTCTAAAATACATCTTAAATTTTAAACTACTTAGTCAGCCTTATCCTTAATTGAGGAAACACAGGAAAGTGAAGGGCAAAGGCTCAAGAGAGCCACAACCTATAGAGTCAGGCCTGAAAACCCAAATTTGGGACATCCCTTTGGCTAGTTTGCAAATGGCCTTATTTGTTTTTCCTGTCTTGCCTCAGGATTAATTGTTGAATTTGAGGGAATGGCGTTGGAGTTTGCCCATAAATTTTCTGGTTTAAAGGGAAGATTTTTATCACTGAATATTCTGGAGTGAGCATGAGTCAGGGAGAGTGACTCAGGCAGCCTTCTGAGGTGGCTGGCCATAAATCAGCTTTTGCAGAAAATTAGTCTCTCTGGCTGCTTTGGAAAGTTAGCAATTATTAATGGATGGTGTGAGAGATGAGTCTTCAAAAGAGGAATAGGAAGACAATTTCACCTTGAGTTTCTTCCAAACTCATTGACATTAGAAAAGAGAAAAGTTGTTCCCTCAACTAAGCATTGAGGTGCTGTAGTGGTCCTAGCAGGGAGATGAAGTGAAAGGAAGGTATTGGTGCCTGAATCTCACTAAATAAGTGAACTGGATCCCAAGAAATACCCTGGTACCTTCAGAAGAAGTTCAAATTTCATAAAGCTATTTGACCCAACAAAGGATTGTTTGTACTCACTGAAAGATTATGTATGAAACCATGAAAATACTCATCCAACCATTTTGAGAGTTGACTGGCACTCAGCAGCTGGATATGGATAACATTTCTGTGCTGGTATAATGTTTAGAGTCACAGAACTAGAAAATTCAAGAACTGTACATTGAAATGTCATCCACGCCAACCCCTTGTTTGAAGTAGGCTTACATTAAAACCATCACTGACAGTGTTTTCTCTTTCTTTTGCATCTCTATGTCAGTGATTCTAATTCAATACTGTATTGGAAGTCCTACCCAGAGCAATGAGGCAAGATAGGGAAAAAAAATGCATCCAAATTGGTAAGGAAGAAATAAAACTATCCCTACTTACAGATGACATGATCCTATATATAGAAAATCCCAGAGTTCCACAAGGAAGCTACTGCAACTAATAGAAGGATGTAGCAAAATGGCAGCGTACAAGATTAACACACAAAAATCAGTCAGATTCCTCTACATCAACCAAAAGAACTCCAAAAGGGAAATTAGGAAAACAATACCATTTTCAATAGACCCTCCAAAAGATAAAATACTTGGAAATAAACCTAACTAGGGATATAAAAGACTTATACAAAGAAAACTACAAAATACTACTGCAAGAAACCAAAAGAGACCTGCATAAATTGGAAAACATACCATGCTCATGGATAGGAACACTTAACATTTTGAAAATGTCCATACTACCTAAAACAATTTATAGCTACAATACAATCCCAATTCAAATTTCAACAACATTCTTTGATGAGATGAAAAATCTAATCGCCAACTTTATATGGAAGGGAAAGAGGCCCCAGATAAGTAAACATTACTGAAGAAGAACAAAGCAAGAGGTCTCACACTCCCCAGCCTCAGAACCTACTATACAGCCATGGTTAGCAGAACAGTCTGGTACTGGTACAACAGACACATAGACCAATAGAAAAGAACTGAGAACCCAGAAATAAATCCATCCACCTATAGAGAGTTAATCTTCAACAAAGTGTTGAAATCCATTAATGGCAAAGAGATAGCCTCTTTAACAAATGGTGCTGGCAAAACTGGATATCCATTTGCAGAAAAAAGAAACAGGATCCATACTTCACACCACACACAAAAACTAACTCAAGACGAATCAAAGACATAAGTGTAAAACCTAAAACCATAAATATAAAAGAAAAAATAGGGGCAAAGCTAGAAGTCCTAATTTATGGCTTAAATAGACTATCAAAAATAACTAAAAAAGCACAAACAGCAAAAGATAAACTATACTATTGGGACCACCTTAAAATCAAATACTTATGCTCATCAAGGCTTTTCCAAAAGAGTAAGAAGAGAACCCAGAGACTGGGGGAAACATTGGCTATGACATCTGATAAGGGTCTAACCTCTAAAATTCGTAGAAAACTCCAACACCTAAACAACAAAAGGACAAATAATGCAATTAAAAAGTGGACAAAGGACATAAACAGATGCTTCAACAAAGAAGACATCCAGGCAGCCAGCAAATACATGAAGAGATTCTCAAGATCATTAGCCATTCCAAAAACCAAACCTGTTGCCATTGAGTTGATTCCAACTCATAGCAACCCTGTAGGTCAGAGTAGAACTAGGGTTTCCAAGGAGCAGCTGGTAGATTTGAACTGCCAGCCTTTTGGTTAGCAGACGAGCTCTTGGCCACTGTGCTGTCAGGGTTTCCAATAGCCATTAGAGAAATGCAAATCAAAACTACAATGAGATACCATCTTGCACCAGTAATAATAGTACTAATCAAAAAATCAGAGAAAACAAATGCTGGAGAGGCTGTGGGGAGATTGAAACTCTCATATACTGCTGGTGGGAGGGTGAAATGGTACAACCACTATGTAAAATGATACAGCGCTTCCTCAAAAAGCTAGAAATACAAATACCATATGATTCAGCAGTCCCACTCCTAGGTATGCATCCTAGAGAAATCATAGCTGTGACATAAATAGATGTATGCACACCCATGTTCACTGCAGTGTTATTTACAACAGTAAAAAAATGGAAACAAGCCTGAGTGCCCATCAATGGATGAATGGTTAAACAAACTGTGGTAGAAACACACAATGGGCTACTACACAATGCTAAATAATAACAATGAATCCTCAAACTCACAACATGGATGAACCTGGAGGACATAATGCTGAATGAAATAAGTCAACTCAAAAGGACAAATATTGGAGACCACTATAATAAAAAAGTTGAGAAAAGATTTTCACACAGACAGAAATATTCTTTGATAGTTACCAGGGATGAGAGTAGAGGGAGGGAAAACCACTAGCTAGATAGTAGACACATACTAACTTTGGTGAAGGGAGATATAATACACAATATGGGAGAAGTCAGCAGAACATAATCAAGGTAGAAGAAGACACTAAGAAGTACCTAAGAGTAAAAAGCAACGATGGTAAATAATAATACATATACTGCAACAACCGTAATAACAAACAATAACATGAATGGATACATAGGTAGATATGTATGCTGAACAGGGGTGGAATGGTTTACGCATACATACATATAAATGTGTACATCCTGCATATATACCCATGGATGTGATACAGCATACAGGGTGACGCAGTCATGAAAACTTCTTAGCCATAACCATACACCTCCTGGGGCTGAGGTACTGGGCTTGACAAATAGTGACCATAGTCTCAGGAGACATCTACATCAGTTGACATATCATAATCCATATAGTCAATGTTCTACATCTGACTTTTGTGAGTAGTGACTGGGGTCTTATAAGTCTGTTAGCGGCCATCTAAGATATGATTTGTCTTTTTCCATTAGGAGCAAAGAAGAGTGAAGAAAACCAAAGACTCAAGGAAACAGTTAGTCCAAAGGACCAATGGACCACATGAACCTACAACCTCCATTAGCCCAAGACCAGAAGAACTAGATGGTGCTTGGCTACTACGACCAAACACTCTGACCAGGACCACAGTAGTAAATCATGGACAGAGTGGGAAACAAATGTAGAAAAAAATTCAAACTAATAAATAAGACCAGGCTTGCTGATCTGAGACAGACTGGTAGAACCCCCGAGATTATGGCCCTTAGACACCCTTCAAATTTGGAACTGAAATCACTCCTGGAGATCACATTATAGCCATACAGCAGACAGGCCTATAAAATGAGCAATAACATCAGTGAAGAATGTACACCTCAGAACAATCAACTATATGAGACCTAAAGGGCAGTATTTGCTCAAAGGTAAAGTTCAGAAGTGTGGTAGGGGCAGGAAAGCTGGGTGAATGGACACAGGGAACACAGGGAAGAAGAGGGGAGAGTGCTGACATATTCAGGGGTTTACAACCTATGTCATCCAACAAGCTGTGCATAAATTGATTGGGAACTGAATTTGCTCTGTAAACTTTCATCTAAACTACAATGAAATGTTAAAAAAAAAAAAAAGTTCCCAGACCAGCAGGATCTGCATCGCCCGGGAACTTGTTAAAAATACAAATTCTTAGGCCTCTCTCCAAACTCACTGAATCAGAATCTCTAGGGTTGTGACCCAGAAATCTGTGTTTGAACAAGTCCTTTGGGTGATCCTGATAAATGCTAACTTCTGAGAATCCCTGCTCTAAATATTTCCAGTAACAGAGCCGCTGTTAAGTAAGCAGATGTGCCAGGTGGGATTATATTAAACTGCTAGAAACAGAAAATGGACCATGATGGTCTAACCAAATAGGGGTTTATGTTTTGTCACAAAAAGATGGGAGGTTGGCAACTCTGGGCTGGTGCTGCAAAACTGTAATGTTATCATTGTTCCTGGCTCCTTCTACCTTTCCACTCTGCCAACCTTGGCATGAGGTTTTTGTCCTCAGGTTCAATACTTCAAGGCCACAAAATGGTGGCTCCACCTTCACCTCTCATCCATGTTCAAGCCAAAAAAAAAAAAAAAAGGCAGCATGAAGGGCAAGGGGTAAGATGTACATGCACGCTGAGTTTTCCCACTTCCAAAAGGCCTCCTGGACGCTTCACCTACTGACCTCACTCCCATTTCACTGGCCAGAATGGGCAGCTGGCCAGCTACAAAGAAGGATGGGGTGATGAGGTGCTCTGAAGAAAAAAGTAAGTAAGGAAGTAAGTAAGGTAAGTAAGGGTTCAGTTAGTAAGGTAAAAAGGGAGAATGGATATGGGTAGGCAATTAGCAGTGCTGTTAAGTGGACTTAGTAAAGAAGAGCTGAATGCTTTGAGTCAACATAAATATTAATTATAGACATTTAACCATCAGCCTGGAAGAAATAGGAAAGTACAAAGGGTTTAAAAAGATCAGTGAGCAACTTTTATTGTATAAGGCCCCATTTGGGGAAGATGTTTTTAAAATGCTTCAGTTTATTTTGCCAATTACTGCTCTTCAGACCAGAAAATGCAACATCTGCAATTGTCTTTGAGCCTCCTTTTATTATTTCTTAATCACTAGACAATTTTCATTCTTCACTTAATTTCAGAAGTTGCATGGCTAGCGCTGCCTGTAGAATTTACCCATCACACTGGGCATGGTGGCTGAATAAAATGGTTTGTGTTGCCTTTCCTTGACCAACTTCATGTCACTTAATTGTGGACTGTGTTTCATATCATAGTGTTCCTTCCTGGCTGGAGATTTTTACTTTGCAGACAAACCAAGCAGCAATATCTTTACCACAAAGCAGTACCCTTGTATCTGCTTACTTTGAAATATACAAATTTCATCAGCTACTTTTTTCTTCTTGGCAGCAGTCAAGTGTTGAAAGTTAATTGGGGAAATAATCGCACTCACACTCAGAGCAGGCACCTTCCTAGTCCTTTTTCTAGTCCCAAACAAAGTCACTTGATGCTCCCTGGCCTATCGAGCATCCTAATGGGTGAATGGACATTATGCTTGGTAAAGCAGAGGATCAGAGGAGAAAAAGGAAGACCTTCAATGAGACGGATTGACACAGTGACCGCAACAATAGGCTCAAGCAGAAACCACAATTGCGAAGATGGTGCAGGACCGGACAGTGTTTCGTTCTGTTGTACACAGGGTTGCTATGAATCAGAACTGACTCAACGGGGTACAAAATAACAACAACATCAATGGGTAGATGCTTCTCTCCATTCTCCCCCCCACCGCCACCACCCAGGACCTGGTCAGAAGAAAGCTAAAGCACCCATCAGCATGGGTGGGGTGGGGTGGGGGATTAATTTAGAAACTTCCTATTCCAAGTGTGGTCATCCCACCAGCAGCATCGGCACCACCTGGGAGCTTGTTAGAAATGCAGAATCTCAGGCCTCACCCTAAATCTACTCAATCGGAACCTACGTTTTGACAAGATGCTCGGTGTCTGGTGTGTTTATTAGTCTGATGAGCACTGGCCTAAAACAGTGGTTCTCCAAGTGTGACTCCAGACCTGCAGCATCAGCATCTCCTGGGCAATGGTTAGAAATGCAGAGTCTCAGTTCTATTCCTTGTTGTCGTATTCATGGAGTCAATTCCAACGCATAATGATCTGATGTGACAGAGTAGAACTGCCCCCATAGGTTTTTCTTGGCTGTAATCTTTACCAAAGCAGATCCACAGGTCTTTCTCTGGGGAGCTACTGGGTGGGTTCAAACCACAAATCTTTTAGTTAGCAGCCAAGCACTTAAGCATTGCACCACCAGAGTTCCTTTACAAACCAAAAAAACCAAACCCAATTCCGACTTATAGCGACCCTGTAGGACAGAGTAGAACTGCCCCATAGAGTTTCCAAGGAGCACCTGGCGGATTCGAACTGCTGACCCTTTGGTTAGCACCCATAGCACTTAATCACTACGCCACCAGGGTTTCCCCAAGGCCCACTTAAAACCAAAAAAAATCATTGCCGTTGAGCTGATTCCTACTCACAGCAACCCTATAGGACAGAGCAGAACTGCCCCATAAGGTTTCCAAGGCTGTAATCTTTGTGGGAGCAGACTGCCACATCTTTCTCCCATGGAGTGGCTGGTGAGTTTGTGCCACCAACCTTTCAGTTAGCAGCTGAGCTTTTAGCCACTGCACTACCAGGGCTCTTCCAGGCCCAACTAGACCTATTGAATTTGACACCCTGTGGGGTGAAACCCAGAAATCCGTTTTAACAAACCCACCAGGTGATTCTGATGCATACTAAGGTTTGAGAGCTGCTGTCCCTAGAACAATGGTTCTCGCCCTAACTATAGATTGAAATCACCTGGGGAGAATTAAGAGCTACTGATATGTCTCCCAACTCCAGAATTTCTAATTCTATTGGTCTAGACAGCAGCCTGAGCAGTGAGATTTTTAAAAGATCCTCAGGTGATTTTACTGTGAATCCAGCCTAGAAAAAGCATGAGAAAATTCCACTGCTCTTCTGTACCGGCCATGATATTTTCATTTGAAAGTATTTCTCCAATAGGACTCAAGGCCATTGCTTGACCATGGATGTTTTGGAGAGAGACACAGTGACCCTTCCTCTTAGGGCTTGTCTTTCTCTTAGGATCTAGCTCTCTCCTTCTTTGTTGTTATTTCTGTTGTTGTTTGTTAGATGCCATTGGGTTGGTTCAGACTCATTGTGACCCTATGTATGACAGAACAAAACACTGGCTGATCCTGTGCCATCCTCAAATTCATTGCTATGTTTAAGCCCATTGTTGCAGCCACTGTGTCAATCCATCTTGTTAAGGGTCTTTCTCTTCTTTGCTGATTCTCTGCTTTACCAAGCATGATGTCCTTCTCTAGAGACTTCCTGATAACATGTCCAAAATACGTATGATGAAATCTTGCCATCTTTACTTCCAAGGAGCATTCGGGCCATACTTCTTCCAAGACAGATTTGTTCATTCTTCTGGCAGTCCACGTTATATTCAATATTCTTCACCAACACCATAATTCAAAGACATCAATTCTTCTTTGGTCTTCCTTATTCTTTGTCCAGCTTTTGTATGCATATAAGGTGATTGAAAATATCATGAATTGGGTCAGGTGCACCTTAGTCCTCAAAGTGACATCTTTGTTTCTTAACACTTTAAAGAAGTCTTTTCCAGCAGATTTGCCAATGCAATGCGTTGTTTGATTTCTTGACTGCTGCTTCCATAGGCATTGATTATGGATCCAAGTAAAATGAAATCCTTGACAACTTCAATCTTTTCTCCATTTATCATGCTATTGCTTATTGGTCTAGTTGTGAGGATTTTTGTTTTCTTTGTGTTGATTTTGTTTCAGGATTTTTTTTAATGGTTTTTGTTTTTTTCTCCTTTATCCAAAAAAAACCACAAACCTGTTGCCATCATTTCGATTCCAACTCATAGTATCCCTGCAGACAGAGTAGAACTGCCCCATAGTGTTTCCAAGGAATGGCTGTGGGCCAGGGATCACTCTGATTGCAAGGAGGCTCCTTCTATCCAGCTCTCAGCTGGCATGTGGCCCAGCCAGCCAGAGCTGGGAATGTGAACAGGGGGTTGGGGCCAAAGCTCTATCTTAATAAAAGGGTGCATTTACCCAGAATGGCCTCTTTCCACACCTCCCTCTTGAATCCCTGGCCAGAATATTAAGGATTAAGGGAATTTGGCAACTCAGCCATCTCTCTTTCTCTCTTTCTTTGAGCAATCTAACTAAGCCCTGTACTATTTGTCCATAAAAGGATTACTCAGTCTCTTTTTAAATATCTCATGTGTTGAGATACTCACCACTCCTAAAACAGGCCTTTTCATTTTCATATTGTTCTAATTGCTACAAAATAATCCCCTTATATTGAGCCCATATCTGCCTCTATGGAGGACCCAATTGTGAATCCTATGTCTGCCCACAGAATGGGTTTCTCAAAATCACGTCACAATTCTTCAAACATTTAGAGACAGTCATGTCTCCTCCAAGTTTCCTCTAGTTCCTCTGAGTTCCAAAATCATTTTCTAAATAATGCCTCTCTGTAGTAGATGTGGAAACCCTGGTGGCATAGTGGTTAAGCACTATGGTTGCTAACCAAAGGGTCAGCAATTTGAATCCGCCAGGCACTCCTTGGAAACTCTATGGGGCAGTTTTACTCCATCCTACAGGGCAGCTATGAGTCGGAATTGACTCGACCGCACTGGGTTTGGTTTTTGGTTTTGGTAGTAGGTGCTGTTGGGATCCAGCCCAGACCCTCCTTCCTGGACCGAATTCCCATTCCCCACTGTGTGTCAGTTGTTAAGAGTTCACAGTTGCACCCTGCTTTGGAAAATTGTCCTTGGCTGATGAGAGTCATGGCAATAGAGACCTGTGCCACCCTTTACCCCAGAGGCAGCCCACAACCAAAAACTGACTAATGTGAGGGTACAAAAGCCCAGTCTTCTGTCTCAAGGTGGGACCACTGAGCCCCAGAGAGGCTGCATCCTTCACTAGCTCCCTCCTCTTCTCCTGAGAGGACTCCTTCAATAAGTCCTTTAGCAAGAATACCCATTACAGCTCTTCTTCTAGGAAAGTTGACCTAAGACACTTTCTCCATGAACAGAAACTTTTAGGACTGCTCCTTTTAATGCTCCCCCACCTTGCCATCACCACACATTTGCTTGACCAGTTAGGATTAACACAGTCTGCTGAGCCAAAAAGGAATAATGCGAAAGCTAGATCTAGAGAACAGATCTGATGGGCTCTGTAGGGTCTGATGGGTCGCCATGGGTCGGCATAGACTTGACAGCAGCAGGTTTGGTTTTCGTTTTTGGTAGGGTCTGGTCAGGGATGCAACCTGAAAGAATAGGGCTCAATAGCAGCTGCTACCCCTACAGAGGTGTGGTGAAGAAAGGAGAAGACCCAATTGCCAATGTCGTTGTTTTGACATCCAGACACATATGAAAGACTGATTATAAAAATGGCCCTGATTATCCATCCCACCCTGTATACATTTTCTTTACAGTGTTATTTTGCAGGTGGGGTAGAGGTGGAGTACATTTCTCTAACCCTTGGATTTGGGATGGTCTATGACTTGTTTTGACCAATAGGTTGTAGCAGAAGGACAGTGCGCCAGCTCTAAGCCCAGACCTCCAGGACCCCTGAGCCCTTGAAAACCTCTACTTTCTCTTGGACTCTTTCTTCCACCAAGTGATGATGCCCTGTGTTTAAAGGGTGCTGGAGGATAGGAGACATGTGGCCCAGACAACAGGCAAGTTTGTGAGTGAGGCCATCTTAGAACAGCCGTCATTCAGCTGACCACTGGCTCACCAGCAAGCCCAGCTGAAACCAGCAGAGTCTGGCCCAGAGCAGGATCACCCAGCTGAGCCATAGTCTACTGAGAAATAATAGTGGCGGATGTTTGAAGACAGTAAGTTTGGAGTGACTCATTAGGCAGCATTGTTTTGACAACAGTTAACTGATACCCCACAACTTTCAGACCCTCGTTGGAGAAACCCAAATATGAAGCAGAAGCATGAAGCTACACACAGCCCTCCACACTTGCTTCTGGAGTTGGGGAGAACTAGTTTGCAGCTCAGGGACACAGGAGAGGCCAGGGCCAGAGAACAGAGCATCCAAGCCCAGGGCAGGCTCACAGCTTATAGAGGGCCCTGTGAGCTGCAAACAGCACAGCCCAGGGCCTTTTATGCAGTCACAGGGGGAGAAATTGATGAGAAGGCAGGTTCTATTTTTGTTCTGTGGTTTAGAAAAAGTACCTGGGATGCCAACAGGAAGCAAATCAGGGAAGTTGACTGATAGGGCCAACTCCAGCTCCCATTTTATTAAAAGTGTGGACTATAAGGAGAGAAGAGACAAGGGCCCAGAAATGTGAGACTCTGGGATAAAATTAGAATTAGGCTTTCACTTCTTTTGCTTTAAAGTTTTTTTCTCTATTGGGTATAACATTAGGTTGTCCAAGTCCTAAGGGTACACCTCCATGATTTGGGGCTGTAAGCACACAGACCAAAGTAGAGAAGACTTCCAGCACTCCAGGCCCCCTGTAACCATTCCTGGTCAACATCCCCCATCCTCCAGAGGTAACACCTATTCTGACTTCTATCTCTGTGGACTAGTCTTACCTGTTTTAAACTTCATACATACAGAATTAGACATACATTATGCCTGGCTTTTTCTGCTCATCATCTAACCTGTAAGATTCACATGTGGGAGTGCATCTGCAGTATTTTTTTCATTCTGTAATATTCTCTTGTATAAATATACAACCATTTAGTTATTCCATTCTACTGCTATTGGACATTTGGGTCATTTCCAGCTTTTGATCTTCTAATAGTGCTGCCATGAACATTCTTGTATGTGTCTTTTGGTGCACACATGTACTTTTTCTCTTGGGAAAACAGTCTCTTTTGATCAACTCCTTTTTTTGTTTATCATCTGGACACGATAATGACCAGAGACCTTGGATCCCTGTTGGTGACAAGCTTAAGAATCTGCACCTGAATCCAGAAGCCACCTTTGGAGAAGAGGAAAGAAAAGGAAAATGGAGGAGAGAAGAGGAGGGAGCTTCAGTGACAACAGAAGCAATGAACAATTCCTCCTAACTTCAGATTTTCTCTCCAGGAGCCATTTGAGATGCCTAAAATAATGGCATTCACTTAGACTAAAGAGTTCAAGATTCCATTTAAGGTACATACATACTTTTTTAGAAGGACAAATATGTACGATAATTAAAAGATTCCATTTGCCTGGTGCCTTATAATGCTAAATTGTTCTCCTATTTATTAGTCTCCTTCTACTGTGAGTGGTCCCCAGACCAGCAGCAACGATCAGCTGGGGAATTTGTTAGAAATGCAGAATCCCAGGCCCCACTCCAGACCTAATGAATTGGAATCAGCATAGCATTTTAACAAGATCACATTTAATTTAGGAAGCCCCTTAATATCCCACTTTATACTCACAAGACTCTATGAAACAGGGAAAGGAGGAATAATTGTTCCCATTTTACAGATGGGAAAATCAAGGCACACAATGGTGAAACTGATGTGCCAAGGGCACCCCACTGGTTCTGTGCCAGAGGTAGAGCTCTAGATGGAAGGTCTGCTGATTTTCTGGGCGCAGGTATCTTCATTATTTACACTGATACCCACTGACACCCACTGACACACCCCACACTTTGTTCAACCAAATTGCTTCTCCCTGGAAAGCAGTATCCTGCGGGAATGCACCATGGTCTGGGTAACTTTGGATGTTGGCATGAGGAGATATTAAGAAGGACACAAATGTGGCAATGTGGGAAGGGCCAGGCCAGGTGGTGGAAAAGAAAAGGCATGAGGAACCCCAGCCACAACTCATGAGACAGCAGAAAAGGGCATGGAAAGAGGGGTGTAGCAGCCCCGGAGACAAATATCAAGTCTTGGCTTTGCTATTCTGTTCCTCCCTTGCCTATCAGCAAGACGTCTGTGCTGTGACTCAGTCTGCAAGAGCCGGCTGGCAGCCTGCCCAGAGCTGGCCCATGTCCTCACTGCAGAGCTCTCAGCAATGCAGGGAGATGAGAGGCTGCCTGGCACACCTTTGCTGGCCCCGCACCAGAGAGAAACACAGCTCTGCTGTGAAGCCAGAGAGACTGCAGAGCTGGCTGGAAAGCTTGATGCAGTAACCCGAGACAGGTGCAGCTAGGGCTATGCCTGTATGCACCTGAAGAAGCCAGGCAGCCTAGGGCTTCACTATCCCTTTCTGCACCCCTGCAATCCCTCCTCCAGGCAGCAACTCCAGATCTCCGACTTACACCATCTGGCCTAGAGACTTCTGGACACTCTTTCGTTGCCCCTGAGCTCCGGTGACTGCCATAGCCGAGATGACTCTCATTCAACAAAGCTTCAGACTAGTGAAACTTACCTGGACTCTATTGCGTTTCCTCAAACCCAGCTGCAGGGGTTTGGAAAATGTACCAGGGACTCTGGATGCCTACGTGCTGACATGGGAAGACTCCAAGAACACCTACAGCCTTCCCCATGCCACCCCGCCTCATCCCACCAGTCCTACAGGTGTCAGACATCAAAGGTTTGATTACCAGTGGCCTTCCAAAGTTGATGTCTGCTTTGTTTCCCAACCCAAAGGGATGGCTCTAATGGTGATTCCAGGACAGGCCAAGGGAAGAGAGTGCCAGGGGCTCATAAGGGAGCTATTTAGAACAGGTGAAGAAGCCTGTGGGTCTATAAAACCATACTGCATAGTGAGTTGCCCAAAGGTAGTGTAAGCCCAATCAACCTCTTAAGTCTAAAGAGTAGGACTCTTGCTACACATTCTCCCAGCTGCCCAATTTGCTTCCATAAATTTCACCATCTGTCAGTGGAGGCTTGTGTGTTGTGATGCTGAACAGGTTTCAGCAGAGTTTCCAGACTCACATGGACTAGGAAGAAAGGCCTGGCAACTGACTTCCAAAAATCAGCCAATGAAAATCCTGTGGATCACAGTGGTCATATCTTGTTGTGCACAGGGTCACCATGAGTCTGGGACCCACCTGATGGCAGGTAACAACAATAGCACCGCCATCAAAAGCCTTCCTGCTCCAATGTTGGGAGAAGGCTGCTCCTCCCCATGAACAGCTGTGTCTTGTTTATTTATTTGGGGCCCAGTGGTGTGACAAGGGCCCTGAAACCAACCTCCAAGCAGATAAAGCTATTCTGGAATGAGTCAAGTTTACAGGTCAAAGTCAAACACTGGTCTGCGTGATGTGTGTGTGTTGGTGGATGGTCAGCAAGGGGAAAATGAGGCAGACGTCACTGAAAACAAAATTCATCAAAATCCTGGTTTGAGGATTAACCACTTACTTGCCAAGCAACCAGCAGCTCCCTTTCCGGGGAGCTTTGCCAGCATGAATGTTACCACCTTCTCTCCTACTCCTGCTACGTATGTTAATCCAAAGCAGGCGACTCATCAAATTCACTCAAAACCATATCCTGATGGTTGAAATTAACAAAAATCTCTATATCAGAGAAGATTCAGCAACATATTAACTGCCACATGGTGAAGGAGTAAATGAGTTCCTTCTAGGCATTGTATTTTCTGACTTTTAGACCATATTTTTCCCAGTTGTTTTATTCAAGTAGGTAGAGCTTTAAAAATCCCACTTAGAATTAGCCTTCCCCTTTTTATTATTCTCTCACCAGCCACCTACCTATAGCAGTTCATTCATTCATTCAATTGTGAGCATATATTGCACACAGGTCAGTGTACCAGTGAGGAATAAAACACAGTTCCTGCCACATAGGAGTTTGCTGAGCCTGCGAATATGTGGTGAGCACCAATGGCTTACATAGCACTGGGCTAGGTGCTACAGAGGAAGTCAAGGAGAAAAACAGCACATACAAGCTCTCAAGAAGTTTGAGATACATTTGAAGAAGCAAGCAAAGTCACAAGGCTTCCCACTTCTACTGCCAAAGAAATGGAATAGATGCTTGCTACTGTTGGCTGACCTGCAGCATCAGTACCCCCTGGGAACTTGTTAGAAATGCAGAGTTTCAGGCGCCCCCAGACCTGTTGAGTGAGAATCTGCATTTTAACCAGCTGTAGACAAGGGAACTTCAAGGAGTTCCGGGGGAAAGAGAGATTATTGTGCAAGTCAGTGATCAAAAAAAAAAAAAATACTCATGCAAGAGTTTGCCTCGGATGAACAACTAGGCTTTGGATGGGTAAAAAGCAGCTCAAGGAACAGTAGTTTTCTAACCTGGAAACTGTGGAAGGCTAGTCAAATTCTGCAAATGCATTGTCCACAACAACATAAGCTTTGAGTTAGGTAGGATGAGCCTGCAATTTTCTGTAGCTGACCAGGTCAGGATCCCCAAATGGCAACTTGCCCAGTTTGGGCAGCTTCAAGGTCAGAATGCCTGGTGTCCAGGAATGGACCAGCTCACAGAAGATAGCGGCTTCATAAAAGCAAGCCAGGAAAGCCGATAGATCACTGTAAAGTTATGACTGGAGACTCTTAGCACACTGACTGCTACTCAATATTGCATCAGCCCGAGTGGGTGCCTCAGTTTTTCTTGCTCTCACATTCAATTTAAGAATTAAGATTTTTGTTTTGAATATGAAAACTGAAACAAATGAATAAAAAAATCAAAACATGACTGTCTTCTATTAGTAGGTACCAAGCAGAAAGAGGGAGTCTTTGCTTGGGGGTGGGGGGGGGGCACTGTATTTAAATCAAGAATGATGGAAAAATCTGGAAATGAATAGTGGTGATGGTTTCACAATGTGGTAAAAATACAGTAATTAATGTCACTGAATTGTACATGTTAAAAAGTTGAAAAAGAAAATGTTTTGTTATATATATATTCACCATGTATTTTTAAAAAATGACTGTCTTTACTGTCATCTCATATTTCTACCTACCACTCAAAAAAAGTCTATGGTTGCCCAGAAATTTACTCACAGAAGATCATGCAATGTTTGTCCAAAAATTTGGAGCCCTGGTGGCATAGTGGTTTCGAGTTTGGCTGCTAACCAACAGGTCAGCAGTTCGAATCCACCAGACCATCCTTGGAAACACTGTGGGGCAATTCTACCCTGTCCTATACGGTTGCAATGAGTCGGAATTGACTTGACGCCAGTGGGTTTAATGGGATCCAAAATTTTAAGCAGGAAAAGATTATAGATAACTTCATAACACCACTGAATGCACTATTTGAAACTAAGGTAATGATAAAAGCTGTCCATTAGTTCAGAAGCCATGCCAACGGAGCATCTGAGAGATAATCTCTGAAGGCAACATGCCCAATTCATCTACCATCATGAAGATTCCACCTCAGAATTATTTTTCTGGCAGCGGGAGTGGGTTTGTGCAACCCAAGAACACTCTAACCCTTGAGGCCATGGCTTGTGTTTATGGGCAGCTGGCAGGGGTGAAAACTTGGACTGTGGTTAGAGTGCAGGACCCAGCCAGCTACTCACATAAAATAGAACCAGGATTTGACTCTTCATCTTTGTTCTGATCCCACTGATCTGATGCTCCATTAATAACAGGGCAGTAACATCTGCCATGAACTTACTCACCGCCATCCCCAACACCCTCTGCCCTCTCTTCTCTTCTCCACCCCAGTCTCCAGGAACTGGAAAGCACTGATCAATCGACTTATTCTGTTAACTATTACCCCAGATGTGCTTTCTTCCTGGTGCAGCCCATGGATGGGGACACCTGAGCAAGATGGCAGAAAGGGGCAGCCACACACCAAGAAGGAATAAACTACTTTCCCTCATCTGAGGGCCCTGCTACTCAGAAAAGGGCTTTTGGATGGGGAGATTAGAGCCTCAAATGCTAATCTCATCATTTTTGTCTGAGTCTTTCAGAGACTGAGCAGATTGTGTTTTTGGAATGATAAAATGAAAGTGTGAGAAATCTGGAAGCCGTACAGATGGGGAAGGGCTGAAGGAACTGATTGAGCTGAGATGAAAGTGATTTCAAATGTTGGAGGCGTTGTCGTGCGAGAAGCAGTAGGTATGTTCTCTGTAGTTCCAGAGGGTAGATGTAAACTCAATGTAAGGAGTAACTTCCTTACAAAGAAAAACACCCAACAGTAGGAAGTAACACTCTGCTTCCTGAGGTAGGAACTCCCTGCCACAGCAGGTGCTTAACCTGAAGCTCCACGACTGTGTCAGGAGACATTCCGCCTTATAAGGGACAGATTTGAACAGAACATCATCACCATCCTTCCAACGCTGAGATTCTGCAACACATGCAAAGCTAACGTTCAAAGAGTAATTTCTATGCTCTCACTTCATGCATATTGCCTCATTAGCCTCTGCAGCAATCCAATAAATTAGGTCTGAGGGTTTTTTACATTCTCCCACAGCTTGGAATGTTCTCGCCACAGATATCTGTGTGGCTCCTTCCCTCAGTTATTCTGATCCGCTCAGTATTACCTTCTCCAAGGGGCCTTCCCTCTCTTTCCTTTAACACAGCCCCCACCCTACTGTTTCTCTGTTATCTTACTCGGCTTCATCTGTCTTTGTCATGTATTTAATTGTGTCCCTCCAAAATATCTGTCAACTTGCCTAGGTCATGATTCCCTTGTATGACTGTCTACCATTTTACCTTCTGGTGTGGTTTCTCTATATGTTGTAACTCCTATCACTATGATGTAATAACGTGGATTAGCAGCAGTTATACTGATGAGGTCTGCAAGATTAAGTAGTGTCTTAAGCCAATCTCTTTTGAGATATAAAAGACAGAAGCAATCAGAGAGACTTGGGGACCTTATACCATCAAGAAAGCAGTGCCGAGAGCAAAGCACGTCCTTTGGACCTGACACTTTCGTGCTGAGATGCTCCCAGAATGAGGGAAGACTGACCACAAGGACCTTCCTCCAGAGCCAACAAAGAGAGAAAGCCTTCCACTGGAGCCGGTGCACTGAATTCAGACTTCTAGCCTACTGGACGGTGAGAGAATAAATTTCTCTTTTTTAACACCATCCTATTGTGGTATTTCTGTTATAGCAGCACTAGATGACTAAGGCAGTCTTTAGGGCATTTAGTTCTACCTGATTATGACACAAATATCTGTTTATAATGTCTCCTCCATAAGATTAAAAGGACTCGGTGGATTTTGCTGAGTGCTCATGCCCACCATATGGAATCAAGACCTGGCACGTGGTAGGTGCTCAGAGCATAAAATGGAATGAATAAATGAGTCCCTGTTTTACAGATGAGGAGACTTCGCCTCCTAAGGTGAAGTAGTCTCTTCAAGGACATGAAGTGATTAAACAGAAGAGCCAAGATTTGAGCGATTGACTCCAGAGTTCATGCACATAAATAGTTTACTGACCCTATCAAGAAACCATGTATGTTTTCTCACATGAAAGCTGAGGGGCCCTCAAAACTTCATCCTCTGGCTCTGGCCAGAATTAGCTCTTACTCTATTACTGCAAATAACCTGCTCTTCTAAGCAAGTCCACTGGTTGCCACCAATGTTGGTGTCAACAAGTCCAGGGAAAGAAGCGGAGGGCAAAAGGCAGAGGTCATGAAGCCACCTTTGGTTGGGATGGTCCTTGGCTGCACAGTGATTCGGTGAGTGCAGCAGATGGGTCAGAAGGGGACAGGGAAGCACTCAGTGGTCAACTGGTCCTAATCTGTCCCTAAGCAGATAAATTGACTCTGACACAACTCCCACACCTGGAATCTTCAAAATCAAATTTGCAAACTCAGAACAGATTCCTTGCCTCTCCATGTGATGCCAAAACCATACGTGATGGGGCCCTTTCATCAAAGGGGCTGACTCTAAGTTTTTAAGTTCCCTGCTTCCTCCCTCTGGGTAGGGCTGGTACTTTTCTATGACAAAAGTTGAATTTATTTGAATAGTAACAGGTCATTGGCTTTTGTAGTTGATGAAAGAGAATACGGACTTGAAAATCAGACAAACCTGAGGTAGAATTCAATTGACTTAACCTCTCTGAGCTACAGTTCTCTTATCTGAAAAAGAGGAATTAAGTCCTACCTCTCACGGTTTTTGTGAGGGTTTAATGAGATAACATAAAGGAGGCATCTGCCACTGACCCCCTCTGTCTGGGTCAGATCATTGTTTTCTTGCTACCAGGACCAGTTGCCACTGAGTCAACCCTAAGTCACGGCAATCCCACGTGTGTCAGAGTAGAACTGTGTACCACAAGGTTTTCAATAGTTGGTTTTTCAGAAGTAGGTCACCAGGTCTTTCTTTCAAGGCACCTCTCTGTGGACTCCAACATTCAACCTTTCAGTTGCAGCCAAGCGAGCTAACTGCACCACCTAGAGACTTCATTTTTCTGCTAGCCGCCTTCTAATCTGCCTGTAGCAGGGTACAGAAAAAGCCTTATTTGAAGGAGATTTTGGGGTTGAATCCAAAACAGTTAAATCAGATTGCAAAAAGATATGGGTATTCCAGTTTATTGTGGCCAGGGAAGTGCTATGTTCGGGCATTGTCTGGGCTCTTCAGATCTGTGGATCAGGCTCTGAACCAGCTTCCTGCACATGTCCTCAGCTTTCCAAACCCTGGCTCACTGGGAAGCCACCCACCCAACATGGAGTCAAAGGATAGAGCTGAAACTGTGGTGGAGTAGGAGCTTTCATGACCAGAGACCGCCCTGGTCAAGCCCTCCCCTGGAACTCAAAGAGGGTAGGGGAATATTTTGGCTCCATTAGAAATTCTGAGGTCCTAGCTGGGCCTAGGAAGGACCAGTCCCTGGAGAAGGGCATCATGCTTGGAAAAGTAGAGGATCAGTGAAAAAGAGGAAGACCCTCAACAAGATGGACTGACACAGTGGGTGCAACAATGGGCTCAAATATACCAACGATTGTGAGGATGGCACAGGACCAGGCAGCATTTTGTCCTATTGTACATGGGGCCGCTATGAGTCAGAACTGAATGGACGACATTAACAACATCAGCTAGGCCTATGGATCTTCCCTAAAATGGCTTCTGTTTAAGATCAATGGAAGTCTATGGTCCAGCAGCTTCATGTTCAACCTAATGAGTCTCTCTTGGGGTTACCATAGTTCTCTAGCTTAATATCATTATCACTCATCTAGTGGTATTGGATTCTGCTGGTATACCTCTTACTAACAAAGCATACAGATTATTTGCTTATAAAATATGATACTAACTTATAAAATACACCAAGGGAGATGCCTATAAAGTGGATCTGTCTGCTTATGTTGTTAACCACTAAAATTTTTGCACCTACATCTAGCCATCACCAGAATGTGTTCCACTAGCTTCAGATAGAAAGTCCTCTAGTCCTCTGCAGTTGTATATGTTTGTTTATAAGGGAGGGTGGGAAAATGAATCTCAGATATCTCTAGCGGAGGCACAACACAGGAAGGGATGTTCACAAGTATACGGTGACCAGAAAGATGCTGTTCACTATTGGGGTACTCAGAATAAATGTGAACTTTCATGCACTCTTGTATATTCAGTCTGAAACAAAACAAAGACAAAATTAAACATGATATCTTGGGAATGATAAATCCTAAATGTTAAGTCCTAAGAGTGCTTGGCATGTAGTCGGTACTCCATAAGTAATTTGAATGGATGAGAAAGTAAATGAATAACTAAATCTCTTAAAAGACTGAGTTATGGGCCCTCTAATATCTGAGTCATGGAGAATTTTTCTGAAGTGCCAGTGAAAAAGGAAAGCTTCAGTGAAAACTTTGAGTCCAATAAAACTTCTTAAATTTTGAAAAGGGAGCAGATAATTACTTTGGCTTTACGTTTTTTAGTGGGTTAATACACAACAGAGAAATTCTAGTCTCTTCTCTGGGGCTATCAATAATGGTATCATTTACTTGGCCAAATGTTCCTGTTTGTTCCTAATGAATAATACCAGTTTTAATGCAGTGCTGCTTAAAAGATAATATTTTCTATGCTTGAGAGTCAATTATACAATGAAACATACATTCAGCCCAGGGTTTCTCAACCTTGACAGTATTGCCATTTAGAGCTGGATAATTTTTGTCGTGAGGGGTCTTCCTGCGCATGTGAGGTGTTTAGCAGAATCCCTGGCCTCTACCCACTAGATGCCAGTAGTACCCCCACCCAAAGTCATGACAATAAAAAGTGTTTCCAGATATTAACAAATATCCCTAAGAGTCAAAATTGCCTCTGGTTGAAAACCACTAATTTAGGCCTTAAAAATGGCTAACTAGTGGAGAAGTAAAACTGATTTCTGAGCTATTTAAAAGTTGTAAATTAATTTCTCTCTGAGTATACCTCCACCAGCAGCAGTTGCCATTGAGCTCATTCTGACTCATGGTGACCCCCCATGTGTGTCAGAGTAGAACTGTGCTCTGTAGGGTTTTCAGTGATTGAAATTTCAGAAGTAGGTCACCAGTCCTTTCTTTCAAGCAATTTTTGGGTGGGCTCGAACCTCCAACCTTTCAGTTAGCAGCCGAGAACATTAACTGTTTTGGTACCCAGGGACTCTTCTTTAAATATCACTCTGTCAATAATGTCTGCTCTGTAGTCTACTAGACCCTGAACAGAGTGGGTTTTCAGAGACCTGAGACCTCAAAGGACATTGAGAAAGTTGTGCCAAGTGATACTTTCTCGGTTAACTATTGACATCATAATGCTGCATAACAAACCACCCTGGAGTTCAGTGGCTTAAAATAACAATCACTTACTCTTATGCTTCTGTTTAGCTGTGGCTATTCTCCCTCAGGGTCTGGGTCTGTGATTTGGCTGGGGCAATTTTGCTCCATGAATCTCACCTTTGGGACCTGGCTGAAAAAGGAGCAGCACTTGGGGGAAGCTCTACTTGCAGGGGCCCTAGCAGAAACATGCACTGTCGTCTCCCGAGGTCTAAGATGGCATCTGGCACACCATCACTGCTGCCCATATTCCACTGGCCTAAGCAACACACACAATCAAGGTCAACATCAGTTGGGCTGGAAAATATACTCTTCCCATTGAGGATGGGGTCAAGGAGTGGAAATATTCTAACAATAATCTCCCACACTTATGTGCATGGACTTCAAAGATATTATCGATACCACCAGTGCAAAGGACCCGTGGCCTTCTTGGTCTCACTGGCTCATTTTCTTGAAGAGATAAAGAGAGGGAAGTCTCACTGGCATTTGAGTCATGTTTGCAAAGTATATTAGGGTCTTAGTGGGAAAAAAAAAAAAAAAAAGACATCCTGTAAATACAACTTTTTTTTCAGCTACCTTTAAGAAATGTTGTTATTGAATCAATAGCCAGCTTTTATTGTTTGTTTTATTTTCAGGACCCCTGGTGAATACTGTACTAATTTTGGTTATTTTTTGAGAGAACTTTAAGTGCTGATGCAAACGGTTTAGCCCCACTTCTTTGCAACCAGAACACTAGATAAATCACTAGCAGCTTGACAAGAGCCATCAGCCTACGACAGAGATATAGCCTCTATTTTGTTCCACCTTCTTCTGTTCTCTGCATTAGTCATGGCTATATTAGAGAGTTCTGTGTACTGTTTAGGTTTCTACAAGCTTTTAAAGGGTAGAGGAACTGGAATGGGTTCAACAACAAAATCGTTATTGGAAAGGAATAGATATTGGCTGCTTTTAGGATCCTCAACAAATAGTTATAGTTGATTTTGTTAACTCATAAACGTTAAAGCAAAAAGATCATTCAGATACTCTGGATACAGGGACCTGATTTAGATCAATACCATAGTTTTACAGATGAAAATTGACTTCAAAAAAAAAAAACCATGTGTTGTTCAAGGCCACCCTTTGGTAGTAACAGACCCTAAGTTAAATGAGCTGGGGTTTCTGGCTCCCAATTGCAGAATTTTCCACCATACTAGGTTTGTTTAATAAAGTAAAGGAACTGTGGGTATTTGCCCTGAAGTTGTCATCGTTGTTAGCTGCCATTGAGTTGACTCTGACTCATGGCAACTCCATGTACAGCAGAATGAAACATTGCCCAGTTCTGCACCATCTTATTGGACAATGTTCTGTTGTGATCTATACGGTTTTCACTGACAGATTTTCAAAAGTATATCATTAGGCCTTTCTTCCTAGTCTTTCTTAGTCTGGAAGTTTTGCGAAAACCTGTCCACTGTGAGTGACCCTGCCGGTATTTGAAATACCTGTGGCATAGCTTCCAGCATCATAAAAACCAAACCAAACCCATTGTTATCGAGTCAATTCATCCGTCAGTTTGTTGTACTGTGGTGACTTGCGTCCAGCATCATAGCAACACACAAGTCATGACAGTACAACAAACTGACAGATAGGTGGTAGAAATAGACTATAGCAATCCTGGATTTTAAGTAAATGAAAACATATTTCATCATCCATGGTGCAGAACTCTGGGGTCTCAAATGAAAAGGCAAAATCTTATTTTGAAAACAATATGGCACATTGTCCACTGGTCCCATCCATGGAGAAGCTGGATGAAAGTGCAAGTAAAGACCTTAAATTTTCCTGGTAGAATGTCTGTTCTGCTACTCGGCCCTCCATATGCCTAAGTCCAGTGGAAATGTTTCATTCCTTGAGATGGTTGATATCTTCCTTCTCTCTTTGAAAATTCCCTCTCCCCTGTTTTCTTCCTACTTCTCTGATTGCTCTTTGTTAGTTTTCTGGGCTGTTCCTCCTGTTTTAAGCTTACCTCAAATGATTGTGTTCTCCTTGGCCCTCTCACTCCTTGCTCTGCGTGCTGTCCTTAGGAGCCTAGGATATCAAATCTTTACCTGCAGCCTAAATTTCTAAGTCCCAGAGCCTCATACTCAGACTCCTGATGAACATCTATTGGCCCATAGATACTTGACACTGTACTCATCTCTCTCCACATTCATCTCTTAAATAACTTTCTCCCTCCATAGTGTCTCCATCTCAGTGAGCAACAGCATCAGTCACCCAGTTGCCCAGTCCAGAAACTAGAGAGTCAATCTAGAGTCCAGTTTTCCTACCACACCTCACATCTAAGTAACTACCATGTTCTGCGATTCCATATTGTCAACACTTTCTAATTGCCCCTCTTCCCTCACTTACAGATACTACCTGAGTCAGTCACTTTTTGTCATTTCTTGACTAGATTATGCACTGGTATCCTAACTGTTCCCCTCAGCCAGCTCCAGCCTTTTCCACATCTGCAACCTCCATCCCCAAGCCATTCTCCACGTGACTGCCATCTGAACAGAGCACAAGTTCTTTTGTGAGTTTTCTCAAATGAAGAATGAGTTCATGTTTTATATAGCAGCCTGGTTTAAATCACGTGAGACATTTATTGTATTCTTCACATGAGAAATTTTCTACTCATTCAACATTACTGAGTGCCCATTATGGGCCAGGCCTTGGTGAGACAATATCAAATAAATAAATAAATAATATGTTTAATAAAAAAAAAAAAAAAGGTATCCCTCTCAGGGTGCTTAAAGCCCAACAGAGGAAAACCTTATGTAGATATTAAATAGTCATATATAATTTTTTTTTTTAATCAGTGAGGTATATACTAAGTTGTTGTTAGTTACCTTCTGCCAGGCTATGATGGTGACCTTAAGTATAACAGAACAAAAAGTTGCCCAGTCCTGTGCCTTCTCCATGATCATTAATAAGTTTGAGCTCTGTATTGAGGTTAGTGTAGCAATCCATCTCACCGAGGGTTTTCCTCATTTGGGCTGACCCTGCACTCTACCAAACATAATGCCCTTGCCTAGTAATTGGCCTTTCCCAATGACATGCCCAAAGCAAGCAACACAAAGTCTGCCATCATCCCTTGTAAGGAGTACTGGGGTTGTATTTCTTCTAAGACTGGTTTGTTCTTCTGGCAGTCCATGGTATATTCATATTCTTCAGCAACACCACAATTCAAATGCATCAATTTTTCTTCTGTCTTCTTTTTTATTGCCCAGCTTTCACATGTATATGAGGCAATTGATAATGAAAATTGTGTTTGAGAAAAATAAAGCAGAAAAGGGGGATTGGGAACGCCATGGGGGTTGAGGGGCAAGGTTTGAAATATACGTAAGGTGGTTCTGGAGGGCTACACTGAGAAGATGACATTTGAAGACCCCAGGTTGAGAAAAGTGAGCTATGTGGATAACCTGGAGGAACAGTGCACCAGGCTGAGGAACAGCAAGTACAAAGTTCCTGACTCAGGGGTGTGCCTGTCATGTTGAAATAATAGCAAAAGAGGTTCCTGTGCCTGTAATAGAATGAGTGTTGAGAAAGATGGTAGGAGATGAGGACAGAAAAGTGATGATAGCCAGGTAGTATAGTATCCAAAAATAATTGTCCATGGTTGAGACAGTACTTAGAAATCAGCTTCATTTTAAAAAAAAGAAAGAAAGAAATTAAAAGGAGGTCAGCACTGAAATCCAATGTTTTGGGTTTTCCCTGGGATCTCTAAGAAGCTGTGGGTACAGTGTAGCTGTTGTAAGAACCCACTTAAATAATATGTGAACTAGTCGGTGTTTTGCTGTGTAACAAAACCTCAAAATCCCAGTTGCTTGCCACAAGCATCCGTCTCTCTTATTCCTGCATCTGTGCATCGGTTGATCTTGGCTGGCTTCATATTAGCTTGACTACAGTCTGCAGGTTGGGCTCAAATCTGACCCATTTGTCTCCTCATTTTCCCTGGATCAAAGGACATATTTTTCTCATCATGATGGCAGAAGAGTAAGAGGCCTAGCCAAACCACCAAGTGTTTTTAAAGCCTCTGCTCACATTATGGAAACCTTGGTGGCGTAGTAGTTAAGTGCTACGGCTGCTAACCAAAGGGTCGCAGTTCGAATCCACGAGGTGCTCCTTGGAAACTCTATGGGGCAGTTCTACTCTGTCCTGTAGTGTCGCTATGAGTCGAAATTGACTCAATGGCGCTGGGTTTGGTTTTTTTGGTTTGCTCATATTATACCCATTAGCAAGTGTGTCACTGGTCAAAGAAAGTCACATGACCTAGCCCAACATCAACTAGACAGGAACTATACTCAACATCCCTTAGTAGGGGGCACTGCAAAGTCTCCAGCAAAGGGTGTGGGTGTACAATTTTACAATAGGGAGGAATTCAAGAATCAGGAGCCATCATCCAATCTTGTACATATGGATGTCCTGCTTTGTATCTCTACAGGTTACAGCCTTTTCATGTGCCTTTTTACAACATCTATTAAAAGACCTGCTAAGCCAGGCAGGCGGACTGCTCATTCACTCATCTGTTATTCATTCAACCAACATGAAATGAGTGTCTACTTTGTAACAATCAGTTATTCTATATGCTAGGGTTTCAGCTGTGAACAAAACAGGCAAGTTTCAGACATCATGGAGCTTATATTCTCTTTGGGAGACAGATAGTAATATGCAATGAGGCTGGTATGGTAACTGCTTTGATGAAAAACACAGCAGAGTTAGGGGCAGGACACCAAGGTCCATGCTGACCAAGATGAAGTAGAGGAAACAAAGCAGAGAACTAGGGTCCCCATGGCAGGGAAACATCCAGAGAAGGATTTGGTCAGCTGGCAATAGGGCAGATGAACTCAAAGAACTAGCAAAGGAATTGAGTTAATGGAAAATTCCTGTCCAGGGCTAGTGGCCAATCTTCAGGAGTAACCCCAAAGGACAATAAGATCCTGTCTTTATACTGACTATTGGTCTTTCTTTTACCCTCGAAACTGCTGGTTATTTTCCCTGACTTCCTTCCTGGATTTGGACATCCAGGTTGGTTTCCCTAAAGTATAGGGCCCATTCTAGCCTTAAGACAAAGGGTATCAAAGCACTTTCAAGGTGCTTATAGTCTAATAAGGAGCCCTGGTGGTGCAGTGGTTAAAGAGCTCAGCTGCTTACAGAAAAGTGGGCGGTTTGAACCCAACAGCTGCTCCATGGGAGAAAGATGTGGCAGTCTGCTTTCGTAAAGACTTACAGCCTTGGAAATCCTACAGAGCAATTCTACTCTGTCCTATAGGGTCGTTATGAGTTGGAATTGACTCTGTAGCAATGGGTTTGGTTTGGTTTTATAGTCTAATAAAGTGTTTCCCAAAGTGAACCAGTGTGTCCTGCTGGTGAAACCGAGAGGAGGTTCTGTGTGGTCCTCTCTATCGCTCCACCAGGGGAAAAAAAAAAAGCCTGAATATGACTTGCATAGAGACCTGCCTTAATTCAAGCTATGGCCTGTAATTTAATTGCAAATGTTGACTTTTGGCTCACACAAAGTTCATGGAATGGTGCAGGGAGGAGAGAGCCTCTAGTAACAAGTAGGAGCTAGAAGGATCTTTTTATAACCACTGTTCTTTTAGGGAGGAAAAAAAAAAAAAACTTTGAGAAACTTAAGGTGAACAATTTCCTTGTATTTATTGACAAATACCTAAATGATCATAGCAAGTGATCCTGGATTTTTGTTTACAGTATAAATATTATTATTATTAGGTGCCACCGAGTTGATTCCAACTCATAGCAACCCTGTGTACAATAGAACCAAACACTGCCCCAGCCTGGCCCATCCTCACAATCGTTATTGTGCTTGAACCCATTGTTATAGCTACTGTGTCAATCCATCTCATTGAGGGTCTCCCTCTTTTTCACTGACCCCCTACTTTACCAACCTTGTGTCCTTCTGTAGGAATTGAACCTTCCTGATAACATGTCCAAAGTGTGTGAGATGTAGTCTTGCAATCCTTGCTTCTAAGGAGCATTGTGGTTGTACTTCTTCCAAGACAGATTTGTTCATTCTTTTGGCAGTACATGGTATATTCAATATTTTTCGCCAACACCAGGATTCAAAAGCATCAATTCTTTCTTCTTTGGTCTTCCTTATTCGTTGTCCAGCTTTCACACGCATATGAGATGATTGAAAACACCATGGCTTGGGTCAGGCGCACCTTAGTCTTTAAGGTGACATATTTGCTTTTTAACACTTTAAAGAGGTTTTTTACAGCAGATTTGCCCAATGCAACACTCTATTTGATTTCTTGACTGCTGGTTCCATGGGTGTTGATCATGGATCTTAGTAAAATGAGATCCTTGAAAACATGATTCTTTTCTCCATATATCATGCTGTTACTTATTGGTCTAGTTGTGAGGATTTTTGTTTTCTTTATGTTAAGGTGTAATCCATACTGAAGGCTGTGGTCTTTGACCTTCATCAGTAAGTACTTTGAGTCCTCTTCACTCTCAGCAAGCAAAGTTGTGTCATCTGCATAACGCAGGTTGTTAATGAGTCTTCCTGCAATCCTGATGCTGCATTTCTCTTCATATAGTCTAGCTTCTCGGAATATTTGCTCAGCATACAGTTGAATAAATGTGGTGAAAGGATACAATCCTGACACATATCTTTCCTGGCTTTAAACCACGCAGTATTCTTTCGCATTCTAATCACCAGTAAATATCAACTCACCTTGACTGCATGTTCGATCAATGTCAGACTGCAGAAGTTGGTAAAAATCTTCAATTTCTCCATCTTTGGCTTTAGTGTGTAAATTTGAATAATAGTCATATTAACTGGTCTTCCTTGTAGGCATATGGACATTATCCTATCACTGACAGTGTTGTACTTCAGGACAGATCTCGAAATGTTCTTTTTGATGATGAATGCAATGCCATTCATCTTCAAGTTGTCATTCCCAGCATAGCTGACCATATGATTGTCTGATTCAAAATGGCCATACCAATCCAAGTATAAATATAAGCTCTCCTTTAAAAAAAAAACTTCAATTTGTAATTTGAGTACAGGTGGTATATTTTTAGATTACTTCTCTCAACTCTTTCTCTCTCTCCAAGAGATTGGAAATCTTAAGATTATACTTTCCAGACACCCTTGCAGTTAGGTTCTCAATGTAAATTATGTTGTGCCAATTGGATGCAGTTGCTTGAGTTTTGTAAGAAATAAAGTGAAGGCAGTCTTGTTTTAGTAGTGGCAGCTGATTAGTGAGCATTGGGAGGTTTGAATGTGTGTAGGAGTTAGATTCATGGTTCTACTTAATCAACATTGTGTGAAAGTGAGGCAGTTATGGTGGCAGCAAGAGTGGTAAACATGGTAAAAACAGTTTCTTTAACATTGAAACAAAAATTCCACTGGTACGTCTGACTTCCACTCTTCCCACCATTTTGTATGCATTCATTTCCCTTTATTAAATTATCTTCTGCCTTAAATACCTAGAGTGGTTTCTCTTTCCTTCACTGAGCCCTATGGCACATGTGGCAAAAATTGTGAAGATGTTAAATGCAGGTCTCATGGAGCCATAACTAGAAACACATATTCTCAGTATTCACATACAAAGGAGAAATAAGTAGATTTCCAAAATGTACTGTGGGCAAGGCAAAGTAAAGCTGCAAATGATGAGGTAAACATTCATCATCAGCTGACGCTCTGTGACCTCGAATTATCTGTTCAATTCCTTTTATGAAACATGTTTTCGATTAACCTAGTTGTTTTGGAGTCTTGTAGCTGACTAATTTGATCTACTAGCTGGGAGGATGTTTTAGGGCACCTTGGAAGAATGTGGGTAAGCAAAATTTGTCTGTTTGGTTAACATCATCACACAGTAAAAGCCACACACTTGCCTGAGGCTACCACTTTAATTGATTTGCCATTCCATTGCCCTGGCACTTGAGCTTTGAGGAAACATTGGACTTATTGGATGTCTCCTTCAATAAACATGAAGGATGGCTTCAAAAAAACTACAGATGAGCTGGTGGGCACTTTGGTTTCCATACCAATGACTGAGGAGTACGTGGAGGAGAGAAATATGGCAATGGCTGCCAGTCCTGTGAGCTCTTATGCACCCAAAAATAAGTCAGTTCAATTTTTAAGGTGGCCTTGGGAAAATCTAGCTGCCTAAGAAGCCTGAAAGAGTATAAGGAGAATCATTTAAAACATATGTAAATATATGCATTGTCAGTACAGTAAGCATAGGAGTCTTTTGAATGCTGAGCTGATAAATATTGTTCTAGAGCTGATGTGCCTTAGGTTTTAGGGGGATTTCAGAAGTGGTCTCTTTGGCTACAAGATTCCCTGTTTCCTTCTTCACTTTGGTAGTAGATTTTTCTTGTTTTGCCTAATGTTGTCCACTCTACCACCTTCTGCTAACCACTTGTCACTCTCCTTTGGGAACTACTCCCTCCTCCATTCTCTATTCTTAGTCCATGTTCTCTGTGATCATTAAGGTTGTGTGTCATCTTGGCTGGGCCATGATTCTCAGTGGTTTGGCCGTTATGGTGTAGTTTGGCAGTCATATAATGATGTAATCACCTGCATGATGAGATCTGATATAATGTGATCACCTCAGTGATGGGATCTGCTGTGAGTAACCAATCAGCTGAAAGGGAGTTTCCTTGGGAATGTGGCCTGCATCCGATATAGCTGGATTTTCTGAAAAGGTTCACAGGCTTTTGATCACTCTGGATCCTGCATCTAGCTTCTGTTCATCTGACCTCCAGTTCTTGAGACTTGAGCTAGCAGCTTACCTGCCGATCTTGGGATTCATCAGGCTCTATGGCCTAGATCTTGGGTTCACCAGCCCCTGCAGCTGTATAAGTTAGGAGAGGCCTCCAGCCTGACCCATGGGCTTAGGCCTTTCCAGTCTCTACAACCATGTGAGCCATTTCCTTGATATAAATCTCTCTCTATGTGTGTCCTGGTCCTGGATTATGACTCAGCACATGACCCAAGCCTGACCAACTAGATCATTTCATCATCTGGGCCATCCCTATTGGTTCAGACATAGGCATGTGATATAAGCCTGCATATTCACAGCCAATGGACATGAGTCCCAAGACTTTTGATATAGGAAAATTTCTGTTGGTGTTAATAAGCTGGAGAGTGCAAGCTTAGGACTGCTGAGGGAACTCCATGTAGAGGAAGGTTGCCTGAAAATAAAACCAACATGAAGGAAAGATGAACAAATAAATGGAAAGAGAAAGAGAGATGGAGACAGTGACAGAATCCTTTAAATGCCACATGAACCCTGGATCCAGCCATACCTGAAATCAACATGCCTTTGTACTTAATTACATGGGTCAAGGAATGCTCTTTATTGCTTAAGTCAGTATGAACTGAGTTGTTGTTGCACAGGATCCAAAGTATCCTGACTAATGCTTTGACTTCCCTTTCTCAATGTTAACATAGTGCTAAGTACTTCTTCTTTCTCCTATTCTCTACAACCTATCAGAATTCTCCTGATTCCAAGTTTCATCGTTTATTCATTCAGCAAACATTTATGAAGAATTTTAGGAAAAATTAGTAAGACGTAGATCTTGCCCTTAAAGAATTCAGAGCCAATATTGGTTTCCTAAGATGCATCTCAAGACAATAGACTGGCCACTTCATTTTCAGCAAAATCTTTCAGAAATAAAAGTAAATAAATAAATAAAACTAATTTAGCTCTCAATTTCAAATGTTTGTTACTCTTACCCATAATTTCGTTTTATTGCATATAAATAGTTTGGACTTTGGAGCAGAAGTTATTTTGCTCCAAACTCCTGCATGTCTTCACTGCGCTTAATACATCCTCTCTTCAGGAAAGTTACTTAATCTCTCTGAGACTTGATTTTTCTGGTCTGTGAAATGAAACGGTGGAATATAGTGATTCATTTGGTATCTTGTCAAACTGAAATTTTCATAATTTTTTCACTTATATAGACCCCTTTCTTCTTCTGAAAGAATTTCCTATTCTACCCTGTAGCAGCCTCCACAACATATATTTCCCCCACCCCCCAACTTCAAAGAATCAATGAGTTTCTTAGACTCAGAATTCAGGAAGATTGGCTTGCTTCCACTCTTATTGCCTACAAATCACTTTACGCAGCAGCCAAATTGATCTTTCTAAAGTGTATGCCAAATCAAACCACTCACCCAGCTTACAATCCAGTGTCATCCCATCACCACTAAAATCCAAACTCCGTACATGGCTCCTGTCTTCCTCTTCCTCTCTCATCTGACCTCCTTCCCTCCTCCCCATCATTCACTACACTCCACCACACTGTCATTCTTGTTCTTCCTTGAGTCTGCCAATCATGTTTCCTCTTCAAAGTCTTAATCTTGCAACTCCCTGTGCCCAGAATACTCACTGGCCCCATCTTGGCAAGGCTTGCTCCCTAACTTCACTCAGATCTACGCACATGTCACCCATTGAAAAATACTTCCAAGACTACAACTCCCATCTAAACTAGCCTTCTGCTCTCCTTCTCCTTGCCTTGATTTAATTTCTCCCTAGCTCTAATTACTCTCTGAAATTAGAGTATATCATGTTATGATGGTAAAAAACATTATATAACATAATTAATATTTAATTTTGATAATATAATATTTAATTAAATATAATACATTGTAAATTATATTAGCAGAAACCAAAAAACCAAACCTGTCGCTGTCGAGTTGATTCCAACTCAGAGCAACCCTACAGGACAGAGTAGAACTGTCCCCATAAGGTTTCAAAAGCTGTAATCTTTATGGAAGCAGATTGCCACATCTTTCTCCTGCAGAGCAGCTGATGGCTTCAAACAGCTGACTTTTTGATTAGCAGCCAAGTGCTTAACCACTGAGCTGTCAGGGCTCCTTCTGTATTAGCAGAAACCAAAAACCAAATCAAACCCATTGCCCTCAAGTCAATTCCTACTCATAGTGACCCTATACAACACAGTAGAATTGCCCACAGGGTTTCCAGGGTGTGGCTGGTGGATTCAAACTGCTAATCTTTGCCACCAGGGTTCCACCTCTATTAGCATAGAGAGTAGGAAATAGTAGAGGCTCAGCTGGTTTTTGAAGAAGAAATAACTGCACTCTAACTCCTATAATAGCCATCTGTTTAGCTGAGGCATATATGTCAATAACCCACATTGGTTATGTTATCCTGTTTTAAGTATCTTTCACTGTAATGCATGGACAATTTTTCTATCCAAGTAGATTTTAAACAATTTGAGGATCCCACCAATAGACAGCCCGTCTTTTGTGAATTTTCACATAATGTTGTTAGCTAGTAGAATTGTGATAATATTCTAACAAGGGACTGTATATTCTATAGATACAAACAAGTTTCTCTGATATTCTTAAAAAAATCAGTTGGGACATGGTTGATTTAATTTCTAAATTAATGCAGAATGGGTACTAGATATAATCTGGTTTACCAAGTGGAAGCACAAACCAGCTGAGAGAAGGCAGTCCTTCGGATGACCCAAGCGGCTGTAATTACACCCTGTTCCTTTCGCTTGCTAGTATCTTTGGGCTTCTGAACAAACTACTGCACTTCCGCCTCTGAATCCTAATGGTTTGTCCAAATAAGCAGCAGGGCTAAAGAGATACAATTCCAGGCTAATATATTGGGGCTGGTGCCCCCATGTCTGACTAGGGAGGGGAAATCACTAACTAGATAGTGAGCAAGTGTTAACCGTGGTGAAGAGACAGACAACACAAAATATAGGGGAAGTCAGCACAACTTGACCAAGGCAAAGCCATAGAAGCTTCCTAGACACATTCAAACACCTTGAACAACCGAGTTACTGGGACCGAGGGCTGTGTACTATGGTTTTGGCGGATATCGAGGTCAATTGGCATAACATAGTTCATAAAGAAAATGTCCTACCTCCTACTTCTGTGAGTAACATCTGGGGTCTTAAAAGTACGGGCAGCCATATAAAATATATCACATTCAGAGCAAAGGAGAATGAAGAAAACAAAAGACACAAGGAAAATATTAGCCCAAAGGACTAATGGACCACCACAGCCTCTACAACCCTAAGCCCAGAAGAACTAGATGGTGCCCGGCTACCACCACGGACCTCTCTGACAGGGATCACAATAGAGGATTCTGGGCAGAGCAGGAGAAAAAAGTAGAACAAAATTCAAATTCTCAAAAAAAGACTAGGCTTACTGGCCTGACAGAGACTAGAGGAACCAACGAGAGTATGGCCCCCAGACACCTTGCTAACTCGGAAATGAAACCACTCCTGAAGTCTACCTTTCAGCCAAAGATTAGGCAGGCCTATAAAACAAAAAATAACACACATGAGGAACACGCTTCTTCATTTAATCAAGTATACAAGACAAAATGTGAGCAACACCTGCCCAAAAGCAAAGATGAGAAGGCAGGAAGGGACAGGAAACCTGACGAATGGACAGGGGGAGCCTGGGGTGTGAAGGGAGAGAAGAAGAGTGCTGACATATTGCAAGGATTACATCCAATGTCACAAAGCAATTTGTGTATAAATTTTTGAATGAGAACTAATTCATGGGATGAAATGTCAGGATAGTGGTTACCGTTGAACGGTTAGTGACTCAAAGGAGAAATGAAAGAGGCATCAGGGCGCTGATAATGATCTAGTTCTGTATTTGAGTTCTGGTTACAAGGATGTGTTAGCTTTATAAAAATTCATTCTGCTATATACTTATAATATGTGCATATTCCCTTACTTATTTTATATTCCAATAACGTTTACTAAAAAATCTTCCTCATATGTTTGAGAAACTTTAAGCCAAGAAAATTAAGAAAGCTCTCTCTTGTAAGTACTCACAGATTTGTATGCCAACTTTCAAACCCATCAGGAGCCTGTGTTGAAAAGAAGTTAAATCTTTAGCCGAACTTCGTGAAGAGACTACATTTGATTCTGAAGATGTCACACATCCTGAGTTTGTTGGAACAAAATGGCTTGATTTTCAGGATCCTAAAAATTTTTATTTTTTTTAAGTTATGTATTTTCCAAAATTTCACACCTTTCCTCCCAGCCATTCACCAAAATGAAGGGGAGGTGTTATCTTCCTCTAGAGAGGAATATTATTTCCTTGTGATAGCTGCCTGGGATACAAGCAGTCTGAAGTCACCTTTATCCTAGGGATTTAGATTATCTGGACAAACCAGATGACTCAAAGCTAGTCTATGTGTAAGGGCTGTGGAGCTTCGGACTCCAGCTTAACTGAAGGGGGAGGCTAATGATGAATAAACATCTTTTTTCCCTTCTAGCTCAGGTCATATAAGGCTAACGGAGTTCTATCTGCACAATAAATGTGACTCAGTGAGGAGTTAGGAGTAGGAGGGCAAGAAACAGCTGTGAGAGTGAAATGAAATATAGCAGTGTGATCATCCAAAGTAGGTAACAGAGAAATGTCTGAGGAAGGTGACAGTTCAGAGATTGTTCTCCCAGCCAGTGTATACTCAGCCCCTGAAGTTTATAAATCATACCAGCTGGAGACTTCTACTTCCAGTCATGGAATACTAGATCATTTGAACTAAGCTTCTGATTGAGGAAAGCTATAAAAAACTAAACAACATATTTATTTTTAAAAATAATAATAATAAAAGTCTGCTTAAAAACAAAACAGAAGAAGTTGGAAATCCAGAGAGGTCAGCCAATATTTGGTGTCACTTTAGCCCCAGGGGTACTTGTCCATATAGAAGAAGTATCTGAGAGGTTGAGAAGGGTTTTGACAGCCTCAGGGGGCCAGAGGGACAAAAGTTGGAATCCAAAGCCCCACGACCCTCGCACAAAGCCTAGCATTGAGTCATCTGGCTTGTCCAGATTATCTAAATCCCTAAAATTGGATAAAAGTGACTTCTGGCTGCTTGTGTTCCAGACAGCTGTCAAAAGGAAATAAAATTCCTCTCTGGAGGAAGATAACACCATCCTAGGCTAAAATTACTTCCACAAATATTTTTTTCAAATGTAATGTCCTACATAAAATGAAGTCAGGTGAAAATAGAAGATGGCAAAATAACATTAAAAGGAGGCAGCAAAAACTTTGATGATAGAAACCGAATCACAGGGTCTCCTTATATCTGAATATTAGAAACAGATTTTAAAATAACTTTTACTATATCAAAACAGATAAAAAAATTAACACTGAAAATTTTGACAAAGAATTGGAAATATTTTTTAAAAGAACAAAATGAAATTCCACAGCACAAGATATGAAAGCCAAACTAAAAAACTGAATGGATGATTGTATAGCAGAATAGCAAAGCTGAAAAAAGAATTTGTGAACTGGAAGACATCTTGGAAAAAAATAACCTGAAGGAAGCTTGGAGAGATAAAACGGTAAATAACACCAGTTTCACTAACAGACAGAATGCTTCATATCAAAATCTTTACATATCTCCCCATTCTATCTACCACTTCTTTCTCCACCATCATCACCACCAGAACCCTGAACCCACATGCTATAATTCTGTGATTATTTCCGTAACCTACACTACAATTTTTGACAATATTAATTTTATTCTATTTGTATGAAAAGATTCAGAGATGACAAACTTGGGAGGAGGTGGATATAAGATTCATTTCACCTACAGATTAATTTCATTTAGTCCTTGGCAGGTGTTTATAAAAATTTTGAATGAAAAAGCCTTCAGACTGGGCAAACAGTTGCCAGTTAATTATGGCCCCCCACTACTATTTGATGTTTAACTCCCCAACACTAGACTTATGTTTTCTGTCTGGAATAGAAGACATGTACATTTTCTACTTTTGAATTAGTTCTTAGGAATCCAAAAATGTTCTCTATCTCTATACCTATCCAAGGCCAAGAAAGTTTCTCACGGGGGAGCAAAAATTACATGAAGGAATATAGGCATTTGTATAAATATCCCTTTACCCTTTGGTGTTCCAGAGGTACCAGAGGTTACTGGTTCATTGATGTATGTTATGTGTGTGTGTAACAGAGAGAAAAAGAATCAAAGCTAATAACACAAGCCCATATCTCAGCCCTGTCGTGGAAATAATTGGATATGTTCCAGCACCCCATCCCTACAAGTAAAACTGTCCTTGGAATAAAAGCCACCATGTAAGAACCCCAGCCATTCCTGATTTCACAGCTCACCAAAAAATTATGATTATTAGAAAATATTATCTCTCAAAATGAGTCAAGTTGGTGATAAGAAAGAAAAAATAAAGAGCTCCATGCTAAAAGCCTAACCACGTATGAAATTAGCAAGTACCTTGGGAGCAGCCAAGTAGGTTGCTTTCAAAGAGAGCCCCTAGAAAGGTAAACAACAGTCTCTACTTGAGATAATTAGTGCCTCCCACCCTCTTTATTATTCAGATTTAAACACCAACCACTAAGGCCAAAGATGGAGAAACTGAAGATTTTTACCAATGTCTCTAGTCTGAAGTTGATCAAACACACAATCAAGATGCATTGATAATTAATGGTAATTGGAACACGAAAATTGGAAACAAAGAAAAAAGATCGATAGGGGAAAATATGGCCTTGGTGATAGAAACACCACAGGAGATCATATGAAAAAATTTTGCAAGACCAACAACTTATTCATTGGAAATATCTTTTCTCAACAACGTAAACAGTGACTATATTGGATGGAACAGTGACCTTATTGGATGGAATATATAGGAATCAAATAGAATGTATCTGTGGAAAGTGACAATGGTGAAGCTCAATATCATTAGTCAGAACAAGGCCAGAGACCAATTCCAAAACAGACCATTAATTGTTCCCAGGCAAGTTCAAGTTGAAGCTGAAGAAAATGAAAACAAGTCCATGAGAGCCAAAATACAACCTTGAATATATCCCACCTGAATTTAGAGATTACCTCAAGAATAGATTTGACACACTGAACATTAATGACTGAAGACCAGACAAGTTGTGGGATGACATCAAGGACATCACACATGAAGAAAGCGAAAAGTCATTAGAAAGAAAGAAAAGAAAAAAACAAAATAGACATCAGTAGAGACTCTAAAACTTGTTGAACACAGAGTAGCTAAAGCAAAAGGAAGAAATGATGAAGTAAAAGAGTTGGACAGAAGATTGCAACGGGCAGCTCAAGAAGACAAAATAAAGTATTATAATGAAATGTGCAAAGACCTGGAGTCAGAAAACCAAAAGGGAAGAATTTGTTCAGCATTTCTAGAACTAAAAGAACTGAGGAAAAAAAATCCAAGCCTCAAGTTGTGATATTTAAGGATTCGATGGGCAAAACCTCCACATGTCTGTCAGTTTGTCATCCTGTAGGGGTTAGCGTCTTGCTGTGATGCTGGAAGCTATGCCACCAGTATTGAAATACCGGCAGGGGCATCCATGGTGGACAGGTTTCAGCTGAGCTTCCAGACTAAGACAAACTAAGAAGAAGGACCTGGTGGTCTACTTCTGAAAAGAATCAGCCAGTGAAAACCTTGTAAATAGCAACGGAACATTTCTGATACAGTGTGGGAAGATGAGTCCCTCAGGTTGGAAGGCACTCAAAATACAACTGGGTAAGAGAAGCCTCCTCAAAGTAGAGAGGACCTTAGTGACATGGATGGAGTAAAGCTTTCAGAAACTTCATTTACTGATGTGGCATGACTCAAAATGAGAAGAAACAGCTGCAAACATTCATTAATAATAGGTACATGGAAAGTAAGAAGTTTGAATCTAGAAAAATTGGAAATCATCAAAAATGAAATAGAACTCATAAACATTGATATCCTAGGTATTACTGAGCTGAGATGAACTGGTAGTGGCCATTTTAAATCAGGCAATCATGTGGTCTACTATGCCAGGAATAACAAATTGAAGAGGAATGGCATTGTGTTCATTGTTAAAAAAAGAACATTTCAAGACCTAGCAATGCTGTTAGTGATAGGACAATATCCATATGCCTACAAGGAAGACCAGTTGATACGACTATTATTCAAATTTACACACCAACCACTAAGGCTAAAAATGACAAAACTGAAGATTTTTGCCAACTTCTGCAGTCTGAAATTGATGATACACGCAATCGAGATTCATTGCTAATTACTGGTGATTGGAAAGTGAAAGTTGGAAACAAAGAAAAAGGATTGGTAATTGGAAAATATGGCCTTGGCAATAGAAACAATACCTGAGATCACATGACAGAATTTTGCAAGACCAACAACTTCATTGCAAATACCTTTTTTCAACAACATAAATAGCTTACTGTATATGTAGACATCACCATACGGAATACAAAGGAATCAAATCAACTACATGTGTGGAAAGAGACAATGGAAAAGTTCAGTATCATCAGTCAGAACAAGCCCAGGGACCTACTGTGCAACAGACCGTCAATTGCTCATATGCAAGTTCTAGTTGAAGTTGAAAAAAATCAGAAAAAGTCGACAACAGCCAAACTATGACCTTGAGTATAACCCACCTGAATTTAGAGATGATCTCAAGAATAGATTTGACCCACTGAACTCTAATGAATGAAGAGCAGACACATTGTGGACATCAAGGGCATCATATATGAAGAAAGCAAGAGGTCATCAAAAAGACAGGAAGGAAAGAAAAGACCTAAATGGTTATCAGAAGAGACTCTGGAAGTAGCTCTTGAACATAGAACAGCTAAAGTGGAAAGAAAGTAATGATGAAGTAAAATAGCTGAACAGAAGATTTCAGAGAGCAGCTCAAAAAGAAAGAGTAAAGTATTATAATGAAATATGCAAAGATCTGGAGATAGAAAACCAAAAGGGAAGAACGTGCTGGCATTTCCCAAGCTGAAAGAACTGAAGAAAAAAATTTAAGCCTTGAGTTGCAATATTGAAGGACTCTATTGGGAAAATAGGAAAATACTAAATGACGCAGGAAGCATCAAAAGAAGATGGAAAGAATACAGAGTCACTGTACCAAAAATAATTGGTTGACATTCAACCATTTCTGGGGTAGCATATTATTAAGAGCTGATGGTACTGAAGGAAGAATTCCAAGCTGCACTGAAGGCATTGGCGAAAAGCAATCTCCAGAAATTGACGGAATACCAATTGATATGTTTCAACAAATGGATCCAGCGCTGAAAGTGTTCATTGATCTATGCCAAGAAATTTGGAAGACAGCTACCTGGCCAACCAATGGGAAGAAATCCATATTTTTATGCATTCCAAAGAAAGGTGATCCAACAGAATGTGGAAATTATTGAACAATATCTAGTGAAATTTTGCTGAAGACAATTCAAAAGTGGTTACAGCAGCACATTGACAGAGAACTGCCAGAAATTCAAGCCAGACTCAGAAGAGGACAGGAAACGAGGGATATCATCGCTGATGTCAGGTGGATCCTGACTGAAAGCAGAAATACCAGAAAGATGTTTACCTGTGTTTTACTGACTATGCACAGGCATTCAACTGTGTTGATCATAACAAATTTTGGATAGCATTGCCAAGAATGGGAATTTCAGAGCACTTAATTGTGCTCATGAGGAACTTGTACTTAGACCAAAAGGCAGTCGTTTGAACAGAACAAGGGGATACTGTGAAGTTTAATGTCAGGAAAGGTGTGCGTCAGGGTTGTATCCTTTCACCATACTTATTCAATCTGTATGCCGAGCAAATAATCCGAGACACTGGACTATAAGAAGAAGAATGGGGCATCAGGATTGAAGGAAGACTTATCAATAACCTGCGATAAGCAGATGATATAACCTTGCTTGCTGAAAGTGAAGAGGACTTGAAGCACTTACTGATGAAGATCAAAGACTACAGCCTTCTGTATGGATTACACATCAACATGAAGAAAACAAAACTCCTCACAACTGGGCCAATAAGCAACATCATAATAAACGGAGAAAAGATTGATGTTGTCAAGGATTTCATTTTACTTGGATCTGCAATCAGCCCCATGGAAGCAGCTGTCAAGGAATCAAAAGACATATTGGATTGGGCAAATCTGCTGTGAAAGACCTCTTTAAATTGTTAAAAAGCAAAGATGTCACATTAAGGACTAATGTGTGCCTGACCTAAGCCATAATGTTTTCAATTGTCTCATATGCATGCAGAAGCTGGACAATAAATAAAAAAGGCTGAAGAACAACTGATGCCTTTGAATTATGGTGTTGGCAAAGAATATTGAATATACTGTGGACTGCCAAAAGAACAAACAAATCTGTCTTGAAAGAAGTATAGACAGAATGCTCTCTAGAAACAAGGATGGCGAGACTTCCTCGCAGGTAGTTTGGACATGTTATTAAGAGAGACCTTTCCCTGCAGAAGGACATCATGTGTAGTAAAATAGAGGGTCAGTGAAAGAGAAGAAGACTCTCAACAAGATAGATTGATACAGTGGCTGCAAGAATGGGCTTAAACATAGCAATGATTGTGAGGGTGGCACAGGACCAGGTAGTGTTCCGTTCTGGTGTACATAGGGACAATATGAGTTGGAACCAACTTGATGGCACCTAACAACAACAACAGCAACCCCCTGACTGAAAATGTTCATCCAGAGGCCAGACAACCTGATCTGAGAAATTAAACCCCTTTGGGTTTTGAATTTGTGATTTTCAGTACCTGCTGTGGCCTCTTGCCCTGGAGGATTTTATCTTAAGAATAAATAAAGAAATGCCCTGGTTTGTCATGCATAAACTTGTTTAGTTTATTCCAAAGCAGTCATGGCAAGGCATGCAAGTAAGACCTCAGGACATTCATTTAGCATTTGAGAATCAGAATTAACAATTACAGTCTTAATTTAAAGGTTAGAGTCCAAATTTTTAGACTGCAGGCTTTTACCTTTAATGGGTGGTCTCAGGGAAGAGACTTGACTACTCTTCAAACTCAAAAGAGGTCCCCCGTAGCTAGGGCACCAGGTCAGTTGTGGTGAGCATTATCTCACCAGGTTTCTTAGTCACAAGGCAGAGAGAGCTTTTGTTTCCGTCTTCTCCAAAAATTAACAGAAATCCGTGGGTTTATATACCAGGTGTGTTGTCATGTTCAACAATAGCTGGTATGCTTTATTGCCAGTTAAGGGCATTGTTGTATGACATATTTATACTTTGTTAATTTATAGAGATTTGAATTATTGTCAATAAGGGCCTGACATGTTCTTGTTCACTACATATGTTTCAAGGCCAAGTCAATTAATTAAAAATTAAGAGAATTGGTTAGTGACGTATATATTTGTTTTTGTTATTTTATAGAGATTCGATGAATGTTACATTCCATTATCACAGAGTATAGGTGCACAGGCCAATTTAGGAAAGTTATTTATGACTCACTTCACATAATTTTATTATCTATTTCCAAGGTCAGAACAACTTTCTATTGATTTATAGTTAACGGGTACACAGCATTATAGAAGTATACATGTTTCTATTTCCAAGTTCAGAAATTCTCTATTTCTAACTTCACATTGTAAGTGACTTATACATAGGTGTTTAAAAGCATTATAAAAAGTATCATAACAGTACAAGAAGCATTTTAGATGCATACGTAATTGTGAAGTGATTTGAGAACATCACAAAAATCACACGTAACACCTGTATAAACAGAGTTTTCCATTCTGAGCCTCAATCTCTTCATCTGTAAAGGGAGTGCAAACCAGGTGATTTTTAACGTTGCTTTTTTTGGTTCTAGGAAACCCTAGTGGCATAGTGGTTAAAGGCTATGGCTGCTAACCAAAAGGCCGGCAGTTCTAATCCATCACGAAGTCCTTGGAAACTCTATGGGAGCAGTTCTACTCTGTCCTATAGGCTCACTGTGAGTTGAAACCAACTCGACAGAAGTTGGGTTTGGTTTTTTTGGTTTTTGGTTCTAAATTCCACGTTCTAAAATCCAACTTTCTATTTCTTAACCTGGGTAGTGGTTTCACAAATATTTGCTTCATAATTATTCTTTAAGCTAAATGTATATGCTTATACAACCATCTAAATAAAAAATGTTTTAAGGTGTATTGAAAAAGGGAAAATCCTATCAGAAGAAGCCAGTCTAGTACCATTCTTGAATTCATAAACGTAGGTGTGAAAATGGAATGTTGGAGGCAAAAAGCCAAGAGCAGATTGAATCTTGTAAAACTCCTGAGGCTTCAAACCATTTTAGTGATAAGATAGAATCGAAGAAAGTGGAATGAATGGGAACTTGGACAGCAAGTAGGACTGTTATAAGCTCATAAAAGTCCCCACAATGGTTCTTGGAGGAAATTGAAATCCGGGGGTTGTTACTTAACAACTAAATGTCCTTTTAGTCAAATGTGACTGAAGGTGTATATTGGGTGGCTTAGGAAACACTTACTTCTAGTTTGCAATACAGAACATTTTAATATTCTCCAAATTACTTGGTTGCAAAACTTTTTTTTTTACAGCATTTATTTCTTTTACCAAGCATTGTACTGCACCATAGCATATAGAGATAACTAAGATACATCTACTTTCAAGGAGCTCGCAGATGTAAAGCTCTCATATTATTTACAATAAATTCCAAATTCCTTGCTTTTACTGAGCTCTCTGATTTCATCTAACAACATTCTTCCTCTCTCTCACTGGCAGGGACAGATTGCCCAATACACAAGGCATGCACACAGTCTTACTTGTGCTTACTTACTGATCTGCAGTGCACAATTCCATCTGCTTTTTTACCGCATCAAAATGTGGTGAAACACTTGTGAAATTGTGCACTGCAGATTAGTAAGTAAACACAATTAAGCCTGTTCATACCTTGCTTATTGTGAGTCTGTGCATAGCTGGCTTACTAGTTAATCTGCCCCCGCTCACTGGCCTCTCTTCTCCAGCAAGCTCTTAACTTGGACCCTTGCCTAACATATCCTCTGCCTGACATTCTCATCCCCCAGTCTTCACTGGAATGTCTCCTTCTTACCATTTAGTTCTCAGCTCAAATGTCAGAGATGCTTTACTTGGCCTCCAAACCAAAAAAAAAAAAAAGCTCTTCCTTCTTCCTAGTCATTCTCTACCTTATTTTTCAAAGTAATGTCCTTCCAAATACTCTATATTTGAAAATACCTACTTTTGTTTTCACTTGTTTCTTGTCTGTTATCTCTCAACATAAAGAATTCCACAAGAGCAAGGGCTTTATCTGCCCTGTCCAGTACCTAGATCAGTGCCTGGCATACAGCAGTTGCTCAATACGTATTTTATTACTATATATTAATGAAGAAATACTATGAGGCAAGCTCAAAAGAGCCTTTGCAATATGATCTTTACGGTTCTGTTTAGTCTTAATATTTTTGATTCTAAGTACTATCAAACAGATAAAAGCTTCAGAGTATTGTTAGGTAAAGAAGGAGAGAAGAATCTTGACTCTATGTGATTTATGTAGGGTACAGTAACAGAGGAATTCACAGAAGGTGTCACAAGTGGGATTGGGAAAGATGCATATGATTCTTCAAGGTAAAGAATTGGAGAAAGGCACTGCAGGTTGAATGAATACCCTGAGAAAAAAACATGGAGAGATAAGAGCGTATAAAAAGCTTCTAGAAGATAGATGGAAGAGTAATGTGTGCAATGGCCATGAAATGCTTTGGATTTTATTCTAGCAGTTACAGAAATTAGGAAAATAATATGACCTGACCCATCTTATAGAACCATTTGTCTGACAGCAGCATGAGGAATGGGTTTCTGTGGGTGTGAGGGTCAATGAGTAATTTGAAATAGTAGCCAAAATGTTGAGTGTATGTGTGTGTGTGTATTTGTGATTTGTGGACATTCTACTGGTGAGAGAGAACCCATAGCTTTTGTCAGATTCTCTAAGAGGTTCAAAGCTCACTATAAAAGAAATAAAAAATAAAATAATGAATTCAAATATAAACACTGCTATAGAGAGAAAATAATAAATAGTCACACTGAACACATAGAGAAGATTTAGCAGAAGAAATATTTGCCTTCTTAAAGATGATATCTCAATGAGAAGTATACACTCCTATCAATTGAGTCTTCACACTTTTTGGCAAATTCTCAGTTATACATATCCTAAGCATTCAGGTAGATTGAAAGTTTTTAGAATATAGGAAGAGGGCAATTTTTTATTGGAAATGAATGAAAATCTTGGACTTCATTATAAAAGGCAGTAATTGCTTAAAGATAGGAAAGAGGCAAAATCAGGTCATAAGGGCTAAGATAAGATACAAAAAGAGAAAATAACAAACCATAGTCAGGTATGTTCTATGTGATTCTTGCTTCTGCCTTTGTCATCCACTCTTTGGGGATGGATTACTCGTCCATGCCAAACAGTTTCTCCCCTATGCCTGTAGATGAACAGTCAATTCTTTGGTCATTCTTGATCCAGCTGTATGGTGATATAATTGGCAAAACTGCTTGTAGCTTAAAATATCAGAGTTAATCCATCTACCCTAAGTCACAATATTGCCATTATGGTGTGGTACAAACAGCCCCAAAGTAGTGAAGAGTGGTTATTAATGGCAAAGTTGAGGAAAGAAGAACTAAGATGAGATGGTGACCAAGAAGAAAGCTTGATGAGACTCAAGCCAACGGGCCATGGCTTCATGGGAACAAATTGGGGAAAAACTGAGGTCAAATAAGGACATTGGCCAGGCAAGACAACCGGCAGTGAAGTCAGATGGCCTTGTCCTTGTGAAAGCTAATCACACCCATCTGAAGAAGAGGAAGTTGAATTACAGGAATTGGCTCCAATTCAGTAGGAAAAAGTTGCAGAAGCCAGAAGACTGAAAGACGTCTGCCATCTGGAGAAACTGGAGGAAGGAGAATTGGAAGTCAGGCGGATCAGAGGTGAAGATAGACAGGCTATTTGGCAGAAATACCTTGGGTGGGGTCAGATGCCTCCAAGATGCTCTTATTCTAGTATGCAACTTGCATAGTCTCGACAGGAGCATCAGTAATAAAAGAAAGTAATTCATTTCCAAATCCTAAGAAATCTATATTTTGAACTGATATTTAAGATAACTGTCTTTTAATAAATAAGTACAGTATCTTATATGTGATCCACTAAGAAAAAGCATCAAATTTCTAAACCCATTAACAAAAATTTTACAAAATTCTATATATTTACGATTGTTGTTGTTGGGGTAAATGAAATTATACCAGATTTCTCAGGCTATAGTATTCCCTCTTGAAGAAGCAAAATCCATCGAAACCCTCGCAGGGCTGAGAAAGAAAAGTGAAGGCTAATAGTCATTACAAGTGCAGGCTTTTGAACGAGATCGCGTGAGATCCGATCCTGGCTCCACCACTGACGAATTGTGTGATCTTGGGAAAGTTCATGAACCCTGTGAACTCCCACTTTCTCTACCATAAAACAGGAATTGTACTCCCATCAAAGAGTTATGATAAGGATTAAAATTAAATAATGATGCACTTAAATTATTTAGCCTAGTTCCTAATGTATTTTGAGAGGTAAAAAATTGTTACCCATCTATTGCCGCCACCATCATTATGTTATTTGTTAATTAGAGAGGACCTCCTGAATTATTCCTGGACAAGGCTGATAAAGACTGGATTTTTCTTCATCAGTAAAGAGGGTTGAACAAAACAATCTCTAAGGTTCATCTGAGTTCTAACATTCTATGATACCGCAGCTACTGTTTTAAATTCAATGCTTAGGCAGAGCTAAAAACAACATAACTCCCAGTTGCTGGTATTGGTCTACGCTTATGGGTACTGAAAGTGCAGTGTGTGTGTGTGTGTGTGTGTGTGTGTGTGATTCCACAGGTAAGAAATATGCTGCACTCCTCGGCCTGTTTTTTCAAAGCAGCCATTTTGTTCTACCCTTGGCTGGCAGCCTCTCCAGTAATTTTCTGCAGCAAACTCCACCCCTCCATCCTTATCTGAGGCGGTGAGAGGAAAATGAATTTGCCCAGCAGTCCCAGCCATCCCTTTGGATGTCGCAGAGAGATAGCACACTAGGCATTTCACTCTTAATTATCAGCAGCCTGGCTGCTGTGGCCCTTTGCTGTGCCAAATTGAGAGATGAGGCTCTTTGCACTGCTTATTTGGATCAGCTAAACAAATATTACGCGGCATTAGTGTTGTCAAAGATACAGTCTGAATTCAGCTCCCTGGCATGGCTAGTGGTACTCAAGCCTTTTGCTATCACTTTTCCTTCCTGACTCCCATACCATTCCACAGCTAATCTCTTTTTCTCCTCTCTGGACATTCTGACATCAGGGGGCTGGAACAGGATCATTAATTTAGCTCCTTGGCTTAAGGTTATCATACATCTATGCTACGAGATTTAAGGGCTCCAGCATTAATTCCTTCTTATTCTTGTTTCAACAGGTTTAAAACTTCTCAGTCCCATATTTTGAGTTAGAGTCACCACTTGCCTCTTGCCCTCTAAACAGTCAGGAGGTGGTATTGATAGACCTAAGCCTTTGACTACAGTGATTAGTTTAAAATGGGAACACGACCCTAATCAGGCCAATCATGGGTAAAACTTAATTCCAGGACTTATTTAAGTTATGTAGAAAACAGGCTTTCTCTTCCTGGTTAGATTCTGAATCTAGAAGATGTAGCCCTAATAGCTACTGTTAGCTTTTTTGCAACCTTGGAAGTAGAAAGTTCTAAGAATGGAGCCAACAAGCCATAAGTGGGGCAAAGTAATGGAGAAAAGGAACCCACATATGATCAAAACAGTTAAGATCCTGGATCAAGCTTTACCTGAAGTTGCTCCAATCTTTGGATATTTCAGTTTTGAATCATTATGCCTCTTTTATTATTAAAGTTTGAGTTAAGAATTATAATACTTTCATATATATATGGAACATATATATATATATATATTTTTAATGTATTTTTAATGTGGTCTCCTTGATGTGTCCATTTGTAGCTAGTACAGGTGGATGGAACTCTGCCCATATCCCTTCAAATCTTACCATTGCAATACTTTCTGGTCTCCCTCCTGAATTCTTACTCCTCAGGGCTTACTTTAGCGTTTCTGTCTTAGCAGAAGGCAGCCCAGAAGTTCTGGGTAATTAACACCCCCCAAGCAGCCTTCAACCAACAACTGGCAGGAATTGGTGGATAGATATCTCAGCTCCTTGTTCCCTTGGGATAACCTTGAGATGTAAGTTCTATACAAGCTACCAGAGTTCCCCAGTGGGACTGAGCCTCAGTTGCCCACAGTGATAACTTGTTTGATAATGTACCCTTTATTGGCTCTCTCCCCTTTCCTGTCTCACTTCTCCACTATTGGTATTTCCTGGCATTAGCTTCTAAATAAATTAAGTGGGTCCTCACTTAAGCTAAGACACCATCTAACTGAGCAACATATCAAAGCTACATTTATCCACAGCAATTTATAAAAAGTAACATCTACTTACAACTTTCAATTGCACCCGTGAATTGTTTGTCTTACACAATTTTCACCTCTTCACCCCCAAATAGACTGATATATACACAGACCATTTTAGCATAGACTTAGCCTAGAAAGAATTCCAGATACAAACTCAAAACCCAGAAATTCAAAGCTTTCTTTTCTGTCAGTGCTGGCCAAACAGAGGGTAATGTACTAGATGGAAGATTTTAGGAGAGAAAAAGAAGTAGAAACATGAACAAGCCAAGGTGCAGAAGAAACTCATTAATCCTCAGACTCAAATAGTGTCAGCGAGATGTCTAGAATCTTCCACTGGAAGAATCCAAGTCAGTGAAGTTATTAATTTGGTAGCCCTGAAAGATGAGCAACACAGACATGTTTAATCTCTGGATTTGCTTCCTCCCTAGCAGTCTCTCTCTCTCAGTTCCTAAACCTTCCACACTAAGAAAACATCACCAGGCATGGGACTTTGCCAGCAACATGCATTTGCACTCCAAACAGTACTGTCAGATGAAAAATGCATTTTTAAGTAATATATTCCCTGGCTTTTCTCCCTAACTGGATATTGTCTATTATTTACATGAAAACATATTAAAATGCAGACTTCTTTGTTTTTTATTTACTTTAATGCTGGCGGGAAAAAGTCCATTTCTCTTCCATGTTTCTTTCTTCTTCCAATCCTAAATCTGTATCAAAGAACACATACGGTGATCAGAGCTTGTGTTGACCCCAGCGCAACTCCTTTTCATCACCCAAGCACAATCATGGGATTAAGGAGTAAGAAGTACTTTTGAATTACTGTGGTCTAAGTTCTTCATTTTACCCACAAGACTAGAGGAAGCATCAAAGTCTTAGATGACAAAATGGACAGGACTTTAAGGTCACCTGATCCAATCCACTTCTGTCACAGATGAGGAAACTGAGGCATAGGTCAATGAAGTGCTTTGCTTAAGATGTCATAGCTAGTTAGGGACAAAGTTGAGGCTTCAGCCAAGGAACCTTGATTACATACCCAATACCCACCCACCCCCAAACCTTCCCTCAATAATTTTGGTTTAACTTTGAGGTTTTAAATGACATACATGTTTATTTTATCTTAAGATCACATTTCAACTCTATAGCCTATTTTGTATGGCATCACCATATTGGAACATGACTCTAATCGGGCCAATCATGGTCCAAACAACTTAATTCCAGGACATGTTTAAACTATTTGGAAAAAAGGCTTTTTCTTTTTGGTTGGATCTGGAACTTGGAAAATGTGGCCTGAATAGCTATTACTAGCTGTTTGTGAAGCTGTTATTCAGCAGCACAACGGTGAAGAGATATTTCTTCTCAGAAAACCTGAGGTTGTACCGCTGCATTTTAGTGACTTTGCCTAAGGAGTTGCAATGTGCAGAAAACCTTCCTAATTTCTGAGCTCTGTCACTGGACATTTCAAGACACATTGCATTGCCTTTCCTTCTCCCTTCTGACACAGCCTAAAAAGTCAGATTTTACTGCAGATCAAACCTTAGTTCACTGGGTTTGATGCTCATCCCTAATCCCTGATCATTTCCTGGGCCTGAGCCCAGGTACTGGTGTGGCCAGGAACATGCCAGAAGCCATATGGACTCCCCTGGCCACCTCTTGCATGAGATTGGATGGCACTCAACCTAGGAACCAGCTCTCTCCAAGAGACAGAACAGATGGTATTCCAGATATGAATATGCATAATGTAGACTGCTAAGGCTGTTAAATAAGTATGTATTTTAGGTAGATTCACAAAAATAAAGAATTTTCATAACTGAAATGAAAGCCAAGTGAAGGAAATCACAAGACACTGTTCAAAGTTGTACATTATCCGTATTTACGTGCTGGCATTGGCCTCCACAACAGGCTTCAACCTTCAGAGTAACCACTGGAAAGTAACCAGGAACAAATAAGTGAAAACTGCGATGAAAGATGTCAATTTCAGACTTCCATGCTATGAGACCCTGGAATGGGTCACTGATGGTAGAAATTAGCCTTCAGCAGAACAAGAAGTGGGTTGAATTTCTCCTTGGCTTTGCCATTCCTTTCCATGGCCATTTATTGATAATTCCACCCTGTCCATCCCACCCTAACCCAAGCTACTCATGCTTCAATCTGGCTTGTCCAGGAACAAGGACTAATGCAAGTCATTGGATCAGTGAAATTGGATAAGATATTGCTGTTGTTGTTATGTGCCATTGAGTCGGTTCTGATTTCATAGCAACCCTATGTTCAACAGACTGAAACACTGCCCAGTCCTGCACCATTCTCACAATCTTTGATATATTTGAGCCCTTTGTTGCAGCCACTGTGTCAGTCCATCTTGTTGAGGGTCTTCCTCATCTACACTGACCCTCTACCTTACCGAGCTTGATGTCCTTCTCCAGGGACTGGTCCCTCCTGATAACATGTCCACAGTGAAACATGAAATGAAGTCTCACCATTCTTGCTTCCAAGGAGGCTTATGGCTATACTTCTTCCAAGACAGACTTATGCATTTTTCTGGAAGTCCACAGCATATTAATATTCTTTTCCAACACCATAATTCAAAGGCATCAATTCTTTAATCTTCCAAATGTCTTAAGTTGGGTTCTCTAGAAAAGTCAAACCAGTAAAGTCTGTACATACATATATAGAGAGAGAGAGATTTATCTCAAGGAAATGGCTCACACAGTTATAGAGGTTGGCAAGTCCCAAGTCCATGGGTCAGGCGTCAGGTCAGGCTTCTCATATAGCTGCAAGGTTTGATGAACCCAAGATCAGCAGGGCAGATGGCAGGCTGCTGGCTCAAGGGCTGTGGAAGCTGATGAATCCAAGATCAGCAGGTAAGATGGCAGGCTGCTGACTCACAAGCTGCAGAGACTGACGAATCCCAAGGCCACAGGCAATATGGCAGGCCATTGGCTTAAGTCCCAAGAACCGGAGGTCGGATGATGATGAGCCAGATGTAGATCCAGAGCAAGCAAAAGCCGGTGAGATTTGCCAGAACATCCATGTGTATTGGATACAGACCATACCCTTGAGCAAACTCCCCTTACAACTGACTGACTGATCACATCAGATCACATCACGGAAGTGGTTACATGATAGCACAAAATGGAAGATAACTACATCATTACATAACTGCCAAACTACATCATTACGTAACTGCCAAACAACTGAGAATCACCGTCCAGCAAAGTTGACACACAACCTTAATCATCACAGTCTACTTCTTGTTAACTTGGCACCTGTACACATCTCTTTAAACCATACACAATCTCTAAATAAAGACAACTACAAAGTCATGCTTAAACCCCTGAGGCGGCTTCACCCAGCTCCACTTAGGCTTCAGGTTCTTGTCCTGTCCTATTAGCTGATTGAAATAAGACAGACGCCAGCTGCAAGGGAAATAGAAAGTAGCAATTTACTGTCTGCACAGACAAGAAGCAACCTAGGGCCTAGCAACCAAAAGACCACACTCTCCCCATTCCAGGGGATCGGTGACCTTTTATGTCCAGGAGTCCCCAGAGAGCAGGGATTGGCGCCTGAAACACTACCCAGCCCTTCCATGCCCAAATTTGGAGATCTGGATGCTGAGTCATGCTGCATAGAAAGTCCTCATTTTGGGACCTCTGGCTTTGCAAAGGGGCTCAGTGGTGCTATGTGCTGGAGAATATCTTCCCCTACCGTGATGCTCAGGTCTGGGGTCAGGTAAGGACAGATTCTTCAGATCTGGTGCCAAATTCAAACCTCAGTTAGAGGCTGCAGCCTGCAAAGGCAGCGGGCTCTCTGACCAAACAGTGCTTAGGTACGGTGGCTTGGCAGTGAATGAAACGGGGAAGCCCCAGCAAAGCAAGGTGAAGCCATGGTGGAGCGGGATGAAGCCTTGGCGGGGGTTTCAATACTTGTGCCTAACATGATACAACTGCATGCGTACAGCCGAAAACACACTAGTTGTTTACATCTTATGTTTTATAAGAGAAGAGAACAAAAACATTTGATGCACACATACAAGGAGGGAATATTCATAACAATTACAGCTCTTGGGTCTGCAACTGGTTATGTGGTCCTGACTGGTATTTAGAACTACCTTCTTCCACCACCCATTTTGTATTCCCTTTGCCCTCAGCAAGCACCTCAGCTGATTGTGGTTCTTTGCCTGGTGGAGTGATGCAGACCTTCATCCCTGAAGGGTCTGGGCCATTATTAGTCATGTTGCAATTGGGTTGCTGTAGTTTTCCATTGACTTCTACAAATCTCCAATGCAAGCAGTACCCGCCAGAAGGCTTTGAGATCTTTGCCAAGTAATAATAACTCCTTGCATGTACATAGCTATTTCCAGTTTACAGAACACACTCATATTCATGATTTCATTTGATTTGATCTTTACACCAACCCTGAGATAAATAGTGCATGAATCATTACTTCCACTTTCCAGATGAGGAAAAGGAGGCTCAGAGAGATTAAAGGACTAATTAAGATTGCAAAGATGATAAATGGTGCCTTTGGAACTTGAACACAAGACCCTTTGATTCCGTGTCTAGCAATGCATCTGACTCACCAATGAATCAACAGCCAAAAAGGCCTTCACTGGGGAAGATACTCCACCTGCTGCCAGAAACAGTTTAATCCACGGATTGACTGATTCTGATGAGTTAGAACATCAGAGAGTAGAATAAGGGGATTTTTTCCATATTCTGGGAACGAATGCAGAAACTGGGTACTTATGTATGCATTACTGATATCATTTGTTCAGGTGCATCTGTGACCTGTGTAATTCATTCCGTGAGAGACAGAACACATTCTGTGTTGCACACTAATGATGGACATGGCAGTGTGACTTGCTTTATCCACTGAAATATTAGTAAACGTGATGTGAACAAGACTTGAAATGGCTTGCTCATTTGGGCCTGCCCTCTGTGCTCCTGTTATCTGCCCAAGGTAGCTCACTGGACCAAAGAAGATAAGAGACATGTGTACAGACCTAGACACAGTCCTCATCTTTGAGCCAAGCCCAACTGAGACTGGCCTAAATCATCCAATCCCCAACCAACCACTGACACAGAGCAAGAAAAAAATGGTTGTTGTTTGAAGCTACTGAGTATTGGGGTGATTTGTTATGTAGCAATAGCTGACTGATACACCACCATTTTTATCCTCCTGTCTCCAACTCAATGCAACTGGTGTCTGCCTGGGTTATTACCATCATCCTATTTCTTTCTAGGCACTGAATCACTGCCTTTTCTCGAGTCCCATGTTAGCAGGGCTTCATTATCAGATCTGTCATCATAGGATTAGAGAAAGCTATTATTAAAGATCCAGGTGGTAGTAAAAATAAAGTAAGTGAAATTATACCCACAAAAGAGAACACAATAGGTACCAGATAAATATTTAATAAATTATTGAAAATGTGCATTCAAAGGCTACTTTATGGTTAGCACAACAGAGAAAACACATTGCCATTTGACAATATTTCCTACACACCTCTTTACATTGTAACCTAGTGTTTGATGTGCAATGAAGACAGGCTGCTCAACCTCCAAGGCATTATTGAATAAAACGGACAACACAGAGGTAGGCAAGTAGAAAATATAGAACAGGCGTTGATAGATTGACAGTAAAAGGATAGATTGAATGTTTTCTTTAGTCTGATTCTCCCATTTCAGCTTTGCTGTTGTCGTTAAGTACTGTTGAGTCAATTTCAACTCATAGTGACCCCATATGACAGGGTAGAGCTGCTCCATGGGGTTTTCTAGCTCTAATCTTTATGGCACAGATGGCCAAGTCTTTATCCCGCAAAGACACTGGGTGGTTTCAAACTGCCAGCATTTCAGTTAGCAGCTGAGCACTTAACTCTTGTGCCACCAGGGCTCCTTAAGCTTTGCTGAATGCATAATAATCTCCAAAGTTCCAGAAAACCCAATTCTCCTGCCTCCCTGGGAATCTGTGACAGTTTCCATCTATAGAAAATTTATTCTTTCCCGCGTGTTTAAGAGTTTTAAATCCCCTGCTTCTTTAAGCAGCTGCTCCATGCTAAGAGGAAGTGGGTGTACCAATACCAGCCCACTTGAAGGAAAGAGGCCTTGGTCATTCATCACTTATCTGCAGACAATTTTCTGGAGAAAATGGAAAGAAGATGGTGCCTACCACCTGTCATCACTCAACAATATTTACTAAATGAAAGAAGAAAGGAAGATAGGAACTAGCCCCTGCACCCTGCTAATTCTTTTATCCTTCCACTTTCAGTTTGATTTCAGTTTCAAATGTCACCCATTTGTCTGGTTCCTCCAACCTTTCACCTGTTCCAAACCTATGATTCAGCATCACCAAACATCCTAATTCATTCACTGATCACATTTTCTCCCTGTCCCTGGCATAGTGCTGATTTCAGCCTTGACTCTTGATATCTATAGATTTTCCATATTGGATCTCAACCCTTTCTTAATGTGCCCCAGTGGGCTGTATTTTGGACACAGTCCCCACCCTAACTGTAACCCCAGAATGGTGGACTTTAGTTCTCATATTTGTTTGTTACATGCACACACACACACACACATACATGTATACATATGGTGTTGCATTCATCATCAAAAAGAAGATTTCAAGATCTATCCTGAAGTACAATGCTCTAACTGATACACCTACAAGGAAGACCAAGTAATATGACTATTATTCCAATGTACCCACCAACCACTAAGGCCAAAGATGAAGAAATTGAGGATGTTTACCAACTTCTACAGTCTGAAATTGATCAAACATGCAATCAAGATGCATTGATAATTATTGGTGATTGAAAGGTGAAAGTTGGAAACAAAGCAGAAGGATCAGGAGTTGGGAAATATGGCCTTGATGATAGAAATGAAGCAGGAGATCACATGATAGGATTTTGCAAGACTAACGACCTATTCACTGAAAATATCTTTCCCAACAACGTAAATGGTAACTATACATCTGCATCTCACCAGATGGAATACACAGGAATAAAATCGATTGTATCCGTGGGAAGAGATGATAGAGAAGCTAAATATCATTAGTCAAAATAAGGCCAGGGGCCGACTGCAAAAGAGACCATCAATTGCTCATATGTAAGTTCAAGTTGTAGCTAAAGGAAATTAAAACAAGTCCATGAGAGCTAAAGTACAACCTTGAGTATATCCTACCTGAATTTAGAGACCATCTCAAGAATAGATTTAACCCATTGAACGTTACTGACCAAAGACCAGACCAGTTGTGGGGTGACATCATATATGAAGAAAGCAAAAAGCCATTAGAAAGACAAAAAAGAAAAGACCAAAGTAGATATTAGTAGAGACTCTGAAATTTGCTCTTGAACGTAGAGAAGCTAAAGCAAATGGAAGAAATGATGAAATGAAAGAGCTGAACAGAAGATTTCAAAGGGTGGCTCAAGAAGACAAAGTAAAATATTATAACGTAGTATGCAAGGAACTGGAGTTAGAAAACCAAAAGGGAAGAACACACTTGGCATTTCTCAAGCTAAAAGAACTGAAGAAAAAATTCAAGCCTCGTGTCGCAATAGTGAAAGATTCTATGGACAAAATATTGAATGACGCAGGAAGCATCACAATATGATGGAAGGAGTACACAGAATCACTGTACCAAAAAGAATTTGCTGATGTTCAGCCATTTCAGGAGGTAGTATATGATCAAGAACTGATGATAGTGAAGGAAGAAGCCCAAGCTGTACTGAAGGCATTGGCAAAAAAACAAGGCTCCAGGAATTGACAGAATACCAATCGAGATGTTTCAACAAACAGATGCAATGCTGGAGGTGCTCACTTATCTATCCCAAGAAATTTGGAAGACTGCTACTTGGCCAAAAGACCAGAAAAGATCCATATTTATACACATTCCAAAGAAAGGTGACCCAACAGAATGTGGAAATTATTGAACAATATCATTAATATCATATACAAGTAAAATTTTGCTGAAGATAATTCAAAAGTGGTTGCACAGTACATTGACCAGGAACTGCCAGAAATTCAAGCCAGATTCAGAAGAGGACGAGGAACGAGGGATATCATTGCTGATATTAGATGGATCTTGGTTGAAAGCGGAGAGTATCAGAAAGATGTCTACCTGTGTTTCATTGACTATGAAAAGGCATTTAACTGCGTGGATCATAACAAATTATCGATAACATTGTGAAGAATGGAAATGCCAGAACACTTAATTGTGCTCATGAGGAACCTGTACTTAGACCAAGAGGCAGCCATTCAAACAGAACAAGGGAATACTGTGTGGTTTAAATCAGGAAAGGTGTACATCGGATTATATCTTTCACCATACTTATTCAATCTGTATGTTGATCAAATAGTCTGCAAAGCTGAACTACATGAAGAAGAATGTGGCATCAGGATAGAAGGAAGACTCACTAATAACCTGTGATGTGCAGATGACACAACCTTACTTGCTGAAATTGAAGAGGGCTTGAAGCACTTATTGGTGAAGATCAAAGGCTACAGCCTTCATTACAGAAGACAAAAACCCTCACAACTGGACCAATACGCAATATCATGATAAACGGAGAAAAGACTGAAGTTGTCAAGGATTTCATTTTACTTGGATCTACAATCAATGCCCACGTGAGCAGCAGTCAAAAATCAAACGATGTATTTGCATTGGGCTAATTTGAGGCAAAAAATCTCTTTAAAGTGTTTAAAAAAAAAAAGCAAGGATATTACTTTAAGGACTAAGGTGCACCTGACCCAAGCCATGGTATTTTCAATCACCTTATATGAATGCGAGAGCTGAACAATGTATAAGTAAGGCCAAAGAAGATGCCTTTGAATTATGGTGTTGGCAAAGAATATTGACTATACCATGAACTGCCAAAAGAACAAACAAATCTGTCTTTAAAGAAGTACAGCCAGAATGCTCTTTGGAAGCAAGGATACTGAGGCTTTGTCTCACATACTTTGGACATGTTATTAGGAGGGACCAGTCCCTGGAGAAGGATATCATGCTTGGTAAGGTAGAGGGTCAGCGAAGACAAAGAAGGCCCTGAACAAGATGGATTGACACAGTGGCTGTAACAATGGGCTAAAGCATAGCAAAGATTGTGAGAATGGTACAGGACTGGGCAGTGTTTTGTTCTGTTGTGCATAGGATCACTATGAGTTGGAACTGACTGGACAGCACCTGAAAACAACATATATATACATATATATATATGTATATATATGTTGTTTTGTGCTAGGCATTGGATACCTAGTTTTGTACCACTTATATAACATGCTCTTCCCTACTAACTCACCTGATCCTCATGAATGACAATACTCTTAGGTGGATAGTATGACCCCGTGTGTTCAAATGAGGACTTGAAGTACAAAGGTGGTCACAGAGTTGGTACACAGAGCAACCCAGACACAAACCCAGTTTCCCTGTCTCTAACTCTGGGACTCATTTCCTTACATCATCTACTTCTAAAAGTTCTAACATTGCTAACATTCTTGGGCCTCTTTTCTAACATTCAAAATTAGAAAAGAAAATAAAAAATTGCTAAGAGAAAGAACCAGTTGGCATGGGTCAAAAGATGTCCATGTTGCATTCCACAAGTTTGAACAACTTAGATGTCTTACCTTTGCCTGAATGACCCTCAGCCATATTTCAAAATATCAATATAGAGCTTACAAGTCTAGGTTCAATTGGCAGGACTCACTCTTCCAAAAATAACTACAGAATTCCAAGCCTTCATGGCTAGAATGAGACGTAGTCCCTCCTAAATTCCATAAACCTTGGTTTCCAGCCCAGCCTTCAAGAGCAACTAAAGAAGAAATGTTGGCAAAGCCTAGAAGTTGGTGCATCATAACCCTCTCAACATCTATTGGAACTCACTACTTTTATAATCTACTTCTATATTTACATCTTAGGGTGAAGTAGGGTGGTAAGACTTTATTTGTCTTACTTTGGACATATCATCAGGAGGGACCAATTGCTGGAGAAGGACATCATGTTTAGTAAAGGGGCAGTGAAAATGACAAAGACCCTTAATAAGATGGTCTGACACAGTGGCTGCAACAATGGGCTCAAACTACTGTTGTGAGGATGGGACCAGATCTGGCAAAGTTTTGTTTCATTATACACGGGCTCAATATGAGTCATAGCTGACTCACGGCACCACCACCACCACCAACATAGTAACAGGGCATTTAGGCTTTTAGGGAGGCTAGAGGACTAAAATACTGCATCATGAGCAGGTGACTGTCTTGCTCAGTGGCATTGTCCACTCTGATTTCATTTTGAGTTCATTTCTAAATAACCACCTTCAGTGTGGAATGGTAGAAAAGTCCTAGGTTAGGAGGAGATGACGGATGACCAGTGTTCAACTCCTGGCAGTCCCACAAATGGCCTGTATGAAGCTGAGCAAATGCCTTGGCCGGTACTGACCTCATTCTTTCCACCAATATTTATTGAGCACCTACAGTGTGCCAGGCATGGGGAATGGAACAGTGTACAGGACAACATCCTTGTCCTCAGGGACTCATATTCTAGGGGAGATATACAATAGATAGATAAATATATAAAGAGGGAATGATAGCAACAAACCAGTTTACAGGGTTAGAGAGTGATGAAGCTATGGGTGGGATGCTGTTTTGTATAGTGTGGTCTTTTGGGCACTGTTAAATGAAATAAATATCTGGCAGAAGAGAGTCCAGGTAGAGATAACAGCACGTGTGAAAGCCCGGAGTTGGGCATGCATGGTGAGCAGACATTAAAGCTAAGCATTTGAGCTGGGCCCAACAGCTTTCAAGGGAGAGGTGAGGTAGCTGCAGCAGAGCAGGAGAGAGCAAGTTAGGGGAGAGCCAAGGGCCATGAGGTCAGGGTTAACAGGGACCCCAACCAAGGGGGGCTTTTTAGGCCTGGTGATGACTTTGGATGGGAAGCCATTGGAGGGTTCTGAGCACGTGAGAGTATGATCTGACTTATGTTCAAGGAGGAGGACCTTGGTTGCTTTGTGAAGAACAGACTGTCACTTCCTCATCAGAAAACAACCTGGTTTGGATCAGAGAAACACAGAGAGCTTCTCACTGCTCCTTTATGAGCTTAGATTCCAAGTCATGCTTTGCTGACACAAACCACGGCACATCTTGGTGGCAGAACATCTAAGCCTGCAGTTGGTCTTTCATCCCAGAGGCCTAAGGCAATCCTGTTCCTGCCATTAGTCCATGGCTAGTGAAGGCGGCCACTGGAATCCGCCAGCCACTCCTCGGGAGAAAGATGTGGCAGTCTGCCTCTGTAAAGATTTATAGCCTTGGAAACCCTATGAGGCAGTTCTACTTTGTCCTGTAGGGTGGCTATGAGTCAGAGCCGACTCCACAACAGCTGGTATGACTCAGGTGGTGCAGATGGAGAGTGTTTGGTTGCTAACTGAAAGGTTGGTGGCTCCTGTCCGCCCAGAGGGGGCTCAGAGAAAGGGCCTGATGATCTGCTTCAGAAAAATCAGCCACTGAACCCAATGGAGCACACTTCTACTCTGCTTGCAAACGGGGTAACTATGAATTGGAATGGACTCCACGGCAATTGTTTACTTAGTAACTGAGGGTCCCTGTGAGTCGGAATTGACTCCACGGCAACGGGTTTGGTGGAGGTGGTGGTGGTAGAGGGTGTTAGCGTCCCCCTAGCTCAATCCAACCACAGCAGGCCGCTCAGCACTCTGGGTGACTTTGCAGAGCTGGGCCCTTTGGGTGATTTGAGGCTGAAATGATCGTAGTTGTCATTGCTGCCCTGCATTTCAATCCAACCTCCTCTGACCTTGCCTCCCGAAGGGTCAGTAGAAAGGCCAGTGGAGTTAAATAACTTGCTCTTCGCCCCGCAGGGTGATGATTCTGGGGACGCTCAAGCCTCTGAGATCTCACTGGCTTTTTCTAGGTCACCTGCTTGGTGTGAATTCACCCGAATACACCGCTTCTCCTGCAGACCCGAGCTAAGCGTCTGGGCAGGGCCGCCGTGGGTGAGGCCTAGAGACTCCCCAGACGCCTCGCCTCCCACCTGTCCTTCTGGAGCCGGCGAGCTCCGTCTGTCTGCACGGCTGTGGCTTCGCCCCTTGGGGAGTCCTGAGTCATCTGGCCGGCTCTGTTCCTCCCCGGGCCCCTGATGAAAAGGAACTCTGACGCTTGGCGCCCACCCCCCTGCAGAAGGGCCACCCCACCCGCTTCCTCTCCCTCTAGCAGCACCGCTCGGGGCCACGGGAGGACAGTGCCACAGCCAGGTCCCCGGCGAGCAGAGGCCGAGGGCGCCGGCTTGAGGGCGGAGAAGGCGGGCGCGGGCGCGGCGGGGGAGGCAGAGGCCCTGCTGGCCGTGCCGCAGTGACTCGGGTGGCGGTGATTTGTCGGCGCTGCAGGCTGGGAGGCGGGCTTCCTGACTCACTGCGGCACAGTCAGGGATGGGGAGGCGACGGGAGGGGGTAGCAGGGATGTCGTGGTGCCCTCCCCTGCCCCCCTACAATCTGTTACTCAGGCGAGGGCAGCCAGCACGGCATCCCCTGAGTCAGGGGTCCTCTTGGGGGGCTTCGTAAACCGCCTGTGCTCATTTCCGTGGGTACTCCCGGGGAGCTGAATTGTCGCTGTTTATTTCCACATCTGCCCCCGGGACAGTCCGCTGGGGCAGAGCCTTCTAATCCACCCACTGATGAATCCGGTCCCTCGCACTTGGCCCTAAGCCTGGCACGTCATCGCAACTTGGGTGATCAGTAAACCCTAGAGGAAGGGAGGGGGGAAGAAGGGGGAAGCGAGGGAGGCGGAGGGAGAGAAGGAGAGAGACACAGAGGGAGGAAGGAGGGAGGAACAAACAAGGAAGGGGCTCGAGCCTCCATATTTGCAAAACTGCAGACCATCCCCTTGATTAATATAGGAACAAAAACCAGAATGGGGGTGTGGGGACTTGGCTTGGCTGCTGCTGACACACTTTGGGTACACACTGCTTATGCACCTGGTATGGTTTGGTTTTGTTTTTCCTGGTATGATTTGTTTGCTTGTTTGTTTTGTTTGTTTGTTTTTGTATAAACACTCCATCGACTCCAAGTCACTAGTTGTCCCCAAGGCAAAGCAGATTGGTGGGCCCTCCCTGCATCATTTTCTCAAAACTTGCAAAGCCTGTAGTATTCTCAGAAAGCATCTAGTACCCCATTTACAAGATGAAGAAACTGAGGTTCAGAGAAGCTCTGTCAGGTGCCCAAGTGGAGGAAGACAGGACAGGCATCAAGGTGTTAGGGCTGGGGTTTCAAGTCCCCTACCTTGCCCACTGCACCACACTGCCTCTCCCTGAATGTTCTCTTCTCCTTGGTTTCTCCCAAACTAAAAATTCTGAAGGGAGCCCTAGTGTGATTTGTCTTGGTCCTCAACCCTGGTAAATGCAGGTATGGGATTCTGGAAGCAGATGGGCAGATTAACCAGTAAGCAAGGTATGCACAGGCTTACAGTAATATCTTTGTGGTGAAACCCATGAGAAATTGTGCACTACAAATTAGTAAGTACACAAAAGTAAGCCCGTGTACCTTGCTTGCTGGGTAATCCGGCCCTTGGTGCAGAGCTCCAGTTGGCCAAACCCCCAGCCACCCCAGGGCTGTGTGCTGCTGCCAGCCACCACCTGACAACAAGCTTTCTGGGGCATCTCCTTGAGGTGAGAGGTACGTCCTCTCCCGCAGCTCCAAAAACAGATTTTGCCATCTCATCCCCAACGTTTGCAGACTCAGGCTGGCTTCTTGTGATTGGCCAGAACCTTCCCTCACTGGGAAGATGAGGAGAACCTACCTCCTCAGCCCAGCTGGGGCAAAGCAGTACTGCAGCAAAGGTGGGAGTGTTCTACCCCAAACTCATGGGATAGAGGGGTGTCAGGAGTGGGCTCGACAGGCTGAATGAGGCCAGGGACTCCCGAGGGCCTCCACACTGGACCCTGTGGCCTGTGACAGGGTAGCTAATCTTCTCTGCCTTTCATTCTATAATTGGGGGCGTCATAATGGATTCTTTGACTTCCTGGAACAAAAGATTTCTCAAATTTTAATTTTAAAAGTTGTCATAGGGGCTGGCTGTTTGTGTACTCAGTAGGTGGATGTTAACATACTTGAAATTGGGGACCACAAGTGCTTCCTGTCTGCCTAACTAGGCCTCAGCCATGTCGGCTGCACCACCTGACTCCTAAGCTTTCCCAGTGTCTGAAATTCTACCTGGAGAGATTCAGTCTTTAAGACTGACACATAGCACTTCAAGACCTCCCCAAGGTGAAGGCTTTATTAGCTATTAATATTCCAAATATAGGGATTCTCTGCCTTGGCTGCTCTTTAGAGTCATCTGGGGTTTCTAAAATAATACTCATGTCCAGGCCACACCTCAGACCAAGTAAATCACTATTTCTGGAGGTGACTTTTTTTTCTAAAGCTCCCCCTGCCAGGCTGGAAATCAGCTCTCACGGAAACTGCTACTTTGCGTGCCCAGAATCTGTTCTCCCTTCTAATAGCAGCACCTGATGGTCCTTTGGGAAGCCCATTTGCTCTCGATTCATATAATTGAATGATGCTAAACCCACCCTCACATCTACTCTACCCTTTTCCCAGGGGCTAGCAGGTTACAAGGTTGGCCAATTAGCATTTTCCATTCCTGTGGAGAAAGTAATTGGTTCAGGCAGAACATGTGACCCACGTGGTACAGGCAGAACATGGCAGTCCAGTGAGAAATGGTCCCCAGATTTTGCTAGAACTATTGGGAAGGGAAACATCTCCTTATGCTGTAGTTATTCAGCAGAAAACGAGTCTAGGGCTCCCGACAGCCATTTTGACACCATATGGGGAAAGCCTGCCTGTAAACAAAGGCTCAAAGGAAAAGAGACCATCGATGGAACAAAAAAGACTGAAACCTATTAGCAACGATGCCTGAAACAAGACACACCCCTGAGGAATAGAAACCAATAAAATCTGCCTTTTTGCTTAAGCCAATTTGAACTGAGTTTTCCTATGACGTGCCACATCATAGCAGATGCCTTAGTTTCCTAGGACTGCCATAAAAAAAATGTTGCAAGCTGGATGGCTTAGAACAACGGAAGTGTATTGTCTCACCGTTCTGGAGGCTAAAAGTTTGAAATCACGGTGTTCACAGGGCCATTCTCTTCCTGAAGGCTCTAGGGGAAGAACCTTTCTTGCCTTCTTCCTAGCTTCTGACATATTCCTTGACATTGCTTGGCTTATAGAGACATCACTCCAATCTTTGCCTCCATCTTCACATGGTTGTCTTCCTTCTGTTTTTCTGACTCTCTGTGTCTCTTCTGTTTTTATAAGAACACCAGTCATATTGGAACAGGGCCAGCCTTACTCCTGTATGACCTCGTGTTAACTAAAAACATCTTCAAAGCTCCTATTTCCAAACAAGGTCACAGTCACAGGTATCAGGGGTTAAGATTTCACCCTGTCTTTTTGGCTGATGCAATTCAATCTCCAACAGCAAGGCCAATCTGTTACATAACTAGATGCTACCTTGAAATGCAGAGAGCAGAGCTCTGATCTGACGGGACGCAGAACCAGCAAGCTTTGATAAAGGAAGCCCTAGATGTTCATGAGGAAATGTCCCAGGCATCTGAAGACAACAAAAGGTTGCTGGTCATCTTCAAAAACGAGGGCTCTCAGAGGAAAGGAGACAGACATATTCTATTCCCTTAGTTTCTTCCAGTGACCCTCAAGAGCCATAGGCATCTTAATCTTAGTCAAATATGGAAATAAATAAATAAATGAGAGATAGATAGATAGACAGGCTGAATGATTGATATATCTCAGGGATAGTGTATGGACTAGATTTCAGTAATGTCTGTCAGAGCTTTTATAATAGCCAATATAACAATGGTACAGGAGATTACATGGTCAGACAAAAGCAGACAACAGACCATCAAGACAATGCATTGAGCATTTTAGATTTTCTTCTTGCTCAGAGATTTCCTGAAGGTACGAGTGAGGAAGAGTAATAGGCTTACTGAATTTTAGAGCTGAAAGTTCTGTCAGTTAGCAATTACTGTGTAAAAAAAAAGCTACCTCTTAACTTGGTGACTTAAAATAGTGATTTATTTGGTTTATCATTCTGTGAGGCAGAACTCTGAGTTGGGGTCAGCTGGATAGTTGTAGTCTCAGCTGGGTTCACTCATCCATCTGCAGTCAGCTTCCAGTCAGTTGAGAGGCTCTGTTTCTGGAATTTGTTGGCTGTTACCGTAGTGTTAGGGGTAACGTGTCCTCCAGCAGGTTAGCCTGCGCTTACGCACATGATGGAGAAAACCAAAAGAAACAAAACAAAACCCGATTTTGACTCATAGCAACCTTAAAGGAGAGGGTAGAACTGCCCCATAGGGTTTCCAAGGAGCACTTGGTGGATCCAAACTGCCGCCCTTTTGATTAGCAGCTGTAGCCCTTAACCACTACGCCACCAGGGTTTCCATGATGGAGAAAGGGTTCCAATGTTAAGATAAAAAGCACACAAGTCCTTTCAACTCCCAGACTCAGAACCTGTAAGCTGTGATTCCACCACATTCTATTTGTCAAAGCAAACCACAGCCTCAGTTCTTGATGGAAAGAATTGCAAAGTCACATTGCAAAGAGCCAACAAGAACTCAGAGATTACTTAGCCCAACTCTCCCCATTTAACAGATGTAAAGCAAAAGGCAGTGAGCTTACCTAAGGTCTCCATCTGATTATAAAAGGCTATTATGGCCTCCACTGTCCACACTGATGCTTTGTGTATCCTATGCAGTGTGGATCCACATAAAATCTCTTCAAAGCGACTAAAGCAAATATTGCTTAAATTTTGAGCTTTACAATTGAAAAATCTGTCACTCTTATTCTTAAGATCACTCACCGAATATGCTAGGTTTCCTACTCTGGGCTAGAAACAGGGGACACAAAAGAAACAGGACAGACATGATCTCTATCTGTATGAAGCATAGAGTTTACCATGTAAATGTTATGGCTGATGTTGCCTATAGTGGCTTAAATAGGTATTTGTTAAAGTGAAGAATGATAATGAACAAAGAAAACACAGAAGAAAATCAGGGAAGTAACATGTGACAGTACTACACCCTCAAAGATCCAAGAGTTAGGCTCCTCCAGATTGCGAGAAACAGAGAGGCATGCTGAAGATGGAGGGGAAGGAAAGGGACTCCAAGAAACCATGACAGCAGGTCACAGAAGCAGGCAGGAACAGGAGGGAAAAAAAAAAGGAATTTAAACCAAGATTATTTGATTCCTGTTATAGAAATACCTTACATCCCCATTCACTGTTATGGTCCTCCTAATGCTTGTTTGTGATGGGGACAGTTTATGTTAACATTCAGGGTTCTCAGCCTTCCCTCATTTCCTTTTCTACTACCTGGTAAAGAGAATTTTGTCTTTGACTACTCAGCTTCTTCTCTGAGGGGGTCTGTCTTTTTTGGGGTAAGGTCCCAGGCTTTTGTTATGTCAGAAATTAGATCATGGGTAGAGGAAGTTCAGAAGAAGCAGGAGGAAAGGAACGAGAGAACAGGAGACAGGCAAGGCAAGAGTGATGGAGCTTTAGAAAGAGTCAAGGTAGGGAATAGGAAGTAGAGGATTTGTAGAATGAGAGAAGCCAGAAAAACTGCAAGCTTATATGAAAACTAGAGAAAAAGAATTTTTTAAAATGCTGTGATGAGTTATGGATTAGATCTCTTAATTTTCTTTCAAATATGCAAGAAAAGTTGGATCTACCTTTTATTTTTATTACTTTTGGCTACTGACTTTGTTGGGGTTTTTGATGGAACACCTGGGCAGGCCTAGAGCCCATGGGAACTGGAATTTCTCTGGGGCAAATTTATTTAAGAATCATCATGTCCCGTGGCAAGACAACCAAAGTGTGTGCCTTCACCAGATAATTGGTCCAAATGTAAAAACTCAACTGCCCTTTTCTTTAAAAAATAAACTCTAAACTTTATTCAGATCTCATTGGTTTTTCCTAATGTCTTTTCTTCTGTTTCAAGATGTCTTTTAGGATACCACATTACATTTGTTGTCATGTCTTCTTAAGCTCCTCTGGGCAGTGACAATTTCTCTGTCCTTGTTTTGGATGACCTTGACGATTTTGAGGAGTATTGGTCAGGAATATTGTAGAATGTTTTTTCAATCTGGGTCTGTATAAGCTTTTTTTTTTTTTTTCCTGAAGTGAAACAAAGAAATGATAAAGAGCTAAACAGGAGATCTCAAAGGGTGACTGGTAAAGACAAATAAAGTATTATAATGAAATATGCAAAGACCTAGAGTTAGAAAACCAAAAGGGAAGAACACGCTCAGCATTTCTCAAGCTGAAAGAACTGAAGAGAAAATTCAAGCCTCAAGTAGCAATATTGAAGGATTCTATGGGGAAAATATTAAATGGTGCAGGAAGTATCAAAAGAAGATGGAAGGAATACACAGTCATTGCACCAAAAAGAATTGGTCAATGTTCACCCATTTCAGGAGGTGGTGTATGATCAAAAACTGATGGTACTGAAGGAAGAAGGCCAAACTACACTGAAGGCATTGGTGAAAAACAAGGCTCCAGGAACTGATGAAATACCAGCTGAGATGTTTCAATAAATGGATGCAGCACGGGAAACACTCACTCATCTGTGCCAGGAAATTTGGAAGACAGCTACCTAGTAAACAGACTGGAAGACATTCGCATATGTGCCCATTCAAAGGAAAGGTAGTCCAAAAGAATGTGGAAATTATCAAACAATATCATTAATATCACACACAAGTAAAATTTTGCTGAAGATAATTCAAAAGTGGTTACAACAGTACATCAACAGAGAACTGCAAGAAATTCAAGCCAGATTCAGAAGAGGAAGTAGAACGAAGGATATCATTGCTGATGTCAGATGGATTTTGGCTGAAGGCAGAGAATACCAGAAAGATGTTTACCTGTGTTTTATTGCTTATGCAAAGGCATTTGACTGTGTGGATTATTCATAACAAATTTTGTCTAACATTCTCAAGAATGGGAATTCCAGAAGGCTTAATTGTGCCATTAAGGAACCTGTACATAGACCAAGAGGCAGTCATTTGAACAGAACAAGAGGATACTGTGTGGTTTAAAATCAGAAAAGTTGTGTGTCAGGGTTGTATCATTTCCCCATACTTATTCAATCTGTATGCTGAGCAAATAATCCACAAAGCTGTATTATATGATGAAAAACGTGGCACCAGGATTGGAGGAAGACTCATTGACAGCCTGCGATAATCAGATAACAACCTTGCTTGCTGAAAATGAAGAGGACTTGAAGCACTTATCGGTGAAGATCAAAGACTACAACCTTCACTATGGGTTACACCTTAGCATAAACAAAAATTCTCACAACTGAACCAATAAGGAACATCATGATAAGTGGAGAAAAGATTGCAGATTGAAAAGATTGAAGTTATCGAGGATTTCATTTTACTTGGATCCATAATCAATGCCCACAGAAGCAGCAATCAAGAAATCAAACAACGCATTGCACTGGGCAAATCTGCTGCAAAAGATCTCTTTAAAGCGTTAGAAAGCAAAGATGTCGCTTTAAGGACTAAGGTGCGTCTGACCCATGTCATGGTGTTTTCAGTAGCCCTATATGCATAAGAAAGCTGGACAATGAGTAAGAACAATGATGCCTGTCATGGATAGAATTACAACCCCCCAAAAATGTGTGTATCAACTTGGTTAGGCCATGATTCCCAGTATTCTGTGGTTGTCCTCCATTTTGTGATTGTAATTTTTGTTAAAGAGGATTAGGGTGGGATTGTAACACCCTTACCAGGTCACATCCCTGATCCAATGTAAAGGGAGTTTCCATGGGGTGTGGCCCTGCACCACCTTTTATCTCTCAAGAGATAAAAAGGAAAGGGAAGCAAGCAGAGAATGAGGGACCTCATACGACCAAGAAAGCAGCACCAGGAGCAGGGTGTGTCCTTTGGACACAGGGTCCCTGCACTTGAGAAGCTCCTCAACCTGAGGAAGATCGAGGACAAGGACCTTCCTCCAGAGCTGACAGAGGGAGAATACCTTCCCCTGGAGCCGATGCCCTGAATTTGGACTTGTAAACTATTAGGCTGTGAGAAAATAAATTTCTCTTTGTTAAAGCCATCCACTTGTGGTATTTCTGTTATGGCAGCACTAGATAACCAAGACAATGCCTTTGAATTACAGTGTTGGCAAAGAATATTGACTATACCATGGACTGCCAGAAGAATAAGCAAATCTGTCTTGAAAGAAGTACAGCCAGAATGCTCCTCAGAAGCAAGGATGACAAAACTTCATCTCACATACTTTGGACACGTTATCAGGAGTGACCAGTCCCTGGAGAAGGACATCATACTTGGTAGAGAGTCAGTGAAAAAGAAGACCCTCAACAAGATGGATTGACACAGTGGCTGCAATAACAGGCTCAAGCATAACAACATTTGTGAGGATGGCACAGGACCGGGCAGTGTTTCATTCTGTTGTACATAGGGTCTGTATGAGTCAGAACCAACTCAATGGCACTGGACAACAACAGCAACTTTTTTTCATGGTTAGACTGTGGTCATGGCCTTGTGTGAAGAAGTCGACAGAGATGACATGGCATTTTTAACTCATTATATCAAGGGTACATACTATCAACATGACTTATCACCAGTGATGCTACTAGCCTTGATCACCTGGCTAAGGCAGTGTTTACTGATTTCTCCACTGTAAAGTTACTTCCTTTGGAAGCAAGTCACTAAGCATAGCCCGCACTGAAGAGATGAGACATTACGCCCTTACCAGGGTAAGGAATTTTATATATTAGAGTTTAAACTTAGGGATGGGAAGGAAGATGATTCTCCAAAGGATAATAGTGCTGTAAGAGTGTGGGACGAGCTCACATTTTGTAAGAATGGCAAGCAGGAATATTAAGGGATCTGAAATGAGGAAATGGGAAGCCACATGATGGCGAAAGCAATGTGTGGAGAGAGAGGGAGAAAATTAGCAGTTGTTCTTGGGGGAAACTTGGATAGTGGCATCTAGAGAGGATATTTCAAAATTTTTTGGCCAACTCACTGTAAGAAACCCCTGTAATACATCTCTGAAAAAACTTATAGTAAAGATTTATATTTATCTTTAAGGCCTCAGAAGCTACACTGCTATTTCTTTCAGTCAAAGACTGGGCCACAAGAGAGCCTTGTCATATTTGGGTTTCATCAGCTAACAATAAATTGGGATGGGTCTCAGTCTGGAGTGGGAGATCTATGATCCCAAGGCCAGATCAAGCATATTGTCTAATTTCTTCAAAACCATGAAAATGTTTTAAATAGACAATGGTAATAGGTTTTTGCAATGGCATTTGTTCATTCCACAGCAATTTGCATTTATTTCTCTGAAGATGTAAATAGTAGAATGGTTGATGATGACATCTTTGCATTAACTTGAAATCGGATTCTTTTGTGAATCATGTATTTCTTGATTGTTTCTTTTTGCTTTCAGTTGACTCTGTTGTGATTCTTGTATTTTTTTATCATTGCTTTTTACTTATATTAGTCCATAATGTCTTTTTATATATTTTCCCTCCACAGAAAGATTGTTTTCCATTCCACAGTCTGTTAACTGGTCAGTTGCTTTGCGTTTGCTGTTTCCATCACACACATCTGTGTCAAAGGAGAAAGCCTCGATGACTTATACTGAGCAGTAGAGCGTGTTGCCAAAAATTAAGCATAGAATCCATGTGTTTCCACAAGGTATAGGCAAGCTTCCATGAGAAAGATGATTAAGTGTTTAGGGAAGAAATAAACATGTTCTAATAAGAAGTCTTTGGTCAGCAAAGTAAGGTGCATGGTAAGTAGATCCTTGCTTGGGAACTGCCAAAGCCCAGGGCACGTGCTGCTGGTCCAACCAAGCAGATCAATTAAATTAACAGTCAGGCAGGTATCCATAAAGATCCTTGGCTAGGAAGCGAAAGCAGGGACACTGAACAGGTGCCCCTTTCCACTGTTCCTGGCCACAAAGTCTAATTTCCAGCCCATGCTGTGGCAGTGGGAGATAGAGCAAATTAACCAAGGTTTGCTTTGTCCCAGAAGTCCTTTGTATCCTGATAACCCAGGGAAAATTAGTTCATGAAGAAAGAAAAGAAATGCTGATAATTTTTAAAGAGCTAGTCCTACTGATAAAGCTGGGACAGGCAAATATTCTCAGAATTCAGACAATGACTGTTAAACATTTCTGGGGCTCCAGCGGCTTTTTTAAAAAAAGGCCTGTTTCCAAGTGACATTATAATGCCAAATGCAGTTTTTTTTTTTCTTTCTTTTTTTCTCTTGGCTTATTAGAATGAAGAGATGTTGATGCTGTTTGTTACCCACTAATATCATTAAAAGTAGCCCTGGTGGTGCAGTGGTCAAAGTGCTTGACTGCTAACCGCAACGTCAGCGATTGGAAACCACCAGTGGCTCTGCGGGAGAATGATACGGCAATCTGCTTCCGTAGAGATTTACAGCCTTGGAAACCCTATGGGGTCACTATGAATCAGAATCGACTCCATGGCAGTGGGTTTAATATCATTAATGTTATCAACGATGGTGCAACAAACCATTTAGTGTTTTCTGATTGTGTGCCAGAAGACAGGCCTCTTTTCTTCGACAGATGTTTTTGCATGTTTCCAAGGCCATCTTTGCTTTGAGAAGGAAACAAGGCTATAAACCTAGACTCTCATTTTGAATCCTTGTCTGAAATATGCTGGTCCGCTAAGTCAATATTTCACAGAGGCCTCCAACTTGATAACTCCTGGGCCCCCAACACTCCAGGGTCTGCTTTCGAAGACTCATCACAAGTGTTAAAACTCAGAAAGCTGTTTTCCTTGCATTGGAAAAATAAAACGAAGCATTTGGCAAGAAAAAAAATAATAAAATTCTTTGATTTAATGTCAAAATCTGGTGCAGGGTGGGATATGAACCGTAGAAGACTATCCCTGAAAAAAACCCTATTACGAGGTCTGAAACAAGATGGAAAGAGGGAGCGTGCTGTCACGTTGTGGGGATTACAACTAATGTCACAAAACAATGTGTGTATAAATTTTTAAATGAGAAATTAACTTGAGCTGTAAACTTTCACCTAAAGCGTGATGAAAATAATAGTAATTAATTCATTATGTAATTAAAAAAAAAAAAAGATGCTTAGCTCCTGGGAACAAATGTAGGGCTGTCTCAGTCATCTGGATTACAATGCTGTGTGAGACCAGAAGGTCCCAGCCATAAGATAAACATCTCTGTATTGGCCCCTACTCCTATTAACCTGGTACTCAGCTGGGCACGGCGGGCACTGGGCATGCCACATTTGGATTGGCCAATTGTCCTAACCCCCCTGTTTATCTGTCTCTGCCCCGTATCCACAGCTAATGAGCCCTTAGATGGGAGGGGAGAGGCTGATGCCAACTAAATAGAACTATAATCTAGATCCTTTCTAATGAGCTGGCATATTACACTTGTCACTTTATACAAAAAAAAAAAAAAAAAAACACAGACTTTTTATTATTTCTGTAATTACATAACTTTAATCAGGTCACATGAGTATAATGAAGCCAGCCTCCTTTAATTAAGATATTTTTAAATTTAAAAGTAATACATGCCTTTTTATGTTTATTTTACCACAGTAGAAAAGAAGAAAGTAATACATGCTTATTGCAGAAAATATAGTTAATATTACCCATAATGCCAGCAGCCACAGAGCAGATCCATTCTATATGCATAAATGTAACTATATGTATATTAAATTCATGTATATATAGTTTTTTACCCTGCTTAATTAATTTAACAGTTTATTGTGAACCTTTTGCCATGTCAGTAAATATTTTTAAGCATAGGAGTTTAACAGCTACTTAATACAACCTTCAACAGTACCTCAATTTATGTGTCAATTTTATTATTTTGATCCATTTAGGGTCTTCTCATTTTTTTTTTTCTATACTAAATAACGTTCTAATATTTGTCAGCAGGTCCCAACGCATGATGGATTTCTTTTTTTTTTTTTTTCCTTCTTTATATATTAGATGTGGTAGTAGAATCAGAATTTTGTCACTGTTTGGGTATAGGGAGAAGTTTACACTCTTACCTACATATCGTTTTCCTCTGCCGGTCCCCCATGATCTCAAGTTCAGAGACATGGAGCCTCATCTGGTGAAACTCTAATCTCGCTGTATCTACTGCTGTTGGGTCTGGTGTAATTCATGGTCTTCCCTTGCTGATTCGCCCCTCTCTTTGGATCTTGGGATGTGGCAATGTCTCCCATTCGACCTTTAGCCTAAGCAGACCACCTTGCAGCCCTCTACTACAAAATCGCAATAGGCTTTACTGTCCCTATGAGGTCACAAGTCAGCTGCCTCAACTCTCTTACATGCCCCTCTGCCCCTCATCCCCTAGCACATTTTCAGGTGTAAGCTGGTAGCAGAACCACAGGCCTTCCCGCTGCTTAGCCACTTCATGCCATGTGCTCATTTCTCTCTTGCTTGGCCTCCCCTCGTTGGCGTGGGACTTGTCCTGGGATCTGCTAGGAAAAGTGAGGAACGATTCCTCCCACTCTGACATTCCTCCAAAACGCTCTGATTACTTCATCCAATGTGTTATTTGGAATGCTGTCTGTTCTAAGTAATAGTTAATTTGAATAAGACAAAAAGAAATTTATTAGTCCCAAAATAGAAGTCTATCTGGCGTTAGGGCGTATTGATTCAGGAGCTCAATAGCGTGAGCCAGGATGCCGCAGTATCTTTCTGTCTCTTCACTCTGAGTGCCACACTGCTGGTCTCATTCCAAAGCTGGTTTCCCATGTGGTCAGAAATTGGCTTCAAACAGTACTGTGAGCCTGCTTCCTCCACCACCAACTAGGGAGAGAAGAAAACAACTTCTCTCTAACCTTGTGTAGAAAGGCTTTTCCTTCAGCATAATTGGGCCAAGTCAGAACAAATAACAGTGCCAAGGAATGCCATGTGCTCATTGACTTAACCTGGGTTTCTGACTTAAGCCCAGCAAGCCAGGAAAAAGAACCTCTTGCTATCAAATCGATTGGGACTAGAGCTTTGAACTGGTTCATTCTGGTTCAAATTCCTGCTGAGAACCTGGATTTCCACCCCAAATACACTGAATCAGAGTCTACATTTTAACAAGAACCCTCAGGTGATTCTTATGTATAATATATTGAGAACCACTGCTCTACTAGTGATTCTCAGAATTGTTCCCTACCCAGCAGTATTAGCATCGCCTGAGAAATTGTTAGAAATGCAAATGAACTGGTTTGAAGCCCTGATTCTGATTGATGGTGACTTCATATGTTGACAGAGTAGAACTCTTCCATAGGGTTTTCTTGGCCATAATCTTTACAGAAGCAGGTCACCAGGCCTTTCTTTTTCAGCACTGCTGGGTGGGTTTGAACCACCAACCTTTAGGTTAGTAGTCAAGCATAAACCATTTGCTCCACCTAGGAACCTGAAGCCCAAAAAAGCGATTATGGTTATCATTATTTGCTTAGACTAAGCTCCACCCCTGTAACTGGAGGTAAGTTCAGTTTCTCAAGTCACATGGCCTAGGTAAGATAAAGATGGGCAGCTAACAGAGTCTTCATTCTACCGATAAGAAGGCAGATAGTTAAGGATGCTTGTTGTTGAACAAGAATGTCCCCTACAACCTTCTCTCAAAAGACTCTTTTATACCAAATACGAGGAGCCAGTGCACTCATCTGACCTCTTGCCTTTTGCTTTCTCTCTATCCCTCTCTCTTTTTTAGTGGTGGAAAACTTTATATGCCTTTCTGTCTTGTGGGAATTTCCCTTCACATATAGGCTAAGTGTATCTCCCCAGTTATTCTCTAACTCATTATTATATTAGTTTCCTTCCTTTTGTTATTATAATTTGTAATTATCTATTTATTTGTAATTATGCTTCTTTATTTGTTTATCAGTTTATTACCTATTTTCTGTACTATGTAGAAACATTTGAGGGTAGAAATCTCAACTATATTGTTCATTATTTTATCCCCAGCACCTAGCAGAAGACCTGGCACAAAATTGGCTTTCAATAGTCATTAGTTAGGTGACTGAATGAGTGAATGAACAATTTTATGTTTCTAAATTGAATAGCCCTTACACAATTTAGGACTTTCAGATCCATTATTTTAGCTGATTCTAAGAATGCGGTGACTCTCTGCCCAAGATAACAATAATTACAGTGCCCTAATAATAATTAAGGTACAGAGACAAGTGACTTGATCAAGGACAGACAGACAGTGTTACATATGAATCTCAAACTCAGGTCTTTTGTCTCAAGTCCTGTGCTCTCTCCATTATGTAAGGTAAAGATGGACAGCTAACAGAGTCTTCATTCTACCAATAAGAAGGTAGGCAGTTAGGGATACTTGTTGAACAATAATGTCCACTCTGACCATCTCCTATGCTTTAAAGTTCTCAAAGTTTAGGAACCATTTCAATATGGTAGAGTGAGCAGTTAGAGAGATGGGAGGCAACAGGGAACATTCTTGGAGTAATTGGGTGGTGGATGCTGGGAGTACTTTCATGTACCTAGCCCTATGGAATACCTAAGGAGATGTGATATTTCCCCAGGAGAAATACAAGTACACCTTTTCCTGCCTTTGCTTGACTGCAAAAAACAACTACTACTGCCTTTAGCAACGCCTAGAAACAAATTCCATGCATAATAACAGAGTCTGAATGGAGGACACGGTGCAGAAGTCACAAGGCAAGGGAGGTTAAATTTAGCCTCTGCTCCCTGGAATGTTTCCAGAGCTTGAGCTACATAGAAATAAGGCCAGCGATCAGTTTGAACCAACCCAGGGCTCAAGACTTCTCCTCCAGCCAAGGGAAAAATCCTAGGCCCTACAGGCTTTCCCCATTCCGTGCTCCAGGATTGACAAGGGCAGACATCTGCCAGAACCCTGGGGAACCAACCACAAACCAGGAGGGAGACTAGAAGGAAGACAAGAGATGCTGGCATTTTCTTTCCTTGGAAACTATGAGGCCTCTAAAACCAGAGATCTAAGTCAGCTCTGATGCTTCAGCATCTGTACAAAATCATTCCGCTCGAAGAGCATGCTGAGAATATACGACCAGCATTAGCTCAGAATGACCATTCGTAGGGCGGGAGTCCATCCTCACCAGTCACTGTTCTCAATGACCCTTGATAACAGCTTTGTGAGATGAGTCGGGCTGGTGCCACTATCCCCATTTTTTTTGGATGAGAAAACTGAGGGTCAAAGAAACCAAGAGATTTATGTAATGTTACTGTGGTGGTTTTATGACAATAGTGGCTCCAATTTTTTCATGCTTCTCTGTATCCATATGTTTTGGTAGTACTTTTCCACACTGGCTTGGGCTCGGCCATATGACTTGTTTTGGCCAATGGGATAGAACAAACATGATGTAAGTAGAGGCTTAAAAAAGTGCTTGTTCATCAGGACTTGCCATTCTTGCATACTCATGTAACCATCCTGTGAACAAGCCCAGGCTAGCCGGCTGGTTGAGAGATCATATGGAGAGAGCCTCCATTCATTTCATCCGTTGCTATAATAAACCAGCCAGTAACAGCCAAACCTCCAGTTGACCACGAATGCACGAGCAAGCCCTATCTAGATCAGGTATGCTCAACATAAATCATCAGAACCATAGTTAGTTCATAGATTAATGAGTAATATAGATGGTTGTTGTTTTAAACCACTAAGTTTTGGGTTTTTGTTTCTGTTTTTTTTTAATCAAACTTAGATGAAGGTTTACAGAATAAACTTGTTTCTCATCAAACAGTGCACATATTGTTCTATGACATTGGTTAACAACCCCACAACATGTCAACACTCTCCCTTCTCAACCTTGGGTTCCCTATTACCAGCTTTCCTGTTCCCTCCTGCCTTCCAGTCCCTGCCCCAGGGCTGGTGTACACCTTTAGTCTTGTTTTGTTCCATGGGCCTGTTCAATCTTTGGCTGAAGGGTGAACCTCAGGAGTGACTTCATTACTGAGCTGAAAGTTTATCTGGGGACCATAATCTCAGGGTTGGGTTTTTTTATTACACAGAAAAAACTAACTGATACAGTCACGTAGATAGTAAATGGCAGATCTAGAACTCAAAATCAGTGTAAGACCTATTTGTACTGCACAGCTCTAAATCAGTAACACCGTGACTTATAACTTTCCCACAATGGAAGGTCAATGCCTTGAGTTGTGCCTGCAGTGTCGCGCCAAATGCAGAGACTCTAGCTTCCTTAACTTATATGTTTTATTCACTTCCTTCTTCTCCTTCTCCTTCCTCCCCTTCTTCCCCTTCTTCTTCCTCTCCTCCTTCTTCCTCTCCTTTTCCTTCTCCTTCTTCTTCGTCCTCTTCCTCCCACTCCTCCTCTTCCTCCTCCTCCTCTTCTTCTTCTTTTTCTTGGGATTTCTATCCCTGAACAATGAACACAAAATAAGCAGTTTGTGATTTAACCGTGTGATTTCTGGCTTTGATGAGATGGACCCATATCTGTGGTATTAGTAGAGAAACTGGCAATAAAAGGGAGAGGATAAGGGCTTTATAGGTGAAAGAACAGTCACGTAAGAAACTAGCTTGTTGTCTCACCAAGATGCGGTATTTGTCTGCCTAAATTGTGTCCCAGGGCAGATGGGGAGTTTAATCCTTGCCCCTGTCATAGGAAAAAGGCCATTACTAGGAGCCTCGATAGACTCTATTTCCTCTTTACCACTCCTGCACACACAGAGATCACGTCAAGCTTATGGATGGAATGCCAGCTTTTGGAAACATCTGAAGATGTGACCAAGGAAACCTTGGGAATTAGAAGTGAGGGAATTGTTGAAAGATAGGTTGACCTGGTTGTGGTAAGACGATGGGAGGGGGGCAGGAGGGGAAAGGAGTACAACGGAATCAATTAGCTATTGCTAATTGCTATGTAACAAACCCCCTCAAAACTTAGTGACATAAAACAACAACCATTTGTTATTCCTCATGAGCCTATGGCTCTACTAGTAAGTTCTGCAAATCTGGATCAGTCTCAGCTGATCTTGGCAGGGCTTGCTTATGCATCTGCTATCAGCTGCCAGGTTGTCTGTCAGCTGGCTGGTGTAGCATGGCCTCAGCTGGGATGAGTTGGCTGTGCTCCATGTATCTCTCACATCCCCCCAGGAGGCTAGCTTAGGCATGTTCTCTTGATGGTGGCAAAGATTCAAGGGAGAAAGCAAAAATTTGTGTATACTTTTTGAGCCATGTCTTTCAATAAGTTGTCTACTGTCTCATTAAGCAAACACATCTCATGACCAGGCACAGAGATAGAGTGGAAGGGCACTAACAAAAGCTGTGGATAGAGGGAGGCATGAAAATCTGTGTCCATTAATGCAACCAATCCACAATAACAAGCTGATAACCATGAATCTAGTAGAAAAAAGGATTCTTGGAAGGGAGAATAGCAAAATGCCTGAAGTAAGAGGAACTGAGGTATCTCAGGGAGCTCAGAAAACAGTATAACAAAATGAAAGCAAGTTCATGAAGAGCCTTAGAATAAATACTGGGTGGGAATCTGGTGCTCCAGTCTGAAGGTGACCTCCAACCTGGCCCAGCATTTCTCTGCCCTCCTACTGTTTACCCAGAAACTACTCTTCTAGATTAACTAAGCTAGAGAAAGGAAAAGCTCCTAGGGGGCACAAGGGCAGATCAAATGGGAGGTAAGGTTTTCCAGAGTGTGGTCTTGGGCCTGTGAGTGGCTTTGGAGAGAGGCACAGCTGAACATTTCTACAGCTTCTGTCACCTTATAATCACTGCCACCTCTTGCCTATGGATATTTTGTTATTCCTATCTTCTAGCCCTCTAAACTGTGAGAAAATAAGTTTCTGTTTTTAAAGCCATCCACTTGTGGTATTTCTCTTATAGCAGCACTAGGTAACTAAGACAGAGGCCAACATTCTAGGCATCACTTTCTGACAGTTGACAAAGCCAGCCTTGTCCTCTTCCTTGATTCAAACTTGTGCCATCCCTCCCTCATCAAAAAAATACTCCCCAGGGTAGTGAGTCCCATTGTGCATCTCTGTTTGTGAAGACTAACACCGGACAGTCTAACATAGAAACTTTGAACCAAAAAGACAGGTGAGAGTACAATAAAAGGGAGTAGAGAAAAATCAAGAAGTATTAGGAGAGAAAAAAAAATAGTTCTAAAAAACAAATCTTAAAGTCATGGAGGGAGCCCTGGTGGCACAGTGGCTAAGAGCTTAGCTGATAACCAAAAGGTCGGCAGTTCAAATTCACCAACTGCTCCTTGGAAACCCTGTGGAGCATTTCTACTCTGTCCTACTCAACAGTATCTAACAACAACAATGTCAGGGAGACCCCCTGGTCCAATATTTAATCTAAGGACTTAATGGAAGTATCTTATACCCTGAATAAATATGGATGATGGGTCTGGAGATTAGATACATCTTCGTAATGAGCAGGCCAAGTGAGACCCCACACCTCCTACTTAATTATTAGTCTTATTTTTAGTCTTATAATTGGGTCATTTCAGTTGCAGAAATCACACTTCTATAAGTGTTTTCCACTTATAAAGTTTATGTATTGCAGTTAGGATTTGATTTGGATACAAATGCATGTAACAGAAAATGCAAAATAATGGTGATTTGTTGTTGTTAGGTATCATGGACTGGATTCTAATTCATAGGGAACTATAGGACAGAGTAGAACTGTCTCATAGGGTTTCCAAGCTGCAACTAGTGGATTTGAACTGCCGACCTTTTGGTTAGCAGCCAAGTTCTTAACCACTATGCTACCAGAGCTCCAATGGTGACTTAAGGATTATATACTCACATTGGTCTGTCCTCAGAGTTTCTGGTCTTAGCTATTTATAAGATATGCTACTTTTCCCTCTAATAATAATGTTACCCTAGTCTTCCAAATATGTTGACACTGACTAACCCTCCCCCAACAGGGAACCAACTGCAGTGTATTATATTCTTTTAGTTAAATTTTTAATTCCTTAAGGGCAGAAACCTAGAACAGCAGTCCTATACATGCAGGCACATGTCATATTCAGGGGAAAAGCATTCTTTTCACTCTTTTAAGCATCTTGCTTTCCTATGACAAGGGCCGATTACAAAGACTGCAGAGCAAGAGACAATGGAACAAGGAAACGATGGAAGTGAATTCTGAGTAAATATTAGAGGAGATAATAGGTGTATCTTTCTGAAGTCATGACTTAATGAGGTCAGGCTAACAAGTTTGAGGGACTAGAAAGGAACTGATGGGAAAACAATGGCAATGCTGAGAGAGGGATGGTGTGGATTCTAGAGCAGGGGACCAATCAGCATTCCAGTCCCGTGAAGAGTTATTAGATCCAGAAGAGCAGCCATTCCTTGAGGACTTTATAGACTGAAAAGTGCATACACTGGGTTACAGAATTTGACAACGTAACTGATGAGGGAGCACCACTTTTTACTCAGACTTGAGGCCTCTGGGATTTCTCCTAAACTTCTAGAGGCTGCCTTGAAATTACAAATTTCCAATGTGGAGTCATTTAAGCTGTAGATCTGGATTTTGTTTTCCGGTGCTAAGAACTCAGAAATCTGGTTACCCTTTGCTCTACTTCACAGAAGATGGCTGAAGAAAATCTTCATAATTACAAAAGGAGAAATAGAAGAAGATGACCCCAGAGTTGTATGAAGAAACCTGGAACTAACGTGATTGGGAAGCCCAAGAGGACATTGAGCTTGACAGGTTTGGAGAAATGCCAATGTAGCTGTGTCAAAACAATAACTCAAGTTTTTAAAAAAATCATTTTTGTTTAAAAAGAAAAACATGTATGTAGTTCAGACCTCTTCCCTGAGCTACAGGCTTAGAGATCTAGTTGCCTGCATGATATCTAACCACCAATAGATATTTGGAGATCTCATAGTCATGTCAAATGCAACATGTTAAAAATAAAACTTTTGGTTTCTATGCCTAGTTTTTCCATCTAGGGGACTTGTTGTTGTTGTTAGGTGCTGTCTAGTTGATTCTGACTCATAGCGACCCTATGTACAACAAACGAAATGCTACCTAGTCTTGTACCATCCTCACAATTGGTGCTGTGCTTGAGCCTGTCATTGCAGCCACTTGTATCAATCCATCTCGCTGAAGGTCTTCCTCTCTTTCACTGACCCTCCACTTTGCCAAACATGATGTCCTTCTCCAGGGACTAGTCCCTCTGGATAACATGTCCAAAATTAGCACCGTTTAATTATCCAAGATACAGCCTCCCACATCCATTCTATCACCAAGTCCTGTCAATTCTACCACCAGAATATATTTGGAACATGTTTCCTTCTCTCTATCTCCAGAATCATCACCCCAGTCCCAGCTACCATCATCCTGTGTGGCAGCCATAGCCTCTGGGCTGTGCCCAGACTTCTACTTTTGCCCTCAAACCCTCAATCCACTATTTGGGTAGCAGTCACAAGCTCACTGAGATGCAAGGGGAGAGGACACGGACTCCAACTTCTCCATGAAAACAGTACCAAAGAATCTGTGGGCATTTTTTAAAACTGTCACATATACTTTTACAGAAATTAGTACCTATTGTCAATCATTTCCTTTCACATTCCCACTACTTCTGGTCACAGGCCTTGCCCGACGTGAAACAAAAAAACAAACAAAAATCCATACCAACTGCATCCCCTACAAACTCGATTTTTGCATGGTTTGTCTACAAAAACACAGCAAGCCTCTCTGTTCGGACTTTGCGGTGATGAACTCAGCTGCTGGACCAATACCTCTTAGCTCTGGTTCCGGTTCTGGTTCAGGCACTTACCAGTCAGATGACCTCAAGCAAATAATTTAACCTTTCTGGGCCTCAGTTCCAACATCTGCCTGAAAGGTCCTCACATCTCATCATCTCTAAGGGTCTTGCAATTTTGCCAATGCAATGTGAGTTCAGCCATTTGCCCACGCTCAGGGACCACGGATATACAATTAATAATAATTTCTAATTGCATTAGTTACAAAAGACCCTCTTCCGTTTCGACTTTTCATGAAACATGATACAAGTCTCTTGAGGCTTTGAGTTGTCATGTCATCCCGGCTCCCCAGTATCTCCAGATTATTCCAACCAACTTTAGATGCTATGATTGTTTCCATAGTCAATTTTCTAGAAGATGCTCTCCCTTTTTAACCCAGCCGATTTGTCTCCATTCCATTTCCTAGGAAGCCCTTATCTGATCTAGCCTTTTTTTATCCCTGCAAGGTCTTCTTTTCTTTCTACCTGTTCCAATAGTTTTCTTCAGTTGTCTTCTTCAGAAAAGGCCTCTATATTCTTTGTTAGCATAAATTTATAATAAAATGTAATTTCTTCTCTGTTTGGATTTTCTTTTGCTTTGTGTTAAAAGAACAGTACATCCTGGGGCAGAGAACAAATCCCTTTTATACACTGAGGGTTTGTTTAAGCTGGGTTAGAAGGCAAAGATCCCATTTTTTTCAAAACTATAAAAGTTTTTGAATCCGTAATGATTAAATTGTTTATAAGGAGAGGGATTTATTTTGTTTATTCCTCAGCCCCTTTTTCTATATTCCCAAAATACATGTGAGTATATCACATATGTTATATATAGTATATATAATAAAAGTAAATTCTTAAAAAAAGATGTAGTAATTTTTATGAAGCTAAACCACTCTCAGGTATCAATGATCCAGAGGTTAGAGGGTTTTTAAAAATATTTTATTCCAACATAACATACATATAGTATACAAACAATAAGTGTATGATTTGATGGATTTTCACAAACTGGAAACAACTGTGTAACCAGCCAGAGGGTGGAGTTTTTATTTTACTGGTAGAGTCTCAGCAATGGCTTTTGAGAAACACCTGTATAGTTGTCTTACATTGTTATTTAACTTTATGCAAGCATGAGACCTGTCTCTCCAACCAAATTGTATATTCTCTGATGGTAGGACCATAGCTTATATGACTTTTTTTCTACCACAGAGTTAGCTAGGTGCCTTGAACTGAGGATACCTTCAAAAATAAGCATTAACTATATTCAGGCTCTGTTTATTAAATATTAATACTTGGCAGTCTCTGCTCTCCATGCTTCCATTTCCTAATTCACCTTCAACACCACTGACTTTTCTAAGTCAATCTCACTGGCCAAATGTTGAAATGTCTTAGGAGTTTTCTCTCCTTCATCTACACACTCTTTTCCTAGTTGAACTCAATTGTTTCCATGGCCTTTTAAGTACCATCTATATGCTGAAAACATTGAATTATAACTTCTGCTATAGTCAACTAATTGCATTGATGGCTCCAATTAATGATCTCTCTAAATCCATACTCCTTTGCAATATAACTTTACAGTAGTTCCCACCAAAATTTGAAACCTATTTCCTCATCCATTGAATCAGGGCTGGCCTTGTAACTTTGGTCAGAAGCATGCCAGGGAAATGACAATGTACCAATTGTGAGCTTAAACATCTTCTTACTCCTGGAATACTGCCTCCACCATATGAACAAGCCCAAAGTAGCCCACTAATGGATGAAAGACCACGCGGACCATTATTCCAGCTGACAGCTTACCAGCCCCCAGAAACAAAGCCACCTGCCAATGTGCAGCTGACTACTGATGCATGGTGGAACCCAAACTAAATGAGATACACAACTACCCCAGGCTAAAACAGCAACCTGCAGAATCATAAGATTACAAAATAATCGTGCTTTAACTTGGTAACTCTTGATGTGGTTTGTTATACAGCATTATCTAACTGATACACCAGCTGACTTATATGTATAGACATTATTCAACTATCAACCTGCCATCTCCATGTTAAAAAAAAAAAAAAAAAAAAGAACATTGCCAGTGAGCTCATTCTGACTTATAGTAACCCTATAGGACAGAATAGAACTGCCTCATAGGAGCAGCAGGTGGATTTGAACTGCCGAGCTTTTCGGTTAGCAGCCAAGCTCTTAACCACTGTGCCACCAGGGCTCCTAATATCTCCAAGTAGATAGATCATCGAAAAAAAAAAAAAAAAATCTGTTGCCATTGGGTCAATTTCATCTCATGGTGCCTCGTGTGTTACAGACTAGAACTGCTCCATAGAGTTTTCTTGGCTGTAATCTCTAAAGAAGTATATTGCCAGACCTTTCATCTACAGCACTGCTGGGTAGGTTCAAACCACCAAAAGGGTAGTAAACAAGCACAAACCATTTGTGTCACTCAGGCACTCAGAGATGGCTCATAGTCATCCTGAAAAAAATCTACACTGAAATGTTTATTTTCTCCCCAGTTCCAAAACCTCTCCTCTCCAGTCTTCCCCTCTTACGAAGTGGTCACACCATCCATCCAATTCTCCAACCCAAAAACTGGAAGATACTATTTAATTCCTCCTCCCGCCTCCGCATCCAATCTATTAGCAAGCCCTATTTATTCTACTTCCCTAAATTTTTCTTGAATCATTTCTCTTTTTTCCACCTATTTACATAACTTCTTCCAGTCTAAGCCTCAGCCTTCTCTTGCCTCTACTATTGCAGTAACCTCATTTCCGGTTTCCCCACTCTACTTCTGAACCTCTCCAAACCCTTTTCACACAAAAGCTATAGAGCTTTAGTTTAAAGATCCTACAAGACCATGTCAGTTCCCTGCTTAAAGCCCTTCAAAGACTTCCCGTAGCGCTACACACCAAATTCCAGTTCATTATCATGGGCTGTAAGTAAAGTCCCATGTGACCTGTTGCTGCTGTTAGTTGCCTTCTGGTGGCTCCGACTCATGGCGATCTATGTATAACAGAATGAAACATTGCCAGACCCTGCATCATCCTCACAGTTGTTGGTACATCTGAGCCACTGGTGTAGCTATTGTGTCAATCCATCTCATTGAAGGTTTCCTTTGTTTGCAATGACTCTCTACTTTACCAAACATGACGTCCTTTTCTATAGATTGGTCTTTCCTGATGACATGTCCAAAGAGGCAAGATGAAATCATGCCATCCTTGATTCTAAAGAGTGTTCTGGCTGTACTTCCTCCAATACTGACTTGTTCATTTTTCTTCCCATTCATACTACATTCAATATTCTTCACCAACACCATAATTCCCGGCTGTTGTCTCCAAACTCACCTCCTATCCCCCTCCATTTAACTCACTAGATTCCAGCCACATTAGCCTTCTTTCTTCTCCTAGAATAACCAAGCTTCTTCTCATCTCTAAGCTGTTGTTCTTGTTGTTCTGTCTGCTACAAATTATCTTCCCTTGCTTCCCGCTCTTTTCCTGATGGCCTCCTTTTCATCCTTCTTATCCCAAATTAAATCTCACAACCTCTTGGAGGTCTTTTCTGGCCACTCCATCTAAAGTTATATTTCTACCTCAACATTTTTTCTCTATCATTGCATCTTGTTCAGTTCTTTTAAATTATTACAATTTCTGAGCCTTGACATATTTACTTAAGAATTTACTTTTGTTGCCTGTCTTCTTCACCAGATCAGCCGTTTCGTGACAGCAGACCATGTCTACTTTGCTTACTTAGTCTCATCCGTGTGTACCACAACCACTTGCCCAAAGTAGACACTCAATAAACAGTAGTTGAATACATGAATTTAATACAATTCTTCCAGTAACACTACCAAGTAGATTTATCATCACCCCAGTTATACAAATAAGAAGCTTGAGGGCAGGCATTATCTATATCACCTTTTTTCAGGGCAGGTAGAATGAATGGAAACATACCAACCAGGACAAATTGTCACGGAAGGTGTGCAGAACTATATTTCCTATATAGGGACTTATCCTTAATCTCCCTATTACACCGACTTGAAAAACAAGCAACTGTGTACTTTGTAGGGGCGGGGTGTTGTCAAGGAATATGAAAAATAAAATGCTTCAATTCATATTAGGTGCTTCTCACCCTTGGCCCACTGCTGCAGCTCCATGATTCACATCCTCACACAACTGAATCCAGATGCAGAAAGGAAGAGGCCGACGGCAATGGCCTTTCCTCAGCACCTTCCTCTTATCAGAAAGGAAATGATTTCCAAGAAGCCTCCAGCAGATTTCTAGTCCCGTTATGAATGAAATTAAAGAAAAAAAAAAAAAAAAAAACACACAAGCTAATGACTAATGACTCCTGACATCCTTCAGATAGAGAAGGAGCAACGTAAGACCCTTTCTAGGTAACAGTAGGAGAAAACACAACTGAAAAAGAACCTTGCCTATTTTTAAGGGTATTAGCCCCAGGGACATACCATTTTAAAGAATAAAATTCTATATTACATTCTTCAAAGGACTGAAATATCTTATATATGTTAACCTCTAAACTACGTAATGAGATATGACAGTCTTCTCCCCCAAGGGAAGAAATTAACCCCTTCAAGAAGAAAGTAAATTATTGGCCAAGGTCCCATTTCAGCATTGGTTTTCGAGCAGTAAGAGTCCTATCTGACCATGAGGGAGGCCACCGGGGTGGTTGGTAGAGTTGTTCAGAAAAATTCTGGCTCTTCTTCTCAAGTAATAGGGAGCAATGCATTTCCACACCCCCTAAGTGAGAGAGGCCATATGAGTTGGTTTAAATTGTTAAATATGAGCAGGAAGGATGTTTGCCTCTTTCAGCGGAAGCTGCTGTGCTTGACTGATTCCCCTTTTGGCAGGATGAAAGCCCACGTTGGGGTTTCCATTCATAGAGCCATTTGTAATCTTAAGGAACAAAGGTCCTGTCAATCCATGTTGGACAAGCAGTGAGTGGAAGAATAAACTTTAGCTATGTTAGCACATTACGCACGTGAAAATGTTTGTTACCGTGACGTATCCTAGCCTACCTTGGCCAATAACACATCAACCAAATCCAAGTCCTACAGCAATAAACAGAAACCATGGGTTCTGATTCCTTTGCCTCTATGAATACAAATTTTAAAAAAGCTATATGTGTACAGATCAAGAGTTAGGTACTGGTGAGGGATCAGCCTTGACAGACAGTCCTAGGCCTCGTTTCCTACAAACATGAAATATAAGGAAAAAAATGACTAACATGAGCAAAAACGGTATGAGGAGGTTTATTTAAACTTTATGTGTGCTTGGGTCACTTTTTCTGCCTGGTGGAAGGAAAAAAATACTATATAGACTGTGTATGCCTAAGATGTTTTTTCCTACAAGAGGCTTAAGTTTTTTACTTCCCTTTTTCTAGATATGCTGCTGAGAGATTTTTCCTCTTAAGAACAAATAAACCATCAAGAACAACACTGAGCTTGCTGAGTCACTTGTCTTCCACAAGAATTTTAACTAAAAGGATCTGAAGGCAGCCTGGCTGTGTTAAGGGAGGAGAGAGAGAGGTTTATTAATTGTATTAGAAAAAGTAAAAATAATCTTTGAAAGTTTGAATTAAAAGATCTCTTTTCTTACCCTGTGCTGGGAGCCCTGAATATGATACTTTAAAAAAATATTGTAATGTGATTAAGGTTAGAATTGAGATTTAAAGAACAAGGTAATTGAGGGAAATGTTGTTCTTGGTTGCCATCAAGTTGGCTCTGACTCATAGTGGCTCCATATACAACATGACAAAACAGTGCCTGACCCTGCACCATCTTCAGGATCATGGGCGTGTTTGAGTTTATTGCTGCAGCAACTGTGTATTTTGAGTGCCATCCAACCTAGGGAACCCTGGTTAAAGCACCCGGCTGCTAACCAGATGGTTGGCAGTTTGAACTCACTAGCTGCTCTACGGGAGAAAGATGTGGCAGTCTGCTTCCATAAACTTACAGCCTTGGAAATCCTGTGGGGTAGTTCCACTCTATCCTATAGGGTTGCTATGTTGGAATCAACTCGATAGCAGTGGGTTTGGTTTTGGGTTTTTTAACCTAGGGGGTTCATCTTCCAGCACTATATCAGACAATATTCTGTTGTGATCCATAGGGATTTCATTGGCTAATTTTCAGAAGTAGATTGCCAGGCCTTTCTTCCTAGTCTGTCTTAGTCTGGAAGCTCCACTGAAACCTGTTCACCATGAGTGACCCTGCTGGTATTTGAAATGCCTGTGGTATAGCTTCCAGCATCACAGCAACATGCAAGCCACCACAGTATGACAAACTGACAGATAGGTGGTGGCAAGAGGGAAAAGACCTAAGTTCTTATCCCAGGACATCCACTACTACCTATCTGACTTTGACAAAGTCACTTCACTTTCCTGAGTCACAGTTTCTTTCTCTATAAAAAGAGAATAATATAAACTTACCACATATGTTTGTAGGGAGAATGGAATGCTACAAAACACATGAAAGAACCTAGGAAAGTGCCTGGCCCCAAGCAGGGACTCAATAGATGCTTCTTCCTCTCTCTGTCTCCCTCTCCCTCTATTTCTTCTTCTTTTTTTTTTTTGTTTTTTTAATATTTTATTGTATTTTTGGCGAAAGTATACACAGCAAAACAGGTTCCCATTCAACACTTTCTACACACAATGTTCAGTGACATAGGTTACATTCTTTACATTTTCATTATTTCCGTTCTAGTTGTTCCATTCCCATTACTTAGTCTCACTGCTCCTAACCTTCTCTTCTGTGCTTAAGAGAAATTCTTGTCCATTTGTGCTCATACAGGTAATTTTTTAAAAGAGCACAAACTTTTCAAGCTAACCTGCTCTTTAGTTAAAAGGTGGCTTCAAGGGGTAGTTTTGGTTCAAGGTTTAAAGAATATCTCAGAGCAATAATCTAGAGGATTCCTATAGTCTCAGTGGGTCCAGTAAGTCTGGATTCTTTGACAATCTGAAGTTCTGTTCCACATTTTTCTCCCTTTCTATCAGGATACATGTATTGCGACCCTGATCAAAACGTTCAGCAGTGGTAGCTGGGCACCATCTAGTTCCTTTGGTCTCAAGGTAGAAGAGACCATGGTTCATAGAGACAATTAGTCTTGTAGTCCAATTCCTCCACTGATTCTTGGGTTTACTTCTTTCTCTTTTGCTCCAGATGAATAGAGACCAATCATTGTTCCATCTCTTCTTAACTCTACCAAAAATTTTCTTCTTGAAAACCAGTTGTAGAAGGGCAAATTGTAGTTCTAATTCTGCCATTAATTACACTGGGTCAAGTTTTTTCAACTTATTTATTTTATTTAATCTTCACAATAATTTTTTTCTGAGGAAACAGAGACCTAGAATAAAAAAAAATTGCCCAAGTTCACACAGATAGTCTTTCAGTCATGTATTGCCACAATAATGCAGAGGCTCCTTTACTGAATAAAATGATGATTTGGGGTCAGCTAAGTAACTTTTGTTGAACTCTAAGCCAGGGATCTCCTTTGGTCCAATTCCTTAAACTCAGGCAGGTCTGGAATAGAGGAATGAAGAGACCCATGGTTCTGACAGAAAGGCTGCCTCCCATCCCCATACTACCCCAGAGAGGTAGCAGGAAACAGTCTAACGATAGCCTAGAGACAGGACATACAGATACTTTCAAACCCCACCAATTTAAAAGGAGGGCAATCAAGCTGGGCAATTGACCACCACTGGAGTCTCTGGTGGGGTGTAAATGGTTAACACTCTACTGTTAACCAAAAGGTTAAAGGTTTGAGATGACCCAGGTGTGCCTTGAAAGCAAAGCCTAGCGATTTATTTCTGAAAAATATCAGCCATTGAAAACACAGGTGTACTCTGATACACCTGGGGTCACCATGAGTCAGAATCCACTTGATGGCAACTAATTTTCTGGGAGATCACTGAGGTTGATACTTTAGCACAGCACAGTTAATACTTCACCAAAATGTGATCCATAAACCAGCTGCACAAGCGTCACCTGGAAATTTGTTAAAAATATGGACTCTTGAACTCCACCCCAGACTTGAAGTTGAATCTAATAAGCATCGCTTCAGCAAGGTAGGATCACACCACTGGAGTAGTACCTATAGCCAAATTTGCAATAGTAGGTGAATTAACTCTTTAAGCCCCAGCATCTTGCTGAGCCTCTGTCCTCCCAAGCACTTAATGCCTCCATTGTTCAAGTTCCCCACTCTGGAATTTGCACCTGTTATTCTGTTTTCTCAGTATGCGCTCTTCTTGTTTATCTCATTCTGATTTTTCTTTGGGAGGATTCTCCTCCCCTACTCCCAGTCCATGTGGCAGGACTTATCATGGTCCCAGGTGTGGATGTGTGATTCAGGGTAGCCAGTTACAGCACAACACCCTTCCAGCAACAGTGAGTGGATGCGGAAGGAGCACAAGACTCAGGCCAGCCAAAAAGAGAACTAATCAGGGATTGCAAGAACTACCGGGAAAGTGGTAGGCTCTTTTCTGCTGATGACCATAGCTGGTTGAATCTATCAGAGAATGAACACATGGTTGGCGAGAAGTAAATTCCTATAAAACGAAACAAGACTAAAGGGGCACACAAGCCCAGGGGAAAGGACTAGAAGGCAGGAGGGGACAGGAAAGCTGGTAATAGGAAAACCAAGGTCAAGAAGGGAGAATGTTGACACGTTGGGGGTTGTTAACCAATGTCATAGAACAATATGTGTACTGTCTAATGAGAAGCTAGTTTGTTCTGTAAACCTTCATCTGAAGTACAAGAAAACATACATATACATAAAGAAAAAAATTAAAAATATATAAATAAAAAATAAGTAAATTCTTAATGACATTGTTTGAGCACCTGGAATCAGCCTTTTTGACGTCATACCTGACCCCAGATTTTTAATTAGATAAGCCAGAATGTTCCTGTATGTTTCCCATAAGTTATCATGGTCTGGATTCGTATAACTTTCGAGGAAAATGGTCCTGAAATACAAAGCCATCCCATGTTCCAAGACCGCTGACCCTGTACAAGTCTGTTTAGGCTGTTTCTCTTCTGTTCCTCATTCCCTGTGATATGATCATTTTCCAGTGTCCAAATTCTAAACCGTTTGTAATTACTTTTGCTGCCATGGCCACAAGCCTAATGAGATTTCATGAGATAATACTCAACGTGTCCTTAGAGATTCGAGGGAGACATAATTCTTCCCAAGTGTAACATGGACCTGAAGCGCTGGGTTCCGTCTAGGACTTCACTACTCAAAATGTGGACCAATAGTATCGGCATCACCTGGGAGCTTGTTAGAGATGCAGAGGGTCAGGCCACCCCAGACCTGTTGAATCAGAATTTGCATCTTAACAAGAGCCCCAGGTGATTCGCACACACAGTTTTGAGAAGTCCTGGTCTAAAACATATGTCATACAGTGAGAAAAAAAACGACAACCTAGGAGTTAGGAGGTTGGTCCTGTAGTTCTCCCATGGGTTTGGTTTCCTCATCTGTGAGATGAGAAGATTGGACTATTTCAGAGACTTAACTTCAGCATGGACTTTCCAAGATACTCATATGTTGGGGTCCCTGGATCAAAGTTGGAGCTCTGGTGCCACAGTGGTTAAGATCTCAGGCTGCTCACCAAAAGGTAGGCAGTTTGAGTCCACCAGCTGCTCCTTGGAAATCCTATGGGGCAATTCTACTCTGTCCTATAGGATCTGTATGAATCGGAGTTCAACTCAATGGCAACAGGTTTTTTGGATCAAATAGATTAAGACAGGATATGTTCAGACTAACAAGAAAGACAGGAAGTAAAAAATAAAAGGGTTCCACTATCAATCAGAAAGCAACTAGTTGATCCATGTATGATATGACATCCACCTCCAACTTGAGACAATTTCTCATTTTATAGATGCTAAAACAAAGCCAGAGGGGTTACCTGGTTTGCAAAATTCACACAGTATAGGCACAGCAGATCAAGAATGAGAACATAGATTAGAGCTGAGGAGATGTTATATAAATGAGTCAAAGATGAAACACAACCGTTCATAATATTCCTTTAGAATACTTTTATCTCTGTAAGATCAGTGGTAAGGTTCTTTTATTCTTGGTCTTAGTAAATTAAGTCTTCTCTTTTTTCTTGATCCTTCTAGCTAAAGAATCATCAACATTAAAAAAAAAAAAAACTATTTCATTGATTTTTCACTAGTTTCTATTTCATTTATTTCTACTCTAATCTTTATTTTTTCCTTCCTTCTGTTTGTTTTGGATTTAGTTAACTCTTCTTTTTTTTTTTTCTAATTTCTTAAGGAGAGAGATTGGGTTATTGGTTTGAGGTTTTTCTTCTTTTTTAACTTTAGGTATTTATAGCTATAAATTTTCCTATCAACACTGATTTTGTTGCATCTTGTAAGTTTCAGTATGTTGTGTTTTCATTTGTTTCAAAGTTTTTTTCCAATTTTCCTTGTGTTTTCTTCTTTGATCTATTGGGTAGTAAGGAGTGTTGCTTAATTATAATTGTGAATTTCCCAAACTTCATTCTATGATTGATTTCTGATTTCATTCCATTGTAGTTGGTTACCTAATGCTGTTGTAATAGAAATAACATGAGTAGGGGTGCTGGGTTACCATTACCAATGTTCTTATTAGGACCACAATAGATGGACCATGATAGAACAGGAGAAAAATGCAGAACAGAACCCAAATTCTTAAAAAATCCAGAATTACTGGGCCATTTGAGACAAAAGAACTAAAGGACTCCCTGAGACTATGGCCCTGAGATACTGTGATGGTTAAGATTGCATGTCAACTTGGCTGGGCCATGATTCTCAGTGGTTTGGCAGTTATTATATAGTCTGGCAGCTATGTAATTATGTAATCATCTCCATAATGAGATGTGATATAATGTAATCATCTCTGTGATGAGATCTGCTATAAGCAGCCAATCAGTTGAAAGGGAATTTCCTTGGGGGTGCAGCCTGCATTCAAGATATGTGGATTACGTAGTGGCCTACACTAAATCAAACTGAAGTACTAGACCTGCCTGGGTATACTGTAGAAGAAGGAACCTAAAGACTTAGGGGAATTGTCATGTTAGAGTGGACTTATCGGGTTGGGCCTACAGACCCACACGTGGAGGGCCCAGAGAACACAGCTTTTACCGCAACAGTGAAGGACAAATTTGTGAAGGGAGCCCCAGCATCCCTGAAGACTGCTGTGATTGTTATTTTATGTTAATCAGATTTGACAGTGGGAACTGCCCTAACTGAATTGAGACATTTAACTACAATGGGGCTAATTAGACCCTGTGGTGGTAGTTGCCAAGTGATGGCACTCAATCTACAAAGACAAGGTGGGCATGGTTACCATAATGAACAGTGGAGTCAAAGCAATAATCAGAATAGTCTGACTCTTGTGGACTTTTAGCATTGGCTACTTAGTCATGGTGAAATAGATGGGAAATCTACTAAATATTTAATTGATATGTACAAGTGGAAGAATTCTAAGTCAAGTGAATGGCAGTCTAACTTGAATCGCCAGAATAGAGGGTCATGGCCCCTCAACCGATTCCAAGACTTTAACCATTTACAGACCCACAAACCCTTGAATGAAGGGGTGGCCAGGTCCCCTTGAGGAAGGACCCCACCACACTGCCAAAAATTTATACCATTAATCTTTCTCCCATCCTTTCCCAAAGGGATCTAAGGTCTTTTATGAGAGTAACTATTCATTGGGGAAAGGAAATAATCAGACTTTTTAGGGATTACTGGATATTAGCTCTGAAGTGACACTAATTGCAGGAGACCCAAAACATCAATGTGGCCAACCAGTCAGAGTGGTAGACTATGGAGGTCAGGTTATTAATGAAGTCTTAGCTTGGCTTCAGCTCACAGTGGGACCAGTGGGTTACCAAACACATCCTGTGGTAATTTCCCCAGTTCCAGAATGCATAATTGGAACAGACACACTCAGAAACTGGCAGAACCCCCACACTGGCTCTCCGACAACTGGAGTAGGGCTGTTATGGTAGTAAAAGAGAGGTGGAAGCCATTAGAACTGCCCCTACGTAGGAAAATACTAAACCAAAAGCAATACCACATTTCTGGAGGAATTACAGTGATTACTGCCACCATCAAGAACTTGAAGGACCAACACTGAGTACCCAATAAGGTACCGTTCCTCAAGGTGATCAACCAGCAACCTAATGGAAGGTTGATTATGTTGGACTGCTTCCATCATAGAAAGGGCAGTGTTTTGTTCTCACGGGGATAGACACTTAGGCTGGATAAGGATTTGCCTTCCCTGCACGTAATGCTTCTGCCAAAGCTATCATCTTATAGAATGCCTTATCCACCATCATAGTATCACACACAGCATTGCCTCAGATCAAGGGACTCACTTCACAGCAAATGAAGTGTGGCAGTGGGCCCATGCTCATAGAATTTACTGGTCTTACCATGTTCCCCATCATCCTGAAGTAGCTGGCTTGATAGAACGATGGGATGGCCTTCTAAAGATACAATTACAGTGCCAGCTAGGTGGCAGTACTTTGCAGGGTTGGGTCAATGTTCTCCAGGAAGCTATGTATGCTCTAAACCAGTATCCGATATGTGGTGCTGTTTCTCCTATAGCCAGGATTCACGGATCCAGGAATCAAGGGGTGAAAATGGGAGTAACACCACTCACTATTACCCCTAGTGACCCACTCACAAAATTTTTGCTTCCTGTCCCCACAACCCTATGCTCTGCAGGTCTAGAGGTCTTAGTTCCAAAGGAACTAGGTTCCCACCATGAGACACAGCAATGAGTCCATTGAACTGGCAGTTAAGAGTGCCACCCGGTGACTTTGTGCTCCTCACACCTCTGGATCAACAGGCAAAGAAGGCAGTTACTGTATTGGTTGGTGTGATTGATCCTGATTACCAAGAGGAAATCGGATTGATATTACATAATGGAGGTAAAGAAGGATATGTCTGAAATACAGGAGATCCCTTAGAATGACTCTTAGTACTACCACGCCCTGTGGTTAAAGTCAATGGAAAACTACAGCAGCCCAATTCTGACATGACTACTAATGGCCCAGGCCCTTCAGGAATGAAGGTTTTGGTCATCTTACCAAGCGAAGAACCACGGTGAGCTGAGGTGCTTGCTGAGGGTAAAAGTAATACTGAATGGGTGGTGGAAGAAGGTAGTTCTAAATACCAGCTGTGACCACATGACCAGTTGTAGAAACGAGAACTGTAATTGCTATATGAGTATATCTTCCTTATATGTGTGCATCAAATATTTTTGTTTTCTTCACTTATAAAATATGAGATGTAAATGGCCAGTGTGTTATGGTTGTATGCATGTTAGTTGTATCATGTTAGGCATAAGTATGACTTTATAAGTGTCCTTATTTAGACACCGTATATGGTTTACGGAGATGCGTATGGGTGCCACGTTGACAAAAGGTGTTTCCTTGGGGGTGTGTGTCCTGCATCCAGTATATGTGCACTTTTTGGGAAAGCTGGCTGGCTTTTGCTTGCTGTGGATCCTTCATCTGAAGGCCAGTTCTTGGGACTTGAGCTAGCAGCTTACCTCCTGATCTTATGATTTGCCGGCCTCCTCAGCCTATGAGCCAGTGGCCTGCAGTCTTACCTGCAAATCTTGGGATTTGTCAGCCTACGCATCCTGTGAGCCAGAGGTCTGCCATCTGACCTGACAATCTTGGGCTCACCAGCCCTGCAACTATGTGAGACTGGAAAAGCCTCCAACTTGACCCACTCAGACTTGGGATTTTCCAACCTCTACAACTGTATGAGCCATTTCCTTGATATAAATCTCTCTCTCTCTCTCTCTCTCTCTATATATATATATCCATATATAGGCTTCATTGGCTTTGCTTCTCTAGAGAACCTAGCGTAAGACAAATACTCTTTAATCCTTGAACTGACTAGCCCCTGAGGTCACCTTTTAGTGAAAGGACAGGTTGGCACACAAAATAAAGGATATTATCCATGAATACAGTGATCCATTAAAAAAAAAAAATTTTTTTTTTTTTTTATATGAGACCAAAAGGTCAACAACTACCCTAAGGCAAAAATGAGAAGATAAAATGGCAGGGAAACTACAGCACTGGAAACAGAAACCATATGCAATTAAAGAGAATACTGACACATTGTGAAAAATGTAACTATGTCACAGAACAATGTGTAAAAATTGCCAAGTGGGAACCAATTTGCTGTGTAAACTTTCACTGAAAACACAATAAAATATTATTTAAAAAAAGAAAAGAAATAACATGAGTTGGTGGCTTAAAAGAATATAAATTTATTTTCCCACAGTTCAGAAGGCTAAAGGTATGAATTCAGGGTGTGGCTCTAGCAGAAGATCCTTCCTTGTGGGTAGTCCTGAGAGTTCTTTGGAGTTCCTTGGCATTCCTTGAGGATTCTTTGGTGTCTGTCTTCCCCCAGTGTGTCTTTAAATGCCTTGCACTGGTAGGTTTCCCAGTCTTTGCCAAAAGGCTCTCCACATGTGTTGGGTTATCTTTCAATGCTCTGGTAGAAGTTTACAACAATGCCTTAGTCTTCATCTCCTGCTTGTACAGAGCCTCCAAGTCAGCTAGAGTTGCAAGCTAAGGGGCTTTTCAGGTCTTTCTGGGCATTCACACAGCACTATGCATGTGAGTAACCTTCTAGTCTCCCAGGAATATAGTAGAGCTTTTCAAAGATCCCTATGAACATCTCACTCCTCAACTTTTTAAGTTTTTTGATCTTCTAGTTTGCTGCAGCTGTTACCTCTGTATCAGGCAGCTGCTATGTTAATCAATTGTCACTGATTGTTTTTGACAAATGCCATGGGAAAAAGGTGCTGACTCACATCTGAGTCTGGTCAAATAAAGGTCAAATAAGTACAAGCCCTAGAGCTGTGATTTCTAGGGAACTGCCAGGCAGAACAGAACCGAAAACAACCAAACCCATCGTCATCGAGTGGATTCTGACTCATAGCGACCGAACAGGACAGAGTAGAACTGCCCCATAGGGTTTGCAAGGAGCAGCTGGTAGACTCAAACAGTCAATCTTTTGGTTAGCAGCCGAGCTCTTAACCACTGCACTACCAGAGATCCAGAATAAATATTAACACCTCTATGGTTGGGGGGGCTTTAGGTAGCGCCAAACCCATTCTTTCCCCTCCAACGACTGCTAGCCTACTGGTTTTCATGGATATCATTATTATGAGGCTGTTGATTTTCAAGGCTACAGTGGTGCTAAGGAGAGTAGGATGGAAATAGGGCAAGTTAAAATGCCATGAAGCTCATTGTTACACAACATTCAGGTGCTTTTCTGGAATAAATGCTCCTCGGATTGTTGTAATCCTTTGATTAATTTCCAGAGTTCTGAAGACATGTTCTCCTTGTTTTTATGGAGAAACAAATTTTTGGTTGCTTTCTCAGAATCATAATTTTATAATTAAAATAGTATTACCCAGAGGTCATCTTTCACAACTTAATTTTCAATTTTAATTTTTAGTTTCTCTCCTTAGCACACTGCAGAAAAATAAAGGGGCTAAAAATACACTTCAAGGAATCTTATTTTTCTTATCTGTAAAAGTCAATGCCATTTTAGTAGGAAAAACAAGTAAGTTTTAGAATGGCGAAGGATTTAAGGGATAGGACACTGAAGACAGAACACTGCAGCCCACCAAACCAGGAGTACCTTTTTAAAGGCATTTTAAAATAAATTTAATATCTCCATTTTTTAATACAGTAATAAATTCACACACAAAAAATAATGATAACTTATAAAAGAATTTTACCTCACTTCTTATTCTTCCCAGATGCAACAATCTTTCAACAGTTCTAATTTAAGTTCTTCATGGTGTTTACAACTTTAATTTTAAATAATATACTTACACTTGTATTTGTTGATTCACCAGCTTTAAATAGTATTAACTCACCTTTAGGAAAGATGACAACATGATCTAAGAGGCTCCTTCTCTCTTAGTCCCACCCTCGAAGCTTTGTTATTTCTGTTTTTCTGTTGATTAACTTTATAACTTTAAATAATATAACAAAATCCTGTTTTTTTTCTATAAACTTAATATCAATTCTCTTAACTCTTTACCATATAAAATGAGTAAATTGTGACTTTTACATTATACTCCAGCTCACTACCCTACCCTTCTCCTCGGTGCCTTTATCTCCCAAATTCCGACAGCTCTACCACCACTTTCATATATTAGGCCTTATAATATTTATATTCCTTTAGATAAATGTAATCCTTTCATGCCTGAACTATGATTGATTCTAAAATTTGGAAATCAATAAAATGCACTTACAGCATTAATCGAAAAAAAAAAAAAAAAACCTATTACCGTTGAGTCGATTCCCACTCATAGTGACCGTATACAACAGAGTAGAACTGCTCCACAGGGTTTCCAAGGAGCAGCTGATGGATTTGAACTGCTGACCTTTTGGTTTGCAGCGAAGCTCTTAACCACTGCACCACAAGGGCTCCATTTATAGCACTATGACCATATTAATAGTATTATTTCAGAATGAGGTAGAGTGGTGAGTCTTAAAAGAGGAAGTAATCCTGTAGCACTAAATCTTCACACAAAGAAAATTAGCAAAGAGAAAGTGTTGGATGGAAGATCTTTCCTTAAACTTCATCAAAAACTGCTGAAAATTGCAAATATAGAATAAATCACTACAATATCTTAGTGATGGCTCGGAGACAGCAGTCGATATCAAACCACATAAAGAAGCAGACCATGACAGCTTCTACAACCCCCCAAACAAAAGAATCAAAATCTTTCCCAAGTTAAGATACAATCCTGGAATTATCAGATACAGAATATAAAAAACTAATTTACAGAATGCTTCAAGACATGAGGGATGACCTCAGAAATGAAATAAGGCAAACTGCAGAAAAAGCCAAGGAACACACTGATAAAACAGTTGAAGAACTCAAAAAGATTATTCAAGAACATAGTGGAAAAATTAATAAGTTGCAAGAATCCATAGGGAGACAGCATGCAGAAATCCAAAAGATTAACAATAAAATTACAGAATTATACAACGCAATAGGAAGTCGCAGGAGCAGACTCAAGCAATTAGAATGCAGAGTGGGACATCTGGAGGACCAGTGAATTAACACCAACATAGCTGAAAAAAAAATCAGATAAAAGAATTAAAAAAAATGAAGAAATCCTAAGAATCATGTGGGACTCTATCAAGAAGGATAACTTGCGTGTGATTGGAGTCCCAGAACACGGAGGGAGGACAGAAAACACAGAGAGAATAGTTGAAGATCTGCTGACAGAAAACTTCTCTGACATCATGAAAGACGAAAGGATATCTATCCAAGATGCTCATCGAACCCCATTTAAGATTGATCCAAAAAGAAAAACACCAAGACATATTATCATCAAACTTGCCAAAACCAAAGATAAAGAGAAAATTTTAAAAGCAGCCAGGGGTAAAAGAAAGGTCTCCTTCAAGGGAGAATCAATAAGAATAAGTTCAGACTACTCAGCAGAAACCATACAGGCAAGAAGGCAATGGGATGACACATAGAGAGCACTGAAGGAGAAAAACTGCCAGCCAAGGATCGTATATCCAGCAAAACTCTCTCTGAAATATGAAGGCGAAATTAAGATATTTACAGATAAACACAAGCTTAGAGAATTTGCAAAAACCAAACCAAAGCTACAAGAAATACTAAAGGAAATTGTTTGGTCAAAAAACCAATAATATCAGATATCAGCACAACACAAGGTCACAGAACAGAACATCCTGATATCAACTCAAATAGGGAAATCACAAAAACAAATTAAGATTAATTAAAAAAAAAATGCTCAAAACAGGGAATCATCGAAGTCTATATGTAAAAGACCACAATAATCAAAAAGAGGGACTAAATACAGGTGGCATAGAACTGCCATATGGAGAGGGATACAAGGCGATATAGGATAATACCAGTTAGGTTTTTACTTAGAAAAATAGGGGTAAATATTAAGGTAACCACAAAGAGGTATAACAACTCCATAACTCAAAATAAAAACCAAGAAAAACGTTAACGACTCAGCAAACATAAAGTCAAATACTATGAAAATGAGTATCTCACAATTTACAAAGAAAAAGTATCAGCACAAAAAAGCAAGTGGAAAAATGAAATTGTCAACAACACACATAAAAAGGCATCAAAATGACAGCACTAAACACTACTTATCTATAACTACGCTGAATGTAAATGGACTAAATGCACCAATAAAGAGACAGAGAGTCTCAGGCTGGATAAAGAAACACGATCCGTCTATATGCTGCCTACAAGAGACACACCTTAGACTTAGAGACACAAACAAACTAAAACTCAAAGGATGGAAAAAAATATATCAAGCAAACAATAAGCAAAAAAGAAGAGGAGTAGCAATATTAATTTCTGACAAAATAGACTTTAGACTTAAATCCACCACAAAGGATAAAGAAGGACACTACATAATGATAAAAGGGACAATTGATCAGGAAGACATAATCATATTAAATATTTATGCACCCAATGACAGGGCTGCAAGATACATAAACCAAATTTTAACAGAACTCAAAAGTGAGATAGATACCTCCACAATTATAGTAGGAGACTTCAACACACCACTTTTGGAGAAGGACAGGACATCCAGTAAGAAGCTCAATAGAGACACGGAAGACCTAATTACAACAATCAACCAACTTGACCTCATTGACTTATACAGAACTCTCCACCCAACTGCTGCAAAGTATAGTTTTTTTTCTAGTGCACATGGAACATTCTCTAGAATAGACCACATATTAGGTCATAAAACAAACATTTGCAGAATCCAAAACATCGAAATATTACAAAGCGTCTTCTCAGACCACAAGGCCATAAAAGTGGAAATCAGTAACAGAAAAATTAGGGAAAAGAAATCAAATACTTGGAAACTGAACAATACCCTCCTGAAAAAAGACTGGGTTATAGAAGACATTAAGGAGGGAATAAGGAAATTCATAGAATGCAACGAGAATGAAAATACTTCCTATCAAAACCTCTGGGACACAGCAAAAGCAGTGCTCAGAGGCCAATTTATATCGATAAATGCACACATACAAAAAGAAGAAAGAGCCAAAATCAGAGAACTGTCCTGACAACTTGAACAAATAGAAAGTGAGCAACAAAAGAACCCATCAGGCACCAGAAGAAAACAAATAATAAAAATTAGAGCTGAACTAAATGAATTAAAAAATTAGAGAACAGAAAAACAATTGAAAGAATTAACAAAGCCAAAAGCTGGTTCTTTCAAAAAATTAACAAAATTGATAAACCATTGGCTAGACTGACTAAAGAAATACAGGAAAGGAAACAAATAACCCAAATAAGAAACGAGAAGGACCACATCACAACAGACCCAACTGAAATTAAAAGAATCATATCAGATTATTACGAAAAATTGTACTCTAACAAATTTGCAAACCTAGAAGAAATGGATGAATTCCTGGAAAAACACTACCTACCTAAACTAACACAATCAGAAGTAGAACAACTAAATAGACCCATAACAAAAAAAGAGATGGAAACGGTAATCAAAAAACTCCCAACAAAAAAAAGCCCTGGCCCAGATGGCTATACTGCAGAGTTCTACCAAACTTTCAGAGAAGAGTTAACACCACTACTACTAAAGGTATTTCAAAGCATAGAAAATGACGGAATACTACCTAACTCATTCTATGAAGCCACCATCTCCCTGATTCCAAAACCAGGTAAAGACATTACAAAAAAAGAAAATTATAGACCTATATCCCTCATGAACATAGATGCAAAAATCCTCAACAAAATTCTAGCCAATAGAATTCAACAACATATCAAAAAAATAATTCACCATGACCAAGTGAGATTTATACCAGGTATGCAAGGCTGGTTTAATATTAGAAAAACCATTAATGTAATCCACCATATAAATAAAACAAAAGTCAAAAACCACATGATCTTATCAATTGATGCAGAAAAGGCATTTGACAAAGTCCAACACCCATTTATGATAAAAACTCTCACCAAAATAGGAATTGAAGGAAAATTCCTCAACATAATAAAGGGCATCTATACAAAGCCAACAGCCAACATCACTCTAAATGGAGAGAGCCTGAAAGCATTTCCCTTGAGAACGGGAACCAAACAAGGATGCCCTTTATCACCGCTCTTATTCAACATTGTGCTAGAAGTCCTAGCCAGAGCAATTAGGCTAGACAAAGAAATAAAGGGCATCCAGATTGGCAAGGAGGAAGTAAAACTATATCTATTTGCAGATGACTTGATCTTATACACAGAAAACCCTAAGGAATCCTCCAGAAAACTACTGAAACTAATAGAAGAGTTTGGCAGAGTCTCAGGTTATAAGATAAACATACAAAAATCTCTTGGATTCCTCTACATCAACAAAAAGAACACCGAAGAGGAAATCACCAAATCAATACTATTCACAGTAGCCCCCAAGAAGATAAAATACTTAGGAATAAATCTTACCAAAGATGTAAAAGACCTATACAAAGAAAACTACAAAGCACTACTACAAGAAATTAAAAAGGACCTACTTAAGTGGAAAAACATACCTTGCTCAAGGATAGGAAGACTTAACATAGTAAAAATGTCTATTCTACCAAAAGCCATCTATACATACAATGCACTGCCGATCCAAATTCCAATGTCATTTTTTAATGTGATAGAGAAACAAATCACCAACTTCACATGGAAGGGAAAGAAGCCTCGGATAAGCAAAACATTACTGAAAAAGAAGAAGAAAGTGGGAGGCCTCACTCTACCCGATTTCAGAACCTATTATACAGCCACACTGGTCAAAACAGCCTGGTACTGGTACAACAACAGACACATAGACCAGTGGAACAGAATTGAGAACCCAGATATAAATCCATCCACATATGAGCAGCTGATATTTGACAAAGGCCCAGTGTCAGTTAATTGGGGAAAAGATAGTCTTTTTAACAAATGGTGCTGCATAACTGGATATCCATTTGCAAAAAAATGAAGCAAGACCCATACCTCACACCATGCACAAAAACTAACTCCAAGTGGATCAAAGACCTAAACATAAAGACTAAAACGGTAAAGATCATGGAAGAAAAAATAGGGACAACCTTAGGAGCCCTAATACAAGGCATAAACAGAATACAAACATTACCAAAAATGAAGAAAAGAAACCAGATATCTGGGAGCTCCTAAAAATCAAACACCTATGCTCATCTAAAGACTTCACCAAAGGAGTAAAAAGACCACCTACAGACTGGGAAAGAATTTCCAGCTATGACATCTCCGACCAGCGCCTGATCTCTAAAATCTATATGATTCTGTCAAAACTCAACCACAAAAAGACAAACAACCCAATCAAGAAGTGGGCAAAGGATATGAACACACATTTCACTAAAGAAGATATTCAGGCAGCCAACAGATACATGAGAAAATGCTCTCGATCATTAGCCATTAGAGAAATGCAAATTAAAACTACGATGAGATTCCATCTCACTCCGACAAGGCTGGTACTAATCCAAAAAACACAAAATAATAAACGTTGGAGAGGCTGCAGAGAGATTGGAACTCTTATACACTGCTGGTGGAAATGTAAAATGGTGCAACCACTTTGGAAATCTATCTGGTGTTATCTTAAACAGTTAGAAATAGAACTACCATACAACCCAGAAATCCCAGTCCTCGGAATATACCCTAGAGAAATAAGAGCCTTCACACAAATAGATATATGCACACCCATGTTTATTGCAGCTCTGTTTACAATAGCAAAAAGCTGGAAGCAACCAAGGTGTCCATCAACGGATGAATGGTTAAATAAATTGTGGTATATTCACACAATGGAATACTACGCATCGATAAAGAACAGTGACGAATCTGTGAAACATTTCATAACATAGAGGAACCTGGAAGGCATTATGCTGAGCGAAATTAGTCAGAGGCAAAAGGACAAATATTGTATAAGACCACTATTATAAGATCTTGAGAAATAGTATAAACTGAGAAGTACACATACTTTTGTGGTTACGAGGGGGGAAGGGAGGGAGAGTGGGAGACGGTTTTTTACTGATTAATTAGTAGATAAGAACTGCTTTAGGTGAAGGGGAGGACAATACTCAATACATGGAAGGTCAGCTCAACTGGACTGGACGAAAAGCAAAGAAATTCCAGGATAAACTGAATGTTTCAAAGGTCAGCGGAGCAATGGCGGGGGTTTGGGGACCATGGTTTAAGGGGACTTCTAAGTCAATTGGCAATCTAAGTCAATTGGCAAAATAATTCTATTATGAAAACAGTCTGCATCCCACTTTGAAATGTGGCGTCTGGGGTCTTAAATGCTAACAAGCGGCCATCTAAGATGCATCAATTGGTCTCAACCCACCTGGATCAAAGGAGAATGAAGAACACCAAGGTCACACGATAACTAAGAGCCCAAAAGACAGAAAGGGCCACATGAACCAGAGACCTACATCATCCTGAGACCAGAAGAACTAGTTGGTGCCCGGCCACAATCGATGACTGCCTTGACAGGGAGCACAACAGAGAACTCCTGAGGGAGCAGGAGATCAGTGGGATGCAGACCCCAAATTCTCACAAAAAGACCATACTTAATGGTCTGACTGAGACTAGAGGAATCCCGGCGGTCATGGTCCCCAGACCTTCTGTTGGCCCAGGACAGGAGCCATTCCCGAAGACAACTCATCAGACATGAAAGGGACTGGACAGTGGGTGGGAGAGAGATGCTGATGAAGAGCAAGCTAATTATATCAGGTGGACACTTGAGACTGTGTCGGCATCTCCTGTCTGAAGCGGGGATGGAAGGATGGAGAGAGTTGGAAGCTAGCAAAATTGTCACGAAAGGAGACACTGGAAGGGCTGACTCATTAGGGGGAGAGCAGGTGGGAGTACGGAGTAAGGAGTATATAAACTTATATGTGACAGTCTGACTTATTTGTAGGCGTTCACTTGAAGCTCAATAAAAGTTAATAAAAAAAATTGCTCAAAATTGCGTTATGTTATAAACTGGCTTTACATTTGGATCAAAAATATGTTGTATAGAAGTTTATTTTTCCTGGCATTTATAGGGGTCTTTTATTTTTTATTTTTTTTATTGCTGGCAGAAGGTCTCAATGCCATCATCAGAGTTACAGTAAGATCATTAATTTATAATTAAACTATTTGTTAAATGATCTAATTTGCACTGATTTCCTTCTATACCTGCTTGCTAGCTTTAGTTCTGGGAAAGAAATCCTGTATTAGTTCTAATATTTCATAAATCTCTAGTCTTTCTGCTTTTTGTCGATGCCCTTGTGGTTGTTTTTCTGGCATGCATTCTACAGAAACTTTTTTATTTGCCAAAAGGGTGCAGGGGGGGTGAACTTCTCAAGTCTGCATGGCTGGAAATGTTATTTTGCCCTTCATACTTGTTTAACATTTTGGCTTAGTACAGACTTATGGGAGTCCATGGGTGATGCAAATGGTTAAGGACTAGGCTACTAACCACGAGGTTGGTAGTTTGAACCCACTCAGAGACACCTCAGAAGAAAGGTCTGGTGATCTGCTTCTGTAAGGTCACAGGTATAAAAAACCCTACAGAGCACAATTCTACTCTGACACAAATATGGTCACCGTAAGTTGGAATAGACTCAATGGCAACTAGTTTGAGTTTTTTATAGACTTACAACTGAAATTTATTTTTCCTCCAATATTTGAAGACTTGTTCCACTGTCCCCGACCTTATAGATCTATGATGAAAACTATGATGTCCATGCGATTCTATTCCTTAGCAGACAACTAGATTTTTCTCCTTTATGAAAGCTTCTAAGATCTTACCCAGAGAAAGTGGAAAATTATACAAAAGAAGCATATCATATTTTTTGCAAGTAATGCAGCCACGTAAATAATGTGCTCACACATAATGCTTATAAAAATAAATGATGGGGTGCACGGTTGGCAAAAAACCATATAATGCTTGTGTTAGTTCTGTAAAAATACGGTCATCATTGGTATGGTACTAACTTACCAGTGAACAATATTTCTCTAGTCATGGTAATGCCTGAGTGATTTTTTAACAAAAGATTGTTGTATAGAGGGCATAGAGAGAAACGGATGATATAAGAGAGCTTGAGTATCATCTGCCATAACAGTAAGTCAAAAGACAGTCTAGTTTATAAATCAGGAAATAGCAATGTCATCATGTTATTTAGAAACAAAAAAGAATTTACCCAAGGGAAAAGTTTATGTCATTGAAAATGGTTGGCTCTGGGGAATAGGAGGTAGATAAAGATATATAAACAAATACATAATATAATATTAAGAGATGCAAAGTGCTATGAAGAAAAATAAAGTGGGGTAAAAAGATAAATGACCAAAGAAGAATTGACGCCTTTGAATTGTGTTGGTGGAGAATATTGAATATACCATAGACTGCCAAAAGAACAAACAAATCTGTCTTGGAAGTACAACCAAAATGCTCCTTAGAAGAAAGGATGGTGAGACAATGTCTCATACACTTTGGACATGTTATCAGGAGATAATATGGAGAAGGACATCATGTTTGGTAGAGTAGAGAGTCAGTGAAAAAGAGGAAGACCGTCAATGAGATGGATTGACAAAATGGCTGTAACAATGGGCTCAAGCACAACAAGGATTGTAAGGATGGCGCAGGATTGGGGAGTACTTTGTTCTGTTGTACACAGGGTCACTATGAGTCAGAGCCAACCTGACAGCACCTAACAAGAACAACAACAACAAAAAGATAAATAATGCCAGCAAGATGGAGTTAGCAATTTCAGATAGTGTTATCAAGGAAAGTTCCTGTGAAAAAGTGACTGTTTAGGAGGAGAGACATAAGAGTATCTGGGGAAATAGTGTTCCAAGCAGAGGGAACAGCAAGTGCAAAGGCTCTGAAGTGCAAGTGTACATCAATGTACAGCAAGAAGGGCAATGTGGTTGGAATGGAATGAAGTAGAGGGAGAGTGTTTGGAGGTTAGTTTGGAGATGTGGCCAGTAGCCTGATCTTGTAGGCTAAAGGAGAACTCCTAAGTGTGATGGGAGCTATTGAAAATGTTCAGCAAGGAAATGGCATCATCAAAGTTTGTCCTTTAAAAGGCTCATTGTAGCAACTATGTGGAGAAATAGAGGTTAGAAGGCAAGGTAGGAGTCTACAATAACAGCCCAGGTGAGAGAGGATGGTAGCTTAAACTAAAGTGGTATCTGTGGAAGTCTTGAGAAGTGATTGAATTTGGAAAATATATTGAAAGTAAAGCAACCTTTGCTCATGTAACAGATGTGCATATGAAAGAGTTCAGTGAAATAAGACCACGAAGTTTCCATCCTGAGGAGCGGGATGAATGCAGTTGCCATTTGCTAATATGGGGAACACTAGGGAGGAGAGCCATCTTGGAGTTAAAGAAATCACAAGTCCTACATGGACACGCTAGGTTACATGTCTGTATTTGCCTAACATTTAAGTGCAGCTATTGAGTAGGAATAGCTGCACTCCACACAAGCTGGAGTTCAGGAAAGAAATCAGGGCTGCATATGTAATATGGGAATATCAACCTATAAATGCTACTGTAAGACCACTGAACTGGATAAACTCACCAAGAAATTGGCGATTGGAGAGGAAAGAAGTTCCAAGTACTGAGCCCTTAGAGTTGGGAAGAGGAAACAAGGTCACCAAAGGAGAAAGAAACTAAGATGCTTCTCATTTTGCCAGTTTGTATGATGGACACATGGTGAGACTGTTAATTAAAAGTATAAGAAGAAAAGCATATTCTCACAGTAAGTGGAGTCAAATGACACATGTATATGTTCAATTTTCAGTGCCTTTGAGTCATCCAGATGACAGTGTCCAGTAAGAAGCTAGAAATATGGCTCTGACATTTACAAGAGAAGTTGGGGCTAGGAATATGGATTTGACAATCATACATACATAAATGATGGTTAAACTCAATTAAAAATTTTTTTAATAGTATGGATTAAATTTTTTTGAAGGCAACATGCGAAGGAAGAAATGGGATGTTGGGTTCTCTTGATGTACCATTGTCAGTACAGAAGCCTGCAAGACCAATCAAAATTCTGTGGTGTCTGATGTTGGATTTAGAATGGGAAGTTCTCAGTGTATAGTCCAACTCCACTGCCAATTCTCTATGTGATTAATCCTCACGTATTAATTAGGAATTAAAGTAATAATTGCTATTTTATATACCTCAGAGAGTTGTAAGAATAAAATGAGATCATGTGTGTGATAGTGCTTTGTAACTTGTACAAAGGGCTATACAAATGTTCAATTTTATTCTCTTTGGCTTAGAGTGCAAAAGCTTTCATGGTGGAGTCAGGACATATTCCATAAACATATGGAGCTCCCAGAGGGGTTGCGTGGGGCTCAGGGAAATGTCCAGCTTAACCTTCTGGGCACCACAATTTTGCTGCTCCAATCCATCTGCTATGGAAAATGAGGAGCCAACAAAGAAGGGAGAAACAGAGGTGAGGACACCTGATAAAGATAGCTTTAAGAAATGAAAGGAATGGTACACAGTGTTAGATGATCCCGCAGGCAAGGAAGATGAAAAGTTGGTTGGACATCACCGAGGGGTCACTGACGCCATCTACTAAGTTACTGGAGTGTGCCTTCCCCAGCCTGGTGCCTGTTAGCTGGGAAAACTGCCCTGCCCTCACTGCCAGTATCAATAGATCGGCCACAGATATCCTTGTTCAGTTTCCAGCCATATTTTGAATTATGCACCTCAGCCCAACTCAACATGATCCTCACCCCCAGAGTTCGTGGCCCTTGAAATCATTCCTGTTTGAGACCTCACATGATCTTCTCATTACCAATGGTCCACGATGCATTCTGTTCTGACCTCTGGCTGACCCTCTCAATTATATTTTGAGGGTACCTTCTGGCTCAATTCTTATTTAAGCTCTTCTTAGGCATTGGCCTCTGAATTCACTCCTTGACTGTACTTTGCACTCTCTTCCTTTGAAATGTTGTTTCTGTTTACTCCAGGTAATCATCTTGCTAGCCCGGACCCCTCCCTTGGAATTCACATTCAACCAGACCTTGTGTTCAGTGACCCAAAGACTCATTCCATTAGGAAATGGAACCCTGAAGCCGCTAATAAGAAAAGACATATGTGACTACAATACGTTGAGGTAGAGACGTTAGCAGTAAAGGGAGGGCATAAAGTCTGATGGCACTAGAAGAGTATGTACTAAAACGTTGTGATTGTTGAATTAATAACAGACGTCTTACTTTGATTTTAAGGTTTTTCTTATCCACAAAACCAGCCAGGCCAGGGGCCACCTAGTAATCTGATAAACTGAACTCAGTATAAGGAGGAAGGCAGGGTTCAGTCAATCATGTTAAGATGAGTCAATGGTTTATCTTCTATTCTTCTCCCTCCTCTTCTCTTTATAAGCTTTGTTATAACCAGCCTACTTTAAGCTTTTTGGTTTTTTTTTTTTGGAATCAGAATGAGCTCCCTATATGCATACAGAATGACTGTTAGGAAAAAACTTTTGATTCAATTTCTTTGAGTTTTGATTATTTTTAACAGTTTTGATGTCAGAAGCGTGATCCAGAGAAGACTGAAGTGTCTCACTGTTGATGAGATATCATCAAATACAGTATTAAACTTGGGCCTTTTGCACCCAATTTTTCCCTTACCGTGTCTGGGAAACTTGGTAAATCTCTCCTGGGTTTGAATTTCACCCCTTTTGTGTTGAACTCTCTGGGTTTATATCTGAGCAGTCATGGATGTCCTTTTCCTTGTTAAGTTACTCTTTTGCTCTGTCTGTTTGGGGAAATGGGTTCCCATCTGCTATCCTTTTCTTTCCACTTTGAAGCATTTCTGTTTGGTGCTCAGGTTTCATAATGGGTTCTCATTTGTATTTTTTTGAATACTTGCCTTTGACTGGATGCAAGTGTTATCAGATTTGATCCAAGGGAGACCTCGGTTAATTTTATTTGAAAACTTACCCCAGATTGGGTACAAGGGGTATTGAGTTTTACCCAAGGGAGGCCTCAGGAAATTTTTTAAACGGATCACCTGAATGAAGACAGCTTGAAATTGCAGTAGCTACTTTTGTGCGTGTGTGTGTGTTGCCTTGGTTTGTGTCGTCCTGTTTTAAGAATGTTATGCTGTTGTTGATCATCAAAAAAAAAAGGAAAATCACAAGGTAAAGAATAGGAATACACCCTATAAGCATGTTTATTCAATCTTGCCCCACACCCCGGTGAATTTGGTTCTCACCAAAAATGATGTCCACTTGGACAAATTGTGTGATATGTCACTTATAAAATTGGATGAGACTTTGCCTTGCAGACTTTAGTTTTGATCTAGACAGAGTATTCTGTCTGGGTTTTTATTTATTTGTTTGTTTTCTATATGTTATCATGAAGTCAATCTAAGTCTCAGCTCCAAGAAAAACTGCTTCTTGTACCTGTTTTATGATTTGGGCTTTCAGTAGCTACTCTGGGAAACTTTAATATAAATTGGTTCATTTGAAATGTGCACTGAAAAAGGATGGATTGTTTATTTTGATCAGTACAATGAGGCTACGAAAAGATAAAAATTGTTCTAAATTTACTTCTCTAAAAGATTCTTTAAAGTGCGCAGGTGATAGGGCTATGAAAATGTAATATTTTTGTACCTTTGGATGGTATTACAAAATTAGATTGTAATATTCCTTCAAAGAGTTTTATTCTGATTGGTTTAGTGAAAAATAAGCATTTATATAAATGTAGTAGTTCTACTATTCTCAGGAATTAATGAAAGTGAATTTGCTCAAATAAAGGCTTTTATGTCAACTTAAAAACAGTTTCCAAGAATTTTTAAACAACTTAGGCTAGATTGAGTATATATGATGATTTTTATTAAGGAAAAAAAGTCGAGGAATCCCTTCTAACAAAGTGGAGATCTTTAAAGATAATACAAATAAAAATAAGGAAAAAATGCTGCCTTACTACAGGTATCAGAAATTGGGTAGATCTCCAACATTAAAGAACCACAAACAAGTTCTCACTATTGTAGAGGAATTTTTTTTTTTTTAAGCCAAGAAACCCTAGATGCTACTCACCACAGTCAGATGTAGAACATTTTCTTTATAAACTATGTTATGCCAATTGAGCTAGATGTTCTCTGAGACCATGGTCCTTTGAGAAGACATCTAAGACACATCTACTTGCCCCATCCCAGCTGGAGCAAAAGAGAATGAAGAAAACCAAAGACACAAGGGAAAGATTAGTCCAAAGGACTAATGGACTACAACTACCACAACCTCCACCAGGCTGAGTCCAGAACAACTAGATGGTACCTGGCTACCACCACCAACTTCTCTCACAGGGATCACAATAGAGGGTCCTGGATGGAGTGGGAGAAAAATATAGAACAAAATTCAAATTCACAAAAAGAAGACCAGACTTACTGGTCTAATAGAGACTAGAGAAACCCCAAGAGTATGGCCCCCAGGCACCCTTCTAACTCAGTACTGAAGTCACTCCCAGGGTTCACCATTCAGCCAAAGATTAGATGAGTCTATGGGGCAAACAGTAACACATGTAAGGAACATGCTTTTTAGTTCAATCATGTATACAAGACTAAGTGGGCACACTAGCCCACAAGCAAAAATGAGAAGGTAGGAAGGGACAGGAAAACTGGAAGAATGGAAACAGGGAACCCAAGGGGGAGGAGGAGAGAGTGTTGACACATTACAAGGTCGGCAACCAATGTCACAAAACAATTTGTGTATTATTTGCTTAATGAGAAACTAATCTGTAAACTTTCACTGAAAGCACAATAAAAATAAATAAATAAAAAGCTAAGAGATAAAAATCACAATAAGAGTGCACATAAAATGGGGAAAATGTTTCCACCCTTAGCCAGGGCGAGGAATGTTAATGAATGTGTTCATTTTGTTTGTTTGTTTGTTTGTTGCCACTTTGATAAGTTGTACTATTTGGTTAACTAGGGAAAGTTGTATTATGTGTATGTATTTATGAGCCTACTGATCTGCTAAAAAGGCTTATGTGGGATACATAATTCATAATTATGTACCCCTTCCCAGTTTTCTCTGTGTAATAGAACTAAACTACTTTTCTTAAAAATTACAATATGGAGGAATCTGGAAGGCATTATGCTGAGTGAAATTAGTCAGTTGCAAAAGGACAAATACTGTATAAGACAACTATTATAAGAACTCCAGAAACAGTTTAAACAGAGGAGAAAATATTCTTTGATGGTTACGAGAAGGGGGAGGGAGGGAAGGAGAGGGTTATTCACTAATTAGATAGTAGACAAGAACTACTTGAGGTGAAGGGAAAGACAACACACAATACAGGCGAGGTCAGCACAATTGGACTAAACCAAAAGCAAAGAAATTTCCTGAATAAACTGAATGCTTCGAAGGCCAGCATAGCAGGGGTGGGGGATTGGGGACCATGGTTTCAGGGGACATCTAAGTCATTTGGCATAATAAAATCTATTAAGAAAACATTCTGCATCCCACTTTGAAAAGTGGCATCTGGGGTCTTAAACAATAGCAAGCAGCCACATAAGATGCATCGATTGGTCTCAATCCACTTGGAGCAAAGGAGAATGAAGAACACCAAGGACACAAGGTAATTACGAGCCCAAGAGACAGAATAGGCCACATAAACCAGAGACGACATCAGCCTGAGACCAGAAGAACTAGATGGTGCCCAGCTACAACAGATGACTGCCCTGACAGGGAACACAACAGAGAACCCCTGAGCGGGCAGGAGAGCAGTGAGATGCAGACCCCAAATTCTTGTAAAAAGGCCAGACTTAATGGTCTAACTGAGACTAGAAGGACCCCAGTGGTCATGGCCCCCAGACCTTCTGTTATCCCAGGACAGGAACCATTGCCAAAGCCAACTTTTCAGACAGGAATTGGACCGGACAATGGGATAGAAAAAGATGCTAGTGAAGAATGAGCTTCTTGGATCAAGTAGACACTTTGGCATCTCCTATCTGGAGGGGAGATGAGAGGGCAGGGGGCGTCAAAGCTGGTGGAATGGACAGGAAAAGAAAGAGTGGAGGGAAGGAGCGGGCTATCTCATCAAGGGGAGAACAATTAGGAGTACATAGCAAGGTGTATATAAATTTTTGTATGAGAGACTGACTTGATTTGTAAACTTTCACTTAAAGCACATTAAAAATAAAAAATAAAAAACCCAAAATACAATATTTGTTCGTGGTTGAGTCTATACTGAGGAAAAATGGTATCAGAGAAATACAACTGTGTACATGCTTCTGTTTTTCAAGGAATAGAGTTCATGTTTTTTCCTTTCCTTTTTTTCCAGAAGCAATGTTTGTTCATTCATTTGTTTATTATTTGTCTCCAAATGCCTTTACGCTCTTCATACTTACTGAAGACATCAAAGAATTTGTGAGTGCTCTGGGCAGGAGGGGTAACTATAAACATTAACCATATCAGAAATTAAAATTGAGAAACATTTAATTAAAATGCTCATTTATTAAATCATTTGTAGATAACAATGATTGCACTGTACGTCAATAGCCTCTTGATAATACTGTGAGATTAGTTCTGACCTTGTAGACCCTCTGAGATCAGACCTGAAATAAAATATCAATTTTTTCTAGAATATAAGAGCACACTAAAGGACAAAAGCCTTGGAAATAAATTTTATTTACCTTGGTTTATAATATGCGGTTTATGAAATGTGTTAAAATCTTGGCACAGTTACTCTATTTCTATGTTCTTGTTTCCTTGGTTTACTGTTTATTGCCCTCATCTATAATACGAAAAGTTGTTCTTTCTCCTGTGTAATCTGCCTCAGAGGCAAACGTTCTGTGTCTCTTGAGTTTACTTTAACATTTATGCCCTTGATTAGGAAAACCAAGCCTCAGGGTTTTGAAAAAGCTTTTTAAGCATTTTAATTTTAAAACCTTTCATTGGCACCTTAGTTAAATAGATTTCCATCTCACTGATCTATGAAAAACTCCTGACAACTTTGAAACTTCATGGAGATCCACAGATCTGCTCCTGTGGGAAAAGTGCTAGGAAAAACATAAGGCTTATTTAATGTGTCATGAGTTGTATGAAACATGTGGTCAAATCAAGAGAAATGCCTCATTTTCTTTGGGTTAGAAAATTTAATGTGTCCAGTGTCTTCTCTTATATTTTGCCTAATATTAGACAACAAGAGCATAAATTTAGTTGTTTTTTTTAATTGCTAGCTTGGTTGAAGCTTTCTTCTTTAATTTAAATCTACCAGTATTGATGTTAAGGGGTTTCAACTGAGGATTTACTCTGTTTACCTTTAGAGTTTCATTAATATTCAGATGTTTAGAAACTTGATAATCCTGGTCAATTCTTGGTATATTCTAACTATATGTTTATATTCATATTATGTTATTTCTCATGACTATTTTACATCTAAGTTTTTTTTTTTTAATCACTAAGGATTATGGTCTTTCCCTTTCAAAAATTAGAAAATAATGTTAATCACTATATTTAGAGATATTTTATCTACAGTTTTTTTTGTTGTCGTTGACTTATTTTGCTTTGCATTACTTTTGTAATGAATTCTCATCTGGTCCTCTACTTGCATGAATTATTATTAGTAATGGCTATTTTTAAGTCTTATCATCTGGATATAGCTTATACTTTGATGACGTATTGAAGGTGCTTGCAATAAACAAACCACAGGCTAGAGTTTTTTCACCAAAAGGGACCCATGAAAAGAACTATACCAGATATTTGGATGTAGAATTTTAAATGGCACTGCATATACCACTAGAATGAATCAAGATTTCCAGAACTTTCATGGAGAAGCTGATGTATTCATGACTGCTGATGCAGGACTAATGGAACAGAAATTAATTACAGGACTGAGTGGATTAAAGAACAATTAGGGGTTCTATATGAAGTATTGCTGGTGTTTTGATGTTCTATTTTCTGAATATAAGAAACCCCTTTCTCTTTTCTTCTAAACTCTGTAATGTGTAACTATTTCATAGACTGTTCATGCAAACAAAAATGAAACATTTATCTTTTCTCTCTGCCTTATCCCTCTGGAACTAGGAAACTCTAAATGAGTGTTCTTATTTTTATGGAAATATAATTATTTACATTAAATTTAACAATTAACTGCTCCCCCCCCTTGTTAACAGGACATAATTGGAAAACCTGGTCATATAACCAAGCTTTAACTGGAACATCATATTTAAGAATGGTGTTCAGAAAATCAGGTATGACCAAACACTTTTAAGGCACTAGGGTTGACTTTATGAAGCCAATGCTTACAAAGCTCTCCCAGGAAATCTAAACTGGCATCTGACTTATGGAAATCTTGATGGTGCAGTGGTTAAGAGCTATGACTGCTAACCAAAAGGCCAGCAGTTCAAATTCACCAGGCGCTCCTTGGAAACCCTATGGGACAGTTCTACTCTGCTCTATAGGGTCGCTATGAGTCAGAATCGACTCGATGGCAACGAGTTTGGTGTTTTATTTGGACCTGACTTACAAGGTTCCCAACCTTACAGATAAGGAAGACCGCCTTCCTGCAGGCCCAGAAACCTCATGATGTTTTGGCACCTAGAAGAAAAATGAACTCACCCAAACCTGCGGGTACTGTAGGTAAAATCTGGTGACAAGCTCTTGGCTTGGCTTTCTGGCCTTGAGGGGCTCTTACAAGTTTAACCTGAAGTTCCTTATGAAAACTCCCAGCAAAGCAATTTTGAAAGGTATAAATTACCATTCTTATTGTACCTATGTAAATACTAATGAACAGCCGTGTTTTAGATCAAGAAAAACTGTGCTTTGAGATTGCCTTTTGATTGAGAGGACAGTGACCATACAGAGAAATTTTTTGTTTCAATAGGAAATTATAGCAAGCCCTTGTAGGCTATCAGATTTTGGGTTTTGTCCATTGTCTTTGAGAAACCACAGACAACTAATGAGTTTGCTTTCTAATTGCAGATTAGACTCGTTTTTGTTACATGGTTTATGTTGTTCTCTATCTATCTATATATAATCAATTAGCCAAAAATAAAATTTGGAAATATGACAGAGATTAAGACTGAAGGTCATCAAACTATTGACTAAACTGCTACCAAATCAGGTTTCATTGACAAATGGAGCATTAATTGGCTGTTCTATAAAAGCCATGGTACCCATAGTTGTTAAAATTGGTTTAAACTATATAAAACACACACACACACACACACATATATATATAAACCAGAATAAACCCATAAAACCCATTGACGTCAAGTCAATTCCAACTCATAGCGACCCTATAGGACAGAGTAGAACTGCTCCATGTGGTTTCCAAGGAGTTCCTGAAGGGTTCATACTGCCCACCTTTGGGTTAACAGCTGTAGCTCTTAACCACTATGCCACCAGGGTTTCCATATATATATATAAAGGTTACAAATGATGTTAGGCAAGACGGCTCTATTAATAGTCTAGATAATGCTATACTCTGAAATAGCACAGATAAGGATAATTGCATTATAGAATAGCTTAGCTCTTGATCATTTGATCATTTACCTGCTTCCCAAGAAAGAGGTTGTGCTTTGGTGAAAGCAAACTGTTGTGTATATATATCCATGGCATCTAAGTGAAAATATATTGAGATACAATTTTAGCAGAAGCTCCTGTTGGAGATACAATGCATGCTGGAGATGCCCCTTATGCATCTTCCTGTGATTTGGGTCATGGTTAGGAAATTTGGGTTTGTGGGCCACCAGGAAACCCTGGTGGCGTTGTGGTTAAGTGCTACGGCTGCTAACCAAAAGGTCAGCAGTTTGGTTTGAATCCACTAGGCGTTCCTTGGAGACTCTATGGGGCAGTTCTACTCTGTCCTACAGGGCTGCTATGAGTTGGAATCAACTGGATGGCAACGGGTTTTTGGGGGGACCAGACAAGCCTTTCAGACTACTGGCTTATGCATTCTCCTTATTTTAGTCTTTTCTGTTAAGCTACTAAGTTGCTTAGCGTCTGGGGGCTTAAAAGCTTTCAAGCAGCCATCTAAGGTGCAGCAAATGGTCTCCTTTCGACTAGAGGAACAACAAAGTGAAAAAGCTAAGGAACCAATAGAAATAATATGTTTCACAAAAAGGTACCCCATAAAGCAGTACCTATGAGACCTGAAAAAACCCGGCCAAAACTTAGCGATCAAAGATTCTAACTGAATCACAACCAGAAGCAGGGAAATGTGAAAGAGGAAAATTAATAACAGACATCACACTTTGATTTTATGGTTTTTCTTATCCAAACAAAACCAAATATTAACCTAAAAAGTCTAACCCAAACTGCAAAAGGATTGATTTGGTTCCCACCAGAAACTGCTCTACAGCAATGTAAAATTCTTCTCCTGCTAGACAAGAATGGTCACAACAAAACCATTTCTTCCTGATTTAATGAAAAAGATTTAGGCTCCTCTACTTTAAATCTCAAAGTCCATGGCTGCAGGTGGGTGGAGAGCCAAAATTTTTAGCCGCCAAGCCGGGGGTCACCTAGTAACCTGACAAACTGATCTCAGTAAAAGAGGGAAAGCAGGGTTCAGTCAATCATGTTAAGATTAGCCAATGGTTGGTCTTCTATTCTTCTCCCTCCTCTCTTCATAAGATTCATTGTAACTAGCCTACTGTGAGTCATTTGCTTTTTTTTTTTTTTTTTTGGAATCAGGATGATCTCCCTATATACATAGAGAATGACTGCTTGGAATAAACCTTATGATTCAATTTCTTTGAGTAACACAATTATAAGCTTGGGTTTCAGGGTTCAAATCCCAGCAATACTATTTATTTAGCTGTGTCCTTGTTCAGGCTGGAAACCCTGGTGCTATAGTGGTTAAGTGCTACAGCTGCTAACCAAAAGGCTGGCAGTTCAAATCCACCAGGCGCTCCTTGGAAACTATTGGGCAGTTCTACTCTGTCCTATAGGAGACTCGATGGCAATGGGTTTGGGGTATTTTGTTGTTGTTGTTCAGGTTATTTAACTTCTCTAACCCTTAAGTCTCTCCTCTGTTTTACCTAGGTCCCAATATATTCTAATACCAAGTATATGGCAGGTACTCAATGTTAAGTAAATGAATGAAACAATACAGATGACAAAACTAGGGCCCAAAGAAATTAAATGATATGTATCTAGCTAATGGAGAAATTAACCCTTCCTATTTTACCCATACCCATTGCCATCGATTTGTTTCTGACTCGTACTGACCCTATAGGACAGGGTAGAACTGCCCCAATTGGATTTCCAAGGCTGTAAATCTTTATGGAAGCAGGTTGCCACATCTTTCTCCCATGGAAGTAGAGTTACATGTCAGTAATTAGAGAAAGAAAGTTAGTCTCATCATATCCATAGATTTTTTTCATTTAACCAATACTGTTGTGAAATAAAATGATAAGTTTTGCTTTATGCGAACAGAGAGTGTTCTCTTGCCCATGACACTAAAGGTCATCTTATTAAATGTTAGAAACCCATGTGCTGTGTAAGCATAGATATAGATATATATAATTTTTAAGCTTAGTTATGCCTAAAATTGTAACTAGCCTTTAGAAGCAGTTTGTTCAGTTTCACATAATTGTATTTAGGTGATCAGGCTCATTGGGACTTGTTCTTTCAGAAACTAATAGAAGATAAATGAACACGGCCCGTTTCTACAACTCCAGAGGTCTTAAAATCATGGCTCACTGATTGTCTTAGGAGATTTCAATTTTTCTATGCTTTATAATGTTTGAGTACCTACTACTCTCTTATAAGATTTATGTATTCTGATATAATTGTCAACCAATCAAAATGGTCTCATTCAAAGTCCTTGATGAAACTTTCTGTAAATACCCTGATTCTTAATTCCTCAGGGCACTGATTTACTCGGTAATGACGTGCTGCCCAACTTTAAAGTTGTCCAATAAACCTGCGTAACAATCTGTTAATGGTGTTCTGAGTTGTTTATTTTTGACACTGTAAATACTTGACAAGTGCCAGAGATAATTCTAAGTGCTTCACAGTTTCTCTGTAAGTTGGGTACATTTATAATCCCCCATTTTTCCTACGAGAAAACTGAGGTACAGAGAGGTTACAGAGCTAATAAGATTCTCAAAAGATTTGCTAAAGGAGTATTGTGATCCCTTTCAAATAGCCTTTGTGAAGTTTGCTAATTTTAACCCCCATTTTCCCCTTCCCCTCTGCTCCTGATTACCCTAAGACTCCTCCTTGCCACTTGACTATAAGATGTGTCTCAGCACTGGAGAGGGCCCCAAGTTGCATTCAAGTATAAAAGAGAGCCCGCAATTTATTATGGAACAGGAGTGTGGAAGCACCCAGCCTCTGGCTGGTGAGCAGTGCCTTCCCTTCCTTCCTACAATGCTGTTCTTAGTAAAGAACAAAGTGTTATTTAAATTCTGGGTATACAGTCTTATTTTTCCTCAACATGGCAAGCCAGAAACAGAAACGAATATTTCTGGTTCTGTTTCTACTTCTCACAAGATATATTCCTACCTCAGAGGCTTCAGGGAATAAGGACAGTTTTTAAGGAGTTTAGATCTGCAGCATTTAAGCTTTCCCAAGGTATTACTAGGTCACTCCCTATAAGTGGGTGGGGACTGGAGTAAGGGCTAGAAGAACATATAAAGAGAAAGTGGCAAACAAGCCATATGGAAAGCAAACCAAAGAATAAAAATAGTTCATTGTTAAATGGAAACCCTGGTGGTATAGTTGTTAAGAGATACCGCTGCTTACCAAAAGGTCTGAAGTTCAAATCTACCAGGTACTCCTTGGAAACCCTGTCCTATAGGGTACCTACAATTCAGGGTTGACTCGATGGCAACAGGTTTGGCTTTTTTTTTTTTTTTGATCTATTGAGTTGTATATTCTTGTGCCCAAATCTTGTGCCCTGTCGTGGACTGAATTGTGTCCCCCCAAAATATCTGTCAACTTGGCTAGGTTATGATTCCCTTGTATGATTGTATGATTGTCCACCATTTTATCTTCTGATGTGATTTCCGTATATGTTGTAAATCCTATCACTATGACGTAATAAAATGGATTAGCAGCAATTATACTGATGAGGTCTACAGGATTAGGTAATGTCTTAAGTCAATCTCTTCTGAGATATAAAAGAGAGAAGCCAGCAGAGAGACATGGGGACTTCATACCACCAAGAAAGCAGTACTGGGAGCAGAGTGCATCCTTTGCACCTGAGGTTCCTGTGTTAAGATGCCCCCAGACCAAGGGAAGACTGATGACAAGGACCTTCCTCTAGAGCTCTAGAGCTGACAGAGAGAGGAAGCCTTCCTCTGGAGCCAAAGCACTGAATTCGGACTTCAAGCTTACTGGACTGCGAGAGAATAAACTTCTCTTTGTTAAAGCCATCCACTTGTGGTATGTCTGTTATAGCAGCACTAGATGACTAACATATGCCCTAACAGTCTTTTGAGACATTGTCACAGGGTTTCAAACATGCTCCAAAGGAGGATGTTGTAAGAGTAGGGGAGATTCTGAGTTTGGCTTGTTCTAAAACTACTTCCAAGTTGACTTTGGAAGATCATATGGCATTCTATAAAAGTTTTTATTACTATTATTCCTTATGAGGTTGTAAGTATTGAGTCATCTATGAATCTTGCCCCTGACCTCAGAGAATACAAGGTAAACTCCTTGGATCTGGAGCTATTGCGAACCAGAATACTTTTGGGGCATGTTGTACCACAAAAGCCTTTCAGAGACTGAATTAGCATAGCGTAAATATCCATCCAGCTGAGCAGGTAATTTCCTCACTTCTCATCAAATGAGATCCTAAGCATTAGTTACTCTACGTGTTGGTTCTTTGCAGAAATAACTCACAGGCAGCTGAATCATTCTGGAGCAAATTTTCCATCACCTTCCTTTGTTGTGTGCTTCAGGCCATTATAGACCCTGAGTAAAATAAATCTGCTGGTTGTGGTTGCCCCTACTGGCAAGGTTGACTTTTATTTTGTTTTTGTTTGTTTCATTTTGTTCTTTTTTTTTTTTTTAATCCTCAAGCCATGAGAAAAGCAGAGGGGGAAATCTCATTCTTATATTCAAAAAGCATTTAGCACTATCTATGGGGCTCTGTCCTACAGGGTCACTATGAGTCGGAATACACTTGATGGCAACGGATCAAACCCATTGCCCTCTAGTTGATTTCAATTCATAGCGACCTTATAGAAAAAAAAAAAATTTTTTTTTTTTTTTAGAATTGCTCCATAGGGTTTCCAAGGCTATATAAATCTTTAAGGAGGCAGATTGCCACATCTTTCTCCCAGGAATGGCTGGTGGGTGGGTTCAAACTGCCAACCATTTGGTTAGCGGCCTAGCGCTTTAACCACTGCATAGCTATGGCCCCTTAGCACTATCTAGTCATCTTTGAAGAAGCCCTGGCTGCTAACTGAAAGGTCAGAGGTTCAAACTCACCAGCTGCGCTGTGGGAGAAAGCTGTGGCAATTTGCTTCCATAAGAAACACTATGGGGCAGTTCTACTCTGTCCTATAGAGTCACTATGAGTCGGAATTCGCTCAGAGGAAATGGGTTTGGCTTGGGTTTGGTCATCCTTCGTAGACTTTCAGCTCCAAATAAAGCTAAATGTCCAATATTTATGTTACTCAAATTAGATTCTGTTGTCTTTCCCAGAATAAGATGAATCTTTCAAAGGACATCATTTTTGACCTAAACACAGGGGAAAGGAAAGTGCTGTGACCACCACAAGATATCTTTTAGGACCTGTGATGTTTTCTGTGATGTCTTGAATCAACCTGGCTCTCTCTTCTTATCTATCATTTTTAAAGATGTCAGTGTAGGACATCAGCTGTTGAAAGCTCAGACGCCACGCCAGCCCTCCCCTGGTGACTTCCACTCAGCTTCTGTCTGTAGGATGAGCCTCCATCACTGATGTGATTCCTTTATACTTTTTTTTTTTTTTTTTTGATCTGGACATTCCCCCACCTCCTCTTTTCCTTCACAAAACTTTCTGCCTGAATGACTTCTAGTCTGAAGGCCAGACACATATTTTGTTTCTCCCCACTGCAGGATTTTCTTCCCCGAACTTCCACATGCTGTTTTTTTGTGTGTGTGCCACATTTTGGAAACAATCCTAACTGTAACAGCTTTTGCTATGCCAGCACTTCCCCCACCCTAGCCCACCCTGCTTTGTAATAAAAGTAAGAGCCAGAGCTAGGACACTTTCAACAGCATATAAGTAAGAACTTTACAGATTTTCTTGTTGTTTATGGTATAGGAATTTTAAATGTTTACTATATAATTAAGTAAACAAATTTCAGTAGCATGGTTTTTTTTTTGTTTTTTAGAAATCCAGCTTTAATAAAAATCCAAATGACATTTGTTAATTGTGATTGCAAAGAGTAATATTTCAAAATACCCTTTGAGTCAGAGAAGCTTTAAGAAACAATGACTTAGAGGCGTCCTTTATTAAAGTCTGACAGCTCTGCTCCCTCTAAACGCAGTCCCTTTACAGCTCTACTTTCCTCCTCTCCTGAGCTCTCTCTCTCCAATCAAGCGCAATTAAAAGCCTTATTATTGCTTAAGCTTGGCTCTCAAACCAGCTGGTGGCTGTTTGGGGGAGGGGGGGATGAGGGGGTAGAGGGGCTCCTTGTGTGTTGTTTTCCTAGACCCAGTTCTGAAAGGTTTCTTCCAAAAAAGGCAAGGATTTTCCATCGTCTAAGAGGCCATCAAGTTTTAACGTTGCAAGGCACGACTTCTAATCACATCCCTCCCGGAAAAGTACAAACAGTTCCTCAGCTGAGGTCCCCCACCTCCCACGCGCTCCCCAGCTCGCCCTCCCCGCGGAGAGCCCCGCGACAGCCTCCCCAACACCTGTGAATCATCCAGAGGCTGCCACCGCGGAACTGTTTGCATAACGCCCCCCCCCAGCACCTAATGCACGAGGGAAGACCGTTAGGATTATTGCTTTATGATTATTATTTTTAATCTTTTATGACCAGCAAAACTAGCCTTTCTCGCCCATGCCCTGTTTGAGCATCAGCGAGACCCCAACCCAGGGTTTGCGCACCGAATGAACCACCAGAATTTTGTCGTGTCCAAGCCACCCTTGAACCTGCAGCCTTCTACTTTTCTCTGGAGGTCTGGGCGGTTCTACGATTCTGTAAGGCATATACGTGCCCTACTGGATAAAAAAAGATACTCAACGTCAAACCCCAGGCTCCTATTGCAAATTCAACCGAAAACAGCATCATCTATGTTGCCCTCCGCAACTGCAAGCCTGGAGCCCTAGCAAGACGACGCTGGTTGGGCTAACTGCCTTTCCTCCCCGTCCCCAACTCGTTTGATATCTCACGGCGATAATTGCTCTGACGTACTTTAAAATAACGTCTGCGACTCTCTCTCCAACTGACCACATTAACGAGAACTCCAAGCCCTCGATGCTGCTTTGATAAAACAGAGATCACTCATAAAAATAGCAACCCACGTAGCCTGGCCATATATGGAGCTAGACAGAGTTGACAGGGATGCCCCCTTTGAACCCTCTTCTTTGGCGAAAACAAATCTCTGCTGAAATCTACCCCCCAACACCCCTCCTCCATCACCATCACCGCCCCCCGTCCTCTGTCTTCCCCTCCCCCTTCCACTGTGACTCAACCAATGATTCAACTCAGCAGGGAAAAAAAATATATATATATATATGTATAGGGTTTGGGTTATACGTATATACATATATGCACATACTTATATATGTATAAAAATTAAATACACATATACGTATATATACATATACATACACATATATATGTATATACACATATATATAGTAGCGAGATAAATGTGTTTGCTCAAGACCGACTGTTAAAATGGAGTCAGAAGAATCGCCCCATTCGGCTGTTTATAAAAGACTTAAAATTCAAAGGTTTGCAGTGAAGCGTTCAGGGAACTGAGTCAAGCGCTCCGCTCCTCCGGCTCCTCCCCTCCCACCTCCAGCCTCTGTCCTCCCTCCGCCCTCCCCCAGCACACTTCCTCCCCGCCCCTCCAGGAGATGGCTATTAAAAGCTGCTGACGTCAAAAGGGACAGCCATCTTTGATGAGGGCAGAGCTCACATTGCATTGAAGACGAAACCTCGGGAAGGTCAGGTGCTGTCTTTCCTTCCCTTCCTGCTCGGCCGCTCCTCCACACTTGAAACCTGCAGGGTCCCGGCGAATACCATCCTCTGGAGAAGCCAAGGTAAGGAGCCCCTCCTTGGGCCATGGTTCTGGATCTCGGTGACTGCAAACTCAGAGGGGACCACAGCTGGGCAGACCAAGTGGGCTTCGGTAAATACAAGTATTTGTGCACCTAGGGTGCGGTATTCTGTGTGTGCGCGTCTGGCTAGACTCCCGCCTGGGGCTTTATAAAGTATTTTCGAGGTGAGCTGTTAGGGGGGGAGGGATGAATGGGGACACTGCAGATGGAGCGATGGGAGGAAGCGCAAGGATACGTACAAATAATAACTTACTCTTTTCAAACTGTAGTGGGACCTTCTCTCTTCCATTTTGCGATGCAGTTTTCAGTGGTGTTTAGGCTGCTGTTTTCTTTTTCTGTAGACCAAAACAAACAGACAAAAAAATCTGTCCACCTAACCCTATTATGATCGTTGTGATTAGAAAGCAGTTATCCAGTGAAGAATTAAGGACAAGGCAGGGTGGGCGCTGGAGAGGCGAAAAGACAAGGAGAGAGTTCCCGCCCCGGGCCAGCTGAGCTGCGGCAGCGACAGCAGCCTCCATGCCCCCACGGACTTGATTTATACCGCCTGCTCCACGTCAACTGTAGGCTGGCGGGAGGCGGGCGGGTCATGCTGGGTGGGAGGGCTCTGTGGAGGGCTGGCGGCAGTGGGCTCGCCTCGGGGACTGCGGAGGCCCGCACTCAGAACCCTGGACAGCGTACCCAGGGCCCGCGCTGGCTCCCGCGACCTTCCAGCACCACGGACAGCGATCCGGCCGCAGCGCCGCAGCTACTTGCGGCACAGGTGCCTGGCCAGGGCGAGATGCGCCAGGATTGGACGCCAAATTGCCTCTTGGAGACAGAGATACCTAATAGAGCAGGCGTAGTAGGTAAAAAAAAATCGTGCCTACAGGGACTCCTTTGCAGGTAATTACTTGCTCCCTCCGCACCTCCTGCACAGCTTAAAAAAACAAGTCTACTTGTGGAACCATTCTGTATGCCCTCTTCACCTCCTTTTAGATAGGAAATGAACACATTTTTAAAATTTGTATTGATTCGCCAATTATATAATCAAGGTTTCGTTTGTGTTTGTTTTTAACATAGAGTAGGCGTTGCACTGTCTATGAAACTTGGGTAGGCATGAGTGTAGTATACATAAAGATGCCAACACTATCGTTTATAGGAGTGAATACATCTCTCTGTATTTCTATTTGGTGAAAAAAAAAAAAAAAAACGGGTTGCTGAACTAAACAGAATCAACTACTTTAAGAATTAATCCTTCTCCCTCTGTCTTTTCCCTCACTCTTATAATTATGTGTGAATACAAGCACACACCCACACAAATACATCTCTGATAAATATTTACGAGTTCCACAGTCTATAGATTTAACCTCTTTGCTAATGGTTTTAGAGTTAGGGGAAGTATTTCCTGTGAATACTGGCTATCTCAGGCCAATAGTTTGTGATTTTGACAACATTAAGAGTGGTCTTCTTAGGTGGATCCAACTGTGTCCTTCAGCGTCCTGCAGGTGAAAGAACCACAGTGTTAGACTGAAAGTAGACTCTGACCTTAAGATCTACTGCAATTTGTTTTATGGCACTGCGGGATTTTGCTGAGGTGGTGATAAGTATTCTGACCGTTTTCTACTCTGAGGCTTGGAGCCCCTGAGCCAGCAAAAATCATTACAGAGAGCTTTCTTTCCATTTGATATAGATAAAATTGGCATGAAATGACCAGGAACAAAATAGTAGTATTATAATAGAGTCATTGGTAAATAAGAGTAACTGTGTCGTATGTAAAAAATATATACAACGCATTAAGGAAACGCCATCATGACCCTCTTAAAAGCCTCACAATAAGATCTTGGAATGTTTTTAGCCAGGGTAACACTAATTATTTGTATACTAGGTGTTAAAATGCCCTATCCACATAGAGAAGGACTTTTGCTCCCAGCTATTTGTTTATTTCCTAGTGTTTATTTTTGTTTTTATAGATAACCATGAATTTCCAAATATGTATATATTGATCTGTTATTGTGCATGGATGTAAAATTATTTGGGTGGACATGTATTCAAGAGTATGTAATTGTGTGGAAGAAGTTTATAACTCTGCAATCTGCAGAAGAAATAAACAATTGGGTTTTAGTGATGGGAGGAAGGAGAAAAAAAAGATGGGCAGGAGTCTTAAAAAATGCTTTGACTTCATGCTTCATGTCCAGACAGCTCTCTGCGTAGTTGCATCAAATGAAAGCCTAACGCTGCCGGAAATACATCCTTGGACATTAGTAATTACTGCTGGGTTTGTTTGCTAGTGGAAGAGGGGGGAAGGGCGGTAGAGGACTGCAGTGAAGCTGGCAAAGGGCACAGAGCTGGGAGGAAGAGGAGATGTGCAAAATTATGGAGCGAATTCTAGGACATCTTCCTGAAAAATTAAAGAAAAAACATCACTGAGGCATGAATTTAACATTGATATTATTGACAAGCTTCAGAAGAAAAAAAAAATCCAGATCTTTTCCATTTTAGGTTTCAAATTTTAAAAATCCAGGGCAATATGGTAAGAAGAGGCAGGAGCAGATGGACACAAGGACCAGCCAGGAAGCACTGACGCAGACCCTCTGACGGTAACACCTGCCTGCCATTGGCATTTTCTGCATTACCACTGTGGCATTCGGATTACAAAACAATTTATAATCTTCTTAACCTCCCATGGCACTACCTCCTAAAAATTCACAATTTTATTTTTACTTTGCTGAACCTGCGCAACCACATATGCGCACACACATACACACACAACACAAACTGACCCATAATTAGCTTGTCTAAAGACATTTCCTGAATTCCAAATGTTAACCCCAGAGTATCAACCAGAAGATTGATATTTCTGCCAGTGGCACCTCTCTGCGTAGTAACTGGCCTTCAGCAAAACATGTAGGTTTTGAAGGATCTGTAAAAGTGAGAGAAATAATTTGAGAAACAGGTTGAGAGAGGAAACAAGAAGCAGAAAAATAGATAAATTTGCTTTTTTGAGGCTGCAGTATGAATAAACTAGTTTTTTCACATTACAGAAACTGCTTTACAGTTTTACAACGGTAATAAAATTGGTGTTTTTAACCTCGGCACCAGATACATTTCTGCAGCGTCATCCCTTGTCACCAGGGGCCAATCTGATAGGAAGATATTGATCAATCAGTGAGCACCAGATACATAAATGAACCCTACCAGGGCTAGAAAGTCTCATGGTTATATGGCTTTTGGCCTCAAGAAGTTTAGCATCTAGCGATCTTAATAAAAATTAATAAATAATACCAAAATGAAAACTCAATAAAACAGTAGAATAATAATCATGAGGGAGTGTGTAATTAGTTGCCATGTGAAAAAAAACAAAATTTAGGACTGTAAATTCTGAGGAGGACTAGATTGAGCTGAAAGAGGAGGCAGGACTGGAGTTGGCTCTTGGAGGTCGCCGGGGCTGGGTGCGGGGGATCTGCTAAGTAAAAATTACAGCATAAGCAGAACGTCAAGTTAGTCAAGCCCACCCTAAAAATGCCCCTCCATTCGGTTGGAGTGGAGAACTTTCATCAGGGAGTATGCTGGAAGAAGGGTTGGAGCCTGCTGTGGAAGGCTTTGCCTGCCAAGCTGAGGATTTCTTCCTTTATCCTCTAAAGTTTATTTCTGAGTAAAAGGTGATATTTCAAAGTTAACAATGTCGTTTTTGGTATCCAGGAATTGGTATTGACTGAGTGGATTAAATTTGTGCTCTTCCAGAAATAGAGGGGAGCAGATTGGTATCATAAGGGATTTTTAATTTAAAAAATCAATTAATCAATCCTCATTGAGGCACCTTTTAAAATCATGCTTTGAAATGCTTAGACCTACAAGGACATATAAGCCCTGCCCAGAAGTTAATTTTAAGTTTCAATTTTCCATGATTGACTGGAGCAAAATATTCAAGATGAGCACCTGTCAGAGATTGAAAAGCAGGTTAGGAATCTGTTGATGAGGTCACCAGAAGGCACACTTGAATGACAAAGGCCATGCAGAACACTGTCTTGGACCCCCTGCATACTCTGCTTTGTCAAAACACCGGCTAGACTGATGAAAAAAGATGCCATTTTTCTGCGCATGTTTTGGGCAGTATGACAAATAGAACCAGCCCCAAGTGACTAAATATGAAAGAAAAAGGAGATGCTATGGTAAAATTTAGAAAACTGGTGTGAGGTGAGGTGAGCAATATATAGTATTTCTTTCTCTACCCATCCTGTTGACTTTTGCTGGTTACCCTCACTGGAGAGCTAACCCAAGACCTAAACTGTACCCATCTCCTTTTTAATATTATGGTTACAGCCATGGCAGAGCTTCAAATTCCAAATGCTGGCAAAACTGCCGAACCAAAATAGTCCATGGCCTCATGTGGAGGAAGAAATGACAGTTGCAGACGCGGACTTTATTGCTATTTTAGTCCTGATGATGGAGTATAAAGGGACTATGCCTATCTGTGCTTTACAACACTGGCAAGGGAGGCAAAACCATGTTGTTTTGATTTCCAAGCTGACTACCCAGGGAAATTTGGAGGCAGTGACGTATACTTTAGAGGAGGTTAGGCTGGTGATTATTAAACTGAGTCCAGAGGGCCCCCTACCCCTCAGGTAAGAGGAAAGAGGAGATGCGATATGGTATTGAGGAAGCAGGACATGGAAGCAGAGAAACACTTGAAATTAGTCTTTCGTGGGAAAGTGGGGGGAGACCAAAGAAATTTCCAGAGAGCCCCGGCTGCCACCGAGAACTCTTCAGAATTGCTCATTCCTATAACAATAATAAGGAGCCCACCAGCCGTGCCATAGGAGAAAGACGTGGCAGTCTCCTCCCCTAAAGATTTATAGCCTTGAAAACCCTGTGGGGGCAGTTGCACTCTGTCCCATAGGGTCACTAGGAGTCGGAATTGACTCGGCAGCAATGGGAAAAAAAAAAAAATGAGAATAACAATAGTAGCTTCTCTTTTCTGCATAATTGTCTTTACAGGGATCTCAAAGCATTTCACCTAATATTAGACAAAAGTCCAAGCAGTTTCTGACCTATTTCTAAATAAATGGTGCAAAACATAATTCATATGAGTTTAGGTATAGTATTAGGTAACATTTAGAAAGCCAAAAATCTGATTTAGAAGGGTAGAGATGCCCCAAAGAGAATAGGCTTGTGGGTGAGAAAAGTGAGCCAGCTGCCCTGAAAGCTTCGCCTGTACTACCCAGTGCCCAGTGCCACCTGTACTAGCTCATTGAATTCTTGTATCAACCCTATAGCTCAAAAAAAACGAAAACCAAACCCAGTGCCGTCGAGTCGATTCTGACTCATAGCAATCCTATAGGACAGAGCAGAACTGCCCCATAAAGTTTCCAAGGAGCGCCTGGCAGATTTGAACTGCCGACCCTTTGGTTAGCAGCCATAGCACTTAACCACTACGCCACAAGGGTTTCCACCCTATAATTATTTACATTTTACAGGTGAATAACTTGAAACGGAGTTAGACTAAGTAGCTTGCCTAAAGCCACGGAACAGAGGTGGGATTTAAGTGCAGGCAGTCTGGCTCTAGAGAGTTAACTGTAGTACACACTATGCTACCTCTATCATTTCCACCTGCTTCATATTGGTCCAAGAAGGCAAGAGAATTACATGGGTTTTGGTTTTTGTTTGTTTGTTTTGTTTGTCACAATGTCTCTTCCCCCTCGGTGGGCAGCATAGGGCAATGACAAGGATGCTGGTCAGGGAGCCAGGAGACCCAGGTATATCCCTGAAACAACTGCTTGCAATATCCTGTTTTAGAATCAGACCGTCTTTGAATAAATCAGTCAAATACTGCTGAACTCAGTTTTTTCATCTGCAGAATGACCGAAGTGGACTAATTTTGTCCACTCTCCCTGCCAACAAAACCAGTGCTGAAACCCCAAGCAATCAATGGCTCTGGGTCAAGTGACCACATGGTCTCAGCTGGCACTGCCTTAATCATGCTTCAGGAACTGACCTGACCCCACATCCTAAGATTAATTGCATCCACGGCCTCCCCACCGCACTCCCGATCTCTCTCCTCTCTCTCTCTCCCTTTCCTCTCTTTCTCTTTTCTTTTTGTTCTATAACTGCTTTGGCATCATCTTTCTGAAGCCTTTCCAGTCAGACTTAAATTCTGTCTCTTTCCTCAAAGCCCTGGTCTGAATCATCACTTCTCAATCTGATTTATGGCTGTGAGGCACAGGTTATTCCCTAAAACCTGCCTAAACTTTTTGTAATTATTTTTTTTAGTCTATTGACTTTTTTTCTCTCTCTCTTTTCTATACCCTTTTTTGATCGTTTCCTATTTCTAGCTTGAGGCGATATATTAGCTGCTATTTCCTGACTCCATTTGCTGTTTGCCACTTAGAAAAGAGAAAACAGAAGGTTTCATAGAATCTGTGAGCTCGTGAATACTTAAAAAGTAGCATTTCCATATGACCTGAATCACGTGATACTGGGAGCCAGCTCAAAAACTAATCAGATTGAGAGAATGAAGGGGTAAAATACTATTTCAAGAAAGCGTTAAGGACAAGGAACAAGGAGAAGAGGAAGCTTCAAAACACACAAAATTAAACATTCAGAGACTAAAAAAATGTACCACCACAGCAGCTGGTGGTACAATATTTAATAATTAAATTCACAGTCACGTGAATTAAATTGAAATGTCACAGAAAAGGCAGGTTCCCCTCGTTCCAACCCCATTCCTATTGCAGATTTCAGCACCTCACCACCAAGAAAAAGCACTGTATTAAAAGAGGGAAGACTTAACTTGTTTTCTTATTGCTGACTCACAGAGGTTAACCTCAGGAGTGATTAACTGATGGTAAGGACAAAACTGTATCCTCAAAAAGAGATGGGAGAAAATCCCCTTTATGGATTAGTGTTTGCTTTTAAATGCTTAGCAACCATTCTAGGGAAACTCAGTCAAAGTGAATTGTGATTCCTGCTCAGGACTGATGTTGAGTGACAGCTGCACTCGGTTTATGGCTTGCTTTCCTTGGTCCTGGAAAAGCATATTTGATCCTCTTAGCTAGTAGAGGAAACCGATTCTAATTCGTGTGAAGAAGGAAGTAAAACAACTCATGTATCCTTTCTTCTGCTTTGGGGTTTTGTTGTTGTTTGTTTGATTGGATTCCTACTACCCATAGTTGGTAAATTCTCATGTCTTGAATTGAGACTGTTTGCACTTGACCCGGGAGGCCAGACGTGGTAACCCTGCTAAGCCACCAGGTCTGGCTTTCCCATGTGATCCATTTTTAAATCCGAAGAACAAGGTTATTTTCCTCCTAAAGTAGCAGGTCTACAAAATGACCGTCTGGTCACAGCTTCCCCATACTTCTTATATCCAAATGACACTAGTGTCAGATTTTGAACTTGGGAAATGACTTTCCATGCCTGCAGGCTTGAATCAGTGTTTTCTGCCATTTACTGATCATGGCAAGTAAGGCAATGAGAGCCTCTGAGGTGCCCTCCTGAGGCCAGAGATCAGCCCTGCACTCCTGCCTCATGTAGCAGCTGAGCTCTCAGAAACTTGCAAGTTGGACAGAGTCTCTTTTCCATGGAGATTTTCAAACTGAATTGCTGCTCTCCATTATTCATATTCATCTTTTGTGCAGTTTCAAAGAATAAAGACCAACAAATTGCAAAACAGTGAATTTCTTAAATTGTCCTGCTGTTAGTCAGAGGTTGGTCTGACAGCTACTCATAGGTAAATAACACTGTCTTCTTCATAGTTAGACCAAAAGTAGAGGAAAATAAATGCCAGAAAGCTGCTGAGAAGAACACTGATAAATGTTTTCAATATGCCATAGTCCTGTTCAGTGGATTTTTAAAAAAAATTTAATGGGAAATTCTGTTATAACTTCAGTAAAACACTAAAAAACAAGATATTGTTTCTGATTTATACCTGGGAAATTGCTGAGTATCTTTTTTTTCCAATTTCAAGATGACCGTCCATATATTTTTCAAACGTATGTCAGCTATTAATTATGTTACTCTTCGTTAATTAATTTACTTAACAAATATTTACTGAACACCTGCCATGTGCCTGGAAAACATTATGCTGGTTATTGAGGACACAGCAGTAAATAAAATGGGCATATTCCTACCCTCGATGCAATATTCTGGGTATCCCTTTTTGAGGTAGTAAGATGCATTATTATTTTAGAAAACATATTTCAAATAGGATCCCTTGTGGAGTTAAGAAAGTGACTAAACTTAGAAAATAACTTGGCACTCTATCCAAAATATGCAATTGATTTAAGGTTATCTATTGAGTGGTCAGTATCCACAGACAGATTGTTACTTCATAAACAGAATATATGTATTAAGAACCAGCTTCAGTCTTCAAGGAGCTAAGTAAATATCTAAGATATGTTCTTATATAGATTTGTCTCCATTTACATGACGGTCAACTTGGATGTTGTTACCAAAACCAAACTCTTGGCTGTTTAGTTGATCCCAACTCATAAAAAAAAAAAAAAAAAACTCATAGCAACCCTATAAAACAGAGTAGAACTGCCCCATAGGGTTTCCAAGTCTGTAAATCTTTATGGAAGCAGACTGCCACATCTTTCTCCCATAGAGCAGCTGGTGGGTTCAAACTACCTACCTTTCAGTTAGCAGCTGAGCACTTTAACCACTGCACCACCAGGGCTCCTCTGAATGTCGTTAGTGACATTAAATACATATCTATATTCCAGTATATTCCAGTATTCCAGTTAGTTCGGTCCTCTCCCTATGCAAACCATTTCCCACCACTCCTGGGCACAAGAGGTCAAGCTTCAAGAGACATGGTACCTCCTAGGCCAGAAGACTCATAGAACAACGGAAGAACAGGGTGACTGAGAAGGACAACACAGTGGATGACAGTACCTCCCAAGACAACCCACTTCCCTCCTCTGAAAGCTCCCTGTCATTAAACAAGAGATTCAGGACCAAGTGGAAGGATGTGCTAGTCCCCACCCGCCAATGCTTCCCTTTAGAAATTCATCTCTTATCAGTGAACAATGCTTCTATCTCCCTTGTAAGAATTGTCACTTTGATTTCTAATGACCTATTTATGCATTTCTCTCTCTTAATAGACTACGAAAGTCTTTGAGAACAAGGGCGACATTTTAACCATCTTTTAATCCTCAGTGCCTATCACAGTGCCTGTCACATACCAGGTATACAGGAAATGAGTGAGTGAATGGGGATATCAGCCACCCCTCTGCAGAGAAAAGAATCCTACCGCTGTAAGTAACTCCACCTTTTGTTGATCAAGTGTTATGATCAGAACTACTCAAGAATCGCTGGGTAGTTCTGCATGTAGATTTACCCTAAAGGTTGCAAGAAAATTCAATCCCAAAGAAGCACTTTGGCTCATCCTAAGTAGCTGACAAACTTCTGCAAATAATTTATTCTAACGTGCTGTTTTATTGCCTATGAGTTAGAAGTTAAATGCAAATGAGGGATCAGAGGATTCTCAAGAAAAACATTGCTAAGACCAGGTCTATATTTAGAGATGAAAAACTACTTCCTGAGAACGACGTATGAGTCTGAATCAACTCAACGGCACTGGGTTTGGTTTGGTTTTTGGTTTAAGAACGATTTAAGTCAGTTTCACACATAAAGCCAAATTGTTTACCATACCTAAAATACACAGTTAAAAGTCTTTACTGCTCGCTAAGATGCAAAAGATATTTTCGATGCCGCTGTTCACCCATCCATTGAGACATATATCATACTCACGAAGGGGATAGATTGGTGGCTTCAGCCAACTCTCGTCTTAAAGGTCACGTATGTGCTACTGCTCCATTAGAATTGGCATGGTGTATACAAACTCTCCATGTTAGTTTGGCATTTTCTGAAGAGTGTCCTTCAAAGACACCAGTCTCTAACAGATATTTTTTCTTTCAAACAGCCAGTGTCTCCTTGCCTAGGAGAGAAAAATGTGCATGATGTGGTAAATCAACTCCGTTTATCTTTAGGAAAAAGCCATCACAAACATTGAGCATTGAGTTTTGCGTTCCCTTCTACCCCAGCCCTTCTCATGAAATAAGTCTAAAACTAGTAGTCAGTTACCCTGCATGCTACTTTCTCCAGCTAAGAATAAAGATAACACTTGACCACAAAGAGAAAAGTAACATACTGAATGCCTGTTGTATACCATCTTAGACTCTTGGCATACATTATCACATTTAATTTCCATGGAATCCTTAGAAGAATTTGGAACACTTTTCTGACTACAAAGTCCATATTTTTCCCCACTACCCCATGAGTTTTTCCCATGATCTGTACAGAATTCATTGAGATCTTCTCGTATTAGAAAAAGAGTAGAAGTGTGCTCCTGACGTGAAGAACACGAGTCAGCAAAATCCTAATAGTTCAGTCCACTAGGCTAAAAAGTCTGGTGAGATAAAGTGGTATTAGTGACCGGTGTTTTTAGTTAGTGATTAGTTCCTAAATGGTGCTAGTGGTCAAATGCTCAGCTACTAACCAAAAGATTGGCAGTTCGAGTCTACCCAGAGGCACCACAGGAGAAAAGCCTGGCAATCTACTTCTGAAAGGTCACAGCCACTGAAAGACCTATGTAGAGCAGTTCTGCTCTGAAACACATGGGGCCGCAATGAGTTGGATTCGACTCAAAGGCAACTGGTTGACTGGCTAGTGACCATGGGAAATTAAGCATCCAGATGACCTCACTGAGCACTGGATTGAGAGTCAGAGAGCTGTGTACTTAGCCCAGCTCCACTACTTTAATTGTATGACCCTGAACTACTTACCTAACCTCAACTGAGCCTCAGTTTTCACATCTGTAAAAAGAACGCTGTAGTTGCAAAGCATATGTCACATGGTGTCGTGAGACCTGAAGGACCTAATGCTTGTGAAGTCTCCTGTCACCTTCACCACTCCGGGTGAGAGGAAGGAACTGCCAGTATCATGTTTCATTCTCCTCCACTTGCTATGCCAGGTTACATGTTTCCCTTGTTCTTTATTGCAGGTTACATGAAGGCCGTATGCTTCTTTTCCTCTGTGTAAGTCTGCTTAAAGAAATGACAGGTCTTAGTGTCACATTGTTTTCTAGCTTGAGCAGCACTCATGATAAAATGGGAAAATGTGTCCACAGTCTTTGACTTTTTTTTGGGGGGGGGGAGGATTGAAAAATGCCTTTGAACAGCATCTCTGTTTTGGGAATGGCCTCATGATTCTCAGGATAACTTTTGGAGACCCAAAGAGGCTATTATTCTTGAACTAGATGGTAGTCCCCTCTTGCTTAATACCTTGGGTTTCAGGCTTTTGAAGAGTTAAAATATATGATATGCAGATTCCCTGCTATTCTTTAGCTTATGAAAAAGAAATTTGCTTCAAGCTATTTGGTGAATCATTATTGAAGGTACATCTGTTGGCTTCATTTTGCATTTAGCTCTGTGTTAAGGTTTTTTGTCGGAGGTCCTTCTTAAATATTGTGTGTGTGGCTGTATGGGTCACCTGAGTACAAGTTTATGTGTACACAAGATGCAGGCAGAGGGGTGCCAATGCAGACTCTGACTTGCAGCCATCCTTAGATACAAGATTCTTCCAGGTATCACCTCATGGTTAAAACCTTTAGCTTTATTCATAAACCAATAAATATAAAACCCGTAAGGGCAAGTTATATGAATTGCAAAATGCATGTTCCTAAGACTTCCAGGAGTCCCTGGGTGGTGTAAACAGTTAATATTCCCAGCTGCTAACCAAAGGACTGGAGGTTCAAGTCCACCCAGAGGCACCTCAGGAGAAAGGCCTGGCAATCTACTTCTGAGAAAGCAGCCACTGAAACTCTGTGGGGCACAGTTCTACTCTGACACGTATGAGGTTGCCATGAGTTGGAATTCACTCGGGGCGACTGGTTGTTTGTTTGTGAAAAACCACATGGACAGCATGAATCCCTCAAAGTGGAAAAAGGCTTACAAAGCAACGCTGCACGTAGCAATGACCTCAAATTCTGCCTTGGGGACAGTTCCTGTAAATCCAGGCCTATAGGACAAGGTAACTTTCTGGGAAAATTTTTTGAAGCCCACATTTTTTTAAAACATCTACTGTGTTCTAGTTCTTATATTACCATCTTAGCCAGTATTATTTAATTTCTCCAGAAACCTCCTGAGTGGTGGGTGTTGTTTTCCATACTTGCCTCAGAGAGAATACTATTTGGTCAAGGTCCTGCGAGGGATTCCAAGGTGTCAATTGCTGCCCCTCCCCTCCCCCAATGAACCAGTTCATACATAGACAGGGGTTACTGATTAAAATATCAGGTTTTTTTGTTAAGGCTGGATTGAAAAAAATAGAACCAGCAGCCAGCATCAGACTATCAGATCATCCTACTCATCTTAGTCCAGTTCAAAGTCTAGACATTGGGACCCACAAGAGGAGAAGGAGAGCCCTGGTAGTACAGTGGTTAAGAGTTTGGTTGCTAACCAAAAGGTTGGCAGTTCATATCCACCAGCTGCTCCTTGGAAACCCTATGGGGCAGTTCTGTTCTGTCCTATAGGGTTGCTATGAGCCGAAATCAACTCAATGGCAACAGAGAAGAAAAGGCTCTGGGTGATGTATACTGAGGTGGGACAGCCAGAAAACCATAGGCCCTACTTCCCCTTCCCAAGAGACACAGCTTGTAGCTTAGAGGAGTAAAACATACAGGCTTGCAGTAGACAGGCAGATCCTGGAGAAAAAGCCAAGTCAGAGGGTGAGCTCTGCTTGATTTTCTATTTCGCATCTCACAGAGCACTTAACATCACTCTCCTCCCTTGGGCAAGTGCAGTATAGGGTGGAGGGAGTGGTGGGAGCTATCTTCCCAATACTGGTCTTCCCAAAGCATAGAGGTTCTAATTTTATGGGACAAGGTAGGAATTGATGAGGCATTGAGAGGGAGAAAAATAGTTTCTTCCACACAGCTAATTTGAAGGGGAACTTGAAGTTGAATTTAAGATCCCAAGTGGAATGCGACTGACCCTCCACAGTCATTACTCTAGGACACTGGGTTTCAAACTGAAATCCTTGGACCAGCATCATCATCACCACCTAGGGGCTTGTTGGAAATGCAATTCTGAGGTTCCACCGCAGACCTACTGAATCTGAAACTCTATGGGTAGGGCTCAGTGGTCTGTGTTTTAGTCACCTCCGGGTGATTCTGATACGTGCTTAAGTTTAAGAACCACTGCCCAAGAGACAGCCTCTTTAAGTGTTTACATCTATCTCAAACTGAGTCTGATGGGGATGAGGTGTTTCTGCTGCTCTCCATCTTACCAAGCTGTGACTGGGTACTTGGAGAGAGAAGAGTTGCCCTAGGCCACTGGATAAAAGTTTCTACTCACGCTTCTGACTTGGTAATTAAGGTGCTATTGTTCATCGTCGTCCAGCTTTTGCATGTATCTATGAGGCGATTGAAAATACCATGACTTGGGTCAGGTGCACCTTAGTCCTCAAAGTGACATCTTTGCATTTTAACACTTTAAAGAGGTCTTTTGCAACAGATTTGTCCGATGCAATACATTGTTTGATTTCTTGACTGCTGCTTTCATGGGCATTATGGATCCAAGTAAAATGAAATCCTTGACAACTTCAATATTTTCACCGTTTATCATGATGTTGCTTATTGGTTCAGTTGAGAAATCTGGGTAATGAATAAGGAAGACTGAAGTAGAATTGATGCATTTGAATTATGGTGATGGTGGTGGTGTTAGGTGCCATAGAGTCAGTTCTGACTCATAGAAACCCTATGTACAACAGAACAAAACACTGCCCAGTCCCGCGGCATCCCCATAATTGTTGTTATACTTGAGCTTATTGTTGTATCCACTGTGTCAATCCATCTCATTAAGGGTCTCCCTCTTTTTTGCTGACCCTCTCTTCTTTACCAAGTATGATGTCATTCTCCAGGAACTGGTCCCTCCTGATAACATGCCCAAACACGTGAGGTGAAGTCTTGCCATCCTTAAATTATGGTATTGGCAAAGAATATTGAATATACCATGAACAGCCAGAAGAATGAACAAATTTGTCTTGGAAGAAGTACAGCCAGAATGCTTATTAGAAGTGAGAATGGCAAGACTTTGTCTCACATACTTTGGACATGTTACAGGAGAAACCAGTCCCTGGAGAAGGACAGCATGCTTGGTAAAGTAGGGGGTCAGTGAAAAAGAGAAAGACTCTCAACAGGGTGGATTGCCACGGTGGCTCCAACAATGGGCTCAAACATAGCAACAATTGTGAGGATGGCACAGGATGGGCAGTGTTTAGTTCTATTGTATATAGGGTCACTGTGAGTCAGAACTGACTCGATGGCACCTAACAGCAACAACAATTGTTCATCAGATTAAGTTTGCAGGATAAGAAGGTGAATATCCACAGAATAAGGATGGGATTCTGAAATGGAAGCCTCTGTAGGCAGAGGGACTCAAATATTACAGCCAAACCAAGGATCCTGGCACAGGATATTAAACTATGTGGTCAATTTCCCCTCAAGTCTAAGACTCACACTACTAGCTCCTTCTATATTTAGTTAGGTTGTATCCCATTGGGCTCCATGAGGACAGACCATACATGGCCCCAATGGGAGAAGAGGTGAGTGTGAGCTCTTGCCCCAGCCAGCTGTAAAATTGAACCCTGCTGCATATTTTCTTGGACACAATGAGAGGAGACACAGAGGAGGGAAATGGAGAAACTCCTGCCTCTGCATTCACTGACTGGACACCACCATTCCACTGGGCAAAAAGGCCTACTATAAATCTGAGTCATCTCTGATGAGTGAGCAGGTTAATGTTAAGGGTTGGCTTCTGGATGGGTGGTGGGATGCAGTAAGGCACAGAGACCCTAGACAAGGATCAGATGGGCTCAAAGATGCCATTAGGCTACAAGATCTTACCTCTGGACCAACAGATTCGGGTTTAAGGCCATGTTCTCATTCCACTCACTGTAGTCCCTTGTATTCTAGTATTCTAAGTATCTCATAACTGCTTTTTCTTTCTTTTGTTGGTTTTATTTATTTGAGCTTGCTTTCAGTTTTGAGTTTTTGAATGAGGCTTTCATGTACCATTAAATTAAAAATTAAGTCTTCCACATTGGGTCTTGAGGCTCACACAGGTGGCCCTTTTATGTGTCTTTTTAATACCAACTCTACTAAGATCTTTGGCCCAGTGCACCAGAGTTAACTGCTCATTGAAGTGGATAAGGTCCCATTGGTCATTTTTGAGGTGCCACTGGGATTTGACAGGCTTGTGATTTGAAAGAACTGTGTCCTATATAGACAGGCTGAAGTTTTACCAGGCTCCCTACCAAACGATTGCATTGATTCACTCTGCATCTATTTAATACTTTTTCTTCTTTCCATATTGTTTCCCCACTATAATCTAATTTTTAAACTTCATGACAACTCTGAAAAGAGAGATGATAAAGAAGCCATCACCATTTAGCAGATATACAAACTGTAACATAAAGAATTTGACTGCCCTGGAAAGGTTCACCTAGTCAATGGCAGAGCCAGCTCTGGGATGAAGGTTGACCAAACATCCAGTTTCTCGATCTTTCCCCTAATCTGTGGATGGAAAACTAGTAGCCCACAGGCTTAGTACCATCTGCAATCTTATTTTATTTGGTCGATGCTGGATTTGCAAATATTTTTAATGTGAATTCCTTAAGGCAGGATATTCCCTCTCCAACTTGTCACAGAGCCTAACATTACTTGTCTTTCTATACCTGGTCCAATCCACATATTTTTATTATCTTCCAAGTCTTTATAGACATTTGAGTTTGCTTACTGTCCTAGTTAGCTAGTGCTGCTACAACAGAAATACTACAAGTGGGTGGCTTTAACAAACAGAAGTTTATTCTCTCACAGTCTGGCAGGCTAGAAGTCCGAATTCAGGGTGTCAGCTCCATGGGATGGCTTTCTTTCTCTGTCAGCTCTGGAGGAAGGTCCTTGTCATCAATCTTCCTTTGGTCTAGAAGCCTCTCAGCACAGGAACCTTAGGTCCAAAGGACACGCTCTGCTTCCAGCATTGCTTTTTGGTGTTATGAAATCCCCCGTCTCTCTACTCGTGTCTCTGTTTTATCTCAAAAGAGATTGACTTAAAATACAACCTAATCTCGTAGGTTGAGTCCTGCCTCATTAACATAACTACCACCAATCCCACCTTATTAACACCATAGAGATAGAATTTATAACATATAGGAAAATCATATCAGATGACAAAATGGTGGACAATCACACATACTGGGAATTATGGACAAGCCAAGTTGATACACATTTTTGAGGAGGTACAATTCAATCCGTAACACTTGCATTGCCTATCAAAGTCATGGCATTCTTGGTGGCTCTGTGATCTGCCAGAAAAAACTGCTCGTGCACCTGGCAGAATCAGGCTAGAACTTTACGGTATTATTTTGTTACAGCTTTTTCTTATGGGTCTTCATAAGTCATGTCGATATTCAGGGAGACAAGACTGGGCAAATAAGCTGCACTAAATAGACCAACTAAGTTTCTCTTATCAAAATTGAACTCAGGGAGTCTTTAATTGTTTGTTTTCCCATGGACACTACTGGCAGCCTAGGAAAGCCCATAGATCCCTTTTCAGAGTGATACATTTAAATGCCTAAAATAAAATACATCAGATCAAATAGGAAGCCAGTTATATTGAAGTATAATTATCAAAATATTAAAAAATAAGATTTTAATATAGAAATATAGTCTTTTTTATTAAAATATGAAATAACAAAATTCAGCAGTGAATCTGATAACTATCACAATTTCAAAGTAGTAGTGAGAGCATATGATATTTTGAGACAGAGAGAATATGATATTTTGAGACACAGAGTATATAATATTTTGAGACATCTGCAACAGCTACAAAGTGAATTGAAAATGTTTGAGATTTCTATGGATGACAAATCAGTGTCTGAGCCCTCCTCCACACCTCTTTGAGTGGTGGGGTAGGAGTTAGCTAGTAGAGTGGAGGGAGGAGTGGATTCACATGTCATCCAGGCACCATGATAGTTGGGAGACCTTCAAGCAGTTATCTTTTGCTTTATAACAAAACATCCCAAAACTTAGTGACTTAAAACAGTAGCCATATATTATTGGCCATGAGCCTGTGGGTTAACTGGCTGGTTCATCAGTTAGCTGGTAGATTAACTGAGATCAGGTCTGTCTAGGATTTCCTCACTCTCATGTCTTGTGGTTGATGCTGGCTCTTGGCTGGGGCAACAGGAGTAACTGGGCCACATGTCTCATCATCCAGCAGGCTAGGCATGCCATTGTCACCTTGTGGCAGTAATGGAGCTCCCAAGAACAGCAAGAGATGGTGACGCCCAGTGTGCAAGCACTTTTCAAGTCTCTGTTAAAGTCATTTGCTAAGTCAGCGTAGGAGGTGCCGCCCAGGAACATGGATACTGAGAGGGGAGTTATTGTGGCCATTTTTGCAAAAACTCCACCACATTTCTCATCAGCCTTGGAAACATAAGTCAGACAAAGCCCCTTCACCTGCCCCAGGTTGGGCACTGGGCTCTACCTGTCCCTCTCCAGGGCCAGACAACTTCCGCTGATTGTCAGACCAGGGAACTTAGATGCGTGTTATTATTGCTCTGCCACAATAGGCCTTCCAGTTCCATTCCCAGCCAAATGCAGAGCCCTTGGACTTCAGTTTTGGATATCCTTGGGTCAAGAGGGTCCCTGAAACATCTAGCTGCCTCTCTCCAAGGTAGCTAAGCAACCACAGACCCAGGTATCTGATCGATTCAGGGGGAGTCGGAAAATCTTCTCCTCTGAACAGAGAGGATGAGTAAGCTTTTCTGGATTCAAACTGGGGAAAAACATTAGCTTCTTATTTTTTTGTAATGATGTTCCTTTACCTGAAATTTCACTTGGGCTTGTCTTGGTGAGGGCAACTGTATTTGAAGTTCTTTCTCTCCCTCCAGAAGCCCCCTCCTCCCCCTGACCGTTTAAGCAAACGCTGCTTTCTCCTCTAATTGCAAGAGAACTACCCGTAATGATAGAAACAATTCTCAGCCAGTCCTCTGCCCAAGGAGCGCTTTGGAAATGGGAACCCGAGGGAGAAAGCAGTGGAAAAAAACCCTTAAGGCTTGTCAACCGTGCTGCTGTGTCACGGAAAACAAGCCAGGCAACTGTATCAGGGCCTCACGGCAGGACCCTCCAGAGCTTTCATCTTAATTATTCCATAGATTAGCTGATTCACTCGCTTTCCTAGTCGGGCTTCCAAAGAGCACTCTGAGTCCTGGCTGGTACATTTTCTCAACTTACTTCAGATATCAGATGGCAGACCCTGAAGAGCAGGAGATCTCTCATCTCTTTCAGATCCTGGCCCAGCTTTAGTTTACTGAGCCCCCAAAGCAAAGACTTCTGAATTCTCTAGTTGGAATGCTGTCTTAGAGCAGATTCTCCCAGAAATAGATGCTGAGACATGGATGTGAGTGAACGTATTTTGGAAATGATCCTAGGAAGCACTGGTAGGTGAGTGGGAATGATAGGGCCCAAGACAGGGCATTAACAAGCACGTTACATCCTGAGAGGGCTCAGTCCCACTGGGGACCTCTTGGAGGGAGTGTAGAACATGCCCAAGTTCCGCACCTGGAGGGCGAGGAAGCTGGGGTATTTATCCACAGCCTCCCATCCTTCAGGGTCCTAGGACTGATCTCAGGGGTGAAAATGACTCATCTCTTAAATCCAGCCCTGTGGGGGACCAAGTCCCCTCCTGAGACTGGAGAAAGCCCTCAGGCAGTGAGTTGCAGGTGCTTGCAGTGGAGGCCCTAGGATATATAGGACATGTATAGGACATATGAGTGTCAAGGAGGTATGACTGGGGCACCAAGGATGGCTGCTACGATTTTGCAAATTGTCATCTCCAGACACTCCCAGAGTCACAACAGCAGTCTCCAGCTTTGGCACATTGATACTTCAGCCTTTCATTCATTCGACACATTCATTGGGCTCCCATTGGGTACCACCTATTCAGCACCAATGTGCCAGGCACCGAGCCAAGGTTTTTACACTCATCATCTCATTTGATTCTCATGACAACCTGCAAAGCATGTTTCATTGCATGATACAGCTGAGAAAAGTGAGACGCAGCGAAGTTACGTAACATACCTTTCCCTCAGCTTGAAAATGGCAGAGCTGAGATTCATAGCCAGATCCACCTCCAGAACCCAGGCTTGGTGTACTTAAACCCCCACCCCTGTTAGGTGGGCAGTCACCTCTGCCTGCTGATTTGAGGCAGGGCCCAACCATGCCAGTCCAGTACCACTTCTCCAAATCCCTCTCCACTCCCTTCTTGGTCTCTCCTGCTCCCTTGTCTTTTGTTAGTCTTTAATCACCCTCCAGCCCCCACCCACGTGATTTGTGTTCTTTTGACCCACACCTGTCAGGTGCTCAGGCAGGTCCTGCAGCTCTGACACATAGGAAGGAACAAGAGAGCCTTCTCTTTGTCGTATCTTGTGGCTTCAGGGCTGGTTTCACCACTGAGTCCCAAGAGAAATGAACCACATGGTTTGTTTTTAGGCATCAGACCAAAATGTAAGTTCCAATTTACGATTGTTAATATTTTAAAAATAAGATGGCATGGAGCGAGAACCAGGAGAGAGAATAATTAATTCTAGCCTGTCAGCAGGGGCATTGGAGGAAGGCAGCAGGCTCTCTGTCTCAGGGAAGATGACACACTGGTAAACACAGAATTTCAGCCCAGATGGTGACAGAAATAGAGATGATAGATGATAGATAGATAGACAGATAGACAGACAGACAGACAGACAGACAAATAGATGATAGACAGGCAGACAGACAAGACAGATAGATGATAGACAGATAGATAGACAAAGGGGAGCAAACAGGTGCTGCATGCCTCCATTTTAGCACTAGTGTATCTGACTTCCAGAAACCTATACTATTATTTTGAAAAACAGTATCAATAAAGCATTAATCACAATACGATCTCGGGTGCTCTGAAGCCAACATCAGTGAATGGCAGATCCTCTCCACCCTTCACAGGCCAAAAACAAAAGAGAAAGTTGGAAAGAATATACAGAGGACTTGGATACAAAATGCCCTGGTATAGATGAGTGTAAATTTTATACCATGGGTACCAATGGCCACTTCTGTGACAAAATCTAATGTTTTCATGGAGAAGGAAGAGTAGAGGGTCTTGGGTCATTTGGACTTAGGTTAAAATTTGCAGTCCCAACTCCAAGTTGTTTTGAACCACTCGGCTTGCCATGCCTTCCTTCTGTCCCCTTGTGTCCTCATGTGTCCACATTGTAGAGTTGTGGGATGTAGAGCCGGAAGCCTCCAACCCAACCCTTCACTTCACATGGATGGATACCAAAGCCCAGAGAGTTTAATCAGATTGCACAAGGTAGCACAGCAAAAGTTTGCCAGAAACACGGTGAAATCTCAGATCTTACAATTCTTTCTCAGGTTTCCTTTCTATAGCATGTGACTTCCCGTGAAAGCACCAACGCCTAGTTATCCTGTTTATTGTGTTTCATGCTGGATCTATCCACCAATTAGCTCATTCAACAGTTATTGATTGAACATCTGCTGTGAGCCAGATACTGTATTACATGCTGGGGACACAGTGGAAACAAAACAGAAATCCTGCCCTCATGAAGCTTATATTCTAATATGAGACAAACAGTAGATGGAACAATATCAAGCAGTAATAATTGCAGTGAAGAAAAGTAAAAGAAATTGTTACGAGCTACACACTTCAGTATGGAAGCAACTAATCACACATGTGGCTATTAAATTTAAATTAACAAAGATTAAATAAAATTTAAAGATCTGTTCGGCAGTCGCACTAACCACTGATCACATGCCCAGTGGCTACATGTGGCCAGCGGTGACCATTTGAGCAGCACAGGAGTAGAATGTTTCCATCATCATACAAAGTTTTATTGGAAAATGCTGGATAGAGAGTGGTGGGTAGTCAGGGATTCATATATGTATTTTTGCCTCAGAAACCAGCTGAAGTTTTCTTAGACTTTTCAATTATTCCCCTAAGGCACTTAATTTAGTGGCTAATGGACAGGAATTTCTAGGTCCTCTGTTAAGGACTTTTACCTGACTAAGTCCGACCCACCCAGGATAATCTCCCTTTTGATTATCTCATAATCAGCTGATTTGGGAGCTTAATTACACCTGAAAGTCCTTTTTACCTTTGCTTTTTATGGAACATAACCTAATTGCAGAGTGACATTCTATCACATTCACAGTTGCCACCCACATTCAAGGGGAGGTGATTATACAGAGCGCGTACACCAGGTCCCAGGAGTCTTGAAAGCCATATTAGAATTCAGGACGCCACACCAGGGAAAGCCATAGTTCACTTCCTTCAGCTATCCTCCAGAACCCCAGCGCAAGGCTGCCACACACTTCTACCCTAGGGGAGCCTTGGTCCACCTGGCACAGTGAGAGGCCTTCCAAATGAGCCTTTCTCAGTTGCCAGGCCTCGTTCTGAACTGGGTAATTTTTTTTTTTTTTTTTTTTTTTTGCAGATCTGCCTATATGCTGAGTAAGGGCCTGGATGCATTACTTTATTTTATTTTTTACCTTGATTGCCTCAATCCACAGTCATTCTTGCTGAGCCCCGCAGAGCCCTGGAAGAGCAGGCAGGGGGCTCTGGAGCATTCTGCTTTCAATGTTTGCCATTAGCGGCCTGAGGAGTGATGGGCACGGCTCCGATGGCTCTATGGAGCCAGTAATCACAGCGGTCTGGGGGTCCTTGATGTGAGCTAGAGAAACGCCTGTGTGAAGCGGCGGCTGAGGGTAGTAATAACATCCTGTGGTTTCGCTGGAGCCCTGGTGGTGCAGTGGTTAAGAGCTGGGCTGTTAATCAAAAGGTAGGCAACTTGAATCCACGAGCCACTCCTTGGAAACCCTGTGGGGCAGTTCTGCTCTGTCCTACAGGGTCGCTACGAGTCAGAATCAACTCGACAGCGACGGGTTTTTCTGGCTTCGCTGAGCTTCCACCAGGACAAGCAGGAAGTCTGGGCCTGCCTGCCCAGCCCGAGGAGGCAGACCTTGAGGGGTAGGTTACAGAGGGGGTGCAGCCAATGGCCGAGGGCAGCACCTTTGTCTGTGATGCCCAGTGTGTGGTTGATTTACAGGCCACCCGGCAGTGCCTTCTAGGCCCCAGGGGGTATCGGTGGGTTCCACACTTTGGATCCTCATCACAGGGAGCTGGAGCCATAGCACCCATCGGTCCCCCAACCCACCTTCTGTCATCCACAAGTAATAATCGAGCATCCATGACATGCCTAAGTCTGCTCCAGTACTGGGCAAACAGCGTGAACATTTCACACACAAAAAATTTTTTTCAAAGCATGAACACATCAAAAAATCTATTCTCATGGATTAACATTTTAATTGAGGGAGACAGACATCAAACAAATAAGTAAATAAACAAGAAAAATATCAGGAGTATGAGATGCTAAGTAGGAGATTTAAGTAGGGGAAGGTGATAACAAGGAGTGGGGGACAGGGAGCACCTCTCTGAAGAAATGACGTTCAAGCTGAGGCCTGGCTGGCGAGATGGGTCAGTGGGAGATGATGGGAAAGCTTGCCCGACCAGTGGTGCAGACCTTAGCAGGGGCAAGGCTGGTGTGTCTGAGGAGCACCATAGGCCAAGGCTGTTGGGGTGAAGTAAGGCTGGAGAATTAGGAGGGAAACCAGATCAGCTGGGGCCCCTGGGCCCTGGTGAGGAGTCTGGTTTCTGTTTGAAGAACACTGGAAGCCAGTGGAGGGCCTTACAGAGGGTGTGATGTGATTTATCTTTTCACAAGATCACTCTGGATTGTAATGGAGCAAGAGTGGAAACAGGGAGCCCAAAAAACCCAAAAACTAAACCTGCTGCCATCGAGTTGATTCTGACTCATAGTGACCCCACAGGGTTTCCAAGGCGGGAGGTAATTACAGAGCGTGGACCTGGAGGAAGAATCTTAGACCCAGAGAGGTGACATGACTTATCAGACTCCTCAACAGATGCGGAAGGCCAGAAGGAGAGCATCACCAGGCAGTGCCGCCGGACAACTGTAACTGCGTCCCCTGATGGATGCTGCTGTAAGAAACAGGGGAGCCGGGTGCAGGAGGTTACTGAGGGAGGCTGCTCGGGCGAGCCTAGGAGAAAGTGAGGGGAGCACAATGGGGCAGGAGAAGGAACCGAGCAAGGATGGAGGCTCAGGTGGAGTAACCTCACCTTGACTCCTGGGACCTCTGAGCATGAACCGCCTTACAGATAGCTCTGCCCTGAAGCCGTGAGGCCGGGCCGGGGCTGCCTTGTTCATCAGTCACTGGCCAGCAGGGAGTGAGGGCCTGTAAACCCCGGACATCCCAGAGGAGCTGGCTCCCGTCAGCCAAGGGCAGGGCACTGGAGAGGTCACATGTGTGAACCATTGGCTACAGCACTCTCAGCATGTGGGGAGTGGGGCACCTGCCAACAAAGAGCAAAGGGGATCTGGGAGAGCCCCTCCAGCATCTATTATACAGTAAAACCTGTGAAAGCTGGAACCTGTGTAAGGTGAAAACCTGCTAGAGAACGAAAATGCAAATATTTTCCACTAAAATGATAGAAAAGTAGAACGACTTCACCCTATCAGAGGTGGAAAACTTGCGAGACCTGGAAAAACAAGGCAGTCTCATTGCTTTCCGGCTCTCACTGGTTTCACTATAGTAGCCAGGACTTTACTGGGTGAGGGAAGGGAGAATGCCTAGCCTATGAAAATACTCCTCTGCAAGAAAACATTGGGTCCAAAAATGTAAATATAAATAAACTGTTACAAGAGAAAGCTCTCATTGCCCACAGAGTCTCCTCCAAACACCTTTAAATAGTCAGCCCCCCCATGCACTTAAAATAGGAATTGGTTAAAGGGTTGTATTATACAAGTGTTCTGTTCACCCAGCCTCTCAGAAATACATATATTTATTGCATGCTGAATGGACTCGACGGCACTGGATGGTCATACCTGGATATCCATCTATTTGGCATAAAGGGAAATTAGGATTTAAACAAACAAACAAACAAAAACACCCAAACCCGTTGCCACTGAGTCAATTCCAACTCATTGTGACCCTATAAGACAGAGTAGAACTGCTCCGTAGGGTTTCCAACATGCTCTTAACTACTGGACCACCAGGGCTGTAATTACCCTATATAGTACATTAGAGTCCCTGGGTGGTGCAATCAATTAAGGACTCCTCTGCTAGCCAAAAGATTGGAGGTTAGAGTCCACTCAGACGTACCTTAGAAGAAAGGCCTGGTGATCTGCTTCTAAAAATCAGCTGCTGAAAACCCTTTGAAGCACAGATGGTAACTGGTAAACACTGCATTGGAGTCTCTCACCAAAGAGATCTTGCTCTGGTCTTTGAGAATGACTATGGCTAAGCAGCATCATGATAAATGGAGAAAATATTGATGTTGTCAAGGGTTTCATTTTACTTGGATCCACAATCAACACCCATGGAAGCAGCGGTCAAGAAATCAAATAAAAAAAAAAATCAAACGATGTATTGCATTGGGCAAATCTGCTGCAAAAGACCCCATTAAAGTGTTAAAAAGTGAAGATGTCACCTGGAGGACTAAAGTGTTCCTGACCCAAGCCATGGTATTTTCAACCACCTCATGTGCATGAGAAAGCTGGGCAATGAATAAGGAAGACTGAAGAATTGATGCCTTTGAATTATGGTGTTGGCAAAGAATATTGAATGTACCGTGGACTGCCAGAGAATAAACAAGCCTGTCTTGGAAGAAGTACAACAAGAATGCTCCTTAGAAGTGAGCATAGGGAGACTTTGTGTCACTTTGGACATGTTATCAGGATGGACCAGTCCCTGGAGAAGGACATCATGCCATGCTTGGTAAAGCAGAAGATCAGTGAAAAAGAGGAAGACCTTCAAAGAGATGGATTGACACAGTGGCTACAACAATGGGCTGAAACGTAGCAATGATGGTGAGGATGGTGCAGGACCCAGGGACATTTTGTTCTGTTATACATAAGGTTGCTATGAGTTGGAACCAACTTGACAGCACCCAACAACAGCAACCAACAAGGAGGGCCACTCATGAAGTAACCACTGCACTGGGATGACACAGAAGGAACCAACAGACTAAGGAATAATGAAAAGACGGAAGCAGGTGCCATCAAGTTGATTCTGACTCATGGCAACCCCATGCTTCAGAGTGGAAGTGTGCTCCATGGGGTTTTCAATGGCTGTGACCTTTTGGAAATAGATCACCAGGTCTGTCTTCTGAGGCACCTCTGGGTGGATTCCAACAGCCAGCCTTTACTGTTAACCAGGTGCTTAACCATTCGCCCAACTGAGAGCTAAGGAGTAGGACCACCTTAACTCAGCTGCCCTCTGTGACAGTCACAGCTTTACTTAAACTGGCTTTACCATTTGGCTTAGTAGCTCTTTAGAATGTTGATCAGTGCTTCCTAAACTTGTCTGCACCTCGGGATCCCCTGGGATCTTATAAAAACCTCTAAGCCTAGGCCATATCCTAGAAACCCTGGCGGTGTGGTGGTTAAGAGCTATGGCTGCTAACCAAAAGGCTGGCAGTTTGAATCCACCAGATACTCCTTGGGGCAGTTCTACTCTGTCCTATAGGGTTGCCATGAGTCGGAATCGACTCAATGGCAATGGGTTTTTTTTTTTTAGGCCATATCCTAAACCAATCAAATCACAATCTCTGGGGGCATTTTTTTAAAAAAATAAACCTTCTATTTTTGATTAAGTTTAGATTTACAGAAAAGTTGCAAAGATAGTACAGTGAATTCCCATATACGTCTCACCTAATCTCCTCCACTGCTAACACCTTACAGTGCTGTGGCATATTTGTCATAATTAAGTCACCAACCCCTGGTGGCGTAATGGTTAAGCACTCAACTGTTAACTGAAAGGTCGATGGTTCCAACCCACCAGCTGCCGCTAGGGAGAAAAGGCCTGGCAATCTGCCCCCGTAAAGAGTTACAGCCTAGGAAACCCTATGGGGCAGTTCTACTCTGTCCTGGAGGGTGGCTATGTGTCAGGATCGACTGGACAGCACACAACAACAACACAACAAGAAACTGGTATTGCTAAATTGCTGTTAACTAAACTCCAGACTTCACTGGGATTCCACCAGCTTTTTCACTAATGTCCTCTTCCTGTTCCGGGATCCGATGCAGGGCGCCAGGTCTCCCCTGTCTTCTTTGGCCAGTGAGTGTCTCAGTCTGGCTTTGTTTCTCAGAACCTTGACGTCTTGAGGAGCACTGATCAGATGTCCTGTAGAATGCCCCCCAAACTGAGATTGTCTATTGTTTTCCCAGTGGTTAGACTACAGTCGTGGATTTTTGGAAAGAATACAACACAGGTGAAGCACCTTCTCATCACATCATATCAAGGGTGCAGCAAATCTGTATGACGTCACTGGTGATGTGAGCCTTCATCACCTGGTTAAATGATGTTTGCCAGATTTCTCCACCGTAAAGTTGTTAATTTCCCTTTCTTTCCTCTAATATTTGGAAGTGTGTCACTGAGTCCAGCCTACCCTTGTGGTGGCAGCGGGGAGCTGGGGGATAGGGCTGGGGGGCGCAGGGTGGAATTAAGTTCCACATCCTGGAAAAAGAGTGTCTACACACATTATCTGGAATTCCTCTGTAAGGAAGATTTGTCTCTTCTCCCCATTTATTTATTTATTCAAATGTATATATATAAAACCCTTGGCTGTCCAGTCGGTTCTGACTCACAGTGACCCTATAGGACAGAGTCGAACAGCTCACATCATGTTTCCAAGGCTGTAACATTTTATGGGAGCAGACTGCCACATCTTTCTCCCATGGAGTGGCTGATGGGTTCAAACCACCAACCTTTTAATTAGCAGCCGAACACTTCCAACTACTGCACCACCAGGGCTCCTATATATGTGTATGTGTGTGTATGTGTATGTGTGTGCGTGTGTGTGTATGTGTGTGTGTATGTATGTGTGTATGTGTGTGTATGTGTATGAGTGTGTATGTGTGTGTATGTGTGAGTGTGTATGTGTGTATGTGTATGTGTGTGTTGAGTGTATGTGTATGTGTGTGTATGAGTGCGTGTGTGTGTATGTGTGTGTGTATGTATGTGTGTGTGTGCGTGTGTGTGTATGTGTATGAGTGTGTATGTGTGTGTGTGTGTGTATGTGTATGAGTGTGTATGTGTGTGTGTATGTGTGTGTGTATGTGTGTGTATGAGTGTGTATGTGTATTGTGTGTATGTATGTGTGTGTATGTATGTGTATGTGTGTATGTGTATGTGTGTGTATGTGTGTGTATGTGTGTGTATGTATGTGTATGTGTGTGCATGTGTGTGTGTGTATGTGTGTGTGTGAATGGCAGTTGACCATACAATCCGGTTGCCATCAAGCTGATTCTGACTCCTGGTGACCTTATGTGTGTCAGAGTAGAACTGTGCTCCATAGAGCTGATTTTTCAGAAGTAGATTGTCAGGACTTTCTTTCTAGGCACCTCTGGGTGGATTTGAACCTCCAACCTTCCAATTAGCAGCCAAATGCTTAATTGTTTGCACTACCTAGGTACTATATATGTATTTAGGAGCCCTGGTGGCACAGTGGTTAAAGAACTCAGCTGCTAGCCAAAAGGTCAGCTGTTCAAATCCACCAGCTGCTCCCTGGAAACCGTGTGGGGCAGTTCTGCCCTGTCCTATAGGGTCACTATGAGTAGAAATCAACTCGATGGCAATGGGTTTTTTTACTATATTATTATTTATATCTATAAAGGACTTACGTATTTTTATTTTATACTTTAGGTTGTAATCCAGTATTATATTACTTATTTTGTGGTTCACATTCTTTCAGCTTTAGCCATTGGGAGCTCTCTTGTGTTCCTGTGTCCCTTTGACGTGTCCCTGTCTTTTGTTTTCTGAGCATTTCCTTACTTTCTGGTACTGCAGGATTCTCCAGGCTCATCCTGTAGTCTCCCTGCCTGCTCTAGTCCTAAAATCCTCCATTTCTCCAAGGATCTCTGGTTCCTTCTATTAGAGAATGGCATTAGAAACCAAGATAAAGGCGCTGGATGTGCTTGTCGCTGCTGGGGTATTTGCTAATATAGTGTCGGATTCGTTTTATACATCTTGATTCTATTTCAAGTCTGTAATTTCAGCTCTAATATAAATGTTAAAATTGGTTCCTACATTACACAGTGAGGGATTTTAAAATATGAGAAAAAAAATCTTATACAAGAAGATCAGAATTTCCTACATATAACCCAGAGCTTTGTCTCTGCTGATGGTGCCAAGGACAGTGTGTAAGACAGAGTGATAGCTGTCACTGTAAAGCCAAGGCATTAGCTGCAGTAACACTGCTGAGTGACCACCATAAAGTTAGGAGTTTGGACTGAGTGTTTCCTAACATCCAATGCCCCCTAAATTCTGTGTTTCTGTGACACCATCAAAAGGACCAGCAGTGTCAGGGGCCCACAGACTCTCCAGGTGTTCAATTTAACTAAGCCTGCTGGGTTCAGGTTAACTAGGGCTCCCGTTCAAGAGACAGTATTCAAACAGCCCATCTTAAACTTTAATATCCATTAAGAAACCCCTGCTTAGAGTCAGAGCCCTTCCCCATGCACATATGACCCAGCGATTCCACTCCTAGGTATATACCCAAAAGAATTGAAAGCAAGAGTACAAACAGATAATGTATTCCAGTGTTCAATGTAGCGCTGTTCACAATAGCCGAAAGATGGGAACAGCCTACATGTCCATCAGCAGACGAGCAGGCAAACAAAATGTGGTACATACATACAATGGACATTATTCAGCCGTAAAGAGAAACGAAGTCCTGATCCATGCTACCACATGGAGGACTCTTGAAAGCGTTTTGCTGAGTGAAGTCAGTCAGTCACAAAAGGGCAAATATGACATGATCCACTTACCTGAAATATCTAGAATAGGCAAATGTATAGAGACCAAAGTCTATTAGTGGTTACTGGGGGCAGGAGGGAGGGGGAAAGAGGGTGTCATTGAGAAGGGTGATGGAAATTTTTGGAAATGGATAGTGATGGCTCTGCAACGTGATGAACGTAATTATTGTCACCGAATTGTGCATGTCAAAATATTGCAGTGACAAAGATTTTCTCACCACAATTTAAAAACAATCCCCTGAAGAACTGGTTAAAGGCCAGATTGCCGGCCCCACCTTTACAGGTACTGATTCAGTAGATCTGGGCTGGGGATGCGGAATTTGCATTTCTAACAAGCTCCCACGTAATGCCGATGCTGCTGGTTCGAGGACCACGCTTAGAGTAGCAAAGTATAAAAATATTAATAGTTGTCCATGTTAGTCTAGATTCCCTAAAAAGCAGAGGGAAAAATGGGATTAATTGTTTCAGAAAAGTATTAGGAGAGACGCCTATGAGAGAAATGAGGAGGAGTAGGAAGAGGCTGGGAAGCCAGCAGACAGCAGTGCAGCTCTGACCCTGAGAGAAGGAGAGAAGTGAGGAAGGAACAACAGGACCTTTGACTGCCACGTAGGTCTAAGGAGGTTTCAGCAAGCGCACTGGGGAGTCCTTGAACCCAAAGTGCCCACCAGAGGGCCCCAAGTCTCCCAGGAATGGGCCACCTTAGGACACCTGCCATGCTTAGCATTTAGCTGGGAACCACCCATGAGAAGAGTGGCCTCCAGTGGATTTCAGAGTGTAGCAGCTGGACCCAAGGGTGAATTAACTAGAAAGCAAGGTATGTACAAGCTTAATTGTGTTTACTTACTAATCTGTAGTGATCAGTTTCACCCACCACAGTGAAATTGTTCACTACAGATTAGCGAGTAAGTACAAATAAGCCCGTGTGTACCCTGGTGGCAAAGTGGTTAAGAGCTTAGCTGCTAACCAGAAAGTCAGCAGTTCTAATCCACCAGCTGCTCCTGTGTCCTGTAGGGTTGCCTAGAGTTAGAATCCATCCAATGGCGGGGGTTTGGTTTTGGTTTTTTTGGTACCTTGCTTACTGGGTAATCTGTCCCCGGCTGGGACCTTCAGCCAGTTTGCTCCCTGTAGTCAGAGTTCTGAGAGGTGCATTACCATGCTACACTGTCCCCATCTCTGTGCTTTAGTTGTCAATCTGTATCGTGTAAACTTTCTCAACTGATCTGGCTTGACATACTCTTCAGATTCTCTGAGACTGAACCAACTCTTCCTAGCTGTGTTACCTTGGGCATGTTATGTGACTGCTTCTGAGCATCAGTTTTCTTATCTGAGAAATGGGTATCCATAGAGTATTTCCAAGAGTTATCACAAAGACTAAATAGGATAATGCCTAGAAAGCTCTTATCACAGTGCCAAGTACAGAGCAAACATTCAATAAATGTTAGCTACCAGCAGTATTGATAATGATGCCTTCCTTACTCTGACCTTGTGTATCAGATATCTGTTGCCCAATGATGCACCTCAATGACACTAAACAAGTCAACTGTTCCATTGAGGGCTGGGAGGTAATCATCTGCTGATCTTGGCTGGGCTTGCCCACATGCCTAGGAGTTGGCTGGCTGTTGTGATCTTGGATGGCCTTGGCTGGGTGATTGAGGTGAGTTGGTTCTGCTCCCCCTGTCTCTTATCCTCTAGCAGGGTAGCCCAGGCATGTGCTAATAGAGATGGCAGAAGTCCAAGAGTGAGCAAGCCCAGTTGCATAAACACTTTATGCTTGTAATTGCTTAGGTCATGTTTACTGACATCCCATTGCTCAAAGCAAGCCACACAGCCAAGCCTACAGTCAGAATGGGTAGGCATTACAGCATTACATGGCAAAGGGAGTCACTAGAGGGAGGAAGTAAGAATGAGGGCCATTAAAAAAAAATTTTTTTTTTTTTTTTTTACTCCTGCTGGCCTGTTCTGCTGGATCCAGACTCCATAGCAAGGCATCCACTGACTTCTCAGCCCTACTGTCATTAGATCCACATCTACACAACCATCCGTCTTCACCCCAAGCCTTCTAGCCCAACCTCTCACCCAGTATGATAGGCCAAGGTCCTCATATCCAACCCCCCACTTTGTGGCTAAATTAGTGGAGCCCAAAGAAGTGATGTAACTTGCCCAGAGTCCTGGGTTTGGGGGCAGAATCAGGCTTAATACCTAACTCCTAAATAAGAGTCTTCATCCGACTCTGCCCTCTGATACATTTGACCTTGGGGCTGAAAGTTATTCATGATTAAATAGGATTTCATTTCTGTACCATCATGGTATCCATTTTTCATTTTCTGGAACTTGATTAATTCAGCCATCAGGTATTTATTAAGGGCCTACTAGTGGCAAAGACACCTGGTGGCACGGTGGCTAAGCATTCAGCTGCTAGCTCCTTTGAAGCCCTACGGGGCAGTCCTACTCTGCCCTACAGGGTCGCTGTGAGTTGGAATCAACTCAACAACAACTGGTTTGTTTTTTTTGTTTTAGTGCTAAGGACTGTGCATGTTACAACACTGAATAAGGGACCCGGTCCCTGCATGTGGATCTTCAGAGTGAGAGACAGAGTGAAAGAGAGACAGAGAGACAGATTACAGAAAATGTTCATTATTCCGCAATGTTTATTTATTAAACAAACACTTATTTGGCACTTATTAAGCGTCTTCTATGTTCTAAACATTTTTATAAATATTAACTCATTTAGTCTTCATAAAAATCCTATGGCGGGGGAGAGGGGCAGGATGGATAGGTGGATCACAGGGCATCTTTAGGGCAGTGAAATTATCTTGTATGATTCTGTCAGAACCCATAGAACTGTACAACACAAAGAGGGAACCCAAATGTAATCTATGGTCTTTAGTTAATAATACATGATCAAAATTGGTTCATCAACTGTAATCAATGTATCACACTAATGAGGAAGGTTAATTAACAGTAGGAGAAACTGCACAGGGGGGTCGGGGGCATGGGAACTCTACTTTCTGTGTAATTTTTCTGTAAATCTAAAACTGCTCTAAAAAATAAAGTGTATTACAAAAAGGAAAACAGCCTGTGAGGTAGGAACTGTTGTTATCCCTATTTTATCAATAAAGAAATTAAGGCACACTGAGATCAAGCAGCTAGCCCAATGTCATACAGTCAGTGGGTGGCGGGGCCAGGATTTGAACTGAGGAAGTCCAACTTCAGAGTCTATGCTTGTAACCGCTACACTACGCAGAATGCTGCACACAAGGATAGTGTTGTGAGACTGTCCAAAAGGGAGGCTTGCCCTGGTCAAGGGAGGGGAGCCCAGTCAGGGGAAACACCTGGGAGGATATGGCTTTGAATTGAAGTCTTAGGTGGGCATATTCCAGGCAAGTGTGGTGATGGAGGTGTTTGGAAAGAGCATTAAGGAACCTCCTGGTGAAGTGTGGTATCCTCTCAAGGGCCAACTGATATTGGGAAGTCTCTTTCTCCCTGTTTCACGCTGAATGTCATTAATTTTAGTGATTTAGGAGAGGGTAGGACTCCTTCTTTCAGTAATTGGAACTGATGGCCGGCATAAAAGAACCCGGGCCGTTCAAAACACAACCTTGCATTTCATCCCCTACATTTAGAAAATCAACACCCTCCTTACCTTTATGTCAGGAGTTGGGTAATGCAGAGAAAGTTTCTGATCGTGAGAATTTAGATTAGCTGTCATTTTATGTCTTAGGTGAATGAATGTTCATTTGAATCTGAGAGTGCAAAAAAAGCACTGTTTCCAGGACAGTGTGAATGTCCAAGTTTTGATTGCATTTAGGTCCTCACCCTGGATTTTTTCCCAGTCCATATCCTTGCTCCTGAACTCAACTACAGACTTCTTGGTGATAGGGAGGTTGCTATCTTATTCATCTTTCTCTTTCCTTCTCTCCCTCCCTCTCTCTCTCACACACACACAGACACTGACAATTGCTACACAACATGTGCTCAGTAAGTGTTTTTTAGTGAGCTTAAATTTAAATAGACTGATAAGGTGCTATAACATGCTGCATTCATATTTGAAAAACCACAAGAACACATATAAATGACAAGCTATGTCCTTTCTTTTGCCCCTTCATCCCCATGTTAAATCATCTTTCTGCTTCCAAAATCAAAAAGGAATAAAAGTATGTTAATTCACATCATGACTGAAATTTTAAATACACCTTTACCGAAGCCTGAGACTTCAAAGCTGTGTGCCCTTCAGCCCAGCTAATCAGTGTCCTCCAGAGTTGGCATTATTTAGTGGAGCTCATTGGAATTCATATTATGCTTGAATATGTTGACTCCATTTCTGTCTGAAGCCTGATGGGACAACTCAGAATTCCAGTGCTTTCTCTGGGACATATTGTATCTGAGCTATTAGGTTTCAATTACAGAACTTCACAGCGAATTTTCCTTGTTTGGAGCAAAAGAGAGGATGGTGGGAGTATGTTTTATGAACTCCTGGATGTAGATGTGGGATGTGGGTGGTGTTATGGATTGAGTTATGTCTCCCAAAAATACGTGTGGTAAATTCTAACCTCTATGCCAGTGGTTATAATCCTATTTTAGGAATGGGTTGTCTTTATTATGTTAATAAGGCGGAGTTAGTGTAGGGTGTATCTTGAGTCAATCTCTTTTGAGATATGGAAGAGATTTTAAAAACAAGCAGAGCAGAGATGGGGTAAGAGAGACACCATACCACCTGATGATCACTAAGAAGCCAAGGAATAGAAGCTGAAGAGACAAGGACCTTCCCCCAGAGTCTACAGAGAGATACATGAGTCAGAACCAACTCGATGGCAACTGGTTTGGGTTTTGTTTTTTGTTATGGTGTTTCTAGACACTCGAGGCAGTCTAATTCATCTAATTAAAACCTATATGATCCAAAAGAAAGGAATAGGAAATATATCAGTGGCTAAGGCAGGGATCTCTCCTTATCCCCTAAAGGATTGACGAAGCTGCAGAGAGCACTGTAGATCTGCCCAGAATGCTGCATCTGAGCTCTCACTAATGAGGCCACCAACATAGAGATGCCACAACTATCCACTTGTGCAGATCGCTAGTGACATCTGGGTCCATCCCTACAGAGATGTTTTTCAGGCTCCTGAAATGAAATGAGATGACAAATCTTTATTTTACCAATGACATTCTTCCTGTCCTGGTCCACAATCTCAGCCTTCCCTTTTTAGACCAAGAGAGGCATTCAAGTGAAAATAAATTTCAACATCAGTAACGAAAAGGCTAAGAATAGAATCGCTGGTTGTTCCTGAGATGTCATATGAAAAATTTAGATTAAGTCATGCTTCTTTTTTTCCTCTTGGCCTATTTTCTTTCATTAAAGGATGTGAAGACAGCACCTTCCATTACTTACGTGCCTTCCAAGCACACTTTATTTCTGCTCTACTTGCTGCCTGCTGCTTACTCACACTGATAGTCCAACTGCCTGTAAGTCTCCTTACATAAAAGAATGAAAAGAAATTTGACTGTTAGGTATGAGGTAGAATAGGGAGAGAGGATGTTGACACTAGCAAACTCTTGTGGCATATCTAGTATATCAGTTAGCTTTTGCTGCATAACAAATGACCCCAAAACTTAGTGGCTTCAAACAGCAACCATTTATTTAGCTCATGAGTCTGCTAGCTAGTAAGTTGGGCTGAGTTCAGGTGGGTAGTTTTTCCAGTCTTTGTTGGGATCACTCTGCAATCAGTGGCTGGGTTAACTGAGTTCTGGTTGGTCTAGAATGGCCTCAGTTAAGACTGACTTTACCTCTGTTCCACATGGTCTACCTCATCATCCATCAGACTAGCCTGGGGTTGGTTACCCAGTAGTAGTGTGGATACAAGAAGGGATGAAGAACACTGCCTTTTCTGCAATCTTCCACATCTTAATCCAGCCAATCATCTTGAGTCCATGCTCATGGGCTAATGAGGCCTAGAAGGTTGTTCTTCCTGACTGAATTACATGGGGATGATCAAACTGACATATGGATGCACAGAAAACAGTAACATATGTGCTTGGCTTTAAGGATAAGGGCACAGGGTTCAGGGACACCCATGTTGTTGTTGTTAGTTGCTGTCAAGTCAGCTCCAAACTGTGGCCACCTTACGTGTAACAAAATGGAATGTTGCCTGGTTCTGTGCCAATTCTATGATCTTTGATATATCAGAGCCCACTGTTGCAGCTTTTGGAGCCCTGGTGGCACAGTGGATAAGAGCTCAGCTGCTAACCAAAAGGTCAGTAATTTGAATCTACCAACTGGTCCTTGGAAACCCTATGGGGCAGTTCTACCCTGACCCATGAAGACTCCAAAATCTTCTACATCCAACCCCAACACCTCATCTGATTCAATTGTAAACACTTTCCCTCCTTCAACACAAATAATTTTTATAGTATTTCTTCTTTATAAAAGCAGTTCATATTAATTGCAGAGAAATGTGTAGGCAAAAAGAAGTATAAAAAAGAAAATAATCCATTAGACTGGACTATAAGGCATAAAATAATACTCGTGAAGGGTGTGCTTCTTAGTTCAAGTAGATATATGAGACTAAATGGGCAGCTCTTGTCCGGAGGTGGGATGAGAAGGCAGGAAGGGACAGGAGCTGGTTGAACAGACACAGGAGATCTGGGGTGGAAAGGAAGAGTGTGCAGTCACATTACAGAGAGAGCAACTAGGATCACATAACAATGTGTGTATAAATTTTTGTATGAGAAGCTACCTTGAGCTGTGAACTTTCACTGAAAGCACAATTTAAAAAGAAAATAATCAACCACGATCTCATGGTCCAGAGGCAATAATTGTATGTAATTATTTTATTATACATATGGCATAACACTGCCCTTGTTTCTATCTACGTTTAAATACCTAATAATACTATTTTGTTATGCACTATGTGACAGGCCTTCTGCTAAATGCATTACATGTATTAACTTTACCCTCACAACAACCCCATGTTTGAGATGGAGAAAATGAGGCAGAGAGAGGCTAAGTACCTTGCCTGAGATCACACAGGTAAGGAGTAAAGCCAAAATTTGAAGCAGACCATTCTTGACCATTGTAATCTACTGCACTGTCTTCACACCCAGCACTACTCGAACGTTGTTGTTGGTTGCTGTCGAGTCAGTTCTGAGTCATGGCAACCCCATGTGTGCAGAGTAGAACTGCTCCTTAGGATTTTCAAGGCTGTGACTTTTCTGAAGCAGATCACTAGGCCTGTCTTCGAAGGCACCACTGGGTGGGTTCCACCTGCCCATCTTGCCCATCTTTCAGCTAGTAGTGGAGCATTTAACCATTTGCACCACCCAGGGATCCTACTCAAACGTTAATGTGCATAAAAATCACCTGACAGGCTTGTTAAGGCAACTGCTGAGCCCCACCTCCAAATATCATGGTTCAGTTGGTCTAAGAAGAGGCCCAAGAATTTAAGTTTTAACAGACTCCCAGGTGATACTGATGTTGCTGGTCCATGAACCCACACTCGAAGTAGCTCTGTCCATAACATCATTAAGGTACAAGTGATGAATTCTACTTCATAGATAAAAAACAGAAGTTCAGAGAGGCCCAATAACTTTTCCATGGACATACAACTGGTCAACTTATATCACTTTTACAAGTTTACTCCCATGGAAAACAATGAACACAGGCAACTTTCACATCATTTTGTGATCAACACCTTTCTCCTGGTGAGGACATAGTGCTAAAGGAGAGAATTTAGACCTTAGGTGGAGCCTGTCTGAGAGCCAGACGTGAATGGAAGTTGTGTAGTTTGTTCATTCATTCATTCATCTACTTACTCATTCTTTTCCTTCGTGAGAATTTCAACCTGTAAAATCCTGTGATGCCCTCAGCATCCTCCACGTACTGATCTGTAAGTGACATGTCTCTGAAGGAGGGACAGTTCTCATCAAAAGAGATCTGAACACAAAAAAAATGCACAAAGACGTTGCCTTTTGGAGCTGCAGAAAGAACGTACTCCAAAGGCCATGCTCTTTTAAAATAGTAAAGAGCCTGGAAATATTTTGTCAGGTTTCTTACAAAGAAAAAAAAAATGCCCTCTGTGATCTCCAAGCCTTCATGATGTTCCAGCAAATGAAATGTAGCTTTTGTAGCCACGTAGGACTAGCTCTTAGCTTTCTGGTTGTCTCTCCTTGCTACTCCAAGTGTGGTTCGTGGACCAGCAGCATCAAGGGCATCATGGGAAACTTGATAGAAATACAAATTCATAGGCCCCACCTAAAACATAGGGAACTCCAATCTCCGGGGCCCAGGAATCCATGTTTTAACAAGTGCTCCCGGTGATTTTTATGCAACTACATTTTTAGAAGCCCTGGTCTACAAAGAGGAGCCCTGGTGGCGCAGTGGTTAAGAGCTCAGCTGCTAACCAAAAGGTTGGCAGTTCAAATCCACCAGCTGCTCCATGAAAACCCTATGGGGCAGTTCTACTCTCTCCTATAGGGTCGCTATAAGTCAGAATCGACAGCAGTGGGTTTGGTTTTTTGGGTTGGGTCTACCAAGAACCCTCAGAACTCCTTATTTTGCTTCCCCTAAGGAGGACAGCTGACCCTCTGGAGAGTTTTTTGGCCTGCACTTCTCAAATTTAAGTCAATATCAGGACCACCTGGAGGGTTTCTTAAAGCATTAATTCCAGGGCCATGCCCTCAGAGAGATTCCCATTCAGTAGAGTCTGGGATGGGGCTCATATATTTGCACTTCTAACAAACTCTATCGGATGCTGATGTTGCCCATCCTGGAGGACACTTTGACTAGGAGCCCGCTAGGTAATCGTCCTTAAAGGAAAAGAAGAAAATTACTTGACTCTTCAAGACCTTTTCAAGATCTCTGATTCTATAATTCCTTTTAAAATATATATATTTTTTTCTTTAATTAGAGAATTCACTTTCTTTAGAAAAAAAATTTATTTTTTTAAATGTATTTTTCAGCCAACGTCCATAAACTGGTTTGAACTAGAGCAGGTTCTGGCTGTCCAGGGCATTTCTGAAAGAGCTAGTTGAGTCTAAATTAACTGGGAGAGTACATGGGATGGCATCATGATTTATGTTTAGGGAGATTGGGATCACTGTCCACCAGCTTCAAACCACAAACAAACAAAAGCAAACTTGTTGCCATGGAATCCATGCCTTCTGATTCACGGCAGCCCCACATGTGTCAGATTAGAACTGCACTCCTAGGGTTTTCAGTGGCTGTAATCTTGGCACCACTGGGTGGATTGAAACTGCCAACCTTTCAATTAGTAGCTGAATGCAAACTACTTGTGCCACTTGGGGACCTGAGCCCCCTGATAAACACTGCCTCAGGCCACATTTTCTGAGAGCATTAGGTAGGCCCAGCAAAAGTGACACCCAGTTGGTCAACAGTGGCCTCCAGGGCCTCTGGAGAGGAAACCTTAAACTTTTACCTCAACACTCATCTCTACTCTTAAGCTTCAGTACTTCCGCCTTCTGTGATGCTGAGGCCAGTGCCTAAGGGTATGTGTGTAATTTCTTAAATTACTAATTTATTGCATATTATAAATAATAATTCAGTGAACATCTTTGATCATAAATCTTTGTCAAACCAAGCCAAGCCCACTGCCATCAAGTTGATTCCGACTAACGGCAACCCCGTAGGACAGAGTAGAACTGCGCCATAGAGTTTCCAAGGCTGTAATCTTTATGGGAGCAGACTGCCACATCTATCTCTCACTAAACCTTTGTGCATATGTTATATTACTCAATTTATTCCTTATATTCCAATCTTAGAAGTCTAACTTCTGGGTCAAAATTTATGGGCCTTTTTAAAGATTTTAATCTATATTTCTAAGTGGTTCAACAGGAATATTGTACCAATATAAATTTTCATAAATAATTGTTAAATGTGTTTCTCTCCCCTAACTGCCTCGAACTTATTACTAATTCATTAATCTTAACACAATAATGATTTGTAAATATCATATTAATTTCTATTTTTAAACGAGTGGTGCTGCAATTATTTTTTGTATGCTTAATAGGCATTTGCACTGTTCCTTTTATGACTTATTAGAATTATTAGTATTATTCCATTGGCCAGCCCTCTCTGTGTTTATTTTTAAATTTATACAGCAAAACGTTAACATTCATGAAAAATCCAAACCCTATAAAACATTGAGAATAAAATGTTATATTTTCTTTAAAACAAAATTATTGACTTATTGGACTCTCCAATAAATAATTGAGAATGTATTGCCTTAAATGGTCAAAGAAAGATTGGAGCCAAGAAGTTGCAAGAAACAATTCCAGCTATAGGACAGAGTAGAGCTTCCCCAGGGTTCTCAAGGCTGTAATCTTTACAGAAGCAGACTGCCACATCTTTCTTCCATGGAGCAGGTGGTGGATTTGAACCACAGACCTTTCAGTTAGCAGCCCAGCGCTTAACCACCACACCACCAGGGCTCTTAAAGAAACATACATGTAAGTGCCTACTCAAATTTGAGAGCCCAACATCATGTCAAACAAAGAACGTTATAAAGTGTGAGTGATCCTTGTTCTCAAAAATGTTTACTCAATGCTTTCTCCGTGCTAGGCCCTGGGATTAAAAGGTGCCCTTTGAGGTCCTATCCTAGGGGAGTGGGTACAGGCCAACATAACTTATGGTGGTAAATACTAGGATAGGACCACACAGGAGTCCTGAGAGGGCCTAGGCCCAGGCCACCAGCCTCCTCCAGGTGCTACCACTCTCTCTGAGCTTTGAAGGCTGGGTGGAAGCTGGCCAGGTAAAGAAGGCAGGGCAGAGTTGAGGAGTGATGTTATGGCAAATTAAATAACAGAGACTTGAAGGTTTACAGTAAAAATAAGTAGGTAAGCATTCTTCATCAGGTTTGCTCCAAGGGAGCAGTGATTAATAAGCCTGAGATCTGATCCCTTGGAAAATGTTAAACAACCCTCCTGCTACCTCCAAAAAAGAGCACATAAATCTATTTGAAGGGAGCCATGTTTGCATTGGTGATTAAAGCAGACTAACCTTTCCTGGGTGACTTTTCTCTTTCCATTTTGTTATTCATGAAACCTTTCATTTTCATCGTATCCCCTGGAGATTCTAGCTAAATGAAGTGCAGGCTCAGAAAGGCATGTTTGCTTGAAATGTATCCCTCCTGGGAAATGAATTTATGGAAATTTTAGATATTTGTGCAGCTACAGGAAAGAAAATTCCAAATCTGGGGGGATGAAAAGAATAGGAACCTGGAGAAACTCAGGGTGTAAATCCTCTGCACATTTGTGTTTGCCCTGTCGCTCTTCCAGTAAATGCCAAATAAGAATGCACGATAATCCCAGGCTTGCTTTGTTGCATGGCTGCCATAACCTTCTGGAACCATCCAGAGCTCTGCCATCCTTAACCTGTTGCCATCAAATCTGTTCCAACACATGATGACCCTATAGGACAGAGTAGATAGAACTGCCTATAGGATATCCAAGGAGCAGCTAATGGATTCAAACTATGGACCCTTTGGTTAACAGCCAAGCTCTTAACCACTGTACCACCAGGGCTCCTACCACCTTAGGTGGGCAGAACAATTTGTGCCCTGATTTGCTCTCTGGAAAGCCCTGGGGACATTTTAATATTGACATATACTGAGACACACAACGAACTCATTAGTGGCAAAGTATAATTTCCAAAGAGTTAAAACATGACTCTCATATGACCATACTAAAAAAAAACCAAACCAAACCCGCTGCCGTTGAGTCGATTTTGACTCATAGGATCCTATAGGACAGAGTAGAACTTCCCCACAGGGTTTCCAAGGAGAGGCTGCTGAATTCGAACTGCCTTTCTTTTGGTTTTAAACGCTTAACCACTGTGCCATAAGGGCCCCATTTGACCATATAGTGAGTCTATATCAAAGATTTCATTGGTGAGGGAACCAGCAGCCTGGTAAAGCTCATTCTCAGAACACGGAGGAGCAAAGATTTATATAAAGGAATGTAAAAATAACTTTGTTAAGCTAGGTAGAGAACTGTTTAATGTCCTATAGGGCAATTAAACTATAACCTTTAAAATTATCTTTTCTACCAGACAGAAATATTAGCATTTCTACTGGACAAAAGTCATTTGCTTAATCTTCTTTAAAGTAACGTGTAACTTGATAGCCTGGTCTGTAATCAAGAGTAAATAGTAAAAGCATTCGGGGATGATGAACATGTTTATGACCTTGGTTGTGGTGATAGTTTCATGGGTATAGACATACAGCAGAATTTATCAGATTGTACACTTTAAATAAGTGCAGTTTATTGTATGTCAATTATACCTCAATAAAGCTGTTAAAAGAGAGGAAAAAAAAGGTAAGATAAACACAGATACATTCCCCTAGAAAATTAGATAATACTTGGGCAAGCCTATTAGACGATGCTCCAGAATGATATTAATGACATGCTAACATCCTTTTGGAGCCCTGGTGGCATTTAGTGGTTAAGAGCTCGGCTGCTAAACAAAAAGGTCAGCAGTTCGAATCCACCAGCAGCTCCTTGGAAACGCTATGGGGCACTTCTACTCTGTCCTGTAGGGTTGGTATAAGTCGGAATCGACTCAACAGCAGTGGGTTTGGTTTTGGTTCTGCCATCCTTTGCTTTATTCTCAAGTTTTGTATAATTTTCCTTGCCACTAATTGAGGCAATTGACTCTAGAGTCAGAAGGATTTAGGTTTCGGCCACATTGGCCAGTGAAGCCATGGGCAAAATACTTAAACTTCTCTAAGCCTTAGATTCTCCATGTGAAAAAATGAAGATAATAATATAAAATACACATGTAGAATGCTTAGCACAGCACCTGGTACGTATTAAAGATCTGGTAAATGTTGACTATTCGCAATTATTATTTCTAAGGAAGAAGATAGCTGTAGGGTCTGAATGAGATAATTTGACCAGGTGGAAAGACCTTAGGCCAAGAATGAAGCTCTAAGGATACCAAGAACTGCATGATCTTGACCGAGTCACTTCCCTTCACCTTATCTCTGATTCCTCAACAATAAGCTCTGAGAAGAGCAGGCGACGGCCAAAGCAGCTTCTAACTTTTAAGGTAGGATTCACTCACCAGGCTTTGAACCAAATCCTAATGGAATTCTAGCTTCTTCACGTCCAGAATCTATTCATAAGCACTTACAGCTCTATGTCCACAGTACTGTGGAGTTTAATATGTAGTTCAGTGGTTAGTGGCAAGGACTCTGGGTTCAAGCTCTCTGAGTTCAAATTCCAGTTGAGTCACTAACTTTCAAACCTCTCTGTGCCTTGGTTTCCTGTCTGTAAAATGGGAATAATAAAAGCATTCACCTCTTATAGAATCGTTGGGAGTATATCAATGAGTTATGGTATACGAGGATCTAACCAGTACTTGGCAGACATTAAGTGCTCAGTAACCATCCCCTGTAATCAATTAGTAGGGCCTTTGAATGATTTGTTGAGCAGCCAAGGGTCCTGGAGATTCAGCAAGGCTGAGGAGGGTTTTGGACTTTTCAGAGTGATGAGGGTTTAAAATGAAATTTTTATATATAAGACAATTCCCCTTTGGGGTGTCATTTAGCAATAATCCCAAAGGCCTATTTTGCATACTAATGCAAGTTTTCTGACAGCTGCGTATGCAATTTAATGACACAAAAGCACTTTGTGAGCTACTCGTCATTCCCTGGGACTGGAGAAAACGTGTTGATACCTACAAAGGACTGGCCAGGCAGCTTGTAGGGGGTGAGCTGGCCAGGCCTCCATCCTGCAGACTGGCAGGGCCCCAAGCAGGACGTGTCTTCACACTCCCATGGAGCCCACAGATGGCTGACCACCTGCTTCAGGGAAGACGACTCCTCCCTAGTTCTGGGTACTGCTTGGCCCAGAGCTGCAAGAGCACTTATCCACCAAGGGTTCCTCTAGTGAGCACTGTGGGTGCCCCACTCAGAGCCCCTTGGGTCCCTGTGACCAGCCCATTGCTCATTGTTACTAAAGGCAACCTGGGGCTTGACCCATACAGAGGGTTGCCTGACTTATCCAAAGGGCCATAATGACGGGAGTGCTGTGCCCGACCCTGACCAGTGGGTTTAACCTGTGACGGACTAGTGCAGAAGCAGAGACACCCAGCTCCTTGGCCTTGAGGTGGACATACCCTGAAGTGCAGTTAACACTCCAGAGCTCCCTGTAGGATGACACTGAGGCTGGGACTTCCTCTTTGCTTGGCTTCTTCCCCTTTTTTGACCGTCTTCCTCTACTGTCTTTTTTGGTCTCCCCTGAGAGCCTTCCCTCATAAATCCCTTGCACACATATTCTTGGCTCACTGTTGGCATCTTGAGAAGCCAGCCTAGGACTGTTTCCTTTTCCCCTCAGTCCCAGGGCTTGTGAAGCCCCAAAGGAGAATTGCCCTGCTCTGAAGTTTCTAGAAAGCTATAGCTTTGTTTGAAAAATTTGCCCTTTTTTTTTTTTTTTTTTTTTTTTTACCCTGAGGTACTTGCCATGTAAATACTCTGGGGGCAGGAGGAGAAGCAGGACTGGGAGCCTTAGGCCTCATAGTGGATAGAGAAGGCAGCGATTCAGAATCCTCCAGAAATAAATGACACTCCCAAGGCCAGGTGCAGCAGAGTCAGGTCTCCCTCGGGTCTGGAGGCTGTTCTTAATGCACTGGGCACTCCCAGGGCCTCAGGAACTTCTCCCAAAACAGAGACACAGTCTGCCCTTAGCCACAGTGACCTCAGGGAGAGTCTCTCTACCTTCCTTCTTCAGCTCAGCCATTATTAGAGCCCTGGTGGTACAGTGGCTAAGAGCTCGGCTGCAAATCAAAAGGTCAGCAGTTCAAATCCATCGGCTGCCCCTTGGAAACCTTATGGGGCAGTTCTACTCTGCCTATAGGGTTGCTATGAGTCAGAATCAACTCAAAGCCAACAGTTTGTTGTTTTTTGTTTTTTCTTTTTTACGCAAGGATTATCCCATTCTCTAGGGAAGTCTACCTTTGTTTGACTTACTATTTACTGCTGATTAGGCTCCAGGCTCATGGAGTTACTTATTAACTTGGATATTTTTGCGTGATAAAAATTCAAATAATTTCTGTCTGAAAGAAAAGATAACTACAAAGGTTACCGTTTTGTTTTCCTATAAGATATTAACAAAGGCTGCCCTGTAAGATATTAACCACTTTGTATCTAATTTAGCAATCTTATTCCAACTTTATATATATATATATTTACCCAAATCTCCACTTGCTTAAGCAACTAGTGTGACTATAACTCTTCCAGTGTTTAAGATTCTTCAGTTACTCAATTTGGCATTTGCCATTATTAACATGGAGCAGATTTAAAGACCTCTTTGGACTAGACCTTGTGGTCAGAGGGCCTGGGGATTTTCGCAAGCCAAATATATATATATATACACCAGATTATATTTCAACCAGGTCTACCATCTTGTTGGTTCCCACATGAATGAGTTAAATAAATCTTTGACATATGTTCATTCTATATTGGAAGGAATCGTAGTTTTAACTTTTTGAAATTGTAACCTTGAAACTATAAAACTCAGTGACAGAACTGAACTTAGTAGACTCACACCGAGTAGAGATTTATCCAACATAAACACCTCTGAGTTTAGCCACAGAAAGCTTCCTTCCCTCTGATGTTCATCGTACATGCTCTCTGTGTGCTTTGCAAAAATCCCCAGGCCCTCTGACCACACGGTCTAGTCCAAAGTGCTTTTTAAATCAACTCCACATTAATAATGGCAAACGCCAAACTGAGTAAGTGAAGAAGCCAATCTTATACACTGGGAGAGTTATAGTCACACTACTTGCTTAAGCAACCGGAGATTTGGGTAAATCTAATTTCACAAATCACTCTTCTGTTCCCATTGGCTCACACAATCACTTCAGAGGCACTTTATCATCATTCGGAGTTCTTCTGCCATCAGCTGGGACTCCTGACCCTTTGGCTGGACTTTTTTATTCTCATTCTCTGGGTCAAGTACTTAATGATCTGTAAAATGCTAGAACACAAGTCAGGAGCTTTACTATTTCAGGAAAACCTGCAGCAAATTCCTTTCTAGAGCTGATAATTTTCTGGTGAGTCTCTTAGCTTAACCGCCTAGTAGGTTGCTGTTTAATAGGTTTGTTTGAAGTGGGATTGTGTCTGTGGTCCTGCTTGCTTTAAGGAGAGACATTGCAGAACTGTTACCTGAGGCAAATAATAGTAATAATAATTATCTCCATCAAAGGTGAAAATTATGAAATCTAGATGTAATGCCTGTGTTGTCTGGTGCGTAGTTGTCAGATTCATCTGTGAAATGATAATTAGATTAGCATTTTTGGTTCTCTGACTTCCATGGAAGCAGACTCTGCAAGTGAGTAGACTCTTTTCCTGGGAGTTTTCCCAGTGGGAAATGTGTTCCTCATTTCCAACCACAATGGATCCCTTAACACTGAGGAACAGATGGTGTTGCTTCAGGCATCACAGACCTTTCCCAAAAAGAATGAGAAGGTAGAATTAGGGCTATCACAATTCTAATCTCTATGACTGCCCTGTGGAAGAAGTGGAACCGTGTTAAAGGATTTGCCTCGGAGAGTCCCACTGCTACAAAGAACCCACTCTTAAACACCACAAATGCACCGTGACTTCCTTCGCAGAGGCAGGGACTCCAGGGTTGGAAGGGGATGTGCACATTTCCTGATCCAATATCCCATCTCATAAGTGAATCTTATCCACCAGGAGCCACCAGATAGTCAGCCAGCTTTTCCTTGAATACTGCCAGGAATGCAGAACTCACTTCTTCCAAGGTCTCCAACCCAGACTTTGGACAGATCTCTTAGAATGTCCTTTATTGGGCCAAACTCTGCTCTCCTATAACTTCTCCCCAGGGATGGTGGTTGTAAAGTTTGTTGCAAATTGTCCTCTGCCAACTCAATAATTCCAAGTGATTATTTGAGTAGATGTCTCCAACTTATAATAGTAGGTGAAGTTTGTAGGTCTCCTCCTCCATGACCTCGACACTAAGTATTATGTTATAAGGAAAGCAATCCTCACGTTGAATGCTTCCCTCCCTTCAAATGTTTATTAGAAAAAAAGGCACAGTAATACTGGTTGGACAGTCTGTTCTATGAACACAATGAAGTCCCAACTTTCTATTCTTTTGGGCATTCCAACAAGCACTTTGCATAAAAGGCTTCTGGAGGAAGATACAACCATATTCTGGTGGTAGAACTCAAGGAACCTTGGGGTGAGATCAGGTAAGAGCAGTGGTTCTTGGTCCGTGAGCCAGCAGCATCAGCATCGCCTGAGAATTTCTTACAAGTGAATATATGTTATTGGGCCCCACCCCAGAGTCGCTTACTGCATCAGCAGTATGGGTTTGAACAAGCCCCCAGATGAGAATGGGTAGCCAACAGAATCCCCTAATATGACTCAGTACTCTTTGCAGTTGAGTAAATTCCAACTCATAGCAACCTTGTAGGAGAGACTTTGTAGGACAGAGTAGAACTGCCCCATAGGCTTTCCAAGGAGTGGTTGGTGGATTTGAACTGCCGACCCTTTGGTTAGCAGCCGAGCTCTTAACCACTGCACCACCAGGGCTCCATGGCTCAATAAAGGACCAGATTTAAGCCTTTGGTAGAACAGAGAGAACCGTGGTCCATGTGGTCTTCAATGGCTGATTTTTTGGAAGTCAGATCCCTCCCGATTCGCTCTATGTGTGTACATCCTGTTTATACCGGGGTGTTAGTACAATATTTCTAGCCAATTCACATGTTTTTAACACTCATTCCGCCAGTGAAAAAGCGTCCCTAACATCATTATGCTAATTAGCAAACTCTCCAGTAGATCATAGAGTGGAAGCTGCCTCAGGAATATGGGCTTTTCATTAGAACCATTCAAATGTTAACTCTTCCACCCAAAAGTATATACTCCTGATTTAAAAAAAACGCCAACTGCCGTCAGGATTCCAATTCCTGGCAACACCACGCGTGTCAGAATAGAACTGTGCTCCACGCAGTTTTCAGTGGTTGGTTTTTCAGAACTAGGCCTTGCTTCTGAGGCATCTCTGGGTGGGTTTGAACCGCCAGCCTTTTGGCTAGTAGTCTACCCAGAACGCTTGCTCACTGTGTAAAAAAAAAAAAAAAAAAAAAATGTGAATTGGCTAGAGATATTGTACTAACACCCCGGTATAAACAGGATGTACGCACATATAGCGAATCGGGAGGGATTTGACTTCCCAAAAATCAGCCATTGAAGACCACACGGACCACGGTTCTCTCTGTTCTACCAAAGGCTTAAATCTGGTCCTTTATTGAGCCATGGAGCCCTGGTGGTGCAGTGGTTAAGAGCTTGGCTGCTAACCAAAGGGTCGGCAGTTCAAATCCACCAGCTGCTCCTTGGAAAGCCTATGGGGCAGTTCTACTCTGTCCTACAAAGTCTGTCCTACAAGGTTGCTATGAGTTGGAATTGACTCAACTGCAAAGAGTACTGAGTCATATTAGGGGATTCTGTTGGCTACCGATTCTCATCTGGGGGCTTGTTAAAACCCAGATTGCTGATGCAGTAAGTGACTCTGGGGTGGGGCCTCAAACAAATCACTTCACCTCTCTGTAATTCCCTTTCACCTCAGAGGATTGTGCTAGGATGACCCCAAGTTCTAGCCATTGTGTAATAATTTGGAAGCAGAGCCTTCAAATCCAAGTAAGTTCGGCCAGGACTTCCCAAGTTCTTAGGCCATCACATGGCTGGGAGGACAGAGAATTTTTGCTCTATCTTTTTTCCCTTTTCCTGATGCAGAGATTTGTTGTTTCCTTTAAGTATCTGGTTTATAGTCACACGTAAAGGATAGAATGTAGCTCAATAATAAATGGACATTGTCTTAGGTGGAGTTCCTCAGAAGCAGACCCTGAAACAAAGATTTGTATGCAAGTGATTTATTAGGGATGTGCTCCCAGGAATAACTGGAGAGGGCCTGGGGGAAACAGGACAAGAAAGGGGGGATAGCCGAGCAAGGGGGCAATTTCAGGTGATATCACAGCTTTCGCCCGATCCTGAGAGTTGCTTTCGAGTATGCGTTACACCTCAGGGTTGGCTTCACCTTAAGGTAGAAGGGCTGGGCTTTTTTTATTTCTATTCCACTAGCTATGTTCCTGGGTGGTGCCAACTGTTAATCACTCAACTAGTAACCAAAAAGTTGAGGGTTCAAACCTACCCAGAGACATCTCGAAAAAAAGTCCTGGAGATCTGCTTCTGAAAGTTTACAGTTTTGAAAGCCCTATAGAGTGCAGTTCTACTCTGAACAGGTGGGGTTCCATGAGTCGGAATCAACTCAATGACAACTGGTTGGGTTTTGGTTTTTCCAGTAACTGGACCTACCCTGGGGCAAACATAAACCCCCAGGCTCTTAAACCTTTCAGTGAACTAGGCAATAGCCCAAAGGTGCTCTTACAAAGAAGATGGCAGGTGTGAGTCAGGAGTGGAGTGCAAAAACCAGGTGGTGACCCCACAGAACAGTGAGAAAGACCCCACGGGGCTATGCCGAGCACAGACAACATCCATTACTGAAGGCACCACTATCTGTGAACCTAAACACACAGTGTCTTCCCTCCAACTGCTGGTCTGGTCATGTGAGCATGGAAATAATTTGGGTTTGATAAGAATGGGAGTCTTTCTGCTTGGCCACAGGATTCTGTCTGTTTGTACAGTCCCGAGCAAAACCATTTTACTTAGGAGGTAATGAGACTGGTTTTTCAGTGTGGCCAAATGTCAGTCCAACAAGTTTATCTCTGAGGAACCAAGCCATATTCCTTGGAATACAACATTTTCATCAGTTTTTCTCCTAGGCAAGATGGAGGAGGAGACCCAAAAGCAAAAGGCTTCCTGCTAGAGTTCTAAGAAGCATGGAATCACCCCTCAGAGGCAGCCATTCCACCCCAGCCGCCTCCTGGATGCTTCTGCACCAGCAGCGGCACTCAGTAAACGCTGGTAAAATGGATGAACAAGTTACATGACTTGTTCTGACTTCCACTGGGTAAATGAGATGAGGTTGGATTCTGCCATTCCCTCTCAGTGAGCTCGCCGAGCTTCAGCTCCGCAGTAAACAATCAGGAACTGTTGCATAATACAAACCACACTGCTAAATACCCATTTGGCCTCGTTTGCAAAACAGTCAAAAGAACATTGGCATTTTTGAAAAGGGGAGATTTAGACATAATCAGTGTTGGTGGTGGCTGGCTGCCCTTAAAAAACAAACCCAAGCTGAAGCTGCCTATCAGCAAGACTGTTGATAATCCTGGAATAGCTCAGGAAACGGGTTTGTCAGGAAAAGGGGCTCGTTAGGAAAGCCAGACTTCCTGCCTCTGAAGAAAGCAGATCAGGATTTCACCTGTTTATATACAGGTGTACAGACATAGGATGTTGTTAGCTGCCCTCAAGTCAGCCCTCAATGCATGATGACTCCATGGACAGTAGAACAAAATGCCATCTAGTTCTGCACCATCCCCATGATTGGTTGCAGATTGGACCTTTGTGAACCATAGGGTTTTCACTGGCTGATTTTCGGCGGTACATTGCCAGGCCTTTCTTCCTAGTCCATCTTAGTCTGGAAGCTCCGCTGAAACCTGTTCAGCATCACAGCAATACCCAAGCCTCCGCTAACAGATGGAATGGGGTGGAAGTCTGGAAAACAAATAGGTTTCTAATGGTGCTCAAGACATTTCCCATAGATATTGAGGAAAAGGGTAAAACTCCTGAGAGATGATTGAAATATATTACTGAGAAGGTTTTTAAATCAAATTTACCTGTAAGAAATGCATTCATAGTGTTTTATCCAGCACATTCTATGTCAGCAAATATTGGAAAGAACATGGTAGGGAGAGATAGAGCTCACCATCTCAGATGAAGATGGCCTCCTGTATCATTTAGAGTTCTCCAGAGAAACAGAATATATATGCCAAGAGAGAAGGAGAAAGAGATTTTAAGAAATTGGCTCAAGTAATTGTTTTGGCTGGCAAGTCTGAAATCAGTAGACTGGAAACTCAAGAAGGAATTGAGGTTACAGTCTTGAGTCTGAAATTTGTAGGGCAGGCTGTTAGGCTGGCTCAGGCACCATTTCTATGTTACAGTCTTCAGGCAGAATTTCTTCTTCTCTGGAAACCTCAGTTTTTGTTCCTAAGGCCTTATAACTGATTGGATAAGGCCCACCCACATTATCAAGAGTAATCTCCTTAAAGTTGACTGATTGTACCTGTTAATTACATTTATAAAATACCTTCACAGCAATATCTAGACTAATGTTTGAGCAAACATCTGGGTACCATCGCTTAGCCAAGTTGACGTGTAAAATTAACCATAAAATAACCATAACACCTCCTAAATGCTGGGGGCCCATTGTCTTTCTAAATTTAATCATAGGTCACCAGAGTTTTCCATTAGATACTTCCCAAGCCATTCAGCCCTAAGAGATGTTACACATGGACCCTCTACTTCTGGGGAGCATAAGAAGAATCTAAGGTTTTTGAAAATGCAAATTCCAATCCCACCTCAATAGCTCTCTTCCCCTAGGTGATGTGATATGGAATCTACATTTTGACAAGCAACTAAAGAGGTTTAATGCAGCAGTCAACATGCTTAACTATTCTCTTAAAATTGGCACTTTGGATCTTAACACCAAGGAAAAATTTCATCCAGTGAAAATAATAGCACTAGGCCCATCCTTAATCACATTCTCATGCCGTTACAATTGGGAAAAGAGATAACGAATCCAAGTATTGGCTCCTTTTAGAAGCTGAGGAGGCAAACACAGAGAAAACAAATGACTGCTCCACTGTTAGAGCCTGAGTCATGAGTCAAATGAGAGTTACCCACAACTTAATAAGGGTTTGCTGTTGGTGGTGGTTTGGTTTGTTTATGAAGATGAAAGGCATAGGGCAAAGATATATACTCTGGACACTTGAGTTTGACCAAAGTTGTGCACCATAAATAACATAGTGAAAAGGTGTGTATGTATAGCAATGCTCATCTTTACTATTGATAAAAGATACAATCCACGACAAAGAAGTACCAGGCATGGATCTATATACATATGACAACACAGCTGTAAAAAGTAAAAAGCAAAAATGGACTAAAATATAAGAAGAAACTAGTAAACCTGCAGTCACTGTGGGACACTTAAACATACCATTTTCAGAAATCTATAGATCAAGTTGGCTGAGGATTTCAGGGAGTTTGAATGACATAAGCATTCCTTTTCTACCGGACTTGAGGTAGGTAGGTCTGTAGATAAGAATCAAGGACAGAATAGACTTTCTTTTAAACAGCAAATTAAACATTCTTCAGAATTTAGCCACCTGTTAGGGTACAAAGGAAATCTCAACAAATTCCAAAAAGCCAACATCATCTAGGCCACCTTCACTGACCATAACAAAACTGAAATTAGAAATAAAAAAAAAAAAAATTATATTTAAATTTTAAAATCACACTTTCAAATAACTTGAGTTAGAGGAGAAATTAAAACTGATATTTAAAACTAGAAATGAATAACCAAGGACATACTCTTTCAAAACCTGAAGGAAATGGCCATAGTCGCAGATAAAGAGCAATATAGCAATAAGTACACTGAACCAAATACAAGAAAAATGGAAAATAGATGAGTCTTCTGTCAATTCAAGAAAATAGGAAAAGAACAAGAAAATAACACCTTAGGAAGATAAGAGAAATAGAATAAGAATAAATGCAGGGAATGAAAAGAACTGGAAAAAAGAAGAACAAAGTGGGAAGCCTCACACTACCTGATTTTAGAACCTATTATACCGCCACGGTAGTCAAAAGAACCCAGTACTGGTACAACAGATACATAGGCCAATGGAACAGAATTGGGAATCCAGATGTAAATTCATCCACCTATGAGCAGCTGATATTTGACAAAGGCCCAAAGTCTATTAATCGGGGGAAAGACAGTCTCTTTAACAAAATGAAACAAGACCTATACCTCACACCATGTATAAAAACTAACTCAAAATGGATCAAAGACCTAAATATAAAATCTAAAATGATAAAGATCATGGAAGAAAAAATAGGGACAATGCTAGGAGCCCTAATACATGGCATAAACAGTATACAAAACGTTACTAACAATGCACAAACACCAGAAGAAAAACCAGATAACCGGGGGCTCCTAAAAATCAAAAGAACTGAAAATTAAAAGCATAGGTAGAAATAAGTAATATTAAAAGTAGGATGTACTGAGATGTATATGTCAAACTCCATGATAAGGGGGTTCTATGGGCAAATAGGAAACCCTGGTGGTGTAGTGGTTAAGTGCTACGGCTGCTAACCAAAAGGTCGGCAGTTCAAATCCGCCAGGCGCTCCATGGAAACTCTATGGGGCAGTTCTACTGTGTCCTATGGGGTCACTGTGAGTCGGAATCAACCTGACGGCAGTGGGTTGGGTTTGGTTTTTTTTGATGGGCAAATACAGATGGAAACATCACTCCACACTGTGTCTGCCTATTGGACACGTACAATGCCCTGTGGATATGAAAGGCTCTGAGGAGGACCATTGTAAGGATTTCTGTTTAACTTTATTTAGTGAAGGGGGCAGCAAACTTTTTCTGTGAAAGGCCAGGGAGTAAAACATTTTGTCTTTACAGGCCACACCATCTCCCTTGCAACAACTCAACTCTGTGATTGTAGCATGAAAGAAGCTGTAGAAAATATGTAAACAAATGGGCTTGGGCATGTTTCCATAAATCTTTATTTTGGGACCTTGAAATCTAAATTTGGTATAATTTTCACATGTCACAAAATATTCTTTTTTTTTATTGCAAATACTTTTTTTATTTATTGTGCTTTAAGTCAGCCTCTCACACACACAAAAAAAATTGTATACACCTTGTTAGGTACTCCTAGCTGCCCTCCCTCTAATGAGACAGCACACTCCTGCTCTCCACTCTGTATGCCCTGTGACCATTCAACCAGCTCCTGTCCCTCTCTGCCTTCTCATCTAACCTCCAAACGGGAGCTGCCCACATAATCGCACATCTGCTTGAGCCAAGAAGCTCACTCCTCACCAGTATCATTTTCTGTTTTATAGTCCAGTCCAATCCCTGTTTGAAGAGTTGGTCTTGGGAATGGTTCCAGTCTTGGGCTAACAGAGAGTTCAGGGACCATGACCTCCAGGGTCCTTCTAGTCTCAGTCAGACCACTAAGTCTGGTCTTTTTATGAGAATTTGAGGTCTGTACCACACTGTTCTGCTCCATCAGGGATTCTCTGTTGTATTCCCTGTCAGAACACTTTTCGGTGGTAGCCAGGCACCATCTAGTTATTCTGGTCTCTCTCTCTTTTTTTTTTTTTTTAATTCTTTTTAACCATTTAAAAAGTCTCAGTTCATGGGCAGTGTAAAAGCTGGCAGTGAGCTGGATTTGGCCCACAAGCCATAATTCCCAACTGCTGGTTTAGCCCACAATATGTGTATAAATTTTTGTATGAGAAATTAACCTGAGCTATAAACTTTCACCTAAGGCACAATTAAAAAAAAAAAAAAAGAACAGATAAGGAAATTTCCAGCCAGAGATGCTAGGAAAGGGAGTGACAAGGGTGGAATCTCAGTCTGTGGGTCAAGCTGGCAGAGAAATTTTTGCTCAGAGGATGAGGCTTCAGGTGCGGACCAGGCAGTGTTTCGTTCCATTGTATATAGGGTCACTATGAGTCAGAACTGCCTCAACAGCACCTAAAAACAACATATGACACACCAACAATCATGACTATGGTGCAGGACCAGGCAACATTTCATTCTGTTATACATAAGGTCACTATGAGTTAGAGCTAACTCACCAGCAACTAACGACAACATATGACACTTATTAATATCCCAGGAGAAAGTGTTCTGTAGATCAGAGCTCTTCAGCGTATGGTCTGCAGACCAGCAGCATCTGCATCACCCACAGGCTTGATAGACTGCGGAATCTGGGGCCTGACGTTACACCAACTGAATCAGAACTTTCGGGGCTAGGGCCCAGCAATCTGTTTAAATAAGCACGCCCCATGATTCTCATGTGCATTAAAGTTTGAGAAGCATTGCCCTAGACCACACCTTGGTTTGGCACATTCATGCTATCTGGTGTACTTTAATAGTTATTCAGTCATTCAACAAGTCACTAAGTATAAATTGAGCACTTACTAGGGACCCTTTGCTAGCCACTGGCTGAAAGACCCCCGTTGCCCAGTCGGCTCAATGGGCCTGGAGATTGCCTTACGTTAGAGACCCAGGGAATAATTTTGAGCAGCTCTGCTTCCTAATTTCCACACTTCCCAAGAACACTACCAGCTCAGGCAACACGTAGAATGGCAGTATATGAGTGAATATGTGCTAATATGAGTGAAGTGTTACATACCACCTAGGTAATAAACTCCGTTTCACCATTAACATCTTCTTAGCTACTGAAATGACTGTTAATGAACATCATTTTGCCTCCTTGGTTTCTGTCTCTTAAAATGCTAATATACATAGATTTGAGGTGGTGGTTGTTGTATGCCTTAGAGTCAATTCCAACTCATAGCAACGCTATACCTGTTGCTGTTGAGTCGATTCCAATTCATAGCGACCCTATAAGACAGAGTAGAACTGCCCTATAGGGTTTCCAAGGAGCAGCTGGTGGATTCGAACTGCTGACCTTTTCGTTAGCAGCCAAGCACTTAACTACTACGCCACCAGGGCTCCAAGCAACCCTATAGGACAGAGTAAAATTGCCCCCAGAGGTTTTTCTAGGCTGTAATTATGGGAGCAGATCGCCAGGATCTGCTAGTGGTTTTGAACCGCCAACCTTTAGGTTAGAAGCTGAGCACTTAACCATTGCACCACCTGAGGTTTGGGGCTGGTGGGGCGGGTGATTTTTCAACCACAAGCAATAAACATATCAACAGAGAATCTGGCGGGGCATCAGTGCCCAGGTTCCCCCTAGTCTTATTATGAAAGTGGGCATGGCTTTTTCAGTTTTCAAAAGCTATGCATTTAGGAGCTGTTGATTCATCATCCATCCTCCCAAATCAGAGATGCACCCTACATTTTAGAGCAGCACAAAGGCTGCCTGAAGGTGCAGAGCTCCCAGGGAGATGGTGAAGGTGATTAAAACAAGGGTATCTATCCCACAGCTTCTCTGCCATTGCGCCAGCTGCCCATCAGCCAATCCTGATAGGTTGCCATCGGCATGAAGCCAGGGGGGCCTACAGCTGTGCTTCAGATGCTAAGAATAGCAACTTTGAGAAGAGATTGCCAAGGAAACATATGGGGCCTGGGTGTCTGCGTGTGTGAGAGTCCAAATATCTATCAGCAAATAGACCTAGAAGCGTGGGAAGCAGCAACATTCCTGCAGATCTGAAAGCAGACACCCCTGCTTCTTACTAAACTGGACTATTAAGAGGAAAGGTCAGTTGTCTACTTAGCCCGGAGAAAGAAATTACCCCCAAGGAAACCAAGCAGCAAAATCTAGAGACCAGGATGAGAAGGCGCTCCTGTTTGTCTCCTGTGGTAATCCTATGAGAGGTGCAGCTAAGAGACTGGAGGCTCAGGCACTGGCTGGTTTCCCTGGTTTCAGCTACCATGGGTGCTCAGCACCATGGTAACATGCCTCAGGCCCACCCCGATTAAAGGAAAGCTAATTAACAAATATTGCATTTGTTCCACTCTTAGCAGAGGGGGACAGGACTATCCTGAATGAGTAAGGCTTTCTGGATATTGAACCTCCACATCTTTACAATCTTGGTCAGAACTTTCTATCATTTGAATAAATTATGTTCCCTTCAACAAGTAATGAGATTGGTATTATGTGGCCCATTGAGAAAACGGAGTCTCAGAGGTGATGATGAACTTGCTCAGAGTCACCTAGCTACTGAGTCTCAGAGCCAAGAGTCCAACGAGGCCGTTCTAACATCAAAGCCTTTATTTCATCCATTCCATTAAGCCACAGCCACAAGGTACTAACCTTTCCATGGGTCACCATTTTATTCTGGAGAGTAGATCTCCAGTTGCTCAGGGAAAGATTGGAATTTTGTTTCTCTTCTTCTCCAGATTCAGGAGTGGCTTGGGAAATTCTTCCATTCTCTGTTACCTAGATTCCTAATTTCTAAAATGGAGACACTAATCTTAACTATGGAAGCCTGTGCTCAACTACTAACCTAAAGGTTTGGTAGTTTGAACCCACCCAGAGGCTCCATGGAGGAAAGGCCTGGTGATCTGCTTCCATAAAAATTTACAGCCAAGAAAACCTTATGGAGCAGTTCTACTCTGTAACACATGGGGTTGACAGCAATGGGTTTTGTTGTTGTTGTTGTTATGGTTTTTGTTTTAGTGTTAACTATTACCCCATATAGATATAGGCATGTATTTAAGTAAAACACAAAGAGTTTAAAGCTCTACATCATCTCATGAACACATACTTTGATGGCCAGAATAGGCATCCAAAAATTAGCAAGCTCATAGTCTGATGCCCTGTCAATTTCTTAATGACTGCACATAAAGCTAACCTAACATAAACTCACTACCTTTTCTAATTCTTCTCTTTCTTTTTTTACTACAATTTGATGCTTCGCCCAAGAATCGCTGGGTAGAAAAGAAACTGTAGAATCTATTATCTCCAAAGAAGTTTTGCTTTAGGATTCCTCCTTCCTAAGAACCCTAAGTAAAAAAAAAAAAAGTAGCAGGAGTTATTTCATAAGAATGATAAATGTGGAAGATCCTTATAATACATACTAAATGAAAATCATAGCTATGATTGTTGAGAAAGCAGTAGAATGATGGGTCTTGGAGTTGAGGTCAAAAAGCTCCCTTCCCTAAACTCAAACAGATGGTCTGTCTCTATGATGTTTGGTTCTCTTGCCACTGAGAATGTTCCTAAACTTTTTTGATTCTCAAACAAAAAATGAAATATGATATTGCCACGCGGTCCTAACCTGAATTTCCCCTCCCAGCTTCAGTTTTCAATGGAAAGAAAAACACAAATGTTTCTCTGTTAGGAAATCATGCTCATATGTGATGTTTCTATTCTGTTACAAATTTCTTCAGGCTTTTATTAGTTAGTGTAACAGCAGCTGCTATAACAAAGAAACCTTGCATTATCAGTAAGGTAACCAAAAGAAGTGTATTTTTTTCTCATATAACTGTTCAGTGTGGGTTTTTCTGGCCAGCGGTCAATTTCCTCCATGAAGAAATTTGGGACCCCAAGTTTCTGCTGCTTGATGATTCGTTATCCTTGAGGGCCCTGTTTTTGCTGACAGAAGGGGAAAAGAGGGTGTAAAAGGGGTGCCTGCTTCTAAACTGCCTTGGTCTGCAGGGGACACACCTCATTTCCACAACAATTCATGAACATCTCTAGCCACTCGATGTCACCTCCTTGCAATGATGCTGGGAAATGTTATTACCTGACTGGGCAGCCATTTCCCAGGGATGGTGTTCAACCACGGAAGAAGGACGCATTCTGGCACACAGTTGGCCATATTAGCCACAAAACGAGAGCCCATGCCTTCTAAGTTGTGCTACTTATGGAGAAGTTTTTATCACATCAAATACTTAGCTCTAACCCTTCCTTGGGACCTTTATCCCCTTCCTCCAATGACCATTCCTTGAGATGTGACTTCCTCAAGGAATCCTGCTCTGGCCCCATGGGCAAGAGGCACCAGGCATGTACCCTAGGGTATTTCCTATCACAGTGAATAATATCCTTATGTCACACCCATCTTCCCAATTAAGAAGGTAGTTCTGGGAGAGCAGAAACTCCTCCTATCTTATTTGTAACTCTATTCCTAGTGTCTAACACTGTCCTGGTGTATTACAAGTGTTCAGTAAAGTGGGAAAGAAGGAAGGGAGAGAGGGAAGAAGGAAGAGAGGAAAGAAGGGAGGAATGGAGGGAGGGAGAGAGAGAAGGAGTGAAGGAGGTAGGTTTTGAAGGGAGCTTAGCCCTGCTATCCATAATTTGCACCATATGGAATTTCAAAAGAGTAGCCAAGAAATGGGCTGGTGAGTTTCAGTCCCCTCCTCTTTGGAGAGATAGATGCTTACTCCTACACAAGCCCCCTTGGCAACCTCTGATGACAATTGAAAAATCAAAGATTTTTCTGCCTTTTGCCACTAAATGCCTCTAAATACAATGGAAAACTACTCAGAAATAAAAAGACATGAACTATTAATACAGGAAACAATATGGATGATACTCAAAATAATTTTGTGAAATGCAAGAAACTGGAGATAAAAATTTGCATACACTGTAAAATTTCATTTAGATAAAATTCTAGAAAATGCAAACTAATTTATAGTGACAGAAAGCAGATCTGTGGTTACCTGGAAACTAGGGTAGGGTCGTCTGGGGTCAGGAGTGGTGGGTAGGTGGAATTACAAAGGACATGAAGAAACTTTTGAGGGCGATGGATATGTTCATTATCTTGATTGAGGTCATGGTTTCATGGGTGTATATATTTGTAAAACTTATCAAATGGTACGCTTCAAATATGTGCAGTTTATTGTATGTCAATTATACCCCCAATAAGCTGTTAAAAAGTAAAATGAAAAATAAATCAATGTGAAGCTAAAGTGTGCTAACCCAGCACCACACCCCTCCATCCCATCATTTCCAGCCCTTGGATGATTTGTCTCTTGAAAGATATCTATCTTAAAAGGTATTTTTCTCCATGGTAAAGTTGGCAAGTGTGTGTTCATGGAACCCTTCAGAGAAACAGCAAAAATTCTGTTGACCCCTGTCTGAGGATGGCTTCCAGCCCAGGAGACAGCTGACCACAGGGATAGAGAGTAGGCCATTTGGACCTTCTTCTCTGTGTGCACACCTACATGCACACTTATAACCTCTCACAATTTCTTTCTGATCTTCTTCTTCCCAGGTTCCGTGGCCAAGCCCTTCACTGACCCCCCAGCCCAGGCCCCGAGCCACCCCCCATCGCTACGATGGCCGAAGACGCAGACATGCGCAATGAGCTGGAGGAGATGCAGAGAAGGGCTGACCAGCTGGCTGATGAGGTGAGGGAGGGAAACACGGGAAGGAAAGCTAAAGGTGGGGAGCTGGGGTTGTTTGTCTTATTCAGGTTCAGGTGGAAAAAGGGCTTCTATGGTCTCAAAAAAAAAGAAAAATTGGTGTGACTCTGACTTACTATACACCTGAGCCCTTAGGATAGGAATTGGTTGATTTCAAAACCTGCATACATATTAATATCTTGGTCCAAACTCCCAGTTTCTAGAAATCTTAGGACATCAAGGGGCACTAAGGAAAGCATTGTTTTTGGGTGTCCACTGGTACAACTCTAGCCCCAACTGTTCAATTTCACAAGCTTTGTGAACCAGTTGTTCGACATCACCACTATTCAAGTTAAATTTTGTAAACTGACAACTAAATAAACTGTATTAAAATCAAGGTAATAAATGCTCAAAACATATTTCATAATTATTTTACTACATTTTACTACTATCTCTGCTCTTGATGTTTTTGACATTTATTTATCTGTAGGGTGGGCATGGCCTGTTATCGTGAATGTCTTCCCAGCTTCACGTTCATCGACACCATGTTGGTAGTTAAGAATAAGACGTGGTAAGAGTACTTATACCACGGAAATCCACAAACACTACATAGCGGGTTTCGACTTCTTGTTTTCTTGATTGTCAAAACTGAGAACATGGTGGAGAAAATGTGAATGAGGCAGATTAAACTTAAAAGTCTCTACAGCCATTCCATTTTGAATTGCACAAAACAATTGAGAAATATTCTTCTAGTATTTGAAAGCCACTGACTATTTGAAATATTACCCTATTTAGCAAAGAAGTCATCTACATCATCACTGAATAAGTGAAGCTGTGACAAAAGCCTTCATTGTTGCCCTTTCACCTTACTGCTTAATGTAAATGAAAATATCATCCAACATTCATGTTAAAACTATATTCATCAGACAGTTGGCTGCAGACACAAGCATTTGGCAAAAATCACCACAAGCATCCTATGAGAATCAACTGGCTAAGTGGAGTTTATAATAAACAGTATTGTGTGTTTTATTATTATTTGTAGATTGTGCAATAATCATCCCTTCCATGATGAAAATAAGATACTTAAACACACGCATTCATGTATTTTTTCTAGAGAGCCGGTTGTTAAACATTTGCTAGCACACCACTGCTTCCAACCGTTCTATTTCAAACAGCAGCTGCTAACAGGTCTTCCAGGAAAGGCAGCATTCTTCAGGTTCTTGCAGAATCTTGTCGAAAATAAGTTTGTCACTTAAAAGCACTGCTTTTAGAAATCACAACCATTTCTTGGATTCTAGTAGTTTCAAAGTAACTGAGAAAAAAGTGGCAACATGGTACCCAAGGGAACATCATTGAGTTCAGGCTTTCAATCTCATCTAAGGATGGAGATAATTATTATAGCTGTCTCCTATAGGCTAGTTATGACGAACATGCTTGATTTTTGTCAGCCTAGAGTGACAGTTTAATTTTTATTGATAAGAACTTTCTATTGTGTTTCCAGGGGTTTTATAAGAAAGCTGATGTTATAAAACCAGTGCTGTCAAGTCGATTCCGACTCATGGCGACCCTATAGGGCAGAGTAGAACTGCCCCATAGAGTTTCCAAGGAGCGCCTGGCTGATGTTATATTCATCCCAATTCATAAAAAAATTATATTTATGTGTTCAAAAGTCAATGTTTCCACCAAATTAGTCCTCTGGGCTACATGAAATAATTTTTCATGCATCCTACACATGCAAAATTATCTTTTCATGATTACTTTGTCTTTGCTGTCAAGATCAGCTTCATGTAATTTGGATCTTTATGAAGATAAGCTGTAATCTAATTGCTTTAGGAAGTCTTATCATGTAGAAGAAAGCCTGATGGGAAAGAGATGTAAAATGGAAGGACTTCCTGTATTTTAGTTGTGAACTTAAAAGAACATGTGATAGTGACCCTTTGTGTTTCTCAAGGGAAGAAAGTATTTCTATGACTTTCTGAGCCTCTGGACCCTACACTTAAAATATTTATGTTTTTTCTTTTAGTCGCTGGAAAGCACCCGTCGTATGCTGCAACTGGTTGAAGAGGTAAGGAGTGAGCATATTTAAAGATCAAACTAACCCCTTGTGCTAGCATATTATTTCCCTAGACCCTACTGCCCCTCCCTGGGCCATGTCACCATTGATTCTAGTGTTAATTTGCCTGCCAGAAAGCCACATAAAGAGAGAGATGCTGTATTTAAATTACCATGTAGCTATCAAATTGTATTTACTCTCTCTCCCTGTTCCAGGCCACCTTTAGAGCTGGGATGCAGAGATAGATAATATTTCCAAGGAAATGCTCCTAAGAAATCACTAAGACTGAATCACTAAGGACATCAGAATGATTTCTAATATACAAAATCATTTACACGAAACATATTTGTAATGATTTTGATACCTGTAAGTCACATCTAATTTTGACATCCTGTTCTGACTTTAACCACGTATATGACTCTTAAAAATCCATGTAGGAATATCATATTTTCAGAAGTTGTTATATTGAGAGTCAGGCACTTAAATTTATGAAATAATAGGAAAATTCTTGAAGAAAGGGCAATAGCAAGTGCAACAACGTCAATACAGGCCCCCTTTTATATTCTCAAATTTGGATTGAACAGCCGTTTGCGAGGCATGGTTAGTGAATCCCAAACTATGTTTAAATGAGTAAAACAGAACAGATAGCAATAATGGGATCAAAAGGGCATTTGCAATAATCCGCACTCAGTCCAGTTTGGCAGAGCAGCAGCCAACCAGGAAGAATAAATGGATTAATTGAACTTGCCCATTGGGAGAGATGAAGTGGAAAAAAAATGGAATGGACTACATTTAGTTTAACCTAATAAAACAAGCCTCATGGTTTTTTATTGTGTGAGACGCTGCTTTCCCTATGCTTTGAAACTGGTTGACAATGTGTAAGTTCATGTGTGGTTAGAGACTGATTACCATAACCAAGGTACACACAGGCTTACTTGTGCTTACTTAACTAATCTGTAGTGCACAACTTCACCTCATGTGAAATTGGGTGCTAGACCGTGAGTACCTTGCTTACTGGTTAATCTGCCCATGCCGGTTATCGTTTTTAGAGATCTTAGGTGTTCTCTAGCAGAATGATTAAATGGACCTACCTATTCCACGCTACTGTAAATTGCTGGTGCAATGCCATGAAAAGGAAAAAAAATAAATTTTACAAAGTCTAAGAGGAAAGGGGACTGCTTCTCACACTATGGGAGCCAACATCTTCCTTTATTTCTACAGCTTCAGCTTCTCACCTGGGAATAAACTATGACTCAGTGTGAATGGCCACAGGAGGAGAAGGGGAGAATGAGGCCACCTCGAAGGGGGCTGGTAGACTTCACTAAATCTGTTTTCACAAACAATGACAATTGGTGCAACTTAGCACAAATTGGCCCCGACAGAAAGGCAGGCCCAGGGTGGGGTAGCACTAGAAAGCAGCCTTCAGTCTCTAGATAAAATGTTTTCTTCGCTCTGTCCTGGGGACACTGCTCATATACAGAAATATTTGACGACAAAGAAGGAGGCAGATATTCTAAATCAAGGGGTGCCAGTAAAGGTTTCAGAGTAGACTTATTCTCCCCCAACTTGCCATGAGGATAAACCAAAGGAACATACCTTGGTAATGTCCCTACCTGAGCTCTCACGTTAACCCAGAGCCCAGAAGTCAACTGACCTAATTACCTTGGCAAGTCTTTATGCCCTTCAACCATAGCCTCCAACCTTAATTTTCGTTTTCTTCTATGCGTATGCACATATGAAGTAAATTTCTAAAGCTCCAGAACTGTCACCAGTGTGCAATGTTGGAACGCTGCCTAGGATGTGGAAAGGGGTGGAACAAGTGTACCAGAACACACCACCTTGGAGGGACCCCTCACCCATCTGAATTCTGGGCCTCAAACGCTTCCTTTTTTGTGTCTTCTTAAACTGTTGGCAGTGTCAGCCAGTCTTGAAAGATGAGCATATGCTCTAATTTATTCTGAGAAAAATCTCAAAAGTGCTATTGATTGAAGTAGGATTCTCGAATCCTACATTCATTTCCTCTAAAGTGTTTCTTGATCAAGCATGAAGTCACATCTTAGAACAAAGAATAAAACAGATGGAAGCTATCTCCCACCTCTAGTAAACGAGAGGAGGCTATTAGACTTCCCATCCGTAGGAAATCATGAGCAAGGCATTATTAGAGTAGATTGATTTGCTCTTACTTTCTCCTGGATTATTTTATATTTATGGTCAAACACCCCTTATGTCTAGGCCATTGGCTATTTAGATGATGTCCTGCTTTTCAATCAAAAAGGAAATTCTCTTTAAAAGAGAATCAGCATTAAATATTAATCAAGGGTAGAAATCGTTTTGAAAATCTGAGCATTGAAATAGCAGGACCTTGCCCATGATCCCAAAGTACATCAGTGCTATCTATTTCGAATTGGGCTGACTTCTTACAGAAATTTAGTCTCAAAGACAGGAAAGGTTACTCAACTTAATGAAGTGTCTCTAAGGCAAAACATTTCACCTTCATTGGAATATATGACTTCTGAGATTATCACTCTATTCGTAATATACTCCAGAGTGTAACAGGGGGCAGGGAAGGTTGGGGGGGGGCGTCGCTTTTAACTGATGTCATCATCGCCGTTTCAAGGGCCATGGAAACTACACAGAGGTCAATGGGGAAAATTCAAAAAAGCTGAATACCACAGACAGGTAACAAGGTTAGAAATCATATAGCAGAATTTGCTCCCCCGGCCCCCATAATTGGGACCTATCTCTTTTAATAGATGCATCTCAACAAATATTTATGCAATGCCTAGCTCTGAGGGTAGGAGGGAAGATATAAATTGATATGTAGACACAGACATGTAAATAGTTTTCCAAATTCAAGGCCATAAGCTACCTTAGGCCCATAGAGGAGGGAACAATGGATTCTGATAGGAGAATCATGAAGGTATCCTCAAGGAGGGAGCATTTGACTTCAGGAAAGACAGGTAGACCTTGCTAATGCTAAATGCAGCAAATGAAGGCTGTACATTAATACCTTGGGCTGTGAAAAGGAGGCTGAGGAAAAGCCACACTGCTTTAACACTGCTTTAGAGCAGAATAATTCCAGTGAGCCACACACAGCTTTTACAAAGTGGTTACTGAGGGCTCCCTAACATTTTACGGATGATTTAGCATTTTTCCTTTAATACCAACTTCTGTTTCAAGATACTTTGGCCACGAGAATAGAATAAGCATTCTAAAGCTGTGTCTGTGCTATGTCTGCCAGACTTTCAGCTAAAAATGGAAAATTCAGGCAGAGCAGTTCTTTTCAGATATGCAGATTTGGGGTCTTTGGGAACTCCAGCAGTTAAGAGGGGGCCTGGAGAGTTCTGTTTTAGCTCAGATGCATTGGGCTTTGGGGAAAGCATCTCAGACTGGGAAAAGGAAGATAAAACATGTTCTGTAAACACCGTCTTAGTTCATCTGCAAAAAATAAAAATAGAGAAAGATATGAAAAAAGAAGAAGATCACTTAAATCTCCAACTCCTCTGTTTTTAAGTAGACAGCTTTACCAGAAATGTCAAACAGAAACCACAAATTGAGCTGAGATAAAAATAGAGCCACCTCCTCTCACGCCTAGCTTTTAAAACACATACTCTTTAAGGAATAGGAGAAGTATCCTGCCTCCCCTGAAATATCATCCCCATCCCTGCCCTTCTCCCTGGAGCTTCTGATCCCCCCAAGGAACAATCCAGTTATTATGATAGAAACTGTCAACAAAACAGTGGAGCCAAATGTAAGCTCCAACTTTTGTTGAGAACCTCATATGTGCCGGGTACTGTGCTTGCTAGGGGCAGTTGTCATCATCATCTTCCTCATCATCACCTACCTATCACCTAATTTAATCCATGTAACCACCTTTTACCATTACTTTGATCTCCATTTTACCAAGGAGGAAATTGAGGTACAAAATGGTTAATTAACTTCCTTGTGACACACAGCTAATAAAAGGCAGAGATGAAATTAAAACCCAAATCCACCTGATTCCAGAGAGTGAATTCTTAGTCATAGCACCTAACTTTCCTTCCACTAGCAACTTCTACAACATTTTTTTCTTTGAGAACACCACAAAAAGTGTAAGGATCTAAGAAAACCAACAAAGTGCTCATTCTGAACTGACTGGAATTCCACTCAAATTAAATCCTGCATCTTACTGTGATCCTTTCTGAACCAAGCAGGATCTCCTTAGAGTTTAGCTTTTAGCAGCCTTCACATTCTGGAGCTCATTTTATCCTCATAACCACTCTGGAAAGTAGTGGGAGTGTTACTGCCTCCAGATGACAGATGGGGAAACCGTGGAACATGGCAAGTGACTCAAGAGCTACACGACTGCAACGATAGGTGTAGAATTTAGAATTACTGATTCCCAAATCCTAGGTCTGCCCGACCGACCAAATTACCCTTCACACTGAGAGGCAGAGTTGATAAACCATGTGTTTGTCTACCTCTTATCCTTAGTGTCTGGGGCAGAGTTGAAACTCGATAAATATTTGTTGAATGAATTAATCAATTAATGAATAAAATAATGAATGAACAAGTGAGAGAGGGAGAGTTAGTGAGTGAGTGAATGAGCCAACCTATCAAACCACCCAACCTTGTTTGGCATCTCTCCCCTTATTTTAAATATGGGGAAACATCCTGAAAGATCAGGTGACTTATCCACTGTCTTTTGACTAGTTGGTGGCAGAGCTAAGAACACAGCCCAGCCTTCCTGCCTCCACCATCAGTGCTCTCTGCTTCTGTTCTTTCACATTGGGGCAACCTAAAAAAACTCTTGCTTCTTCAAATTAGCTCTGTAATCATTCCAGTGCCGAAACATTCAGCACCAAATTAGACCAAAGTGAAATTACACTTGTAGGGCTCCATCTCCATAGAAAAGATCAAGAAAGTGTAGATAGATGAGAGTTGGACTGACCAAAAGGAAATCATTCATCTGCTTCCCATCAGCTCTCTCCAATAGAATGGAACAAGGATCATACGCTTGGCCTTGAGTTGGGTCCCCAAGGAAAAACGCTCTCTGAGATGCCTCTGTCCTCACCAGAAGTTGCCTCATCACAGCCATATGTCTAAGTCAACTGCTTTTCTTAATTTCCTGTTCATAAACAATAGCTAAAATATCACAAAAGAGCACAGGGATTGTTAAAATATAGGTTAGTGTAGTTGAAAGTCAATTTATATCCAAAAACATCCTGCTTATGAAAAAAATTTTTTAAAGGCTTTGTGGTCTAGAGTCTTGCTACTCAATGTGGGTTCCTGCACCAGCAGCATCAGTACCATCTGGGAGTTTGTTAGAAATGCAGAACCTCAGGCCTTCCTCATTCCTACTGAACCAGAATCTACATTTTAACAAGATTCCCAGGGGATTCGTATGCACACTGAAGTTTGAGAAGTAGTAGTCTAGAAGCTTTTATAGTAGTTGGTAATGGTGATATTTTTAGTTTGCCTTGATATCCTGCTATCACTGTATTTTCTGGTTCTATTTACTTTATAGACACATAGTGCTTACTATAGGCCAGGAACCACCATTCTAGCACATTACACATATTTATCTATTTAATTCATATATAACAACCCAATGAGGTGTATACTAGCATTATCCCTGTATTACGAATCAGAGGACTGAGTTTCAGAGCAATTACTACACTTGCTCAAGGTCCCACAGCTAGGAAATGAAATTACCAGGATTGCAGCCCAGGCAATCTGGCTCTGGAGTCCATGCTGACTAATGACTACCAAAGTCATCCTCAGCCATCTCTCTACAAACTGCGTCCTGGCTTTGCAAGTAAGGCCTATCAAAACGTGTTCAAAAGCAGATAGGCTTTTGTGTCTGGGGGAGTTAATTTAATTGTATACATTCTCTGAAGATGTTGGTTTATAAAACCTCACAGAAATCATTTCAGTGTTTTCTTTCATTTTTAGAAGCACTAGTAGAATTTAATTTGTAAAATACTGTTTTTTTTTTTATTAAAAACACTCTTGATCTCCACTAACATCTTTCTCTCTTTCTTAGTTCAAAGTCAGTCAGTGGAAAATAAATGGGGCTACAAAAGATGTCTTATTTTAGAATTTATTCTGGGGTCCACCATGAACTTCCTTGAAAAATCAATTAATCCAAACTGTAAGCAATCCTATTTTATACTTACTAACAGGCACCCTGTCAAATGGAAGGTCTTTGCTTAGCTTTAACTTTAATCTTAATCTAGGAATTCTTAGAGTTGATAATTTCTAAGTATGAGCAATGAGGAAATCTCTGCTTCTTCCCCCTACCCACCACCTCCCACTGCTGTCCCCACAATAATTCAGGTGGTGTTTGATTTATTTAGAAATAAGGAGTGACATGGGAAGTGCCTTTTGAAGACCTCTCCTGCCCAAGACAAGTGAAGCACAGCTGTGGAGGAGTTATTTTCTCACAACACCCTACCATGTGCAGAATTTTAAATTTCAGAATAAGGAACCCCTGTTTCTCATCTGCCAGTCCGTTTTCTAAATCTCATAGCCCTCTTCATAGAAAGAAAATGGGACTGTGAGTTTCCTTTTGAGCTGTGTAGCTCAACTTTGGTGTAAGCCATATCCTCTTGATAAATCTAGAAATCTCACCTCCCCCCACGTTTCTTACATGTCTTCCGGTTGGACATCCCTCCCCAACTCAGTGATATTTTCTGAGATATCATGCTGAAGAAGAAGATTTATTCTAGAAAATTTTGAAACATTTGCTTTCTGTGGTTTGTGTTAGGAACACTATAGGCATTTTTATTTTCCCAATATAAATTTACAGTACAATAGCTCTACGCCATGGAGACCGTGCTTCATCCCCCTCCACTTCCACCCACCTGTAAGAGTCATGGATTGAGCAAGTGCACAAGTACCCTTCCTCCAAGCCCCTCCCAGCTCCTAAATGCTCTCGCCATATTTCTTCCCTTTGGTCCTTCTTCATTTTCCATTTCTAGGGCTAATTGTCCTTTTTACTGATGTCTCTCTTTCTCTCTTTTCTCTCTCTAACTCCTTTTCAACTTTGCTACCATTATTGGAATGTAGAGTAAAGATGCTGGTATCAGGACTTTGGTTATGTTGGATGAACAAGGAGGTAAGTTCAGATATCTTCAGTAAGAACAATTCTTTGTCTGAATAAAGTGCATTTTTTAAATTATTTTGCAAATGCAAGTAGTCATTTTGGCATGTGTTACACGTATATGAGTATAAGGGTTCTAGAATTTTTATCTTGCTTTTTTTCCCCCTCTGTAGAAAAGATGGGTAAATATGTGGAAAGGTTGAGGCCTTCTTCATGACTGAATGAAAGGTACTACTATCCCTGTTATATATGCTGGGGTAACAGGATTTTGAAGGCGACAGCCATTTGTTTGCAATTTTTTTTTTTAAACAATAGTGTTTTGAGAGGTGTGAGAATTCTCTTATCCTCCTTGCCCCCAATCTTTTCCATAAATTTGGTTTCCTTCAAATAATTTTTAGATAGAATAGGAGAGTAGTGTGTCATGCTGTTCACTGCTTTTGACCATCTTAATTTAGTATCTGGCAGTTTAGACTTTCAGTTTATTCTGTGCTTCCCTTGAGTAAATAGAAGCCGTTTTAAACAGGATATGACCAGTGGGAGATCCTTTGGAAAATGGGAAATTGAACCAATTGAAATATTTTGCAAAAAAAAATTTATTATTATTATATGCAGTGTTAGAAGAAATGGAAATTAAAGGGCCAGCATTTTAGTATGGCATCTCCATACCCTAAAGTGGAACCCTAGAAGGGTAATACCGTAATTTTTCTTTTGTCTCAACATATCTAGCCATATGGTGATGTTTTACTAATTCTAGCCACAAATTTGTCCCAGATTCTATTTTGAATTCTTGTCATAATAGATTTTTGATAAAATGTTTTTCTTTATGCAGTTTTTGTGAAAGTGTTAGAAAATTCTTCAGAACTCTGAGAGTTTTTTATGTAAAAGATAAACACATAAAACATATTCACAGCCTGGAACAACATAAACAAAGTCTGAACATAGACCTCAAACTGGGGAGAAGAATTGTCATGTAGATAGCAACATAAGGCACTTTTCCCTAAAATTGAGAGTGCCCTTATATAACATCAAAAAGAAGGACAACAGGCCAAGAGCAAAATGGACACAGGATAAAAATGATCAGTTTACAAATGAACATATGAAATTATGCTTCTGCCTCATTCAGAATCTAAGAAAGTTTGAAACAACAATAATGAGATACCACTCTTTAAGTAGCAGACTGACAGAGATTTTAAAAACTGACAATAACCAGTGGTGGTGAGTATGTGAGGAAACAGGGACTGTCATTCTACAGATGGGTATTGTACAAATGTTTTGAAGAACTATTTGATAATATTTCAGTTTTTGAAATGCAAGCATCTTTGACCAAGACATTCCACTTCTAGAATTGTACACTGCAGGTATACGTTTACAATTGCACAAAGAAAATTTTACATGCCTTATCTATAATAGTATAAAACTGGAAATGATCTAAATGTCTGTTAGTGAGGAAACCAACCAAATTAATTATGGTTCGGTCCTAAAAGGAATACAGATAGTCCCCAACTTACAATGGATTTGAGTTACAACAAAGAATGGTGCTTACAACCATCGATTTGTTTTTTTTTTTTTTTACATCTTACAATTAGTAATATGTACTACATACAATGTTGCAGTACAAAATTTGCTGTTATCATTCTCATGCCAACCCCCAAAGACAAATAAAGACTGGATTTATAAAGATACTGATAATAAAAAGCAATAGTAATGAAAACTAAAAAAAAAAAAATGAGGTATTCAACGTACGTCAGAACTGATTTACAGTGGAGTCGTTGGAATGGAAACCTGTCGTAAGTCGGGGATTTCCTGTATTCTGCAACCATTACAATAAGTGAGGTAAATCTTTACTGACTGATGGGGAGTTGGGGCAGGGGCAGAGAGGGACTGAAGGGAGGCGTATCAGTTTGAGTCTTCTGGGAAGCAAACGACAAAAAGAAATTAGACGTGGAAGAAATTTATTGGGGAAAACATCTGTGATGGATCAAGGGGCAAGGGAGCAGTAGGCAGGGAGAGCCTTCAGACTATGATGCAGGTCTGATACCTGTCGAAGGTGAGGGGGAAAAAAAGACGATTGGGTAGGATAAGCCTCAGACTGCAGTGCAGTCTGAAGAAGCCTAAGCCAGGACCATGGAAAGCCCCAGAACAAAGCTGGCCCATTAGAGGAGCTCCACACTGGGCAGGAATGTCCCAGCTCTAGTACTCCATTGTGCCCAGCCATTAGCTAGAAGCATCCTAGGGGAGCATGCATGGCCTAGAAGTAAACAACTCAGAGGACCCCATAGGTGCAGCAGCTGGAGGCTTCAGTAATCCACAATCCTCTTCCTAGCAGGTGAAGTGCAATCTGAGGGGCACAGCTCCATGGTTGTCTTATAAGGACTTTTATTTCTACATTTATTTTTGTACTAAACTTTTTAAATAAATACTCATCAACTGGAGCTCTGCTGGCACAGGAGTTAAGAGCTCGGTGGCTAACCAAAAGGTCAAATCCACCAGTTGCTCCTTGAAAACCCTATGGGGCAGTTCTACTCTGTCCTATAGGGTTGCTATGAGTAGGAATTGACTTGATGGCTACAGTTTTGGATACTCACAAATCAGCAAAAAAAGAAAATCAATAAAAAAATTTTTTTTTAATAATTGTATGGCTATACCACATTCTGTTTATCCACTCATCTGTTAATGGACGTTGTTGATGGACACTTGGGTTGTTTCCATCTTTTGGCTATTGTGAATAACCCGGTAACCAATCGCCATCGGTTCAATTCCAACTCACGGCAACCCCGTGTGTGTCAGAGCAGAACTCTGCTCCCCAGGGTTTTCAGTGGCTGATATTTTAGAGCTAGGTCACCAGGGCTTTCTCCCAAGGCATCTATGAGTGGGCTCGAACCACAAACTTTGCAGTTAGCAGCTGAGCACATTAAACTTTGCACCACTCAGGGACTCCACTACTGTGAATAATGGGATAGAAACCCTGGTGGCATAGTGGTTAAGAGGTATGGCTGCTAACCAAAAGGTTGGCAGTTCGAATCCCCCAGGAGTGCCTTAGAAACCCTGTGGGGCAGTTCTGCTCTGTCCTAGAGGGTCGCGATGAGTTGGAATTGACTCGACGGCAGTGGATTTGGTTTTGGTTTTTTATTCAGGCATAAAGAGAAATGAAGTTCAGATACATGCTACAACACGGATGAACCTTCAAAGCTTTATGCCGAGTGAAATAAATCAGACATAAAAGGACAAATATTGTATGATCCCACTTCTATGAAATATCCAGAATAGGCAAATGTATAGAGATCAAAGTTTATTAGTGGTTCGCAGGGGTGGGTGGAAGGGGGAAATGGTTGGGTATGCCTTCAAGGGCACTAAGTTTCCATTAAGGTGATGAAAAAATTTGGAAATGGATAGTGGTGATGGTTGGACAACAGGGCGAATGTAATTAATGTCGCCGAATGGTACATGTAAAAATGGTCGAAGTGGCAGATGTTGTGTTATATGGATTTCACTACAATAAAAATAAACAAAGAAAAAAATTGGACATTAACACAATTGCCTTCTTCCCATTTTTTTGAAATACAGTTTCCCAAAATGTTTAATTAAAAAAAAAAGAGTCTAGTGGAGTTGTATTTTAAAGGAATTACAATCACTGTGGCAGTCTTCAGAATTCCCAAAGTGAATTTGCTATAACTATGAGACTTGATGGCTTGGTCTGTGTAAAAGTTTTCCATGTTTTGAAACTCAAGATGTATCAAGTCATTGCTTTTTTGCCTTTTTTTTTCTTTTTAATAGCAGGTGCCAATACAGAAGAGTGGTATCTCATATCCAGAGCAAAACTGACATACACTGAATTTTTTTAGTTAATAATTTGCATGTGAAGTGAGTTTGAGAAAGGTTCAGGATCGTGCCCTTTTTTCCTCTAACTATAAATATTGACATAAAGACATGAAAAATAATACATGTAAACCTAGAATCAAAAAGAGAGAAACTGAATAACATGTTTACTTGGGTCGCAAATTTAATTGTACTTTTCTGAAGAAAAGATATAATTTGGCTAAAGCCTCATATGAATACAAAAACGTATTACTCTTGTGCACAAACGATGCTCAGGAGCATCTATTATTCTCTGAAAAACACAATGTCTGTTTGCCAGATATCCCCACTAGATAGTTTATGTTCTCAGCTAAGACGTTTCTGTTGTGGCGATACCACATGAAATGCGAGATTCCTCAGTTAAACATATTTCCTAAGATAGCCTGCGTTTTATCAGATACGTGGTAGATAGATTGATACGGATAAGAAACATGCAGGTGTAAAACCACCAAAGGTGGATGGTTTCCGTCTGGTTTTAGGTGATATTCCTTCCATTTATACTACAGTATGAAATTAGGACCTTTTTAAATGACAGATGAGCATAAGTCAACAACTATCTTGCTATGCCTTTGTAAATGCATTTTAATTCTAATTATGCCATGTTTAGTTGTCTAGATCAGTAACGGCTTCAAAATTTCTTTTCAGCTATATTCTGCTCATATTTTCTATGCCTGAGCACTAAAAGTATTAACTATCTCTACCCAATAGGAGCCTCAAGAAGCAACCATCCTTCTAAAGAACAATTCCAACCACTATTGGGTCAGGCCAGACCACTCCAGGTGGCCTGGCTAAACAGTTGCACACGGAAATTCCTTGTGGGATTCTTGTTTTACACTTAGGTAACAGGAGACACCAGAGCACACTCAGTATGACACATGCCCTGGAAATATACCAAGTCCTGGGACTTTTATTCCCCTAGACAACTTGTCTCCAAGACAACCCCCTATGAAACAATCTTGGCACTAATGTGGGATGATTTAACCTTTCACCTCTGTATCCTTGTTCCTTTCATTGCTCTCTGCTGAGGTATACATTTACTTTGATGCTGAAGCTGTGCCTCTTGGGAAAATCCCCTGGGATCAGCTCCAAACTAAACAGTGAATCTTTGACCCCTGCCTAGCAGAGCAAAGGCAAAGTAAATCCCCATCAAGAAAGCCAGTCAATTGAGACTAGAAGGACCCTGGAGGTCATGGTCCCCAGACCTTCTGTTAGCCCAAGACAGGAACCATTCCCAAAGCCAACTCTTCAGACAGGGATTGGACTGGCCTATGGGATAGAAAATGATAATGGTGAAGAGTGAGCTTCTTGGATGAAGTAGACACATGAAACTATGTGGGCAGCTCCTGTTTGGAGAGGAGATGAGAGGGCAGAGGGGGTCAGAAGCTGGCAGAATGGACACGAAAATAGAGAAGGAAGGAGTGTGCTGTCTCTATTTTGGCTTCAATAGTATTAACTTGCTCTGAGATTCAATAAAACTTCTCTGGAAGGGCAAATACATGAATGTGTATTTCCACATACCACAATCCATGCTTACTTCAGCTGTATTAGTTGAGGGTCTGAGCCCAGACCTTCTTCCAATGCCTCTTAACCCAGCACTCCAGGAAGCCATTAACTATTACACCCTTATACATTGGTGGGTCAGTGGAGGCTTGAACGTTGCTATGATGCTGAACAGGTTTCAGTGGCACTTCCAGACTTAGACAGACTTCTAAAAACTCAGCCAACGAAAACCCTATGGATCACAATGGTCTGATCTGCAACCAGTCTTGGGGATGGTACAGGACCAGCAGCGTTTCATGCCTTTGCACATGGGTTGCCATGACTCAGGGGCCAACAACAATTCCTGCCTGTACTTATAATGGTTCTTCATTTGACGATGTTGAGTTCCTTTTCCCTCCACTCATCCTCTCACTCAAATAGTTAATTTGATCTACAAACTAATTTCTTGCATTCTTTAATAGAAACTAGAGTGAAGCTTTCCAAAAAGTAAAAGCACTTTCCTGAAATGGAAAGAATTATCATCCTTTTTTTTTTTTTTTTAAGCCCTTTTAAGACATCGCTGGACTTGTATTCACTCAGCAGAAGTTTGCTGGCAACACACTGCTATTTCTTCCAGTTGCACAAGGCTGGATAAACGCTCTGAGCATTTTGTTTTCACCGGTCATGTGAAGAGTAGAGCTGAGACAGCAGGTCCCTAACAAGCTAAATTCTATTCTTTAGCCCCACAAAAGAGGACACAATAGGTGGGCCCACCTTAGTGTTTCCAAATGACAGTTTCCACTGTACGATTTAAAGTGAAATTGTTTTAAAGTGAGTACTTTTGCTCTTAGGCTGGAAACCAATTTATCAGTTTTATTCACATCATGTCTTTATTCCCAGAGGCTTAAGCATGCAGGCATGAAAATGTAAATAAAATGAGGAATAGAAATGGAATTAGGTTTTGTAATCAGATGGCCAAGACACCTCATTGCTGCTTTCCTTTAAAGGTCTTAAAAGCTGTTTTAAAAATCCCTTCAATAAGCTTGTAGTTACCTGAATTTGGTGACACAACTTTTGAAAAATTGAGTTAGTGTATGTAACCTTGGCAACCTAGAAGTACAATTCGCTTTTATGACTATCAATCTGTCTCAGATATGCTAAGGTCAGCTTTGCCGACAGCGATGACACAGTACTGTTTTATGTCCCAATCCATCACCCCTCCAAAGAGACCCGTGTGGTCATCCTCCTGCTCTGCACCTGGGATTGGTATCTAGCATGCCACCACTACAAAACCAAACCAAACCAAACCTATTCCCGTCGAGTGGATTCCGACTCATAGCGACCCTATAGCATAGAGTCTGAGAAAGCAAAAAAAAATAAACCAAACCCACTGCTGTCCAGCGATTCTGACTCATAGCGACCCTATAGGACAGGGTAGAACTGCCCCATAGAATTTCCAAGGAGCACCTGGTGGATTTGAACTGCCGACCTTTCGATTACCAGCCATAGCTCTTAACCACTATACCAATAGGGAAAGCAAGGGGCAGAGATGTGACATGCCTTCCAAAGCTCTCATAGCAAGTAAGCCATAGGATGACAAAGGAATTAAAAGGTCCCAGTTATTTATAACATTGCCGTGCTACCATAATACGGTTTTATTTATGGCTTCTATGAATGAAGCATTCTCAAGCAAGAACTGACCATGGGCTACCTTTGGCTTAGAGATCCATTACTAGGGGAAGAAAACAGATCTGATACCCTTCGCTAATGATTGCTGTTGTTGTTGTTGCTTTCTCCAAAGAAGAAAACTGTCTGCCCTTACCTGGTCAAGGATGCTTACAACCAAAAGATTTAGCTATTTAAAGGTGAAACAGATAACTTTCCTCGTGTGGCATGTACTCTAAATGCTGAAGCCTAAACTAACACCCTGTTTTTCTTTCTCTTGAGTTTCACTGGTGTCTGAGTAAGTGAATATGCTGGGCTCTTTTCCTGGACATTCAGAATGGAGCAGGCCTACCTACCCCATCCCATCCTGTTTGAATTACCAGCTATTCTGAGCATCGTTTTTGTTCATTTCCTTCCACCCGTGCCAGCGTAGGGCAGCGGCAGCCGTCTGCGGCAGTGCATCTTCTTGGACCACGCATTGTAATCTCTCTCTTTCTCTTTCTAATTCCATTTCACATAGTCATTTCTCATGTTCTGTTGGAAACCCCCAAAAAATTCATTCCACGCTGTCATCCCTCTGTCCTAACCAGAACAACTCGATCGTGTCGAAGAAGGCATGAACCATATCAACCAAGACATGAAGGAGGCCGAGAAAAATTTAAAAGATTTAGGGAAATGCTGTGGCCTTTTCATATGTCCTTGTAACAAGTAGGTACTGGGTACCAGCTCTAATCTGTGGCGTCCAGTTTTCTTTCTTTCTTTTTTTTTTTCTTTTTTAATGTCAAAGTGAATGTCTGAAGTTTTGTCTTTTTTTTCTTTGTCCTTTTCCATCTGCTTCATTCTGTGGGGATAAAATACTTGTGTTTAATCAGAACAACTGGAACGCATTGAGGAAGGGATGGACCAAATCAATAAGGACATGAAAGAAGCAGAAAAGAATTTGACGGACCTAGGAAAATTCTGCGGGCTTTGTGTGTGTCCCTGTAACAAGTAGGTGCTGCCTGCCTGCCTGCAGCTTTGGTCTCCTCCAAGGCCCATCTACAAGCCTTGACCAGCTCATTCCTGCCGGGCACATAGGCAGGATGAGCGTGTGGCATGCAGAACAGATCAACACCGTCTCCAATGCATTCATTTCATAGCATAGATGATACTAGTGGGAGTTACCTGGTGATGCATTACAAATCAGGCATACTACAGCGAAAGCTTCACTGCCAGCAACTTTTCTTGATGAACGTTTCAACATTTTCCAGAAAGTGTACCTTAGACAGAGCCCAGCCTCAAGACAGAGGCACCAGGGAACTTTTATTATCTCCAATCCCAAGAGCCAAAATTGCAGATTTAGAAAAGGCTGGAGGTACGTTTGGAAGAAGAGAAACACATATACCAAGGTTTGATTTCCCAAGAGTAAAAGAATCAGGTAATTTGGCCTAAGCGAGCACTTCTGTAAGTTAGAGAGTGTGCACAGATCCTCCCTTTCTACTGCCAGTCACTTGCCGTATCCGGTCAGTGATTAGCCTGCAGGTGCCTTAGCTGCACCTGACTCGGGGGCCATGAACCCTTCCGCGAGAAGCGCTCGGATTTGGCCCTAATTGAACCCATTCCTCTCAAATGCTTCCCCTTGGAAGATCTACCTGTACACTGGCTGAAATGTTGAAATGTGTAGATTTTGCATGCACAACATCACAAAACATTCAACTGTTCTCTAGGTTCTGCAACGCTTTTTCTGGAATGTAGCAGACAATGTGACATGTGGTTATAAAGGTTTGCAATAGAAGGAACCTGAAACCGAGGGTTCTGGAAGGTAGCCTCATTTGACTAGCAGTGGGGAAAAAAATGCATGAGCAGACTGCCCAACATGCATTTGAAAAATTACACTCATTACCCCATCTCCCTCACTCCTCTCACTTCCCCCTTTTAAAAGAACCCCTCTTCCTAACCCTTTCCTGATCCCAGCTTTTAGAATAGAACTTGCTTCCATTTCCAGCTGATTATATGACCATTCGCAGCCATTAAACTTTGAGGCTGGTTTAAAATATCCCACTTCCTATTTAGAAGGCGGAGGGGCTCGATTTAAATAATCTTTAAAAAAAAAAAAGATTGATCTACAGTAAACCTTGATCAACTGGAATCTGGCTAACTGGAACCCTCAACTGTATTTATACGTTTGCTCCATTCCACTTTAGCAAAAAGAGACAATTTTTTTTTTTTTTTTTAAATCACATCAGGGATTCAAAATGGTTTTTCTTCCAGGGCTGTCTGTTTAGTAAGTATTCTCTCACTCAGCTTCTACCCTCCTACCAGGGACGGATCACCCAATAAGCAAGTTACGCACGGGCTTACTTGTGCTTACTCACTGGTTCAGGCACTACAAATTAGTAAACACAAGTAAGCCCGCGCGTGCCTTGCTTCCTGGGTATTCTGTCCCTGACTCCTACAATTTCCAACAAGAGCAAACAATAAGAGTTGGTCTTCAAGCACACAAAGATAAACCATAACCTAAAAAAGACTCAATGACGTTCACTACCCTAAAATCCTAAAGCAGGAAAATGGCTCAAAAGCCTAACAAAGATATTCAGCAATCACCCTTGAAACAAAGTTTACCCCATGGCCCATTGTTAAGAAAGTAATTCACCAAAATACCCCATTGCTCAAGCATTCCAGTTAATCAAGATTGACTGTATAGCCTTTCCAGTGGCAGCTTGCCCCCAGGTGAGATTTCTAGCCATTTTGTGATGAATTCCAACATATGTATTTTCTCTGGTTCATTAACTGTGTTTGGAGAAAGGCTGGAGGCAGGGCCCCTTGAGACAGAGACCCGTGTTTTTATGAAATGATGGCGCCTAAGAATTGCACATATTAGTGAGCACTAATTCCTTAGTGCACAAGAGATCCTAACTGAGCTTCAAAGCTTGACTGAAACATTCCCTATCATGTGTAAGTAATGCTTTAAAAACCATGTGTCACAACGCAGTGGCTGATGGGGCCCTAGCCTCTGAGGGGTTTGCCCTGTCTCAGCATGTTTCCAAGGACTATGGTAGATGTCCCGCAGTTATGTGAGTCTGTGTGCAGGCTTGTGGGTGCAGTCATTTGCCTTCTTTTAGAAACGCATACTTTCCTACCCCCTGGAATTTGCCAAAGATGGTATCCGAGACATTTGACATAGCAGAAAACATCACAAAGTCCATATAACTTCTTTTAATCTGAAGAGGGAGGGGATGAGGAGTTGGAAAAGACAAAGCCAGACTCTCACTCTATTAAACAGTTTTTAGATCCTGTCCCACTGAGTGGGCCTGTGGCCCTGTAACACAGTAAATTCTCACTGCTCTAAGGGCTGTGGAATGATACATTAGATCACAGGAGTTGCTGAAATTCCATTTGTACAATATTCCAAATCGTCTCCAGGTTTGCTTGATCCCCAATCTGCAAGTACTAAAGCCAATTTTAAAAGATGGTTGTGGTCCTTTTGTGGGAGGAAGAAAAAAAAAAAAAGTCACACTCTGGTGTCTTCTAATAGAAAATGTAAAATGGGACCAAAGAAAGTTCTGTTGCTTTTGGACTAAAATGCTTGTGGTTTCTACTATGCAAAGAACCTGAAAACATCTTTGTTTGCTTTAAATTACAACACACCCATCAATATATGCTGCACATGTTTCTGTTGGGCACAATAGGTATGCCTGGATTTTAAGTTTCTCTCCAAGGCAGCTCAGTGAAATATGGCCCCTGGAGACCACACCAATTCCAAACCACTCCCCCTGCCACAACCCCAGGATAGCTGAAGTAGGAGGTGGTAAGCACCCCCACCCTGCCCCTCGGCCCAACAAAGAAGCCACTTAACCTGCGTTTCAAATCCTCATGAAGGCTATTACTGCCCTGCTAGTGCCTTTCGAGAATGGTCAACTTCTGGAGTAGTTTGGCTTAAATGAGAATGCTTTACTTTCTACTCATGCCTGTAGCTGGTGCATGAAGAAGATGTAGAGGGGTTTCCCTTTCTGGTGCTAGATGGCTTGTTCTCTCTTCTATTTTCCTGCATTCATTTCACTATGCCTCTTTTACTTTTTGTCTCTGTGGACAAAGGTTTGTACATCAACTCTGGATGTATGGTGACTGTTTGAAAGTACCGATATATTATCTAATTCAAATTCCTCCAGTGCAACTCAAAGACCATTACCCTTGGCCAACCACCAATCCTTTATGTCTTTCATGCAAACGTTAGTTCCATACACTCGTTAGGAAAAAAAAAATATTTAAATAGTCAGTCTTTGCATGATGGTGTGTAACAACTTGGTCGAGTGTGTTTTTCTTGATGACAGTGTGTTGTTGTGGTGTGATGAACACACTCTTCTTGGCAGTCTTGTTTTGTGTGTGTCTGCCAATATGTTTTTCTGTGTGTTTTGTGTCTCAAAGTATAACCGTGTCACTGAAATAGAACTCAACGACCTCCAGCTGCCTTAATCCTTGTCTTAAATCCAACTAAACTAAAACAAGAACGACCTTGTAGGCAAAGGTTGCAGTCTTGACAGTTGAAATTGACTGGATTGGAAATGAAACGCTGAGTAGCTGAGGCATGGTGGTGGCCAACCCGTTGGGTCCGGTTTATGATATATCGGTATTCTCTAAATGCCCCAAGTTAAAACTCATTCGCTTGATTCAGTTCTTCGCTTGAAGAGGTAACAATTATGAGCTTGCTTCTCCACCCCGTGCCTTGTCACTCACCCTCTTTTTTGCATAGGCTTAAATCAAGCGATGCTTACAAAAAAGCCTGGGGCAATAATCAGGATGGAGTGGTGGCCAGCCAGCCTGCTCGTGTGGTGGACGAACGGGAGCAGATGGCCATCAGTGGTGGCTTCATCCGCAGGTGAGCTTCGTACAGCCAGCACGGTAGCAGTTATTGTGGAGGGAGAGCCACCCCAAAACTGAGGGGCTTAAAACAACCATTTTATTGCTCATGAATCTATATGCTGGCTGGGCAGTTCTTGCTCTAACCTCTCCTGGCTCATTCATGGGGCTACATGTAACCGGGGGTGGGATGATTGAAGATGGCCTCACTCAAATGTCTGGTGGTTGGCTGAGGTTGTCAGCCGGGGGCCTCTGTTCTCCATGGGGCCTCTCCAGCAGGATAGCTCAGGTTCCTTACATGGCGGTGGCAGCATTCCAAGTGAGGAGGCCCCAGTGCACAAGTACTTGTCAAACTTCTGCTTGTGTCATATTTGCTGAAGTTTCATTAGACAAAGCAAGTCAATGGCCATGCCCAGGATCAATGAGCCAGGAAGAAGGCATCTCATTCCATGAGTTTGACTGAATAAACCTTATTAAAGAGGCTTTTTACAGAGGTGTGGACAGGTTAATAACAATGTCGAAGTACTCAGGGACTAGCAATAATGGGAAGCTGATACTACATACTCCGGAAAGGACAGGAGAATGAGCTATTATCAGAAACTAGCAATAGTTGTGACCCCAGGCAAGAGCCACAGATAGAGCAATGCAGCTACAGCCAAAACTCACAGGAAGTGAAAACATTAAATAAATACCGCAACAGAGAATAATGAGCATACTTGCCTTCTTACTAAGCATTTTCTTTGAGATCTAGACATAAAAACCAACTTAAATCTCTATAAAAATCTCAAATTATACAGATCAGCCAATTTAGAACTCAGTTCTTAGGAGGCTAGAAAACAGTAATAAATATCCCTGTGGTGGAAAAAAAAGAAAACTCTGTGTATCCCTTTTTACAAGCCACTACACCAGGACTTGGCAGTGGCTAAGGTGGTTGTTTTACAGCTATCTATATCCAGGCCATTGCTGGTGGTGGTGGCAAACAGATAACCCAGATTCAAATGATAGGTAACTGTCACTTAGACCTGAGGTCTAGCTATCTACCTAGAGCTTCATGGATGACAACTGTGTCCCTGCTTCTATCTGTTCCCAGGGAAACTAGACCAAGGGTTCGCAACATTGGCTGCTCATGAAATTCACCTGGGGAGATTTTTTTTTTTTTTTTTGAATACCAGTGCCTGAAATCAGTCTACACCAATTGAATTGGAATCTGTAGAAGTGGTGGCTATGTTTTTTTAAAGCATCTCAGGGGATTCTATCAGCGTGCCTTAGCTCCTACGATTATTTAAATAAGCTTCTCTATATGAGAAAGCTGGGAAGCTCCCTTTAATTTTCAAATTTTCTCTGGCCTGGGCTGCTTTAACAACCTTAGCGGGCCAGTCTGCATTGGGTGTTAACATGGGGGGGAGGGATTTTAACCCCTCTGAATATGTTTTAGCCCTTCACCATCTGTGGGAAAGTATTAATTAGCCAGAACATTCTGGAAAAAGTACTTACTGTTTTCAATAACGCCTTTTTCTTAACTTTCAAGCTGGACTATGAAAGATGGCAAGATGGTAGGACACTCAGATCCAACTCCTTCCTCACCACTCATCGTCACTTAAGCTGGAATAACAATCTTTTATCACAGTTTTCTCCTCCGAAATCACCCATTCACAAGCCATTAAAAACTCTGTGGCATTAAAATATTAGCAGATGAAAATCATCTTGAACAAGTAGCTCCCTTTGGAGTTCTTGGGAGCAGGCAGGATTAAGGGGTAGAGTGTAATTATCGTTACACTTTTCGTTGATGTGGGTCCCAAGTGGGAAAGGGGATGAGCAAAGAGATTCTCTGACTCTCTGCAATTAATTTTTTCTTTCATCCTGAATTCGATTCTTGGAGCCTTTGGTTGACATTTTGGAAAGAAAAATAAACTTTCTATCTAATTCTAGCTTCATTCTCTGCCCTTGAGCCCTCCCAAATAAAATGATTTTACCCCTTAAAATATAAAAATTCAGGTAAAAATATGAAGGAGGAAACAGCAGTGGGAGTGAGGGAAGTTGATAAATTCATCTGTTTAATATACCTTCTTTAAAAATTGAAATGCAAGAGTTCAGGAATTAAATTTTTATTATTATTTTAGCATATAAACGTTAAAATGTGTTCTTGTATTGAATCGACATTAAAGATGAAAACACTGAAGGTGCCTAGAGGTCTCCAGATTTTTCCTAAGTTCTGAGTCCTTGGTATTTGGGTGTTTTCATACCCTCTATCTTCTAAAAATTGCTCTTTGGCTCCCAGGGTAACAAATGATGCCCGAGAAAATGAAATGGATGAAAACCTGGAGCAGGTGAGCGGCATCATTGGAAACCTCCGTCACATGGCCCTGGATATGGGCAATGAGATCGATACACAGAATCGCCAGATTGACAGGATCATGGAAAAGGTGAGCGCCTGGCAGCCCGCAGCAAGTTGCTGCTACTTGTCACTCCTTCACACAAGACCCTGAAACCAGGACGATGGATTCAAATGCACTGGTAGCTGGAAATCTTTACCTTAATTTTCAAAGACAGAAACACAGAATTCAGCAACAGAACCAAAGTGAAGAAAAGATGGTAGAATTTAATCTAGCAGATATTACTCAGGGGCCTCCCTGTGCCAGGCACTGTGGGACATATCAAGGTGAGAAAGATACCATCCCTCCAGCCAAGAAACTCACAGCCTAAAAGAGGCACCGAGCCACCAGATGAAGTTACTACCAAACAAAACATGATTCCCCAAGAGAACCACAGATAAAATGCTATATAGGTTAGAGAAGGGAAGACTTGAAGGGGCAGGAGTGGGAAAATCTAATAAAAGATCAAATTACATTGGATCTTGAAGGACAGTTAGGAGTTTGTCAAGTGGAGATGGTGTGATGAATCAGAAAATGAGTGAAAGAATAGTTTAGCCAGAAAAAGATTATCTTAGTCAGGGTTCTTTAGAGAAACCCGTTTAAAAAAAAAAAAAGTCATTGCCATCAAGTTGATTCTGACTCATAGTGACCCTGCAGGACAGAGTAGAACTGCCCCATAGAGTTTCCAAGGAGCACCTGGTGGATTTGAACTGCTGACCTTTTTGTTAGCAGTCATAGCACTTAACCGCTACGCCATCAGGGTTTCCTCTAGAGAAACAGCCAGATATATATATGTTTTTATAGGTTTGTCTGTTTATATCTTTATCTGTTTAGATAGACAGAGGTTTATTTTAAGGAGCTGGCTCACATAATTGCAAGGTCTGGCAAGCCCAAAATCTGTAGATCAGAGGACAGGCTGTAGGTTCCTACAGTCTTAGGTTCCAAAATCCATAGGTCAGGTAACGGGAAAACTGAAGAGTGGAGGAATTCTGGCAAGATGTCTATAGACTGGAGGCAGAGTTCGCCCTAGGGAAAACTCCATTTTTGCTCTTAAGGCTTTCAACTGATTGGATGAGGCCCACCCACCTTATGGAGGGTAGTCTGCTTTAATTAAGGCCAGCTGATCTAATCACATGTAACTTCTTCATGTGCTTGGCTACTAACCGAAAGACTGGCAGTTCAAATGCACCCAGAGGTGTCTCAGAAGAAAACCCTGGCAATCTACTTCTGAAAGATCATAAAAGAAAGATCATAGCCATTGAAAATCCCATGGAGCACAGTTCTACTCTGAAACACATGAGGTCACCATGAGTCGGAATGGATTTTTTTTGGTTTAACTACTTCATAACAGCAACTAGACTAGTGTTTGACCAAACAACTGGGCAGCAGAGCCTAGCCAAGGTAACATATAAAATTAACCATGACAGTGAGTTTTGCTTTTTATAAATACTGTACAAAGCTTTAATGATAGTGCAAAAAGACCCAGTTCCATTTCTAACTTAACAGCGCATATCCCCAGATCTCAAAGTAGGGAACTCATATCTGATGAAGTTGAAATCACAAAGGACACCAGACCTGGCTCTTAGGCTGAGACCCCCAGTGCCAACGAAGGGCATAAGGAAGACTGAAGTGAATAGAATGGAAAGGGTTAGGTTTCGGGGGCTCAAGATTAGAAGGAAGAGAAAGAATCACTGGAGAGTTTCTATAAAGAGATTTGAGGCACCAAAATCTGGTATTTCACACCATACAAACCCAATGTAGTTTCTGTGTCCTTGCATTCCATCTCCTCCTCAATCAGGATGATCTCGAATTTTGCTTATTATCTCTTAAAATGTTCAAATGCCAAAAGGGAGAAATAAACACATTATAGGGTTAATGGTAATTGTACCTCAATAATCTATTCTATTTGGTTAATCTTACATTGTGTGAGGTTATTCCCTGGGAGATAGTAAAGTTCTGAGCCTGAGACCCTGGTTTTCTTTGTAATAATCCATTCCATTTTGGTGAGCAAAGTAGAATGCTTCTGAGATTTTTTGAATCATAAAGCTAAATAGTGTCTTGGTACTCAAGCAGGTTCTGCTGACTTGAAAAAGGAATCACTAGACATAAAAGGAACACTTTGCCCTTTTGTGTTCTGTGTGTTCCATATTACAAGTATCTGATGGCATAGTATTTTGCCTGATCAGTACTGGGTTACACAAATGTCAGTGTTGGCTGGCAAAAAGCTTGTGCTTTGCATATTTTTTCAGGTCATGACATGCGTATCACTGTTAAGAGGCCTTTGATATGCTAAAGCTTTTAAAGCCCTGCAAGTCAGTGGATTTTAGAACAATATGGAGAGTTTCAAAAAGCACTGGAGCCAACACAATCTGACCTATCCAATTATGGCACAGAAAAATGCACTAAGAATTGTTGAACTGCCTTCCAATGGGAAAATGACTTTTAAAAAAACACAGGAAGTATTCATTTTCTATCAATGGCCCCAGTGTCCTCAAAGACGCAGGTAGATGATGCGTCAAAGCCAATTCGTTTTAGAAGGAGAGGTTTTACTAACGGAGAGGTCAAACCTTTATTGAGACAGTTGGACATTAAGCATGAAAAAGTGTTCCTGAAAAGGCAAGTGGCAACTTAATTGTCATTGTGCATCTCTGTTTCTCATCTTCAGGGAAAACCTTTCATTCGGGGCCCAACTTACTGCCAGGGCAGAGCCCTACGCAACTTTATAAGGGTTAATCAAAAACCAGGCGAGTGGAAGGGAAGTCAAATGACCATTCCTGGTTGCGTCATTCCTTGAGTGCTGAATTGTTTAAGAAATGGGGAAGGGGCTAGTTGACTTTGAACAATGAATTCATTCTAGCCAACACTTTAAATAGCCTTTATTTCAAAAATCATCATCTGGCCATGATTTAGAGCTCATTTCAACCCAGCGTTGCTCCAAAGGACACATATTACATGAGTTGCACAATTATTAATAGATTTCCTCCTCCTCGTGTAGTTTCTCACCTCTGATGCCAGGAAACAGAGTGTAAAAATCTCTTACAAGTCTATGACTTAATTAGCATCGCGCCATAGGAGTAAGGAGAGTCTTGTGCTGTTTCTCCTGTATTCTCTCATGACCCCACCGCAACCTTCACCCAATTCCATGATCTTTTCCCATCACTTGGGTTAATAAATATTGAAGTTTTGAGAGTCTAGAACGATGAAATCTATAATACATTCCTAGGGACTGTCAAGAAATTACTTGGGTCCGTTTAATAACCTTGCTTTCTGCTTAAACGTATTACAGATAGAAAATCTTCTAAGATTAAAAAGATATAATTATTTCAGAAAATGGCTAAATCAGAGGCAAGCTTATGTCATATGTTTTCTGGGAGCTGTTGCTAGGGAAATAAGTTACTGAGAGTCAAGCCTCGATTTAAAGTTGTCAGCAGTAGATGTCATGTATGGGGTGAAATACAGTGAGGCAAAAGCTTCAGCACTCCTCTAATTCTTCTATCAGTGAGGAAGCACAGTGTTTGAAAACTGAGACCTTGGGTTCTAGAAGTTTCCACTCACCAGCTCTGTCACCTGGTTGTCTCATCCAAAAAATGGGGATAATAAGAGAACAGTTCAAACCTGGAATCTAAATGAGCTGCCATGTAGGGTACGAAAAAAAAAAAAACAAACTTGTTGCCTTTGAGTCAATTCTGACTCATAGTGACCCTATAGGACAGATTAGAACGGCCACATAGGGTTTCCAGGGAGCAGCTGCTGGCTTTAAACTGCCAACCTTTTGGTTAGCAGCCAAGCTGTTAACCACTGTGCCACCAGGGCTCTGCCATGTGTGGTAGTGGGCATCAATTCTGGAAGCCTGAGCTGGGGCCTACTTTGAGCTGCTACTCTCTGAAGTTGAGGAGATTTCTGGAATGTTCAGAAGGGTGAACTGAACCAAAAACTCACTGCTGTCAAGTCTATTCCAACTCATATCAACCCCACAGGGTTTCCAAGGCCGTAAATCTCTATGGAAGCAGACTGCCATGTCTTTCTCCTGCAGAGCGGCTGGTGGTTTCAAACCACCAGCCTTTCAGTTAGCAGCTGAGCACTACCACTGCCAGATAATTTAAACTTACAAATAATCTAAAAATATTTTTTTATTTTAACTTTGCCAATTTCTGTTTGAAAATGGATAACTTTAGTGTTCTAGAAATTCATACTTCAAACCAAATAAAGAAGACTCAACTCAGTACAGATTGGAAAGCACAAAGAATTAATGGTGAGAATAAAGTCAGTTTGACTTGTTGACTGATAAACACTTCATTTTCCCTACACTGCCTCTCAGTTTCCTCTTCCTCTTCTAGGCTGAAGAAGGATAGTGTTGCCAATGACAATAGGCCAAAACAGCACCCTAAATAGAATCTTCGTCTTCCTCTCTACTTGCTAACTCGTGTCTTTCTCATGATGATGGAATAGTTAATTTTCTAGGGTTCAAAGGTCTAACCTGGTAGCAGCCCTGAGTTTCATGCTTCATGTACAACAAAAAGTAACTCAAATAATGAGAGGATCAACCAAGAGGCCAAGTGAGCAAGACAAAGAATTATGGTGAATGTGCCCATGTAAAGAAAGACAAGTCAGTCATCAAAACCATACAACTGAGTCTTCAAACACGTTTCAGAAACACAAACATCCTGAAAGCAAGCCAGGTTGTCTCCCAATAACTATAATTTCAAGATAACAGCACGTAATTTTTGCAAAACATTACTCTAAGCACATTATGTGTACAAACTCATTTAATCCTCCCAGTAACCCTAAGTAGTATGGGGATTAACACAGTGTTAACAGGCTGCTTGCATTCTGACCCCAGCTGCACTCCAGGATGCTGTGTTCTGACCCTGGCTTCCCCTCTTATTAGTGCTATGCCTTTAGGCAAATTGCATAAACCATCTCTGCCTGGTCTGCTCAACTTGGAAAAAGGAGCTAACAAAAGTACACCCCTGATAGTTCCTGTTGTCCATCTTGATGTCATCAAAATTGTATGAGTAGAACGTTAGGTGCTCGTACTCTTTAACATTATTCTTTATTGTCTCCAGCTTATAGATGAGAAACCCTCGAGATGTTAATTTGCCCAAAGCGACACTGCTAAAAAAGTTAGCCATGATTTGAACTCAACCGCACAAGTGGTGGTAATTCAAGTCAATCCAGCAAGTTGGAATGCCTACCACGGAAGTCACTGGGTATTATTCCAGGGACAGAAACATAAATGATATAACCCTGCCCTCAACAGGCTGCTATCTGGTGGGGAAAATAGTTATGAGAACTAATCAGGCTTCTATGGTCACATCCAGTTTAGCACTAAGGAATGGATCTGGAAACACAAAGGAAGGGATGGTCCATTCTGACTGGGGGATTTCCAATTGGTCAAGAGATGGCATTTGAGGTGAACCAAGAAGGATGAAAGGAATTTTAAAGGGTAACCTGAGTTCTGTTCTCTTTCCCCTTTTTCCAGGCTGATTCCAACAAAACCAGAATTGATGAGGCCAACCAGCGTGCAACAAAGATGCTGGGGAGTGGTTAAATGTGCCCACCTGAGTTCTCTTCCAAATGCTGTCAAGCAAGATAGCAACTTCATGCTTTTCTCATGGTATTACATAGTAGGTCTGCACACACACATCAGCCCATCCTCATGGGGAATGTTGTCCTGTGTTGTCTGTCATCTCCCAACAATACTATGTGTCTTCTGTTCTTTCTGGGTCTCTCTCTTTCCAAAGGTTGTATATAGTGGTCAGTTGGTGGCTCTAATTCCCTACGTAAGATGTCTTTGGTTTTATTTTTCCTTTTCTCCCCTCAGTGGCGTTGGCTGAATGACAACAATTTAGGAATGCTCAGCGTGCTGTTGATTCTTTCAAAACACAGTATCATTCTTGTAAAACTGTGACATTCCACAGAGCTACTGCCACGGTCCTTTTTCTGAGTGTCAGGCTCTGAAACTCTAAATTTGTTGTCCTTGGTTCCTCATGGCTGTCATTTGTCTTTATGATTTCATGATTAGACAACGTGGAATTACATAACAGGCACTGCACTAAAAGTGATGTGATTTATGCATTTATGCATGAGAACTAAATAGATTTTTAGATTCCTACTTAAACAAAAAACGTTCCATGACAGCTTACTGATGAGACAACACAATCACACGACAATAGAAACAACAGCAAACAACAACAAAGCATGCTCAGTATTGAGACACTGTCAAGATTAAGTTATACCAGCAAAACTGCAGCAATGTCACTTTCTGTTAATATATAGACTTATTAACCATAATCATCCTTTTTTTAAAAAAAAAATGAATTTTTTAAAAAAGATGGATTCGACACACCATTAAATCATTTCCAGCAAAATATACCTTTGGCTGAAACAATGTCAAATAGATGTAACATAGGGTTTGTCTGTTGCTTTTGAAGGCTATGTTTTGGACAAGGCAATCTTGCTGTGAAACAGTGTGGAGATGTAAATTTTATAAGGCTGACTCTTATTAATTGCCATTTCTCCTGTGGTTTGTTATCAGTACAATTCTCTGTTGCTTTATCTAGAGCTATGCACACCAAATTGCTGAGATGTTTAGTAGCTGATAAAGAAACCTTTAAAAAATAATATAAATGAATGAAATATAGATAAACTGTGAGATAAATATCATTACAGCATGTAATATTAAATTCCTCCTGTCTCTACTGTCGGTTTGTGAAGTGATTGACATTTTGTAGCTAGTTTAAAATTATTAAAAATTATAAACCCCGGATGTCTGCTTTAATTTCTTCATAAACCCTGTCTGATTTTGCACTCCCTCAAGAAGAGGAAGCCACGTGTCTTACTTATCCAGTGCTGCTATAACAGAAATACCACAAGTGGGTGGTTTTAACAAACAGAAATTTATTTTCTCACAGTTTAGAAGGCTAGAAGTCTGAATTCAGGGTACTGGCTCCAAGGTAAGGCTTTCTCTCTCCGTAGGCTCTGGAGGAAGGTCCTCTTCTCTTTTAGCTTCTGGTCGTGGGCAGTCTTCATGTGGCTTGGCATCTCTCTGCTTGCTTGTTTAATCTCTTTTATATCTCAAAAGAGATTGACTCAAGACACACCCTGCACTAATCCTGCTCACTAACATAACAAAGACAACTGATTCCCGAATAGGATTATAACCACAGGCACAGAGGTTAGGATTTATAACACATATTTTTCGGGGACACAACTCAATCCATAACATTCCATGCTTTGGCCCCCAAAAATTCATGTCCTTGCCACATGCAAAACACCTTCACCCCATCACATCATTGCAAATGTCTTAAATCAACTCCAAATCCAAAATCTCATCTTCTGAAGGGTCTAGTCAAATATGGGCGAGACTTTTGACATTTTCCATCCTCTTCACCTGTGAAACTGTGAAATCTAGAATACAAGTTATCTTCTTACAAAGAACAATGGTAGAACAGGCACAAGGTAGACATTTCCATTACAAATGGAAGAAATTGAAGGGAAAGAAGGGATAACAGGCACCAAGAAAGTCCAGAACCCCTCAGAACAAATTACATTAGCTCTCAAGACTTGAAAATAATCCTCCGTTCTCTGAGACCATCTAGGCAATGGCCCTGCCCTCCAGACTCTAGGTGTTGACCATGCTTTCTGGATTCTGGGTGGAGGCCCCTCAGCCCTGGACTTCAGCTCTGCCTTCTAAGCCCATTGGAATGACAACTCTGCTCCCTTGGCTTTGGGCAGCCTCATTCTCCTAGTCCATCTGAGTGGCAGCCTACCCCCTCGGCCCCAGCAGACCCCATTCTTCTGCCCCTTGAGCATGGCAGCCCCACCCCTTCATCTTTGGGCAGCAGCCCCATCCTCTTGGCCAAACTGAATGGCAGCCCCACACTCCGGAATCGAATTGAAGATCTGACTTTTAGAAACCTAGGAGGCCATGACTGTATCCTTTGAGACCCAAGATGCTGTGGCCCCACTCTTTGACTCCCCAGAGGCCGTGGTCCCATCCTTTGGCACCCCAAAGCCCATGGCTCCAACCTCTGAGACTGAGGCAGCTCAGCTTCCCATGCTTTTGCTATCAGTTTTGCTGATCACCAAGTTGCTGCATGTACAGTCCTTTGTTTGGAGAATAACACATGTAGCTCCCATGGCCTGTTTCCTGCCTGTAGAATTCTAAAAGGCAGACAGCATTCTTTCTTTTTGTTCTTTCTCCATCCCCTTCAGTCTAAGCTGATAGGTTTTCTGCCGTGGTAGTTTGTTAGATCCATCAGTCACAGGCTTAATCTCTTTAACAAAAGATTGTGTAGCCACCCACGTCCTTGGTGAAAATTCTACAGCATGTGTCCTTAGTTTGTACAAGAGAATCTTCCAAATCTTTAAGCTTTGTTTTCATTTTGCACAGTTCATTTTTAAGTCCATCTCTTTCCTCTTGCAATTTACATAAGCGGCAAGGAGAAACCATGCAGCCCCTTTAAAATCTTGCTTAGAAATCTCATCAGCCAGATACCCAAGTTCAGCACTTACAAGTTCTACCTTTTACCAAACATTTGAACATAATTCAGACAAGTTCTTTGCCACTGCATAAAAAGCATCGTCCTTCCTCCACTGTCCAATCACATGTCTGTCATTTTCTTTTAAAGCTTCACCAGAGGCACATTTAATGTCTACATCTCTAGCAACATCCTGTTTGTGGTTCCATGTGTATTTTGAAGATGATACTTTCTCTATAGCACTCCTCACTCCCTTCTGAGCCCTCACCACAATTGCCTTTGACGTCCATAATTCTACCAACAGTCTCTTCAAGGCAATTTAGGCTTTTACTGTTAGGCACCTTAAAACTCTTCCAGCCTCTACGCATTACCCAACTTCAAAACTGGTTCCACAATTTAGGTATCTGTTAGAGCAGCACCCCACTTTTCTGGCACCAAATTCTGTCTTAGTTATCCAGTGCTGCTATACCAGAAGTACCACAAGTGAGTGGCTTTAACAAACAGAAATTTATTTTCTCACAGTTTAGAAAGCTAGAAGTCTGAACTCAGGATGCCGGCTCCAGGGGAAGGCTTTTTCTCTTTGTTGGCTCTGGAGGAAGGCCCTAATCTCTCTAGCTTCTGCTCCTGGGCAGTCTTCATGTGGCTTGGCATCTCTCTTCCCCCATATCTGCTCTGATTGCTTGTTTAATATCTTTTATATCTCAAAGAGATTGACTCAAGGCACAACCTACACTAATCCTGTCTCATTTACATAACAAAGACAAGCCATTCCCAAATAGAATTATAACCACAGGCATAGAGGTTAGGATTTACAGCGTATATTTTGGGGGGAAATAATTCAATCCGTAATACCAGGCAACTCCATCTTTTTGCTCTTTATAAGCCAGTTTTTTGTACTGGGAACGCCGTGTGGAAAAACCAAACGTGTCCCTTTTAGATACATTTCCAATAGTAGTTGAGAGCTGGGCTTGATTGCCATAATCTGTTTTTGAAATATTTGATTGCGACTATAATGTTGCCTCTGGGATGGAAAGTGGCTTTCTAGCAGTCATAGAAAAAAATCTCAAATCTGGTTGAACTCTGTGTATTCGGACTTGGCCCTAGTAGACTCAGGTATATCAGGTATCTAGTCAACTTTTAAGGAGCCCTGGTGGCACAGGGAAACCCTGGTGGCATAGTAGTAAGCACTGGGCTGCCAACCAAAACGTTGACAGTTTGAATCCACCAGGCACTCCTTGTAAACCCTATGGGGCAGTTCTACTCTGCCTTATAGGGTCACTATAAGTCGGAATTGACTTGACAGCAATGGGTTTGGGTTTTTTTTGTTGTTGTTGTTGTTTTGATGACACAGTGGTGAAGAACTCACTTCTAACTCGAAAGGTTAGTAGTTCTAACCCACCTGCCACTTTGCGGGAGGAAAGACCTGGTGATCTGCTCCCTTAAAGATTACAGCCTAGGAAACTCTATGGGGCAGTTCTACTCTGTGCTGTAGGGTCACTATGAGTCAGGATCGACTCCATGGCACGCAACAATAATCAGCTTTTATCTTCCGTCCTTTTCTCAATATCTCCACCACCAAAATTGAGCCTTGCTTTAGTACCACCATGCCACCCCTACTTTTTTTAAATAGCTTTATTGATATACCTTCAAATTCATTCAAAGTGTCCAATTTAATAGTTTTTAATATATTCCCATAACAGAATATACCGAGTATAGTATAAGGACATTTTTATCACTCAAAAAAGAAACACTGTAGTCGTTAGCAGTGATTTCCCCCCACCCTCCCAGCTCTAGGCAACCACTAATTTGTTTCCCGTCTGTATACATTTGCCTATTCTGGACATTTCTATGATCGCCACCACCACCACTGACTCCATGACAGTCGCCTCCATCACCACCACCACTGCCTCCACCACATCTTCACGACCACCACCATCACCACCACCATCACCACCACCGCCACCATCACCACCACCATCACCACCACCGCCACCATCACCACCACCATCACCACCACCGCCACCATCACCACCACCATCACCACCACCGCCACCATCACCACCACCACCATTATCACCTAGATTTGCCAATTGTTAACATTGTGCCATATTCGTTTCTATCTCTCTTTGAAACTTTTGAAAATAAGTTTCAGAAATCATAACATTCACCCCTAAATACTTCAGCATGAATTTTCTGAGACCAATTTTTCTACATAATGATAATTATATCCAAGAATTTCAACATGAATATAATTTAACTTAAGATGTAGTCCATATCCAAATTTCTCCGGTTATCCTAATAATGTCCTTTTTATATATTTTTTAAATTTCATATAAATAGGATCACACAAAATGTCAAATTTTTGACCGACTTCTTTCACTTAGTGTAATGGTTTGCACGGTTCTTCCATGTTTTAGCATGTATCCAAACTTCATTCCCTCTGATGGCTGAATGATATTCCATGGTACAGATACACAATGTCCTTCATTAATTTAAGAGTATTTGAGTTGTTTCCACATTTTGGCTGTTGTAAATAATGCTTCTGTGAACATTCATCTACAAGTTTTTGTTTGAACATATGTTTTCAATTCTCTTCCCACCATTGCTTTACCACTATCATTGCTTCCCAGTACCAACACCTCCACCACCATCACCTCCACCATCATCTGTACCACTACCACCTGCACCATCACCACCACTAACCTGAATACCACTGCCTTCATTTTCCATTGCCTCTCTCATCTTTCCACCATCTTCACTGGCTCCACCTTATTACCACCACCACAGTCCACATAACCACCATCATCTCCATCATTCCCTGTTCCACCACCACCACCACTACCACCACCATCACCCGTACCACCATTGCCTCCACCAGCATCTCCCCACCACTTCTACTATCACCACCATCACCTCCATCAACTCTACCACCTCCTCCACATTTTTTTAATACCCCATAATAGCAATGCAGATAAATTTATCCTGGTTGCCTTGGTTGGCTGCCAGATAATTTCGTCCATGAAAGCAGCTCATGGATGATGAACGCAGTTAAGAAGCAAGAACAGTGGTGACAAATTCATCATTCTAAACAAAAGTTTGCAGTTCTTTAACTGCTCTTACTAAGTCTTCCTTCAGAACAGATCTTATATTTACCCAGATGCTCAGGGAAGTTACCGTAAGGAAAAAATGACAATAACAACATATTTCTTCCTTAAAATTAAGGTAGTAGAGAAGATGCTAGAAGACAGAGAAAGTGAATAAATACAGTGCATGTGTCAAAACTGCGAAGGGTCAACCTATGGGCTATGTTAGAGAATTCTGTTCCAAACTCTCTCTGTTCTTGTCTAGGTAAGGGAATGTGTTTCCACATTGTTTGAGTGATTAAGATCCAAGGCTGGATACATAAAAAGTAAGATGATTTCGCCTTAAGAACCGTCACATAATTCGTTCTGAGACACATTTCCTTTGATAATTAAGTTTGCCCAGGCTGGGTTCTTATGTAGTCAGCTCCTTTTAGCTAAAGGAGGACACATTTTCCAGGGATGAATTTGCTGTGAGTCATGGGCCAATCTAAGAGTTACAACATTAGAAAAGTAATGATTGGGGCAAGGCAGAAGATTGTAAAGACTAAATCTTTCATCTCCCTGATATGTGGCACTGACAAAAGGACTTTTTCACCAAGGACCAGAAGCAAAGGGTGGTCCCAAGTCTTAGTAACAGTGTTTCTTCCTCTTGTCTGCCTCTCCTTCTCTAGTTTTCATTATCCTCCTTCCACATCTTCCCCCGGAATCTGCTTTGACCAACTTTCCCTAATCTTGGTGTCACTGCTTTGTCAACAAATTAATGTTTGCCCTGGAAATTAAAAGGGAAGAAAATTCTTATTTCTAATCATCTAGCACATGAGGTCATCATGAGCCAAAATTGACTCAATGGCAAATAACAACAACAGAACATGCACTGTTAAGTGCCTTACATATGTTGACTCATTAAATTCTTAGAAACCCTGCAAAGTTGGCAAAATGGCATTATTAGCTCCCTTTTGCAGATGATGAAATTGAAGCTCAGATCATTTATTTGAACAAGATCTCTCAGATAGTAAGTGGCCTACATGTGATTCAAACCAGATGTGTGCAACTCCAACGCTATTGGGAGACTTGGAAGACACATTTCAGGATCATACGTCTCTCAATTCAGCCAGACAGGAAACTCCAGGAGACATGTGTTTCCACAAAGAACATCAAGGAGAGATGTACTGGTCTTTTTAGCAGAAGGTCTCGGTGAACCCACTTTAGTTCACTCATTCATTCAAGAAATATTTATTGAGCTTCTAGTATGTTCCAGGCACAGTTCTGAGTATTGGGAATAGAACAATGAAAACAAACAAACAAACCAGGAAATAATTTCTGCATTAATTGATCTTAAGCTCAAGCAGAGGGAAGATAGATAAACAAATTAGTCAAATATTAAGTATATCAGATTGTGTCATAGAGAAAAGCAAAACAGTGATCGGGATAGGGAGCATGGGGGCATATTTTAAAATAGAGTAGACCTCGCCATTAAGAAGTTTGAGCAGGGAATTCTTCAGGTGTTCAGGTAACTGAAATATGTCCAGGGTGAACATATTTGGGAAGTAGGGCCTGGAAATGAGGAAGCAAATTTCCAAACTACCTACATCTTTTTGTTTAGTAATACAGGAGTACCTCCAAGGCAACTCAATGCTGGCTTGAAGTATTTCTTGTGTGAATTGTCCAGAAGAAATTTGCAAACCCCTGGGCCCGGCAAGCAAGGAGTGGAATGAACAGCGGGCCAGGAATGAGTGCCAAGTCAAATCTCCTTAGACAAGTGGATGGTGCTAATTCTCTGGTCCAAGGTCTAGAAATTCTCACTCTAAGTGGTCTTTGTACAATCATCACCCTAATAATTTACATTCAAGCAATTTAGTGTGTACCTCAGGTTCTCCATCTAGGTTTTAGAAACTCAAATCTATCTCCTAGAATGTAGAAAGCTTTGGGAAACAGGAAACTAAGGAAAAGCAAACCAGTAACAAGTCATTTAACACTGTTGTTGTTGTGTGCCATAGAATCAATTCCGACTCATAACAACCCTATAGAACAGAGAACTGCTTCACAGGGTTTTCTAGGCTGTAAATCTTTACGAGGGCAGATGACCAGGTCTTTTCTGCCATGGAGTGGCTGGTGGATTCAAACCATGATTTTTCTGGTTAGAAGTCAAGCACTTGACCATTTTGCCACCAAAACCAAAAAACCAAACCCTTTGCCATGGAGTTGATTCCAACAAATGTTGATTCTATAGGACAGGGTAGAACTGCCCCACAGAGTTTCCAAAGCTGTAATCTTTACAGAAGCAGGCTACCACATCTTTCTCCCATAGAGCAGCTGGTGGGTTTGAACCATCAATCTTTAAGTTAGCAGCTGATCTTTTTAACCACTGTGCCACCAGAGCTCCTTCATTTAACCCTAGTATCTGGAATCCCTGGATGGTGAAAACAGTTAACAGTCTTGGCTGCTAACTGAAAGGCTGGAGGTTCAAGTCAACCCAGAGGTGCTTCGAAAGAAAGGCTTGGCAATCTACTTCCAAAAAATCAGCCACTGGAAATCCTATGAAGCAGTTTTACTCTGACACACATGGGGTCACCATGGGTCAGAGTCAACTTGATGGCAACTGATAGTAGTAACCCTCATAAAACCCTTTGCCGTTGAGTGCATTCTGACTCATGATGACCACACATGTTACGGAGTAGAATTGCTCCATAGGGTTTTCTTAGCTGTAGTTTTTACAGACGTGGATCACCAGGCCTTTCTTCTGTGGCACTGTGATTGGGATCAAGCTGCCAAACCTTTAGGTTAGTAGTCAAGTGCAAACTCTTTGCACCACCCAGGGACTTTATTAGCAACTGTAGTACCCACAGCTATTTCTTGGATGAGGTGCCAAAACATCCAGGCATCTAACTGATATACCTGTCCCTTGTAGAGTGCCACCAGCTAATGGCCACCACCCTCCATTAGACACAACCCTTGGCTCCTCTAAATTATTTCCGTACTGTAGCTCCTAGACAATTCAACTTAGGGAGAGATTTGCTGCCTTGAGTTCACAAAGCTCTTTCCACAAGGAATTCAGAAATGTTTAACTCATGACCCTTCTAGCAGAAGCTGCTGGCACGCTGCCCACATCCCCCTCAACACTCACCTCTACTCCCAAAAGGTTGTTTGCATTGAAGAACCCTGTAATTCTCTGCCTTAAGGCAGGGAAAGCCGGAAGTGCTCAAGTGTTAATGCCCCCAGAAGCAGCCTTCAACTAAGAACGGTTGGAGATGGGTGACTGAATATGCCGGCTTCCTTGACCCCAAATCAGGATTCCTCTGAAGTGTGTGTTCCACATTGTCTCCTAGTGTTCCCCCAACAGAATCAATCTCCAGTGGCTCATGTGATAAGTTGCCTGGTAATTATCACACTATTTAGGCTGCCTTCTCTTCTCTGTCTTACTTTCCCACCCCACTATTTGTGCTTCCTGGAACCACCTCGCCAATATAACTGCTTATCCCAAAATTCTTGTCTCTGTATCTGCTTTTATGGGATCTCTGACTAAGACAACTCCTTCTCATGCAATTCGTGACACCTCCTGAGCATCTTCCCCAAAACACTGCTGTAGAGAAGTGTGTTGCCTTCCACCTATTTGCCAGCACACTTTGAATCCATCCTTCTTCGATGACATTCCTTTAATTCCTACTGCCTGTGTTTAAAAACTGCAGTTCCTGAGTGGTGACTGAAGAGCTTCATCCAAAGCAATACCAACTAATGCCGTTTATTCTTGAAATCTGGCCTGCCCCTCATGCAACCCCATACCCTCCCCAATGAGGGTGGCAGGAATGCAAGTTTACAATAAAAGGCAATGCCCTGCCTCCCACAAAGTTATCAACTCAACAATCACATGGAGATGATGTGGAACAAGAATTCGACCAGGATTCATAAGTCTTTCCTGAGCCTTAGTCTACTTATTGGCAAATGGGTATAATGATGCTTGCTCTACCTATTTTACAGGATGCCTGGGAAGATCAACTGGGATAATTGTTCATAAAAACACCTTGTAAACCTTAAACACTACCCAGATGATAGTTAAAGTGAAAGGCAGCACCATCAACACTTATCATGGATAGAAACAGACTTCGCTTGTCACTTTTCATTAGAGCGTTCACTCGTTGTAGGTATGCACATAACGTACTCACTCGCCTTCAACTTAGGTTTTAAGAAAATTAATTTTCCTCTCAGAGATGTTTCACACCTTTGTCAGATCTATCAGTAACTGTCCAAGTATCTCTATGTTCCTAGTTGTAGCAGTTGGTGCACTAAGTTTTCCACCATTAAAGCTCTGTTAGTCTCTCTGATCTTTACCCAAAGGTTATAAAAGCTCATGGCATTGGTGCCTCTTTTTCCGTTATGTCCAAAATGGGGATCATTGTCTAGATGTTACTGTAAGAACCAAATGAGTTGTAAACATGAAGGTAATTTGTACACTCAACAGTTCTAACTACCTATTATTATTACTGTGACAAAACAATTAATGATAGTGAGGGAAACCAGGCAAAGGATCCAAGGAATGCAGTAGAGGCTTGTAAACCTCTATAACAATGAGCTATTGCTACTGTCCCAGGAACTGTCCTAACAACATGGTGACTTAAAACAATAAATAGTTATTTAGCTCACAATTCTGCAGGCTGGCATTTTCGGGTAGGCTTGGCTGCAAGTTCTTCTGGTCTTGGCTGGGTTCCTTATGCAACTGCAGTCAACTGTGGGTCAGCCAGGCACCTCAGCTTCTGAGAGTTGGCCGGATGTCGGCTGAGGCTCTGCACCTTCCTGCATGTGGTCTCTCATTCTTTAGTAGCCTGGTCAGAGTTTTATCTCATGTCATAGCCAGGAGTCCAAGAAAGAGAGCAGAAGCATGCAAGGCTTCTTGAGGCCTAAGCTTATCACTTCTACCACATTCTGTTGGCCAAAGCAACTCACAAGACCAGTTCAGAATCAAGAGAAAAGGAGATAGACTCTGTCTCATGTGGGAAAAATCTTCAAAGTTGTATTGCAAAGTGTGTGGATACAAGGATGGGTGAATAATCATGATACCTTTGTTAAGCACTTGGCTGTTAACCAAAAGGTCAGTGGCTCGAACCCACTAGCCACTCTGTGGCAGAAAGACATGGCAGTCAGCTTTCATAAAGATTACAGCCCAGCCTGGGAAACCCTATGGAGCAGCTCTACTCTGTTCTATAAGGTCTCTATGAGTCGGAACCGACTGGACAGCAATAGGTTTATCTTTGCAATCAATCTACTACATCAAGGAAACATATGGAATTCTCTTTCTCTCTTCTCTGTCCTTAATGTCTTATGAAAACAAAGGTTGGGATGAACCCTCTGTGTACCCTTAGAGTGGGCACTTTCCTTTTAGTAATATTCAGGAGTCCCTAGTGGCACAAACAGGTAAGCACTTAACTGCTAACAAAAAGGTGGGTGATTCAAGTCCACCCAGAGGCACCATGGACGAAAGGCCTGGTAACCTGCTTCCAAAAGGCCAGTCTTGAAAAGCCCATGGAGTTCAGTTCTAGTGTACACACATGGGGTTGCCATGAGTAGGAATTGACTCAATGGCAACTGGTTTGATTGTTGCTGTTGTTGTTGTTGTTAGTAGTATCCAGAGGAAATACTAGAGCTCCATGAACCAGCAGCCCAAGACAGGATTTGAGAATCATGAACAGAATGACCATAGGGCTGGGGTCTGCTGACAGGATAAGACAGCCTGTTGATAGGACTGACCTTAATCCTGAAATAATAAAACTAATCCCTCCTATTCAAAGCGATAGGGTTTCAGCCACTATTATTAACCCCTAAACACCCAGAACGTGAAAGAAAACACTTTAAAATATACAAAATAGAACTGAATCCTCAACCAGCACTCCATAAATTCTCTTATTCTGGGAACTTCCTATACCTTTTCCTTCCCATCTTTTATTTGTTGCTGTTGTAGGAATTTATACTGATTTTTTTTTTCTTTTGGCCAGAGGGGCTTTCTTTTATTTTCCTTTCCTCCCAATCGTTTCTGTACAAAAATATACTGCTCTTTTAGCTGAGAAAATACTAAAAAAGACTGATTACTCTGGGATGAAAAAGAAATTATGTGTCTCAGAGACAGCTTAAGTATACACAAGATGTATCCTGGGTATCTGGGGGAGTGGGGGTGTGGGAGGTGACTGTTGTCTTCCCAGGCACCGACTTACTTCTTTAAAGGAACTGTGACAACAGCCAGTTTAGGAAAGATGAGGCAAGTGCTAATGGTGTGTGTTTTTAAGCTTTCAGAGGCTGTGCAGATACAAAGCTCTAGAGGCCTAAATTCAAACTCTCATTTGTTGTTAAAGGCAAAACTCCAAACTAGGACAAATAGATTTTCCAAGGGGTTAGAGCTTTTGTACATCTCCACCAAAATCCACTTCATTTTCCAGTTCTATTGATTTGACTATGACAATGGCCCAACTGAAGTTATGCCTTCTGAACTTTATTTATACACCTTAATATTCAAATAACCTGCCCAGCTCTGAGGATAATTAGCAGTTTTTCAGTCTGGGTAGCCCTGCCAATTATCTCAACATAATTTTCTTCTAGAGCAATCATTTCAAATGAAGATGCAACTCTGAAATGCTTTGGAAGTGTTTTGTCCACCCCCAGGGGGCTTAATTAGGGGGTGCTGCAGGCTGGTTCCCCAGAGAACAAAGCTTGAGACAAGGCATAAGCGTAAGTTGTTTATCCGGAATGTGATTCAGGGAGCAGGAGTGGAGGATGGGAGAGTGGACGAGTGCAGGAAGGAGAATCAAGGCAAGAATACACTTGGGTGCTTGATCACTCAGGATAGCTGAAAAGCCTTATGAAATCTTTATCAGGGCCATCTCCTCAGGGCAATAAAGGGAGACGCATTTACCTATTGGCTCCTGTTTCTCTTTGGTCAAAGACTATCAGACAGAGCATTAATTCCCCATACTTCTGAGTTGCATGTGTGAATGCCAAGGAGTTCATAAGCATGGCCTGCACCAAAGCATCAGAGAAGCTCCAGGTCAGGAAGTGAGGGGTGGGGCTGAGGTGGGCACTGTCAGCTTATATCTGCATAAGGCTGCTTACCATGCAGTGGCTAGAATTAAAGACAGGGTCAAGAGAATTTGAAGGTGTGTTTAAGAAGTATCTGATGTAGGTGGAGCATGGGAGACAGGCCTTCATGCAAAGCACTGAGTACTCTTGTGCAGCTTGCATACTGCTCAACCCTAGAGGGCACCATTCATATCATGACAGCAGCTCCACATTTGCCTGCTCTATTTGTTGTCATGGAAACCCAGGTGGCGTAGGGGTTAACTGCTATAGTTGCTAACCAAAAAGGTCGGCAGTTCGAATCCGCCAGGCGCTCCTTGGAAACTCTATACGGCAGTTCTACTCTGTCCTATAGGGTCGCTATGAGTCTGACTCAACTTGACGGCAGTGGGTTTGGTTGGTTTATTTGTTGTCATTGTTGTTGTTGTCGTTAACTGTTGTTAAGTAGTCCCCTGACTCATGGTGATCCACACACATAAGAACAAAATGCCACCCAGTCCTGAAGCATCCCCTTTATTGGTTGTGGATTAGACTGTTGTGATTCAGAAGATTTTCATTGGCTGATTTTCAGAAGTAGATCACCAGGCTTTTCTTCCTACTGCATCTTAGCCTGGAAGCTCCACTGAAACCTGCTCAGTATCACAGCAACATGTAGGCCCCCAGTGATGGGTGGGTAGTGGCTGAGCATGAGGTGCCTGGAAGGCAAGAATTCTAAGTCTACCTCTGAACCACAACTGTCCCCATCCTGTACCATTTATAAGATTTCAATTAATATTTTGTTTGGAAAAGGTTCCACTGGGGAGTGGGGGGAGGGAAAGATTGATAAATTTAAAAAAGATTGAAATTATACAAAGTATTTTCTCTGACCATAATGGAGGGAATCAACAATAGAAAAAAAACCTGGAAAATTCACAAACATATGTAAGGTAAACAACACACTATTAAACTACCAATGAGTCAAGGAAGAAATCAAAAGAGAAACCATAAATTTATCAGAGTTAAATGAAAATGAAAGAAAGCACAACACACAAAAACCTATGGGATGCAGTGAAAGTACTCAGAGGGAAATGGATAGCAATAAATGCTTACATAAAAAAAGAAGAAGGATCTCAAATTAACAGCCTAACTCCAGAACTAGAAAGAGAAGAGCAAACTAAGCCTAAACCTACAAGAAGAATGGAAATAACAAAGATAAGAGCAGAAATAAACAAAATTGAAAACAGAAAAACAATAGAGAGAATCAATAAAACCAGAAGTTGGCTCTTTGAAAAGATCAATAAAATTGACAAACCTATAGGTAGACCGACAGAGAAAAGATGCAAAAAAACAAAATAAAAAAGGAAAGAGGAGACATTACAACTGTCTTGATAGAAATAAATACAATTATGACAGAATATTATGGACAACATTATGGCAACACACTGGATAACCCAGATGAAATGGACAAATTCTTAGAAGCACACATCCTCCCCAGATTGACTCCAGAGGAAATAGAAAGTCTCAACAGATCCATAACAAATGAAAAAATCAAATCAGTGGTCAAGAACCTCCCAACAACAACAAAAAAAGATCCTGGACCAAATGGCTTTACTGAGGAATTCTACCAAATATTTAGAGAAGAATTGACACCAATACTATTTAAACTCTTTCAAAAGATAGAGAAGAAAGAAATATTCACTAATCCATTCTTTGAAGAAAAAATACCCTGATTCCCAGACCAGGCAAAGACACCACTTAAAAAAAGGAGAAAAGGAAACTACAGACCAATATCTCCTATGAATATAGATGCAAAAATCCTCAACAAAATACTGGTGAACAGAATCCACAGCATATTAAAAGAGCCATGTACCATGACCAAGTGGGATTTATTCCAGGAATGCAGGGATGGTTCAACATTAGAAAATCAGTTAACAGAATACACCACATCAACAGAACAAAGGAATTGGAAAAGAAGAATAAAATCATCTCTATTCATGGATGATATGATCCTATATATAAAAAAATGCCAGAGTCCACAAGAAAACCTGTAGAGCTAATAGAGGAATTTAACAAAGTTGCAGGGTATGGGGTCAACAAACAAAAATCAGTTGGGTTTCTATACACCAAAAATTACATATCTGAAAGGGAAATTAGGGGAACAATTCCATTTACAATAGTATCTAAGAGAATAAAATACCTAAGAATAAATCTAACCAGAGACATGAAGGTCTTATAAAATGAAAACTATAAAACACTGTTGAAAGAGATTAAAGGAGACTTAAATAAATGTAAAAATGTTCCATGTTCATGGATTGGTAGACTTAATATTGTTAAGATGTCAATACTACCCAAAATGATTTGTAGATTCAATGCAATCCTGATAAAATTACAAAAGAAATTCTGTAAATTTCTATTTACAGAAATAGAAATACCAATCGTCAACTTTATATGGACTAGCAAGAGGGCCCGCATAGCTAAAGCAATGCTGAAAGAGAGGAACAGAGTAGAGGGCTCACACTTACTGATTTTAAAAACATACTACACAACTGAGTCCAGCACAACCACATGGTGCCTGACTACCACCTACAACTGCTCTGACAGGGATCACAATAGAGGATCCCATACAGAGCTGGAGAAAAATGAAGAACAAAATTCAAACTCACAAAAAAAAGAAAGATCAGACTTACTGGTCTTACAGAGACTGGAGAAATCCCAAGAATATATCTCCCAGGCACCCTTTAACTGAGTGCTGACGTCACTCCTGAGGTTCACTCTTCAGCCAAAGATTAGATAGGCCCATAAAACAAACAATAACACACATAGTTATTCAACTATGTATATGAGACTAAGTGGGCACACAAGCCCAGGGGCAGGGATGAGAAGGCAGGAGGGGACAGAAAATCTGGAAAATGCAAATGGGAAACCCAAGGTCGAGAAGTGGAGAGTGTTGACACATCATACTGTTGGCAACCAATGTCACAGAACAATATGTGTGTTAATTGTTTAATGAGAAACTAATTTGCTCTGTAAACTTTCACCTAAAGCATAATTAAAAAAAAATATTATGCAGATACAGTAATTAAAACAGCCTTGTACTGGTATAACAATAAACACATAGACCACTGGAAAAGTCCAGAAATAAACCCATGCATCTATTTTCAGTTGATTTTTGACAATGGTGCTAAGTCCATTTGATGGGGAAAGAAGACTCTCTTCAATAAATGGTGCTTAGAAAATTGGATTTCCACATGAAGAAAAATGAAACAGGATCCATGCCTTACACTGTACACAAAAACAAGTTCAAAATACATTGTCTTAGGCTGGGCTCTCTAAAGACGCAAAGCCAGTAAAGTGCATAAACATATATAAAGAGAGATTTATATCAAGGAAATGGCTCATGCAGTTGTAGAGGTTGGAATGTTCCAAGTCCGTGGGTCAAGATAGAGGCTTCTATTCACATAACTGCAGGGGCTGGCGAACCCAAGGTTGGTAGGTCAGAGAGCAGGGCTCTTGCTCACAGGTGGCTGCAAAGATAGACAGCGAATCCCTAGACCGGCAGGCAAGACCATGGGTAACCTGCTAACTCAAGTCCCCAAAACCAGAGGTCAGACAAACAGGAGCTAGCAGCAGGATCCAGAGCAATAATGTTCTGCCTCTTTTCTTAAAATCCTTCAGTGATTACCTTTAAGAAAAAGTCTAAACTCCCTAGCAGGACATATGAAGCTCCTTATGATCCTGCGAATGCCAACAATTAGGACTCCATGTCAACCTCACACCTCACCTTGACAAACACCTGCTCATTTCTTAGAACTTCATTCAGGCATCACAAAGCCTTCAACTTCCCTGATCTCCCTGAGGCAGATTTCAGGACTCCTTTTTCTCTCTCCTTAGGCCACCTTGTACTTCCTTCAAGTATGATGTTTATCATATTCCTTTTCAAAATTTTCCTTCAAGTTTGTCTCTTTCATGACACTGTAAACTTATATTATTACTGTTGCTGCATAACAAACAATCAAACAAGCTCAGTGGTATACAACAGTATTAATGTCTCATACTATGCAAGGTTCAACAGATCTGGGCTAGGCTCAGCTGAATGGTTCTACTGGTCTCCACTGGGTTCATTCATGCAGCTGTAGGTCAGTTGGGAATCTGTCTAGGCTGGACATGACTAGGGTAGCTTAGCTAGGGTGTCTCTGCTCCACGTGTCTCTTATGCTTCTCATAGGACCAGGCTACCCACCGCTTATCCTTCTGTGGGCAACGGCAGAAACGCAAGAGACACCAGTCCAATTGTACAAGCACTTTTTAAGTTTCTGCTATCAACAACATCCAATTAATGTGGCTGAGCCCAGGGGTGGACACTTATATCCCGCCACAGTGGGAGAGCACTACAAAGTTACATGGCGAAGTGTGGATAAAGAGAGGGAGAAGAATTAGGGCACTAATGCCAACTACCAAAGAACTTCTTTAAGGCACGGGTTTTGTCTCATTCATCATAGTACTTGATGTTCAATTGTTGAATTGAAAAGCGCAGTAAAATAGCTATTTAACATTGTAGAAATGAAATAGAAAGTACCAAATTGAATCCAATCTTACCCCTGTCTACTGCTGCCATAACAGAAATACCGCATGTGGGTGGCTTTAACAAAGAGAAATTTATTTTCTCACAGTCTAATAGGTTACAAGTCCAAATTCAGGGAGTTGGCTCCAGAGGAAGTCTTTCTCTCTCTGTCGGCTCTGGAGGAAGGTCTTTGTCCTCAATCTTCCATGGTCAAGGAGCTTCTCCGGCGCAGGGACCCCGTGTCCAAAGCACACACTCTGCTCCTGGTGCTGCTTTCTTGGTGGTATGAGGTCCCCAACTCTCTGCTTGCTTCCCTTTCCTTTTATCTTTTGAGAGATAAAAGGTGGTGCAGGCCACACCCCAGGGAAACTCCCTTTACCTTGTATCGGGGAGGTGACCTAAGTAAGGATGGTGTTACAATCCCACCCTAAACCTCTCAACATAAAATTACAATCACAAAATGGAGGACAACCACACATGGCCTAACCAAGTTGACACGTATTTTTGGGCGGACACAATTCAATCCATGACACCCCCATTCTTCCCAAATTCTTCTCCCTATCCACACCCTAAAAGAGAATATCCTACCCTCTCTTCCACCCTCATAGGTATTATTTTTTCACTATTATTTTATGCTATTATTTTTCACTATTCCAGTCATTAAGAGGTAAGACTTCCAAGTTTCTTGCAAACTCCTGGCAGAATATTCAAATGCCAAGTGGTATTTTTATCCACACAATAGCAATGACTTGTTTGCCTCCTGTGGAGCTCTTTGAAGGAAAATTACTCTGGTGGTTTAAAGTATTTCCACAAATTCTTTGACATTCCCTTCAAAAGGCGAAGTCTAATTCTGTTCCCCTTAAGTGTGGGCTTAGGGACTCACTTATAATTAATAGAATAAGGCAGAAATGACAATGTGTAACTCCTGAGACCAGGCCATAAAAAGTACTATGGCTTCCTCTGTCTTTCTCTTGGATCACTTGTCTGGGGGAGCCAATAACCATGTGAATAACTTGTCTTGGTAGCAGATATTCCAGCCCCTTCAGAAGACTGTAGCCCTAACCAAGATTTTGACTGCAACCTCATGAGAGACCTTGAGCCAGAACTACCCACTCCTGGATCCTGATCCTTAGAAAGTTAGTGAGATAATAAATGTTTGTTGGTTTAAGCTACTAGATTTTGGGATAATTTATTATACAGCAATAGATAATTAATTTAGCCTCTTGGTAAATAAATGATTAAATTCTCCCCTAGACCCTAAGTTTCATAATTTCTACATAACAGTGGCTTCTAAACAGTAGAAAACATCATAGATAGGTAGATAGATGGACAGATGGATGGACAGACAGATATAGATGCTGTTGCCATCGAGTAGGTTCTGATGCATAGTGAAGTTATCAGATGGAGTAGAACTGCCCCATAGGATTTCCAGGGAGTGGCTGGTGGATTCAAACTGCTGACCTTTTGGTTAGCAACCAAGCTCTTCACCACTGAATTACCAGGGCTCATAGGTATAAGCCCATTCTGTCCTGTTGATTCCAACTCATGGTGACCCTACAGGACAGACTAGAAATGCCCTTAGGGTTTCCAATGGTGTAAATCTTTACAGAAGCAGACTGTCACATCTTTCTCCCATGGAGCAACCGGTAGGTTCAAACCACCTACCTTTCAGTTAGCAGCTGAGTTCTTAACCACTGCATTACCAGGGCTCCTTATATAGGTATAGATATATAGACCTATAGACATAAATATAGGTCTATATTTTACCATTAGTCTGTCAGTTTGTCATACTGTGGTTGTTCTCATGTTGTTATGATGCTGGAAGCTATGCCACTGGTATTTCAAATACCAGCAGAGTCACCCGTGGTGGACAGGTTTCAGCAGAGCTTCCAGACTAAGAACAAAGGCCTGCCAAATATTAGCCAATGAAAACCCCATGGATCACAACAGGCTACTGTCTTTTTTTCTGATATAGTGCTGGAAAATGAACCCCCTAGCTTGGAAGGCACTAAAAATACACAGTAGCCACAACAATGGACTCAAACATACTAATGATCTTGAGGATAGTGCGGGTTCAGGCAACATTTCATTTTATTGTACATGAGGTTTCCATGAGTTGGAGTTGACTCAACAACAACGTAGATATAGGTATAGATATATCCACCTCCCCTGAGGGAAAAAATGACAAAACAATTATCTAATTTTCTTTGAGCTAATACAAAGTTGTCAGGTCTTAAGAGGGAATGTTGAATTTGACTGCAACTGTTGGCCAAGAAATCTGGGTTGGGAAGCTAATTTGTAGAAGAAGAATTGAAAAGACTCTAGCACCATCCCTTTGACTGAATCTCAACCCCTAATTTTCAAATGCCATGTCTAGATGTTACCTCCTCAGAAAAACTAGATTACTAGAACACTAAGATGACCCCAGTTTATTGAAATCTCATTTGGTTAGCTCTCCCCAGCCTGGCCCTGAGACAGAAAACACTGCTGGCCAACTCCTGGTCTAGCCCTTATGTGATAATGAGGAAAATGATGCAGCTCCTAAAAATAACAAAAAAGGGGGCAGCATTTGAGATTGTGAGTCACTGTTGTTTGGGAGGCAAGGGAATGAGAACAGAGAGGGGAGGAGAACATAAAAAGACCTGAGCAGAAAATAAACACAGGCTATGCAGACACAAAGCCAAAGGGAGTTCCAGGCTCCAAGCCTCAAAGTGCTTCTGAGCAGGGCTGTGCTGGAGGGCTTGACAGCCAGATTCAAAGGGAGGAAGGCTGCACATGACTGCCACCCACCCCTGCACAGTGACTTTTGGCCAGGAGTGTGAGTCCTTGCAGTCCCCCAAATCTCCATTTTAGCCACTGACCAGCAACATCTACCACCCTCTCATGGCAAGAAACAAACATTCATGGAGAAGCCAATATGTACCTGGATTGGACCAAGCCCAGGAAATATAAAAATAAATGAGACTCTTAGGAATTTATCATTTAATAGGGAGGCTGACCTATGAACATATACAAAAGAATGGGGCAAAAGTAACAACGGAAGTTGGCTCAAGGAATAACGGGGGACAGAGGAGGTGGTCTACTAAGACTAGAGTCTGGAGGCAGTGAAAGGGTAGATCTAGGAGGCTACCTGGAGGAGGTGGCATATAAACTGAAGAGATAGTAATCACCCTGATTAAATATGTGCTGTGAGGAAGAGAGGATGGCCAGGTAATTCCAGAAAGAGGTAATATCACAACTGTATTGGTTTCCTACGGCTGCTGTAACAAGTCATCACAAACTTGTTCGTTCAAAGAAGACCTGGTGGCGCAGTGGTTAAGAGCTTGGCTGCTAACCCAAAAGGTCAGTGGTTCTAACCTGCCAGCCACTCCCTGGAAACCCTATTGGGTAATTTGACTCTATCCTATAGGGTCTCTATGACTTGGAACCGACTTGACAGCAACAGGTTTGGTTCAGGTGTTGGTGGGTGGTTCAAAACAACAAAAATTCTATACACAGTAAAATAAAGGAAGACTTTATCAGCAACATTTTTCAATAAGTAGTTGCCAAAAAATCAATGGTCTGGAGGCCAGAAATCCAAAACTAGTTTCACTGAACCAAAATCAAGGCATCCGTAAGGCTGTGCTCTCTCCAAAGGCTCTAGGGAAGAATCCATTCCTTGCCTTTTCCTTTCTGGTGGCTTCCAGCATTCCTTGACTTGTGGCCGCATCGCTTTAATCTCTACCTCCATCTTCACATTACTGTCTCCTCTGTGTGTCAAATCGCACTCTGCCTCTCTCTTATGATACTCATGATTGCACTTAGGGCCCTCCTGGATAATCCAGGATACTTTCTCCATTCAAGATTTTTAACTTAAATTTTCAAAGATGCTTTTTCCTTGAAGAGGCCAGAAGAGAAATCCAGATGAAACATGATGGTGGGGGGGGGGGGGGGGCTAGGGTGGTGACCATGGAGGTACAGAGAAGTGAGATAATTTAGGAATTCTACTGGAAGTAAAACTAGATTTGACAATGGATTGAAAGGTAAAGGATTGGTCTTTGGTCAGTTGACTGTTAATTCATCTAGACTGCCCTTATCTGGACAAAGGGAGCAACTCAGCCTTGCTCCACCTGTCTGTTATCCTCCAGCAGGACAGTCAATCAAGACAATTGCAGAGGTGCAAACCACAGTGGAACAAAAAAAGTGGCTTTTCACAGGAGGGGACAGGAAAACTGGTAATAGAGAACCTAAAGTTGAGAAGGGAGAGTGTTGACATGTCCTGGGGTTGTTAACCGATGTCATAAAACAATATGTGTACTGAATGAGAAACTAGTTTGTTCTGTAAAACTTCATCTAAAGTACAATAAAAGAAAAAAAAAGAACAACGAACTTTTCTGCAAAGCACTGTGAAAAAACAACATTTACAACAACAACAAAAAAAGTGCCTTTTCAGCTTCTGCCTGAGTCACATCCGCTAACAACCCATTAGCCAAAGCCAGTCACATGGATGAAATCAGGATCAAAGGACAGAAAATAGACTCTACCTCCTAATAAGGGGTGGAGCTGCAAAGCCACATGGCAAAGGACTCCGATACTGAGAGGGCTAAAGAATTGGACCACAGTTCTTTTCAAAGCTTGGGAAACCTCACACTAATAGCCAGGGACAGGAGGCAATGGAGGTTAACACAGTTGTAGAATGTTGAAAATGACACTTACCTGTCACTGTCAGCAAAATCAGTCAGTTTGGGAAGCCAAGAATTAAAATAATGAATAATGGCTAGACTTGGAATTGCCTTAGGGCTCTAGGGTATGCAAAATTAGGCATTTTCCAATCTTTGGGTCAGGCTATGTTCTGATTTGTTTTATTTCAATGGAACAGGAAGTACAGTACAGCACAAGATAGACTGGCAAACAATTTCCACTCCTTTTGTTGCTGTTGTTGTTAGCTGCCATCAAGTTGGCTCTGACTCATGGAGACCCCATGTATAACAGAACAAAATGTTGCCCAGTCCTGTGCCATCTTCATGATCTTTGGTATGCACCAGTCCATTGTTACAGTCACTGTATATTTTCAGTGCTTTTCAACTTAGGGTGCTCATCTTCTGCAATATATCAGACAGTATTCTGTTATGATCCATACCAGACAGTATTCTGTTATGATCCATATGGTTTTCATTAGCTAACTTTTGGAATTTAGGGCTTTCTTCCTAGTCTCTCTTAGTCTGAAAGCTCTGAAATCTATCTACCATGAGCGACCTTGCTGGTATTTGAAATATCAGTGGCATAGCTTCCAGCATCATAGCAACACACAAGCCACCACAGTGCCACAAACTAACAGATGGGTAGTGGAGTCTCCCTTTAGTTCCCCTCTGTGTAAGGGAATTTAAAATCGAGGGACCTGGCAAAATCTGAAATTGCTGACTTGAGGTCTGGGTCCACTCCCTTTTGTTAGTTCTATTTTCACCCTAGCAACAGCCATCTTCCGTGCAGACTTAATCAAGTAGCTACAGAAATGTTTTTCCTCTGTAATAAACATGTAGAAACAATGTCTCTGAGAGAAGACTGTGGCGCCGACTGTTATCTAAACCTCCCACTCAAATACCTGCGGAAAAATTCCTACTCTAGTAAGCTGTTTCTAAGAAAGCAATGGCTGGTAATCAATACAAAACGACCCAGGGACTCCCTTACTATAGCAAGTCACACCGCAAGAGCTCAAGGAAGTCCCGCCTTATGAGCTCAAACTACAGGAAGTCCAGCCTTATGAGCTTCCACCACAAGAGGTCCTGCCTTATGAGCGCCTGCTAAAGGAAGTCCGACCTTGTAGTGATCTCAAGTTTGTCACTACCGATCAAGTTGTGTACCCCAAGCTCTTTGTTCTCCCAAGATTTAAAAAAAAAATCTCTGCGGATTCGCATTTTGAAGTCCTGGAGTTCACTCCATGGAATTTAGTCTCTTGCAATCTCAGGCTGCCTCTTTACTTTCAATGACTCTCCCAATTTTATTTTAATCAGAGTACGGGTTATTACTCTATGACACCTCAAATGTAACAAGTGCTTTCTAGTTATTAGTTACCTAGTGCCTCTCTTTGGTGGGAGTTCCCAACTATCCAAACAGTCCTGGACCCCTGAGCTGTTATGCTACACCCAGAAAATCCTAGGAATTTCCTTAGAGGAAGTAGAGTTTCTGCTGCTATCACCAGGCGAATCATTACAGCAGTCAGGCAAGGGGCAATGGTGGTGGTGGTGGACGTGGTGTTTCCATTCTTTCTGTTTTTGGATTTTTTTTTTTTTTCACTCAAGGACAGATATTGTGGGACCTTGATGACATACACTTATAAATTTTTACCTTATTTGGGACAACAAAGAGCAAGCATGTTCCTATTTTCTAGAAGCATATAGAGCAAGAAAATAGGTCGAAGCATAGATAGCAAGAAAATTGGATGTTTAAACAAAACAAGACTTTTACCGGAAGGTCTGCAGATGTTACATGCTTCTCCCCATCACTGCAGATCTGCGGCCTATCTCTGGGAAGGGACAGGAAGGCTTGGGGCACCTTACTCAAGAACAATAGATAAAAGTCTTGGTCTGGCAAACCCATCTGCTTCCCTCAAGAAGAAAACATTATAAAAGAGAAATACCAGGGCCCCAGGCAATGCAGTTTTCCAAGTATCTGTGAGTTAACTCAACCAACATTTTCTGTCACATGTAAACTTGGAGTTGTGATGGGGGTTGGACAGACAGCTGTACTCACTGTGACTACATTCGCACTTGGTGCATATGAAGGGGTACCATCTGTGCCACTGCTGCAAAATAATGATGCTTAGATGTGTCTTTTAAAACATTCCATCTGGGTATAATTGAATTGCTCCTTAAAATGAAAAACATCTAAATAAGGGTAATATCTACCCTTATTGTAACGGTCTTCATTATTTCTGGAAAATACACTTCATGATACTACAACATGAAATATTAACTAAAGTCAAAGATCTTTGGGTGGATGACTGTGGTGCTTTTTTTTTTTTTTCTTCCCCCTTTGGTTGGCTTGTTCTTTATTCCTTGTGATTTGTAAAATGCTTTCCAGATGCAAATTTTTCTCTCTCCCCTTCCCCTGAAAAAATACACTGAATGGATAACTAGATAGACAGAATAAGAATGTCAGTCTGTTATCTACACACAGTAAGAAAACAGGATATGAATTTGCTGGACTATCCAGTTACCCTCATTTCCAAACCAAGAAATGCTGCAATTCATTTTCTTTCCTAAAAATCATGTTGCTCTAAGGAGCACGTTCCTCTAGGGTACTATTGTTTATTTTATAGGTCTTCTACGGTTTGGCTGAAAGGTGATCTCGGGAATAGTTTCAGTTCCACTTGAGAAGGGTATCTCAGAGCCCTAGTACTGACGGTTCTGCCAATCTCTATCAATCAGACCAGTAAATCTGGACTTTTTTGTGAATTTGATTTTTTGTTCTACAATTTTTCTCCCACTCTTTTGGAAACCCTCTGTTGTGATCCCAGTCAGAATGGTCGGTACTGGGCACCATCTAGTTCTTCTGGTCTTGGGGTTGTGTAGGCTGTGGTTTCTGTGGTCCATTGGTCCTTAGACTAATTGCTCCCTTGAGTCCTTGGTTTTCTTCACTCTCCTTTGCTCTGGATGGTAAGAGACAAATTGTATCTTAGGTGGCTGTTCGCAAGCTTTTAAGACCCAAGACCCTACTCCTCAGAGTAGGATGTGGAACTTTGTCTTTATGAACTATGTTGTGTGAATTGTTGTAGATGTCCCCTGAGTCTATGGTCCTTTGCCTTTGAGCCTAGGAACTTCATCCCACATGGTGTCTGGTTATGCCTAAGAAGTTGCCCTGTCTGTGGCCTTTGTGTGCTCTATTGTTTATATTAATATATAAGCAGCACCTACAGTTATATATGTAAAAATATCCACCACCAAACTTATATCCATAGGAGGTTTTGTTCCCCTACACCCTCCCACACCTCTTGGCATACCTGTCTATCCATGCATCCATTCATAAACTGGCGTCTGTTAATACTATTGTTGCAGGATTGTCTATGCTAACAAAAGGGCAACATTTGCCCAAAAGCAAAGATGAAGAGGCGGGGAGGGGTAGAAAATCAGGACAAAAGGGTATGGGGAAACTAGGATGGAAATAGGAAGAGTGCCTACACGTTGTGGAGAATGAAACCAACGTCATGGAACCCTTTACGTACAAACTATGAAATGAGAAACTAATTTGCTCTATAAACTTTAACCTAATGCACAATAAAAAAATTTTTTTTTAATTATCTTGCTTCTAAAACACATTATGAGAATAATAATAAGGATAATTATAAGCACAACTTGGATTCAGAGTGACTTGCTTCTGAAGCATCAAAAAGCATAAGAGGGAAAAAAGTACATGGGAATCTAACATGACTCTTTCCAGGTACAAGCCCAGATTTCAGATCTGTTGTTACCTTATGCTCTGTATGTTTCTACAATGATCACAAATCCCACATGGTGTAAGTCACTATTATGCTTTCAAAATACATATGTATAAGCACTCATAATAGGAACTTAGAAATATGCCTACCTTTGTGAGGCTCTCTAATGCTAATTAGAAGCCATTAGAAGCCTGTAAGTCACAAGAAAGTTATTTAGAAAATTTCTGAACTTCGACTTAGAAGTATATGAAGTATGTAAAGAATGTGAACAACTACTATGACCAAAAAAAAAAAAAAAAAAAGAGTACCTATTGAGGCTGCTTATGTACAACCAAACACCTCATGGGATCTGATTCCTCGGTTTGGAGGTTTAGGGTCATGATTTCATAGGACATCTGTCAATTGGCCTAATAATATGTTTAGCGCTTCTGTTCTATCTCCTAGTTCATTTCGTGGTGCCTGGGGCTTTAAAAGCTTACAAGTGGCCATCGGGGCACAATGGTCTCTATGCGCCTGGAGCGACAGAGAAAGAAGGAATAAGCAGTTGCCATCGAGTTGATTCTGACTCATAGCGACACTATAGGACAGAGTAGAACTGCCCCATAGAGTTTCCAAGGAGTGCCTGGCGGATTCAAACTGCTGACCTTTTGGTTAGCAGCTGTAACATTTAACCGCTATACCACCAGGGTTTCCAAAAGAAGGAATAGGAGGAAGATATGAAATGTGTGGCTAATTGCCTCCATGAACAACTTCCTCCTTTGCCATGAGACAAGAAGAACTGGATGGTACCCTGCTACCATTACTGAACATTTTGATCATAGAGTCCATAGAAGAATCCTAGTCAAAAAGAGGGAAATACAGAACAGAATTTCAAATTCTCATGGAATCCAAACTTTCTGGAGTCATGGAAGCTGGTGAATCCCTGAAAACATTGCTCTGAAATAATCTTTAAAGCTTAAACCAAAAATTTCCCCAGAAGTCTTCTTAAAACCAAATAATAGTTCAGCTTAACTAGTTAAAAATGTCTGTTTTGAGCATTATACACATTAAGAACTATACATGGGTTCAAATTTACAACAGCAACTCGAAAGAGTCCCCAAACCCAGTGCCATCAAGTTGATTCCGACTCATAGTGACCCTATAGGACAGAGTAGAACTGCCCCGTAGAGTTTCCAAGGAGTGCCTGTAGGATTCAAACTGCCGACCCTTGGGTTAGCAGCTGTAGCACTTAACTACTACGCTACCAGGGTTTCCACTCAAAGGATTAGGAGGTAGCTATTTTATGTTAATGAGAGAGAAACAACTCGGAAAAGGAGGGTGCAAATTGTTGCACAACTGAAGGAATGTAATCAGTGTCACTAAATTATACATGTAGAAACTGTTTAATTGGTGTGTTTTGCTGTGACAAAATAAATAAAATTTAGAAAGAAAACATCAAACAGTAGTTTTGTTTAACTAGTTGAGAATATCTGCCCTGACATTCAATAAAGTCCAACACCCATTCCTGATAAAAACTGTCAATAAAATAGGTATAGAAGGAAAATTCCTCAACATAATAAAGGTCATTGGTTTTTTTTTTTTTTTTTAATATACGAAACCAACAGCCAACATCATTCCTAATGGAGAGAAGCTAAAAGCATTCCCCCTGAGAACAGGAACTAGATAAGGTTGCCCTTTATCACCACTCCTCTTTAACATTGTGCTGGAAGTCCTAGCTAGAACAATAAGGCAAGAAAAAGAAATAATGGGCATCTAAATTGGTAAGGAAGAAGTAAAACTACCCCTACTTGCAGATGATATGATAGCATACATAAAGAACCCAAAGAACTCCACAAGAAAACTACTGGAACTAATAGATTCAGCAGAGTAGCAGAATACAGGACGAACATAAAAAAATCAGTTAGATTCCTACACACCAATAAGGAGGACTATACGAAAAGAAAAGCAATACCATTTATCACAGTGCCTAAAAAATCTGATGAGGGACATAAAAGACCTACACAAAAAAAACCAAATGAGACTGACATAAATGGAAAAACATACCATGCTCATGGATAGAGAGACTCAACATTGTGAAAATGTCAATTCTACCCAAAGCAATCTACACATACAATGCAATTCTGATCCAAATACCAACTGCACTATTTTAATGAGATAGAAAAACTGATCACTGACTTTATGGAAAGGGAAGGGGCCCCAGATAAGTAAAGCACTACTGAAGAAGAAGAATAAAGTAGGAGAACTCTTACTACCTGACCTCAGAAACTACTATACAGCCTTGGTAGTCAAAAGAGCCTGGTACTAGTTCAAGGACAGACACATCAACCAGTGGAACAGAATCAAGAACCCAGATGTAAACCCGTCCACCTATGGTCACCTGATGTTTGACAAAGGACCAAAGTCCATTAAACGATAAAAAGATAGTCTTTTAAACAAATGGTGCTGGCAAAACTGAATGTACATCAGTAAAGAAATGAAACAGAACCCATACTTCACACCATACACAAAAACTAAATCAAAATATACCAGAGATTTAAATATAAAACCAAAAGCTATAAAGATTATAGAAGAAAAAATAGGGTCAAAGCTAGAGACCCTAAACATGGCATAAATAACATACAAACCATAAATAACAATATACAAACATCAGAAGAGAAGCTAAATAACTGGGATCTTCTAAAAATTAAAAACTTATGCTCATCAAAACAGTAAAAAGAGAACCTACAGACTAGGAAAAACATTCTTGGCTGTGACAAATCTGACAAAGGTCTAATCTCTCAAACCTGTAGGAAAATCCAATACTTCTGCAACAAAAAGACAATCCAATTAAAAAATGGACAAAGGGTATGAACAGACACTTCACCAAAGAAGACGTTCAGGCAGCTAACAGACATGTGAGGAAATGCTTCCAATCACTAGCCAATAGAGAATGTAAATCAAAACTACAAAGACATACCATCTCATCCCAACATTACTGGCACAAATAAAAAAACAGAAAATAACAAATGTTGTAGAGGCTTCAGGGAACTTGGAACTCTTATGCACTGCTGGTGGGAATGCAAAATCGTACAACCATTTTAGAAAGCAATATGGTACTTCCTTAAAAATTTAGAAATAGAAATACCATATGATCCAGCAATCCCATTCCTGGGAATATATCCTAGAGAAATGAGAGCCATCACACAAATAGACATATACACACCCATGTTCATTGTTATTCACAATAGCAAAAAGAGGGAAACAACCTAAGTGCCCATCAACAGATGAATGAATAAACAAACTATGGTACGTACATACACACAATGGAATACTACGCAGCGATAAAGAACAATAATGAATCTGCAAAATATCTCACAACATGGATGAATCTGGAGGGCATTATGCTGAGTGAAATAAGTCAATCTCAGAAGGACAAATACCGTATGAGACCACTATTATAAAAACTCATGAAAAGGTTTACATGCAGAAAGAAACAATCTTGATGATTACTAGGGTGGGGGGGAAAACACTAACTAGAGGATAGATAAATGGTAACTTTGATAAGGCGTAAGACAGTACACAATACTGGGAAAGTCAGCACAACTTGACCAAGACAAGGTCATGGAAGCTTCACAGACACATACAAACTCCCTGAGGGACTGAATTACTGGGCTGAGGGCTGGGGACCATGATCTTGGTGGACATCTAGCTGAATTGGCATAACAGGTTTATAAAGAAAATGTTCTACATCCTACTTTGGTGAGTAGTGTCTGGGGCCTTAGAAGCTTGTGAGCAGCCATCTAAGATACTCCACTGGTCTTACCCCTATGGGAGGAAGGGAGAATGAAAAAAAACAGACACCAAGGAAAGATTAGTCCAAAGGACTAATGGACCACAACTACCACAGCCTCTACCACGCTGAGTCTGGCACAACCAGATGGTGCCTGGCTACCACCACCAATTGCTTTGACAGGAATCACAATAGAGGGTCCTGGACACAGCTGGAGAAAAATGTAGAACAAAATTCTAACTCACAAAAAAAGACCAGACTTACTGGTCTGACAGAGGCTGAAGAAACCCTGAGAGTATGGCCCCCAGACACCCTTTAACTCAGTACTGAAATCACTCCTGAGTTTCACCCTTCAGGCAAATGTTAGACAGGCCCGTAAAACAAAAGACCAAATGGGCACAGCAGCCCAGGGCCAAGTACAAGAAGGCAGGAGGGGGCAGGAAAGCTGGTAATATGGAACCCAAGGTCAAGAAGAGGAGAGTGTTGACATGTCGTGGGGTTGGCAGCCAATGTCGCAAAACAGTATGTGTATTAATTGTGTAATGAGAAACTAATTTGCTCTGTAAACCTTCAACTAAAATAAAAAAAAAGGAAAAAAAAAAAAAAACCCTGTGATGAAATCCCACTGCTCTGACAGGGATCACAATAGACGGTCCTGGACAGAGGGGGAGAAAAATGTAGAACAAAATTCAAATTCACACATAAAAATTACTGGTCTGACAGGGTCTAGGGGAAACCTGGAGACCATGGTCCCACGTACCCTGCTAACTCAGAACTGAAGCCACTCCTGAAGTCCACTTTTCAGCCAAAGATTAGACAGCGCTATAAAACAAATAATAACACATGTGAAGAATGTGCTTCTTAGATCAATCAAGTATAGGAGACCAAATGGGCAACACCTGCCCAAAAGCAAAGCCAAGTCAAGAAGGGATAGGAAAACTAGATGATTGGACACAGGGAACCTGGGGTATAAAGGGAAAGGGGGAAAGTGCTGACACTTTGCAGGGATTGCAACCAATGTCACAAAACAATTTGCGTATAAATTTTTGAATGGAAAATTAATTTGTGCTGTAAACTTTCACTTAAAAGAAAAGAGTATCTGTCTTAAGTATTACTTTCTTTTAAGATTTATCTATAAGAGATCAAAGAGACAACAGTAACTTGAAAGATTAGTTAAGAACCTTAGAAGACAGTGGGTTTATGTTAATGGAAGGAACAACTCAGAAAAGGAGGGTGAGGATGATAGCACAACTTGAAGAACGTAATCAATGTCACTGAATTTTACATGTAGAAACTGTTGAATTGGCGTATGTATTTGCTGTATAAATTCTCAATGACAACAAAAACAAAATAAATAATAAAAAAACTTGTAAATGACCTTTAAGTTGACTTTGACCCAGCATGCTGTGACACAAGAAAACATAAAATAATCTCTAAACAACATCTCTAATTTCTAACCTTGAAGAAAATCTGCATCTCTCTACTTTTCTGTAACCCTGGAGAAAAGACATACTAGTCTTTGACGTCATACTGGTCCTTGTTGTGTGGAGCCAAGGCAACAAATTCATACATAAACCCTAAATTTCTGCTCACTTACTGAGAAAAAGCAGAGGTGGAACTGAGATTCTGCTCGCTGCTGACCTTGGACCCTATCTATGAGGGACCTCCGCTGAGTTCATATTGTGATTAAGCCTTCCTCCTGAGACTTCTCCTTAAAGGTAAAATCCTGAAGTCTAAATATTTGAACTATAACCATTGAACTAACTTTGCAATTGTAATTGTTAATTCTGATTCTCTGGTTCTAAATGAACGATGTGAGCCCTTACTTGTGTGCCTTGCCATGACTACTTTGCAATAAATTAAAGAGTATATACCTGACAAACCTGAGTATCTCTCCATTAATTTTCTAAAATAAAATCCTACACAACACCTTACTATGGCAACCTTCATACTTAATTTCCCAAGTGTTGAACTTTTCTCACCCTACTCATTTGGGGGAGTTCTTCAGCAATTGTTTTCCCTGAATTCACACAATTGCCTTTAATATCTAGCATTCCTCTGTAAATACTATGAGCTCGCTTCCCCAGACCAAGAGATCGCCCAAGACCAGGAAGAATTTGGCTATGCCTTTAGCAATGATTTTTTCTTTTTAGCAAGAATGCTTAGATGTGTTCTTCTTGGTTGATGGAAACCAATATTGGAAAATAACTCCGAAGGGCCAGTGCTAAGTTCAAAAGCAGAAATTTGGCTTCCTGTCTGTCTTAGTTATCTAGTATGGCCTTAAGAGAAATACCAGGAGCAGATGGCTTTAACAAACAAATTTATTTTCTTACAATTTAGGAAGTTTGACGTCTGAATTCAGGGTGCCAGCTCTAGGGGAAGGCTTTCTCTTTCTGTTAACTCTGGAGGAAGGTTCTTGTCTCTTTTGCTTCTCCTTCCTGATTTCTTGGAGATATCCATGTATTTTGGCATCATTTTACCCCTTCTCTGCTCTGCTCAGTGGGCACAGTGGCTGCAACAATGGGCTCAAGCAAAATGACTGTGAGGATGGCACAGGACCAGGCAGTGTTTCGTTCCCTTGTACATAGTGTGGCTATAAGTCGAAACTGACTCAAAGGCACCTAACAACTCCTCTGCTCACTTGCTTAATCCCTTTCATATCTCAAAAGAGATTGACTCAAGACACACCCTACACTAATCCTGTTTTGTTAATATAACAAAGACAACCCATTCCCACATGGGATTATAACCACAAAGAGGTTAGGATTTACTATACATATTTTGGGGGGACATAATTCAATCCATAACACTGTCCTATTCAATCCAATTTTAACAAATACTTATTAAGTATCTACAATGTGCTAGAAGGAAACCCTGGCGGCATAGTGGTTAAGAGCTACGTCTGCTAACCAAAAGTTGGCAGTTCGAATCTACCAGGCGCTCCTTGGAAATTCTATGGGCAGTTCTACTCTGTCCGATAGGGTCACTATGATTCAGAATCAACTCAACGGCAATGGGTTTGTTTCGTTTTGTTTATGTGCTGGAAACTACAGACAATAGAAAGATAAAAATAAACCATATTGTCTGATCTCAAGAAACTCACAGTGAAGAGAGGCAATGAGATCTAAATAACTATAAAGCAGTTCTTAGCGTGTGATCCTCAGACTAGTAGCATCAGCACCACCTGGGACCCTGTTCGAAATGCAGATTCTTGAACCATCTGAATCAGAATCTCTGGGAGTGGGGCCCAGCAGTCTGCATTTCAGCTGTCCTTCCAGGCGATTCTGATGCTCACTGAGGTTTGAGAACCACTATAAAGCAATGCAGCTCAAGTGCCATAAAGGGAGCTTAGGGAGTTACAACGTGCTTAAAGTAAAGGGAAAATGACATCCATTTTGGAAGGGCTTCCTGGTGTGCTAATATTTTCATGAAGCTTTGAAAGTTAGATAAGCTATAGTTATGAATAAATTTTGTCCTCCACCCCCAAAATTCATGTTGAATTCTAACCCTTGTGTCTGTGAATTTGCCCCTGTTTGGAGATAGGACTTTTCTTTTGTTATGTATGTTATATTAATGAGACCATAGAAGAACAGGGTGAGTTCTAAACCTACTGAAGAGTGGTGTCTTATAAGAAGAGCAGAATAGACAGAGAGACATGCACAGAGGGAAGATGCCATATGAAGACAGAAAATCCAAGACAACACTAGCTAAACATGTAGAGTTTATTCCAGCACATAGAAGAAATCAGGAGGTAAGCAGGGCAGTCTAGATATCATGGCTCCATGAAGTCATCAGGGCACCAAGTTTCTTCTCATTTTCTGGTTTGGCACCCTCTGCTGGTGGACTCCGTCCTCACGGTCATTTCATTCAAGATTGCTGTTGAAACTCCAGCCATAAGAGAGGCAATGGCTGAAAGTATGGGCATGGATGATTGCTGAGTGAAAGAATATAAAAAGTAGAAGATTTAAGAAAGAACTCTGGCGAATGACCACAAGGAAGGGCCTAAAGGACACACAGGAAAGAGACAGAGAGGAAACCTCCAGCATCATGTCAACAAAAGGCTGGGAAATACAAGGCTTCAAATAGGAGAGATCAGTAGATAGTGTTCAATGGTGTAAACCATCAGCATTGAAAAAAAAAAAACTTATTGGATTGGAGAACTTTTGGAGTCCCTTGGTGGTACAAAGGATTAAGCGAATCTACTCAGAGATGATTCAGAAGAAAAGTCTGGCAATCTGCTTCCAAAACATTAGGCACCGAAAACCTTATGGAGTACAGTTCTACTATTTGGACACACATGGGGTTGCCCTGAGTCAGAATTGATTCAGTGGCAACTGGTTTGGTTTTTTATTGACCTTCAAAGAGTAGCATCAATAACATTTTATAAAGAGAATGTTCTATATTCTACTTTCGTGTGTAGCATCTGGAGTCTTAAAAGCCTGTGAGTAGATTTCTAACATACTCCACTGGTCTCACCCCTTCAGGAGCAAGGAATAATGGAGAAAACTAAAGACACAAGGAAAAGATTAGTCCAAAGGACTAATGGACCACGACTACCACAGCCTCCACCAGTCTGAGTCTAGTACAACTAGATGGTGCTGGGCTACCACCACTGACTGCTTTGACAGTGATCACAATAGAGGGTCCCAGACAGAGCACAAGATAAATGTAGAACAAAATTCTAACTCACAAAAAAAGACCAGACTTACTGGCCTGACAGAGACTGGAGAAACCCTGAGAGTATGGCCCCCAGACAGCCTTTTAGCTCAGTGATGAAATCACTCCTGAGTTTCACCCTCCAGGCAAAGATTAGGCACGGCCATAAAACAATACAAGACTAAGTGGCACACCAGCCCAGGGGCAAGGACTAGGAGGAAGGAGGGACAGGGAAACTGATAGTTGGGAACCCAAGGTCGAGAAAGGAGAGTGTTGGCGTGTGGTGGATTTGTTAACCAACGTCATAGAACAATGCGTGTACTGTTTAATGAGCAGCTAGTTTGTTCTGTAAACCTTCATCTAAAGTACAATAAATTTTTTTTTTTTATTAAAAACTTAAAAAAAAAAAAAAGGGCAGCATCATCACTCAAGTGTTCTGTGAGATCAGATTTCCGAGGTGAGGAAATACAAGGTGGTGAAGTAGTAGAGCAATAATTTCTTCCATGAAGTTTGGTGATTGAGGAAAAGAGAGAAATGGAGGTAATGACTGAGTTTAGCAGGACTGAAGTAATGTTTTCCTAGATTAGAAGACCTGAACACAATTTCCCTTTATGAATATCAAGTCTCCCTGGAGTCTAGGTTTAAATTGCTTGAGTGTGTGGGCTGAAACGTTGAAGCACCCCTTCCAGGTTCTACAGCTCCAATCCATTTCCTCCCAGAGAAGCGAAGCAAGTGTTTAAAGGGCTGACATCGCACCCTTTAAAGGCTGCCTGATAAACTGGATTAATTTTTGTTTTTTCCCCCAAAAGCTGGATGCAAACTCATCCAGCTCTGTCTTGGGTCCATGAAGAAAAATTAGATTGCTAAAGTGGGGATGTTTCCTTAGCCTCTTGCACTCTCCCAAAGTCAGTGAAGGCTCTCTGGTTGCTCTACAAGTCTGCAGAATCTGGAATGGCAGGGCCACTGCTCCATTGCAGCAAAAAAAATATCAGATTACAAGACACTGTTTTCACAGCTGAAGGAAGTGCTGGTCTAGGGGCTATTTCATTACGCAGTTGTGAACAGAGAAGTTGCTGACAGGGCAAAGTACAGTGTTTGCATCATTTCTTTATGAAGCCATTTTCTCCCCGCAAGGGTATATTCCCAGAGGAGTATTTTTTCCAACAAATGTCTGATGTTTCTGCAGTGCTCAGCACACATGACTTGCTTTGAAGGTTGTTAAAGCTAGATGTTGGGCCAATCCTCTTGCTACCCTTAATTCCTGCCTCCCCAACTTTCTGCCCCCCCCAACCCAGCTCCCTCCCTGCAAACTCCTGTACTACAAAATGATGAAAGACTGGCAGAAACTGAAAGCTTAGCATGTCTTTGCATTTCTGATTTCTAATCTGGAACTCCTGAGACATAATACTCCAAACGCTTAAAGCCGCTTGAGGCAAATCCACATCTTCTGACTTTAAAATAGCAAGTCTTCTTTCACTGTTTTAGTTATTTTGAGGTAGATTGTCATACATATGCATGCTTTTTGAAATTAAATGTGTGTTTCACTTTTATCCTTTTTTTTTTTTTATTTTCCCCCTTCTGGAGAGGTAACAAGCTTGAGGGGCATTTGCTTTCTACCTCTAAAATTAGAGAATTGATTTGAATGCTCAAGGCAGGTGCTAAATTAACAGATTGTGGGTTTTCTATCTAGACTGATTAGGCCTGGTCCTACTTCGGAAAACTGGGTACGTTTAGAAAATGGTGTTGTCCCACTCAAGTCTGCCTTTGAAGGTCATCACAGGTCTGCCACAGTTTGGGTCCACCCAGAAGCAGACTTTAAGATGAGGATTTGAACATAAATGGTTTTGGGGGGAAGTGAGTCCAGGAAACAGTGATAGGGGAGAAGGAAAATAAGCAGGGAATGGAAGGTAGCAATAAAGGATGTCTTAATGAGATGCTGCCACTGTGGGCACCTAGAGCTTGATTCTGCTGGGAACCTCTGGGAGTCAATGTAGAACATGCACAGAGTTGTCCCACCTGAGGAGTGGAAAAGCTTGAGCATTTATCAACTAACTCCCATGAGTCACTGGTTAAGAGCTGCTCCCAGGGTCATCAATATCAATGCACTGGTCTGCTCTGAACCCAGCTGTGCCTGCTCCTATAGCCAGAGAAAGCCCTCCATGATAGCACAACAGATGCTTGCAGTAAGAAGTCATTGGTGAAGTTGGGAAAGGTGAGTGTAATGTGGGATATTAATGGGGCATCGTAAGCATCTTCTACAAGGCCCTGGAATGGAGGCCATGTTGGAGCCCTTCCTGACAGATACCAGCCACGAGGCAGACCATAACAGGACATCAGCCTCTGCAGTGACCTAATAATGTTTGGGTTCACCCAAATATGAATGTTTCCAATGCAATGAAACTTGAGTTTTGACTTTGGATAAAATAGAATTATTTAGAAAACATATCGGTGTATTATTTGACCCCTAAATCCTTTGAAATTGGGATTGGCCATCCCTAATCTGGCTTTAAATCAATAGTTCAGTCACTTCAGGAGTTTGTGAGATATTTCCCACTTATCACTGCATCCTTGTATTGAGTACACCGTCAGTGAAAGGGCAAACTACGAATACATTCGTTCACAGAAAAGATAAGCAAGGAAACTTACCTGAGTCTTAATGTTTCCTCAAGGGAGAAATAAATACCCCCTAAGAATTTGTAGCCAAATACTAACTTTCATATTCTTTATGACCTACATTCACATTACTTATATTATCTGAAAAATTTCAAGCCAAAAATTATTTTAGCATTGTCTATATAAACCCATGTTCACTAATTGAAAAACTCAATATTGTTAAAATGTTAGTTCTTCCCAACTTCATCTATAGATTTAATGCAATGACATTCAAAAACCCAGCAGCTATTTTGTAGATATTAGCATACTGATTCTAAAGTTTATATGGAGAGACAAAAGACCTAGAATAAAAAAAAAAAAAAAAAAAGAATAGCCAACACAATACTGAAAAAGAAGAACAGAGTTGGAGGACTTAAACTACCCAATTTCAGGACTTACTATAAAATCACAATAATTAAGACAGTGTGTTGTTGATAAAAGTATAGGCACACAGATCAATGGGACACAATAGAAAGCCCTGAAGTAGACCCACACAAATATAGCCAACTGATCTTTGACAAAGCCTCCAAGACAATTCAATGGAGAAAGAACAGTTTTTTCAACAAATGGTGCTGGAACCTTTATACAGACCTTACACCATGCACCAAAATTAACTCAAAATGGATCATAGACCTAAACGTAAAATACAAAAAATACAAGCCTATAAATTTTCTAGGAGAAAATGTACATGAACTTGGGTTTGGTGATGAGATTTTAGATACAATACCAAAATATAACCCATGACTGAAAAAATTAAAAGTTGAACTTTATTACAATTGAAAACTTCGGCTCTGCAAAAGATACTGTTACGAGACTAAAAAGACAGTCTACGAGAAAATGATTGAAAAACACATATCTGATAAAGGACTTGTAACCAAAATGTACAGAGAATTCTTAAAACTCAACAATACGAAAAAATCCAATTAAAAAAATAAAGATTGTCAGATGGGTAAAAATAGCATGCGGGTGTGATCCTGGTTTTGTAAATACTAATCACAGTAAGTTAATAGAAACAATTTTTTAAAATAGTCAAGTTAGTTTTTCAAAAAGGGGTTGGCTAGAAACATTTCCCTTGTTAGCCTTTATTTTTCTTAAAATTTGAGCAAGAGGGATTATACTACGAGAAATAGAATTGCAGGAGAGAAAGAGTGATGGGCAGATAAAGGGGACAGTCCCCAAGATTGGCGGGGCATGCACAATGATTTGGAGAACCCATGCCCCATGCTTTGCTCCTTAGGAGGTGGCAAGACCCCAGAGTGAAGCTCAACCTAGCACTTAGCCTCCTATCCTGGGCAAAACTCTCTGCAAAGCTCTGGGCCCTGAAGCTGTAGAGTCCCAGCCCTTACAAACTGCTGGAGGTTTAGTTGTGATGAAGGCTGCTATGCTGTTATGAAATGGGCAAAAAACCAAAAACCAAACCCGTTGCCATCGAACCTATTCCAGCTAATAGTGAGAGACCCTATAGGACAGAGTAGGACTGCCCCTTAGTGTTTCCAAGGAGCAGCTGGTTGATTGAACTGCCAACCTTTTGTTAGCAGCTGAACACTTAACCACTGCACTACCAGGGAGACGTAAAGGCAGCAGGAGAGTGGGAAAGCTTTACAACTGAAAAAGGAAGTCTTCAGGTGTGCCCTGATTGGAGGCTATTTGCGTGAGGAAGCTGAAGGTGAGCTAGCTAGAAACAGGGCGTCCGATGAGATTGGTTAGGGGAGCATATGGGGCTTTCTCCAGTTGGTCTTAAATTGGAAGTGGAAACAAAAATTCAGGAAGCTGGCAGTTATTAATCAAGCTCTGGCCATTTGGGGCCCATTGTTACAGGATTGTTCTTTGGCTTCCGGAACTGGCAACTGCAGATAACGGTTTGTCCACCTGGGCTGGATGCTGCAGGCTGTGGGTCAGAATTCTATTTTTATGTATGGCCTGGCTGTTGTCTGTTTGTTCTTTCAGGCTCCCAGTTCTTTGTTTCTGGTTTGAAGATCATAGGAGTTCTCCCACTTTCCTAGCAGCTCATGAGTTTCCCATTTTTCTCTTTGACCCTAATCACAGCCAAGATCCCTAATATTTACGGAAATTCACTCTCCTGATGAACTGCACACAGATTTAACTTTATCTGAAGACAACAAAATTCTTGTACCACTGAGTTTATGGTTACAAAGTCATAGTCACATAACACATACAAATAGGAAAACAACCATAAGGGTATATCCCAAAACGATTATAAGTGGTTAACTCTGAGGAACGGGAATATAGGTGATTTTTTTCTTTTAATTTATCAGTGCTCTTTGATTTCTGTACAATGAGTATGTATCATGAACCTAAAAATGGGAACAGGGAGGCCGGTGGGACCTGGTTTTTAGAGCCACACAGACATGGGTTTGAATGATCAGTTCTTCTACTTCCCAGCTTTGTGACCTTGAGAAAGTTACTTAACATTTCTGAGCCTCAGTGTCCTCATCTGTAAATGCCAATTATGCTAACCTCGTGGATTTATCGTCCAAACCAAAACAAACCCACTGCTGTCAAGTTGATTCTGACTCGTAGTGGCCCTATAGGACAGAGGAAAACTGCCCCACAGGGTTTCGAAGGCTGTAAATCTTTAAGGAAGCAGCTGCCACATCATTCTCCTATAGAACCGCTGGGGGGTTTGAACAGCCAACCTTTTGGTTAGCAGCAGAGCACTAAACCACTGCGCCACCAGGGCTCCATAGAGTTATCATAGAGATTATAATCAATCCAAGCAAAGTGCACAGGACAATTGCCCACATATTTGCACACACAAATACTTAATGACGATTCTGTGCTTTAAAAGGTTGTATCCAAATTATATCTCAAGAAAGCTGTTAAAAACCACACCAAAAATACTTAGGATGCTTTTGCATGAATACTGAGATCAAATCTGGAACTAGTTAATTTGGATACCCAAAAGAATATTTATAAGGTTGGTGTACACATCCATCGTTTCTATCTTTAAATTAAAGAAAAAATAAAATGAAGGCATTGCTTTCTTTAACCTTGTTCTATAACGTCCTAAAATGTCAACTCTGAAATACAAGACAGCCTGCACTGTAACAACCCCTTTTTCCACCCATGACTTAAAGAGATCCACAGATAGTACAGGTCATCAGCTAGAGGCTGTGTTCCTCAGCAGAAAGTTCAGAAGACCACTGAGTCCCTGGAAACCAAGTATTCTTCCACTACTAAAATAACGAGGACAGTCCTCTTGCCCACCTGAATTTTGGGAGTGTTGGGAAGAACCTGCCTGACATTTGGAAAAACCTTGGGAAGCTTTTTTTACAAAGGTCTAATGGAATCATGATCACTTATGGTGTAGTACTTAAAATTATGGTGTGGCAGGTATGCACATTCCAAGGTATATAGCAAAGATATTTAACCTTTAGGTTCAAAATGAAAAGTGGCAGGAGGGAAAATAACAAATCAGGAGTTTTTGTGATAGCTTCTCCACTCCCTTCTATGGACAAAAGAAGGATCTGCTCGGTTTGTTTACCAGAGCATTGTTGGGCCCAGAGAAGTAGTAGAAAGAGGGAAGACTTGAAGTTGAGAAGATGAAATTAATCTTCATGAAAGCAAAAAGAGAAAAGATGGCGGGAGTAAGAAGAAGAGCCAGCACAGTGGAGACTTGGAGAGCCTTTAGGAATGGAACCTTGGGTGTGGGGAGAGATGCATAAGGAGGATCATAAACCCTTCCAGGGACTATTTTTTTTTTTTTTTTAATTTTTTTGCTGATGCCAAGTTTTGTCTCTAATGGAATGGATACTGAATCATTGTTTGTTAGTAGTTTTTTATTATTTGAAAAAATGGGGTACCAACTGCAAGCAGGACACATCAGTCCTGTGTTCCATGAAATACATCATACACGTGGGACATATTGGTCCCATGGTGCATCACACTTCCTGGTTACATTTGAGCCATAAGATATCTTACTTAACTTTCCAAAAATACACAAAAATGCACACAAAATACTGAATAAACATTGCACTTGCTGCACATAATTGTTATCAGTTTGGTTGAGAGTGGGCCATATCAGTACCAAGTTCCATGAAGCACACCACACGCACGTGATATACCCGCCCCATCACCCAGGAAGTGCATCACAAACAGTTTTCACCCCAAAAATAACTCGTTTACTTGAACATTTCTGAACGCTGGTAACCGTACCTTCCCAATAACACAAAACAAAGTGGGTGGCTTTACAGAATAGAAGTTTATTTTCTCACAGTTCAGGAAGCTAGAAGTCCAAATTCACGGCATGACTTTGGGAGGAGGTCCTTCTCTGTTTAGTTCAGCTTCTAGTAGCTGGCAATCCTTGGCGTCCCTGGGCTTGTAGATCCACCTGCTGTGTGTTTCTGTCTTCGTACGATGTCTTCCACTTATGTATGTTTCTGTGTCCATGCTGCTCCTTTTATAGTTCAGAAGTGAGTGGGTTTAGGATCTACCCTACACAGGTATGATCACATTAACATAACAAAAGAAAACCCATTATTTCCAAACAGGGTTATATTTACAGGTGCAGGGGTTAGAATAACACATTTTGGAGGGACACAATTCAGTTCATAGCAGAAGGCATGCCGGGTAGAATGCAATGTACTGTCTCTTCGCCCCTCTGTGAAAAATTGTCACTAGCTTTTCACATTATTTTCCAAGTCTTTTAATTCAAATTTCCAAGATTCATGGTGTTTTCCCTGACATTCCACAATGTTGAAATGGCTGTAAAGTGAAAACAGGCTAATTTAAGACAGCTTCCCTCAGGTCACAAAAGCAGTATTTTTGTCTAAAAATTTTCCACAATGTGGAACACAAAGTAGCATGCAGTAAGGGCAATGATTAAGCAAAGAGTATTTTTAAGTTGACTATTCCTTCCATATGATTTCTCCAGCTTTCAAGTGTTTTGTTGCTCGGTCCATCTGTTATTCTATTTTAATTGCTCTTGGAAAATAGATGCAGAAGGAGAACATTATTGCGTTTTCTGCTTTATATAACCCCAGAGATACAAAGAGGAGCCCTGGTGGTAGAGTGGTTGAACTCACTCAGTTGCTAACTGAAAGGTCAGTGCTTTGAAACCACCAGCTGCTCTGCAGGAGAAAAACGTGGCAGTCTGCTTCTGTAAAGATTACAACCTTGGAAACCCTATGGAACAGTTCTACTCTGACCTATAGGACTACTGTAAGTTAGAATCAACTGGACATCAATGGGTCTGGCTTTTTTTTTTTTTTTTTTAATCGATACAAACATAGTTATGGTCAGATTTTCTTTTGTAGGGAAAAATTGTGACAGACTGAAATACTCCAAAACATGGAAAACTAGGCATTGTCTAGCATACTGTTATGGATTGAACTGTGACCCCTCAAAAAGATATACTGAAGTCCTAATCCCGAGTATCTGTGTACATAACCTCATTTGGAAGTAAAGTTTTTGAAGACATTATCAATTGAGTTAATACAAGGTCATACTGGAGTAAGGTGGGTGCTATTCCAGTATAAGTGGTGTCCTTATGAAAGAGGACAAGAGGGACAGACACACAGGGAAGACAGCCATGTGAACATGAGGCAGAGGTTGGAGTTACCAAAAAACCCCACTGCCGTTGAGTCAATTCCAACTCATAGCAACCCTATAGGACAGAGTAGAGCTGCCCCATAGAGTTTCCAAGGAGCACCTGGCAGATTTGAACTGCCGACCTCTTGGTTAGCAGCCATAGCACTTAACCACTAAGCCACCAGGGTTTCTGAGGTTGGAGTTCAGCAGCCACAAACCAAGGAATGCCTGGGGCTACCAGAAAGTAGAAGAGGCAAGGAAGGATCTTCCCCTAGAGCCTTTCCTCCTAGAGAGCATGCCCTGAGGGCACAATGAATTGACGCTCTGCAGAGCTGTGAGTCAATAAAATCATCTTGTTCTAAACCACACGTTTGTGGTAATTTTTTGTGACAGTCCTAGGAAACGAATACACCACACATACCCTTCCAGAGTATCTGGGTCTATGTGGTCTCTGAAACTTGCTCTTGAACATAGAACAGTTAAAGCAAATAGAACAAATGATGAAGTAAAAAAGCTGATCATAAGATGTCAAAGGGCTGCTCAAGAAAACAAGGTTAAGTATTATAATCAAATGTGCCAAGATCTGGAGTTAGAAAACCAAAAGGGAAGAACATTCTCAGCATTTCTCAAGCTGAAAGAACTGAAGAAAAAAGTCCAAGCCTCTGGTTGCAGCACTGAAGTATTCTACGGGCAAAATATTAAACAATGCAGGACGCATCAAACGAAGATGGAAGGAATACACAGAGTCATTGTACCAAAAAGAATTGGTCCACATTCAATCATTTCAGGAGGTAGCTAGCGTATGATCAAGAACCAGTGATGCTGAAGGAAGAAGTCCAAGATGCACTGAAGGGAATGGCGAAAAACAAGTCTCCAGGAATTGTTGGAATACCAACTGAGATGTCTGAAAAGATGAATGCAGCACTGGAGGTGCTCACTCGCCTATGTCAGGAAATTTGGAAGACAGTTCTCAGGCCAACCAACTGGAAGAGATCCACATTTGTTCCCATTCCAAAGAGGTGATCCAACAGAATGTGGTAATTATCGAACAATATCACACAAGTAAAATTCTGCTGAAGATCATTCAAAAACACTTGCAGCAGTATATCGACAAGTAACTGCCAGAAATTCAAGCCAGATTCAGAAGAGAACATGGAATGAGGGATGTCATTGGTGAGGTCAGACAGATTTTGGCTGAAAGCAGAGATGTTTGTTCTTGTTCTCAGGTGTTGTCGAGTTGATCCTGACTCATAGCGACCCTATATACAACAGAACAAAACACTGCCTGGTCCTGCACCATCCACACAATTGTCATTATGCTTAAACCCATTATTGCAGACACTGTGTCAATCCACCTTGTTGAGGATCTTCCTCTTTTTCGCTGACCCTCTACTTTACCAAGCATGACGTCCTTCTCCAGGGATTGATCCCTCCTGACAACATGTCCAAAGTATGAGAGACATAGTCCCGCCATCCTTGCTTCCAAGGAGCTTTCTGGTCGCACTTCCTCCGAGACAGATTTGTTTGTTCTTTTGGCAGTCCTTGGTATATTCAATGTTCTTCATCAACACCACAATTCAAAGGCATCAATTCTTCAGTCTTCCTTATCATCATCCAACTTTCACATACATATGATGTGACTGAAAACACTGTGGCATGGGACAGGTGAACCTTAGTCTTCAAGGTGATATCTTTGCTTCTCAATATTTTAAAGAGGTCTTTTGCAGCAGATTTGCCCAACGCAATGCGTCTTTTGATTTCCTGACTGCTGCTTCCATGGGTGTTGATTGTGGATCCAAGTAAAAGGAAATCCTTGACAACTTCAATCTTCTCTCCATTTATTATGATGTTGCTTATTGGTCCAGTTGTGAGGATTTTTGTCTTCCTTATGTTGAGGTGTGATCCATACTGAAGGCTGTGGTCTTTTGTCTTCATCAGTAAGTGCTTCAAGTCCTCTTCACTTTCAGCAAGGAAGGTTGTGTCATCTGCATAACAGAGGTTGTTAATGAGTCTTCCTCCAATCCTGATGCCATGTTCTTCTTCATAACTTCATATAGTCCAGCTCCTCTGTTTACCTGTGTTTTATTGACTATGCCTTTTACTGTATTTGGGCTACTTATAGCTCTGTAATTTGTAGATACCTGATAGCAATGCAAATTAGTCTTGTAAACATCCACATTATTTTTGTAGAGGTTCAATTGATTTCCCTTCCCCTCTGTCAAAGAAGCCATTTTTGCACCAATTAAACAATTTTCAATCATTTTAGCATTCCTGATAGTCTATGTATGTTTCTCCTCTTTGGATTCTCCGTTGAACAGGTTGTAGCATCATACAGATTCCCTCATTAATTAATGAGTTAAATAAAACCTTTGACATGTGTCCATTTTCTGTTAGTGTGACAGTCAGGAATTTGTCTTTTCTAAAAAATTATCCTTTAGTAGTTTCATGAATTGACTAGATTTAAGCATCTAGGAGCCTAGCTGAATATTACTCTTATCTGAGTTTTGCCTGGGCACAATAAAGTGAATTACTCTTTTGAAATGATGGATAGCAGTGGGGGGCTGGAGAACAGCATGGCTGCTCTGACCTCTTCATATCTCGGGCAAAAGTCACAACTGTGCCCACCTCTAATGATCTCAGGGGAAGCTAATTATGATCTGTATGACATTTTTTATTTCTGTCATTCATTTTGACATCCAAACATCACACAGTAGAAACAAACAAAACAATCACGAATCGAAAATGAAACAGTAAAATTTTTTACCTCAACACTACATCATCTAGTCTAATGTGAAGGAAAATCCGTTTCCATTTGCCACTGCCTGCTGAGGAGCGTAAACTCAGCTGTCATTCAAAGGTGCAGTCTCAGAAACCATCCAGGCAAGAAGGCAATGGATGACCTATATAAAGCCTTGAAGGAAAAAATTGCCAGCCAAGAATTATGTATCCAGCAAGACTGTCTCTCAAATATCATGACAAAATTAGGACATTTTCAGACAAAGACGCAGCCTCTCCTAAAAGCAGGTAGAGTCATTGCTGTGAACCTGAGAGAGACAGAAGAGTTGGAACCCTCAAATTTCCCTGAGGGATGTTTTGGGGGGAAATATATTTAATCAGTGGGTTTAGCTTACCCTGAAAAGTTACTTTTATTCTGCTTCATTTTCATGTATGAAAGTAAGAGTGTCATCAGAGAAGTATGCTGACAACTTCCAGTAGTTTAAATGCCTGCTATTTTGAGATTAAAAACAACCGAACCAGTTGCTGTAAAGGACATCATCATTCTATGTTTTGTGAAGTAACTGTCTCTTTGCAGACATTGTGATCTAAAAAACACAGCAAATAAAACCAAAAACCAAACCCTCATTAATTAATGAGGGAATCTCTCTAGTCAATTCCAGCTCATGGCAACCCCATGTGTTACAGACTAGAACCATGCCCACACGGTTTTTGTGGCTGTGACCTTTCAGAAGCAGATCACCAGGCCTTTCTTCCAAGGCACCTCTGGGTGGGTGAGTTCTAACCGCTAAACTTTCAGTTAGCAGTGCAGCATTTAACAATTTGCACCACCCAGGGACTCCTATCTTGATATAGTTGTTGCAAAAAAAAAAACCCAGAAAATGATACAAGAGCTTTACCCTGCATGTGTTATGCTAACAAAATTAGAAACACAGGCTGTATGCTTTCTACTATTGTCAGACTTGATGCCACGTGCTGGTATGTGTAGGTTCAACATTTACTCGTTTACTGTGTTCACAGCACCCATGGCTTCTTCATCACGTCCAGGTTGCTTTTACTAGCCTTCAGGTCCTGGTTAGATTATTTTAGAGTTTCGAGTTTTTTTTTTTTTTTAATTAAAAAGCAATGCTTTTTTCCTTTCCCTCCCTGTTCATGAAATTGAAGGGCAAGAATACAGGGATCAAATCTAGACACCTATTTTAACAGACAATGTCCAAACTGTAATTTTCAAAATGTTTCACATAATTCTGTATAAATTCATAATGAGTAGTGACCAAAGTTCCAAATTGCCCACTTCTTACCCTCTGCTTTGTCTTGATGAAACTTTAGCCAGGCTTCTCTTCTTCCTAGAGGCCCTGGCACACTGTTTGTCCCCAAGCCTGAACAAGTCCTAGAAAAGATGGAATGTGCTCCCCCATCAGCTTATTTCTGGGGCCCAGCTGACCACAGTACTGAAACAACTGACCTTTGCCACTATCCTTTCCCATCTGACTCAGACAAAGCTCACAGGTGGCCATTTGTTTACCTATGACAAGGCCAGACACCAAAAAAAAAAAAAAAAAAACCCTGCCATCGAATTGACTCTGACTTACAGCAACGCTATAGGACATAATAGAACCATAGACTTTCTAAGGCTTTAAATTCTCACAGAAGCAGATTGCCGCATCTTTCTCCCACAATGCAGCCAGTGGGTTTGAATCACTGAACCTTCAATTAGCAGCAGAGTGCTTAACCACTGCATCACCAGGGCTCCTTAAAAGCCAAACACGGATCCCCCGAATTCACGTCCCTTGCCTCATAACTGAGTTACTGAATTGCTTGTCCCTGCTAAAGCTAATCAGAAATAAAGTGCTTGTTAATCGAACTTCGGTTAAGCGTCTCCCCTTCTGCCAAATCCCTGAGCACTGGCCCACTTTCAGCCTGAGTCAACATCCTACTCCTCTTTAAGGGTCCCTCCCTAAGAATAGGCTGTCCTCGGTGTACAGCATTCTGATTTCTGTCTGATGATGTCACACTTTCATCCCACTTCCCCATACCTGGGTTTCCTGGAGTTTTTTGTGCTCAGCCTCTATAAAGGAAAAACGCTTTTTCTCTAACTCTTTGAGATGCTTGCTGATCTTACATTCAGAAGCTCTCCCTGTTGCAGTAGACTTTCTTTCCCCCTTTTTTTCTTGCTGAATGAAGCTTCTCCCTATCAAAGTCTGGATATGTTTTTCATTTGACAGCAGAAATCAAAGCTTTAGGAAACTCGTTAATAGGGAACCAGCAGGATGGTAAAGTTGGTTAAAAGGAGGATAGTCAGTGAAAGAAAAGAAGAATGCTGGAATAAATAACAAACTTAGATGCAAAACCAGTTAAAGTCCTACCACAATAAAGCAATAGCCTTTGGGCTAACTTCTCTTCCCCCTAAAAATTATTTGCATTGCTATCAGGCAAAAATAATGTTCATAGTGTCCAAAGTGTAAACAACACTAACTCTGTATGGAAAGAAATGATAGAGTTTTATGGAGAAATATAACTTGAGTTGGGCAGCACTGAGTGGATTTACAAAGCGCTCAGACATTCACAAAGGAATGTCGGGTTTTTAAATAAGACAGCTTGCGGTGACTGCGACCACAAATAGGCCTGTCTTCATATCAGTTCATCTATTTTAAAATGCATTCTTCCTGAGGGAAAGCATTTTCCAGGCTGCACACACTTCCTGGAATCACAGTCAAGCGAGCATAATCACATTTGCTTGCAGAACAAGACTTGTTTACCTGAAAGTGGTGCTCCTACTTTACAAGGACCTTCCCCTACGGCCACTCCCTGGGTTTGGGCTTCTAGTCTCCTGAACTGTGAGAAAATAAATTTCTGTTCTTTAAAACCACCCATTTGTATTTAGGTCACATCAGCACTAGAAAATTAAGACCGTAATCTTATATTAAAAAGCAGATAAATAAACTTATACTACTTACTGTCTTTTGGAAATGGCATTAGAGCAAAGATTTTAAAATACCAGACCAGACTAAACCAGTCCATGTTATCTCCTCAGAGATCATACCACCTATAGTCTCTGGACCAAGACCAGTATGGTTTACAGATATTTGGGAGATTTTATTGACTACCTGCTGTCCATCTTCAAAGCAGGAGTAGGTAAAATGTCATCTTAAACCCAATTCACATAGGTAAATTTTGAACAAGGTTTATCTAGGTATAGGAGCTGAGTTTTAGCCAGTACTCATAGTTTGTTAAAATATTATAATACTTAAGTACAGTTGGTAAATACCTACAGCTCTGAACCCCATAGCTAACCCTAAGGTTATCCCAGTCATCCCAGCCCCTCCCACAGGAGCCCTAGGACCTCCCCACAATCATCCAGCAACTGAAGAGTTAATTCTGGCACAAAGTGGAGAGCCAACATCCAGTCAAGAGTCCATTGCGATTGGCTGGATTGTGATTGGCTGGTGCCCATGCCATATTGTACACTAAGTATTTTACATTTTCCCCAGGTTTGACCACATTACCAAATTGCTCACAGTTTCTTCCCAGTTAATTTTCTCCTGGCATCCACCAGCCACATCACAATATTAGTGCAAATCGCTTAAAAAAAAAAAAAAGCAGAGGCAAAACTAAATAAATAAAACTGTAAAAGTAAGTAAATAAATGAAACCACAATTTTAAAACAAAACAATAGGGCAAATCATAAGGAAAGAAGGAACAAGAATGAGAATGAGAACCAATCTTAACTGTACCATCTCACCATACGTGAATAGAGAAAGAAGATTGAGTAAACTATTAGAACAAAGGGCGCTAGGTAAAGACAAGGAAAGGCTGAGTGTTGAAGAACTGGTCCAGTGGAAAAAACTGGGCATTTATACACCTACTGGGAGAGGAGGCTCCAGAGGATAGTAAAAGCCCATAGGGGAAGGACAAAGAAAACAGAAAAACAAGACAAAGGGGCTTTGAAAAAAACTTCAGATTTCAGACTTTCTGCTCAATCCACCCATTCTGATTTTAGCTCTCCCCAGTTGCTGAATGCCAAACTTACAAACACCAAAGATGAGATGCTGCTGGTGGCCTGCCTATATGCCCCTGCTCCTCTTACTACTTTACTACACACTGGCCCAACTTTCAACAGCCAGCCCCTGTGTTCTTTTTTCCCTAAGGGTGTTCACTGTCCTCTGGAGCCTTCTCTCTGCCAGTTGGCGTATAAATGCCCCAGTTCCTTGGCCCCTCAGGTGGGATAACCCTGATGTATTCCATTGCTGTTGTTGTTGGGTGCCATGGAGTCAATTCTGACTCAGAGATCCCATGTAACCAAGTAAAACCGTCCCATATGGTTTTGTTGGTTGTAATTTTTGCGCAAGTAGATTGACAGGCCTTTCTCCCACAGAGCCATTGGGTAGGTTTGAACAGCCAATCTTTCAGTTAGCTGCCAAACACTTAATCATTTACCACCAATGCTCCTTTGATGTATTCTACTCTGACAAAATTAGGCTGTAACACCCATAACAATAGCTTGATTGATACTGTACATTTTTTTCACTCCTTTCTCCTCATAGTTTCACTTTGGTATTTCCCGACTAGTGTTTCCTTAATTCCTAAGTAAACTCAAAGCCTTCATCCCCCAAATGGCACTCAAATCCTTGTCTCAGTATCTGTGTTTTTGGGAGAAACCCAAAATAGGAGCTCAAGAAACATTCATTCACTCATTCAAGCCTTTGAAGTATTTTACTTTTTGGAACTTATTTCGGTTTTTTTTTTTGTGCCCTAATTTTTTTTAATGTGATCAGTTTTTGTGAGTGTTTCATAAATAGTTGGAAAGGATGTATATGCACTAGTTCATGGCAAAAAAAACGTTGCCATCGAGTCAATTCCAACTCATAGCAACCCTATAGACAGAGTGGAACTCTCCCATAGGGTTTCCAAGTAGTGGCTGGTGAATTCGAATTGCTAACCATTTGGTTAACAGCTGAGCTCTTAACCACTGCACCCCCAGGGCTCCATTTTCATGGCATAGTGCTTAATATATGTCAATCAGTTCTACTTTAAAATTATGTTATTTGGCTCTTTCATATTCTTTTTTGTTTTTTGTCCACTTGAGCTACCACAGACTGAAAGAGTTGAAGTCCTCTACTACCAGACTGCTTTTATTTTGTCTTTGTATCTACTGTAATTTTTGCTTTATAATAATTGTTGCTATGTCACTTGGTGCATAGATACTTATAACCGGCATATCTTTGTATGCTTTGCATTCTTCAGAATTACAAAGTGCCCACACTTTTGGGGCTGAATTCTACCTTTTTGGATATTATCTTCATAAATTCTTTTTTTTTTTTTTGCTTTTTCCTATCAAAGGTCTGTCCACTATTTTATTTTTTATCTTTCTGAGTAACATTTTTAGGTGTGTCCCTTACATAAGGCATAGAATTTGGGTTTCCTTTATAATTCATTCTGAAAGTTTTCTTCTAATGTGCCGGTTAAGCCCATTTATATTTATTAAGATGACTTATATGTTTGATCACTGTTGTGTCATATTCCTTCATGTTTTTATATATTTTAAAGACTCGCTATATGATCTGTTTGCTTTCTGCCTGTAGTTTTGATATTTGGAAAGGTATGCAGTTCTCTTCTGGTGATTAGTCAGTGTACTTTAATCCCCTGCTATGCACAATGGCTAGAGTTTCCTCTTTCTTCCCATTCTCTTTCTCTCCTCCACAACTCGTTGCTAGCTTGTAATATTACCTTTCTTACCATTACCTTTGTCCTGTTCGAAATGTGTACACTTGATTAGTCAGCTTTTAATAATGTTCTTTGACTCATAGTTATTACAGATGAGACAATCAGCTAATCTATCCTAAATCCCCCACCCCCACCCCAGTTTGGTGGCTATGAGTAAGAATCGACTCAGTGGCAATGGGTTTGGTTTGGTGAGGGTTTTAACATTTCTATGTTGCTCATGGAAACCCTGGTGATGTAGTGGTTAAGAGCTACGGCTGCCAACCAAAAGGTCCACAGTTCAAATCTACCAGGCACTCCTTGGAAACCCTGTGGGGCAGTTCTACTCTGTCCTATAGGGTCGCTATGAGTTGGAATCAACTTGATGGAAATGGGTAAATTGCTCATAGTCACTTCAAGGTAAGTACATCACCTGCAGAAAATAGATTCTTACATTGTTTCCTGAGACCTGTTTTTCTCTGGATACTCTCACTAATCTCTGTGTTTTTTTCCTTGCATACAACTCTAGCCCTTAAATACAATTAGACATCCATTTTTAAAGGGGAAAAAGAGAGTGAGGCTTAATAGATCACCTGGAAACAGCTGCAGCACCTCTGTACATATGTGCCATTATCCAAAAATTGCATTGTCTAAAACCTGCATGATAAAAGGTGATGCAAACTAACGTAGGGCTAACATATGAGTGTGGCTGCCAGGAGGTGGGGGACCCCCTTGGAAGTATCAATAAAATCAGTTTGTAAGAATTAGCATATATATATTAAAAAAAAAAAGAAAGAAATCAGACTCATTGCCGTCGAGTCAATTTCAACTTATAGCAACCCTATAGGACAGAGTAGAACTACCCCACAGAATTTCCAAGGAGTGACTGGTAGATTCAAACTGCCTACCTTTTTGGTTAGCAGCCATAGCTCTTAACCACTATGCCGTCAGGGTTTCCGAGCATATATAATATATGATAAGAATCAGTTTCTATTGAGTCGATTCTGACTCGTGGCGACCCCATGTGTGTCAGAGTAGTACTCTGCTCCCTAGGATTTTCAATGACTAATTTTTCAGAAGTAGGTTGCCAGGCCTTTCTCCTGAGATACCTCTGGGTGGACATGAACCTCCAACCTATCAGCATCAAGCATTTCAACCATTTGTACCACCCAGGAACTCTGATAATGTATGATAGTATACAATAATTAAACTTATTAAAGGAAAATACTGTTAAGCACAAATGTGAGAGAGCTGACTTAGAAGCCACATTGAGACCTGGTACTTTGGGGACAAAATGTGGGCTGGGGATTTTCTGTTACAAGTTAAGGATTCTTTAATGACTTGATAAAACCTATTGCCTTCGAGTTGATTCCGACTTGTAGTGATCCTATAGGATAGAGTAGTACTGCCCCATAGGGTTTCCAAGGCTGTAATCTTTATAGAAACAGACTGCCACATCTCTTTTTCCATGGAACAAATGGTGGGTTCAAATGGTCAACTTTTTGGTTAGCACCTGAGCTGTTGAACCACTGCACCATCAGGGCTCCTTCTCATCACTTGATAGCCGTCACTATTCCTCAGATTCTGTCTCCACTGATACTTTTTGCTTCCTTGAATGGGTTATTTATTTAACTGTTGGCCTCATCTAAAGTTACAAAGACATCAAAGACAGTGCTTGCTGTGCATGGAAAAGTCACAAAATCTATTTATTTTCTAAAAGCATTTTCTTTTAAACTTGTGAAAACCCTTAATAAGGCCAACATGAACTTTTTTATGTAGAATGGAAATGACAATATAAACACAATTTTTTTTTTTAAGTTAACTGGCTATTTATAGACATTAGCTGGAAGTAGACATTGGTATGAGCATATATAGATAATAAATACTAGACTACACTGATATTCCTTTTCTTGAAAACAACACTTTCGTGAGTTTAATACATATATTGAATAATATGTCGACTTATGGATTAGAAACCCAGTATAACCAGCATTTCTGAGTCATTACTATGTGTAAGGCATTGTTCTAAGTGCTTTACATATATTAACTTATTTAATCTTTATAAAACTCAAGGAGCTAGGGATCCCTATTTTACAGGAAAGACAATGTCTTTTGCCCTCCACCTTGGTTTCCAGTCACTCCTGGAGGTAGGTTGAGGACATGTGTTCTGTTTTAGCCAACAGAATATAACCAGAAGGTCTTTTGCATCCTTCTATATCCTAACTCGAAGTAGAAGTCAAAAACAACTTTACTTGGAGCATAGTAAATTTGAAGCACCTGTGGCATTTATCATCCGAACTGTATGTATGGTTAAAACCGGCTGCCATCAAGTCAATTCTGACTCAGAGCAACCCTATAGGACAGAGTAGAACTGCCCCATAGGGTTTCCAAGGAGCAGCTGGTGAATTCCAATTGCCAAACTTTTGGTAAGTAGCTAAGCTCTTAACCACTGCACCACCAGGGCTCCATACACATATATATATATATATATGTATATATGGTTATGGGATCCAAAAGAAAGATGGAGGCTGGGGATGGAACTTCACAGATTATGGAAGAAGATGAGATCATTTTGAGTGTAGATACTGTCCTTCAGCACTGAAGACAAAAAGGAAGACGATCAAGTAGAAAACTTTGGGGAAGAACAACATTTAATCGGGGGAGAAGGAAAAAGAGCCAGCAAATGAAATGGAAGAAGTGGCCGGGGAGATAGAAGCAAAACCAGAAGAGAACCAGATTATGGAAGAAAAAAAAGGAAATTTCAAGAAGGAAACAGCGATCAACTTTGCCAAATGCTACAGAATATTCTGAAAGAAAAGACATTTTGTGCCTTGATATTCTGGTGGGCATCATGGGAGCCTGGGGAGTAAGGGACAGCAATCTGGTGCAGTAAACAAATAGCTTCTGGAGCCAGAGGCCCCTGGCTCCACCACTGGGCTTCAGGTCCCTGTCTATAAACTAATTATACCTACCTCATACAACTAGTGTGAAGATTAATGAGGGAGTGTATATAAAGTACATGGGACACGGAAGGCAATCAATCAATGTCAGTGGCTCTCCTTTGTACTTCCCAGCTCTTCCTCCTTTCTGCCAATCCTTTCTTTTATTGCCTTGGACTTCAAGTAGAAAGCTTTTTTGGGGAGTAGCCAATTCCTTTTCTAGTGGAATATATGTAGTCCTCCAGCAATCTGGTCAGAAATGTTCTGCTTTAGCTCCTAAATATCATTTGGCTCACTAGTGATGTGGCTCTATTACGGTACTTTTCACATTGCTTTATAGTTGTTTTTTGGCATGTATCTCTCTCCCCCTGATTTTAAAAGTTCTCAAAGGCAAAGCTCCTGCATTTACTTCTTCAAATCTACTATACCTATTGTGTTAGTTATCTGTTAGCGCATAACAAACTACCCTAAAACTCAGCAACTTAAAACAACAAACATTTATTTCCTCACAGTTTCTGTGGGGCAGAAATCTGTAAGTGGCTTACCTGGATGGTTCTAGCTCATGGTCTCTATGAGATTACACTCAAACTGTTGACTGGGGCTACAGTCACCTGAAAGCTTTACCGGGGGAAGATTCAATTCTGACCAACCACATATTGGTTGGCAGACATTGATTGGGCCCTTGCCACATGGCTCTCTCCATAGGCTGCTTGAGTATCCTCACAACATGGCAGCTGGCTTCTCACAGAGCCAAAAATCTAAGAGAGGTAGCATATGAGGGACTAACCAAAACAGAAGCCTCAGTTTTTTATAACCTAATCTCTGAAGTGACAGAGCATCACTTCTGCCATATTCTATTGGTCACAAAGACCGACTTGGGTACAAAGTAGGAAGGGACTACACAAGGATGTGAATGTCAGGAAGCATGAATCCTTGAGAACTATTCTTGGAGGCTAGTGACCACATCTGCTACAGTGTCTGGAACATACCTGGTGCTGAATAAATATTTGGGTAATCAGTGGACAAATGGCTGAATATTTGTCTTCCTTTTCCTTTTTTTGTGTTAGTTCCTTGTTTGTTTATTTATTTTAATTTTATCTTCCTTCTCTGCAGAAGGATCTTTGAACACAAATGTTGTTATAGAAACTCAAGTAACTTGGCAGCACTGCTGTTACTAATAAAGAGCCCTGGTGGTGCAATGGTTAAGCTTTCGCCTGCTAACAGAAAGGTTGGCAGTTGGAACCCACCAGCTGCTCTGTGGGAAAAAAGACCTGGTGATCTGCTCCATTGCCGTTGAGTCAATTCTATTCTATTCTACTCTACTCTGCTCTGCTCTATTCTGTTCCAACTCACAGTGCCCCTATAGGGCAGGATAGAACTGCCCCATAGGGTTTCCAAGGAATGGCTGGTGGATTCCAACTGCCAGCCTTTTGGTTAGCAGCTGAGCTCTTAACCGCTGTGCCACCAGGGTTCCCTATAAAGATCACAGATGACGGCCTAGGAAACCCTATAGGGCAGTTCTAGTCTGTTACATTGGGCCGCTATGAGTTGGAATCGATTTGATGGCACACAACAACATTGTTATTAATGAAATTAATTCCTTGGGAATTGTTTCCCCCCACTAGAGCTTTAACATTTTTCATACTCTTGGCTTTGTCATGTGGTGTTGAACAGGTTTTCATTTTTAGGGAGGAGTTTAGATGAAAGCTCAACTTGGAATCGACTCAATGGCAGTGGGTTTGGATTTTTGGTTTTTTAGATAAGATAGATATTAGTTAATTTACTCTTGAAAAATTCCTCAGGTTATCTCTAAAAGGCAGTCTGTGTCCTTTACAAGAAGTATAATACAACCAATTTTTCCTCCAGTCTTGGAAATTTTAGTTTGGTTAAAGGCCAGTGAAAATAGTTGGCTTGGAATAATGCTGTAAGAAAAATTATGTACCTTTAAGTACAAGAATTATATTTAACACAGCTACTCAGGCTTGCTATGAGTTGGAATCAACTTGACAGCAATGGTTTTGTTTTTTTTTTGTTTTTTTTGGTTTACACAGACAGACAAAACACAACACAGCTACACATACACGCATTCACAGAAGCACACAGGAGACATTCAGGAACTGAGGTGACTGATCTCATACTGGCCGCAGAGCTTCCCTCCACTTAGTGGAATGACAGGTAGATCCACCTGTCCTATTTAAAAGGTTTTTTTTTTTTTGTATTTTTTGGCCAAGTTCAATTTGCATAAGTTAACACTGATGATTCAACACTGACATGTTGAAATGTACAGGTGTTTTCTGATTCATTTGTAAAGCACTGAATTATTAGTTCTATAGGATTTTTTAAAATAATTTTTATTGTGCTTTAAGTGAAAGTTTAAAAATCAAGTCAGTCTTTCACACAAAAACCCATATACACCTTGCTACATCCTCCCAATTACTCTCCCCCTAATGATACAGCCCATTCCCTCCCTCCACTATCTCTTCCCGTGTCCATTTCACCAGCTTCTAACCCCCTCCACCCTCTCATCTCTCCTCCAGGCAGGAGATGTCAATATAGTCTCAAGTGTCCACCTGATCCAAGAAGCTCACTCCTTACCAGTATCCCTCTCCAACCCATTGTCCAGTCCAATCCATGTCTGAAGAGTTGGCTTCAGGAATGGTTCCTGTCCTGGGTCAACAGAAGGTCTGGGGCCATGACAACCGGGGTCCTCCTAGTCTCAGTCAGACCATTAAGTCTGGTCTTTTTATAAGAATTTGGGGTCTGCATCCCACTGCTCTCCTGCTCCCTCAAGAGTTCTCTTTTGTGTTCCCTGTCAGGGCAGTCATTGGTTGTAGCCGGGCACCATCTAGTTCTTCTGGTCTCAGGATGATGTAGTCTCTGGTACATGTGGCCCTTTCTGTCTCTTGGGCTCGTAATTACCTTGTGTCATTGGTGTTCTTCATTCTCCTTTGATCCAGGTGGGTTGAGTCCAATTGATGCATCTTAGATGGCCACTTGCTAGAGTTCTATAGGATTTGATTTCTCATCTTAGCTTTGTTTTTTCAGCATTACAGAGCTTTTCTCTGCTTGTTGTTTGATGTTAACCCAGCAAGCTTCAGAACTGTTCTAGTATCAGAGCACCTGGAAGCCAAACTGCTTTTTGCAGGATATGATGACATATGGATAGATTTTAGTCACATCATACAAATAATACTTTAGCACAAATGTGATGTTTGGTTAAATTTATATTGATTAGGAGCGTTAAATTAAATTCATACAGCTTGAAAGGGAGTAGAATATCACAATCACAAGTTGTCGTTACTTGTTGTTAGGTGAAGTCGAGTTGGTTCTGACTCATAGCGACCCATTGTACATCAAAACAAAACACTGCCCAGTCCTGTGCCAGCCTCATAATCATTGCTATGTTTGAGCCACTGTGTCAATCCATGTTGTTGAGGGTCTTCCACTTTTTCACTTACCCTCTACTTTACCAGGCGTGATGTTCTTCTCCAGGAACTGGCCCCTCCTGATAACATGTCCAAAGTATGTGAGATGAAGCTTTGCCATCCTTGCTTCTAAGGAGTGTTCTGGCTGTACTTCTTCTAAGACAGATTTGTTTGTTCTTCTGGCAATCTGTGGTATATTCAATATTCTTCACCACCACCACAATTCAAAGGCGTCAGTTCTTCTTTGGTCTTCCTTACTCATTGTCCAACTTTTGCGTGCCTATGAGGCAATTGAAAACACTGTGGCTCGGGTCAGGCTCACCTTAGCCATTAAACCCAAGTATACAAATCCAAACTCCTGAAAACACATATACAAACAAGCTTTTGAACCAAACCTATTCTCTAGTATTGATTTGTTGTATGCTCATTTGTCTAGTTGTCAGCTACCACTACCTGGCACATAATCAGCGGTACCTGGCAAGAGTTTAAGCAAGCTTTATATTTTAGAAACTTTATACAGTATTCTAAAAAAATAAATCTGAGAAAAATCTCCTTGATTTATTTTTTTTCTTCCAGACTGGAAGATTGTTTCATTTTAGCAGAACACCTTGTGCTTGCTCACAGAGAAGCAATGTTCTGTTGCAGCTGAATGGATAATCCCAGTCTATCTCATGAGCTGAAGAGAAATCCTAAAGTCATAAAATCTCAAATGTTTTCCCTCCATTATCCTTGTTAAAAATAATATATGCTATTTTTTTTTTTTTTTAGATATTATTTTCATCTAGAGCTTCATCTTCCAGGAAGGCTAAGCACTTCCTCAATTGTCATGCAGTCTTATTTTCTGAGTGATGTCTTTACTACTAGCTATGTTTTACAATTGGTTCTGATATACATATAAACACAAACACACCTTGGTTAAGGGTAAAGAAGCTTCAAAATAACTGTCTCCTCTAACCAAAATTTTGCTAGAATGTAAGCACCTTGAGGGCAGGGCCCTCTTTTTTGCTCACTGATATTTCCCTAGAGAAGTGCCTAGCACATAGTGTTGTTGTTGTTAGGTGCTGTCTAGTTGATTCTGATTCATAGCGACCCTGTGCACAACAGAATGAAATAGTGCCTGGTCCTGTGCCATCCTTACAATCGTTATGCTTGAGCCCATTGTTGCAGCCACTGTGTCAACCCATCTCGTTGAGGCTCTTCCTCCTTTCTGCTGACCTTGTACTTTACCAAGCATGATGTCCTTCTCCAGGGACTAATCCCTCCTGACAACATGTCCAAAGTATGTAAGATGCAGTTTCGCCATCCTTGCTTCTAAGGAGCATTCTGGTTGTACTTCCTCTAAGACAGATTTGTTCGTTCTTTTGGCAGTCCATGGTGTAGTCAATATTCTTCGTCAACACCGCAATTCAAAGGCGTCAATTCTTCTTCAGTCTTCCTTATTCATTGTCCAGCTTTCACATGCATATGATGTGATTGAGAATACCATGGCTTGGGTCAGGTGCACCTTAGTCTTCAAGGTGACATCTTTGCTTTTCAACACTTTAAAGAAGTCCTTTGCAGCAGATTTACCCAATGCGATGCGTCTTTTGATTTCTTGACTGCTGCTTCCATGGCTGTTGATTGTGGATCCAAGTAAAATGAAATCCTTAACAACTTCAGTCTTCTCTCCGTTTATCATGATGTTGTTCATTGGTCCAGTTGTGAGGATTTTTGTTTTCTTTTTGTTGAGGTGCAATCCATACTGAAGGCTGTGGTCTTTGATCTTCATTAGTAAGTGCTTCAACTCCTCTTCACTTTCAGCAAGCAAGGTTGTGTCATCTGCATGACGCAGGTTGTTAATGCATCTTCCTCCAATCCTGATGCCCCATTCTTCTTCATATAGTCCAGCTTCTTGGATTATTTCTCAGCATACAGATTGAATAAGTATGGTGAAAGGATACAACCCTGACACACACCTTTCCTGACTTTAAACCAATCAGTATTCCCTTGTTCTGTCCAAACAACTGCCTCTTGATCTATGTACAGGTTCCTCATGGGCACATTTAAGTGTTCTGGAATTCCCATTCTTCACAGTGTTATCCATAATTTGTCCTGATCCACACAGTCAAATGCCTTTGCATAGTCAATAAAACACAGGTAAACATCCTTCTGGTATTCTCTGCTTTCAGCCAGGATCCATCTGACATCAGTAATCATATCCCTGGTTCCACATCCTCTTCTGAATCCAGCCTGAATTTCTGGCAGTTCCCTGTTGATATACTGCTGCAGGCTCTTTTGAATGATCTTCAGCAAAATTTAGCTTGTGTGTGATATTAAGGATATTGTTCAATAATTTCCACATTCGATTAGATCACCTTTCCTGGGCATAGGCATAAATATGGATCTCTTCCAGTTAGTTGGTTAGGAAGCCGTCTTCCATATTTCTTGGCATAGACAAGTGAGCACTTCCAGCACTGCATCCGTTTGTTGAAACATCTCAATTTGATATTCCGTCAATTCCTGAAGCCTTGTTTTTTGCCAATGCCTTCAGTGCAGCTTGGACTTCTTCATTTAGTACCATTGGTTCCTGATCATATGCTACCTCTTGAAATGGTTGAACGTCAACCAGTTCTTTTTGGTATAATGATTCTGTGTATTCCTTCCATCTTATTTTGATGCTTCCTGCATTGTTTAATATTTTCCCCATAGAATCCTTCACTATTGCAACTTTAGGCTTGAATTTGTTCTTCAGTTCTTTCAGCTTGAGAAACACGGGGAGTGTTCTTTACTTTTGGTTTTCTATCTCCAGCTCTTTACACATGTCAGTATAATACTTTTCCTTGTCTTCTCAAGCCGCCCTTTAAAATCTTCTGTTCAGTTCTTTTACTTCATCATTTCTTCCTTTTCCTTTAGCTGCTTGATGTTCAAGAGCAAGTTTCAGAGTCTCCTGACATCCATCTTGGTCTTCTCTCTCTTTCCTAGGAAGAAGGATGCCACAGTCTACTTCTGAAAAGAATTAGTCAGTGCAAACCTTATGAATAGCAGCAGAATATAGCACATAGTATGTGCTCAAAAAATATTTGTCAAATGATTCTATGGTTCAAATAAGCTTTTATAATATGTCTTATTTTATTTTTCTACCTCTGGTCACTAGTTTTAAGATTCTGTTTGTTCAACACTCGTCTGTTAATTGTCTGCTATGTTCCAGGTTCCAAATTTTGATAATGCAAAAGTCAGTATGATATGGCCACTGGTCTTGTTTAGCTAGATAATAACTCATCAATTGTTTTAATTTTAAATCTCTAGTAATAAAATAAAGTACACTTTAAACTCACATAGAAGGAAATCTACTCAGAAATCTCTTCATGTTAATTTTTCTGTGATTCTAATGAAGACTCTTTATTGATGTTAATTTTCAATTGCAGACAGAGTTTATCATGTCAGATGTTATTAGTTTCAGGTCATTCCTTTAAAAAAAGTTCTATTACGTGAAAGAACTTTATTAGTTTCAATGTCTTTTGATTTGGCACAAATCAGAATTGTACAGGAGCATTAACTTCAATTAGGGCCTCACTTAGTCCTGTGACATTTTGTCATTAAGGTATTATCAGCATCCTGCTGGCTGTCGTTAACAATATTTTGTCTGTTTCTGGATTTCTCTGAAAGTATAACCAGAGATATTGTAGATAAAGTAGTTTATTTGGAAACTAATCCCAGGGAACAGGAGTGAGGGATAGGGGGTGAACAGGGTAAGAGGGAGACACAAAGCAAGAATATGTTTATCAAGTTGATCACCCCTAAGCAGCACCTGGTGTTTGAGTTTTATGAAACACATCCCAGGGACAAAAGAGAGAAGCATTTACCAAACCATTAGTTTTCTATTACCCATTGGTTAAGGGTTAACTCCACCCCAACCCCCCATCAGGGACTTACTTGTGTTAGATGCTGGCTGAGCAGTTCCCAAGGGTATTCCCATGGAAGGAACAAAGCTGGTCAAGGTGTGTCCTGATCTAGTGGGGCCAATAAGATTGAGTGGAACAGAGTTGTTCCACTGCCAAGTGGCTTATCCTTAGCTGTGATGGTTAAGATTGTGTGTCAACTTAGCTGGGCCGTGATTCTCAGTGTTTAAATGTGATCACTCCCATGATTGAATCTGCTGTGAGTAGCCAATCAGTTGAAAGGGAGTTTCCTTGGGGCCGTGGCCTACATCCAAATAATAGCAGACGTTCTGGCTTTTTTACTCTCTCTGGATCCTGCTGGCTCCTGTTCATTTAACCTCCAGCTCTTGGAACTTGAGCTATCAGCTTATCTGCAGATCTTGGGATTCGTGGATCTTCACAGCCTGAGAGCAGGAACCTCATTCTCCAGCTTGCCAATCTTGGGTGCAACAGCAACTGCGGTTATGTGACTTGAGAGAAGCCTCTATCCTGATACACGGACTTGGGATATTTAAGCCTCTACAATCTCATGAGCCCTTTCCTTGATATAAATCTCTCTCTACGTATTTACCCACTTTACTGGTTTTGCTTCTCTAGAGAACCCAGCCTAAGACATTAGCTTATAAGACTTTACAGAGTATGGAAGTAAAACATTATTAATAAGGTCATGGACTTTGGAATCAAGAAACTAAGTCTCTGACCTTGGACAAGTCACTCTCTGTGTGTTTCAGTGTCTTAATTTGTATAAGAGGTCATGGTAACAGTCACCCCATGGATTTATTGTGAGAATGAAATAATAGTCAGAAAAGGTTTGGCACATGGTATGACACATAGGAAGCACCCATAGAGAAGTGGCTATTATTCCCAACTTGGGAAGCTCTGCCAGGTACCAACCACAATCATCACCACCCCATAACAACACTGCTCTGTTTTCTTTTCAATTAAAAGGGTAAAACTTAATGGGTTTTCCCCACGATATTCAGAGTAAAATAGCTGGAAATGGTTAAAGTAGTACCAGGTCAGTTTAATTTCCTTCTGATGTTAAAACATAACCCAAACAAGGCAATTCATATTGAGAGTCTCCTAAATTAAGCCATTGGACCGACAGCAGGATTACCTAGAAGTACCATCAACAGCCTTTGTTCTCAAGATGCTAAAATTCTAGGGCAAGAGAAATAACATTAACATGAAAACTAAGCACTATGAAAGATGAATAAGTGTTCATAAGTAGAAGCAAAGTAAGCTTGCAAAGCAATTCTTGGGTAAATTAATAAATGAATTCTACAAACAATACATGCTAGTGCATAATGACTCTGGGTTTGAGAGATTGAAGAATTGTTTACAGGCAAGTTTTAATACCAGATTTGGCAGAATTTAAACTTTTGTTGGGAAGAGGGGGAGGATGATGAAAAGGGGGGGTGGAGGGTAGGGAGGGTATTGAGATACAGAAGTGAAGAAGAAAAAATCTAGAGATAATAAAAACACGGTGTGGGCCTAGAGCAGTTAGTTCACCCTTGCTAATGTTTTAGGACTGAAATAAGCAATCGAAATCTAACAATGGCAATATCCAGTTTATAAAGAGTTTCACGTTTTTCTCATGGCCTTTTCACTGAGTAGGCTGTGCTGATGTGTTGGGGAGTTGATTGTGTCAAAGGAGGAAAAGATATTGAGGTCACTGTTGAAATGGAATGTGTGAAGTCAACCAATTCAGGGGAAGGTATTCAGGTCACCACAACCTTCTGAAGAAACAGATAAGGAGGATGAAAGTGCATGTTATTTACGTTCTGAAAACCACAAAAATGATTAGGGCCAAGAACACAGTTGAAATGTGACCAGTTGGGGCTCCCTGAGGGAGTCCCTCAGAGAACAAACACATACCCGCTTCGGTTTGCCTTGAATGAGGATCTGCTCTTCCGTATCTGCTTAAGAAAAAGAGCGTACTCAAATGAGGTAAATAGTAATAACAGGTGGAGCTAACAGTGGTCTCCACAGTTCCATCTTGGATGAGGAGCTGAAAGCTGTTTGAAAAGGATTTAAGTTACAAAGAATAAAGCCAAGAGAAAAACAATGTTAAGATATGTATTTTTTATTTTATTTTTTTTACCACTTGCCACAGAGTTGATTCCAAATCATAGCCACCCTATATGTATAAGAATAGAACTGTGCTCCATAGAGTCTTCCACAGCTGATGCTACTTTTTTTGGAAGTAGAGCACCAGACTTTTCTGAGGTACCTCTGGGTAGAATTGAACCTCCAATCTTTTTGTTTGCAGCCAAGCTCTTGAACTTTTGCACCACTTAGTGACAAGTTATTTATAAAAGTGCTAAATTAAACTAATTTATTTGAGAGCTTCTGGGCCCCTGACCTTGGTCAAAGTAAATCTACAATAAATCAAGTAATGGCAAATGTACATAGCCTTATCTAGTCTATTGGCCTTGATGCTTGGAAGAAGCCTTGAGCAGGGGAATGACAAAAGCTTATTCTCCTGCTCTCCTGAGAAGATTGGCTTAGGATCACAGCAACTGAGGTAACCTGTGCCCCTCATTCTCACTTAAGAGAAGGTAGCAGGAATAGGGCAAAAGTCAGTGTTAACAGCCTTCAATGGTCTCATTCCTTCAGAACCAGAGAGATGTGAAGATTATGCATGGTTGTTCCTATTCGACAAATGAGAAAACTGAGCTCTAGAAAGATTCAACAATTTTAACAGTGACTTCTCTTCTAAGAACTAAAGCCGCAGATGTTTCGACTACAGGAAACGATGCTGACAAGCTCATTACAGAATAATGTTTTTCTCTCTAGTCCATGAATATTTTCTATGATAAAACTTCCTGAGCCTTTTATACTTAGTCTTTTTTTGTTTTTGCTTTTTTTTTTTGGTTTTTAGTATCTTAGGACTTGAACAAAGAGGCCCAAATAGTCTCTCAAAACCCAACATATTTTTCGTTCCCTTATGTAATGTTTCGTTTTGCTTTGTTTGATCAATAGTTCGTTTCTCATTTCTAGTTTAACAAAACACATCCTTTCTTCCCAGACAATGGGAAACCCAAATCAACAATAATAATTTTTATGGGCAGCAATTCCATAGAGGGACATAGAGTATAAAGTTATTATGTGAAGTATCAAATTTTATAACGTTGTGAGAGTCTATTAAAAAAAAAAAAAAAAAGCCAGTACAAATGTTGTTGCCAGGCAGCGGTTGTATGAGGAAGAAAGCGTTTCTTACAACCTAAATGAAGGACTTGTGTTTGAATCTCATCTTTTTCTTCTGCTTACTAACTAGGTGATGATGGATAGGCCATGGACCTTAGCTTTGCCTTCAATAAAATGAGAATAATAGTGCTTTCCCTCTTGGAATGTTGCTAAAATTATACCCAGTGCAACATCACATCTCCACCGAGTTACGTCCCCTGGTCGCCATCACCATAGCCAACAACATCTCATAATAAGTTTATTACCGTAAATTGTGGGTTCAAGTCTCTGCCGCAAAGCCAATACTGAGACAGGAGGAGGTAAGCAGTAAGAAGGCTTTATTGAATACCGGTATTCAAGAGACAGAGGGGGTTAAATTCCTCCCAAATTCTGTCTGCCCTAAAATGGTTGATGGGAAGGTTTTATATGGGAAAGATCAGGGTTACCTAATGTTTTGAGCACGTAGTCCACAGATGGTCTTATACATCACAAAACAACTACAAAAACTCTTTATTAAACTAAAGATAAACTTGTGAGGTATCTGGACTCTAATTAGTATATTTGTAACAGGCTGAAAAACTCTCATAAGAACTTCTCAGCTAACGGAGCTGTTTTGCCAAGTCCACTGTGGCTGAGATAGGGAGCAAGAAAGAAAGCCTTCCTGTCGGTTTGCGGGCTGAAGGCCATTTCTCAAGAGAACAAAGACAAGTGACCAAGGCCACAGGAGCCGAGATAGCACCGCACTCCTTTGGAAGAGACCAGGGCAGTTGGTGCAATTAAAAAATGTTTAGAGATTACTTAGAGCATCATTATGGCGTTAGTCATGTCAAGCTCTCAATCACCTATTTTGAAGAGGGGAAAACATGTTGTAAAGTATTAGGGTGTTCGTTATGTTTAAGAGTGGAACAAGCTGCTCAGCTATATTTTGAACAGAGCCTGCACCATTTTCCAAGGACTAGAGAGAGATTAATCACAGCTTATACAGCTAACATAAAACAAATGAGAAAATATATTCCCTCTCTAATATTAAAACACTAAGGAAAATGCATTTTCGTTACTTCAAATTTATTAAGAAAATAAAATAAAAATACCTGCATCTTAATAATAAAGTCATCATTCTAAATATTTTATCATTTTTTTATTATTTCAATCAAATTTCCATTTGATCCACTTAAATCTATATCATAATGTACTAGTTAATGTTTGTTGGACCAGCCTTTGGACCTTAAGTTAGTGACTTTTATTTCATTGTAAAGTGAAAGCGTAATGGTTTATATAAACTATATGTAGTTTCATAAAGTGGAAGCATAAACCACATGTAGTTTATATAGTCTTTCACGCATCTACTTTATGAAGAAGTAGATTCCTATAGTCAACATGAAATAGAATCAGAGCCGAAGAACTGCAGATAGAAGGAAGCTTGGGAAACAAACAGGTTTGGAAAAATAATGCACTCTGATAACCTTGACCTCATAGTACACGTCACCCCTAGCCACATGGCCATCTTAAACTTTTCATTTAAAATAATATACATGCCTAAGGAGCCTCAGGAACTTGGAATCGAATTATTTGACACTTGATGTAATTTAGATGCCATATTTGACTCTTGAGTTAAAAGTTGAAAAGAAAAGACACCTAGCCAATAAGTCTTTAGGGGGATTTCAACCTTATACAGTTTCCTTAAATGAAGATAATCCTTTATATCTGTGGCACTTAGTGGTCTAGTTTTCTTCAGTCTTTTTGGTTAAGAAAATAATCTTTTGATTAAAAATATTGGAATAGCATTTCTAGAGCTTACTAGAAGTGGCAATGTTTTAAAGAAGACTACCTCAATGGTTTGAAATTTTTTAGAGGGCAAATCTGAAAATCATGCTTTTTGTGAATTGCCACAAAATACTAAGATTTAACTCCTTCACGTTGTGGTGAATACTGGCTAGATGCTCCTCAATCTCTTTTCCTTTTCCTGACACTTTGGACGACTACATTTTCCAACCGCCCTTTCCAACCCATACAACTGAGTTCTGACCAAGGGGTTACGAGTGGAGTGATATGGACTGGCCAGAAAATCAGCTACACAATTCTCTATGAGCTTGCTCTTCCTTCCTTCCTTCCTTCCTTCCTTCCTTCCTTCCTTCCTTCCTTCCTTCCTTCCTTCCTTCCTTCCTTCCTTCCTTCCTTCCTCCCTCCCTCCCTCCCTCCCTCCCTCCCTCCCTCCCTTCCTCCCTCCCTTCCTCCTCTGTAGCAATCATGGAGGCCACATGTTGGAGAACACAAAATGGAAGACGCATGGATGCCTGAGCACTGCTTGAAGGAGAACTTCCTGGGAGCCAACCGACCAGAACATTCCATATTGGGTTTTTGCGTGAATGAAAAATAAATCTTTCTTGTGAAAAGTCACTGAGATTTGGAGGGAATTTGTTACAGCAGTGAGCATTACTTACTCTAACTCAGATGCTGGCAAACTGCATAGCTTGGATGTAGGTCTCCTATTTTGTAAGCAGAGTTTTACTGGCACACAACCACGTCTGTTCATTTACATATTGTCTGTGATTGCTTTTGCACTACACTGGCAGAGTGAGCAGGTACAACAGAGACTGTACTGTCAGTAAAGTCTAAAGTATTTACTCTCTCGTCTTTTAGGAGGAAGTTTGCTGATCCCTGCTCTAATACACAGATAAACTATAATTCACTGCCAACTTACATATTTGGTCCTCTTAAATTTAAATTTAAGTTAAAAAGTTCAACTAAATTACCCATGCAACTGGGGAAAAAAAAAGAAGTTTGACAATATTAATAAAATGTTATTAAGGATGTGGAAAAACAGAAAACTTTATGTATGCTGTATGTAAACCATATATGAATTCAACCAAATAACTTTGGAAAACAATTAGGTGATGCTTAATGTTAAATGGATGAATAAATCATGGTTCATTCATAAAATAGAATGCTATACAGCAACAAAAATGAATTATCTTTTTCTGTAGAGATCAATCTCACAAATATAATGTTGGCTAACTATGGCAAATTGCAGAAAGTTACATTAGTATATTACCATTTAAATAAAGTTTTAAAAGATGTAAGAAATACTATATATTGCTTAGGGGGATGTTCAGGTATGGTAGATACATGCATGGGAATGTCAATCACCAAATTTAGGGTAGTGGTTCCTCTCACACGGAAGGAGATATAATTAGGAAGGAGAACACAGGGGTTTTAAATGTAATGTTCTATTTCTCAAGCTAGATGGTGGGTGTATGTTGTATTATTCTTTATATCTTTCCGTATGTCTTAAAATGTCATAATAAATTTTATTTTATTAAAAAAAATCATTTAATACAAAATAGGTTTACAAAGCATAGACATATTCAATTAAACTACAGCTATTCACTGTAAGCTCGTCTGGTTTTTATACAGTAAATATGCAAATGGGATTATTTGCATTCTATAGAGGGTGGTATTATCTTGACCTTAGATTAATACCTCAGTCTATAACTGATTTAGAAAATTAATGAACAATATTCTTGAGATCCTATGCATTGATCCAAAGTAAAGAGATTGTTTTACGAAAACACTAAGATAACTTTGCAATAACCCAACCATACATTCATACAGCAAAAATAACCCAGTTGCTTTAGGCTCAAAATTGAGCTGCTCTCTTCCTATAGTTGCAGAAAGGTCTGTACTTTGCTTGTTTCTTGCTACCTCTGAAATCTACTGCAACTGTTTAATTATCTCAGTGTTGCTGGTTCCACCTAATTATTCTTTGGAGACAGACCAAAAAATACAGATAAGAAAGTAAAGCTTGCCATTTCAATGGAAACAGGTTGGTGGTGGGCAGTGAAAAGAGACTGAGAAGTATGAGATCTTTCTGCATATTCTATCTGCGGAATAAAAATGTCGATGGTCTTAGAAATTTATATGCTAACATCTTTGGTGAAAAGAATTCTAATAATAGCTTTATAGAGTTTTGCAGAAACAGTGATTAATTTCTTTTAGTTTCTGCTGATGTCTTAGTCCTAATTTTAAGAGAATCTTAATTAAAAAGTTCCTAATTTGAGTCCATTAAACACACCGTTCACCAAATAGCATATTCAACTGTCCAGATTTAAGAACTCAAGCCAAACTACTTGGCTAATCCAGGACTTCTCTGTTTATTTACTTACTCTCTATTCCCTCATCCCTTGATGTTGAACCCACAACGCAGATGCAATGCAAAAAGAGAATGTTCAGATGTATTTTTATAAAACTATATGTTATTCACTTTGGTTTTGCAAAAGTATTCATGCAGTTTTTTTCTCAGATTGCTTCTATAATGGCAAAAATGGAAGATAGTGTAAAAGAAAGCCTTTTTCTTCCCTGATACTTCTAGACTTTTATATTTGAAGAAAGCTTTTCTTAGTAGAGGAAAGTGGTTGCTTTTTTTTTCCTTGTGACAAATGATATTGAATTTTGGAATGTAATAATTACATGCTTTTTCCATTATGCCTTTTGTGCATAGAGGTTAAGCAGACTTCTAAGAGGGAGAAAATGATCTTAGGATGAAATGTAAATGTTGAAAGAGAATCTTTATTATATACCTTAGTTTAAACCCTTCATATGCTTGTCAGATCAATTCTTCAACCTCATACACCCTGAAGCATTTAGAAGATTTCTGCTCTAAACATTCTCATAGTTTTTAAACATAGTTAGCACCTTAGCAAAAAATTCAGAGGCTGCTGAGCCCATTAAAGATAAACTTAATACAGGCTGATGATGGAGATCAGGTGACATCCTGGGCTCCAGAGATACTTTGAGAAAATGGTAACTTCCTAGAGTTACCGAGCTTGAGGAAATGATGGTAGATTAGGGAGAAGGTATTATTGTAAGCTTCAAGAGCACAGTCATTTCTTACCTCTGACATTACAAAACTCAGGGTAATAGGGTCAGGTTCATCTCTGCCATGTTAACTACCAACACTTTGTCACTACGACATGAAACCATGAGCTCTGTCAAAAAACAAAAGCCGAAAAGTAAAGAAATGGATTTTATTCAGGCTCTTGTAGTAGGAACACTCCAGCAGGTCTCGGCGGGGTAATTTGCCTTAGAGTTCTATAGGGAGGAGCCGAGAGTTGTAAGTGGGGTGATTTTAGAGATGAGATTGTTTTGGACTCAGGGAACGTCTCAGTCCATCAACAGAACAGGAAATATTTCTCTTTGTGTCTAGCTAGATTCAGGAGGACAAGTAGTTCTAATCTCAGCTATTCAATCCTGAGACAAGAACAGGGAGTTGAAGGGTCTGTGTTCTGGCCTTGTGAACAGGCTCAAGTGGAAGGGGAAAGGTCTGTGTTTGGCTTGTCACAGTTAAACAAGGGAGTCTTCTACAAGTATGATGGAAGTTACGAGAGAGAGTGGACAGCGAGTCTGACCTAAGTCATATGGGGAAGAGTGGTTTTTTTGCAGTAATTATTTCCCAGAATGCAAAAAGATGAGAGCTTTTAGAAGACAAAAAGTTGGGGTATTTCTTCACCATCACTGTTTTCTGGGAACACAGGACTCAGGGCAAGTTCAACATTGTCAGTTCATCCATTCATCAGTTCATCCTACCCACACCAAACTGCCCACCCTTCCTAAGAACAAAACAAATTCTCCATTGCCATGTTCTACTTTTGTTTAGTCATTTACCACCAAAATATTAGAATTTACAAAGGTCGATGCTGAAAAGGTCAGGTTTCCAATGTTGGTCAACCTTTCTTTATGCCAAGATAAGGTCCAAAAAATTTACACATAAATCACATTCTTGTAAAATAGGTTGGAGTTTGCATAGACAAACAGTTGTCTACTTACTTTCTCTAAATTTGCATCCTGTGAGCCACTTACTAGCATTTTCAAGAAACTTTCTATGTGACTGTCAACTCATCTCTAAAATGCAACACTGCTCCTCCCACCCTTACATGGTCTTAATGAGGATTAACTCTGATAATGTGTCTAAAACAGCACTTCTCAAAGTTTCATGTGTGTCAGAATCCCTGGGGAACTGGTTAAAATGACAGCCCTGATTCAGCTGGACTGGGGTGGGGCCCGACCAAAAAAACCAAACCCAGTGCCGTTGATTCGATTGCGACTCATAGCAACGCTGTAGAGTAGAACTGCCCCATAGAGTTTCCAAGGAGTGCCTGGCAGGTTCGAACTGCTGGCCCTTTGGTTTAGCAGCCATAGCACTTAACCACTAGGCCACCAGGGTTTCTGGGGTGGGGGTCTGAGACTCGGCAATTCTAACGAGCTCACAAATGATGCCCATGCTGCTGGCCCTGAGTCCACACTTTGAGCAGAAAGAGTCTAAAGACTAGACTACACTGCCCGACACCTGGTCAGCAGTTAAATAGGTGTTATTTTTATTAGATTGTACAACCGTGCATAAGTTGAGGAGGACCGTGTTAGAGGCAATTTGACGTGAAGACTTCTGTAGTCACATTAACACCCTACATAACCTTTGCCTGTCTGAATTTCCGTAAATGTGATTACAAAACAACGAGGCATATAAACCAAATTTGAAAATCACCATTGTAATTTTACTGTCTCAAGTTATGGTCATTATTAGATTTTGCTAAAATTATGTATACTTTCTCAGCTAACTCAAGAACTATGTTGCTCTTCGGAGCCTCATTAACTAGATTTTAACACTGAGTCTTGCTCGTTAAATTGTGATTCCCTTAAAGTGAATGCCCCCTAAGAGTTCAGAAATGGCTAAGCCAACATATCTGATTTTGCTGAAGAAGGTAGGTCTAAGGAGAGTAGGAAAGGCTACGATTTACCATGGAAGTGTACAAAACAGTGAATTGGGCATGTTTCTTTTGAAACTGAAACTTACTTTAAAACATGTTTGTTGCTATCGCCATTGAGTCATTGCCTCCAACTCATGGCAACCCCATGCACAATTGAACGAGTTGTTGGCTGAACCTGCGCCATCCCCATGATTGCCTGCGGATTGGACCGTTCTGATCTATAGGGTTTTCACTGGCTAATTTTCCTAAGTAGATCACCAGGCTTTTCCTCTGAGTCTATCTTAGCCTGGAAGCTCCACTGAAACCTGTTCAGCATCATACAGGTGGCGACTATGCTTGAGTGCATTGGGCACGAATCAAACCCCACATGGAAGGCCTGAATTCTACCACTGAACCACTACTGCCCCTATAAAAACATGAGATTACTTAAAAGGGTGAGGAGAGACTTGTAGCCTAACTGTGAAACTTCCCATTGATAAAAGACAGAGAGGCAAATTCAAATATTTACACTGAAAAATTACATTACTATGTACGGAGATCTGTTCTAGTGGAACTACCATACTCTGCTGGTGGGAGTGTAAACTGTGATAGCCACTTTGGAAAACTGTTTGGCAGTATCTGTTAGAGCTGAACATATACACCCTATGGCCCAGCAGAGCCATTCCTAGATATGTAGCCAACAGAAATGCATTTGTATGGTCACCAAGAGACAAATACAAGAACGCTCAAAGCATCCCTATTCACAATAGCACAGGCTGGTCACAAGCCCAGTGCCCATTAACTGTACAAATTTTAAGTAAAGTGTTATATCATGCAGTAAAATACCACACTGCAATGCAAACAATGGAACTACAGCTACCCCCAGCAGTGTGGATGAATCTCTCAAATATAATATTAAGCAAAAGGAACAAAACAAAGTGACATTAAAACCTAAACAGAATTATTTTGTGGTCTCGGAAGTTCAGGTGGTGGTCACCCCTGGCATGATGCAGTCCTAGTCATATTCTATTTCTTGATCTGGATGCCAGTTACAGTGCGTACACTTTGTAATGAGTCATCCATCTGTTCACTTGATTTGTGTACTTTTCCGTAGGTCTGCAGTATGTTGATAAAATTTACTTTACAAAAAATCTGTGGCTATCTTAAAAGTGACATAAACTTCTGAGGTACTGTGTTTTTCTACTCAGTAAAGTATTTGAGAGGAAGAAGTGAATTGCTCCTGAATTTTTAACCTGTCTTTGATCTGACACTTCAGCTTAGATTCTTTCTTTAAAAGACAATGCTACCAAAAAAAAAAAAAAAAAAGAGAGAGATAGAAATGATATCACAAAGAAACTCCTCAGGGATCTGCTGAGAAACAAAGGAGGGCTATAGCCTCCAAATTTCCATCTTCTTCTCACTAACCTGTTATGATCCTTGAGCAAGAGCCAATTAAATAATCAGAACGGATCCAAGGAAATAAACTCCCCTTCTCTGTGTTCTTTTCTCACTCCCTTCTCCCTGCAAAGAAAAGCGTTCAAGAGACAGCCTAAGGATATTGGACACACAATCAAAAGACCTGAAGAGACACTTCACCCCCACTAGGATGGCTATTATCAGAAAGATAAAGTGCTGACAAGAACGTGGAGAAATTAGAACCTTTGTTCATTGCTAGTAGGAAGGTAAAACGGTGCAGCCATTATGGAGAGCAGTTTGGCAGTTCCTCAAAAAATTAAACATAAAAGTACCCTATGATGGATGTGTTTCTTAGTTCAATCAGATATAGGAGACCAAATGGGCAGCTCCTGTCCAAAAGCAGGATGAGATGGCAGGAAGGGACAGGCATTGGTTGAATGGACACAGGGAATCTGGGGTGGAGAGGGGGGTGTGCTGTCACATCGTGGGGATTGCAACCAACGTGACAAAACAATACGTGTATAAATTTTTTAATGAGAAATTAATTTGAACTGTAAATTTTCACCTAAAGCACAATAAATTTTTTTTTTTAATCAAATTGAAAAAAATTTTTAAGTTAAAAAGAAAGAAATTGTTGGTTGCTGTTGGGTCAGCTCTGTCTCATGGAGACCTCATGTCTGACAGAATGAAACATTGCCCTGTCCTATAGCATCCTCATGATCGATTTTGTTGTTGCTGCCACTATGTATTTTGACTGCCTTCCAACCTAGGGGGCTTATCTTCCAGCACTATATTGGGCAGTATTCTGTTGTGATCCATGGAATTTTCATTGTTTATTTTCCAGAGATATGTTGCCAGGCCTTTCTTCCTAGTCTGTCTAAGTCTAGAAGCTCTGCTGAAACCTGTCCACCATGGATGACCCTGCTGGTATTAGAAATACTAGTGTTTCCAGCACCTAGAAAGGCATAAACCAACACAGTATGACAAACTGCCAGATAGGTTGTAGCTCTAAGAAATAAAGTCTATCCCCAAAATACCATTTGCAGATAAATTTAAAAATACACAAGGTTATAAGGAAATCAAGAAAGACTTGGCAATCTTCTTAGGGAAGATCAGCCAGTGAGGATCCTACGGATCACAATGGTTGGATCCCATTGTATATGGGGTTACCATGGGTCCGGGGCCAAACGGACAGCAGCTAACAGCAACGTAAGGAAATCCATTATGATGAAATACATTTACCAAAAAATATATGTATATTTTAATTTATCTGTCTGAGTTATTGGGGCTGAGGCTTGGGAACCATGGTACCGGGGGACATCTAGGTCAATTGGCATAACATAGTTCATAAAGAAAATGTTCTACATCCTACTTTGATGAGTAGCGTCTGGAGTCTTAAAAGCTTGAGAGTGGCCATCTAAGATACATCTATCAGTCCCACCTTACCCAAAGCAAAGGAGAATGAAGAAAACCAAAGACACAAGGAAAATACTAGCCCAGAGGACTAACAGACCACATGAACCACAGCCTCCACCAGCCTAAGCCCAGAAGAATTAGATGGTGCCCAGCTACCACCACCGACAGTTCTGATAGGGATCACAATAACAGAGGGTCCCAGACAGTGCAGGAGAAAAATGTAGAACAAAACTCAAATTCTCAAAAAAGACCAGACTTACTGATCTGACAGAGACTAGAGGAACCCCTGAGACTAGGACCCCCCCAATGTCCTTCTAACTCAGAACTGAATTCACTTCCAAAATTCATCTTTTAGCCAAAGATTAGACAGACAGGCCTATTAAAAAAAAAAATACCATATGATCCAGCAATTTCACTCCTAGGTATGTTCAGTTCAGTGAATTACTTAATATGGCCTTTCTAGCCATAATCTTTGTAACTCTCCCCAAATGACTAGGTGGGGCTATGCAAATGAGGCGCTCGTGGCCCACCAATGGGATTGGATAGCTTGTTAATGATGTAAATAAGGTTCGTGGCACCCTTGTGGGAGTGGGACCACGCAAATAAGGTTTATGGAAAGCTAACGAGGGGATCGCTCAGTTTTGCCATTCCATTAGGCTTAAATGGAGACACAGAGAGCTGTAACAGTGGAGACAGTGAGAAGAGCAGCAGCAGCAGAGGCAACACAACCAGGAGACTGTCAGGAGATACCTAGGTAGTGAAAGAGCAGAGCATCTTCGAGCAGGAAGCTTACTGGAAGAGTGGGGTGCCTCGAGGGATTTAGTGACAGAGCTAAAAGAGCTTTGTAACACTTGCCTGAGCAGGGCAAAGGCCAGGCCAAGAGGCCAAAGGCCAGGGAGAGGCCTGCCTGCGGCGCAGCTGAGAAGATGATGTCCTGATGGAAGAACTGTATCCTGAGTGTTCCTGAAGCTTGATTGTAACCTGTTACTTCCCTAATAAACCCCATTACTCTATGATCTGTGAGTTCTGTGTGGCCATTGCAATGAATTGTCAAACCCAGCAGAGGAGTATAGAGTGCCGTGGGAGGGACAGGTGTTGTCAGAATTGCTGAAAAAAGGGCTGGCAAGAGGAGGTATGTCTGACCTCTGCCTCAGAGGAATCAGCCTTGGGCTATTGATCTTGATTTCTCCTTCCCCCTTGTGAAGTTAGAGGAGGTCAGACACCTCTGCCCCACCATTTTTACAGTATACATACCCAAGAGACTTGAAAGCAGACACTCAAACAGATACTTATACACCAATGTTCATTGCAACATTTTCACAATAGCCGTAGGTAGATGCAACCCAAATGTCAATCAGTAGATAAATGCATAAACATAATATGATATGTACATAAAGTAGAATATTATCTAGTCATAAAGAGAAATAAAGTTCTGATACATGCTACAACATGGATGAACCTTGAAAACATTATGCAGAGTGAAATAAGTCAGACACAAAAGGACAAATATTGTACGATCCCACCTACGTGGAGTATCTAGGATAGACAATGGCATAGAGACAAAAGTTTTAGTGGTTACCAGGGTTTGGGGAGGAAGGAGAATGGGGAGTTATTGCTTAAGGGATTCTGAGTTTCTGTTTGGGGCGATGGAAGCCTTTTGGGGTTGATAGGCTGATGGTTGTACAAGGCAGTGAATGTCTTTAATGCACTAAATTATACATTTAAAATGGCAGATCTTTTGTCATATATATGAATAAATATATATATGTATGAATAAATACATGTATATATGATATACATATCTATACACACACACATATAGTCCCTGTGTTACGAATGAGATGCGTTCCTGTGTCTTTAAATCTTTAAGTGGAATTTATAGGCGTATTGTAACAGGTGCATAAGGTTCTTTTGTGTAAGAAAAGCCTGGAAGGCTTCTCAATAACCTAAAAGCTGCACGTACAGCAAGGGAACGTGATTGTGATGAAGAATTTGTTGCAAGTTAGGGATTGGTTCAATCTTTTCAAAATGAGGGCACGTACACATGGTTCATAAGTAGGACATTCGTATCCTGGGGACTGCCTGTATATGTATAAAACCACAAAAAAGAAAAAGATATGAAGCGAGACCACGTAGATTTCAAAAAGGCAGCAAGAACAAAGGGTCTGTCTGAGGGCGGGCCAAGACATCCTGAACCACCCACCCCTAACCGCATTAATGTCCATGAATTAAAAGGAAAGAAGAAATAAAAAGGGAGGCAGCTGTAAATTGCTTTGGGAATGAATCAGCATTGGGAACAATTAACCCACATCCAACTTTCAGTTTCTATGCCCTCCCTCCTTCTCTCTTTTTTTTCCCTCATCCTTCTCTCCCCTAAAATCTATCCCCCAAACCAAAGCAGTCACTTAACTTACTCCCTGCAGCTACTTTTATTACAAGGTCTCTGGTTGGGGTTCTGAGGCTGGCTCTTGATGGGCCAATTTCATCCAAATTGCAGCACTATTTGTGGGAAGTGGGAAGGAGCCTGTTAAACGAGCTTTTTCTGTGTGCATCACTGCTGTTGCGCGTTTGATTCCCTTCAGCTTTTCCCAATCCATGTTTGCTATTTTTTTTTTTTTTAAGTAACTTGCACTTTATTGTTTAAACCACAATGCCTTGTACATAATGCCCAAATAGAAAAAGCTCTTAAAACTAAAAGTGTCTGTTAAATTTAACGGCAAAACCAGAACTCACATGAGGCTGTTTATAATGACGATTTATCTCACCAACTGTGAATTTTTATGTTTCATTGCAGAGGTTTAAATGTGTTTATTCCAGGATGCTGCTTCAGTTGCCCCCAGAGGTATAAAGCCAGATGTGATATACGGACTGCATTATCTTTCTAAAACCCCAAAATTCCAAAGCTCATCTGGGATTGTGGAGCAGCAATCAAGAATTCCTCTTCAAGAGTAGAAAAACCAAACCTGTTGCCATTGAGTAGATTCAGACTCATCCTGACCCTATAGGACAGAGCGGAACTGCTCCATAGGGTTTCCAATGAGCGGCTGGTGGATTTGAACTGCTGACCTTTGGTTAGCAGTGGAAAGTTTAACCGCTACCCCACCAGGACTGAGTAGAGATGAACTTAATCAGCTGTTGGAGAGATCTGGGTTAAATTTAAGCTACAGCGTTATGGCCATAACAGTTGTTTAACACGGATATTTTCTTTCAAAAGACTGTGTTGAGATATCAGATCAATATTTAACTTTGAGTTTAAAGGTAAAATCAACCCCCAGCTGCCTACAGGACTCTGGCCCTCACTTATCAGAACTTTTTCCTACAGATAAGGGAGTGGGAGGGAAATGCAACTTCAACACATTTGGAGAATCATTAGTTAGGAAGAAGAGACAAAAAAAAAAAAACAAAAAAACACATAGGTATTATGGCAAACTTTTGATGAGCCTCCTTTAACGTGTCTGAAGTAGGTGATCGGAAATTAACCCCAAGAGTGTTTGGTGGGGGTTTCACAGTTGACTGGGTTTTTGAGACAGAGGGTCTTAGCACAGTTTATTTGCTCCCTCTTGAATGACCCTGCTGTGTGACAATAGAGATTATGAGACTTCCCAGAGTAAGACACTTTCTGTTTCATTGCTTGAACGTTGAAGACCACGAGCTTCAAGCTTAGCTGCATAGGCCATGCTGCATTGAGAAAGCATGGTAGCTGAACAACTGAAGATCAGTGGCTCACCACCTTGGCTGCAAATGGGAATCGCCCTCTGGGCAGCTTTTTTTTTTTTATTCACTTTTATTGAGCTTCAAGTGAACGTTTACAAATCAAGTCAGACTGTCACATATAAGTTTATATACACCTTACTCCGTACTCCCATTTGCTCTCCCCCTAATGAGTCAGCCCTTCCAGTCTCTCCTTTCGTGACAATTTTGCCAGCTTCCAACCCTCTCTATCCTCCCATCCCCTCTCCAGACAGGAGATGCCAACACAGTCCCAAGTGTCCACCTGATATATTTAGCTCGCTCTTCATCAGCATCTCTCTCCCACCCACTGTCCAGTCCTTTTCATGTCTGATGAGTTGTCTTCGGGAATTGTTCCTGTCCTGGGCCAACAGAAGGTTTGGGGACCATGACCGCCGGGATTCCCCTAGTCTCAGTCAGACCATCTGGGCAGCTTTTTAAAAAGAACTGAAGTCTGAGTCCCATCCTCAGAGATTCAGCTTTAACTGCCTGGAGGACTTCTTGGACGTTAGAAACTTAAAAGTTTCTCAGGTGATTCCAATATGCAATCAGGGCTGGGACTCCCGCTCTAGAAGAAGCCTCTTGACACACTGGAAGATCTGTATATACCATTTCCCAAAATACTGTGAGTTAGCCTTTATTATGGCTTTGATGACGCTATCCTGGGGGACGCTGTATCAGTTAGTTACCGCTGTGTAACAAACCACCCAAAATTTAGCGGCTTAAAGTAACAGCCATATGTTATTTCTCTATGTGAGAGGCCAGATGGGTCCTTGATCTGGGCTGGCTTGGCTGATTTTGGCTGCTGTCAGTTGGTGAATCAGTCTAGGATTGCCCGATCAAGGTGTGGGAAAATAGGTCTTGCATTTTTTTTTTTTTTTTTTTAATGGGGATAGCTATAATGTCATATTGGTAAATTAGAGTATTGGGGCAATATTATAATAATCTGCAAAGATGTAATGAAGCTAAATGACATCACAAGGTCCCTTTTAGGCCTCTATCCTTTGCTGTCTGAATCATAACCAAGGAATAGTGGCTTCCATTAATGGTATATTGCAAAGGCCTTACTTAGCAAATGACCCCTTTGGCTTCTCTCACCTCCTACTTTAAAAAAATATATTACATAAGTAATAGTTGCTCATTTTAGAAAAATCAGAACATACAGATAAGCACAAAGAAGAAAAGTAAAATCATATGTCTTTTTCCCAATTAAAGATAAACAAGTTAATATTTGGTGTATATTCTTCTAGTTTTTTTTTCATATTCTTTTTTTTTCCAAAAATGGAATTATAATCTAAAAGTACAGGCTCTGGTGCAAATCTCGACTAGACCAGTTACTAGCCCTAGGACCTTAGACCAGTTATCCTCACTGTGTCTCAGTTTTCTGAGTGGTAAAATGGGAATAATAGTGCTTGCTCAAAGAATGTTATGAGGATTAAAGGAGCGAACCCACATATAAAACTTAGAGCAGTGCTTAGCTTCTTGTTGTGTGCTGTGGAGTCGATTCCAACTAATAGCAACTCTACATAACAGAGTAGAACTGCCCCCTAGGTTTTCCTAGGCTGAAGTCTTTATGGGAGTAGATTGCCAGGTCTTTTCTTCCATGGGGCATCTTGAAGGTTTGAACTGCTGACTTGCTTAGTAGCTGAGTGTTTAACCATTGTGCCACCAGGGCTCCTCGCTTAGTTCATACTAAGCACTTGCTAAATGTTAGCTGTGGGTTTTATGCTGCTAGGATGCTGATCAAGTTTCAATGGAGCTTCCAGACTGAGAGGGACTAGGAAAAAAGGCCTAGTGATCTACTTATGAAAATTAGCCAGTGAAAACCGTATAGATCACAAAGGTCCAATCCATAACCAAGCAAGGTGATGGCACAGGACGGGGCAGCAATTTGTTCCATTGTGCATGGGGTTGTCATGAGTCAGGGGCCTACCTGTTTACTTAACAAGAAAGCGTGAATATTTCCACAAAAGACGTTTATTTTATATGATATCATCTTTAAATGCCAGCTTGTGTTGTATTGATTTATTGGAATTATTTAAATCATTCCCTTTTTTTTTTTTTGGACTTTAAAATTATTTCCAGTTTTTTGATATTATGGACATTGTAATAAAATATCCACATCCCTACATCGGATAGCCCTTGACCAGTTACTGCCTTAGGGTACCTAACTAGCAGTGGGATGATTATACGCATGTTTCTAAGGGTCTCAGTATTTATCCCCAGGTTGTATTTATTTTGCCTTTCACTGGGCAAGTATATTGTCGTTGTTATGTGCCGTGAAGTCCATTTTGACTCACAGCGACCCCTTAAGACAGAGTAGAACTGTCTCATAGGGTTTTCTAGGCTGTAGTCCTTATGGGAACAGATAGCTAGGTGTTTCTCCTGCAGAGCCACCGAGTGGGTTTGAACCACTAATCTTTTGGTTAGCAGCCGAGTACTTACCGTTGCCACCAGAGCTCTTATTATTATTATTTTTAAAATAAAAACAAAAAACAATACCCACAAACAGGTGTTTGCACTGTAAGACGAAGGAGGCTAGTCATCTGGGAAGCTGACAAAGTGCAGTGGATCTTCCCCCTCACCACGCCACTGGGCAGGTATCTTTTGACATTATAATGTGCCCTCCACTTAACATCTGCTCATCCAGACAAAATGCAATTCTGTAATTGTCAAAAATGTGATAAAAGGCAGAACGAGATAGTGTGTGAAATCAGCTACAGAAATTGTGAGACCCGCAGCTCCATAAACTGTTCTGGATCAATGTATCCTTTGCATTTTCCCCCAGGGAAAGGATGAGAATAAAGGAAAACTCTGAGCACCATCTGCTGGAGCAACCTGGGCTCCCAGCACCTAGCCAGCACCTCCCTCCCCACCCAACCCACACCTGTCCTCCTCCTTCAGAGCCCTGGAGGAGGGAAACAGAGTAATTCTCTGAGTTTCCTGTCTCACAAAAGCTTCCACTTGACCTTTGTCAAAGAATGAAACGAAGATCACCAGAGCTTTAAAAAAAGAAAAAAGGGGGGAAAAAAACCCCACAAAGCTGAAGTTATTAACCTGCTGAGCTCAGGAACATACCAATAAAGAAATTCACTGAGGCATTCTTCTGGGAGAAAATCCTGCGTAAGGGCTAGAGAGGTGGTAGAAGGTCCTTATGATAGTGATGCTAATAAAGAATTGAGAAGGGGTACTCTGGACAGTGGAGATTTACGTCCATTCACAGTTGGTAGAAACAATCCTCATACTTCATTGACCAAGAAAGAGTCTTGAATTAGGGCCAATCATCAGGCCAGGCACAAAAAGGCCACTTAAAGTCCCCGGTCCTTTAACAGCTTCACTGGTTGGAGACAGTTCTGATGAAACACAATGTTTGGTTCTGGTTTTCCCAGAACAACACATCTCAGACATTAATATACATTCACATCACCTGAGGATCTTGTTAAACCCGCAGATGCTGATCCCCTAGGTCTGGGGTGGGCCTGAGATCCTGCATTTCTAACAAGGCTTTCCCACATATGAATCACCAGGAGGGCTGATTAAAACATAGCCCCATCCTCCTCGTTCCAGGCAAAAAAGGCAGTTAAATAAAAAAGGCATGTCATTCTATTGAATTTACTGTTAACATCTGAGTAGTCATTTTTACATACCGGTGACCTTGCTGGTAACCCAGAAACCCGTTGCCCTCGAGTCAGTTCCAACTCTTAGGGACCCTGGTACAACATGTAAGTGTAACCTAGAGTGATAATTTCCTTGTGAACTTTGATATTAAAATTGTATCAGTCAGTTGAAATATGTGTATACCCCAATCTAATCCAATCCCATTGCTATCAAGTCCATTCTGACTCACAGAGACCCTGTTGGACAGAGTAGAACTGCCTCTTAGGGTTTCCAAGGAGCGTCCGGTGGATTTGAACTGCTGACCTTTTGGTTAGCAGCCGAAGCTCTTAACCACTACGCCACCAGGTTTTCTATATATATATATACATAGTTGCTATGGAGTCCATTCCAACTCATGGTGACCCCACGTGTGCAGAGTAGAACTACTCCGTAGGGTTTTCAAGCCTGCCATCTTTTGGAAGCAGATTTTCAGGCCTGTCTTCCAAGGCACCTCTGGGTGTGTTCGAACTACCAACCTTTCCCCTAGCAATCGAGCGCTTAACCGTTTGTGCCGCCCAGGGACACACACACACACACACACACACACATAACAGCAAGAATAAAATACGCTATACTTAATGATCATGAAAGCTATTCATTTTATGTACAAAAAAAAATCAATGATTAAAAATTTTTACAATAGAACTGCAGCTAATAGGATTAGAAGAGAATGCATTTGGTAGATAACTTTAGGAATACCATTCTATCTTTTTCAAGTCAACAAATGTTTATACAATTTTAAACAATAATGGAAGGCAGAATAACAGAGATTATATATAAGACATGTTTTTAACCTTTGCAAAATTATTATGTTATCATTCACAACATTAAATAAACTTTAAGAACTGCATTTATTTTTTTGTTATTTAATTCTATTCAGGCCAGGAATTTTTAAAGAAAAAAACCTACCCTAGTTCATTCTAAGTTGGTGATAGTTGGCTTCAGCTCAGTATTTATTTTAACATTAAGCCAATTGGCATTCAGCCAAAATTAATATTTGGTACATTTCCAACAATGGTCTAAAGGGCTTAATCAGGAGATTCCAAGATCCTGAGTCAAACAATATCCAGAGGGCTTCTACTCCTGGTTAACTGGAGCCACTCAGGGCTTCCCACCCAACTCCCCTTGTTTGGTACTCCTTAATGGAGTTAAAGGGCTCTCGCAGTCTTTGAGAATCACCTGGAAACTTGAAACCAGTGCGTTGGTCTCCCTCTTTCTGAGGATTAAGTGAAGTTAGAGTTGCCAGATTAAATAGAAAATGTCCAATTAAGTTTGAATTTCAGATAAACAATGAATAATTTTTAGTATAGGTGTGTCCCATGCAATATTTGAAACATTCTTGTATTTTTATTTGCTATATCTGGCAACACAGATGGGTCCCAGCTGCAGGAAACACGTCATAAAATAGTTTCTCAGAAACTCAATATTTCTTCCCTCCCTGGTGGTGCATTGTTTAAGTGCTATGGCTGCTAACCAAAAAGTTGGTGGTAAGAATCCACCAGCTGCTCCTTGGAAACTATACGGGCAGTTCTTCTATGTCCTGTACGGTCGCTATGAGTCAGAATCAACTCGATGGCAATGCTTTTGGTTTGGTTTTTAACATCAAATTGGAAACATTTAAAGATGAATGATAGTGCATTTGAATTCATAAGATATGACATAAAAGCAATTTGGAAAGGGCTCCATTTTTTAGGAGAAATGTCACATAGTTATTAAAACACAAGTTTCAAATGGAGGATACCTTTGTTCCTATCCCAGTTTTACCATGGTTACCACCGTCTGGGATTTTGAGCTGGTCATTTATCTCATTTTACAGCTCTAGGATGCCAAGGCTTGTAAGACACACCATTAAAAAAATGCCACAGGAAAGAAAAAAAATGATGTCAATTAAACTATGACACAATGTTAATACACCATGGATTATAAGACTCATCTTTATTTCAGGGATACTAATATGTAGAAGGAAACCCTGGTGGCCTAATGGTTAAGTGTTATGGCTGCTAACCAAGAGGTTGGCAGTTCAAATCCACCAGGCGCTCCTTGGAAACTCTATGGGGCAGTTCTACTCTGTCCTATAGGGTCGCTATGAGTCTAAATCGACTTGACGGCAGTGGGTTTAATATGTAGAAAAAAAAAAGTGTCTTGGGATTGATAAATTATGGTATTTTGGCTTGTGTCATTTACGTAATGAGAATAATGATCATTTTTCCTAGCGAATATACATAAAGATCAGAACAAGAAATCAATAGTTAGCTCATACTTCCCAATCTAGCTTTGAATTGCACAACAGAATACTTCAGCTTCTGAAGTAGATATTTTCCAGTGTTGGCCCTTGTCAAAGTAGCATACAAGAAGGTTAAATTTTCTTAAATGGTTTAAAAAAAAAAAAAGCCCTTTTCTGAGTGGGTTAAAACCATTTCACTCTTTTGTCCCATTGGGTGAAGAATCATCTTTATGGTCATAATGTAGCTGAGTCCGATGTTGTTTAAACAGAAAGTAGCTATATCCATGAGTTTGTATCACCCACTCACTCACTCATCCATCCATCCATCCATCCATTATTCATCTAATCCATCCAATGTTTATTGAACCTCTATTCTGTGCCAGGTACCAGACTAATCTTTGATAATACAGAAATAAAAAAGTCCTTGTCTTCAAGGAGATCCCAAAAAGAGAACTGCAGTGCCCTACTTATTAAAAGATCAGACTTCTGGAAAATAGCTCACATCTTCTTTCCTCTCTAACTATGCAAACCCCACTCATTCTTCAAAAGTCAACTCAAATCCTACCTATTTTATGAAGTCTTTCCTGGCTACTCTGAATTTCCCCTTTTTAAAAACTTCTAAATTGCTTAAAATATTTGATTTGAGGAGGTGGAACCAAGATGGCGGAATAGACAGATGCTTCCAGCGAGCCCTCTTTACAACAAAGACCCCCAAAAACAAGTGAAACGAGTATATTTGTGACAAGCTGGGAGCCCTGAGCATCAAAGGCAAGCTTAGACAATGAACTGAGGGGTAGGGGAAGGAAGAGGCCTTTCAAAACGGAGAGGAGTTACCAGACCTGAATCACGGGGAGCCCTCAGGCACCATTCCCGGAGCAGCGGTGGCTGCGGCGGGCTGGTCCTAGCATTCGGCTGCAGTTTCCTCAGGGAGAAGCAGCAGCCACACAGCCCACTCACACCTCCGGAACCTGAAGAGAAGGGCGCTCTCAGCAAAAGCTAAGTACTTGCGTATATTTTACCGCGCCCTCCCCACCTCCAAGCCAGCCTCAGTGGCTGAATCCCTGGGCCTGAGGTAGACCCTGGTGAGCACTTGGGGAAGGAAAAAAATTGCAACTGGGGGGAAAAGATAATTTGCTAGCTCCATTAACTGGGGGAGCTTAGGACAGAAGTGGCTCCTGTCCAGGCATAAACCGTCCATGAACCTTGAGCACCTTTCCCTTCAGCGTGGACCTGTGTGGGCCTATTTCAGGAGAATAGGCCCTTGTTGGCAAACTCCAACCATTTCAGCTGTACGTTGGAGAGGTGGGTGTTTGATGTTTGACATTGATTTGCCTATTAAACAAGGTCCTCACCTACCCACAACAGGGACCTAAGGACTGGTAGCTCCATTCAGGTCACCCAGCCACCTGCGACAGGGGTCCAAAGATAACTGGTACCTCCCAGTCCTTACAACCAAAAACTTTGGATGCCCATGGTCCCTCTGCAGAACCCACCCATCAGCACGTTCTAGGGAACAGAGGCACGTTTTCCTCAGAGACACTTCGGGGTCAGTTCTCAGCTCCCTGCCTTGTTCAGAGCATGACTTCCTGCTGCAGTCAGATACCGGTATATACGCCAATCACCCCTGCCCCTCTAAGACTGTAGGACAGAGACTGTACCACACACTTGATATCAGCTACCTGGAAACCTGGCTGAATTCATACAAGAAAACTGAATGAACTCCTAGACTGACATACCTGATAACTGTTCTAGCCAGCTGGGGACAGGACACCAGAGCTCCAAAGGAGAAAATAATCAAGCTAGCTTACTCAAGCAACCCATAGCAGTATACCAAAACAAAACAAAGCAAGCAGCTACGACACAGTAAGCAAGCATAAACTAATACAATAACTTATAGATGGCTTGGAGACAACAGTCAATATCAAGTCACATAAAGAAACAGACCATGATCACCTCAACAGGCTCTCAAAACAAAGAATCCAGGGATCTTCTAGATGAAAGTGCATTCCTGGAATTACCAGATGCAGAATACAAAAGTTTAATATACAGAACCCTTCAAGACATCAGGAAGGAAATGAGGCAATACACAGGACAAGCCAAGGAACATACAGATAAAGCAACTGAAGAAATTTGAAAGATCATTCAGGACCATAATTAAATGTTTAATAAGCTGGAAAAATCCGTAGACAGACAGCAATCAGAAATTCAGAAGATTAACAATAAAATTACAGAATTAGATAACTCAATAGAAAGTCAGAGGAGCAGAATTGAGCAAGAAGAAGCTAGAATTTCTGAACTCGAAGATAAATCACTTGGCACTAATATATTTGAAGAAAAATCAGATAAAAGATTTTTAAAAATGAAGAAACCTTAAGAATCATGTGGGACTCTATCAAGAGAAATAACCTATGAGTGATTGGAGTACCAGAACAGGGAGGGATAACAGAAAATACAGAGAAAATTATTGAGGATTTGTTGGCAGAAAACTTCCATGATATTGTGAAAGATGAGAAGATATCTATCCAAGATGCTCATTGAACTCCACATAAGGTAGATCTAAAAAGAAAGTCACCAAGACATATTATAATCAAGCTTACCAAAACCAAAGATAAAGAGACAAATATAAGAGCAGCGAGGAATAAAAGAAAAGTCACCTACAAAGCAGAGCCAATAAGAATAAGCTCGGACTACTCAGCAGAAACCATGCAGGCAAGAAGGCAATGGGATGATATATTTTAAAAATTGAAGTAAAAAATTGCCTGCCAGGAATCATATATCTATCAAAACTGTCGCTTAAATATGAAAGTGAAATTAGGACATTTCCAGATAAACACAAGTTGAGGGAATTCATAAAAACCAAACCAAAACTACAAGAAATACTAAAGGGAGTTCTTTGGTTAGAAAATCAATAATATCAGGTATCAACCCAAGACTAGAACACTGGGCAGAGCAACCAGAAGCCAACCCAAAAAAACAAAGCAAGATTTAAAAAAAAAAGCCCAACACAGGGTAATGGCGATGTTATTATATAAAAGAAGACAACATTAAAATAGTAAAGAGGGACTAAGAAATGTAATTATACACCTTCCATATGGAGAGGAAGATATGGTGATACAAAGAAATAAAAGTTAGTTTTAAATTTAGAAAAATAGGGGTAAATAATAAGATAACCACAAAGGAGACAAACTATCCTACTCATCAAAATAAAATACAAGGGAAAAATACAGACTCAGCAGAAACAAAATCAACAGCAACAAATATGAGGAAAGGACAATATATAAAGAAAATCTACTCAGCACATAAAATTAAGTGGGAAAAAGAAACTGTCAACACACAAAAAAAGACATCAAAATGATAGCACTAAATTCATACCTATCCATAGTTACCCTGAATGTGAATGGATTAAATGCACCAGTAAAGAGACAGTGGCAGAATGGATTAAAAAACAAGATTCATCTATATGCTGCCTACAAGAGACACACACAGACTTAGAGACACAAACAAACAAAACTCAAAGGATGGAAAAAAAATATATCAAGCAAACAACAATCAAAAAAGAGCAGGAGTGGCAATATTAATTTCTGACAAAATAGACTTTAAAATTAAATCCATCAGAAAGGATAAGGAAGGACACTTTATAATGATTAAAGGGACAATACACCAAGATATAACCGTATTAAATATTTATGCACCCAGTGACAGGGCTGCAAGATACATAAAACAAACTCTATCAGCACTGAAAAGTGAGATAGACAGCTCCACAATAATAGTAGGAGACTTCAACACACCACTTTCAGTGAAGGACAGGACATCCAGAAAGAAGCTCAATAAAGACACAGAAGATCTAAATGTCACAATCAACCAACCTGACCTTGTAGACATATACAGAACACTCCACCCAATGGCAACCAGCTATACTTTCTTTGCTAGTGCACATAGAACATTCTCTAGAATAGACCACATATTAGATCATAAAGCAAGCCTTAGCAGACTCCAAAATATTGAAATATTACAAAGCATCTTCTCAGACCATAAGGCCATAAAAGTGGAAATCAATAACAGGAAACGAAATCAAACACTTGGAAACTGAACAATACCCTGCTCAAAAAAGACTGGATTATAGAAGACATTAAGGATGGAATAAAGAAATTCAGAGAATCCAATGAGAATGAAAACACTTCCTATCACAACCTTTGGGACACAGCAAAAGCGGTGCTCAGAGGCCAATTTGTATCAATAAATGCACACATCTAAAAATAAGAAAAGGCCCAAATCAAGGAATTATCCCTACAACTTGAACAAATAGAAAGAGCAACAAAAGAAACCCACAGGCACCAGAAGATAACAAATAATAAAAATTAGAGCTGAACTAAATAAAATAGAAAACAATTGAAAGAATTAACAAGACCAAAAGCTGTTTTTTTGAAAAAAATCAACAAAATCGATAAACCACTCGCCAAACTGACAAAAGAAAAACAAGAGAGGAAGGAAATAACCCGAAGAAATGAGAAGGGTGATATTACAACAGACCCAACTGAAGTTAAAAGAATCATGTCAGATTTCTATGAAAAACTATACTCAAACAAATATGAAAACCTAGAAGAAATGGATGAATTCCTAGAAACACAATACCTACCTAAACTAACAGAAACAGAGGTAGAACAACTGAATACACCCATAACAAAAAAAGAGATGGAAACGGTAATCAAAAAACTCCCAACAAAAAAAAGCCCTGGCCCGGATGGCTATACTGCAGAGTTCTACCAAACTTTCAGAGAAGAGTTGACACCACTACTACTAAAGGTATTTCAGAGCATAGAAAAGGATGGAATACTACCAAACTCGTTCTATGAAGCCACCATATCCCTGATACCAAAACCAGATAAAGACACCACAAGAAAAGAAAATTATAGACCTACATCCCTCATGAATGTGGATGCAAAAATCCTCAACAAAATTCTAGCCAATAGAATTCAACAACATATCAAAAAAGATCATTCACCATGGCCAAGTGGGATTCATACCAGGCATGCAGGGATGGTTCAACATTAGAAAAACAATTAATGTAATCCACCACATAAATAAAACAAAAGACAAGAATCACATGATTTTCTCAATTGATGCAGAAAAGGCATTTGACAAAGTTCAACACTCATTCATGATAAAAACTCTCAGCAAAATAGGAATAGAAGGAAAATTTCTCAGCATAATAAAGGGCATTTATACAAAGCCAACAGCCAACATTACCCTAAATGGAGAGAGCCTGAAAACATTCCCACTGAGATCAAGAACAGACAAAGATGCCCTTTATCACCGCTCTTATTCAACATTGTGCTGAAAGTCCTAGCCAGAGCAATTAGGCTAGACAAAGAAATAAAGGGCATCCAGATTGGCAAGGAAGAAGTAAAAGTATCTCTATTTACAGATGACATGATCTTATACACAGAAAACCCTAAGGAATCCTCCAGAAAACTACTGAAACTAATAGAAGAGTTCAGCAGAGTATCGGGATACAAGATAAACGTACAAAAATCAGTTGGATTCCTCTACGCCAATAAAAAGAACATCGAAGAGGAAATCATCAAATCAATGCCATTTACAGTAGCCCCCAAGAAGATAGGAATACTTGGGAATAAATTTTACCAGAGATATAAAAGACTTATACAAAGACAACTACAGTACACTTCTGCAAGAAACCAAAGGAGATTACATAGGTGGAAAAACATACCTTGAACGTGGATAGGAAGACTTAACATTATAAAAATGTTCTACCGAAAGCGATCTATACTTAAATTTAATGCAATTCCGATCTAAATCCCAAGGACGCTCCCTAATGTGATGGAGAAACAAATCTCCAATTTCATATGGAAGGCATTACTGAAAAAGAAGAACAAAGTGGGAGGCCTCACTTTACCTGGTTTTAGAACCTATTATACCGCCACAGTAGTCAAAACATCTGGTACTGGTACAACAACAGATCACATGGACCAATAGAACAGAATTGAGAATCCAGACATAAATCCATCCACATATGAGCAGTTGATATTTGACAAAGGCCCCAAAACAGTTAAATGGGGAAAAGACAGTCTTTTTAACAAATGGTGCTGGCAGAACTGGATATCCATCTGCAAAAAAATGAAACAAGACCCATACCTCACTCCGTGTACAAAAACTAACTCAAAATGGATCAAAGGCCTAAACATAAAATCTAAAACGATAAAGATCATGGAAGAAAAAATATGGACAACGTTAGGAGCCCTAATACATGGCATAAACAGCATACAAAACATTATCAAGAATGTAGAAGGAAAACTAGATAACTGGGAGCTCCTAAAAATCAAACACCTATGCTCATCCAAAGACTTCACCAAAAGAGTAAAAAGACTACCTACAGACTGGGAAAAAGTTTTTAGCTATGACATTTCTGATCAGCACCTGATCTCTAAAATCTACATGATACTGCAAAAACTCAACTGCAGAAAGACAAATAACCCAATTAAAAAATGGGCAAAAGATATGAATAGACACTTCACTAAAGAAGACATTCCGGTAGCTAACAGATATATGAGGAAATGTTCACCATCATTAGCCATTAGAGAAATGCAGATCAAAACTACAATGAGATTTCATCTCACTCCAACGAGGCTGGCATTAATCCAAAAAACACAAACTAATAAATGTCGGAGAGGCTGTGGAGAGATTGGAACACTTATACACTGTTGGTGGGAATGTCAAATGGTACAGCCACTTTGGAAATCAATTTGGCTCTTCCTTAAAAAGCTAGAAATAGAGCTACCATACGATCCAGGAATCCCACTCCTTGGAATATATCCTAGAGAAATAAGGGCCTTTACACAAACAGATATATGCACACCCATGTTTATTGCAGCACCGTTTACAATAGTAAAAAGATGGAAGCAACCAAGGTGCCCATCAAAGGATGAATGGATAAATAAATTATGGTATATTCCCACAATGGAATACTACGCATCGATAAAGAACAGTGACGAATCTCTGAAACATTTCATAACATGGAGGAACCTGGGAGGCATTATGCTGAGTGAAATTAGTCAGTTGCAAAAGGACAAATATTGTATAAGACCACTATTATAAAAACTTGAGAAATAGTTTAAACTGAGAAGAAAACATTCTTTCGTGCTTACGAGAGGGGGAAGGGAGGGAGGGTGGGAGGGGGCATTCATTAATTAGATAGTAGATAAGAACTACTTTAGGTGAAGGGAAAGACAACACACAATACAGGGGAGGTCAGCACAACTGGACTAAACCAAAAGCAAAGCAGTTTCCTGAATAAACTGAATACTTCGAAGGCCAGCGTAGCAGGGGCAGGGGTCTGGGGACCATGGTTTCAGGGGACATCTAAGTCAATTGGCATAATAAAATCTATTAAGAAAACATTCTGCATCCCACTTTGAAAAGTGGCATCTGGGGTTTTAAACGCTAGCAAGCAGCCATCTAAGATGCATCAATTGGTCTGAATCCACCTGGATCAAAGGAGAATGAAGAACACCAAGGACACAAGGCGATTACGAGCCCAAGGGACAGAAAGGGCCACACGAACCAGCAACTACATCATCCTGAGACCAGAAGAACTAGATGGCGCCTGGCTACAACCGATGACTGCCCTGACAGGGAACACAACAGAGAACCCTTGAGGGAGCAGGAGAGCAGTGGGATGCAGACCCCAAATTCTTGTAAAAAGACCAGACTTAATGGTCTGACTGAGACTAGAAGGACCCTCGTGGTCATTCCCTCCAGACCTTCTGTTGGCCCAGGACAGGAACCATTCCTGAAGCCAACTCTTCAGGCATGGATTGGATTGGACAATGGGTTGGAGAGGAATGCTGGTGATCAGGTGGACACTTGAGACTATGTTGGCATCTCCTGCCTGGAGAGGAGATGAGAGGGTGGAGGGGGTTAGAAGCTGGCGAAATGGACACGAAAAGAGAGAATGGAGGGAGAAAGCAGACTGTCTCATTAGGGGGAGAGTAATTGGGAGTGTGTAGCAAGGTGTATATGGGTTTTTGCATGAGAGACTGACTTGATTTGTAAACTTCCACTTAAAGCACAATAAAAATTATTTAAAAAAAATATTTGATTTGACTCTGAATTGAGTATTGCCGTCTCTAATGGTTTCATGTGCTTTAGATTATTCCTCATGAGTTATACTATGAAAGTCTTGATATCAAAGATGACCTTACTCTTCTGAATCACCTGCAGCACCTAGCATAGTGGGTGGCACATAGTAGATACAATAAATCCTCAATAAATGGAAGAATGAATGATTGATTTGCCTTGTGGTGAATCCATTTTCCTTCTTGTGTTACATTGAAGTTATCACAAGCCCATGTTAATGAACTTTCTAGAAGCTCTACATGTGCTTTCATTGTTTTTGACCTTGTCATCATTCAGCTCAACTTGATTCAATGATCATGAATTTGGATGGCCTTCTTAATTCTAGCAAAGTCTCATTCAAGTAGAATAGTCAGATAGGGCCGTTCTGGCAATTTCAAGGTTAAACAAGAGAGCTTTCTATTGTCATACCTTTTGAGATCTACCCAGATGCCCTCCTCCCTACCCTTGTAACCTGGATGAGAGTGAGCACAGCATGGGGAACAAAACAAAATCTTTCTCTCCTGATAGCCCAGTTTCACTTTATTTTTCATCAGTGTTTATTTTTTTCACTCCCCATTTCCCCTCTCCCTAGGTCCTGGTAACCACTAATCTTTTTTTTTGTCTCAATGGATTTGCCTATTCTAGATATTTATTAACAGTGAAATTATACAATATATGACTTTTGTGTCTTAATTATTTTGCTTAGCATAATGTTTTCAAGGTTCATCCATGTGGTGGCATGTATCAGGACTTTCTCTTTGTGGCTGAATGATAGTCCATTGAGTATATGGACCACATTTTATTGATCCATTCATTTGTTGATGGACGCTTGGTTTGTTTCCTTTGCATATTGTGAATAATGCTGCAGTGAACATTGGTGTGCTGTTTGAGTTGCTGCTTTCAAGTCTCTGGGGTATATACCTAGGAGTAGAATTGCTGGGTCATATGGTGATTCTGTATTTAACCTTTTAAGGAAATGTCAAATTGTTTTCCACAGCAGCTGTGCCATTTTACATTCCCACCAGCAATATACCAGTGTTCCAATTTCTCCACATCCTTGCTAACACTTATTATTTTTCTTTTTTTTTTTTTTTAAATAAAACTATCCTAGATGGAGCCCTGTTGGTATAGGTTAAGAGCTCAGCTACTAACCAAAAGGTCAGCAGTTTTAGGAAACCCTGTGGGGCAGTTCTACTCTGTCCTGTAGGGTTGCTATTAGTCGGAATCTACTTGATGGCAAAGGCTTTAGTTTTGGTATCCTAGTAGGTATAAAGTGGTATCTCATTGTGGTTTTGATTTGCAGTTCCCTAATGACTAATGACATTAAGCTTCTTTTCATGTGCTTTTTTGGCCATTTGTGTATCCTTGGAGAGATGTCTATTCAAGTCTTTGGCCCATTTTTTAATTGGGTTGTTAAGTGTTTTTGTTGTTGAGTTTTTAAGGGTTCTTTGTATCTGAACTTTAGGCCGTTATCTAATATATAAATCACTGCTAAACTCATCACCATTGAGTTGATTCTGACTCATAGCAACCCTATAGGACAGGGTAGAACTGCCCCATAGGGTTTCTAAGGCTGTAAATCTTTACAGAAGCAGACTCCCATGAAGCAGCTGATGGGTATGAACTGCCGACCTTTCGTTAGCAGCCAAGTGCTTTAACCACAGCACCACCCGGACTCCTTATCTGGTGTATAGCTTCAAAATATTTTCCCTCATTCTGTGGGTTGTCTCTTCACTTTCTTGATAATGTCCCTTGACGCACAGAAGTTTTTAATTTTGAGGAAGCCCAGTTTATTTTTTCTTTTAGTGCTCATGCTTTGTTTTCATATCTAAGAATTCATTGCATAAAAAAAAAAAAAGGTCTTGAAGCATTAGTCTTATGTTTTCTTCTAAGAGTTTTATTGTTTTGACTTTTATATTTAGGTCATTAATTAATATTGAATTAATTTTTATATATGGTGTGAGGTATGGGTCCAACTTCATTCTTTTGCATGTGGAGATCCAATTATCCCAGCACTATTTATTGAAGAGAATATTCTTTCCCCCACTGAATGGATTTGGCACCTTTATCAAAAATCAATTGTATGAGCTTATTTCTGAATTCTCCAGCTTCACTTTTGGTACATCATTTTTCAACTGAACACTGGGAAAAGCAACTAATTTTAAGTCCTACTATCTTCATGATTTTAACACATAGAGTTTTACTTTATCTTTGAAAACTTACAAGGATTATTGCCACATTTACAGTTACAAAAACTGCTGCTCAGAGGGGTTAGATAAATTGCCCAAGGTCAGGCCATAGAACTAGGGTGTAGCAGAATCAGGACTTGAATCCAGGTTTCTCTGATGCTAAATTCCATGCTAAACCAAACAAGTTCGATGTTCCTGCATTGAAAAAGTTAAAATTCTACTTGGCTCACATTCTAGTTGAGGAGACAGACAAGGGACAAGCTGAAAAATTAAAGTATATACTATGTTGATAGTTATACAAGCTAAGGGGAAAAATCAAACACAAAAGTGAATGTAAATATCCAGGAGGAGAGGGCTTGAAAATTTAAATAAGGTGACCAATGAAAGGCTTACTGAATAATTTTGAGTAGTGGCCTGAATTAAGTTAGGAGTGAGCCATGTGGCTATGGGGAGCGGGGGAAGGGTGGCATCTCAGACAGAGGAACAGCAAATCCAGCCGCCCCGAGGTGGGAGTTGTCTGGTATGTTGGAGGAAAAGGAAGTAGACCAGTGTGCCTGTAATGGAGTGAAGCTGTGAAATGAAGTCAGAGAGCTAATGGATATAGGTCATGTAGGGTCTGTAAGTTTCATTAAGAAATTTAGCTTTTACTCTAAGTGGGATGGGGTGCCATTAGAGGGTTTGAGCTGAGAAGTGACAAGGTCTAACTTACTTAAAAATTTTTAAAAGGTACAATTCAGTGGCATAATTTATATTCACAATGCTGTGCAACCATCACCACTATTTCCAAAATTATATAGTTTCCTTAATCTATTTTTAATAGAACTTCTTTGCCTTCTGTGTCAAGAATGCACTGTGCTGGGGGGTGGGGGGTGGTAAGAGTGGATGCAAGGAGACCTGTTAGGAGGCCATTGCAATCATTTAGTCAAGAAACAACAATGGCTGGGACTTGGTGGTGGTAGTGAGGGTATAGAGAAACGGTCAAATGTGGAATATATTTAGGAACAAAGCCGTTAGAATTTGCTGATGAATTGAGCATGGATTATGAGTGTGTCAAGGATGACACCTGGGTACCTGGAAGATAAAGCTATTATTACGTGAGACAGGGAAGACTGTGGGAGGTACAGAATTTGATACAGAAATTCTGGGGTACAGAAATATGAGCTTAATTTTGAATATGTTAAGTATAAGATGAGAACTGGACATGGAAGTAGAGATGTTGACTGGGAAACTGGCTCTGAGAATCTGGGATTCAGAGAAGATGCCCAGTATGGAGCATGTAGATGATATTTAAAGCCAGGATACTAGATGAAATCAGCTAAGGAGAAAATATAAAAAAGAGAAAAGATTGGAGGACTGAGCCCTGGAGATGCTGATGTAATTATCTCCAACCAAGCAGAACACTCCAATCTGTCAGAGCTAAGTGCTGCCCAAACCTTCATGATCCTTCAAATGTAAGTCAAGACAGGAAATCTGCTGGAGTTCAAATTACAAATGTTCACCGGGCACCCTTGGTATTAGGAAGAAAATGGAAAAGAAAGAGCATTAGAGATAAAAACAGAGCTCTCCAAAATTTTGTGATATCTATAAATCGTCTCCAGCACATGGAGTGGGTACCACATATAAAAATTTCCCTTTAAGACAAGTGAAAATAACAGGAATATAAAAAGCAAACTTGGTAACCCAAGAAGAACCAATGTCATAAAGTGTGACAGATAGATTGTATTTTCCAAAATGGCAGCAGTAACATCTCCTATCCCACGTGCTCTTCTTACACGTCTCCCATGGAAAGACAGGTCTATGTTCCTTCTCCTGGAATTGGGGTGTGCTTGTGACCACGGTGGCAGTGACACTAAGTGACTTCTGAAGTTAGGTCATAAGAGGCTATGCTGTTTCCTCCTGTTTTCTCTTGGGACGCTTGCTCTCAAAACCCAGCTGCCATGCTCTGAGGAAGCCCAGGCGACACGGAGAGGCCGTACGTAAGTGTTCTGGCCGACATCTCCTGCTGAGGTCTCAGACGACAGAAGCATCACAGCAACACCAACAGACCTGTGAGTGAGGAAGACTTCACCAGAACTCCAGCTCTAGCCCCAGCCCCACCTGATCGCAACTGTATGAGAGAGCTCCACCTGAGAACTACTTAGTGGAGCCAGTGAAATCCCAGAGCCATGAGGTGACAAGAGCAATAAGGAATGACTGATGTTGTCTTGCACCACTAAGTATGGAATGGTTTGTCTTGCAGTAATAGATAATTGATACACAGGGATTTCCCGTGACTGAAATTTTGCTGCCTGATGCCAGCAATTTGGCATTCTTATAGTGGGAATTAGAGCCCTGTAGGCACAGTGATTAAGTGTTTGGCTGCTAACCAAAATGCTGGCAGTTCAAATCCACCAGCCGTTTCTTAGAAACCTTATAGGGCAATTCTATTCTGTACTATAAGGTCGCTATGAGTTAGAATTGACTCCATGGCAACAGGGTTTTCTGGTTATTTAAAATAAAAAAAAAAAAAAGCCAAACCTGTTGCCATTGAGATTTCTACTCATAGTAATCCTGTAGGACAGAGTAGAACTGCCCCGTAGGGCTTCCAAGGAGCGGCTGGTGGACTCAAACTGCTGACATTTTAGTTAGCAGCCGTAGCTCTTAACCACTCTGCCACCAGGGTTTCCTTTTTGGTTATAGTGGAACTGGATGAATGCACCCAACACAATGAATATGCTGGAGGAGAGTCACAGATCTAGACTCCATTCTCAGCTCTCCTGCTAGCTCCCTCCAGGACCTTGGACAAGCTCTGTCATCTTTTTGGCCTCAGGTTTCTCATCTGTTAGAGGATGGGGCTGGAGGGTCCCGTCCCACCAAGTTTCTTGTTTGTTCTTTTCTTATCTACTAATCTTCCATAGCTGATACTCCTCTTCACAACAGGTAACAATGAAAGATCTGTTCATTTTGACACTTTATACTGCAGTTAAAAACCAAAAAAAGGTCTCAGCACAGTGTGATAAATCTTCATTATACATTTTGACCAAGAAAGAGTAAAATTGTGAGCAATTAAGCTCCAGGCTATGGTTGGACCAAATTGGTTTGAAATATTCTAAATTGATCAGAAACTGCCTTTCACTCAGAAAATATTCTCAACCATTTAAAAAAGTGCTGCTTTGGACGATTACCTATCACTGATGATTTTCTGCCTAACTCTCCCAGGCTGAGGATGATTTAAATCAAGCTCTGTAATTTTTTAAGGCTAGGTTTTAAAAGTTAAGAAGAAAACTAAGTTCCTGCATTTTAGTTTTCTTTTGCTCCTCCAGCACCTTCTGGGTTGATCCCTTTCGCTGATGCTGCTAGTAGCTGACACCACTCTCATACCTGCTATTGCCCTGGGCTGATTTTAAAGCAAGAAAACTGAGAAATAATGAAAACAGAGAAAGAGGCAGGAAAATTTTTGCTTTATTGTAGGAAAAAAGTGATCTACATTGGTGGTTAATAATATAGGCTATTTTTTCTCAAAAATGATAAGTATGATATGGCTTTCATTTGACTTTGCTTTTTGTGTGTGTGTCTAACTCAAGCTTATTTTTACTGCATTTCTGTGGTATGAATGATTTCAATAGTTTTTCCACCTAAAAAAGAAGAGTTTATACTGAGAAACCCCCAAAGAAACTCATTGCCCTTGAGTCGATTCCAACTCATAGCTACACTACAGGACAGAGTAGAATCACCCCATCGGGTTTCCAAGGAGCACCTGGTGGATTCAAACTGTTGACCTTTTGGTTAGTAGCTGTAGCTCTTAACCACTATGCCACCAGGGTTACCGAGAGATGAAAATAAAAATTCTTGAACCAGTCTATTACCTTTTTCAGGAGCACTGATATGATGTGTAGGTGTGCCAGAGGGATACAGGAGAGAAGTGTGCATTTGAAAAGTGTTTCTAAGCATGTGAGCATATACACTTATCACTTCTCCCATAAAAAACACATCCCACATTAATTCCTCCAAAACTATTCAGTCTTACTTACACGCATATAGTTACCCAGTCTATGACAAAGGTGGCTTTGCAGGGCAGTAGGGAAAAATAGTCTTTGTGAATAAATGGTCCTTTGTCAAACGGCCATTCGTGTGTGTAAAAAAAGCAATTTGGTCCCTCCACACTTTACAGAAAAAATCAATTCCAAATTGATTGCAGACTTAAATATGAAAGGTAAAATAATAAATCTTTTAGAAGGAAACACAGGAGAACACCTTCATGACCTTAGGTAGGAAAGATTTTTTTTAAATAATGTAAATAATTGATAAAATTGGATTATATTAAAATTAAGAACTGTTCATGAAAAGGCACCACAAAAACAGTTAAAACACAACCCACAAAAATGAAGACTATTTGTAATATACATATCAACGAGATGACTTTATCTAGAATAGATACAGAACTCCTACAAATAAACAGACAAAAAAGGATAATTTTATAAAAATAGGAAAAACTTGAACCAACCACTCACGAAAGGGAGTATCTAAACAGCCAATAAACATTTGAAAAAGTGCTCAACTTAATGAGTCATTAGAGAAATGCCAGTTAAAACCACACACCCACCAGAATGGGTAAAACTAAAAAGACAGAAAATATCAAATGCTGGGTAGGATGTTGAGCAACTGGAAATCTCACCTACTGCCGTGGGAGCATAATTCCTTGGCCGTGTCTACAATGCTGAATATAAGCATACGTGCTTCATTGGTCCCATTCCTAATTATATACCCAACAGAAATATGTATATATGTTAACATATATACATATATATGTTATATATAACGATATATACAAGGATGTTCTTAGTAGCAGTATTGATAGTAGCCAAAAACTGGAAACTATTCAAACGTTCAACAGAGGAATGGATAGATAAATTGTAGTCTGTTTAGACAATGCAATACGAAACAATGGCAAGAATAAAATATCTACAACTTCACAAAACAACATGGGTGAATCTCACAAACGACATGATGAGTGAAAGTAAGCAGACACAAAGAGTTCTCACTGTATGATTGTATTTATATAAAGTATACAAATCAGGCAAGACTAATCTATGTGTTGGAAGTCAGGATAGTGGTTACTCTTGGGGCGGTAATGACTAGAAGGGGACATAAATGATTGCCCTGTTTCTTGACCTGGGAGCTGGTTGCATATATGTGCTCAGCTTGTGAATATTCATCATGCTGGGTATTTATGTGCACTTTTCCTTATGTATGCTATAGTTCAATAAAAAGTAGAACAAAACAAAACAAAAATACTACCCAATCTTTGGATGATTCTAGCTCAGAATGTAATTACAGGGATTTTATCTAATAAATGTGTTCTTAAAAATGATATAGTTAATCAAATTTGGATTATTTATTTTAAATGCTCAAGTGAAAGTAGTTCTTTTAAGTAAGACTGAGACAAATTCTTTGATAAAGTGAATAATTATCACTGATGACATTTCAGAGTTCAGATGGTTTCAAAATGAGCCTTTCCTAAAATTTCCCTTTCATATTTTGACTCTCCAATCAATAGCTGCAAAATTAAATTAAATTCTGTTCACTTGGGAGCCCAGTCATTTTAATAAAACTTTTTGAAGATTCCTCAATCATGACTTCACTTCTCGATGTTTTTTCCACCTGCACTAAGCCAAGGTACCGAGAAACGGTCTTTTGAACATTATAAATTGTAATAGCTTTAGAGACAGAAATTTGAATGCATACTCTATAAATATTTTCATGTCAAAGATATTATCAGAAATTTGAGAGAATGAACTTAGTACTCAATTTAAAAGGAGAAAAGTTTTTCTAATATTGAATCAGTAAGATTTCTTATATAAATTGTGATTGCTCTCTTGTGATAGCAAAATACTTTAAACTTTTCCAACATGTACAGAGATAGAGGATCTAGAATGGACCCTTGTATACCATCACACAGTTTCAATATTTATTAACATATGGCTGATCTTGTTCCACTATACCCTCCTCCCTTTGCTAAGCCGTATTTTGTACTTTATATAAATGCTATAATACACAGTCTCCATGTCTAGCTTCTCTCACTCATCATGTTTGTGAGATTTCATCCATGTTGCTTTTTGTAGTTGTACATGTTTCATGGGGGCAGTGATGGTTCAGTGGTAGAATTCTTGCCTTCCATGTTAGGGGCTCAAGTTTGATTCCCAGCCAATGTACCTCAAGCACAGATACCACCCAGCTTGCGTGTTGCTACGATGCTGAAGAGACTTCAGCTGAGCTTCCAGACTAAGAGGAACTAAGAAGGAAGGCCTGGCAATGTACTTCCAAAAATCAAATCAGCCAGTGAAAACACTGTTGATCACAATGGTCAGATCTTGTGCATGGGGTCGCCATGAGTCGGGACACAACTTTACAACAGATGACAACAACAACCTGGGTGTTTTTTGACACTGTCACTATCTGTTTGTCCCTTGAAAGTCTGTCCCCATGTCTACCACACACTGAATGAATGAAATACATGCAATGGGCCTTTTCTTCAGCACTCATGTAATGGGCCTAATAGCCAAATATGGGGATTGGGAGCGTGTGTGTGTGTGTGTGTGTGGAGGGCACAGAGAGAGACCAACAGGTCACGGTCCCTGCTGTCAAGGAACTTTTGCAGGTGACGCAGCAGGGTCTGAAAAACACTACAGCCAACCAGACTAAATGTGGGTGAAGACATAGGGAAATAGGAGCAGGCACTCACAGCTGGTCAAGGCATAACTTGGTAGACTTTGGCAATATATGCTAAAGATTCCACCAGTGGAATTAATCTACTCCTTTGTGGCCTCCTGACTCTTGTTTCTCAAAGGTCAGGTTTCACCCCATGAGAGGTTAACACCTTCTGTCTCTTCAGGGAGCCTGAACCCTTGTTCCAGGGTGTGGGGTTTCATTCCATGCTGAAAATGGAGGGGGCAACTAGGTAGTCCTGGAACACCCAGAGAGAGAGAAGCAGTTGAGACAACCCGAGAAGGAGCACAAAGTTTGTTTCTAGTTCAGTAATGCATTTAAAATTTCTATCTTTGAGAAGTTTACTCTAGTAAACATAATTTGTATTGCCTTGAATCAACTCCCAAAAAACACTACGATTTTTTTTTCCACTATGAAAGTAATACACACTCACTGTAAACTACAAACAATTTTTAAAACACAGGAAGGTTGAAAAGATAAACTCACGCAAAGTTCCATTACTCAGAGGAAATCATGATTACTATTTTTAATGTTATTTTTTCTTTGCAGTTAGAAATAAAACTCTACACAATGACATCACTTGAAATCTACACCTACATTTTTCAATCACTTATATATGTGGAGTGATGTGGGGTTGCCCAGTGTTACACAGGATTTCTAAACTTTGCAACCCAAACAGGAGAGTATAATTTAACAAAATGAAAGTTATTTACTCTGTGGCATAGTTGAGGCCACAGACTAGTCTCAATCATTTCATAATTCGAAAATTTTATGATGTCAAAAATTCCATATTTCGATTTAAAATATTGATAGCTGTCCATTTATTCTAAATAGTTTCCTCTTTATAAAGTGTATTTTTCTTGAAGCAAATACTTTGTGAAGTGATTTCAGAGTATCACTTGTTCTTACCCACAGCGTAGGCATACCAAAGCATATATACACTTTTATTCGTATATACTTATAATCATTTTGACATTAAACTGTCATAAAAATCACTCAGTTTGATGAGTAGGTCTGATAATCCTAGGGCAACCAAATTTTTTGAAGATTAATAACAATTTGTTCTTCATAGATCAGCCGGTTGACTACCTTTTATTCAGAGTTGCACAATGGCTGTTTGATGTACCTTTAGACAGATTTGTTTTTGTAGCAACTGGAAATATAAAAGAAAGACAAAGGTAGTGGTTCCCACATCACTGAAAATAAAAGCAATATTTATTTTAAAAGCAGTACTCGTCAGACTTTACACTATTCTATTTAGATGGCAAGCTGTTATTAACAGGAAGCAAAATGCTATTTGCAGCACGTTACAGGGTCGTCATTAACTGTGCAAGACTAGCACTTGTATAGCCTTTTAGACATAGAACCCAATTTGGCTAGGCTAGTCCTGCTATTTTCTCAGTTCGCTTGATGTATTTTAAGATGTAATTAAGGGAACTAACTATAAGGGTCTTTCTTGTTTGGAATTTCCAGATCTATGTTATATCAGTAACGTTTTGCAGAGAATCCATTTGAACACTAAAACTGAATGTTTTGAACTTGAATGATGATGAAGATAAAGCCTCTAAATTAATTTATCTTATATATTACCTATTTTCTATGTAAATTCAAGAATTAGGGGGCATTAATTTATTGACTACATTCCTTGGTTCTATATCCCAAAAGATATGTTTCTTAGGAAGCAGGGAAGGGAATAAATTTGTAAAAATTGGAACATTAAGAAAAGAAGTTCCAACTATTCCTATCACTATTTAAGTTGTACAAGTGGTCTTAGCCAAGACAATGAAGTCAGAAAAGGAAAGAAAGAAATAAAACTGGTATCATTTGCAGATGATATGGCTGTTTACTTCCAAAGTCCAAGAGATTCATCTATTAATGTATTAAAACTAGTAAGACAGTTCAGTAAGGAATCTGAATAAAAGTTCAATGTATAAGAAGCAATGCTATTTCTGTACACCAATAATAACTAATTGGAAAATGTGATTAAAGATTCCATTTACAATAATTAAAAAATTTATAAAATATCTAGGAATAAACTCAACAAGAAACACGTAAGGCATATAATGAAACAAGCAAACAAAAACCTATAAAAGTATTAAAGAAATAAATAAAACCCAAAAGAAGTAGCGAGATAGCCTAAATATTAAAAATTTGCCATAATTATAAAGAATACAATCCTAATTAAAACCTCAAAATCATTGTCATGAAATTTGACAGCCAGATTCTAAAATTTATCTGACTTCTCAGAGCCTAGAAGAGTGCCTGGCACATAAAAAAACAAAACAACCAAACCCTCTGCTGCTGGGTCGATTCCGACTCACAGTGACCCTATCAAAAAAAAACAAAAAACAAGAAACCCAGTGTCGTCGACAGTGACCCTATAGGATGGAGTAAAACTGCCCTATGGGGTTTCCATGGAGCAGCTGGTGGAATCAAACCGCCCACCTTTGGTTAGCAGCCAGGCTCTTAACCACTGTGCCGCTAGGACTGGCACATATGAGTGTGAAAAACATGTTGATTGAATGAATCAGTGAATCAGTGAATGAAGAGCTTCACTAACCACCTGTATGCAGATGACTCTCATGTTTACATTTCAAGCCTAAATTAATCCTTTAGTCTCCAGGCCTGTCGTTTCATTTGCTTTCTTAACCTCTTCACATGATCGCAAGAAAGCAACTCACACTCATTATGTTCAAAGCAAAGCAAACCTCAACCACGCATCCAAATGAGTAAACTAAAGCAGGGAGTAATCTTCGACCTCCAACCATCTATCTGTGATGGGCTAACTCATCACAAGTCCTGTTTAGTTTACCTGCTGAATATTTCTTGAATTTAACCATGTCTCTCATCTATACTGCACCACCAGCTGCCATCATTTCTTGCCTATTCTAGGGATTAACTTCTTAACTAGTGTCCCTTCCCCTAACTCAATCCTTCTCATCATGCTGCCCTCGCACCCAAACTTAAAACAATTTAAGGATTTTAATTGCTTTTAGCTTCACTGCTCATGGTGGCTTATCAAGTTTGGTCTGGCCTGGTCCCACCTACACTTTTGGAATCAGCATCCTCACTATTTAAGCTTTGGCCAGAGTGACCTTCTTTCAATTCCTCAAATACGCTATGTTCCCTCCTACCACAGGGCCTTTGTACATGCTGTTCTTTTTGCCTGAGGTGGTCTCATTGCTCCCTTATCCTAATTAACTCTAATCATCCTTAAGATTTCATCTCAATCATCTTTTCCTTAGGTAAGTTCTCCCTGAGTCCTGTTACATTCTGTTATAGCAACTGTATGTCTCTCCTTCATAGCTTGGATGTAAATTTATGTGAGTGATTTTTATACTTTAGTTCAATTAGAAAAGGGACAATGTTTTTCCGTACTTGCTGTGGCGTCCCTAGTTTACGGTGTTAGGTATTGAGTAAATGAATGGAAGAATGGAGCTAGACAGGAGAAATATTTTGCACAAATGACTTAACATCATAGGTGGTCAATAGGTTTTCACTGAATGAATGAAGACAAATTTAAAATCCGCTTCCAAGAAAATAAGAATCATTTTTTGGGGGGGGGGAGGGAGTTGGAAAACCAACAGCAAATGCTATATGTTTATTCTTATATTTTGAAGCAGTTTCCATAACAGAGTCCTAATGCTTCCATCAGTGCACTCATGAAAAAGAAAACAAAAACAGAAAGGATTCAAATATGAGAAGGGAGATTCATCCATGCAGGTAATCAGGATTTAACGTGCAAACGGTTAAGCCCTAGGTTGCTAACCAAAAGGTTGGCAGTTCAAACTCACACAGGGGCACCTTGGAAGACGGTTGTGGCAATCTGCTTCCGGAAGATCACAGCCTTGAAAACCTATGGGGCACTTCTACTCTGCACACATGGGGTTGCCATGAGTCAGAATTGACAACAATGACAATAACAGAGAATGACAAAAATATTGTATTGCTCAATAAAGTGCAAATAAGAGCATTTAAGTAAAAACTTGAATTCATTTATGTCTTAAAGGCCTTGGTTTCAGATGCTGTATATATAAAGATAAAATTTCCCATTATAATTCACCATCAAGCAAGAGTATCCTAATTTAATAGAAGTCCATATTTAGTTAATTCATAAGTAAAATAAATAAGAATCATTGGCAATTTCTCTTGAGAAATTGAGAGGAATTTCTGTTAGTAAAAAACAATCTTTTAATTTTGACAAAGAACGTAAAATTTTTTTCACGTTGTTTACTCATAAAATAGATTCAAACTTATTTCACATATATTTACTCATTTTTTACAGCCAAAAGACATAAACAAGAGTAGAGAGATACAAAATAGTAGTTTTGATCATATTTTAAGTACCATTGAAAACAGATATTAACTATTTGTTGACAAAAATGCAATCTATTTTTCTTAAATGTAGAGAATATTAAATTCCTTTTCAGGGAAGTCACCTATCACCTACTTAATGCTCTTAAATGTATCTGATGCATTGATAAAACATGAAATGGAGCACATAAACCCATGTTTCTAGTGGACCAAGACAGGACGACATCATAACTAAGCCCATTGTGTGTTGTTCCTGACTTAACCTAAGATAATTCTAAGATTATGCCCACTTTAGTTAGTAAGCCTTCAAAGGACTTCAAAATTAAATGAATGATTGAATATACTTGTAACCACTTGAACCAGCTTTACACATTCATAGCTTTGTCTTGGTTAAATTTCTTTTTGGAAATTCCTTAAAAAAAGTGGAGTTGTCAGCCTGGTGGAACCTACTAGAAGATGGTGCCTCTTGTAAAATAATAACTAATCATAGCTCCCGTTTATTGAGTGCTAATTATGTACCAGCCTTAGTGCTAAGAGATTTTAATTAATTACTGCATTTATACTTCACAGCAACTACATGAGGTTAAAAAGGTCACAGAAGTTCAATGGCTTACTCAAGTATTTAAATCAAAGTCTGTCTTCAAAACACCAGAATTGTCAAACACCTATGCTATGCCACCTTCCATCTATATAGTGTAGTAAGACACCTCCATCTTAGTCATCTAGTGCTGCTATAATAGAAATATCACAAGTGGATGGCTGTAACAAACAGAACTTTATTCTCTCACAGTCTAGTAGGTTACAAGCCCAAATACAGGGTGTCAGCTCCAGGGGAAGGCTTTTTCTCTGTCAGCTCTGGAGGAAGGTCCTTGTCATCAATCTTCCCTTGCTCTGGGAACATCTCAGGGCAGGAACCTCAGGTCCAAAGGATGCACTCTGTTCCCAATACTGCTTTCTTAGTGGTATTAAGGTCCCCCCCGACTCCCGCTCGCTTCCCTCTCCTTGCCTCTCTCATAAGATAAACTGTGGTGCAGGCAACATGCTAGGGAAACTTCCCTTACCTTGGATCAAGGATTCGACATGAGCAAGGGCGTTGCATACCACCCTTATCCTCCTTAACAAAACCTACCCTTGCCTCATTAGCCACAGGCAGAGATTAGGATTTACATTAATCACAAAATGCAGGACAACCACACAATACTGGGAATCATGGCCTAACCAAGTTGACACATATTTTTGAGGGGCACAACTCAATCCATGACAGGAGGAAAACACCCTAAAGGACCTTGAAAGTACCTATGATTTATTTTCTCTATTAGCAACAAACACTACTTATGGTCTCCTTTCTACTCTGTCATATAGAGTCAACATGAGTCGGAACTGACTCTACGGCACCTAACAACAGCAAATATATAGAAATATGGTATTGAACATTTAGAAATGGAAAATTACTCTATTCAAAATAACAACAAAACAAGGAAATAGTTAAAAACGCATGTGAAAAGATTCAAGACCTATCTGAAGAATTTTAAAATTTTAATAAAGGTCATGAAACAATATCTGAAAAAAAAGAAAGACTATCACATTCTTGTGTGGAAACAATAACCCCCAAATATTAATTTTTCCACAGTTAATAAGAAAATCTAAATTCATTTCCAATTGTAATTCATTTTATGATTGCATAAAATGATCTATAAATTCATATGAAAGAATAAAAGCTTAAAAACAGCCAGGGGATATATCAAAGAGAAAAATAGTGATGTGGGAACTTCCTTTACTAAAAATGTTATAAAACTATTATAATCAATAGGTGTGGTATTGGCTTAGGAACAGGCAAATAAATCAGTGGAAGAGAAGAGCCTAGTAACAGAACTCCATGTAGATGAGAATTTAATACATAAAATATAAAGATGGTATAAGAGTGGTTTCTTTAATAAAAGATGCTGGTACAACTGGTTCTCTACCTAGAACAAAATAAAGTTGGATTGCTACCTCATATTCTACATAAAAATCAATTACAGATGGATTAAAGACTTAAATGTAAGACGTAAAATTCGTAGAAGAATATTAGAAGGTCCAGGGGTTTTTAACCAAGACAAAAAACCTAGAAGCTAGAAAACAGAAATATACTTGACTAGAGAAAAATTAAAGCCTTTTAAATGGTAAAACAGAGAGTAAATTAAATCAATAGAAAACAATTTGAGAAATATATTTGCACTACAGAAGAGAGATGCTATTATATTTGATTGTTGTTGTCAGTTGCCATCAAGTCAGTTTCAACTCATGGAGACCTCATCTGTGCAGAGTAGAACTACTCCATAGGGTTTTCGAGGCCATGACCTTTTGGAAGCAGATTGCCAGGCCTGTTTTCCCAAGGTGCCTCTGGGTGGGTTTGAACCACCAACCTTTCAGTTAGCAAAAGTAGTTGAAGCTTAACTGAGTGGCCCAGGGACTCCCACAGAGGATAGCTAAGGAGCTAATATGTATAATAATACCTATAATATAAAAAGCACTCTTGCAAATGAAAGGAAAAATAAGTAAATGGGTAAAAAAACATGTGAACACATAATTCAAAGAAGAGCAAATCCACATGGCTAACAGTGTTTTTTTAGATGCTCAAATGTGCTAGTAATCAGAAATTTCAAAAATAAAACAACCAGAAGCCAACAATTGACAAAAACAAAAAAGAAACATAGTATTACTGCCATGAACCCTGGGTGGAGGAGGGGGTATGGAACGTGGTCCTTTGGTATATGGAGGGGAGGAAACATGAATTGCTTTAGCCTTTTGGAAAACAGACAATGTTTATTAAGATTGGAGTAACATGCTTGTTTGATCTAGAAATTCTATTTATGAGAATCCAACACTTATAAGTAAAATTATAAGCTGTATATGTGAGGTTCGTGGCTGAAGCCTGAGAGGAGACTCAGAAGAAAGGCCTGAGGGTCTACTTTCCAAATATCAGCCACTGAAAACGTTATGGAGGGCAGTTCTACGCCGACACACATGGGGTTGCTATGAATCAGAATCTACCCCATGGCAACAATTTTTTTGTTTAAGTCATTGGGCTCCAGGCTGCTTTCCCCTCCACCCCTGCGCACACCGGGTCATGGAGGACATATCATCTCCCTGGCAAGGCGGCTTCTATTTGGGCTGAGGGCAGGTCTCTTGAGAAAGGAGCAGCTGTGAGCCATCAGCAGCCTATACTCACAGCACCTGGGGACGGGTGCTCCTGGCCAGCAAAGGGGATGCAGGCGGGACATTAACAGCATCCACTATAATCCATAATGGCATATTATGTGACCATGAAAAGAAGGAATGAGCTATGTTTCAGCTGACTTGGAGGGAGTTTTGAAAAAAGCAGATAAAGTTACACAAAATGATCTCTTTTATTTTGACAAAATCAAAGTCAATAATTTCTCTATGTACTTTTGTACGTACATTATGTGAGCCTACAGAAAGCATGGAAGAACACCCAGGAGGTATACGTGATAAGCATGAAGATGCTGCAGGTAGAAAGGGAGTAGAGAGGAATGGTAGGTAGGGAGGTAGTTAAGGAAAAAAGGGGGAAAAAAGATCGCAACCTAAAAAGGATGATTATAATCAAAGCACCTCAAAAATGGAGAAATGACCTGGAATGGTCAGTGGAAAAATCTGTCGTTGGTGCCTTCTGTCTAAGCTGGGAATACTTTACTTCCCGTGCCCGCTGTAACCCTGGCAAAGGATTTACATCTTGGCATCTTTTTACCGCCCCATTTCACAGATATTTAACGAGTTAGAAAGTAGTGAAAAATCAGGGGCAGTAGTTTGCCTACTACTTTAAATTCATCATACTATACAGATGTTTTGCTGCTGTTTTTATGTGACAAATAATAGAAATATACGATGTAATCTTTTCATTTATCCTGAGGAAGGAATCAGGGATATGGGAAAAGAATATATAAAAGGATGTTTATTAAAAATTGAAAACACTCTAAAGGTTTACTAATAACAAGCTCATTCGCTAAATTAAAATTTACAATTAAAATTTCTCCAAGCATGAAAAATGAGGTCGACGTAGAATGTGTAGCGATTGTACGTGCTCACGATGTTCACGACACATTAAGAAACAGTAAAACAGAACACACTGGGTGATCACATTTTGGCAAAGTATTCACAGAAGACAAGGCTGAAAGGACACATATAAAATGTTAATTGTGGTTAGATCTGGGTAGTAATAGTGGGAGCCTTGGTGGTGCAGTGGTTAAGCTCTCAGCTGGAACTGAAAGGTCGTCGGTTCAAACCCACCAGTTGCACCATGGGAGAAAGACGTGCAAAGTCTGCTTCTGAAAAGACTACAGCCTTGGAAACCCTGTAGAGCAGTTCTACTCTGTCCTATAGGGTCACTAGGAGTTGGAATTAACTCGATGGAAATGGGTGGGGTTCTGGGTAGTAAGATGCCACTTTATTTTCCTTTTTTGTGTGTCTCATTGGTATTTCCCAAATTTTCTATTACAGCATAATGTTTATGATAATATTATTAAATTATTTTAAAAAGGGAAAAGCCTGTCTCGCATGCTAGATTATCAGCTGCTAGAGGTCAGGGACTGCGAACATTTTTTTTTACCTCCTACACCATTGACAGGAAACCATGGCCGTGTAGTGGTTAAGTGCTACGGCTGCTAACCAAGAGGTCAGCAGTTCAAATCCACCTGGTGCTCCTTGGAAACTGTATGGGGCAGTTCTACTCTGTCTTATAGGGTCGCTATAAGTCGAAATCTACTCAATGACAACAGGCGCTGTGTATGATACCATTGACTGGAAACCCTGACAGCATAGTGTTTAAGTGCTATGGCTGCTAACCAAAAGGTCTACGGTTCAAATCTACCAGATACTCCTCGGAAACTCTATGGAGCAGTTCTACTCTGTCCTATAGGGTTGCTATAAGTCGGAATCAATTGGTTGGCAATGGGTTTTTTGGTTTTTTTACCGTTGACTATCCTGTCTGGCAAAGAACTTAATTAACACTTTCCAAAATGAAATCACTATACTTATGATAAAAGGTACAGGGCTAAAAATATAGGGTGTTTACTATAAATATTTCTTCAATTTTTAATAGAATTCAAGTTATTTTATTTGCCTCTAAATTAACAATTTGTTATATGTAATGGTATTACCCTGCTTTTAGTAACCCAATTTATTAAGTACCTCCCCAACAAAAGGCTTAATTTACATAATAGAAATGGTTTTGAGGAATTGTATTCTTTTTTGGGTATTACTATATTCTTAATAAAGAAGCATATAAACGACCTATATTCCAAAAATACAGGGTAACATTGGTTTAGATACGCCTAAGGGAGAATTTTGTGAGTGGCAAAAATTTCCAAAAATTCCTGAGGTTCATCCTTTAGTCAAAGATTAGATAGGCCCATAAAACAAAATGAGACTAAATGGGCACACCAGCCCAGATGCAAGGACGAGAAGGCAGGAGGGGACAGGAAAGCTGGTACTGGGGAACCCAAGGTCGAGAAGGGGAGAGTGTTGACATGTCCTGAGGTTGGAAACCAATGTCACACAATAATATGTGCATTGTTTCATGAGGAACTAGTTTGCTCTGTAAACCTTCATCTAAAGTACAATAAAAAAAAAAAAAATTCTTTCCAAAGATAATGAGAGGCTATAATCACTAAGGGGAAACAGTTAACTACATGAAAAAATTATAAAGATATCAGATGTTCAAAATAGCCTTTTCCCTCAGATTAAGAGATAGATTTATTTTGACAGCTGAAACAGGGCCCTGTAGGAGATGTTTAGTCTCCTTGGCTAGTCCCCAAAGATTACTAGAAAGGGATAACCAAACTAATTGGATGTTTTGACAGGACCTGCATTGATTATAAGAGTGATTTTGTACATGATACTTTTAAATAATAAGCTGCATAATTTATATGACTGTCAATAATATTGCTTTATTTTAAGGTTATCCAAAGAACAGTTCAACAATATAAGAATACAGAATATGATAGGTCTTATAAAGGTATGTAAAATTTCTCTTCTCTCAGGTGAATGCCTAAGTAGCCTGAGTTATGCAAACTAAGTTCAAAGACACCTATGGTAATAAACTATAGTAATAATATATAATTTAAGTACCTTTCGGAAAATACTCCAAAGGCTGATTTAAAATGTCTAACATATAAAGATCTGTTCCACAGTTGGCCCCTGACCTTGTTCTGACTGATGATATTGAGCTTTTCCATCATCTCCTTCCGCAGACATAGTCGATTTGATTCTTGTGTGTTCTACCTGGCGAGGTCCATGTGTATGGTCGCCATTTATACTGGTGAAAAAAGGTATTTGCAATGAAGAAGTCGTTGGTCATGCAAAATTCTATTATTCAATCTCTGGCATTGTTTCTATTACGAAGGCCACATTTTCCAACTACTGATCCTTCTTCTTTGTTTCCAACTTTTGCATCATATACATGTGAAAGCTGGTCGATAAATAAGGAAGACAAGAAGAATTGACTCCTTTGAATTGTGGTGTTGGTGAAGAATATTGAATATGCCATGGACTGCCAAAAAAACAAACAAACCTGTCTTGGAAGAAGTACAAGCAGAATGCTTCTTAGAAGCAAGATGGCAAGGCTGCGTCTTACATACTTTGGATATGTTGTCAGGAGGGATCAGTCCCTGGAGAAGGACATCATGCTTGACAGAGTACAGGGTCAGCAGAAGAGAGGAAGATCCTCAACGAGGTGGACTGACACAGTGGCTGCAACAATGGGCTGAAGTATAACAGGGATTGTAAGGATGGTGCAGGACCAGGCAGTGTTTCGTTCTGTTGTGCATAGAGTTGCTATGAGTCAGAACTGACTTGACAGCACCTAACAACAACATATAAAGAACCTCTGTTGTTGTTGTGTGCCGTGGACTCATGACGACCCCATGTGTTACAAGGTCGAACTGCCCCATAGGTTTTTCTTAGCTGTAATCTTTACGGGAGCAGATTGCCAGATCTTTCTCCTGCAGAGACCCTGGGTGGGTTTGAATCATCAGTCTTTCAGTTGGCAGCTGAGTGCTTAACTGTTGTGCCACCAGGGATCTTTAAAAATTTTCTAATATAGAATGAAACCTGTGAGAGGGGGACCGCCTTATTTTTTCCGGGTCTCAAAAGTTTTCTGCCTTTGACAGGCACAGTGTTACCACTTTTCTATTTCCCCTTGTAGTGCAAAATATTTGAGTCTTCCTTCTCTAACAGGTTTCCGCCTTACGCAGGATCCTGCTTTAGCAAGTGTTACTGTAGTACAAATGGAAGGATCAAGGAGTGGGATGTATATATATACATATGTATGTGATGAAGTACTTTGACTTAAAAGTCTCTTTGGAGTTGCTTTTGTGCCTCCATGTCTTCTTTGCTGCCCAAACCCTAACCTCTTTTGATTAACAAGATGCTGAAGGGTCGCTATGAGTCAGAATTGACTCCATGGGCGATGGGTTTGGTTTGGTTTTTTGGAATCTGGTTGGATTCTTATGGTTCAATAAACTAATGCTGTGAGTCCCACAAAAGTATGGGGCAGCCGTCACTGACTTCATTCTCTACTGCATTACTCTCTTATGCAGTTCTTAAGGTTTCTTGCACTGTCTCTGTACCTCATGTGATATTTAAGTCTCAGTCTTACTTCAAATCACAAAGCCCGAGGCTTACTTAGTTTTGGTTTTTTCTGTCACAATTATTTTCGTCTCGTGTTTTACCATCTGAATTAGAAGGATAATTTTCTTGAACTATTAAGGAAGTGTTTTTTTCTTCTTCCATTTGCAATATTTTTGAATAAGGGTTTTTTTTTTTTAATGAATTTTAAAATTTTTATTGTGCTTTAGGTGAAAGTTTACAGACCAAATTAATTTTCCGTTCTGTATTTGTACATACAGAGTTCCATGATATTGGTTGCATTCCCCACAGTGTATCAGCAATACCCATTTCCGCCCTAGGTTCCCTGTTTCCTTTCATCCTGATTTTCTACCCCTTCCTGCCTTCTCATCTTTGCTTTTGGGAAAATGTTGTCCTTTTGATCTCATTTAATTGATTGCTCTAAGGAACACGTTCCTCTCAGGTGTTATTATTTATTTTATGGGGCTGTCTATTGTTTGGCTGAAAAGTGGTCTCCAGGAATGGGTTCACTTCCAGGTCAGAAGAGTATCTTAGGGCCATGGCCCTGGGGGTTCCTCCAGGCTCAGTAAGTCTGGACTTTTTTGTGAATTTGATTTTTTAATTCTACTTTTTTCTCCCACTCTGTCTGGGACCCACTGTTGTGATCCCAGTCAGAGTGGTCAGTAGTGGTAGCCAGGCACCGTCTAGTTCTTCTGGTCTTGGGGTGGTATAAGCTGTGGTTCACATGGTCCATTAGTGTTTTAGACTATTTGCTCCCTTTAGTTTTTGGTTTTCTTCACTCTCCCTTGCTCCCCCAAGTCTGTGTTCCTTCGCCTTTGAGCATAGGAACTTCATCCTGTAAGATGTTTGGTTATGTCTAAGAAGTTTCCATGACTGTGCCTCTTGTGTGCTCTATTGTCTGTATGAATATACATGCAGCACCTACAATTATGTATGTAGAAATATCCACAATCAAACATATATCTGTAGGTGAGCATGCACTCTCCCTTCACCCTCCCACATCTCTTTAGCATACCTATCTGCCTATGTATCCATTCGTAAAATTATTGTGAATACTATTGTTGCAGAATTGTCTATGTTACAGTAATTACAGTAGTTGCCCTTTATTCTTGTGTTTCTCTCAGTGTCTGCCTTGGCCATCTGCTGACTTCCCCCATATTGTGTATTGCCTTTCTCTTCACCAATATTAACACATCTTCTATCTAGTTAGTAATTTTCTAGTAAGGATTGTAAACAACTTCAGGAAACACAAGTGAATTTATAAAAATATTTCAACAAATTTATGATATATTCAAAGTGAGAGCACTGATGCTTCACCAAGGAATGTAACTGGATTTTACGGCAAAGCTAAAAATGGTAGAGCTAAAAATGACTATCCTGAGAAGTTGAGATGCCTAACCTGTAAGGTCAATTGGAGAGGTTCCCTACACCATCTCTTCTTGGAGAAACTTGGATGTACAGTATTGGGCCAAAGAGACGGGGCAATTCCCGTATTCCTATGTGATACTCTCTTAAGTGACTATGAAACACTCCTTCATAAACGTCACATGTGATTTAGAACACTGCTTTTATGTTTGGAGTGATATTGAAAATGCAAATGTATTGCATCAAGAATGCTTTCTTCCACTTGTATGATCAAGCTTTCAGTAAGTAATTATATATAAGCTTTTCCATTTGCCTTTATTAGCAATCTATGGCTGTGTAATACATTAAACTTAAAACTTTTCACAGCTAAATTTGTTATCTCACAGATTCTGTGGGTCAGAAATCTGGGAGCAGCTTAGCTAGGCCCTCTGCTTTAGGATCTCAAGAGGCTGCAAAGGCTCTGCTACCGTCATCTCAAAGCTCCACTGGGGAGAATCTGCTTTGTGTTCTCTCTTGTGGTTGCTGGCTGGATTCGGTTCCTTGGGGGCTGTTGGCTGGAATCCTCCCAGTCTCTTCCTACGTGGGCCTCTCTCTTGTGCAGTTCACAATATGGCAGCCATCCTCCAACAGAGTGACTGAGTGACGGACAGAGAAGCACATTTATAACCTAATATCGTAAGTGAAATCCTATCACTCTGCCATATTTTCTTCATTAGCAGTGAGTTGCTAGGGTCCACCTCACCCACACACAAAGGGGTAGAATACCAGTAGGAGGGATCACTGGGAGCTATGTTAGAGGCTTCCTGCTGTTGTTGCATGCCCTCGAGTCTATTCTGACTCACAGCAACCCCACGTGACAGAGTAGAACTGCCCCATAGAGTTTTCTTGGCTGTAATCTTTACAGGAGCATATCGCCGGATCTTTCTCTTGCAGAGCAGCTGGGTGGGTTTAAACTGCCAACCTTTAGGTTAGCAGCCCAGGGCTTAACTGTTGTGCCACCAGGGCTCCTTAGAGGCTGCCTACCATGTGCAAAATATATTCACACTCTGCCCAGATCCCCCAAAGTCTCATTCCATTTCCACATCAGCTCAAAGTCCAGAATGTCATTGTTGAAATCAGGTCTGGCTGTGGGTAAGGCTCCCGGGTACAGTTCTTTTAAGTACAGCTCCTGGAGCAGTTATTTGCCTTCCACCCCAACCCCAACATACAATGATGAACATCGAATAATGGCTACAGACATTCCTGCTCACAAAAGGGGTAAACGGGAGGCACAGAGGATTCCCTAGGTCCACCTCACACTTGGGAGGGGATTACCCAAGGGCGCGAAAACCACGAGGTGGGACTCACTGAGGCCATCTTAGAGGCTGCCTTTCTGTTTAACTGTAATAATAAAGAAGTAAAACCTTAGACAAATGCATGAAATGTAGCTGATTTTTCAATGTACATGGCACTGCCGTGAATTTGTATTGCAAGTCTTTCTTTGCCTCAAAGTAAAAATTCTTTTCCATTACAAGACTATTTGAGGGAACTGCTTAAAAACTCTCCCCCTTATCATGGCTATAGATCTGAGGTTTAATTTTCCCAAAATTTCAAAATGTTTTCCTAAAGTGTAATATAGCTTCTGGTACAGCCCCGTTCTGTATTTCTTCTTCCATTAAAAAAAAAAAAAAGTGCTTTAGGTGACAGTTGACAGAGCAAATTAGTTTCTCGTTGAACAATCAATATATATAATGTTTCATGACATTGGTTGCCAACCCTGTGACATGCCAACACTCTCTCCTTTTCCACCTCAGGTTCCCCATTTCCATTCCTCCAGCTTTCTTGTCCCCTCCTGCCCTCTCGTCCTTGTCCCTGGGCTGGTGTGCCCACTTAGTCTCATATACATGGTTGAACTGCGCTTATTATTGTCTTTGGGCCTGTCTAATCTTTGGCTGAAGGGTGAACCTCAGGAGTGACTTTGGTACCAAGCTAAAAGGGTGTCCAGGGACCATACTCTTAGGGTTTCTCTAGTCTATTTCTTCTTCCATTTATCAATACGCCTTGCACTTGCCATAAAATTTAAACTATATTTCTTGGTGAAACATCAGTGCTTCTGCTTCCAATACGGGAGTTGCCGTATCTCTTTTTGCCTAGTGACTGAATTAAGAAGTAACTCTTCTACTTCTTTTCTCTATGCTGCCTTCTGAAGTCCTTATTTTGCCTCCTGCTCCTTCAGTCTGAAACAGTGGTTCTCAACCAGAGGCAATACTTCCCCCCAGGGGACATTTGGCAATGTCTGGAGACATTTGTGGTTGTCGCACCTGTGCGGTGCTACTGGTATCTAGTGGGTAGAGGTCAGGGATGCTGCTAAACATCCTACGATGCACAGGATGATCCCCCACAACAAAGAAATATTTACTACAAAATATCAGTAGTGCTAAGTCGCTATGAGTCGGAGTCGACTCGACGGCACTGGGTTTGGGTTTCTTTTTGGTTTAAGGTCAAGAAGTCCTGGTCTAAGACAAACTCATCCCTCCTCCCACTTTAAATGTGAAGACATAAAAAATTTTTTTTCAGTCTTAGCTACTGTATGTCTATTTTTTTTTTTCTAATTGCGTGTTTCCTTAAAAACAACAAAAATGAAGAACTGTGATGATACAAATTAGCAATGCTGGCAAATCAGCTCTGTATCAATTACCTAACAACTGAATAATATAGTCTCAGGTAAAAGACAGTGAGAAAACTGAAATTTTACTGAATGTTAAGTTTGAATACATTTTTCGATTCGGCAATATGTCCTGGATGCTTTGTGATATATTAGAATATAATTTTATACTTTAAACATAGGCAGTTATTACTAAACACAAAATATCCATAAGTATATACAAACCAGAGCATGGATTGGGAATTTTTTTTTTTTAATTTCTACATACAGTTAGAATGCTGTCAAAATAACAAAAACAAAACATTTCAAACAACATGTGGTAGTATCTGTGCAATCCTTAAGATGACTGCAATATCCTTAATAAAAATGTTTTTTTTTTTTTTTTTACTTTATGACATTTCTATTCAGGAATTGTTAACTTTTTCCATAAATAAGTGTATCTATAACTTTATGAATCATCTGTCCAAATATGCTGAACAGGCCTCTGGGAGAGAACAAATACATTCACTGTTTGTCTTGACACCTGACTAGATTTTTGTTTGTTTGTTTTAAAAATGTGTTCTTGTATCAGTTTGTATCTTCTATGACATAGGCAAGGTCCAAAATTAAATTGGCTGTCTCCACAGCCACCTGCAGGCCACTAAGCTTGGCAGTAAAACAGTCCACAGTCAGGTCGCTGGCTGAGTTAGCAGCTTCACAGGGAAGGCAGTTTTGTGGCACAAAAGGATGATGAGTGCTTCTTAAGAAAGACCAGCTGAGTTCTTCCTGGCTGCTGTGTAATCCGCAACCACATCTTGAAAGCAAATCTGGCCAGTTAACTACAGCCGGAGAATCTGACTGAACTGACCAAAAGTGTCCGTACTTCCTGTCAGTGAGGATTTCACCTCCGTCATGTTCTAAAGAGCCTGCGAGAGACTCTAGAGCACTGCAAAATGCTTCGGCAATTAGCTGAAGTTCCGTTTGAGTACATCCATCATGTTTGAGAATGCTTCCTGGCTCATTAAGAGTCTAAAGAGCAATAGGAAACCACAGAAAACACAGAGAGCAATTAATACCATGAAATTACTTATTTTATATAAAAACATTCAGAAAATGTTCTGGCATTTGTAAAAATGTTTCTGAAAAACAGGCTATCTGATCACGACCTTATTCATGAAGTTACTTCTCACTTTCATTTACTTAGGGATCTGGGGTATGATGCTGGCAGGTACGTCTGGGTCAGCAGGCCAGGCCCTTAACCCCGATGGCGAGAGTAAAAATGTACGCTACCAGCCTTGTCATCAGAGTAAATGAAGCAGGATAAATCCCATCGCCAGCTTAGTCTCAATGGCTGTCCAGTAGTGCCTCTTAGTTTCTGAAGAACAAGGCGTGATGCACGTACTATAGGTTTTTACATGCATAGGGATAAGTTCTTTAAAACTAATGCTCCAAAGAAAATATTAACCTTAGGCAAAATGAGATCTGTTTAAGATGAGAGCCCACGTATTATTATTAAGACAAAAAATATTTAGGGATATGTGCAATTTTCACATCAATGTTTTAAAGATGAATATTCTTCTTTTTAAGTTAATGAAAGGGTAATACAATTTTAAACTATGTTTTGGTTCTACCATTCTAAAAAGTTTATCCTAGAAGCTTCACGATGGAAAAAAAAATTAACGTACCAGCAAACTGAATGATAGTTAGAAAGTCCGTATCCTAACTACTTAAAAATAGTGACCACCGTTTTTTTTTGGCCAGGATGTTTGAGCGAGATAAGATTATCTCTATTGCAGAATTTTTCCCACACCTTCAACACTTTATTTTTCTCCAAAATTCCCCTCCACATCTCCCTCCTCCAAAAAACTTTCTCAACTTTACTCAATTCCGTTTGCAGATTACATTACTGTCTCCTCAGCATCAATAAATTTAATTTTGTTTTTTATTATGTATATTCTAACAAATGGACGTGAGCATACCAACAACCGAGAAGATGGTGCAGGACCGGGCAATGTTTCATTCCATCGAAAATGGGGTCACCATGAGTCAAAGCTGACTCAATGGCAACTAACAACAACAATATTCTAATAATTTCATAGGAGTAGGGCTTTGTTTCCAAAAACATTTTAAATAATTTGGGGAAGCAGAGTGGGGCATGTCTATAAAAAAAGTTTACATTCTCCCTAACCCCTGTCACCCACAGGTGAGCTCCACAAAGTCACTGAAAACACTCCTGGCTAATCAAAGAACCAACTGCAAATGTTTAGAAAACACATCTTTTGAAATCTATTTTCAAATAAAATAGGTAAGTATTTATAAAATAATTAATTAGAACTATAATGCACTAAACTTAGCACACAATTGTCAGGAAATGAAGTTTCCTAGATTAATCCAAAATATTCTATTTAATAGAATATATATCATAAATGGATACCAATTAAGAACTTATAATGGGATCTAAAACTTGGAATGCTTTAATAAATGAAATCAATTAAATCTTTTCTTGATTCAGAAGGTACTGATGTATTCTGCAGGACCCCAAGCGCTTCCACTGTGAACACCAATTATCATTGTACCACAGCATTGCGATCTCTAATAAATTAGAGACTTCCCATTAACACAACGCTAGTTTCAACGTGTAATACATGTAGACAATACTCAAAGAAGGTGAACATTCGAAAAAAGATCATTTTAATAATCACTGCAATAATAACATTACCTTATATTTGCAAGTGATGTATTTCTCAAGCGTTTTTAAACATCTGACTTAGACCACTCAGAGATTAAGTGTTGGAGGTTTCAGGGTATTATAATTTGGCTTATTATCTCAGACAATGAAAACTGCTGAGAATTCAGACAATCTGCAAAGAAGGGCTCTCTCTCCTACCTTGTGCCTGACATATGCAGCCAAATGAGTTTCAGTACAGCCACCTCCCAAAAAAACGAATGGTTCCTTGATGGTTAACTGCAAGACGTGCAGTGCTGTTTGACACGTGAGCTAAAAAGGAAGCAAACCATCAGAATCAGACATTCCCATCAGGTATGTGAAGAAATATAATCATGCTTTCAAAGCAACATAGAGGACTCAGAACCTGATTTTAATTTCAAAAGAACAAAAAACAAGTGCTGCCAAGGTTCTAAATATGACTAATATATTTTGGAATAATAGAGACTGGAGATTAAAGATACTTTAGCCAGATGTTTGTCTTTATGGAGCCTGATTATCATTTTCTTTCATACACGGTTAGCTCTTCAAACTCAGATTCACAAAATGGATGGCCTCAAAATATCTGGGTCAGCAATGTTTGCTAGTGCTTCTATTTAAAAGATTACTTCAGGCTAAATAAAGTAGTTGTATGAATACCATAGAATTTGTTTCAAATTGCTTTTGGAAATGCTACAGCTACAACCTAGCAATAATAAACAGAAAACACAGAGACCTTTAATAGTCACCAAGGACCTATCCTTGAACATACAAAGATCTAGAAGGTGGTGACTAGTCCCATAGGTTATCACTTCCTTATTAAACTGCATGTGTTATTACTGGTAAAGAACAAACTACCAAGAGGAAGATGATACGCACCAACTGGGGAACTAATTTTCTAAATGAATTATTCATACACGTCAGTATCAAAGAGTACACAATTCAGATTCATTTCTTAGAAAAATTTCCTACAAGCCAATGACCTTTGGATTGCTTGTGGATACTAGAATAAATGGTAGCACGCACCGTTCTACTGTAATGCTGTAGGCAGTTATGTGAGTTGACTTGTGCCTTTGCTCCTCCCACTATACCATGTAGTGACGTTACAGAGTGGGAGGGGGGAGGGGGGAAGGAAAGCATGGCTCACTGGTATAAAAAAAAAAAAAAAAATCAGTGTCTGTCTTTGTGACTATTTAATCCTTGCCTCAGCACCTAGATGTAGAATTGACTTTATTACCTACCTTCAGCTCATCCCAGGCAGTGTCATTTCTGTTGCAGAGGAGCAAGCTGGAGACAGTGACTTCATTAGGAATCAGATGAAAAAAACGTTTGGAGCCAAATTCTGCAGATCGCAAATCTTTTACACTTCCGTAACTCCTAGGAGAGACTGAGCCTAGGGAACCAATAGGCTGTGCTCCTATTTTTTAAAGTTTAGAAAACACAAAATATATAAGCAGAGGTAGAACATACAACTTTTTAAAATTATAATTATTCCTAGCCAATATAAGTCTCACCAAGCATATCATTTAAAATATGAAATATAGGATAAATAACAAGATTCCTCTCTTAAAATTTATGGAAAAAGTAGCATTCTGCTATTAAGATGATAAATAATGCAAAGCAGAGATCCTTAACTTCTTTTGATTTACAGACTCTGAGAATCTTTTGCAAGTTATTTTGTACTCTCTTCCCAGAAAAATGAAAGCAAGAATTTGTATGCAATTTTGGGGAGTTCAGGGGATCAGAGATCCCAAAAGAACTCCAGTAACCTGGAATAGGGGAGAAGTGAGGAGACAGTCTATTTTATTATTTTACTATAAAATGAACATATTAAGCTATCCAAATAAGTACGTAGCTGAATTCCTTTGGGGCTGTGTTTAGTGAATACCCAAGGATTTCTTCTTTTTTTTCGGTCTAGCAATTATTTGTATGCAAGTAGTTACATAAATTATGTCAAAATAAAGTATGTGAAATTCCTATTTCCCCATTATTCTTTGATATTTTGGCCTACCCCCTGCATCATGCACAGCTCAAAGAAAATCACAAATTAATGTAATATGAATAAATGAGATAACATGAAAATTTCCAAAATTTCTTAATGTAGAAGAAATTATGTAAACAAACAAAACTATTCCAATAAAATAAATGACAATGTGCATTTAAAGTCTAGAGATTAAAACTGTAACTCTGTGCGGTTCACCCCTTTGGGCCAATTTCCTCATCTTTTAAACTATGAGGGTTAAACAATGACGTCTAAAAACACAGCTCTGAAAAATTTTAAGAACCCAGAAAATAATCACTGGACAATTTTCCTTTTTTGAATATCCTTTCTTTTTTTTACTTTTGAAGACTCCAAGGGTGATCTGAAATATAAGAGAGAAAAAACAAAGCAAACAAAAATCCCCCTAAATGTCACGTAATTTTCATGTGATGGAAACAGGACCTGGAGTGAGAACTCAGCTTTACCACTTATCAGCCACTGGATGTTCAGCAAGTCACTTACGTCGTTTAACTTTTCTAGGTAGGCTTTCCCACAATAGAGTAAAATGGGGATGATAATACCTACTTAAATGAACCCTGGTGGCACACTGGTTGAAGCGCTCGGCTGCCAACCAAAAGGTTGGCGGTTCAAAACCACCAGCTGCTCCTCGAGAGAAAGATCTCGGAAATCCTATAGTGGCAGTTCTACTCTGTCCTGTAGGGTTGCTATGAATCGGAATCAACTAGATGGCAGATTTTTTTTTTTTTTTAAATGCCTATTTCACAGATAAATTGTTAAAAATGCTCTGTAAACCATGACGTCCTTCATAAAAGCTGGTCATCCATGCTTGATAACACCCACTATTTAACCTAGATCAACTTAACTTCAGAAATAGGAATTCTGTTTGAAGAAAAGGGAGAGAAAAAAAAGGTAATGTTGACCTCAATACACGAGGAAAGACTGATTAGGCCAAAAACATACTTTACCTATTCCAAAAATTTACCTAAATCATATGCATGAAGTTATTATTATTCCCCGCCCCCCCCCCCACTTTCCCTTTTGTCCCAAAGGTTCTCTGTTCACCAGATCTGGGACTGATACTGCAGCTATTAACGCCACATTGTTCCTATGGGAAAATGTTTCATATTTTAAAGACTGACTTAAAAAACTGGAAAACAGTACTCAGAAAATGGAAACTGCCTGCAAAAAGCCAGTAAATATTTACGAATATAAGTCTGACCTGGAAACCCTGGTGTCATAGTGGTTAAGTGCGACAGCTGCTAACCAAGAGGTCGGCAGTTCGAATCCACCAGGCACTCCTTGGAAACTCTATGGTGCAGTTCTACTCTGTCCTACGGGGTCGCTATGAGTCAGAATCAACTTGACGTCAGTGGGTTTGGTTTTTAAGTCTGACCTTCAATATCAGAATGACTTCCAATAAATTATTTCCATTTCTTAATGTTTTCCACTTTAAGGGCCATTCGACAGGTGTACCAAGGCAGGGCAACAGCCCAGAGAGAATACGTATTCAACACAACACTTAACGTAAGTACTTTTTGATTTATAAGATTGAAAATAGTGAAGTTCAACAATGGTTTAATATTGAAGTCTAATGATTTAAAAACTACAATCAAGGCAGAACCTAAATGATCATCTTTGTGATAGACTGTAAGTCAGAGATACAAAATGACTCAATTACGGACTCTTCAGGTGGTCAGTCTCCTCCGCCTCAGAGAGGTGAATAAGATCAGCCTCTCATTTGACTTTAATGTGATTTCGCGAAATATAATTTCCTGCCCAATGTAGTCCATGTTAGGGGCCCTTGTGGCACAGTGGTTGTTTGGTTGCTAACCAAAAGGTCAGCAGTTCAAACCCACCACCCACTCCTTGAAAACTCCATGGGGCAGTTCTAATCTATCCTATAGGGTTGCTATGAGTTGGAATCGACTTGATAGTAATGTTTTTTTTTTTTTTAATAGTCTATGTTACTAAGTATATTAGTCAATTCAACAAACGTCACAGAACATCTCCTGTCAGCCAGTACTGTTCCAAGTGCTGAAAATCAAAAGATGGCCCTTGCCCTCAAAGAGCTCAGCTGTAAATATTAGAGAATTTAAAGACAGAGTAAGCGCATCCATCCCATCCCCCAAACCTAATTAGGAACCGCTAAGTGTTCAGCTGCTAACCAAGAGGCTGGAAGTCTGAATCCACCAGCTGCTCCTTGGAAACCCTCAGGGGCACTTCTACTTGGTCCTAAGGATTGTTAGGAGTCAGAATTGACTCGACTGCAATGGGTATGAGTATTTATGCAGTAGAAGTAGTTTATTCGATTTATGATGGAAGTGAAAGGAAAAGTATTCTACCAGCAAAATAACTTTCTGCCAGAACATGTGATTTAGAAGCTCTGTAAAATTCCACAAGTATTTTGTGTAATGTAGGAAATATCTTATGATGTGGAGATGTTAGACCTTTCTCAATAATCTGTAAAACAGTTGGAGCTTAATAGTTTTAAGTTATGACTCTGTAGTTCCTTTTGGGGCTGGAAAATATGTAGAACATGACCATAATCACACAATAATTTTTTAGTAAGTGAATGATACAGAAACAACCTTTGCTGCCAGAAATAGTACTTGCACATGTGGTGGGGTTGGTGGCTTCTAAAATTTTTCAAGATGTTAATACAGTGACACACACCAAGAATATCTCTGCTCAAAAAACCGAGACATACTAACTCAAGGGATGAAAGCCGAGGGTGCTCTTTACCTGTCATCTTACTCAGCGGTTCCATCAGAGTTACTCCAATTCTGTCTATGGCAATAACTTGATGTGAACTGAGGAACTGTTTCAAAGATGGGTGTATAACTTTTTGGCACATGACAAGATCTATGTGGTCCCTCACCAGCTGCCTTCCTAGGTTAACCAACTGGTCCAGCACTGCATTTTCAAGGGACACTCCGTAACTGACTGCCAAAGTCCCTTCTCCAGTATCAGAAAAGTCTCCGGATAAAGACACACAAAAGAGTGCCACCTTGAGGGCACCTGATTTTTTGATAGGTAACATCCTTATCAACTGAACTTCTGACGTTTCAATGAGCATTCCAGGTAATACAGTAGAATCTATAACTCTCTGCCCTTTTAAAGGTACAATTATACTCTTTCCTAAAATTATGTGGTCTCCAGCCTTTTCCGGAATTGTAAGCAAAAAGGCTCTCAGAACCAAAGCGCTGATATGATCTACTTCCTTTCTGGTGAGCATGCAGGCAGGTTTACTGGTTAATATGCTCTGCACCAAACAGAGGAGGATCTGGGTGCTACTAAAGTCAACTGGGATCCGACAAGCACAGGCCTCAGACTTGAGATAATCGGTACAGAGGCTCAAAAGCAGTTTATTTAATTCAATGATGGTGGTGGGTGCCAAGTCTATTCCCTGAACATTTTCAATCAGGTTGCAGCAAAGAATGGCCACGAACAAGCCACAGTCACTGAAGCACGACACATGATTCTGCATGGAAGCTGTCAGGATCTTTAATACAGGGTGGGTGACCGAAAGGCTATGGAGCAGGGCTGATGACTGTGAAGTTGTGCACACGTGACCTCCAGCACCATTGTGCAGCTGCTTCAGCCGACCCGAAGGGCCGTAGCACGACGTGACGATTCCTTTTAAGACAGAAAGGGTGGCCCTGACTCTCTCGCTTGTTAGTGGTTTACTTTCACACACTGATGGCTTTTTCGCTTCTAAACGAGACATCCTACTTCAGGTGGTAACCTGTGAAGACAGCGTCTATTTTTGTTAATTGTATTTTTCTTTTTATTGCCCTGTTATGGGTTTTAACATCAAAGAAAAATTATTCTTCAAGAACCAAAGTCTGAACATGTAGCACTGTGGTTATAAAATTAAATTGTTCCATGTTTACAAAGCTAGTCAGCATGTAATGATTTCATAACATACTAGTAATTCTAAATATTTATTTCACTTCATTCTTCAGTACTGTTTTGTCTGCCTCCAGATTGAGATTTTACAGACTGTTTTGCAGCCCTCTGTATAAAATATGTCCCAAGATGGACACCTATGAAAGACACCCCAGCTACAAGCAGCCAGTTCTTTCTAATCCAACTAACGTTTTTCATCTCTTCTTTCAATATCGAGCTCAGGTTGAAAGCTGTGTCTTTCTGTAACAAAAAAGAAAGAAAAGAGAACATTTTAGAGAAATAATTCCAAAATATTTTTAGGTTGCCATTTAATTATTTATTTTAACGCTCGGCTCCTTCTTTAGAAAAAGGGACAGCCGGCTGGCACGAGAAAGCTACTCAGCCATCGGAAAATGAGAAATATCTATCAACTTAGACTTCACATTCCTTCATTCTTAAATGAATCCCTACAAGAAAAAAAAAACTGCTTATATCTCAAAAATTTTGGAAGGCACAACAGTTAAAAAGCTTCAAGTACAGCTATTAAAATATGACGTGCTTCTAAAAGAGGTATGCTACATTTATCTCCACATTACAATACTCACAGAATTTGGTCTCTGGGTTTTAAAAAAGGTCCCAAATGTTTTTATTCTCTTACATTGAGATTTAATGCTCTGTTTTTATCTGTAGCCTTGATTTTCTTGGAAACCTTAGGTCTGAAGAGATATGCATTTGTATCAAATCCCACTTATAAGTCATTAGGAAAACAAGATGGCTGTTAACATTCCTAATGTAGAAACTCACTGTTGTACAGTCTATATCTATCTGTATAAACCCATATAATACATTCTACCAAAAAACAAGCCCTACTTTAAACATGTGGCTAGTCAGGGTTCATTTTCTGCACTTTTACTCTATTAATCAATGATGTTCAGTTCTGAAGTGCTAACCAACTAATCTTGCTCAAAACTTTGACTGATGACAATAAATACAAAAACCAAGGAATGTTTTGGATGATAAAAGAGAAAAATAGGATCTGATTTGCCCTTCAGTTACAAAGAGTCTAAATGACATAAAATTTTTTATATACCAAATGGAAAAGCAGAAATGCAGTACAAGTTTCCATAAAAAGGTAGTAAATAGTGCAACTTGAGTCATAAAGGAGCCCTGGTGGTGCAGTGGTTAAGTGTTTGGCTGCTAACCAAAAGATAGGCAGTTCGAATCCACCAGCCGCTCCTTGGAAACTCTATGGGGCAGTTCTACTCTGTCCTATACGGTCGCTATGAGTCGGAATCAACTCAAGGGCAACAGGTTTTTTTTTTTTTTTTTGAGTCATAAAATCCTAACACTTTAATTAACATGTAATTATAAAAATTTCAGGTCATGAACCTTGTCTGTTGATGCTTGGTCCTTTGAAGGTGAAGGTTCAGCTGATTATTATTTTCAGGACTATGCTACTTTTGCTAGCCAATTGAACAGTATGTCACATAAATAGTAATAATAAATAATCTAATGACTCTTAGCCTAAAGTGCTATCTAAAGTAAGACTAAGGGGTAGAGTATGGTAGTACAGACCAAAAGGTAATCTGAAGATGTGCAAAGTGAGAAGAAGGAGGAAATGTTAAGTATTATTTTGGTTATTGCTCCCCATATAGTTAATGGGCTGTAACCATGGTAACTGGGCCCAAATAAAGGGAATACAGTTTTCTCCTTGCAGTGATAAAGCTATAATCTTTCATGATGGAACAGGAGGAAAAAAACTTTGTTCATCTTATGCCAGGAACAGCCAAGGTACTTAAATTTTGTTTTAATGGTGATTTTAGATTCTGCGAAATACATTTAAGCAAAATAACTTCTATAAGGTCATTTTAAAACGTACACAAAGTAAAAATCACAACAGAAGCTGAGATTAATAAAATGATTTTTCAATTAGATTTTTTTTTTGTAATAGTGACAGGCAACTTTTCACAAACAGAATGCCAAATTGCCACCTCTCTTGTCTATCAGTCTTGTGATGGTGAAATCAGTGACCACAGCTTTTGGCTTGTGCTTCTATTAAATGAGGAAGGAGGAAATCACTGCGTGTGTTGGTGATTCCCACATCATACTTAGGATGTCAAAACTTGCTGACTTGTGGTCTTGTGTCTAAACCTGGACAAAACAAGGCACAATTAAGAGAAAAGAAACACTGGGGTTTACTTAGAGAACAAGTTTGGAAGTGTCAGCTAGCTCTATTAAGACTCTTTCTTTTTAAACAACGCGACCCACAACTCAAAAAGTCACCATCAGATGAGTGGTACTCACTACAATTCCTAGATACACAGGCCTGGCAGATGGGCTTTCTGTAGTGATGGGTAATTAAAATCACAGTAAAACACAGCATATGACTCTACATTAAAATACACTATAAAATATGATTTAAATAAACAGAAGATAGTAAAATTTTCTCAAAAAAAATTTTTTTTTTTTTTCTTAGAAATGGCTGATTTTAGATCTGATGCAAAAAATATACAAGATGAGCCAGGGACCCTTCCTGTCAAAAGGCAAGGATATTATTAAAGATTACTTAGGTTGTATCAGAAAAAAAAAAAAAAAAGACATAGGCGTCATCTCGATAGGAATTCAAGATGGGACAATTTGAGCATTGAAAAGAATAATGACTCTAACAGACTGAAGTATTTCAAATATATGCAGACCCATGAGTTCCTAATGGCACCAAAACCAAGTAACCCTCATCATTTCTATAGTGCTAGCTCCTTATTATCAAACCAACAAAGGGAAATAAAGCATTTATCCTACCTTTCCCATATAACTACATTTTAGGGTAACGGAATAGTGGATGAAGGAAAGCTGTTCCAGGTAGGAAATGGAGAGGGACCGATAGGATTTGAACAACATCATTTTGCAACTCCAAATGAAACCGCCATTTAGGCCCTCACGGTAGTTGGTATATAGTCCCTGGACCACATCCAGCCTACTGCCTACTGTTGTAAAGAGTTCCGTAAACAAAACTTATCTGTTTATGTATCGTGCATGAAATGTCTGCATGCAACAACGGCAGAAATCAGTAGTTGGAACACCGACTGTACGGTCTACAAAGCCCAAAATATCTACTATCTGGTCCTTTACAGATAAGTTTGCAATACCTAGATTAGAGCCATGATCATCAGTAGATGTTAGTGCTTCATTACGGAAAAGATCAGTGGGGAACTTCAGACTAGAGGGATCAGGCTGTTAACCCACTTATTAATCTTAGCAACACTGAAAGCAGAACCACACATTATGTGTAAGGCAGCGTGATTTGCTAGGAGGTGCACATACCACCAACCATGAAGTATTAAAAAAAAACCCCAAACCAAACCCAGTGCTGTTGAGTCGGTTCCGACTCATAGAGACCCTATAGGACAGAGTAGAGCTCCCCCATAGAGTTTCCAAGGAGCGCCTGGTGGATTTGAACTGCTGACCCTTGGGTTAGCAGCCGTAGCACTTAACCACTATGCCACCAGGGTTTCCCCATGAAGTATTAATGCTTAAAAAGGAAACAGATTTGAAGTAAGCCTCTGTTCTAAATTCCAGGTTATAGGAAACAACATAATGAGGATGCAATCAGCCAAATTCAGGATGTGGAAAATTAAAAATGGCCAATGGGGAGGGGAAATGTCGTAGATGAAAAGACACGCATCTACCAAATGCAATGTGTAAACCTAGTTTGGATTCTGATTCCAACAAACCACCTCTAAGACAAGCTGTTTAATGACAATTCAGAAATACGAACATGGCCCTGGGTATGAGATGGTATCAGAGGGTCAATGTTAATTTTTTCAGTGTGACAGTGCAATTGTGGCTATGTGTGAGTGTGTTTTTCCTCGCTTAAAGATACATACGGAAGGGATATATACTCTAGCTTGGAATATGCTTTAAAACATTCCAGCCCAAACCAAACCAAAAAAACCAAAGGAAGGATACAAGAAGACTGGGAAAATATGGATAAGTGCTAAAGGTGAGTAATGGATACTTGAGAGTTCAATTAGTTTCTCTATTTTTGGATAAGTTTGAAATTTCCCATAATAAAAATAACAATAAAAAATAGTAAGGGGCAACTACAGCACAGACTTCAGGTGTACTCAACCGTTAGGAATCCGTGTCTAACCGAGTCTAAATCTGGCTTTTCCTTTTGCTTCCCAAGCCTGTGTAAGGATTTGCTTCCGCTTGCTTGCCTGGCAGCGCTGGCCTCTAAATCTTCTAACTATTGCAGTGCTGACATCGAAAACCTCTAACATTTCCGAAGAGACAATTTCTTTTTTCAGTTTTACTTTTCCTCTAAGTATGCCTTAATTAATGATATGTTTTGTATTTCTTTTTGTACAAGGAGAAACTACTTTTTTTCCCTTTTTTCTAAAGTGTGGCTGTACCAGGCCCCCAAATGCTTATGACTTAAAGGACAAATATGATGTCATAAGCGTGATATACATACAGACAGTCCCTGACTGCTGGCAGGGCTCTGTTTCAACGACTCCATCTTAAAGTAGGTTCTGACCTAAGTCGAATACCTCTTTTTTTTTCCCTCTAGTTTTCATTATTATTGCCTTTTATTACAGTATCTCTACAAATCTGATCTTTGAACATCTGAGAATGATTAGCATCAGCAAATTAAGCACTACAACATTGTATGTAGTATATATTATCAATACAAAAAAACCCAGATGGTGGTAAGCGCAGTTCATGGTAACTCCAATACATAGTAAGTCAGGGCCTACATGTACTCTGTAACGATCTCATTAGTCTGGAAGAGGTTATACATAAAAATCAAGCATTTCATAAGCTCTTTAACTCCCTGTTCATGTCCACTAAAATCTCACTATAAATACACATTTTATACTCAATGTCTAAGGTTTCTCTTATAAGTTGTTAAATTTCTGACATTTTAGCACCTGTCTTTTAATATTTATGGTCTGATATTTTAATCCCTGCTTCCCCCTTCTCCTTAAGAACATTTAAGGAGAAAATAAAAGCTTGATTTAAAATAATACTGTATAAGATAAAAATTTTAAAAAATACTATAGACCATAATTATATAATAGTTTTATCACAAGTCATAAGCACACACTTAACAGAAAAATCTTAACAAGATCCTTCTAAAAGGAGCAGAACCTTATGACCCACCTTATGCCAAAATTTAAACCATATTATTATTCAACTGAAGGTCAAAAGGTTCAAAAACGGTATATTAGAATAGAAAATGTTTTCTAAATATAGAGTCCCAGTTTTCTATCTGAAACCCTCGGGGCCATGATTCAAAATTCTTAAGAGTTTTAGAAATACAATACAGTGTTTATTATGAAACTCATAATCAAACACAACAACTCATCTGTAGTGAAAATAAATATTCACATTAAGTGGGCTAAAATTACAAATTATCACGTTAATTAAGATCAAGTTTTGCTGCCAAAGGAATTACGGCAAAAAACTTTAGGTTTTAGAGCTTTTTGGACTTTGGAACTGTAGATAAAGAGCTACACATATGAACTGTGTGACTGCATCCTGTCATCTCAGGCTCTCAAAAGTAACGAATTATTTTGATCAGATGCTAAGGAATCAACACAATAGTGTTGTACTGGAAAAGAGCTTTTTGCAAGTTACAGACTTTGAAGCTCTGTAATGGAGTCTGTGGGCGGTGCAAACAGTTAAGTGCATGACTACCAGATGAAAGGTTCAAGTTCACCCAGAGGCGACTCGGAAGGCAGGCCTGGGGATCCGCTTCTGAGAGGTCGCAGACTGGAAAACCCTACGGAGCAGCTCTACTCTGCACACGTGGGGTCCCCATGAGTTGGAATCAACTGGAAGGCAACTGACAACAAGGCAATGGGTTTATGGCCCGGAGTCAGCTGCTTCTCTGTACACATTCATGATCCTGGTGACACTGAAAGGGACAGGAAGAGTACTGGATCCATAGTCCTGTACCTTTTCATGCAAATGACTCTTCCAAACAAGTGTCAAAGGTCTCTGTGCAACACACACTTCTAAAAGCAACTGCAGAACAGTGGGTCATAATAAAAACAACAGGGCTAACACGCCACCTTAGCTTTCTCTTGCTAGAGCTCTATTATGAGATCAAGTTCCCCATGAGTGGAAGGTACCATGTGGTTGATCACATTAAATCCAACTTACCTGAAGGCTGCAAGTCTGCTATTTCCCTTGGGTTTTGATCTTCTGAGGACTTGTAAGAGCCAGATTATCTGGCTCAGGAATGTTGTCCTTATTAGGTATTTGGAAAATGGGGCTGCTTTTGATTTTGTACCACCCCAGATGTATGAGCCCAACTACTGGTATCATAACAACCAGAACTTTGTAGTCTCTCCAGAAGGTCTGAAAGCTCATAGTACTTCAGCATCAGGGCACCTAAGAAAAGGTTAACAGTTAACAGAAAAAAAAAAAACAAAACATATTACACTTGTAAACCACAAGTAGCATAAAAAAAAAAAAAGTAGCATATCACACTCTAACAAAGGCTGACTGCCGAACATTTTTATAGTATACTACAATGTTAATTAACAAAAAGAGATACACTGTAGGCACAGAAGGACAGCAGGAAGTCACATCTGAGAAACTTATAAAGCAATACTGAATTTTTAGTCAGGAATTGTAAAGAAGCAACATTACCTACTGAGAAAGCCATATGAACCTTTGGAAACACTCATCACGGATATCATTTTAAAAGTATAATCTCTGAACCACAATGAAGTTAGATCTTTTCTTTTTTTTTTTTAATTACATTTAGTCACAACCGTAACGGAAGAATCAAGTGGTAACTATGCAGTACAAATTTAGGCTCTAATTGTCAAATGTTGTATTATATATATTTTTACAACAACAACAAACAATTCAGATTCTGAATTCTGACAGCATGTAAGTGATAGTGCTCCAACTGAGGCTGTCAAACACGGATTCCAATCGCAGCAAGAGTTCTGACTTGGACTTCTGGCTTGGACTTTATGAAATTTGGATGAATTACTGTCATCTGAACACTTATGTGCCAAACCCCTTGCGTTTTATAGTGTTTAGCCTGTATTACTAATAACCCTACCCAACAGGGATTATTGTCAACCCACTTTACATGAAGAAATTGAGGCTAATAACTTCCTGGAGTTACAAAAAAAATTTTTTTTTTCAGTCTTTAATTTGGCAAGCATGAGGTTGGACCCAGGAAATCTGTGTTCTGATGATCTGCTGGGTTTGTGAACTCAACTCCGTGTAACCTCCAAAGACTCCTCCTACTTTTATTTAAGCAATGCTCATTAGGCTTCAGTGTTGGCTATACAGACTTGTGATATCAATGACCCCATTTTCCAAGTTCCTTTTTGAGCATAGAAGGATAACACAGGGCTGCTCAGTCTGTGGGACAGGCTAAGGATTTGGTTCAATTGCATCTATATCAGTTTTAGTATCAGGAAATCTCCTAAATTACTGTAATTCTGTAAAAATGCTGTTAGAAAAAATTTTCTACTTACTCTTCACCTTCTAAGTCAAGATTAAAACTTAGACCAATGACTAAAATAGCCTGAACTATCTCTGCATTCCATGTATATATTAAAAATGAACAGAAGGCTTTAAGTTTTAGTCTACATACATACATTACTCCCAGCATTAGAATCTGTCACCAACGTCCTAATTCACATTGTATAAAGACTCTGTTGCTAAACTTAAACCACTGGGTGGAGAAGACATGACCGACTTTGTAACTCAAAGTATTTTATGGTCTTTCCCTTTCATAAAGTGCTCTGGGATCTCAAATGCTTTCTGCGACCATCAAAGACCATACCTTTTATTGACAAGTTTATGTTCTATTTTGGGGGAAAATCAATCACAAATTACTGCATCGTGATTAAATTTCATTGTGGTGCAAAAGTCTTTGGAACATTTGAGATAATATAAAATTTTAAAATGTGAGTTTGGACACAATTGGGGAGGTACTGGGTCATCTGAGGTAACAAAGGAAGAGCTTTCTTAAGATTTACTTCCTAGAGGGGTGGATAAAGGTGGAGAGGCTGTGCCAAAGACAATCAGCTTGTCTTGACTGACATTTGGCATTTCTGCCCACTAAACACCTTGAACTGAAGGTCTAGGAGGTATTGTCTTTCATGTCCATAAAACTTGTTGCCCTCGAGTTGATTCTGACTCATAGCAACCCTACAGGACAGAGTAGAACTACCCCATAGGGTTCCCAAGGAGCGGCTGGTAGATTTGGATGGCTGACTTTTGGTTAGCAGCCGAGCTCTTAACCCCTGCATCACCAGGGCTCCCTTTCACGTCCAGTCTCAATACTTAAGGTGACTTAGCACCTCTAATTGTCATCCTCAGCATGAGGTTATCAAGCCACACTATTTTTAATAGATGGTATCCTTGCTATTTACCATATACTTCTCCATGATCACTAATATAACACTGCATTTGTCAGCTTTTTCCTGAATCATAAACATTTGGGAAAACTAATCTTAGAAGAGAGAAAATTCTCATTGTCTAAAATTAGTGTTTTGTAGCTACTAGTCACAGTTTGGTGATCTTGGACCAAACTCAAAATCAGAACCACACAGGTACACTGTTGAATCTGAGTCATGAAGTGGCATCCCAGGCCCCTGGGCAGCTGGTGGCAGCCACAGCATGGACTCTGCTTCCTCTTCCTCGCAAGAGAAGGTAGTCTTGTTGACACTGAGGTTGGTTTCTGGACATGAGCCTGATGCTCTCAGTAGAAATCTGTCCAAAATGGTAGCTTTCCACTAGGATCCCCTCTTGCATAGGTGAACAAGGGTGACTAGCAGCTTTAGGCTCCTCTGAGAACTTGCAGCATTTGCTCCTGCCCCAGGCGGTCACCTTGCTTCTCATAGGGTTTCATACACTTTATGAACCAGATTCAAGCTTACCCTCTCCATCTTCTCTCTGTACAATCCTAACAATCTAGAACTCACGTGAAATCCCTGGTTACAGAAAAGAGAACAGTTTGGATAAAAAGATATAATAGTAATAAAGTTGGGATGAATACCTCAATAACTAAAATTTGGAAAAAATTAAACTACGACCTGTAACAGCAATCAATATTCAGGTTTTGGACTGTTCTCCCCTTCAAGACCACAGTATCTAACGTGAGGTACTGTGAACCTTCCTTTCTATTGACGTTCAGTTGATTCCAACTCATGCCCACCCCATGTGTTACAGGGTAGAACTGCTCCAACGGGTTTTGTTGGCCGTAATCTTTATGGAAGCAGTTTGGCAGGCCTTTCTTCCACAGAGCCATTGGATGGGTTTGAATCACCAACCCTTAGGTTAGCAGCCAACTGCGAACAGCTTGTATCACCCATCCTTGAACCTTCCTTAAGAAGAGTAAAAACAGGGTCTCAGATTAAGTTAGCTCCCTACCTTTAGTGAATCTTTGGGTCATTCCTAGGTTAAAGACAAAGTAAGTGCTCTACTTTGTTTATAGATTATTTAATAGTCTACTGTTCTTTTCAATCAGATTAATTTAAAGGTCTATATATCTTTCCCTAGATTTAGATTTAGTTAAATCTAGGTATTACTATCTATTTTCATTGAAAACTCATTATTTGCCAAACATCACTGAGGCCTTCTACAGTACTTCCTGCTTTGTAAACGATGTGGACCAATTTAGTGATTAATTGCTTTAACGTTTACTCAATACCAACATGTCCCATCTCCTCAAATTCGCTGTATCGCATACATTGATTCGGCTAATGGGGGTGAGAGAGCAATAACTTTTCCGGCAGATTATCCTGTTACCCTTTGAGAGGCTTGGAAAATGATTATGGTCAGGATGATAGGGCTTTTTATGTACAAAGTACTATTAGGAGTCTTCCCGTTTAATCCACATAAAAACACTGTGAACTATCACTCAGTACACGTAAGAATCCATCTCTACCCAGCAAGATGGAACTAGCATTCTTTTAAAATGACATATTAACATCATGTCTGGCAAGTTCTTATTTTCACGTGAGGTATATTAAGAGACTGACAGCGGTATCCTAACATTTTCTCCAAAATCAGAGAAAAAGAGTCTATATCCTCCAAAAAATATATCCATGATGATTATAGATTTGATTGTGTCCCCCCTCCCCTACAAAATATGTGTTGGAATTCTGACCCCTATACCTTTGGATGTATACAATTTGGAAACAGGGTTCTTTGTTACGTGAACAAACCTATCAGTGTAGGGAGTATCCTAAACCTAAGCGCTCAGAGTGACAAAGGAGCAACACAGAGCAAAGAAGCACAAACAGGGGAAGGACAGACGTCATGTGGAGGTCACCAAGGAACCCTGGGGCTAGAGAAGTTGAGACAAGGGTTTCCCCCAGAGCAGAGAGAGCCTTCCCCTAGAGTTGGTGCCCTGAATTCAGACTTCTAGCCTTCTCAACTGTGAGAAAATAAATATCTGTCTATTAAAGCCACCCACTTGTGATACTTCTGTTACAGCAGTACTAAGAAACTAAGACAGTGACTTACTAACAATTGTGATTAACCGGGCTAATTTTTGGAACCCCTGGTGGCACAGCGGTTAAGAGCTACAGCTGCTAACCAAAAAATTGGCAGTTCAAATTCACCAGGTGCTCCTTGGAACCCTATGGGGCAGTTCTACTCTGTCCTTTAGGGTTGCTATGAGTCAGAATCGACCTGATGGCAATGGGTTTGGTCTGGGCTAATTTTGGTTCAGTTTTATTTGGCTTAGTTCTTAGTATCAAATGAACAGCAAAAGATTAATGAACAGAAGAAGCTTGTTATAACCAAAAAACCCACTGCTGTTGAGCATTACAGATGTCATATTCATTCTTAGCACACATAAAAGCCAAGAAATGAAAACACTGAGATATATACGTCAGACCACAAAAACTCTTTAAGGCATTACTCTGTCTAGGACAGCTTCAACACCACCCCACGCCATCTTGCCACCCCCAGCAATTTGCATTTCAGAGATAACTACCTCTTCAATTTCTAACATTAAGGCTTCTGACAGGCTTACTACAATGTATTACACTTCAAGCTAAATGGAGACCTCGTGGCACAGTGGTTAACAGTTCAGCTGCTAACAAAAAAGGGTGGTGGTTCGAATCCACCAGCTACTCCATGGGGAAAAGATGTGGCAGTCTGCTTTCATAAAGATTACAGCCTTGGAAACCCTATGGGGCAGTTCTACTCTCCTACAGAGTCCCTATGAATCGGAATTGATTCCACAGTGGCGGGTGGGGTTTGGGGCTTGCTTGGCGCCATCTGCTGTTCTTTTGGACACAGTGCAAGGTACATTATTCCTCCCATGTCTTCACTGCTGCTCCGCTCAAAAGTATTTGAAAAGAAAAAAAAAAAAAGTAATTTTTAAAGAACTTCCACTAAATGAAATTTAATCATGAAAAGAACATTACACAAAATGTTAAACAATTAACTCAGTTCTTGTGACTGTGATACCTGCTGCAGCTTACTGAAACTGTCTAAGGCCTTTTCTCTTATGATAATACTGACAACTCTGTCTTGGAAGAAGTACAGCCAGAATGATCCTTAGAAGTGAGAATGGCAAGCCTTTGTCTCACTTACTTTGGACATGTTATCAGGGGTGGCCAGACTCTTGAGATGGACATCATGCTTAGTAGAGGGTCAGCGAAAAAGACGACGACCCTCAACGAGATGGACTGACACAGTAGCTCCAACAATGCGCTCAAACACAGTCATTGTCAGGATGGGGCAGGACCAGGCAGTGTCTCCTTGCTGTAGACGGGGTTGCTATGAGTTGGAACCAACTCGCTGGCACCTAACAACAAAAATCTGCTTTTGCTCCATTCTCCATGGAAACCACCCTGGCTCAATATAAAGACCACTGATCCCACCTCTTACTTGATCTCTCTGAGGCCTTTTAATGCTTTCATGAAACTCTTCTAAGACCTTGACTTCTAGGACTCTTCTCTGGTCCTCTGTCGTCTCCTTTAATGGCCCCTCAGTTTTTACTCACCTATTCTTCCTCACCACAGAAGTGTTCTTGGTCCTCTTCTGTGTGCTCTTCCCAGGATAGACTCCACATCTGCAAGCTTTTGTTAAAGTGCAATCACTAATGACTCCTGCATCTTCCTCTCTGCTTTAGACCCACATATCAGAGTGACACTGTCACTTTACCTGCTTGTCCCCACAGTCTAAACTCATTACATAAAAAAATGGGTCCTCTCTTCCCCCACTGCTGTTCCTCCTGTAATTCCTGTTTGGTTAATACGGGCAGTATCTATACCAAGCCCCTCAACTCAGACATCTGGATAGAGTGGACTCTGCCCTTTTCCTCACACTCCTCATCACGTCAGTCACCAAATCTTACCGTTAGGCTTCAACATTTATTTACATAACCCCTTCTCATGGCCACCCTATTGCCACCGAGTTGATTCTAACTCATAGTTGGATCCCATAGAACAGAGCAGAACTGCCCAACAGGGTTTCCAAGGCTGAAATCTTTACGGAAGCAGGCTGCTGGGGGTTCAAACCGCCAATCTTTCGGTTAGCAGCCTTCCAGTTTTTAAAAAGTAAAGCACGGTAAATCATTTTAGTAAGAATGTACTGCCGTGTAGTGAATTTGGGGATGGGCTGAGGACGAGACTGCCTGCGGTTTAAGCTTCCACCTACCACTTTACAACTGGCTGGATGACCCTGGATGACTCACTTAACCTTTGCTGTTGTTAGGTGCCGTTGGTTCTGACTCACAGAGACCCTATGCACAACAGAACGAAACACTGCCTGGTCCTGCATCATCCTCACAATCGCTGCTATGCTTGAGCCCACCATTGGAGCCACTGTGTCACTCCATGTTGTTGAGGGTCTTCCTCTCTTTCGCTGATCCTCTACTTTACTAAGCATGATGTCCTTCTCCAGGGACTGGTCCCTCCTGATAACATGTCCAAAGTACATGAGACGTAGTCTCGTCATCCTTGTTTCTAAGGAGCATTCTGGCTCTATTTCTTCCAATACATATTTGTTTGTTCTTCTGGCAGTCCACGGTATACTCAATGTTCTTCGCCAACACCCCAATTCGAATATGCCAATTCTTCTTCTTTCTTATTCACTTAACCTTGCTGTGCCTCAATCCCATCATCTGTAAAGTGAGAGTAATGACTTCCACGTGACAAGGTAACTTGTGCAGTTACCACAATATCTAACACTTAGTCTGGGTTCAGTGATTGTTTTTATTATTATTATTTCAAAATAAAAAATTACTAGAGTCTACCTGGATTGTAACAATAACAGGAGAGGATTGGAAAGATGCCCCAGACTCAGGGAAGTGGTCTCTATAAAGGACGCCTATTCCTTTGGGCAGTTTTAGTATAGATTAAAAAAAAATTGGATTCTTATGAAAGGGGTCCTGAGGTCTTTGGTGCTCACATTTTGATTAGGTAGTGTATTTCTGAGGAGCCCTGGTGGTGGAGTGGTTAAAGAGCTTGGCTCCTAACCAGAAGGTTTGCAGTTTAAATCCACCAGTTGTTCTATGGGAGAAAGAGTGGCAGCCTGCTTCCTTAAAGATTTACAGCCTTGGAAATGCTATGAGGCAGTTCTACTCTGGTTTGGTAGGGTGGATCTATAATGAGACCCCAGGATGTTACAGCATAGATAACATCAAGTTCCTAAACTCAGTTTCAGGAAAGCTAATCATGAAGTAAATAGGAGGGCTCAAGGACACAGCAAACCAGCAAACAGAGTGAGAATAAATTTCATGCTTGCTTCTGGTATCTGTTAATAAAGTTAGAGTTGCCAAATGATTAAATATGACAGTCCTAGTATGAGTGAAACTTGAACCGTATTTTCAGAAATGTTGTTGGTTGCTTAAGAGCAAAGGCTTTGAGAAACTAATGGCACCAGGAGGCCGCCATTGTCCTCAGGGACATGCTGCGCCCTCTCCTGTGCATAGATGTTCTTGCCAATCCACGAGACCCCCAAAATGAGTGCTCCAAGGTCGCAGGTCCCCTAGTCATTGGGACCTCAACAAATATGCGTGACCTGACCCTTAATGCATAGTTATGATCTATCCGGTTAGTGAATATGCATTATGTTAGGCTTCCTTCTATTCCCTAGCTCTCTAGGTATGAGGCCTGTGTAGTCCCTACTTGCCTGGCTCATTTGGAAAACAAAGACATCCTGATTGCTCAGGTTATTTTCTGAAACCAGTCAAAGGGCCAAAGCAAGGCATTTGTCCCACAAATATATATAAAACATACGCTGTACTGTGCCACTGAGTGGATTCTGACTCAGAACAATCTTAGAGGGCCCAGCAGAGCTGCCCCATAGGGCTTCCTAGGTTGTAATCTGGAGCAGATTACCAGGTCTTTTTTACTGTGGAGCCACTGGTGGGTTTGAATCACTGACCGTTCGGTTGGGAGCTGTGCGTTTAACCGCTCCTTACAGTGTGTATACACACATATATACAGTGGTGGGGGGGGAAGAAGGTGGAGAAAAATAGAAAGTGTGTGTGTAAACAGATAAATCGCTTAGTACCTGGTAGTGTGACTAATGTTAGTTTATAACTTACAGGACCGGAAACTACTGGAAAGCCAGATCGAAATACAATAATGTATACAGTGTTTATATCATTTAAACCAAAACCCAGGTGTTGTTAATTCTGACTCATGGAGACCCCGTGTATGCAGAATAGAACTGTACTTGGTAGGGTTTTCAAGCAGACGACAAGGCCTTTCTTCTGAGGAACCTCTGGGAGGGTTCAAACCAACCTTTCGATTAGTTGTTGAACCACTTAACCTTCTGCGACACCCAGGGACTCCTTTACATCATTTAGGGTTTATCGATTTTCACTTCAAATATGTGTGAGATTCATGTTATTCAAATGCTTACTGAGTGTCTGTTATGTGCTAGCTGGATATTAGGCTCTAGAGGGAGAACTACCAAGGCTGATAAGGCCAGGTTCCCGTCCTCAAGGAGAATACACTCTTGAGAAAAAAGCACAATCCTAATGTAATGTGACTAAATATGGTATAAGAGCAAAAGAAAAATGCTGTGTAGATTAAAAGCCTTTATCAAGTTGACTCATTTTCAAAACCGTACCTCTCATTTTCTCCTTTACCTTTCTCTGAACTAGCCTGAAATAATTTTTATTTACTCCGGTTTCTTCAGCTACAGCAGTGAGTTAGTATCTATAAAAACTAATAACTGCCACCCACTATGACAAAGGTAGGAGCCATGTGATTTGTCTCACTGCTATATCCCTAGGACCTAACAGAAAGTGGTAGGCTCCCTTCCTCCTGTACAGGGTGGCTATTTTTATCCTTCAGCTCTTGGCTGTGATGTCATCTACTCAGACAGCCTTTCTCTAGGCACCCAACCTAAAGTTTCTCCGCCCTATCATTCTCTAGCACATCTATTTATTTCCTTCAAAGCCTCATCTACCTTTATAGTGAATGCTGTGATGTGCCACCCTGATCCACCTTAAAAACAAAGGACTTATTTCCCCAGCTGCTAAGAGTGTTGAGACAGCCCACAGCTGTCAGCTCCCTCTAGGACAGTCTTGGTTGAAGAGAGGCGAAAAGTGAAATACACTTCTTCTGGGGCAATGGGTATAAGGCCTGGCTCACTCCAAGTTGGGACACCTCTGAAGGGCCATCCCAGCTCCACGGGTTGGCAGAGGCCTTCCTGAGTCTGCAATGCAGCGCAACTTTTCTGTGTGCCCAATCCTGCTTCCTTCTTCCTTCCACAGGTGATCCCAAAAAAAACCCGTGGCCGCAGAGTTGATTCAGACTTATAGGGACCCAATAGGACAGAGCAGAACTGCCCCATAGAGTTTCTAAGGAGCATCTGGTGAATTCGAACTGCCAACCTTTTGGTTAGCAGCTGTAGCACTTAACCACTACACCACCAGGGTTTCCAATCCAAAAAAGTCCTCCCTAGGAAATGTCCTAAGGAACCTCGGTGGTGCAGTGGTTTAGGCGCTTGGCTGCTAACCCACCAGCCGTCCCATGGGAGAAAGATGTGGCAATTTGGTTCTGAAAAGATTTACAGCTTTGGGAACTCGATGGGGCAGTTCTACTCTGCCTATAGGGTCACTATGAGTCGGAATCCATTCTGTGGCAGTGGGAAATAAACGTCCTGCACACAAATCTCCTCAGTCTGCTTCCCAGAAACCAAACCTGGGACAATCTGGAAACATTTGATTCATTTATCTATTTATTGTTTCTTCTCCCATCACTAAGATATAAGCTCCACAAGGTCAGGGACCATGGCTATCTTGTTCACTGATGTATCTACTAACTCAACACAGAAAATTAGAAAGATTAATTGATGAAGTTAATGAATAAAAAAAAATAGATGGATGAAAATTGCAGGTATTGAGGGCAGATGTGAGATGAAACATCGCCCACCGTAGCAACAGAAGCTGGGATGGCTCCATGTGGGGGGAGGATGAACACGACCTCAAAAGGTCTCCTTAATCTCAAAAGAATTACGATCCCCCAAAAAGTCAAAAGCCCTGTGAGTCCCGTTTCTGCTTTCACAAGTTGGCATGATCAACGTTCTGGCGACCAGCTCCACGTCCGGGGTGGCCCCCGCTCCTAGCCTGCCTCGGGTATACACACAGGGCGCCCTCCCAGAGAGAAACAGGTATACGGCCTGCCCTCCCAGTAGAGGAGGTGACTGGAGCGCCGACGAGTCACAGTGTCCAGCCACAACTTGGCAGCGCAGGTGCCATCGGTGCCTTGACTAAATCTACTTCACCCAGTGCGGGTGCAGACAGAACACCTTCTCGCCATCCACATCCGTTTCATCAGCTAGGATTTACTGCACAGAGCGACTTTAAAGCACGTCTTTCGCTTCCTAACGAGCCAGCCTCCACGTCCCCGCCTCCAAATATCCTTCAGTGAGGACACCGGCGACCTTCCTGAGCCGGGCGTTGGAGGCACCTACGAGCCCCGCCTTTCCCCCCTGCGGCCGAGAAGAAAGCTAGGTTTGCCACCTGAGGTTTCAGAGCTCTCACCTGCCCACCAACCGCCTTGCCTCTCCAGGGCGCCACCGCCAGCAGGCCGCAGCCGAGCCCTACGTTGTGGCCGCCGCCGATCCCGGCAAATCGCGCCCGGCGCTGGGAGGCGGAGCATGCGCAGCTTTGCCGCGGGCGCCGAACCCGCTCCGATTCCGCTCCTCCAGGCTTTCGGCGAAGCTCTGAGGGAACGAAGGCGGGGTATTAGGGGCCGGGCCGTGACCCAAACTAAGGGGAGGATCTGGAAGGGCAGAGTTTGCCGAGGTCCAAGTCAGCAAATTGTTGAAACTGAAAACTTAAACTAATATAGCAAATCGGCTCTTCAGGACACAACGCCTACCTTATGGTGCGCTCCCAAGAGGTATTTGTTGACTGAATGAAACGATAGCCGACCATTGCTAGGCGCGCTTTTCGTCCTCTGGCACTCGACCAATCACAAAGCCACTGACTTGTCGCTGAGCCCCGCCTTCCTCTGAGGCTGCCTCCAAACCCAGGAGAAAAAAAAAAAAAATTAACCGTTTTAACGTCCCTGGATCGGGCTGGAGCTCGGACATGCGCAGTGAGAGCCGGTCGCGCTGAATGCTACTGCCTTCAGGTCGTCCTGTGGGGGGCTTACGGAGACGTCGGAAGTTCTCTAACTCGGTGCCTTTCACAAATTAGACAATTTCCGCGGCGCTCTCTCTTCTGCTTTATGGTTCCAGGAAACGTTTTTATTCTCTACCATTAAAAAAAAAAAGGAGGAAGTTATGTTTCCACGGCAACTTTTTTTTTTTAAATTTATCCGGCATTATGAAAGCCAACTATACTTCCCTTCCTGCGTTTTCAGAGATCCTCCGCATTGAGAATTATTGTCCATCCTTATGGGTTTTTTTAATGGTTTTTATGGTAGTATTTTTCCGGTGTCCGAAAGCACTTTGAACCACGGAAATGTTGCGTTTTATTTATTTATTGTTTTCCTTTCTATTATTTCAGCGGTTCAGTACTGTGGGTAACCGAGATTCGTCACCTGTCAATCACATTCATAGCGTTAACAAGCTCTTAAAAATTGGCCTTTGTCGCCATTTTTGTTTTGGGCCCAGTTTGAAAGCCGTGAGGTTATGAACGGAGGCCATGTTTCTTTTGGGCAAGTTCCTAGCGCTATCCCTGTCCCACTTGTCTGTTTCGTCGCCATCTTAAATCTTGGTTGTGGCTTCAAGCGAAAAGGGAAGCTGCCGAGATCATTTTTTGTCTGGGCAGCGGCAACGTTCCCAAACGCGCGGGGCCGCCCTGAGAAAGGGAAATGAGCTGGAAGCCAGAGTACCTAAAGCTGCTGAAGGTTGGCTTGAGAGCCTACCCTGCAGGTATTACTACTCTTCAGTCACCGTGGATAGTAACAAAACAAATAAAAGCCCGAACCCAAACCCTGCCACCATCATAGGTAAGAACATGGGGCTTCAAACAACCTGAAGAGTTCCTTCACTTGACCTGTTTCCCCATCTCCTCCCCGACCCTCTGAGGCGTTTTTTTTTTTTTTTGCTTTAATTTTTGAGTCTTTCCCAAATTCTTCTCCCTGCTTCCGTCTCTCTTCACTGTTTTCAAATAGCTAAAACGTTGTTAAATATAAGGATCTAGGAAGCCTGAGCTTTAAAGTGGAGGTAGTAGTCCGGAAAATTCTTTTTTTTTTAAGGACCAAGTGAAATATAATGAACGGGCCAGGTATTTATATCAAGCTATGTCTGCTTGCATCCATATGATAAATATAGATGTCCTCCTAGACATTTTTGGCATGTGACATAAATACAGTTTGTGTGCGTATATACTTTCTATTCATTCGTTTATTTTTTCACCACTTTTATTGAATACCTAATGCATGCATGGAAACTCTGGTGGGGTAGTGGTTAAGAGCTACGGTTGCTAACCAGAAGGTTGGGAGTTCAAATCCACCAAGCACTCCTTGGAAACTCTATGGGGCAGTTCTACTCTGTCCTATAGGGTCGCTATGAGTCTGGCAACGGGTTTCGGCGATGGGGCTTAATGCATGCTAGAAGTCCCTGGGTGGTGCAGTTAAGGTGCTTGCCTGCTAATGGAAATACTAGAGGTTTGAATCCACCCGACGGCGCCTTGTAAGAAAGTCCTGGCCATCTGCTTTCGAAAAATCAACCATTGAAAACCCAGTGAAGTGCTACCCCCAAAACAAACCCATTGCCGTGGAGTGGATTCTGACTCATATCGAGTCCATAGGGTTTCCAAGGCTGTAAATCTCTACTGAGAGAGACTCCCACATCTTTCTCCCACGGAGCTGCTGGTGGTTTCCAGCCACTGACCTTTCAGTTAGCAGTGGATGGCTTTAACCACTGCGCCACCAGGGCTCCTTCTGTGAAGCACCAAAAAAAAAAACCCAGAACTAAACCCACTGCCATCGAGTCGATTCCAACTCATAGCAACGTTGTAGGACAGAATAGAACTGCCCCACAGGGTTTCCAGAGAGCACCTGGTGGATTTGAACTGTGATGTTTTGGTTAGCAGCTGTAGCTCTTAACCACTACGCCACCAGGGCTTCCTCTGTGAAGCATAGTTCTACATAATTAACATTTATGTGGCTGTAACTGTGCCAGGCATAATTCTATTGTGATACACATGACGTCACCGTGAGTCTGAAGTGACTCAGTGGAAGCTGGTTTAATGTATGCCAAGTCATAGGGAGGAAGCAGTAAACTTAAAAAATAACAACAAAAACGCCTTTCATCTTAACTGTGACCTCAACAGCTAGGTTGGGGCAAGTAACAGTGTTCTATCATTCTTAGCATTCCCTATACAAACAAGCACTCTGCTTTCTTCTTTCCCTATCCTCCCTCCTCCCTTTTTTCCCCTGCTGTAGGAATAAATTGTATTGACACGTCTTTTTTGGGTCCTAGATAGAGTTGGAAGGAGCCCAGGTGGTATAATGGTTAAGTGCTCAGCTGCTCATGAAAGGTTAGCGTTTGAACTCACCCAGGCGGCTCTGCGTGAGAAAGATGTGGTGGTTCCCTTATGTAAAGATTACAACCAAGAAAATCCTATGGGTCAGTTTTACCCTGTCACATGGGGTCACTGTGAGTCGGATTCAACTTTATGGCACCCAGCAACAACAGGTACAGTTGTAGGTTTATTGGCCAGTTTTACACGTTGTTTAGGGCCTTGTTGCTCAAAGTTGATCTCCAGACTGGAAGCATCAGCATCACCTGTGAGCTTGTTAGAAACGCAGTCTCAGTCCCCATCCCAGACCTGCTGAGTCAGAATCTCCCCCAGGTGACTCCTTTGCCCCTTGAAGTTTGGGAAACACTGACTTAGGGCATGGACTGAGAGAAAGCCTGCCTCTTCCCAACCTGTGCTTCTTAACTGGATTCACAATGTATGATCAGTTTATTACGTATATTAAATACAGTGGACATTTTTAGCCTACCACCGTGAGGTCCAGGTACCCTTTTCGCATTCTAAAAAATTGAGAATTTGCCAATCCAGCATATTTTTATGTAGTTTCTGTTACCAAAAACATTGAAAATGGAGTTGATTTTTTTTGTAAAGTTTACATTGTAAAAAAAGTTTACTTTTCCTCCCTTCTTTTTACTATCTTCTGTGCATATTCTATTAATTTATTAAAGCGTGGACTCAAAAGCCTGCATTTAGATAGCAATTCGGTATCATCTTAGAAAACCTTGGTCCATGGTTTACCACAGCTTTTCCTGTCTCCTTGCTTTTTCTCATTGAGAAATCTAAATCTGGAGTTCTCAACCTTGGCTGCACAGGAAAATTGCCCGGAGAGTTTTAAAAAAGACTGAGGGCTGAGTAGGATCAGCAGGCGTGGAGACACTGGATGGAATTAAGGAGCCAGAAAGGTATTTGAAAGAACAGCAAATGACTTACATTTTTTACTTGTCGTCATGTGGATTTTCCTCCCTGTCGTGGATTGAATTATGTCCCCCCCAAAATGGGTGTATCAATTTGGCCATGTGTGGTTGTCCTCCATTTTGTGATTGTAATTTGATGTTGAGAAGATTAGAGTGGGATTATAACACCACCCTTACTCAGGTCAGCTCCCTGATCCAAGGTAAAGGGAGTTTCCCTGGGGTGTGGCCTGCACCACCTTTTATCTCTCAAGAGATGAAAGGGAAGCAAGCAGAGAGTTGGGGACCTCATACTGCCAAGAAAGCAGCACCAGGAGCAAAGTGCGTGCTTTGGACACGGGGTCCCTGCGCCTGAGAAGCTCCTTGACCAGGGGAAGATTGAGGACAAGGAACCTTCCTCCAGAGCCGACAGAGAGAGAGAGCCCTCCCCTGGAGCCGTCGCCCTGAATTTGGACTTGTAGCCTACTAGACCGTGAGAAAATAAATTTCCCTTTGTTAAAGCCATCCTCTTGTGGTATTTCTGTCATGGCAGCACGAGATGACTGAGACATTCCCCCTCATGGTTTTACTTTAAATGACTAGGAATTTGAAGGCAACAGAGAGAATTGGACTGGGAATGTGATGAACCAGCTTCCCAGTAACTTGCCATTTATTTGTTCTGTGTCCTAAGCAAGTTGTCTATCATGTCTGTCTGTCCTTCCTCTGACTGGAACAAAAAGACTGTTGGACACTTTTGTTTATTTAGTCTTGTGTGAGTATTGGTAATTCTATCACTAAAATACTTTATATTCTGTGAATGTAAGGAAGTATTTTATAAGCATAATATTCATTGTTTCTGATTTTCACATACTGTATCTTACACGGGGAACCTTGGTGGCGTAGTGGTTAAGTGCTATGGCTGCTAACCAAAGGGTCGGCAGTTCAAATTCACCAGGTGCTCCTTGGAAACCCTATGGGGCAGTTCTGCTCAGTCCTATAGGGTCTCTGTGAGTCGGAATCAACTCGACGGCCCTGCGTTTGGTTTTTTTGGTTTGGTATCTTACATGCAGCAGGAGAGGATGGTAGGCAAGAGCCAGAGTCCCTGCGTTCAAACCCTATTTTCTCCATTGACCAGCTGTGTCACTCTGGGCAAATTACTTAACCATTCTGTGCTTCAGTTTCGTCATTTGTAAAACAGGATTGATATGATGGTAGGATAAGTTAATCGTGCCAGAAAAGTGCTTAGAACTGTGCCTAGCACATAGTCGCAGCTGCGTGAATGTTAACTAACACTATTTATTATAATTAAATCTTTGGATTATTAAGGATTGTTCATGCATGCAAATCACTATCAGGAAAGGTATGCAGTTCTGTAACTTTTCAGTACATCTCTCATTTGGGAGAGAGGATAGTCTAAACAATATACCAGGTCAGGAAGATGGTTTTTTTTTTTTTTTTTTTTAATATGGTCTCTTTTTTTTTTTTCTAAACAGCCTTATTGAGATACAGCTGTCATACAGTAAACTGCACATATTTAAAGTATATGATTTGACATGGTTTAACATGTATGCACCGGTGAAACCATCACTACAATCAAGATAATGAACGTATCCATTAATCCCAAAAGTTTTCTCTTTCCCCGTTTTAATCTCTTTCTTGGGCCGCTGTATTCCAGGCAACCACAGGTCTGCTTTCTGTCACTAGATAAGTCTGCATTTCCTAGATTTTCATCTAAATGGAGTATTACAGTATGTGCTTTCTTTTTTTTGAGTCTGGCTTCTTGGCGCAGTGGTTAATTGTTTGGCTGCTAGCCAGAAGGTTGGCAGTTCAAATCCACCAGCCCATCTTTGGTTACAGGGCAGTTCTACTCTGTCCTGTAGGGTCGCTCTGAGTCGGAATCAACTTGATGGCAGTGAGTTTGGTTTTTGTTTTTTCTTTCACTCCTCTTAATTGTTTTGAGAGCTACGGATGTTGTTAGGAGCCCTGGTGGTGCAGCGGTTAAGTGCTTGGCTGCTGATCAAGAGCTTGGCTGGTGGTTTGAACCCACCTAACCTAGAAAACCCTGTGGAAGGGTTCTGCTCTGTCACATGGGGTCCCTGTGAGTCGAAATTGACTCGAGGGCACCTAACAACAACAAATCCTTGTTATTGCAACTATTGATAGTTCCTTTCTCTTTAATTGCTGGTTAGTATTCCATTGTGTGGACATACCATAGTTTGTACATTTCACCAGCTGATGGGCATTTGGGCTGGTTTTGTTTTAACAGTGCTCATTTTCACATTCTTTTATTCTTACCCAGCTTATCTAAATAGGAAAAAAAAAAAAGTAATTATTTGGTGGCCAAACCTCCTGTATACGGTGAAACCAGGAGGTGACAGTGGTAAAACCTGTGTGTATTGAGGCTTCACGTTTGCCTTTGTGTGATTTACAGATTAATGTTTTCTAAGTAAAATATCCTATGACTTATTTTAAGTGCGGAATGCATGCATTGCCTTTTTAGTGGATTTTATGTCTTAGTGTGTAAATGCCTAATCGTTTTAAGCTGCCTTAAATCTTTAAAGTCTCCTATTTATACATTGCTTTTTAGGGATTGAGAACAATAATTCACGTGCATGAAGAAACCTACTTATTAGGCAGCAAAGTGGAATCTGTAAAGCCAAGCCTGAAATGTCCTAAAACTCCCTTTTGTCAGTAGACAGAGAGTGCCACTTACATTTTGTGTTGTTTTATGTACATTTCCACAGTCTTTTTGCTTCTGTTACAGAAAAATGGGCAACTCTGCTGGTGTAGTGGTTAAGGGCTACGCTAGTTAAAAGCAGTTCAGATCTACCAGGCGCTCCTTGGAAACCCCATGGGGTAGTTCTACCCTGTCCTATAGGATCGCCATGAGTCGGAATCGACTGGACGGCAAAGGGTTTGGTTTGGGTTTATAGGCAATCAGTGCCTAGTAGTTATTACGGTATGGCATTTTGTGCCTGAATAAATAGGCACTGGTAACGAAAATTGAATTTGACTTGTGTTACTTATAAGATAGTATATAGACTACCACTGTTGCAATATTTTGGACACTTAAAAAGTTCACTTGTGCCACTATTTTGATTTTGTCTCTAGCTTGAAAAGATTGGATTTTGGAGGGGAGATTTTTAAAAATTTGTTTTTAAATATATGTAGAGTAAAATTCAGTCTTGTTGGCCTCATTAATTTTGATGAGTGCATCGAGTCCCATAAAAAAAAAGCTGTTAAATGAGAATACAGGACAGCTCCCTCACCCTCCCCAAATCCCCTCCTGCTGCCCCTTTGTCATGACCCACGCCCACCCCTCTGTCCTTAGCAACCAGCAATCTGTCTCCATCCTGTAGTTTTTGTACTGGAAAGATTAGGTTGTAAGACGTTGCGGTAATGATTATCAGAAGTCCTCCCCCCCACCCCCCCCCGCCCCCGTGAAGGTGAACTGGAAACCAGTAGTTATTGATGAAGCATTTTAAGCAGGGTCTGGGGCAGTTTTCTGTGGGTGGGGCAGGAAGAGGGGGTCTAGATTAAGAGTCAGCTGACTAGGTTAAAGAAACCCTGGTGGCGTAGTGGTTAAGAGCTGCAGCTGCTAACCAAAAGGTCAGCAGTTCGAATCCACCAGGCGCTCCTTGGCAATGCCATGGAGCAGTTCTGCTGTGTCCTATAGGGTCGCTATTAGTCAAAATCAACTCGACAGCAGTGGTTTGTTTTTTGGCTTTTTCGGACTGGGTTAAGGGTGTAGAGTGCGTAAAAGGTGGGCTCTTCCATGGATTTAATTTTGACCAAGAATTTCAATATCTGACCCACATGTAAAGGCAAAGAAGAAAAAAAGTCCTAATTTTTCTGTCACTTGCATTATCTTCCTTCCATTGTTATAAGTATAATAATTTTCTAGATAAAATTTGAAATCCGGAGGTTAGAAGCCCAGCAATTATTTCTGGTCTTTTTAATCTGAAGTAGTTGCTTTGGGTTATGACACAGGCCAGGAACACTAAAGGGAAGACAAATGTGGATTTCAGAGTGCCTTGGATTTTCCCACAGAATAATCTAGAAGGTCATTGGCTTTCTTTATTAGAGTTTATCTCTGCTTTGTATTTAAATGACAGGACAGTCATGTGATGATCATTTAATCTACTTCCATTCCCTCCTCAAATTAATTTTTCTTCCCCTCCCCACTAAAGACACGCATGCACACATGATTTTGGTGGGATCATACATATGCCATCAGAGGCTCCTCTTTGTGAAAGTATGTCTGTTTTCAGTCCAGAAAAGTGGGTTCAAGAATGTCGAATAGAGGTTGAGACATTATTTGCAAGATTTATAATATACTTTTAACTTTTCAGCATGCTTATGTAAATTATGCTTTCAGATATTTGGGAAATCGGTCTTTCTGGAGATTGTCCTGAACTTCTTAAAAATAGGCAACAAAATAATTCCACTGAATTTAGACTGAACTGACAGCTCTGGGAACAAGGCTTTTTAACGTTTATGCTTTAAACCCCAGGCCCTGAGCTTGCTGGTGTCTCCTGAAAGCAACTCTGAGGGCCTAGGAAAGTAATGGTCTAAGATGCACATTTGCTTCTTTAATGGTCAGTAAAACAAGTTTAGAAAAGCCTTGTGATGTTCCCAGATTCAAAACTCAATACCGAGGCTAAGAATATCTTTTCCATTAAAGCGAATGCTACAATCAGTATTTTAAATTAAAAGAATTACATACTGAAAAACTGCCATTTAAGGCCTAAACTTCAACCTACCTCTGATCTGTTGCCCATTATTTTCAATACAAAAGACTTTTAGATCTTTCTGTGTGTATATATGAATTACAACTCTTTCAACTTTGGCAGCATGTTACATGAAAACTTAAGTGCTATCTATATATGGAAATAGGTCCAGAGTACTTTGGACTTTTAAAAGGCTTAATGTGGAATTTGGGATTTGGGGACAGTACGGATGCATTCCACCAGCCGTCTGTCAGTTTGTTGTACTGTGGTGGCTTGCATGCTGTTGTGATGTTTGAAGCTATGCCACCGTTTTTTCAAATACCAGTAGGGTCACCCATGGTGGACAGGCTTCAGTGGAGCTTCCAGACTAAGACAAACTGGGAAGAAAGGCTTGGTGATCTACTTCCAAAATTTTTCACTGAAGACCTCGTGGATCGCACCAGAGCATTGTCCAACTCCGTTGCTTTGTACACGTCATCAGGAGGGGTCAGTCAGTCACAGTAGGAGGACATCATGTTGGTGAAGTAGAGGGCCAGTGAGGGTGCGGTGGTCCTCTGTGAGATGAATTGGCACAATAGCCACAATGATGGACTAGAACATGCTGGCAATTGTGAGGAAGACGCAGGACCAGGCAAAGTTTAATTCTGTTGTACGTGAGGCCACTATGAGTTAGAATTGACTCAGTGGCGTCCATCTGTGTACCTAAATCTGTCTGTCTTATCTGTCTGTCTAAACATGCATTAGATAAAGGAGTATCAATCTTAAGAAATGGAAATTAACCCAGTCAGTAACCTCTAATTTAGTAATGTCAGTACTCTAAAGTCAGCAAACTTTTGATGCCTACCTGTGCCATGCCTCAGGGATCAAAGAAACAGGAATGGACCCTCTCCCACCTTTCCTTCCCCAGCCCACCCTATTGCCAGACCTGCTGAGACTTGGCTTGGAGACAGAGGCACCTTGCTTGAGGCACCACCTTTGCCAATTTTTCTATTTATTTTATCTTGAATACTTGTCCTTTGCTGGTTATGTATCTTTCAAATAGCTTCTCCCCATTTGTGACTGTCCTGCATCCCCCATTTCTTTATAGAACAAAGTTTTAATTTTTTTGACAAAAATAAAGGATTAATTTTTTATTTTGAATTGTAGACTCACGGGAATTTGCAAAAACTGTACAGGAAGGTCTCGTGTACCCTTCACTCAGTTTCCCTCAATGGCAACATCTTCCATAACTATAGTGCGAATATCGAAACCAGGAAGTAGATATTAGGACAATTCACAGAGCTTATCAGATTTCACCAGTTTTACATTCATTTATTTATCTGTGTGTGTTCCTGTGCAATTTTATAACGTGTGTAGATTCGTGTAATGACTACCATAATCAAGATAAAGAACTTTCTCATTGCCACAGTCTTCCTCCTGCCACCCCTTTATAGCCATACACCCTTGTCCCTGACTTTAACCCCTGGCAACTATTAATCTGCCCTTCACATGTATAATTGTGTTATTTTGAGAATGTTATATGAATGGAATCTTACATTATGTGACCTTTTGTGACTGACTTTTGCACTCAATATAATTTCCTTGATATCCATCTAAGTTGTTTGTATAGCTCATTCCTTTTTATCGCTGAGTGATACTCCATGGTATGTGTGTGTCAGTTTGTTTAATCAGTCACCACCCACTGGTGGACATCTGAGTTTCTAGTTTTTGGCTATTATGAATAAAGTTGCTGTGAACAGTCATGTACAGATTTTATGGGAACATAAATTTCCATTTCTCTTGCTGTTAGGCCTAGTTTTTAATAATAGATTATCTAATAAAAGCACACATAGCAAATGACAAAATCAATGAGACCTCATAAAAATTAAAAACCTTTGTTCATGAAAAGACTACCAATCAAGTAAAGATAAGCTACCCACTGGGAGAATATCTTCGGAAATCATATATCTGATAAGAATCTAATAATCAAAATATTCATAAAACTTTGGCAACTTAACAAAAAGATAAATAACCCAATCATAAGATGGGCAAAGGACTTGAACAGACATTTCACCAAAAGAACATTCAGATGGCCACCGAACACGTGAAAAAATGCTCAATGTCATTAGCCATCAGAGAGATGCATATCAAAACCACCATGAGATACTATTTCATTCTCACTAGGATAGCTAAAATTAAAAAAAAAATAGAAAATAGCAAATGTTGGTGAGGATGTGGGGAAATTGGAAACCTTATACATTGTAGGTAGGAGTGCAAAATGGCAGTTCGTCAAAAAACTAAAAGAACTACCATATGACCCAGCAATTCCACACTTAGGTGTATACCCGAAAGACTTGAAAGCAGAGACTCAGAGACTTGTACACCAGTGTTCATTGCAGCACTATTCCCAATAGCCAAAAGGTGGAAACAGCCTGCATAGCCATCAACAGATGAATGAATAAAGAAAATGTGGTACAACATACAGTGGAATGCTCCTCAGCCACTAGGAGAAATTCAGCCATGCTACGATTTGGTTGAAGCTTGAAGACATTATACTGAGTGAAATAAGTCAGCCACAAAAGGACAAATACTGTATAATCTCACTTCAATGAAAGAACAAGAAAAGGCAAATATGTAGAGACCAAAGTTTGTTAGTGTTTACCAGGTGCATGAGGGCGAGGGAAAGGGGGGTTATTGTTTATGAGTACTGCGTTTCAGTTTATGGTAATGAAAAATGACATTGATTAAGGAGTAAGGTTGCACAGCTGGTTATTTTAAGTGCTGTCAATACATTGTATACCTGTAAAAAGTTGGATTGGCAAAAGTTGTGTGATAAACATGTTTACAACAATGACAAAAAAAAAAAGTAATTGCTGAGACTGCTTATATACAACCAAACATCTCATGGAATTTAGTTCCTTGATGTGGAGGTTTAGTGTCATGGTTTCATGGGACATCTTAGTTAACTGGCCTAATATGTTCAGTGCTTCTATTTTACTTCCTGGTTTGTTGCCTGGTACCTAGGGTCTTAAAAGCTTGCAAGCGGCTGTCCAAGGCACAACAGCTGGTCTCTGCCTGGAGCAGCAGAGGAAGATGGAGAGTAGGAAATAGGAGGAGGAAATGGAACTTGTGGCGAATTGCTTCTATGAACAACTGCCTCCTTTACTAGCAGAGCAGAAGAAGTAGATGTGCCCAGCTGCCATTACTGAATGTTTTGATCAAAGATTCTATAGAAGACTTCTGATCAAAAGAGGAAAAATGCAGTACAGAATCCCAAATTTCTGAAAAAGTTTCTGGAGCCGTGGAGGCTGGGTAAACCCCTGAAATTGTTGCCCTGAGATAATCTTTAAACCTTAAATAAAAAATATCTCCTGAATTCTTCTTAAATGAAAACAGTAGTGTAGTGTACCAGGAAAAAATCCCTTGAGCACTATGCTTTTTTAAGAACTATCTGTATGGGATCAAATTGACAACTGCAACTCAAAAGGTTAGATAGGATTCCCAACCCATCTGGAGCAAAGGAGAATGAAGAACACCAAAGACACAAGGAAAATATTAGCCTAAGAGACAGAAAGAAACACATAAACCAGAGACTTCGTCAGCCTGAGACCAGAAGAACTAGATGATGCCTGGCTACCACCAGTGAACGCTCTGACGGGGAACGGAGCAGAGAGTCCCTGAAGAAGCAGGAGATAAGTAGGGTGCAGAACTCAAATTCTAGTAAAAAGACCAGACGTAATGGTCTGACTGAGACTGGAGGGACCCCAGAAGGCATGGCCCCTGGACTCTCTCTTAGCCGAGAACTGAAACCATTCCTAAGGCCAACTCTTCAGACAAAGATTAGACTGGACTACAAGAATAGAATGGTACTGGTGAAGAGAGTGCTGCTTAGCTCAAGTAGATAAAAAATGAGACTAAATGGGCAGCTCCTGTCCAGAGGCGAAATGAGAAGGCAAGAAGGGAAAGGAGCTGGTTGAATGGACATGGGAAATCCAGGGTGGAAAAGAGGAGTGTGCTGTCACATTATAGGGAGAACAGTTAGGGTTACATAACAATGTGTGTATAAATTTTTGTATGAGGAACTAACTTGAATTGCAAACTTTCACTTAACGCACAATTTAAAAAAGGCAAGAAAGAAAAAAAAAAGATAGGAAACTCGGGGCAGTGAGTTTATGTTAATGGAGGAGAGACAGCTCAGAAAAGGAGGATGAGAATATACAACTCAATGTAATCAATGTCACTGATTGTACGTGTGGAAACTGAATTGTATGTTTTGCCGTATATATTCTCAACAACAAAACAACAAATAAAATTAAAACACAAAACAAAACATCTGTATTAAGTACTCTAAAGCAAAGACGAGGGGATAAGGGGACAGGGAAACTAGAGCACTGGAAACAGAATCAGAAAGCAATTAAAGGGAATGTCGCACGTGGTGAGAAATCTAACGTCACTGAGCAGTTTGTATGGAGATTGTCAAATGGGAACCTAATTTGCTGTGTAAACTCTCACCGAAAACAGTAAAATCTTAGGATTGTTCATTGCTGGTACACAGAAGTACAGTTGACTTTTTATATTGATCTTGCATTCTGCAGCCTTGTCGAACTCATTTATTAATTTTAATAGTTTTTTTTTTTTGTGGATTCTTTAGGATTTTGTATATACAAGAACATGCCATTTGTGAATAGAGATAGTTTCACCTCTCCCTTCCCAATCTAGATGCCCTTTATTTCTTTTTCTTCCCTACTTGCCCTGGCTAGAGCCCACATACAATATTGAATAAAAGTAGCGAGACCAGACATCCTTGTCTTTTCCTGAGCTTAGGGTGGAAAGTATTCAGTCTTTCGCCATCAAGTATGATGTTAGCTGTGGTTTTTCTTAGATGCTCTGTATGAGATTGAGGACGTTCCTTTCTATTTTTAGCGGGTGAATGTTTTTTAATCATAAAAGGAATTCAGTTTTGTTAAATGATTTTTTTTTTTTTTTGCTTATATTGGCATGATCATGTTTTGTTTTTTCTTTTATTCTGTGAATATGGCATATTGGTTGATTTTTAGATATTAAACCAACCTTGCATTCCAGGGATAAATCTAATTTGGTCATGGTATATAATCCTTTTTATATTGCTGGATTTGGTTTGCTAGCATTTTGTTAAGGATTTTGTGTCTGTATTAGTAAGGGATGTTAGTATGTCATTTTCTTTTCATGTCCTTGTCTGGTTTTCGTATCAGAATAATACTAGCGTCATAAAGATTTGAGAAGTCTTTCTTTCTTTTCTTTTTGAAGAGTTTGTGAAGATTTGGTATTGATTCTTCTTTAATCATTTGGTAGAGTTCAATAGTGAAGGTATCAGGACCTGGACTTTTTTTGTGGGCAGCTTTATGATTACTACTTCATTATAGCAATTTTGTTGAGGATAATTATACATAACATTGGTCTTGCAAATGCCTATTGATATTTAATTATTCAGCCAACCTTTCTTCTATATAATGACCAAATAGAAACAAATTTTGATGTATTTCCATATAACTTTCTTTTTTCTTCTGTTAAAGGTTTGTAATTACGCTGGAATCAGTAAGCCATGGCGACTAAGAAATTTGCTGTTAAAGTAAGTAAATACTTAATAGCTTTCTTTAAAATGGTTCATCATTTTCTAATATAAGTGAGTTCTTTGTTAATTAAAAAATGAGGCTTTGAACTTCTTTCTATTCTTTAAGTTTGGTATTCTATTGAAAACCGTAAACTTGTGTTTTAAGAATGAAATGGATGAGAAAATTACTAGTTCATATGGTTATAGGAGTTCCTTGCTTAAAATCTTTTATAAGATACCTTTTGGTCATAACTTGGTCCTTAATGTTAAAAATTCTCATGCACTTTGCATGCCCATGATATGACTTGTGATTATGCAAAGCAGATAAAAAGTCAAAGTAAAATAGTAGCTAACAAATGCTGTACGTAGGTGGATGCCCAGAGAGAATTCTCTTGGCTGGCTTACCTTTCTAGTTTCCCTCTTTTAAGTGTCTTTTCTCTATCCTGGTTGGCTGGGTTTCAGACCCTCCCAGCTATAGGGAGTGGGTGAATTATATGTGAGGAGTGATGGTGCAGGAGATGAGAAGAATTGATCAATAGTAAGGAAAAGGTCTTGGAGATGCTTTTGTATATATTGGTTATTCTTTGGGATATTTTCTGTATGTTAGTGTTAAGTACAAATTCAAAATGGTTAAATTACAGCAGTTTTAACCAAGTCAGTAGCTACTTAGATTTACCAACATAGTAAACTTCTGTGTGTGTATATATATTTCATTGCTTACAATCGTTTCTTGCGTTTATATGTTCTTCAGTATTTTTTTCTGTAAGGGTTTCTAAAAATGTGTTTTGGTCTTACTCTAGATAGATATTTAGTATTTCTTAGCTTTTAGAATTCTAGGTATTTTTTCTGTTGTTTTCTGGAATCTGTTACTGCTAATGAAGAATGCTTTAGTTATCTATTGCTGCTTGGAGCCCCATTGGTGCAGTGGTTAAGAGCGCGGCTGCTAACCAAAAGGTCGGTAGTTCAAATCCATCAACCGCTCCTTAGAAACCCTATTGGGTAGTTCTACTGTGTGTCAGAATTAACTCGATGGCAGTGGATTCAATGGGTTATTAATGCTTAAAAACCACTTTAAAATTTAGTAGCTTAAAACACCACCCATTTTATTATCTCTCATAATTCTGTTAGTTGCCTGGGATCAGTTAGGTGATTCTCTTCTCTATTTGATCTTTTAAAAAAACATTTTCTTGTGTTTTTGGTGAAAGTTTACATAGCAGATGAGGTTCCCGTTAAGGATGTTTATACATTTTGTTTAAAGACATTGGTTACGTTTTTCGTAATATGTCAACATTCTCATTATTCTGGTTGTTCCATTTCCATTAATCTAGGTTCACTGCCCCTGCCCCGCCCCCCCCCCCGCCCCATTCAGCTTTGCTTTAGGGTAAATATTTATTGTTTGGTCTTATATAGATGATTTTTTAAAAGACCACAGTACTCACGGCTGATATTGTTTATTTTATGAATCAGTTTGTTATTTACTGAAGGGTGGCTTCCGGGAGTGGTTTCAGTTCTAAGTTTAAAGGATGTCTCAGGGCGACAGTCTCGGGGTTCCTCTGTTCTCTACCAGTCCAGTAAGCCTGTTGTTTTTTAAGAACTTAATTTGATTCTACATTTTTCTCCCATTCTCTCCTGGGCCATCTACTGTGTCCCTGGTGAGAATGGTTGGTCGTGGTAGCTGGGCATCATATATTTCTTGTGGTCTCAGGATAGATGAGCCTGTGGTTCCTATGGAGTGTTAGTCCTGTAGACTAGTTTCTTCTTTGTGTCTTTGGTTTCCTTCTTTCTCTTTTGCTGTGGACAAATAGAGACCAATGATCGTATGTTAGATAGCTGCTTACAAGTTTTTAAGACCCAAGAAGCTACTCACTAAATTAGGATGTAGAACGTAAACTTTGTCAACTATGTTATGACAGTTGACTGAGTTGTCCCACAAGACTATGGTCCTAAACCTTCAAACCCAGTAAACCAATCCCGAGAGGTGTTTGATTATGTCTAGGAAATATCTGTAACTGTGCTCTGTATGTGCTTGATTATATATATGAATATATGTGCAACACATACAAATATGTATACACATATACCTACCGATATGCCTATACATACACATGCGTATGCTCACATATGCCTTCCTAGGCACATGTATGTATACGTATTTACCTATACATATACATGTAACCACGCACATATTTTTTGGTTGTTACTGTTGTTGCAAAATTGTGTATGGTATAAAAAAAAAAAAATTGTATGGTATAGCATTTACCAAAAAGATCCCTTAGTCTTTTGTACTTCCTAGTGTCAACATTTACCTTGGTCACTTTGTGCAAGACTTTACGCACATTTGCCGTTGCCTTTCCAATCACCAAAAATAGCAAGTGTCTACTACCTAGAAAAGTGATTCCCCTGCCCATCCCTGGCAACCACCAAAGAATGTTGCTTTCTGTATGTGTACCTGTTCTTGCCTTTTTATAAAAGGGACATCATATAATATTTGTCCTTTTGTGATTGACTCATTTTACTCAACATAATGTCCTCTGGATTCATCCATGTTATGTCTTGAGAACTCATTATTACTCTCTATAGATGCATGGTATTCCATTGTGTGTATGTACCACAATTTTTTTATCCATTCATCTGTTGATGGGCACTTAGGTTGTTTCCATCTTTTTGCTATTGTGAATAATGCTGCAGTGGACATAGGTGTGTGTATGTCTATTTGTATCATTGCTGTTACATCTCTAGGATATATACCTAGGAGTGGGATTGCAGATTGTAAGGTGTTTCTGTTTCTAGCTTTTTGAGGAAGCGGCATACCATTTGTCATAGTGGTTGTACCATTTTACAATCCCACCAGCAGTGCATTGGGGTTCCAATCTCCCCACAACCTTGCCAGCATTTGTTTTTTGTTTGTTTGTTTGTTTAGTGCCATTTTTGCGGGAGTGAGATGGTATCTCATTGTACTTTTGCTTTGGAGCTCTCTAAGTGGTACAGTGGTTAAGAGCTCAGCTGCTAACCAAAAGGTCAGCTGTTTGAATCCACCAGCCACTCCTTGGAAACCCTATGGGGCAGTTCTACTCTGTCGTATAGGGTTGCTATGAGTTGGGATTTTTTTTTTCTGCTTTTTTTAAAAAAAATTTTAATTGTGTTTTAAGTGAAAGTTTACAAATGAAGTCAGTCTTTCATACAAAAATTTATATATACCTTTCTATATACTCCTAATTGTGCTCCCCCTAATGAGACAGCACACTCCATCCCTCCACTCTTTATTTTTGTGTCCATTTGGCCAGCTTCTGACCCCCTCTGGTCTCTAATCTCCCCTCCAGACGTGCCCACATATTCTTGTGTGTCTACTTGATCCCAGAAGCTCATTCTTCACTCTGAGTTAGTTTTTAATGCTTAATGATCACAGGCATCTTTTCATGTGTTGTTGGCTGCTGGAATGTCCTCTTTGGAGAAGTGTCTGTTCATGTCCTTTGCCCATTTTTTAATCGGATTGTTTGTCTTTTTGTTGTTGAGTTGTTGAAGTTTTCTATATATTTGAGAGATGAGACCCTTATCAGATATGTGTATAGGATCTCTTTTTACTCTTTTGGTAGTCTTTTGATGAGCATAAGTTTTTAGTTTTTAGGAGGTCCCAGTTATCTAATTTATCTTCTGTTGTTCATGCATTTGTAGTTGTATTTGATAATCTATTTCTAAAGAAAATTAGGTCCCATAGTTTTGCCTCTACATTATTTTCCAGGAACTTTATAGTTTTAGCTTTAACGTTTAGGTTTTTGATCCATTTTAAGGTAGGTTTTGTGAGGTATGGGTCCTGTTTCGTTTTTCTGCAAATAGATACCCAGCAGCATTTGTTAAAGAGACTATTTCTTCTCCATTGAATGGACTTTGCTCCCTTGTCAAAAATTAGTTGACCACAGATTTGTTGTTGTTGCTTTTGTTAGGTGCAGTCAAGTCAGTTCCAACTCATAGCGACACTGTGTACAACAGAACAAAATGCTGCCTGGTCCTGTGCCGCCCTCATGATCGTTGTTACGCTTGAGCCCACTGTTGCAGCCACTGTGTCCTTCCACCTCACTGAGAGTCTTCCTCTTTTGCTGACCCTTTATTTTACCAAGCGTGATGTCTTTCTCTGGGGACTGATTCTTCCTGATAACATGTCCAACGTCTGTGATGTGAAATCTTGCCATCCTTGCTTCTGAGGAGCATTCTGGCTATACTTCCTCCAAGACATATTTGGTTTTGGCCATAGATGTTTAGATTTATTTCTGGCTTCTCTGTTCTACTCCATTGGTCTATGTGTCTGTCATTGAACCAGTACTAGGCTGTTTTGATTACTGTGGCTGTATAGCATGTTTTGAGATCAGGAAATGTGAGGCCTCTTACTTGTTCTTCTTCAACATTGCTTTGGCTATTTGGGGACTCTTTCCTTTCTGTATGAAGTTGGTGATTAGTTTTTCCATATCAGAAAAGAATGATTTGGAATTTGGTTCCGATTATATTGTATCTATAGATCACTTTGGGTAGTATTGACATTTTCACAGTCCGTGATCATAGAATGTTCTTCTATTTATGTAGGTCTTTTTTAGTTTCTTAGAGTAGTGTTGTGTAGTTTTCATTGTATAGGTCTTTTACATCCCTGGTTAGGTTTATTACTAGGTATTTTATTCTTTTGGGGGATATTGTAAATGGTATTGTTTTCTTGATTTCCTTTTCAGAGTTCTCCTTGTTAGTGTAAAGGAACCCAGCTGATTTTTGGGTGTTGATCTTATATTTGCCACTTTGCTGAATCTATTACAGCCAGTAGCTTTCTTATGGAATCTCTGGGATTTTCTGTGTATAGGGTCATGTCACCTGTGAATAGAGATAGTTTTATTTCTCCTTTGCAGTTTGGATACACTTCATTTCCCTTTTTTCCTTATTGCTCTGGCTAGGACTTCCAGTACAATATTGAATAAGAGTGGTGACAGTGGACGTACTTTTACTCATTCCTGTTCTCAAGGGGAAGGCTCTCAGTTGTTCTTCATTGAGAATAATGTTGGCTGTGGGTTTAGCATACATGCCCTTAACTATGTTAAGGAATTTCCCTTCTATTCCTATTTTGCTAAGAGTTTTTATGAAGAAAGTGTATTGGATTTTATCAGATGTCTTTCCTGTATCAATTGAGATGATCATGTGATTCTTTTTCTTTGTTTTATTTATGTGGTAGGTCATATTCATTGATTTTCTAACAATGAACCACTCTTACATTCCTGGTATGAATCCTACATGATCATGATGTATGATTTTTTGATATTCTGTTTGGAAATCCTGGTGGCGTAGTGGTTAAGTGCAACGGCTGCTAACTAAAGGCTTGGCAGTTCAAATCTGCCAGGTGCTCCTTGGAAACTCTATGGGGCAGTTCTACTCTGTCCTTTAGGGTCGCTATGAATCGGAATCGACTCGACACTGGGTTTTTTGGTTGGTTGAATTTTTGGGGCTAGAATTTTGTTAACAATTTTTTTGTGTTTACATTTGTGAGTAGCATTGGTCTGTAATTTTCCCTTTTTTGTGATGTCTTTACCTGGCTTTGGTATCAGGGTGATGCTAGCTTCATAGAATGAGTTAGGGAGTATTCTTTCCTTTTCTGTGTTTTAGAAGAGTTTGAATAGAGCTCCTGTCAACGCTTCTCTGAATGTTGGGTAAAATTCCTCAGTGAATCCTCCATTTGATATGGACTGAGCCTGCAGATGTCTGGAGTCTCAATTCATCTGAAACATCAAAGATGGTGTCTTAGTTATCTAATGCTGCTATAACAAAAATACCTCAAGTGAGTGGTTTTAAAGAACAGAAATTTATTTTCTCACAGTTTAGGAGACTGGAAGTCTGAATTCAGGGCACCAGCTTTAGGTGAACGCTCTCTCTGTCTGCTCTGGGGAAGATCCTTGTCTCTTTTCAGCATCTGTTCCTCAGTTCCTTGGGAGTCTTCATATGGAGTCTGTCTTGCCCTCATTTGTAGTAGCTTGCTTCTTTGCCTAATCTCCTCTTTTATATCTAAAACGTGATTGGTTTAAGACATACTCTATACTAATATGGCCTCATTAACATAACAATGAAAACCCTCTTCTCGAATTGGATTGCATCTGCAGGTATAGGGATTAGGATTTACAACAAATTTTTGAGAGACACAATTCAGTCTGTAACAGATGGCATACTCATGTGGCTGGCAGTTGATGCTGTCTGTGGTTGGAATCTCACCTGGGGCTGTTAATCTTCCTCCTTTAGTTCTCATCTATGTGGTGGTTCTGTGTGGCTTGGGTGTCTCATAGCATGGTGGCTGAGTTTTGAGGGGTAGCATTCCAAAGTAAGAGTTCCAAGAAGAAAGAAGTGTAAGTTGCCAGTCCTCTTAAGGCCAGGGCTCAGAAGTCCCCGCCGCGGCTTTCACTGCATTCTATTGGTCAAAGTAGTCACAAGGCCATCACAGATGCAAGGTAAGCTGCAACTGTTAAACTGAGGAGCAGCATGTGCCTAGAGGAAAGTGGGGGGATTGCTGGGGTGCATTTTTGGGGACTAGTGACCACAGAAGTCTGTTGTCAGTCTGATGGCAATTCCTTTCATGGTTATCTGTCCTTTCTCTGTGGTTGCTCCTAAGATTGTGTTGCTGTCTTTGATATTCTACGGTTTCACTATGACATCCTTAGGAATGAATAGTCTTGTTTTTATTTTTCTGGCTTGGGATGCAATGCACATCTTCAGTTTGAAGACTCAAGTCTTTCATGAATTTTGGCAAATTCTTGACCTTTTTCTCTTTAGGTAATGCTTCTCATTCGTTCTGTTCTCTTCTTTTGGAACTCCTATACCGAGTTTTTAATTTTTATTTTTAATTATCTCATCTGCTTGTTTCTTATCTGCTAGAAGGTGAGGATTAACTTGTCCAAGACCAGTCTCCCAGCAGGCTGTCTGCTTACTGACCCAAGGAAACAACATGGAAGCTTGCCATCCACCTTGGGGGAGGGTGGTTGTGGTGTAAGATAACAGTTAGGAAGGGTGGGGTGGGGTTTTGTCTGCAAAATCCTAAAAACACCAAGCTTGTGCCAGAGTCTTTTGTGGGTTCTAAATAGTTTTGGTGCCTGAAAGGTGGTGGAATCCTAAACCATGAAGTTAATAAAATCTGGCCCAAAACCACTAATATGCTGATAGCTTCAGTAGAAGTGAACTTGAAGCTGTTTAACTCTTCTGCTGGGCTTATAGGTCTTTGGTCTGTGTGTGTGCGTGTGTGTGTGTGTGTAGGATGCAGCTGAGAATCAGTACATAATTAAAAATTACAAACACGTAAAGAAACAATCCAGCAATTTCACTGATCACTTTACTCCCCAATTAGTAAGTAATACTGGAAATAATGGAATAATCTAGAAGAAATATAAAGTAAATTACCTTAGAATTATTAAAGAGATAAAAGAAGGGAATGGAGCCATTATGAAAAGAAATGGGACAAGTAATATAAAAAAATAACTGGTAGAGTTTGAATTTTATAAAAAGAACCACACAGAAATTCTCAAAATTGTAGTCACTAAAAGTGAGCAGGTTAAAGAGCAGGTTAAACATAGCTGAAGAGAGATTTTCTTGAACTGGGAAAAGCCTGATAAAAACCGCTCTGGATAGGGGATAGAAAATGATACTGGTGAAGAACAAGCTTCTTGGATCAAGTCGACACATGAGACTAGGTTGGCATCTCCTGTCTGGAGGGGAGATGAGAGGGCAGAGGTGGCCAGAAGCTACCCGAATGTACCTGAGGAGAGAGAGTGGAGGGAAGTACTGTGCTATCTCATCAGAGGGAGAGCAATTAGGAGTGTATAGCAAGGTGTATGTAAATTTCTGTATGAGAGACTGACCTGATTTGTAAACTTTCACTTAAAGCACAATAAAAATTTAAAAAAACAACACTCTGTATAGGAAAGGCCAAATGGCCAAGGAGCGCTCATAACAAGCCTCCTGGAGCCGTGTAACTGGGGAAGGCTCATGGTAACAGTATTAGTACTAATCAATAATCACCCATTTGGAAGACTCAACCCTGGCTGTCAGAATACTTGGGAGCCCAGATAGATGTGTCAGGAAGGCTGAGAGGTGATGTTCTAATCCCCAAAAGGGGTATTAGCATAAGGGGAGTTGGCAGTAAGCCCACTTCAGTTAAGCATGGTGTTGCGAAGAACTTGTAGCCTGACAGATGAGTGCACAATTTGTAGATATTCCCATCTAATTCTCTCTGGTTCATATGAGTAAGTTTGTCCATAACCAAAATAAAAACTTTCTTGGGACAAGAGCTATTCAGTAGAGCTTTCCTCATCATTCTTGGAGGAATTAGGGTCTTCTTGAAAGACAGTTTTAGAGATGCAAAGTCTAGGAAAAATTTTTTTTTCTAAGTACCCTATTTCAGAAAGGATGCGATCTTGCAAAACAAGAGTGTAAAGAGAGAAGTGTGAGTTATGGGATCCAGGAAGTAGGGAACCTTACAGGGGAGAGCCCAAGGCAAATCCTGTGATGATCATCATGCCTAGAAGGTAACCAGTCCAGGTGGAGTAGGACAAAGAGTTCAAAGAGTGAAATGAATTAAATACCTCATGTGTTAATTCGTTTAATTCTGCCGGAGAGTGTGGAAATGATCTAGTGGTAGGAAAATGGGTAACTAAACAAAAGAAAAATGTGTATAATCAGTATGCAACTCTAAGAAAACAAAAAACGGTACAAGATAGGAAAGTAAGCATAGTTCACAACATGGCTCAGCTTTGAACAGAGCTTCCATTTCACGGTATTGTGAACTCCATTATTGAAAGGGTGGACAAGGCAGTGTGTTTGGGTGGGTGGGGCGTAAGCATTAAGTTTCATTTTCTGTAGGTAGTATGTAAAACTGAAATCATGAGAAATTCTAGTATGAGCTTAGTATTTAGAAGTATGATGGTAAATACTAGATGAAATAGCTGAAAATGTGTAGTGTTGTTGCCCCCGATGAGTGAGAGTCAGGGTGGTGGAGGCAGAATGTGGCAGAAGTGTCTTGTTTTTGGTAAGTCATTTTAATCAACGTGTGTGTATTACTAGGGGGTCCCTAGGTGGCACAAGTGGTTAAGTACTGGGGTACTAACTGAAAGGCTGGTGCTTCATACTCACCCAGGGGATCCTCGGAAGTAAGGCCTGGCGATCTGCTTCCAGAAGATCACTGCCTTGAAAACCTGTGAAGCAGCTCTACTCCGCACACATGGTGCCGCCACTAGTCGGAATCAACTCCATGGCAGCTACATGTATTCCTATGATAAAAAACTAAATAAACAAATAAAAAGTGAAATAAATCTAAAACTTTTGCAAGTTTTCATATGGATACATCTACTTTCAAAAAATATTCAGATAGAGCTAGGTTTCCAAGTAATGAAAAACCGATGAACACCAAATGGTTTGCCACTTGCATCTTGATTGTTTATTTTAAGACTTCCCCTGAAATGATATTAAGTATCCATTACTTTGGACGTGTCATCAGGAAAGACCAGTCACTACAAAAGGATGTCATGTATGGTAGAGGGTCAGCGAAAACTAGGAAAACCCTCAGTTAGATGAATTGACACAGTAGCCTCAACAATGGGCTCAAGCATCTCGAGGATCATGGAGATGGTACAGGACTGGGCCGTCTGTTACACAGAAGGTCTTCATTAGTTGTAGCTTGGCAAGTAACAACATCTATGCAAAGAACTTATCCTCCTTCAGATGAAGAAAGGTCTTTGGACCTTGCTGCGTTAAGATGACTTTTCTCTCTCTCTCTCTTTTTTTTTTTAAACTGCATTGACCCTGGCATGACACTTCTCTTTAAAGCAGCCCTCGAGGCCAGAGTACCCTGAACTGGCAGCAGTGAATGAGAGAGTCCTTCAAATTACAGCTTTCAGAGTCTATTGACTTTTGGGCCACGCAGCTTATGGCGGGGAGCTATGCCCTGTGGTTCAAGTACTCCTTTCTGAATTGAAATAATATACGCCTACTTCTCTCACTTATCGACTATCTCGTTATCTGACATTTTGCATTTATGACAATAGTGAAAAAACCACTATCCGACTCTTTTGTACATTAGTGGCATATATCTGGCAGTAACGAATGCTGAAGTGTGAGGTGAGAATAACACTGGCTGTGATGGTTAAGGTTATGTGTCAGCTTGGCTGGGCCATGATTTTCAGTTTGACGGTTATGTAATGATGTAATTTGGCAGTTACGTAATAATGTAGGCATTCTCCGTTTTTTTGTGATCTTGTGGTTATCCTCCATTTTTGCATAATGACGATTTTCGCATAATGACCTGGCCTTTGGAACTTAACTATGTCGATAAGTGAGGAGTGGGTATATTTATTTAACATATTTAAAATACTGTCATTTTATCATAATTGATATAAATTATTAATGAGATATTTTAATTTCTCTTTATTCATACGAAGTCTTGGAAATCTGTATGTATTTTACAGGTATAACACATTTTGGTTCCTACTAGCCACATTTCAGATACTCAATAGCCACATGTGGCTAATGTCTGCTACATAGGGCAGCACAAATGTAAATCATTGCATCTTTCTATATTCCCACCTTCTTGCACCTTGTCAGAGTAAGTATTCATTGAAGTTACCTTGGATTAAATTGAATGCAAGGGCAAGGTAAATTAGCAAGGCCAAGGCAAGGCTCCTTGCTTTTCAACTGGAAGTTTGAGGAATAGACAGGGAAAGAATGTATTAATCATGGATGTTCTTCCACGGAAATAAAGCTTTGGTAAAAAGAAAAGAAATTTGAACGGTAAATTATTGTTAAAATTTTCAGATTAATGTATGATGTAACTCCAAAAAGTTTATGGGTCCATACCTTGCTTTAGAGATGTTTGTGAAAATATTTAGTATTGTCAGGCCTCACTCCCAGTAATACCTACATCTTAAATGATGTTAAATATTTATCTTGGGCTCCAGTGAAAGCGGCACTGTGAAAGCTTCCTACCCTGGTGTCTGTCTCTGTTGGTAGATCATTTCCTCGGCTCCCAGCATCTGTTTTCTTGGATTAGTAAGGTATTACACTGAAGTCTACAATTCTTTTGGCCTACAAAGCTTGCTCTGCCGCTTCCCCTCCCGCCATCCCACTTTATTGTGGGTGGGAAAATTTTTGCTGGGAGGGCTTGATTAATTAGAAGGGATTCCTGGCTTCCCTAGCCTGGCAGCCTGGGAAGATTGCAGAGAGTTTGGCTTAGTGACAGGCCAATCTGTATTTAAGGAAAAACGCAGACGAGCCAGATTTCCCTGGAATGTGGACCTGGCTTGTCTTCTTCCACAGGGAATGTGTAATGATCCCCTCCTCCCTCTTCCCACCCCCTCCAGGAGACAAAGCTTCGACTTTTTGCCTTGATAGTTGTCTACTTTTTATTGAGGGAGGGGCTGTTGGAATTTTGGGGTAGAAGGACTGAGTCATTTTTTAAATCTAAAATAACTGCTTTAAAATTTTATTAGTGTCAAGCAGGAGAGATTTTCCTTTACTTTTTGAAATCTCCATGCATCTTTACTATCTATGTTTTTCTTTCCACTTTGTTGCAGCAGTTATAGTTTTAGGCTCTGCTCTGGATTTCAACTAACCTTAGTCTTTTTTTTTTTTTTTAAGTCTTTGCATTCCTGAGAACAACCACAAAAAGAGAAATATGCCTAAGCAGTGACAGTACTTTCCCCTTTATTGTAAAACTGAAAATGAAGAACAATGATTTAAACTTCCAGAGAATGAAAGTTGCGTAAAAACTTGCATAGTAATCCCCAGGCTTTTGTCTTGCTACCTTGCCTCAAGGAAGCACTTAGGTTCTGTATCCTAGGAGTTTTTAGTCTTCTTAAGGGAGAAACCCTGGTGGTAGAGTGGTTAGGAGCTACAGCTGCTAATCAAAAGGTCAGCAGTTCAGATCCACCAGGCGCTCCTTGGAAACCCTATTGGGCCGTTCTCCTCTGTCCTTAGAGTCACTATGAGTTGGAAACTCTTGATAGCAGCGGGTTTGGTTTTTTTTTTTTTTTTTTTTTTAAGGGAGAATGTGGTACTGACTTGGTCATCAGGGCTCCAGTGAAATGTAATGCATTGATTTTTGTGTATCGCACCGAAAAAAAAAAAAATTATGCGTATGTTTTCGTATCAGTTCACACCTAGGTACTGATTTCCTGCTGATTTTCAAGGAAGAATAAAACTGAAGTGTCCTCACAGAAGAAATCACAGAAGTTTTCAATGGTTACATTCTTTGCTGGAAAGAAATTTGAAGGAGAAATGTACAACCTTTATGCCTGAGAATGTTTTCAGAAAGGCATTTGTCTGTGTTAAACTTTTCAAGGTGAAAGAAGTACCCCTCTTTTTCTTCTGATATTTAAACTCCTTCATCTCCCAGTTCTTAATTCTTGCCACTTCTTGTGAGAGCTTTACGTTTTAAAGCATGTAGGATCAATGAGAGTTTGCCTGGTGTTTGATGACATGATAAAACTAAAGTAGGCCGCTGCTCCCGCTCTTCTGTCCACAAACACACATGTTGTATGCTGTCTGCTTTATTAAATTGCCTGTGCTGGAAACTGTATTCAACTAAATGTGTGCTGATGACTTGATCCAAAAAACCAAACCCGTTGCTGTCAAGGCAGTTTCAACTCACAGTGATCCGATAGGACAGGGTAAAACTGCCCCAGAGGGTTTCCAAGGAGCGACTGGTGGATTCAAACAGCTGACCTTTTGGCTAGCAACGGAGCGCTCAACCACTGTGTCACCAGGATTACTTGACAGAATTGAAATAAGATTCATAAAAGTTCACTAACAATCACCCAATTATTTCTACCTTAAGTTTAAAGCCTTTAGATACCTACTCACTCAATAGGGCATTTGCTCTAAAGTGTTGGTGACTGAAACAAAGTTCTCATTGGACTTGAAATGAAGCTCCCATTTCCAGAGTGTTCTTTCTGGCCAGAAAAAAAAGCCCAAGCCACTTGTTTCAGAGTAGAACTGTGCATAGGGTTTTCAATGGCTGTGACCTTTTGGTAGTAGATCACCAGGCCCTTCTTCCAGAGTGCCTCTGGGTAGATTTGAACTGCCAACCTTCCAGTTAGTAGCTGTCATGGATTGAATTGTGTCCCCCCAAAATGTCTGTCAATTTGGTTAGGTCATGATGCCCAGTATCATATGATTGTCTACCGTTTTGTCATCTGAGGTGATTTCCATATATGTTGTAAATTCTATTACTATGATGTAATGGTATTGATCAGTGGAAGTTATATTGATGAGATCTACAAGATTAGATAGTGTCTTAAGCCAATCTGTTTTGAGATATAAAAGAGAGAAGCAAGCAGAGAGGCACGGGGACCTCATACCACCAAGAAAGCAGCGCTGGGAGCAGAGTGTGTCCTTTGGACCCAACATTCCTGTGCAGAGACGCTCCTGGACCAGGGGAGGATTGATGACAAGAACCTTCTTCCAGGGCGGACAGAGAGAGAAAGCCTTCCCCTGGAGCTGATGCCCTGAATTTGGACTTGTAGCTTACCCAACTGTGAGAGAATAAATTTCTCTTTGTTAAAGCCATCCACTTGTGATATTTCTTTTATAGCAGCACTAAATGACTAAGACCGTAGCCAAGCACTTAACCATTTATATCACCTTGGACTTTTCTGGTCAAACATACAGTTTTCTGGGCTTTATTTTTTCCTCCCTCCTTGTGATGTGTTTAAAAAGCCCATCTATTCTTTTTCCACCTACCTCCAAGAAATTTCTTCCCCAGATTGCCTCCTAAAATCTCAAATTAAGAATTGAATTTACCAGTTTTCCTCTAAACTGGCGTTTGCTTTGAAAGTCCCTGGTGCTACCCTCACACTCTGGCCTTGCCAAATTATGATGCTTCATTGTCCTCCATTTGTAAAATGCATCCATCGTCTGCAGAGCGTCTTGGATTGATGCCTTCTCTCTCCATTTCAAGGCTTTATCATTGTTTTGTTTGTATTTCCATGTTCATTTCTGGCTGATCTTGGAGCCTTTCTTGTCCTGCTATTCCAGCTCATCTAGACAAGTGCCAGGATGTTTTGTTAACACCATTTTCATCATGTTACTTCCTTGCTTAAGCATTCAGAGTAATTCCTTTTGTTTAATCAGATCTAATCTAAACTCTCCAGCTAGATTTAAGGCACTCTGCTAACTCCTTCCTCCCCACTTCCTCTTTAACTTTGACACATTTTTTTTTGGTCTTGGAACTTGGTAATGTGGCCCACCTGTTCCTGTGAAAGTGATTCATTTTCATTTCCTGCAGTGACCTGGCCTGTGGTTTTCTTTCTTCTTATCTCTCACTTTTTCTTCCTTAGTCCATGCCCATCAGCTTTTTCCAGGCTTGACCCATGACTCCCTTTTCCTTTGACACACGGTCTCAACTTAGCCCACTTTGGTTGATTACACTCTTACTAGCCCACTTTGGTTGATTACACTCTTACTTTGTACTCTTTCCACCTTTGTGAGTAGTCCATGTTGTCAAGGTTTACATGCATTCTCTAATTGTATACACTCCTATACACACCATTCCCACCCACGTTCCCTGAGAAGAGGGACCTGTGCTCTGGCCTTTTGTATCCACGAAGCCCTAATCCATGTCATTTCTGAGGTGTCAGGCACCTCTCACTTTCCCTGTTACAAACATGAGAAGTTTCATGGCTTGTGGAGAACAGGGAAGTAACTCCAGCTTAGAGTTACTTCTTCCTGGTCTCTTTTTTCAGTTCCAGTCAGGGAATGTTGTAATCTTCAATTTGCGGTATATTTTTTTTTTTCCTTAAAAAAAAAAAAAATTTTTCATCTCAACTTATTTCTCCTTTTAGGAATCCGCAGTTCCACTTTGAAAATACCTTTAATAATTCTTGTGAAAACAGCCTGAGTTAATAACCTAAATGACAACACATAGAATCTGCTTCTGTATTTCCTTCACAAAAGTCAGTTATTTCAGTATAATGGTTTTAATTTGGGGGGAGATTACTTTATGTTAATTCACACCGTAGTGTTAGATCTTGATACTTTATTTTTTTCTAACATACATACAATCAAAGTAGATACAGACTCTGACTAAATGTAAGGACTCTGTAAGCTCCTTGGATTCCCTCTGAGGTCTGTAGAGGGCACTGTCGTTCTATGTTTTGTGAGGTGACAGTGTGCAGACATTGTGATCCAAGGAAGCACAGCAGCTAAAGTTGCCTCATTCCTGAATTATCATGAAATCCTAAATGCTTGTGTTTGTTTGCTTAGTAGTTGTATGCATGCTTGCATCCATAGCCTGTTAGGCCTGTGTATATTTGTATTGCTTCTGCCTTATAGTTCTCCTCACTGGGAAATAGCCTCTAACCACTGTGTTGGAAAACAGTAACCAAAGCCAAAACTATCCAGCTGGCCTCAGGGAGTACATTCTCTGAGTGACACAGAATGTCTCTGGTGTGCTTCCTTTCCAGACTCAGGAACCTAAAAGTATTAGTGTGAGTGAGGCTTCCTTTGTCTTTGAAAAGCTTTCGTACCCCAGTCTGGCCCTGGTCCTTAGCAATAAAGGCTGGAGGGTTAGATTAAGACCAGGAAGAAGTTCTTGAAGTCATAGAGTTACTACCTTTACTCCTGTTCCGCCTCCCCTTTCCTTATTGTTATCATTACTGTTAGTTTTGGGATTCCTGGCTGAGGAAGTGAGGGATGGGGCACAGAGTGTCCTTGTGTTTTACAGCCTCTGGGAATTTCAGGGAAATGACGTTCCACTGAAGTGGCCTAAATGTGCAGCAGTCTAGTCATTAGCCAGATAACCTGTAAAGATGCACGGTGTTTACTTACTATCCTTTTAGATGCTTCTCTCGTAGGAGCCTTTTGGAATAAACCCTGTTTACAGAGACCCTATAGGGTAGGGTAGAACTGCCCCAGGGGTTTCCAAGGAGCAGCTGGTAAATTTGAACTGCTGATCTTTTGGTTAGCAGCAGAGCTCTTAACCGCTGTCCCACCAGGGCCCCGCCTTTGGGAATACCCGTGATTAGGTAATAGAGTAGACAAGGCCTCTCTGTCCATCTCTTTGTCATATGTAGATAGCATGTGGCAATAACATTCTAATTTTACAGAATATTCTAGATATGTCAAGTAATGAATTATCAATAGTGACTGAACACAAACATGCAGACACACATTACGTTTTGCAGATGTGATCTTAAGTGAAAAAAAAGGTTGTTCTGCTGTTTGATCCACGAGTGTACAGCCTGCCTAATTAGTAGCATCATATTAGCTGGTGAGGCGTGTGCCAGGGCTAACATCCCAGTTCTCATTACCTGAAAAATTCAATGTATTATGGATTAGTATTGAGTTTGTGCCTAATTCTAATTCTTTTCGTTCTCTGTATTCTATTTATGCTATACGAGATTCTTCTATAGTTCTTCTCAAAATTTAGATTATCAGCTTTTTGAGGAAAGGACTCTAGAAGATGAAATTAGCACCATCTTTAACCAGGATTTCTTAATTCATATTGTGGCTTCACTCATGAAAATTGGGTGACTTTGGGTGAATTGTTTTACCTTTCTGAATGTCCTTTTCTTCAGGTATGAGGTGAGAATAACATCACCATCTGTTTCTCAAGGTTCCTTTTGAGTATCAAATTAATAAAAAAGATAATGCTGTGAAAGTGTTTGAAAAAATAAAACTATGCCTGTCATGGGCCCTCAGTAATTATTTTACAGTGATGTTCTGTGTCGTGCTAGAGGAACTTGGCCTTAGCCTCATGTTTATCCCTGGTTCCATAATTCTGTGGAGTATGGACTAGTTTAATTATTTTTGTATGTGAGGTGTTAGTTAGCAAATCCTCATTTATCACTATATGTAGGGCCCTGGATTAGGCACTGGAGACATAGACAAGGCTGATGATTGCCTGTTCCTGTCCTCACGGAGTTTGCAGTGCAGTTGAGACAATGAGAGCTTAATGTGTCAAACTGTAAATAGGCAGTAGATCAGTGAAACACAGAGATGCTGAAGCACCCTGTTTAGCTGAGTTGTGGCCAAACCAATACAGTAATTTCCTTCAGATCTGTTTCTGAATGGAATGTTGTGACAAAGCCATGGATCGGTTGATCTGTTGGGGGCCGTTTTTCTCAGTTTATACTGTGGCTACAGTGACAGGTGCCCAGGGCTGGAAGTCAGGGGGCTTAGTTTTAGTCCTTGCTATTGATTCCTGATTATGGGCAGGCCACATAACCTCTTTTATTCCAGTTATCTCTAGCTGTGTAACCAACCATCCCAAAACTTACTTCTCACAATTCCACGGATCAGAAAATCCAGCTGAGCAGTGTTTCTATTCCCATGGCATTGCCTCTGGTCACTCAACTGGATGCATTCCGTTTCAGTTACCATGAGGATAGAAATCTCAGGAAAATTTCAGTCACATGTTTGGTGCCTTTTCATGATGCCACTGTCTTTTTACAGGGTGTCTCATCATTCACTAGTACAGCTTGAGCTACCTTACAGCATGGCGGCTGGCTTCTGCAGAGAACATGGAAGCAGAAGCTGCTGGGCTTCCTAAGGGATAGGTCTGGAACTGGCACACTGTCCCTTCTACCGCATTGTATTGGTCAGAGCAAATCACAGGGTCAGGAGGAGAGGAAATAGACTCTATCTCTTGATGGGAGGAGCAGCATATGCACACAAAAGAGAAGGGAGGAATTGCTCAGTGCCATCTTTGGAGACCGTTTACCATAGTTTATGTATCTATTAAATGTGCTGTTAAATTTGGAAGTCTCTAAGCATCTGTCTTAGTTATCTAGTGCTGCTATGACAGAAATAACACCAGTGGATGGCTTTAACAAAGAGAAGTTTATTTTCTGACAGTCTAGCAGGCTAGAAGTCCAAATTCAGGGCACTGGCTGTCTCTGTTGGCTCTGGAGGAAGGTCCTTGTGATAGATCAGTCTTCCTTTGGTCTGGGAGCATCTCAGTGCAGGAACCCTAGGTGCAAAGGACACACTCTGCTTGTGGCCCGGCTTTCTTGGTGGTATGAGGTCCCCAACTCTCTGTTTACCTCCCTTTCCTTTTATGCCTTGAGAGGCTACACCCCAGAGAAACTCCCTTTATATTGGATTAGGGATGTGACCTGGTAAGGCTGTTACCAAATCAAAAACCAAACCCAGTGCTGTCGAGTTGATTCTGATTCATAGTGACCCTATAGGACAGAGTAGAACTGCCCCATAGAGTTTCCAAGGAGTGCCTGGCAGATTCGAACTGTTAACCCTTTGGTTAGCAGCTTTAGCACTTAACCACTACGTCACCAGGGTTTCCAAGGCTGTTACAATCCCGCCTTAATCCTTTTAACATAAAATTACAATCACAACATGGAGGACAGCAACAGAATACTGGGATTCATGGCCTAACCAAGTTAATACATACATTTTTAGGGGGGACATAATTCAATCTATGACAGGGTCTATCTTGGTAAAGTAGTGGGTCAGTGAAAAAGAGGAAGATCCTTAACAGGATGGATTGACACAGTGGCTGCAACAATGGGCTCAAGTGTAAGAACAATTGTGGCATGGTGCAGGACCAAACAATGTTTCGTTCTGTTGTACAGAGGTCGCTATGAGTCGGAACCAACTCAACGGCAGCTAACAACAACAACAGCAAGGGTCTATCTAGCCCTATGTTTCTATAATCCTATGAATTTTTATTTGAGGGAGTTTTTGTGAGTGATACAGTGGAAACAATTTGGCCATTGGAGGCAGAAAGGCCTGGGTTTGAATATTTCTAGCTCCAGTTGCTGTTGAGTCGACTCCTACTCCTGGTGACCCCATATGTGTCAGAGCAGAACTGTGCCGAATAGAGTTTTCAGTGGCTGCCTTTTTGGAAATACATTGCCAAGTCTTTCTTCCAAAGTGCCTCTGCCTTGGAAAGTGACTTGAGTTTTTCTGAACTTTTGATCCCTTAGTTATCCAGTGCTGTTACAGCAGAAATACCACAAGTAGGTGGCTTTAAGAAACAGAAATTTACTTTCTCACAGTTAAGCAGGCTAGAAGTCTGAATTTAGGGTGCCAACTCTAAGAGAAGGCTTTCTGTCTCTGTCAGCTCTGAAGGAAGGTCCTTGAGCTTCTCCTCTTGGGTAATCTTGGTAGCTTGGCATGTGTCTTCCCCCATCTCTCCTCTGCTGATTTGTTTAATCTCTTTCATGTATTGAGAGAAGTTGACTCAAGATATACCTTACACTAACCCTGCCTCATTAACATAACAAAGCCCATTCCCAAGTGAGATTATAACCACAAGCATAGAGGTTAGGATTTACAACACACAATTTGCGGGGACATAATCTATAACATAGTATTCTTTGGCACCCCCCCCCCCAAATTCATGGCCTTGCCACATGCAAAACACACTCACCCCATCACATCATCCCAACAGTCTTACGTCAACTCCAAGTCCAAAATCTCATCTTCTGAATCATCTCAATCAGATACGGGTAAGACTTATAGGCGTATTCCATCTTCTTCGTCATCTGTGAACCTGGGAAATCTAGACGACAATTTATCTGTTTCTAAAGTACTGTGGTGGAACAGGCACAAGGTAGACATTTCCATTAAAAATGGGAGAAATTGGAGGGAAAGAAGGGATAACAGGCAACAAGCAAATCCAAAACCTAGCAGAACAATTTACATTAGCTCTCAACGACTGAAAATAATCTCTTCTCTGAGACCATCTCGGCAATGGCCCTGTCCTCCAGACTCTGGGTGTTGGCCATGCCCTCTGGATTCTGAGTGGAGGCCCCTTGGTCCTAGGCTTCAGCTCCACCTTCCAGGCCCCCTGGGGTGGCAACTCTGCTCCTTTGGCATTAGGTGGCCCCATTCTTCTAGTCCACCTGAGTGGCAACCCCACACCCTCAGCCCCAGCAGGCCCTGTTCTTCTGCCCCTTAAGCATGGCATCCTCACCCCCTCAACTTGGGCAGTGGCCCCATTCCCCTGGCACACCTTAATGGCAGCCTGACACTCTGGAACTGAGTTGGTGAGGATACGACTCTTTGAAACCTAGGAGGCTGTGGCCCTACCCTTTGAAACCAAGAAGTCCTGCCCTGCTTACTGTGCTCCTTCCAACACTTCTGCTGATCTCTAAGCTGCTCCAGGGATGGTTCTTTTCTTTTCTTGGAGGATAACAGATGTAGCTCCTTTGGCCTATTTCCTGCCTGTAGAATTAATTACAAGAGGCAGAGAGTTTTCTCTTCCTTTTGTCCTGTCTCTGACCCCTTCAGTCTCAGTTGATGGATTTTCTGCTGTGGTAGTTGGTTAGATCCATCAGTCACAGGCTTAATCTCTTTAAGTTTGAGTAGCCATGTTCTTGGTGAAAATTCTAAGACACATGTCCTTAGTTTGTACAACAGAATTTTTCAAATCTTTAAGCTCTGTTTTCATTTTGCACAGTTCCTTTTTAAGTCCATCTCTTTCCTCTCCATTTTTCCTATAAGCAGCAAGGAGAAAACACAACGGCCCCTTTAAGTTCTTGCTTAGAAATCTCATCAGCCAGATATCCAAGTTCACCACTTACAAGTTCTACCTTCTGCCAAACACTTGAACATAATTCAGACAAGTTCTTTGCCACTGCATAAAAAGCATCGTCCTTCCTCCATTGTCCAATTGCATGTCCATCATTGTCTGTTAGAGCCTCACCAGAAGCACATTTAACGTCCACATTTCTGGCAACGTTCTTTTGCTGGCACCATATGTATTCTCTAAGGTGATAGAGACTTTTTCCATAGCTCTCCTCATTTCCTTCTGAGCTGTCACCATAACTGCCATTGAAGTCTGTAATTCTACTAACAGTCTCTTCAGGGCAATCTAGGCTTTTACTGTTAGGCACCTTAAAACTCTTTTAGCTGCTACCCTTTAGCCAATCCTGAAACCTCTTCCACCTTTTAGATATCTGTTAGAGCAGCACCCCATTCTTCCAGTACCAGATTCTTTCTTAGTTACCCAGTGCTGCTGTAATAGAAATACCACAGATGAGCGGCTTTAACAGAAATTTGTTTTCTCACAGTTCAGGATGCTAGAAGTCCGAATTCAGGGTGCCAGCTCTAGGGAAGGCTTTTTATTTCTGTTGGCTCTGGAGGAAGGTCCTAATTTTCCCTGAGCTTCTGCTCTTGGGTGATCTTCATGTCGCTTGGCACGTATCTTCTCCCATTTCTCTTACGCTGGTTTGTTAATCCCTTTTGTATCTCAAGAGAGATTAACTCAAGATACATCCTTCACTAATTCTGCCTCGTTAACATAACGAAGACAACCCATTTCCAAATGGGATTATAACCACAGACATAGAGGTAAGGATTTACAACACATACTTTTGGGTGACATAATTCAGTCCATGACAATCCCCATCTGCTAAATAGAGTTAATATTGACTCACATCTAGGATAATTGTCTTCCTTAGCACATAGCCATGGCTCAAAAAGTATTAGTGTTCTCTTCCCTCCCCTTCTTTGTTACCTGATACCAGCCTTTTTAAACTCTGATATAAAAATATTCAGGTATTTAATGTTATTTGCGGGTGCTAGGGTGTTTTTCTGAGACTGAGTTCAAACAAGACTGTTCAGTTTATCTGTTTTGGTTTTATAAATTATACCTAGAGCGTTGTTGCCATTCAGAAAACAGGCTTAAAAATCACTAGTTTGAAAATGCATTTTGTTCCCTGAACAGTTGATTTATTTGGCATTTCTAGTAACTTTTGCCTAGAAGATAAAAAAAGCCATGTAGGATGGCCAGAGTTTCAGTCTGTGTGTTTTAGACTGTGGTAGTGCTTAGCCTGTGGACCAGTACCGGTTGGTGAAACCAGAGTACATGCTTCTACCGTGTTATTGTTGTTAGAAGATGCTATCAAGTTGGTCCTGACTCATCAAGGCCTCACATACAGCAGAAAGAGGTATTGCCTGGTCCTGTGCCATATTCATGGTCACTGGCATTTTTTAGTCCATTGTTGCGGCCATTGTGTAGTTACTTCCAACCTAGAGGATTCATCTTTCATCACTACATTGGACAGTTTTAGTTGTGATTCACAGGGTTTTCATTGGCTAATCCTGGATGTAAGTAGCCAGGCTTTTCGCCTTGGTCTGTTTTACTCTGGAAGCTCCACTGAAACCTGTCTACCACGGGTGTCACTGCTGGTGTTTGAAGTGCTGGTGGCATAGCTTCAAGTATCATAGCAATACGTAAGTTACCAAAGTATGACAAACTGACAGGCAGGTGGCACACTGGACCAGCAGCATTTGCATCTCCTGGGCAAATTATGGTATTTTTATCATAGTGCTATAAACCAAGTTCTGCTGAGTTGATTCCGACCCATAGCAACCCTATAAGAGAGAGTAGAGCTGCTCCCATAGGGTTTCCAAGGCTGTAAATCTTCACAGAAGTAGAGTGCCACATCTTTCTCCCATAGAGGAGCTGGTGGGTTTGAACTGCCGACCTTTCGGTTAGCAGCCGAGCACTTGATTAAGTAAAATAATGCACATGAAGTCCTTAACACAGTATTAGGTAACCATTTTAATAAATGTTAGGCATTATCAATCCTCATAATAAATATTAATCATCTCCTGGTTAAGATTTTTCTGCCAGAGTATTTAGGGAAGCAGCTTATTTTGCAATCCTTTTTAAAGCCATCTGAGTTCTCATGAGTCCTTTCTGAAAATCTGGTGGATGGTCTTTTGGTCTAACAATATTTCAGGTTGTCAAGTAAATGAAGACTAGTTTAAACAAGTGTCTGACTGGAAGTGCTTCTTACAAAAGCCCATAATCCAATGAAGATATTCTTTAGTCTGAAGGAATGGTGAGGGATCATATGGTTATGCAAATATATTCAAAGCTCTATTTTTTATGGGAGTGTTTAATACTTTTTGACTAGTCCCCAAGAAATGTCTTGACCCTGGAGATTGCGCTTAAAAACTATTCTCATTTTAGGGCCCCTTCTTAAGAGCTCAGAAACCCTGGCCGCATAGTGGTTAAGAAGTATGGCTGCTAACCAAACGGTCGACATTTCAAATCCATCACGTGCTCCCTGGAAACCCTACGGAAGCAGTTTTACTGTGGCCCATGGGGTCGCTGTGAGTCGAAATTGACTCAACCACAATGGGCTTCTTTTTTATAGACATCAGTATCCTCTGTTTAAGTCCCTATGTTTCGGGGTTTTTTTTTTTTTTTTTTTTTCCATTTGTGGTCAAATAAGGACCATGGTTAGCCCCAAAAGTAAAGCCAGCTGGGCTGTGAGGACCTGGGGCGGGCCGGGAGCCTCTTGCGGGCTCAGCGCCTCTGCTGGCTGTCCTGCCTGCTTCCTCTTTTCTCTCTCTCACCACAGTGTGTAAGCCAAACTCCCATAAGCGAAAACCAGCTTATTTCTTCTTTGGGGCCTACTGATTCACAGGCGGGGTGATCTCCAGGATGACGGTTTCTGACGCTGATCTGTGGCTCGTGACCTGCCTGGGCCTTCCTCTTGTGCCCCTGTCTAGGCTTGGGAGCATTTGCTTTCCAGAGGGAGGCAGGGGTTCAGACCGTGCCAGTGAGAGCCAGCTCACCTTCGCTGAGCTTCCTGTTTGTGAGCTTGAGTATTGCCCTCATCCTCTTTCTCTCCTTCTTTGGGCAGATGTGTTGAGTGGGTCATATAAAGCGGCTTTTGCTCAAAGAATTGTCTTCCCAGGCAGAGCCAGGGGCCCTGGGGAAGGGCCAACTCAGGTGTTTCTGGATGGTGTTTCCCAGAAGCAGTGTGTTGTATGAAGAGGCCACAGCATAGGTATGGGCTGGAGGGGCCTGAGCCAGACCTCTGTCCTGGAGTGGCCCAGCTGGCATTGATGTGGTGTATTGCGATCCTTCATAGAATTTAACTGGGGGAAAAAAATAAAACATAAAAAATATTGAAAAGTGTTGATGGTCCGGATGAGGATCTTGAATCCCTGTGGAACAGAAGGTGAGGATCTCAAAATTTCCCAGGAGAATTGAGTGTGGTTTTTTTTAACTAATATTTTATTGTGTTTTCAGTGAAGGTTTACACAGCAGTTTAGGTTCCCATTCAACAATTTCTGTGTAAATTGTACAGTGGCGCTGATTACATTCTTCACAGTACATGAACATTCTCACTGTTTCTCTTCTGGTTGTCCTGTTTCCATTAATCTAGTTTCCCTGCCCCATTATATTCTCATCTTTGTTTCAAAGTAATTGTTGGTCATTTGGCCTCATATAGTTGGTTTTTAAAAAGAGCACAGTACTTACTGCTATTCAGTATTTTGAGAGCCAATCTGTTATTTAGTTACAAGGTGACCTCAGGGGTTAGTTTTGGTTGAAGGTTTGAAGAGTATCTCTGGGCGGTAGTCTTGGGGAGTCCACCAGTTGCAATCAGTCTGGTAAGTCTGGTTTTTTTTTTTCAGGAATTTAAGGTTCTCTTTCACATTTTTCTCCTTTTCTGTCGGAGTCCACCTATTGTGGCCCTGATTAGGATGGTAGAGAACTTAGTGTTTTATTTAGAGCCATAAAACTGCATTGGGTTGGTGTAACTGCTAGTCAAGGCTCTTTGGAAAGAAATGACAAACCTGTGCAAACTACCATAACTGAAAAAAAGGTACAGTAAAACCTGTGAGAGCTGAAACCTGTGTAAGGCGGAAATCTGTCAAAGAAGGAAAACTCAAATATTTTCCACTAAAATGAGCGATACAAAGGTGGTAAGACTGCAGCAAAAGTGGAAGGCTTGTGAGACCTGGAAAAACAAGGCAATCCTGTTGAGTTCCTGCTCTCACGGGTTTCACTGTACTTTATGCTGAGGGAGCAGGAGTATCTCAGATTACCTCATGTCCTGGGTGCCGTTGAGCTTCATAAGGGCTGGAGACAGACGGCTTCGGGTTGCCCATGACACTGCTCCCAGGCGGCTGCACTTCAGGCCTCTCTCTGAGAAGAGGGCCTTTGACTCTACACCTTCTCCATTTTTCCCTCTCCTCTGGCCTGTCTCTGCTCCTCTTCTTACTAGGTAGAGCATGGTGGCTCCTTACTTCCCAGGTTTCAAATTTCTGGAGGTGAGTTTGGCCAGGTGTCCACCTTTGCGCCAGTGACTGCAGCCACAAGGGCAGTGTTATTACTACATGTGTGGCTACCTGTGCCCATGCCCTCCCTTGGGGATAGCAGTTGTCAGAAAAGGGGGACGGATCCTCCCAAAAGTTATACCATAGTACTTGATGGTTTACAGACTTTACTACAGGCTTCTCTTTGGCAATCGTATAGACAGGCCTTCTTACAGAACATAATAATTAGTACTTAAAAGTTTGTGGCGAGGCCTCAGGGGCATCCAAGAGGTACCTGGAATAATCTGACCCTTGAGAAGGTTCTCTTGGTTACTGGGGATGAGGACGATCATAATTACTGCTTTACTTACACTTTGCATCTTGCTTTATTATTGGTGTGCATGTTGAGGCATTTTAAGGTTATTAACATCCCTCACTGTGTATATGTTGTGGTAATTAAACCAAAATATTACAAAAACCAAGAGAAGTATAAAAGAGGATTTCATTCTACTAAAATTTCTGAATGTTAAGTCTATATAAGACACCGTGAATCAAAGGAGGGCCCAGCCTTCAGGAGCAGGGATCTGGCGTTAAATCTTAAATTCTGAAACAGCGGATGCGTTCTTAGTCAGCTATGAGTCTGCATATTTGCTTTTGACTCAGCATTCCGTTTGTACTTCCTCCAGGGGGTGAAACAACAACAACAACAAAAATGCCTCGTAGCCTCAGAACTTTTAATTGCCTTCAATTGGTGCTGCTGGCCACTGTGCAGAGTCTTCTGACAGCTGACGAAATGCTTCCTTTTCTAAAGATGGCCTGAAGGAATCCGATGTCGCTGTATCGGTTCTGATGCTGCTTGAGCCTGTTTCACTTCCCACAATGACTGATCCTCCATCTGCCCTGACACTGCATTCCTGGGCCGCTGCCTCTCACTGGGTGGGTGACTGGACTGTTCATTTTCAGGAACAGTTAAAATTATCCAGAGAAGAGTGTCTCCCGTAAAATTTACATGAATCAGCCTCTCACTACAGGGAGCTTGGGAGGTGTGTGTGTGTGAAGATTTTTCAGAAACTTTTTATAGAAAATTTAAAAGCTATTAAAGGGAAAGAATATAATGCTCCCAGGATACTCATCACCCATTTTCAACATTGTGAATAATTTAAAATTAATTCATATTTATTCTGAGTGCTAGTAACAAACACGATTGGTACTATGTGACGCTAACACTTGTGTGTTCAAGCTGGGTTTTCCAAATTTTGGCACTGTTAGTAATTCTCCTTTTCAAAACCCAGTGAGCCTTAGCTGTCTCCTTCAGTCTTCAGTTTAGATTTTAGGAGAGAATATCAGAAGTATAAGAAGAAATATTATTGGGGCACTAATGTGGGTCTCCCAGTGTCAAGAGCAGCCACTGAAACCCCTGATTCTGGTTACTTTAGGCTCTGAAAAAGATACCAGTACTCTTTAGATTTTCTGATTTTACCTTGAAGGGGATTCTTGTTGGGATATTGCACAGTAGTCAGATGGATCCCACAGTTTTTCCTACCTTTGGGATCTTGGTTCCTTCGTTTCAGCATGGGGATAGCAAGTATCAGCCTTAGTAGCCTACATGCAAGGTGTTTAACTCAAGGCCTAGCAATTAGTAAGCGTTTACTAAATAAATCTCAGCTATTAGTATTCAGGAGCCCTGGTGGCACAGTGGTTAAGATCTCCGTTGCTAACCAAAAGGTTTGCAGATCAAATCCACCAGCCACTCCTTGGAAACCCTATGGGACAGTTCTGCCCTGTCCTGTCAGGTTGCTGTGAGTTGAAACTGACTTGACTGCAGTGGATTTTTTTGGTATTAGTGTTCAAATTGAAGATAACAACTAGGAAACAGACTGAGTTTAAGATTATTCAGCTTCTTCTCCTTGCGCATTTCATTGTAATACTTTAGAAACTGAAGAAAAAGTTCAAGCCTTGAGTTGCAATATTGGAGAATTCTCTGGGGGAAAATACTTAAATGACGCAGGAAGCATCAATAGAAGGTGGAAGGAGTACATGGAGTCACTGTACCAAAAAGAATTGGTTGACTTTCAAACATTTCAGGAGATAGCATATGATCACGAACCGATGGTACTAAAGGAAGAAGTCCAAGCTGTATGAAGGCATTGGTGAAAAACAAGGCTCCAGGAATTGATGGAATACTAACTGAAATGTTTCAACAAACGGATGCAGTGCTTGAAGTGCTTGCTCATCTATGCCAGGAAGTTTGGAAGACAGCTACATGGCTAACCTTCTGGAAGAGATTCATGTTTATGCCTATTCTGAAGAAAGGTGATCCAACCCAATGCAGATATTATTGAACAATATCATTAATATCACATGCAAGTAAAATTTTGCTGAACATCATTTGAAAGCAGTTGCAGCAGTACACCGACGGGCAACTGCCAGAAATTCAAGCCAGATTCAGAAGAAGACGTGGAACGAAGGATATCATTGCTGACGTCAGATGGATCCTGGCTGAAAGCAGATAATACCAGAAAGATGTTTACCTGTGTTTTACTGACTCTGCAAAGGAATTCCACTGTGTGGATTATAACAAATTATGGATAACATTGCAAAGAATAAGAGTTCCAGAACACTTAATTGTGGTCAGGTGGAACCTTTACATAGATCAAGAGACAGTTATGTGAACAGTACAAGGGAACACTGCAAGGTTTAAAGTCAGGAAAGGTGGGTGTCAGGGTTCTATCCTTTCACCATACTTACTCAGTTAGTATGATGAGCAAATAAGCAGAGCAGGTGTACTGTATGAAGAAGAATGGGCCATCAGGATTAGAGGAAACCTCATTAACAACCCGTAATAACCAGATGACACAGCCTTGCTTGCTGAAAGTGAAGAGAACTTGAAACACTTATGGGTGAAGATCCAAGACTACAGCCTTAATATGGATTACATCTCAAAATAAAGAAAACAGAAACCCTCAAAACTGGACCAATAAGCAACATCATGATAAATGTAGGAAATACTGAAATTGTCAAGGACTTCATCTTACTTGGATCCACAATCAACACCCATGGAAGCTGCAGTCAAGAAATTAGATGATGCACTGCATTGGGCAAATCTGCTGCAAAAGACCTCTCTAAAGTGTTAAAAAGCAAAGATGTCACTCACTTTAAGGACTGAGGTGCTCCTGACCTAAGCCATGGTGTTTCTGGTCACCTCATCATATGCATGTGAGAGCTGGACATTGAATAAGAAAGACCAGAGAATTGATACCTTCGAATTATGATGCTGTGAAGAATATTGAGTATACCACGGACCGCCAGAAAAATGAACAAATCTGTCTTGGAAGAAGTACAGCCAGAATGCTCCTTAGAAGTGAGGGTGATGAGTCACGTACTTTGGACATGTTATCAGGAAGGGTCAGTCCCTAGAGAAGAACATAATGGTTGGTAAAGTAGAGGGTCAGCAATCAATGAGATGGATTGACACAGTGGCTGCAACATTGGGCTCAGATATAGCAACCATTGTGAGGATGGCGCAGGACCAGGCAGGGGTTTGTTCTGTTGTACATAGGGTCACTATGAGTCGTAATCGACTGGACGGCACCTGACAGCAACAGCAACATGCCTCTTCTCACCCTTTTCAGGCATTTCATTTCAGCTGCTTAAAATATGAAGCTCAAGTCTGTTACATTGTTTCTTATTATACACTCTCTTTTAAAATGTTCTGTGATAGCAAAATAAGGGAACTCATACTTAAGACTACCTGCTGAACTAGATATTTTTCACACAAATTCTCGTTTAATTCTCACAACACTGTCAACTACAACTTACTGTTGGCAGGTTACAGATGCCAGGGTCGATGAGATTGTTTAATTTGTTCATATCAGAAGAAATCAGTTGCTATCCAGTCGACCCCAACTCTTGGAGACCCCTTGCGTGTCAGAGTAGAAATGTGCTCCATAAGGTTTTCAGTGGCTAATTTTTCAGAAGTAGATTGCTAGCCCTTTCTTTTGAGGTGCCTGTTAGTGAACTCCCACCTCCAGTCGTTCGGTTACCAGAGAGCTCATTAACCACTCGTACCACTCAGGGACTCCAGGTTGGAGTGAACTCCCACCTCCAGTCGTTCGGTTACCAGAGAGCTCATTAACCACTCGTACCACTCAGGGACTCCAGGTTGGAGTGAACTCCCACCTCCAGTCGTTCGGTTACCAGAGAGCTCATTAACCACTCGTACCACTCAGGGACTCCAGGTTGGAGTGAACTCCCACCTCCAGTCGTTCGGTTACCAGAGAGCTCATTAACCACTCGTACCACTCAGGGACTCCAGGTTGGAGTGAACTCCCACCTCCAGTCGTTGGGTTACCAGAGAGCTCATTAACCACTCGTACCACTCAGGGACTCCAGATTGGAGTGAACTCCCACCTCCAGTCGTTGGGTTACCAGAGAGCTCATTAACCACTCGTACCACTCAGGGACTCCAGGTTGGAGTGAACTCCCACCTCCAGTCGTTGGGTTACCAGAGAGCTCATTAACCACTCGTACCACTCAGGGACTCCAGGTTGGAGTGAACTCCCACCTCCAGTCGTTCGGTTACCAGAGAGCTCATTAACCACTCGTACCACTCAGGGACTCCAGGTTGGAGTGAACTCCCACCTCCAGTCGTTGGGTTACCAGAGAGCTCATTAACCACTCGTACCACTCAGGGACTCCAGTTTGGAGTGAACTCCCACCTCCAGTCGTTCGGTTACCAGAGAGCTCATTAACCACTCGTACCACTCAGGGACTCCAGGTTGGAGTGAACTCCCACCTCCAGTCGTTCGGTTACCAGAGAGCTCATTAACCACTCGTACCACTCAGGGACTCCAGGTTGGAGTGAACTCCCACCTCCAGTCGTTGGGTTACCAGAGAGCTCATTAACCACTCGTACCACTCAGGGACTCCAGATTGGAGTGAACTCCCACCTCCAGTCGTTGGGTTACCAGAGAGCTCATTAACCACTCGTACCACTCAGGGACTCCAGGTTGGAGTGAACTCCCACCTCCAGTCGTTGGGTTACCAGAGAGCTCATTAACCACTCGTACCACTCAGGGACTCCAGGTTGGAGTGAACTCCCACCTCCAGTCGTTCGGTTACCAGAGAGCTCATTAACCACTCGTACCACTCAGGGACTCCAGGTTGGAGTGAACTCCCACCTCCAGTCGTTGGGTTACCAGAGAGCTCATTAACCACTCGTACCACTCAGGGACTCCAGGTTGGAGTGAACTCCCACCTCCAGTCGTTGGGTTACCAGAGAGCTCATTAACCACTCGTACCACTCAGGGACTCCAGGTTGGAGTGAACTCCCACCTCCAGTCGTTCGGTTACCAGAGAGCTCATTAACCACTCGTACCACTCAGGGACTCCAGGTTGGAGTGAACTCCCACCTCCAGTCGTTGGGTTACCAGAGAGCTCATTAACCACTCGTACCACTCAGGGACTCCAGGTTGGAGTGAACTCCCACCTCCAGTCGTTGGGTTACCAGAGAGCTCATTAACCACTCGTACCACTCAGGGACTCCAGGTTGGAGTGAACTCCCACCTCCAGTCGTTGGGTTACCAGAGAGCTCATTAACCACTCGTACCACTCAGGGACTCCAGGTTGGAGTGAACTCCCACCTCCAGTCGTTGGGTTACCAGAGAGCTCATTAACCACTCGTACCACTCAGGGACTCCAGGTTGGAGTGAACTCCCACCTCCAGTCGTTGGGTTACCAGAGAGCTCATTAACCACTCGTACCACTCAGGGACTCCAGGTTGGAGTGAACTCCCACCTCCAGTCGTTGGGTTACCAGAGAGCTCATTAACCACTCGTACCACTCAGGGACTCCAGGTTGGAGTGAACTCCCACCTCCAGTCGTTGGGTTACCAGAGAGCTCATTAACCACTCGTACCACTCAGGGACTCCAGGTTGGAGTGAACTCCCACCTCCAGTCGTTGGGTTACCAGAGAGCTCATTAACCACTCGTACCACTCAGGGACTCCAGGTTGGAGTGAACTCCCACCTCCAGTCGTTGGGTTACCAGAGAGCTCATTAACCACTCGTACCACTCAGGGACTCCAGGTTGGAGTGAACTCCCACCTCCAGTCGTTGGGTTACCAGAGAGCTCATTAACCACTCGTACCACTCAGGGACTCCAGGTTGGAGTGAACTCCCACCTCCAGTCGTTGGGTTACCAGAGAGCTCATTAACCACTCGTACCACTCAGGGACTCCAGGTTGGAGCTAGGAAGTAGCAAATGCGGATTTCATACCTGGAATCACTGCCTCAAAGTCATTTGCTTTGATGAAGAAGGGTGAAACTGCCAGTTACAGTCTTGGTTGTGAGGTGATTGGCTTAGAATCACTTACTTGGGAATAATACAATTACTTACAGTGTTTTACAATTTGAGAAGTTTTACTAACTGCATGACTAATTTTACTAACCATATTAAAACACATTATCCTGGGAAGTAGGCAGAGCTGGTATAATTGTTAAAGAGGGGACTTTGGAACCCTGGATTCCAGTTCTTAATTACCCCCACCCCTTAAAGGGGTGACCCTTTAGAAAAATAGATGCATTGGAGACTGGCTGATCAAAGGTCAATTTTGAGTTTCAAACTCATTTGTACAACTCTCATGAAGCAGGTCAGATCTCAGAGTTGGTCTGGCCCACCTCTGCCAACCCTTTCTGGATGTGGGTACCTCTCTCAAGACTTCGCATTGTTTTGGCCTGCGGGGAAGGGTAGGGGAAGAATGCATGAAAAGAGATAAAGTGAGAGTGGTGGTAGGTGGGGGGAGGTAGGTCCTAGAGAAAAAGGCACACTACTTCTACATTCAGACGGAAGCTAGAGAAGACCTCCCCAAGAGCTAGAACTCTAGGCCACCACCCGCCCCCTACTAAGGCCTCTGTGTGCCTGTATCCTGTCCTGGTCTTGGGAAAGAAGTTAGGGAGACCTTGAGAAGTAGGCAGGAACCTTGAGTCCTACCTAGAGACCAGCAATGACTCTGGTCACTTCACAGATGATGAACCTGCCTTCCAGAAAAGTTGAGGACCATCTGGGTAGTCAGCCAGTTACTTCTGGATGCAAAATGAGAATCAATGTCATACGACTTCGAACTCATTTTCTACCTGTTTTTCTCCTTTGAGAAATTAAAAAAAAAAAAAAACTGAAAAGCATGAAGAAAACAAATAGTCCATATTCCCCCAACTCAATTTCCATATTCTCACCACTTTTAGGTATTAGTATTAGTTTCTAGGCTCTTATTTAAAAAAGAAACAAAATATACTTTTTTTAGACCCATTTTTATTACAAAAAATTCAAAGATTAAAAAAAAATCATTCTGAATCTTACTGGAAGTAACTCTTGCTAATGTTAGGTGAACATCACTCCAGAAGGGCATATCCTATGTATAGATAGAATTATTACAGAGAAAATAGAAATGCTTTTGTTAAACATGGTATAGTATATGTTACCTTAATTAAAAACATTTAATTTTCCTTTAATAGTAGAAAAAGAAGCTGAATTTAAATGTAAGGAGTTGTTGAACCTCAAATTTCTTTTATTTCCTGAAAGATTCCTCCAAGATTAAAATAGCTAATAAAATAAAAGGTTGAAATAATTTTTTAAAGTTCAGTTGTAGACAATCTTAACTCTTTGCTATAAAAAAGGGACCAGCATCTCACCCTTCATTCTATTTCCTGCCTTCTCACCTCCAGTTTTTGTTATTTTTATGTGTCCCAGCTTTGTAATATTCACATTCTTGAGCTGTGCTGTCTAATGTGGTAGTCGTTAGTCACATATGGACATTTATTTTTAAATTTACATTTAAGTGAAGGTAAAAATTAAGTTCTGCAGTCTGACTAGCTACATTTGAAGTATTCAGTAGCCACGTGTGACTAGTGAGTGCAGGTACAGCCCATTTCCATCATTGCTGAAAGTTCTGTTGAACAGCATCTTCCTGTCTGTAATTAATCTCCATGGTTATCTAAGTGATATTTCTATATTTAAATAGATTCAATGCTCTTTATAGTATAATTGCTATCTTGAATTAGTTATTGTGATTCACCCACTAATTGGCTGGATTTCATTTTCTAGCAGTGTTTTCAAGAAGAGGTTATAGGTGTCGCATTTCCTGAATTCTTTCATGTAAGAAAATGCCTCCTCTTTGGCTTCATGCTTGAATGATACCTTGGTTAGGTATAATAGTCTTGGCCCATACTTTCTTTTCCTGAGGACTTTGTAACAAAATTTTCACCGCTGTCTTCTGATGTTGAGTATAGCGAGCCCTCCTTATCTGTGGGTTCCACATCTGCGGATTCAAACAACTGCAGATGGAAAATACACGGAAAAAAAAAAAAAGTTCCAAAAAGCAAAACTTGAGTTTGCTACTGTCTGAGTATTATAGTGAATCTACGTGAGCGAAGGGATGTGTAGGCATACCCTGATATAAAACCAAAACCACACCTGTTGCTTTCAAGTCGATTCTGACTCATAACAACCCTATACTCTGCTATAGCCTCCTGCTGTTTCAGAGATCCTAGGCTTTTCTCCAGCACTCACTGTTTGGGCATGGTTTGCCCTGAGTCTTGTCATCATTCCCTCAACAGTACAGTGTAACAACTATTTACATAGCATTTACATTGTGTTAAGTATTATAAGTTACCTAGAGATGATTTGGAAACCCTCGTGGTACAATGGTTAAGAGCTACACCTGTTAACCGAAAGGTCTGCAGTTCAAATCAACCAGGCGCTCCGTGGAAACTTGATGGAGCAGTAGGGTCACTATGAGTCGGAATCGACTCAGTGGCAACGGGTTTGTTTTTTGTGGTTTTAAAGATGATTTACAGTATACGGGAGGATGTGCTTAGATTATATGCAAATATTATTCCATTTTACGGAAGGGACTGAAGCATCCACCAGGTATCTGCGGGGATCCTGATATGAGTACCCTGTGGATACTGGGTGCTGACAGTGTTTACCTGGCAAAGGGTAAAACCCACTGACATTTCTCTCATTAAATAGATTATTTGTTTTTTCTTCTTGGCTATCTAAATGATTTTGTATTTATTCTTAAAGTACTAAAAATTAAGTAGGCTGTCTCTTAGTGTGGAATATCCTGTTTTTGTTTGTGTTATTCCAAATCATGTGCTTTTTTGATCTGCAGATTCTGTTCGTTCTTCATTCCAGACAGATTCTTACAAGTCCTATCTTGGAACTCATCACCTGTTTCATGTCTTAAGTTGTCTACTTTAGGAATACATCTCGTATTAAATTATTTTTATCTGCCTTCCATGTTTATTAGCTTTTTTCTAATCACTTTAATCTCCTTTTCCAATCTGAATTTACTGTGATTATCCAAGCCTTTCCACTGTCAGTAAGTCAGTTTTCAGAGTTTTTATTTCTTGTCTGTCTTGTTTTCACTTGTTTATTTATGAGTTCCATAATTACATTGATCTTGATTCTCAATTTGTTTCCTTATTTTCCCCATAGTGGTTATCTATTGCTGTGCAACCAATTACCTCCAAACTTACTGGCCTAAAACAACAGATGTTTATCATGTCACAGGATCTGTGGATCAGAGATATAAGCATAACTTAGCTGGGTTGCCTTGGCTCAGAACTTCTCACAAGGCATCACTCAAAGTGCCAGCTGGGACAACAGTCTTCTCAAGGCAGATTGAGGGAGGATCTGCTTCCAGGCTCACTTATGTGGGTGTTGACAGGAGTTGTCAGGTGCTTGGCTGGCTGTCGATGGAGATATCAGTTTCTCAACACATGGGCCTTTCTGTAGGACAACTCACAGCAGGGTAGCTAGGTTTCCTCAGAGACAGCAAGAGACCATGCCACATCTTCCACAAGATGGAAAACCAAAAAAAAAAAAACACCAAACCTGTTGCTGCTGCATTGATTCCAACTCATAGCTACCCTATAGGACAGAGTAGGACTGCCCCACAGAGTTTCCAAGGAGCGTGTGGTAGATTTGAACTGTCAGCCTTTTAGTTAGCAGCCAAACACTTAACCACTGTGCCACCAGGGCCCCACAAGATGGAAACCCCAGTCTTACTGTAACTTAATCTTTGAAATGACAAACCACCATCACCTCTGCCACATTGTGTTTGCTGGAAGCAAATTATTAAATCCAGCCACCATTCAGGGTGTGAAAACTAGGAGGAGAGGACCATCTAGAGGCCGCCTAATATACCTTCTTTTTCATTTATGCTGTTTTATCATCTGTCTTTGGGCTCATTTTGATTTCCACACCACCCCCATCCTAACCACTGTGGTGGTGCAGTGGTTAACACTCTCAGCTGCTAACCAAAATGTCGGCAGTTCAAACCCACCAGCCACTCTGCGGGAGGAAGATGTGGCAGTCAGCTTCTGTAAAGATTTACAGCCTTGGAAACCCTACAGGGCAGTTCAACTCCGTCCTACAGGGTGGCTATAAGTTGGAATTGACTGGACGGCAGTGGGTTTGTTTTTTGGTTTTGTTTTAATTTGCTCTGTTACCTGAAGCAATCAGGTACTCCTGTTCCTCACATCACACTTCCTTTTAGGTTGGGCTTTTTATCTGCTCTTTGAGTGGTGTGTTCCTTTTTTATATTATGATTTTGATAGAAACACAATGAAAGCCACATCATTTATTTTAATCTTGGTCTTGTCTGGGTGTGTTCACACAGTCTGTTTGCTTTGATATTTTGTGGGTGACTTTTAAATATTCTTCTCTCCCTATCTGAGGCCAGTATGATTTCTTTTCAGGTTATAGTTTGAGGATGGCCAGTCCACTTTTCTTTAGCTGAAAAGGGTAGTTTTTGGAGGAATAAAGCTCAGTTGAGTTGAGGTGGCTATATATCAGAATATCTGATCCTAATCTCTTATGGGAGCCTTGGTGACACTGTGGTTAAGAGCTCCGCTGCTAAACAAGACATCAGCATTTCAAATCCACCAGCTGTTCCTTGAAAACCCTATGGGACAGCTCTACTCTGTCCTGTAGAGTCGATATGAGTTGGAATTGACTCAACGGCAAGGTTTTGTTGTTGTTAATCTCTTATGAGATTGTGTTAGAGGTCCTATATCAGATTTCACTCCTGGTTGGGGAGAGATGGGGCAGGGCTGAAATCTGTTCCATGGGGGATAATAAATATTTGTTTAATGCTTATTAATTCATTCAGTGGACTGGTAATTCCATGGGTAAATAACAACTGAAAGATAATTTTATAATTACCATAGAACGAGCTGGTTCACTTTAGCTTTACTGGGAAACAACACGATTATCAAGAAGATTGTATAGTATTGATTGGACAATATGTAAATGAAAAAGCCTTACTGGAATGTTGCAAACTACAAATTAAACTTTAATCACTTCATGACTGTAAGAGAAATCAGCAGCAAAGGAAAAAATTTTAAAAGTACTGCCTTCCAAACAAAATTCTGCAGTGAGATAGCCATTTATTTTGTTGTTGTTGAGAATACACCCAGCAAAACATACAGCAACGGAGCAGTTTCTACACGTACAGTCAGTGTCATTGATTACATTCTTCCAGTTATGCAACCATTCTCACCCTACTTTTGTGAGTTGTTCTTCCCTCATTAACATAAACTCATTGAGTTCCCATCTAATCTTACAAGTTGATGTTGTCAGTTTGATCCCTTATAGTTCTTAAAAGAGCATAATGCTCAAGGCAGGCATTTTTTATTAGTTAAGCTAAGCTATTGTTCAGTTTTAAGATGACTTCAGGAGTTTTTTTTGGCTTAAGGCTTAAAAATTATCTGAGAGCAATAGTTTCAGGAGTTCTTTCACCCTCTATGGCTCTAGAAAGTCTAGACTCCATGAGAATGTGAAATTCTGTTCTGCATTTTCCCCCTTTTGATCAGGATTCTGCTATAGAATCTTTGATCAAAATGTTCAGTAATGGTAGCCAGGCACCATCCAGCTCTTCTGGTCTCATGGCAAAGGGAGCACTCTTGTTCATGGAGGCAATTAGCCACACATTCTACATCTTCCTCCTGTTCCTGACTCTCCTTTTTCTCTGTTGCTCCAGGTGAATAGAGAGCAATTGTTGAGCCTTGGATGGCTACTTGCAAGCTTTTAAGATCCCAGGCACTACGCAACGGAGTAGGAGGTAGAATAGAAGCGCTAAACACATTATTAGAGGAGATAGCCTCTATTTGTTTCATTCTGATACTAAAATAAAGAGTCTTGTATAGTCATATTTAATGGTATTCGATTGTAAAGATAGGTACAGCATGGCTGAAGGAATTCAGAAATAACTCCCACTTGTCTTAGCTATAGGGTCGCTATGAATCGGAATAGACTTAATGGCAGCAGATTTTCTCCTTTTAGCTAGAAGTTTCATTCAGTTATCCGAGTTATTCAAGAAGTATCTCATTACTCTGGTGATCAATTTCGCAGTTATTGATTGTTGTCAAGTTAGCTCTGACTCATAGTGACGCCACGTACAACAAAACAAAACGTTGCCTGGTCCTGCACCATCTTCACAATCGTTGGTATGCTTGAGTGGTCCACTGTTGTGGCCACTGAGTGTTTTGTGTGCCCTCCAATCTCAGTGGCTCATCTTCTAGCACTATATTGGACTATATCAGTGATGGATTAGGGGGGATACAAAAAGAAATATGGCAAGCTTCCCATTGGTCAGCCTTGCTATAAACAGATGAATAAATATATCTGTGTGTTTGACACTGCGAGGCACTGTGGGAGATACCAAAATTGTGAATTTCTTGAGGGAAGGCTTGTGTCTCATGAATTCCTTTTTACATCTCTAATACTTTATATATTACATGCACTCCGTGAATATTCGATGCATAAATGAATGGAAGAATAAAGCAAGTTGTAGTCCTTATTCTCAAGAAAAAGCAAAAAAACCTGTCGCTGTCTAGCCCACTCAGAGTGACCCTGTAGGGCAGAGTAGAACTGCATCATAGAGTTTCTAGGGAGCACCTGGTGGATCCAAACTGCCCACCTTTTGGTTAGCAGCTGTAGTGCTTAACCACTATGCCACCAGGGTTTCCATCCTCAAGTTTATTCTATTTAGAAGACTAAGATACACTTAGGAAAAAGATAGCTAATAACTCGAAAACTCATTGACTTATTGCTGTTGAATTGATTCCTACTCAGCGATCCTGAAGGGCAGAGTAGAATTGCCCCATAGGGTTTCCAGAGAGTAGCTGGTAGATTTGAACTCCCAGCCTTTTGGTTAGCAACGGATTGCTTAGCCACTCTGCCACTAGGGCTCCGGTAACACAAGGCCTCATATAAATCCCAAGTATTCGAATTGCCTACATAGTATCTGAGGAAGAAGATAAAGGTGGCTTAGACTGCTCAGAAAAACCTATGGAGCTGACAGCCTCCAAGTGGGCCCTGACAAATAGGGTATACCTGAATCCCTGATTGAGAACAGAGAGTATACGCAGAGATGCTACACACCCAGATCCAGTGACAGAAATGAAGATGGCTCACATGAGGTGTCTTGAAGAAACAAGACTGGCTGACCCAGAGGGAGAAATGGAGAATAGAGCTGGCATCTTAGTCATCTAGTGCTGCTAGAAATACCACAAGTGGATGGCTTTAACAAAGAGAAGTTTATTCTCTCACAGTCCGGTAAGCAAGAAGTCTGAATTTAGGGCACCGGTTCCAGGGGAAAGCTTTCGCTCTTCTGTCAGCTCTGAAGGTAGGTCCTTGTGATACATCAGTCTTCCCTTGGTCTGGGAGCGTCTCAGAGCAGGAACCTTAGGTCCAAAGGACATTCTTTGCTCCTGGTGCTGCTTTCTTGGTGGTATGAGGTCCCCATGTCTCTCTGCTCGCTTCTCTCTTCTTCTATATCTCAAAAGAGATTGGCTGAAGACACTATCTAATCTTGTAGATCTCATCAGTGTGACTGCCACTAATCCATCTCATTACATCATAGTGATAGGATTTACAACACACAGGGAAATCACATCAGATAACAAAATCGTAGACAGTCATACAATACTGGGAATCATGACCTAGCCAAGTTGAAGATATTTTGAGGGGACACAATTCAGTCCATGACCAAAACCAAACCCATTGCTGTCGAGTCAATTCTGACTCATAGCGACCCTATAGGACAGAGTAGAACTGCCACATAGAGTTTCTAAGGACCGTTGGGTAGAGGGAGTGGTATAGATTGTCAAGGGGGCCTTAAAGCCCAAAAGAAGAGATTGGGCTTGTTTTGTTGGGCATTAGGGAATCAAGGGGTTCTTGAGCTAAGAAATGATTAGATTAAAACTCACTGTTTGTAAGTTACCAGTCGACTGTGGGGTCACTGAGTTAGCAGTTAACTGATGCAAATAGTTAATGCTTAGCTGCTAACCAAATGGTTGGCAGTTTGAGTCCACCCAGAGGCACCACAGAAGAAAGGCCTGGCAATCTACGTCCAAAAAATCAGCCATTGAAAACCCACAATTCTACTCTGAGATATGTGGGGTTGCCACGAGTCAGAGTTGACTCCGTGGCAACAGTTTTTGTTTTTTCCTTGACTACATAGATAATTTATTTGGTTATTATGTAACTTAGGTACAAGATGCTTCAGTGTTTAAGAGGGTTTGCATATTTTGCTGTTGCATTTTCCTTTTTTCTGACACCTTAAGCAGAGTGATGATCACTTCCTCACTTCTGTTTTTTTATTTTACTGGGTAGGGATTCTAACACAGTTTTGCAAATAAAAACAAAAGGGTTTGATGTGAAGCACTCAGGCAGAAATTCATTGTGGGTCTGTTGCAGGCAGGAGCTCAGGAGCTGTGGAGGTCAGACATGAAGAGATAGGGTACCACCTACAGACCAGCTGGACTGTTAGAAAACAGCAATGAGGTGCTGCTGGAATTGGGAGGAAAACGAGGGACTGGGGAGTCGGGAGATGAAAGAGGTGGGCTATCTGTGCGCCAGCCATTTTCCTGTATGTTTTCTTTTAATCCTTACAATGTCCAGCTAAGATTTTATCCCTGTATTCAAAGGAGAAATGAGACTTAGGGGCTCACGTGTATGGAGATGAGCATTTAAATTGTGGGTTTGGGTGAATACGCTAATAGGGTGTAAACAGAAAGGGCAACTGGTTCTTAGAACTCAGTATTGTTTGCATCATCCCTAGGGTCCTAGGATAAATGATCAAGCAGAGGGTGTAACCAGGGCACTTTAATGTCCCTGTTTTCAAAATGTCAAACTCTAATATGATTAATAGTCCCTTAAATATTACTTGAAATCAAATTAGTTGCACTAAACATTCCATCCTAGCATTTTTGGGAATGTTTAAAATTGCCCTTTTGAAAACATTCGAACCTGAAAAGAATTTCTCCTGTTGGAATAAAATAATGCCTCCACTTTCAAACTTAGTTTCTTCTGAATAATCAAATGAAGGGTACAAATAAGTGTTCACTGTTACTTCAGTTGATGGCTTGATTTTGATCCACTTCAGTTCTTTGTACCATAGAATCCTACTCAGTAAACAGGTTTGGATTAGAGCTGCCTCCAGGCCCGTCCATCTCTGAACTGAACTTCTCTGTCCCATATTGGAGAAGAATCCTCCTCAAGGCAGTAGCTCTTTGAGGGTTAAAGACAAAAACATGAACAACAAAGCCAGCATCCAGTCTAATCCTGCTCAGTGCTTATTTACTTAGATGTTTTTTTTGAACAGTAATAACTCCTTAGATCTCATGGAGTAAAACGTAATTCCCAATTTTCCAAGGGCAGCTGTAGATGAGGATTCTAAAGGCCTTAATGGAGAAGAGTGGGTACGAGTTTGTCAAGAGACCACTTAGAGAAATCAGCTCCATGTAATTTTTAATACAGTTCTTTGGATAGACTTTTTATGACTCAGTATTACAGATGTCATTAATTTATAATGGAAAATAGTAAGACAATATGAAAGTTCTCTTCAGACTCAAGAAACTTAGGCAGCAGGGTGAGTGATGATTGAATAATTCGAACAGAGGCTGCTGCAGAATGCCACTGCCAAGGTGAAGCCCTAAGCCGAAGGGTAAGCTGAGGGCCTTACTGCCTCTGACCCTGCTTGCTTAGCCAGCCACTTGCTGTGTAACTTGGGCAGCAGAAAGAAACTCAGGCTTGTGGGAAGTCCAAGGACCTCAGGGTTTCTTTCACAAAGGAAATGCCACACATGTGTTTCCTTCCCTTGGCAGGCTAAGGTGCACGAGACCGCTAAGGGCCGTCTTGGGCAAAACGGGAAATAGATTTCATTTGTCCTTCTTCCATTGTCAGGTTTCAGCACACTCTCTGCCCCTGAACAGTAGACATTTTAGAGATGAGGGTAAGTCTATCGCAGAAATATCCTAGGCATTTTTGTGAGAACCGCCCCTCAAAAAAAAAAAAAAAAACCCACTGCCTTTGAGTCAATTCTGAGTCATAAAAAAATAGCAACCCTATATATAGGACAGAGTAGAACTGCTCAGTAGAGTTTCGAAGGAGCGCCTGGTGGATTCGAACTGCTGACCTTTTGGTTAGCAGCCGTAGCTCTTAACCACTACACCACCAGAGTTTCTATTTTTGTGAGGCAGGAAGTTAAAATACGTTGGTAAACATTAGTGACCAAATGGAATGATATTTTACCTTTGCCAGTTTTCAAATGCTTCATTGTCCACCCAAACATATCATGGCGGGAAGTAACATCTGACTTTGGAAGTAGGGCCTGTCACCTGTGGACCCCACAACATGTGTCTGCCACAGAGAGAACCTTAGGAATAAGAAAAGCCATTGGCAGGGAACTGGGAGACCTGCATTCTGCTCAGGTCCTAAGCAGAGTTGTGCTCAGAGTTCTGATCCCCAAAAGGCCATAAAACTTGGACAAAGCCTCTCAGTCTCCTAGACTTCTGCTTCCTTATTTGTGAAATAAGGGTATTGGAGTCAGTGATGTCAGGACCTTCCTGCTCTGACATTTGGTGACTAATACTTCAAAAAGTGCATTCAATTTCCACCAAAGTAATGGTTGTTATATTTCTTAATACAGCTAAAATAAGTAAAGAATGCTTTTTCTCAGTTCCCAATTTTGTTCTTTTTGTTCAGGAGTCATTGGTGATACTTCCCTTAAGTAAAACATTGGGCAAGGCTGTCCGTTCCAAGTTGACACATTAAACAAATGACAACATGTCTAGTCTGGTATGAGTACGATATATAACCAAAGAACATACCACGTAAAAACATCCTGGTAGTTTGGGTTAGCTTATTTTGAGTGTCTTTTTCAGGAACTTTTCTTCCCTAGGTTTCTAGAATGATTTCTTTTAAACATCCACAGGCTTATTGTAGTTTTCCTGAAGGAACTTGCCACGTGGATACAGGCCACTGAGGTATTTACTAGGTGTCTCACCTGGGTAAACAGTAGTGCAAGCAACACCCTGCACACTGCTTGGTGTCCTGACTCTCACAGAAGTCCAGGAGTTCTGCGTGGTGGTGATGTTCTCACTTGGCTTATCAGTAGATTACAGTTGGGTCCACTGCTCAACACAGAGTCAACACATTTTATTTGGCGCTATCCGGTTTTTTGGTTTGAACCCAGAAAAATGCAGTGAGGGAACAACCATCTATCTATTCACCAGTATCTTTCTGTACAAAATCAGCAGCTAAAACCTATAAGCGTGTTTGAAATAATGCTAGCTTTGAACCATCTCTCTTGATTTTTTTTCCTCAGTTCCTAAATTACAGAAGGTTTTTTAAAGTGCCTTAAAGTCTTTAAGGAAAGATGAGTAACATAAAATTATCTTTTTTTTCTAAAAATATATGATTACATATTCGATTCAAAGTATAGAAAGGAAATCTTTAAAACAGGGTCAGTGAAATGTTTGCTATCACTTGTCCTCCTATCTGAGCCTCTCTCAGCTTCTCCTGTTTTCCTCAGGACCCTTTTATACCTTCTTTCTCTACTAGAATGTTTCGATTTTTCAGTCTGCCAGAACAAAAAGACCAAGGGGCCAGATGAGGCCTAGGGAGAGAATTTAAAAGGGAAATGGGATTACACATGCTGCAGTATGGCTAATTGGTCCTTTAGGGTACTTTGTATTTTCTAAAATTTTTTTTAGTTTGTTGTTGTTGAGAATATACACAGCAAAACATACACCAAGTCAACAGTTTCTACGTGTACAATTTAATGACGGTGGTTACATTCTTCAAGTTGTGCAACCATTATTACCCTCCTTTTCTAAGTTGTTCTTCCATTAACATAAACTCATTGCCCACTAAGTTCCTATCTAATCTTTCAAGTTGCTGTTGTCAATTTGATCCCGTATAGATAGTTCTTAAAAGAGCATAATGCTTAAGGCGACCTTTTTTGCTCGTTAAGCTAAGCTATTGTTAAGTTTTAAGATAATGTCAGGGGATATTTTTGGTTTAAAGTTTAAAGATTGTCTCACAGCAATAGTTCTGGGCGTTCATCTACCCTTCATGGCTCCAGAAAGTCTAGAGTCCATGAGAACATGAAATTCTGTTCTGTATTTTCCCCCTTTTCATGAGGATTCGTCTAAGGAATCTTTGATAAAAATGTTCAGTAATGGTAGTTGGGTACCATCCAGCTCTTCTGGTCTCATGGCAAGGGAGGCACTTGTTCACACATTCCATACCCTCTCCCTATTTCTGATTCTCCTTCTTCCGTTGCTCCGGGTGAATAGAAACCAATTGTTGAGCCTTGAATGGCTGCTTATAAGCTTTTCAGATCCTAGCTACTATGCAACGAATTAGGAGGTAGAACAGAAGCACTGAACACGTTATTAGGCCAGTTGACTGGGGTGTTTCATGAAACCAGGACCCTAAACTTCCAAACCAAGGAACCAAATCTCATGAGGTATTTGGTTGTACATAAGCAGTCTGAGCAGCTACTCCTTTTATATTTATTTTTTTGTCGTTGTTGTAAATGTATCTATCACAACTTTTGCCAATTCAACTTGTTTTATAGGTGTGCAACTTATTGATAGTAGTTAAAAGAATCAGCTGTGCAACTGTGCCCTTAATGAGCTTTTTCCATCACCGTTAGCCCCCCTTTTCCCCACCCCTCCCACCCCTGGTAACCACTAATAAACTTTCATCTCTATACATATGCCTTTTTTTGTCTTTTTATGAGGTCGTATAATATCTGTTCTTTTGTGATTGCCTTATTTCACTCATATAATGTTTTCAGGCTCTGTTCATAGTGTAGCATGTATCAAGACTTCGTTTCTCCTACTGGCTGAGTGAAAGCTGGGCAATGAATAAGGAAGACCAAAGAAGAATTGATGCCTTTGATTTGTGGTGTTGGGGAAGAATATTGAATATACCACGGACTGCAAAAAGAACAAACAAATCTGTCTTAAAAGAAGGGCAACCAGAGTGCTCCTCAGAAGCAAGCATGGCAAGACTACATCTCACATACTTTGGACATATTGTCAGGAAGGATCAGTCCCTGGAGAAGGATATCATGCTTGGTAAAGTAGAAGGTCAGCAAAAAAGAGGAAGACCCTCAGTGAGATGGATTGACACAGTGGCTGCAACAATGGGCTCAAGCATAGCAACGATTGCGAGGATAGTGCAGGACCAGGCAGCGTTTTGTTCTCTTGTATGTAGGGTCACTATGACTTGGAACCGACTTGACGGCACCTGACAACAACTGACTGAGTAGTGTTCCATTGCATGTATGTACCACGTAGATGGTCATTTAGGTCGTTTCTACTTTTTGGCTGTTGTGAGTAGTGCTGCAGTGAAATTGCCGTACAAGTCTCTTTGAGTCTGCTTTCCAGCCTTATGGGTGTGTACCTAGGAGTGGAATTGCTGGGTCTTATGGTAGTTATATTTTTCAGTTTTTGAGAAATTGCCACACAGTTTTCCACAGCAGCTGTACCATTTTGCATTCCCACCAGCAGTAGATAAGGGTTCCAATTTTCCCACATCCTTGCCAGTATTTATTTTCTGTGTTTGTTTGTTTGATCTTGGTCATCCTAAACAAACAAACAAAAACCAGTTGCCATCAAGTTGACTCCGACTCACGGTGACCTCATGTGTGTTGAGTAGGCCTGTGTTCTGTAGGGTTTTCAGTGGGTGAGTTTTGGGAAGTAGATTGCCAGACCTTTCTTCCTAGCCATCCTAGTGGGAGCGAAATGGTGTATCATTGTGGTTTTGATGGCTAATGACACTGAGCATCTTTTCATGTGTTCGGTGGCCATTTGAATGTCCTGTTTCGTGAAGTATCTGTTCAAGTCCTTTGCCCACTTAATGATTGGATTATTTGTTTTTTTGTTGTTGTTGTCAAAGTTTTATATATATATTTTGGATATTAGATTCTTGTTGGATATATGATTTCCACAGAGATTCTTCCAGTAGATAGTTTGTCTTTTCACTTTTTTGTAAAGTCTTTCGATGAACAGAAGTTGTTAATTTTTATCAGGTCCCATTTATTAGTTTTGTCTTTTGCTTTTGTGCTTTTGTTATTATATTAGATAATCCAGTATTAAGAGCTTGGCCTGACAGCATTGCCTCAGCTTGTTCTTCTAAGAATTTTATGGTTTCAGTTTGTACCTTTAGGTCCTTAATCCATTTTGAATTTGTTTTTACGTTGGTGTGAGGCATGAATCCTGTTTCATTTTTCCTTCTATTTTCTATGTAGTCCTTAGTGAGGGGGATAGAGAAAGAGTTAACATGAGGACAGTTTCACCCCATTGAGCCAAGTTAAAAATTAATGATTTTATTGGACTGTTTAATGAAGCTTATTTTGCTCTTCAAGAATTAGTGTGCTGTCTTCTGAAGGTGTTTTAACACATTCAGTTTTCATGCATACTTCCCTCTTACAAATCCTGTCTCTGGTGTAAATTTTGTTCTTCACTTAATGCTAATCCCTCCCTGTATCTTTCCTAGGTTAAAATACAGGAAAGGGCCTATAAATTTCTCTAGTGTTAATATCTAATTGTAAAGAGGCTCCAGTGAGTCATCTCTGTGGATTATGGAGAATGATACACACACCTTGGAAACACACTTTCATCAAGAGAGGCACAAAGAAAGATCTCCATCATGTGAACTTAAAAGCGTTTTGTGTTTTGAAAGGAGACATTTTTAGTAAAGTAGTGGGAATCTTCTTTTTTTTTTTTTTTTGAAGACTGAAACATTCATTGCGTAAATCTGTGCATAAAACTGTTTATGTCTCTTTATAATTTTATTTTGTTCTTGAATAAAATAGAATAATTAAAATATTTCATGTCTGGATCTGTGCCTGGACCTGTGTTAAGCAGAGCAGTGGTAACAAAGATGTTGTCCAGCTCATTTGGCCCATGTACTTTTCCATAAAGTTTTTTTTTTCTTATGGTGCCGAAACCAAACCCATTGCCGTCGAATCGATTCTGACCCATAGTGACCCCATAGGACAGAGCAGAACTGCTCCATGGAGTTTCCAAGGAGCGTCTGGTAGATTCGACTGCCGACCTTTTGGTTACCAGCAGTAGCACTTAACCACTGCGCCACAAGGGTTTCCTGTGGTGTCAGGTGTGATTAAAAGTAAATGACCCCCTTTAGATAAAGATTCACATCCCCACAGGTTCACGTGATTGTCACATTGTCAGAACTCTTCACTTCGTTTGTAAATTTTCCCTATTCCTGAATGCTGGGGCCTTTTTTTTTTTCTGGCGACTTAATTTTTTAATGTTTTAGCATTTTATTTCTTCCTTTGTGCCATTTCCGGAAAGAAAATGAGAGGACTTAAAAACCACTCCATTAGTGTTGCTATTAGTTAATAGAAGCTGAAAAGGTTTGGTGGGTCCGCAGTTTGGAATTATTGGACAAGTGGTGACTGAGATTTTCTTTCTATTGTGTTTGGTTGTTTAATTTAAAATATCTCTGTCAGTTTTCCTTCTTCCTGTGGACATAGTTTCTTGTGGTAAGGGTCCAGTTTGCATTCATTATGTGATTTGAATGCTCTGATTCAGTGGCTCTCACGTTGTTTTCTGCTACAACACGGATGGCTTCCACATGCCTCACGCACTGTCAGGGGCATCTCCAGGATTTGCAGAATCCCAAGCAAGCTGTTTGTAATTCCACCCCTTTCTTTCCCGTCCAGGATAGTACAGTGGAAAGAGAATGGTTTTGTCACATGGCCATCAGTCAACTCTACTTTTTAAGACAGCGAGGCATTACGAACTTTGATATTCGATTATTGTCTTGGTTTAGTCATTTGTAGATTTGATTGAGTCTTAAAAATCATTTATTTATATTATAAATAGTTAATAAAATGAATAGACAATGACATGGGAACACCTTTGTACTCATTCTCCAGTGTAAACATTTCATAACATTTTGCCAAACAGACAGTATCTACAGGCCGAAATGAATGCATTTACACTTTTTTCTCATCTTTCCCCTGACCTCCCTATTTTTTCCTCATTTTATTGTGTTATGCAGCCAAATTGTTAATATTTATCCCGTTTTTTAATCATATTTATGTCATTGTTTTGTCTTGGTTCTTTCTGTAAACGAGTTTCATCTCCAGTGCTAGTCCCTTCACCTGTACCACATCTCTGCTTATCTCTCAGCAAGCTGGATTTATTCATCCAGAAGAATCTTCAAGAAGGATTCCTGGGTACTCTCTTCACTGAGGGATTTTGTTTTTCCTATCTTGACACATGTCTGTGTCTTGGTTATCCAGTGCTCCTATAACAGAAATACTGCAAGTGGGTGGCTTTAGCAAACAGAAATTTATTTTCTCACAGTTTAGAAAGCTAGAAGTCTGAATTCAGCGTGCTGGCTCTAGGGAAGTCTTTTTCTCTCTGATGGCTCTGGATGAGAGTCCTTGTCTCTTTTCGGCTTCTGTTGCTTGGTTCCTTGGAGATGTGATGTGGCATGGCACCCATCTTCCCCATTTGTGCTTGCTTCCTTGGTTGCTTTCTCAGTCTGCTCTTTTATCTCTCAAAGAGATTGATTTAAGACACACCGTATGCTAATACTGCCTCATTAACATAACAAAGAAAAGCTGTTCCCAAATGGGATTATAATTGCTGGTATAAACCCAACCAAACCCATTGCCTTCCAGTCGATTCCAACTCATAGTGACCCTACAGGACAGAGTAGAACTACCCCATCGGGTTTTCAAGGCTGTAAATCTTTAAGGAAGCCATCTGTCAAATCTTTCTCCTGTGTATCTGCTGTTGGGTTCTAATTGCTGACCTTTCAGTTAGCAGTTTATTTAACCACTGCACCACCAGGGCTCCTTACCATGGCTATAAAACCAAAAAACAAATGAATCCACAAATAACATTTAGTATTCTTTTGCATGTTTTCAAACTCGATAGAAATGGTTTGTAGTGTGTACCTGTTAACCTGTTGCCGTAGAGTCTATTCCGACTCGTATCGACCCTATCGGACAGAGCAGAACTGGCCCAGGGTTTCCAAGGCTGTGATCTTCCCAGAAGCAGACTGCCACACCTTTCTCCCATGGAGGGGCTGGTAGGTTGGAACCACTGACCTTTTGGTTAGCAGCCAAGTTCGATAACCACTGCGCCTCAAGGGCTCCCTACGTAGCGCGTAGTATTCTGCAGTTTTTCTTTTTCGCTCACTGTCATGCTGGTGTTATTGCCACACTGATGCAGGTAGCTCTAGAGATGCATCCACTGTGTAGTTTCCTCTTTTGTAACAATATGCTATTTATTTATACGTTTCCTTGATGATCATTTAAATTTTTTCTAATTTTGTGCTATTCCCAACAGTTTAGGATGTACCTCCTTCGGGTGGAGGTTGTGTACATGTGCTGCTTGCTCGAGGGAGCGTGCCCAGGGGTGGAATTGCTGGATCACAGAGGGCTGCTCAGCCTCACTGGCAGATTGGTGTCTGCAGGAAGTGTGCCCGTTTCCCTGTCACCAGCTGTTTTAGTAACCTACTGCTGCTGAAACACAAATACCACCTGTGGGCGACTTTAAAGAACAGAAATTTATTTGTTCACAGTTCTGTTGGCTAAAAGTCCAAAGCAGGGTCTCAGCCATGTCAATTCCCTGCTTGTTGGTAGCCATGGGCATGTTCCTTGGTTCCTTGGTATTCCTTGGTTTGTAGAGAATCCTCATCTGGTGTCTGTCTTCCTCCATGTGTGTGCCTCTGTGTCTATTCTGGTCTTTTTATAGCTCAGAAGTGATTAGGTTTGGGATCCATCCTACATTGGTATGACATCATTAACATGACAGAAGAAAACCCTATTTCCAACAAGATCCCATCCACAGGTACAAGGGCCAGGAATTCACACACATTCTTGGAGGACACAATTCAGACCATAACACCAGCAGTGTATGAGAATTTCCATTCCTTCACATCCTTGGGAATTCTCGGTATTGCTAAAAGTTTTACTTTTACTGATCTTATGGATAAGAAATTATATCTTACTGTTTGTTTTTCTTTGTTTGTTTATTTCTTTTATAGATAGCTGGTTCATATCCTTTATACGTTTTTTTTTCTCTAAGATTGTTTTATCTTTTGCCGTAACCTTTATCCTAAATTATGTGTCAATCTTTTGTCATTTATAAGTTACAAATACTAATCTATGACCTATTTTTTTACTTTGTTTTTGGTATTTTATATTGAACAAAAGTTTTTAATTGTAATATAGGCAAATTTTTCAGTCTTTTTTTCTTTTTATGGTTTGTGTTTTTTAGGTCTGGTGTAAAGGTATATCTCTTCAAACAAAAGGTGTCCTATATATTCTTCAAAAATTGAGTGTTTTTTTTTTTCGTATTTAGGTCTTTAACTCAGCTGGTATTTAGTTTTGTGTATGGTGTTATGCAGGTGTCTACTTTCATTTAATTCTAAGTGGATAAACAGTTACCTAGATCAACTTATCGTTTCCCCACTGATCTGTAATGCCAAGTCTGTCATATATCATGATTATAGATATTTGTATATGTGTGTGTGTGTGTGTGTGTGTATAAACCAAAAACCAAACCAAACCTGTTGCTGTCGAGTTGATTCCGATTCATAGTGACCCTGTATATATATGTAAATATATATACACACACGTACATTTTGATCTACATATGGTTATCTTTATTTTTTCTCTGTCTTTGACAGTATCAAATATTTTGATTAGTGTACCATCATCTTTAAGTTTTGTCATCTAGCAGTGTAAGCCTCCCTACTCTTCTCTTTCAAAATTGTCTTGGCTATTTTGGAGCCTTTGATCTTCCTTAAAAATCAGGGATTTTGGTTCAGGTAGCATTGATTTTTTTTAGATTAATTGGGGAGCATTGCCATCTTTGTGATTCTCAGTCTTGCCATCTTTAAACAAGGCCTTAAACATCTTTTTGCTGTTATTATAAATGGGATCTTTTATTCTATTATATATTTTACTTATTGTGGTAAAATACATATAACATAAAATTTGCCATTTTGACCATTTTAAAATGTACAATTCAGTGGCATTAATTATATTCACAGTGTTCTGCAACCATCACCACTCGCTATTTCTAAAATTGTTTTCATCACCCCAAACAGAAACTCTGTACCCATTAAGCAATAACTACTCATTTCCCTCTCCCCCAACCTCTGGTAACCTCTAACCTACTTTCTGTCTCTGTGAATTTGCCTCTTCTAGATATTTCATTTAAGTGGAATCAAAAACAATATTTGCCCTTTCGTGTCTGGCATATTTCACTTAGCATAATGTTTTCAAGGTTCTCCCTCTTGTATGCGTCAGCACTTCGTTTCTTCTATTATGTTTTATAATAGGTTATTATAGAGTTTAGGAATCATTTTTATAAGTTGATGCTGAAATCACCAGCCTTATTTAGCTCTCTTATTGTAATAGTTTCTCTGAGATTTTCTTGAATTTTCTAAGTAGATAATCATCTGCAAGGAAGGTCAGTTTTTTTTCTTTCTTTCCAATTCTCATATATCTTTTTTTTGTTTCTCGTATCATTGTATTTGCTAGGGCCTCTAAAAAAAAAAAAAAAAAATTCCTCTAGACAGTGATAAATATAAGGTGTAGCAGTCATGCTTGTTTCGTGCCTGACTTTAATGGACATAATTTTTAGTCTTACTACTAAGAACAATGTTTGCTCTAGGTTTTATTAGATACCACATTTCGGGTCAGAAAAGTTTCCTACTGGTCTGGCTCGCAAAGACATGTTCCCATGAATGAGTGCTGAATTTTACTGAAGATTTTTATACAGCATTGAGATGATTATTTTTTTCCTTTAATCTTTTAGCCAATCTTGTAATTCCTGGAATAAACTCTACTTTGATTTGGTAATATTATAATTTAAGATTATTGAACATCTTTTTATAAATGGACTAGATTTTTAATTTTTTTTTTTTTTCTGTCTTTGTAATTAATGAGTTGGATAGAGGTCCTCTTTGAAATATCCTATTATGGTTTGTATAAGATTAGGATTATTTATTTCTTGAAGATTTGATAAAGCTCTCTTGTAAAACTGTCTAGGCCTGAGTTTTGGGGAGTGGAGGACGGGGATTATAAACTTTTGACTATTGATTCAGTTTCTTTAATGTTTATTGATTTATACACATATTAATATTTCTTCTGTAATCTAGTTTAAACTAGTTTAGTGATTAATATTTTTCTAGGAAGAGAGCCATTTCATCCATGTTTTCACGAATATTGAAAGAGTTGAGTTAATCATAGTTTTCTCTTTTGATTTAAAAAAAATCCTACAGTGTCTAAGATTATATCTTTTTATCTGTTTATTTATGGAAGTTTTGTTTTCTTATGATATCATCTTGCTGAAGGTTTGCTTGCTTAATTAATTTTTCCAGGGAACCAGAATTTGATTTTGTTAATGTTTGCAGTTTTTTCATTTTCTGTTCAATGTTTACTTTCTTCCTCTCCCTTCTTTTTTCCTTTCTCCCCCTTCATCTTCCCTCTCTCTTTGTAGTTTAGTCTCTCATAAATTGAATTTATTTTGGTTCCTTCTTATGTTTTAGAAAATGCATATAAGGCTATTAAATTTCATCCCAAGTATCAGTTGAACTTGAAGTAACAGTTTAACTACGTGTTACATGGTTTGATATATAGTCCTTTCATTATCATTAATTTCTAAATATTTTGTGATTTACATTGTTGTTTTTTTCTTTAATGTCTGGTTTATATTTTCTACTGTCGATTTCTAATTTAAATGTCCAAATTATCTTTATGATAATAACTTTTGGAAATGTGCTGAGACTTCCTTTCTGACCTGGAACTTGTCAGTTTTTATAAATGTTCTATGTGTAATTGAAAGAATGGACATTCTGTATTTATTAAATGCAAGGTTCTGTATAAATACCAGATCAAGGTTGTTAATTCTATCACTCAAAGATATTTTGCCTGATATCTCAGTTTCTGATAGTATCTCTCACTGTGATTATGGGTTTGCCCTTTTTCCTGATAATTTTGTCAGACATTGTTTTAAAGCTGTGTTGTTAAATGCAAACAAGTTTATGATTGCTCTGTTCTCCTTATGAATGTTTCCATTTTCATTATCAGATGTCCATCTTTTGTGGTGTTAAGGGTTTTTCTCTAAGATTCTATTTTGTCTTGGTATTAATATTTTTTCACTAGTTTTTCTTTTGCTTAAATGTGTAAGGTATTAGTTTTTCCAACCTGTTCTTTGCATCCTCTGACTTTTAAGCATAACATATAGCTTAAATATATATATTTTTTCCCTCAATCTTCTAATCTGTACTTATTCGTGGGTACATCATTTAATGCTGATATTGATATGTTTATACATATAACATAGTATGTTTTTGTTTACCATTTATCTTATTAGTGCTTTCATTTTCCATTCCCTGACTTCTACTTAAATTATAAAAATGTTTTGCTCCCCTCTGTTTGAAGATATATGTATAAATGCTTTGGAAAATATATACAGTAAATCTGTTCTTTTGAGAGATTACTCTTAATTCTTTTAACTATACAATTAGGATTATATTAAGAAAATCTCGTACTCTGATAGGAGTAAGAACAAAGAATTTTATTGAGGAGTAACAACTCAAGTTGGGTAGCACATAGTGAAAGTACAGCATGCTCCACTGTTCTGAAAAAGGGCAGGTATTTTATATTTTATATACGGGGTTCAACATGACCAATACCACAGATATTTTAAAAACAAACAAACAGTTCTTTCCTCATTTGGTTAATCTATTTTCTGACAAACATTTCTTGATAGCAGTTTGGATAAGCAGTTTTTGAGAACATTTTTGTTACATGCTTCCTGGAATGTTCTTTGCGCATATTTTCCCAGAACAACCATTTCTCATTCATCCGCTCCCTCGTGTTAGCCTAAGGGTGGTTCGTGTTAACCCTTTATTTAGAGCCTACTCTGAATGCTTCTGTTTGCATTTTTGCTAGCACATTCCCCCTTTTGATCAAGCCTCCATTAGGGGGCGCGGGTCACCCACACTCAAATATCCTTTCTTCTGCAAGGACTTTGTCTACTTTCTTGAAGAGCTTTGGTCAGTAAAAATTATTTTCTTCAGCTTGCCGAGCTAATAGGTCCCATCTTCAGGTTGAGTAGATCTTTAATGGGGTTATGGCAGCAGACAAGGCCAAATGGGAGGGACAAATTCAGAACGAGCTCAAGCAACAAAAAGTCAACACAAAACACCTAGTGAAACAAGGTGTGTCCTATTCAATAGCCTAGACACTGGAAAGCGTTTTAAGAATAAAACTCAAAGTAAAATGAGGTGCACAGGTAACATATGGTAAAAAATCAAACAGGGATGTGTGGTCAGTTTTCTTCTAAGGATTCAGCTTCCTTGAAATACATTACTCTTTGCATAGCTAGTGGAGTTTCATTTTGGTTGATAAGCATTACATACAACATTTGATTAATCCTACAATGATCAGTAAATAAATTAAAAGAATTAAGCCAGTTTGTAAAACGAAATGCTGCCAGGAACCAATACCATTTGGTAACCAACTAAAGATATCTCGAAAAGGACAGTCAGGCATAGGAGGTATTGAATGCAGCCAAGTAGCTTGTTGGCAAAATTTTTCCTGGTGTTTTATTGTATTTCTCTGATAGTGTTTATTCAAGCGTAGCAGGAGGTATTAGCAATAGCACAAACTCCTCCTTGCTGGGCTAGAAGGAAGTCAAGAGCTATTCTATAGTCTAGTACCACTTTAACAAGAGATTCTAAAGATCTTTGTTGAGCAGCCATTCTGTCTTCAGTGTCATCTGCAGTCTCAGCCAGGGTGGCAGATAAGTTGCAAATAAATTTCTCAAGTTGGGGAATACCATGATTCAGTAAACATGCTAGAAGGAACACCCATCCCAATCGAGGTTTATCAGCTGTTGAGTTATGATCTAATGCAGAATCTATCTTATTTTGAAAAACGATTTTTAAATCAGTAGTCCAGTGTACGCTTTCATTATAAGATTGGATATTTACGGGAACTCCTAAGACACCTAACGTGCATTGCTCTTTCATCCCCCAACCTTCCAAGTAGGGCAGCGCCCAAGCATAGGGGCTATCACTTGAGTCTGAATCTTCTACTGTGCTATAGTTTGATCCTCCACATAAAAATACATCTCCAGGAAGAGCACAAATCATAATGTTTCCAGTATAGTTGTCCGTGAAAGGAATAGTTTCATTAGCCTGCTTAAGTCAATTTTTGGTAAGAGAATTGTTACAAAGGGACAGTCACTCTAATCTCACTGGGCTCCAGACCTTGTACAAAGAGGGGACAAGTTATTTAATCAGTCTCTTTTCATTGTAAGCAGTTGGGTAGTTTGGTTGCACTTTGGGACAAACTCATGAACTACCCAGGGGAATCAGCAGGGTGGAGTGGGAATGTGGTATCATTTAGGCAGTATTTCTGCAGTCTGTTCCAGCTGGGAAATTATTTTATCTTAGAATAATTCAGTTTTATTTCATGATATGAGTGAGGTTTAAGCATGGACCTGAGGTTGGGCTATCAATCCAGGGGGATGACATAGCCTAACATGTATGGTTTGCTTAAAGGTAATGTTGAAATTAATAGTAGAATTGGGTACAAGGCCATAATTTGATATAGGAGATGCTAATAGATCTGAATTTTCACACCCAGATCTCAGATGGCGATGACTGATCCAACATTCGCTCAAATTGCCGATGCTAGCCCCTGACTGGGCTAATTAAATAAACACATTCTCTTCCCATATGACGGAAGATGCTACTGAAAAGATAAAGATAAAAATTAAATGGACCATTGTGTTGGATAAAATTACCAAGGAAAAAGACCACAAGTATGAAGTAAAGCTAATAACATAAGAATAGCTACAATTATGAAGCATAGTCCACAAAATTCAGCAAGATTCATGGAGTCTTTTTCTGTGATTTTGGGATCAGCTGTCTACCTCAGATGTCTGATTGTGGCCACAGGGGCATTTTAATGTGACTTTTAATTCTCCAGAGGGTTGACAAGTCCACACAGGTGTCTTGGCCTTCTTTAGTTGTAACAAATAGATCTAGGTTTTAACTCCCTGTAATTTGGCAGCACATGGATTAGCAAGGAGTACTAGATGTGGCCCTATCCATTGAGGTCCTAGTGAGTCTTTTAATTGATATCTTTTCCAATATATATAGTCTCTTGGGACAGTGTTAGGCAGATTTTCAGATTCTAACTTTTAGTCATCAGAGTCTTCTTCAACCTGTGGAAAATATTATTTGGCGTATTGGATTAAAATTGGCAGTATTTTAATAATTCAGGTTGAACAGTGTTGGTGTCGGTCTGGCAACATGGCGAGCCAAAGACCTTCCAATAATTATCTCATGTGGAGTAAGTTTATGGAATCTGGAACAGTTAACTCTTAAGTTCAAAAGGACTAAGGAGGATAAATTTAGTCCTTAATCCAGGATAAATTTAGGGCTACACAGAGCTTGGCTAATTGAATTTTTATTATACCATCAGTTATTTCCACTAGGCTAGAAGATTGGAAGTGATAGGGGCAATGTAATCTCTAAAAAATGTGGGCAGTTCAACATATTTCTTGAATGACTTGACCACTGAAATGAGTCCCCCTGTCATTAAAGAGTCTTCAGTGCTCCCTAGGTAGGGATAATGTTCTCAAGAAGTTTCTTAGCTACAAATCATCACCAATACATATTTATAACCAGTGGAGGGTGGGAGCTGAATGAAATTTAGCTGCCGTTCAAGCATAGACCCAGAGGACAAGGAGTATTGTCCTGGTAGGACTTTAAGATGCTTCTGGGATTGTGGTGAGGGAAAATGGGCCAGTGGGAGGCAATGTGTTCAGCAGCTTCAAAAAATTTTCCCCACCAATATTTCTTTAAGAGTCTCAATCATTTTATCTGGTCCCATGTGAGACCCTTCATGTACGGTCTGCATTATAGAAGTGTGCAAAAATTTGGGTAGGACACGTTTCTGATTAGGTCTCATCCATAATTTAGTGGCAGGTTCTTGACAACAACCTGCCTTTCTCCATATTTCAGCCTCATCTGCTTGGGCTAATTGATGGTGCTTTACAATTTTTTTGAAGTTAATTTATAAAGGTTGGGGCCAAAGCAAGTTCAAGGGGTCTTTTTCTTTATTAATCATGAGACAAATAGTAATTTCAGAAGCAGCTTGTTTGACTGCTCTGTCAGCAAGAGCGTTACCTCCAATCTCTTCACTTTAGGGTACTCCTTTTGGCTGATGAGCTTGTATTTTCATTACAGCATTTTCCGAGGGAGTAGCAGAGCATCTAAAAGATCTGTCACTAACGTTACATTTTCTATGGTAGTCCCAGAAGATGTTAAAAAGCCTCTTTGTTTCCATAACAAGCCAAATTCATGTACAACCCTAAAAACATGACCTAAAGTCAGTGTAAATATTAACTGAAGCAATGCTTATAGGCTCTAGTAAGGGCTAGGGTCGCTGTCAGAATCAATTCGATGGCAACGGGTTTGATTTTTGGCTTAAGGGCAATTAATTCAGCTTACTGGGCAGATGTAGCTTCAGGAGGAGTTTGACTCTCAAGGACTTTATTAGAAGTTGTGATGGCATATCCATCCTGGTAGTGAGAGTTAGCAGAATTTGATTTTAAGTAGAAGCTGTCCCCAAACAACATTAAATCAGGATTAGTTAAAGGGATTGCTCTTAAATCTTTTCAAGGAGTCGAAAGTTGTTCAGTTAAATCCTGGCAGTTATGCATTGGGTAATTATTGTTGTCAGATTTGGGGAGAAGAGTGGCTGGTTTTAAACAAGTGACAGAATGTAGTCTAACATTAAATGCAGACAGAAGGAGAACCTCATAAGAAGTGAGCTGACTGGCAAAAAGGTGTAGAGTTAAAGTATGAATTAAGTATGGCAGATACAACATGGGGCACATAAACATCTTTAAAAAATTCCCAGCACTATATCTGCAGTGGCTTCCACTAATTTGGCTGTAGCAGCTACAGCCCAGAGACAGGGAGGGTATACTTTATCTACAGGATCAAGCTGCAGGTCTTTGATATCCTCCGTGGTTCTGGGTCAATACACCTAAAGTGTTTCCAGACACTTCACGTACAAATAAAGAAAATCTAGGTGATAGTTGGAGAAACCTAGAGCAGATGTTTCTGTTAAATGCCCTTTTAATTTATCTGTAGCCTCCTCATCTTCTGGTGAAATTTGGGATGAATCTGGTTCAGAGACATTTAAATATTTATATTAGGGTAGGGCTAGCAAAGAAAAAATAGGAATCCAAGTCCTACAATAGCCACAAAACTGAAAAAATCCTTGTAGCTCTTTTTTTCTTCTAGGGGTAGATAAAGCAACAATGGCCTTCTTTTGTTTAGGATCAGTAGAAATCCCTTGTGCAAAGATTGTTGTTTTTGTTGTTGTTAAGTGCCATTGAGTCGCTTCTGACTCATAGCAACTCTATAGGACAGAGTAGAACTGCCCCATAGGGTTTCCAAGGAGTGGCCAGTGGATTCGAACTGCCAACCTTATGGTTAGCAGCCAAGCTCTTAACCATTGAGCCATCAGGGCTCCTCTGCAGAGATTATGTGGCCCAAATATTTGACAGAAGGTTGGAACGATTGTAACTTCTCTTTGGAAACTTTATGTCCACCAGTAGCCAAATGCCTTAACAAGCTACACTATCGTCAGTGCGAGCCAGCTGGGAGGTTGAGCTTACTAATAGGTCGTCAGCATATTTAAGCAATTTGAATTTGTTCAGAAACTGCAAAGGCTGCAAGTCTGCATGGAGAATTTGGGAAAAATAAGTGGGAGATTCAGTAAATCCTTGGGGCACTACAGTCCAGGTAAACTGTCGATTTTCCCAGGTGATAGGAAAGAAATATTGGCTTTCAGAATGTACAAAAAAAGAATACTAAAACAAACAAACAAAAAAACCTGCTGCAAAAATCAAGAACTGTAAAATGGGTGGCATTTGGAACACAGTAAATGAGGATTTGGGATTACTAGAAACCTAGGAATAACAATGCGGTTAATGGCACACAAATCCCAAACAAATCTCCAGTCCCTATTGTTTGGTTTCTTTACAGGAAGAACAGGGGTATTGCAAGGGCTGGTGCAGGGGACAATCAAGTCTTTAGAAAGGAAATCTTGTATAATGAGAGCTAGTCCCTCCTTGGCTTCTCGTTTAAGGGGATATTGAAGAATCTTTGGCAAGGGTTTAGATGTATATATTTGAGACTTGATTCGTTCTGCTGACAAAACTAAACCCACATCAGTAGACATGGTAGCCTATAAAGTTTCAGGAATTAATGAAAAATTATCAGGGGAAACAGAGCTAGATTGAGTTGAATTATCATTACGCATGACTAGTATTTGCAAGCGGCAAGCAGCCCCTTCCTTTTGAATCTAATTCAAAACCCATGGTAGTAAATTTTGGGACATCAGGCAAACATAATATTTTCTCCTTTTCGGTAAATTACAAGTGACACTTCCATTTAGACAAAAGATCTCAGCCTGACAAATTGACAAGATTATCAGGACTAAGCAAAAAAGTATTTAAGTCTTCAGTAGAATCAAGAGACATTGGAATGGATTGAGAATGAATCAGTGCTCTTGGTTGGTAACTCCCACTACTGTTGAGGTTTTTGTACTCTGGAGCATGGGTTTTTGCAAAAAGATGGGGTTACTAGCAGATAAGGTGGCTGCAATGTCAGTCAAAAATTGGCATAGTTCTCCATTGATGTTTACAATAGCTTCCCCTTGCAGGTTAAGCACCACAATAGGAAAAGTACCTGTTGTGTCTCCAGAGCGCCTTCATTCCATCAGGTTGAAGGACATCTTGTTGGGTTGGGGAGTTTTCATTTTGTTTAATTTATAGCATTCAATTTTCCAATGACCAGGTTTCTTACACTAGTAGCAGATGCTGGCCTTGGGGCCACTGAAACGTTTGGCATTCTACTTTTGATTTGGGGAATGTAATTGTTGCAGCTGTAGGACCATCAGTTTGTTAGCCTTTTTGTCCTTTTTAGCCTCAAGAGTCTGGGAAAGTTTATAAGCCTAATTAGCCATTTCCACAATGGAGGCTGTTTTCCAGTCCAATCAATGCTGAGATTTTAGGTTTTAACCCAGATAAGAAAACAGCATTAAAAGCTCCAGTTGCACCAGGAGCAGATAAGATAAGACCATAACGTTTGGAAACCTTTTGAAGTAGTTTGGTTAGATAATCATAAACATTCTCATCTTTATTCTGTTTACAAGAATTAATTTTTTGTCCAGTAAATTACTGAGGGAAAGGCCTTGGGAATAGCCTCAAGTATTCTATTACCCATTGGTCCAACATCCTCAGGCAGCTCAGTGGCTGTCTTATCTATATTTAAAGCTAAAGTATTTTTGGAATCTTGCCATTCAGTGTGTTCTAACCATAGCTGAGCTTCTTCAGACCCAGTTATCATATGAACTAGTTGAAACAAATCTGGGAGCCCAGGTGGTAAGCTTCAGTAAGAATTCTCAATTCCTCAGCAAAGATGTTAAGGGTCTCACGTTATTTTGGAAAGTCTTTCACAATGCTGAGTGAGCCCAGGAAATAAAAGTAACATGTGGAGATTCCTCAGTGTCTGTAGGACAGATCTTAAAGAGCATTTCGGGTAAAGGTTTCTTAGCTGGTTTCTCAGGGAAAAAAAGAAGCGCAGAGTGTTATTGGAGGAATAGAAGGGTAAGAAGGGGTATAAAGGAGAGATACCTGGCAGAGGGGCAGATGGAGCAGGAACAGAGTTCTGATGTTGTAGCTCCTCACTTCGTTTGGTTAATCTGGAAACATCCTGCAGGAAAGTAATTTTTCTGTCTTGATATTTTTTGGAGGCCTCTAAATACCAAGCAAAATAGGTACCTGTTGAGGTCGTTTAATCCAGGAACCCTTATTTTCCAATTTACTGCACAGAAAAACCTAGATAAGTCAAAAGAACCCCAAAGTGGCCACTGATTTTCCAGACTATCTTTAGTGAGGTCATGCCAACCAGATAAGTATGCATGCGTTAAAGGACCAAAGTCCTTGTTCATATAGTAGGCAGGAGTTCATATAGTGACTTGCCCTTAAAACTGGCATTTCTCCTTCCTTTTTTTTTTCCTGGAAGATAGTAACTTGCTTGCAAGAACAAAAACAAATTCTCTAATAAAACTCGAAAGGCTACGATGCAAAAGAGCGCAGCTCATATTCGAGAGATTATTTACCTTGAGACACGACTCCTTAGAGTCTGGAGAGGTGGAGAGCTCAATGGCTTGATTGGTATCTGACCCCGAGTCCTTGATACCTTGGGGGTCATTGAAGGCAGTGCACCTTCGAAATTCTTCTGACACCAAATGTGTCAAAGAAGAAAAGTTCGTACTCTAATAGGAGTGAAAACAAAGAGTTTTATTGAGGAATAGCAACTCAGGTTGGGCACAGAGTGAAAGTACAAAGTGCTCTGCCGTTCTGAAAAAGGGCGGATATTTTATACACGGGGTTCAGCGTGACCAATACAACAGACATTTCAAACAAACAATTCTTTCTTCTTTTGGTTAGTCTGTTTTCTGACAAACATTTCTTGATAACGGTTTGGATAAGCAATTTTTGAGAACATTTTTGTTACATGCTTCCTAGAATGCTCTTTGTTCATATGTTCCCAGAACAAGTACTTCTGCTTCATCCCCTCCCTTGTTTGCCCAAGAGTGGTTCATGTTAACTCTTTATTGAGAGCTGACTGCCTCTATATTTGAATTTTTTGCTAGCACATATTCGTTACAAGTAACAGAAAACCCAATTAGAGAGGGAAAAATACGGATTTTTTTTTTTTATTTTTGTACAACACAAAATCTAGAGGTAGATCTGCCACCAAAGACCCAGACTTCTTTTATCTTTCTGTTTCGTCATTCGTAACTTGTGTTCTTCTCATTCTTGTTGCTTCCTGGCTGTAAGATGGCGGCTGCTCTTGCAGGTATCACTTGCATGTACCAGACAAAAAAATCAAGAAAACACAAAGGGGCAAAGAAGGATGTCCATTGAGAGTCTGCTTTTTTGTCAAAAAAGCAAAGACTTTCTTGGGGGCGCTACTCAAGAGACTTCCATCTCATTGGCCAGAGCTGTGCCACATAGCCTCCCGTAACTGGAAGGAGACTGGAGAGAAATTGAGAATGGGGCTTAAGGTTAGATAATCTTACAGTGTCTCCCACATGTATCTCATTTCTGCAATTTTCTAACAGACACTAAAGTTATTTAGTATTTCTATCCTTCTCATGCCTATGACCCAGACTTAGCACATTTTATATAAGCATTGGACAACCTTCACAATCTTTTATTAATGCAAAATGAATTAGTTATTGTTATTTCGGTCAGAGGTTAAGTGTGTGTACCTATATATGTTGTGTGCGTTGCTTTTAAAAAATCATTACCTGGGCTCACTACTATTTCTTGTATCCCATACCTTCTCTCCAGTTGATAGATATCCTTTTACAGTTCTTTTTAGTGAGAATTTGGGAGTCGATGAATGATTCATTTAGTGTTTTTTTTTTTTTTTAATGTTAGATGTGTCTTTAGTTTTTTTTTAAAATAATTTTTATTGTGCTTTAAGTGAAAATTTACAAATCAAGTCAGTCTCTCACACAAAAACCCATATACACCTTGCTACACACTCCCAATTACTCTGCCCCTAATGAGACGAGACAGCCCGCTCTCTCTCTCTCTCCACTCTCTCTTTTCTTGTCCATTTCACCAGCTTCTAACCCTCTCCACCTCTCATCACCCCTCCAGGCAGGAGATGCCAACATAGTCTCAAGTGTCCACCTGATCCAAGAAGCTCATTCCTCACCAGCATCCCTCTCCAACCCACTGTCCAGTCCAATCCATGTCTGAAGAGTTGGCTTCAGGAATGGTTCCTGTCCTGGGGCAACAGAAGGTCTGGGGGCCATGACCACCGAGGTCCCTCTAGTCTCTGTCAGACCATTAAGTCTGGTCTTATGAGTCTTTAGTTTTCATTGACTCTTGAATGATAGTTTTCACAAATATAAAATTTTAGGGTAACAGTTATTTTCTCTCAGCATTTTGAAGGTTCTATTCCATTGAGTAGAAGCCTTTGTGGTAAAGTGGGTAGGTGTTTAGCTGCTAATCCAAAGGTTGGTGGTTCGAACCCACCAATACAGTGGTTAAGAGCTCGGCTGCTAATTGAAAGGTCAGTGGTTTGAATCTACCAGCCATTCTGTGGGAGAAAGATGTGGCAGTCTGCTCCTCTGAAGATTATAGCCTTGGAAACCCTATGGGGCAGCTCTGCTCTGTTCTGTAGGGTTGCTGTGAGTCAGAATCAGTTCCTCAACGATTCTGGGCTTTTTGGGGTTTTATTCAGCTGATTGCAGGTAAGGAGTTTGCTGTAAGACTTTGTGATAACTTTTAGTGTTTTTTCTTTTTTTAAATCTGTGATATTTTGTGGTTTTACTATAGTGTGTCTAGGTGTGGATTTATCTTTTGTTTGGTACTCAAAGGTGTTTTCATCTGAGGACTCATTTCTTTCCTCATTTTTGGAACTCTTCACTATACTATCTTCAAATACTGTTTTTTTTTTTTTTTATCAGCATTTCCTCCATTTCACTTTCCCTGGAACCTTTATTGGACATTTGTTGCACCCTTTCCATTTATCTTCCATGATTTTTTTTTTTTTTTTTAATGTACATGTTTTCCTCTAATTTTCTTTCTGGGAAAGTTTACTAGTATTAGCCACCAAGTCAGTAATTTTTTTCTAAAGTCACCTCAGTGTAGGTTTTATGTTGTGTAAATATTTTTCAAGATTTCTTATTTGTTCTTTTTAAAAATATCAGTTTTGTCTCTTTCTGTGTTATAATTTTTTATTCATTTTCATGAGAATTGTGCTTTCATTTATCTCTTTGAACTCCACAAATATGTGGTGCAATTGGTTAAGCATTCAGCTGCTAACTGAAAGGTTGGCAGTTTGAATCACCAGGTGCTCCTTGGAAACTCTGTGGGCCAGTTCTACTCTGTCCTATACTCTATCCAGTAGGGTCTCTATGAGTCAGAATCTACTGGACAGAAAGGGGTTTGGTTGTTTGTTTTTTTTTTTTTTTGGTGGACTGTTCCAGAAAATTAATTATTAATTATTTTCTGGTTATCAATTTTGTTGCTCACCTTTCTTAACATTAGGATTCTTCACATATTTTGGAATTTTGGTTTGTAGGCTCATTTTGAGTAAGTTTTTTTTGTTGTTGTTGTTTATTTTTTTCTCTATTGCCCTCTATATGCAATTCCTCCTCCTCCTCCCACTCCCAATCTTGAGTTTTTAAAAAAAATTGCTCCTTCTCACAGAGCACCAGTTTCCTCTTCTCCCTGGTCCTCCAGCACAGGGAGGAGGACCAAGTCCTATAGTGTATTTTGTCAATTCCAACATTCACATTTTTTCCATGTTTCAAAATCTTTCAGTTTGCATTTATCTGTAATTCATGGTATATCATGGTTTATTTGGCAATATTTTTTTCTTAGAGGTACCAATGATAATATTATTTCTTACAATTGATGGTATTTTAGATTTGTTGAAATAGGTAATATCATCTCAGATCGTCTCTCCTGCAGTGACATAGACGATGTTAACCTGTTTGTTGAACCAGTGGTTGCTAATTCATGGTATAAAACCAAAAACCAAACCTGTTGCCATCAAGTCGATTCTGACTCATAGCGACCCTATAGGACAGAATAGAACTGCCCCATAGAGTTTCCGAGGAGCGCCTGGTGGATTCGAACTGCTGACCTCCTGGTTAGCAGCCGTAGCACTTAACTACCATGCCAGCAGGGTTTCCAAGGTATATCATGGTTTAATTGGCAATATTTTTTCTTAGAGGTATAGATGATAATATTATTTCTTACAATTGATGGTGTCTTAGATTTGGTTCAATAGGTAATATCATTTCAGATCATCTGTCCTGCAGTGACATAGACAGTGTTAACCTATTTGCTGAACCAGTGGGTGCTCATGAGACTGCGTTTGTGTTCTGCCTCCCTGTGATTGCAGCTTTGATCGTGCTAGTGCCCTAGGTCATATACCCAGAGAAGTTTTTATCCCCATCCCACCCAACCCAGCCTCTGGGCTTCTCTCTGCCATTACCCTACAGAAGTGAAACTTCTCACTGCTCTTGCAGCAGTATAAACGAATACCTCTCGGGTTTTTGTCTTGTTCTATCAGCTGATCGAAATAAGACGGATGCCAATTGCAAGGGAAACAAAGTGGCAAATTTCTTGTCGGCACAGACAAGGAGCAACGTGGGGCCTGGTGACCGAAAGACCATGCGCTCCCCATCCGAGGGGATTGGAGACCTTTTATGTCCTCAGGTCCCTGGGGAGTAGGAATTGGTACCTGACACCCTACACTCCAAGCCCTTCCATGCCCAAATTTGGAGATCTGGATGTTGAGTTATGCTGAGTCACTCTTCATAGGAAGGTTGCATTGTGGGACTTCTCGCTTACCTGTATACTGGAGACTGTCTCACCTTCTGGTGGTGCTCAGGTCCAGAGTCAGGTAAGGACACGATTCTCTTGATCTGTGTATGTGCCAAGGTCTTGGCATGAACAAATACGTGGTGTGTGGGACAAATCGTGGTTAGAAGCCATGGTTTACAAGGTCAGCAGACTCAGAGCAAACCGTAGTTAGAAGCTGCTGTTTGCAAGGACAACAGATGAAGGGGAGGAGAGCCACAGTGGAGTGGGGGAAGCCCCAGTGAAGCAGGGTTTTAGCAGATCCATGGCTCCTACCCTACCCCACCTATTCATATTCATTTCTGTCTTATGAGATGACTGAGCTTTGAACCTGGCTTTATGTATCGTCGTGATGGCTTATGGATGGTTGCCACAGGAATGCTTCAAAATGTGAACTTACTGTACCGTCTTGATGGGAGGTTCTTTGGTAGTTGTTGGAATTTGCTGTGAGTGGTAAAATTCAATTGATGATCACACCTTGTACCCTCTTCTGATGGAGTCCATTGTCACTTATTCTCAGGTTCAGTTTCTTAAACGTCCATATGATAATTCTTTTTTTAAAAAAATCCAACATCATTTCCTGCTTTAGACAAATCTCTTTTACAGTCATATCATTCTACCTTATATGAATTATAACAATGGCCATTCTCAACCTCTTTTCTTCTAAGTAGGAAAAAAACAAAACAATTGGACAGTAAATTCTCTTTGAGAATGACTATAGCTAAAAAGGAAATATGTATTTTAGATGTTAGGACATCTATATTCCTTAATTTATATCTTTATAGTAATCATTATTATCTTAACTATTTTAAAAAAAAGAAAACTTTGCCGTCAAGTCGATTCTGACTCATAGCAACCGTACAGGACAGAGTAGATCTGCCCCATAGGGTTTCCAAGGAGCAGCTGGTGATTCAGACTGCTGACCTTTTGGTTAGCAGCCATAGCTCTTAACCACAGTGCCACCAAGGCTTCATCTTAACTATACACGTGAGCAGATTTTTATTTTATTTTACGTATGTTTAATGATCTCCGTAATGGCAAACAATGTGAGACTGTTACGTAGTAGCATCAGCTTTTACCTACATTCACAAGGAAGGATGGGAATCGAGATCAGCACAAAGCTGATTCCTGTGAGGTGGAGGTCAGGCATACCTCCACTCTCCAACTTTTTTACCGTTTCTGACACCAGCTGTCCCCCCCATGACACTATCTACTTCCCTGCTGGGTTTGCTAATTCAGTTTAGTGGCTACACAGAACTCACAGAGCATACTAATGATAATGCGGTTTATCAGGGAAGTAGCAGGTTACAACTTGGGATCAGGATAAACTGGGAAGTAACTGGATACAACTCAGGAGACAATATGCAGGTCGTCAACCAGGACAGCTCTTTGTTCCTTCTCAGCCGAGCCCACTGCCGGGCCTTCTCTTGGCTGCTGGGCTCTGCGATGGTTGCTGCCATTTCTTACCAACTCACGCCATCTCCAGTGTTATAGTTCCCTCTTCTGGGTCTAGTAGGTTCTCAGCGTAGGGGCCCAGGTCCGTAGGACATGCTCCACTCGACTTTTCTTGATAGTGAGGTCCCCCTCAACCTCTGTGTAACTGGCACTTATGTCAGCCTACTTCTTGTCAATTTCAAGTTGTGGCCCTCCCACCAGCTCATGAACTGACCAGTCCCCTTGGTAGACCACAGTCACGTAATTTGCATAGTACTAGATCAGTTTCTGAAAGGTCACTTAATCCTGTAGGGTGGCCTTTTACACCATATTTGCTTATTAGACAGACCAGTCCCTGCGAGGTGTGTAAAATATACCAATCACAGGACAGGCTGCGGCCCAATCAATTATTTTTTGTAAAATTATAAACCCAAGGCCAGAAAAGCCATATATAAAGAAAAACCCATTGCACTGTGGGCTATACACATTTTCTGCCTCTATTCTTTGTAATCATGTATTGCCTTATGCACGCACCTTAAGATTTTCTTTCTTAAATGTTTTAATTGAGGGACAGTTGTCCATCTTAAAAGATTTGTTTACTCTATCTACAGTGGGAAATACATTTTACATGGTTTCAAATACCCAAACACGTACGTACACAACCTGCCTGATTGTCCATACAACATGCGTGTACGCGCAGCGTTTGTGTGTACATACAATCATATGTGAATTTGGAAAAAAGGGTCACAAAACAATATAAAACCCACTGCTGTCGAGTCGAGTCCGACTCATAGCGATCCCATAGGACAGAGTAGAACTGCCCCATAGAGTTTCCAAGGAGCGCCTGGCAGATTTGAAGTGCTGACCTCTTGGTTAGCAGCCGTAGCACTTAACCACTATGCCACTAGGGCTTCCTCACAATATACTGTGTTTTATTCAGATTCTAGACTACTCATTATATTCATTTTAAAAAAAAAAAGATTGTTGTAAACCAGTAATTTGATTTCGGGATCTGCTAATGAGTTTCTATTTGAAAAACATTGTCTATTGTATACTTGATAATTTCTGTGAAAGCCAATTTACTGTGCTTTCTCTTCCTCCTTGTAGTTACTGGCAGAGGAAATATGCAAACATATTGTGAATTAGCCAGAGTATTAAAAATATTGCCTAGAGACAGGAAAAATTTTCTGGTGTCTCTGAAAATGCTAGAAGGTGTGATTATACATGGCGTAGAGAACAAAGTCATTATTTACTCATTTTCACAGAGGAAGGCATAGAATCTGTTTGAGATAAAAGATACACAAAAACGTAGCTCTTTAAAAGCCAAAGTGATACAAGTCAATTAAATGTTCTGTTTCCATTATAAACTTATAACCTGGGTTTAACTGGATCTAAAAGAGAAAATATAGCTGTGGTGATGACTGCTGTCAAAGATAGTAATAAACTCAATAACTGAATTCAAGGAAATGACACATGTTAAAGATGGAAAAAGAAAAACTGTGTTTAAAATATGGTTATTGTACAATTCCTAGATGATTTATTTAAGAAACACTTGTGTGTCAGGAGACTAGAAGATTATACGAAAACTCTGGACATTGTTACCTGAGCTCTGGAGATGTAGCAGGAGAGGGCTTTGCGTTTGTAGTGTCAAGATTCTACTCGTGAGTGGTGTGGCTTTTGACATGTAGAAAAAGATGGCCTTTTCTAAGGGTCTACCATTACGTTCTTTTGCCCTTCTCCATCCTCCAGTTGTTTGTCTGAGGATTCTATTTTGCAGCCAGCTTTACATTTTATGGGGTAAAATTCTTGGCACAAAAGTTTCCAAACCCAGGCCTGGGGTATATATGATGTAATCATAGACTGAGGTTGTGTCTTCAGGGGCTAGTGCGTCAGAGCTCCATCTGAACCAGTCTCTTTTTACTCATTCCCCTGGCCTGGTGTCTGATGGAATCTGTTGTTGGCTTTGTTTACACAAATTATACCTAAAAATAAATAATGAAATTTCTTTAATAAACTACTAGTTTACTTATATGTACTTGCATTGATGATAGTTAAAATAAGTGAAAATTTATCAAGCCCTTTCATATGCACCAGGCACTGCACTGTGCTAGTAAGTATTTCACATGGAGTGGCTCATGTAAAAGCCACATCCATAGCCATCCTGGGAGCTTTCACCGTTTTTTTTCCCAGCTGAGAAACCTGAGACAGCTTCCATGCCATCCCAAGCTGTCTGACTTTAGAACCTATTACTCTTAACTAGAAGAGAAAAATTTCCACTTTATTCCAAAGAGGAACTAATGCTTCAATTTAAATTCAAGTTTTATTTATTCCCCACCTGCCCTGTGGTATGTCTTCTCAAAAAGGTGCTAATAAGTAGTAAAGAAACAGAGCCTTTTTTTTTTTTTTTTTAAAAGGAGCCATCCTAATCTATAAATGGAATCTGCCTTTACTGAAGAGTTGGAAGTTGACTGTTTAGAGTTGCCAGCGAGCTGGTAGGCCCTCTCCGGAACGAGAGATAAAGTGTTCCTCTCCCACTTGTAGAGCTCCTTCATGAAGCCTCGTTGTTGCCCTCTTCTTGGCTGTTGCCAATCCACTCGTTCTAGAGGCTTGTGGATAGGGCCGCCAAAGACCTCCCTGCAGACAAAGAGCTCCAGACTTCTTGTCTGGACACAAAGAAATGGCGGATTTACATGCTTGTATTCAGACAGGCAGTCTTAAAAAGTCCTAGTGGGGAAATAAGAATTATCACCATCAAGAAAAATGTATGCCTTAATACATTTATTTCTTCTCATTTTCTTCTGAGACAAAAAAAAAAACGGAGACAACTTGTTAAAAATCTAATGACAGTTTGTTATAAGACCTTTGTACTTCTGCTTTTAATAGCTGTTGAATGCCTGTATAAAAATCTAGTAGACACAGTGCATATGGAACTCTGAGGAATACAGTAGACTGTTTTTCCTTAAGTAAATGTAGGTGTGATCTTTGATTTGCATGGAGCTTCACTAAGCAAAGAATGTGTAGATTTTTCATTGGGTGGAGCTGAAAGCCCTGCCCCTCAAATGGCAGTGTATTACTTTTTCTTAAGGATAAGTATCTGTACCACACTGACAAAGATTTGTTATTGTCCTCATTGCTAGCTAAGGTGTGGCGGTTACTGCAGCCACCTTCTACCTGGTCTCCCTGCCCGTGCCCTCATCCCGTCTCGGTGTGCCCTGCATATAGCAGCCAGAGTGGTCCTGTTAGACACCAGTCAGATGGCCTCACTCCTCTGCTCAAATGCTTACAGGTATTTCTGCAAGCTGTCTCGTGCAGAGTCAAAGCCCATGTCCTTAGGGCCCTCTGTGAGCTGGCCGTTCTGTATGTGTGCATGCCCGTACACCCTACCTCAACCGCCCAGGCCTTCTTGGTGTTCTTCGAAGACTCCAGCCTCCATCTCACAGCCTTTGCTTTGCTACTTCCTCTGCCGAGAATACTCTTCCCCTAGTCATTCAGATAGAGTGCTCCCTCACCTCAGATACCGCCTTCTGTTTGAGCCCTTTCTTGACCACTCACTGCGTGTGCCTTGTCTTTCATTCTTGGCCGTTGAATCTGGTAACTGTCCCATCCCTATCTGCTTTTCTGCTTTATCCTTTTCCACTACTCGAATTGTCATCAAACACACTGTATATTTTTGTTTGTTTGTCTAGCTCCATTATGATACAAACTTAATGAAGTCAGAGATTTTTACCTGGTTATTCACTGCTGTATCCTTAATGTGTAAAATAATGACTGGTACATAGTAGATGCTCAGCAAATATTTGGTGACTTTGCCAGTATGTACCAAACCAAAAAAAAACCAAAAACCTGTTGCCATCGAATCGATTCTGACTCATAGCAACCCTATAGGATAGTAGAACTGCCCCATACGGTTTCCAAGGAACACCTGGTAGATTTGAACTGCTGACTTTTTGGTTAGCAGCCATAGTACTTAACCACTGTGCCACCAGGGTTCCTGGTATGTACCAGTAGCCCTTAAAAAATGTGCCTCTAGCCCTTTAGATTTGATGGTTTTTACTATCTTTGTTATTTGACCTTGACATTGGTGACCATGAGTTTGGTTCTCCATCCAGTGGCACAGTGCCTTGGGCTACCTTGGATAAACACCGCTCCAGCATTGATACAACTGTGGGCTACCTTTTTAGGGCCTACCCTGCTGCCTGTCTCCCAGCATCCTCTTACATCAGCAGGGCTTTCTCCGGGTATGAATGAGACTGTTCTGTAGGCCACGGTTTAGGTGAGACCCAAGGCTGTCTATGATGCAATCCTCTTGTGAGCTCCTGGGTCCTCAGGTCTGCTGGTCTCTAGATCTCCACAGGGTTAATTTATCTACTGAGTCTTCTTCTTAACTGCAGGTAGGTGACCTACTGGGTGGATTTAAGTGGGACCTAAAGGCAGGGCTCAATTGGAAGGACCATTGAAACAACCTAGAAAATACGGAGCCAAACGTTGCCAGCTGTTGAGCCGTTCCCCTGGGAAGTAGACACACAGCTGTTTTTAGGCCAGCCTGCTGCCACCTTTTAAAGAGAAGGATTTGGTATGTGTGTTCAATAGTTTCTCAGACACCCCACTTGCATCTGAATGGCAACTCCATCCACAAATCTCATGACTTCTTTTTGCGGCTCAAGACAGCAGGTGCTCTTTGTGAGGAAGCAGCAGCAGCCGGGCAGGAAGCCTCCACACTTTGCCTGGGTGGCAAGCGGAGCGGGCGGGCTTGAGCTTCCTCAGATGCTGTTGTCTGTATTGATTGGCTTGTCATGGACTGGGGTCTTTGGTCTTGTAAACCCCGGAATGTGGTCCAGTAGGGTGAGTCAGGTATACCTTTTTTATTTCTCGGAGGCCCAGGAGGCCTGAAGAGTGGACGTTGACTGTGAATGAAGGAAGAATTCCCTGAAAATGCAGGAAGACAGCCCTTTTGCTTGCAAAGCTCTGGTCTCCTGTGGGAGCTGCCAGGCCTCGGCTAAGGTCAATCTGGGTGGCTGCACGAGGACATGGAAGGGGAGGACAGGGTGTTAGAGCCACCGGTCTATAAAGCCCCCTTCTCAAAGGCTCTCCCAGGCCCTCTACCCTGCCTCTTCAAGGGTGTCATTAGGGCTCTTTATTTTAATCATTGCTCTGTGACATGGTTATGTAGGAAGCAGACCAAAGATGCTTAGGGCAGTGGGGTGGAGTACCTCCACCAGGCTACTGTAATCACATTTCTGCACTTGGAGAAATGTAACATTGGCTTACATTCGCCTCCCTGCAGCACAGGAGACCATTACTAGACCTGTGTGCGGGAGTCCCTGCAGTTAGAGCAGGTCCTTGGAGGGGCTTGTGGGACGTTCCCAGCCAGAAAGATGGCTGCAACGGACCAAAACCAAAAAAAAACCAAACCTGTTGCCATCGAATCGATTCGGACTCATAGCGACCCTATAGGACAGAGTAGAACTGCCCCATAGAGTTTCCAAGGAGCACCTGGTGGATTCAAACTGCAGACCTTTTGGTTAGCAGCCATAACACTTAACCACTACGCCACCAGGGTTTCCCCGCAATGGAAGGAGGCCACATTAAATGGCTGTGATCTACCGCCTGCAGGAGAGAGTGTGCGACAGGCATCCAGCAGAGCTAAGGTAGTTGGAAATGTGGCAACCGTATACCCCCAAAGTGAATTTTAAGGTTGACTTGTTTACACTGTTGTCATGGCCACAGGAAAACTATTCTGACCTATACCCGTGGAAGATTCTAAAAGAGAGTGTGGGGGCGGGGGGGGACAACAATGCCAGAGGAAAAAAATTTACCATTCTATCACTTATTTATTCAACTGAGAATAATACTTTGTGCATTTGGCAGTCAAGTGGGAAATGACATTTCATGTTACGACATGAACCCGCTTACATCAGTGACTTATTTGTTTTGTATTTAGACAGAGTGTACTGAGAACTTTGTTCAAGGGAAGAGCTATTAAACATGTGAGAACCAGCAGTCCTCACTAACCTGAAGCATTTGGGGACTTAGAGGAATGATAAATGCAAACAGCCCAGAATCAGAAACTGTCTTGAGCATTTAAACTCTAGACTCTGGGAATGTGTGCACATTTTCAGTTAGTCATATGTAGATAATTTTTCTTTCTGTGAGGTCTTTTTCACTTATATCTTGTCTGGACAGGGTGGGGCCCCTGCTTATGGTCTGTTTCTAGCCTGAAGATTAAATTATTGTAGACCAAAGCCAGTGCTGCCTGGAAAATGGGAACGATGTAGAAGACCAGCGTGTCCGTTCCTTTGGCCAGGGAATGAACTTGGGGCCCTCCTTTGGCGGGTGCTCCCAAGAGGGTTGCATAAGGCCTGCATGAATCTACTGGTCCAAGGCCAAGTGTTGCCACTCACGCATCTGTGCTGACGATCCCGCATTTGATAACCATCTCGTAGATCCCTTCTACCACTTGATGCCGGCCTTGTAGTTAATGCTGCGCTCAGCTTATTCGTATGTGATCTGAACTAGAAATCTATAGGTCACAGACCTTATTAGGTGTTTCTCTTCTCTCCGGTTCTCTCTATGTAATGTGTATATGTATATGTTTTCCATATTATGTAGACATATAACCCAGTTTTATAAAATTACTGTTCTTTTTAACAAATATATTAAAATTAGTCTTTTAAAAGACCCCCCACCCCCCTCCCTTTTAACCAGCCCATTTATGAGCTGATTCCCAGTTTGGCTGTGGAACTGCTGCATTACCCAGTGTGTTGCATGCTGCTCTGCTCTGTATTCGTGGTTATGATATTGAAACTTGAGGACCACACACAGATAGCAAAATCTCTGGCCACTTAAGCACGTAAACAGTCTGGCTTTTTATAAAGTGGAAAAATATTTCTTGTGCACTATTTTAACATGATCAGCATGTTGAAACTTGGTGTGCAACTGTGTCAACATTTCTTTGGCTCCAAAGAGCAAACCTGGAGAGCCTCATGGTAACATATAAAATGCGGAGCTGGTTTGTTTATTTCTGAGATTTAAGCAGCAATTACAGTCTGAAATTGACTTCCAAACTTGGAATATGTAATAAGTGAAATAATTATTTTTACATAATGATTATGCCAGTTAAAATAATGATAATAATGGTTCTTTTTCAGAAGGCTAAGATTCTCTTAGGGAATCAGAGGAAAATGGGTAACTGGATTACCATGAAATCCCTTTACAGAAAAGCCCACATGGAATTAATTCAGCCTGGCAGTGTCTCCTTTTGTTTCAAGTATGTACTGGGAACCTCAAATGTGTCAAATTCTTTTCTACATGCTGGGCATAGGGATTCAACAAGAGGGACCTGCCGCCGCCTCGTTTCTCATGCTTTGGTTCTTGTGGGGGAAACCATAAATAAGAACTCAGGTAAACAGACAAGAACGTATTTGTGATTGCCAAGAAATGTGTTTCTTCAACATGAGACGTTTACTGAGGGCACTGTCCTGGACCCTAAGATATATTGGTGAACAAAACAAAAACTTCTCTTATGGGCCTTACATTCCATTATAGGAGACAAGACAATAAGCAATAAAATAAAAAAAAAAAAATTTGCTGTTGAGTTGATTCTGACTCATGGTGCAGAGCAGAACTGTACTCCATAGGCTTTTCAAGGTTATATTCTTTTGGAAGCACATTGCCAGGCCTTTCTTTCAAGGTGCCTCTGGGTGGGTTCGAACTGCTAACCTTTCAGTTAGTAGTTGAACGCTTAACTGTTGTACCACGCAGGAACTCCCACAATAAGGAATAACCAAGATAAATACATAAATAATATAGTGTGTTAGCAGATAATAAGTACTATCAAAAAAGAAGAAGTAAAAGGTATCTGGGGTGTAGTCAGGTGAAGCCTCACTTGAAGCTTGGAAGGAGGTGAGGGGGTTAGCTCTGTGGGAAGAGTGTTGCGGGATGGCGGAGACTAGTGCGTTTGAGAAGTAACAAGGAGGCAAGTGGCTGGAATGGGGTAAGCCAGGGGTAGGAGAGAGAGAGAATCAACCTGTGTGAAGGTGGCCTGATATGATGGGGTTGCCACTTTAGACATGGGATGTCCGGGAAGGCCTTGGTACGGGGTTATGGTGTTTGAATTGAAACCTGAAGGATTTGAAGAGCCTGCCATAAGAAGAGTTAGGCAGGAGTGTTCCAGGCAGAGGAACAGGACAGAGGGCCTAAGACAGGAGAGGAAAGAGGCTGCCGTGGCTGCCCCATGAAAAGGAGGGGACATGGTGAGATGGAGTGAAAGAGGAATGGATGAGATAGCTCCGGTAAGGTCCTGAGGTCCAGGCCAATGTGTTTGGATTTTATACCATGTAAAATGAGATGCTGAATGCAGTAGTACGTTCTCTTTTACATGCCCTTCTCCTAGGAGATCAGAAAATGAAAGAAGAGCATGGCATAAACCAGCTTAAGAACTGAAGGCTTTCCAAGGGCTGGGATCAGATCCATTTTGTTTAACCCTGCATCCCACAGCTGAGCCTGGCCTGCGGATATGGACAGTCAATCAGAAAGTGTTTGAACGTATGGACACACGGACCAACAATTTAGTGGCATACTTCCGAGGAGACAAAAACCTATTATTTTTATTTTATGAGTTACAAAAAGCTTCAAGAAGAATATAACAGCATTTTTATACTAACCACCCAGAATTTACAGCAGTCAACATTTTGGCATATATGCTTCCAGCCTTTTTTATTATCATTTCTTTATGTAGACTTTAAAAGCATGCAAGAAATAGAGGCCTACGGTCTCCTTTAAAAAAAAAAAAAAAGATATAAAACATTAAAGTTCCTTTCACTTACCATCCTCAGTTGCTTCCCCTACTGTAGAGGCAGCTGTGTTGTGAGTCTGCCTGGTAATTTCCTAGAAGGTCCTTTGTTTCCAGCTTGCATTTGGGGGAAGGCGAACAGAGAGAAGAGAGCCAGTGTTGAGTAAGAGCTGTGTGGCAGGCATCGTGGCCCAGCACGCCCCTGGCTGGAGTCAGCAGGCGTGTCTGTGTGTATAGTCCACCCAGACTGCAGACCATCAGCCCTACTCAGCGAGCACCTAGTGAGGGCTTAACACAGTGCTTGGCACGGTGCTGATACATGTGGGGCCTAAAATGCCCCAGCCTGAAAAACTCTGTCTTTTCGTTGGCATCCGTTTCACATGATTTGGCCTGGGTTGGTTTACACTCGTTCCTGTCATATGGGCTCCTGTGATGTGGGTGACTCTTCCAGATAAAGCTTGTTACCTCTTTTGTGTTTGAAATGCTTTTGATGGAATGCCCTGGTGGCACAGTGGTTAAGAGCTCAGCTGCTAACCAAAAGGTTGGCAGTTCAACTCCACAGGCGCTCCTTCCTTGGAAACCCTATGAGGCAGTTCTACTCTGTCCTGCAGGGTCACTATGAGTCAGAATTGACTCAATGGCTATGGGTTTTTTGGTTTTATCCTAAAATGTGTTGCAGATTTAAATCTAGCTTCGTGAATCAGGTGCATCAACTAGGATTTCACCTTTGCTATGAATTAATCAGCTTTGTCCTTATGGACACCAGCAGCCATATTCAAGAGTCCCTGGGTCGTGCAAATAGTTAACATACTTGGCTACTAACTGAAATGCTGGAGGTTCAAGTCTACCTTGAGGTGCCTCAGAAGAAAGGTGTGGCAATCTACTTCCAAAAAATCGGCCACTAAAAACCCTATGGAGCACAGTCCTACTCTGACACACATGAGTCACCGTGAGTTGGAATCAACATGAACAACTAGTTTGGTTTTCTGATTGTTAGCTATATCCATTTATGCTCCCAGGGGCCATGGACAGCATGCTCCTACAGTAAATAACCCCAGACTACTTTCTTTTTTAAACTCTCCTGCTTTTGCAGCCTTCTGTCACCATCAGGCCAGCAGCTCTCCCTTCTTGCTGTTGTCAGCGAGCCTGTCTCAGATTCCACGTCCATATCATTTCTCACTCCTGTTTTATGAGTTCCAACTGTTTTGGCCTAGAAAAGCAGATCATCAGATTAAGTAAACTCTGGGTAAGGCTAAAGAGACTCCAGGTGAGCAGTTCTCCACTGAGGGTTCTCCGTTTGCCTTGGTGCCTAACTTGGGGTCTTTGGTAGATCCCCAGACTGATATCTTGGTTCTGTTGGCAAGCGTGTTTGCATGCATGGTCTCTTCCATATAACTGACACAGGAGCAGCAGTGCCCTGTGAGGCTCCGAAAGCTTTCTTCACTCGCTCTCCTTGATGGGCCCATTTTCCTTCTTTCCACAATGAGTCAGGGTTTCATGTCCCTTTTCCTTTGACTCTTCCCACAGTGTCAGACCTATAAGTGGGGCGGACGGACTGTGGATAACTAACCAGGACTGGTTGGCGTCAGGTTGTAATTCAGGTATAAAGGTGGTGTGGAATGTTGTAATAATCTCATTCCAGCTGCTAGTTTTATAACTGAGAACCCCAAGTGAAAAGTGACCAAGATCACCGAGTTGATAGTTGCTGATTGAGCAGTGTTCCCACTGTGGAACAGTCTAGCCACCATGTTCAAAATCACTTCTGACTTTTGGCTGTGATATATCTGAGCGTTGTTGTTGTTAGGTGCTGTTGAGTCGATTCTGACTCGTAGCGACCCTGTGCACAACAGAACGAAACACTGCCAGGTCCTGAGCCATCCTTGCAGTCGTTGCTATGCTTGAGCTCATTATTGCAGCCACTGTGTCAGTCCCCCTCGTTGAGGATCTTCCTCTCTTCTCCTGACCCTGTACTCTGCCAAGCATGATGTCCTTCTCCAGGGACTGATCCCTCCTGACAATGTGTCCAAAGTATGTAGGATGCAGTTTCGCCATTCCTGCCTCTAAGGAGCATTCTGGCTGTACTTCTTCTAAGACAGATTTATTTGTTCTTTTGGCAGTCCATGGTATATTGGATATTCTTCACCAACACCACAATTCAAAGGCGTCAGTTCTTCTTCAGTCTTCCTTATTCATTGTCCAGCTTTCACACGCATATGATGTGATTGAAAATACCATGGCTTGGGTCAGGCGCACCTTAGTCTTCAAGGTGACATCTTTGCTCTTCAACACTTTAAAGAGATCCTTTGCAGCAGATTTACCCAATGCAGTGTGTTTTTGATTTCTTCATTGCTGTTTCCATGGCTCTCGATTGTGGGTCCAAGTAAAACAAAATCCTTGACAACTTCAGTCTTTTTTCTGTTTATGATGATGTTGCTCAACATCATCAGTCTGAACAAGGCCAGGGGCCGACTGTGGAACAGACCATCAATTGCTCATAAGCAAGTTCACACTGAAACTGAAGAAAACCAGAGCAAGTCCATGAGAGCCAAAATATGACCTTGAGTACATCCCACCTGAATTTAGAGACCATCTGAAGAACAGATTTGATGCATTCAACACTAGTGACCGAAGACCAGACGAGTTGTGAAATGATGTCAAGGACATCACACATGAAGAAAGCAAGAAGTCGTTGAAAAGACAGGAAAGAAAGAAAAGACCAAGATGGATTTCAGAGGAGATTCTGAAACTTGCTCTAGAATGTTGAGCAGCTAAAGCAAAAGGAAGAATTGATGAAGTAAAAAAACTGAACAGAAGATTTCAAAGGGTGTCTTGAGAAGACAAAGTATTATAATGACATGTGCAAAGAGCTGGAGATGGAAAACCAAAAGGGAAGAACACACTCAGCGTTTCTCAAACTGAAAGAACTGAAGAAAAAATTCAAGCCTCGAGTTGCAATAGTGAAGGATTCTATGGGGAAAATATTAAATGATGCAGGAAGCATCAAAAGAAGATGGAAGGTACATACAGAGTCATTATACCAAAAAGAATTAGGCGATGTTCAACCGTTTCAAGAGGTGGCATATGATCAGGAACCGATGGTACTGAAGGAAGAAGCCTAAGCTGCTCTGAAGGCATTGGTGAAAAACAAGGCTCCAGGAACTGATGGAATATCAATTGAGATGTTTCAACAAACAGATGCAGCACTGGAGGTGCTCACTCATCTATGCCAAGAAACATGGAAGACAGCGTCCTGGCCAACTGACTGGAAGAGATCCATATTTATGTCTATTCCCAAGAAAGGTGGTCCAACCGAATGTGGAAATTATAGAACAATATCATTAATATCATGTGCAAGCAAAATTTTGCTGAAGATCATTCAGTATATCGACAGGGAACTGCCAGAAATTCAGGCCAGTTTCAGAAGAGGATGTGAAACCAGGGATATCATTGCTGATGTCAGATGGATCCTGGCTGAAAGCAGAGAATACCAGAAGGATGTTTACCTGTGTTTTATTGACTATGCAAAGGCATTCGACTGTGTGGATCATAACAAACTGTGGATAACATTGGAAAGAGTGGGAATTCTAGAACACTTAATTGTGCTCATGAGGAACCTTTACAAAGATCAAGAGGCAGTTGTTCGGATAGAACAAGGGGATACTGATTGGCTTAAAGTGAGGAAAGGTGTGCCTCAGGGTTGTATCTTTACACCATACCTATTCAATCTGTATGCTGAGCAGATAACATGAGAAGCTGGACTATATGAAGAAGACCGGGGCATCAGGATTGGGGGAAGACTCATTAACAACCTGTGTTATGCAGATGACACAACCTTGCTTGCTGTAAGTGAAGAGGACTTGCTAATGAAGACCAAAGACCACAGCCTTCAGTATGGATTGCACCTCAACGAAAGAAAACAAAAATCCTCACAACTGGACCAATGAGCAACATATCTGAGTGTAGTGGCTGCTAAGTAGAGCAGCCATGGCCACAGCATAGAGTAGGTGACCTCTCTATGCATCCTTTCCTAAGGTTGGTGGGATATTGCCTCAATGCAGACCAGATTTTCTGCTGATTAAAAAATACGGCTTTGGAATCTATTCAGTGTCTGAACACCTTTATCCAGAAAGATGTTCATTGCAACATTATTTACAATAGTGAAAAATTGAAGACAGCCAGTCCAGCGCTGGGATGATGAATAAATTTTGACACACCTGTGTAATGGAATATTATGCTATTAAAAGATTATATGTAGAGAGCACTTAATAAGGGACAACTCTAACATTATAATAGGAAAGCACTCAGGCAGAATTAAAAAGTAAGAAAAAACAGTATATAAAATTGTACATACTACGTGACCTTAGTGAAGTAAAGAATTTAAAGAGGAAAAAATGGATGGAGAAATATTCTGAAATGAGACTGCCTTTTTTGTGGTGGGCTTTCTTTTTATTACTTCCTTACTATACCTTACATAATTTCTGGAATTTCCATACGTTATTTTTATAAATAAAAAAAATCATTTTAGGTTATTAAAAGTAAAAATTAATTTTAAAGAAATTGAAAAAATGTCTTTTTCAAAAGAAAAAAATGACCAAAGCAGTTACTGGTCACTCGTCCAGTCAGATCGAGGGAAAGAGACTGTGTCATCTGTATGCTGGATATTACTGTCTGTAATGTCTTTGATGTTGCTATCTGATTTATATCATTACATTAATCTTTTGAGGTAAGTATAACGGATTTGCTACTGGAGAAATTTAAGGTCAAATGTTGTTGTTGTGAGTTGCCATGGAGTCAGTTGTGACTCATGGCATCCCATGTGTTGTAGAGTAGAACTACTCCATAGGATTTTCTGGCCTGTAATCTTAATGGAAGCAGATCGCCAGGCCTTTTCTTTTGCAGTACTGCTGGGTAGGTTTGAAATGTCAACCTTTAGTTTAGGAGTCAAGTGTGAAGTAAGTGGTGGAGTCATGTTTTGAACCCATTCTGACTCCAGAGCCATTACTGCCTTATGGTGAAGATGGGGAAAGGGAAAGGAGAGTTGGAGAGAATAATAGTAAAGGTGGTGATGATTAGGGGCGGGGGGTATTCAAGGGCAGAAGCAACTCTGGTTAGGGAAACTAGGTGAGAAACCATATGGTAACTTCCACATATAGAATAGAATAGCGGGAAGCCACATGGCACACCTCACCACCATGCAGATAGGTGTATAGGATGGATTTTGCTTAAAACATGTGCCTTAAATGCAAGCCAGCTGTATCTTCTGATACTTAATCAAATAAATAAAAACTGTGATCTGTTCCAATGTTGGATAAAAAAGCTGGCGACATTGAATCGATTTATCTATAGACATTCCTAAACTGTGTTTTTTAGTCATTTAAGATATTTTCAGGAGTAAGTTTTCATACAGTCATTTCTTGCTGAATTTAGAATCCAGTCATTATTTACGCTCTGATTCCACTTTATGTGCCTAATAAGTGGAAGCTGTTATTGTTGGCGAGCCTATGTAAGCCCGTGTGGCCTGGCACTTAATCTTTGCCCTCGTATGTTGCATTCTTCAGGTATCCAGCTGAAGACTCAGAGAATGAGAGCAGGAATGAAAGGATGGGGAAGCAGAGAAAGGAGCAAGACTCAGAGAATGAGAGCAGGAATGAAAGGATGGGGAAGCAGAGAAAGGAGCGGACTGTTGTGTCATGTTCTCCAAGTCATGCTAGGTCAGCTCACTTCCCCAATATTGGGCGAAAAGGGAGAAAATATGGGGAACTAATGCTGGTTGACTGGCTACTGTGTGCCAGACAGAAAGTGCCAGGTTCTAACAGGTTCGATCTCATTTAAGCCTTACTGCAACCTTTTGAGATAAGGGTCACTATCCCCATTTTTCAGTGAGGGCAACTGATACTCACCTAGCACTTGGTAGAATTAGGATTCATACCCAGGCCCAAGTAGGTCAAAGCCTAGGTAATTCCTCTGCCTCCTATGGGACCTTCATGCCACTCACACTCCAGAGAAATCAGGGGGCGAGCACCTGGCTGGATATTGCAGCACAGTGGCCGTTTGTTGCCAGTGTGCATGGCACATCTCGGGGAGGCAGGAGCCCCATCCTGCTGGCTGCACTGTCCGTATGGCCTGGCTGGGAAGGCAGACTTAGAACTGAGCTCAGAAAATCTTCAACAGAGACTCTAAACCTGGTCTCCACACCGGCCAGCTTCCTAGAAACTGCTGAGAAGCATGAGGGAGAGTCACCACCCCATCAGGACAGCTCTCCCAAGTGGCAGAGAGAGCAAGGGTGGGTAGGTAGTGTGGTTAGGCAGAGGGCAGGTACTGCTCCAGGAGCATTTAAATTGTTTTTGCTTCATTAGGGTTCCACATCTTCCTCTTTCCATCGAATCGAAGAGTGAACTACTGATGGGTATTATTTATTTCTTGTGTCTACTTTCAGATTGAATTTCTAGGTCTCTGTCTCTACCCGTGGAGTCCTTGAGTGGCGCAAATACTTAAGTGCTCGGGTACTAACCAAAAAGTTTGTGGTTCAAAACTAACCCAGAGGCACCTTGTCCACAAGTTGTGGTGATCTGCTTCCAAAAGGACACAACCATGAAAGCCTTACAGAACACAGTTCTGTTCTATACACATGGGATTTCTGTGAGTCAGAATCGACTCCACGGCAACGGGTTTGGGTTTTTTTTTGGTCTCCACCCACTGCAGTGGATAAGCATATGTCTGAGGTCATCTGCTAAGAGATAACGGTGCCAGCTCCTCCAGACCATCTCAGCCCTTCTTTCTCCTCCCATTCCACTCTTGCCCCTTTTCCTTCTGCCCTAAGTCTCCTTGGCTCCCTGGTCAGTTCACACCATGTGCTCCTGTCTGGGCTCTGGCACCCTCTTCCCTGAAGCTGGTGGGCTTCCCAGGTTGGCACAGGGCTGCCTCCAGTGCTTCCCTGCCTCCATGCCTTCAGGTCTGCTTGCCGTGCAGAGGTGGGTACAGCTTGGAGTTAGTGCTGTTAGCCAATCCTGGTGTGATCTTGGATTTGACCCCATGGGGACTCACTTTGCTCCCCAGTAGAGGTGGTATGAGAATGGCATGAAATAATGTCTGTGAAAGGGCCTAGCACTCATTACAGGTTTCCTTCCATCCTCCCTCTCTCCCCTTCATCCTCCCACCACCCTGTGTGAGGATTCCAGCACCCAGAGCTGTCTAATAATGTGATTAAAAAGGCATTGGATTGGCAAACTATGGTCTCCTTCCTCACTGTGGGGCATTGTCAAAGTCACTGGTTTTTTTTTTTTTTTTTTTTGACCCTCAGTTTCCTCATCTGCAAGAATGAGAGTAGAACGACCCACCATGCCGGTCTTTGTGTGTGGTTGTGGTTTATAAACTGTGAAGCACTGTACAAGGGAGTAGCATTTGTTATGCCTTCCAGTGCCCCTCACACATGGGCAGGGATGGCTGGAAATGGGCGTGGAAGAGTAAGTAACCTACTAAAAGACAGCTTATACTAGTAGTTCAGGAAGAAAAATTGCATGTGTTCTAGTAGTACAGCCACATTTAGCTAGCGTCCACATATCTACCCCCAGCCTCAGTGGCCATATTCTCAGTGTTTCAGCTATGATTTTCTATACTACAGCAAGCCCTGCTTTCTCTACCTTCCCCTCCACATTGTTGTTTTAACTCATGATTTGTGTTCACACCTTGAACTAATGACCCTGGAGTCCTCAGGACGCTGAGGAGCCTGAGTCGATACTCTTTCATCCTGGGTAACAGGCAGCTGGGGCTATCAGCCACCCGCCTTGATCAGCCCAGAGCCGTCCTGTCGGAACCTGCCCAGCTCCACCAAAGATAAGGCAGGCTGCAGCAGCTTCAGGGAGCTGGGGCCTGGCCCGAGGCACCTGGCAAATTATTAATGGGCCGAGGGTGATTGGACCCCGCATGAATTGGGCACAAAGTGCCTCTGCAGGATCCTGCCAACCAAAACCACTGGGTGCGTGGTTTGGGGCTGAGCCACTTCCTGGGTTAATTCATCAGAACACCGCGGCTTTGGCACCATGTTCGTGCCTCTCCGTTCACCTTTCTGGGCGGAATGGAACCAGCTTGTTTTCTTATTCTGTTTTCAGTTGCTGGTGGTTTTTTAACACTCAGAAAGTTTGTAATACATTGTCCTAATAATCTACTGACATTTATTTAATCTCTGTGATACATGCAAGACTTTGTCCTCTCTTTCTCTGTCAGTAAGGTGGGGCTGATGGTCTGCACTCATCTCCCAGGCACACACAAAACATTCTTAATCACAGTCTCAGAGGAGGAAACCATGGAAGTCATCTAGTACAAATTCTCACCCTTCTGCTGTCCCTTCTGCATCCTCCCTGCCATGGAGTCATACTGCCTCTGGGACAATGCCAGGGATTTTGAACTCTCTCCTTTATGAGAATACCTGTTCATCTGAACATCAGGGAAGCAGTAAAATTATAAGGCTCTTCTTTTTTTTTTTTTTAAATACTTTTTATTGTGCTTTAAGTGAAAGTTTACAAATCAAGTCAGTCTCTCACATATAAACTTATATTATACCTTACTACATACTCCCACTTACTCTCCCCCTAATGAGTCAGCCCACTCCCTCCTTCCAGTCTTTCCTTTCGTGACTGTTTTGCCAGGTTATAACTCCCTCTACCCTCCCATCTCCCCTCGAGACAGGAGATGCCAGCATAGCCTCAAGTGTCCACCTGATGCAAGTAGCTCACTCCTCATCAGCATCTCTCTGCAACCCATTGTCCAGTCCAATCCATGTCTGAAGAGTTGGCTTCGGGAATGGTTCCTGTCCTGGGCCAACAGAAGGTCTGGGGGCCATGACCGCCGAGATTCTTCTAGTCTTAGTCAGACCATTAAGTCTGGTCTTTTTATGAGAATTTGGGGTCTGCATCCCACTGCTCTCCTGCTCCCTCAGGGGTTCTCTGTTGTGTTCCCTGTCAGGGCAGTCATCAGTTGTAGCCGGGCACCATCTAGTTCTTCTGGTCTCAGGATGATATGGTCTGGTTCCTGTGGCCCTTTCTGTCTCTTGAGCTCGTAATTACCTTGTGTCCTTGGTGTTCTTCATTCTCCTTTGCTCCAGGTGGATTGAGACCAATTGATGCATCTTAGATGGCCGCTTGCTAGCGTTTAAGACCCCAGACGCCACACTTCAAAGTGGGATGCAGAATGTTTTCTTAATAGAATTTATTTGCCAAATGACCTAGATGTCACCTAAAGCATAAGGCTCTTCTTAAATTGAGCTTAAATCTGCCTCCCAGAAACCTACTCTCGGTTGTTTTAATTTTGTCAACGGAATATGCCTAGCAGCTATTCGACAATAAGAGCAGCAGTAGCAAGGACTCATTTAATAAAGGCAGCAAGAGCAGCTGGGCATTTCCCATTGCGTTAGATGCTCCCGCCTCCCTGGGAGGAGAGTACTCTTACTACCGCGGTTTCCCAGGTGAGGCTTGGAGAAGGTAAGGCCCACAGTTAGGCTGTGAGGCTCCCGAGCAGAGCGCCCAGGTGTGCTGACTCACACTGGCATGTGGCGGTCCTTCCTGCGTGCAGGACAAGACCACAGTCCTGACCCTCCCGGCCACACATCTTTTCTCCCCTTCCATACTAAATAGATTAGTCCCTATTGTAATAAAGCTTATAATAGTGAATTTATTATCATAATAAGTTCCACATGTAATAAAGTTTCCAGGTGTCCACCCAGCTGTTCTTACTCCTTTGGAACCCTTTTAGTTTGCCAGAATCCTGTGAACTTTTGCCCATGAGGAAGTTATACTTTGATCGATGTCAGTTTCATTTTAAATATGAAGTGCAGACAAAGTATCAATCTGTGCTTATCATTGGAGAAGAGAAGTAATTTGCTACTTTATTCTTGTCAGAGAATAGCACACAGACTTTGGGGGTTGGAAGGCAATGTCTCTGGATAAGTTAAATCTAGAGCAGGGGTTGGCAAACTTTTTCTGTAAAGGGCCAGGTAATAGATATTTTAGGCTTGCAGGGCATACAGTCTCTGTTGCAGCTTCTCAGCTCTGCACAAAAGCAGACGCTGGCATTATGTAAACAAATAAGCATGGCTGTGTTTTAGTAAAACCTTGTTTATAAAAACCAACACAGCTGGGTTTTGACCCTGGATCATAGTTTGCACTTAATGAGATTTTTCTTGATAATGAGAAAGTGTTTACACGTGGGTGTACAGTAGGACAGTCCTGGTTGTCTTGGCATAATTATTAATAGCATCCCCTTTCAGTTTCAAATGTATCTTGGTCAATAGATTAATATGTTATCACCCTAGCATCATGTCACTTTAAGATTATTGATGAGACTAAGGTGAAATAGGAACTCTCGTGTCTGTCCTTACTTTAGTCCGTTATTTTGTGTCACAGAAACCAGAACTTCTCTGAATCAGGTGACCTATCCCTAGATACTATCCTGCTGGAGCTTAGGAAGAGGCCTGGCTGTGGAGGAAGGCAAATGGAGAGATGGGGGGAATCTGGAGACCTTCTGGGGGAGCACTCATCACTCACATCTGTGGAGTACTACCTGTGCGCTGGGCACTGTACTAAAAGGCTCTGTGTGGGGTATCTCATGAAATACACATTAATGTCATGAGTTAACTATGATTGTTGTTGTTGTCCTTGTGTGCTGTTACGTCGATTCCAACTTATAGGGACCCTATATGACAGCAGAACTGCCCCATAGGGCTTCTAAGGCTATAATCTTTACAGGAGCAGATTGCCAGGTAGTTTTATTGCACGGAATGGCTGGTGGGTTCAAACTGCCAGCCTCTCAGCATCTGAGCTCTTAACCGTTGTGCCACCAGGGCTCCTTTAAGTATGGTTATTATCCCCATTTTATTGATGAGGAAAGGGGGGTATAAAAGGTTAGAAAGTTTGCCTCGGGCCACAGAGCTAGTGTTTGATTTTGAATGCAGGCCTCGACTATCTGACCCCAAAACCCAAGCTCTGAGGCTGACCCAGGGTGAAATAATGAAACCTAATAGATCAGTCACATGCAAGCAGGACAAGACTAGAATGAGGTGGACCTATGCTCTTTTCCGAGGTTAGGAGGTGGCAGCTGTTACCTCGCACCTTATCCATCTAAGGTATTAGCATCAGGAGGTTGAGGAGCGTTGGGAAGGACCTTTCTTTGGGATTATAGGAATTAAAGAATTCATGGGCCTTCAGGTTGAAAGGGGCCTCAGGGGACCAGAGGTACTTTCAGCCAAAATGCTAGGTGGGCCGAGTACATCCTTGGACTTCAAGGAATTTGGGGCTCGTGGAGGGGTTGGCGTAGTGGTTAAGTGCTATGGCTGCTAACCAAAGGGTCGGCAGTTTCAATCCACCAGGTGCTCCTTGGAAACTCTATGGGGCAGTTCTACTCTGCCCTATAGGGTTGCTGTGAGTTGGAAACGACTCAATGGCACTGGGTTTGGTTTTTGGTTTTTGGAGGGGTTGGGGGGTACTTTTTGCATAAGAGCAACCCCTGGCGTGCTCAGAGCTTTGGCAAGGAGGGAGGAAAGGGGAGGCCTGGCTTTGCTTCTCGCTGCCAGTGCCCCTCTACAGGAGAGTAAAGAAGTCACTATGCCGCAAAGCATCTACCTGGGAATTAAGATGCAGCTTCTGTGGACACCTAGGGAGGATACCCTGGTGGCGTAGTGGTTGAGAGCTACGGCTGCTAACTAAAAGGTCGGCAGCTTGAATCCACCAGCTGCTCCTTGGAAACCCTGTGGGGCAGTTCTGCCCTGTCCTGTAGGGTCGCTATGGGTCAGAATAAACTCGTTGGCAGTGGGTTTTTTTTTTTTTTTTTTGGTAGGGAGGATAAGGATAACCCACACTTGTCTCTTGGCTCTTGTAGAGTAGACGCCCATCGCTCTAGTTCACGATTTAAAGAAAACACCAACTTGTATATAATTGTGAAAGGGAGTTGCCTTCTTTAGATAAACCTGTGCCAAAAGGAAATCTTTAAAAATAATTCCCACCAGCTCTTATTATTTCTGGGTGGTATTTTTTTGTTGTTGTTGTTGTACATTTTCCAAAGCAGTGACCCTAACCACAATGAGGACAGTCATGTGGGGCTTTTGTAAACCATTTACTCAGAGAAAAGTGCAAAGAAGGCTGCCTGTAGGATTGCTTACAGAACCCCTCCTGGGGACGGTGGGGCGGGGGGAGTGGACATGCCTCCTGACCCCAGTCTTTAACGTTATCCTTCGAGGTGTATCACGTGTGGTGTGTTTTCCCAGACTTGCAGTGTAGCCCCAGGACAATTGTCTAAGTTCATTTTGGCATCAGGACAAATGAAAGGATGTTTCCTGTTTGCCTGCCTCTTGCCCCAGCTTCTTTCTCTGCCGTGTTAAGCTCCTGGCTTAGTTCTTTCCTCTTGTAGTCCACATTTTAACTGACATTAGGGCACCAAGTGCAAAAATCTGCGAACAGTTAGCTTTCATGTTGGAGTATTCTGGTCAGAGCCTGCAGAAGTTAGAGTTCTCGTAGCATGCAAACATCATCCTCTGTATGATGCATTAAACATTTAACAACGCTACTAATAATCCCCAACACTTTCAATGGGCCACATGGGAGCCTTAATGTGGTTAAAAAATGTATTTCTTCACTGTCAAGTTAACTTGCTTCAAATGGAGAGAAATTCTTTGAAGCAGCTTTGAGGGGTAGGACATTTATAAGCCTAGAAACAAGTAACATGTCCTGAAAGTTATTTTTATGTAGAAAGAGACCCTAGAACTAGGGTAAGTATTAACCCGGTGCTTTGTGCATTCCTTTACAGTCTAATTCTTTTTAGCTTTAGGAGAAGTGCCCCCCACCACAGAGGATCTGCTTTGTGTCAGGTTAAGCAAAACCAGCCTCAGAACACAGGTCCCTCTGGCCCCAAAACCTTATTCTTTGATTGGGAATGTGGACTGTTTGAGTTTGGCCCTTGTTGAAGTATTTTTTAAAAATACAACACCTTTGGAGAAAACAAATCAAAGATGGATGTATATTGTATTAAAATCAAATTCATGTTTATTTCTAAGTTGAAGCATTTTTTAAGAAAATGTTCTGCCAATAAAACACGTGTGCATTTGAAATGATGCAGTTGGCTTTCAGAAGCTCAGAAAGAAATGATTAAAATAAGAGCGAAGTCCAATAATGTAATTACTAGTTTTACTTTAGTTTGGCTTCTTTATAGTAGTCTTGGCTCCTTATTCCAAATGAATTCCAGTCAAAACACTTGCAGTTATAACGTGCATAAATTAAAGACTTAGAAAATTGATATTTCCCAAGTATTTGGAAGAAAATGATGTCTTACAACTAAAATTCATAATTTAAGCATAGCTCATCATTTCTCTAACTTGAATACTATGCCTGAATGATTATTCTTCTACTTAGTTGTTGGTTAGTTGAAAATGTAAGATGTTTTCCTGTGTAATTATCGTTTTAGGTTTATTTGTATGGTTGATACCAGAGTATTGATTAGTTTTTTTTCTTTAAATTCAGCATTTTAAGGGCCAATGAAGTCTTTAAAGCCCTGGCTTTGCTGTGTAGTCACCTATAAAAAAATAAATAAATAAAACCAAACCTGCTGCTGTCGAGTCGATTCCAACTCATAGCAACCCTAGAGGACAGAGTAGAACTGCCCTACAGGGTTTCCAAGGAACAGCTGGTGGATTTGAACTGCCAACCTTCTGTTTAACACCCAACCACTAAACCACTGCGCCACCAGGGCTCCTGTAGTTGCCTGAAAACACCTGTCTTGTCTGTTAAGACTGTTTTTATCTGCACCACGGTATCTGGCCTAGAGCTTTCTTTTGCCTGGTTAGGTACACACACAAAAAATGTAAATGTGACCGGTTTTTAATCTTTTGAGGGGAGATTTCAGTTTTTAACTGCAGAGAAAATAACAAGCTATTGATTATGGTAGATAACTAAGGTGGTCAATGTTATGGGGCAAAGCTGAGGTACGACTGAAAAAATGAGGTTTGCTTTCCTGCCAGGCTTATAAACTGCCTCTGAAGACCTTTCCAGAGGAAAAATTCCTGCCACTCTTGGGAACCAGCAGTGCGCTGTCTGATGTGTGTTTGTTCACATGTGTCAGTTCCGAGATGTTTTATAACAAATCGGATTCATTGCTTTATGGCCCCTCTCCATTAGGATGGGTCCAACAAGGTGCAGCTCGAAAGCTCACCCCATCGAAGACAGCCAGTGATGCAAACATCAAGAATACATCTGGTGCCATTAGCAAACAAAATCCCAGAGTGGCATAGGTCACCACTGGCTTTTATTTGTCTGTCCCTTTAACAGAATGAAAAATGTCTGGGCAGTTACAGCTTTGTTCTAAAGTGGCCCATAATTTTGTCTGTGTTTTACATCCCAGTGGATTCCTAAGACCAAATATGGTATTGCTCCTCAGAGAGGTCTCTTTTTCTTTCGCTTCACGCTATACAATATTCAGTAGATTTATTTTGTGGTGAAGATTATCTTGTAGGTCAGCCTGTAACTTAAAACCTGATAGACGAATGTGTTGAGTAAAATAAGAGCTGACAGTAAGTATGGGACAAAGTCTCTAAGTCCATTCTGATCGTTTTAAATTTTCAAGCCTTTATATTTGAGGAAAAAACCAGACTAGTTGCCAGAGAGTAAATTCTGACTCATAGCAACCTCACAGGAGTAGAACTGCCCCATAGGGTTCCCAAGGAGCAACTCGTGGATTCGAACTGCTGACTGAGCTGTTAACCGTTGTGCCACCAGAGCTCCATTTGAGAAAGTAGCCTTAAAAGTTGATGAAATTGTTTTAAACCAGGCTTTTCTCTCAACCCCATGACATCATCTCTTAGTGATTCTCTGTTTCTCAATATATTATCACACACAAAAAACTGTGTTTCTGTAATACCTGCCCTTGGGTGCCTGGCGCCATGATTCTGTTTTACAGCATTGTCAAAGGCCAGCGGTACTGCTCTGCCCCTCATTCTGGCTTGACAAGGAGAAATTCAAGACAAAAGACAGAAATGGACCAGAACTATATGCAAGATAGGGATGAACAGGGTTTTCTAACAGAAATGATGTGTCAGTAATTATCTTCCCACGTACCAGAAATGTAAAATACCAACATTTTGAAATGAAGTGTAAAGTGTTTGCTTTTAGGGAAGTGGGTATGTCTTATTGCTTAGAAGTTCAGGTTCCTGTGTTGGACTCTGGGTCTGTTCTTACTTGCTCCTTGACAGTAGGCTGCCTAATAACCTCTCAGCGCCTATGTTTCTCATCAGTAAATTGGAGGTGGTGACAATAGTCCCAGCTTCAGAGCACCAGTATGTGGAATTTCATGTGCTTAGTGCAGCACCTGGCATTTAGGAAGCACACATGCTGACAGTGGTGTTGCTGACACGGGTCCTGGGTCATCGACAAGGCTTTTCATTGCTGCCTTGTCAGCTTACCATTGGTATGATTGTGAATGAGCCTTTTAACTTCTCTAGACCTCAAGTTCCGCACGTGTAAAATAAGGGATTTGATATTCAGGGTCTTTCCAGAATGAACAGTTTATGTTTTTAAGGTGAAATTGTGTTTCCTCAAAACCAAAGTGAGAATAATTAGTATTTGAATATTAGGAGTTCCATTGAAGACATATAAATGTTTTGCTTCAGGTACTCTCATTAACTAACGTCAGGAAAATGTTGATTCAACATTTAAAAAATCACATTATTGTTTCCTTGCTGGAAGCTGAGAGTCTTACTACTTTAACAGATAGCCATTCTCTGACCAGCATAGAGAGAGGCCTTTCTGGCGAAGGCAGAGTGTATCTGCCTGATACAGATGATTGATGGTAGCCGAGGGAAGGTAGTAATTAAAACTGGTATTCTGAAAATGACATTTGTATAAATTCACTGTGTAATAAAATCGCTGCATTAGAGACTTAAAAAACAAAAACCTCTTTATTGAGATATAATTGACATACAAAAATAAAGTGTACTCATTTAGGGGTGCCGTTGGATGAGTTTTGACGAATGTTTCTATTTGTGTGACAAGCATCATCTTAATAACTTTTAAAAACACCTTTATTAAGATGTAATTCACATACTATAAAATTCCTCTGTGTAACATAATTCAGTGGTTTTTAATATATTCAGAGTTGTGCATCCATCCCCCCCAACCTAATTTCCATCTCCCCAAAAATGAAACCCTGTACTCCGCTAGCTGTCAACATTTCACGTGCTCAGCACAGTCACTGGCATTTAGGAATCCCTCAAACCTACTGGCAATAGTGCAGCTACCCCCTCACCCCCAACTCCCAATCTTTGGCAACCACTAATCTACTTTTGGTCTCTATATATTTGCCTGTTCTGGACATTTGATATAAATGGAACCATGCAATATGTGGTCCTTTGTGACTGGCTTCTCTTGCTTAGCATAATGTTTTCAAGGTTCATCCATGATACAGCATGTATTAGTGCTGTTATTCCTTTTTATGATCAAATAATATTCCACTATATATGTATTACCACACTTTGTTTATCATTTATCAGTTGATGGTCATTTGGGTTTGTTTTCACATTTTGGCTATTATGAATAATGCAGCTATGAACATTTGTGTACAAGTTTTGTATAGACTTGTACGTTTTTATCTCTTATGTTTTCACCTGGGAGTGGAACTGCTGGGTCATATGTTAACTCTATGTTTATTAACTTTTTGAGGAACTGCCAAACTGTTTGCCAAAGTGACTGCACCATTTTACATTTCCACCTCACCAATGCTTGTTATTGTCTGTCTTATTATTATTATGGCCATTCTAGTAGGTGTGAGGGAGTGCCTGGGTGGCACAAATGGCTAAGCACTCAACTACTAACCAAAACGTTGGCAGTTCAGACCCACCTAGAGATGCCTTGGAAGAAAGCCCTAGACATTTGCTTCCAAAAGGTCACAGCCTTTGGAAACCCTGTGGAACTCAGTTCTACTCTGCAATATATGGGGTCACCATGAGTCAGAATTGACTTGATGGCAACTGGATTATTGGTAGTAGGTGTGAAGCAGTATCTCATTGTGGTTCTGATTTGGAGCTCTTGATGGCTACTGATATTGAATATCTTTTTTTTTTTTTTTTTGTTAATTGTGCTTTAGGTGAAAGTTTATAGCTCCAGTTAATTTCTCATGCAAAAATATACACACATAGTGTTATGTGACACTAGCTGCAATTCCTGTAATGTGACAGCACACCTCGCCTTTCCACCCTGGGTTTCCCGTGTCCATCCAACCAGCTCTTGTCCTTTTCTGCCTTCTCATCCTGCCTCCAGACAGGAGCTGCCCATTTAGTCTCGTGTATCTGCTTGAACTAAGAAGCACACTCTTCACGAGTATTGTTTTGTTTCATGGTCCGGTGTAATCTTTGTCTGAAGAGTTGACTTTGGAAACGGTTTTAGTTCTGGGTTAACAGAGCATCCAGGGGCCATGTCTTTGAGCATTGCTCCAGTCTGATTTCCTGCCTGCTTTTCATGTGTGTATTGGATTTGGAATACAGTATATCCTTTGGATGAGAATGACACAGGGCCGGGCAATGTTGCATTCTGTTGTACATAGGGTCACCATGAGTCAGAACTGATGGCACCTAACAACAACAACATATCCTTTGAAGAAATGTCTATTCAGAACCTTTGGTTATTTTTTAATTGGGTTATTCATCTTTTTATTGTTGACTTGTAAAAGTTCTTTATATATTCTGATGAGATATATGATTTGCATATGTTTTCTCCCATTCTGTGGGTTGTCATTTCATCATGTTCACTGAGGCACATTTTTAATTTTGATGAAGTTCAATTTATCTCTTTTTTCTTTTACTCTTGTGTTTTTAGTTCACATCTAAGATATTATTGCCTAAGCCAAAGTCAAAGGTTTAATCCCCTATTTTCTTTAAAGAACATTATAGTTTCAGTTCCTATATTTAGGTCTGTGACCCGTTTTGAGTTAATTTTTGTGTATGGTGTAAGGAAGGGACCAACTTCATTTTTACGCATATGGATATCCAGTTTTCCCAGCGTCATTGGTGTGGACATGTATTTTCTTTCCCTGTTTAATTCTTTCCCCCATTTAATTGTCTTGACACTGTATTAGAGACTTTTAAAGAAAAACACCAATTTCCTGTTTCATCCTGCTCCAGCCTCTGTTCCCACTCCCAATACGTGATCATTCTTGACTCTTTTACTGTTTCTTCTGGTGTTCACCTCACATTTCTAAATAACATGCTTATATGTGGTGGGTGGTGGGATGGCATATTATTAACTATATTAAATTTTCACACATTTTAATACAAACTTACATTCAGCATTTTCATTATTTTGACAGTGTTATTGTTTTTTTGCTGAGTCAATAGTATACTCTGATTACATTCCCTTTTTCTATATAACTTTTATTTTCCTTTGAGTTAACTAACTGTCCCCCTCCCTTTTTATTTTCATTTGTTTGCTCTCTGCAGCAGTTCACCTGATCCATACATCCCTCACCCTCCACCAGTTCTTTAACGTGCTTGCCAATCCTATTTTCCACATGATTAGACATGACAGATATCTTTCCTTTCCATTTTTTTTTTTTTTTTGTCTTTTGTCTTTTTTGTTCTGACAGCCATCCCTCCTGGACTCTTCTCTCTGGCTCCATTTATTCTAGGCTGGTTGTTCTTCAATATTCCTGTTTTCCAGAGACTTCTGTTGCTTTGTTCTTCTCCTAGAGGTTCCCTTCACCTCTCCTGTTTTGGATCCCCTACTTCCTAGCCTAGCATGCATTTTTCTGTCAGTGATCCTTTGAAGTCTCTTATTTCATATCCTTGAGCTAAGTCGTGTTTTATTTTCCTGCTGGAAGCTACTGAAAATGAATTAAAGTGAGCCAAAATACTGAGTCAAGAACAGCTTACTCAGAATGTTAATCTTGGTCATCAGGACTATACTCTGGGAACCAAGAAGTTACCAGTCAAAGACCGGAAGTGGTGCTACATCCCCAAATATGGCCACTAAAGCTCATGCGCTTTCCTCGCCAAGGTCCTCCCTCGTTCAGAGCCTGCTTCTCTCACGAACCCTTCTAAACCAGTGCCCATTCTAAAGTGCTTGATTATTTGGCTTCTAGGGCACATAGATAATCAGCTGAATTGTTTTAAAACATTAGGATCGGAGGAAGTGCTAGAGACAGGCACACTGAGAGCAATAAGAAGTGCCAGCTAGATAAGGAACCAGATGGGGAAATTATTTTAAAAATCAGTGCATAATTAGCAAAGACCTGAAATATACACCATTTAATGTCATTATAGAAAATCCTGTATGAGTCAGGATCACAGAGAGGTATCACTCTATTATGGCACTCCTTAGTGACCAGCCACTTGCCTGCCTTCTTCCTTCCCTCTCTTCCTCCCTCCCTTCATCCTTCCCTCTAGCTTCCTTCAGACCTTCAATAAATATTTATTAAACAGCTGCTTTATGCTAAGCTTTGTGCCTGGTGCTCTTTATAATCATAAAGTGCTTATAGGAATATTATCTGGAAAACAGTTTTATGTAGAATAATCTATTTGTCACAATGACAAATAAAAGAATCATTACCCTATATCCATATGAGAATATAATACTTGCTGAGACCTAGACTTAATAACTCAGCTGCCCTCATCTGCTTTTAAAAGCAATTATAATGATTGTCCTTATAAATGGCATTTCCTGTTCTAAAACTATTTATGTCTAATAAGGAAAAAGAAATCATGTATATTTAAATGAATATATACCCACTCCTCATCTATCAACATGGTTAGGTTCCAAAGACCAGGTTGTTAACACGAAAATGGAGGATGATCACATCAGATCACAAGTGCATAACTGCCAAATTATGTCATTATATAACTATCAAATTACATCATTACACAACTGTCAAACCACTGAGAATCATGGCTCAGCCAAGCTGACAACTTAAACCATCACAGCCAGCATTAATCTCTCTGTGCACCTTGGCATTTGTTAACTGCCAGACATACATTGTTAATGTGCAAAGTAGTTAGTAGATTTTTCACTATTGTCATAAGTGGAAAGTGTTGGATAACAAGATAGTTGATAAGAGAGAAGTAGGTGTGTGTATGTATTTACATATATCACTATATCAGTGATACCTTTTAAAACCTTCTAATCTCTGTCTCTTTCCTATGTCTTGTTATTGTAACACTGCCTTAGTTCCCCAGGAAATCTGTTATTAGAGCATGTCAAGATTCTAAAAAAAGGGAGTTTCGTGTAACATGTTGGAATAAAAATATACTGATTATGTATGTTAGGGTGTTCTCTTTAAGGCTGACCACTTACTTCCTTAGAACAGAAAATTTGGAAGAGTTCTGAGCCATGATTGGGACTGGCCCCTTCATATTTTGCAGAGGAGGAGACTGAGGTTAAGATTTTTGAGTGAAAACAGGACTGAAGTGAGACCAGAATCCACCCTGCTGTTTCACCTCTCTCTGACATCAAGGGACAACTTCATTCTTTGGGCCTATCAACCCCTTGTGTAGTGTTGTTGCCTTTATTGTTAAGTGTTGTCAAGTCATTTTTGACTCATAGTGACCCCATGTGACAAAGTAGAACTGCCCCATAGGGTTTCCTAGGCTATAATCTTTACGGGAGCAGATCACCAGGCCTTTCTTCCGTGGAGCTGCTGTGTATTAAATGGAACGAATTAGAGCTCCAGTTATAGAACACGAAGAAGCAGCGATGGCAAGTGTGAGAAGTGGCCCAGATAGGCTGAGAGGCAGCTGGAGACTGGGGAGTGGTGGGCTGAACCATACAGGGACACTGCATCAGAGTTTGATTAAATGTGTGGTGACACAGAAGCATTTGAGATAATTATTAGTAAGATGAAACTGGAAAATGTCTGTTTTGATCTGCTGTCAATAGAAAATGTAGGTTGTGTTTCAGTTAAGATGATGGAATTACTAGTTCTCCCTCTTGCTTAGGGCCTCAGATCTCCCTGTAAAGCCCTTCTGATATCTCAGTGGCCTAAATCAGTGTATTTCCAACCTCTGCCTGTACACCCCTTTTTTAAAGCAATAGAACCTTTTTTTTTTTTTTTTTTTTTTAAGTGGAGTGATTTGTGGAAAGTGTACAAACCCATAGAGTGGAGGTGCTGGGTTGCAGTAGGGGTAGCAGCCTGTGCCACCCTCCCTGCCCCGGCCGCTCGACAGGGAGCAACAGGAAGTAAGAAGGAGGGTGGATGCTGCATGGCTACTGGCCTCTGGGGCCTGTGGAACCAGCTACCACCATGAAACGAAAACCTGGATTTTGCTGACCCGTCGGTCCTGTCCTCACCCACAGTTCTATAGACCTCAGCACCCATTAAATGCCCTTCTCCCACCCAGGTCTGGGGGTCTCACCTGTGCTCACATACCAGCCCAGGCATGCTCCTAGTCTCCCTCCCCACAGAGACTCTTTGTTCTTCTTCCCAGCTGACGGAGCTCTTAATCCACCCCCTGCCCATTGGTGTGACCCATTGGTGGGATGGGGGTCCTACCACAGGGTAACTTGAGCCTTTGTGAGAGTTTGGTAGAACAGTAAGTCACAGCCAGCACACTGGGTGTACAGTCCCTTCCATACTGCCGTGTGCTTTCACTGAGCCCAGCTCACCAAGTCCCATTGTCCTTCCCTGCTTTAGCAAGACATTCTTCTGTGTGTGTGTGTGTGTGTGTGTGTGTGTGTGTGTGTACGTGGGCACGCGACTGCATGGGAACCCCAAGTGCAAGCAGCGTCAGATCTTTCCCCGCATCAGACATCTTGGCACTAGATGAAGGGTAGAGAGGGTGACTGTGGCTGCCTCCCTGGTCAGACGGGTCTCAAGCTCCACTCCTCCTGGAAGGGACGCTGCCATAAGATATTATCAGCATAGTCATTGATCGATCAGAATGGTTGAGAGCATTCTCTTCATGGTAGAAGTCTATACTAAATTCATTTCTAATGATGAATTTGTACTTAAGCCAACGTAGGGGGGTGGTGAGTGGGGAGAGAAAGCTGAATTAATTTACATCACATTTAACTAGTTTTCATGGTAATCATTATATTGGCTAAATTTGTCTCCCCTCCCCCTACCCTTTTTCATCTGATGTCTGTATGTAGACATAGTCAATTTCTCCATATCTATAAAGGTATTATATGGAAAAAAAAAAAAAAAGAACCCATTGCTGTCGAGTTATTTCCAACGCATAGCGACCCTATAGGACAGAGTAGAACTGCCCCAGAGGATTTCCAAGGTACGGCTGGTGAATTTGAACTGCTGACCTTCTGGTTAGCAGCCCTGTCTTTACCACTGCATCACCAGGGCTTCCTTCTATGCAGAGATTAATTAATTACAGGATAAATAAAAACTAGCCTTTTGACTTTTTAAAAGTCACATTAGAATCTAATTCTGAAATGGGACCCTAAGTGCTGTAGAAGACAGGGGCCATGGCTACTTGCTCACTTCCTCCTCCCCAGCGCCAGGCAGGGCCTGGCTCCCAGGCAATCAATTGTATTTATCAAATGAATGAATAATTTATCACAAGAGGTGATACGTAGGAGCTGCCTGCTGAAGGATGTATTGAGTAGCTCAAGTAACGTTTTAAAACCATGAGCAGATTAAGAAATCTTTGTATTGCCTCTTTAGTATATAACCCAAAATTCACATTATCATTTAGCTACAACAGAATTCTTATTTGAATCAATTAAAAACATCTTTTAAAATAACGTGAGTGGTAGATGAGTATTTTTTTTTTAAATCATTTGATGGGAGGAAAAGGTGGTTTGTTTTGTTCCTGCCTGACATGGCCAGGGAGGGCCGGGCTGGCTGGAGGGCAGTGGGGACTCTGGCTTGGGAGATGTAGAGAAAGCAGAAAGGCCTGGTCAGACTGTGCTGGGCCCAGGGCTGTGTGAGGGAAGAGGGTTGCAGGCACACGGGGCTGGGAAAGTGGGCCGCTGTGTTTATTTGGAATTTATTACACAGTTCCAGGGATGGCTTACAGAACTCCAGGCCGGGAAGACCCTCTGCAGTGTTTCCAGTGTCTGCTTCTCTTTGACAATCGGCTTGACTCTTCTCAGGCCTCTGGCAGCCCCACAGTTCCCACGTTTCCATGTTACAGGCATAGCCATGTGGGGAGACACTCTTGACCACCCTCCCTGCCTTAGTTCCCTGTTGCTGAGAGACATGGATTGGTTTTTCTGTCAGCGATGGCCAGGCCTAGGAATGGGGTCAGAAACACACAGGGCTCCCAGGGCCCTACTCAATGGTGATGAGAATAGTGGGAATAGATTTAATTGGAAATTCAGTTTACTATACCTATAAAAATGACTTTGATGCTTAAAATAATCAATGATTTTGTGAGTTGCTTCAAGTTTTTGTTTGACCTGTATGGGCACACTGTAGTTGGTTGAGCTACAAGAGCGTTAGCTGAGATATGTAAATATAGAAGACAAGACAGTGTCAAGAAGGAGAACCAGGTTCTGCCAGTTGCTCACCATGTGATCATATTTTTTCGGACCCTCAGTTTACAGATCTAAAAAATGGGCATAATGATAGGAGTTTGTTCACATTTTAGGATTGCCTGAAACCCTCAACTGCTGCCATTCTGTGTACTGTCCCTGGGTATCTTACTTCCCTATCTTCTGTCATTATCTGTGCCCTGATACCCCAAATCCATTCATCTAGCCTAAATTCTCAGGTGTCGCTGCCCCATCAAACAGCTGAAGCTCATTATGTCCAGAAATCCAGTCAGTGTCTCCTGCCGTGCCAGCTCGGCTTCCCTTCCCCATGAATTGTCTGTCATCAAGGGAGTTGCCGGCAACTTAGACTTTCAAGCTAGAACCTCGAAGCTGCCTCCTATTCTCCCTTTCTTTTACCATCCACATTTAGAACTGCTTCTTGAACTGGCCTCCCTCTTCATTTCTGCTGCCGTTGTCTTGGTTCAAGCTGTCATCTGCTGATGCCAAGATGCTGTAATAGCCACAAAGCTAATTTCATTGCCTCCAGGGTCTCTGCTTTGCATGTATCCTCCCCCTGGGGGTGATCTTTATTGTGGGTGTATGTCCCATAAGATAAGGAGCAACGACCGTAGCACATCATTTAAATAAAAAAAATAGAAAGAAAACAAAACAGAACCTTTATAATCTGGCCCGGCCTACCTTTTTTCTTTTTGCTTTTAAGTGTGGTTTCTTTATAATAGATACTTTTATCATTTAATATATGTATATAGCTTAAAATATCCAAGAGCAGTACTGCAGGAATTTTTATGAAAAACAGCAGTCCCTTGCCCCGACTTTCCCTGTCTTGAAGTCCTGTTCCCCAGAACATATAGCTCTTTGAGCTGTTTATATTTCACTTCCTTGATTTGTCAGATCTATCCTTTATCTATTGACTTCCGTATTGGGAACTTACCACTCTTAGACCTGTTGCTTCCCACCTACTACCACAGAAACTTTTCCCTTTTTCTCTCCCCCATAGTTGCATCACAATGTTTGGTTAAATCTGTATTTAACATTTATATCATAATTCTAGTCCCTGAATTGTGCAGTCAGTTAAGCTCTCAACTACTAATTTATAGATTGGCTGTTCAAACTTACCCAGAGACACCTTGGAAGAAAGGCCTGGCTGTCTGCTTCGAAGGTCACAGCCTTGAAAATCCTATGGAGTGTAGTTCTACTGTGCACACGTGCGGCCATCATGAGTTGGAATCAGCTGGGAAAAACAATCGTAACAACTATATAAGCATTTTCATTGCTGAGCCAGCTTACTAGGATTACATTTTCTTAGTATTACAATGTTTTGTTTTTCCTGGAATTTAGAGTTGCCTTTTTTTTTTTTTTTGCAAAGTTTTCTTTGTTCCTATTATATTTTTCTCCAAAATTATCCAGATGAACTATAAACTATTTCCAAAGAGGGTTTTCTTATGATCAAGCCCACCAGGTAAATCAAGACATTTCGTTTTCTATTCTTGGAGATATCATTCTATTGCTTTCTGGACGGGCCGTGTTTGAGGCTCAGTGCACAGGCGTCATCCTCTACTTACTTTTACTTCTCTCCTCTGTTAGATCATCTGTTTCCTACATTACACCTTCCACTTTCCTATTTAGTCTTTTCTTGCTGGACACAGTTCTAGTAACTTCCTGAGAAAGGAATTGAGCATAGAGGGTAAAGGTTTGGGGGTCTTGTAAATATCTGGCTGCCATCATTCCTGGAGTCAAGCATCAGAAGGGTCTCCCTGTTCACTGAAGCCCCTCTCCCCTACTCCTTGCTGGGCCTGCTGACCACTCTTGTTCGCTCTAGCCGACGTTCTCAGCCTCGTCTTCCCTACCACTCCCTCCTGCGTGCTTCAGTATCGCTGTGTGTTTTTACACCTCTGAATTCGTTCGTGCTGTTTGCCCAGACTGGACAGCTCTTCCCCAGTTTGCCTGCCTGGTAAAAGTCTAGTCATCAAACTATATGTCCATTCAGCTGATAAAACTGTAGTCGAGAAAGAGCATGGTTGCCACTTCAGCAGAAAGCTTCAAAGACAGTATTCCAGCAAGTGTGTGGGGATCGTTGGGCTTGGGTTTGTCAACTGCCGTGATCCTTTTTTGGAATGAGCTAAGATGTAATTCATTAACAAATAAAATTTATGGTGTTTTTTTAATGACAGTTTTTTGTATAGCAGGTAACTTCGGAAAACTAAGCAAACTAATAAACGCTGTTTGTCTGAAGTATATCTTCAAGATTGGAGTTTAGATATTGTTTCTATCAAATTGTGTTTGAGCTACTGAAATGTTTTCAGTAGGCCTCTGTATTAGTTTTGGAGTCAGAGTCGGCTGTATGGCAATGAGTTGGTTGGTTGGAGTGCTGCAACAAATTACCACACACCGGGCAGCTTAAAACAACAGGAATTTATTCTGTCACATTCTGGAGGCCAGAAGTTTGACACTGAAGTGTCAGCAAGGCCGGGCACCTTCTGGAGGCTCCAGGAGAGAACCTGTCCTTTGCCTTTTCCAGCTTGTGATGGTTGCCAGCTTTCCCGGGCTTGTAGCCACATCTCTCTGCTGTGTCATCACATCATCTTCTCCTTTGTTTGTCTCTTTTAAGGACGCTTGTCATTGGATTTAGGGCCCACCTGCATAATCCAGGATAATCTCCTTATCTCAAGAAGGGAAGACCCTTTTTTTTTTTTGAGATGGTATCTCATTGCGTTTTTTTTTTTTTTTATTAACTTTTATTGAGCTTCAAGTGAACGTTTACAAAATCAAGTCAGACTGTCACATATAAGTTTATATACATCTTACTCCGTACTCCCACTTGCTCTCCCCGTAATGAGTCAGCCCTTCCAGTCTCTCCTTTCGTGACAATTTTGCCAGCTTCCAACTCTCTCTATCCTCCCATCCCCCCTCCAGACAGGAGATGCCAACACAGTCTCAAGTGACCACTTGATACAATTAGCTCGCTCTTCATCAGCATCTCTCACCCACCCACTGTCCAGTCCCTTTCATGTCTGATGAGTTGTCTTCGGGAATGGTTCCCGTCCTGGGCCAACAGGAGGTTTGGGGACCATGACCGCCGGGATTCCTGTAGTCTCAGTCAGACCATTAAGTATGGTCTTTTTATGAGAATTTGGGGTCTGCATCCCACTGATCTCCTGCTCCCTCAGGGGTTCTCTGTTGTGCTCCCTGTCAGGGCAGTCATCGATTGTGGCCGGGCACCAACTAGTTCTTCTGGTCTCAGGATGATGTAGGTCTCTGGTTCATGTGGCCCTTTCTGTCTCTTGGGCTCTTAGTTGTCGTATGACCTTGGTGTTCTTCATTTTCCTTTGCTCCAGGTGGGTTGAGACCAATTGATGCATCTTAGATGGCCACTTGTTAGCATTTAAGGCCCCAGACGCCACATTTCAAAGTGGGATGCAGAATGTTTTCATAATAGAATTATTTTGCCAATTGACTTAGAAGTCCCCTTAAACCATGTTCCCCAAACCCCCACCCTTGCTCCGCTGACCTTTGAAGCATTCAGTTTATCCCGGAAACTTCTTTGCTTTTGGTCCAGTCCAATTGAGCCGATCTTCCATGTATTGAGTGTTGTCCTTCCCTTCACCTAAAGCAGTTCTTACCTACTAACTAATCAGTAAAAAACCCTCTCCCACCCTCCCTCCCTCCCTGCCTCGTAACCACAAAAGTATGTGCTCTTCTTAGTTTATACTATTTCTCAAGATCTTATAATAGTGATATTATACAATATTTGTCCTTTTGCCTCTGACTAATTTCGCTCAGCATAATGCCTTCCATGTTCCTCCATGTTATGAAATGTTTCACAGATTCGTCACTGTTCTCTATCGATGCGTAGTATTCCATTGTGTGAATATACCACAATTTATTTACCCATTCATCCGTTGATGGACACCTTGGTTGCTTCCAGCTTTTTGCTATTGTAAACAGAGCTGCAATAAACATGGGTGTGCATGTATCTGTTTGTGTGAAGGCTCTTATTTCTCTAGGGTATATTCCGAGGAGTGGGATTTCTGGGTTGTATGGTAGTTCTATTTCTAACTGTTTAAGATAACACCAGATAGGTTTCCAAAGTGGTTGTACCATTTTACATTCCCACCAGCAGTGTAAAAGAGTTCCAATCTCTCCGCAGCCTCTCCAACATTTATTATTTTGTGTTTTTTGGATTAATGCCAGCCTTGTTGGAGTGAGATGGAATCTCATCGTGGTTTTAATTTGCATTTCTCTAATGGCTAAGGATCGAGAGCATTTTCTCACGTATCTGTTAGCTGCCTGAATATCTTCTTTAGTGAAGTGCGTGTTCATATCCTTTGCCCACTTCTTGATTGGGTTGTTTGTCTTTTTGTGGTTGAGTTTTGACAGAATCATATAGATTTTAGAGATCAGGCGCTGGTCGGAGATGTCATAGCTGAAAATTCTTTCCCAATCTGTAGGTGGTCTTTTTACTCTTTTGGTGAAGTGGAAGACCCTTTTTTAAAATAAAGTAACATTCCCAGGTTCCAAGAATTAGGACACGGTCACATCTTTTTGGGGGTCACCACTCAACCTGCTGCAGTCTCCCAAGGAAGGAGCACAGTCAGATATAGTCTCTGCTCATGTCCGGTCATGGTGATCACACATCAATCGGTATTTTGCTCGTTTATTCATTCACTTAACAGATAAACATATCATGAAGCAGGCCCTGTGTTAGGTGCTGGCCTTACAAAAGCCAATAAAGACAAAATCCTGCTCCTGGGTGCTGCCAGAAAGGCCAGTTTTCCCATGAGGATCAAACCTGTTGTTAAAATGTTACAGTGTAATATTGCTTTTGTGTGTCCTTTCTCACCATAGTCTTATAATTCCCGCCCAGGTGATTGGGTGGGACTGTGTGATAGGGTAATTGTGGCCCACCAAAAGGATTGGTCAGTTTTGCCATCTTGCCACCCCAGAGGCAGGAGGAGAGAGAATTCCCAGCACCACCAAGGAAGAACATTCAGAAGCCAGCGTGTCCTGTGGACCTGGGATCCCTGCACTGAGAGGCTCCTGGACCTCGGAGACAGAGCGAGCTGTAACCTTGAAGACGGCGAGACCTGGCAGCAGGAGATGGCACAGTGGGCTTCCTGGCCCATGGACAGAGAAAGCTGAATGCCTTTGGGCAGAGGCCTAGGGCCAGGGAGAGGCCTGCCTGCTAGCAAGGCTGGAAAGAGGCTCTCCTTATGGAAGAACTGTATCCTGAGTGTTCCTGAGCCTGAGTTCTAACTGTTATTTCCCTAATAATCCCCATAATTGTCAGTATTGACTGTGAGTTCTGTGGGGCCATTGCGATGATTTATCAAACCCAGTAGAGAGTGCTGGGGGAGGGATGGTTGGTGTCAGAGTTGGTAAAAATGGTAGAGAGAGAAGGCATGTCTGACCTTCCACTTCGTAAGAATCAACCTTGGGCTATTGATCTTGGTTCTCCTTCCCCCTTGTGGGGTGGGATGAGGTTAGGCACTGCCCCCACGCTGTTTTTACAAGTGTATTCTTGAGTGGCCATAAAAATATAGAGTTAGTAAGTACAAAGGAACTCTGGTAAGAGTATTAATTAGACATGTGTAAAAGATGCACAGGGGACTAGTCGGGGAAGTAATCTCATGACTTACCAGAGTGTTTTGAGCAAAATTTTAGCATGCGAGTGGCTTTATGATACAGCACGAATCCTTTGGTAAAGTCAGGCATTAAGCTTTCCACAGAATCTCTCAGTTTATTCAACATGAGCCCCTTTACTTCTTGCTCCCTGAATTTATCCTGTAGTTCAAACCCACCTAGAGGTGCTTTGGAAGAAAGACTCTGGCGATCTGCTTCTGAAAAATCACAGCCTTGAAAACCCTATGAAGTGCAATTCTACTCTGCACACGTGGGGTCACCATGAGTTGAAATCAACTCGAGGGCAAGTGGTTATCCCAAAGGAAGATGTTTTTTATAAGGTGCAAGACAAACGAAAGGTATTTTTTAGCCTTTGAAAACACTTTATAGCTTTAATTTGTTTTAGGGTACTTGGTTGCACTCAGAATTATTTCTTTAGGGTATTCTTGTGAGCCTCTCGGGCTCAAGTAATAAGGAAGAATAACTTACAAATTCCAAATTATCCTCTCTATTAAAATTCTCATCCAGGGTTGCTTTACATTGTGGTATGTTTCAGATAAGTTGTCACTAATGAAGTACCACAGTTTGTGAGTGATTACTGTAAAAAAAAAAAAAAAGACTCATATACATGTAAGGCTCTCAGCTAATGTAATTACCCTTTTCCATATGTGTTCTGTCCTGCTTTTTCATTTGGGAACGAGAGGGGCAGAGGAACAGCTGGTGCCCCTGTGATTGCACGTCACCCCCAGCCTGCCTTCTCTCTGCATTCCTGGAAGCAGGTCACAAATGCCATCCTGTCTTGTGTCTTCCAGCTTAAAAAAAAAATAGTGGTTCTGCCTTTCCCGAGTAGATGATCATTATGGGTATTGTGCAAACATTTCTCAGATGAGAGTGGAATTGATCTTATTTTTAACTTTAAAGGTAATTAGAAAATAATTTTAAGTTCTTAGAAGATAATTCAAAATGTCTTGTTAAAAAATTTCCCATATTTATACTAGTCTTACAACCTTCTGAACCTTGGAATTATATCAAAAAAAAAAAAAATTAGAAGCACATAAATGAATAAATAAAGGCTTTGTGGAGCTTGCTTTCACTTTACTCATGGACACATGACGTTAGCTTGATAAATACCACGTTTGAAATGTAGTTCATTTTCACGGTGAGGTTGAATCATTCAAGTGGGATTTGCACCTTCTTAGCCACTCATCATCCTGCTCCTGGATTTTTCTTTTCCTCATCTGGTATTCATGAGCAGTAACAATAACAACAACCAACATTAACTGAGTAGAAAATAATTTTATTTAGTGTCTTTAGGCTGAGAGAGAGCGAAAGGGCCTGTGGAAGTTGAGCTTCATTGGCGTTGCTATATTTATAGATTTTACTTTTTTCTCCTCTTGCTCTCCTATTTGCCCTCTCCACCTCCCTCCCTCCTCCCTAACTTCCTCCTTCTCTCTTTCTCTCTCTCTCTCCCTCTCTCCCTTCCTCCTTGTCGTTCTGTCTCTCTCTCACTCCTGAGAGCCTGTTGTTATTGTACCAGACTAGCTCTTTGGAGGAAGCTCTGGACTTGTCCCCTTAACTACCACCACAGAGGAGGAGGACCTAGACTCTTCAGCCCCAGTCTGAAGCAGTAGCATCGGTAGGGGTGTGTGGGTGGTGTGGCTCGCACAGGGGGACTCTGTCAGTAGAAATGCCCCATAGGGTTTCCAAGGAGCGGCTGGTGGATTTGAACTGCCAGCCTTTTGGTTAGCAGCTGAGCATTTAACCAAGGAGGAATGCCAGAATCACTGAAAATTCAAGAACCCTCTCCCCATAATTGCTATAACATAAAATGTTCTTTCAATTTTTGTCTGTCTGGATTTAAACCAATTTAAGCTAAAATTAACCATATTCTTGATGCCAGGAGAATTTTATGATTTCAGGAGTCTTTTGAGTCTCTGCCCTCAATTGGCAATTGTTTAATTTATCTGCCAATGGAGAAGTTTAAATCCATGTACAGAGGTCCTACCTATGAAGCAGGCGTCAGGAGTAGAACAACAAAGTTGGCAGAGTGAAGATTCTGTTTCTCCCTGTTACAGTTTCGGCTACAAGGTAAACCAGTTTCAGAAGTACAGCTTTGGAGATTTGAAGCATAGTAGTACATTGGTTCTGGAGTCCCCATTCTTTGCAATGTTATCCATAATTTGTTATGATCCACACGGTTGAATTCCAGAACACTTAATTGTGGTCATGACGAACCTGTATATAGATCAAGAGACAGTCATTCGAACAGAACAAGGGGATACTGCATGGTTTAAAGTTAGGAAAGGTGTGTGTCAGGGTTGTGTCCTTTCACCATATCTACTGAGTCTGTGTGCTGAGCAAATAGTCCAAGAAGGTGGACTATACGAAGAAGAATGGGGCATCAGGATTGGAGGAGGTCTCTTTAACAACCTGCATTATGCAGATAACACAACCTTACTTGCTGAAAGTGAAGAGGACTTGAAGTACTTACTGATGAAGATCAAAGACCATAGCCTTCAGTATGGATTGCACCTCAACATAAAGAAAATAGAAGTCCTCACAACTGGACCAATAAGCAACATCATGATAAACAGAGAAAAGATTGAAGTTGTCAAGGATTTCGTTTTACTTGAATCCACAATCAACAGCCATGGAAGCAGCAGTCAAGAAATCAAAAGATGCATTGCATTGGGCAAATCGGCTGCAAAAGACCTCTTTTTTTTTTTTTTTTAATTTTTATTGTGCTTTAAGTGAAAGTTTACAAATCAAGTCAGTCTCTTACACAGAAGCTTATATACACCTTGCTACATACTCCCAATTACTCTCCCCCTAATGAGACAGCCCGCTCCTTCCCTCCACTCTCTCTTTCCACGTCCATTTCGCCAGCTTCTAACCCCCTCCACACTCTCCTCCCCACTCCAGGGAGGAGATGCCAACATAGTCTTAAGTGTCCACCTGATCCAAAAAGCTCACTCCTCACCAGCATCCCTCTCCAACCCATTGAAAACACCTCTTTAAAGTGTTGAAAAACGAAGACATTACCTTGAAGACTAAGGGGTACCCCTGATCCAAGCCATGGTGTTTTTAGACACCTCATATGCATTTGAAAGCTGACAATAAATAAGGAAGGGGACGGAAGAAGAATTGATACCTTTGAATTGTGGTGTTGGTGAAGAATATTGAGTTATACTATAGACTGCCAAAAGAATGAACAAATCTGTCTTGGAAGAAGTACAACTTGAATGTTCCTTAGAAGCAAGGATGGTGAGACCTACGTCTCACATACTTTGGACATGTACTCAGGAGGGATCAGTCCCTGGAGAAGGACATCATGCTTGGTGGAGGGTCAGCATAAAAAGAGAAGACCCTCAATGAGATGAATTGACACAATGGCTACAACAGTGGGCTTAAGCATAACAACGATTGTGAGGTTGGCACAGGTCTAGACAATGTTTCGTTGTACTGTACTTATGGTCACTATGAGTTGGAACTCAATGGCACCTAACAACAATGACAGTACACTGGTTAAAGAGCCCTGGTGGCACGGTAGTTAAGCACTTGGCTGCTAACCAAACTCACCAACTGCCCTAGGGAGCAAGATGTAGCAGTCTGCTTCTATAAGGATTTACAGCCTTGGAAACCCTATGAAGCAGTCTTATTCTGTCCTGTAAGGTTACTATGAGTCAAAATTGACTCGGTGGCAATGGGTTTGGGTTTTTGTTTTTTTTTTTTTCTTTTTGGTAATACACTGGTTGGTGCTTTTATTTATTGGTTAGTCTTTATGTTTGTGGTATAAGTTTATGTGTTCAGATAATTCAGTGAATCTTTGAGCTTGTTTCTTTGTGAGGTCTGTTTATACATTTGAAAATATCAGTGAACATAATACCGTTGGTGTTCTGTGGCTTTTAGCTTTTGATTTTCCTCTGAAGCTGTCGCCATGACATTTTATTCTTTGATGAAGTTAAGGGCATCAGAGGGTAGAAGAAAATAATCACCAGCGGTTAATAATGTCCCGATGTTGTAGGAGTTTGGGAACAGCGCCCATTTCCATGAAGGAGTCTGAAGGCTCGCATCGTGAGACGTTCCATGGACCACATGTAAATTGAGAAATAGATTTCAAAATCAGTTTTGATTAAAATGGGAATATGAGCCTGCTGCTGAGAAAGAACCATCTTGCTATAAATTATTTATGGCATGAGCATAAGGATTTGTTATAGAGGCCATAAGCCTTTTTCCATCTTGCTTCAAATACTGGTTTGATTATAAAGAGAAAAAAATCAATTTTGGTATTGAAACAAATTGAACAAAAGGGGGATTAAGTTCCTAAAGTGATTCTAAGGTGGAAAATAAAGACAATTAATACTTTCAAAATAACCAGTGTTACAGTTGGGTTCTCTGTGGAGGTATGACTTACAGAGCCCTGATTAACACAGTTTATCATACTAGACCCGTGATGAGACGTTTCTTACAGTGAGTAAATTAGTGGCTTAAGGGGCATATAGTTCTGGAGTCCTCCGCTTCAAACACGTTTAGGTTTATTCCTGTACTAACTAGGTTATATCATATCTCCCAGATTAGACTGTACAAGGAAAGTTGACTGAGCAACGTGACATGAGGGTGGAGGGGCTCCATAAACATGTACTTGGTGGCCGCCCATCTTGCAGTGTTGATACCTTTTCCAGAATCAGACTCGCGCCTCTGGCAGCTATATTTTGCTGTGGGATCAAATCCTCAGGCCCATCTCTTGCCTACCCTGCCTTGTCTGGGGAAGTTCAGATTCTCTCTTGGAAAACTGGCAGTTTAGACAGAAAGATAGGGAAACTATTTTGTGCATGCTTGAAAAGGTGGTATATTCTCTGCGTTCATTGTATAGAGCTTGATATATATCTTGTAGGTTGACATTATGTGTCATATGCCACCAATAAACCCATTGCCGTTGAGTTGATTCTAACTTTCAGCAACCCTGTAGGACAGATGGAACTGCCCCGTGGGATTTTCTAGGCTGTAATCTTTACAGGAGCAGATCAGCAAGTCTTTTCTCCTGTGGAGCTCTCATGGGTTTGAACTGGCCACCTTTAGGTTAGCAGTGAGCCCCTAACCACTGTGCCACCATATATGCCCCCTGTTGTCTTATTTCTTTATTTTTGCCTCCTTGATCTGACATGGAGTCTAACTCACCAGTGGCTCCATGGAAGAAAGGCCTGACAAATTGCTTTCGTAAAGGTTACAGCCAAGAAAACCCTGTGGAACAATTTTACTCTGTGACACATGCATCGCCCTGAGTCAGGTCGACTCAGCAGCAACGAGTTTGATTTGTTTGGATCTGACATGGGCTGATAGAAGCGGGTGCACGTCTTCTACCACTCTGTTAATTTCTCTTGTTATTTAAAAAAATTTTTTACTCAATAAGCATTTATTGCTTTTTTTACTTGTGCCAGGAATGGTTCCAAGCTGTGGGGATACATCTTTGAATAAGACAATAAGGTCCCTGCCCTCATGGAGCTGACGTTTTAGTTAGGGCAGGCAGACAGTGCGTGAGGGAAAAGACAAAGAAGACAATTTCAAATACGAAGTGTGGTGAAGAAAATAAACGATGATAGTTTGATGACTGTTATCTAGAAGTGGCCCCAATTTTGGTAAGATGGTCAGAGAAAGCCTCTTGGAGGGAGTAGCGTTCATCTCCAGGGATCTGGAGGAAGAGGCGAGTTCTAGAAAAGATAGACCCAGCGCAGAGACTTTGAGATGGAAAACAAATGTGGCACTTTGAAGGAGCAGGCTTTGCGGTTTTTTTGTGTTCTGCATTTGTACGTTCTTTGTTACAGCTGACTCTCCGTATAGTTTTATTTTCTTTATAGCTTTTATGCTCTATCGTTATAGATGCCTGCTTTTTCTGATTGAATTCTCATTGCTGTGGATGTAACCATTTCTGGCGTTGCATCCCTTACAGTATTGTGTTTGCAAGCTGCGGAGTGTAAAAAAATTAGAACTTTTATTTATATTTAGTTTATTTTTTAAAAAATTAACCAAAACATCGATGGGTCGTCTGGGAAAGTGATGCTACAGAGAAGAATGGGCCTCCCCTATGGAGGGTTTGACTGGTGTCTTCACTCGTTGCCTCACCCTCACGATACTGGGACAGAGTGCAGCTAGCAGGCCACGAGGTATCGCCATTGAGTGTGGTTAATTTCATAAAAACGCAACTGGTCTCTAGTCCCCATCTTATCCCCCTCCACCAGTGGCATATTGTGGTAAAAACAACCAAAGCCTTGAATAAGGGCTTACACCCTTTCATGCCCCCTAAGCTGGGTGTGTATGCCCAAACCTAAATTCAGACTGAGGTTTTAATTCTTCCTGAGAAAAAGCTGAAGAAAAACATGGACTTCTATGAGCCACAGGCAGTATTTTTCCACCAAGAGGGAGAAACTTCAATATTTCAAATCCTCTTTGGGAAAGTTCCTCAAATGAGCCTTGCATTTGTTCAGAGATCTGCTTTGAAATGGAGAGAAGTTTGAGACTAAATCACTTTGGCGGAGAGAAGGGCGTTCGGTTCGTGAAGCTCTGGGTAGTTTGTTCCCTTTTTATCAATATGAAACAACCCTCGGTCTCTTTTGATGATTGTGTCCTTTAATTCTACTTTCTCTGATTGTCACAGTGCCCTCCGTTTTCCTTTGGTTACTGTTTGCCTGGTAGATGTTCCACTAGCCCTTGGCCGAGAGTGAGAATCTTCTAGCAGAGCTCAGAGCTGTGTCTCTGAGAGTCTCCGTTAAGGGGGGGGGGGTGAGTCTATGAAGGGAACGGGTGGCTTCTGTTCTCTGGCAAACTCCTTGGACTGGTCTGAGTGCCTTGAGAGGTGGAGGTGAGCAGGGGCAGAAGCTGAGATCACAGGAGGATTTGTAAGACTCTGGGCACTGTCAGGGCTGTGCTGGGACCCAGAAAGGAAATTGGCTCAGAGATGGGAAGCGGACGTTCACTCCCACCTCCCTTCCTCCCATAACACGCGTATTGAACATCTTCTATTGGCCTCTGTACTAGGCATCAGAGGTTTAGTAACTAGCAAAAATAGGCACAGACCTCGTCATTTCTTAGAAGGAACTGGCAGTCGGATCGATGGATTACACAGAAGCAGGAAAAATTGCAGTCTTGATCCCCAGTTTCCAGAAGAGGTACATAATGCTACCGGCAAGATAAAGGGTAGGCCGGCCTGGTCTGAAACCGTCAGAAGGTTTCCATGAGGAAAAGGCATTGAGCCAAGACTGAAGGCAGCCCCAGTGTGAGCCACGGTGAAGGTGGGGGTGGAGGCAGGGGTGGGGAGCGCCTTCTAGCAGAGCCAAGTTCCTGTCTGTTTTGTTCACTGCTCTGTGTCAGCTCCTGGCATAGGGCTAGTGTCTGGTGTACATGCAATAAATAAAACTTGAGTGAACGAATGGAAGGCCAGCAGGGCTGAGAGAACACAGGGCAGAGTGGGTTGACAGGGGACTACAAAAGCTACAGGAGCCAGACCTCACAGAGGCTTGTAGGTGGAGGGACCAGGTCGCTTATATTGTGAACATCAGGACAGTTTTGAGACCAAAGGGGTCTGCTCTTCATAAATATAACTGGGCAGTAAAATGGGACTAATCCAGGCAAACTGGGGTGTATGGTCAGCTTCTTACAGGCCAACACAAGGATTTCAGTCTTTATTCTGAGAGCAATGGAAGGCCTCTAAAAAGTTTTCACTTGGGTGGGGTAGGTGTATGGATTGATGACTGTGGTGAGAGTTTGGTAACAGATCGAAGGTGAACTGGCACGGGAGACCAGTGGGCAACTCTCAGTGGGGCAGGCAAGAGAAGATGGTGCCTTGGACTGGAGGGGTGTTGGGTTGTGGGTGGTGGCGGTAGGGAGCAGCAGTGGAGAAGGACATGTGGGAATGACTTGGAGACAGATGTATGCTGTAAAAACGCCAGGACGTGGGGATGGTTGCATGGGCTGCTAAGGAAAGGGAGGTATCAAGGTCTCAGAATTGGTGGTGGTGCTGCTGGCTGGGAGGGAGCAGGTCTAGGGAGAATGTGTAGTTTTGGACAGGTTGAGAAGTCAGAGTATGAATTTAGGGGTTTCATCCTTAGGCTTATGAATTCCAAAACTAGGAGACAATAATGTAACTCTACCCATGTTGCATGCATCACGGGGTTAAAACTACCACCAGCCCCTTCATCCACCCATTCACCACTCATACCTGAGATTCCATTAACTGAAAGCAAACTGTTTCCTTCCTTAGAGATAAACGTGTTTAATAAGCAAATATTGAGTATACCTGCACACTGGAGGCATTGCTTTCTCAGGAGGAGTGGGGTTTGGAGAATGCTTTATTTAGAAAGGCCCTAGATTGGAACCAAGCCGACTGGGAGGATAAACTTAGAAACACAAGGAGGGAGAAAAGGAAGCTGAATTGGGACCTGGAGCCTCCACCAAAGCCATCTAAAAAGCCAGGGCCTTGCGGGTGAATTTCAGTCTGAATTTAGAATGGCTTTTTATACTCTCACAGTCTGGTAGGCTACAAGGCCAAATTCAGGGCATCGCTTCAGGGAAAGGCTTCCTTTGTCAGCTCTGGAGGAGGGTCCGTGTCATCCATCTTCCCTTAGCCTAGGGGCTTCTCCGCACAGGAACCTCAAGTCCAAAGAACACACTCTGCTCCTGGCCCTGCTTTCTTGCTAGTATGAGGTCTCCATGTCTCCCTGCTCACTTCTCTCTTTTATATCTCAAAAGAGATTAGCTTAAGACACTATTGGATCTTGTAGATCTCATCAATACACTTGCCACTAATCCATCTCATTATATCATAGTGATAGAATTTACAACAGATGGGGAAATCACATCAGATGACAAAATGGTAGACAGTAGTACAAGACTAGGAATCATGACCAGGCCAAGTTGACAGATATTTGGGGGGACACAGTTGAATCCATGACAAGTATCTTTAAAGCATCCCTCTTGTTTTAGAGTGTGAAGAGTTTTATGGCTAGAATGACCAGGGAGTGTGGTAACTTTAAAATGTGTTGGGTGAGTTGGAATGAGCAATGCTTCTGTGCCCCCACTTGGAAATGTAGGAATAGTTTGGTCTTTCAGCAGCCTGTTAATTTCATCCAAGAGAAAGGGAAGGCGAAGAGCCTGTGTCTTTGCATGCGTGGTACGTAGCAGCCAGCAGTTCTGCAGGCTGTTTGATGAGAGCTGACTCCCTTGGCAGGTGTTACTGCAGGTAACTGTTGATTTGCGAGTAATACCAGCCGGGCCACCGTTGCCCTCTTCTGGTAAGGGGCTAATGCTACAAATGTGCTGAGTTTTACAAGGAAGGAAAATTCAAGCTCGTTTTTCATTTTTGGTCAAATTTACTGTGCCAGCTGGCATAAATCCCTACAGTGAAATGACTGTTTGGTTTCAGATGTTGAGTACTGTATGGGTTGTAATGTATACTCAAACCATGAACCATGCAAAGGTCTCACTTATTTACAGCTTTGGCGTGCGGGGGCTACCTTGGATATCCATATCATTTTCCACAGTTGGGCCACTTTCCTTCTGGCAAAAAAGATTTCTTTCAGCCTTTTTTCTGCCTAAGAAACCCTGTCTGGCTGCTTCATTAACTAACACATGTGTGAATTTGCATCATCAGTAATGGCAGCAAACCCAAGGAATATGGTTTTAATGAAATTTTAGTATCTAATATCTCTTTAACATTAGGGCACAGAACATTATAGGCTTGGGATAAATAATTCATATTCAGTGGGGGCATGTTAGCATTTCTTGGTGACATATTTACACAATTTATAATTTAGAGGTAAGTTTATATTACATGGTGAAACTTAAGAATATGTTAAAATAACTAACTCCATTAGGAAGGAGGCAAGCAGAATTTGGGGTAACCATGGTGGTTCATGTGATAACTACTCAAAGGACAGTTCCTGTTGGCCTGCCTAGCCTGCTCCTTTTCTGATCAATTTGTGGCTGGCCACCTATCCTTGCCTCCCAACCCTAGAAGAAGGTAAGCACTCAGGTAAAATAAGTAGGTATTGCTGGGCATTTAGACACTCCACAGAACCCTGTTATGGATTGAATTTTGTCCCCAAAATATGTGTGTCAACTTGGCTGGGCCATAATTTCCAGAACTGTGTGATTGTCTACCATTTTGTGATCTGATGTGATTTTCCTATGTGTTGTAAATCCTAACATCTATGATGTTAATGAGGCAGGATTAGAGGCAGTTATGTTAATGAGGCAGAACTCAATCTACAAGATGAGGTGGTGTCTTGAGTTAATCTCTTCTGAGATATAATACCACTTGTGGTATTTCTGTTATAGCAGCACTAGATAACTAAGACAGTATTTGGTACCAAAAGATGGGGATTCTGCTCTAACAGATACCTAAAATGTGGAAGCGGTTTTGAAACTGTGAATGGGTAGAGGCTGAAAGAGTCTCAAAATGCCTAATAGTAAAAGCCTGCAGCCCGGGTGGTACAGTGGTTAAGCATTTGGCTGCTAACCAAAAGATTGGCAGTTTAATCCTACCAGTTGCTCCTTGGAAACCCAGTGGAGCAGTTCTACTCTGTCCTATAGGGTCGCTATGAGTTGGCATTGATTTGATGCCAACGAGTTGATAGTAAAAGCCTAGATTGCCTTGAAGAGAATGTTGGAGAAATTATGGACATCAAAGACAAATCTGGTGGGAACTCAGAAGGAAGTGAGGAGAGCTATTACGCTGGAGACGGTGCAGACAGCAAGAAGCAGCAACAAAGAAACAGCGGCAGCAGAACCGGGAGACCAGCAGGAGACAGCGCTGGAGTCGACCCACGGCCCACAGAGTGAGAGAGCTGAGCCACGGCCCACAGGGTGAGAGAGCTGACCCACGGCCCACAGGGTGAGAGAGCTGACCCACGGCCCACAGGGTGAGAGAGCTGACCCACGGCCCACAGGGTGAGAGAGCTGACCCACGGCCCACAGGGTGAGAGAGCTGACCCACGGCCCACAGGGTGAGAGAGCTGACCCACGGCCCACAGGGTGAGAGAGCTGACCCACGGCCCACAGGGTGAGAGAGCTGACCCACGGCCCACAGGGTGAGAGAGCTGACCCACGGCCCACAGGGTGAGAGAGCTGACCCACGGCCCACAGGGTGAGAGAGCTGACCCACGGCCCACAGGGTGAGAGAGCTGACCCACGGCCCACAGGGTGAGAGAGCTGACCCACGGCCCACAGGGTGAGAGAGCTGACCCACGGCCCACAGGGTGAGAGAGCTGACCCACGGCCCACAGGGTGAGAGAGCTGACCCACGGCCCACAGGGTGAGAGAGCTGACCCACGGCCCACAGGGTGAGAGAGCTGACCCACGGCCCACAGGGTGAGAGAGCTGACCCACGGCCCACAGGGTGAGAGAGCTGACCCACGGCCCACAGGGTGAGAGAGCTGACCCACGGCCCACAGGGTGAGAGAGCTGACCCACGGCCCACAGGGTGAGAGAGCTGACCCACGGCCCACAGGGTGAGAGAGCTGACCCACGGCCCACAGGGTGAGAGAGCTGACCCACGGCCCACAGGGTGAGAGAGCTGACCCACGGCCCACAGGGTGAGAGAGCTGACCCACGGCCCACAGGGTGAGAGAGCTGACCCACGGCCCACAGGGTGAGAGAGCTGACCCACGGCCCACAGGGTGAGAGAGCTGACCCACGGCCCACAGGGTGAGAGAGCTGACCCACGGCCCACAGGGTGAGAGAGCTGACCCACGGCCCACAGGGTGAGAGAGCTGAGTGCCGTTGCGCAGGAGGCTTCCTTGCAGAGAAGGGACCTCTAGGCACTTACTGGTGGAGCAGTAGAGCTAGGCTTGCTGACACAAGAGAGCTGAGCGCCTTCCAGACAAAGTTTACTGGTGGATTGGGTGCCTCCAGGCACTTATTGGTGAAGCTAAAGAGCTTTGGAACACTTGTCCCAGCAGGGCAGGCATGGGCAATGAGGCCCGGGGGGCTGAGAGGCCAAGGAGCCAGGAGGTTAACAGCTGAAGAGACAATCTTGAGTCAATCTTTTTTGAGATATAATACCACTTGTGGTCTTTCTGTTACAGCAGCACTAGATAACTAAGACAAACCCTTTTTAAAATTTATATTTTAAACAACTTATTAAGAAGCTATTTGGCATCTAAAACCTGAAGAGACTCATAAACAGAAGCTGATTACCATACTTGTTTTCATTATTAAGGATATAAAGACACAATGCTGATGTTTTTAAACTGGATCAATTTGTTATTTACAGTTCAGTTGATGATGTAATTTTTCTAGGAATTTAATGGTCACAGGAAATACTGTAAGTATTATAGTCTCATTTTGATATTGATGATGCCTGAGAATTAAGTATCACCTATCTTCCCCTATGCAAGAACCCCTCTGCAAATTACTGAAATTAAAAAATGGTTAGATAACTAAGAGGCCCTCAAGAGAAGGGGCAGAACTATCGTTTATATTTTACACAAAAGTTATAATATAGTCTATGATGGTTACAGTTGTATATCAACTTGGCTGGCCATGACTCTCAGTGGTTTAGCAGTTATATAATGATGAAATTTGGCAGTTACATGATAATGTAGTCATCCTCCATGATGTGATCAACTCCCTCATGTTTGGGCAGCCCCAGTCTCCTACTCCATCTGAGTGGTGGCTCTACCCCCTCAGCCTTGGCAAGTCCTGTTCTTCTGCCCCTTGGGCATGGCAGCCCCACCCTGTCAGCTTTGGGCCGTGCATCTGGCCCCATACCACTGGCATTCATGAAAGGCACTGTTACACACCAGAACTGAGCTGGTGAATATCTGACTCTCAAATCTAGGGGCTGTGGCCCCACCCTTTGAGACCCTAGAGGTCATGACCCTACCCTTTACAGCTGAGGTAGCTCTTCTTCCGGTGTTCCTTGTCTCTTCAGTTTCTGGTTCCTTGATTCATATGTTGTGGCCAGTGGTTTGGTTGGATAGTCAGGAACTTTGAAGGAATGTGACTGGAAAATTGGTGACGAGGAGGTATGGGGAAGAGGTATGTGGATAGATCTCTCTGAATGGGTGAAGGAAGTGAAGGTATTTGTGTCTTATGTGAATGCTCACCAAAGGGTGACCTTGGCAGAAGGATTTTAACAATCAAGTGAATAGGATGATGTGTTCTGTGGAAACCAGTCATCCCCTTTCCTCAGCCACTCCTGTCATTGCCCAATGGGCACATGAACAAAGTGGTCATGGTGGCAGGCATGGAGGTTATGCATGGACTCAGCAACATGGACTTCCACACACCGAGGTCGATTTGGCTGCAGCCACTGCTTTGTGCCCAGTCTGCCGGCAGCAGAAACCAACACTGAGTGCCCTGGTATGGCACCATTCCTTGAGGTGATCAGCCAGCAGCCTGGTGGCAGGTTGATTACAGTGGACCACTTCTCTCATGGAAAGGGCAGTGTTTTGTTCTCACTGGGATAGACACTGACCCTGAATACAGACGTGCCTTCCCTGCACACAGTGCCTCTGCCAAAACTGACATCTGTGGACTTAACAGAATGCCTTTGCGCTGTCATGGTGTCTGACACAGCATCACCTTGGATCAAGGGACTCACTTCACAGCAAATGAGCTACAGCAGTGGGCCCATGGTCATGGAATTTACTGGTCGTGCCATGATGTTCCCCATCATCCTGAAGCAGCTGGCTTGATAAAGCAGTGGAATGACCTTCTAAAGATACAAGTTACAGCACCAGCTAGGTGGCAACAACTCGCAGGACAGGGAAGATGTTCTCTAGGAGGCTGTATATGGTCCAGACCAGTGTCTAATATATGGTGCTGTTTCTCCCATAGCCAGGATTCACTGTTCCAGGAATTAAGGGGTAGAGACGGGAGTAGTACCTCACACTGTTACCCCTAGCAACCCACTCACAAATTTTTTTCTTCCTGTCCCTGAGATCCTATGCTCTGCGGGTCTAGCAGTCTCAGTTCCAAAGAGAGGAATGATTTCATCTGGAGACACAATGGGCATTCCATTGAACTGGAAGTTAAGAATGCCACGCAACCACTTTGGAGTCCTCATGCCTATGGATCAGCAGGCAAAGAAGGGAGCTACTATATTGGTTGGTACGACTGACCCTGATTACCAAGGGGAATTGGATTGATGTTGCATAATGGAGACGAAAAAGAGTATGTCTGAGATACAAGAGATTTGTTCAGGCATCTCTTTGTACTACCATGCCCTGTGATTAAAGTCAGTGGAATACTATAGCAACCCAGGTCCTACATAACCAGTGATGGCCTAGACTCTTCAGCAATGAAGGTTTGGGTCACCCCACCAGGCAAAGAACCATGACCAGCTCAGGTACTTGCTGAGAGTAAAAGGGATACAGAATGGGTGGTAGAAGAAGGTAATTCTGTTGTTGTTAGGTGCTGTTGAGTCAATTCTGACTCATAGCGACCCCGCGTACAACAGAACAAAACGTTGCCTGATCCTGCACCATTCTCGCAATCATTGTTGTGCTTGAGCCCATTGTTGTAGCCACTGCGTCAATCCATCTCGTCCAGGGTCTTCCTCTTTTTTGCTGACCTTCTACTTTACTGGAAGCCCTGGTGGCGTAGTGGTTAAGTACTATGGCTGCTAACCTAGAGATTGGCAGTTTGAATCTGCCAGGTGCTCCTTGGAAACTCTATGGGGCAGTTCTACTGTGTCCTGTAGGGTCGCTACGTGTTGGAATCAACTCGACGGCAGTGGGCTTGGGTTGGTTTGTCTACTTTACCAAGCACAATGCCTTTCTCCAAGGATTGGCCCATTCTGATAACTTGTCCAAAGTATGTGAGACGAAGTCTCTCCATCCTTGCTTCTAAGGAGCATTCTGGCTGTACTTCTTCTGAGATGGATTTGTTTGTTCTTCTGGAAGTCCCCAAGTCCATGGTATATTCAGTATTCTTTGCCAACACCATAATTCAGAGGCATCAATTCTTCAGTCTTCCTTATTCATCTTCCAGGTTTCACACACATATGAGGCCGTTGAAAACATCATGGCTTGGGTCAGGTGCACTTTAGTCCTTAAAGTGACATTTTTGCTTTTTAACACTTTAAAGAGGTCTTTTGCAGCAGATTTGCCTAATGCAATGTGTTGTTTGTTTTTTTGACTGCTGCTTCCTTGGGCGTTGATTGTGGATCCAAGTAAAATGAAATCCTTGACAACTTCAGTATTTTCTCGTTTATCATGATGTTGCTTATTGGTACAGTTGTGAGTATTTTTGTTTTCTTAATGTTGAGGTACAATCCATAATGAAGGGTGTAGTCTTTGATCTTCATCAGTAAGTGCTTCAAGTCCTCTTCACTTTCAACAAGCAAGGTTGTGTCATCTGATTATCACAGGTTGTTAATGAGTCTTCCTCCAATCCTGATGCCCCATTCTTCTTCATATAGTGTACTTTCTCAGATTATTTACTAACCATACAGATTGAATAAGTACGCTGAAAGAATAAAACCCTGACGCACAGCTTTCCTGATATTAAACCACACAGTATCCACGTGTTCTGTTCCAATGACTGCCTCTTGGTCTATGTACAGGTTCCTCATGAGCACAATTAAAGTGTTCTGGAACTTACATTCTTCACAATATTATCCATAATTTGTTATGATCCACACAGTCCAATGACTTTGCATAACCAATAAAACACAGGTAAACACCTTTCTGGTATTTTCTGCTTTCAGCCATGATCCATCTGACATCAGCAGTGATAATCCCTCCTTCCACATCTTCTCCTGATTCCAGGTTGAATTTCTGGCAGTTCTCTGTCGATGTACCGCTGCAATCGCTTTTGGATGATCTTCAGCAAAATTTTACTTGCTTGTGGTATTAATGATATTATTAGATAATTTCCATGTTCTACTGGATCACCTTTCTTTGGAATGGGCACAAATATGGATCTCTTCTAGGTAGCTGTCCTCCAAATTTCTTGGCATAGATTTAGTGAGCCCTTCCAGGGTTGCATCCGTTTTTTGAAACACCTCAATTGGTATTCCATCAATTCCTGGAGTCTTGTTTTTTGCCAGTGCCTTCAGTGCAGCTTGCACTTCTTCCTTCTGTGCCATCGGTTCTTCATTGTATGCTACCTCCTGAAATGGTTGAATGTTTACCGGTTCTTTTTGGTACAGTGACTCTGTATTCCTTCCAACTTCTTTTGATGATTCCTGCATCTTTTCATATTTTCCCCGTAGAATCCTTCAATATTTCAACTTGAGGCTTGATTTTTTTTTTATTGTACTTTAGATGAAGGTTTATGGAACAAAATAGCTTCTCATTAAACAGTTAGTACATATATTGTTTTCTGACATTGGTTAACAACCCCACGACATGTCAACACTCTCCCTTCTCAACCTTGGGTTCCCTATTACCAGCTCTCCTGTCCCCTCCTGCCTTCTACTCCTTGCCCCTGAGCTGGTGTGCCCCTTTAGTGTCATTTTTTTGTTTGTTTGTTCAACTATATTTTATGGGCCTGTCCAATCTTTTCACTGAAGGGTGAACCTCAGGAGTGACTTCATTATGGAGCTAAAAGGGTGTCCGGGGGCCATACCCACAGGGTTTCTCCAGTCTCTGTCAGGCCAGTAATTCTGGTCTTTTGTGTGTGGGGGGGTTATAATTTTGTTCAACATTTTTCTTCAGCTCTCTCCGGGACCCTCTATTGTGATCCCTGTCAGAGCAGTCAGTGGTGGTAACCGGGCAGCATCTAGTTATACTGGACTCAGACTGGTGGAGGCCATGGGAGTTGTGGTCTCTTGGTCATTTGGACTAATCTTTCCCTGTGTCTTTAGTTTTCTTCATTCTCCTTTGCTCCTGAAGAGATGAGATCAATGGAGAATCTTAGATGGCCACTCACAAGCTTTTGAGACACCAGATGCTATTCACCAAAGTAGAATGTGGAACATTTTTTTTTTTATATATGTAAACTATGTTATGCCAATTGAGCTAGATGTTCCCTGAGACCATGGTCCCCACAGCCCTCAGCCCAGTGTTCGGACCCTCAGGGAGTGTGGATGTGTCTATGAAGCTTCCATGATCTTGCTTTGTACAAGTTGTGCTAGCTTTCCCAGTATTGTGTACTGTCTTACCCTTTACCAAAGTTACCACTTATCTGTTGTCTAGTGTTTTTCCATCCCCAATCCTCCCCTCCTTCGTAACCATGAAAGATTGTTTCTTTTTGTGTGTAAATCTTTTCATGAGTTTTTATAGTAGCGGTCTCATATAATATTTGGCCTTTTGTGATTGACTTATTTCACTCAGTATCATGCCCTCCAGGTTCATCCACATTGTGAGATGCTTCATAGATTCAGTATTGTTCTTTATCGTTGCGTACTACTCCATTGTGCGTATGTACCATAGTTTGTTTACCCTTTCATCTGTTGATGGGCATCTAAGTTGTTTCCATCTTTTTGCTATTGTGAACAGTGCTACAGTGAACATGGTCATGCATATGTCTATTCGTATGACGGCTCTTACTTTTCAAGAATATATTCCTAGGAGTGGGATTGCTGGATCACATGGTATTTCTATTTCTAGCTTTTTAAGGAAGGGTCATATCTTTTTCCAAAGTGGTTGCACCGTTTTGCATTCCCACCAGCAGTGCATAAGAGTTCCAGTCTCCCAGCAGCCTCTCCCACATTTGTTATTTTCAGTTTTTTTTAATTTGTGCCAGTAAACCACAATATCTCATTGTGGTTTTAATTTGCATTTCTCTAATGGCTAGTGATCCCAAGCATTTCCTCATGTGTCTGTTAGCCACCTGAATGTCCTTTTTGGTGAAGTATCTGTTCATTTCCTTTGCTTATTTTTCACTTGGATTTTTTTTTTGTCTTTTTGTTGTAGAGGTGTTGGATTTTCCTGTAGATTTTAGAGATTAGACCTTTGTCAGATTTGTAATAGCCAAATTCTTTTTCCCAGCCTGTAGGTTCTCTTTTTACTCTTTTGATGAAGTCTCTTGATGAGCATAAGTGTTTAATTTTTAGAAGATCCCAGTTATCTAGCTTATCTTCTAGAGTTTGTATATTGTTAGCTATGGTTTGTATCCTGTTAATGCCATGTATTAGGGCCTCTAGCATTGATCCTGTTTTTACTGCTACAGTCTTTATAGTTTTGGGTTTTATATTTAGGTCTTCGATCCATTTTGAATTAGATTTTGTGTATGGTTCGAGGCTTGAATTTTTTCTTCAGTTCTCTCAGTTTGAGAAATGCCAAGGATGTTCTTCCCTTTCGGTTTTCTGACTTCAGGTCTTTGCACATTTCATTAGAATACTTTTTCTTGAGCCACTCATTGAAATCTTCTTTTGAACTCTTTTATTTCATCGTTTCTTTCTTTTGCTTTGGTTCCGAATACAGGCTATGACCATGTGACCATGTGTAGAAACCAGGACTAATTGTTATGAGTATTTCTTCCTTATTTGCATGTATCAGATATTTTTGTATTCTTCACTTATCAAGTATAAGGTATAAATGCGGCTAGTGCGTTATTTGTTGTACTCGTGTTAGTTGTATCGTTTGGTGCATGTATGACTTTGTAATAATCTTTATTTAGAGACTGTATATGGTTTAAGGAGATGTGTACAGATGCCAAGTTGATAAGGGCTGAACTATGATGTTAAGGTTGAGTGTGAACTTGGCTGGGCCATGATTCTCAGTGGTTTGGCAGTTATGTAATGATGTAATTTGGCAGTTATGTAATGATGTAGTCATCCTCCGGTGTGTGATCTGATGTGATCCGCCAATCAGTTGTAAGGAGTGTTTCCTTGAGGGTGTGGCCTGCATCCAATATATATATGGAAGTTGTGGCAAAGTTCCCTTTCTTGCTCTGGATCCAATATCCAGCTCTTCATCATTGACCTCCACTTCTTGAGACTTAAGCCAGTGGCCTGCCATATTGCTCACCAATCATGGGATTTGTTAGCCTCTGCAGCCTGTGAGCCAGTGGTCTGCCACCTTACCTGCTGATCTTGGGATTCATCAGCTTCCACAGCCTGTGAGCCAGTGTCCCTACTGTCTGACCTGCTGTTCTTGGGTTCATTAGCCCCTGTAGCTGCATGAATCAGGAGAATCCTCCAGCCTGACACCTGACCCACAGACTTGCTAGCCTCTACAACCACGTGAACCATTGCCCTGAGATAAATTTCTCTCTCTCTTTCTGTAAATATATACATATATATATATACGACTAACGAGACATCGCATTGGGCAAATCTGCTGCAAAAGACCTCTTTAAAGTGTTAAAAAGCAAAGGTGTCACTTTTTAAGGACTAAGGTATGCCTGACTCAAGCCATGGTGTTTTCAGTAGCCTCATATGCATGCAAAAGCGGGACAATGAATAAGAAAGAGCAAGTAAGAATTGATGCCTTTGAGTTATGGTATTGGTGAAAAATACTGACTATACCATGGACTGCCAGAAGGACGAACAAATCCATCTTGGAAGAAGTACAGCCAGAATGCTCCTTGGAAGCAAGGATGGCAAGACTTCATCTCACTTACTTTGGACATGTTATCAGGAAGGACCGGTCGCTGGAGAAGGACATTATGATGGGTAAAGTAGAAGGTCAGTGTAAAGGAGGAAGATCCTCAGACACGGTGGCTGCAGTGATGTCTCAAGCATAACAATTGTGAGGATGGCACAGGACCAGGCAGTGTTCCGTTCTGTTGTACATAAGGGTCACTTTGAATTGGGACTGACTGGGTAGCACTTAACAACAACAACTGGTGTTCCTTCTCTGGAGAACCCATCCTAAGACATAGTCTAATTTAAATGTTCCTAAAATATTATCTGTTTGGAATTCTTATATTAGTTGTTTGAATTTATATATTCATTCATTCATTCCTGCCTTGTTAATAGTGAACAGTAATATGAGAATGCTTTATAGAGTAGGGGAAGTTGGTTCAGGTGATTAATCATATGATGGAATTGTTTCTATTACCAAAGTGAGCCCATAACCGCATGAGAAAGCCCTCATTGACAACTTCTGGTAAGGTATAAGCTAGGTTGTTTTGGGCAGTTGGGAGAATTACAGTAGCGGTTTGCTGTTCTTCTTTGATTCTGGACTGTTTACCCCTCTTTCTCTTCCTTTTCCTTGCCTTAGATCCCTGGGAATTTTCCAGTGCCTGGGGAGTATTCTGACTCATGTAAGAACTTCAAGAGCAGGGTTTCTCCACCTTAGTACCCTTGACATTCTGAACCAGATGAAGGATGTTTAGCAGCATTCTGGCCTCTACCCACTAGATGCCAGTAGCACCCACTCCCAAATCGTGACAAAAATGTCTCCAGAAATTGCTGCAAAGGAAGGGTGGGAGCAAAATCGCCCTCTGTTATAGATAGGTTCTGAATGATTTTTTTCTTTTTTTTTAGCCTGATAAATTAGAGGTAAACTGCATTGTCACACATCACCAGTAGATGCTGGTTTATAGTACATAGTGTATTTTAGCCTGAAGATGCCTTTACTTGAGGAATTAAGGGTGAGGCACAGGTATCCTGTTGAAGATAAATGCCCAGAACAGAGTTAATCAAGAGGCACATACCAAAGTTAATTCAGCTTTGTTTTCCTCACGAAAGAAAAAATAGTCCCTTGTTTTTTAAATAAAAGATAGGCATTTTAGAACTTTATATTTCATAAGAATAACTAACTATAAACTTTATTCTTGTCGTATGAAGGCATGGAGGTTGCATGGAGACTGAGGGAGGGATAGAAGCAAGAGAATGATAGAGGAGTAGAGATGAGGGAAAGTAGAATCTGATCTGGAAATTAGGAAAGGAACGTCAGGGAAACAGATAAGAGACTGAAGGAGATTTTAGAAGATTTGCAGTGTTTTAGAAATTACCTGCTACTCAATTAGCTGTAGGGCTCTCATTTCAAAATTTGTTACTTAAGACCGTGTTTTAAAGGGATTAGCAGATTTATCACTGTTCACAGATTTTAAATTGCTCCAGTTTGTAAATTTTTAGAGAATCCCACCCAAATAGTGTTGGAGTAGGGCCGGGGGCGGGGGGGGGGGTGCTGCTTTGGAGCATTATATTTTATTTATTTTTAATGGCCGGTGAAGTATCACAACCAAGAGTAGATGCAATCAAGCAGATGCCAGGATCTGCTTCCCTATCTCTCATTTGTAAGGGAAAAATAAGATAATGTCCTGCTTTTCTTTTTCATTTCCCAAGTTTAAAAGACGTGGTCTTACTTAGAAAGAGGAATAATTAATGAATTGTTTAGAGTGTGTGTACTGTCCAGGTTTAAATACTTTGAAGATGATCTCCTTGGCCAGTGGTTCTCAACTGTGCCAGCACATGAGAATGAGGAAGCTTTTAAAATACACTGATGCCCAGGCCCTGCTCCTGGAGAGTCCAGTTTAGTTGATCTGCGGTAGAATTTGGACGTAGAGCCCCTGGGTGGTGCAAATGGTTAATGTGCTAGGTTGCTAACCAAAAGGTTGGAGGTTCAAGTCCACCCAGAGGTACCACAGAAGAACTGCCTGCTGGAAAAATCAGCCACTGAAAGCCCTAGGGAGCCCAGCTCCACCCTGATACACAAAGGGTCGCCTTGAGTGGGAATCAGCTCCAAGGCAACTGGTGATTTTTTTCAAAAGCTCCCCAAGTGATTCTAATGTGCCGCCCTGGTTACAAACCACTCTTCCAGGCCGGGGATTCTCCAAGTGTAGTCTCTGGCCCCACAGCAATCAACGTCCTCAGGGAACTTATTAGAAATGCAAATCATCACCCCACCCCAGGTCAACAAAATAAGAAACTCTGGGGGTGGGTCCCAACAACCTGCTCTTTTAACAAGCCCTCCTGGTGGATGGGATGTACTTTCCAGTTTGAGAACCACTGCTCTGGGCAATGGATAGTAATGTTTAGAAGACATTGAATCCTGAGAATCAAGCTATAGAAGAGTGGATGTTGGAAATATTACTCTAAGGTCAACGATACGGTCTTCAGAGTTCAGTTGCCTCAGGAGACTTCACTTAGCAGAGCGGAGGAATGCCTGGGAGATGGAACTTTCCACTGAGAGCCTTTATAAGGGTTAATTGCTAATGTGTAGGTAGCAGCTGATACTGTCCTCCCTCCCGCTAGTTTCAGCTAAGCTCTCAACCTTGCTCTCAATATTCTTAATTAATGATCTTCAGCTTCTGAAGCCATTTCATCAGTTGCCTCTTGTCTCTGCACGTTTCCCCTTTGAGCATTCCTTGAAGGGGGTGTTATTCCCAGCAGTCAATTAGAAAAGGAAAGTAGAGGTGGCTCTAAACAAGTCCTGTGACCAATTAACTACCTCCCTGTATTCCTCTTTGTAGTTCTGTAAAAATGGGTCAGAGGAAGAAAAACTTGGGCTCTTGTCTTCAGACCTCGCCTGTGTTCGCCTGACATTCTTTTCTGTCCCACATGGTGTTTCAGTTTCCTGCCTTAGGCATCAACTGGTTGAAAATTCCCTTTGAACTCTTGTCATTTTATAGAAACTTTCCCAGTGATGAAACTAGTTACAGGATTGTTTCCTGAGCTCTGTGGAGCCTAGCAGAGAAGGAAGGGAAATTCAGCACCTTACTTTCAGGTTCCTTCTCAGGAAAGCCAAGGCACTCAGGAGTGATTACAATGGCTGCAGTAATTTTACTTGAATTTTGTTTTCTAATTTCATAAAGCAGGGACGGGTGAAAGTGGTGCTAACAGTTTTTATTGCTTCATTTTCTATTTACAAGGAAAACACCTTTAAAAAAGCCAGTTCTTACTGGGTCAGCACCTTCCGTGGTAAAGTTCATAGAAGTTTCCAGGGTTAGTCCCTGTCATTCCCGTCACATGCAGTCCTTAGGTGTCTTCTGGAATTCCCTTCGTGGTGGGGATCCCCTTGCATCACCAGTACTTCCTGTTATGGGGTTCCCATTGTTGTCTGCTCTTGTGGTTCAATCTCTCCCCAAAATAATAGAACCAGGATGTCTGAACCAGGAGTAACTAGGGGATAAGCTATGCTGTCCAGTACGGTAGCCACCAGCCACATGTAACTCTTTTCATTTATTAATTTAAATTAATTAGAATTAAATAAAATTAAAAAAAAAATTGTGCTAGCCACATTTTAAGCACTTAATAGTCACAGGTGGCTCCTGGCCCAGGACTGGACGGCACAGGTATAGAGCATTTCCATCATCATAGAAAGCTTTATTCTACAGTACTGGCCACCTTTGTCGTCCTTGTTTTTACACAAGCAAGAAACCTAAGTCCAGAGCCTGGCTAATTGGGGTCCTGGGGCTGAGAATGACGCCAGAATTTGTTTCCTACTGTTTGTTAACTATTCCCAATTTGCCCTGGTGGCGAAGTGGTTGAGCGTTCGGCTGGTAACCAAAAGGTTGGCGGTTCGAAGCCACCAGCCACTCCTTGGAAACCTTCCAGGGCGGTTCTACTCTGTCCTGTAGGGTCGCTGTGAGTCAGAGTTGACTAGATGGCAGCAGGTTGGTTTTGGTTTATTCCTGATCTGTAGTCAACTACTACTGTGCTTTGTATTTTTTCTCCTGGAACCTAATCCTAGCAATGTCACTATGGGCAGGGCAGGCATTTTTGTCCCCGGAGGGGAGGGGATTGAGATCTGGAGAGGCAAAGAAACTTGCCCAGGGTGTATGAGCAGTAAGTGGTGCGGCCAGTGTTTGGACACGTATCTGCAAACTCCAGAGTCCGTGCTTTGTGTGTTGAGTGTGTCTTAGAAGACAAGTCCTCCCATTCTTGAGGTTCATAGGTCCACATCCTTGAGTGTACACTAAAAAATACAAAACCAGTAACCCACAATGCACTATGTGGTTGAAGTACGTGTGAGGAGGCAGTCCTTCAGAGCACTCAGAGGCTATGTCTTCCCAGTTCCTCCCCCCTGCTAGACTAATATCGATGGTATTAAGGGGGGCGAGAAGTAATATTCTAAATGTTATATAGAAAGAAACCATATCCAAAAGTCTACGGTGTCAACTGTGGGAAAAGAACTAAGTTTAAGCAATTAAGGTACCTTTTGTCTTTCTTATATGCAACTAATTTGGGAGTCTCCAGCTTATCTCATTGACAAGTCTCAGGGAGAGGGCATGATGAGGCCTCCCCCACCCCACCCTCTGAGGTCTGTTGCCTGCCCAAGTAGCTTACTAAATGGGCTTTGGAGTATAATAATAGTCAGCTGGGGGATCTCATGGCATCCTTAGCTATGTTGCTAAGGGGCAGTGCACATAGTATTAAGCGTTCAACCCACCTAAGAGGACCCACTTGGCCAGGGGGATACGGGCAGTAGGTAGGCTCTCACTGTGTCCCTCAGCCACGATGCCAGGTGGAGGGCTTGCATGGAAGAGTTCTTTATATTCACCAGGACAGTTTCCAGAAACCAGGAGAGACAGCTTCTCCTGTGACTGTCGCAATTAAGTCCCTCACCCACAACACAAAGTGGGGTGTGGATGAACTTCATTGTCTTCGCTTAGACAGGTTTTGAGCCCGGGGGACAGCTTGTCTGTTGTATACTGTAGACCGCTTATTGTAAGTAATAAAAGTTTCTTACCATTTGCTATCGTGTGTTCAGGCTCTGACCAGAAGGATATGAATAAAAATGGGTCAATCCATATTAGTTATTGGTGCCCTTTTTGTAATGGCCTCCTGGCTCTGTAGAAATTGGGTACAACCTGTGAGTAATTGTCAGTTTTGGCATGTTGCCACAGTAGGTAGTATATGTAATGCAGTAAGTCAGTAGCAGATTTCTTTCCTGTGTGGAATTCATCATTCCGCACTACCAGACCAGTGCCCTGTAATGACAGTCAGATATTTATTCATTTGTCTGTTTTCATGGGCTTCATGTCAGTAGAAGATGTCCCTGGGTGGTGCACATGGTTAATGCACTTGGCTTCTAACCTGAAGGTTGGAGGTTCGAGTCCACCCAGAGTTGCCTTGGAAGTCAGGCCTGGCAGACTACTTCTGAAAAATCAGCCACTGAAAACCCTTTGAAGAACAGTTCTGCCCTGATACATACGGGGTCACTATGAGCTAGAATTGACTTAGAGACAACTGGTTTTGTTTCCATGTCAATAAAGCTTAATCTTCTGTGTTGGGTGGTGAACCCTTTCCCTTTTTGGAAAGCCCTGCCAATCAGAAAGTCATCCTTATGTTCAACCAGTACCTGTCTCCTTCTGGTTTCTCTGCCTTCACCTGTTTCTCTATCCCTTAAGGCCCAAAATAACTAAAATAGGTGTTCTTCTACCTTTATTAAGTCCTGTTAATATAATTTTATCCTGGTGGTTTTCTTCTTTCTTAGGTTAATCATTCCACTTTCTTCAGCTGTTCCTCATGACATGATTTTAAGTGTCTCTACTGTCCTGGTCACTCTTATCCTAATATATGCCATTTTATCTCAATTTGTTTATTGATTCTCATTAAGTATTGAATGCATAAGACATAGCCATCATACCACTTATTCTGGCCTAAATTATTTAAAGTGGCCAAAGGTGATGGCGGAAACCCTGGTGGCATAGTGGTTAAGTGCTACGGCTGCTAACCAAAAGGGCAGCAGTTCAAATCCGCCAGATGCTCCTTGGAAACTCTGTGGGGCAGCCCTGGTCTGTCCTGTAGGGTCACTATGAGTCAGAATCGACTCGACAGCAGTGGGTTTGGTTTTTTTTTTTTTTTTTTTGGATGGCGTTGGCACAGTGTTTAAGTGATATGGCTGCTAACCAAAATGTCAGCAGTTCACATCTACCAGCAGCTCCTTGGAAACTCTATGGGGCAGTTCTCCTCTGTCCTGTAGGGTCACCATGGTTCGGCACTGACACAACAGCAAAAGGTTTGGGTTAAGGTGGAATTAGCGTTCATTGGCGGACACATAATTATGCTTCCACCCACAGTGCTTAGTCTTTTTTTTTAATAATTTATTTTATTATTTTGTTTGTTGAGAATATACAAGCAGAGCATACACCATTTCAGCATTTTCTCCATGTATAATTCAGTGACATTGATTACATTCTTTGAGTTGTACAACCATTCTCACCCTCAGTTTTGAGTTATTCCTCCCTCACTGACATAAACTCACTGCCCCTAAATTTTCTATCTAATTTTTCAAGTTACTGTTGTCAGTTTTGATTCCATATAGATAGATCTTAAAAGACCTCTATGCTCAAGGCAGACTTTCTTTACTAGTTAAACTAAGCTATTGTTTGGTTTAAAGAAGATTTCAGGGGATATTTTTGTTTTAAGGTTTAAAGATTGTCTCAGGGAAATAGTGTCTGGGGTTCATCCATCTTCCATGGCTCCAGAAAGCCTGGAGTCCATGAGAATTTGAAATTCTGTTCTGCATTTTCCCGTATTTGATCAGGATTCTTATATAGAATCTTTGATCAAAATGTTCGGTAATGATAGCCAGGCACCATCCAGTTCTTCTCATCTCATGGCAAAGCATAGTGCTTACCCCTGTGCTTGGACTGTTAGTTTTTTGGAGCCATATGTTGGCCTTCATATATTTCCTTGTTAAATTCCATCTTGTTAGATTAAATCACCTCTCTTGAGTCATAGATATTGAGATCCAGTTTTTGCTACTCCAGATGTTCACTATCCCTCCTGTCATCCACCTGTTTGGTGAGCATGTCCACTATATCTTCAGCATCTCCTTTCATGATGTCATTTGGCCATCAGTGGCCCCTTTGGCTCTGGTGGTTTAACTTATTATAATCTACTTAATTGACATCTCATATGTCCCTGTTCTTCTGTTCTTGTTTTTTTATTGATCAGCACTCATTTGTTTATTCATAGATTCATACAGTTAATATTTTTTTGAGCTCTTACTATGTGCCAGTCCCTTTTCTAGACACTGGAGATTTAGTGAGAACAAAGCAGACCAAATCTATGCTCCAATAGGGCTTGCACTCTAGTTGGACCAGTGGCAAAACAGACAAGAAACAAATCAACAAATACACAACGTATATAACCTATCAGGTGGTGACATATGCAAAAAAAAAAAAAAAAGAATAATAAAGCTGGTTAAGGGGGATAGCGAGGGGGCTTAGTGCCAGTTTAGATGAGGTGGTTAGAGTATATTTCTCTAATAAAGAAAAAAAAGTTGAGCAGAAAGCTGGGAAAAAAAAAAAAATGAGGGAGAAGGCCTGTGATACCTGGCAGAAGAATATTCCAGGTAGAGAGAAGAACAGGTGTAACGGCTTTGAGTCAGGATCATTCTTGGCCTATTTGAGGAAGTGCAAGGAGACCAGTGTGGAGAGAGTAATAGGAAATAAGGTTGGAAAGGCGGCCAGGGGTCTTATGGGCCACTCTATGTTCTTTGGCGTCCATCCTGAATATGATGGGAAGTGTTCGAAGAATTTGGGCACAAGAATGATATGATGAAGAATAACTCCAGCTGCTATGTGAGGAATAGACTGTTTATGCCTAACAATGAAAGTAGGAAGACGGGAGGCTATTGCAGGTATTGAGAGAGCAGATGACCAGTATGGTAGTAGGTAGAAGGGGATGAGAAATGGTTATGTAGATCTTGAATATATTTTGAAGGTAGCATTTTTAGGGTTTGCTGATGGATTGAATATGGAATATGAGAGAAGGAAAGGCATCACAGATGACTCCAAGGTTTCTGGGCTGAACAACTAGAACAATAGGGTTGCCGTTTATTATGTCAGATGAACTGTACCTGGTGGGAGTAGGTTTGGGGGTAAAAATACCAATCATTTGATTTTAACTTGTAAATTGTCAGTGCCTATTCAACGTTCAACTGGAGATACAGAGTAGGCGATTGGATATATGCATCTGGAATTAAGTGGAAAGTCCAGGAGGTAGGAAAAACCTTAGGTGCCATCAGCATGTGGATGGCCCGGTGTCTGGAAGCTTAAGACTGAACAGAGGCTAGATGGAGAGGAGCTTGGGCTCTCCAGTGTTTAGAGGTCAGTTTAATGGGGAGGAATCAGCAAAGGAGATAGAGAAGGAGCAGCAAGTGCGGAGGGAGGAGAACTAGGAAGGATGGGGTGCCAAAAGTCAAGAGCAGCAGGGGTATCAAACAGAGAACCACTTTGTTAGGAGCTGAGAACTGACTGCTGGGCTTGGCCACATGAAGGTCATTGATAACCTTGACAATAGTTGTTTTGGTAGAGTTGTATGGACGAAAGGATGTCGTGGAAAACTTTACTCGATTCCTGGCAGAGGTTCACGTATGTTTTATGAACCACGTTTCACCAATTGTGGCAGCATAGTAACCTTGTAAAAGAAAAAAATGAGGTTAGTTTTTCATCATTTGGGTTTTCTTCAGGATCCCTCTAATAACTGTTAGTGACCAAGTTTACATCCATCTTTATCTCCTTTTGAAAAGTGCAATGGCATTTGTCCCTTGTGGAGCTGTTGATGCAGCTCCTGTGTTGCTCGTCCTTCCTGTGGTTGACCACGCTGCAGCGCCCAGCACCAGCCTCTCTGTGCCTGGGCTGGGTTCCTTAGAGCCCAGCAATCTGACCTCATTTGAAGGACTTCTGTCCCTTCTGTTCTGGGCTTCCAACCTCCTTCTTTCCCATTCTGGTCTTTACTTTCCAGTTCTTCGTAAGGCTCTGCCTTGATGCAACAGGTATATCTCTTTTCTCCTTTGAATTTCCATCACCATCTTCATCATTCTAATCTAGAGATGAGTTTTGAAGGTATGATTGGTTAAGATGCTCAGCAAGGTATTATATGTGGTTCTCAACCTCGGCTGCAAATCATGGTCACCTCTGGAAAGTTTGTTTTCCCTTTTTAAAGAAAATCGTAATTTGAGATACTTATAATTCTAAGGGAATTATTTTCTTGTAATTGTGATGTTCTTGTGAGTTTTAGAATTGTAATATATTCTGGTGAGCTGTCACCTTCCGTTGTGGCAAAACCTAATCAGATACCTTTTCTTCCTTTGTATTGTAACCTCAAAAGAATTTCCTGTATTGTACAGAGAATGTTATGAGTAGTCCTGAAGGATACATAGGGCACCTGGTGGCACAGTGGTTAAGAGCTCAGGCTGCTAACCAAAAAGTCGGCAGTAAGAATCCATCAGCCGCTGCTTGGATGCCCTATGGGGCAGTTCTCCTCTGTTCTGTAGGGTCGCTGTGAGTCGGAGTCTGCTCAGAGGGCACACAACAAGAGAGCGTGCATCAGAATCACCTGAAGGGCTTGTTAAAACACAGGATGCTGGGCCCCTTCCCCGGAGTTCCTGATTGGGAAAGTCTGAGTGGGACCTGAGAATCTGTGTTTCAGAAAGGCTCCAGGAGACCCTGATGCTGCTGGTACTTTGCGAACCAGTGATCTAGACGTTAGGCTATGGGGAGTAATTGTCCGTAAGATTGTGCACACAGAGAGCTTTTCTGGGTGAAGAATGGCCCGCTGCAGAGGTGGAGGCAGCGCACGGCTCAGTTGGGCCTCTCCGAGGCTCTGGACCCTGGGCCCCGCGGAAGCGCGAACTCCTCACGTACACTAGGCCTCAGGGAGCCCTCGTTCTGACGCTGTGTTTCGGTTGCAGCCGTGTACGTGGATTCCATTTGCTGTCCTGTGAACACCGTCTGTGACCCTGTCTCTGATCTGTCAGGTTGGCCTGGAAAGCACCGTCCTGAGGCGGTTTAGAGGAGCAGATGTGGCTCCCTTTGTCAACATTGTTGTTGGCTGCCTTGAAGTCAACGCCAACTCCTGGGGACCCTGTGCACAACAGAAGAAGATGTTACCCAGTCCTGCGTCATCCTCACAGTTGCCAGCGTGTTCTAGTTCATTGTTGTGGCTACTGTGACAATATCTCACCTGAGATTTCTCAGAACCCTCACTGGCCCTCTGTTTCAGCAGATATGATGCCCTCCTCTAGCAGTTGATCCCTCCTGATGATGTGTTCAAAGCAAGCAAGCCAGACAGCATTCTCTCGTGATCCGTAAGGTGTTCATGGACTAATTTTTGGAAGCCTTTCTTCCTAGTCTGTCTTAGTCTGGAAGCCTCACTGAAACCTCTCCACCATGGATGACCCTGCTGGTATTTGAAATACAGGGCATAGCTTCCAGCATCATAGCAACACACATGCAGAGTGTGACAGACTGACAGATGGGTGTATTAATAACCCCAAAGACATTTAAATGACATTAACTGGATTGAACAGAGCGTGTCTGCTGCAGCTTTACCTGGCAAGTCCTTTGCTATATTTGAAAGTAGGTAAGAGGATTCCAGAGGAAAAAAACATTGCTATGGGGATTCCTTGAATTATTTTACATTTAACCAAATAAACAGAATTCCTCTAAGTCATCCAGAATCACCAAAGTATTCACTGAAGACGTTTTGGTCCAACCCAGAGGAGGTAGGAAAATTCTGCCACCTGTCTTTCATCTCCCTTCCTGTTTTAAGAAATCTCTGAGACTGGGGCACCCATTAGGACAATCCACAAACCTAGGCATTTATCATTAGGGGACTGTTTACAGGGTTTTTTTTTAAAAAACTCACATATAATTTGTCTGATGGTCTGCCTTTTATGTCAATATTCTTCAGGGATATAGAAGAATATTTCCTAACATTTTAAGTTTTAGAGAGTTTAAATTCAAACTCACATTCCAAAGTTGCTTGACAGTACATACTGGGTAAAGTTGTGAATAAAATTGTGCTCGGCTGCTTACTGAAAGGTTGGAGACTCCAGTCCACCCTGAAGTGCCTCGGCAAAAAGCCCTAACAATCTACTTCTGAAAAGTAAGCCATTGTGTGCCTATGGAGCACACAGTTCTACCTTGAAACAGATGGGGTCACCATGAGTTGAAATCAATTCGACAGCAACTTTTTTTTTTTTTTTTTTAGTTACCCTTAACCAGCTATTGTTTTCAGTCTCCCAATAGTTAGCTATAAATGGTCCTGAATACTCTCCTGACAAATCTGAATGTCTTAAGACCTTCCTTGCAGACGAAAAAAAATAAAAACCCTTCCCGTCCAGTCAATTGTGACTCATAGTGACCCTGTAGGACAGAATAGGATTGTTCCATAGAGTTTCCAAGGAGCGCCTGGTGGATTCGAGCTGCTGACCTTGTGGTTATCAGTGGAGCTCTTAGCCACTATGCCACCAGGGCTCCATACTCCTTGCAGATGAGTACATAATAGTTTCTGACAGGTTATCGTTTCATTTCATGTCCTATATTACAGGAGTATGTGAGGAAGAGTGCGTGTTTTTACCCTGTAACCCAGTGTGATTACAAGCCATGTCATTCTTCTAATTAGTGATGTGTGGCCATAGAAAAGCTGCACAAAAGAATTATGAAGCAATTTGTTTACTCCTAGGAATAGGTAGAAACCTGTGTTATATCTGTTTGTAAATTCTATGGAACTGACAGTTCATAATTCACTTTAAATGCCCTGGAATTTGAAGCAGGGGACATCTTCTACCCTAAAGGGGAAACATCGCCAAGATTCCTTTCTTGACCCTTTTATGTGGCTGGCACTATACTGAAGCCACATGCCTACATTCTCTCATTTAATCCTCAAAACACTCCGTAAGGCGTTTATCATTATGGTCCCCATTTTACATTGGAGGAACTTACCCAAAGTCTCAGCCATTGAGGGTCAGGGCAGGGAGTTTGAGCCCAGATCTATCCTACCCCCACATATGGGTGCTCCTCGTTGCTGCAGTACTGTATACAGAGCATAGAACAGTTGACTAAGGAATATGGCCTGCAGGTAACATTTAAGAGTCTTTTCTTGAAAATCATTAGGGAAAGTGTCAACAAAGTAAAAATCACTTCTCACCTTTTAAAGGGACCTACCGAGGACCTATTTCTAATTGCATAATTAATGGAGTGCCAGGTTTTAGAGTCTTTGGTTCAGTCTGGAATACCATCCAAAGGTACCAGTGGCATATGTTAAACTTAAGCAGCCCTTCATGACACCACTTTGATTGGCCATTGCTTTTTTCCCAGCTCCCCTTCCCAGTCTTATCAAGGAAGATTGTGACCTATCCTGTCAGTACTAACTCTTACAGGCAAATAAAAAAAGACAGAGCTCTTTCTCAGTAGGAGACCAGAGGAACATCAGCTTCTTTTTTTTTTTTGGTGGAAGTATATACAGCAAAGATACATCCATTCAACAATTTTACATGTACACTTCAATGCCATCGTTACATACTTCATATTGTGTCACCATTCTTGCAAATTGTTTTACCACCATTATCTTAAACTTTCTGTCCCTTAAAGTTCACGCCTGTGCTTTAAAGTTATCATTACCAATTTGATCTCATACAGGTAGTCCCTGACTTACAACGTATTTGAATTACGACGAACCGTGCTTAGGACTGTCCATTTTGTTACACGTTTTACTGTTAGTAATATGTACTACATACAGCGTTGCAGAGCATTGCTGATATTAACATTTTCCTGTAAATCCCCAAAGACAAGTAAAGATCGAATTTATAAAGGTATTGATAATAAAAGGCAATAATAATGAAAAAAAAAGAAAAAGATGAGGTATTCAATTTGTCAGAACCAACTTACAACGGAGCCGTTGGAATGGAACCGCATCGTAAGTCTGATGGGGAGTACCTGTATATATAATTCTTTCGAGAAGCACAATACTCAAGGCAAACATTCTTTATTAATTGAGCTAATCTGTTGTTTAATTTTAAGATGACTTCAGGGGATAGTTTAGGTTCAAGGCTTAAAGATTATTTCTGGGCAGTAGATTCGGGAAGTCTCACAGTCTCAATGGATCCAGGAAGTCTGGTTTCCATATGAATTTGGTGTTCTGTTCCACATCTTTCCTTCTTTTGATCAGGATCCATCTGCTGGGTCCTTGATCAGAAATTTCAGAAATGGTAGCTAGTCATCAACCGTTTTTTCTGGTTTCATGGCAAAGAGGCAGTTAGACTGTATTCCATTTCCTTCTCTGATTCCTGGGTCTCCTGCTACTGTTCCAGGTGAGTAGAGACCAAATGTTGAATGTTGGATGGCTGCTTGCAAGCTTTTAAGACCCCAGGCACTACTCAGCAAACCAGGAAGTAGAACAGAAACTCTAAATGCAACATTAAGCCAATTGACTGGATAGACCCACGAAACCATGACCCTAAACCTTTGAACCAAGAAAACTAATCTCACGAGATATTTATTTGTACTTAAGTAGTCTGAACAACAGCCGCCTTTTTTTTTTTTTGGTTGCTGCTGTATTTGTAAAATTATAACACTATATTTGCCATTTCACCCTTTTATTGTGGTATGTAACTTAGTGATAACAACTACGTTAGTCGAGTTGTGTACCTGTTACCCTTAGTCAATGCCAGTTTTGCGTCACCCTTTCCCTCCCTCCTCGCTCCCCTGTAACGACTAGTAACCATTGGTCTCTACATAACTACCTCTCCTTTTTATTTCATGCGAGTGAGACCATACAGTATATGTCCTTTTGGGATTGACTTACTTTACTCATCATGCAGTTTATCCATGTTGTAACATGTATCACGACTTCGTTTTTCTTTAAGGCTGAGTACTGTTGTATATACGTAGCATGTTTTGTTTATCCATTCCTCTATTGCTGGGTCCTTGGGTTGTTTCCACCTGTTTACTATTGTGTATAGTACTGCAGTGAACATAAGTGTGCAAATGTCCGTTTGTGACACCTCTATTAGGTTTCTAGGGTATATACCTAGGAGTGGAATTGCTGGATCATATGGTAGCTCTGGATTGTAAAGATGGTGCAGGACCAGGCAGTGTTTTGTGCTGTTATACATAGGATAGCTATGAGTCAGAACAGACTCAACGGAACCTAACAGTAACAACATGGTAGTTCTGTTTTTAGTTTTTGGAGGAACCACCAGACTATATTCCACAACACTGTACTGTTTACATTCCCACCAGCAATGGATAAGGGTTCTAATTTCCACATATTCTCACCAACTTTTTTTTTTTTTTAAATCTTAGCCATCCTATTGGGAGGGAAATAGTGGTATCGATGTTTGTTTCTCTGAAGACTAACAAGGCAGCCATTTACATAATTTTTATCATTTGATTTGTTTTTGTTTTGTTTTCATTTAATGAATACATTTCACTATTACCTATGTACCTGACCCAGTAGTAGGCATTGACAATGCAAAGGTAACAGAAGGCAGCCCCTACCCGGAGGCCGTCCAGTGGTGGATGGATGTTCGCAGTCACATGTTTCCAGCCCATGAATGAAGTGCTGTGGCAGCACGGAAGAGCTCAATCTTCCCTGAAGGTATTGGGGATGCTTTGGGGAGGAGCTCCTTGATTGCTAAGATTTTTGCCTCAGCTGATCCCACGGAGCACTTCCGTTTCCGACAGCTTGTGCCATGATTTCTAGCAATGTGACTGGCAATTTCTATCATTGGTTGCCAATGCTAAAACATGCCCACAGAGGTCCATGAAGCAGGACATGTGTTCTCTTGCTTGCCATTTTTAAAACAGCAGTTGATTTTATTACCATGCTTAGGTGGCCCAGACTGGATTGGTGGAGGGCAGTACAAGGTGCCAGAATCAACGTGGCTATTTTGTAATCGGTACAGGAGGGCAACTGTTATTTGTACAAATAGGATCCAAGTAAATGGTTTCAAACCAAACACAACCAGGAGATGGAATCTTAAAATGGGAGGCGTTCTAGTTGGGTCCACTCATTTTACGTAGAGGGAAACTAACACTCAAGGAAGGGAGGAGGTACAACCTCTCCTAACTGGGACATAATCAGAAGAGCTTCACAGTCTTTGGGCATCTGTACTAGCCATTCTCCCATTTGTCATCAAAGGTCTTTCTCCATGCATTCTCTGTGTGTTGTGATCTCAAATTTAGGCTCTGTCTAATTCTGTTAGCTACGATTATGGGGTGTTTCTTGTATCTGACCTGACAAGTATCTCCGGGTTGGCAAACAAAACCCAGCCATGATCACCAGGGATCTTCTAAAAGGGAAAGAAAGCTTTCTAGTTTGCCAGTGTTTCTAGAACACTGAGTGGTAAGTTTCTGCCTCCTTATGTTGTCCTGAGGGTTTCAACTCATAGCGACCCTATGTGCAACAGAAGGAAACACTGTCCAGTCCTGCACCATCCTCACAATTCTTGTTATGCTTGAGCCCATTGTTGCAGCCACTGGGACAATCCATCTCGTTGAGGGTCTTCCCCTTTTCTGCTGACCCTCTACGTTACCAAGCATAATGCCCTTCTCCAGGGACTGATCCCTCCTGATAACATGTCCAAAGTATGTGAGATGCAGTCTTCCCATCCTTGCTTTTAAGGACCATTCTGGTTGTACTTCTTCCAAGACAGATGTGTTTTTCTTTTGGCAGAATATTCAATATTCTTTGCCAACACCACAATTCAAAGGTATCAATTCTTCAGTCTTCCTTTCATTGTCCAGCTTTCATGTGCATATGAGGCAATTGAAAACACAATGGCTTAGGTCAGGTGCACCTTAGTCTTCAAGGTGACATATTTGCTTTTAAACACTTTAAAGAGGTTTTCTGCAGCAGATTTTCCCAATGCAATCCATCTTTTGATTTCTTGACTGCTGCTTCCATGGGTATTGACTGTGGATCCAAGTAAAATGAAACCCTTGACAACTTCAGTCTTTTCTCCATTTATCGTGATGGGACTTATTGGTCCAGTTGTGAGGATTTTTATTTTCTTTATGTTGAGGTACATACAGTCCATAGTGAAGGCTGTGTTCTTTGATCATCAGTAAGTACTTTAAGTCCTCTTCACATTCAGCAAGCAAGGTTCTGTCATCTGCATAACACAGGTTGTTAATGAGTCCTCCTCCAATCCTGATGCCCCATTCTACTTCATACAGCCCACCTTCTTGGATTATTTGCTCAGCATACAGATTGAATAAGTATTCTGAAAGGGTACAACCCTGACACACACCTTTCCTGACTTTAAGCCGCCCAGTATCCCCTCGTTCTATTTGAACAACTGCCTCTTAATCTACGTACAGATTCCTTACGAGCACAATTAAGTGTTCTGGAATTCCCATTCTTTGCAATGTTTTCCATAAGTTATTATGATCCACACAGTCAAATGCCTTTGCATAGTCAGTAAAACACAGGTAAACATCTCTCTGATATTCGCTGCTTTTAGCCAGGATCCATCTGACATCAGCAATGATAGTCCTGGTTCCATATCCTCTTCTGAATCCGGCTTGAATTTCTGGCAGTTCTCTTTTGATGTACCGCTGCAACAGCTTTTGAATGATCTTCAGCAAAATTTTACTTGCCTGTGGTATTAATGATATTGTTCAATAATTTCTGCATTTGGTTGGATCACCTTTCTTGGGAATAGGCATAAATATGCATCTTTTCCAGTCAGCTGGCCAGGTAGCTCTCTTCCAAATTTCTTGGCACAGACTAGTGAGCACATCCAGCTCTGCATCTGCTTGTTGAAATATCTCAGTTGGTGTCCCGTCAATTCCTGGAGACTTGTTCTTCGCCAGTGTCTTCAGTGTAGCTTGGACTTCTTCCTTCACTACCGTCAGTTCTTGATCGTATGCTACCTCCCAAAATGGTTGAAGCTCCACCAGTTCTTTTTGGTACTCTCTGAATGGGGATTGTTAATGGGCTGCTGAGTGAGCTGAGTCAAGACTCTGGATTGTTGGTGCTCATCCTCGTAACTACCTAGAGAGGATGGGGGCAGTGGGTTCCAGGCTAGACAGCCTTAAATGTGTCCCTGTGCAGGGTCTGGAAGTGAAGTCCAGAGTGGTCTTCCACAGGGGGGAGGAGTCTTTTTTTTTTTTTATTAACTTTTATTGAGCTTCAAGTGAACATTTACAAATCAAGTCAAACTGTCACATACAAGTTTATATACACCTTACTCCGTACTCCCGCTTGCTCTCCCCATAATGAGTCAGCCCTTCCAGTCTCTCGTGAGAATTTTGCCAGCTTCCAACTTTCTCTATCCTCCCATCCCCCCTCCAGACAGGAGATGCCAACACAGTCTCAAGTGTCCCCCTGATACAAAGAGCTCACTCTTCATCAGCATCTCTCTCCTACCCACTGTCCAGTCCCTTTCATGTTTGATGAGTTGTCTTCGGGAATGGTTCCTATCCTGGGCCAACAGAAGGTTTGGGGACCATGACCACCAGGATTCCTCTAGTCTCAGTCAGACCATTAAGTTTGGACTTTTTGTGAGAATTTGGGGTCTGCATCCCACTGATCTCCTGCTCCCTCAGGGGTTCTCTGTTGTGCTCCCTGTCAGGGCAGTCATTGGTTGTGGCCGGGCACCAACTAGTTCTTCTGGTCTCAGGATGATGTAGGTCTCTGGTTCATGTGGCCCTTTCTGTCTCTTGGGCTCTTAGTTATCGTGTGACCTTGGTTTTCTTCATTCTCCTTTGCTCCAGGTGGGTTGAGACCAATTGATGCATCTTAGATGGTCATTTGCTAGCATTTAAGACCTCAGATGCCACATTTCAAAGTGGGATGCAGAATGTTTTCATACTAGGATTATTTTGCCAATTGACTTAGAAGTCCCCTTAAACCATGGGCCCCAAACCCCCGCCCTTGCTCCGCTGACCTTTAAAGCATTCAGTTTATCCCGGAAACTTCTTTGCTTTTGGTCCAGTCCAGTTGAGCTGACCTTCCCTGTATTGAGTATTGTCCTTCCCTTCACCTAAAGTAGTTCTTATCTACTAAAAAAAAACCAGTAAATAACTCTCTCCCACCCTCCCTCCCTCCCTCCCTCCTTTCGTAACCACAAAAGTATGTGTTCTTCTCAGTTTATACTGTTTCTCAAGAACTTATAATAGTGGTTTTATACAGTATTTATCCTTTTGCATCAGACTAATTTCACTCAGCATAATGCCTTCCAGGTTCCTCCATGTTATGAAATATTTCACAGATTCGTCACTGTTCTCTATCGATGCGTAGTATTCCATTGTGTGAATATACCATAATTTATTTAACCATTCATCCATTGATGGACACCTTGGTTCCTTCCAGCTTTTTGCTGTTGTAAACAGAGCTGCAATAAGCATGAGTGTACATATATCTGTTCATGTAAAGGCTCTTATTTCTCTAGGGTATATTCCAAGGAGGGGAATTTCTGGGTTGTATGGTAGTTCTATTTCTAACTGTTTAAGAAAACGCCAGATAGATTTCCAAAGTGGTTGTACCATTTTACATTCCCACCAGCAATGTATAAGAGTTCCAATCTCTCCGCAGCCTCTCCAACATGTATTATTTTGTGTTTTTTGGATTAATGCCAGCCTTGTTGGAGTGAGATGGAATCTCATCGTGGTTTTAATTTGCATTTCTCTAATGGCTAATGATCGAGAGCATTTTCTCACGTATCTGTTAGCTGCCTGAATATCTTCTTTAGTGAAGTGCGTGTTCATATCCTTTGCCCACTTCTTGATTGGGTTGTTTGTCTTTTTGTGGTTGAGTTTTGACAGAATCATATAGATTTTAGAGATCAGGCGCTGGTCGGAGATGTCAGAGCTGAAAATTCTTTCCCAGTCTGTAGGTGGTCTTTTTACTCTTTTGGTGAAGTCTTTAGATGAGCATAGGTGTTTGATTTTTAGGAGCTCCCAGTTATCTGGTTTCTCTTCGTCATTTTTGGTAATGTTTTGTATTCTGTTTATGCCTTGTATTAGGGCTCCTAAGGTTGTCCCTATTGGGAAGAGTCTTTAAAGTAATGTATGATAATGTGCTTTGGCATCCAACAGATTTGGATTTGATTTTCGGGATCTGTTACTTAGCCCCTGTGTAAGCTTGGACTAGTCATTTTCTTCTTCAATTGGGCTTATCAGTAAAAATGTAAATAGTAAGTTATGCTGTCTCACAAACTAGTGGTAAGGATTACATCGATTTCTGTGGGTAGAGCATAGTGTAGTGCCTGGACTGTAGAAAGCTCCATAAATGTACTAAGTTTTTTAAACTGTGATTTTTCTCTAAAAATCCCACAGCTGTTTAATTTCATGCTATAATTAATGTATGCAATTTATTTTAACATGAAAATATTAAATATTTTTCTTAAGACCTTTTGGTAAAATTGATACTCCAGGAAGATAATTGCCATGTCTTTTATGAAGATCTTCAGAAAAAATGTCTTTGTGGATTTAGCATCAGGAATAGTTGGGTTTCTTCAGCAGTAATTCATCCTCATCTTATAGACTCTGTGATCACCCTTTTGTTTTTTACATTGCTGACTAAGAAATTCAGAGCCAAGTTGCAAAGACTTGGCACTTGATGGTGTGAATTTTGTACAGATTCATCATTGGCTTCATTTCATGTGTTTACCCTTGTTTTTCTTACCCCCTTCCCATTTTCAGTCTTTGCCTTGTTAACGGAAGCTGCTTTAAATCTTTAAATGCCAAGTGGTTGTAAAACACAGATGACTGTTTGTGTTGCTCCTCAGCCACAGACCCATGTGTACACAGCAGCCTGTGGATGTCCCCACAGGCATGATAGAAACTGCTTGTGAGCCTTGGCGCATCTTTGCTCTTCCTGTCCTTACACCCAACCTTGTCCTCTTGATTCTGTTTCCTGAGTGTCTCTTGAATCTGCTCCTTCTTCTTCACCTCAGAATCACCTGCCATTGTCTCTTGCCTGGGTTCTTGTGGTGGTTTTAAGCCTGTCTGCTTGGCTGTGGTGCTATCCCCCCACCAACCCATGTTCCACATTCTTATCTGAGAGAGCTGTCTAGCCCACAGGTCCCATCAGGTTCCCTCCACCTCCCTCTACAGTCTCAGGTCTGAACTGGCTGCCCCAGCAGCTTCATCTGCTGACGTTGCTCTGCATTTCTGAACTACCAGACTCTTCATACCTGTGCTAGTTAGGTGTTTCTCTCTGGCCAGGAGCATTTTGCATTTTCTGCCACTTGCCCTGTTCCTCAGGACTTCACTGGTACATTGCCTCCTCATCCGTGACCTTCCTTCGACAGACTTGTCTCTTGGCTTCCTTGGCCAGAGCTTAGTTGGGCAAGCCACTGTTGTCACTCTTAACTGCAGCGTCCTGTCCTTACCCCTCCCTCTCTCAGTGCCTGGCCAGTAGCCCTGCTAACCTTAGCGGGTGTTAATGAATGAATAAATGAGTGAGTGAGAAGACGGAAAACTTCCACATATCTCAGAGTGCTGGATATAGCGGGTGTTACTGAATGAATAAATGAGAGAGTGAGACGGAAAACTTCCACGTATCTCAGGGTGCTGGATGTGCTCCCGAGATGTCTACATGTGTGAGAAACATTAGCATTTTCACCTTTATGTTGCACTTAATGTAACATTCAAAGACAAAGTCTCCCACCTCCCTTGAACTTAAAAATGCTTCAAGTTAAGTTGTAGCTTTTGGATTCTTAATGATGAGATAGGAAAAAAAAAAAAAAAAAAAAAAACAGCATGCTTGGTTGGCTGTGATTAATCAACTTATCAGTTTGTAGTGAAGTAATCCTAAAACCAAACCAGTTGCCATCTAGTCAATTCCAACTCATGAAGGCTTTGTGTGTGTCAGAGTAGAACTGTGTGCCACAGGGTTTTCAGTGGTTGATTTTTTAGAAGTAGATAGCCAGGTCTTTTTTCTGAGGTGCCTCTGGCAGGACTTGAACTTGCAACCTATCAGGAGCCACGTGTGTTAACTATTTGTACCACCCAGGGACTCTGAGATAATTCTACGATCTTTTAAATTTTCAAAATATGAAAAATGATTGGTTGTCATTGCTGATGACAGAGCACTTGCTACTCCAGAATAAGGAGTGAGGAAGTTGCCCTGTGATGCATCAAGGTCCTGGGCTGCTAGGAATGGCCTTGTTCCCAGAATGGGCCCAGAGCCCTCAGTTTGTAGATAATGTAACTGACCAAAAACTCAGAGCCAGTTTGTACTGCTATGTTTCCTCTCTTTCTTTCTTTCTTTCTCAGGTTCTTTCTTTCATTCATTCAATGTTAAGTACTTACTGTGAGCCGGTACTCTGTGAATCACTGAGAATATAAAATCAGTCTGGGTGTGGACCCTGTCTCCACCAAGGAGCTAACAGTCTAGTGTGGGAGGCCCTTACATGGAGCAGTCATTTAATGCAGAAATACATACAGCACCTGAAGAATGTACCCGATCCAGAGGAAAGAGAGACAGACTGTTAGGAAACATTTCTACATGGAGGCAACCATGCTCCTCCTAGGCTGCGAGGATGCACAGAAGTTCACCAAGCATGAGAGCAGTGAGGGTGAAGACAGCACACACAGAAGAGCAGGAGAAGACTGTGGGAGAGGCTGGGATTCTTAAGAAAGAGATAGGAAAAGTAACCAGCATGGCTGTTGGGCAGTGAGTCATCAGCTCAGCAGCTGACAGTGCGCCATGCTAGCAGCTGCAGCTTCCTCCCTGGCAGCTCACGGCAGCAGAGTGATCGGATTCGCGTGTTAGAGACTGTGGTGGTGTGGAGGTGGTAGTCCAAGTGGGAAATGAGGGGAGCGGTGGGGCGGCGAGGAGGGGTGTGTCTGAGAACTCTAAGAAATAAAATCTACAAGATGTGGTGACTAATGGCTTGTGGAAGATTGGAGAAAGGGAGGAGGTAGGGGTGACTCCCAGGTTTTTGGCCGGAACCTCTGGGTGGAGAGTGGTAGAAGCTGGACCAGAACCCGTGATACTGACTCATACCCAGTGCATTGTAGGTGAAGCCTTTTCTAGCTTTTGGACTGATAAAGAGATAACGCGGCCTGTAGAACACCTGCTCTGGCCTGAGAAAGAAGTGACAGTTCCGAGCTGCTCCTCTCAGAAGGGAGCCGGCAAGTCTGTCTTCTGAGGGCAGCGGCAGAAACCCCCTGCTAATTAAGGAGGAGGGGCAGTGCAGGTGGCCTGCTAGCCAATGTCCCCCTCCTCGTGTCTGTCTACTCGTGGGAGAAAAGACGTTTAGAAAGGCAAAGTACCTGATTCCGGTGGGAGTTTGAGAGAACTCTTGCTAGAGTACTCAGAACTGCTGGCTGGGGGGGAGAACCCCACTGTGGGGTGGCGCGGAGGGGGTGGTGCAGGACAGCAAGCGGGCCAAGCCCTGGAGTCCGGCAGAAACCCAGGAAGGTTTGCTCACCAGAGTAAGATATAATGATTTATTTTTTAAATAGACAATCTGATCAATCTGTTCTAGTGAAAATTAAACTAGGGTATTGGTGTTCAAAGTTCCAAAATGGTAAGAAAATAGCAAATCGGATCTTACAGTGTTTTTAATTCTTCGGAAAGTTGCTATTACATAGCGTTAGTCCAAGTTGTTGACGCATCAGTACTTTTTTTGTTTTAAAAATTACTTTTGCTGATAAAAAATGGGGAGCAGAGAACTTGGTTCAGACAGAAGAGCCCAGGGTAGAGTACCAACAACAAACCCCAGTAAACTGTGTGAGAAGCACATCTCACTGCTTTGGAGGAGTTCTTATTCTGGGTTCCCTGAACCCCCAGTCAGGTTCATTTCAGAGGGTCCATGAAATGAGCAGAGATGGGAGAAAAGTTACATCTTCATTTTGACGAAGTTCTCACAGACTTAGTTTTCCTTTTATTATGAATGTAGGATTCAAAACACAATAGTATTAGCAATATTTCTCACCTTTGGAAATCACAGATGATTTTATATTGTAGTTGTTGCAGATTATATTATAGTTGTTGCAGATATCCGAAAATATCATATATGCTCATCTCTACTCTGGTTTTATAGTAGTTATTGGATCTACTGCTATATGACAAGCTCCAATGCCTTAATAAATAAGTGTATATATTACTATATCAGTTTTTTTTTTTGAGAACCATACTTCAGTACAATCAGTTTTCTTTTTCACCCTGTGTGTTATATTTTATGTATTTAAAACACATTATTCTGAGTAGGTTTCATCAGCTTCACAGGTGGCCAGAGGGGTCAGTGGCGCACGAAAGGTTAATAACCCTTGTTTTTAAGATCATGTAGTTGTGGCATGTGACCTCCACCTGGTGGCAGCATACTCCCAGAAGGTTAAACGTATAACACTTGTAAAGAAACTAAAAAAAAGAAAGTACTTGAGTATGGTTTTCATACATTTTTAAAACCACAACCCACGGTAAGAAATACATTTTACATCTTGACTCAGAACATTCATAGGTAAGTTTCATAAGACAATAGTTGCCCTTGCTATGTGACACACCGATATTTCCTATTCCATTTCATTCCAGTATTCTTTTTAATTTTTTTCATTAAAATAAAATGCTGGTTGTACACACTAAATTGCAGTTTAGTGGGTCACAGCGCACTCTTTGACAACACTGTAGGTGACCATGTTTGGCCATGCTTCATAGTTTGCTGCTCAGTGAACTTCATTTTGGTCTCCCCCAAAACACCCACACACTTTGAGAGACTTCATTCTTGCATGTTAAACAACTGTCAACAAATATATCTTTATGTAATGTTTAAAATATTGTTTATTATTAATGTATAATTTATATAAAGTCAAATGCACTGATCTTAGATGTATGCCCCATCAAGATTTAGTACACTCCTAAAACCCCAGAAAGTTCTTTGTGCCACGTCTCCGTCAGGACCCCCCTAGGCAATTACCATTCTGATTTCTTTCACCGTAGTTTTGTCCGTTCTAGAACTGTATACAAATGCGGTCATGCAGGATGTGTCTTTCGGTCTGGCTTCCTTTGCTCAGTGTATTGTTTCTGAGCCTAATCTGTGTTGAGAGTATTAGAAGTTTGGTGAGTAGCGTTCCCTTGTATGAATATACCACAATTGTTTATTCATTCTGTTGGTAAGACTTTTGGCTTGTTTTCGTTTGGGGCTATTCGCTAGGAGCTGGGATCCGCTCTCCGACAACAACGGGTTTGGTTTTGGTTTATGAATAAAGCTGCTAGGTACATTTGAATGCAAGTTTCTGTACTACATGTATGTTTTCATTTCTCTTGGGTAATGCCTGGGGGTGGAATTGCTGGGTCAATGAGTAAATATATGTTTAACTTTACAGGAAACTGTCAAACTGCCAAGGGGTTTGAACCATGTTATGTTTCCGTTAGCGGTGTGTGAAGGTTCAGGTTGCTCTTTTATCATTGCCAACTTTTGGTGTTCTCAGTCTTTTTAATTTTAATCATTCTGGTGAGTCTGTAGTTGTCTCTGTTGGTGTCTTTAATTTGCATTTTCCTAATGACCAGTGATGTTTAACACGTTTTCATGTGTCATTAATGTATCCTTTTTTTCAAGAAGTGTCTATTCAGGCTTCTGTTATTTGTATTTTTAATATCGATTTATAGGTGTTTTTTACATATTTGGAAACCCTGGTGGCATAGTGGTTAAGTGCTATGGGTGCTAACCAAAGGGTTGGCAGTTTGAATCCACCAGGCGCTCCTTGGAAACTCTATGGGGCAGTTCTACTCTGTCCAGTAGGGTCGCTATGACTTGGAATCGACTCGACGGCACTGGGTTTGGTTTGGGTTTGGTTTACATATTTTGGATACCAGTCCTTTATGTCATATATATGTATTGTGAATATTTTCTCTCAATCTATGGCATATCCATTCATTAAATTAGCAGTGACTTTTGGTGAGCAGCTTTTAATTTCAACAAAATCCAATTTAACATTTTTTTCTTCTATAGTTAGTTTTTTCTGTGTCCTTAGCTAAGAAATTTTTTCCTACCCCAAGGTGAAGATAGTTTTGGCTTTTATGTTTAGATCTGTGATCCCTCTCTGAAAAAAAGAAAAGAAATCATTTTTTGTTTACGGTGTGAGGTAGGCTTCAGATTTCTCTCTCTCCACCCCCCACCCCCATAGGTATCTAGTGTTCCAAGATCATTTGCTGAAAATAATTTCCTTTATCCATCAATTAAATAATAATAATAACCCTGTTTAGCCAAAGAGGTGCATACATGACTTTTCCTTTTGGGCCATAAACTGACCCTCTGGGTCTATTAGACATCCGCAACCTGCAGCCTTGGTCTTTTATTCCTTTCTAAACCAATCCGCGCACAGTTATCTTGACTTTCTCAGAAATTACTTATAGGGTTTGAGGATTTATAAGGCTGCTCTTTACAGGCTCTCTAGCTGTGCTATCTAGTAGAGAAGCCACCAGCCACATGTTATTTAAATTCAATTTAAATCAATTAAATTGAAATAAATTCAGCTTCTCAGTTGCAACAGTGACATTTTAAGTGCTAATAGGCACATGTGGCTAGTGGCTACTCTACTGAACAGCACAGAGATAGAACACTTCCATTTTTTCAAAAGTGCTGGACAATGCCGGTCTGTAGAATAAGAACAGCAGTAGGCTTCACACAGTTTTATAGCGTATCCTAAGAAAACTCTCTTGCGTTTTGATAACCCATCATCTAGCATCTGCCTTTCTCTCCTTGGTTTTTTCTCATTCTTCCTTGCTTCCATTTCCATTCCAAGTTGTCCTGTCTGTCTAAAAATACAGTAGCTCGTATCTGCCCTTCCCTACCTAGAGGAAAGAATTCCCCTGGCTGTCCAAGGAATAATTGTTTTCTGGAGGCTGCCTTGAACTGACCTATTTTTTTCTCAATGATTGATAGTCTTCCAACTGCCACAGGGTACCTGGGCTTCCCCCTTTAAGGTGTGGGCCAGAGGTATTCTGTCTTTTTCATCCTGATTAAAATTGTGTTTTTCCTTAGCATTTGCACTCTAAATTTAAATTTGTGAAAAGAAATCATAGGTTATGACCCATAGCCCTGTCCCCTATTGAGATTTCTGGGGCAGAAAAAAATGAATTGGCATCTCATTGTGAATGACCACATAGGAATTTGTGAGATCTTCTGTCATGGTTTGCTGGGCGTGACCCTCACAGACACTGACTCTACCATTGTCTTTCAGTGTGGGAACTTTGCTGTCCTGGTGGATCTTCATGTATCACCTCAAGGTTCAAACAAAGATACCAGGTGGTTTTCTGAAGAGAAGAAAGAGGTATAGTAAAAGCTGTTTTCACCATTTCAATGCAAGTAGCTGCTGCTGTGAGAAGAAATATTAGCCCTTTCCAGCTTTCATTTTCATGAAAAGTGGACAAAAATATTATGAGTGGTGTTTCACCCTTGAAGAACAATTGTTGTATTCCCAATGACATACCCCACATATACATCCCCTTGTTTTTCCTTTTTTAAATTTAGAAATGCCCTTGTCCATACATTTCATATGCTGCTCTACTATTTAAACCAAAAATTTCCAACCCTTTTATTTTGGGGAAAGAAGTTTTCTATATTAAAAGAGAGAGAGAGAAAAGACGTTAAAGTGACTAGGTAAGCAGGGATTTTAATATGACTGGTTATGAAGGACGAACCGAGCACCTGGAGCAGGTGTGCAGGTTAACACAAAGCTCATCTTCCGCACCTGCCTGAAACCCTCATCTTCTGCACTTTTATCTTCTACCATCCTTTTATCATCATGAGCCATTGACAACACCGAGGAGACATTGGACTGTGTTCCTTCCCTCACTTCGGCCAGTTAGCAACAGGAGCTTCATGTTTGATCTCCCTGTGCCTCAGCCTCCTCATCTGCAAATGACGGAGTTCACCTAGGTGCTGTCTCTGCCCATCACCTGTCCGTCGGTTTTTCGTACTGCAGTGGCTTGTCGGTTGCTGTGATGCTGGGAGCTGTGCCACTGGTATTTCGGATACCAGCAGGGTCATCCATGTTGGACAGGTTTCAGCAAAGCTTCCAGACTAAGACAGACTAGTAAGAAAGGCCTGATGATCCACTTCCAAAAATCCACCAGTGAAAATCTTATGGATCACAGTAGAATATTATTTGATATAGTGCTGGAAGATGGTCCCCTAGGTTGGAAGACGCTGAAAACACATAGTGGTCACAGTGATGGACTCAAGTATACCAACGATTGTGAAAATGGCACAGGACCGGGCAGTGTTTTGTTCTCTTGTATATGGGGTCAGCTTGAGTTGGAGCCGACTCGATGGCAGCTAACAGGAACAAGTCACTCCTGGCTGTGTCAGCAATCCCATCCAGGTGCTGCTGTGGTCAGGTGTTTATAAGGTGGATGGAATTCTCACATGTACTTTACTTCCCTCTCCGGATCCCTGCTTACCAGAGTGTAGGGACATAATGCTATAACACTTCTTTTCATCAATAATATCATTTGTCACAGTAGCTTTTTAGAGCCAGATATGAAAATACATTTTATAAAAAGATGATGTGCGGAAAAGAAACTAGCAATAATGGCTATTAAAAAAAAAAAAAACTTTCCTGTAATAATTTTTTTCAATCAGTTTTTGGAGATCATTAGAAAAAAAAGAAAGTTACAGGGTAATACATTTTCAGTCAGCAGGTAATAATGTTATCAGAACTCTGCTCTCATAATTTTGCAGAGGATACCAGATGGCCCAAAGCTGGGAGAAGAAAGACACGAGATTTGCTATAATGGGACTTAACTGAAGCAAATGACTGTAGACTGTCATCTTCAGGATTTAATATTTAGCAGGCTAGCACCCCCTACTGCAGCCTGTCTCTCTGAGATTTCAAGCTTTTGCTTAAGAACACCTGTCCCCACAATTTAGAACAGTTAATTCATTTCCCCAAAGTGACTAATACTCTCCCAAGGGAAGCTCACCCGAAAAACCTCTGACTTGACTTATGTTAGCAGCATTCTAGAATCCAGCTTTCCAGACCCATATTTTCCTCCCCTGTCTCCCAGCTTTACCACTTGGCCATGTCATACCTTTCGTCAGGTGATTTGGGAGGCTTTAAAATTAAGCCATGGGTATGTGAATCACCTCTTACCCAAAGTGTGAGGCCAGGTCTCCAGGGTACCATACGTAGCTGCGTGTCTCCACCTGGTCCCTACTTCAGGGTTATGGCGCATGACTTCACAGGGATGAGAGCTACATGACAGGACATGCAGAGCTCCTGCTGCAGCAAGCTGGCAGAGGTGCAGGCCATGCCAGTGTCCTAGCTTTCCTCTCAAAGTCGGTCATTCGCTGTTTCTATTTGAAGTTGTTCCTTTAAAATGTGTTCACTGATAGTTAAGGTTGCTCTGGGATAATTTGTGTGTGTGTGTGTGTCAGAAAGGAGAAAAGCTAGTCAAGCAAAGGATGTGACTTGCCTTCGTTCAGTATCTCAACACTTTCATCTCTCTTATCATTAGATCATCTCAGGATTGGGATTTCACGAGCCACCAATTCGATTGCACTTTAACAGTTACTTTATACAGGGAAAGTCTGAGATTATCCAGTTCCTTCGCAGAAAAAGAAACTGATTACATGTGTTAAATATATGTTTATTTAGAGTCTAGCACGAGTGGTGCTTGTACCCAAACAGTTGAACGCAAACCGTTCCATTGTAAACTTGAAGAAGCAAGCATAAACCCCTGGTAACTTGGAGGTGCCAAATGCATCTCTCTTGCTCGCTTGATGATTTTAACTTGTTCTTCTCAACTGTCCTTCACGTTTAGCAGAGAAGTTTTCTTTTCTTACATTTCAGTTCTGAAGGGACTGCTTCACTAAGTAGTATAGTAATTGGGGTATCTTGACCACATTGTGCGTGGTCTACCTGTCATTTGTCAAACGTGAGTTATTGTAGGAAAGCCCCATAAGTGTAGGGAGAGAGTTTATGTGTATGGGGCTTTGCTCTATTTTTGTCATGCTATTTTTAGTTCTAGCCTTATAGGGCATTTATGGCCAAATTTTAGCAATCCTTGTTTCCATGTATGTCTTTCACATATTTTCTAGCTCAGTCATAGCTGAACCCTGCATGTGAAGAAAAAATTCTTTAATTAAAACAACAGTATGAGGCATAGTTGCTTTTCTGTGTGTGAACAATGCCAAAACACGTAACTGTAAATGCATCTCTGTATTCCCCTGGACACTGCATCTTTGGGCTGCAAAAGAAGAGGAGAGAGGACACCAGAGTTTGTGTTTTATCTAGAAATTCACATTTGTGAATTAAATCAAGGCATTTCTGTACTGTTTGAGGGGTACAGCCTTTACAATAAAAGTTTGACTATAATTGCCCTTAGAAGCAGCTTAGAACTTTGTTCTCATTGTAGTTTATGAAGATTCTAAGAGATCGACTTGCGATGGCATTGCAAGAAACCAGTGAAACAGGTTTGAGGTGACCTTGGCAACTCAGAGTCTTCTGCAGAGTCTTTGGGAATTGAACCAGAATGATCAGCTCTTAATCTGAACTAAGAAGCATAGATTTTTGTTGCAGCTAACAACAACAACATGATGTGTTGAAATAGAATCAAAACCGTGTGTTTTTGTCACCTAATAAATATTAATCTGCTTTAAAGAAATATGAGAAGCTAAATTATTTTCAGGATTAATAGGTAAATATAGTGCAGTTTTTACAAAAGCTGCAGGCATCTACAGTATCATCAACAGGAGCCTGTGTCATGGATTGAATTGTGTCCCCCAGAAATACTTGTCAGCTTGGTTAAGCCATGATTCCCAGCATTGTGTTGTTGTCCTCCATTTTGTGATTTTCCTATGTGTTATAAATCATAATCTCTGCCTGTGGTTAAAGAGGATTAGGGTGGGAAGTAACACCCACGCTCTCAGGTCACATCCCTGATCCAGTGTAAAGAGAGTTTCCCTCGGGTGTGGCCTGCAACACCTTTTATCTTAAAAGAAATAAAAGGAAAGGGAAGCAAGCAGAGAGTTGGGGGACCTTATACCACTAAGAAAGCAGCGCTGGGAGCAGAGCGCATCCTTTCGACCCAGAGTTCCTGCGCAGAGACGCTCCTAGACCGGGGGAAGATTGATGAGAAGGACCTTCCTCTAGAGCTGACAGAGAGAAAAAGCTTTCCCCTGGAGCTGACGCCCTGAATTTGGACTTCTAGCCTACTAGACTGTGAGAAAATAAGTTCCTCTTTGTTAGAGCCATCCACTTGTGGTATTCCTGTTACAGCAGCACTAGATGACTAAGACAGCATGGAAGAAAATCAGATTACTGATTTCCAGTTTTCTCTGAAACTCATTGCTCAATGCTATTCCTTCTTCCATAGATTAGTAAACCTGAGGTCAGAATGACAATGTTTAGCTTTTTTAAAAATTTGATTCAGGTCAATTAAATGGGGGGAAGTTAATAAAAATCACTGTTTTTGGCTACTCTTGAAAAATTGGAAGATCTGGCAATGCTATTTCTGTATCTCCACATGACAACAGTTCACTGGGACCACAGGGAGAGCTGCCTCTTAGGGACTGGGCTGGCAACTGCGCCCACAGTGTGTGAATATGCTTGTATACCTGGCTTCTCCCCTCAACCCCAGCCCCTGCCTGGCCACAGGAGGCATTTCAGTGAGGCCCTTGCTGCCAGCCAGTCTGGGCTCTATTTGACTTCTTTTAGTCATCACAATACAACAGCTGCTTGGTATTTATATGAAGATATTCTTTACCACATTGATTTTATCAGCTCATCATACTGATTCTTACATTGAAGTCAGTGTGATTTGTTTCTATCCTCCTTTTAGAAATGTGAAACGGAGGCAGAGAGAAGTGAAATGAATTTCTCAGATCACAAAGTGAGCCAACATCACGGTTTCGAAAAAACCCTGCTAGGGTGGTGTTACCCATGAGCTTATATGACATTCCTTTCAACATTCATAGCTACATTAAAAAATAAAACAAAATGTTCATGAAGGGAAATTTAGCATTAAGTGAAATGGTTGTACAATATGATTAATGTAGTTGATGTCACCGAGCTATACACCTGAAAAAGGTTAAACTGACAAATGTTGTTATATATATTTCTACCTCTCCCCACACCCTTCCCCCCCCGCCCCAAAAAAAGAAAGGCAGCTGCTGCTACTGTCTGTGCACAACCAACTACCTCATGGGATTTGTTTTCTTGATTCAGAGGTTTAGGATCATGGTTTCTTGGGACATTACAATCAGTTGGCCTAATATTGATTTTAGTGCTTCTGTTTGAGTTTTACCTTCTAGTTCGTTGTATAATGTTTGGGGTCTTAAAAGCTTGCAGGTGACCACCCAAGGTACACTTGGCCTCCATTCTTCTGGAACAGTAGAGGAAGAAGGAGGGTCAGGAATTGGAGGAGGAACTGTAATGCATGTCTAATTGTCTCCATGAACAACTGCCTCCTTTGCAATGAGACCAGAAGAACTGGATGGTGCCTGGCTACCATTACTGAATGTTTTGATCAAAGATCTATAAAAGAATCCTGATCAAAAGGGGGGAAATGTAGAACTGATTTTCAGATTCTCATAGAATCCAGCCTTTCTAGAGCTATTGAGCCTAGATGACCTTCCTAAACTATTACTCTGAGGGACTTTTTAAACCTTAAACTGAAACTATCCGGTAAAGTAATCTTCAAAAAAAAAAAAGCTTAATTAGAAAAGAATGTCTGCCTTGAAAATTGTGTTCTTTTAAAGAATTGTTGGTATGTGATCAAATTGACAACAACAACTCGAGGTTAGATGAGTAGCTTAGGAGCAGTGAGCTTATGTTAATGATGGTAAAATAATTCAGAAAAAGGATACCAAGAAAGGTGGCTCAAGAATGTACCCAATGCCATTGAATTGTACCTGTAGAAATTATTGAATTGGTGTTTGTTTTGTTGTGTATATCTTTACCCCCCCAAAAAAGTTTAATGTTGACTTTTTAACATATAGTATGTTGTTTTTTTTTTTTTTTTTTGTACTACGTTAAATTAGGAGGTTACATCCATTTTTTTAATTTACTTTAGGAAGTCTGTTTACTGCTGAAAGAAACCATTGATGCAAGAGTTAAGGAGCACTTAGAAGTTCGTAAACAGCACAGGACGTCAAACGCAGAATTCACAAGATCCAGTCCCTTGTCCTTAAAAGGTAGGCACAGAGCACTTCGATTTTGGACAAAGAAAATAAAGTTTCTGCTTTGTAGCGATGGCAATTATGTTTGACTCCGACTGTCATGTTAGTAGAGTGATATATTTAGAAAATATGTTCTAATGAAGGGACTTTATTTTGGTAAAGAAAAGTAATTGAAAAGCCCTGAAGGGCTTTTAATGGTAGGTAAAATATATGAAAACATAAAATGAAACATTCCTAAGAAACTGTAAGTTTTTTAAAGGCTGTTTTGTTTTGTTTTTGGCAAATAGTCTTACTAGTGAATTTACATTAATACTGACTTAAATCGATTTGAGGCTTTATACCAAATGCTTTCACGTATATCACTGTATTTCAGTAGTTCTCCACTGGGACCAGTCCTCCCTACCCCCCTCCCCAGGGGATATTTGTCAATGTCTGGAAATGGTTTTAGTTGTTATAACTGGCAGGAGAGATTCTTCTGGCTTTAGTAGGTGGAGGCCAGGTATGCTGCCAAACATCCTGCAATGCGTAAGACAGCCCTCGCAACAAAGAATTATCCAGAGCAAAATGCTTAGAGAACCAAGATTGAGAAATCCTGCCCTATTCCTAATTACACTTTGAGAATGACAGTTCCTTTGATTTATAGGTGGAGAAGCTAAAGGTCTGCAAAATTAAGTGGCTTGCCCAAATAAAAGATCATCTTCTTGAGGACAGAGACTATCTTATTTGGTAACCTTTTCTTCTCATGCCCTCCTCCCTGTACTCAGCCCAGCGCCTGACACACAGAATCAGTGATGTGTTGAATAAAATGGTACTTGGGTGACAAGTGGCAGAACCTGAACCTAGACCCAGCTCTTCTGACTCCCAGCCCAGTATTGTTTCCACTCTGTTATTGTGTTTTTATTTATCTATTTATTTACTTTGGATCCATATTTTATAGTACTACTTTATGGTACAAATATGGTTCAGCCCCGTATTAATCCTCAGAGAACAGTGGCTGGACTGCTGTGAAGTAGATCATGCCAATGCGATGTAGGCCTGTTCACCACTTTAGAAAGAAAATTGTGTTAATATCCCCACCTTTGAAGGTATGGAGTCCCTGGGTAATGGCAAACCATTAACATGCTCAGTTGCTAACCAAAAGGTTGGAGGTTTACACCTCCTGCCTGGAGGGGAGATGAGAGGGTGGAGGGGGTTAGAAACTGGCGAAATGGACACGAAAGAGAGTGGAGGGAGAGAGCGGGCTGTCTCATTAGGCGGAGAGTAATTGGGAGTGTGTAGCAAGGTATATATGGGTTTTTGTGTGAGAGACTGACTTGATTTGTAAACTTTCGCTTAAAGCACGGTAAAAATTATTTAAAAAAAAGGTTGGAGGTTTGAGTCTACCTGGAGGTGTCTTGGAAGAATGACTTGGCAATCTACTTCTGAAAAATCAACCGTTGAAAACCCTGTGGGGCACAGAACTACTCTGCAACACATGGGGTCACCATGAGTTAGAATCAGCTCAACAGCAACCGGTACTGGTTTTGAAGGTATACTTGATTCAAAGCACTCACCCCAGCACAGCTTTTAAATGGGTAGGAAGATTAATTCTGCCCAAGCTGAACACCTCGAGCGAGTAGAATTTGGAGCCCAAACAATATTGTGTTAACCAAAAACACAAAAACCCAAGTGCCGCTTTTTGGTTTTTAGCTCAATTAAAAAAAAAAAAGGTTGCTGTCAAGTCAATTCTGACTCATAGCGACCCTATAGGACAGAGTAGAACTGCCTAGTAGAGTTTCCAAGAAGCGGCTGGTGGATTTGAACTGCCGACCTTTTGGTTAGAAGCCAAACGCTTAACCACTACGTCACCAGAATTTCCTTTAGCTCAGTAATATTATGAACCTTGAGAAAAGCCTTAGGAGCTTGCACCCCTTGTACCTCAGCACCTCTGGCTCATCTCACTTTCTAACTCGGAAAAAAGAAAAAGGACCGGAGTAGAGTTTCAAGACCTCAATCCCTGGTGGGGCGGGTACTGTATGTTAGCTTGTTAGCACCTGTTCCCAACCACCCCTTCCTTCTTCTACTAGTGAGCAAAGAAGGCTTAATACTCCATTTTGCACCCTCTCTCACAGCTAGGGAACACAGTTCTGTCCCATAGGTAGAAATGAAAGCTTTTCTTGAGTTCCTGAGGAAGTTTGTTTTTAAACAGAAAATTTTATAACCTATTTTTTCTACTTAATACATTATAAAAGTCCTCCCACATACACATAGTATTATTTTTAATGACTGCATAGTGTTCCATTAAATGTTTGTGCTAATTTATTGGTGCAGCATGTAGATTGTATCTAGAATTGATTCCTGAAGGATTTGAGCTGTTGATGATCCAGCCTTTATGGGGTTGCCATAGTCTTTCATTATCTTTTAGCGCTGGATATCCTCCCTGTCTTAGTTTGGTAGTGCTGCTGTAACAAAAAATACCACAAAGCGGGTGGTTTTAAAGAAAAGTTTATTTTCTCACAGTTCTGGAGGCTACAAGCCCAAATTAGGAAATTGGCTCTAGGGGAAAGTCCCTCCTTGTTGGTAGCCCCAGGTGTCCCTTAGCATTGCTGGGCTTGTAGATGTTCCTCACATGGTCTCTTCCCCCTGGCTTTGTGTCTCCTCCTGTCAGTTTTCCCTTTTTATAAGAAGGGATAAAGTTTGGGACCCACCCTACTGTGGTATATTTCATTAACATAACAAAAGAAGACCCTTCTGTCTTTGTCATTTAGCACTGCTATAACAAAAATACACAAGTGAATGGCTTTAACAAAGAGAAATTTATTCTCTCACAGTGTAGTAGGCTAGAAGTCCAAATTCAGGGTGTCAGCTCCAGAGGAAAGCTTTCTCTCCCTGTTGACTCTGGAGCAAGGTCCTTCCCATCAATCTTCCCCTGGTCCAGGAGCTTCTCCACATAGGAACCCCGGGTCCAAAGGATGCACTCTGCTCCTGGCACTGCTTTCTTAGTGGTATAAGGTCCCCAACTCTCTGCTCGCTTCCCTTTTCTTTTATTTCTTGTAAGATAAAAGGTGGTGCAGGCCACACCCTAGGGAAACTCCCTTTACATTGGATCAGGGATGTAACCTTAGTAAGGGTGTTACAATCCCACCAGAATCCTCTTTAACATAAAATTACAATCACAAAATGGAGGACAACCGCACAATACTGGGAGTCATGGCCTACCCAAGTTAACACGTATTTTTAGGGGACACAATTCAATCCATGACACCCTATTTCCAAACAGGGTTACTAATATAGGAGTTAGGACTTCAACGTAACATTTAAGGCAACACAGTTCAATCTATAACACTCCCCTAGGCAGAATCCATATTCCTCTGTGTCCTTATTGTGTCATCATGAACACTTGCTCCAGATAACATTTCAGCTCCCCTTTGGACCTCTTTGTCTTAGTGGCAGAAAGAGCCTGAAATAACTACGTGGCTCTTTGAACTCTCAGCCCAATTCTTTATTGATGGTTATACTCTGCTGTACTCTTTCTTACTTTGGGCACTAAAGAAGCAGAGTCGTGGGGATAGAAAGCAAACATTTGGCGAAGTGGTCACTTAAACCACTTCCACTCCTTGATTCTGCAGCCATGTGTTCCAGCCAAGGGAACACATATTGTTCTGCTGATCAGAGCATATGTTGCATCCATTAGGACCTTACCCCAGGTCCACAAGGTCCTGTCTGGCACTTTGCATCATAACTGAGTTTTCAGTAGACCACCCTGCTGGGCAGAACCATCAATAAACCAAGCACACATTTTTATCTGCTTTTTAGTCAGGTAGACATTTAAGCTATCACCTTTACGAGTCAGAATCGACAGCAGCTAACAACATACAGGCCAAATAAACACCCAAGCATACTGACCGAAGTTTGTGTTTATTTCTTAGTAGTAAGGTGTACAAGATACAAAAACCTCCCTCCTTTTGATATGCCCCAGACCACTGGACATGGAGAATCTGTGTTTTCATAGGTTTTCTGTTACTGTCTGGTATACCTGTGTCTTATAATGCCATCTGGAATTCTTGCCACCACCTCCTTCATAAGTCCTTTCATAATGCCTTCAGAGTAGTAGACCAGAATAATATCCTTCAGGATAGTGAGATAGTCAGGGTCACTGTGGACTGAGTAGTGTCACTGAAGCAGAATGCTACGGAACAACGAGGTAAAACAGCGAAGCTGTACAGCTTTCCCTGCCAGGGGACAGAAACCTGCTTCTCCCTTCTCTGTTCACAAGGATAGGAAAAAACAGGTGTTGCCAGCTCCATAGTGCTGACATATTCCTCTCTGTTCATTTGAGAGACAACTCTGGAAGAAATCCGTACCTCATTAAACTTACATTAATCCACCGTCATTCCCCAAGATCCATCTGTCTCCTTCTTAGGCCAAATAATGTGCGTTAAATAAGAAAGCTATATGAAAAAATACGCTTGGCTATTTCAAGTTTTTAAGGATGGTATAATCCCTTTGATTCTGTAGGAATCAATATTGCTTTTGGTTTATAATATTGGTGGGAAAAGGAGACTCCAGAGACTTCCATCTGGCCCTTAATTACCCATGGTAGCACTCACTCCCTAAGACGTGGATCCCAAGTTTTGATTCTATTGATGACAGAGTAAATCTATCCCGATAAGACACTCAGCAACTGAGAAGACAAATACAGGAGATTTTTACAGACCTGCTTAGACCTTTGTGTGATGAATTTAAGCTAACTTTTTATTTATCACCCTATGGTGGATCATATTGGCTATCAGGAACCCCAAGAATTAGCATGGTCTCAGAGCCAGTGTCTAATAATACTCAAAACTTCTGTTTGCTTGTTGTTTAGGTACCCTAGTAAACAGCTGTAAGTAGGTCCCAAGTGGAAGATTTGCAAAATGTAATGTTATAGAAAGGTCCTTACTCAAGGGATGCCTGGGAGACGTGAGCCTGTGAACTAACTCAGATCTGGGGACCTGCTGAGAGACTGTGGCTCTCCTTTAAGGTAGCTCCACCCGGGCCCCTGTTCACCAGATCTAGATTTTTTTTCTCTTTAGGACCTAAGTATGCACTCCATCTAATGTGGAAGTATGGACGTAATTAATCGTTACCATAGATCTCTGTGTGTCGAACCGCTCTGACAGGGTTCCTATTGAGGTCACCATTTGGTCATGACCCTCTGGTGAACCGAGTGACTTGCCAGCCATGGGTTTTGGTTGATTGCAGGCTTTGGGTCACCCAGTCACCAGGTGACCCGCACACTCTTGGGCTTTGGTGGACTGCAGACACCATGTCCATCCTAGACATTAGTCCTCTCAGCAACTAGTTCTCACTCCCTGAGGGGTGTCCCTCACCCCCAGTGTGGCTGGCTGCCCACTCAGGAACAGCCTTGGTAGTAGTGTCCTCCCCACATTGGGCTCCACACTGTGTGCAGAGGGTTCTAGAAATTGCTTGGCACAGAGCTGGTGGTCTCACACACTGCAAGTCAGCACATCAACAGACCCAACGTTCTCTTGACATTCTGTAGCAAGGAGTGCTTAGCTGGGGTATGACTGTATATACTATGTAGCCACATTCCAGCAGAGGAACCATAGTTCCCCCACTGGTCACTCTTTTTATTGGGCAAGCAAGAGCATGGTCTTGTGGGGACAGGCACCAAACAGTCTGGCAATGCTAGACAGGCCTACTGCCTACTTGGCAGCCCTTCAGCTGGACTTGTGGGAAGCTGAGTTCAAGAGGAGCCCTTCTCTCCCAAGGGGAGGGGGGTCACTGGTCCCACATGGCTTTGACCAGGCAACCCCAGGAGAGCGCCTGTGGTTATTTATCATCTTGTCACTCCACCCTAACCGACTCAGTCCCAAGAATGCCATGCACTCTCAGCCCTGGTCCTTAGTTCTTGCTGTTTCCTCTCCTTGAAGCTCTCTTCTCCCACCCCTCCACTGGGCCAACTCCTCGTCTTCCTCCAGGCCTGTGCTCAAGGGCTATTCCTCTAAGGAAACTTCTCTGGCTCTCTATCTTCTCTCTAAGGGAGCTGCCCCTCCCTTTCCTGGGTGCCTGTTTCACCTTCTACAGCAGTCATTCCTGTTGCTTCCCTGCTTCCAATATAGACTTCATTCTCAGGGACGGCAGGAATCTTGTCCTGTTTGACGTTTCTGTTGTGCAGCCCCTAGTAGAGAGCCTGTCATTCAGGAGCGGCACAGCAAATATTGGAAGAAATAAAGGACTGAATTGTAGTCGCTACTTCCCATTAGTGGTTTTGCATGAGTGCTTTCATATGGACATTCAGAAACTATATTTTCATAGGTTTTATCTGTCACCACCTGGCATGTCTATGTCTTAGCGTGACCTCTAGAATATTTGCCACCTCCTGCGTGATAAGTGTGCCAAGGCTTTGCAGCAGGGTTTCATTGCAACATCCCCTTCTCCTTCAGCAAAAGACAGAGGTGGGAGTGATCTGGGAGTTACAGATTATTAAACAGCTTTTCTCATTTGTTTTTCAGAAAGTCAAAACCACATCCTACCCCAGTGTATGATTAGACTGCAGTATTTTCTGACTCTTTCAGCAGCCAGAGACTGAAAATACCTTTCCTCCAGCCTTGTCCCATCCCAGGTGTCCTTGATACCTCAAAGGCATTGCTACGTCTACACCTGCTACTGAGCTTCAGTGTGTTAAGGTGCCAGCAGTGTCCAAGGTCTTCCATAAAAACCAAACCAGTTGCCATTGAATTGATTCCAGCTTACCGAATTGAAAGACCTGGCAATCTACTCATGGCAACCCCGTGGGTGCCAGATTACTCCATAGGGTTTCAATGGCTGACGGCACTGGGTTTGGGGTGGGCGATCTTTTGGAAGTAGATCACCAGGCCTTTTTTCCAAGGTGCCTCTGGGTGGATTCAAACTGCCAACCTTTTGGTTAGTAGCCAAGTGTTAACCGTTTGTGCCACTCAGAAACTGCCACTCCTCCACCTTAAAAAACAAAACTATTGCCTTTGAGTCAGATTCCAACGCATTGCGACCCATGTGTTTCAGAGTAGAACTGCACATGAGGTTTGCAGTGGCCGTAACTTTACAGAAGTAGATTGCTAGGCCTTTCTTGCAGTGCACCTCGGACTGGTTCAAACTGCCAACCTTTGTGTTAGTAGTCGAATGCAAACCGTTAGCGCTATCCAGGGACCTGGTCTTCCACCTACCTGTGGCAAATTCTTGGGATGACCGTTCCTAGCCAGCATTCTTAACCCGTTATCTAAAGATGAGAACAGATTCAGGGTCCAAGTAACTTGCCCAAGGTCAGTTAACGAGTGAGTAACCTGAAAGCACAGGCGTCTGGGCGTCTGCTTGTTGTCACTGCCTCAGTACCCCTATTAAGGTAGATGCTGTGCGTGCATTTCTTTGAATGAAAGCTCCCTCTAATCGTGTAAACAGAGCTTTCTGTCGACTAACCATGTGGAAGCCAGGCACAATGTACTGCTTGAACTACTGTGTGGGTGTCTTTGTCTTAGACTTTATATCCCCTAACCGGAATCACAGCAGTTAACCAAGAGGTCAAATGCTAACCAAGAGGTTGGCAGTTCGAATCCATCAGCTGCTCCCTGAAAACCTTCTGGGGCAGTTGTACTCTGTCCTGTGGGGTTGCTATGAGTTGGAAGTGTCACCGTGGCAATGGGTTTGTTTGTTTGGCTTGGTTCAGTTGGAATTGACAGGTTTGGCTTTGGTTTTTAGTCTCTGATCATGAGATGGAAAGGGAGAAAATAGACTTCAAAACAAAGCTCTTCATCCAGCCCCCAGCACTTAACTTCAATGCATTGTCTAAATAGGGCTCACTACATTTTTGTGTTTGTGAAGCAGTAATAGTAATTTTTTTAACTACGTCTTCTATTCTTCATAACCTTTCCATGCAGTGAACATCTAAGAAACCCAGTCCTTTGGAAAATACCGTAAAATAAATTAAATTTTCCTGGGTACTGTGCTTTCTGCCTACAGTGGCTTTCTTTTTGGCTTTTCTTCTAAGCTGAACACTCCTCTAAAGCCTGAGCTTGAATCTCCAGGCAAAGTCTGTCGCATCCGGCGTTCCTTTGCAGCATCTGAGGTATCTCGTGTGTATTCTAAAGGCAGAATTGCCAGGCTTCCTCCCTTTTCCTTGACACCCACGCAGCATTTTCTGGTGGGGCACATTACCACCATGTGAGGAAACCAGTGGGTGTTCACACAACAAGAAGAGAAAAAGAAAAAGAGACCCGCCAAAACAAGCAAGTTCTTCCCATTCGTCCCTCTGTCTGAGAAATGTTCCCGTCCTTTCCCCAACACCCGTTGCCCGGGACCTGCCAAAGAAAGCTTTCTCTTTGCCCTTCGGACACAGCTTGATTGTGAGCCTTCCTCCACCCCCCTCCCCCCGGTGTCTCTGCGAGTGGAAATTTGTGTATGTGGGGTTTGTTTTGGTTTGTATTTATTTTCCCAGCCCACTGAAAACAGAGCCTTTCCTATTTAAAATAAATTTTGGAAATGAAACACTTTTCCCTTGGAGCCCAGCCCTTCCTCCTTGTAAACGGCCAGGCATTTTGAGGGAGGTCAGTGAAAACGTGCTCCAAAATATCATTCTATACTTCCTTCCCATCAGCATTTTCTTACGTATTACTTCCCCCCCCCAAAAAAAAAAATACTGTACATCCAGCGTTGGTCACCTCTGAAAAAACACAGGTCCTTGACACAGAATCCTAACTTAAATGGCCAGTGTTTCATGAATCAGCTATTACAACAGAGTGTGAGTGTTCCATTCCCAGTATGCACACCAGTAGTTAGGAGGGAGATAGAGAGTTCTCTGATGTTCACAGTCAGAATAACAGGGGAGGAAACAGTCACTCTTGTGGGTTTATACACAGTAAAACATCACAACACGCTTTCAGTTATCGGCTGTTCTGCTAAATATTCTTAATATTTAGGCATTGTTTTTTTTTCCATTCCCAGCCCTTTACAAATAGAATTGGATTTCCCTAGCTCTGTCATAGAGCACTGTGGAAACGTGTGTTTTCTTTTTACTCATGTGTTTAAATGGCTTTCGTTATTATTTGCATTTCTTCCCATAATGTACTCAATCAAAACATTTTCTAGGCTTCCATCCACACGTGAGAAGCTTGGAAGGGCAATAATAAAAGCAAGTGCCCATAAACCCTCTGGTGAAGGTGTCATATTTTCACCAAAGATTATTTCTCCAAGGAGTGGACAATTTGTAAAGTAATAAAATTTTATATTTTTTACCCAAGCTGTGCGAAAGCAGCAGTGACAACCAGGAGCAGATTATCCAATAAGCAAGGTAAGCATGGGCTCACCTGTGTTTACTTACTAATTTGTAGTGAACAATTTTATATTTTTTCACCACAGCAAAGAGTCTGCTTCTAGGTATCACTGGCATCTGTCTGTCTCCCAGCTCCATAGCACCTTCCTACAGAATCAAAGCCTCTTTTCAAATTTACAGCCCCTGACAGAGGTGAATGACTCAGTAGGCAAGGCAGGCACGGACTTGTGCTGACTTACTAATCTGTAGTGCACAATCTCGCATGGGTTTCACCACACCACATCAAAGTGAAACTCATGTGAAATTGTGCACTACAGATTAGTAAGTAAGCACAAGTGAGCTCATTCTTACTTTGCTTATTGAATAATCTGCCATTGATGATAACATACAATGCTGCTTTTCAAAACCTGGAGAGAGTTCTCTGATCATTTATTACAGTAAATAGGAAGAAAACAAAATCCCTAAGCTCCTAAGGATAATGTTTTCACTTGTTAGAGTGACCTGTCAATCCACATTGCCAGAGTTGAGATGACTGATATTTTGTCCACTTTTTAATTTTACAAGAAATTAAAATACAACAACAACAACAAAAAAACTGATGTCTAACCCCTCAGAAAGGGTTAGGATTCTTCTCACCACACTAACTTCCATTTGAACCACCCAGAAGATGTTAGCAAGAAACCTTATTAGGAGGACCCTTTCGGGCCGAGTATACTGCTTCTTTCTCTCCCCTCTTCCGCCTTTACCTCCCATCCCATGCATCAGAAATAGAGTGATTTTTCTCTCATAAAACAAAGTCTGTATTGCTGTTGCTTAATTTCAGGTTACAGTGTTGATCGTGTTGGCACTTTTATGGTGATGCAATGTCAATACCATCACCTTTGAGTCTGCTTGGGCTTGCTCACATTTATATGTGGACATTCTGCTCCCAAATGTCTGCGTATCCTAGAACTGGAACGTTCAAAACAACTCTACAGAATCCCTGGGGACTCTTGAATTCCAGAAAGATCTTTATCATCAAATGCTGATTTGCAAGATTTTTTTTTTTTAGGAGATGCCCCAGTTGACCGAGCTCCCTGCCCTTTTACCGGCTACATGAAGACTGACTACTTATTCTTGTCGTTGTTAGGTGCCGTCAAGTTGGCTTACTCATAACGACCCCGTGTACAACGGAGTAAAATGTTGCCCAGTCCTGCGCCATCCTCACGAGCATTGCTATGTTTGAGCCCGTTGTTGCAGCCATTGTGGCAGTCCATCTCGTTGAGGGTTTTCCTCTTTCTCTGATTCTATATTTTACCAAGCGTGCTGTTCTTCTCCAGGGATTGATCCCTCCTGATACTGTGTTCTAAGGAGCATTCTGGCTGTACTGCCTTCAAGACAGATTTGTTTTTCTGACAGTCCACAGTACATTCAGTATTCTTCGCCAGCACCGTAATTCAAATGGATCACTTCTTCTTTAGTCTTCCTTTTTCATTGTCCGGCTTTCAAATGCATATGTGGCAATTGAAAAGATCATAGCTTGTGTAAGGCACACCTTAGTCATCAAAAGTTTTATTGCAAAGACAAATCCCATTTAGAGGTCGGGTGGAACTGATTCGCATCCTGCCCTGGTCTGAATGGGAGAAGTAAAAGGAAGAGAAAGTCGCTTGCCCTTGAACTGATACAGGGCTGAGAAATCTTTATTTTTGGTGATCTTTTGTTTTGTCACAATATTTCTAACGGTGACAGCCAGTTGGGGGGAGGCCTGTAGTTCTTCCGCTTTATCCAGCAGAGGAGGACAGTCCTCACAGTTGGTGCATGTGGTCATCTGCGGTGCTGGCTTTATACTGAATGTGTGCGTGTGTGCCGTGGGGGAAGAGGAGAGGCAGGGAGAGAGAGTGTGACTCCTCCAGGGTTATGAGTTCTTAGCAGAACCCTGATGAAAGCCTGGAAGGTGGCGACTCTCCTGTGGTTCAGGGAGACCAGCTGGTGAGGAAAGCTGTCATGGCTGTTCGTGTCACTCACAAGCAGAGGCTTTTCTCCCAGGTGTGTGGAATGACAAAGGGTAGTGGGGACTGTTTACCTTGGCAGGAACTGTATGTTTTTTGACCATGACGCTATCACATAGCCTCAAGACGAGGAGGAGGTGCCACAGCATTTACCAGTTTGTCTGTTTCCTTTTCATTTATTTTCCTTTGGCCAGGATCTCTGATTATAATGGCAAGATTTTAAAATTTCTAGTAATCGAGTTCCACATTGCTAGTATTAAAGCCATCGGAACCTTGGGAGAGAAAATGGGTAGTAGTCATCTGAAAGATTAAATACAAGTGAGAACCTTTCAATTTTATAGGGTAAAAGGACAAGTGAAAAGGCCTCATGCAGGATAATATACGTGGCTTAAAGCTTGGGGACTGAGATTTGCTAACTAATTGGGGAACTTTGGGGACTACCACTCAAATGATGGTTAAAACCAGAGAGCTTTCGTTTTCAAATTTCCCTGACATCCAGACCCGAACCCATGTCTGTCAAGTCGATTCCGACTCATAGCGACCCTACAGGACAGAGTAGAGCTGCCCCATAGGGTTTCCAAGGAGTGGCTGGTGGATTCGAACTGCTGACCATTTGCTTAGCAGCCATAGCTCTTAACCACTGTGCTACCAGGGTTCCTTCCCTAACATAGTACCTTAGTTATTCTAATTACTTGAATTAAAAGTGGAAAATCTAAAATTGTCATTTTTTTTTTTTTGTAGCTAGTAAATGTTTTCAGTTTGCTACTTCAATTATTTGTAATTGAAACAATTTTATAGTCACTGTGATAACGTCGATAAACTTGGGAAGGGAACATCTGCTCTCTCTGGTACATGAGACATTTATAGTGGCTCCGAGTGAGCTGTCACAGAGTCCTGAGTGAGGTGGCTATTCGGAAGTATTGGGAAGCCCTGGGCTGTTCCCAGGGAGCTGAGGAGAGGCATATTTAATAACCGTTCAGGTGCACATCATTGTGGGCTTGTTTATGTTTGCTGTTCTGCCACAGAGCTGTCATTACTTGGAGCCTAAACTCCAAGCAGATGAAAATTTATTTTAACCGTTTGATCATGAACTATGTAACCTAATGGAAAACTTGGCTTAACCTGTTTTGTGAAATGTCTTGAGAAAATTATCCGTGCTAAAAGTAACAATTGTAAGGATGGTGCAGGTATTTTGTTCTGTTGTAGACAGGGTCGCTGTGAGTCAGAACGGACTCGACAGCACCTAACAACAACAGCAGTAAGCAAAACAAAACTAACTCCGCATAATTTCAGACATTAAACGTGAATGCCTGGAAGAGGTGGACTAGTTTTAAGCCAAGATCAAATGGCAGTTCTGGGGTCGTGGCTAGGTACATATGTCTGTAGAAATGTGTATGTTTGTGTGTTCCTGAGTATATTGAACTAATATATAGATATGTAAAAAAAAAAAAAAAGTAGGTATCCATAAATATAAGTTGCTGCTAAAGAAAATAAAAGGTACAAGACCTGAAAAGGGACACCAAAAATATGATTTCCTTACAGATATTTGCAGGAATTTTTCTTAATTGCAACCAGAAGTCTGACCTGGAAGTATAGTGTTTTGACCCCCTAGCTGTCTGGTTTCCTATTTGCTGTGTTTTGCTCTCCCCCGACTGTGAGAAAATCTATTTTACACGGCTTTAACCCTGTGTATTCTTGGAAACACTGAAGTAGAAATTATTCCCTTGGGGGAAAAGAAACTCTCATTATTTATAAGAATGACTTGTAAAGGTTTCTCTTAAATAGGAAACATTTTTGAAATGCTTTAGCAAATCTTTCTAAGATATATTTCAAGATAAAGTTGCTTCTGGGTTTCCCTTTAAGGTAATGTGAACTTTTAAAAGACCATAAGGTTTTTTTTTTACATCGTGTAGACTTATCCTTATTTTAGTAAAATACTAACTTTTTGGTAATGGAAGGGTACAGAGTTTATAAATAGTCATGAGGCTTTTTAATACTTTCCCCTCCCCCATTTCTAGCTTATTTTTTTTTCTCCAGCCTTTTAGAAAAGTAAAAATGAGGCTGAATGAACTTCGTTTGCTTTAGAAGTATGCGGTATTCTAATGGACTCAGAGGTACCACTGAAACCTAATGAGGATAACTATAGGGTAAGGAGGCCAACTGTTAGAAAACTGTGCAATTCACACATCAGAGGCTCCTGGAGGCTTTTCCTGAGTCTAGTAAGTGACGGGGAGCATCATTTCTGTATAGCCTTTTGTAGTTAACGAGTGTGATCAGCGAATCGTATATCCCATTTTAAAAGTCTCAGACATTTTTAGTTAGAGGAAATCCTCGTTCTTTTTAACTATTCAGTTTAGGATTTAAGAATCAGAAACATGGACAGTTCTCATCCATTTAGCTGAAGAACATTTTCTACCCATTCTTTTCTTTGAAATCAGGCCTTGTGGTCTGCTTCCATAAAGATTACAGCAAAGAAAACCCATGGAGCAGCAGTTCTCCTCTGTAACACATGGGGTCTCCATGAGTCGTAACTGACTGGACAGCAACCAGCAACAACAACAAGTTGCCATTAGTGTGATATTTGAGAGGACCAGCTGACATAATTCCCAGAGAAAGATGTGTAGCCCAAACGTGTTTCACAGTGTTGGCCTTATTGCCATCTCTAAATTCCTTTGTGTTCCTGCTATTTCCTTGATATTTCTATTTCTTTTAAGTTCAGCTACACATTTAAACTCTTTTTGGTTTGTTTACCTTGATACTGTATGTTTTTAGTGGAAGAGTTTAGGTTACCTCAGCCTGACAGATTCCCCAGATTCAGCTTTTAGAGATGTACTCTTTTTACTACAAGGCTCTGTTTTTAGAGGATGGTACTTTTTTGTTGTTTTTTTTTAGTTTTCAATTTTTATTTTGCTTTTGTCTACAATTATCCTCACTCCCCAAATTTTTTTGTGTGTGATAAAATATATAGGAAAATATTTGCCATTTTGACTATGTTTAAATGTGTAATAGTACAGTGACGTTAATTACATTCACCATGTTGTACTGTCACCAGTATTCATTTCCAGATGTTTCTCATCACCTCAGCATTTTCCTCTCCCCTCAGCTCCATAACCACTAATAAACTTTTGTCTCTATGCACACGAGTGTGGCGTACTTTTTACCCAATACAAGTGTAATGTGGCTTGAGTCTGCAAAATGTACCTATCTATATCTATCTATACATGGAGCCTTGATGGCACAGTGGTTAAAAGCTCAGCTGCCAACCAAAAGTTTGGCAGTTCAAACCCACCAGCTGCTCTCTGGAAACCCGTGGGGCAATTCGACTCCATCGTATAGGGTCGCTATAGGTTGGAATCAACTTGACAGCAACAGGTTTTTTTTTTTACTTTATTTTTTTAACCTATGAATCTGTAGAGCCCTGGTGGTACAGTGGTTAAGAGCTATGGCCGCTAATCAAAAAGTCGGCAGTTCGAATGCACCAGCTGCACCTCGGAAACCTATAGGGTAGTTCTGCTCTGTTCTGTAGATTCGATGTAAGTCAGAGTCGACTCGACAGCAATGCATTTTTTCTTGTACATCTGTATCTATTATCAGTTACGTTTTCAACTTGGGCCACAAGTAGGTAAAACAGGATCACCGTGCAGCGGCTGTTCACATTTACAGTACGGTCGTGTACTCAGGGCTTAAGGAAGATGCAGCCTGTACAGTCACCTATTAGGTCATTTTTGTCTACGTTTCCTTTTAATTGCTGTTATGTACTTACAACATGTTCTGGCCATTTTGGTTTCAATTCATAGCATAATAAAGAATACTTTTGCATTCTTTATAAAATATTATTTTCAAAGTTAGCAAATAAACTATAAAAGCAAGTTTTAAGCATGATTTATATTCCGAGACTTTGGAAGGAGGACTATATTAACACAAATATTTGGAAGAAAAAAATGCATCATCCTTAAGGTCCTTGGATATTTTCATGAAATGGTGGTGTTTCTTTTTAAAAAAAAAAAAAATCTTCATCAAAGTAATTTTCACTTTTATTTTTTAACTTATTATCAGAAACCTTTAAAAAAAAAAGTAGAATTGTATAATGAACTCCCACATATCCATCACCCAGCCTCATGTTTTTAACATATGGTCAAGGTTATTTCTTTCATACTCCCACATACCTTTCCTTGCCCCTCCCCCAATTATTTAAAAGTAAACCCTTGGCATATGTTATCTTACACATAAGTGATTCAGAATATATAGCTCTAGAAGGCTGAAAGTCTCTTTTTCAAATCATCATAGTGCCATTAAAGAAAAAAAAATTCTTAATGTCATCAGTTATCTGGTCAGTCTTCAGTTTTCTCTGAATGTCTCTTTAATTCCTTTATAGTTGAATTGTTCAAATCCGGGTCCAAACACCTTCAATGCATTTGTTTGATTCTTTTTTTTACCCTAGAAGAAAATAGGTTTTAACCTATAGGAATCCCCTCCCAATTTTTTTTTTTTTCCTACTACTTATTTATTTATCGAAGAAGCCAGGTCAGGTGTGCTCTGGGATTTCCCTCATTTGCCATTCATCTGGCTGTTTCTGCCTGGTGGTGATAACATGTTCTTCCAGCCCCCTGTATTTCCTGTAAACTGGCAGTGACACCCATAGGCTCGATGAAGTTCAGCTTCCACATTTTTTTTCCTTGTGCAAGAGTATTTCATGGCATCACATAAGGTGGCCCATGACGTTTAGTTGTATCTCTTAATTTCATGATAACCGTGAGCTTACAATGAAAATAGAGTTTCTTCTTTATGATTTTTTCATTAGTCGTGAATTTAGATGTGTGCATTTGGTGTTAATATTGCCAGTAAATACTGCTTAAGCAAAACAAAATAAAAAAGACCCCTTTACTCATTCTTCTAAACTTTGACTAATTCAGGCAATTAGGAATATCAAGTTGGTGTTTCAGAAATAATAAAACCTGAGTCATAGTATACATGTTTTTTTTTTTAATCTGGGTCTGTATGAGATCTGATTTAACGTCTTAATTAAGACCATAAGTCATTGCATACCTATGGCTTAATTTTTACATATTAAAAGGATATATATTTTATATGAACTTGTGAAGGATAATTTTATAAGGACTTGGAAAGATTAAAAAATGAAAGGTATGCAGTGATTTTTTTTCTTCTGTAAAAAGAAAGATCAGCAGGTAGAAAGAAAGAAAACAAAGCAGGTATGAGACTTATTCTTTAAAATCCTCCAGAGGTACCATAATAATTGAGCTAATATGCATTGGCTTCTCATAAATTGCCTTGGTAGTTGGAGCTTGAGTGCCTTAGAAATTAGCTTTCTCCCCATGCCTCTTCACTGTTGCTAAGGCCTATTTGTTTGTGTTTGAGGACCTAGGGTAATTTCTGTCTTATAACCACTTACGTTCTTGTTGTTACCTTGTTAGGTGCCATCAGGTCGATTCCAACTCATAACAACCTTATGTACAACAGGACGAAACACTGCCCAGTCCTCTTGTTCCATCCTTACAATCATTGCTACATTTGAGCCCATTGTTGCAGCCACAGTGGCAATCTGTCTAATTAAAGGTCTTCCTCCTTTTCACTGACCCTCTACGTTACCACGCATGATGTCCTTCTCTGGGGAGTGGTCCCTTCTGATAGCATGTCCAAAGTACACGAGACAAAGTCTCTCCGTGCTCACGTCTAAGGAGCATTCTGGCTATACTTCTTTGAAGACAGATTTGTTCGTTCTTCTGGCAGTCCGTGGCATATCCAGTATTCTTCCAGCACTGAAAGCAGCAGAACATACTCACTTATACAGCTTACGTTTTCTTTTTCTTTCAAAAACTCTGTAAAGCACCACCAATATTCTAGCAAGGCTTTTGCTACTAATTTCATTATAACATGCTGATAGGTCAACAGAATAAGACTTAGAGCAGTGACTTCCAAACCTGGGTGTGCATCAGAGTCCTCTGGAGCTCTTTAAAAAGAGCACAGTTCCCTGGAACCCACCGCAGGTCTATATCAGATTCTCTGGGCTGAAGAACCAGGAATCTGTATGGTTGGAAAAGGCCCCAGCCCTGGAGATTCAAATTCCCCAAGTGATTTAGATATGGGCAGTAGACTCATGGTTGGGAATTAGAGAGACTAGTAGATGGCTACTTAAACTCCATAGTGGTTTGTTTAATAACTGGAAGAGGCAGTAGAAGAGATAATAAACTTTGGGAGTATTTGGTGTTTACATCCATGCATGACTCGAGTGAAAGAATCAAAAATGGGAGAAAGACTACCGTCTTGTGAAATGGGTTACAAATTCCAAATGACTGACAAAACGAGTAATGATTGTTATAGACAAGCGGAATAGAAAATACAGAACAGAAGACAAACTACATAAACATCAGAGAAGAAAGCAGTGACTGCATGATGTTAAGGGCAGAGCCATCATAAGGTAGTCAACACAGAGCTGTGCCATAATGCCTGTTAAAGAATGCAGCCATGGTACTGGGAAATGCAAGCAGAGTAGGCGTAGAAGAAGCACATGGTCATCTTCCTTTAATCTCCTGTTTCCCCCTGAAGCTCCCATGTGGTCTTCTGGTTCTCAACTTTGCAGAGTTCCAGAAAGTGATGCCTACATTTTGTGTCTTTCTTACCTCATTCATTCCTCCACCCTGAAGCTCAAAAATACTACCAGTCACCTCTTAGTTACCACATCTTAGTATTTTGTTTTACTTCCACTGTTACTAACTGCTCTCTGGCATTTAATCTTTAAACTCTCTTTTCTCTTAATTTCCAAGACTTCACTCTTGGTCATTCTTTCTGTCCAACTGCTCCCTGCTGGCTCCTCTACTCTGCTGATCTTGGGTGTTGGTTCTGCTCTAGTTCTCTTCTTTCTCACTAACACATTCCTGCCAGGAACCTCTTCCCTTTTGGCCAGAGTTGCCCGAATACCTATCCCCAGCCTTAACTTCTCCCGTGAATGCTATACTTTATTTCCATTTGTTTGCCAGACATCTTTACCCAGTTATCTTATAGGTCCTGTGTCCAAAGCTTGATTCATTATTTTACCAACTCTTCCCACCTTCTCTGTTACCTGGCAGACCTCTATCCACCTAGCCAACAAAGCTAGAAAAACTGTCATTGTAGTTCATCCCTTTCTTTACACGTTCAGCTCGTCATCACACCTGTGTCTGAGTCTGTCTCTGAAATGTCTAGTCCTCACCTCCCTCACTTGTCTTGCAGTAGCTCCTCCCAGTTTCAGCTACTCAGTGCCATGTGCAAATGCAGGTCCATGTGCTACATATTCTTATTTTTCAGGAGAAACTGAATATATTTTGACATGAATTTTCCCAGTCATTGAAATGTTGGCAACTAATTTAGAAAATTTTATAACTCTGTGTACCTTCGTACACCAAGAGTTTGTGATCGTTGATTTAAACATAAAACGTCCGTGGTAATGGAAGTGATGCTTTTTTCCTGGGATGAGGAAAGGCTTTATACTAGAAACTCAAAAAAAAAAAAAGTATAAGGCTAAATAAAATTGAAAAATACCCTATGGCAAAAAAAAAAAAAAAATACTATGAGCAGAGTTAAGATATAAATGATAATCTGGTAGAAAATGTTTTAAATAAAAGATTAATCCCATTATTATAAAATGCTTACAAAACAATAAAAAAAAGATTGGTTAAAAAAAGCTACACACTCTAATAGAAAATAAACAAAGGACATGTAAAAATACAAATGAATTATAAACATCTGAAATAAATTTCTTTCTCGTAATAAAAGAAATGGAAATAAAAAGCAATGAGCTATGTTAAAAGATAGGTAAAGATTAATATTGCCCAGTGTTGGTGAGAATATGCAAAAACGGACATGGCGTTATAGTATTGGTGAGAGTGTTAAAAGTAGAATTTTTTTTTTCTTTTTTCCTGGATTGGAGTAAGGGTTTTAGCAAGATCCTGGCAAATTAGGATAAGAGAAAACAGATTCAGCATAAGAAAAATCAAAGTTCCAAATGGGGAGAACAGAGAAAAAGCATAGAGGCGGGAATTAAAGTGAAAAAGCCTGACAACTTTCCAAAATCAGTGAAGGACATAGTCTCTGACTCAAGAAAGCCCAGCAGATCCCAGCAGGATAATTTTGTTCAAAAAAGGTCCTAGACACATTGTAGTAAACTTCAAAACACCCAAAACTTAAAGGAGATCTTAAAAGCAGCCCAAAGAAAAGACAGGTCGTCTTTAAAAACCCAGTTCATTAATTACTTCACAGCAAAAATGGAAGCCCAAGACAGTGGAATGGTATTTTTCAAAGTACTGAGAAAAAAATCATTGTCAGCCTAAAATTTTATATCCTGTGTTGCAAGATTGAGGGTAAAATAAAGTCATTTCAGACAGACAAACAGCTGGAAAAGTTTGCTACCCGTAGAACTTCCTTCAGGGACTTCCAGATGAAGCAGGATATGATCCCAGGAAAAAAGTCTGAGAGGCAAGCTGTTCTTGTGAGCAAACAAAATGGTGATCTTCTGAGAGAAACCAAACAACAAACATGAATAATTTGTAGGGGTTTTAAAAACCAAGATAAAACTAAAATCCTGGAAGATACTAGCAGATATGTAGTAGTGGGAGTGGGGAATGAACGTGTATGATTAAAGTGAAAGTATTCTTAGATCTTGACTTTTTCGAGGGTGGTAAAGATGTAGGTTAACTCTTGACTCTTTAGGTTAAGTATGCATGTTAAAACATACAGAGGAAGCACTGTAAGAATAGGAAGAGAAGATACAAATTTCATAGTAAAAGAGGGAAAATGGAATGAAGTGAAGAAAAACTGAAACCACACAAGATAAATGCTAGAAATTTATCCAAATTTATTGGTAGTAACAATCAATGTAAATGGACTAACCCCTCCACTTAAAAGATAAATATTATAATACTAGTTTTGTTTTTTTATATTTATATACTATTTATAAGCCATATTCCTAAAACATAAGACCTCAGAAAAATCAAAAGTAAAAAGATGGAAAAAAATATACTAGGCAAATACTACCTAAAAGCAAGCTGGAACAAGTATATTGATATCAAATAAAATAGCCTTTAAAGCAAAGAACATTACTAAAGATAATAAAGATCACTGAATATTGATTAAAGATTCAATTCAGTGAATATATAATAATTACAATGAATATAGGCATAAAGCCTATATGCATGTAATACAATTTCTAAGAATAATATGCAAAAATGAACACAAAGAGAATTGGTAAAACCACCATCGTAGAGGGAGATTTTACCCACTATTCTCATTATTTAATCGAGCAGAAAAAAGGAATAGAAAATTTCAACAAAATAATTAACAAGCTTGAACCAGTGGACGTATTTTGAACATTGTACTAAATAACCAGAGAATGGCCATGTTTATATAACATACAGAGAACATTCATGAAACTGGACCACATTAGACTGTTAAGCAAAATCTCAACAAATTTCAAAGAATATGATCATGCAGAGAGAGAAACAATCTTCTCTGACTACAATAAAGTTAGAAATTAATAACGAGGTACTTTTGGAAATTGAAAAGCATACATGCACATAATCTATAGGTCAAAAAAGAAATCTTAATTGAAGTAGAGAAGTACTTAAAAGTAAATGATAATTAAAAGACTACTCAGAACTTGTAGGGTACCTTTACAGGGGGCAATTGGTAGCCTTAAAATGCTGATGTTAGAAAAGAAGGGCTGAAAATGGATGTGTTAAGCATCCAAATTAAGAAATTAGACAAAGAACAAAATAATATACAAAGAAAATAAAAGAATATGGAGAAAAAACTTAATTATATTAAAAATATATAGAAGGAAGGATTTAAAAAAAGACAAATTCAGTTATTTGAAATAAAAGTGTTGAGAAGAAAAACATGATCAAAAATAATCAAGGATGGAAAAGATGAAATTTTAGCAATAATTAGTAATGCAAAAGTAGAGACAATTAGATGTCAGTAGAAATTAAAACAATAACAAGAGACTCTTAAAGAAAAATTAGGTGAAATGGAAAAAATTCATAGGAAAATGTAAATGGCAAAACTGAGTTAAGAAGGAATAGAAAACATGAATGCACTCTACTAACATTCAACTAATGAGAAAAAGCACCAGGTCCAGATATTTTAGTGTGTGAATTCTACCCAAAATTTAACAACCAGGTACTTCCAGTTTTATATACTTGAATATGAGTAACATTCCCCAGCTGGTCTTATGAGGCTAGTACAGCTTGATACTAAAACCAGATAAGGACAATAAAAAAAGAGAGAAAATTACAAGTCAGTCTCCCTCAAACATAAAAGCAGAAATCCTAAAACTAAATGTTAGCAAACCAAATTTGGCAATGTAGAAAAGAGAATCGTTGATACCATGCAAAGCTGGTTCAGCCTTAGAAAGCCTATAAGTAGTATTTATGACATTAATAAAGAAGAAAAATACATAAAATAATTTCGCTAGATGCAGAGAAAGCAGCCACTATTCATGATAAAAATTCTTAGGAAAGTAGAATTATGTCTGCAAAAAACCTGTAGCAAATATTGTTCTCAGTGGTGAATATTAAAAATATTTCTATTATAATTGGGAGCAGCACAAAGTTGCATACTTGGAACAATATTCAGTGCTCTACTGAAGGGCCTAGCCCAAACAATAAGATAGGAAAATGAAAAAAAAAAACAATAAGAAAACAAACTGTCAGTCTTGTTGTAAATGATAGAGGCCCTATAGGCCAGAGTAGAACTGCTCAATAGGGTTTCCAAAGAGCAGCTGGTAGATTTGAACTGCTGACCTTTTTGCTAGCAGCCGAGCTTTTAACCACTGTGCCACTGTAGAAGAAACTTGCTGCTATTGAGTCAATTTCAACTCATAGCAACCCTATAGGACAGAGTAGAACTGCCCCATGTGGTTTCCAAGGAGCGCCTGGTGGATTCGACCTCCCAACTTTTGGGTTAGCAGCTGTAACTCTTAACCACTACACTACCAGGGTTTCGATACTGTGCCACCAGGGTTCCTTATATATAGAAAAAGTCTAATGGAAGTACACAAACTAATTACTAAAATGAATAAGAGGGTGTAACAGGTTTTTTTCAACTGAAGGTCAACATATTGCAGCAGCGGTTTGGAAATATAAATTTTAGGAGATAACATTTACAATGGTAATGGTAACAATAAAAAATAAGGTAATAAACTTAATAAAGTACACAAGAACTTTATGTGGAAACATTTTAAACTTTATTGAAAGACAGTAAAAGTTCTTAAAGATAATTGGGAGATTTACCATGTTAAATGCATAGGAAGTCTCACTATAGCATAAAGATGTTAGTTTCTCCCGATCTATAGCTTCATGGCATTTCTAATCAAACTCTCAACAAAGTTTTTTCATGCAACTTGACAGACTAATATTACAGCTATGTGAACTATAAAGACCAAGAATAGCTCCAAATAGTCCTGATGAAGAAGAAAAATAGTATTAGGAGTTGGGGGCAAAACTTAACCCTACTGGATATTAGATTTATTATAAATAAAGCTCAAGTAATGAACACAGTGTATATTGAGAGATAAATTAGTGGGATGAAATAATCCAGAAGAGGGGCCTATGGATGATAGAACCAGCACTACAGATCTGTGGGGGAAAAATGCCTTGGCACCTTTTATGGAATTGACTATTCATTTGGAAAAGAATAAAAGTGGATTCCCGGCTCATACAGTAAACAAAGCCAGTGTCCATACATGGAGGTTTTTTAAAAAATAAGGTTATAAAGCAACATTCATCGCATAATTCCATTTTTTGAGAAAGAAATAAGAATATATGTGTGATTATGTATGTTGAGAAACGGTGTGGAGGATATTAAAAGTCAGGGTGACACAAGTGAGTAGTCGGATTATTGATTTAACTTTCTCTTTATACCTTTATGTTTTTGTCAAGGTTTTTTTGTTTTGTTTTGTTTTTTAATACATTAAGCATACCTTACTTTTAATTGGAAACCCTGGTGGTGTAGTGGTTAAGCACTGGGCTGCTAACCAAAAGTTCTCTAGTTCAAATCCACCAGGTGCTCCTTAGAAATCCTACGGGGCAGTTCTACTCTGCCTTTTCGGGTCTCTATGAGTCAGAATCAACTCAACGACAGGGGGTTTACTTTTAATTAGAAAAGAAAATTGTCATTTTGAAATTTTTTCTTAACTCTTCTTATTTGTTTATCCTTCCAGATCAGCTTTAGAATTATCTTGACAACTTCCAAACCACCTCCTCCCCTCACACACACAAAAATAACAATTTTATTGTGATTTTGATTGGAATTGTCTGGTACATACTAGGCACTCGGTACATATTCGTTAAATAAATAAATGTGGGAACGATTCATATTTTTATAATAGCCCTTCCAACTGTGGGCATGGTATATTTCTCAATCTTTTAAAATACTTTTTTTACTAGTAGAACTTTTGTCGTTTTTTAATACAGATCCTACAAACTCATACAATTAATAATTTCTAAAAGTTTATAATCTTTCCATTGTCCGACGCATTGAGTCGAACCATCTGCCGAGCATCTTTAACACCAGCACTTGCAAGAGTTAGAAAGATGATTTAAATGTAGGAAAACATGACCTGGGTAGTGAGGTTAAGGACCTGGGTTTATTTACTTAGAATAAATGACTGAATTGAAACCAATACCCATCTTTAAGCGTTTGGTAGTGGACAGCTTTCCTTCAGCTCTGCTGAAGACAGCGCAAGAAAATGAACTTCAACTGAAGTGTGAGGAATTTAGATTAGAGATTTCACACTGGAAGCATGAAGCTTCATCAGCCCTCAGAAACATTTTATTTGGACTACACGATACATTTTAAAAGTTGGATTTCATTGCTCACTGAAAATTTGGGAGATTCCACCTTAAAATCCGGAATTCTAGCTTTTCTGGAAAGGCCTAAAATCTGGAAGCCCTGTGCCCTATTTCCAAGAAACCCTAGTGGTGTAGTGGTTAAGAGCTATGGCTGGTGCTCCTTGGAAACTCTATGGGTAGTTCTACTCTGTCCTTTAGAGTTACTATGAGTTGGAATGGACTGGAGGGCAGTGGGTTTGGTTTTTGTTGGTAGAGCTGACTGGAGTTCAGTGGCTGCTGTCCCTTTAAACCAGGTATGTGCTCTCTCCAGATTTCTACACTCAGAGAATCCTGCCCTGTCCTTGTTACCCACCTTGCCCTTTAGGCATTTAAGCTTGCAGCTTTGATTCAAATGGTAAAGGGAGAATTGGGTTGCACATGGGTAGGTGTGGCATCTTCTCATTGGGAGTGCAGGCAGTCAGGGTTAGGAGTAATACCAGTTCCTAAGTCTGTCTTTAAGGTGAATTTGTAGATAAGTCGGAACAGGTATATAAGGTTCTTATTTAGCGGGAGTTACCCAAATGTTTGGAAACCCTGGTGGTGTAGTGGTTAAGTGCTACAGCTACTAACCAGAAGGTCGGCAGTTCAGATCCACCAGGCGCTCCTTGGAAGCCCTATGTGGCAGTTCTACTCCGTCCTATGGAGTCGCCATGAGTCAGAATCAGCTGGATGGCACTGGTTTCTTATGGAAAGTCAAATGTTTATCTTAGTATATAGTTTACCTTTCTATTCATATGAAACACTTAAGAAACACCTCCAAACTGTGCAGTATTTTCGTGAGCATCACGGAGTTGTACATGCATTTGTTATTACAAATTATTGTATGTATTTAACTCAAATTTTTAATATAATAGGCTTTATGGCAATCCGTCCTTAAATATGAGCTGTCCATAAGTCAGACGTTCATAACCCGGGAGCTGCCTGTATTGGTTTTGTTCTTAAGATGTGGTTTAAATAAGGTCCTGGCTGACAGGAGGGAAGTAGACTAGATGGCCGTTCAAGGTCATTTCTTGTCCTGTGATTCTGTGATCCTGTTAGAATATTTCACGAGTTCATGAATTCTCTCTCTCACTGCACGTGATCGTGATCGTAGAATCTCAGAATTGGGAGGGTCCCCCTGCAGGACAGGGTGGCCACGAGGGAGAGCTTCCTCTGGCGTTCCTCATCTGAGGCACAGGAAATTTGAAAGCTATTGCTGAGGGGCCTGCCCAAACAGCTAACCGTTCAAACAACCAACTACACATTTATGAGGTTTATTAAAAATCTATGTTTCTTTTATGTGTAGTTATTTAAAGATGAGTGAAGGGGTTTGTAGAGAACTTTGGGTTTTATAAATGCATAGTGTTACATCATTCCCATCATCATGCGTAGTCTGGCAGAGTTACAATCGTGGAACCACAGTTCTGAATATCACTGCATTGATGCTTGCATATTATCTAAACATGGTTTTCATATTTAATGTTAAAGACATATTTTTTATAAACACAAATGTGGATAAGGCTCTGGGAAAGAAATCTGAAGTGATAATTTCTCAATTTGTTTTATTTTAATTTTTTCTGCCCTGAAAAGCTTTCTCATTTAGTATTAAAATCTCTGATAGTTCCCATAGAAAATAAAATTAATAGCACGTGTAGCCTGTGGCTTTACATACACATTCAATAAGGTGACAAGTAGAAAATTTGGTTTTTCTAAATAAGTGTGGTCGCAAACAATTATTTTATCCACATTTTTTTTTTTCATGGAACTAAGTAGTTGGCCCCATTTGTTTTGGCATCAGATAGACATAACTTTGTTGTGACTCAGAGTCCTGTACTGTCCTTATTTAAGGACATGAAATGTTATCTCAAGGGAACTTTTTGGAGTCTCTAAATGTCTTGGGTAATAAGTGAAATTTTTAGCCTAGGACCAAATATTCTACTTACCCACTCAGATTGTTTCCCAGTTGTGGTCTTAGACTAGGGTCCTGTGTGTGTCCTAAACGCATGACAGGACTCATGTCTTTTGGTTCCCACAGAGCAAGCACTTTCTTCAACTCCACCCATCACCAGCAGTGGTAAAGGTCACTCTCAGGCCTATAACGTATTTCAAAAGGCTCCATCAAGGCTTTTCCAAAGATCCTATCTTATACTTGCCCTTTCTTTTTTGTTGTAAGTGTTGGTGTCCAACTCAAGATTTCTGTACTCTCTCTGCTAGGCCTTCTAATAAGGACAGGTATAACTTTCCGAATAGACACAGCTTCAGAAGTAATGAGTTATAATTTCATTTTTTTCCTGAATGAAATAGATTTAAGACACAAGTATCCTCCATCTTTTAAATACATTAAATCTTTCTGATCTATTCTAGCACCCAAGACATGGTCGATACTCAGTAAATATCAGCCCCTTCCTACCCTCTTATTAAATTGCACCTAAGTCTTCAGATGAAGAATGTAAACTGACTCATGACCCCAGACTGGAAACAGTCATGTCTCTGAACTGGTATGCAGGTCACAGCTCCTCCTGGGTTAGTGCATACTGGCCTAAATGCCACCAGGTCCCCTTTCTCAAACCAAGTGTGAGACCACACTACCCAACCTGGTTAGGTAAGCTGACCTTTGCTGAAGTTTTAAGCATCTATAAACTTAAGATTTGATTTCTTTGAAATTATGTTTAGAATTAAATCTTCAAGTAATCTGTGTTCCAGAGTTGTAATTATACCTCTAGTTTTGAACCTGCAATTTCCCCTAGCAGTTAAAGGAGAAGTCAACATTAATAAATGTTGAGCATTCTAAAAGAGCATACAGGTTGAAAATTTGTAGACAGCTGAGATTTAATTAAAAAAAAAAAAAAAAAGGCAGAAGTTCAGATCTGGAATGGAGGTTGTTCTGTAAGATAACTGCCCTGGTCTCTTCAAAAGGCAGGCTAGAGCTATGAAAAAAGATAGAGGGAAATTATTCTAAATTAAAGGATACTTAAGAGACATAACCAAATGCAATGTATGGTCTTTAGTTGGATCCTAGTTCGGGATGGGGCAGGGGGAGAAGTTTGAATATGGACTGGTTGTTTGAGCAGTAATGTCAGGTTCATTAGTTATGATAATACCTTATTATTTGGGAGTGTACGCTGACATATTTAGGAACAAAGTGTCACGATGTCTAATTTATTTTGAAATGGTTTAGAAAATGTGTTTATGAAATATGGTAAAATATTAACCATTGTTGAATCTGGATAGTGGAATTTTGGATGTTTGTGGTATAATTTTTCTATCTTCTAAATTTTGACTTTTTTTTTCATAATTGTATGATACTAATGAAGAAGTCTTCTCAGAGAGAAAGGTACTTAGGGGCCCAGTAGGTCTCCCTGAGCCTGCCTTGTGGTTTGGGAGAAGGCTTTGCTGGAGGGAAGCCACACAGGTGGTGGGTGGAGCCCTCTAGTAAGAGGGGCTCACCTGCCAGGACTCTCCCAACGGCTCAGCAGGCCACACAGGCGTTTTCCCAGGGTCCCCTGTGAATGGTCTCATTATAGCCGTGGGAGAGGGCTTCCCACTGTTATGCACTATACCACAGACTCCCCTTGGCAGCTTTGGGGAAGCTCAAGGCCCTTTGGCTCTGAGTCCACTGGAAAACAAGTGAGGCTGGATAGTTTTACAGTAAAAACTCCATGTCAGATATTTGCTCTCGGTGTCCTGGGACTATGAAATATAACAATCCAAGTGAATGACCACTCCCTTAAATCGCATTACTCATTGGAGTACAGTCCTACTTAAAACGAATCTACTGCCTTGCTAAGCCAGGATGGAATTTTGTTCAACTTATATTTGATTTTTTTTGTTGTTACTTTTGCCTCTCTATTCACGAAGTCCCCAAATTTCTAATAAAGCTGTTTTTGAACAGTTTATTCCAGACAGAATATAAAATAAAATAGTAGCAGAACTCTGGTTTGTTCTTACAACATGGACCACCCTTTCTTCCTGTCTCTTAAATGTTACTGACTCTCCCCCTCTTTTTTTCTTGGAGACTTGATGTTCTTTGGTGAACCAGAAGAAAGTGAATGCTGTCATTTTGGGCTTCACTGTGGGTTGGGAGGTGTAAGTTAAAGGGTGGCCAGAAGCACAGCAGCTCTTCACAAAGCACAGCACACGAGAGGCAGCTTGGTCTCTCCTCAGAGGCCGGGGGAGGAGGAACTCCTGCTGGTGTTGGACGGTCACTTGATGTTAAGCAATTCAGAAATATATTATTTCTAGAAATACACATACCTGAAAACTCCTAGTGGAAAGATGCTTCTATTACAGAACCATCCACACTTTCACCCCAGTCTCTTCCTGTGCCTAATGACAGTCTTCTCATGTTGAGGAGGACCACAATAGCTAGCAAGAAGACAGGTGAACTGAAATGTGATTTACAGGTGATTCGTAATCTTGCAATAACTTTATCAAGTTTTACAAATGAAAAGGTTATCATCCCATGATTTTTATTTTGGTCCCCCCCGCTGCCGCGCCAGTTTCTTACTGACTCAGGTTCTTTGCACTTAGAGCACCAGTGTAGCAAGCTGGGATCTGGTGCCCAGAGTAGGGAGAGCAAAGGGGCCTCCTGAATTCTTTGCCAAACTGCTGTTTAGCCTTAAAGAATAGTGGAGAATTGCCTTTGTCCTGACCAGGTACAAAATCTCAGTGGCCTACTGAACTCTGAAGTTGATTTCATTAAGAACAAAGATAAGAATGTAGCCTTTATCTCTGCTTGTTATCTGTGGATAAATGCAATAACATCTCCCTGAGCATTTCAGGTCAGTATGTTTCAGCAAGCAGTAATTTTCTCTGTTTATATATCAAATTAGTTTGCTGTAAGAAATGACACAAGTACCTTTTGTGTTTAATCCCTCTTCAAGTTTCTCTTTAAACAATAACATTTCGTATGACTAGTGGAATTCGGGCTAAGCAGGTGCAAGTTTTTTTTAACACATTAGGCTTGCCATTTCTCATGTAGGTGCTATGAGGCAAGATTTCCCCCTTGAAACCATCAATACCAAGACTCCAGCTTAGGAATGGTTCCTTTTAACATAACCTTTATTCCAGGGTTTGGAGGTGGAGTAGGAACAAATAAACTCAGTTCCCCCAGTAATTTTAGTAATAAACCACTTAGTTAGAATTTGCCTTATATATACTGCTTCATTTTTTTCTGTAGAGGAAGGTGTCATATTGAGGCTTTATTGTTTAGCAGACCAAGTAGGATTTAGATGTCACTCAAGGGGTATCCCCAGATACCAGGCTTCCTGAACTCAGATCTGTAGTTTTGCTAATAGATGTCAGATGCAGACCCTTTCTGATAATAAAGTTTTATTGCTAGAGATTTTGTACAGGGAGAAGATTTTTTAAAAATTTGAACATGCCATCTTAATCATCTAGAGCTATAAATGTAAGTATGATACACCACAAAGGCAGAATGACTTAGTTAGACATTACATATTTTTTTGTTCAGTTGTTTGAAAGACTCATAAATCATTACTTTAAAAATCTGTTTTTAACGTCGGTATCTGTTTGTAAGTACCAAGCTGTTAAGGACTCCACTCTTACAAGCCCCCCCTCCCAGCAATGGGACAGACGAACAGATGGGGAAGTCCCTTCCTCTCTCACAGTGACCTAAGAAGTGAAGGGTTTGTTTTAAAGCAGTCAGAGGAATGCCAGTGCTGTGCACATTTTGTTTGACATTTTAAGCAGAAGAAAGCCAAGTGACCAAAACGCAATTCATTTTCAAGTGTATTAAGAAAAAATAACAGATCCTTTGTCTTTGTTTCCAACTTTTACATTCCATTCACCAGTAATTATCAATGCATCTTGACTGCGTGTTTGATCAATTTCAGACTGCAGAAGTCAGTAAAGAGCTTCAATTTCTTCTTCTTTGGCCTGAGGGGTTGGTGTATAAATTTGGACGATACTTCTATTAACTGGTCTTCCTTTTAGGTGTATGGATATTACCGTATCACTGACAGCATTGTACTTTCAGGATAGATCTTGAAATATTCTTTGTGACGATGAATGCAATGCCATTTCTCTTCAAGCTGTCATTATCGGCATAGTAGACCATATGATTTCCCATTCAAAATGGCCAACACCAGTCCATTTCAGCTCACTAACGCCTAGGATATCGATCTTTATGCATGCCATGTCATTTTTTAACAACTTCCAATTTTCCTAGATTCATACTTTGTACATTCCTTGTTCCGATTATTAATGGATGTTTGCAGCTGTATCTTCTCACTTTGAGTCGTACCAGATGAGCAAATGAAGGTTCCGAAAGCTTGACTCCAACCATGTCATTAAGGTCGAGTCTACTTTGAGGTGGCAGCTCTTCACCAGAAGTATTTTAAGTGCCTTCCAACCCAAGGGGCTCATTTTCCAACATCATATCAGACAGTGTTCCACTGCTATTCATAAGATTTTCACTGGCCAGTTTTTTTAGAAGTAGACCACCAAGTCCTTCTTCCTAATCTGTCTTAGTCTGGAAGCTCTATTGAAACCTGTTCACCATGGTTGACCCTGCTGGTATTTGAAATACCAATGGCAAAACTTCGAGTATCATGACATTCAAGCCACCACAGAATGACTAACTGACAGAAATGACCCTGGAAATTGCATGATAGAATTTTGCAAGGCCAACAACTTCTTCATTGCAAATAATTTTTTTCAACAACATAAATGGTAGCTATACACATGGCCCTTGCCAGATGGAATACACAGGAATCAAATCGACTACATCTTTGTAAAGAAACAATAGAGAAGTTCAATATTATCAGTCAGAACAAGGCCAGGGGCTGACTGCGGAACACAGCATCAATTGCTCTTATGTAAATTCAAGTAGAAGCTGAAGAAAATTAGAGCAAGTCCATGAGACCCAAAATATGACCTTGAGTCTATCCCACTTGAATTTAGAGACCATCTCAGGAATAGATTTGACACGTTGAACACTAATGATTGTAGACCAGATGAGTTGTTGAATGACATCAAGGACATCATAAATGGAGAAAGCAAGAGGTCATTAAAAGGACAGGAAAGAAAGAAAAGACCAAAATGGATGTCAGAAGAGTCTCTGAAACTTACTCTTGAATGTAGAGTAGCTAAAGTGAAAGGAAGAAATGATAAAGTAAAAGAGCTGAAAACAAGATTTTAAAGGGTGGCTTGAGAAGACAAAGTAAAATATTATAATGAAATGTGCAAAGACCGGGAGTTAGAAAACCAAAAGGGCGGAACATGCTCTACATTTCTCAAGCTGAAAGAACTGAAGAAAAAAATGAAGACTTGAGTTGCAATATTAAAGGATTCTACGGGGAAAATATTGAATGACACAGGAAGAATCAAAAGAAGATGAAAAGAATACATAGTTATTGTACCAGAAAGAATTGGTCAATATTCAGTCATTTCAGGAGGTAGCATATGATCAAGAACCAATGGTACTGGAGGAAGAAGCCTAAGCTGCACTGAAGTCATTGGCAAAAAACAAGGTTCCAGTACTTGAGGGAAAACTAATTGAGGTGTTTGAATGAAAGGATGTAGCACTGGAGGCACTCACTCATCTATGCCAAGAAATTTGGAGGACAGCTGTCTGGCTAAGCAACTGGAAGAGATCCATATTTGTGCCCATTCCAAAGAAAAGGTGATCTAACAGAATGCGGAAATTATTGAACAATATCATTAATATCACAGGCAAATAAAATTATGCAGAAAATCATTGAAAAGCGAATGAAGCAGTAGTACATCGAAGGGAACTGCCAGAAATTCAGGCCGGATTAAGAAAAGGATGTGGAACAAGGGGTATCATTGCTGATGTCAGTTGGATTCTGGCTGAAAGCAAAGAATACTAGAAAGATGTTTACATGTGTTTTATTCACTATGCAAAGGCATTTGACTGTGTGGATCGTAACAAATTATGGATAACATTGTGAAGAGTGGGAATCCCAAAACACTTAATTGTGCTTATGCAAAACCTGTAGATAGACCAAGAGGCAGTTGTTCCAACAGAACAAGGAGATAGTGCATGGTTTAAAGTCAAGAAAGGATGTGTCAGGGTTGTACCCTCTCACCAACCTGTATGCTGAGCAAATAATCCAAGAAGCTAGACTACCTGAAGAACGCCGCATCAGTATTGGAGGAAGACTCATTAACAACCTGTGATATGCAGATGACACAACTTTGCTTGCTGAAAATAAAGAACACTTTAAGTACTTACTGATAAAGGTCAACGACTACAGCCTTCAGTATGGATTGAACTTCAACATAAAAAGAAAAACAAAAAATCCTCACAACTGGACCAATAAACAACATCATGATAAACAGAGAAAAGATTGAAGCTGTCAAGGATTTCATTTTACTTGAATCCACCATCAGTGCCCATGGAAGCAGCAATCAAGAAATCAAAAGACACATTGCATTGGGCAAATCTGCTGCCAAAGACCTCTTTAAAGTGTTAAAAAGCAACAATGTCACTTTTAGGACTAAGATGCACCTGATCCAGGCCATGGTATTTTCAGTTGCCTCATATGCATGTGAAAGCTGGACGATGAATAAGGAAGACCGAAGAAGAATTGACACCTTTGGATTATGGTATTGGGGAAGACTACTGAATATGTACTGCCAGAAGAACAAACAGATCTTCCTGGAAGAAGTACAGCTGGAAGGCTCCTTGGAAGCGAGGATGGCAGGACTTTGGACATGTTATCGGTAGGGACCAGTCCCTGGAGAAGGACATCATGCTCAGCGAAGTAGAAGATCAGTGAAAAAGAGGTAGACCCTCAATAAAATGGATTAACACAGTGGCCGCAACAGTGGGCTCAAGCATAACAATGATTATGAGGATGGCACAGAACTGGGCAGTGTTTTGTCCTGTTGACATGGGGTCGCTGTGAGTCAGAACTGATTCAATGGCACCTAACAGCAACAACAAGAAAAAGTATAGCTCATCTCAGTGTATCTGGAAATTACCTTTTCATAGATGTCCCTGTTATTTCACAGTTCCGACAATTATAGCAATTGTGCTGTCAGCTTGTTGAGACAGAGCATAGCATCAAGTCTGTGGTCACCGATGTCCTGGATCTTTCTACAGGTGTGTGGGAAGGATACTGAATGTAAAAAGTGGAAACTAGTCTTTGTGTTGTTTATGTACAAGTTGTTTTAGGACAATCATAGTCATGAACTTTGGAGAGCCTGATGGTCCTGAGGACCACTTCTTACAACTCTCTGCCCCTCTGAGTTCATAGGTAACAGATTGTCTTATAGAGCTAGCTATCTTCTGAGGTTGTCTCAGAACCGGGGAACCCTCACCCCTCTCTGGTGGACTTTTCATTTAGGATTCGTCCACCAAGTACTTGACTGTGTTAACGAGGATCATTTTTACTTGATCTCAGGAAGATAATCTACAGAGTCGCTTATGCCTGAGATGGGAGGGTGGGGGGAGCAAGGAAGGAACTATGCTGGAACTTTTCATGAATCATTTGAAATTCTGCCACCACCTATAAGATGAATCATAATGATAATATCTCCGTTTTCATAGATGGGATGTACTCCTTTGAGCCAGGCTTCTTTTGTTTGACCTTACGTTTTTGAGATTTTTTTGTTGTTGTCTATAGTTGTAGATCATTTATTTTTAAGGGCCTATGTGATTTCACCGTGTGACTGTATCACACAATTTTTTAAAAATTCCATTGATGGATATTTGTGTTGGTTCCAGTTTGGGACTGTTATGAAGAATGGTGTTATGAACACTGTATGTTCATGTGTATGTTCAGCTTTAGTGGGTGCTCAAGCATTTTTCCAAACTGGCTGTGTGCATTTCCACTCCCATCTGCAGTATACGAGAATTCCAGTTGTTCCGTGTTCTTGCAAACACTTGGTACTCTGTCTTTTTCACTTAGGTCATTCTAGTGAGTTGGAGAATTTTTTTGTCTTACATCGTATTTCTTTTCATCTCATTCGATATAAAGGCTTTGTATTTCTTGAATTAGAATAACCCATTTACCGGCAAAATACAGCCATCTTTAAGCAGGTTTTAAATGATTTTTTTCTATGATCTAGTAAATATACAGGTGGCTAAGATCTGCGCACTGGCTCAGACTGAACTAGTTGTTCCATCTGAAAGGCCTGGTTTTCAGGCCTGTTAGTCAGACCTCCTCATTTATTCCATTTTACAGTTGAAGTAACTGAGCCACTTTAGGGACCAGGGACCATCCCAGGTGTTATGGCCAGGTCTCCTGGAAAAACCAGTGTTGTAATGCTCACCCCTTTCTCTCAAGTGAGGCCCTCTATTGATTCTTTTATTCTTTCACTTGCTAAATAATTATCCAATGCATACTGTGTGGCAGGCACAGGGCTGGGCCCCTGGGATTCTGTGACAGACAAGCTTATAATCTAATGATGTCCTCTTCCATTTTACAGGTTGTGGCCTTCAAATCACAGCCTACTTCCTGAAGAGAGGAATACGCCTTCGCTGCATCAGGGGCTCCCCGAGAGCTGGTAAGAAACGGATTTTTTGGGTCATCAGGCATTTTGTGCAATTAGCTTACCCTAGAGATGAGCATTAAAGAAGGAAGATCCCTGCTTGCTTCATTGCCTCCATGCAGTTGAAGTAGTAATTAAGAGTATTTCCAAACATTTCTGATTCTCTTTTTTTCAAATATCAGTGTATTCACTGCCTGTTCGAGGACAGTGAGCTGAGCCACGCTGCGATTTACTTCCTGATGCGTCTCAGCGCTCTCCCTGAGTCTCCAGAGTGACTCAGCACAGGGCTGAACTGTGGGTCACTTTGTCAGCGTCTGCGCACACCTTGGCACCGGGCTGTAGAGCAAGTGCGTGCACAAGAACATGCTTTCCCAGCCTGAGCCATCAGAGCTTTCCGTAGGTGTGACGGGGCCAGCTTTCTCTCTCATTTCCCCAAGTCAAGGTGTTCACTGAGGAAATGATGTCAAACACATGCAGCCAACAGCAATAACTGAGACGCTGATGACCATTCTCTGAGTTGATCCGAACACTGGGAGGAAAATTCATCTCAACTTCCTTGAACTATTTCAACATATGAGATATGGAACAGGGACTTTAAAAAATAATTGTACAGAGATTTGCTCTTGGAATCTTTACGATTATCTATGTTTTCTTAATTTTAAGTGTTGCTTGAATATATTGCTCTGTTATTGGAGCCTTGCATTTTGTTTAACTCTTTTAGTAAAATTAGTAAGTTAACCATGTATCTGTTAAATTGCTACCCTTCACTATGTTGTAGTTGTCAGCTGCCATCAAGTCAGCCCTCAACTCACGACGACCCCATGCACAAAGGGATTAGACCGTTGTGTTCCATAAGGTTGTCATTGGCTGATTTTCAGAAGTAGATTGCCAGGCTTTTCTTTCTAGTCAGTCTTAGTCTGAAAGCTCCTCCAAAACCTGTTCCGCATCATTGCAGTACACAAGCTTCCACCGACAGATGAGTGGTGGCTACATCTGAGGTTCATTGGCCAGGAATCGAACCGTGGTCCCCTGCATGGAAGGCGAGAATTCTACCAGTGAACCTCCACTGCCCTCACCCTTCTGTATTTATTTAAATATTATAATAATCCAACTCTCATTATGACCTAAACAAAGTAAAGGGGTCTAGGGGCTGATTTCTGTTTATACAACACCCCGCACCAAATATTTAAAAATCTGCCATTCTAGCATCCGTATTTTTTAGAGGAGGAACTGGGAGCACAAACAGAAGGAATTATTTGGCATAACTGATAATTTTGAATTCTAATTCTGATCCATTGCTGAACTGTACAATTTCATTTTATAGGTTTTTTTTTTTTTTTTTTTTGCAAATAATGAACTCCATAGCTCAGTTTCCTGGCCATAAATGTATATAAAAGGCTTATTTATGATTCATAATATCTGTCTTTAAAAACTTGACCACATGTAAGAGGGAAGTTTCACGTTTTAGAAAAGTAACTTTTTTTTCTATTATAAATATGACACGTGTGCATTATAAAAATATTCAGGCAAAACAACCAAGTGTAGAGAAGAGGGGAGAAGATCCTCTCCACCCACCCGGAGTGTACACTGTTAGCTTCAGCTAAATGTCATTCCAGGGATGAATGGAAGCTGAGTGAATGAATGGGCAAGTGAGAGAAGGAGAGCTACAGGTGGCATTTACCATTTTATGGTCTTTTTATTGGATGTCGGGGAGTCCAAATCTGTGATTCATTCAGCCTTCTCCACCTGGAAGTCAGTGGTTTTGCGTTAAGGATTTGTAATAATAGATCACTGTTATTATGGTTTAGTATCATCTTTACTTTTGCATATTTAACCACTTCCTTACTAGTTTAATCCTTAATTCCTAACAGAAACTTCTGTTTTCATAGCCTGATTCACACTGGGAGTTTGCCCTCCAGTTTAGGTAACCTCGCTAAGACTAGGTGACCGAAGAAATGATAAGTAAACCAACTAGTGGGAAGGTTGATAAGCCGCATTTTCAAATATATCTGATATTCTCCTTCTCCCAACATAAATCTTCATTCTCGTTAGAAAATGTTGATCCCATTTCCCAAATGTGAGTTCTGAAGAGAAAACAGCAAACTGACACAGAGGGAAGGCTGCAAAGGCCCTGCCTGGGGGTTTCTTGTGATATATTGGGCCAGGGGCTCAGGTGGACCAATTTGCAGGCTCTTCTGCACTCCCTAGAGCTTTCACTGGCCCTGCCCTATTGATGGCAAGCATTGAAAAGAGGGACAGGAAGTAGAGACACATGTCTAATACATACATACTGCTGTAACTTAAACAGGCAGAAAAACCTGGGGCCAAGCATTTCTGTATAAAGGTTCATAGGTTTTTGATGTCTTTAGTAATTTGATTTTCTTCGTTTTGTACAGAACTCTCTGTGTTCCCTGACAGATTTGTGGTCTGTGTAAGTCAGCTTACATTTTAATTGTGACCTTTTGGCAAGTCAGGATGAAGAATTGGTATGTATAAAAAAATTCTATAAACAAATCTGCTTAAATGCTGAGTTGTTATAAAAAATAGAAAAAAGAATTGTCTTCTGTTGTCATTTACGCACTGAACACTTAACCCAGACGGCACTTAGCACGTTTTAAGGGACCAGAATTATCCTACTTATTTTGCATGGAAATATTGATTGATGGGTTTTCTTTTCCCCCCGAAGACCCATTAATATTTAGGTTTTAGCAGAATCTTTCCAGTGTCAATTTTAAGTGAGAAAGCAATGCATCACAAGAAACTGTGATGGTGCCTGTCATAGCATTTAAATGAAAGAAAACAAAGTCTTGAAATGAAGCAAAATCTACATGTTTCCACTGGGAGCTGTCATTGGGGTCAGTGGCTTTTGAATTTTATTCTATGGTGAATCACTGACATTTTCATGAGAACCAGTACTTCTCCCCAGTGTATTATCTCCTAGCTGATAGGGCTTGCTCTCTCTCTCTCTCTCTCTCTCTCTCTCCCCGTACTAAACCTTAAGCTCCATCAGGACCTGCTTCTGAGTTTCACTGGAGTTGTCCCTTCAGACAAATTGTATATACAGAAAACTTGCTTCTAATGTTTCAGCTTACAGATTTGTCTTGTAAGGTTAACAGATAACTAGGGAGAGTTTTCACGGGTACATGCATTCTCACACACACACGCACACACACAGTCCTTTGGCAAACACGTAAAGGAGCTCACTGAAGGCACAGTCTAGCCCACCTGTACTTAACCTGTGCGCAAACTTTTTTCATCATATTTTTTTTGGTCTGTGACTTGAAACTTTTAATAAAGAGAAGAAAAAAAAAAATTTAGGAGGCATTAGCCTGGCCGTGAAGTATGACATGATTATTATTCTTCAAAAATGATTTATGGGAATATTAGATTGGCCCCACTATTTATTATTTTTTTAGTTCATATGAAATTTAATATTTGGCCCACATAGTCTAAAACCAGCTTCTTATCTCGTCTTAAATAAATACACAGGAAGAGTGTTTCAGAACTACAGGGGTGAATAGAGACCCAGGAAAAGTAAAGAACAGAGAACTCCTAATTTAAATCTAGACTCCTTCATTTAGAGCAGAGGGCCCTTCAGAAAAGCCAGTGTGACCCCTATGTTTCCTTTTCTTTACCCATCGATAAAACCCTGAAGTGTACTGATTACATGAGATGAATGAAAAGAACTTGGTGAAAAGTATTAGACATTTAATTATTCTTTGAAACACTTCCAGGATGTCAAGTTATCTTAGTAAGTTCATAAATACTAAAGTAGTAATGCTCTTGGCATACAACTATAATATAATGCAGCTTAACTGATTCTCAGAGCAAGGAAGAAATTGATCTATGGTTTAAAAAAATAGTAATTAACCATACCAGAAAGAAGTATTGCTTTCCAATGGCATACAGGAGAAATTAGATCTTATATCTGGTATGAAATATTAATACTTAATATCTTAAATTATTAAGAGAGAATTAAAACATTATCTCAATACAAATGAAACATTAGCCCCCTTGGGGACACTGGTATTTAGACAGATGTAAGTTTTCTAGAGCTGCCGTTGTATAAATCTTCTAATCTGGAGGACTGCCCAAATGTTAATAACTTGGACTCTGAAAAAGGTGACCATGAGTGAGTTTGGTTTCCTTATCTTTAAAACATTCTGATGTCTAGTGCTAACCTCTATTGGAGTTAACCAAGTTAACTTAAAAGAAAAAAATGCAACTTACATCCTGAGGGTCTTTCATTGTTTTGAACAAGGCTCTTCAGTTGCTCTTTTCCCCTCTGATCCTTGATTGACATATATGTTTTCCCAGCCACATGCGAGTCAGCCAAAGCCCAACAGTTCTCAACAGCTTCATCCCTGAGATACAAGCTCTGTCCACTTAGCTAGCTCACCTATGCACCTCCCCTCCTCATGTCCTCCAGCCTAGCCCTTCCTTCATCTTGTTGTCCCTGTTGTTGTTGTGTGCCCTTGAGTCGATTGCAACTCACAGTGAGTCCCTAGAAGCAATAAAACATCTAAGTCAATCAGGGGCCCTCTCCTGCAGATTGCCCATCAAGCCTAAGCCTCGCTCCGTCCACCAGAATACTCCAAAGCTTTATCTTCATTGATATTTGACCTCAGGAGAGTCCACCTGTCTCAGTCATTTAAAGATCAATAAACAGTCCTTCCCTCTGAGAGTTGCCTTCTGCCTGAGAGAAGGCATTCTTACTCCTCGTTATGTACGTCCCATGCCCAGAGCCAGGAATGCCAGGCTCCCGTGAGTGTTTCTTAAACCTGAAGCTTTCGATTCTTTTATCAGTTTGAATTGACGTTCATCAGAGGCCAGGATCCATCTCATTTTCTCATGGAGTGATTCTCAAGGAACATCTGACTGGACCAGGCCTGGGAAATTGGTTTCCTGAGTAACCATACTGGAGATAGCTCTTTGGCCACAAACTCGAGTTATATCCTTACAGCTGTTCATAGCGATGTGGCCAGGGAGTGAGCAAGCACCCAAGCAACAGCCTGATGCCTCACTAATGCTGTTGCCTGAGCAGCACAGGTTCCTTTTCCTTCGTCCTTTTGTTTTCTTTTTGGATCCTCAGTGTCGAAGTGACAATTTGTTAGGAAATCTGGGCACGCCTATTCAGGACTACTCTGCCGGGGGATGCTTTCAGCCTGTAGACAAGGAAGCCAGCTGCACTTAGCTCCTGGCTCCTAAAGGCAGTGCCCAGAAGGACCGCTGTTCCAGATCAGGCATATAAAGGGAATGCAAGCCCCTTCCATGGGGACGGCTGTGCCGTCCCCTGATCCCGCTGTTGACATGTCTGTCATCTGCTCAGGGACATTGGTGTGGGAGGTGCTCCAGGTCACAGTAGCTCTGCGCTGAGTGCAGGGTGCAGGGGGTGGGGAGTGATGTGAGCGTGTGGGAGAAAAGGCATCTCTATGACGTGAGCCACTGTAGTTCCTTACTAGAGCTCCTCATGGGAAATCACAGAGCCCCTGAAGCCTCCGTTTTTGACCTTCTGCTAGCAATGGAACAGGGGAGTCTTTGAGACTTTCTTACCTTTCATTTTCCTCTCACCTCTTTTCTCCCCCTAGAAGTGTAAAGAACACAAGGTAAATTTGTATTGCACTTGGTTATATTCCAACAGTATTTTCTTTCATGTTTATAAACCCAAGTCCTGGTGTAGAGACTGTTTTCTTGCTCAGATGTGAAACCCTGGAGCCTTAGGGAAATTTACACTTATTTATTATTTTCTTTGTTAAAGTTCTATAAATAACCATTGAACCCTGTCTAGATCTGGAACATTTCAGGTTCAGCATAAAGCTCCTGTCTTGTAGTGAATTTTACAGCTGCTCCTTCTAGTTTCTAGAGACCCTCTTTGTAGGTTCTTATCACATTGTGACACAACTTGATGAGTGCTGGCTTAGGACATCTGGTAGGCCTCGGGAAAAACAAAAATAGGAAAGTGCTCCCTTGCCCTCAAGGAGCTTACAGTTCCTGTGGCTCAAGGGTCCTGAGGGTAAACCTGATGACCTAAAGAGTGTAATTCAAATAAAAAAAATAGAGCCTCCTTTTTTCCTAAAGAGTTACCTGTTCTGTACCTGGGTCCGTAAAGATCCAGTTGGGCCCTTTTAACATTCCAAAGGAATGTCCCAAAATTTTGGGCTTACTTTTTTAGTTTTAAACCTAAGCTGATAAAAGTTTGTGATCCTTTTGGAAAGTGAAAAATGACATATTGAGATATTGGGACTCTTTGCGTTATACTTCAGTTGAGTTGTGCCTGAGCTGTGAAAACAGCTGTCAGGGTTCTGCACACATGCCCCAGCCGCGCAAAGCCAGGTCCTGCTGTAGCATCCTGTTAGTAGAAAAATGACAGGGACCTCCTGACAGGAGACAATACTTGAGCACTAAATTGAACACCTCCATTAACACAGACTGCTGTTTGACGTGAGAGAACTCTCCTTCTCATTAATGAATATGAAATTGAAATGAAAAAGAGTCTAAAGAAGCAATAAACTGCCCCAGCGTAGGTTTTTAGTTTGGCTGTTGGATTCCTCAGCTGCACGTCATTGAACTTCATGGGCCTTAGCCCTAGTCTCAGTCAAGGGAGAGGGTATCAAATTATCTCAGATCCTTTCTCACACTGAATTTCTATCAGAGGAAGCAGATGAAATATAGCTGAATAAAAACCATAAAATGATCCAGCACAAAAGAGAACTTGTAAATTTAAAAAGTGTGATGCAAAAGAAAATAACATTGGGGGTAGAGTTATATCTTAGGAAAGATAAATTGAAATTATAAGGAAACATTTTAAATCTTATATTTCTAGAACAGAAAAAATAAACTACTTAACATTTTGACTGTACATTAACTTCTATACCCTGATGACAAAATTATTTAACTTTCATAAGAAAAGAATTTCTGCTTTTTTTGTTTGTTTTTGCCTTTGCTTTTTTTATTTGCATTAAAAAAGATTAAATAAGTAGATGACTTTTCCAGGCTTTTCATGATGTCTCATAGACTTCAAAAATCCTTTCTTCTTCTATTTCATGTTGTATTTTTTAAACAATGCCAGGGGTAAATTTCATGAAAGGTATTAACAGGATACTCTTTTAGCACTTGGGAAAGTTTCTTGAGTGGGGAGAGGCTGTTTTCATATTTCATATTTCCCACAGAGTTTTTTATTCTTATTACCACAATTGTACATGTTCATTAGAGAAAAAAATTTAGAATAGTAAAACCTGCGAATGCCGGAACCTGTGTAATGCAGAAACCTGTTGGAGAAGGTGAACTCAAATATTTCCCACTAATAGAAAGTGATGGAAAAGTGATAAGACTGCACTCTGTCAATGGCAGAAAACTTACAAGAGCCAGAGAAACAAGGCAGTTCCGTCACATTTCAGCTTTCACAGGGTTCACTGTATATGGAAAGAAAGTAAAAATTACAACTCCCAACCCAAAGAAAACCTCTGCTAACAATGTAGTCTGTCTGCCTCCGTATTTCATGCTTGATAACTGAGGTCTGTGTGTATTTATTTTAAATAAGCCTCCATTTGTGAATTAGGTACTTGTGTCCTTTTTTCTATTGATGTTTTTGTGTTTCACAAACTCCTTACTATATTAAAAAAAAAGAGTTGCCGTTGAGTCACTTCTGAGTCATAGTGACCTCTAGTGTGTCAATCAGAGTAGAATTATGCTCCATAGGGTTTTCAGTGGTTGATTTTTCAAAAGTAGATTGCCAGGGCTTTCTTTTGAGGCGTGCCTTGGGTGGCCTTTTGGTTAGCAGCCAAGCACATTAGCCATTTGCACCATGCAGGGACTACCCTTACTATATAAGAACTCCTTACGTTGTGGTTGTTATTTGCCTTTGAGTCACTTTTTGACTCAGCAACCTCATGTGACCAAGTAGAACTGCTGCCCCATAGGGTTTTCTTGACTGTCATCTTTATGGAAGCAGATTGTCAGGTCTTCCCATGGAATCGCTGGGTGGGTTCGAACTATCAACGTTTCAGTTTTGATTAGCGGCAGAGCACTTAACCATTGTGCCACCAGGGCTCCTTCAGAACTCTTTATACTGTGGGGAAGTTAGCCCTTTGTGAGTTTCTTTAACCTTTCAACCGTATATCATTGCAATAAAGTGGCTATGTCCTCAAATTTATTTTTTCCATAATGACTTCTGCCTTTTATGATCTTGGTATTATGTTCTTCAAAATTATCTTCAGAATTAAATAAATATTCGCTTCCATTTTATTCTGCTATTTTTATGGAATTTAGTTTACGATGTGAAACCTTTTTTTGTCATATATTTGAATTGGAGTTATGCTTATTGTGGCCTTTAGGCTCAAAGGAGAGACAAGCTCAGCCTGTCTCTGCCAAAGGAACCTCTCTGTCAGCACAGATGTAACAATGAGGCTCCTCTCAGGACCAGGCCCTCTTTCTGCCCCTTCCCAGCAGGACTTCCTTGATGCCCCACTGTCATATCTGTTGCCACTCTCTCCTTTTCTAGTCATCTGTGGCCAGGGCCTCAGGGCCAGAACGCTATCAACAGAGAGTTAAGAAACAGACTTGGGCCATTCCCTCCTTGGAAAGGGAGAGGGATATAGCAGCCATGATCACCCACCTGCCCTTTGCAGGGCTGCCAGGTGGGCGATGCTAATGAAGATGCGAGTGGTGGGATGAAGATGCGAGTGGTGGGATAAAGATGTTCTTTGATGGTTTGATCTGTCTAGAATAATTTTTCTAGACTATGCCAGAGAAGGTAAGAAAAAAATTTCTCAGATAATTTTTTTTTTAATATTAACTGTCCTTTGCTTATATGTTCTACTAACCTGAGGTTTTGTTCTCCTTCTCTAATAATAAAATGCAAATAATAGTGTTTGTGAATGAGATGGTTCATGCCCCAGCACTCCAAGGAAGCATGTTCTTTGCTGATCAAGTTGGAATAGGATGCACCTGGGCCTCCTATTCCTCTGTGTTTTTTCCTATAATGCAACTTTCCATGTGCAGGGACTTGTCATCTCCCTCTGATGACCACTTAGATGATTGATTTAATCAGGAAAATCATGGCAGGCAATAGAATTAGTAGAGAGGGATCAAATTTGAAATTCAAAGACCTAGCTTTGACCACTGCCTCTTGCCTCCCTCACTGGTGACCTTGGACAAGTCATTTGGCTTCACGGAACATCACTCCCCTTACTGTAGGGCACAGGTAAGAGTGATGCCTGCCGTATAAGCCTTCCCAAGCTTTCCTCAGGATCAAGTAAGAAGATGAATACAGAAATGTCTTATAAGCTCTAAAGCACTTATGCAATATTAATTATTGCTATCATCATCATTTCCATTCTTCCCAAGAGAAAAGAAGTTCATTTAAATGTCATTAACTCCAGATTAGTAGGTTGCTGTGGACCTTACGCTGCCTGCTTGAAATGAGAAAAATACCTCTGACAGTAATCTGTCAGAGCTCTCATTGTTTGTCTCCACTTGCAGCTATAAAAATTGAATGCCAAAAAGTTAAGTGATAAGCCCCCAGTTAGCCAGCTAGTCAGTGTGGAAAGGGGGTACACTAAGAGTATAAGCTTGTGACCTTCAGGAGGGGCTCTGTAACCACTATCCAAAGGAAGAAGAAGGAAAGAGTGGAGAGCTCTACCACGCCTTTCATTTCCATTAGGTGCCGATAGACTCGAGATGAAATACTGCTTTGGTGGAAGGACCCAGTCACTTCTCTAAGGCTCTTAGGGGTTTGGAGATGTAGACTTCTCAGGCCTGAATTCGTAAAAGCGTGTGGTCATCAGAACTCCCACAAGAAGATCACAGACAGAGCTCAATGTACGAGTAGATGATGGTTGGAAAGTTCATTAGTAAACAAATGATTTAGAATTTGAGACTCATTTTCCCATGGAGACAGTGTCATCACTGGGGATAAAGTTCCCAGACTAGTCTACAAAAGCTGTTCCTATCTGAAAATCTGAGTCTTAGAAGAGAGGGCCTTGCTGCCTGTGTTCAAGGGAGATGGCAAGAACTATCCCTGGGCAGAGGGCCAGCTCAAGCAGAGTTTTTAAATGAGACAGAGCCATCTATAGTGTCTTCTCACTGGCTTTTATGCCTCTTTTCCTAGCAGTGACCAGGGCTGCTACAGGCCGTCTTCCTGCCAGCCCTGCTACCTTCGTGGCTGGACCCATCATTCACCTACCTCTCTTCTCTCGCATCCTACCCAGGTCCACAGGCTCAGCCCTGTGAGATATTAGGAAGAAGGTGTCCTGAGTACACCAGTTCATCGCCCTGGATGAAGGCTGTTAACCCTTCTGCAGATGTTGGCATTTTTCATCCACAGACCTCTGTGGGGGAAAGCGTTTTGGACAAGGGGACCCCTAGAACTGGGCCAACTCTGCCTGGAGTTAATGCCCGTAAGTTTCTATTTTTTGCAGATTTTTCCCTTCCATATTTAAACTAGGGGTTATTAACCAAAGATTCGTGAATTCCCTGAAATTAAAAAAAAAAAAAAGTTACACGTGTTTCTGGTCAAAGTTAAATAGCTTCCGCCTGACTCTTAGAATGGCCAGTGAACCTCTTAGTGTTAAGAAGTATTGACCCAAACCTGCGAATTCTTTAAAGTGTCCAAGCTTTGTCACACTTGGGTGGTACCAGAGACTCAACAGTGGAGGCTAAGGTTGGTCAGGATTTATTTTTAGGTTCTCGAGGGTAGGTGGATGTAAACTGGAAAATCCCTGTGAAGTGTGTACTTCCTGCAAAATAACTTCCTTGATTTTTCTCACTGATTTCATTTTAGGCTAACCTTCTTTGCAGCTGTTAATTAGTACTTCCCTGGATCTACAAAAGACCATTTCATAATTATCACTTCTAAAGAATAAGACAACTTTTAAAAAAATGTAATGAAAAAGAAAAACTAGAGTATTCACTCCTAACCCAATGGCAGGCAAGTCTGCACTGCACTTCCCCTCAGGGACCTGTCCTTTCATGGAAAGGCAGAGAGGGGACTGGGACCAGAAACACGTGGAAGGGGGAGACTTGCCCCTCTCTGTGGGAATTGGGCAAATGACTTCGCCTCATTGACCATCAGCTTCCTGAACTGTGAAATGGGGAAGGTCACGTCTGCCTCGTGGGCCTCTTGTGAGGACTCAGGTACCAAGCGCTAGTCCTGTTACCACAGTGGTAGTTCAGTGCTGGAATTCTTGCCTTTCATGTGGCAGACCCAGGTTCAGATTCCAGCCAGTGTTCCTCAGATGCAGCTACCACCTCTCCGTGGAAGTTTCCGTGTTTCCACGATGCTGAACAGGCTTCAGCAGAAATTCTAGACTAAGATAGAATAGGAAGAAAGGCCTGGTTACCTACTTCCAAAAAATCACCCAGTGGAGCACAGTGGTCCCGTCCTGCTGTACATGCAGTCACCATGAGTCAGGAGTCCACGACAGCTAACAACTGCAGTCCCTATACCGAGTGCTTTGCCTGCGGTGTCATAGAAACAAATGCTAGCCATCATTACCATCTTCAGGAAAAACGGTTCCAGTCCACAGTGGAATTCCTAAGAGACTACTTTCCTTTTGACTTTGCCTCTTTGCTTGGGTTCCTTTGAGTCAGTACACACAGAGCTTTGTATGTTTCTGTGCTTTGTTTTGATTGTCCATTATGAATCTTTGGTTTTGCCCTTTTTACTTCCTTCACTTATTAATTATCAAATTATTTGAGAAAGTATTAGAAGTGAAATTTGGGAAAGAGAGACTTCTCCCTCATTTGAAGACAGGTGGCTTCGCATGCCCAGGTTATATCTTGGTCTAGGATAGTGGTCACTGTCATATTGCATGCTCTACTTGGGTTGCTTTTCTTTGTTAAGCCAACTTACCGTATCGTGTCACATTTCAGAAAGCCGATGCTTCTGAAAATCATTAGGCACTCCTCTAAAGTGTGAGAGTAACTTTCGCTTTATCACAAAAGTCATAAAGAATTGAAAATCGTTCCAATCTTATGCTTAATATTATTATTTGCTCCCAAAATAAACAGGTAATATATTTACACTTTTACTCTGCGTTTATTGTTTGCTAAAGGCTTTTATTGTTTGTAAAGGGCTTTCGTATACAATAACTTATTCAGTGCAGAAAACCTGAGAAGAGATTGTATCAGTCTTGAACCTTTTAGTTTTCAAGGGACAGGAAGGCCAACTCAAAATAGCTTACCAAAAAAGGAAGGTTTTTGGCACATGAGCCCGAAAAGCCCAGACTTCAGGTATGGCTTGATCAGAGGCACAAAGGATATCACAAAGGCTCAGTTTCTCACCATCTTTCGGCTCTGCCTGCCTCTGTGTTGGCTTTATTCTTGGCCACAATCATGTGGTGGTCCCAACAGCTCTGAGGTCATGTCCTTCCAAGGGAAAAGTGGGAAGCCCTGTTCCCAGGACACTTGTGGCTCATGCAGCTCTTTGAGGCTCATGAATTCAGTGCTCCAGTTGGCTTGGCGAGAGTCACTGGCCCATTTCTGGAGCCAGGTGTAGAAACAAGACCTCTCGAAATGCATGGACATTGGATGAGTGAGTGAGGATGCATCTCCCCAGAAGAAAATCTGAACGCTGTTTCCTGGAAAAGAGTGTCCACTATAGAGATATCATACCCTCCTTTTTTTATAATCGATGAAGAAACTGATGTTTAGAGAGGATGAGTAACTTGTCTAAATCTCACAGCCAGATGGTGACCAAGAAGGGGCTGAACTGAAGGATTCCTATACTTTTTCTGGTCCTCCATCTCTGACCATGATGGCAAATGATAGCGTGGCCACCGGACACAACAGACTCAGTTCTGCCCCTAATTAACATGTGGCCTTAGATCCTTAGTCTTTCTGGGTCTCATTTTCCTTATCTGCCAAATAGGAATAATACCTACCCTGCTAAATAACTCGGTGAAACACAAATGAGATGTTGTGATAAAGGCTTTGAGAATCGTATAAATTCTCTACAAATGCAATGCACCCTTGCCTTCTCATGAACCCGTATGGATTGTGTGGGCACGAGGTTTTCTTTCACAATAATGTCAAGAAAACCTGTTCAATGCTTTCCAGTTTCCAAAGTGTGCTTCATACACCTCAGTGCATTTAAAATTTCCAAACCACCCAGAAAGGTGGATGAGAAAGCAGCCATTGGGGGCTAAGAAACCGGCCTTGGAACCAGCACCCAGTGAGTGTGAGACCTTGGACTTCACTCCCTCTCACCCCTGTGCTTCTGCCTCTGATCCCACGAGCGTTAATCTCAGCTGATGAGCTCTGGGTATATCATTCTCAGCAGATGGGACCAGGAGGAGTGGAGAAACAGGAGCATCTCAAATGTGATGCAAGACTGCACATTCCACTATTCTACTGTGAATTACCTACTTTTAAAATGTTCTTTTTGGGCCATTAATGATTTTATTTGAGAGTGAATAAAACAGAATCAGAAGAAACTCACGTATGTAGCTAGGAGAAAATAGATCCAACTCTTAAAAGATAAAGACTCCAAATACCACAGTACCACATTAAATAATACGTTGTTGCTAGTTGCTGGCAAGTCAACCCTGATTCCAGGTGATCTAATGTATAACAGAACAACACATTGCCTGGCCCTGTGCCTTCTTCATGATCATTGATATCTTTGAGTCCATTGTTGCAGCTGTGTGTGTTGCCTTCTAACCTAGGGGGTTCATCTTTCATCACTATATTGGACAATAATCTGTTGTGATCCATAACGTTTTTGTGGACTAATTTTCAGAAGTAGATCACCAGTAAACCTTTCATGCTAGTCTGCCTTAACCTGGAAGCTGTGCTGAAACCTGTCCACCATGAGTGACAGCATAATGGCAACACACAAGCCACACCATATGACGAACTGACAGACAGGTAGCAAACATTAAGTATTACCTTGAGAAAAACCTTAATAACATTGAAGAATTTTTTTTTTTTAGTTTTATTTTCTCCCTTTATCACCTTTATACGAGGTTCTACAATCCTGAACCTCATCCAGCCTTGATTAGGGATGCTAAGAGGACCACAACATTGGGCAGGCGGTGTGGTCGGTGTGAGCCATGACTGGCCAAGGCACCTACAGTGCTCTTGAGATGACTGGCATCATGGTATCGGGCCCTAAGAACCTGCTCCCCTCAACTCCAACCTAGGCTAATAGTGATGTTCCAGGAGCTCCAGCCAGATGCTGAGAACTGGCAACAAGATCTTACCACACAGTCTGTTTGTCAGATGGGTAGCAGTATTGCCATCTATGTTGTATTATGCTCCAGATTTCAAAGGCTTAATAGAAAACATGTAAAATATCTTAATGTTATTATATTGATTACATATTGAATAATAATATGTATTAGGCTAAATGGTATATATTATTCAAATTAATTTCACCAATTTCCTTTTACTTTTTTAAAGTTAGAAGTTAATATATGGCTCACATTAGTTCTCTTCTGGAGAGCTCTGGTCTGACCATGTCTCCACTTCTCTCTTGAACCTGTCCCAGCTAGGCAGGTAGGCTTGGGTCCTCAGCACTCCACTGAAACCAGCTTTTGTCAAGGTCACCCCTGCTACTGGCCACTTCTCACTCAGAACCAGTCAGCAGCATTGGGCATAGCTGTCACTCTCATTGAAGCACTTTTCTTCTCTTGGCTCTGAGGACATCATGTTCTCTTTTTTTTCCATAATATTTCATTGTGTTTTCAGTGAAAGTTTACACAGCAAATTAGGTTCTCATATGACAATTTCCACACAAATAGTTCCGTGACATTAATTACATTTCTCACAGTGTGTCCGCATCCTGTTTAATTGCATTCTGGTTTTCCATTTCCAGTACTGTAGTTTACCTCCCCCTTCTCATCTTTGCTTCAGAGTAATTGTTGACCTTTTGGTCTCATGTAGATAGTTTTTTAATGGAGCCCCATACTAACAGATAATATCCATGATTTTGTGTGCCAGTCTGTTATTTCCCTAAAAGATGACTGCATGGGATAGTTTCAGTTCAAGGTTTGAAAGAGTATCTCAGGGCGGTAGTCTCAGGGACTTCTGTAGTCTCAACTGGTTCATTAAGTCTGGACTTTTTAAGAATTTGAGTTCTGCTCTGCATTTTTGTCGCCTTCTTTCAGGGTCTATCTATTATTGTGGCTCTGATCAGAATGGCCAGTAGCAGTCGCCAGGCACCATCTAGTCCTTATGGTCTCAGGGTAGGTGAGACTGTGGCTCGTGTAAGCTTTCAGCTCTGTGGACTAGTTTCTTCTCTGAGACTTTGGTTTCCTTCTTTCTCTTTTGCTCCTGATGCGTAGAGACCAATAGTTATATCTTAGATGGCTGCTCACAAGCTTTTAAGACCCCGGATGCCACTCACCTCACTAAGATGCAGAATATGAACTTTGTGACGCTGATTGACTGAGTTGTCCCATGAGACGAAGGTCCTAAGCCTTCAAATGCAGAAAATCATTCTTGCAAGGTGTTTGGTTATGTCTGAGGATTATCTTGTCACTGTGCCCTCTACGAATGTATATGTGTACACACACATATCTGTACATACATGTACATATAGATACTTCTATCTGTGCACATATACGTACTCACCTCTACCTACCCATACACACATACACAGGTGACCATACACTCATTTTTTGGTTATTGTTTGTGTTGTTGCCAAATTATATATGTTATACTCTTTAGCATAAACGTCCTTTTCCCTTGTGCACTTCTTAGCGGCATCATTTACTGTGGTCAAGCTGTGCTCGTTACACCCAGACATCGTGTTCTCTTGATTTTTCTCTTTCCTCACTAGTGGTTCCCTCATAGTTTCCTTCCCTGAATTCGCCTCATCTTCTTGGCTTCTTTTTTGCATCCAAATTCACTCTTTCGTGGAGCTCAGCCTGACTAATAGCTTTCAGTACCATCTTCATGCTGAGGACTTCCCAGCTTTGTGCCCGAAGCCCAGATCTCTCTCTTCCCAGAGCCTGGGTGTCTAACTGCCTGCTCAACAGCTCCATTTAGTTATCCAATAAGGCTCCTAAAGTTTATAGATCTCACACTGATTTCTTGGTCCTACTTCCCCAGACTTTCCCCGTCCCCAGTTTTTTCTGCATCGGTAAATGGCAGCCTCCTTCATCTAGTTACTTAAACCATGTATCTTGGAGTCACCCTTGACATTTCTCTTCATCTCACCTCCTATATCCAATCCATGATCATATTCTGTTGGGTCTTCCTTCAAATTGTATTTCCAATTCAGGCACTTACCACCACCACTGGCCTCCTCCAAGACCCACCATCCCTGAGTGGACCCCATCACTGGTCCTCTTGCTCCCACCCTGACCCCTCTACAACACCCTCTTAAAATGTTAAGTTACCCTTTTTGGAACCTTCCAGTGGCATGTCATCTTCCTCAGAATAAAATGTGCCATCCTTACAAAAGCCAGACTTGATTTGCCCCCTACCCGCATATACACACACACACACAGACACCTCTCACCTGCTCCCTGTGCCCTTCCTCTGGTTTACTTTCCTGTCTCACACCCTACCAGCTTGCGCCATCCTCAGGACCTCTGTGTGTGCTCTTCTCCCTGCCTGGAATGCTCTTCCTCCCTCAGATGCTCACGTGACTCCGTCCTCCTCTCAGGTCTCTAGAAAGCTCTCCGCATTACCTATCACGGCCTTCCCTGACCACCATATCTAAAATAGCATCCCTGAGATTCTAAGGTGTTTATTTTTCCTGGTAACATCATCACCACCTAACACATTATGTGTTTATCTACTTGTGTTTTGTCTTCCCTAATGACGTAGTTGAAAGCCCTGATGGAGCAGTGGTTAAGAGCTTGGCTGCTGACCGAAAGGTCAGCAGTTTGAATCTACCAGCCACTCCTTGGCAACCCCATGGGGCAATTCTGCTCTGTCCTATAGGGTCACTATGAGTCGGCATCTACTTGACAGCAACAGGTTTTAACAAGGTGGCAGTTCCATGAGAGCAACGACTTTGGGTTTACCTCCTTTTCTCCAAGGGCTTCAAACAATGCCTGATGCAGAGATCATTCGGTGTTGCCTGAATGAATAATTCTACCCGACTCTGCTGAGCGATCAGTTCTTGCCCCCTTAGGGCAGAAGTTTATTAATTCTGCTGTATTTCAGAATCACTGGGGAGCTTGCCTGCAACTCACATGCCCTGACCCCACCCCTAGAGATCCAGATGCAGTAGAATCCAGAATAATTTGCTCGGTAACCAGAGGGTCATCAAAAAAGAGGAAGACCCTCACCATGATGAATTGACACAGTGACTGCAACAATGAGCTCAAGCACAGCAGTGATCATGAGGGCGGCACAGGACTGGGCAATGTTTTGTTCTGTTGTACATGGGGTTGCTATGAGTTGGAACACATTCCACAGCGCCTAACAACAGCCAGGTGATTTTGCAGTTGTTAATCTGCTTTGCTGCCTTGTCAGGTGTTCTATGTAGTGTATCAACTGTTGTTGGATCACCTGGGAACCTAAATATAGACCTTCTAGTCCTGCCCCAGGCCTTATAAATCAGAACTTCCAGGAATGGGTCCTAGGAATGTATGTTTTTTTGAGGAGCTTCCTTGGTGCCTCTGATGCTCCTTTGGGAGCCCCAGGTGTGCTTTACAGACTCTGGAAGAAGGTGACAAACTCAAGTGCAGGAGTTTTCTGTATATTTTTTGGCCTTCTCTCCCTGCCACCTTCCCTCCATTAGTCCAACAGTGTTCTGTTCAAAACTGGAGTTCAGTAAGCCATTGCGGGGTGAAGTCCTTGATTTATATGCAATTTCAAACTGCCTTTGTGACTTGAACTACCTTTTCAAACCATTGCATACTCTGATTAGAGGCAAGACACGTGTCCTAGTTACCCAGCTTATTCTGATGGAGACCCTCTTGACAATCCTTTCTGTCCAGGAATCTAAAATGAGTTTCCCAGGTCCAACCAGACAGCATTGGAGTGATGTCACTCACCACCATGTACAGACATTCATACTCACCTGCTCTTCTCTCCCCTCGGTCATGGACTGGGGGCACATGTGCTTTGTCCTCAACCTTGAGGTACATCCACGGGTATTGAGAGCATCCCCAGAGGTGGTGATAAAGGCCTCACCCTGGGGACCTGCCTGGGCCGCTCAAGTGGCTGAGGAGAGCGTCTCCCTAGATTACACAGTAACCTTGCCCTGCCTCTGTTTGGTTTTGCCTTGGAACTGTATATTGACATTCTTTACAAATGGAAAATTTTAAAACTAAAATCCTCAAAGGATTACCAAAAATAAGTAAATGGGTGGTGGGAGGAGTGTTGTGTGTGTGAACTGTATCAGGGAATGTCACTTGCAAAGTGTTATTCCTTGGCCTGGGATGACACGGTGGTTAAGAGCTTGACTGCTAACCAAAAGGTTGGCAGTTCGAATGTACCATCTGCTCCGTGGAAACCCTATGGGGCAGTTCTGCTCTGTCCTGTAGGGTCACTATGAGTCAGAATCAACTGGGCAGCAATGGGTTTGGTTTTTGTTTTCTTTTTTTCTTTTGGGGGAGGTGCTCTGGGTGAACTTCCAAGTTGTGAAGCATCATTAGTGAAGACCCAAAGAGAACCTCCTCGTCTACCTGTTTCTTAAATACCTGAGACTCCCCCCTCAGCCCCCAGTGAGTGCTCACTTTGAATGCCATCTGGTAGCTTCTTCGAATATGTTGAATTTGCCTATATTCTTCACAGAAGATGTCGGGGTGAGGGTGGGGGTCAGTATTCACAGAAGAATCGAAAAAGTGTCGCCCACGTAAGCCTGGAGGCACTTGCAGCCTTCTCACCAGGCACTGTCTGTACCTGGAGTTTTGCCTCTGGTGAGCTTTAGGTTGCGTTTTGATGCCAGATGTGAAAAGCCATTAGTAATCAGGACTACTCCCTTTGGGAGCCCTGTTCCCAGGTGATAGCAGCGTCCTCCAGAATACTTGCCCCCCCTCCGCCGCCCCCGCTGAGATTTTGTGACAAAGGGGAGTGAATTGACCCTAGAAATGTAGGAAGAAAGGATTACTAATGAGACCTGACAGTTCAAGGGCTAAAGAAGGAGCCTAACCTTTTTTTTCCTGCCCACCCAGTCTTCATACAAATGTAAATACGCCTCCTTCAACAAATTGCCAAATGTGGTTTTAATTTGTAAGCAGGCCTTTTCCTTTCTTCTTCTTCTTTTTTTTCTTTTTTGTGAAAAACGAAGTCACAGGTTTTGTACTGTTTGAACTGGACACTTCCTTCTGTCACACTGTCACTTTTCTCTGTTGTCTTTTTTTTTTTTTAATCCAAGGACACTTTCCTCCATTGTTTTGTTTTCAGAGGAGTTTGGGGTGAGAGCCGATTGCCCTGTTTCTTAAAGAAATTTTTGACGTTCCCATAGGAAATACATAGTTCGTCTTACACTGAATTCTAAAATAAATAAGTAAGCAAAGGCAGTGATGGAATGCAACGTGAGATTTGAAGAGAGTGTCACTATCGCGGCATCAGACTTTCTGTGGTGTGCGGAGTATCCATTGTTGTTATTTATGACCCTGTCTGCCTTCCATTGTGGACTTCTTCCAGCCTTGGGGAATTTACATCATTCCTAATAGCAAAAGGCTTTCTGGTTCCCACAGAGCTGTTCAAAGCCTGACTCATGCTTTTTATGTTAATTGTTCAGCCCTGAAAATACAGCGCTTACAGGGTGTGGTTGGAAGGGGAAAATCTACTGTACTTATAGGGCATGTTCAGAAGCGTTTCACGCATAAATCTCAGTCTCCCTCTCTTTTAATTTTTGAGCTGTAGCTCTTTTTTGGTCAACTAGTAGCTCCTAGAAAACAAAACAAAACAAAATGAGGAGCATCAAAATGTAATATAATGCAATAAAACCTGAACTATTCTGTTCACTAATTCCTAAAACTGGCTTGGGGCCTAACTGGATAGGATTTTGAGTGACGTTGGTCTGAGTCTGAAACCCTAAGCACAGTTAGAGAGAGCTATAGGCCTGTGCTCAGTGGCATAGGGCAGTGATTGGGCAAAGCTCCTAACAGCCTCTGGGATAACCAGGCTAACACTGATGGCTGCCCTCTACCCGGCACCTGGGGCAGTCATTGTTCATTCCAATATAATTCTATGTGGAAGACCTACTGATAGTTTACTAAAACTGTTCTTTGTGACAGCAACGTTTTATCAGAATTTGATGGGGAAGGGGGCTTAATTAGTGCCCCCCAAAATGAGGGAAGTTAACATCTTGTCTGGCTATCTGCTCTCTAACAAAAAGTAAAAGATTCCAAAAGTATGAAATGGGCCAATGTTGGCGAAGACTGGGGAGGTCTTTATGTTTTATAATTATTTCCTTATGAAGCATCCATGGGAACATGTAAGGGTAGATAGATAATCTATGAATTATCTAAAACCATGCTAGTGCTGTTAGTTTAAGGACAAATCTTCCAGTTCTGTAGTAGCCAAGAATCACAAGCTTCAGTTTTCAAAATACCAATATTAAAAGGTTTAATTTCAAATACTAAAACTGTTGACGTAGTTGTAAGTAGTGCAAAGGCCATATTGTATATTTTTGTAAACAGAAAATTGGGGGGATTCTTAGGATAATAAGGGTATATAGATCATTGTGCTACCAAGACTGGGGAAAAAAAGCTTACAAACATGCTGCTGTCTGGCGCAGTGCTTCTGGGCTCTTGTCACTGTTTCAGCCACAGAGATACCAGATATTGGCCAAGAGTTTCCAGATGGTTTGGAATCAACAGCCTTTACATTACAGCCCTTGCTTGCTTGTGGTGCGTATTAACGTCTGGGCTGGGAGTCCAAAAGAATCGACAATTTACCCAAAATTCCTAGCTAGAAAAAAATAAAATAGCCTAACGTGACAGTTTCATCTAGTCTTCCCCAAAATAAATCTGTTCAGTGGGGCATTCAAAGCATAACTGTATTTTCTCATGTTCAGCTAATAGATTTCTGGTTGAGCCGTGTTATCTTTCGGAGTAGACAGAAAGGCCTCTCCATGGAGTGTCTGATTATTTTGCTGAGTATGCACGATCCACTTCCTCCCAGTGCTAAGCTCAGAGAAATGTAGATCCCACGTGTTTCCTTTTTCTTGTTTTTGACTGTGTGTTTGTATGGGTAAATAGCGTGAAGTCTTGAAGTGAACGAGGCCCCCTGGCACCGACCTCCCCTAAGTGGCCTGCTTTCTTCCTCATCTCCCTCACCTTTCTCTTGCTTTCTGTACGTGGCGAGCGAGGCCTTACTTCACAGCAGAGTTGCCAGGGGTAACTCATTACAAGCTCTTTGAAGACGAAAAGCACCTGTCGATGGTGTTTTTCTTACAACTTTCAGAGTGACTACAGACAGATCTCAAAGACTACCTTCCAAAGATGCTCATGCCAACCCTAACGTAATTGTGATAATCCCCATGCCCCTGATAGCAGCAGGAAGAGCATGAATGTATATTTGTTTCTAGACAAAGTCTTCGCCACAGTAAATATTTCAACTTCAGTGTTTTGAGTTTGGTGGTTTAGGAAAGTCTTGCCATTCACAAGCTTGTAAATATACACTGAAGTGATCATCTTTGGTCTCTGAATTCTCTGTGTGCCATTTTCATGCTGCCCCTCGAAGCTAATTTTACAGTTAAAGTGAAGTTTGCACTGCCTGTTGCATGTGCTGAAGAAAAGGTTTTCATATAAATATATATCGACACTCTCTCAAGTTTCCTACAATGTGCTTTGTTTCCTTTCATTCTGCCTGGAATTTCTTTCAAGACATTTCAAGTTATATTAACTGAGTCCTACTCCCAGATGGTTGACGAATAAGCCTGACACCAGCTAAATGGTAATTACAGTTGAGTAATACCTTGAAATGGCCTGGAAGAAATTCCTAAAGATTATTCTTTACTCAGAAATGGAAATTGTGTGTGTGTGTGTGCACGCATGTGTGCACGTGCACATACGTACACATGGCCTATGCTTTGGATGGATTAGGGCATCTACCCCTGGAAAAAAACCCAGTATATCAAACATAGGCAGTGTCAGGCCTTAATATCTGGAACGCATATCGACCTGCCTTAGTTAAAATGCGAGCTTCATCGTAACTCCATTGATAGCCCAGTGGTCAATAAACGCAATGTATTCTAGTGATTAGAAAGCGTGAAGACTACTGCTTGGTCCTGTCTGCATTTAAACATATGCTAGGGGATTTTTCCAGATTTATAGGGCAGGGGCTTCTTTTTTCAGGTGTAGGAAATGTGTTAAGGGGAATTCGGAGGAAACCATGCCATTACAGCTTTATAAAATATAAAATCTTTTTTTTTTTTTTTTTAGTGTGAAAAGAACTGAAACAAAAAGCAGCACCGTGAGCTAATCACAGACCAGCAGGGACATTGTGGGAACATCTGGTGACTCAGTGATTGCAGAGTGAGCAAGGAGGAGGGGCAGTGGTCAGGCTTCATCCAGTCCCCATTGGACTCCATGGGACCAGCAAAGGATTACATAAAGGCATCTGGGAGCCACTGGGGGCTTCCTGTTCAAAAGCTGGAAAATGTTCATCAGACCCAGCCAGAAGACACTAGCAGCCAGCAAAAACCTCATCCTGCGGAGTGGTTAAAGACAGGGCTTCTAAGCGGGAGCAAGACAGGGCTTCTAAGCGGGAGCCCTGTCTGTAGCTGTGAGTCAGCATAACCAGGTCCAAAACAAAGTCCACGAGTGGCCAGAGCACAACAGAGATGCAGGAACTGTGGCTCTGCAGAAGACTTCGACCACCCCAAGAGAGTTTCTCTTGGAAGTGATCGATTAGTCCCAAGAGAAATAATAGTGGAAAAAAGCAAGGCTGTCAGGGTTTTGCCAGGGCTGTCAGATCCGGGGTTACTTTTGAAACAGGATTTGGCAAAAGCCACGTCTAGTGAAGAGTTGCATGTTTTGGAAAACCTCTCCTCCAGACATGAAAAATAACCACAGGCACTGAAAGGTTACCTACAATGCGTGTATCCCCTCCTTAGAAGTGGGCTGTAGACATTCAGGGCAGCCTGACCAAGAAAAGAACAAAATACTGAAGAGGCCACCAACACGAAAGAGGGTTGCAAAAGTCATAGGTGTGGATGTAACATCCAGCCCTGTGAAAGGACAGCTGTGTGTACAGACGGTGCAGTGTTTTAAAGGAATTAGAGTTATTATTTTAAATAGAAAGTATATGTCTGTAATAGGATTAACTTTCAAAGCTGTCTCCTCTAGGAAGCTGTTGCTTATTCTGACAACATTGCTACTTTCTTGTCATGCTTTATAACTGACTTCAGAAAATTAGTCTTAGTGAAAAAGAAAGAGGGTTTATGCTGTCAGCAGTGACACCCATTTGCAGAAGGACTGCGTGAAGAAAGCAATGATGTGCTTCCTTGAAATTTCACTCTACAGTGATGCATTGGGCCGTGTAAAGATGGTGCCAGGGCACTGCTTGTCAATTCTGGGTAGTGGGGGGTGGTTTACAGTGTACCCTCTTGCTCCTTCAGCTGAGTGGAGCTGCAGTGAAGGAACAGGCCAGTGGTTCTCACCTTGTGATCCCACAACCAACATCATTGTCTGGACTCTTGATAGAAATGCAGATTCTTGGGCCCTGTCCCAGACCTACTGGATGAGAAACTCAGGGTGATTCTGATACATGCTCATGTTTGAGCACCAGTGGGCTCACTGGAGACTCTCTGGTGTTTACTTCCTCCAGCCTGGCCACTGTGCTCATCACGTGGGGCCTACGTGTGGACATATACACCCTCATGCTCCCTCAGATTTCTAAAACATCTGGGATTCAGCATATGAGTCACTCTGTTCCTAGCTTCTACAGCATGGCAGCCGTAGCACCTGGGGAGCTGTTACCCCAAGAATTGCTGAAGTTTGCAGATAACTGGGCCCAGCATTACAGGAAGACATAAGAGAGGCTTGCTCTTGCTTGTAGCTCAGGCTTGGGCCTATCCCTGCCTTGCCCCCACCTCAAAGATTTTGGTTGGGTTCCGGGTGGACCAGATCCCAAGGGGAACGCAGTGGCCAGAGTTTTCAGTTTCCCATTTGGAAGACTTCACAGGCAGTTAAAATTTCAAGACAGGAGCCTTCCATTTGTAATGTCACCCACTAATGTCTCTGTTGGACTTACTAAGATGTCATGTGGTTAATCATAGCAATGACTTATTTGGACGAACACTTACCAAAGATTTCCTTAACTTAATCTCATCCTAAAATAGGAAAGAAACCATATTCAAAGGCCACCCATTGAATATATCTTTTTTTCTGCTCAGCAGTGGGTGGTCCTCTGAAGTAGCGCCTCCTCTAGTAATAAGGAAAATCAAGTATGTCCCTAAAAGTTTTAGAGTTAACAGAAAAATAACCTAGAGAAAGCCCAACAAAATAAAAAATATATATGGAAACAGATGCAGTGTAGATTCATGCTCGAGACTAGTTACTGGTTTTTTTTTTTTCACTTCATTCTGTCCTGCCTCCCCCATCTCTCCTTTTCCCACTTGTAGGATAAGACTCATTAGGAGCCGGCCATATTCCATGGCACCATTTTGGGTCATAGAATTCAGTCCTGGTCACCAAGCCTGGCCATGGATGTAGGTCTGTGACTTAGATTTCCAAACCTTCCCTGCAAACCTATCATATCACCCTCCTGTGGGCCAAGCCTCACCACCTCCTCAAGGACCATGACCCTCTGCCTTCCGTGTCCTTTCCTCTTCCATCTTAGCTTTTCACCTGCCCCCAGCTGATTCCAGTCCAAGGATTCTACAGGTGTAGAGGGAGCCCAACAGAGTACTGACCATGGTAGAGCTGATTGTGTTCATGCAGCGTAGGGGTAGATTGAACAGAACAGGAACCTTCTAAGAGAGCGATGAAGCACGGATTTCCATGGCCCATCATGGGCGCCCACCGGTAGAGTGACCAGTATCCCAGGGGTGCTCTTCACTGAAGACAGAGAGGACCACAATGTGTCATTCAAGCTTCTTAAACAGAAACAACTGTTAAAACAGTTTAAACAGGGAGAGCATAAATAACCCAGGTGACAGACCAAGAAGTGATAAGTCCCCTAGAAAAGAGTCTAAAGTAAAAAAGACGGCCATACCAGAACGATTCTACTGCCGCCCCAGAACTAGGAGGAGATGTTTGAACAGGAGCCGCCAGAGAAAGTTTTTATTTCGTTAATTAGTTAGGCCTGGAAATTAAAGCCACTATTTTAATGATTTTCTTTCAAGAAAGCCTTGGTTTTAGAGTTCTGGTATATTAAGGATATGACAATTACAGTCTTCTAGGAGGGAAATGGCATCTTTGGTTGTGAGGTAAATATGTTCTTTCTTAGGCCGTCCTGTACGTGGGATTTTAAACAGGGACTTAACGGGGAACAGCTTTCAGTTCCTGCACAGTGGCATGTGTTTGAGGAATTTTGCCTTTAAGCATTTTCCTTCCACATGTCTGAAACACCCCTGGATCTCCTGTTACTTCAGTGGTTATGGGATTTTTTGGATGTTCAGAAGTTCAAAGGGGAAAATGAATGCCAGGTTTTTTTGTTGTTACTGCTTATTAGGTGGGAAATGAAGTGTTCCCTACTGTTGGGAATGTCTTGATACTCTTAATAATCTTAATAATTCAGCACCCAAAAATCCGCAATGCTGTTCATATTCTTAGTCAAAAAGAATGAGTTTTTCAGCCACTTACTACCCTAAATCCAGTGTATATTCAAGTGTCGGTGACTCGCTGCCTGGAGGAAGTGTTGCTCGTTTGATTGACATTGTAACTCTGAACTTCCTAACTTTCTCAGTGTCATGACTCCTAAGCCACCTCAGGTGCTTTCAAATGACTTTTTAATAGATTGATGTTAGTTTTTTAACATCCATAAACAAATGTCTGGAACAGTCGGTATATTCTTAAACACATTTTCTCTTCTTTGCCACTGGAGATTAACTATCACCCAGATATGTATATAAGTTGTTAAATACAAAGAGGCAAACATTGGTGGGGAGGTGAGTGCCACCATTTTTTTCCTTCATTTTAATGCTAAAGAAATATGGAAAATGTATTTCATTTTATAAAAGGCAAGAGTCATTAAAAACACTCTAATTTTTTTTTTTTTAATAGTGAATTTAGCATATCTCTGAATGAAACATCTCCAGAGATATCTTTGGGACAAGAGTGGGGTCACATTTAATTGTTTGCTTCTGGGGTCAGATTTGGATTTTAGCATGGAGTGTTGTGTATAATGTATCAGTGGCTTTGGATTTCAGAAAGAGCTTGGAGAGGGCAGAGCACATAGAGGGAAGGAAACCTCCGAGCCCATGAGAATGGCCTGGGATCACAGTGTCACCATTCCCAGCTTCCTGGAATTCCTTCTTGGCAGGTCCCGCTGTAATATTTCCACAAAATTTTTGTGAGTGGCTCTCCTTTGGAGGTAAAAAGTGGCTTACCTAGGATCCCAAAACTTCTCTCTTCAGCATGCCTTGACTTGAATGTGGAAATCATTTTAATTTCTTTTTTTCTCTTACGAGGAAATTTCCATGCTTGGTTTGTCAGGACAAGAGAGTTCATTCCTTGTTTTTGAAACACGCTGGAGCGAGTAAAAAATCAAAATTAAACTGATTTCTTTTAAATATTTTAAAGCCTTCCTTGGTACAAAATAAATTAAGCATCGTAAAATGAAGTTAATTCAAGTAATTACTCAGTACAAAGTCTGACCGTATATATCATTGGATATTACGATTTCAGGTTATAATTAAATTCTCCAAAATCTGTAGAACTCCCTCTAATTTGGTTTCTATATTTATTTAACAAGACAGGGAACAAATATATGTCAGTGTGTAGCTTAACAGAGGGAACTTGAATGAATGAAATTATTCTCTAATTGTCTGGAATCACTCAGTACTGGGCCAAATTTAATCAGATTCAAGTAAGTTTCATTATCCAGCATGATATTACCATGTGTTGTCTTATAATTGCCATTACAGTTCCTTTTTTGAAAATCTTGGTGCTTAAACAAAAATCAGTAAAGCCATACTTTTGACCTAAAAGCAGCTGATCAAGCAACTGATGTGTGAATTTGATGGATCCCCAGAAAAACTTTCTTCAATCAAGTTAGCAAGTCCAGCATAGTGGCAGTCACCGAGAGAGCGCTTTTTCTCCCATTGGCCTTATCTCCCCATTTGTTTTGTTATAAACCACTTAAATCGTTTAAATAGTTATACATGCCTATGGGATGACACTATTATGTAATGGACACAAACCCGTTTTATGAATAAAAAGAAAAATTGTTTAAAAAAGTGAATCGATTTTGTTCTTCAAGGGAATTAACCCCAAGGAATGTACATCTGAAATATCCTTTTCTGTACCTGCTGTTTAAAATTATGTTCCATTTGTTAGAAATTTTTTCCTCAGTGCAATTCTGAGGTTTTGAGTATTTTGTTAAAATAATCAAAGGAGCCTTACATTTGAACCAGTGAATCTAACAGTTCAGGTGTGAAAAACCCAGTGCGTAACACTGTGATTAAATTGGCCTTTAAGAGTTTTGAATACTCCTTAAAATGTCGGGTGCTCCCACTTCTGTCCCCAATTGTGAACTAAGATAGACCTCTAGTAAGTGGTTAAAAATAAACGTGCGACCTTGATCCCTTTCCAGAGAGTCTTGATGTTTCCCAAGTGAATTCATTTCCACTTCCTAAGTGGGTCTCATCCTTATTCAGCATTGGTGAAGTCCTAGGCTGACTCTCTTCACTGTAATCAGTACCCCAGAACCTCTCTGGTAGCTTGTAAATATATTTCCCCCCAGATCCTGTACATAATTTTTTAGAAGCCTTTCAATGTCAGATTGGAATAATGTATTTGCATAGCTGTGCATGAAATTCTGAGAGCCATGACACTTGATGAAGCAAAGCTCTTTTCTTCTTAGTGTTTTGGTCATGGCAGCTTGCCGTATGTCCCAACCAACAGGAAGGACTTCCTTCTTGGGCCTAGTGCCTGGGCTCGGCACCCAGAGACTACAAGCTGAAAACCCCAGGTCTAGGCCACTGCTTTGCCACTGATTTGTTTGTGTGATTTGGGACAAGCCACTTAAGTTTTTTTCATTTGTGAAATAAAATGGTTATTAGCATTTCGAGTGTCACACTTGCCTCTACAGAGTCCTGAGGTAAACATACTGCTCTCGAGTGTTAATTTCTGCATCTATTTAAAATGGGTTCTTGGCACTACCCACACACTGCAGTCACCTGAGTCGCTTCTAGTTAAATCAGAATCCGGTTCGGGGTCCAGGCATTGGCATTTTTAAAAACCCCTCAAACGATTCTCATGGGCAGCCACAGTTGAGAATCACTGTTTAAGATGTGGTATGCGCATACGTACCAAAGAACAAAAGCCGTTGCCATTGAGTTGATTCCAACTCATGGTGACCCGTGTGTTGCCGACTAGAACTGTTTCATAGGGTTTTCAATGGCTGTGACCTTTTGGAAGTAGGTTGCCAGGCCTGCCTCCTGAGGCACCTTTGGGTGGGTTCAAACCACCAATCTTACGGTCAGTAGTCAAGGGCTTAACCATCTGCACCACCCAGGGATTCCTTGTGTGTGTGTGGGTGTGTGTGCGCACTGGATGTTAAGAGACAAGGTCTGCAAAGCACTGAGAGTCCTTTAGAAGAGGGGATTTACACTTTTCAAACTGAAATGAGTAGGAAGGGCTTTGGTGACAAGGTGTCAATAGACATACATTTTAATCCTACAGAGCCATGCGCTTTGTTTTTTTCTTAAGGCCCATCTGCATTAGTTTTGTCCCTTTCGACCCGCGACATCAGAACGCAGTCTTTGCCAGCACTGAGAAATTACCTTCATACAGAAGATGAGGTTTTACAGCACCTAAATAATTGAACGTTTTGCATAAACCTCTGGGGTTTGCCTTTGATCCGTGATCATTAATATCGTTAATAGGCTCTCTAAAAGTGCATGCGAATCTTGAGCTTAGTATTTGGCAGGGCAGTGGAAGAATGAATGCTTTTAAGATATTTTGGCTCAGAAAGTGTATCTGAAATAACCCTGTGGGAAAATCAGGAGATTTTCTCATCCTCCAGGGGGTTACCTAGGATGAAACACTGACATTGTGTTTTTAAGTTCAGTCACATTTCTTAAAACCCTGTTCATTACCCGGCCTGATTTATTTTAGGGAGTGAAGTAGGCTGTGGGACGGAGCTCTATGATGATGTACGGTGTTTAATGTTTTTTTGTTTTGTTTTCTGCACAGTTCGGAAATATTTTTTATCATAATGTATATATATTTCTGTAAAAAAAAAAAAAATGGAAAGACCTGCTTCTTCACGAGATTCACTACAACTTTCCTCTCAGAACGAGAGCTGAAGAGATTGCTCCTCCTCAGGTTTCTAAGGCTATCACGCCCGAGAAGGCCCAGTGTGCGGGTGAGCAGAGCGCTGACCTCTGCCGGGAGGTCAGTTCGCCACACAAGACTCAAAAGGAAGGAAGAAAAAGCAACTCCTCAGCGGGGAGTTTGACTTGCTTTAGGGCAGAAGAGCTTTTATAAATGAATTCACAGTCTCCCACGCCCTCTCGCTGGCTTTTACTAGTCCTGTGTCTCACACACACACACCCACACATGCACACATTCACACACACATACCCACATACACATAGTCACAGTCACATAGATACACACAGGCACACACACAGCTCTTTTTCCCCTCTCCTCCCTCTTTACCTGCCACTGGACATAGGCTGGACTGGCAGACCCTGCTCCAGACCAGGCAGGAGATGAATTTGGGAATTTTTCTAGGCCCAGTGGCTCTCAAGGCCTTTTCAGTTCCTCCTTAAAATGTCTGACTGGTGAGAGGAACACAGAAGGCTCTTTCTCAAACTTGGTGTGGGTGTCTGGAAGGACTGAGACAAACCCACCCGTCACTTTGTCAGAAGGAGAAGGTGGGATTGTAAATTAGGGCCACCTCCAGCCAGGATGGGGGAAACTTGGCTGGAGCCTTCAAGATGAGTCCCAGTAGGAGGAGATTGGAGGGCCTTGCTCTGGTGATGCCTGAGTGTTCTGGGGCTTGTTAAGCACAAGCACTGGTTTGATTTGTACATTTTTAATTTTCTTTCCTATTGAGCTTTTTCCCAGTGCCATGGCGGTGTCCTGAGCAGAGTGGAGAGGGCATGGGCAGAGCCGTGGGTGTCTAGGAAACGGCTCTCAGGCTTCCCTCAATGAAGAGAGCCTAGTCAACCCAGAAGTACTTCTGGAAGGAAGCGCTCTCCATGGCAGGGGATCTGCGTTGCTGTCAGGGTTCTTGTTTTGACACTAATAAGAATCTCGTCTAAAATCTCTATACGGGCTGAAAGGCAAACGGACTTTCCATCTGTGAATTTTCTACAGCCAATTGGCCTCCCTTTCCCTTGAGTTCAGCTGCTAACCAAGAGGTAGGCAGTTTGAATCCACCAGCCACTGCTTGGAAACCCTGTGGGGCAGTTCTACTCTGTCCCATAGGGTCTCTGTGAGTCAGAATCGACTCAACGGTCATGGGTTTCTTTCGGGATTTTGGTTTTCTCTTGAAGATAGTATTTCTCAGTAGAGTTTATTGAACCGTGCGTTCTTTTGGGTTCCGGTTTTGGAAGTGATTTTGGCTCTTGTTTCACGTGCTTGTCAGGTCTAATTCCAGGTCCTGATAATATTTTAGAAAATCTCACTGAACTTGAGACAGACCTCAACTTTCTGCCATGAGCAATGCATGTCTACCTGGGCTAGCTGTCTACCATAAGAGAGTAAGCTTCGAGGAGATGGTGGGGGAGAAAGTTGGTCTTGACATTTAGCTCCTTCTCATTTGACCAGAGGAAAGGCCACTGTGCCATAAGGACAGCAAGGAGGAACTTCCTATAGGCAAAATTGCTTTGTTTGGGTGAGAGGGGTTACAAAGTATTTCTGAAATGCCCAATCCATGAAAATCTTTTCACAAAAACAGGAGTCAAACATTATCACATTTCATTAGGAGAGAAAACTGGCCCCAGATTGTGTGTCCTGGAGTCCTCCAAGGCCAGACACCTAAGCTTACCTCATCTGGGCCTAATTTTATTAAACTGGGTATGGGGGTGTGTAGAGGAAAGAGCTGTACCATTCTCATTATTTGCAAACTGTAGAAAGCTGTTTACACTTAGAAACCACACGCTGCTGTAGAATTTAATTGAGCAAGTTTTTGCAAAATGGTTCGCGCTCAACTCTTCACCTAAAAATTGGGGATTCAAACCCACCCAGTGGTGCCATGGCAGAAAGGCCTGGAGATCTTCTTCCACAAAGAGCACAGCCAAGAGTACTCATGAAGCAGTTCTACTCTTAACACATGGGGTCGCCACGAGTCAGAATCGACTCGATGATGATAAGTTTGATTTTTTTTTTTTTTTTTTTTGGTTTACTCTTTAACAAATTTTTCTTTCTACTACACTGGTAGGAGGCACTGAATTGATCAGGGAGGGGGTCAGCACCTCCACATGACAAAGCCTGCTATGATTCCCTTCAGAGAGGCCTCTGGTAGTTTTCTGCTGCTACGAAACGAACTGCCGCACACTCAGGGGCTTAGAACAACACACATCTGTTATCTCACAGTGCCTGACACATTCTAGCTCAGTCCTCTGCTCAGAATCTCCGAAGGCTGAAGTCGAGGTGTTGACTGGCTGCATCCTCGTCTGGGGAAAGGTGCTTCTAAGCTCCCTCAGGTTGTTGGCAGAAGTCAGTTCCTTGCAGTTGTAGGACTGAGGTCTCAGCAACTAGAGGCTGCTCTCAGGTCCTTGCTGTGTGGCCCCTCCATCTCATTAATGGGGAACAGCCCTTGCACTGAATCTCTTTCAAGCCTGAAATCTTCTCTGGCTTCCTCTTTGGTGACCAGCCGGAAAAAAACTCTCAACTTTTAAAAGAATCAAGCCTACCTGGATAATCTCTGTATCTTAAAATCAGCTGATCTGGGACTCCAGTTACATCTGCAAAATCCCTTCCTAGCAGTTAATAGATTAGCGTTTTACTGAGTAACCAGGAGCCCTGGCGGCACAGTGGTTAAGAGCTACGGTTGGCAGTTCAGATCCACTGGCTGCTCCTTGGGAACCCTATTGGGGACTTGGTGGCAATGGGTTTGGGTTTTGTTGGGGGGTACTCTTAGAATTCTGCCTACCACAAGGTCCAACAGCCCTTAGCTCGTCTCTGACATGGGCCAATTTTAATGGCAAAAACAGATTATTGCTGGAAGTAGCTGGATTCCTTAATCTTTTAATGGACCCTATATTGTATTATACAAGCAGTGGTGGCCGAATGGTAGAAATTCTGCTGTCCACGCGGGAGACCTGGGTTCCATCCCTGGCTAATGTGACTCAAGTACAGCCACCACCTGTCTGTCAGTAGAGGCTCATGTGTTGCTATGATGCCAAACAGGTTTCAGTGGAGCTTCCAGACTAAGACTAGGAAGAAAGGCCTGGCAATCTACTTCCAAAAAACCAGCCAGTGAAAACCCTCTGAAGCACAGCAGCCCGATCTCGTGCACGGGGCTGCCATGATTCAGGGCCGACTCAATGGCAAACAACATCATATCACAAGATGCTTAGAGAAATACTGACGGCAGCGTTCCTTTTTCCCACAGCCCTTCTCATGAATATGAGTAGTGATATACATTTATTATTACCATTTGGCAGATGAGGAAACTGAGGCATAAAGAAGTTCAGAAACTCTCCCCGGTCAGTGTGTGGCAGAGTTGAGCCTAGAACCCAGGTCTGTCTAGCCCCAGAGCCCAGAAAACCCTACTGTCATACTGCGCTTGTGTGAGCCTCACGCTGCACAGGCGGAAAACTCCATGCCAGGAATCTGGAAGGAAGAGATGCGATTGGAATCAAGGAAGTCTGGCTCCAGAGCGCAGGCCCTTGGCCACTCTCAAACGGCCTCAGTCCACACACTGAGAAGCTAAAAGTAACAGCTTAGTGACCGGGGAGGCCATGTGGAGGCAGAACATTCTGGAGGAAATGTTCAGGACCTCTTGCTAACTGTGCTGTGGCCAAAAAGTTCCAACTGAGAACACACAGGAAGCATAGCAATAACAGGGCCAGGGATGCAGAGAAAGCCGGAGGTTGTGGCTGGGGCTTACCCTCCTCCCTCCCTCTCCCCTTCCCACACCCTTTTCCTTCACCTCAGAGACACTTTTTCCTTCGTTTTGTGCAAACCTGTATGCCGTTTCACATTTGCACTACTCCTTCCTGCCTTGAATTCTTTCAAAAATACGGTCTAAAAACGTCATTGTAAAGCCAAGGAGAGCCCCCTGAGGGTATCTGATTGTTGAAGTCCTAAACTTGGAGGCTTTGCGTTTCAGTCTCCAGGATGGGGTTTTTCCAAGTCATTCAGCGTGGGTGCCTCAGCCCATAGGAAACTTTTGCATAATATTTAATTTGGGCCTACCCTGACACGATAAACAGGTTGAAGATGACTTGTGGGATATGTTTCTAATCCATCAGTGTTGGTGGGGAGGGCGCGGGCAATTGCCTGTTTGGGGTGCTGGGTGGAGAAGCCAAGTTGCCCACAGGCAATTCCAGGAACTCCAGATATGTCTGCTGGTCCAGCCACACAGCAAGCGGTGAACTTCATTGCATTCAAGCAATTGAGAGTTTAGTATCTTTAAATGCTCGGGTGATTTTTTTCAGCAATAACCTGGAGTTTACTTGCCAGGGAAAGCAGGAGTGGCTATGGAAGGTAGGATGAGGCTTAATTATAGTTGGTATCTCCCAGCTGCTGGCCAGGAGCATCCTAACTGTCTCTGCCATGAAGAGCAGCCCCGTCGTCCTGAAAATACCTCTAAAGTGCATGCATGTGCAGGCGTGTACGTGCGTGTGCGTGCGTGCGTGTGTACACAGGGCAGAGAAGGATGTAGCGGGCCTGTCGATTTCCTTTCTGAACCCCTTTTCCTGTGATTCATTTTATAACTCTATGAAGTCAAAACTAAAAAGGAAATCTGAAATTGCCCAAGAACAAAGGAACAACCAATAAAGCGCCAGGGCTTAGTCTGCCTTTGGTTTGGAAAACACCTATCGCTCTTGGATTTATGAAAATGCCACGTTCTAGGCAAAACCTGGAGAAAGCAAAGCTCAGATCAGTGTGGCCTCCCTTGAGCCTTTGGGTCCCCTTCATGTTCCATGCTGATATGCTAATCTCCCAGGATTTCACCTTGGAAAACCATGCCAAGCCCAGGATCCCAGCATAAACCTGGCAAATTCCTTGAAGCACCAGAAAACACACAACAGCCCAGGAAGCGGAAGCCCCAAGATCTAGTCCTGGCTGTTGCTACCTTAACCTCCGGCAAGTCCCAAACCTCTCTCTCTAAGCCTCAGTTTCCCCTCCTGGGATAGGAATGGAGGTTGAACCCTTTGATCTGCAAAGTCCCTGATTATTTTATCATCCTGTAAGTCTAAGATGAAGGGCTTTTCAACTGCAGATTTCTCACAAGGATGAACAAGGGCGGCTTTTCTCTCCTCAGGTGTACGATAGAGGGGGCCACACCGTTTGGTCGCCTGAGCAGTCATTACGAGGCCAGCTGCAAACTTGTGTTTTCCTTGGGGATGGCGCAGAAGCCCCTAGCCCTGCCAGGAAAGCATCTCTTCCAAACAAAGCTGGCACTTTCATGTTGCTGGCATCTGCGTTTGCTCTCTGGATAATTCGGCACTTGGGTGCCCTGGTGTGGATGCTTGCAGAAGGGCCAGCAGGCAGTTCTTTTCAAGGTTCTTAGTGGATTTAAGAGCCTTGACTCTCCAAGTTAATTTTCCCGACTTGCATATCACAGGTTAATACTGGACTCGTGGATAATGATACATAATTTGAGACTTGTAAAAGCTGCCTTGGACTTGAAAGAGACACACTCTAAGCCAGGAAGGTTGTGCCAGCATGCAAGAGCAAGTAACACAGGTATAATGCATCATGTCCAAAGCCAGGGAGCCCCGCCCTTTGGACACGGTCTCAGAGAGTGCTGTGCAGGTGTTCCAAGCCCTCGGCTTCCAGGCAGGAGACTGCCGCAGTCGACCAGCACCAGGGTCACTTGCCCTTACCTTGATTTTAATAACCATTAGAAGGCAACAGAGGGAAATTTGTGATTTTTAATGGACCGAGAAATATCACATGGATTTGAGGTGATGCAACAAGAGTGCCCTAATGGTTTCTAAACTCTGCTTTTAAGACTTCTGGGACCAGGATGGTAAAGAACTGCCCCAGGGCACCCTTCTCCCTCAGCTCCCCATGCTGTTTGCTGGCATTGTTGGAGGCTGACATAGCCTGAGCCGGGATGTTTAGCTGCTTGTGGGGTGGAAAAAAAAAATGTTAAGAGAAATAATTGTTGTTTTTGCAAACTATCTATTTAAAAACAGAACCTCAGGAAGCAGATTCCTGTTCCAATGCTTGGATGAATCAGAGCTTACAAAGTATAAATACACATTAGCAGGAGGAGGCTTCCCATAACCCATCTGCTTGTGTGTCTTCCCAGACCAGGAACCTCTGAACTCCCATTTCTCATTCCCAGTAGATGCAAGAAAAAGACCCGCAGTCGAGACGGAAATGATGGATCATTGCTTGGCCCAAGTTTCAAATCCCTATTTGAAGATGGGCCTGAAGGCCTTTTTTTCTTTAAATGCCACTGGTTTTCAGCTGCACACTTGCCCACTTTTGGACAGACAGATGTTTGGGAAGATGGGACACCCACCCTTTGGTTCTTTGCTAAGAAACACTACGAAATATGTTAATTTTGACTCATCTGACCCCTCAGGTCAGCTGATAAACGTGAGGCATTTAGACCACAACTTGATCACAAGGCAGTGTAATTATTTTACTTAAAAATGATGTCAGGTGGCAATTCAGCAACCAACTGCTTCCAGGCTACTTAATTCCATTTAATAAGGGACAAAAACATTGTAATTAATTTAGAGCTTACCCTTTGGTATTTTGGTAGTTGTTCTGAAGTTTTACTGCACATAAGCCAGGGAGGTGGAGAGGCAGCTTGTTGAAATGCAGATCCCCAGGCCCAACATCTGGCCAGCCTGGGCTAGCAGGTCTTGGGTTGGGCCTGGGAGTCTGCATTTAAGAGAAACCCCCTTGAGCGTTACGCTTCTGATCAACACCCAGTCTCAGCTGACACCCCCCTCCACCTCGTACACATTTGGCTTTTAGTCAATTCAAATACACTCCTTTTCCATTTTAATTCTGCTTTAAAGAAATCTAGAATCTCAAGGCAGATGCAGAACTCACGGGCAACTACCCATCCTATGATAGGCAGCTTGAAGTTAATTCTTTCCTCAAGTTACCTGGGATACTCTAATGTCAGAGTTCTAGTCGGCGGACATTCTGGACTGAAAGTTCTTTCTTGTCTAGCAGCCCCTTAAAGCAGGCCCAGAACATTCATGGGGAATAGTGAAGACACTCAGTCCTTCTTTACCTCTCTAACCAGGATCACCAGAGTCCCATTGCTTGCTTCAGTCTCTCTGGAGAAAGGGAGAACAACCCCTTGCAGTTAATGTCCTGACTTTGAGCTGGGCCCAGATGAGCCTAATCTATACCTTCCTGTTGCCAAGAGTGTCTGGGGCAGAAGGCTTGTTAAGTCAACAGATGTGAATCTCAAGATTACTTCCCTCCTGAAATAAAGAACTGCAGAGGCTCATTATACAAAATTTTTTTTCGGCACAAAAGCATTTGGCAGCCACCCAAAGAATTCTGGGGTCCTGCGGAATCCAAGTTTACAAACCACCGGAGCAAGGTATTGCTTCAGGATGGTGTTTGACTTCAGCACTGCTAAACCGGACTTTCTCCTGACTGGTTGGGTCTGTCCCAGTAGGGCCCATCTCCCTCCCTCTGACCCCACCTTACAGAAACCAGCTGTCTACCAGCAGAAGATTAGTGACAGAAAGTGTTGCTACACCAGGGCAGAGAGATGCCATGGGAACCCAGGCTTACCTCTGCCCAGGTCCTCCAGGCAGCCTCTGCAACAAGCCAGACCATTGCCAGCCACTCTTAAGGCTGTCACTAAAGTCCCTTGCTGGCCTTGGCTCATGCCCAAGGAGCTGAGGATATTCAAAGCCTGTCATCCTTTCTTAAATAAAATGCCTATCAGAGAACACAATTCCTAGCCTGGTATGAAAAGAGAAAATAGTTTTCCAAGAAGAGAAGAAGAAAGCCACCCCTGTTGGCTTTTCATCCATTCGAAGTTTGTTGATGGCACATTTACTGTGAAAACCAGAGGTGGGTGGACAGGCCTGGACTTCGAAGCGCTGGGAAGCAGCTCAGAGGAGGTGCAGGCTCTGGCTTTCTGACCAGCAGCAGGAGCTCTTGGTGACTCCACTGTAGCTGCTGGAAGCCATCCAGTCGCCCGTCACCACAGCTCATCCCTCACTGCAGATGGCTGGCTGCAGGCAAAGCTCCCCCGTCCCACCACGCGAGGTGGGGGCTGGGCCCGGCTTCCCTCCAACGGCCCCAAGTGAGAGAAGCACTGCTCCCCTGCCCCTCCCCAGTGCTGAAGTGTGGAACCTCACAGAAGGCCAGACACCCAGCACCCATGGCCGTGTGGAGCTGCTGAACACTCCTCTCTGGGAACCAGGTGATGCACAGATAGACCATAACGCGCGAGGGTATGGCCTGTAACGAGGACGGTATGTTAAAATTAATCTAAGTAGCGGGGGAAAAAAAAAAAAGGATTAAATTTCCTCTTCATTCCCCAACGCCAATTCCCAGCTATTTCCAGCCCTTTTAGCGTGGTGGGCATTTCTCGTGAGTGCTCACAAACGATTCACCTCCACGCTGCAGGCCACTAATCCAGTGGTGTTTGTTTAAGCCGTATTCACACACTTGCTGTTGAATTACCCCTTTCTGAGTGTTACAGAATACCCAAACAAGGGCAGCATGGCCCCTTGGGATTGGGGCCCTGTCCGCTCCAGCCCCCCAGTTTGAGAACTTCAGATGAATCTGGTGGTTTCAAAGCTTTTCAATGATTCCTCAGTCCCTTGTCAAGCACTCACCTATTATATACCCCAATCGTGGGAAAAGACCCAGCGGGGTGGCAAAGGTGCAAGGCAAGACCAAGTACAGCTACTGAAGCTCAGGAGTCCACACTGTTCCATGTTTTCATACAAAAAATTTAATAAATATTACTTTTCAAAATTTATTGCCAGGAACAACACATCAAAGATGCATTTTTATGTTCATATAACACTAATAGGACAATACAAAGTATCTTCACGGTCTCAGTGGTGAACCAAGGAGATTACTCTGTTTTATAAGCCTTGTTGATCTTAACCATCATTAACAGCACTTTGATTTCCTCACTTAAGGCGGGCAGTGTAATCTATGACAAATCTAAACAGTGATCTTACTGGACATCTTACGGTTCAAGTATTCAACTAGCTTATTAGAGTACTCCCTAAATGCAGTAGATAACAAAAATAAATCAAATCTACAAGTGGTTCAGTATTACATACGAATGGTGCAAAAGAGATCAGAATTTACAAAATAAGATTGGTGTGCTTCCAGCGTCACACAATTTGATATTTTTAATGATATTTCAACCACTCACATTTTGGCTACGTTAAGTCAACTTTATCCCTTAAACTGCTCTGCAGACCACCTGCCTTTCTCTTTTCAAATCTAAAGCAGAAAAATAAGAACTTGTTCTAGACTAATTCTCAAACTGCCTCAGTCAGTCCTTAAAACGTGTTTTAAAGTGATGCTATAGGTGTTTTAAACATCTGACGTCGTACAAAAAAAAAAAAATTCCATTGGTCTTCAGGCACGGAAGCCCATCCTATCGTTTCAAAATAAACTATTTCCAAACACCTTAATTTTGGCTTACAGGCAACATGTAAGAAGAAAATAAGTTCCAAAAAAAAAAAAAAAAAAAGCCATAAGCTTACAATGCTATCAAAAACCTTCAACTCTAAACACATACATATAAATAAAAAGGAATGATGTTTTAAGGCTCTTGATTATTAAGTTAATAAATCAAATATACACAGTGATTAATAAAAAAAAAATTATTTACATAACTATACAAAAATTCTACTTTTGACACATTTTTCTTCTTTTAAATTCTTCATTTTACCAGCAACTGCTGACATCAAAGGTCCCCCAACCCCACCAAAAAAAAAAAAAATACAATAAAAAAAATAAATAATAAACTCATTTGTGATAGTTGCTGTGGTTCTGAGCTGCAAAGGCACTTTCAAATACAGAACTACTTGTACGTCATCATAGAACCAATATACAAAAACAACTCAAGAGTCAATAAATATAAATAAAAACTATTCTCCTAAGTCTGCATCACCATCAGGACGTCTGGCAGAAGCGGAAGCTCAAGGACTAAGGGCGAGACAGTCTCCTGGTGGGCCCGGCCCACGGTGTGTCGGCTGCAGGGGCACCCACACAAGGGCACTTTCGACTGGTTTTGCATAGATGTGGAATGCAGCGCTTGGGTTTCCAGCCGACCACAGAAACTACCCTTGCCAGTGTAAGCCAGCTTGTCAGAACTTAAATTAACATGGGGATTCTAAGTCCGGAACAGCCTCAGACTCAAACATGACACGATATAGTTTAAAGAACTACAAGCCCAGAGTGCCTGTCAACACTACCTAAGGGTGGCGTCCGCGAGGCGGCAGCACCCGCTGTCTGCTATACGATATACTCCATCCGGTTCAAGCTTTGGGCACTTTCCAGGTCTCTGTTGTCCTGTTTGTTTGTCCAGTTTGGGTGCTTTGCCGGCGTGCCGTTGGGGGGCTTCTCCTCTCTGTCTACCAGGGTGTACGCCGGCTGCTTGGCAAACCGTGCTTTCTGCTGGTGTTTATCCATGTCATCCTCCTCGACTTCGGAGTTATGTGTCCGTATTTTAGACATCTTGGAGTTTTTGTTCTCGTAATCCTTGACGGGCACGGTGTTGGCTCCGTGCTTCTCGATGGGGTTCTTGATCTGGTTCAGCTGCTCCCGCACGTTGTTGGTGGTGTTGTCCTCGGAGGCTGAGTGAGTGTGGCTGCTTGGCTTCCGCCTCTTCCGCACACACCAGTAGAATGCTGTCACCAAGCAACAGATCCAAGCCACGGTTAAGACAGAGCTCAGCAAGGGGACCAGGAAATCTGTAAGGCAGGCACAAAACCAATTAACTCTCCAAAAAAAAAAAAAATGTCATCACGGGAACAAAAGGATACCAACAGTGGTGCGCCTGTCCTTAGTCTCTAAAAGGGGTGCCATGGGGACAAGTCCCTTTTCACAACCACAGGTTGTCAGTTCACAGCTTGATAAGCAAGGGCTGGACTCAGGGCCCTTGGAGACCTTGACTCTTTGCTCCCCAGAGAGGCCAGGGAGAACAGCGGCTTCTACAGGCTCTCTGACTCCGTGCGGGGAGAGCGGTGTCGGTAAAACAAAAGGAGTCTAGCTACTTAGGGAGCTCATTACAGGATCAGATTTTCAGAATTATCAGAAACCTGATGCAAGTGTGGTCGGGTCAGGTAACCCCTGGATGCCTACCCAATGTCTCACCTGGCTCTCAGAACAGTGATGTGCAAGACAGGCAGAAGGGGGTCTAGGAGCCCTGAGGGGCTATCGAGACAGCTATCAAACCAAGCTGCTCCCGGGGGTGCTCACACTGGGCTGTCCCATGACACCATTTGCCAAATCGGGCCTTATAACCTCAAGCCCAAGGCACAGTGACACTCTTACCCTACTGCTTTAAGATGGACTGAGAAGCAATACATTTTCTGCAGGGCAGCGTGATTGCCAGACTACAAAGCTTGTTGGAGGGAAAAAGTATAAAGTGGATCTCTGTCCCCGTCAGCCATATCATCTTGGTCAAACTGGCTGGCTTCAGTTTTCTCACCAGTTAAACGAGGGGCTCCTTTGACGGAGGAAGCATCAGGTAATTCCCCGCCTGATGGTTTTGTTAGACAGTGTGCTAAGATGGGTTCGACAATCATTACAGAAAGCGGTCACTCACTCGTCCTCGCTCCAGCACCCACCTGTCTTGCTCTTCATAGGACGTCTCTGCACTCTCACTTCTGCTACAGCTGCTATCAGCGAGCTGTTGCCATCACGTTTGCTAACAAGATCTATCATTCTGTCGGTGATCTCCTTGATAGGGTTTCCATCATCCCGAATGTCCTCAGCCGACTGGAAGGAAAAAGGAGAAATAGGCTTGAAGATTGGTAGATACTCAACAGCAGCCTTTATTCAAAATTCCTGGACAATATGCGGGCATAAAGTTTTTTCAACGCATTTGCTCTGCCGAGTTCAGCTGGCGAGCTGACTTGCAGTCACAGGTCAGGGTGAACGGGTCTTATACTTACAATGGCCACGTGAATTTCATTGTTGGCTGTGGCCGAAGGCTCACAAGCTATGTAGATCGAATATTCGGCAGAAACATTCTTCAAGATATTCAAATTCCTCAACTCGCTGCAAATGTGTTCAGTGGTAAGGCCCTAAAACAAATTTTAAAAGTCCACATAGGTAAAAGGTAGTGGAAGGAAACAAAAAATGGATGTTTTCTTTGAAGTTAGGCTAAATTCAAGCCCTGCTTTCACAGAAGACTGGAACTGAAGCTAAGAAAAACTAGATCCTAGAGCTTGTGACCCTGCTGCTTCAAGACATGCAGACACCCACCATTCTACCAATTAGAAAAGAAATTGTTCCCTACCGGTGACATCATCTCTTTGTTAAAGGTGAAGGTGATGTTAGCACAGTTATCCTGGTAATAGGAGTCAGAGGTGCACTTGGTCTTCACCGGCTGGAGGCTGGAGGACCGGCACTCCCCGATGCCAGTGCAGGGACGTACAAAACACTGGTCGTCCAGGATGGGGACACAGCTCTGTCCACTAGGGCACTCACCGTGTCCTTTGTGCAGCAGGCACGGCCGAGGGCCACACCAGACCTGTGGGGAGACAGACAGGAGCCGTTAGGAAAAGTAATGTCAGCAATCCTGAACACACAGGAGCCATGGCAGCCCTCATGCCTCACCTTGGAGCAGGCAATCCTTCCGTTCAGGCACTGGCAGGTGTTACAGTCGTCGTCCCACTTGGCCCCATCTGGTATCACGCTCCCCACGGTGATGCAAGGTCTCCCTGAAACTAAATGGTAGAGACTCATGAATGCAAGTTTTCTTTTTCTGCAGACTCGATCGCTGTTCTCAGCTCTTCGCTCCCTCCCTGTTGTGAAATGATGGCCCTGGTGCCCTCTGCCATGTGACAACACAGTTCCTCCCACGGTGGGCAGTGCACTTCCCTCCTCCGCTGTGTTTCACCACGTGACATGCTGTGGCCACTGCAACGTTAGCAGACAACCTACGAGCACAGACTTCAATTGGGCTTTTCATAGTTTAACTTGGCTCCTGCACACTTTCTATTTTCCATGAGAAAAACAGGCCCCAGATATAGCTGCCAGTCCAGGAAAGAGATGGAGGCACACTGAATAATCTGAACCCAACCCACAGTACAACTATAAAAAAAGCCAGTTGCCATCTAGTCATTCCAACTCATGGCAACCCCAGGTGTGTCAGAATAGAACTGTGCTCCATGGGGTTTTCAATAGCTGATGTTTCAGGAATAGATCACCAGGCCTTTCTTCCAAGGCACCTGTAACCTCGAACCTGTAACCTTTTGGTCAGGAGCCAGGTGCATTAACTGTCTGTACCACCCAGAGACTCTATGATCACTCTATCCACCCATTAAAAATAAGTGCTGTTGTAAGTCACCGAGTTTAGGGATGGTTTGTTACACAGCATTATGGCGGCAATAGCTGACTACAAATAGCCCTGTTAACAGCCACCCTGTCTTGTTTTTCTGTCTTTAGGAGACGCTCGTCTTCCCTGCTCCCTGCTGCCCACATGACCTGTACCAAATACAGCACATGCTCGTGAACAGTGACAACAGTAACTGCAACATCTGCTCACCCAGGTGACACAGGGGCAACTGGGCCCTGGTGCACGTACCTTCCTGGCACTTGGCACCGCTGTGCCCCGGGGGACAAACACATCGGTAGCCATTGATCTCATCCACACAGGTAGCCCCGAAGGCACAAGGGGAGGACTGGCATTCATTGATGTCTAGGAGAAATGCAGTTTAAGTTCAGGCTCCAATGGGAGGCCAGTGTTTTTTTTTGTTTAAGCTTTTATTGACACATACAGATAAAAAAGCATACAAGTCCTAAGATGAGCTCCATAAATGTTCATTTATATAACCAGCACACAAATCAAAAGATTATCAACCCCTCAAAAGCCTCCACCATGCCCACTTCCAGTCACTGGCACCCCCTTTCCCCCCCTCCACCACCCATGATCACTGCTATCCTGGCTTCCAGAGGCAACAATTTGTAATTGCTGGGCTGAGGCCTGTGGAGACCATAGTCTCAGGGAATATCTAGCTCAACTGGCATAACACAATTTATAAAGAAAATGTTCTACATTCTACTTTGGTGAGTAGCGTCTGGGGTCTTAAAAGCCCTGTGAGTGGCCATCTAGGACACTCCACTGGTCTCACCCCTTCGAGAGCAAGGAAGAATGAAGAAAACTAAAGATACAAGGGAAAGATTAGTCCAAAGGACTAATGGACCACATCTACCACGGCGTCCACCAGACTGAGTTCAGTACAACTAGACGGCGCCCAGCTACCACCACTGACTGCTCTGACAGAGACCACAATAGAAGGTCCTGGACAGAGCTGGAGAAAAATGTAGAACAGGATTCTAACTCAAAAAAAAAAAAAGACCAGACTTGCTGGACTGATGGAGACTGGAGAAACCCTGGGAATATGACCCCCAGACACCCTCTCAGCTCAATAATGGAGTCACCCCTGAGGTTTACCCTTCAGCCAAAGATTAGGCCCATAAAACAAAATGAGACTAAAGGGGCACACCAGCCCTGGGGCAAGGACTAGAAGGCAAGAGGGAACAGGAAAGCTGGTAATAGGGAACCCAAGGTTGAGAAAGGAGAGTGCTGACATGTCATGGGGTTGTTAACCAATGTCATAAAACAGTGTGTGTACTAACTGTTTGAGAAACTAGTTTGTTCTGTAAACCTTCATCTAAGGTACAATAAAAAAAGACAAGTTTTTCTGACAGGACAATTTAGAGCAACGGTCGGCAGGCTTTCTATAAAGGGCCAGATAATAGATACCTTGGGTTTTGCAGGCCTTGGGGTGGCTGTCACAATGACTCATTTGTCATCGCATGGTGAAAGCAGCCATAGACAGTACATGAACAAACAAGTGTGCCAATAAAACTTTATTTACAAAAACAGATGGCATGCTGGATTTGGCCCCCAGGCTGTAGTTTGCCAGTCTGATTCAGAAACATGAATCAGATATAACCCACCCCCATCTACTGCTGAAGTCCAATAAATCAGAGACTTAGTGATCTCAGACACTAGTCAAAGTCCAAATAATCCGGGGACAAGAACAAAAAACAATAATACAACTACCACTTTTTGTTAAAGGGAAGAGCATGTAGAAAAGTAGGAAAAAATGTACCTTTGAAAAACTATATTGTCTCCCACCACCTCCTTTCTGTTTTAATCATTTTTCCAGGACCTGATAAAGCCTGTCGCAGCTCAGCCTTGGAAACTCCAGCCTGGTCCCTTCCATGTGAGTTGGCTCTGTTCCATACCAGTGTCCCTGTGGCAAACGTTTGCTTGCCCATGTTCTATACCAGTGCCCCTATGGCAAATGTTCATTTGCCATGTTCCATACACCAGTGTCCCTGTGGCAAAGGTTCACTCGCCATGTTCCATACCAGTGTGTCCCTGTGGCAAATGTTCACCTGCCATGTTCTATACCAGCATTCCTGTGGCAAAGGTTCATTTGCCATGTTCTACACCAGTGTCCCTGTGGCAAATGTTCACTTGCCATCTTCCACACTACTGTGTCCCTATGGCAAAGGTTCACTTGCCATGTTCCATACCAGTGTGTCCCTGTGGCAAACGTTCACTTGCCCATGATTTCATGTTAGTCATGGGGAAGCACGCACTCCCCTCGAGGGCTCAGTGTGGATGACTCATCAATTCTGGGGCTGGCACTCTCCCCTCGGGAACCAGGAGGGCTGCGCCACCCAGGGAACCACGGGCAGGTACCTGGGAGGAGGCTGCAAGGGGCATCTTAATCCCAGCTGGAGGCAGGAGATTAGCTGCTCTCTCGGTGATACTTAAAAGGGAACTTTGGCCTTAATTGCTTTTAAAGATGAAGAGTCTCAGGCTGAAGGGTGGGGAAATAGAGCCACTAGGGAACCCAGCCGGGCCCTTCCTTACTTATTCTGCAGTCGGGCCCAGCAAAGCCCGGGGCGCATTCACACCGGTACCAGTTGTCCCCGTCCACACAGGTCCCGCTGTTGTAACTGAGAGGAAAGCAGAGATGCTGTCAGTTACCAGCCTCCCACACCCCAAGTCCAGCTACCAATCATCTCACAGGTATCTGCAATGCCATTTACGGTTGGTGGTGGCCCTCACTCTTGCTGCGCGCCTGCCTTTGCCGGGAGAGCTTTGAAAATACTGATGCCTGGGGCCCACCCAAGAGATGCTGATTTCATCAATCTGGGTTGCAGCCCAGGTAGTGGGACTTTCAAAAGCTCCTCCAGGTGATTTGAATGTGCAGCGAGGTTGCAAGTCCCTGCTCTAAACAAAGACATGACCTAGCCAACTGAAGTATGGTCCCAACCAGCAGTATCGGCATCACCTGGGGGCTTGTTAGAAATGCGGGGTCTCAAGAAGCCCCACCCAAAGCTGCTGAATCAGAACCTGCATTTTATACAAGATGCCTGCTGGTTCACGCACACATCCATCTGACAAGTGCTGGTTTAAAAGGTTGGCATGCTTACCAGGGATGAGGACTGCAGTCATTGGTGTCTGCAAAAAAAAAAAAAAAAACACCTATTAGTGGGGCCTTCAACAGGGAAAAGGGTCTTAGCCCTAAGTAAAAACACCACTTATTTCCATAACACTCAGATGATAAAGCCGCAGATAGCACCAGGGAATCCACAGAATATGCCAATAAATTGGAACCAGGCTTGCCCCATGCTTTGTTTCCCTGGCCATGGGACACACTTACACAGGAAGAGGCCATGGTAGGGGGCGAGGAGGGGGTATGCGAATGGAAGGGGACAGGCTGCTGGTTCGAACCAGCGCTGGGAACCAAGGCTCCATCTGTCTCCACTTATCTCCGTGTGCCTTTCTCATGCCCAGACCAGGTCTGCAGCCCATCAAGTCATTAGAGCAGACCCAGGTGAGGCAGAGCCAGACATTAGACAGCTTGGCTTCTGGTTTCAATTCAGAGTCCCTGACGGGTCAGGAGAGGCTCAGCAGCCCTGGGAGAGCCAGGGGCACGATACTCACTCTGAGTGCAGATGGGCCCTTCCCAGCCTTCTTTGCAGACACATGTGAAGGACTCCCCGTTGACCACACAGGTGCCCCCATTATGGCAGGGGTTAGGCAGGCAGCTACTGTTTCGGGCTGTAAGACAAGAGCAGAAAAGACCACCTTCTCTGAGGATCCAGACAGCCTGGAGGGGTGAGAACCAGACCCAGGGAAAGGATCATAAGCTCTGGGAGTCGGGGGTACCCATGCTAGTGGCCAAGCCAGCTGCACATCCCACGTGGTGCATAAAGTTACCTATGTTACAGGTTGTTCCTTCCCAGCCTCCGGGACACATGCACTTAAAGGCATCCCCTTCGTCATAGCAGGTGCCGCCATTGTTGCAGGTAGCCTCATCACACTGGCTGTCGCCTGGAGAAGGACAGTCTCAGTGTGAGCCCCTGGCCAGCCCTTCTCCCACAGAAGACAGGGAGGGAGTGGTCCTGAAAGATGGGATTCAAGGGAAGCCCCCACTTACGCGAGTGGCATGTCTTTCCTTTCCACCCATTTTTACAGTCGCAGTAAAAGTCGTTGACCAGGTCCCGGCATGTGCCCCCATTGTGGCAAGGGTTCTGGCTGCAGTCATTAATATCTAGAAGGAAAGATGGAACACTCAGCTGAAGAAGTTTCTAGAACTATTTTCAACACAGAGGAGCCAAGCCTTTTCTACCGCCACATTCAACTCCCACTTTTTCGTCCTCGAGTTCTAAGAATGGGATCAACAGTCCCAGGACCTAAACGTGATGACCCCTTTCCAGTAAAGGACCCTCCAACTGGATTATTTTTAATGCTGCAAGTTAGGCAAGATGGGGGCAGGCCCTTTAACTCCCATAGAAATTATCATCAAGTCTGACAGAAATTAAAATCAAGACTGACAGAAAGATGGGTACTTCCTTGGAAGCGGGGTATTTATTATGCTAATCACACAGTCTCACTCCCTCTAGCTGTTGTCAGCGCTAACGGATGTCAACAGGACATGGGCCCTGCTACTCATGGCAGAAATCAGTGGGGTCTTACTGCCAGGGGTTTCCATTAAAAAGAGGGAGGCCCCTGCAAGCTGAAGTGGAATTAGCCCCTTTCTCCCTAGCCCTCCCCCACACCCCAGAGCCACCTGTCCCCAGAAGACCACTGACTCACTGGTTTCACAATAGGCGCCCTCCCAGCCGTCACTACAGATACACTTGTAGGAGTTGACACCGTCAATGCATGTGCCACCATTTCTACAGGGGTTGCTCTCACAGTCATTAATATCTGTGAAAGGGGGGGAAAAAAAGTGAGACGGAAATGAAGGACAAGTAATGCACTGGCAAGCACTGTGGCTTTCACAGCTGCCTCCCTAGAAAACACCCCTGGTACCGCAACATTCTAAACTCTCAAAGGACTGCTTCTCGAATTAGTTGGGCAGGCTTATCAGGCAGGGGCTTCCAGAGTGCCTCGTACATTGTATTTAATGCCCTCACACGCCAAGCCATTTGATGGGAGTGAGGAAGAAACACCTACACAAAGAGGGACCACCCAAACTAGTTAAGATTCCAGAACATTCTAAAATAATCCCTAAAGGTTCAGAGTGGTCTGGCAAATCAGACACGCCATCTGTCTTAAATCCCAGGTGTAATGATAAACCTTTAATTTCTCCCTATCTTACTGTTTCTAACTGCCTAAAACAAAGCTCAAGGATCCACAGAGCTGGGAAATGCAGGGTGGGGGCACCTGAGGGGTCTTACTTTCGTGGCAGTATGTTCCAGTGAAGCCTTTGTTGCAGTCACAGGTGAACTTGCCTCCCGACTGACTCTTGCACTTCCCATGGGGACCACAGACGTTCGAGGAAATGTACCGCACCCCTTCGGGAGTATCATTGGAGGCCATGGCCACGGTGCAGCTGTCAATCACTAGAAGACAGACTTGGGATTAGATCGCAGCCACGGACCCAAAACACACAGCGTTCCCAAGCCAAGCCAGCTTTCCTGGGATGGGCACCCTTTGGCTAATGATGGTGAGAAGTCCAGAGATTCTGGCAACTTGCCATGTCCCGCTGTGACAAGCAAAGATAAGGCTCCAGGTAGAGGGAAGAGTTTTTTTTAAAGAGTATTTTCTCCAAATGTAGCCAAGTTTCAAGAACAGATCAATGTTTCATCCCACCTTTGACATCTACCCAATTGGCTGAAGCTTGCTAAGGGAAAACAACCAGCTTTACTTCCTTAAAGAAAAAAAAAAACAAACCCATTACAGTCGAGTCCATTCTGACTCAGTGACCCTATAGGACAGAGTAGGGCTGCCCGATAGGGTTTCCAAGGACCACCTGGTAGATTCGAACTGCTGACCCTTTGGTTAGCAGCCATAGCTCTTAACCATTATGCCACCAGGGTTTCCTTACTTCCTTAAGTAGGGCTACATAAAGGACAAGCTGCCCCACACAGTGGCCCCAAGCCATATGTGGCTATTTAAATGAAATGAAATGTCAGCTGCAGCAGTCACATTCTAAATGTTCACAGCCACCTGTGGCTCGTGGCTGTCATACCGGAGGACAGCACAGATATAAAATGTTTACACTGTTGCAGGAAGTTCTACTGGGCAGCGCTGTTGTAAGGAATTTGTCTCGGGGTTGCAAATCAGCCCACCCCAGAATAGCAATCATAAATGGACTTCAGAGTCTCTCCCCTGGGCTACTTGGAAACACAGTTCTTCCACAGGCGGACTCACACAGGTTGTTTCCACATGTTCTAGCTTCTCTACACAGTCAGGTAAGGGCTTTCTACCTAGAGGTGCTCCTCACCCGTACTGCTTCTGATAGTGCCCAGGGCCAGGAACAAATGGGGAAAAGACAGGCAAGACTCAGGGCGGCCAGGCCCTGGTGGGAAGGCAGTACCTTCACAGGGGGTTGTGCGGCAATGGTCTTTCAGGTGTGAGCAGTTCTTGCCCTCGTAGTCCTCGGGACACTTGCAGAAATAGTCGCTGGCACGGTTGTAGCACTGGGCACCATTCTGGCAGGGATTGGGCTCACAATAATCTACGTCTGACTGCGAGTATCAGCAAAGGGGAAGAGGAATCAAAGTAAAACAAAGGCGTAATTGTAACTTCTCGGGAGCAGCCAACAGGGGACTCTGACCCCTTCATCTGTCTCTATTAGGAGAACTTGCTGCAGAATATACAGACAGCCTAGGGATGGCCAGGGTTCAGGTAAGCATTTAAAACACACAGGCAGAGTCAGAGAGCTCGGTGGTGGGGGACGAAATGGGAACACAAAGCCAGACAGCTACCAAAAACAAAAAAAAAAACCACACTAAAACCAAACCTGTTGCCATCGAGTCAGTGCTGACCCATAGGGACCCTATTTATAGGGCAGAATAGAACTGCCCCATGGGGTTTCCAAGGAGCAACTGGTGGATTCAAACTGCTGACCTTTTGGCTAGCAGCGGAGCTCTTAACGACTGCATCACCAGGGCTCCAAAAAAAAAAAAATCATTTATCAGTATCTTTCCCCCCACATGTGTCTAGCAGAGATCCCTAGTCAACGAGATGTCAACAGATTTCACACAAACCCTAGACACCAGAGTCAAGGGGGGCAGCCATGGGGCAGGGAGGAGGGGCTGGCTCCGCTGCAGAAATGTGGCCACTTGAGGGTCCGCCACCGCTCACCTGACAGAGGTTTCCCGAGAAACCAGTGGGACACAGACACTGGAATCTGTTGATTTCATTCTGACAGTGACCCCCATTCAAACAGGGGTTGCTGGCGCATTCATCGATGTCTCTCTCACAGTGATCGCCTGCATAGCCAGGTGGACAGATACAGCGATAACCATTAACCAAATCCTGGAGGAGAAGGAGGGGAGAGACACATGCTTTTTTCCCTGTGTGCTCCACAAACACAGGGCTCCAACGGTATAGCGCGACTGTCGCAGTTCAGCTGATTCACTGTGAATGCCAAACCTCTTGAAATGTGTTAGCGGACCGGCTATTAGCACGCCTTCAAGATGACGCTGGGTTAACATGAGCCCTGGTTAAACGTCGATAGGCTCAATTTTCACCTGCGTTTTCAAACCTTGCAGGGACAAACCTTTCCCATAGCCACATCTATCTTAAGATTTGTCTTCAATTGCCAAAATCTTGATTGAGATGAAGGTTTACTTACCCGACAAGAGGCGTCATTCTGACACTGGCCACGGCAGTCATTAATATCTAAAAAACAAACAAGGCATCCCATTAAGGAGGCCATTTACATTGAAATTGGGTTTAATTGAAAAAGTCTCCTTCGCTCAGGACAGATAAAAGCTTCGAAATCAGATTTCCTGCATGCTTCCCTTGAGATAAGGCTATTACGCTGGGTGGGAACCCTCCCTAGTTCTTCCAGACTGAGCCCGGTGAAACTTCACAGCATTGTTTTAGCCATCTTATCAGAATATGGCCGTTACCAGCTAATAAGCCTGATAAAGCCTGTTTTCATTTCTGTGCTGACCACTCCCTCTCTAAAAACATTCTGCTATGAAGCTTTCCTTCTAGTACCAAGTCTCAGAGCTGGCACTCGCTATGGCCCAGGCTGCCACCAGCCCAGCTTTTGTGAAAAGCAAAATCCAAAGAAACAAAGTCACTCACTGATGTCACAATTCTGGCCCATCCAGCCAGGAAGACAATCACAGTAGTAGCCCCCAATCAGATTCTTACAGGACTTGGCATTTACACAAGGTTTGGCCTCGCATTCGTTGGCATCTGAAAGAACATGCAATGAGCAGTGAGAAACTGAGTTCTACCCCCCACACCTCCAAACCCACACACCCATAGTTTCTGTCTGGAAGTATGAGACATTTTAATAAGCCAAAGAAATAAGAGAACAAGGTTCACTCTATTTTGAGTATCGGAGCTGTCTCCCTGGCTGTTACCCAACAAACGATACTCATTGATAACTCTCTGGCTGCTGGTTAACACAACAGGTCCCCAAAAGAAGAGCTGAAAGCCACCAGGCATCTCCGTGAGAGGCAGCCTAGTTGCTGGGATTTAAATGTGGCAAAAAGAATGCAGACAGCTCATTCCTCATGAGATCATCTGCGATTTGGAATCCAGCTGAACACTCCTCGGAAGGACGATTGACATGGTTCAAGGAATCTTGTGACTTTCCCACAGGGCCTAAAAGGGCAAGGCCATTTGCATTCAGGTTTTTCTCCCAGGCCCGCTAGACTCTCGATAATAAATGACTGCTCAGTATGATGGAGTACACACTCACAGCTGGCCACACGCTCATCTTCCTGACAGCTCTGGTTAGCAAAGCCACCCTTTGTACAGGAATTACAGTTGCCAGAATTTTCTTACCTATCTGACATGTCTTGCCAGTCCACTGGGGAGGGCACACACATTTAAATCCATTAACCAAGTCCTGGCAGGTCCCCCCGTGGGAACAGTTATTTGGAGAACAGTCATCAATGTCTGTTTAACAGAAAGGCAAAGGCACTGGTCATTTAATTGCAATCCGTTTGACAATTAGATTTAATACCACCGCTCACATGAGGCCACCTCGTTTATAAGCCAGGTACTTGCTACAAGTAAAGCTACAGAAGGACGAGGCGGGTGGCGGTGTGAAGGCAGGCCGGAAGCTTTTTTTTTTTTTTTTTTAGCTTTAAATCCTCCACTGCCCCAGTTCATTTAATCCCTGACCTAAGCAGCGGGGTGGGCTGTGCATAGGCGGGTCGGGGGTTGAGGGGGAGGCAGCTGGATACACTGAGCATCAACTACCTAGCAACATAGGACATCTCTATCTGCCTAGTCTTTATTTTTAAAGCTTCATCAGGACCCAGATGCAGCCAAGAAGAGGTAAGGAAAAATAACACTTCTTTACACATGAAAACCCTACCCCACTTCCAGACTATTTACAAAAACAAACAAACAGTTGAGTTAATTCTGATTCATGGCAACCTCATGTGTACGAAGACAGAACTGTGCTCCATAGGATTTTCAGGGATTTTTTTTTTTTTTTGGCAAGTAGATTGCCAGGCCTTTCTTCAGAGGTTCCTCTCGGTAGACCCGAACCTCTAACCTTTTTTCAGCTAACAGCCAAGTGTGTTAACTGTTCGTACTCCTACATTCACCGAGCACTTAGGATGTGCTGGGCTCTGTTCATGAACTTGCCCACTTAGTCTCCAGGACAATGAGAAAAGAGGGGAATTGTCATGATCCCATCTCATCAGGGCTACGGTGCCAGCTCAGGTAGTCTGGACCAGAACCCAGGTCCTTAACCCCACCGTGTGCTGCTCTTGGGGTGCTGTGTAACCGTGGTTCTCGGGCCTGGGTGCACCTCACAATTTCAGGGGCTTAGTAAACAATACGGACTCCCATTCAGGGTGGGGACTGTGGGGCCACGGAGTCTACATATTAAAGCCCCTCAGGAGGCTCTGGTGTATAGACAGGTTTCACAGAGTGGTAACAGCACAGCCACATACACATTTGTAGGCTCTTCTTTCAGGGTCACCTGTCTCCATGGCAAAAGTCAGCGGTGACTCACAGGTGACAGGTGGCCTTTGCCTGCTGCAGGGAGAATAACTGTGATTTGGATGAGCTCTGAGAAGCACATGCAAAGGAATGAGCTATCCCTTCAAAGCTTTTCTTCCAGTAACAGATACACATGCTAGCTTAGTGAGGTCTCCCAGAACGGCACAAACAGTTAAGCACTCAAGTGCCAGCTAAAAGTTTGGCAGTTTGAACCCACCCAGAGCCGCGTTGGGAGGCAGGCCTAGTGACCTGCTTGCAAAAAGCCTTGATAACCCTCTAGAGCAGTTCTACTCTACACACACGGGACTACCATGAGTCAGAATCAACAACTTACGATGATACGCTAGCTTAGCGAGGGTGGGACGACGGTATGGGAGACTTCCAGATGCACAAGCTGAGGCTCAAGCCACCAGACTCTCCACCCAGCTCCCGCCAAGAAGATGCATCACTGTGACGTTCACACGGGACTGCGAGCCCAGCTATCTCTTTCTCCAGCCCTGCATCTTGGCACAACAATCCTTTGGAATGGACGTGGACCACAAACTCGACTTACTCGTGGAGCACGTGGGGCCAGTCCAGCCAGGAGAACACCCACACTCAAAGCCCAGCGAGGTCTCCTTGCAGCTTCCTCCGTTGTGGCAAGGATCAGAGAGGCAGGCGTGCTCCGCTGCAAAACCAGGATGTTGGTCAGCAAGAGACGCCTGCTTGGTGCTACCCATACCTCCCTTCCCCGAATCCCACACCTGGAGGCCAGTTCAAGTATGTTTCAAAAATAAAAGCAAGTTTGTGATACAGCCCCGCTGTGAGCATCAAGGGAGGAAAGGAAGCCATCTTTCTTGCTCAGCTGTCTCCAGCCACATTCCAAGACATCTCGAAGCTGGGGTCACCTGCACCTCGCACTGCCTCCTACACTAAGCAACATCACCCAGATAACTTCAGGGCCTCACAAAGAAGTTTCAATGACCCCTAAAGCTGCTGGAACAGCTAGTCTTAACTCTGCAAGATCTTTTCACCTTTTTACAAATACTTAAGTGTTTTTGCTTGTTTCCGTTGAGTGTACAGAAAAGTTACAGGGATCCCATTGAGCCTAGATCACTTACCAATTTCACAGTTGGGTCCTGAATACCCCTCAGGGCAGGAACACTGATATTTGTCAGGACCCGTGTTGCTACAAGTTCCCCCGTTGAGACACGGCTGATGAGTCCCGCAGTAATTAAGATCTGCCAGAAAGATCCCGAAGTCAAGGGCAGACTCTAAGACTGCCAACCCATGGCGTTCCTAAGCCCCACACCTCTTTAAAATAAAATTTAAAAAAACCCCATAGTGTTAAAGGCACATTCAGATAGATTCGGAAAGAGTCACTACCAAGAAAAACCAAACCCAGTGCTATCAAGTCGATTCCAATTCATAGTGATCCTACAGGACAGAGTAGAACTGCCCCATAGAGTTTCCAAGGAGCTCCTGGCGGATCCGAACTGCCAACCCTTTGGTTAGCAGCTGTAGCACTTAACCACTATGCCACCAGGGTTTCCAAGAGTCACTACAGCAAAGAATAAAAGAACCAAACGACCACCATTCCCACCCCCCTCAAGATCTCGGTACCCCTCTCTGAGGCCTGGGTCCCCCTCAGCCCGTGCCTCCATCCCTGATGGGCATACCTTTGTCACAGAGCTGGCCGCCCCAGTTGGTCTCGCAGAGGCACTGCCAGGGCTCGACGCAGGTGCCATGAACACAGCCAGGGTGCGGGATGCACTTGTCGCAGTATAGGCCCTGCCAGCCGTACTGGCACCTGGACACAGACAGCACCCCTTAGCCTCTGGAGCACCAAGGAGACGTGCTCTATGACCGCAGAAGCCTGCGCTGTCCAGAGCTTTCTGTTTTGTTTTGCTTTTGATGACGGCAGGGTAAATTGTCAAGGTTTGTCTGGGGCTCCTTATAAACAGACATTTTAACAATTGGTCTTCTCCCAGCAGCCTCTGACAAAGGGGGGGCTGTTTGGGGAGAGGCCAGCGTGGCACTGCCTGCCTGGTCACAAAGCCACTCTCTTCTGGGGCTCACACCAATGAGACTGGGGTGGGGGTATGGAATCAATCAATCTCGGGACTTTGTCCGCAGACTAAAGAGGGAAAGGGAAGGGACGCTCCAGTGACAATGGCCCCGTGAAGGTCTCCACAGAGGCAGCATTTGCAGCCATTTTTATACAGCAGCATGGCTTGGCCTCTTTGTCTCAACAGCAAGTCGTGACCCCAGCACACAAAAATGCAACAAGACACCAAGTGCTGGAGGAAACTGCGTCGGCTTGATGCCGCAGCTCTATAAAACCAAACAAACTAGCAGGGAAAGGGGCGCCCTCCTTGTGCAAAGACAAGGGTGGAATCTCTAAACCCATTTCTGTAGGGAAGGGGAGGGAAGCAACAGCCCTTGGAACCAATTCAACAGATAATTTATGACCCATTACCGCTGATGTTTATGCTAATTTATTTTATAGTTATTTCTCACTTTGCAAAAAAAAAAAAAAAAGGTCACCTAAGTTTATCTGGTGTCGGGGGAAGGGAGTCGAGTTTTGATTCTATCAGAGCCAAATGGTGCCTTTGATCCCCAAACAAAAACACAAACATAAACCTTCACCTGGGGTGGGAGAGAGGGCAGGGTCTCAAACCATTCTCCCCTCATGTTTCAAGCCCTCTGAAACTTTAACGGCCTTCTTAAAAAGCAAGTTTTAACAAAGCGGGTGAGGGGAATAGGGACCACAGCAGAGAGCTACCGGCTCTACTACTAAGAATGCAGGTTGGGGTGAGCTAGGAACAGGGCAAGCAGAGTACTTCCAGGACAGGACCTGGGAAAAAGCCACGATCAGAAGCAAGCACTCCCTTAAGTTGCTTGGCTGTAACGCTGGCAAACAAGCCCCCACCGAAGGAAGGCCGTTCAGTTTCCAGAGAGCTGGAGTCAGGCGAGCAAATCCTTGTCATGGGAAAATTATAGGATCTAGCTAATAGCTAATCACCCCGGGCCAAGAATCAGCTTAACCCCTGAGAATACTGACTAACCACTTCCTAACTTTTAAAAGCAAGCCATCCACACCCAGATACAAAAAACCCACAAGAATATGTGGTTTAAGATTAATCACATTCAGTGTTCTAGTTTATGTAAAATGTTAACGTCAGTCTAAATGGCAAGTGACCCAAGGAGTAACATACGAGCAAAGTAAACCCGGTAGAAATTTTCAAAATAAAAGAGGATAGCCAAGCTAGTGGGAGGTGGGTGGGGCCACTCTGTAAAGATTCATATTCTCAGCAGCTTGAAAGATAGTACGAGGGAACTCATTTGGAAAAAGCAATCTCCTTGCTGTCTTGCCTTATTCCCTTCCAAATTAAGGATCCCTACACCTCTTCAATTTGCCTAATAAAGGCAAGAGGCTGCAGCTTGAGGACCCAATCTCACCTCTTAATTAATGGAGAGTTCAATCCCCAAGCATAAAAATGGAACCCCAAGAGGGCTTGGATGACTTCAAAAGAAAACAAATAAAAATACTGACCCTAAAAGAGGCATCCACCAAGTTATCCCTGTTTAATAATATATGATTAAGGTTCTCATGAGAAACTGAAGTGACTTTCCTCATAGGATGATTCATAATTAAGTTTGATATTATTGGCAGGCTCGCAATCAAGTGCACCCAGGAAAGGCAGTCTGCGCCTGCCTGGGAACAACAAAACCAGTGAAATTTCCCCAGGTTAAAAAAAAAAAAAAATTCTGTAATACATAATCCAAAAGACAACTTACAGGGAACTTGCCATTCAACTATTTCTGGAGGAGGACGTACCCTGAACTTCCTTAGCTAGAAGGTTCTGTTTTGATTTTCTTTCAAGGTAGGAAGAACCAAACCAAACGGGCTGGAAGACTATGCAAATGACGCGTGGGAAAGCGGCACCTTAAGTAAATAAGGGCACCAGTGCGTGTCTGGGCACGGAGTGGGAGGTGAGACTTCGAAAGAGAAAGGGCTCAATTCTGGAAACAAAGCCTGTCGTTCTAGCTGGGAGGGTCCTCCCGCTGCGAGGCAGAGTGTGTATTCTGATGACGGTAGCACAAATCGTGGTCAGCCTCTGCTGACACTCATCTGAGCATGGAGCAGGTACAGTCACTAACAGCACCTCAGATCTGACTCTCTCCACGAAACCCTTAATTAGGAAGAGTTAATGTAGGTGGATTCCTGCTCAACCCCAAACAGCTGTGCTGCTGTTAAATGTTACAATTGGCTGCCTCCAATAGGGTGAGTATTCCAACCAGCAGGGCGATTACTTCCCCTCTGCCTTCCAGAAAAAAAAAAAAAAAACTATCTTTCTGATGTGGAAGAAGACAACTTCAGGACAGCCTTCTTTTGACTTCCAAGTGCCCTGAATCCCATTTTAGCTGCAAGCCTCAGAGTTCAGTGTTCCCCTTGCAGGGGAGGTGAACAGAGAGAGTGGTGACATCTTAAAAGGTTAAAGATCACAGACAATTCTCCCTAAAGCAGCAGTCAAAATTTACTGATTGGCAAAGTCATGAGGCGAGCTTGTCAAAATGCAGATTCCTGGGCCATCAAACTGAGGGACTGGGGTTCAGCAGGCTTGGAGTGGAGCCCAGGAACCTGCATTTTAAGCGATCCCAGGTTAATTCTGGGAATTATGCTTTGAAGACTGACGCTTTCAGGGCAATGCTTCCCAAAGCAACATCAGCATTACCTGGGAGCTTGTTAGAAATGAGGAGACTTGGTTCCAACTCAGACATTTTAACAAGAGCCTCAGGTAACTCAGTTTGAACCACACTGGTTTCAATTCACAAACAGAACTCTCTTAGCTCAAACCAGAGTGGCTTTAGGGGCAAAAGTGGCAGACCCAAAGAACCCACTCAGTGTCATATTACATCTGGTAATCCTTAAAAATTTGGGAAGAGGGAGAGGAAAAGTATGGGATCGTGTCAAAATGCCACAGACACGAACAATATTTCTTGTAATAAGCCTTTCCCAAAGTCGGGTAGCGCACATTTCAAGAAGTTCCCCCAAACCGTCATCATGAAGCGGAGGTGGGGGGGTAGGTCTGGCTTTTGCCTTGTCCTGGACCATAAAAGAACTGACTTCAAAGGCCAGCAGCAAACGTCTACATTCATCAGGCTCAACTGACAAGATTCCAACGCAGCCATTAACCTCTCAGCACTGGCTGGGCTTCCGACTGCAAAGGGGCCAGGAGATTGTACTAATCCCATTCTAAAGAATGCTAGACTCTCGCCTATTGATGGGAACAGAGGGGGAGGGCAGGCCGAGGGAAAACCACCAGGGTGGGGGAGGAGAGACATGAGGAAGCATGCCCACAACCCTCCATCTTAGTCCATTAGCACTTTAAGCTGAAGATTATAAAAATGTGTTATCAATTTACAGAACAGTTAATACATGAAGTCACCGACTATGCCCCTAAGACTTTTTTTTCCTCCTCCAAGAGAGAAGTATGTGCATTCCACCAGACAGCTGGGATAATTGAATAAGCTTCGGATGTGACTATCTGATTTTTTATTTTTTTAAGTTTTCTTGTCCTCCAAAGAGAAAGAGGCATAGTCACAATAAAAGTCCATCCCTGACTTGCATGAAAGGAAAACACATTCTGTAAAAAACGAGCAGTGTGTAGTTGTTTACCTGCAGTCGCCAGGGAGTTTGCAGGACCCGTGCTTGGGACTACAGCCCTGTCTGCAAATAGCTGTAAAAAATAGAAGGATGCATCAGCAGGCTGCTTGTTTCATGAGAACGGCCTAGTACTTTAAGCCTACAAAATCCACGATTTTAAGAGATCTCATATCAAGTCCATTGCAAGGAGAGGAAGACAGGAGGTGCCCAAGTAACAAACTCAGCTTTAAACTTCAAGGCCACGGTTAGCAGATCCTCAAAACATGATCTCGTTTGGGGACAAAATGCAGGCAAGTTGATGGGAAGGGAGGGACTTCATCCAGCCTCTCCACACAAAAGCCACCCCCTGGCTCCGTTAGCCGTGCCCTGTCATTTCCCACCCAGCCCATGACCACCCTCACCAAAAGAGAAAAGAAAGGTATAGACAATCTTGTCCCAGTGCTGTCCCAATCAGGGCACATTCAGCCTCTATAACCCCCTACCACATGGTCTCAAAAGCCCATGTGGCCAGCAGAGCCAAGCAGGCTGGCTTCATCTGCTGGGCTAATGGAGTGGCCAGGCCTGGTGGTACATTTACAAAGTGTTCTCACAAAACAATGCTGCTTCTTTCATTTAAAAAATTTGGGGAGACATTAAAAAAAACACTCAACATCAGCTAGTTTAAATAATTGTTATGGAGACTACTTGAAATACATTTAGCCTATCAATTCCTCCTTTCCATCGGCATTCCAGAAATGTCACCCCTTTTAAATGCTTGTCTCCAGTTATTTAAGAAAGCAGCATTGCCCAGGAGAGCTGTAAACCCCTTGCTCCTTTTCCTGTCCTCAGTCCCATTTCAAAACAAATTCATTTCTTATTTTGAGTTTATCTTGAAGGAATTTACCTAATTATGCAAAATAAGCAGGGTTACAGTAACGTTCATGAGAAGGTACTGCATGACTAACTAGAATGACCCATCAAGTCACCATGAATGAGAAGCACTCAATTCTAGTAGGTGGGGCTGGAGAGCAGACAGCCCCTTTGAAAGTTTATCTACTTTCTACTCGACAGAAGTAAGACAGCGCAAGCTCATCAGGTATCCCCTCCCTCAACACCAGGGCCCCAAAGATGTCAAAGCTCAGAAAGCTGTCATTTACTACAGGACTGTCTGTTTGAACTTTGACAGGCTAACCCTGTCCCGTCTGACATCTGTTTTAGGTCAGGTTCCTTAGTAGCAGAGCCTGAGAAGGGAACTTGTGTACAGGGGAAGGGGAGAAAGGCAGCCCACAGGTCAGACGAGGGAGCTGGGCTCAGCTGGAGTCCTCTTCAGACTGGTCCAGAGAGGAGCTCTGGAGTGTGAATGGACCACCAAGTAAGGGAAAGGAGGCTGACCTTTGTACCCCATGCCAGTCATTTGCTGACTCTGAGCCGAAGAGATGGGGCCTGGAAGTGGCTCCTATTTAGCCAGGAGGACAATTTTCAGGAGGGGCACCTGTGAGCAGTTCACAGACAGCCCTCACAACAGCTGGGTGAGGGGGAACCTGCCAGGTGAAAGGGACCTGGAAAGGGCCACCAATGGCATCTTCCACCTCAGCATCATCACGTTTCAGGCCTAGACAACAGCCAAAATGCCACTGTCATGACCACTGGTGGAGTGAGAATTTCTGGCACCAAAAGCAACGCCACTTGGGGCTGGCCAACCCACCGGCGCACACACCCACGCGCACACCCACACCAACACCCACACACACCCACCTCTGTTACACTCGGGCCCCATCCAGCCTTCCATGCAAGTTTTGTTGCCGTTCTGGTCACAGGCATAGTGTCCAAAGAAGTCATCTCTTGGTCGGCAGAACTTATTACAGCCAAAGCCATAGTAGTAGTCATCGCAGGTCACTCGGATCTGATACTCAAAGTGGGCAACCCCTGTGTTCTGCTTCAGCGTCTGCCACTGCCGGCTGGGGTTGATCATGCCCGAGTGGGAAGCCTTTTCAATAATGCTGTCAGGTTCTAGAGGAAAAAAAAAAAAAAAAAAACTTAATCGCATTCATAATGGCACCTCCTCTCCTGACAATCTTGGCTATTTTAAAATAAAACATATGCACACAGTACAAAATTCAAACAGAATGAAAGGGCAGAAAACGAAATGTTCAGCCCCCTCCCCAGAGGCAATCACCATTCCACTTATTTACCCTTTTCAATGGATGCATGGACAGTGAAGCCTGTGAGAGCCGGAACTCGCCGGGACTACCTTGTCTTTCCGGGTTCGTCAAATTTTCCGCCTTTGATGGTACAGTCTTAACACTTTTCTATCGCAAAATGCTTGCATTTTCCTTCTCTGACAGGTTTCCACCTTACACAGGTTCCGGCTCTCCGGGCTTTCACTGTAGTTGTCTCAAAGGACCACTAAACAATTTATCCAGTTTCTGAAGTCACATGCATTTGGGTGGTTTTTGGTCTTTTGCTTAGGCAAAGTCACAATGAACATCCTTGAGTATATTTGCCCATGGGTGTGGTTCTAGCAGTAAGAAAACTTCCTAGAAGTGGAAGCACTGAATCAGAGTACGTGCACACCAGTCCACTTCTGTGCGCAGACATTCATTCCCAAGCTACCCACCAGTGCAGGGCCCTGTCATCCGTCCTCCTGCCTGCATCGGAAATTACGTTTCCCAACAGCAGTGCCAAACACTGCACCTTATGAAACTTTCTGATCTTTGCCTGATAGGTAAAGAGGTATCTCTTGTTTTAATTAGCATTTAATTGAGCAATGTTGAGCAACACTTTCATGTGAAGCGTAACCCGTTTCTCTCCTTCACCAACTTTTCTAGATTGTTGTTCATACCGCAAACGCTCTTTACATATTATGGAAGGTTGCCCTTTATGGAATGCTGGTCGTGAAGAAAATTACTCCATGTAAAAGATAACAGTCTTTTCGAGTTTTAGAATTTTGTAGTTTTGCTTAGAAAAGCTTTTGTCTGCTTCAAAGCTATTCTCTTCTATGGAAGACAGAGTAGTAGACTAAGTTACTGCAATCCTGTTTTTATTTTTTTGTTGTTTTTGTAATCCATAAACTTTGCCACCTTTTAAACTAGCATTCTGCAGCACCATGAACTTGAAACATTTCACCTTGGCCCGAGGCAGATCGGAAAAGACTTTACCCCAGTTTAGAGACAGGTAGACCTGAGTTATTTTTGAGCCAAGCCATGTTCCCAGTGAGAAAGAGAAGTGCCTAGAGCTCATGCAGCACTCGAGAGGAGTTAAGAAGGGGTCCCTGCCCTGAGCTCACCCATAATCTAGCCTGAGAGAAGCGACTGGTACAAAAATAGCTCCAACTGCCAGGTGTCAGGAGTTCAGAGGAGGGACACGGAAAGGCAGCAACACGCTAAGTCAGCACCCAGCCTGGTTTTGTGTTTGTTTTCTTAAACCTGCCAGCACCAACCCTTCACCGCCTTGTCAAAATCAAGGCCATCAAGGCCACCTTGGAGAGAGAGCACTAGGCCCTACTCTTAACATCTTTGTGATTCTTACCCACCCACACCCGTTCTCCTAGGCCCCAGGCCTGTGCTCACTCACATGGCTACGCGAGCCCTGTAGGTGACCAGGCATGCGGGAACTCCTGGATGGCTTCACGCGTACTCGTCTGCTTCCCCGTGGCCCAGTGCTCTCCCTCTGGGCTTCTTTAACTGTCGTGTGGGCAAGACAAGCCTTCAACAAGCCCACATACCTGCGGCCTTACACCAGTGAGCGCAGAACCACTTGCAGATAACACTTTTACTAACTTAGGTTTTGCAAATAAACACAGGCCAAAGAATGACAAAAATGTCCCTCCATTAAGCACGTGTTTGCTCTGCTGGTTCAGTTAAGAAGTGTAGCACACTATTTCCACGTGGTTATGAGGAAGGCGCCATGCCTCTTGAGATCTTAATAAAGGAATTATTTAAACACACCAGCCATTGGCTGAAGGGCTGCCAGAGGCCCTCAGGCAGGTATCAACAACAAACAATCCTGAAAAGAACCCAGCACAATTCCGAAGGCAAAGCCTGCCACTGCATTTTCAGGAGTCGCAGCACACTTTCCATGGATTTCCAGGAAATGCTGTGAAAAGATCATCTCGGCATCCTCAATGGGGCTAACCAAAAACCAAAAAAGCCCACTACCCTTGAGTCCTTTCCAATTCATAGAGACCCAGAGGACAGGGCAAAACGGCCCTATAGGGCTTCTAAGACCGTAAATCTTCACAGAAGCAGACTGCCACATCTTTCTCCCGTGGAGCGACCAGCGGGTTCGAATCCTCGACCTTTTGGTTAGCAGCCGAGTCCTTTAACCACTGTGCCACCAGGACTCCTTCAATGGGGCTAACGGGTCTGGATAAATAACTTCACACCTGCATGACAGACTTTTCCTAACTGAGGCAAGGAGCTTGGTGTCTGTGATGCGCTCTCAGGTACGTGGGTTACAGAAAGCAAGTTTGCTGCCCGCTTCTAGCAGCTGCCTAAATCACGGTTCCTATCAGCTTGGGAAGGAGGTCTGGTGGCATTACGGTTAAGTGTCCAGCCGCTAACCAAAAGCTTAGAATCTTACCAGCTGCTCTGCAGGAGAAAGACCTGGCAGTCTGCTCCCATGAAGATTACAGCCTAGGAAACCTTATGGGGCATTTTTCACTCTGTCCTATAGGGTCACTGTAAGCCAGAATTGATTCAATGGCACACAACAAATCAGCTTGGGACATGTACACACATATTTACATACACGCGCACACATACAAGGTCAGCAGTTCAAACCCACCAGCTGCTCTGCAGAAGAAAAATGTGGCAGTCTGCTTCCACAATGATTATTACTGCCTTGGAAACCCTATGGGGCAGTTCTACTCTATCCTGGAGGGTCGCTATGAGTCAGAGTGGGCTCGGTGGCAATGGATTTGGTTTGGTTTTGATATGTACACATATATTTGGGGTAGTTCACTTTGTAGTACAGTCAGGTGATGGGAAAAGGGTCTTACCCTGCTTCCCTGCAATCTTCAACTGCATAAAGAGCAATCACCAAGGGCCCAGAACAGCCTTGCAGCCCGAGGAGGAGGTAATTGAGAGGCAAGCCTGAGCACAACCCCCAGACCACACCATAGCCAACGAACTTAGACAAAAGACTTAGCCAAGAAGGTAAAGCTATAAGGAAAACCTGGCCTAAGTATCCCTGTGATTACACATTTATTAGTCATCACAGTAAAGCCAAACCTGCTGCTCTAGGTGATAAAGAAAAATTTCAACCTTACATACAGAGGTCCTGAGATGCAACAGAAATGACTATGGAGGATTGACAACAGGAGGGCCAGACTTAGAAAATACTTTCTCATATATGAACAGCCCCTGGGCTTCATCTGGGCTAGGCTCTGCTCGCAAGAGTTCATAAAACTTAGGGGTCTGCCTCTAATTTACACCCGAAAGCAGGATGCTTGCAGCTTCCTTTAGTCCCCATCAGGGCAGGCGACTCCATTTGGGTTTCTACACATCCTCACAGCTTCTGCCCTCTTAGAGAAAAGTCCATCGGGATGGACAGAGGGTGAAGAGGGTAAGAAGCAAAACATCCCGTGCAGAGCAAACAGCACGTGCAAAGGTCCTGGGGCAGGAGAGGACACAATGCCTACGAGGACTGAAAGGTGGCTGCTAGGGTTTGCCTGGGATACAGATGTCATGGACACCAGCATGAGCTGTAAGACGAAGCTGGCAGGGAGACAGAGCGGGGCTCTGTGGGGCCTTATTGGCCACATAAAATCTGTCCTAAGAGCAATAGGAAGTCACTAGGTGGCCGGCTTTACATAGGGAAGGTGACAATCAGATGGTGTGCACTGAAAAGACCACAGTGGCAGAGAATGGAGAAAGCACTGAAAGTGGATCAGGGTAGATATGGTGGACCAGTTAGGTGGCTACTGTAAGGGGCCAGGCATGAGTGGATGGTGACTTGGACTAGGTGATGGCAGGGAAGATGGTCGGAGGGAGCAGATTTGAGTGGTGAGTTGGAGAAAAGATTTTCAGAACTTGGAGAGGGACTAGATATGAATGTTGACAGAGAGGGAGGTACGCAGATGCCTTCCAAATTTCTGACTGACAGCACTGGTGTTCTGTTGGGGCCGGCCACCCAGAAAGAACCCTTGGAAAGCGAGGGCTTTCGGAGAGGAAACGGGGATCCCGAGTTCAGTTTTAGGACATGCTAGATTTCAGGTACCTCAGGAGAAACAGGCAAATGGACAAACCACTCCTAGCAAATCCACAATGCCTCTTCATCTAGGTTCAAGAAATGAGCTGTAATCACCCACAACGGGCATTACAGGACTTTGTATCAACCTCTCCCTTCCTAAGAAGAGGTCTAGAAGCAGCACTTTATTTCTACCCTCACAGCCTTCTTTGTCCCCTTTCCAGTTACTTGGTTACTCCCCAGCAAGACGTAAGATGACTCCGCAAAAAACAAACCAAACCCACTGCCTTCAAGTCAATTCTGACTCATAGTGACCCTACAGGACAGAGAAGAACTGCCCCATAGGGTTTCCAAGACTGTAAATCTTTGCTGAAGCAGACTGCCACATCCTTCTCCCACGGAGGGGCTGACAGGTTTGAACTGCCAATTCGTTGGTTAGCAGCTGAGCACTTAACCACCGTGCCAACCAGGGCTCCTTACAGAGTAGAACTGTCTCATAGGGTTTGCAAGGCTGTAATCTTTACAGAAGCACACTGTCACATCTTTCTCCAGCAGAGCAGCTGGTAGGTTCGAACCACTGACCTTTTAATTAGCAGCCAAGCGCTTAACTAACTGCTGTGCCACCAGGGCTCCAGAGTCCCAAAATGTAGACAACCATGAGCAGCTCAGAAGCCCTGGTGGAGCTGTGGTTAAAGACTCAGCTGCTGACCAAAAGGTTGGTGGTTTGAAACCACCAGTGGCTCTGCAGGAGAAGGATGTAGCAGTCCGCTTCCGTATCCCACGGGGCAGTTTTGCTCTGTCCTAAGGGTCACTATGAGTTGGAATCAACAGCAATGAGCTTGATTTTGGTTTCATGGACATCTCTGCATGGGCCCCAGGCTCCCAGTCCTGCCTTCCAGGTGGTCTCAACTTCCCAGGGGCATAGCTACCTGATTTGTGGGCTACGGGAGCCCCTGGAGAGGCAGTGCAGAGCCAAGGGGCCCCCAGAACTTCCCCAACAAGTGTCCCCCCAGGGCTCCACCACAGCCAGGTCAACCTCCAGTGCATTGAGGCCACAGATGGACTGTTTTAACATCTAAAAGGGAAGGGAACCAGAAACCACGCCTACACCAGAATGATGTGAAGAGTCCATTTCTCTCTTTTTCTCTCATCCACCCCTATCTTCCTAACGGTCAGTTACCACTGTACCAGGTCACAGTGACACACATGACCAATGTTTGAGAAGCAGAGAGGGGAAGGGGAGAGCAAACCATGGCTGGCATCAGTTGCAACCAAGGCTGGCAGGTCCCTCTGCCACTCCCCTCCACACACTACGGGATAGGGATGCCTCAGGGAAGGAGACTCAGACCCTGGACTGTCACAGCTCTCTCCAGGCACGGATGTTGGCCACAGATCTGGACTCGAGATGCCAAAGCAAAAGCAGTGACCGATGGCCTGGGAGACTCTGGCCCACCAGGGCTCAGCAATGATTGAGTGGTCCCACAACAGCAATAGCCTGAAATCAGACCACCATCACTGTGCCCACCGTGGGAACTCACCATTCTCAGATTTGGTTGGAAAAAATACGAGATGAGAAGAATAGGAAAAGATGTTGTTAGTGGTGGAAACAGAGAGGAGAGGTGAGTAAGGTGAAGAAGAGAGAAGAACGAGACAGGCAGTGAAGACCAGAAGGCAAAGACGGTTGGGTCAACCCTTCCCCATACACAGACCGGGACATCTCAGCTTGAGTCAAATTTTCCAATGACAGCCACACAGGCCCTGCTGGCAAAAAGGGAACTCACAGTTTTGACTAAAGAGAAAAAACATTTTTAAGTTCCGATGAGATAGATAGCAAGGCTACCTTCTGAGCCAGACTGCGCCATTTCAATGCGCATCCTGCCCATGCCCGCCAAAGCCACCCCCAGCAGTTCTGAAACGCAACCTGGGCTGCAAACAGAGCTATCTTTCAGGGAGGGACAAGGCAGGTAATGGCTGTGAAGCTCTGGAATTCAGCTTCAATGGAAGGCTTGTCGTGCAGTGTGGGAAACCTGGTGAGGTTGGAGCTCACCTGCCCGCTAAGTGAAATTCAAGGTTGGTCTTTAGAGCCCAGCAGCACCTTGAAGGGCTTTATCTTTCTGATGAGAGATTAAACGCTCACTTAAAGTTTAAATGGACTTTTAAAAAGTCACCACTTTGATCCTTTAGCAGTCTACAAGGTTTAACGTTGTAAAACCATTAAGATCTCTATCCCAAAGATAATCTCCCTCCCATATTCCGGACCAAGTTAGCTGGGAGTCTGTGCTGGCCACTTAATCTTCCAAGCTAAAGTTCTAGGGAAGTTAAGAAACAGAGACCACTTGGCGGAAGAGGGCCAACAGCAAGGTACGGTTCCCAGAAGCACCGAAGAGACAGCTCGGGCTCTGACAGGTTCTGTCAGCCAAGCCATGCGGTTCCACATACATTCAGAGAAAAGCCCATTGAGGTAATACTTACGGACGGTGTCATTGCTGGAGTCCCATGCCTCCACAAGCAAAGTGTAGGACCTCTGCAAAACAGATAAACAACCGCTAGGTCACTCAAAGATAGGCATCGCCTCTCAAATGGCACACTTTCTTGGCCTCCCCATACACCCCCTGCCATACAAAAGCATAGAATCAAAACCAAAATTATATTTGCCATTGAGTTGAGATCTTGGGTGTTTAAATCCAGATGAACTCCCCTCACCTTTTAAGCGCCACCCCCCACCCAAGGTTTCATCTGGCAGGAGCCCATTGCTGTCACCAATCAGGGCAGCTCAGAGTCTTAACCAGGAAATGTCACCTCCTTCTATGTGGACACTTAGCATATAGTGTTCCAGAACTTTCCAGACCCCAACCCTGGCATATGAGAAAAACACAAAGAATTTATTCTAAGCTGACCAGGTATTTGTACCAGGTGGGGAAGGGGGTGTCCACATCCAGTGAGAAGGACTGAATATTACTAAGATTACACTTTGGGCCTCAGTGGGGCTGTCCCCAGGGAGGCCCCCTTTTTCTTTTCAGAACCCCTTTGAAAGCCCTGTCTGTGTGAGACCATCAGGGCTCCCACAAGTATCAGGTAACTCTAGGAAGCAGGGGGGGGGGGTAGGTGCAAAGAGACTCTGTAGGACAAAGAAGGCAACCTAACTTGTGTGGGCAAGAGGGGGAGCGAAGGGTAGGCTCCGGGGAAGCACAGTACAGAAGGAGAAATAACAGCACACCCCAGGATTATATTTATTGATGAACTTATCTGTCCATAAGATCTAACATTCCAGGAATAATCAGAGCCCACTAACTAAACAAAGTCCCTGGATACTGGCAAGATGCCAGCTGTTATACTGAAGGCCTCTTTTATCTTCCAGCCTTATCGCAGAATTCTACCTCTCCCCCAAATCCGAGCCATTAGCAAATTCCCACTTTTACTCAAGTCTTCATTTGTAATTTAAAATGCTGTTCTGTGAGACCTCAAACAACAAAAACCAAATCCACTGTCCTCCAGTCGAGTCTACTCCAACTCACAGGGACCCTACACAGTACAGAGTAGAACTGCCCCCTTGGGGTTTTCCAAGGCTAAACCTTCTGCTGTCTTGGCACTGGGGAGAAAAAGACCAGGAATCCTTTTACGCATCCTTGCTTTGCCAGTGTCAACTACCAATACATGGGAAAGAGGAGTGTCTGTTGATTAAATAAGTACCATGTCACCAGAAATAGGCTGCTGCTGAGAAGGTACCTATAAAGGTGAAGGCAAAAAAAAAAAAAGGAACTTCATTCACAGCTCAAAGCAAGTTCACTGCCCTTACTGCAACACAGCAGATTGTCTTAGAATATAAAAATATCTTGTAGATAGACTGTGCCTTGGAATTCAGCCGAAATATGTTTCATACTCAAAGCAGACGAGGATTCCATTTCGTTCACTGATAACTGTGGGAAAATGCTCCGAAAAGCAAGCACAACCGGGCAAGCCGGGGCACATACCCAGCCCTCTCCTGGTAGTGGCCATCGGACTAAGTTCCTTGTTGCCTTTGTTAATATTTCATTAGGGCAAGTTACACCTTATTTACAGCCTCTTTATGTTTCCTAGGACTACCTACAAATTACAGGACTCTTCTCAAAGAGCAGCAAGAAATAACATTTCTTGACTGATTAGTGACAAGAGCCAAGTCAAAAGGAGGCCAGATGTGGGGCTGATTTGGGATAATTAAGCCCTTCATTTGCTGGTAACGTGGAGACCCACGTCCTGCACTTCAACAATATTGTTGTAATTAATCCTCTGATTAAATGCATCGATACCAAGAGTTTTGACAGACGCTCACAAGCGCTAACACATAATCCCCACAAACCCCCTGAAAGGAAGGCAGGGCCGAGCTGGCGTGGCAGCAGAAACTCTGGTTGACACTCAAGGAGGAAGACATCCATAGGTCTTGCACAAGAACCTGGAAAGCCAGGTTGTCTGCCAGGCTCATCCTCCCTGGAACTGGGCAGACCTTCGAAGGCGCTGACCACCACCACCCCACCTTGAGGGAGAACAGCCAGGCACACACAGCTCTAGACGCCTGGACTCTCAGAGGTGGAGGCAGGTTGAGAGCACCATCAGCAAAAAGCCCCACAAAAGCCTGGACATTCTGTCTCCCATTAAAGGGCTCGGCTGATAACCAAAAGGTCAGCGGTTCAAACCCAGGAGCTGCTCCACAGGAGAAAGATGTGGCAGTCTGCTTCTGTAAAGATTACAGCCTTGGAAACCCTATGGGGCAGTTCTGTTCTGTCCTATAGGGTTGATAGGAGTTGGAATCAGCTCCACGGTACTGGGTTTTCGGTTTCTCTCTCCCTGAGCTTCAGAGGATGAATTATGGGTCTGGGACACGCCTCCTGGGGTAGGAGGATTACTCCTGCTGAGTCTTCAGAGAAAAGGGTTCCCTACCAGGCTCCTATTAGGAGACTCCTATCTTCCTACTCCATCCCCACACTACAGATCAACAATCAAGATAATTCAGCAACGATTCTTAGTTGCTAGGGAACTCTAATTTTTCCCAGGCCCACACCTGACCTTTGTACATCCCTGGATATACATTCAGACACTGAAATCCCAGATCACGCACACCTTATGCCATCAAAGCAGGGTACCAGGCCACAAATCAGTAATCCGCTATGATCAAGTCACACCCAATTAGCCATCGAAAATCTGACCCTCAGCAGAGGCTGAGTCCCAGAGGGAGGTTGGAAAGGGGTGCCAGGTAAGATGACCGGGGGCAGGGGTGGGGTGGGGTGGAGTGGGGGTGGTGTTTGAACTTAGCAATCTCATCCAAAAAAACAAAACAACAACAACAAATACCTGACTTTTTCTTAGTTTCAACCTATGAAAAGAAAACCCATATAGAGTCTATGAGGTCACATGACATTCATTTTCCTTAGCATTTTTCAGAATAACCTGGTGACAAAGTAGGATGGATACGTAAAAACAACAATAAAAAATAACCGTGGCCTGTCCAGTCAATGACAACTCACGGTGATGTGTCAGAGTAGAACTGTGTTTTGTAGGGTTTTCAATGGCTAATTTTTTTCGGAAGTAGTTCACCAGGCCTTTCTTTGACTCACAGTGACCCTATGGGACAGAGTAGAATTGCCCGGTAGGTTTTCCAAGGAGCAGCTGGTGGGTTCGAACTGAGATGGAATCAATGGGTTGGTTTTTTGGAGCTGTGGTGGTCCAGTGGTTAAGCATTTGGCTGCTAACCCAAAAGACTGACAGTTCTAACGAACCAGCCGCTCTCTGGAAGCCCTAGGGAGCAGTCTCCTCTATCAGGGTTACTATGAGCCAAGATCAATTTGACGGAAACGGGTTTTTAGTTTTTCTCCTGAAGTACCTCTGGGTGGGTTCAAACCACCAACCTTGTGAGTTAGTAGCCCAAGACTTAACTGTTTGCGCCACCCAGGGACTCTAGGAGGGATGGATAGTTGACATTATTTCCAGTTCAGGTTTGCAAAGTGAATCATATCTGTCCCTTCTCAGCTCCAGCTACGGGCTCGAGGGCATCTGTCAACTCAAGGGCTGGTTCCCACTCTCCTGTGGCAAGAAAGAGGAACGGTCAGCTTCCTTCAGAGTTACCTTTGGGGAGGACTTCCATGGAATTTTGCCTAGAGGAGTGTCCTGGCATCAAAGCCAAGGCCGGCCCCCCGCAGCACCTCCACCCTTCCCGCACTCAGCTGTGCCAGGATTGTGTTCTGCGCCCCGTTCCACTTGACAGTGGTTACCTTGGCACCAGGCAGAGTGGTAAGCACTTAATTGCCACATTAAGAAGGGGGGATGTAAGAAACAAAGGTAATTGTGTTGGCAGCTGGGAGCTTCCTTTTCCTGGCAACAGTGGCAGCCAAACCAAGCCCTGAGAAGCGGCTGCCTCCCCTCCTGCCAAGCTGACAGACACAAACAAACCGCCATCCAAACGGCACGCGTGCAGCGTCCAAAAATCCAGGCCGCGCGGCGACAGCACAGGCCCGCCAGTGTAACGCACATCCTGGGAATGCCTGGTGTGCCAACGTGGCCATTGTGAAGGCAGTTGGCCCCCGGGTTTGTCTAGGGCCTGCACTCTGCTGACTCAACTGCTGCTTCCTGTTGCTTGCCCCATATTCGCATTATTTTTGGAGAGGCCTCATTATTCTCTGTAATCCTCGTTTCAGTCAATTCGGCCACACTATTGTCCTGTTCGTGTCTGGGTGGTCAGAGTACTACATATTCCAACCACAAAACTTATTAAACAGAAAATTCTTCAGAGATTTCACGTGTGGGCACACTCACACACACACAATTCACGTATCGTAGGGCTATAGTAAGGTAAGGTATGAAGAAGGGAACAACTGCCCTATAACATCCAAGCTAAGGCAACTTCAGTCATAGAAAGCAATTCAGTCTGCAGGGCTTGACATTTCAATAGAGTTCGATCTGGTTACAAAAGGTGATTTTCTCATGAAAGCCCACCTCAAAGACTCACCAGCGACCCCAGAGCTCAAATGCGATGTAGAGGCTCTCCATGAACTGCCCCCACCCCATTCCCATCATTATCCTTACCTGTTTGAAAAGCATCCCACTGATAATTTAATGCACCAGTTACAAAAGGGTGGCAGGGTTAATAGATAGAATACCAAGAAGCCAGCCAAGCACAACGGTCCGGTTCACACAGAGCAAGCCTGAACAAGAAGCCTTTCTACTTATTTACCAAAAGTGCACAAAAACTGGGCTGAGCTGGTAGAGGACGCTGAGTGTTTGACTATTTATGTACCACTCTGAACCACTAGAAGCCATGGTGCAGAATTTCTTCCCTCCATATACACTGGCCCAGTGATGAATGTCATCGATACCATAAACACAAGGACCACAAGGGCTGTTATTGTCCACACAATGACCAGAAACCAGCAAGGGAGCCAGAGAACACAGTCACTTGGTCCTACGTGCCAAGATAGAGGTGGGTCATTTCTGAACCCAGAACCCTATCCCCACCCTCCATCACCATTCTGGAAAAGGCAAGAATCATAGCTTTCTATGCATCCTAATACACCTTCCTAAAATTGGGGAAAATGGTTAGAGTTTGTTTGGTTCTAATGTTTAATTTTTAAAGGCTGGAACCAAGCAAACCAAACGTCGCCTCTCTCAGCAGCTCCAAACCCAAGACCTAATCTTAGATGTGGGGAGGAAACATGCCTCTAGAAGTTGACCACAGGGGAACCTGCACAATTATTTGCCTTTATGGATTACCATACTAATTGTGTGCACATCCAGAGATTTTGCATTCTTACCTTGTAACTAATCTTGAAAGCCTGACATGGAACCAATTTCTACAACGGCCTGTGCTGCCTGTGAATTCAGCCAAGCCGCCGTGTGCATTCCTGTTTTCAGATCGGGAACGTGAAATGAAGGCTCCTTGTCACCTTGGCTCCATTTTTGTGAATAATTTTTTTCTCCACACTGTTTTCCATATGTCTTCTGTCCAAAAGGTCCCTAAGGCACTACTATTTGGCTTAAAGTTTTCAGGCAGCATTTAGGTTGTGAGTTTTCTGGAAGGTTCCATGCCTAATAGCTGCTGTCTCTCTTCCTTACCCATCTAACTCCCCCAGTAACCTCCCCCACCAAAAACTTCCACCGTTTTCTAAAAATGTTTTAAGTCCTCGTGGAATTATGGGTGTGGAGCTGGTGGGTTGCAAACTTGCATAAGTACTAGAGGTTTGAATAAGTTGCTAAGGAACAAGATAACAAGGAGGAAGAAAACACAGAGAAGGTTACACCTGCAAGAGAAAAAATATTAGAAGCCGAGTACCTTAAATAGGGATCCCATTTGGGGAGCAGCCATTCTGCAAAGCAAGCATGGCTTCACTTTCCTCCAGGCCCCATTTTGCAATCCAGGCATGTCATGCCACTGCTTTAGTGTGAGGTAGGTTTCTTAGGGTTAGGGTGTTTTCTCCACCCACAGAAAGTCCCTCACTCCGAGCACGTACACACACGTGTGCTATGTGTTTGTACACATGCTGGCAACGCGAGCCTCAAACGCCTGTGGCAGAAAAGGGCCAGCTCGGCTCATGTAAGAACCCTCCCCTCCACGCTCCATGTGTCCACACTGCATCTAGGAGGGCTCAGAGACTGAGAAAGACAGCAAATGACATCAAGGCAAGGGCTTGTCAATTACTTAGCCCTTCTGTGACAAACAGATTTACCCCAGTCTCTGGCAGTTGGGTCATTCAGGGGAGTAAGTGCAAAGGGGGTCAAGGCTGACACACCTCTTGTATATGCAAGAATCACATTTCATTGGATTTCCCTAAAAAATTAAGTTAATCTCAGCAAGCCTTTTCACAAGGGCAATGGTATTTAAATATGAGGTTGAGAGACCAGGCCTCACAATTGTTTCCCCCAAAGTTTCTTGGAATTGTTTTCACTCCAGGGCCAGCAATGTCAATACAGCTAACCAGAGTTCTGCGGTTCCTAAAAGCTTTTGGGGCTGGGCAGTAGTCACTATGCTAATGCATTTTTAATAAGCGGGCACCACTGGGACTTCGCTCTAATTTTGGGAGGTGCCTACTTAACCATTTCAGTGATTTATAAATGGTTATTCCCAAATCATTTCCCATTGAGCCCAATTATCTCTCAGTGATGTTCTTATCACTCGATCCCCCAATTTGAGCACCTTAAATCAGGGCAGTTGCTTCAAAGCTAAGCTCCCAAGAACAAATAACACTGGTAGGGGCAGAAGCAATGGATAAAAACTACCACAAGATCAGGGCTGGGGCAATGGATACCAAGTTGGCATCATAAGAAACAATGGCCAGGGCCCACCTCTTCAGAGCTTCAAACGTTGACACTGCAATATGGATCGCAGTTCATATCTGACCGAATTGTTTCCTCCTCTTCCTCTCCAGAACATGGAACAGTCGTTTGGCTGGGGTAATAATTCTGAACAAAGACATGAAGTACACGACCTTCTAAACTGACCTACCCTGTACTACAGCCCTTCCAACCGTCAGGAGTCTGGGAGGACCCATGTAGACTGGTAAGGGTGGCTGCCCTGGGGTTGGGACCTTAGGTCCCTGGGAGTCCAATTTGGTTAGGAGATTTTTTTTAACCATATATACGTTTTACCTCTTGAATTCTGTGCCAAGTTTAGATCTTACTATTCAAGGAAATCAGTTATTATAAGACATACTGATCAATATTTAATTGCCAAACTGAATGAAGCTATACTATCTACTGCAATCCTTGTTCAGCTACCTGGATGCTTTCACTTAAGTTTATACTCACCCTGGAATCATTCTTGAAAGTTACATACTGTGGTGTTTTCCCAACCACACTCAGGAAAGTAAAACTATGCTGTATACCTAAACTTCCAATTTTCTCTCTTGGGAAGTGAGGTTTCTGTTTCAAGGAGGGCTTTTTTGGGGAGGCAGGGTAAAGACTTGTTTATGAGTGATACACACACATCTGGCTCGACTTCAAAAAGAACCACACTCCCAGTGTCTGCCATTCTAGAAAAGCCGACAGTCTATTTCATGGTCAGTGACCCGTGGGGCCTGAAACCACAGAGAAACACCAGCAAATCAAATGCTTCCCCTGCCCTTGCACGCGGCTTCAATTCCTTCCCCTTGGAGCCTCTCTGCCAAGTGTCAAAAAGGGGACAGACACACCTTCTAGGTCACTTTGCCTGAGCCAGCCTCCCTGTTTTCACGCAAGCCATCCTCTGACCCTTCCCTCCGAAATGAACCTCAGCCAGGCCTGCTGCTTTTCTACATCATTAATAAGATTCCTTTTATGGTCTTGTGAAAAGCCAGGGGCTCTGGACTGATCCTCTTGCTGGTGGAACCACCTGCAGGGCCCCTTCGCCCTGAACTCCAAACACACATTCAAGGGCAGTCAGTATTCCCATTGCACGTGGGCCCAGACAGATTTAAAACTGGCCGACCTCCTTAGCTTAAAAGTTCTCCCTAATAGGGGATTAACAAACAAGATAAACACTCTTTGTAAAAGTTAAATCCCACAACTGAAGCAGCCCCCCCTCCCAATCTCAGACAACTCCACACACCACAGGCCTTTATAAGCCCCTTTCTCGTTTAATGGACTATTTTTGATTACTGTCTTATCTCACACACAGCAGAGGACATGACAATGCCAACAACTACAAATGTGGGCCTTCTGGAACCACCCCAAGTTTCGGCAGACCTAGCCAGACACTCTCCTCTCCCTCCAGGAGCTGAGAATCACAGCCTGAGCCCACAGGTAGGAGGCAGCAGAGGGCACCCACCCCATCAGAGCACGTGGCGAGAGCATTCCTCTACGGCTGAGCCCCCTCCCCCCGCCCCAGGCCGTGCTGGGCTGAGCCCCAGTTCTGGCAATGAGTCACACCTCCTGGACAACAGGAGCTGGGCAGAGGGCACCCCCAACATTTCCCTTTCCTCCCTTTCTGCAATCGCACCCATCTTCCTTCCACCCATTTCGGGATGTTGCAAGGGCTTTGTTGAGGGGTAGTCCAGCTGGGCCCAGGCCTCAAGCGGCTCTGGGGGTGGAGGAGGGGGATGAGGGTCTGTGCACTCGAGCCCGTCAGCAGTGCCTCCAGTGAGCCACCCCTTCCCAACCCTTGGCACGCCCCCGAAGGCCTGCGGGGGCGTACGCCCGCCCGACAAGGGCGCACCCCGCCCTTCCCGGGGAAGTTTGCAAACACAGCTGTTCCAGAGCCCAGGAACCACTGGAAGTGAGGCCAAAAGGGCTGCACCGCGCGCGGGCAGGAAGGGGCCGGCAGGGGGCGGGGGCTCCCGAACCGACAGCCCCCGCAAGGGCCCCGAGACTCCCCTGCGGCAGCCGCCCGACCCGGGAGCTCGCCCCTGCACGCACCAGAAACTCCCGGGGAGAAGCGGGAAACGGGCTCCCCCCAGACCCTCCAGGAAGGACACACCCGCCCTCCAGGCGGCTCACGGAAAAGGAGAGGGTGCCAATTTGGACAGTTTTTTTTTTTTTTTTTTTGGAAGGCCAGAGCTGCTCGCAGTCTCCTTCCACCGCGCACCAGCTTTAATTGGTTAAGCAAAGAGACCACCTATAACGACCTCCTAGCTCACGGTTTACTCCGGGGCCTTCAAGTTGCAAGTTTAAGCCGGTCTTACGGGGCGTTTTGCTGCGCAACCCTGTCTGAGGTCTGCACTTTTTGCGCGCTTAGCAAAGAGCTGCGGGGAACGGGCCCGCCTGGTCCGGTCCTGCGGAGGTCTAACTACGGAGCCTCGGCTCCCTAATTCTCCACTCCCCAGAGACCTCCCCAGTTAACGCCGGGTTTCCAACCAAGGCCCTTTAAATGCTCCTCACAGGAGAAAGCAGGGCTCGGTCGGGCCTCCCTCCCTGCGTCCGTCACTCACCGGCCAGGCGAAACTGAAAGGCAGCACGATGCGATTGCGGTCGTTGCCGCGACTGGCCTTTAGGTTGAAGGTGTTGCCCCCGATGACAGGCGTGGATCCCGACCCGAAGCTGCAGGGCCCCCCGGCAGTGACGCGGGACTGGTATTCCTTGAGGCACACTTTGAAGTACGTGTCACATTCGTCGCGGGTGCACTTGCGGTCCCCCGGGCTTCGGGCGCCGCCGCAGCAGTTCCCGTTCTGCAGCTCCCCGTTCACGTTCTGCATGGACAGGATTTCCAACTCGAACTGGCCGGAGGCCCCGCACACCTGCCGGCGAGGGAGGGAGGGAGGTCAGCGCGGGGAAAAGTCGTTTTCTTCCAGGGTGGAGCTGGCGACTCCCTCCCCGCCCGCCCCGACGAGCCCTCGACGCCAAGTGAAAGTAATTCTGCAAAACGGAGTTCAAGGGCTCAACGTGATTCCGGGGCATAAAACGCACGAGTGCGGAAAAAATCCGACGACTAAGTGCGCGGGGCCGGAGCAGGACGGACATGTCCCTAGCCCGGCCTGGAGGGGCCACGCTTAGGAGACCCCGAGCGCCCGAAGCGGGAGCAGGCACGCCCAACCCAGCCCAGGTGCGGCCGCTGGGGCACAGGGGTCGGGCCCGCGAGCCGGGCGCCCGAGGGCCGGGAGGCGGCCGCCCCGCTCCACCGCAGGCGTCCAGGGTGCCGCGAGGAAAGGGAGAGGGAGGCCCGGCGGGCTCCTACCTGGGCTCGCAGGGCACAGAGCAGAGCGAGCAGGAGGCTCAGGGGGCGCCCAGGCCGGCCGCGCGTCCGTGGGGACCGCATCGCTGCGCCGCGCGCCGCGGGCACTCGGGACGCCGCCGCCGCTGCTCGCGCTGGTGTTCCCGCCGGTGCTGCCGTCGCCGCTGCCCCTGCGGCCGCCGCGCTCCGGCTCTGATATACTCCGCCGATTGGAGCATGCACGACTGGAAAACAACACCACTTTTCAAAAGCCCTTTCAAGAGCAGCGGGTTCCAGAAGGCAAAGAGCCCGGCCTCCTTTTATTATTCTGATCGCTTCTTTGAGGCGCTCCCCCTCCTCTTCCACCTCCCGGCTTTCTTTCCCTCTCTCGCGTTCCCCTTCTTTTATTATTATGATTATGCGCAGCCTTTTATTCCCTTTCAGATTAGCTGCTTGGAAAGGGGGGAGGGAATGAAGAAAAAAAAAAAAAAAAACCCAGCCCAGCTCGCGGGCCGGCGGCAGGTAACACAATGACGCGCGCCCGCCCGGCTCTCAGAGAAGGACCCGGAGAGCCCGTCTGGGAGCCGCGACCCGGGCTGGCCACCTCTACCCAGCGCGCCGGGTAGGGCGCATGCGCGCTTATTAATATTCATAAGGGGGCGGGCCCACTCAGGAAACGCCCCTCCCCTCCCCTAGTCATGGAGAGGAGGGGCCCGGGATGGGGGAGCGCGGGGAGGAACTTGGAAATGGCTGAGGGAGGCGCGGGGCTGTGTAGACGTCGGGGGTCCCCGCGCAGACCCTCGTGCTCTGGAGTTGGGGGCCAGGCGTGACTGAGGAGGTGCGGCCGGGGAGGGAGCACGGGGAGAACCTCGGAATGGGCTGGTGGCCCCGGGCCGCGCGGGGTCAGGTGGCCACCCCGCTGGCACCCCGAGCCCGGCGCCGCCGCCCGCCCGTCGGGGCCCCAGGTGTAGGCGCCGCGGTGCTGCCGGAGCGGTCGGAGCGGGGCCGCTTCCGACCCGCCTGCGTCAGCTGCGGCTTTTGCCCCAGGAGGATGGCCTGCCCGCCGGGAGCCCGGCCCGCTTCCCGCGAGCGAACGAGCCGCCCGGCGCGGTCTGTTGGCGGCAGGGATGGCGGCGGCGGCGGCGAGGCTGGCCCGCTTGCCGCCGTCTGCTCGCCTCGCGGAGGCGACCTGGGCCGGCGCTGCTGGGAACTTTGCAAAACCTTCCCGGAGCCAGGCTCGCCCGCAGATTCGAGGGGAGGCCTCGGGCCGCCCCACCCCACCCCACGCCCTCTCCAGCCGAGTCTGCGAAGCCTCGGAGGGCTCCCGGCTTCCTTTCCAAACCGCGCAGGGGCAGAGCGCGGGGAAAGCGGGCGGAGAGGGCGGCGGCCCGCCGGGGCCCTGCCGGGGCTTTGGGAGGAGCAGGCAGGGAGTCGGGGGGCTTGCCCGCACTCCCAGCGCCGGCCCGGGGCCGACCCTCTCCGGGCCGCAGTGCCGGGACTGCACCTGTAGGCGGCCTCCGAGCAGCTCTCTGGGTGGCTAGACGCTGGTCGCCTCGCCCAGCAGTAGGACTTGCCTTCTCTATGGTGGCAAGGGATATCGATGCTATTTTCCACCTTTGGGCGAGCCTCACAATTAACAGCGACACTCCCAGTCTTAACTAAGTTCAAAGGAAGCCAGCGGCCTGGCGGAAGCTTCGCCCAGCCCTTTCCCCAGAGGGCTTGCTGCTGGGTCTGAGGGGACCAATTTAGGGAAAGACAGGCCTCCATTTAAGAGTGGACAACGTTTTGGCCCTTATTTTGGGTATGTCCTGCGAGAAATCATGACTCTTAGGGGTTCAAGCCCTCCCGGCTGTGGGGCCATGCTGGGCTGCAATAGGCCGTGAAAAAAGTAGTTCCCAACATGCTGAGTTAAGAGAGCATAAAAGGGTGGCTATTACCTCCTTTCTGCCTTTGGTGGAAGGCTTAATATAGAAAATGTTTTTAGTGCCGGACCTCATCATGCTGAGGAATAAAGTATGGCAACTAACTGACCTCTTTAAGTCAGTTCAAAGCCACCGAGAATGGTTTAGAGCTCTTGGTATTTTAACATCCCAAGAAATACTCCTAAGATGCCTTCTTAATAATGGTAATCTGTGCCATCCTGATGGCCGTCAATGAGAGAATTCTACTTTGGAAGGGGAACATCCAAGAGCAGAATTAATTTACAGTAATTTTGACAGCTGGCATAGGCTGCCTAGTTGTTAGGTGCCATGGAGTCAATTCGGAGTCATAGCGACCCTATGTACAACAGAAGGAAACGCTGCCCAGTCCTGTGCCATCCTCACAATTATTGCTATGCTTGAGCCCATTGTTACAGCCACTGTGTCATTCCGTCTCATGAGGCTTCCTCTTTTTTGCTGCCCCTCTGCCAAGCCTGGTGTCCTCCTCCAGGTACTGGTCCTTCCTAATAATATGTCCAGAGTACCATCCTAACTTCTAAGGAGCATTCTGACTGCACTTCTTCCAAGCAGATTTTTTCATTCTTCTGGTAGTCCGTGGCATAGTCAGTATTCTTCACCGGCACTGTAATTCAAATGCATCTTTTTTTTTTTTTTTTTTTTTGCTTTAATTCTCAGGTCTTATTCATTGTCCAGCTTTTTGAATGCATATGAGGTGATTGAAAATACTTGGGTCAGGTGCATGTTAGCCCTCAAAGTGAATCTTTGCTTTTCAACACTTGAAAGAGGTCTTTTGCAGCAAATTTGCCAAATGCAATATGTCATTTGATTTCTTGACAGCTGCTTCCATGGACATTGATTGTGGATCCAAGTAAAATGAAATCCTTGACAAATTACACTGCCTTAGGCTGAGCCTTTCTCTTAGTGTGCCCCAGCAACCCCTCCCCCCTAATTAATCTAATTGCTAGGCATCTGGTTGTCAACTATAATTCCTTCTAGACTTTTCTCACCTGTTTCCATATAAGCCAATCTCCCCATCTCCTTTCCACCTCCTCTCCATCTCCACCCTCCTAGTCTCCCTGAGTTGGGGTGCTAAGTGAAAGTTAAAAAAAAACATAATTCATGAACACTGTTGTGGTCTTAAAATACACACTCCTCTGAGTTCCCCATATCTAAACTTGTGTTAATTCTCTATTCCCTGTAGTCTGTGCTTTAGAACCTCCTTAGGAAGGAGGTTATAGAGCCAGGCTATTAGCTGAAGAGTTTAGATCCAGACACCTGGTTTAACCATGGAGAGCTACCTGAGATTACAGGTGCCTCCAGGTAGCAATCTGGGCTGTATAGAAGCCAGAGTTGGTTCTAGTCCATTAGTATGTTTAGCCCCTTTAAGTGGTAATAAGAAACAATGTGGATTTCCTAGGAGTTGAAACTACCTGCTTAGTGCTATCAGGGATGTCAAATCACTAAAATTCTCGTGCCAAATAGCACTGTGTCCCCCAACCTTCCTGGGCTTGGGAAGTCACCCTTCCAGAAGATAGTTGTGGGCTAGAGGGGATTCTTTTGAAAAATTTCAGCTGGGGCACTTGGTACTCCCCCAAAAAGCCAGTCTTGTTCCCTGCAACAGACTCAGAGTGGAAGCTCTATCCTGTGCTTCCTCACAGCTGATTCTCAGTCCTCTTCCCTGGAAGAGGGGGAACTACTGCTGAAAGAACTCAAACGTAGAGATGCCCCCTTGGCCTCCAAGTATATGTGAACATTCCAAAACATCATTCGTGTGAAAAAAGGCCTCATTTAGCCTTCACAACTATACTTGAGAGAGGAGACACTTGTAGTCTGAGACAGTCCTGTATATCTCAAATCATACCTTCCTTTAATTTTAAAAAGACAATGCCTCATTTTTCTTGCCTCACCTTTGCTGGGTCATCAACAAACAGTAGTCCTGACCCCCAGAAAGACTCAGTAAGAGGCATTCAGGTGGCCTTAAACTGTATTTAAATACATTTCATTAAGGGCAGGAGTCCCTGGGTCATACAAATGCTTAAGCACTCAACTACTAGCCAAAAGTTTGGTGGTTCAAACCTACCCAGAGGTACCTTGGAAGACAGGCCTGGAGATCTGCTTCCGAAGCGTCACAGCCTTGAAAACCCTATGAAGCTGTTCTACCCTGCACACATGGGTTCCCATGAGTCCAACTTGACTCCACAGTAAACTAACAACAGTAGTTAACGGAAAGCACTAGTTAACACTGTGATAGAAATCACTCCCTCCCAAGTCAGTAGTTATTAATACTGTTACACACAGCAGTATGGATGATCTCAAAAACACCATGCTGAGTGAAAGAAGCCAGACACAAAAGACTACATTCTGTAAGAATTCATGTATGAAGTTCTGGAACAGGCAAAACTAATCTATGGTGAAAAAAATATAAGACTGATTGCTTGGAGAGGGGTGGGGTGGTGATTGACTGGGAAGGGACTTGTGACCTCTTCTAGGTTGGGTCATGTCTTATATATCTTGAAAGGCGTTTGGATTACATGGGTGTACACATTTACCAATATTCATTAAATAGTACTCTTAAGACTCGTGCACTTCATTATAAGTTCAAAAGAAAAGGAAAAAAAAATGTAAACAAATATTCAACTCCAGCTAATTATATGACTACCGCAGCATTTAAGAGGAAGTGAAATGATATGTGTAACTTACTTTGAAATGAATAAAAAGAGGAATTGGTTGATGGACAGAAGGTAGCCAAATGGATAGATACACGCTACAACAGGAATCCCGTCCCGTTGCCATCCGGTTGGTTCCCACTCGTGGCGACCTTGTGTGTGACAGCAGCACTGTGTGTCATGGAGTTTTCAGCGGCTGATTTTATAGAAGGAGATACCAGGGCTTCCTTCCAAGGTGCCTCTGGGTGGACTTGAACCTCCAACTTTTCTGTTAGAAGCAGAGTGCTTGACTATTTCCTCCACCCAGAGAATCCAAAACAAAAAGTGAGGAATTAATGATAGAATCTAGCTGATGGGTACACAGGTTTTAACTAACATTCTTTAAATTTCTATATGTTAGGAAAATTTTATTATAAAATGTTGGGGAAAATAGTTATTGAAGACCTATATGTGCCAGGTATTGTGTACAGTGCCAAGAATAGGGTGGACAATGTCAAAATATTGAAATTAAGCATTGTAGCGTGAAGGGCACCTTTGTAAGGAAGGTTGCTATGAGTCAGAATCGATTCAACGGCAGTGGGCTCTGCTTGTAGAAGATTGCAGTAGTGAACAAATGGAAGTTAGTTCCTTTCCCCCGTTTCTTTTTTCCCTGATTTCCTTTCTTCATTCCAATAAGCAAGCAAGAAAGGTACAAATTATAGAGAAGGGACATGTAAAATGCCTTCAACGCCTTCTTCTCCTCCTTTGCTGCTTCCTTCTCTTCTTCATCCCCATGAACATTACAGAGACATTAGCACAAGTCCCCAAGCCCTTGGCTTTAGACGCTCCACAGAAAAGCAGATGTGGCGTCTTTCTGTCCCTTTCAATGAAACTAATGAATGCTTATGTGCCCTAAAGCTTGTCTCTTGTCCCACCTCATCACAGTTCTTAGAAACTTGGTTATGCCCCCTACTCCCACCTGGGGAAGCTCTGCCCAGCCACCTCCTCAAGGGAAAAAAAAAAAAAAAAAGCATCTGAATATACAGCTATCCTGCGGATTATTCTCATTCTTCTGTGTCACAAGAAATTCTACATGAAAAAAAGAAACCACTCTGGGCAACACATTAGACATTAAAATATCAGGATAAGGTTATAGTTCCCAAAGCAACCATAACCAGGCCACAAATGTATACATTCAAGCATAAATTTAGTAAATCCAGCCATTTTTTTCCCCAAAGCTTCGTTTTACATGCACAAGGGGTCTGAATTAATTTTCTTTGGAAACCAGAACTATGGATTTCTTAAATTATTGACAGTATTTTTGTATGAGTCTCGTTTTAAACATTGCTTTGGTTTTGCTTTGAGGTGAGTTATTTTTTATTTTGCCTGTCCTGTCCCAATCCTGTTTCACAGTCCTTGACTGGAAGCTTCTCAGGACCAATATGCTTAGGACATCCTGTATGACAAGCCAATCACAGAAAAGTGGCACTAAACACCCAGAATGTGAAACCCAGGAATCATGGGAGTAAAATCTTCATTTCACTCCTAGGGTTCAACCCAAATATTCTTTATGACTTTTTATTGTTTTATTGGAGCTGGGGGAAAAATTCCCACTTATAGAATGTACCCTTTTCTTAGAGGTGAGAACCATCTTGTGCAGGGTGGGGAGAAACATAATCTCACCTGGGTGTAAGTTGCTGTTGAATTGGCATTCTCAAAACCACTGTAAATGATTCGCTCCCGGTCTTTTGTGTGGTGCTCACGCAGTGAGTTGTCTGTTCTGTGAATGGCACCCGAAATGACTTGACCCACAGATATCCTGGGATAGCATTTTTTTTTCTTAAACCAAATTGGTCCATTTGTACAGTTGACTGATCTAAATGCAGTGAACTATTTTCTCTAATTGCAAAGTGTGACTGAGCCCTTACAAGCCTTTTCATCCCCTAAGAGGCCCTAGAAATTACACTTCTTGGAGCAGGTAGCATTTGGCAATTACCACAGAACAGTTCACTAGGTGAGTACCTTTTCATCTCTCTTACAATTGGCTTTTTCAAACAAATGCAAACCCAAATCTGCATCCAGATCTTAAAAAAATCAAAGTAATTGTTGGAACCTGAGAAAAGGAGAGCTAAATATATTCAGTTATCTGAGAAAATTTCAAAACATATATACATGGGAGAGGGGATTACACCTGCCAACAGACGAAAGCAACAGGGCTCCGAATCACAGTATTTCGTGTTGGGGTTAATATTCCTCAGTAAATTACAAGACTGAGTCTGTGTTTGACACTTTGGTTCTCAAGCCAATGATTTCTTTTATTGATGACCTTCTCTAAATTAGAAGCTATTAAGAACATCAAAAGTGGCTGTTCACAATGCTGTTTAATTTTTCTTTCGGAAGGTAAATTGTCGTTTTTATTATCACTGTCACAGTTACGCCAAGGGTGCTCCAAGATGACTAAATAAAAAACATCAGATTGAGCACAGAAATATTGGCACAAGTACTATTTATAAATTGCTAGATCCTTAGCGGAAACCCTGGTGGCGTAATGATTAAGTACTATGGCTGCTAACCAAGAGGTCGGCAGTTCGAATCTGCCAGGAGCTCCTTGGAAACTCTATGGGGCAGTTCTACCCTGTCCTATAGGGTTGCTGTGGGGTCGCTATTGACTCAGCGGCAGTGGGTTTAGATCCTTAGCTATTAGTCATAACACAGGTTTACTGCTGTGCAGATTTTCATAAGAGCCATCCAGAAATTATTTCAGAGCAATACCAAAGAGTCTTTGTTTTCTTTTGGAAATATAACTAAGGCATAGAAAAATTCAAAGGCCAATAAAAGGAGAAAGTTCAATTTCCAAAAGATGGTTATTGCATCCATTGAAGTGATACTTTTTAAAAGGCAGAGAAAAACCAGAGAAGCCAATTACACTATTTCAGGATAGTTTGTCAGTAATGTGTGTGGAAAAGAAGCTGATGTATCAGTAGACTACAGGTTTAACGTGCCCTAAACCCTGATGGCGTAGTGGTTAAGTGCTATGGCTGCTAACCCAAAGGTTGGCAGTTCAAGTCCACCGGGTGCTCCTTGGAAACCCTATGTTGCAGTTCTACTCTATCCTATAGGGTTGCTATGAGTTGGAATTGACTCGACGGCAATGGGTTTGGTTTTTTTGGGTTTAATAGTTCAGTGAGCTATTAAGGAGGGTAGAGCCCACAGCCTGAGGCTGCATTACTAGAAATGTGGGGGATTGAGCAAGGAAAAATCATAGCCCTGACATATTCTGCAATGGTCTTTACCCATCTGGAACGTTCTGTGAGGCTGTGGGTACCATTTTTACGAGAGATATTGATCAACTGGGACATGCCCAGAAGAGTGTGGAGAGGGTGGTGAAAGGCCTAAAAAGGCTGACCTTGAAGCAGAGCAATTGGCAGAGGACTTGGGAGTGTCTGATGTGGAGAAGAGGGGAAAGGAGACATAGCAACTGCCTGCAGATATTGGAAGGGCAGACTTAAGAGGGAGGTGACTTGAAATACTGTAAGTAGCAGACCTAGGGTCAGCGGGCGGAGGTTACAAGGAAGGTGATTTTGACTCAGCAGAAAGACAAACTTGGCTTTCATAAGAGCAGCTCCTTAACGTAACAGGCTCCTGTGGAGACAGTGAGGTACAGCCATTGAAGGTAATCAACCAGAGGCTGCTGTAGGGTAACTTGTTAGCTGCACTGGAGGAAGGGTCCCCACCCTGAATGGGAAGCTGAACCAGGGGACTTCCTAGGAACCTCCATCTCTACGAGGCCGTGGCAAAATAAGTGGATAGAACAGGAACCGATGTCTTTACCCACAAAGAGAATCTAGGAGCCAGGTTTTAGACAAATGTGATGCCAATGCTACTGACTGAGGAGCAGCAGAGCCTGGTGTGTGGGGTGAGAACCCACAGGCTTTCTGAACTGACTTGCTGAGAATCAATCCCTCACATACTTACCAAATGGCTGCAGCAAATACGTCAAACCTAAAAGTCACAGAGGTGGTCATCAAAGCCTTATTCTGATTACGATACTCTAACCCTTGCTTTTTGCATGCAGTTCAAGGACCAGCAGCATTGGCATCGCCGGGAGCTTGAGATAGAAACGCAGAAGCTCAAACCTCATCCCCGACCGTCTGAATCAGAATCTGTAATTAACCAGATTGCCAGGTGCTTTGCATAAACATTAATGTTTGAGAAACCCTGATCTAACTCACATGAGATACAGAAAGAGTCTAGTGTTAGGTAGAAATTATTATCAAATGGTCTTACCACAGAATGTATCACTGGGTAAAAGTATTGGTTAGTCGAATTCATGTTTTGATTGTCTCATCATGAGCTCAGTGTCATAACATAAATTTCTCCAAGTATTTATTTGTGTATCAGCATATTCTAAAAAAAATTCAGAAAACTTTTAGGTAAAACATAAGCCAATAGAAAAATGTAAGTCAATAAATATCAGAACCAGAGAACGTAGACCTGAAGATAAAAGATTAAGATCAAGGAGAATACAAATAAAATGCAAAGGGACATAACTACTTTAAGTTGAGAATTGGATGCTGAGCTCCCTTCAGCCAAAATGACCAAGGAGACACGGGTCAGATACAAGATTAGCATTGCCCGTGCAGAGTCAACAAGCCAGTCCCTCAGGTGAAGCAAAGTGTCCCCTGGCATTTTGTTATGAAGGATATCAACATATGTGTGGGTATCTGAATATAAATATTTGGGGGACCTTACATATGTGGAATGAGGGCAATGGAGATTCAGTGGTAGAATTCTTGCCTTCCATGTGGGAGGCTCTCACCACTCATCTGTCAGTGGAGGCTCGTATGTTACTGTGGTGCTGGACAGGTTTCAGCAGAGCTTCCAGGCTAAGACAGACTAGGAAGAATGGCTTGGCGATGTAATTACAAAAATAAGCAAGTGAAAACCCTACGGATCACAAAGGTCCGATCCCATTCGTGCATAGGGTTACCATGAGTTGGGGGCTGACTTGAAGGCAGCTGACAATACTACCGGCACACAGGAGATGCAACTACTTCTTAGAATGATAAAAAAAAAAATGATACATACTGAAAATTGAGGGCTTGGCACCAAAGCGCTATTTAGAGAAAGCAGTTCTGGGGACACAGGGGTCAGGGAGGAAAGATAATATGGTCCAAGTATACATCTTTCTGGTAGTCCCACTTATTCCAAAGATGATCCTTAAACTAGCTAGTGCAGTGTTTTTTTCCTAAATTTTATTTTGTTGTCATCACAAATATACACAGGAAAACACAGACCAATTCAACAGTTTCTACATGTACACTTTAGTGACATTGATTACATTCTTCAAGTTGTGCAACCATTCTCGCCCTCCTTTTCTGAGTTGTTCCCCTCCCTCATTAACAAAAACTCTCTGCCCCCCAAGGTTCCTATCTAATCTTTCGAGTTGCTGTTGTCAATTTGATCCATATAGTTCTTAAAAGAGCATAATGCTCAAGGCAGACCTTTTTTACTTAAAAAAAAACAAACAAACCCATTGCCGTCTCTGACTCATAGCGACTCTATAGGACAGAGTAGAACTGCCCCATAGAGTTTCAAAGGAGCGCCTGGTGGATTTGAACTTCCAACCTTTCGGTTAGCAGCCATAACTCTTAACCACTGTGCCACCAGGATTTCATTTTTTACTAGTTAAGCTAAATTAGTGTTCGGTTTTAAAAAGTCTTCAGGGAACACTTTTGGTTTAAGGTTTAAAGATGATCTCAAGGCAATACTTTCAGGGGTGGTTTTTGCTTCTTCGTAGCTGTAGTTGTTAGTTGGCGTGGAGCCGATTCAGACTCATGGCAGCCCCATGTGTGCAGAGTAGAACTACTCCACAGGGTTTTCAAGGCTGTGACTTTTCTGAAGCAGATCACCAGGCTTTCTCTTCCAAGGTGCCTCTGGGTGGGTCTGAACCACCAACCTTTCAGCTAGGAGTTGATGCTAAACCAACCACTTGCACCACCCAGAGACTCGGGCATTGATCATAGGTTAAATTCTCAACAACGTTTGCCAATTCAGCATTTTTTTCATGTACAGTTTAGTGAAATTACATTAATCATGTTTGCAACTATCACCAATAATCATTGCCAAATTTTCTATCACCATAAACAGAAACTCACTACTTCCTAAATGACTCCCACTTGCACAAAAGGTGTTCTCGTACAAAACACACGCACAAATTGCCTGCCCTAAGAGCAACCTAATCTAGCCTTCAATAACAGAGCTTCTCTCTTTCATCATTCTTTCATCAAGTGGCTATAACTCAGTTCTCATGGTTGTGATCATCCAGGACAGTAGCACAGTGGATTTTGTTTTTTTTCAATTGAGAACTACTCTCATATAAGTGCAGATTCTGATGAACCTCAGTAAGCTTTTTCTGGAATGTAAAATTAATGGGATATAAGCCCCTATTTTCGTGGGGTGGAGCACTTATAAAAAGACTTTTACAAGCACATAAGTAGTGAAATCATCCAGTTCCACGTCTCATAATTGTAAATTTTGCAAGAAGAAATGCTAACGTGGCTTTCTAATATCAAAAGCATACTAGACTTTTTTTTTAAGTGTCTTGATTTCTTCTAGGTCTTCACAGATAATAGTAATAAGGTTATGAGCTTACGTTTAGGGGGTTTAAGTTTACTTTTCAACCTTTCTTTATCTGTCCTTTCCTGTTTCCCTAATTAGAATGCATTTATGGCTGATTAATTCTAAAACTGGCCCCAATTCTTTACCTCTCACCCCTATACCCACATCCTCTGGCAATGTGACTTTATAGCTCCTCCCCCTCAAGAGTTAGGATTGGTTTTCCCACCCCCTGAATCTGGCCTGACTTCTTGACTTGTTTTGGCCAACAGAGTGAAGCAGAAGTAACAGTAAGCCTCCTGAGGTGTTAGGAACTTCTGTTCTCTCTCTTGCTTCACGATTCTGCCATTGCCATGGGACAAGCTGGACTAACATGCTGGAGAAGAGGAGATTATGTGGAGGACAGGAGGAGAACTAAGTAGTCCCAGCTGACATCCTGCTAGACCAGCCAGCCTCCATCTGACCTACCAGCTGATGTCAGACACGTGAACAAGCCCAGCTAATATCCACAGAACTGGCTCAGATCAGCAGGAGTTCCTGGTCTAGCCACAGGCTTGTGAAAGACAACGATTGGTTCTCTTAAATCAGTAAGTTTGGGTCTGGTTTGCTGTGCAGCACTATCATGGCAATAGATAATGGACACAGCATCCATGAGTGAAATTTTAAAAAATACGAAACTACAAAACGACAGCTCACAAACATTCAATGACTGATAATTGCCACTAGTAAACTTCTCAGTTAACCACAGCCTGGGGTGATTGGCCTTAACAGCCTCCACTTGATGAGAAAGCAAGCAGAAATGTGAAAGTGACATTATTATAAACCAAAAACCAAACCCGTTACCATTGAGTTGATACTGACTCATAGTGACCCTACAGGACAGAGTAGAACTGCCCCCATAGGGTTTCCAAGGAACATCTGGTGGTTTAGAACTGCCGACCTTTTGGTTAGCAGCTATAGCTCTTAACACCTATGCCACCAGGGTTTCTGGAATTATTATAGGAGTAATAAGTCTGTTGCAAATTATCTTTAAAAGGTGAGTTATTTGTTGACTCTCCTAAAACTATCATGATAGAAGTGCTTTTAACCAACCTCTACTTAACCTAATCACTGTATTGACTAATGATTCCCATCCTTCTTTAATAAATACTGACTGTAACCCACAGCATGGAGAACTCTGACAGCTAATAGTCTCTTCTCATATTCCTGTGTAATTCTGCTGCAAAGAGTTTGTGTATGTGATGCTTCTCAATATTCAGTTGCATGGGTTCCCAAACCTAAATATGACAGTCATTATTGTAATTGCATCATTGAATTCAATATTACTTAAACTGATGAAATATGAATGCTAAAAGAAAAATGTTACTTCCATGAAATTAAGTTGAAAATAATGTCACGAGGTAAATGTGAAGAGCTAAAAACAAATCCTTGTAGGATGAATGTGAGCAAGAGAACTTTAAGAGAATGGGAAAAAAAAATCTGATTTCATTTCAGGTTCCTTTCTGAGTGTCTTCTAGATATCATTCCAATTCAAAGAAACCCAAACTGAAAAGTATAAATGTGTTATGCATAGATAGAATGCAAAGCTCATGACTCAAAGAAAAGATAAGAGTCCTATTTCAAAAGGTGGACAAATATCCATGTATATGTTTTATCTTAAAGCATTTGGGTGTGCCATATTTTTATGATTCCCAAGTTTAGCTTACATTTTTGATTAACCAACCAATTTCTTGTCATGATGAATTTGTTGAATGAATTAGTTGGGAATTACTGGCAATTATACATCATAACCAATACCAGACATGTCTTCACACATCAGTATATCTTAATACTGAGTTTGAAAATCACTAATCTAGAAGCTGAAGGAATAACTTCTCCAACAAACCTCTCTAAACATCACTCCTTTAGACCAGGCTTTTAACACAGGCCCAACTTGCAGTGTTTTGGTGTTAATAGCATGTATCAGAATCACCTGATGGGCTTGTTAAATCAGACTGTTAGGCTCCACCCAGGAGTTTTGAATTCAGTGACTCTGGGGGTCAGACTCTAGAATTTGCATTTCTAACAAGTTCCAGGATAATGCTAGTCCAGGGAACCAAACTTTGAGAGTCACTGACCTAGTATAGCCTAAAAATAAGCAATTAAGTCATCTTCCTCTTCCCCTGCTGGTACAACCCCAGCCCATTTAATTCCTTCAAATATCTGATTTGGGATTTGACTTCAGTGTTCTGGCAACAAGAATTGAGTTGGTAGGGTAGGCTGAGGAGGAGGATGAGGTGACTGTGAGATAATATAACCCTATGCTAGGTGCCAGGCACAGTAGTGTTGCTCTCCTATATTAACCCTCACAGCAGTGCTGTAAAGTTGATGTTACCCAACCCACCCAGTGCCTTCGAGTCGATTCCGACTCATGGCGACCCTATAAGACAGAGTAGAACTGCCCCATAGGGTTTCCAGGGAACGCCTGGAGGATCTGAACTGCCAACCCTTTGGTTAGCAGCTGCAGCACTTAACCACTACGCCACCTGTTAGGATCCCCATTTTACAGAGGAGAAAACTGAGGTTCAGAAAAGTTATATACTTTTATAACTACTCATCCAGATAGGGGCACATAGCTAGTAAATTGTAGAGCTAAGAGGGTTGACTGAGACCAAAGACTTTGTTCTTTCCAGAACAGCTAGTGGGCATCTAAGTTACCATGTTATTAGACTGGAGGCTTGAATCTAAAGCAGGGCTTCTTAGATTTTAATGTGTGTATGAATCCCCGGGGCACCTTGTTAAAATGCAGATCCTTATTCTATAGTTCTGGGGCAGGCCTGAGATTCTGCATTTCTCACCAGTTTCCAGGTGGTGCTGGTGTTGCTGGTCCATGATCACTCTTGGAGGAGCGAGGCTCTCAGCCCCATTGGCATCGTTGCAGAGCCTGGATGTCCCTGGGCAGGAAGTGGAAGTCCTGAATGGCCCTTTAATCGTGTCATACACATAGTACAATTTGCCTTTCATTTTCCCAGTGGAGAATTTGAAGAGGGAACAAAAGGGGAAACTGTATTAAAAGAATGAGCTCAAGGAAGAATGCCAGGGCCATACACTCTTCTCGAGAGAAACGACCAAGATTTTAGGGGAAGGAACTGGGGATCTCAGAGTGAGAAAGCCCACTACTTGCAGTCTCCCACAATCTCCTTGGAGAAGCAACTAGGGGTTATGACCACCTGTCCACCATGCAGGAGCACATGGTGGGAATCTAGATCAATCTGCTCTGGCCTCTTGGTTACCAACAGCACAAAAAGGAGTGTGGAGTTATAGTCAAAGCTACTAGAAGGGGTAGGAGTTTAGAAGCCCCTTCTTTCCACCTTTGATGGTGTTACTATCGTTACTACTTTTTCTTTATTTAAGTAGAGTAAAATTCAATCTTTTTTGTGTACAGTTCTGTGGGTTTTGACAAATACATACAGTCACGTAATCACCACCCCAACTGAGATGCAGAACTGTCCCGTCACCACAAATTCTCTCCTGCTGCCCCTTTGATTGCGTCCTCTCCCTCATCCCCTATAGCTTTGCCTTTTCTATAACGTTGTATAAATGGAACCAGCTGGTATTCCACCATTTGAATCTAACTTCTTTCACCTAACATAATGAATGCATTTGCGATTCGTCTATGTCCTGTGTGTCAACAATCCGATCCTTTTTATTGCTGAGTAGTATCCCATTGTAGGGACGTACCACTGTTTGTTTACGCATCCCCAGCTGAGAAATCTTTGGGTCATTTCAGTTCTTGTTGTAATAGAGCTGCTATAAACATTTGTATACAGATTTTTGTGTGGACATGCAGTAGGATTGCTGGATCACGTGATAAGTGTATATTTAACTTTATTTTAAAAAACTGCCAAACTGTTTTCCAAAGTGGCTGTACCATTTTGCACTGCCCTCAACCCACGTATGAGTGATTTTTCTGAGCGGCATGAGAATTTCACGCCTCCCAGGCCCCCAACATACATGGGTACAGACACCTTTCACTTCAGGGAGCTCGGTGAGGTAGCTGCCTTTGAGCACCAGCCACCTGGAGAAGGCTGAGGTCAGAGGTTTGGGGAAAGCCAGGGAGGCTGGAGTTCCCTCCCTACAGCCCCTCCTGGCTTCTAGACCCATCTGTTGAGGCCCTCATGCCTCCTTCTTGAGGGAGGCTTTGAGCTCACTTCTCTCCCCAGCAAGTGTGCAATCCCCAAAACACCACTCTCCTGGGTCAGGCTTTGTTGCCAGATAATGTGACTTTGAAAAGAAGCCCCTCCTGTCCCCCCAAGAAGAGGCTAAGGCTCTCAGATCAATCCTTCCCAGATATACTGAGTCACAAAGCTCCAGCAAATCCTTTATTCTCTCCTCTGAGCAGCTGCTGCTGCCGCCCTTCCCCTCCCCCCAGCTCTGCTCCCAGTGGAAACCTGAAAGCTATTCTTATCATTTAATCCAGTTGAAAATCCTCTCCATTCTCTCTCACTGAGGTGCAGCCTGTTGAGGTAAACCTGGGCTTAATTCACGTGTTGGAAAGGAGATGAAAGGTGTCTTATGATTTGACATCGTACCCGGGAAGCCTAATCTAGAAGCTTCCACTTGTAACCTCTGTTTGAGAACAGTTAAAATACAGTCTTCTGGGAAAAGTAACATGTGTTTTGTTCTTCGCTGTGTGTTCTCTTTAGAAAAGATAGCAAAAGAGAAGCTGGGAGGTGGAGGGGGAGCTGTGAAGAGCCTCTACCTATGTACAGGTCATTCAATTTAAGGATCTACCAAATTTTTTACACTTTATCCTAGACATGGTGAAGGAAAGCTCTAAGACCATCTCACCCTATTGTCATTCAAGACCATATATGACAGGTCTCCCTGCTGCCATCCAGAAAGGTGAGATTTTATAGGCAAGTTCTTTCATTTTAAGAAACTTGGACATACAATACTGTGATGCTGTATCCAGGATGAGAAGAGTATCCTTTCATTTCAGAACTCACTGATACACATCACTGGTAACATGCTCCCAGGCCCTCTGAAGCCTTTCCAGGCTGGGACAAGGTTCCCCAAAATAAGTTCCAAAGTTTGGAACCTACATAGTTACACAGGAAGCAAACCAACCTGGGTACTTATCCATACTTCAAAGAATAAATTACTCCTGGAAAGTTTCAGGACTCAAACAGGACTTAGAGAACAAATGATCCCTGGTGGCTAATCTGGAGCCCTGGTAGCACAATAGCTAAGAGCTCGGCTGCTAACCAAAATGTCGGCAGTTCAAATACACTCCTTGGAAACCCTACGGGGCAGTTCTATTCTGTCCTATAGGGTCGTTATGAGTCAGAATCAACTCGATGACAACGGGTTTGGTTTGGTTTTGGGTGGCTAATTCAGGGTAGCTTCTTATGAGAAAACATTGTTATAAGAATCCCATGCAAATCTCTGCCCCCTGGCAGGCAATACTTACTAAGCTTCTGCTGAATGCAGAATGGTCCAGGAGGCATACAGGAGAAACTTAAACGTAAGGGCCATCCTGGAGGGGTTTGTAATCTTGGGTTACATGAAAATTATAAGAACAGTAGGAGGAATATGAAATGTCCCAGTGCAGTGTTAATAAGCTTAGCTACACATTGGAATACCTGGGGAACTTTAAAAAATGCTGATTCCTGGGCTCCAGCCCCAGGGATCCTGATTTAATTGGTCTAGGTTGCAACCGGGGCCCTGAGACTGTTAAAATCTTCCAATGTGTAGCCAAAGTTGAAAACCACCGTTCTGGCTGGAGAAACTGTGAACTAAGTCAGTGAATGAATTATTGCCATCACTACCCACTACCACTGAGCCAATTCCAACTCATAGTGACACTATAGGACAGGGTAGAGCTGCCCCTTAGGGTTTCCAAGGCTGTAAATCTTTCTAGAAGCAGATTGCCACATCTTTCTACCAAGGAGGCCTATCAGATGTATCTCGTAGTGCAATGGGCCAGGAAAATTAGGTGAAAGTGAACCTTTGGTTACATAGCAGAACTAGTTTTAATAAAAGAGAAACTGAGTAAATGCCACATTGACACTTATAAAGAGAGCGGAATTGCACAATGGAAGAATCAGAAGGAGCAAAAGAGCCTTTATGGGAAAATGTTTCTTGCAGATAATACCTTACAGGTTAAAACTACTCGTACAGGTATTTTCTCTTACAGCATAAAGAATAAACGTTGGATAGACTTGGGTTAGAGCTGCAGCTCTGCTGTTGACTGGTTCTGTAATCTTGGGCAAATTTCCCCATCTGTAAAATAGAAATAATAGCACCTTCCTCATAGGGTGGTTGGGAAAATTAAATAATGTATGTGAAATGCGTAGCTCAATGACTGGCATATGGTAAGCTCTCCAGGTGTGTTGGCTGCCATTACCAGCATCATCATCACCTTTGTTGTTGTTGCTGTTGGTATAGGGTGGAGACGTAGGGTCAACCTCAAAGGATTTAGGAGGATGAGGATTGAAGCTTACTCTGAATGAATAGAGCAGGAACCAAGAAATATAAAAACATCCCAGATACTAAAGCCAGAGAAGCTCTTTAAAAAGACACTTTTTAAAAAAATACGTTTGATGCGTTTGAGCTCTGAGAAGCTTCGTTTATCTACAAAGAAGTCTGTGTGTATGGCACTTTCAGAGGAAGGGAGGTAGAATTTAACTAAGGAATGAACGCTAGGTTATATAATAGTTATTCAATTAAAAACCTTTTGGGTTGATTTTAGGTGAAACTGAGGTGGTGAGGATAGTAGCAGCACAGACTCTTGGCTGGAGCTTGACTCCACAGGAGACAATAGCAGAGCGGGTAGGGGTCTAGGCCATTATCAATGACAGCAAGAGAGGCCTGGGCTTGAGTGTCTGCACCTGGGAGAGAGGCGTGAGATAAGTGAGGAGGAAGAGGGCACTGGTATGTGTATCTGAGGGATTGTTGGAACGTCAGAAATGGTAGAGTTGAATGAGCACCTAGAGGCCAATGCCAAGTTAGGCTCACATTAAGGAGGCTAGTGGACAGCCCATCCTTATTTGGGGCCCTCGTTTAGGGTTTTTGGTCCCTGAACCTACTCGTCCATTGCATTGCCACAGAAAAAGGATAATGGTGCCAGGAAGTGCCCAATATTCTACTGAAGAGTGAAATTAATGTATCCCTGTTCCTTTTATGGACTCAGACCAAGGCACAGGGTGACAATTACCATCTCATTATACCTTCTTTTCACTTTTTTGCCTACCATCCTGCAACGCCCTCTCTTCCATTTATAAAGTGCTTCAGGGCTGACCCCTCAGACAACCGGTAGATAGTTCCCTAAGATCTCTTTACCCTAGTTCAGCTCACAATTAAGTAGACATAAAAATCACCTGGAGAAATTATTAAACAAATTGTGCCCCCTCCATTCCCCAAGATTCTGATCCAGCAAGTCTGGGGTGGGATCCAAGAATTAACCCTTTAACAAGCTCCCAGGTGATGCTGATGCTGCTGGTCGTGGTCCACGTGTGGAATAGTCACAGGACTCAGGGGTGTATGCACTTCGCGAATCTCCTAGGGAAAGATGTTGAACGTTTGTAAACTTAAGGAGCGATTAGTTGGTATTCTGGCCTCAGATGCAGCTTCTTAGTGGAAGTTTATTAATAGGAATGAAATGCTGATCCTTTTGGGTGAGATTTTGTGGAAAGCAGAGAATGTGAAGTCAAAGTTCTTCCAAGGACAGCCACCATTTCTAACTGTGTCACATCTAAGCATGTGAGAGATGAAGGAATAAGATGAAGCTGAGATATGTTATAACATTTGTAAATTTAGAGTCTGATTGCATGCCAATAACCCTCAGATATTTTGCACCTGAAGGATTGCTGAAAAGGAAAACATCTCCTCTTAATGATCTTTTGACAATCTTGTCCACTCCGCTAAGCTGTGTTTGTAGTTCGAGTCTTGAAACCAAAACTTTCCACAGGGGATCGTTTTGTCTCTCTTGAATCTGCCGGTAAGAAATCCTCAGTTCGGTTTAATTCTGCACTCTTTCTGGATCTCATAAGTAGCACTTATAATGTGTATAAAACCCATTGCCATCGAGTCGATTCGACTCTTAGTGACCCTATAGGACAGAGTAGAACTGCCCCATAGGGTTTCCAAGAAGCAGCTGGTGGAGTCAAACAGCCGACTTTTTGGTTAGCAGCCAAGCTCTTAACCACCAGGCCACCAGGGTTTCTCAAAAGTATATAGCGGTATGTTTTTTTTAGGAGCAAAGTCTAATCCATGTGTTCTGCTAAAACAAACCCTTCTGGTTCAATAAGCTGTCTTGGTTTCTTCAAATGTGAACTTTGCGGGGTTTAGTAAACAAAGGGTGTGTGAGGTTCTGACGGTTCTCAGAGGCTCAGAGGTGTTCTTAGGCATCACCATGCTGAGAAATCAGAACAGCCCAGAGTTTGGTGTAAACAAGTCCATCTCAACTCCTGGAGTTTTTAAATTGCTTGAATAGCTGAGAAACCTCAGTGTGGAACCGTTTTACCTAACCAGCCTCCCTCTGTGGCCTCACCACCTGTCCCAAGGCAGCTGAAACTGAGGGAGGCCTGGTGTCCATGCAAAAGACAGGGCTCTTAGGCAGTGGCTGGAGTTTATTTTGATCTCTATCTTTTGAAACCAGAAACTGTCCATGTGTAACTTTAAAGAAAACTGACTTTTTTTTTTTTTTTTCCTAAAGCAAAGCTGCAATTTGAAGGCAGGATTCTATTAAAAACAGACAAATAATTCCCATTCTTTCCTGGTCCTGCCTATTGTTTTCTTAAGTTTGTTTAGATTCCCAGATTGAATCCTGCTGGCTAACCCTGCAAAGAGAGGGTAGGCTACCACTGTTCTGTGAGGTGACTGTCATGTAAGGTCCTTGGGGAACACATCCTGTTTCTCTGTCAGGGAGGCTTTTGGAGGATGTGGGTGAACGTCTCCTGTCTTCTCCATTCAGACAGCCTTTATTTCCTCCTTATGTTTTGTCTATGGGCTGCTTTAGTCTTCCTAAGAAGAAATGCTTGTCTTAAGCCAACCTCACTTATAGCTAATACACAGTAGACTGTGTGGTTGATTTGAGGAACCCACAATGCTGCACCCAGTAACTAATCCCCCCTCCCACACACCAGACATACACTTCAGAAAATTATCTGATACTCGTAATGCGCCTTTACACACTTCTAGCTGATGATGTGCTCTGTGTGCCCCGTCCTTCCACGTTCATGGAAGACACCCGCTAAGCATAGGATCATGGTTCCTTTTGCTCAAGCAGCCCTGATGTACCCAATGTTCTTCATGCAACCATTGCCCATTCACCACAGCTGGGGTGCTCGTTGTAATCTAGTAGCCATCTGAGTCAAACATTGACTTTCCTCTTAAAAGGAAAATATTCTGGAGATGGCGACATAGTGACCTTGTTACCTTAGTGATTTTGACTTTTATTTTCCCCTAGGTATGTCCACATGACTGTGCTGGCCCGGACAGAGTGATGCCACACTGTTCTTGATTTTCTCACTGTATAGGGAATGCACTTTTTACAAGTCAACATAGATGAAGTTGGTGAAGAATGCTGAATATACCATGGACTTCCAGAAGAATGAACAAATCTGCCTTAGAAGAAGTACAGCTAGAATGATCCTTGGAAGTGAGGATGACAAGACTTCATCTCATATACTTTAGACATGTCATCAGAAGTGACCATTCCCTGGAGAAGGACATCATGCTTGGTAAAATAGAGGGTCAACGAAAAATAGAAAGACCTTCAACGAGATAGACTAACACAGTGGCTGCAACAACGGGCTCGAGCATAGCAACGACTGTGAGAATGGTGCAGGACTGGGCAGTGTTTTGTTCTGTTATATATAGGGTTGCTAAGGGGTTGACTTGATGGCACCTAACAACAGCAACGACATAGATGCAGTTGGTTATTCCCGTGACTACACACAAGAAAATTCCTGACTGAGAAACAATGAGAGAGGAAACAGAATTTTTTCTCAGTCTGACCATAAAAGATCCACTGCTGATTAAATATGTATGGTAAAGAATCACTTCTCTTGAGCTTTAAATAGAAACCTCTTTCCCAGAATATGCTACATACAAACGGGCAAGTTGTCTTATTTCCAAGTTGCCTTTTTCTTAGGGAGAGCGGGTGATGTCCAAGAAGGGCCGACACAGGGCTCTACGCATCCTGATAAAGAGAGGGACTTTAGGCGAGCAAAAAATCCAAATAAACAGATTTTCAAACAAACCAGCTTTCCTTTTGGTAGCTGAAAAGGAAACCCCACATCCAGGAGGAATGCAGATCAAAGCAAAGTCTACAAATGATGCAGAAACATAAAATAACAAACAAGCCTGGTGGGAAGAGGGAACTTTTGTAAAAGAATAGGCCTCTTCACATTACACTGGAATTGAATGTAAGATTGCAAGTGAAGATATATGAGTTGGGAATACAGAGCTATAGTTTCTTTCCCCTTTTTGGGGGCCGAGGGTATACTTTTAATAGGTCAGATTGTAAGCCACTAAAAGCAATGGACAAAAGACAGGCTCCTGGTTGGAAATCTTGCCTAGCTTGCCTTTTGCAATTGCCTTTGCCTCTTTCTTTCTTGGTATAGAATGGACAGAATAATTGATCCATTTTGGGTGTAAAAAATTGAACCTTGAATTATCGTGGTCTCCAGGCATTCCATGTCAAAAGCTGAACTGTTTTTCTTCCTGAAAACCTGGCCCTATTTAAAAGTCTTCTCAGGTGAGATTTAGATTTGTAATTGCTGACATGAATATTTTAATTCGGAGGATGTAATTTTTCCTTGTTCTAAAGTTTAATTGGGGTAAACTCTCAATTGAATCAAAGTTATCAAGGTTCAAAACTATTCTTATGACATTCTTATTCGTGGGAAATAAGCGTATTTAAATCATATCTGTGTTCTGATAGCGAGGTGCTAAGTGGCTACTGAAGACATGGAACGCTATTCAATGCTGTTACTCTCTATTTAAAAATCAAGATTACTGTCAGTTTTAAGTGTCTTATACTTTATAAGAACCATTGGAATGAATACTTGGTAGTGTCAGAGTCCTCTTTAAAGACCTTGAGGTGTTAGATGGACATTTAGCTGAGCTTCCAGCTCATATATTACCTCTGTGTAGAAAGGGGTGTTGATGTCACTTTCAGGTAATTTTTAGTAACTTGGCCTTCAGAGTGTGGTCTATGGACCAGCAGCGTTGGCATCAACTGGGAGAATTACCTGGAATATACTCCTAGGAGTGGAATTTTGGGTCACTGCAGGTAGTTAGAAGTCCCTGGTGGAGCAGTGGTTAAGTGCTCAGCTGCTAACTGAAAGGTTAGTGGTTCGAATCCACTAGCTGCTCCCTTGGGTGAAAGATGTGGTAGTCTGTTCTGTAAAGATTGCAGCCTTGGAAACCCCATGGGGCAATTTTACTCTGTCCTATAGGGTGACATAGTGGTTAAGAGCTTGGCTGTTAACCAAAATGTCAGTAGTTTGAATCCACCAGCAGCTCCTTGGAAACCCAAGGGGGCAGCTCTACTCCATCCTGTAGGGTCACAATGAGTCAGAATCGACTCGATGGCAACGGGTTTGTTTTTTTTTTTTGAGTTTTGGGTGGTGCAAGTAGTTTACGTTCTTGGCTGCTAACCCAAAGGTTGGAGGTTTGAGTCCTCCCGAAGGTGCCCCAGAAGAAAAGCCTGATGACCTACTTTTGAAAAATTAGTAGCTGAAAACCCTATGGAGTACAGTTCTACTCTGACACACATGGGGTCACCATGAGTTGAAACTGGCTGGACAGCAACTGGTTGGTTGGTATGTAATTATCCTCAGATTTAGTAACTGTTGTCAAATTGGCCTCTCCAATGGTGGCATCAGTTTTCCAGCCCTACCGGTGATCCTAATAACTCTGTATCCTATTGTCTCATATTCTTCCTTAATGCTATTTTTACACTTAAAAAGTCTATTTTTAACCAATTTTTAATGATATTTTGTCTTAATTTGCATTTCCCTGATTACTTGTGCAATTGATTACCTTTCCAGATAATTACTGGACTTTTGAGTTTTCTCTTCGTTGAATCACGCCCTTTGCCAATTTTTTTTTTTTTGTCTTTTTCTTATTGATTTGTAGGATTGATTTCTACTTTTGTGGTTTATTTGTATGTTGTTAAAAAAAAACCTTACCTCCAAATCCTAAGCATTTTTTCCCATAATTTTACTGTTAGGTCTTAAGATCGCCTGGGATGGATTTTTGTGTATGGTGCAAAGCAGGAATCTCACTCCATGTGTAACTAACTGTCCCACCAGTGCCATTCTACATAGCCCATTGTTCCCTCAATAATTCTTAGTGTCTGTTTTGTCACTTGTCACATTTTCATATATGAAAGGATCAATCTCAAGGATCTCTAGTCTGTTCCATTGATCTACATGTTAATTCCCCTGCCAATATCACACTGCATATCTTACTATAAAAAAACAAAACAAAACAAAAAAGGAGGCCTGGCCTATAGCTTTGCATAAAAAGTCTTGATATTTGTAGGATGAGTTTCTTCATTCACCCTCACTCTTCTCTTTCAAAATGGTTTGACTATTCTTGGCCCTTTGTTCTTCCATATAAATTTTATAACCTGATTGTCAAGACCCATGAAAAACTGTGAAGGCATTTTCATTGGATTTACATCGAAATCATACTTTCATTAGCAGATTGACATTTTTAACTATTTTAAGTTGGCCCATTCATGAACATGGTATAATTCCTGTTTATTAAAGATACTTATTAATGCCCTTCTGTAAGGGATTTGTCTGTAGAATAATTGCATATCTTTTGTTAAGTTCCTAGGTACCTTATTATTATTGTTTTTTTTTTTTTATTGCTGTCAGTTTCTATCATTTGCAATCAAGGACTCTGACATATACATTCAGGTTTATGTTCCAAATTTAAAATGTATTAATTGCTAAGGGGACTGTTTAAAAGACAATTTTTGTATATTTCCACTGAGAAGCAAAGCCAGATAAAGGCAATGGAAATACATGGGCATTCTGTGATGAAGCACCCATCAGCATCAGAGTTAGCTGATACCAAGCAGTGCAGAAGAGGGGAGAGGCCATAGGTGGTTTGGATTAAGTGGAGAAGACTTCATAAAAGTGGTGGAGCTGGAAGGCTGAGTAGCATTTTGATAAAGAGATGAAAGGTAGAGGTTGGAAGAAAGCCTATGAACATAAACTTGTACACACATAGGTAGCAGAGGATTGGGGATAGTGAAAGAGAAGATGTTGGCCAGTCCATGAATGGCTTTGAATGCCAAAATAAAGAATTTGGGCTTTATCTTCTATTCAGTAGGAAGCCTTCTAAAATTTGATGATACTGAACCATAATACTCTGATTATTCCATTTCTGTAAGGAGACAGGTATGGCAGGAGAAATTGGCTTACCTTGTGATAAATCTTTGGAATTCGTTTTGATTCAGAGCTGGGTATGAACTGTGACAAAGTAGCTGCTCAACATGAAATCAAATGCATTAAAGACACGTTTTCGGTTTAGGATTTAGACAAGGCATCACTCTTCAACACCAAGAAAACCTGGAGTTCTATGAACTGCCAAGGTAGGATGGGCCCACGGTCCAGCCCACACTGTACCCTCTTTTTACCTTTGTTTTCTATCTGTAAAATGCATTTTAGGACCTGGGTTTTCCAATGTATCCTTCCTGGGGTTCCATGAGACACGGTAGAGGGTTGGGTTAGAGCTGACTGGGAATGTGAAGGTATGTCTGGGTATCTGTGACCTTCATGAAAAAGTCATTATTCTTCACTGCCAGAGATGTGATTTCTTTTCTTCCCCCTCAAAATTTATTTTCAGTTCCATTGGAAATCCTGCCTGTTGTTTTCTCCGTTAAGCACCACATATCCTGAAGGAGCCAGAGAGTGGGATAGAGACGTATATCAGCCCAGTTGGCAGTTCTGCCTTGAAAACGATGGGGTGACCTGACAGAGACCAAAGCATGGATGAACAAGATGAACTGAAGGTGTGCTGCCGGCTTTCAAAGGAAGCCTAAAGTATGTGTGATTTTCTCTTTTTATAGCTCAGGAGACAGCTCTTTGAAATAACCATGGAGCGCTTGCCAGACCCATCCCAGCTTCATGAAAATCCAAGGAGCTATCACTTCTTGGGAATGTTAATGTTCCAGAAAGATACTTGGGACCAACTGAAGGCCCTGAGACCCCAGTAGCATTCAGTTCCTCTCCTCACCCTGAACCCCTGCTCATTTAGCTGTCCCATTCCATTCTTTCTTCTTTAAGCTTCTATCCTCTATTGTGGGGGAAAAACTCTCCCACCATTTTACCATGAGAAGAGGCCAGTAAGTGTGTTCTGTTATCTGAAGGATCTCCCTCCACGTGAGTGTGTTGCAAACCACTCAATGTACGATGGGTATCAGGTGTCTAGGCAAAGGACAGCCTGCCACAGAAGAGATATCTGGTCTGAGACCACATGAGATTTCTTGGAAATGATAGATCCAAATAACCTTGCCAGCTATTAAGCTGTTATCCGTTGGCTCCAAACCCTCCCTCCTATATTCTGCTTTGTCATGCTCATGGGCTGGGACCCTGCAAATCCTGTTTTTACTTTGCTGTCTGTTGTCAATAGGAGAGGCTAGATTGAGACCTCAAGGCTGGAGGAGGAAGTGGGGCCTTTCTGTTTTGATGGCGTCACCTGAGCAATGCTGCTTCTCTGTGGCAGCTGCAGATGTGTCTAGTAGCAGCACTGGGGTTGTAGACGCACAGAACCAGCCTCATCACACCTACCTCAGAGATACCAGACCAGCCACCCATATCCTTTCCTCAAATGTGTGGGCCCAGTCCACAGGAACCCTCCTGTCAGTCCTGAGAACAGTACCAGCTGAGCTGGACCCTTCACCGTGGTTCCTTTCAGCTCTCCAGGATGCCTTCTCTAAGTTTTAATAATTCCGATCCCTTCCCTTGGTTCCCCAGCCTAGCATTTGTTATCTCGGTGATACCTTGGGGTTCTTTTTTCAGTTACCTAGTTAAAACTTTATACCTAGTTAACAATTCTTTATATCATATTCTCTCTTTTCAAGTGACTGGCATGATTTTTTGACTTCTGAGTAGATCTGACTACTACACTTAGTCAGTGGTTCTCAAACTCGGCCAGGCATCAGAACCCCCTGGAAAGCTTGTTAAAACACAGACTGCTGGGCCCATCCCCAGAGTTTCTGGTTCAGTAGGTCTGGAGGGACCCAAGAATTTGCATTTCTCTCGAGTTCTCAGGTGACGCTGATGCTGCTAGTCAGGGCCACACTCTGGAGAACTGCTGCAGTAGACAAAGCAACCTGCCCCCAAAGGGACATTTGTTCTGAGACACAAAAGACTCCTCAGAAATAGTAGCCCAAATAAATCCTATAGGCTAATGAATTAATGATAATTTAAAAATACAGAGGGGGAGAGCAGTGGTGCTACCACTTGCCAATGCTTCAAGAAGGGAAGCGTGTTGCCAGATGTCCTGCAGAATGGTGGAGCATGAGTGTTCACTCAGGAATGGTGTGGTAGAGGTGCTCCTGGCATTTTCAGGCCCCAAAAGTCTTAGAGAGAGAGTGATTCAAAGAGTTACTGTGACTAAGAGATTCCAGAGAATAGTGCAGTTGAAAGAACCTTTACAATTGAGATGTTTTTAGGGAGACTTCAGATTTGCCCCTATATATTTTGTCATACTAACAAACGAGAGCCTGCTTTTCTGCATGTCTGCAGTGTTTATGCTTGGCTTGGGTAGCAGTGAGGTGAGGACCAGACAAGGAAAGCAGAACATTCAGGTCAGAAGTCAAGCAGGTCACCAGGAATCAAGAGGCTACAAATTCAATGGGGAAACAAGATGGGATTGGCAAAGCTTGAGGAAACTAGTTACTGTGGCTGTGCAGCAAATTGCCTTCAACTGAGTGGCAAAACCCTACAACGCGGCAATGTTTTGCCCATGTATCTGCAATTCGCACAGAGCTCAGTTGGGATAGTTCACCGCAGCTTTATTTAAGGCCGTTTGGAATGACTTGAAAGCTAGCCTGAAATCATCGAAAAGCTGGCACAAATGTCTGGTGGTTGATGCTGGCTCTCAGCTGACACCTTAGTTGGGGCTATTTGAGGGAACACACATACATGAACTTTCCCTGTAGCCTGAGTTTCCTCATAGCATGGTGGCTGGGTTCCCATGAGGTGAGTAGGGAGAGGGAGAGAGAACACCAGGCACAAACTACATCTCTTTAATGACCTTGTCTTGGAAGTCATGTAACATCACTTCTACCATATTCTACTGGTTAGTTAGAGTGGTCAATAGCTCTGGCCCAGATTCAAGAAGAGGGAATACAGACTACAGCTCTCAGAGTGAGGAGTGGCAAGATTCTAAAGAGTATGAGGAACCAGAAATATTGCTGTGGCCATTTTTGGAAGATACCATCTGCCACGCTAGTTAAGTTAATCTGCACCCCTGCTGAAGCCCTTGCTGCCATCTTTATATAAAGCAATCCGAGTCATCTCTGGTCTCTGATGATTGGACCAGAAGTAGAAATCTGACATGGAAACTGGACCAATCAGATTCTGTTCTGGGACCACTGGGACATTCAGTGGTGGTTCCTAGAGCTGGAGCAGTTGTGGTTTCTGGAACTGGGGCAGGCACTTTTGTTCTGTGTGGATAGAGAAGCAGAGATCCAAGAGTATGTTAAAAAAGGAAAAAAAAAAAAAATGAAGGAAAGAGGGAAAGCATTTGTTTCTGACGGTTCTCCACCATTCTCACGATGCCTCACTACGTTTTATAATCTTGAGCTGTATGAGATATTCTTATATCATAAAAATACTCCCCTTTCTCTTCAGCTAGCTTGTGTGAAATTCTGAGTCTAGGTAGGTTGTAGGTCAAGGGGGCATGGCTCTCCAGTAGAGGAATTCCCCTTATGCCAAGGAGGCTGGTTTGCATACGGATGTTCCTGAATCTGTTTTGTTTAGTTCATGCCCTTTGATTTTATGTTCCTTATCATGGGTGGCCCCACCCACCCCACCCTTATTCCTCAGCTAATATTGTAGGTTCAAACGAATATCTCATGGAAATAGGCCAAGGTAAGTAAATGAGCATTTACTCGATCTGTGTTATCTTGGGGGGTGGGGGGACCTCTGCCAACAGACCTGCCTATGTCAGTGGGTTTCTTCAACTCCCAAAGACTGTAAGTCTATCTATTTTAATATCTGACATGGAAAGAGGCCAGTTAAAATCTATTTTAATTCTGTTGCCTGTAAGTGTCCATTGGTTTATCAAGGGGCAGTTCATGAAGACCAGAGCCTGAACTTTCTAGGGTATAAGATGAAGATTCAGGTTAATGGCCAGATGGATTCAGACACAATCATAGCTGTACAATTAATATTGTTAGACAAAGCTGATCACTAGAGAGGTCCAGGAAGGAAATACATCTCTTGAAGTCCATGCTGGAGTGATTTCTCTAAGAAATGGTGCTTTGAAAGGGATTAATCATATCTAAGTGAATGTAAGGTGAGGGCTATGGGCCAACAGGACTTAGAGCAGGTCATAGACTCGAAAACTCAAATGCAGGAATATTGAGGTAACGTTAGCTGCTATAACAAACTCAAAATGCGTAATGTATTAAACAGGCTATGTTTCATTTCTCACTCACCTAAAGTCAAAAGCAAGGTGCTTCTAGTTAGCAGGTGTATCTCCCAACCTAGGACTCTTCCATCTAGTGGCTCTGCCATCTTCAACATGGGGTTTGATTACAAAAATGTAGTGGAGGAGAAAGAGTATAGGGAATCACATGTGGGAGGTTTTTATGGCACCACAAGTGGCACGCATCGCTTCTGCTCACGTTGCATTGGCTAAAACTTTAGTCACATGACCACACTTAACTACAAGGGAGGCTAGGAGGTAGGATTTCATTGTTATTCAGAATGAAGAAGAAACATATTTTGTGAACTGCTAGCCAGTTTCTCCCAGGACAGGCACATAAATGTGCCCAGTGGCCTATGTGAGAGACAGTAGGCGGTGATGCATTTGGTGGAGAAGTGGAGTGTTGCTGCCATGTCTAAAAGGACAGCCATTACTCAGCTTTAGCTGGTTGGTACCAGGTAGAAATGCAGGCCAGGGCTGGCCAAATCTTCTAATTTCTAAAGAGAAGTAGACATTTGAATTTATATATAAAATTTCCTGATTTAAAAATGTTGACGATGAATTTATTAAAAAAAATAACAGTGTAAGAGCATAAAATTCATTTGCAAGTCCTATGTGGCCTGCTTGCTTTAGGCTGCCAGTTACAGTATTCATGTTGGACTCATGCTAAACAGGAAAGGCCTAGAAAATCAGATAACAGCCTCTGGGGGAGATGACCTACTGCAGGTGAAACCACGCCTGGGAATGCTCTAGGCATAAGACTAAAGGGTAGAAGTCAACCTGGGCTCTTGTTAGGCCTTCATCCTTAGTCCATAGAGAAGCCCCAAGAAAACGAGGAAGGCTATTTGATCAGAGATTTCCAGGGCTCTTTCAAAGACAAAACGGCTTTCCGTTGTCACACAGGGACAGGTGGCACCGCTAAGAACAATGGATAAGAAGGAGTGAAATGTGAAATGACAGAGTGGGGTTAGGTGACATCGGTCTAGCTGCCTTCAGTCGTGTTGGGCCTCCCTGTGTCATCTCAGGGGCAGATGGGTGAAGAGCCAGGGTGTAGCCTCAGGAAATTCATGACTGCATTGTTAGTCACAGACGTGGGGACTATTTACCACACCAAGACAGAGGGACTGTCTGTGCGAGCACACATTTTCCTGTAACCCTGCGACTAACTACCAGGTTTGGGGTTTCTACAAAGCTGTGGCTGGTAAGCAGCTCACACCTTAGGTGATTTAGGAAGATTGGAAACGTTGGAACTAAAAGCCTGTTATTTTCTTGGTAAATTGGTGATGATCTCAGAGGTAAGCCATGGATGTATGTTTACATGGTATATAAGCAGAACAATTTCTACCCGTCTAATGTTTGAACCTCCATCTGAAACAGTCAGTGATATATTTATGGAATGCCATTCTCTGCTACCACCACCCATCTGTCAGTTTTTCGTATTGAAGTGGCTTATGTGTTGCTATGATGCTGGAAGCTGTGCTACCAGCATTTCAAGTACCATGGTGGACAGGTTTCAGGGGAGCTTCCAGACTAAAACACACTAGCAACAAAGGCCTGGTGATCTATTTCTGAAAATGAGCTATTGAAAACCCTATGGAGCACAACGGTGTATTGTCCGATATAGTGGTGGAAGCTGAGCCCCCTAGGTTGGAAGGCACTCAAGATATGCAACAGTGGACTCAAACATACCAATGGAGATGGTGCAGGACTGGGTAACATTTCATTCTGCTGTGCATAAGGTCACCATAAGTCAGAGCTGGCTAGATGGCAACTACCAACATTCCGTGCTGGACACTGTGAGGAATAGGTAGGTTATATACCACACCATTCCTGCCCTTGAGGACTTTATGATATAGAGAAGGAGGAAAGAGATACAAGTCCTGAAAGAAGCAAAACAGTGTCCAAAACAGGCAGGGCGTGATAAGTGAGAAACAAATGGCATGGTGGGAAGGGAAGGAGCCTGAGGCCTAGCGGGAAAGAGGGGGCGGGGGAGAGAGAGCCCTCCAGACTGACGTGGGTGTGAGCAGGCTTCCTGTAGGATGAAGGATCCACATCCTGTCCTGAGAAGTGATTGTGCTTAAAGATACAACAAATATTATTGCTCTTGATTGTCTGACAAACAGATTGCATCTCCAGTCCCCTTTACAAAATTAAAGGAAAAAAAGAGAAAAAGAAAGATTTTTAAGCAGGTATTTGTGATGTTTTTACTGAATTTGGGGCCTATTTTATCATAGTGAGGTCCCTAGGTGGTACAAACGGTTTGCTCTCAGCTACTAACCAAAGGTTGGTGGTTTGAACCCACCCAGCAGCACTGCAGGAAAGAGGCCTGGTGACCTTCTTCCATAGGGTTACAGTCAAGAAAACCCTATGGGGCAGTTCTACTCTGTAACACTTGGGTTTGTCATGAGTTGAAATCGACTCAAAAGCAACTTTTTTTTTTTTTTAAATCATGGTGACTTCAGTTTTGCCAAACGTGATGGTCACAGGCACGGTGTGATCCTTAGGCTGTGTTGGTGAGGGACCATTGCTCCCCACCAGAGGAGCGACCTCTGGATTGGAAATTGGGAAATAACCTTTCCTCAGAAAAATTTTTCTCAAAGAGATCAGCAAAGCCCCTAGAAGCCCCAGTAAAGCTTCCTTCTCTTCCTTAGAAGGTATGAGTAAAAAACCTAAGGTTTTGCTTACGATTTATATGAAAACGAAAAACTTGCCCTTTACCGGTAGGTAGAAGTATTTCAATCTTTGTCCTGGTTATAATTTCAAGCACTTGAGACTGTGTCCTCCATTTGGCAGTATGATATACCGAGAAGGGGAGAATGCGCCAACTTTGGACAACATTTGATTGTGTCTATTCTTTTAGGATCCAAAGTCACAGTTTGGATGGCAAAGCTGATTTTAACATCGTTCTGAGTTGAGCGAGGAGTCTTGCCTGGAAGATGCTCTTTAAGGACCTGGAGTGTTGGACTGGACGCCAAGACGTTTGTATTTGGGCTTTTTTGATGCTACTGCCTGACAAAGCAAAGACACCCTGACTTGGCTATTTTTTTTTCTGTTTTAATGTAGAATGAATGATTTCTAATCCCTTTCATGGGATGTTGTATGAGTAAACCAGAACTTAGAAATATCTAGACTCCTCTCTTGAAGTTGGCATGTTTAACATAATTACTGTTTAAGAATGCTACTTCTACTATTATTATTGCTATGTGTTATTACATTTTTGGCCATGATTATCATACCCAAGTCTCTGTTTGTTATAAAATGGGACGCTATTCTGACTGGTGTTCTTTCCACACCGACCAAAACCGTCCCAAGGAAGTTAAAAGTGGAAATAATTTATGTCACACTGTTGAGGAAACTAAATACTTGGTGGTCAAGAAACAACTATGTCAAAGCTTCTAGGAAAATGTTAACTGGGAATGTTGATTCAGAGGCAGTGAGTGTGAGTGTTTCTTACCACTTTTCACTCTGGGTGGGCTTTTGATGTCAATATTCTGATTTCTATTAACCCTCTTTAAACCGACCCGAAGTTGTAAACCAATACTCTGATTTATATTAACCCAGTTTATACCCATTTGAAGTTATACATAAATAGGATTGTGACGTTGCCATTTTTTTATCATTGTAAAAATATACCCAATATAACATTTGTCAATTCCGTATTTTTCAGGTGTACGACCTGGCAATATCGATTACACGATTCATGTTGTACAATCATCACCCAGAGTCATTGTCAAATTTCCCATCACGATAAAAACTCACTGCTTCCTCAACAGTGGCTTCCCCTTTCCTCCTCCCTTCTGCCCCTGGTCACCACTAATAAACTCTGGTCTCTATACATTTGCCTATTCTTCTTATTTCATGTGAGTGAGAGATCGTACAATATTAGTTCTTTTGTGCAATTACGTTTTAACAGACAACTGTGCTTTCCTAAGCCAGAGATTTAGACCAAAACGTGAGATAATTTTAGCACCAGTGTCTTTTTTTTATGCTGACTACTCGAACACATCTCTACTCTCAGGCTCTTCTGCCAGAAAAAAATTAAACAACGTCTAGGACACACAAACAAGCTGGGCTTGTTAAGAGCGTATTGGCCGAGAAGCCACATACAGTAGATTGCAGGTGGCAAATGAGTACTGAGTACAAGGTCAGAATGAGAAGTAGCCAGCGCTGCCCTTGGCTGGGAAGCAGAGATCAGTGCAGTAATGTGATTATGTTAATGACTCCACAAGTCATCGTCTGCTGCCTTTGTTCACCGTAATTAACTTTTTGGAATTGTACAGCCTCTGTCTCTGGGCTCATCAGCTGGCTCGGCTTTTTGTGTCCCCAGTCTGTCATTTCTCCCCAGCCAGGGAGCCTCTAAGTGCACTGCCAAATGAATTCATCGCTGGAACAAAGATTTGGTGGCCGAATAGAGATGGCTATCTTTTGTTGTCAGACATTCAATCCCATATAGCAAGCCAATTACTTAAGCTGTTTCTATCAGTCCTGTTAGGGCTGGCCATGGAGGCTGGCTAGAATGCTGATCGGCCGTGTCTTGGAAAAATGTGGTGGAACAGATGAGTGCTTTAATGAGAGGCTTTCTGAAGGCCAGATCTTTTCCATTGGATATACACATGTACATATATTGAGACTAAGAACCATTTTTAGGCGAAGGGCTGGAGTCACTGTTACGAAGACTGATCAAAGGATGCCTGGAAACCTGTACAATTGCTTGAAGAAATTTTATGGGTTATAAAATATTGGCATGGGTTCTGTCTGTTATGGGCTATCTGACGAAAATCTCTGGTAGGCTGGGAAAAGGAAATTGCTTATTGGCATTTATTCTGTGGGATGGATATCTTTGGAGTTTCCATTTGAACTCTTCACTGTGTTACAGGTCAAATTCTGTGCTTAGCACTAACATTTCAGGAATGTGGGCTGCACAAAATCAACACAAGCCTTGCTCCATATTCTGCTACCCAGAAAAACGTATTGTGGGAGAATGGCTCAGACCAGGGTGAATGGACGATTACTAAGAGAAGATAGCAGGGGTGGGGTGAGATTGCTGTGGTTAATGTGTAGAAGCTGAGACACGAAGTTAAAATGAGAGTTGGAGTTGAGTCCAAGAAACAACCTAGGAGACATTAGTTAATCCTATTAAGAAAAGATGGCGTGGGTTTTCACATTCAAAGACGCAATACATAGATTCAAATGCCATGTCTATTGCACCGGAAGTGTTCCTGAAATAGTAAACGCAAAGAGGTTTTATTTTAAAGGGAGCAAGTATACCCATACCTAGAGTAATTTAAGGAAATAGAAAAACATTTTTTTTTCCCATGGAAACTTCCAAACAGACACAAAGTACCCATCACTCAGCTTCAGTAGCTACCCACTCATAGTCAATCTTGTTTCACCTCTACCCCCTGCCTTTCCTGGACCAATCTCTGATTTCACTTAATCTCACCCATTGCTGTTGCACCCTAAAAACCTAAGAGCTCTTGAGAATAACAGAAACTGCAGTAGCATTACCAGGCCTTAAAAATCTCAACAATAATTTCTTAACATCCACCACTACTCAGTTAATAACATTTCCTGTAAGCAAGACACAGAAAAATATTTGACCTATTTTTTGGGGTGTATTCTTTGATATGGCATATTCTCAGTATTAAGTGGTCTTTTCCCCTGTTGTCACTCACCTTCTTATTCCGGATGCTGAAAGGATATTACAAATTATAGTAAGGATATGTTTTATGAAATTTCACAGTTGTGTGTATGTAGGCATGTCAGTCTTTATGTTAGCCTCGGTGAAATGGCTGGATATGTTGGAGATAAGGAACCAGATATAACTGGTGCTTGAACTTAGTTCTTTTGACCTCAGCCTAGTGTTCTTTCTCTTTTACCCTTTGTTCTCACCCTCTCTTAATATAATCATTTCTATCAAAAAATAAAATTCCGTGAGCTTTGGAATTAGTGTGGGATTCAAATATTGACCGTGCTGCACGATGACATATGGCCTTAGGTAAGTTATTAACCACTAGGATGTCTGGTTTTTTCATCTGTAAAATGGTGAGTGTAACAATATACCTCCTAAGCTGTGGTAGAACAAAGAGAGCATTTGCGGAGCCTGGTGGAGGAGGTCTTGTTCCTTGTATGTTTCTTTCCCTTCTAATGGTCTCTCTGAGGTCCTAGCTCTAACCATGTGTAGTTTCTGCCTTCAAGAGGGGGAGCCTACTTCCTCACTCCTTGAATCTGTATTTACCTTGACTCACTTTGGTAAATACAGTGCAACAGAAGTAACGTGCTCTTTCCTAGGTGAGACCTGATGAGGCCTTGTGTACTTCAGCTTGTTCTTTTGGATCCCTACCCTCGCCATATGACAAGCTTGGACTGGCCTGCTGAGGGTGAGAAACCACCTAGAAGAGAGCCCAGTTGCCTCAATAGAGGCTGTCCTAGACCAGCCTGACATCACCTTCCAAATATGTGAGAAAGCTTAGCCAGGAGCAGCAGCGTTGCTTACCCAAACTGCAGCTGACTGCAATGCATAAGTGAGTCCTGTCAAGACTAGAAGAACAATACAGCTGGCACATACACTTATAAACAGTAATATTGTTTCAAGTCACTGACTTGGGGTCATTTGTTACACAGCAATAGCTGACTGATACACAGTCATTGGAGAGATGAAGTAAAAAAAATTCAAGGCGAATGATATATTAGATATTGCTTCTATTCTTTTACCCTCATTCAATCCATCAACATTGTAGATGTCATAGTTATCACCCCAGTAAAGTGCTTCTTGCATGTTACTCTCCATTGTGAACAATTTCTTAGCTCTTCATCCTCTCAGGGACAAAACTCAAACTCTTTAGCCTATGTTTATAGCTCAGCACAATCTGACCTCAACTACTTTTCTGTTATTTCCTTCCAGTACTTTCCAACACAAATATTTTTCTGATAAATCTCTTTTTCGTGAACAGACCCAACTTCAAGCTGTTCCTTTTCTGTGCTTTTGCTCTGCCTTTAAGTCCCTACCTAAAATGCCCTTCCTCCTATACATCTTACTCAAGGGATCCCTTGGCTTCCTCAAAGCCTGCCCAAATGCCCTTTATCAGTTATTAGCACTAACAATTAATGCTACTGGCTTAGTAATGGATCATTTTTGCATTTAGACAATATTTATCTTATCTTCTATTACTATACGGTTTTCTAACTGTGTTCTGGTGGATATACCTTGTCTTCTTGATGATAGGAATCACGTCTCATCTGTCTTCATATCCCAACAGTTTCCAACACAAGGAGTTGAATACACATTTAGTCAGTGTTAAATTAGGGGTTAACGCGTATGATGTATCTTTATAGAGAGAGATCATTGTGGCACGGGATGAATGGAGAAGGCTTCCTGGAGAAAGAGAAAACTCGTGTTGGAGTCAGAAGTCTGAGCAGAACTTGGAAGAGTGGGAAGAAGTGGAGAGAGGGCCTGGGTACGAGAAAAAGGCTTGTAGGGAGGAAATAGCTAGTGGGTGCAGCCAGTTAGGGCAGGCTAGGTTATGTTACGGTACCAACCAGCCTCCAAATTTCAGTGACATAAAGCAACAGGATCTATATTTTGTTTGAGCTCCATGCTCATCACACCTCAGAAGGGGGCCTCTGTTGCAGCAACTCATCTTCACTTAGGGATCCAGGCTAATGATATCCTCCGCCATTTGGAAGATTATAGGCATTTGTGACAAGGGGAGAAGGGGGTGAAGATGATACATTGGCTCTTAAATTCTTCCATCCAGAGGTGGTATGTGCTTCTTTCTGCTTAGAATTCACCGTTCAAAGGAAGTCACATGACCATACCTAACTTCCCGAGTTTCCGGAAGGAGAGATTTAATATCACAATAGATACTACCGGAACAGTTGAAATGCCTTTTAGAGAAGGGGCTGGCCTGGAGGAAACTCGCCTAATTGGATAAAGGTTATGCAGCAAGGAGTGATCAGAAACTAGATTGGATAGGTAAGATGGAACAAGATCATGGGAGGCCTTTGGAGCTACGAAGAGGACTTTGACCTTGATATTAGGCAATAGGGAGTCATTATAGGTTCTTGAGCAGATAAAGGGTATGATGATCGCAGTGTTTGCATATGAATAATCTAAATCTTGCAGGAGGGTAAAGAGGAAGAACCTACTAGGAAGCTGTTATGCTCTTCCAGGAAATGAAGACTTAGAGTGCTGGGAAGTGATAGGGACTGAGCTAAGGGCATGGTATGTGGAGGCTTGATAAAAGATATTTCGGAAGAAGATGCAATAGGATTTGGTGACGGATTGAAATAGTGAATTGAGACGTAGCCTTCTTCCTAAAAGGTAGGAAGAACACAAGGAGAAGAAGGTGCAGGCTAACCCATCATCTAAGCTAGTTTCATTCCTGCTGAATTGGTGAGGACTACTGAAATAAAATAGGTACCGAAATGAAACACAGCAGGAAAGATCTCATTCAAGTCACGAGCAGGGTGTGTGTGTGTGTGTGTGTGTGTGTATACAAAGAAGAGCAAATAGTCTCCCTTGGGTTGCACAAATACCCTGCTCATTTCTTTATAAAAAAAGATAAAACTGCAAGAACTAACCAATGCAGAATTCTGCTTTTTACTGAGAAATACAAAGCCACTGGTACCTGCTTTCTTTTGTAAAAAAAAAAAAAAGAGTTGGAAAGGTCATATAAGATAGGGATAAATGGAGGCGGAGGCAAATCAATGTTTAACTTGGAAATATTTTTCAGTTAATCATCTCTGAGCGCTCCCAGTAAGAGGGCAGTCTTAGAGTGCTGGCCAACTCGAACTGGGAGCCACCAAGCTTCTGTTAAAGCAGCCAAATGTCACATTGCCTTTATCCATTGTAGATTTAACTAAAAATGGTGGGGAAAACTGCAGATATCTCTCTAGGAATATTTTGAATTGGAGACTCTTTCCTCTATGTAAAAGCGCTATGAAGTAGGTACCAAAATAACAACAAAACAGGAGCTTTGTTATTTTAGGATTATCATAAATACTTGGGACTTAGACTGGTAGGAAATTTATTTAAAGGTGTGGGAAATAGTCTTGGAATCTGTGTTATGGCTTTCTCTCTCTCTTTTCACTTCCAATATATGTAACTTTGTGAAATACCTTACAACGTGACTTCTTAGCTTGAGGCTTTTTTGCTGGCTTATTTCGTCATTTTATTATAAGGAGTCAATTGTGAAGAAAGTTATGGAAACTGTACAGGGCCAGTGGGGTCAATATTTTGTCTAACGGGGAAATTGACTTTTTTAGTCTTGTCTCCATTTTCATGTGTTTGTAGATGGGCAGTGGTGAGGAAACTATGATTTTGACAGGCTTTGTTCACTCTTCTGTATGGGTGAAATAATTATCTGTCAAACAAAAGAAGTAACTCTTTTGGCCTTCGAATGTAATGTACCCATTACGTTCATGTAAAGCTGAGTTTGTAAAGAGATTCTTAATCAAAGCGTCACCCTTGACTTGAGGCCATTGTGCTCGTGAATGGCTGAGCATATGGCGTGCCGTTCTGTGGCCCACCGCTCCAGAGAATTTCCCACACCATGGACATTGCTTTACAAAGCAGAGGGGCAATGCAACTGGTACCAACACTGAATATTCTAGGGCCCAAAAGATGTATTTATCTTACGAGAACTAGTCTGTCTAACATTTCGATTCTAAATACATGAGACAGCTTGTACTAATGCAGCAGTGATGAGATTCACAGAAGCTGTATGTGAGTTGTTAGGGAAGTCTTCGTTTTGATTTTGCATTTTGGAAACTTTGAAAGATCTGATTTTGAATGCTTTTGAGGAATTCACACGGATTGGAGGGATTTTATGGGAAATACGAAAAATACCCGATTGCATACATCTCTTTTTTCTTCGCTTGAAAGAACAAATTCTACAACTTTTAGACTCGTCTCTTGTGTTGAATGAATAAAGAACGGGAATCCTTTAAGTTTGGGCTTGGATCTTTAGTTGGAGCAATGCTGTTAAATAATGTCACTTTCTATTTTTGTTGTTAGCTATTGCCTGCATCTGTGGCCTGGAGTTTCACATCTTGTCTTATACCGTCTCCTTGGGCCATCACTTTGTCCACTGGTGTTGTGACAGCTGTGAGGCTGTGACAAAACCCAATGAGATCGAGTGGTAGAAGTCTGGATGTGAGCTTATCTGCCAGAATAACAGATGTTTTCTCCCTGTGTAGGAATTGTCGTCTTATACAGACTCTCCTGAACGGAGGACAGATGGTAAGGACTTCGCCTTACGTATCAGCTAGCTATTGTTGCACAACAAACTACTTCAACTCTGTGGCCTAAAACAATAAGAATTATTGTTCTTGGGTCAGCTGGATGGTTCTTTTGGTCTTGGCCAGCCAGGCTCACCATGTGTCTCCGGCTAGTTGTGGGCCAGGTAGGGGGCTTTGCTTTTCTAGGCTGGGTTCTCTTGCATGTTTAAGGGTAGGCTGGTCCAGGACCACCTTGGATGGGACAGTTGGGATCTCCTCCATGCAGTCTCTTCTCCTCCAGCAGGCTTATCTAGTCTTGTTCACATGATAGTGACAGGGAGCTGAAAGAAAGAGAAAGAGAAGCATGTACAATTGGAATTGGTACACTGTCACTTCCACTGCACAGTCACAAGCAAGTCACAGGTTCAGCCCCAAATCAAAAGGTGGGAAAATGGACTCTGCCTCTCGATGGGAGTTGCTGAGAGTCTCCTTATAGACAGTGTGGTTGCAGGGAGGCCATTACGTGGAGCCATCAATGAAATCTACCAATGGTATCTGGATTAGGAAGAAATCTTCATTAAAGACTAACGATCTCAGCCCCAGGCAGATAAGTCCATGACCTGTCGTCAATTACTAGAGCTGTATTTTTCAAAGTGTGATCGACAGGTATCTCCTGCCTCAGGTTTACCTGTGGCACCTGAGGTGCCCCAGACTTACGGAAGTAGAATCTTTAGGGCTGAATTTCAAGAAATCTGCATGTTAAACAAGCCTCCCCTGCATGACTCTTACACTCAGGTTTGAGAACCTCTGAGTTAGATTATTCAACTCAACATGCTCATTGGAGCATGTAGACTCAAGTCAGAGAATTTTTGTTTTTTTCATATATGGAAAACTGACTCTGAAATGAAATACAAAAATATAGTTGGACTACTCCAGTAATTGCCTTAAAAAAGTCTTGCCTTCTCCCAAGTTATGATAAATATAATCCATTTTAGCTACACCAGATAAACTTTTTTTTTTTTTTTTTACTCCAGTAATTGCCTTAAAAAAGTCTTGCCTTCTCCCAAGTTATGATAAATATAATCCATTTTAGCTACACCAGATAAACTCTTACACTGGTAGAATCAGATTGATTACTTTACTCTTTTGACTTTGAACCTATACCCAAAACCAACTAATCCGTTACCATCGAGTCGATTCGGACTCAGAGAGACCCTATAGGACAGAGTAAAACTGCCTAATCGGTTTTCCAAGGCTGTAATCTTTATGGAAGCAGACTGCCATATCTTTCTCCAGTGGAGCAGCTGGTGGATTCAAGCCACTAACCTTTCAATTAGCAGCTAAGTGCTTCATCACTGCACCAAGGCTCCTTTTGAACATATACAGGGCTCCTAGAAATGGATTCATCTCAAAATTGGGCCATTTCCTCTTATCACCAAAAATGCCAAACTCAACATTGGCATGGTTTCTTTCATAGAAAGAATGAGAAACCTACCACCATGGCACCCTCTCCAGAAGCCTGTGATGTAGCGAAGCTGAAAATTTCATACATTTTTACTTGACAGGAAAAGAACAAAGATATATGGAGGTGTTATAGGTTTTGTCCAGTGTCTCCTAGCAGGCAAGCATGGAAGAACAAAAGTTGTTCTTAACTCTTTAAAATCCTTCTCTTCAACTCAAAGGGTTTCCATGGGGGTCATCCAGATGCCTCTGAGGTGGTCACAAACTCTGTGTGTATATGTAGTTCTATCATTTCACTGGAAGATTCTTTTGAACCATTGGCTAAAATTTTATATATTCTGGAATATTCTTTTGAGGTCAAAAAGATACTTTAATGAGAATTAGGAGGAAATAAACCACCTTGGTGGTGTAGTGGTTAAGAGCTACGGCTGCTAACCAAAATGTTGGCAGTTCAAATCCAGCAGGCGCTCCTTGGAAACCCTATGGGGCAATTCTACTCTGTCCTATAGGGTCACTGTGAGTCAGAATTGACTCGACGGCAACAGGGTTTTTTTTTGGTAAACCTGAAAGGAGGAGTAAAGATAATTTAAAAGAAGATAGCACTTGTTCCATCCATGTTATATTAGTCACCTTGGTTACAGTCTTCACTGCTACTGATTGAGCCTGAACATCGAAACCAGAGTAGTTCTCTGAAAGCAGTGTTGTGATCACTCTCATCCTCTGTTTGAAGACCCTTAATGGCATCCAATTGTCTCACAAGGTTTGCAAGGTCAAATGCATCAGGGCTCAGGAAGGGAACAGTGAGTGAGGCTGAATGTGTGTGAGTAATAAAGGGTGGTGGGGTCTGCGGCAAAATCGAAAATGCAAATCCCACTGAGAAGTACTCAAATTCAAATTTTTAAAAGAAAAGTTGGAGCCGGCCAACAGAACACGTTTGTGGTTAAACTCAGTCTTTAGACCAACTGTGTGTCACCTCTGGGCTGGCTCAAGTCCAAATTTATTAATCTGGTATTTGAGTCCTGGTGGTGCAATTTTTAAGGGCTCAGCTGCTAACCAAAATGTCAGCAGTTAGAATCCATCAGCTGCTCTTTGGAAACTCTATGGGGCAGTTCTACTTTGTCTTATAGGGTCAGTATAAGTCGGAACCGACTTGACAGCAATGGTTTTTTTGTCTGTTTTTGAGTGATGCAAATGGTTTGTGCTCGACTATTGACCTAAAAATTGAACCCACTTAGTGGTGCTGCGTAAGGAAGGCTTGGCAATCTGCTTTCATAAAGATTACAGCCAAGTTGTACTCATAACACATGGGGTCACCATGAGTAGGAATCAACTTGATGGCAATTTTTTTTTTAATGACCTAATACAGAGCTGGGAACAGGACAGGGTGCCACACTTATTTTTTAAAGCAGCAAGATACAGGGGAAAGATCATTAGGCTTTGAAAATCTTAGGGTTGGATTCTGGTTCTGTCACTCACTGTGGTTGCTCTACAGCCTCAGATGGGTCATTTAACATCTCTAAGCCATGTTTGTTTTTCATACATACAGTGCAAGTCTTAGAGTCTGCCCTGCCTAGCTCGTGTACTTCTTAGGAAAATAACACGATATATCATTCGGAGCTGCGCCACCCATTCAAAGCCCCGGCCACGTGGGGGCTATTGAGCACTTGACCTAGGGCTAGTGCAATTGAACTGAATTCTTTAGTTGTATTTAATAATATAAACCTGCTTGATCCTATTATTGGAAACTTTTAAGGATGTTTGGAACAGCTTGGATGTGCAAGTCTACTTTTTTGACTGTAAATTTTCCTGAGCCCTAAATACAAATCAAGTTTTCTGATGCAAATTTAACATCTGAATTGAGATGTCTGTACATGTAAAACATACACTGGATGTTGAAGACTTGGAATGGAAAAAGAATGTAAAACATATCCTTAATAATGTTTGATATTGACTACATGTGGAATGGTAATATTTTGGGTGGATTAGGTTAAATTAAATATATTATTAAATTAATTTCACCCATTCCTCTTTACATTTTTAAAAATGTGGCTGTTAGAAATATGAAAACTACATATGTGCCTCACGTTATATTTCTACTAGACAGTGCTGATCCTTACGAAAGCTTTAATAAACTGTATTATTATAAATTTATATAGCTATAATGTTATTATTATAAATCTCATGATAAGCTTGCAATATTTCCAAGGGTAAGGATTGTATCTATGTTATTCATCATTATACGCCTAGCACCTTGCCCAATTTCTGGCACAAAGTAGGGGCTTGATAAATATTCTTTGAATGAATATTTAAATATTATTTAATTAGTATGCATTCAAACTGTGTCTTTTTTACACCATCAAGTGAAACCAAAAAACCAACCCCCTTGCTGTTGTTCGAGTCGATTCCGACTCATAGCAACCCTATCGGACAGAGTGGAAGTGCTCCATAGGGTTTCCAAGGAGTGGCTGGTGGATTCCAACTGCTGACCTTTGGATTAACAGATGAACTCGTAACTGCTGCGCCACCAGGGCTCCTATCAAGTGAATGGGCTGTAAAATGGTGTGTAATTTGCTTCTAGCAAATACAGGACATGATGCAACCTGACCCAATATGGCATAGTACTTTTTCACTCTATGTATAGATCAGTAGTGTTTTTTACTTGCCTGGACTGCTGGTCTTTTAATACAGTATCTCTACATATTACATGTCAGTGTGATAAAGAGAAGCAAATCTTCATTAGATTGCAAGATCTAAACTTCTGCCTCCAGATTCGAATTAGCAATAAGAGAAGTAGGACTGGTCGTATCAATATCTATATACATTGGGCTTCATTGCTTTGTCTTCATTTTTTTTTTTTTTTTAATTTCAACTCCATTTCTGGTTTTATTAAAATAATCTTTACTTCAGAAGGCTTTCTTGCCAAATACTGGAAAGATTTTTTTGCACATGGATATTCCAACACCTTGAAGTGAGGATTCGCTTCTTAGGAAATAGCACGCTTTCTTGGAGAATGAATTGTCACCTTACACTTTCCATCTGTCCTCAAGGAAATATGCTTATTTTTTAGTGAATACAATCAATCCCAGAAGGGTTAGTGACAGATCCTCCTAGGCAGTGGTTTCCCTTTCTTTAATTTTATGCGACGTGTATGGTATTCTCTTGATAAGTAACATTCCTCAGGGTTTCTGAGATCCCTGGGCTCTTCGCTCTTCTCACAAGGACAACTGTATGTGTGTGTAAGTTGTGTATACATCATATGCATCCGTGTTTCTGTTTCCATGGGAAATGCTATAATATATCCTTGTCTTAGATAAAACTTAATATTTTGAAATAGTAACTTTTATTTTGTGGAATTAAAGCTGAGAAGCTTTACTGTGAAGTAATTTCTTTGGAAAAGAGTGGCAACTTGTCATTTTCCTCTCCTTCTTACTGATGGAAATTGTGAGGATTCCAGTGTTGTCCCCTGAGAGATGATCTTCCGTTGGCTGCCATCCTATGTTTTGAGATGTTTATTCTAGAAGCAATTTAAACAAAAGAGAGGAAATGCCCTGGCCTAGTGACTGCATGTAATCATAATGAAAAATGCTTGATATTAAATCAAAGGAGTGGAAGATGGTGTCATGACTTCAGATTTGGACTCTCACCTCTGGGACAGGACTCTTTTGTTGAAACTAGGATAAAAGAGAAACATGCTGTAGACAACCTGGCCCATTTGTTATTGTTGTTATGTGCCATTGAGTGGTTTCTGACTCATAGAGACCCTGTAGGACAGATTAGTACTGTCCTATAGGGTTTCCTAGGCTGTAATCTTTACAGAAGCAAGTTGCCAGGTGTTTACTCCTGTGGAGCCACTGGTGGGTTCAAACTAATGAATTCTTGGTTAGCAGTGGGGCTCTTAACCCTTGGGCCATCAAGGCTCTTTGAACCATTTGTAGTGTAGGTATTTTTCCCTTTCCTCTTTCTGATGGTACTCTGGCTCTGTGAATGACAAGGCTGGTGAATTATATGCTAATGCAATCTAAAGTGTCTTCTTCCCCTATTGGTTGTATTCAGTGCATTAAATTTCTGCAATACATCTTTCATTAAAAAAACAAAAACAAAACACACGCACACACAAACACAATCATCAGAGTAAAAATTGATTCAGGCAAGAATCATCAGTGGAAGCTATATCTAGAGGTAAAGGTTCAAAGAAGAAAAGAGTAATTACACCATCTCAAAATATCTAAAAGTACGAAGTACATATGGAGGAACAGTTAATGGTGCCATGCAGGAATGGGACAACATCTTAACTGAGTGATAAAAATAAGCATCACTAAGAGGCAAACGGACATTGTGCATCCCAAGATGGGATACTTTGAGAACACATTATGAAGGATTCCACCCCAAAGTGTTATGCATCAATCTAATCATACGGAAACCCAAATAGAGAGACAGTCTATAAAATAACTGAAAGACTAAGGAATTGCTCCCAGATTAATGGAGAATACCAAAAGATGGCAACTGAATGCAATGTGCTATCCCAGACCAAATCCTTTACCAGAAAATATATGTTATAAAGGTCATTACTGAGGACACACGATGAAATTCGTATATGGACTGCACATTAAAGTATTACATCTATGTTAACTTTCTTGAATTTGATAACTGTACTGTGATTATGTAAAAGAGTATCCTTGTTCTTGGGAAATACACGTTGAGGTATTACTGAGTAAAAGGACATGACACACCCAACCTATTGTCACATTGTTCAGAAGTAATTAGATCATTATATTTGTGTGGTGCCTATGGGTTGTCTTTGTCATCTAGTGCTGCTATAACAGAACTACCACAAGTGGATAGGTTTAATGAAGGGAAGTTTACTCTCTCACAGTCTAGAAGGCTACAAATCTAAACTCAGGACATCAGCTCCAGGGGAAGCTTTCTCTCTCTGTTGGCTCTGGAGGAAGGTCCTTGTCACCAGTCTTCCCTTGGTCTGGGAGCATCTCAGTGCAGGAACCTCTGGTCCAAAGGACGCGCTCTGCTCCTGGTGCTGCTTTCTTGGTGGTATGTGGTCCCCAACTCTCTGCTTACTTCCCTTTCCCTTTGTCTCTTGAGAGAGAAAAGATGGTGCAGGCCACACCTCAGGGAAACCCCCTTTATATTGGACCAGGGTTGTGACCTGGTAAGGGTATTACAATCCCACCCGAATCCTCTTTAACATAAAATTACAATCACAAAATGGAGGACAACCACAGAATACTGGGAATTACGGCCTAACCAAGTAATACACACATTTTTGGGGGGACATAATTCAATCCATGACACGCGTGGTGCAAATGGTTAACACTCAGCAGCCAAGTGAAAGGTTGGAGGTTTGAGTTCAGAAGAAAGGCCTGGTTTTTTACTTCTGAAAAATCATCTACTGAAAACTGTTATGGGGCAGAGCTCTACTCTGCATGCATGGGGTTGCCACGAGTTTGAGTCCACTGGGTGACAGTTTGTATCTATCTCTGTGTGTATGGATATGTTTATATACGTGTCTATGAGAGAGAGAGTGTGTGCATGAGAGAGAATTAAGCAAATGTGACACAATATTAAAAACTGGTGGATCTGGGTAAAGGGCATTTGGGAGTGCTTTGTAGTCCTCTTGCAACTTTTGTCTAAATTTGAAATTATTTCAAAATAGAAAGTTTTGAAAAATAAAGCAAACGAGCCCCTCCCGAACATGCATCTATTGGTGGGGTGGTTGTAAGGGAGGAGAATACAAAAAGTTTGACCAGTGGGAAAAAAAATATGAGGATTAGCCATGAAAGCACCTTCTCATAAATCAAGGTTGTTGGAAGCAGTCCTTTTAAAGTGACAGACTCCAGAAATCCTGTGTCCGTCAGGGTAATCCCTTTATAGAAATATCAGATGGCTGCAAAACTCCAAGAGACCAGGGTGTAGGGTGATGAAGACCTGGTTAGATGGTCTGATTTATTGGCTGGATTAATCTGCTCATTCCCGGGAACCTGTAAAGCTGCAGTCTGGGTAGATGCTGTGTGCACTGTGCCGTCCCTCCAGAGGGACCCAGAAGGAGTACGTTCACCATCCTCTAGAGTCACAATCTCGGGCCCAGCAGTGGCCATACCTCTTCTCTTCTGGCTGCAGTATCTGCAGTCCCTGAGCCCTGTGGCCTTTTGTGAAGCACACACTGGAAAAGTTGGTTCTTCTTTCTCTCGGACTCTCTCACCCAGATGGTATTCGTTGGTGAATCAGGAGACTTCAAGTGTGTGAGCTTGCTTCTCCTGTAGCTTGGGAGGCTGATGCAATGCACCCACGTTTGCTCTGTGGACAGAGCTTTCTAGGAAGGATAGGGCTCACTAGCTGACCATTAGAGTGAGAGAGAAGGAAGCTGTTGTCTAGCCAGCCTAGGGAAAATCTCAGTGGGCCCTCCTTTAATGAACACCTGTAACCTGGTGTTACACCAACACACATTTTACTCTTTATACAACCTTTGCAACGCTCTAGGAAGCACCCCATGGAGTTACATAAAAAATTCAGCCCTTTATTACTTAATCACATCACTCAAGGTTAGCAGTTTTCATTACCTCATAAAATGCTTTCCAGGGGTAGGGAAAGGTGGTTTGGAAGAAATTTTATTGACTTGCCTTGTTTCTAATTTTCTGAGCTCCCAAACAAAAATACTTCTTCCTTCTTTTTATTTGTTTTTTAACCATGACTTTTGGGCAGGCTTGGTTCATTTTCAAGGCCATTTTGTTTTGTTCTAATATTGACATGAGTTAAGAACTCCTTTTCTGTAAGAGGGCTGTAACTAATCAACATGTATTTGATTACAAAAGTAATTGTTTCAGAGTGTCACAGATCAAAAACGTAACAGAATGGAGCCAGTTTTGGGTCCAGCCAGTTTTCAAAGCCACTTTGCTTTAAAAGAAGAATGAGGCCTGAACACTAAGGCTTCTAGTTTTCAAAGTGCTGTGCAGGGTTTCAGCCTCATGATCTCTTATCAACTCTGTAAGGGGACACTTTTGTTGTCTTTGCTTAGTAACAGTTAAAAAAAGTTTCCATTTTTATTTCTACAGGTAGAATTTTTTTTTTCACATCCTATGAATTGTTTGCTAAGGAGCACTAGTGTGCAGCGGTTAAACCCTTGCCTGCTAACCAGAAGGTCAGTGCTTCGAACCCACTGGCTACTCCTCAGAAGAAAGATGTGGCAACCTGCTTCTGTAAAGATTACAGCCTTGGTAACCCTATGGGCCAGTTCTAGTCTGTCCTATAGGGTTGCTATGAGTTAGAATTGACTCAACAGCAACAGGTATAAATTGTTTTATGGAGGTCATCCTTTCAAGTGGGGATCACAAAACTTTATACTTTTTCATTTGGTACCTGGGAAAGTAAGTAAAAGGACAGGAGGAAGTTTTTTTTTTTTTTTTAAAAAACAAAGAATATAGCAGTGACACACCTATACACAGGTTGGGGTTTTCTAGCAGAGTTAGTTTTCCATGTACATGACTTATTTGGCAGGGTAATATGGGCCCAAGGTTTCTGACTTAACTGTCCTAAAAAAATTCCATAGCTTAGAACACAACATAGGTGTAGGGTTTTTAAGGCATAATTGCGGTGGAGTCAAAAACTGGAAGCTCAGCAATTACATTGGATTACTGAGATCTCTTTCTGAACAGAGAGTTGCTAGAGCCTTTTAGGGAGGAAGCAGGAGGTTTCATTTCAGCTCAGAGTAACGTGGGGCAACAATCTTGAGCCCTTGAGATGGGGCTGCCCTTCAGCTGGTTTTCTAGCCTGGACTGACTTTCTTGTGTGAGAAGGAAAAAGATTTCTTGGGCTACTGGCTTTCCATAGCCGGTGAGTTGTTTTGAGGTGTAGGATTTTATTTTTTTCCCCTCAGATTTGATCATTTCTAACTTTCTGTCTTTCTTAGGAGTTTGTAGTCGCATGTGAGCCCTCTACTATGGCAGGAGTGAGTATCAACAGAGGGAACGAGCGGCAAGCAAAGGGCTTTTTCTTGCAGGCCTCAGGATAGGCTCCATTTTTTTTTTCAGTCATTGTTCATAGTAGTAACAGAAAAGGAGATAATTTTCTTTCTCTATCTTCTTCATGTTCTGGCAGCTGGACAACTTTCCCTTGGAACCAAAAGCCTTAAGGCTGACCCTGCATTTCCCCAATGTGGCCGACTGACTTTGGTTAAAGAGTCCAGTGAAACTTCGCTGGGAAAGCTAGGCCCACTAACTTTCTTCCTGAAATGCTGACTATTTATTTCCATAGCTGCTCTGCACGTGGCACTTTCTTTTTTTTTTCACCTAACTATTTCATTGCACTAAACCCTGGCTCTGTTTTAAACTATGTCTACCCATTTGCCACATTAAGGAAAAAACAGGTATTTATCTCATTCCTCCAAGTGCTGATTGGTTGTAAAATATCCTTGTAAAATCTGTTCTTGCTGTTAACCCTGTTTGTCTGAGGTAAAAGTTTGGAATTTGTGGAAATTGCTGAACACGAGGGTGAACAGTCCATTCTATAGCCTCATGTTGTTGAACTATCAGAGAGTGGTGAGCCTCTAAGGACCCCAGGAAGCCTTCGAGTCTGTTCTTGTACCTCTGGGTGAATCCGCAACTTGAAATGATCATGCATATAACTGGGCTTTTCCTGTCTCACACATCTCTTGGGAGGGAGATTACGAGGCTTCTCTTTGTAACCTAATATGATGCGTATCAACTTATACACCAAGAATTCATCCTAAAAGCTAAGCTGACATCTTTCTGGACTGACTTAAAGCCAGTTTTTGCTTGTTTTCTCCTTGGAGATGAAGAACTTTGATCTAGTAACGTTCCATGTATTACTGAACCACCCTGAGGGGCAAACTCAGCTTCCTTAACCATTTCTCTTCCTTGTGCCTTCCCAAATCTATAACCAGTTTGTTTTTCCTCTTCCCTAAGTAACAAATTGGAAAACCTGGTGGTGTAGCGGTTAAGTGCTACGGCTGCTAAGCAAAGGGTCAGCAGTTTGAATCTGCCAGGAGCTCCTTGGAAACTCTATGGGGCAGTTCTACTCCGTCCTATAGGGTCTCCCTATAAGATGGAATTGACTCAATGTCAGCTGGTTTGGTTTTTTTGGTTTAAGTAACATATTCGTTGGGTTTCTGTAACTCATTTTGTTTACGTGCAAAATTGTGTGCTGCTTCTGCTCATTTTTCCATTGTTTTGTTCTTTGCCCGTATACCAACTGCACTTCTAATAGCCAGGCCAACGACGTGTAGGGCTTTCCTGTGGTGGGAACAGCCATGATAATGGAAATGGCCACAAAAAATATGTATGAAGGGAATAGAAAAAAGGATCAGGTACATCAAACTGTGTTACTATCTAGAAAATAGACCAGAAAGTTAGCGGGAGCCGTGGTGGTTGAGTGGTAGAATTCTTGCCTTCCATGTGGGAAACCTGTGTTCAATTTCCGGCCAATGCACTTCAAGCACAGCCACCATTTGTCTGCCAGTGGACGCTTGTGTGTTGCTATGATGCTGAATAGATTTTATTGGAGCTTCCAAACTAAGAGGAACTAGGAAGAAATGACTGGTAATCTACTTTTGGAAAAAAACCAATCAATCGAAAACCTTATGGATCACAATGGTCCGATCCCATGGTGCTTGGATGGGATCTCCATGAGTTGAGGTCTGACTTAATGGCAGCTAACAACAAAAAATAAGTGTGTATTCAATAAACTAATTCTACATAAATAAGATTTCATTCATATGTCATTTTTCTTGCTACCTTTATCAACTTTATTAGTAATAATAATAAGAAAACCTTCCTTACTGGGATATTCTGAAATTTAAAAACCATGCCTTTCTATACCCTCAGAATAATGGACTATGGTATACTAGAGATTTCCTACAAATTAAACAGTTTTGGGGGTAGGGAATTAGCGACTTGGTTGATCTCCCAGTGACTGATATTACCCCGAAGTTATTGTGCTACCCAAAGCCACATTGATAAGAAGAGACCACTCCCAGAATGCCATGGGTCTTTACAGCTAGGAACTAGAATGGGTGTAACTCATTTACTTCCTGAAGCCATATCAGTTACAAATATGTGGAAACAGAGGAGATTAAACTATTAGGGAGGATTTTTTCCTGAATAATTTCTATTTCCTGAGTAGGACTGTTCATTTTCCCCCTCTCAGATATGAGCTCAATATTGAAGGTTCATTACAGCTCTTCTGAATGTCAAAATTCTGACCATGATATTAGGTTCTGGGAAGAGGCTGAGTTTTTAGCGTTCCAACGAACAGGATGTAATTAAAACTCCATAAAGAACCACCTCTTTGCCGAGTACTTTGAGTATTAAGTTTCACTAATGATCGTTCTCTATATTCTCAACTCTTGAGGTAAGATAACTTAGAATCTTAGTTTAATTATGCATGGTTCTGAAGTAAATCCATATCATCCTTTCAAGTCCTATTTCTAAATCCCAAATTTTAAATCAATGACGTTTTGGGTTTTGTCACCTTACCAACACCCAGTGCTGTCGAGTCGATTCCGACTCATAACAACCCTATAGGAAAGAGTAGAACTGCCCCATAGAGTTTCCAAGGAGCACCTGGCGGATTCGAACTGCCGACCCTTTGGTTAGCAGCCATAGCACTTAACCACTATGCCACCAGGGTTTCCTTTGTCACCTTAGTGATAAGCTTTTCCCTCCTGGAAGCTTTGCTGTTGATTTGACTTTCTGCATTACTTGATTTTCCCTTGCCTTGTGGACTGCAGAGCCACCTTACTCAGTGTAGAAAATGAGCTTGCAAGGGCCTAAGTCAAGGTGCTGATGTTGTTCAAGCCTGTCTGGTGCAGGGAAGCCCTGGTCTGTTTAAACTGCCTGACCACTTGACTTATCAAAGTTCCCTGTGCCAAATAACTCATCTAGAGTCTTGGCTAGCGCTTCTCATTCCCCTAGCAATGGCTTAGAGCTCTGTGCTGTCCCATCTACGTTACACAGAGGCTTGAATCTGAGCAGAGAAGAAAGGAATTCTATTTAAATGCCCACCACTTCATACCCATGTTCTTTCTTGCAGTGGTTATACCAATCCTCAGCTTCTCATGGCAAAACATCCACAACTCTGACCATATCTTCTTTCCTCTTTTGAAGGACAATCTTAGATCATGGATAATTTTTCAGACTACCATTGCTACAGTCTGAATGCCTTAGCAGGGAGGTATGGGAGGGCAGATTTTAATTGCACAAGTATCCTTTGGGCGCCTACAGAGTGCCAGCCACTGAGGACAACTCAAGTTGAATCATGCATCCCTTACCTACAGAATGGTGGGAATGGGGACAAGCTGAAGAAATGGCGCAATGACTTTGTTGGTATGCAAAAGTTATTAGGGATAACTTCACATTGGCAAATTGATACGGAGCACTTGCAACTGCTACCTGGCTAGTGGTGTCCCTTAAGTGATAGGGAAGTGGACAAGCCAAGTTGTGGCCTGCAATAAAGGCCGAATCCACGAATGGGGGACTCTTTCAAGTCTTTCTTTGAGGAAGAAAATGGAGGGTATCCCGTGACCAAGGCAGCTGTTCACCTGGTAGAACAGACTTCTTAGTACAGCCAGAGCAAAACCGTTCAAGAAGAAAGCTTTCCACTGCTGAGTCGATGGGCCAGATGGAGCACAGGGACTCTTTCTACTTATTTTGCCTCAAATGAGAAAGCCCTACGAGACGAAATAATAGCTAGCACAAATAGGATACCATGTGGCAGAATTTACTTTCTATTCTTTCAATAATATGTAATATCTAAATTAAACATCACAGCAACCTCTTAAAGCAGGTCTATTGTTATCATTTTTTTCAGATGAGGAAACATACAAAAAGCCAAGTTCATGTAGCTAGCCAAAGATGCAACCAAGCAGTCAGTTTCTATAGGCTGAGAGCCCTTAACAGGAAAATCAGGGTCCCTAAGAAACCCTGGTGGCTTAGCGGTTAAGAGCTACAGCTGCTAACCAAAAGGTTGGTAGCTTGAACCCGCCAGGCACTCCTTGGAAACCGTATGGGACAGTTCTCTCATCCTGTAGGGACTCTGAGTCAAAATCGGCTTGATGGCAATGGGTTTGGTTTTTTTTTTTTTTGGATCAGGTTTCTTGTGCTTAAACCTGTGGGAAAGAAACACAACATCTCTCTTTTTTAAGGAGTTAGTTTCTTAGAGGATTTGTGTGCCTTTTGTTTGTATATAGGCACCCATTCAAATGCTATGAGGGGGCATGGACGTATTTAATGACCATTTCCTGGGAATTAGCTCAGAGTCTGGAAGGTTTTCTGCCTCTGAAGCTCTTGTAGGTGGTTTTGCTCTTCCAGAGAAACTCATACCCTAGAATTTGCAAAGCAAAGCCCTGCAGCTTCTATGGGAGAGAGGGAAGAACTTTCCTCTTAAGCCAGCGAGTGAAAGCCCTGCAAAGTGGCATTTTATAGAGGAGGCTCGATCAAAGCCGGTAAAGCTGAGTATAATTCCTTAAATGTATCTTTGTGTAAACAGGGAGGAACCAATAAGATTTAAAAATAACACAGCTGAGTAAGTGAAACAATTGGAGATATTCATCTGATTCAAACCAAATTCAGCAACTGGAACAATATTATCTAATGAGGGCGATTTTATGTCACATCTTTAAAGCTGGCTTTCTTTTCCTTGCTCTTAGCTGTCTTTGTGAAAGAATCATAAACGGTTGAAATGTTTATGTTGATCAGAAACTGCATTGGGGGAGTGAAAAGAAAACATGTTTCTGAGCATAAAGCCGGTATGGGGAAACTCTGTTAGATTATAGTTACCCTACTAGATCCATAATGCTCTCTGCCTCAGGTCCCGACTCCAGGCCGTCTGAAAGGAAATCACCAAACTTGACTGATGAACAGGGTCACCTGGGGTGCTTAATACCAATTTCTAGGCTCCTCCCCTAGAAGCTCTGACCCAGTAGTACCAGCCTGGACTCCAGGAATATGAGGTTTTAAAAATTTCCCTTGAGTGGAGTCTTCTGATCAACCAGGACTGGAAACCACCATCTGGCATACACATTTCACAGATGCGTAGACTGGGGTTTGGTGAGGATAATGAACAGACTGGATCCCCACTCTAGAGGTGGAGCTGAGACTGCAGCTTCTGTTATTGGCCCCAGGTTCAGCTTTTTTCATGTGTCTGATACATGTGAGTGGACAGTTAGGAAGAGAGAGAGTGTGTGTGTGTGTCTTTGATGTGCACACGCATAAGGATGAGGGCCTATCAGTGGGCGGTGTTAAATGTTGGTCTATTAATAATATTATTTTGAAGTGTAATCAGATGAGTAAAAAATCTTGGCTTATCTGGTGAAAATTTAATTATTTAGCACACAGTCTCCTGGGAGAAATACAAAGTCCAAAAAAAAAAAAGAGAAATAAAATAAGCTTCTCAAAGAGTTACGCAAGAAGATACTACAGAGTACTTGCCTTGTTTAAGGCTTACAATCATGTAGAAGGGTCCATGCCTTACCTCCTAGAAAGAAGTAACTAGACAAAATGGTGAAGAATTGTCCTATCACTTGTATTTCTCTTCCCCAGGCTGGCAGGTTTGAAGCACTTATCCTGCTGTATCGCAACTGTCTGTTCACTTCTCTTTTCTTCCGATTGTCTTTTGAGCTTCTTGAGCTCAGAGACTGTATCTTACTCCTGCCTATGTCCCTAAATGCCTAACCCAGTGCCTAACATATAATAATAATGATAATAATTGGGCACTTCTCATTTAATTTTCAAAACAAACGTATGATACAGGTACTGTTATAATCCCTATATCACACACTACCAGGAAACCCTCGTTGTGTAGTGGTCAAGAGCTACAGTTGCTAACCAAAAGGTCGGCAGTTGGAATCCACCAGGTGCTCCTTGGAAACCCTATGGGGCAGTTCTACTCTGTCCAATAGGGTCGCTATGAGTCAGCATCGACTTGACGGTAATGGGTTTGGTTTGGGTTTTATACACTACCTGTAAACCTGTTGCTATCGAGTTGATTCTGACTCACAGTGACCCTATAAGACAGAATAGAACTGCACCATAGTACTGGGCATAGAGCTTCCAAGGTTATAATCTATACGGAAGCAGACTGCCACATCTTTCTCCCACAAAGCAGCTGTTGCCCTTAACCATGCACCACCAGGGCTCCTATACCACATACTAGGGAATAAATGTACAAACAGCGCATGATTTCCTTAGTGAGCATAGAGGAAGCACCACCTCTAGCCAGGAATGACCAGAAAGGGGACTAGGACATGGTGGGACATGGGACAAGGTTTGGAGAATTGGTATGGGCCAGATAGAAGAAAGGGGGAGGGGTGGGTGACCCCCCAACAGAAAGAACCGTTGAGTTGCCGTTGAGTTGGTTCTGCCTCATGGTGGCCCCAAGTGTGTCAAAGAAGAGCTATGCTCCATAGCATTTTCAATGTCTGATTTTTCAGAAGAAACATTGCCAAGTTTTTCTTCTGAGGTGCCTCTGGGTGGACCAGGCCTCCAACCTTTCGGTTAGCAGCTGAGTGTACTATTTGTACCACTCATGGTTAATGCACCCATTTACTCTGGCAGAAGGAACAGAAGGAAGGAATGCTCGTCCATTTGAGAAGATGAGAAGGGATCGAGGAGGGCTGCTTGAGGGTCAGAAAGTAGATAGGTCTCCTTGGAGCAGAGTCATGCAGGGGAGACAGTGGGAACTGTGGCTGGAAAAGTAATTTGGGGTGGGCTCGTGGATAGCCGTGACACCTAGATTGAGAACTCAGTTTTTATTCTGTCCACATTGTGGAGCCCCCAGGGACTTTTGAGTAGGGGGCCAACATGTAGGCAAAAGGCTGTTTTAGGATGACTGTGCCATGAGTAAGAAGAGGTCTTAGACTCCCCAGCTTAAAGTTTCTTCTCAAAGAAATAAGGACATTTGGAGGAAGCAGCTATTAAAGAAGCAGGGGAAGATGAGTTTGTCTTTGCATTGGTTGGGTTGGGATGCATGGTTCAGGCAGCATTTCCACCAGGCAGTAAGCACTATGGGGTTGTGGGCTGGGTGACGGAATGGGGCCAGAGGTGAAGATATCGAATAAGGACTTTTGAAGTTGGTGGTAAATGAGGCCTCTGAGTAGAAAAACAAGGAGCAAGGAGGGCAGAGGGCCCAAGACCAAGTCTTATACAGCTGTCATACTTGGAGGTCAAGAAGATAAACCAGGGAAGCAAATAGCTAAATGGAGTCAGGAGCTTTTTGGCTTTATTAAAAAATATCCTGCTGTATACGATTAATCGTTTAATGTGATCATCTTGTGTGTGTGTTTATCCAATGTGATTTTTTCCAACTGCCTGTAAGATATTTTTATGAAGCTCTTTGCCATCTCTACCATCCATCTGTCAGTTGGTGGTGTGGTGGATGGCATGTTGCTATGAACCTGGAAGTTATGCCACTATATATTTCAAATATTAACAGGGTCACCCTGGATTCAGAGGAGCTTTCAGACTAAGACAGACTGGGGAGAAAGGCCTAACAATCTACTTAGCCGGGGAAACCCTATGTATCAGAACAGAATATTGTCTGGTATAGTGCTGGAAGATGAGCCCCCTAGGTTGGAAGACACTCACAAGACACAGTGGCTGCAACAGTGGACTTGAGTGTACCAACGATCATAAAGATGGCGCAGGACCAGGCAAAGTTTTATTCTGTTGTACACGGGTTTGTTATGAGTCGGAGCTGACTTGATGGCAATTGACAACAACATATGCCATCTGAAAGTCTTGCCAGGACCTCAAACTTAATTTTTTCCAAACTGAACTTGTCTTCTCAATTTCTAAACTTGTTCAGCCTTCTGTGCCCTCTATTTTTAGTGACAGCACCTGGCTCCCAGGTTCAAAACAGCTGACTCCCCTCTGTATTCTTTTTGCTTTCAGGGTCCAGAAGGTTGACCTCTTTGGATTGCCCGTACTCTTCTCTCAGATGCTGTACTTGAGTTCAGGCCCCCAGTAGCTCTACCTGGGGATGTTGCAATAAAGTCTTAACTCATTTTCTGAAGTTGACACCCTCCTCCCTCTAGTCCATCTCACACAATGCTACTACCAGATTCATTTTCTGGCATCTGATGTTTTGACTCACGGGTCCTCTCAAAACCCTTGAACAGATTCTCTTGGCTGATAGCAGTAGTTTTATACTAGGTCCCCCCAGTGAAATCTTGTTCAGAAACTCTAGTATGCCAACTATATAAAACCAGGCTGTTCTGGTCACTTGCGGAGAATATCCTGGATCACTGCCCATTCTGTTTTCACAACACCCAGAGCTCAGCAGAATGGATTTTGAGTAAATGTCAGCTTTCTGAGTCTCATAGTCCCGGACCTCTGTAATTTGGTCCCAACTTATTTTCTCAATCTTATTTCTTATTACTGCTAACTATGACCCCTAGAGTTGAGTCAAACCAAAGAATTATTTTTATGTACAAATCTGAGTCCCAGCTTTTTATCTTCTGCTCATTTGGTTAAATCTTTTCTGTTGAGACTGCCCTCCCTCTATCTGCGTATGTTCAGATCTTTCCTTTAAGACCCAATTCAAAAGCCTCCTCAGCCAAGAGTTCCCTCCTAGGTTTGTTGTTATTATTACTTGCGTTTGAGTTGGCTCTGACTAAAGGAGACCCCGTAAACAACAGAACAAAGCATTGCCTGGTTTTGCACCACTGTCATGATCGTAGCACTATATTGGACAATATTCTGTTGTGATTCACAAAGTTTCCATCGGCTAATTTTCTAAAGCAGATCACCAGGCCTTTCTCCCTAGCCTGTCTGAGTCTGGATGCTCCACTGAAACTTGTCCACCATGGATGTCCCTGCTGGTATTTGAAATACTGACGGCATAGCTTCCAGCACCACAGTAACATGCAAGCCACTACAGAACAAGAAAATGACAGATGGGTGATGGCTCCCTCCCCTTCTAAGTTTAAATATCCTCTCTTTCAACTCAGTCCTTCATTTCGCAGTATCCAGGTCTCTGTTGGAGCCCTGGTGGTGCAGTGGTTAAGAGCTTGGCTGCTAACCAAAAGGCCGGTAGTTCGAATCGTTCACCTGCTCCTTGGAAACCCTATGGCGCAGTTCTATCCTGTCCTATAGGTTCACTATGAATTGGAATGCACTCGACGGCAATGGGTTAGGTTTCGGTTTATGTCTCTGTTAGGCACTTAGAACTTTCTGTTTTGTGTTAGGATTATTTAGTATCAGTTTTCTCTCCCCTTGTAGATGGCCAAGTCGTTGAAGTCAGGATATGACAAGTTTGCCCTTGGATTTTTGTGTTCTTTCCCAAGGACTAGGACATGTCTAGTGCTGGCTGCTTGGTTGTTTGCGGAATGAATAAATGCTCTGGGAGCATCTTGAAGGAATGTATGAGGGCTTCATCCTTATTGTGCATTTCCCGTCATGCATAGGGCAGGGTCAGGCTACAGCTGACCTCATAAAGAGGATATAAAACTGGTGGCGTTTCATTTCACTTTTGTAGATGTATTCTTACCTTTTCGTCTGCCTTTTGAAAGTGACTGATGGCAGACTCTCCAGAAAGTCACAAGAGAACGGTTCAGCCATCCCCCATAGAGGTACAGGAAACAATGTTGGCATCATTGTTTTGTTCATGCTATCCATAGGCTAAAAGAAGTAAAATGTGTTTGGAACTGTTAAGGGGCAGAAACTGAAAAAGCCTTTCTTTGCTATGCCTCTTCCATCCTAGGCCATCTTTCCAGTAAGTATTTTGTGGCATGTTCCCTTTGAGGTCATTTACTGCCTGTCACTGTCTTTAGGGTAGACCTTCTGAAGGGGTCTGGAAAGAATCTAAACTAATGGTTTGGAACTTTTATAGTTATGCATCTTTAGTGAGGTGTATAAACGGCTTGAGCTAAAAGAGCCCGGAGGACTGTGGCAATAAGCTTCTGGTCAGGGCATGGGGAAGTCTGAAGGAATAAATTAACGTACCGTATGCCCCCCCCCTTTTTTTTTTTTTTTATGCCCTTTATACAGCTCAGCTTCTCAGCATGAGTAAGTCCTTGCTTCCCAGCCTGGGTCACAAGTTTATCTTCTCTAAGGGCTGTGAAAGCAGCCACAGTGTCGGGGGTGATGGATGGAGTAGTTCAGAAGAAGGGTGCGCATGGAAGTTTTGTTTGGGTCTTGAAATTCCCCAGGAAGGCTCAAGAATCCCTGGCAGTCTAAATTCAGTAAATGAAAAAAAAGAAAAAGTGGGAAGGGGCACTCAAGTAATTTGACTTAACTGTGTTCATTTCAATATCATGTAGGAAAAGTTTACTTCGAAGTATAAAATAACACTGGGGAAGGGTTTTTGAGCTCTACTTTTGAAAATTAAAAAGAAAGTATGTTACTAGTGATATAATTTAAAAGTGTAATTAGGTGCAAGTTACAATTTCTAATTCAAGTGTCTTTTTCTTAAAGCATGGGGGCTTAGAAAGATGCCTGTATTTACGTGGTCCTCGCCTGTATTGCAGTTGGAGTTGTCTTGAGTTTTCCATTGGTAAGAAAATCAGGTATATTTCCATGATAACTCACCATTTTTTAGAAATGGAAACTATGTGCGTATTTCCTGAACCAATGATATAATGGGACATTTTAGTGCCATTTCTTTGGTTACAGTGTTTGCAGCAATCACATGTTAAATGTTGGCTTATTCATAGACTTGCCATCTAGGAACTTTGAAAAGACCTAGGAAATGAAATAACTGAATCTTGGTTTGAAGCTGAATTCAAACACCTCTCAATGTTTTACATTGAATGAAATCACAAGGTTTATCCCAGCCATTGAATAAGCAATCTAAACTTATTGGGTTAAGGAGACCATTTTTAGAGCATTATTGCCTGGTTTAAATCACAGCTTCTCCACTAATTTAGGTGTGTAACTTTGACTAAGTCAACCTATCTGTACCTGAACATTCTCATCTGTGGAACGAGAGTAAGTATAGACCATAACTGTATTAGTCAGCTTGTACTGCAGTAATGCTATGTAACAAACAGCCCCTCAAACTCTCAGTGGCTTTCAACTACAAACTTCTTTTTTTCCCTGTCAAGGGTCAGCAGGTTAACTGTGGCAGCTCTGATTTAGGCCTCCAAACCCATTGCCTTCGAGTCGATTTCGACTCACAGTGACCCTAGAGGACAGAGTAGAACTGCCCTATAGAGTTTCCAAGGAGCAGCTGGTAGATTTGAACTACCAATCTTTTGGTTAGCAGCATTTGTCTCTTTGTGACTAACTTATTTCACTCAGCAAAATGTTTTCAAGGTTCATTCATTGGAAAATATTTTTAAAATCGTGGATACAAACAAAACAACCAAAACCTGCTGCTGTGGAGTTGAGTCTGACTCGTAGTGATGCTATAGAACAGACTAGAACTGCCCCATGGGTTTCCAAGGAGTGGCTGGTGGATTCAAACCGCCAACCTTTTGGTTAGCATCCCTGGCTCACTGCAGCTCGCTGCCAGTGGGATTTATATCTACTCCACAGGCACTGAAAAAACAGTGGTTCTCTAGTGTAGGAGTGAGGAGCATAAGAGAAGAAGCCAAACAATTTAATCATCCTACTTAAAGCCTCTGCTTGCATAACATACATTTACATTTCATTAGTCAAACAATCACACAGCCAAGTTCAATATTGAGGAAGTGGGTAATTCTCACATGGAAAGAGAAAGGGAGAGTGAGTAGGTATTGAATAATACTATCTACCTTGCTGTCCTAGGGTTAGGAGCCCCTGGGTGGTGCAAACGGTTAAGCGCTTGACTACTAGCCCAAAGGTTTGTGGTTCAAAGCCACCCAGAGGTGTCTCTGAAGACAGGGGTGGCTATCTACTTCACAGCCTTAAAAATCCTATAGAGCAGTTCTACTCTGCACATGTGAAGTCACCAGAAGTCAGAACTGGCTCCACAGCAACGAACAACAACAACAACAACAATCCTAGGGTTATTGTGGCGCTAGGTGATATAATGCACATAAAACCTCTAACACAGTTGCTTGTCCACATACTAAAAGATCAACATTCCTTCTTCTTATTATTAATATTTCTGATAAGAGGATGGTGCCATAAATTGAGAGGGAGCAATGGCTAAGGGAACCTCTGGGAACACACTCAGACCTTGTGAGATTTATGTTCTAACTTGCCTGAGTCTTTCCTTTATTCCCCTACTTCTTCCACTCTCCTCGTAGAACCTGACTGTTAGCAACATGGGAACAGAGAGGAGCAGTTTCTACCTCTCTATTCCGCCTTGTTAGTTCATCCACGCTGGTTCCCAGTTGAAAATAGAATCTGTGACACTTCTGAGCCATTGATCAGGATTCTTTTATAGAATCTTTTATCAAAATATTTGTAATTGTACCGGACACCATCTAGTTCTTCTGGTCTCATGGCAAAGGAGACAGTTGTTCATGGAGGTGACTAGCCACGCATTTCATATCTTCCTTCTATTACTGACATTCCTTATTCCTCTGTTGCTGCAGGTAAATAGAGACCAATTGTTGTGTTTTGGATGGCGGCTTGCAAGCATTTAAGACCCCAGACACTACACAATGAACTAGGGAGTAGAACAGAAGCACTAAACGTACTATTAGGCCATGTAACTGGGATGTCCCATGAAACCATGACCTTAAACCTCCAAACCAAGAAACCAAATCCCATGAGGTTTTTGGTTGTACATAAACAGCCTCAGCAACTACATTTTTTTTATTGTTGTACATATATTTATCACACAACATTCGCCAATTCAGCTTTTTACAGGTGTGCAACTTATTGACAGCAATTATAAGAATCAGCTGTGCAACCCTAGCCTTAATCAATATGATTTTTCCATCACCATAAACCAAAATTCAGTATATCACAAGCAATAACCCTCCCCTTTCCATCTCCTTCCTCCCCCTGGTAAACACTAATAAACTTTGGTCTCTATACATTTGCATTTTCTCATCTTTTTGTATAAATGAGGCCATCCGATATCCTTTTGTGATTGACTTATTTCACTCAGCATAATGTCTTCAAACTCCATCCATATTGTAGCATGTATAAAGACTTTATTTCTCCTACTGGCTGAGTAGTATTTCATTGTATATTGTACCACATTTTCTTTATCAATTCACCTATTGATGGGCATTTAGGTCGTTTCCACCTTTTGGCTATTGCAAATTGTGCTGCAATAAACATTAGTGCATAAGTCTATTTGAGTCTCTGCTTTCAAGTCTTTTGGGTCTATACCTAGGAGTGGAATTGCAGGGTCATATGGTAGTTCGATTTTTATTTTATTTTTTGGTTTTAACAAACAGAAATTCATTTTCTCAGAGTTTAGGAGGCTGGAAGTCCAAATTCAGGATGCCAGCTGTAGGGAAAGGCTTCCTCTGTCAGCTCTGGAGGGAGGTCCTTGTCTCTTCTGAGGTTCTGCTCCAGGACAATCTTCATGAGGCTTAGCATCTCTCTTTCCCCATCTCTGCTTCTGAGCTTCCTTGTTTAATCTTTTTTATATCTCAAAAAAGATTGATTTAAGACATACTCTACACTAAAATAAAAAATTTTTCTTTTCTACACCAGTTCAGTCTCATTAAGATAACATAGACAGTTCATTCCCACATGGGATTATAACCATGGATGTAGAGGTTAGGATTTATAACACATATTTTGGGAGGACACAATTCAATACATAACATTCCACCTTTTTTTTTTTTTATCCAAAATTTCTATTTTTATTTTTTTAGGAACTACCACACTGTTTTCCACAATGGGTCTACCATTTTGCATTCCCACCAGCAATGGATAAGTGTTCTGATTTCTCCACATCCTCTCCAACATTTGTTATTCTCTTTTTTTTTTAATCTTAACTATCTTTTTTTTATCCTAGTGGGAGTGAAATAGTATCTCGTGGTTTTGATTTGCATCTCTCTGATGGCTAATGATGCTGAGCATCTTTTCATGTGTTTGGTGGACATTTGAATACCCTTTTTGGTGAAATGCCTATTCAAGTGCTTTGCCCATTTTATGATTGGGTTGTCTTTTTGTTGTTAATTTGCTGAAGTTTTATATATAATTTAGTTATTAGATTCTTGTTGGAAGCATGGTTTCTGAAGATATTCTCACAGTTGGTAGTTTTACTTTTCACTTTTTTTGCTAAAGCCTCTTGATGAACAAAAGTTTTTAATTTTTATGAGGTTCCATTTATTTATTTTGTCTTTTGCTACTGTATTAGATAATACGTTGTTAAAAGCTAGGCCTGACAGCATTGCCCTTGCTTTTAATTCTAAGGATTTTATGGCTTTAGTTTGCACATTTAGGTCCTTAATCCATTTTGAATTTGTTTTATGGTGTGAGGTATGGATCCTGTTTCATTTTTCTGCATGTGGAAATCCAATTTTCACAGCACCATTTATTGAAGAGACTTTCAATTCTATTCCATTGTTCTATGTGTCTATTGTTATACCAGTACCAGGCTGTTTTGATTACTGTAGCTGGATAGTGTGTTTTAAAATCAGGAAGTGCGAGTCTTCCTACTTTGGTCTTTTCTATCTTTTGCTTCTTTGATGTGGACAGTTTATTATATACTTTAATTGTAAGGCAAATGCTCCAGAGAGGAGTCATTCTATTTGATTGTAACCATCTTAATTGTCATTGGATACTTTAGTTTCTATTTTTAGAGAGAGAATGGAAATAAAGAGGGGTGTGCGTGTGTGTAGGGGGGATTATTGATCACACAGAAATTATGGGAAGAAAAAAGTTTCTAGACTATTGCTTCTCAAAAGTTAACCTATGCATAAATCTCCTGGGAATCTTGATAAAGATTCTGATCTAGTAGATATGGGATAGGGCCTGAGACTTTGCATTTCTAATAAGCTCCCAAGTGATGTTGAAGCTGTGGCTCCATGGAACACTCTCTGAGTAGCAAGGATCAAGAGCAGCACTATCTGATAGCATTTGCTGCAATGATGGAAATATTCTTCTATAACTACACTGCCAGTACACTAGCCACTAACCACGGGTGGCATAGCGGTTAAGTGCTACGGCTGCTAACCAAGAGGTTGGCAGTTTGAATCAGCCAGGCGCTCCTTGGAAACTCTACGGGGCAGTTCTACTCTGTCCTACAGGGCCGCTATGAGTCAGAATCGACTCAACGGCACTGGGTTTGGTTTTTTTGGTTTTTAATCACGTGTGGCTACTCAGCACTTGAAATGTGCTTAGTGTGGTTGAAAAAATAAATTTTAGATATTATGTAGTTTTAGTTAATTAGATGTGATTGGTGGTTAACATATTGGGCAATGCAGTCTAGAGAGAGGATTTAACATTTTATTCAGCCCTGACGCCCTAGGACATAGCACAGGGGATGCTAAGTTCTCAATAAATGTCTCTTTTCTTGTGAAGGAAGCAGGTAGGCAGAAGCAGGTGGCTGGGTTGGTATGTACGATACAGTTCAAACCTGTACCCCTTCGTTGGTTCCTAGGGACTGTATTTAGGGAACATGACATGGTGATACAGTCACAGGATCTAGGGCTTGCCTGCCTGGGTTTAATATGGGCTCTGCCACTTATTGACCACCTCACTTGTTTCCCTGTGCCTCAGTTTCCACATCTGTAAAATGGGAATAAAATGGTGTTTCTCTTATAGGATCATGCATGCATGTTGTTGTTCCATGGACTGAGTCAATATTTGCAAAGTTCTTAGAATACAAAACCAAGAAATCAAACCCACTGCTGTCGAGCTGATCGCTCATAGTGACCCTACAGGACAGAGTAGAGCTGCCCCTTAGGGTTTCCAAGGCTGTAAACCTTCGTAAAATAGCTCCTGATATACATGAAGTTCTCTCATGCACGATTGGTCTTACCAAGGTGGAACCTCACCTGGATTAAGTCCTTGTATATCTTTGTATTCTTTTTACCTCTCACACAAGCTGAGCGACTACACATGAGCTCTAAGTTCTGTGGAAGAAGTCATTTTTTTCATGTTGCTGATAAAAGTTTCGACAATCAAACCTTGTTGCATTGTTAACCCAGAAGCATTTAGCCCAAACCCCCAGCCCAAAGTGGAGCCAATGCACCGAAGAAAGTATCTGTGTAAGTGGGAGAAGTGAACTGCTAAGACAATGAGGTCAATCTTCTGAACCAAACAGGGTAATGATAGCTGGCCCCACAGGAGATACTACTGCTATGAAATTCTGCACCAGTGTTTACACAAAACCAAGCAGGAAATGTTTGCCAGTGGAATAAATAAAGGAGCCTTCTGGTTACATAATGTTTCGTTGTGTCCCAGTTTGAGGCGGTTTTGGAATTGTTGCTTGGTCTAGGTTTGAATTTTGGAGCTTGGGCTGTATATTTCCTCTTTTGTTTGCTTGCCCCTGATACTTGAAGCTTTATTCTCCTCCAGGTCCCCAAAGGCCTGAGTTACAGCGGGATCAGAACATGATCTCATCACTTTGGCTTGAGATAGTCTTCATGTTTTACTTTGCTTATGAGCCTCTGACCCTGGGAGAGATTGGCACTGGGGCTGGGGGTGATGGGCTGAGGGTGTTGGGGCTCAGGGCCAATTGTCCCATGTGTTTAGAGAAAAGGGAAGCACTACGATTACTAAAAACACATCTGTTTATTGTGCTTCTACTATGTGCCAAACATTAAGCTAGGCACAGCCTCAGGCTCTTGTAATAACCTTGCAATGTAGGCAATTATTATCCTCAGATTATGAAGTGGTTTTAAGGACCGTGTTCCAGGCCAGAAGGTAGGGTAGGTTAACCCCTCAAATCTGCTGTTTCTCCTATGTTACACTGCCTTTCTCAGACTAGAAATAATAGCAGATATTTCAATTCAGTTGTCCAAGATACCCTGTGTAACCCAGGAAAACAAAGGTTATCCTCACATGGAAAAAACAATCTAGTGATAAAAAAAATGAAAGAAAATTCTCATGATTCAACAAATTTTAATTCATACAGACATGCAAATTTGTTATAGTGCATTTTGGACTTCTCCCTACTCTGAAAAGGAACCACCTTCTCCTCACCCCAGTTGCACATTTCCCGAAAGCATTTATTGAGCACCTGCTGAAGGCAAGGCTGCATGGAAGTCCTAGGGGACAAATCTGGACAGCGAGGTTCAAAGCCCTGACGTGAGAATCAGTGTTGCCTTTGTTCTAGCAGATTAGAGGTCTTGGTGAAACTCTTTATCCTGGCTTGGATCTCGGTTTGCTTAAAAATAAAATGCTGGTGTTTGCAAGCCTGGATAAGAACTTAGGCTCCATAGAGGAAAACTGTGCTATCTGGTTTCTTATCTCCCAGGGAGGACCCCATAGCCCATTCAGAGACTCTAGAAAAGTCAAGAAAACGTATCCTTATCTCCAGTTCTCCCAAGCACGGGGGTAGAAGCATTAAAGGCAAAGGGTGCAACAGAAGGACATAAAAGTATCTACCATTCACTAGGCATTTTCTACATCTCCAGCATTGTTATTACTGTGTTACTTGGACTATATTTACTCACTTTGTACATTAGTCCAATGATGCAGAGCAGTGGATGGGGCATGTGAGTGAATCTAGGAAGCTGAGAAGATGGACCAAAACAAACCAAACCTATTGCTGCTGAGTCCATTTCAATTCATGGTGACCCCATGTGTAACAGTAAAACTGAGCTCCATAAAGTTTTCTTGGCTGTAATCTTTATGGAAGCAGATTACCAGTTCTTTTTTCTATGGTCCCACTGGGTGGGTTTGAACTGCCAACCTTTTGCTTAGTAGCTGAGCACAAACTGTTTGTGCTATCCAGAGACCTGAGAGGATGCACAAAGTCTTGCAAATGGATGGGGAAAAGGGACTGAAGACTGGAGGGCTGGTTGCCTAACTGATTTGAGGTTTGCAGTGGTGGCCCCCAAATTTCTGATTCAGAGGGCTCAGGGGCCTGCAGTTCAACTAGGTGAGGGTGTTATGGAACTTGTCTTGAAGCTTCATTTGTTTGGTGCACACATGGTGTTGCTTAGATTATATGTTTCTTGTCTGGGGGATGTCTGTTGGATAGATTAGGGGGCCCCAGCCCCACTGACAAAGGTGCTTCTTGATGCTGTCACTTGTTCTAGCAGCTCATCTCTGGATCAGGAGTCAAAGTATCTGATATTCCATCATGAAAGACTCTTTTATTAGTGCTTTGTGATTCCTGTACAGGTTTACTTTCTCAGAATTTATTTTTTCTTGAGGATTAATTTAGATGCAGTGAAATACATAGATCTTAAGTATACAGTTTGAATTTCGACAAATAGATACTCATGGAACCACCACCACAATCAAGACACAGGATATTTTTAACTCCCTAGAAAGTCCTTTTCTGCCCCTTTCTAGTCAGTTCCTGCCCCTCTGCTCACCCCAGCTAACCACCGTTCTGATTTTTATCACTACATATTAGTTTTACCGGAAACCCTGGTGGTGTAGTGGTTAAGTGCTACGGCTGCTAACCAAAGGGTCAGCAGTTCAAATCTGCCAGGCGCTCCTTGGAAACTCTATGGGGCAGTTCTACTCTGTCCTATAGGGTCGCTATGAGTTGGAATCGACTTGATGGCACTGGGTTTGGTTTTTTGGGTTTTATTAGTTTTACCTCTTCCAGAAAACTTCGTATAAATGGAATCAAACGGTATGTACTATTTTGAGTCTGGCTTCTTTCTTTTTTTTTTTTTTTTTATTGTGGTGAATATTTATATAGCATAACGTTAGCCATTTCAATATTCTTCATGCATAAAATTCAGTGACATTAATTATGTTTACCGTACTGTTCAACTATCATTATTATCCATTTCCAAAGTTCTTCTCATCACCCTTAACAGAAGCTCGGTGTCCCCTAAGCAGTGAGTCTCCCTTTTTTCATCCCTCCAATCACCCCAGGTAACCACTAATAAACTGTGATCTCTACCATATTTTTATGAAAGTAGCATATGGTGTTCTACGTTTTTTTGCCAACCGCTCCCTCCCCCTAGAGGTATTTTTGTAAGCATGTTATGCTACTTTTTTTACATGTTGCTGTAAAGAAAATTAGGATAGCAAGCTTAGGAAAATAGCTGGGGGTGAGGGGAGGGTGTAGTAGGCAAAAAAAAAAAAAAAAAAAAAAAACGTATAATGCATGTGTTATTTGAGTAAAAATAGGGTATACACTTGACTATTCTAAATGTTCCATATTAATGGAATAATACATTGAGTCTGGCTTCTTTCACTTGGTATAATGTTCCTGAGAACCACCCATGTTGTTTTGTGTAGCAGGAGTTTGTTTCTTTGTATTGCTGAGTAGTATTCCGTTGTGTGAGTATACCACAACTTTAAAAATCCATTCTTGTTGATGGCCATTTGGGTTATTTCTAAATTTAAGCTGTTATAAATAAAGCTGGTATGAAAGTTCATGTACAAGTCTTTTGTTGGCATATGCAGTTAGTTCTCATGGAGTGGAATTGCTGGGTCAGAGGGCAAGCATGTGTTTAACTTCACAGGAAACCACCAAGCAGTTTTCCAAAGCAGTTGGGTCATTCTATACTCTCACTCAAGGTTTTCCCTCAAAAGGCCAGCAATGCTAGAAGGGGGATCCTTATGCCCTTCAAGCCTTTGTTTGCTGCCTCGATTTGTCAAATGCTTTTCTGTGCAGAACAAGCCCCCTGCAGTGTGACAACCAAGGGCAGCTGAGAGGAGAAGTGGGGAGGAAGAATGCTAGAGCAAAGCTGAACTGCTCATGCCAGATGGGCTAGGGAATGGGCAGGCTGGTGACGGTGGAGGCCTGAACTGAATGTGAAAGCCCATATTAAGAAGTGAACAGAGATGGAAATGCCAGCTATGGGGGCCCAAAGGGGACTTCCGTAAGGAGAAGGAGATTAAAAGAGATTTGCTTGCCTGTTTTCCTGATTTGTGGCTTGAATCGCCTCAAACAATTACATGGTTTGACCAATCATTTTTGGGATTCTTCTTCAGTTGTCTAGTAAACACGAGTAGCTGAAATCTTAACTTTGTTGAAGAGAAATCATGGAATTCCTTTAACAGGTTTGGAAACAAATTCCCCAAAATATATTCACTCTTGTGTCCTTGGTGCTGGGACACTCAAAAACTATCATGTGAATAAATCGATCTCTTCATTAGTACACCAAACCCACTACCGTTGAGTCGATTCTGACTCATAGCGACCCTATAGGACAGAGTAGAACTGACCCATAGATTTTCCAAGGAGCACCTGGTGGATTCGAACTGCCGACCTCTTGGTTAGCAGCCATAGTACTTAACCATTAGGCCACCAGGGTTTCCTTTCATTAGTATAGACACCCATTTTTAGAAAAGCTGCCTTTCAGATACCTTCATGCCAATAACTTAAGTATAAGTTTGATGAGAATAAAAAACAAAAACCAAACCCATTGCTGTCAAATCAATTCCAACTCATAGCAACCCTATAGGACAGAGTAGAACTGCCCCATAGGGTTTCCAAGGAGTGGCTAGTGGGTTTGAACTGCTGACCTTTTGGTTAGTAGCCGATTGCTAAACCACTGGAGCATTTGTAGTGATATAAAAAAGCACAGAATTTTTGTCCCCTTGATGTTGGAATGCTTTTGTATATGGCTATGTGGCTGTTAGGAGCACTGAATTTTTCTGTCTATGAAATTGGGCTAAGGATGTTTCCTTCACAGGGGTGCAAGTAAATTAACTGTTCAGAGATGATATAGTAACTGTGTGGCATAGCAAGGCATGGGCCCAAATTCACTCACAGGCTGGTGCTTCATTCATTATGCTAGGCTGGCAGGATGCTCCAGAAACCCACTCCTTTGTACTGTTTTCTCTCTGAGCCCCCATCTCTTCCTTTTTCCATTAATCAGGCCAAGTCTACACAATCTGAGCATGTGGTAGGACTCAGTTAGTAAATATTCCCACACCAGGTTATTTAGACTCTTTCTTCACTCTGTTGAAAGATACCAAGAAATGAGAGGCTGAAGGACTTTAAAATCTAGGGAGGAATCTACAGCTAATGCCATACTAAATCCTGAGTATGAAATAGCCAATAGTCAGAGTCAGCTAAAGTGACTATTGAATATGTTTAAGGTCATGAAAAAGTCAAGGATGTCAATCTGACCACCTCTCTTTGACATTGTATGAGAGATCATACCAGGGCAATAAGGCAAGAAAAAGTAAAGCAAGCGTGAAGATTGGAAAGGAAAAAATACAATTATTAATTCAGAGATGTCATTTTTTTCTCTATAGGCAATCCTGAGGCATCTACAGAAAATCTACAGAGTGAATATGTAGTTACAGTATTCAAGGCCAATATATTAAAAAAAAAAATCAATTATGTTTGTATATCCAATAATAAGTAGTTGAAAAATGAAATTAAAAAAATCATTTATGGGTACATCGAAAAGAACCATAACATAGTTAAATTTATTCTTAACAAAATGTATAAGACTTATACACTAAAATATAAAAAAAAAATATGTAAATACAGGGAGGGATTGAAGAGACCTAAATAAATGGAGAACAGCAACATTGGTTGGAAATTAAGATGCTGGTTCTTCTCAAATTGATCTCCAGCAAGGTTTGGCAAATATTTATTGTAAAGGGCTACCCAAAACCCAAACCCACTGCCGTCAAGTCGATTCCGACTCATAGCGACCCTATAGGGCAGAGTAGAACTGCCCCATAGAGTTTCCAAGGAGTGCCTGGTAGACTTGAACTGCTGACCTTTTGGTTAGCAGCCATAGCACTTAACCACCACGCCACCAGGGTTTCCTGTAAAGGGCTAGATAAGTAAATATTTTAGGTTTTGTGGGCCATGTGATCTTAATCACTACTATTCAACTTTGTCTTTATAATGCAAAAGTATAGACAATACGTAAATGAATGGGCATGGCTCTGTTCCAATAAAACTTTTTTTACAAAAACAAATGGCCTGGATTTGTTCCTCTTCTATCAGTCATCAGCTAAAGGAGAGAGAACCAAATGGTCTCTAGGGTTCCTTGTAGCTTTGCCTTTCTCAGATTGTGCCAAATAAAGAGAGCACGTAATACGTTATATTACTGTTTATCTGCTAACTAATTCTCTTGCCAACCTCATCTTATACAAAATGAGGAAAATCAAGCCTCCTTGGTAGTGTTAATGGAAGAATTAAGTGAAATAATGTAAGGAGCTGGAGCAATGCCTGGCTCACTAAATGATATCTCTACCTACCCTTCATCACAAATTGGCTTTAGAAGTTGGAGTTCTAAATGCTGTTTCCAGTCAAGCAGCTGAGGCTTCAGATGTGTGTGTCTTGTGTGTGTGTCTAGGGAACCTGGCCTCATGATGTCCCTACAAACAGAGTGGCTCAGCTGCCATGCTGCCATTTTGTAATGTGAAGGACTGGGATTTTAATCTCCAATAATCCCTACCCCTGAAGATTTGGCTTTATCTAAGGATGGGTCACTTGTGGTGCAGTAGTTAAGAGCTCGGCTGCTAACCAAAAGGTGAGCAGTTCAAATCTACTAGTTCCTCCTTGGAAATCCTATGGGGCAGTTCTTATCTGTCCTATAGGGTCACTATGAGTTGGAATTGACTTGATGGCAATGGGCTTGATTTTTTTTTTTTTAATGTGGGAAGGACAGATGAAAATGGAATGTAGAGAGTTCAGATAATAAATGGGAAAGAAAGTAACAAAAGTGTAAAGGCAGTAGTAATTTTTTCATTTATCCAACACCCTTCTGTGTGCAAGACTGTACTAGGTGTTTGGGTTGACAAAATTAACTGTGGGCAAGTAAATTTACATTGCTATAGCTAAGTTTCCTCATCTGCAAAATGGAGAAAATAATAGAGCCCTGGTGGTGCAGTGGTTAAGAGCTCGGTTGTTAACCAAAAGTCAGCAGTTCAAATCCACCAGTTGATCCTTGGAAACCATATGGGGCAGTTCTGTTCTGTCCTATAGGGTTGCTCTGAGTTGTAAACAACTCGAGGGCAATGGGTTTGGTTTCAGCGGGTTTTAAGGATGGGTCACAGTGAAGAGAGAGTTCAGGAACTACTGGGGTTGCTGCTCAGAATCACCAGCATCTAGCTCCTATCGCCTTTTTAAGAAGACAGGCTTCTTATTGTAAATAATGTACTCCAGCCTCCCAAGGTAATCCCAAATAATGTCATCTCAGGGAAAAGTTGATAAGTGGTGAGAATTTAAGGCATTTCATCTGTTGAGAATAAAAGCTGATAGAAGTGCAGGATTTTTATTCCACCTTAGACAGTTGGGCTTCCCCATCATTCTCTTTCCTTTTGCTTTTTGGTCTTGAGCTGGCCAAAGACGAAGGTTGGTATGCAGCTTCCTTCAGCCCTGCCCTGTGTGGCATTTGTCTTGCAACTTTCCCATGCTTTTTTCAACAGGAAAAAAAGTGAAGAGATTGACATATAGCTACCCTGAGGCTAGATTGTCACCGAAATAGATTTCTCCAAATAAAATGAGGGCCATTTTTGCTTGCAAGGCCGTGCAATGAAAGAGAGTTAATAAAAACTGCATGGGAAACTCACATTGAAGCTATAAAAAAATTAAAAAATAAAATTCCTAGCTCAAGTCAGCAGTGATTGTTGGCTCAGGGTAGAAATTAGGGAGGAAAACATTCTGAAACTCATTGGAAGTGAAGAGGGAAGATTTATTACCCATTTATCCATTTGTTTAACCCTTCAGGAATAATACTAAAGTCACACTTGCTTAGAAAGTGATGAAATCCTGGGTTTTTTAGAGTAGGACAGGCTGTTTTCTCTTTTAGGATAAGCTTTATCACAGCTAGAAAATAGGACCACTTAACCTTAAAAAATACCTGCTCCACCCCCAACCATTGCTGGTAGAAATGTAATGGTACAACCTCTGTGGAAAACAGTTTGACCATTCCTCAAAAAGTTGAACGTAGAACTACTATATGACCCAGCAATCCCAATCCTAGGTATATATCCAAAAGAAGTAAAAGCAGGAATGCAAACAGAAACTTTACCAACATTCATTGCACCATTATTTACAGTAGCCAAAAGGTGGAAACAACCTAAAAGTCCATTAACAGATGAATGGATAAACAAAATGTGGTCTATACACACAATGGAATACTATTCAGTCATAAAGAGAAAGGAAGTCCAGATGCACCCACAACATGGATGAATCTTGAAAACATTATATTGAAGGAAATAAGTCAGTCACAAAAGGGCAAACACTGCATGATCTCACTTATATGAAATAAGCAAATATATAGAAAACAAAGGTTATTACTGGTTAACCTGGGGTGAAGGGGGCGGAAGGGGGTTTTTGCTGAGAGGGCATTGAGTGCTTGTTAATGGTGGTGGGATAATATGGCAAAGGGTAGTGAGAATGTTTGCACAATATGAAGAACTTAATCAACGTCACTGAATTATACGTGTAGAAATTGCCAAATAGGTGAACGTTTCAGTATACGTATTTTCAACACAATTAAAAAAATACCTGCTCCAAGACAAAGACTTATTAAGATCATGGATGAGAAAGCTTCCAGCTTACTCTTTCTCCTCCATCAGGCTCTGTTCCTTGTGTGTGAATGCATCAGATATTTCTAAAGTTAAAGACTGTATCCTTCCCAGCTGGAGGGCAGTGGCTCCTCTTATCGCTTTCGCATCCCCAACCCCAATGTCATCATGATGGAATATGGAGGAACCTCTTGGAAGCCTGGAGGGATGGTTGGTCCACGAGCCCCACTGGGGAAGGCTTGCCCATCCAAGAATGGGGCATCCAGAATCTCTGAAGCCCCAGCGTGAGGTGCCACTAGACCACCAGGAAGAGTTGATTTATTATCTGAGAAATTCACCATCTTTCTGCATTCTGGGTTCTCCAAAATCACTTCTACGATGGGAACTTGAGGCCTCGATTAATTCCCACTTAGGGCTAGAAGCATGAAAATTACAGCATCCAAGACAAGTGGGCTTTTAGCCCCTGGTGGCTATGGAGCATTTATAGGAATATTTAGAAGCAGCTCGGGGTCCTTTCTTCTTTCCCCCTAAAACCTATAAACTCTGGTAATTTTCACAGGTTTTTGCTAATTAATGCCACCACTGTGGAAATGGGGGCTGTTCTGCAAACAAGCTGCAACAAATGGGATTTTTATTGCTGGTGGAAAAGTCTGGGGAATAATTAGCTGATCCGTGGAGATCCCTTGACTCTGGGCATCTGCATGGTAATGGCCAACCCTGGAGATCACTCAGGGAAATGGGGTCGGACTTTCCACCTTAGGGCACATTTATATTGTTGGTTACAGCCTTCAAACTGCAGTTGGACAAATGTGGGAAAATATTTTGTGAAATGCTAGACAAATGAACCTGGATTTGACCAATCTCAAGAAGGAAAACTGGCTCTCTTTTGCTAACTGCTGTACAGCAGCCAAGACTCGCAAATGAAATATTTTGATATCTCGTTCAAATTGAGTCCCTAGAGAGAAACACACACATATACATGTTCCACTAAGGTTCTCCTCAAGATACGTGGCTAACAGAGATCATAGAAATGATAGACTCACGGTGCTGGAAGAGAACATAGAGGTCACCTGGTCCAGAGGTTGTGAACCAAGAGATCCTTGGAGAGAATCCAGGGGGCCTATGAACTTGGTTGGGAAAATAATCACATTTTTGTTTTCGCTAACCTTTAGTTGAATATTACCATTTCTTTCCATTTCAAATGTGGGCAACAGACCACAGTAGTATCAGCAGTATCCTTGATTTTTGACACGTAAGAACAAGGATGTCTCCAAGTGCATTACGGTGTTGCAGATATTTCAGAATAATTTTTATGCTCATCACTTCTTTGAAATTATGGTCATTATTGGACGCAGTGCTAGATTTTACTTAACATAAGAGAAAACACATACACTACTCTATCAAATTAAAAAAAAAAGTTGAGTACTGCGTTTTAATGTAATTCATTTTTTTTGTTGTGGTTACATGTGTTTCATTTTTTTCCAGTTAAAAAAATCATTATTTTGAGAAAGTGTTCATAGACTTCATCAGACCTCCAAAGAGGTCCGTTTTATAAGGACTAAGAATCCTTACTTGTCCAATCTCCTCTTTTTACAGCTGAGGAAATTGAGACAGTACTGGTGAGTGACAGAGAAAAAGCCAGAACCCCATAGTGCTGTCTCCAAGCCTGTTCCCACCATTAAAAGAGTCTGCAGAAGAAAGTGCCCTTGTAAAAACAATCATGGAACACTTCCTTAAAACAGAATGCTTTCAAGTGTGGGAATAAGGGATGATAAGCGATTCTAGAGGCTAATCTTAGCTAAAGACCTCTTTAAAGTGTTAAAAGCAAAGATGTCACTTTGAGGACTAAGGTGCGCCTGACCCAAGCCGTAGTATTCTCAGTTTTTTCATATGCATGTGAAAGTTGAACAATGAATAAGGAAGACTGAAGAAGAGTTGATGCCTTTGAATTATGATGTTGGTGAAGAATATCGAACATACCATCGACTGCCAGAAGAATGACTAAATCTGTCTTGGAAGAAGTACAACCAGAATGCTCCTTAGGAGCAAGGATAGTGAGACTTCATCTCATGTACTTTGGACATGTTATCAGGAGGGACCAGTCCATGGAGAAGGACATTATGCTTGGTAAAGTAGAGGGTCAGCGAAAAAGAGGAAGACCCTCAATGAGATGAGTTGACACAATGGCTGCAATAGTGGGCTCAGGCATAAGAACAATTGTTGGTGCAGGACCAAGCAGTGTTTCGTTCTGTTGTACACGGGGTGGCTGTGAGTCAGAACCAACTTCACGGCACCTAACAGCAACAACACTTAAATAGTGCCCCAGAATACAGTATATGTTATTTTCTTCATCCTTCACAGCAAGTTTATCTCCTGGATAAAGGAAATTGACATAAAATAAAATGAAAATTTTAATCTGTGTATACTCCAAATGTGAGCAATAGAAAGTCAGGTGTCAGACCAATTTAGATTGGAATGAACACTGTGTGGGTCATTTGAATTAACCACTTCATGTATTATCTAGAATTAGATGTATTAATTATACACATATGTGTACATGTCCCCACTAATGGAAAAAACAAGAGGCACAGTGTCCTTCATGAAAGTGTTAGCTGATCCTATATCTCTGGTGTAGGAATAAAGATGCAGGAAATTCAGATAAATTCTCATTCTTTCTTGATGGTTCAACTGGAATGGATTTTTAAAAAATAATTGACCGACATATTCTGGTTTCCTAAATTTCATAATTCACAGAATTGTAAAACCTTAGCATGGCAAAGGATTTTATATATCATCTAATTCAGTAATTCTCAAATCTTTAGATTTCTCAGGCATTTTCTTTTTTCTTCTACAGCAATTTATCAGGTGTGATATAGATACAAATACATTTTGTCTTTTTTGGCTTTACATTTTTATGTTTTAACTTTTCATTTTGAAATAATTTTAGACTGATAAAATTAGTATAAATAATATTGTACTAAAAATAGCAGAAATAATTTCAGTATATCACTTCACCTAGACTCCTCAAATATTAATATTTCATAGAACCATAGTATAATTATCAAAATTGAGACATTAACACTGATGCTATCTTATTATTTAAACTATATCTTGTTATTTAAACTATAGACCATATTTTAATTTCACCAATTATCCTACTCATGTCCTTTTTCTGGTCCACAATTCCATCTAGGATCACATGCTGCATTTAATTGTGCCCCCTTAGTGGTTAAGTGCTACATCTGCTAACAAAGGGTCAGCAGTTCGAATCAGCCAGGCGCTCCTTGGAAACTCTGTGGGGCAGTTCTACTCTGTCCTATAGGGTCTCTGTGAGTCGGAATCGACTCGACGGCACTGGGTTGGGGTGGGTTAGTCCTCTCTAATCTGAAACCTTTCCTCAGTCACTGCCTTTTGTGACCTTGCACCTTAAAGAGTGCTGGCCCAGTTATTTTGAAAAAAGCTCTCTTGATTTGGTTTGCCTGATGTTTCTTGATGATTATGTTCAGGTTCTGCATCATTGGTGGGAATACCACACAAGTAGTATTGTGTCCTTCTCTGTGCTTCGTATCAGGAGGCACATGATATCTCATTATTGGTGATGGTAACTTTGATCACTTGGTTACGGTGGTGTGCTCTAGGTTTCACCACTATAAAGTTACAAATTTTTATCGTAATTGGTAAGTATTCTATTGGGAAAAACTTTGTGACTATGTAAGCAACCTGTTTCTCATCGTACTTTGGCTCACTAATTTTTTTTTATTGTACTTTAGGTGAAGGTTTACAGAACAAAGTATTTTCTCAGTAAACAGTACACATATAATTTTACGACATTGGTTAACAACCCCATGACATGTCAACACTCTCCCTTCTCAACCTTGGGTCCCCTTTTACCAGCTTTCCTGTCCCCTCCTGCCTTCTAGTCCTTGCCCCTGGGCTGGTATGCCCCTTTAGTCTCGTTTTGTTTTATGGGCCTGTCCAATCCTTGGCTGAGGAGTGAACCTCAGGAGTAACTTCATTACTGAGCTGAAAGGGTGTGCGGAAGCCATACTCTCAGGATTTCTCCAGTCTTTGTCAGGCCAGCAAGTCTGTTCCTTTTTTTTTGAGCTAGAATTTTGTTTTACGTTTTTCTCCAGTTCTGTCCAGGACCCTCTATTGTGATCCCTGTCAGAGCAGTCAGTGATGGTAGCCGGGCACCATCTACTTGTACTGGACTTAGTCTGGTGGAAGCTGTGATAGTTGTGGTCCATTAGTCCCTTGGACTATGACTCACTAATTTTAATTGATAATTCTTGCCTGAAATAACTATTAGGTTTGTTTCAGAAAGAAGCTAGTCCATTCTAGAGACTGTTCAATGTTTAACATGAAATCCACAATTTCCTTTTCTTGCGATTTAGACTGGTTTTCATAATTACTCACTTGTTGCCTGGCTGAATTCCTCTCTTGCAATATTTACCCAAAGTTATAAATGTCATGAGAATGTGACGGTTACAAATGTGCACACAGTGTAAATGTACTTGAAAGACAGGTGTGGTAATTCCTAAAGGTTCTTATTAGACTTCAAGTATTTAAAAACACAGATAAAGGTGCAACGTGGATTCTTGTGTACATGAAGTTATTTGATCACGTCCCACAAGTTAGAAAAAAAAAAAATCCAAACCCATTGCCAATGAGTCAATTCCAACTCATAGCAAGCCTATAGGACAGAGTAGAGCTGCCTCATAGGGTTTCCAAGGAATGGCTGGTAGATTCAAACTGCCAACCTTTTGGTTAGCAGCTGAGTGCTTAACCACTCTGCCACCAGGGCTCCCTTTTGCTTGTATTTTTTTTTAAGTAATATTTTACTGAGTTTTTGGTGAAAGTTTAAACAGCAAGTTAGGTTCCCACTTGACAATTTCTGCACAAATCATTCAGTGACATTAGTTACATTTATCACAATATGTCAACATTCTCTTTGCGTTCTGTTTGTTCCATTTCCAGTGCTCTAGTTTCCCCTTATCTTCTCATCTTTACTTTTGAGTAATTACTGACCTTTTGTTCTCATACTGATGGTTTTTAAGTAAAGCACAAATTTTGTGGGTAATAATAGCTTTTATTTTGTGTGCCACTCTACTATTTCGCTAAAAGGTGATCTTAGGGGATGGGATCAATTCTTGGATTAAACAGTGTTTCCGGGTGATAGTCTCAGACAGTCCTCTGTTCTCTACTGTTCCAATTTGTCTGGCTTTTTTTTTGTTTCTAATAAGAATTTGAGTTCTGCTCCATATTTATCTCTGATTCTTTCTGAGACATTCTATTGTGACCCTTGTCAGAATGGTCAGTGGCGGTAGTCAGACACCATCTAGTTCTTCCGGTCTCAGTGTAGATGAGGTCAAGGCTTGTGTAGCTTGTTTCTTCTCTGAGCTTTGGTTACCTTCTTACTCTTTTGCTCCTGGTGAGTAGAGACCTATAGTTGTGTCTTAGATGGACACGTGCAAGCTTTTAAGACCCCAGATGCAACTCACTTCACTAGGATGTAAATTATGATTTTTGTGAACTATGTTAAACTAGCTAGTTGACTGATTTGTCCCATGAGACTATGGTCCTAAGCCTTCAAACCCAGAAAACCAGTCCTGGAAGATGTTTGGTTATGTCTGAGGAGTATCCATATTTGTGTTTTCAATGAATGTATGTGCCTGCGCCCACATATTTCTATTTACCCATACCTATGGATATTTCTATCTGTTCACACCCATGTGTACCCATATGTCTATATCCACTCACATGTCCTCAAAGACTTGTTTTTACTTTGGTTGTGCTGTGCTCACTACATCCACATTTGGTGCTACTTTTCCCATCAGCAAAATAAATAAATAACAAGTCTCTATGATTTAAAGTATCCTTTCCCCTCTCCTCCTCCTCTCCCTGGTAACCACCAGTGAACACTGGAATCTCTCTATATGTCTATTCTCCTGTTCTTATAAAAGAGGGGTTATACAACATTTGTCCGTATATGCTTGACTTATTTCACTTAGCATTATGTCCTCCAGGTCCATCCCTGTTATGTTTTGCAGACTCATTAGTTTATGGTTACATAGTATTTCATTGTATGTATGCATCACGATTTGCTTATCCGTTCACCCATTGATGGGCGCTTTGGTTGTTTCCATTTATTTGCTATTATGAATAATGCAGTGATGATGATAAATGGGCATATGTTTGTTTGTGTCTTTACTTTCAGGGCTCTAAGGTATATGCCTAGGAGTGGGATTGCTGGATCATAGAGTAGCTCTATTTTTGAGAAACAGCCATACCATTTCCCATAGTGGTTGTACCATTTTACAGTCCCGCCAGCAATGGATAAATGTTCTAATCTCCCCACATCCTTACAACATTTGTTGTTATCTTTTTTTTTTTTTAAATTAGTGTCATTTTGGTTAAGATAAGATGGTATCTCATTGTAGTTTTGATTTGTATCTCTCTAATAACTAATGATTGTGAACTTCTTTTCATATGTTTGTTGGCTGCTTGGATGTCCTCTTTGGTGAAGGTTCTGTGCATGTCCCTTGCACATTGTGTGTTTGAGTTGTTTGTCTTTTTGTTGTTGAGTTGTTGCAAGTTTTCTATAGATTTTAGAGATTAGACTCTTATTGTAAAAATCATTTCTGAAGATTTTTCCCAGTCCATAGGTTGTCTACTATTTTAACAAAGTCTTTTTATGAGCATAAGTTTTTAATTTTTATGAGGTCCTATTTATGTATTTTGTCTTCTTCTATTCGTGCATTTGTTGTTATGATTGTTACCCTATTTTTACAAAAGATTAGGTCCCATAGTTTTCTCCCTATGCCTTTTTTCAGGAATTTTATGGTTTTAGGTTTAACATTTAGGTCTTTGATCCATTTTGAGATAGTTTTTGTGTTTGGTGTGAGGTATGGGTCCTGTTTCATTTTTCTGCAGGTGGATATCCAGTTTTGCCAGCACCATTTATTAAAAGAGACTGTTTCTGCCACACTGAATAGACTTTGACACATTGTTGAAAATCAGTTGTTCATAGATGGCTGTGTTTAATCCTGAGTTCTCAGTTTTATTCCACTGGTCTATGTGTCTCTCATTGCACCAATATCAGGCTGTTTTGATTACCCGTACCCAACCCATTGCCATCGAGTCCATTTGGACTCATAGCGACCCTATAGGACAGAGTAGAACTGCCCCACAGGGTTTCCATGGAATGCCTGGTGGATTTGAACTGCCGACCTTTTGGTTAGCAGCCATACTGCTTAACCACTACGCAACCAGGGTTTTGATTACAGTGGCTGTTTAATATGTTTTGATATCAGTAGTGTGAGGCCTTCTACTTTGTTCGTTTTCTTCAGTATTGCTTTGGCTATTTGGGATTTCTTTCCATTTGACGTTGGTCATTAGTTTTTCCATTTCAGTAAAGAACATTGTTGGGATTTGTTTTGGAGTGGCATTGTATCTGTAGAATCCCTTTAGGTAGAATTGATATTTTCACTATAAGTCATCCAATCCATGAGCATGGGATGTCTTTCCATTTTTGTAGGTTTCTTTTAGTGTCTTGTAGTGGTTTTTTATAATTTTCACTGTATAAGTCTTTTATGGCCCTGGTTAGGTTAATTCCTAGGTATTTTATCAATTTGGGGGCTATTGTAAATGGTATCAGGAGCTCTGGTAACACAGTGGCTAAAGCACTCAGCTGCTAACCAAAATGTAGCAATTTGAACCCACCAGCTGCTCCTTGGAAACCCCATGGGGCAGTTCTGCTCTGTTCTATAGGGTCACTATAGTTGGAATTGACTTGACAGCAGTGAGTTTGGTTTTGATGTTTGGTAAATGGTATTGTTTTCTTGATTTCTTTTTTGGAGTAGGCTTTGTTAGTATAGAGGAACCCAACTAATTGTTGTGTATTCATCTTGTACCCTGAAACATTGCTAAATTCTTTTATTAGTTCCAACAGTTTTTTTGTGGAATCTTCAGGGTCTTCTATGTTTAGGATCATGTCATCTGCAAGTAGAGATAGTTTTACTTCTTCCCATCTGATCTGGGTACCTTTTATTTCTCTTTCTTGTCTTATTGCTCTGGCTAGGACTTCCAGTACAACATTGAATAAGAATGGTGATAATGGGCATCCTTGTCTTGTTCCTGTTCTCAAAGGGAAGGCTCTCAGCCTTTCTCTGTTAACTATAATGTTGGCTCTTGGTTTGCCTAATGCCCTTAATTATGTTGAAAAATTTCCTTTCTATTTCTATTTTGCTGAGAATTTTTGTCATGAAATGGTATTGAAATTTTTGCATCAACCGACATGGTTGGTTCTTTTCCTTTGTTTTATTTATGTGGTGAATTACATTGATTAATTTTCTAATGTTGAACTACCGTTGCAATCCTGGTACGAATCCCTCTTGATTATGGTGTATGATTTTTTTGACGTGTTGCTGAAATCAGTTGGTTAGAATTTTGTTGAAAAATTTTGCATTGATGTTCATAAGGGATATTGGTCTGTAATTTTCTTTGTGATGTCTCTGCTGGTTTAGGTATTAGGGTTATTCTGACTTCATAGAAAGAGTTCAGTAGCGTCCCTTCCTCTTGTATGTTTTTTAAGAGATTGAGTAGGACTAGTGTCAACTCTTTTCTGAGTGTTTTGTAGAATTCTCCAGTACAGTCATCTGGTCCTGAGCTTTTTTCTTGTCGTTGGTAGTTTTTTGATGATATCTCCAACCTCTTCTTTTGTAATGGATCTGTTTAAATTTTCTACTGCTGTTTGTGTTAGTTAGGGTAGGTAATGTGTTTCTAGGAATTTGTCCATTTCATCTAGGTTTTCAAATTTGTTGAAGTACAGTTTTTCATAGTAATCAGTTATGATCTTCTTTATCTCTGTTGGATTGTTTGTAATGTCACCAATTTCATTTCTTAATTTGGTTATTTAACTCTTCTGGTTTTTCTTTTGTCAATCTAGCCAGGGGTTTGTCTATTTTACTGATCCTTTCAAAGAACCAACTTCTGGTTTTGTTGATTCTTTCTATTGTTTTTCTAGTTCTAATTTCTGCATGGATCTTTATTTTTTCCTTTTTTTTTTCTGATAGCTATTGGCTTGTTTTGCTTTTCCTTTTCTCTTTGTTCAATTGTCAGTTTAAGTTAATAACTTTGGATCCTCTTTTTTAATGTAGCCATTTATTGCTATGAATTTCCCTCTGAATACTGCTTTTGCTGTGTCCCAAAGGTTTTGATATGTTGTGTTTTCATTTGATTCTAGGAATTTTTAAATTACATTTTCAATTTCTTTTATGACCCAATAGTTTTTTCATAGTATTATTTGGTTTCCATGTGTGTTTATTTATTTTTCTTATTTTTCCTGTTGTTGATTTCTAGCTTCATACCATTATGGTCCGAGAAGATGCTTTGCAGAGACTTGTTTTGTGTTCTGGCATATAGTCTATTCTGGAAAATGATTCATGTACACTGGAGATCCATGTATTGTTCTAATGCTGAGTGTTCTATATACGTCCTTTAAGTCCAACTGGGTTATAGTTTTATTTAAGTTCTCAGTGTCCTTAGTAATCTTCTTTTTAAATATTCTGTCTTTAATTGAAAGTAATGTATTAAAATTCCCTACAGATATTGTAGAGTTGTCTATTTCTCCTTTCATATTAGTCAATATTTCTTTCATGTATTTTGGCGCATTGCTGTTAAGTACATATGTATTTATAATTATTAAGTCTTCTTGATGTATTAACACTTTTATTATTATTTAATGTACTTCTTTCTCATGTAGTAGATTTTGATGTAAAGTCTGCTTTATCTGATATCGGTATGGCCACTGCTGCTCTTTTTTGTTTACTGGTTGCATGGAATATTTTTCTACATTCTTTTATTTCCAATCTGTTTGTGTCCTTATGTCTAAGGTGTGCTTCTTGTAGACAGCAAAAGGATAGGTTATATCTTTTTTGTCCATTCTACCACTTTCTGACTTTTGCATAGGGCATTTAGACCATTTACATTTAAGGTTATTACTGAAAATGACTTGTCTACCTCACTCATTTTGCTATTTGTTTTTGAATGTTTTGTATCTTCTTTGTTTTTTTATTCTGATTTTTCTGTTTTTCTTTGCTTTTGGCTGCTTCTGGTGATAAGCCTCTTTGATATCTTCCTTCTTCTGAATGCTTTTTCTTGGTGAGTTCTTAGACATTAACACATTTACTGCATTTCACAACTTACAATTGCAACATTTAACATATGAACAACAGTTATCATACAGCCTTAACATAATAAATCTATTCTTGATATGCTCCTCCCTCCCCCATTTCTGTTGGTGTGTCTCCATTAACATCAATATACAATCTATATTTGACATGTTTACTTTGTGCTTATTGCTTACAAACTTGATGTTAAATTGTTTGCAGGATTTAATTATTGAGTTTATGTGATTTTGTGTGTTTTACTATTTTTTTTTGTTTTATTTGGGCCATTTTGTTATCTTTTTTTTTACTTTAAATTTTCTATTCTGGTTTTTGTGGGAAAATTTTCTGAGTGAGCACCCTGCTGACACAGAGGCCATGTGTCCAGATTCCAACCAAAAGGCTGGGGCCCACACCCACCAGGCACTCCACAGAAGAAAGATGCAGCAGCCCACCTCTGCAGACTTATAGCCCTGGGAACTGTATGAGGCAGCTCCACTCCACCCCACAGGATCATTATCAGTCAGAATCAACTCTCAGCTACTGTATAGTCTGTATCATTGAGGGTTTCCTTATTTTTGAGACCTTCTACTTTACCAAACATGGTGTTCTTTTCTTGTGATTAGTCTGTCTTAAAGACATGCCCAAAGTAAGCAAGTTGAAGTCTCATCATCTTTGCTGCTAAGGGACATTCTGGTTGTTTTCACCACCACTGTAATAAGAGTTTTGGATGAAGATTTGAAAGTATGGCTATCAAGTGTGTTGAGTACACAATGCTGAGTGAGAGCACAATTTCTAGATGATTAACTTCAGATTCAAGGAGATCATGACAGTCATACTAGTCAAATTTGGATGAAACTTAACAAGCTATGATTTGACAGGGCTACATTTAAGACCAAGTAACCCTGGTGGCACAATGGTTAATTGCTTGGCTGATAACCAAAAATTGGTGGCTTGAACCCACTAGCGGCTGCACAAGAGAAAAGATATGGTGACCTGATTCCATAAAAATTACAGTCTAGGAAGCCCTATGGGGCAGTTCTACTCTGACTTATAGGGTTACCATGAGTTGGAATTGACTTGATGGTGCACAGCAACCACAACATGTAAAAATGTTCGCTTGGGTCAGAAATGTCCTGACTGCACATTACAAATCAGAGAGGAAACAAGGACAAAAACCAAACCAAACCTTGAGAGTTTTCACCACAATTAAACTCTAGAAATGCAGGGTGGCTAGAAATATAACTATTTGTCAACTTCACTTTGGAGCCCTTGAATGCAGAAGCTAATTGCTTGCAAGTGAAGATTTTGACTAAAACATTAGAGAGGCTTGAGCCCATAACAGAGTGGTCACTTGGGGGAGGCTTTAAAAAGCCCCTTAATTGTTGAGTAAACCCACAGGGCAGATGTTTTCTTGGTCAGTGAATTTGTGTGACTCTATATTAAACCTTGTATAAGTTATGCCCTTATGCTAAGTTTCATGACACGTTGCCTATTATTTTTCCATATGACAATCTTGCAGAAGTAAATGGAACTTTATATGAAACAAACAAAGAGTAGAAAGAAAAAAAAAGAAGAAACAGAGAACAAAATTCAAAGAGGATTTCAAAAAAAGTAACTGATCCATTTGGCTTAAAGAACAAATAGTTTGAGCATATGGGAATTAAACTTGTATTATGGAAAAATATTTCAATATTATAAATCAATATTCTTTTTCCTTTTTTGTTGTAGTAAAATATACATAATAACACCATCGCAACAATTTCTACATGTACAATTCAGTGGCATTGATTACATTCATCAACTTGTACAACCATTCTCGCTATTTTTTTCCATAGCATTCCAACACCATTAACACACACTCAGTGCACCCTAAGGACAAACTTCCCCATCTTCCCTTACTGCCACCCCTGGTAACCACTAATAATCTTTGGTTTCTACATACTTCTTATTTCACATAAGTGAGATCATACATTATTTATCCTTTTGTGACTGACTTCTTATCATAATGTTTTCAAGGTTCATTTATATTATGGCATGCAATGGAACTTCATTTCCCTTTTTGACTGAATAATATTCCGTTGTGTGTATATGCTGCATTTTTTTATCCACTCAATCTGTTAATGGATCAAGTATTCTTTTTATTCATAATCCAGTGTGATCAGTGCCAAAATAACAGTGTTCCATTTTGGAGAAAACTAAAATCCAAATATAAACTAGAAGATTTGGGGTTTTTGTAATTTGCCTACCTTTTTTGCTTTTGCCTCAGATCCATGAAATATTCAATATAAGAATTAAGGACAAGAAATGAGTAAAAGGATGAGTAGTGGGATGCAAACCTCAAATTCTCATAAAAAGACCAGACTTAATGGCCTGATTAAGACTTGAAGGACCCCGGAGCTCCTGGTTCCCAGACCTTCTGTTAGCCCAAGACTGGAACCATTCCCAAAGCCAACTCTTCAGACAGGGGTTGGACCGAACTATACGATAGAAAATGATACTTATGAGGAGAGAGCTTCTTGGCTTAAGTAGACGCATGAGACTATGTGGGCAGCTCCTCCTGTCTGGAGGGGAGACGAGAAGGCAGAGAGGGACAGGAGCTGGCTGAATTGACATGGGGAATACAGCATGGAGGGGAGGAATGTGCTGTCTTCTTAGGGGGAGAGCAACTAGGAGTATATAAAAACACCAAAAAACACCAGGAGTATATAGCAAGACATACAAATTTTTGTATGAGAGTCTGACTTGCTTTGTAAACTTTCCCTTAAAGTACAATAAAAATTAAAAAGAATTAAAAAAAAAAAAAGAAATGAGTAAAAGGAGTTTGAACTGGGAGAACATTAGAAAGACTTCTATGGAACATGAGGAGAGCCACATTTCCTGGATCCTGAGCTCAATTGTCTCCTATTTTTCCCTTGTCGATATCCCACCTTTCATTTAGGCCATCCAGGGAGACTCAAGCAAGTTTGAGAAAGGAAATAAATTCTGGAGATCTAATGTGAGACAGTAGGGAAGCAATCCAACAAGGAAGCCTTCTAGGATGTAAGCAGGAAAAAAAAAAAAAAAAATAGATATCTGCAAATAAGATGTTTAAATAGAAATAGGTACTTTTTTTCTAACGATTTTTTGTTTTAAAGGCCTTGAAGAGTTAACTAGGCACCAAGCCCTTATCTCTGCTCTGCCCCATTCCTGCAAAAACTGAAGCTCTGAAGCTGCTTAGAGCCAGCACATAAACTGCTTCTAAACGATCAGAAACTCCTGAGCCTTTCTGTTTCAGCTCACTATATGCCTTTAAGTGACAGAGATTTAAATGTCCTGAGATTAGAGGACCATAAAATACACATTTACATGTGGTCACATGTGAGGTTTAAGACTGGGAGTGAACCACAAAGGGAGCGGTTTAGTCAAGTACTAAAATACAAGTCCAATTAACGACACAGCAGCTCTAAGAGGAACACAAGGAAACCCCCTGGATGTGTTCTGGGATACTGTGAGGAAGCATGGCTGCTGGCCCCCATTCTTTTCCATAAGTTCTTCTGTGGCCTTCTGCAGCCATATAAAATACAGAGAGTAAAACAAGTTTCGGCTGGAAGACGACCTGGGAGTGCCTGAACTGCCTCTTGTTTTTTTTTTTTTTTTTTTTTTTGCTGAACCATTAAGTCACAAAAGCAGTCTGGGAAATTAGAAGACACACTGGAGCTGTTCATGCATTCAACACATGCCAAGGAAAGGGGGTTTTGTATCATTATGACTCCTAATCCTGTATTTACTTGTTGGCTAAGTGGAATTAATTCCCTTGGTTTTACGGAGTGTGAGCTTTCTTCTCTCAGTTAAGTTTCTCTACTCCCTTCTACCCCAAAAGAATGGGAAGCTTGTCTGAGATGGTTGAAGGCAGCTTGGGAATCTACTCTTGTTTGATTAGAAGAAATGATCTTAGTTTTAATAAACAAGCTATTTAATTAATTCAAAATGAAAAGATATTTTAGTGCCCGCGGTGGGCCTGGCTTCATGCTAGGTCACAGGGATATAGAGACATGAACAGGTAATTATGATAAGTGTGAAAAATGGACATGAAGAGAGGGCTTTTGAAGGGCTTGGATCTTAATCACATTTGGGGACTTGAGGAAGGCTCCTTGCAGATTGTTGTTGTTAGCTGTTGTCAAGTTGGCCTCTGACTCATGGCGACCCTGCCTACAATGAAGCAAAATGCTGCCCAATCTAAACCATTGTCATCCATCGGGTTTTCATTGGCTGATTTTTTTAAAGTAGATCACCAGGCCTTTCCTCCTAGTCTGTCTTAGTCTGGGAGCTTTGCTGAAACCTGTTCAGCATCGTAACAACACTCAAGCCTCCACAGACAGATGGGTTGCGGCTGCACACGAGGTGTGTTGGCTGGGAATTGAACCTAGATCTCTTGCATGGAAGGCAAGAATTCGACTACTGAACAATCAATGCCTTGTTTCTTACAAATATCAATATCTAAGCTGAAGCCCGGGGTGTGACTGGAAGCTCATCAGGTGGCGAGGAAATTGCCTTCCAGGCAGAGAAGCAGCAGGTGTGAAGGCCTGAATGTGGAAGAGAGTTTAATGTATTGGAAAAACTAAAAGAATGTCAGTATGACTGGTGAGCCGACTGGTGAGAGATGAGTCAAACGATGTTGGTGGAAGCCAGGCTTCTCAGGTCTTTGTAGTTGTTCCTAAGAGTTTTGGATTTTACCCCAAGAGCAAGGGTATAGCCGAGGAATAGATTTAAGCAGGAGAATGAAACACCCAGATTTTGAAAGATCTCTGGCTACAGTGGGGAAAACGGATTGGTGGCAGGTTAAGACCACAGAGTAGATCAACTGGATGATGAGAAGAAGTGAGAGGTGACAGTGGTATCAGGGCTAGGTGGTGGTGGGGGCTGTGCCTCTCCTTCCCTGATGTCAACCACCAACATGTATCCCCACGACATTCCATTGTGCCACATGGAGCCATTAGGCTTCCTTCAGCCATGAATAATCTCGGCCTTTTCAAGTGTCTGTTTTATTTCTTTAGGCTGTACCCATTTTGGGGTTAATACCTTGTTGAGTAAAAAAAGCTAACTTAGCTCCAAGTAAACAAAGAAAGGGGGCTTATTTGTTTTAGTATGTTGGGAATGCGGCATAATTTGGTGTCTGCCTCATCCTTACCTTCTCAGTTAGCCTTTGCCTCAGAGTCTGAGAGAGACATCTCAAAGGAAATCTATAAAAATATCGGTGGATTTAGAAATATTAAAGAACAGGGAAAATTATCCAACAGTTAGTGTTCCTTAATCTCTTAAAGGCCCACCAACCCAAGTCCCCAGGTGACAAAGGGCCTTTTTCCTTCTAAACATATTTGCCTTAAAGTATCAATCTTTGATAATGAGCCCAATGAACTTTAATGCATCGAACAAGCACAAACCCTTTTGTTTGACACAGGAAGGAAGTTAAAATTGGGATTTTCAAGCATCAGCAGGCCTGAGAGATGGATGTGTTTTGGAGAGGGGGGAAGAGAAGTCCTCCTTAGATCACATGGCCCAAACGGAAGGACCGTGGATATTAGGGACAGGAGACCTGCAATAAAGTCTGGCCTCTCTAATTATGGGCTATGTGACTCTGAGTTTTATGGTGATTAAGTCAAATAAAAATAAATAATGCATGTAATGTATTTAGCACACTTCCCAGCATGCAGTGGGCACTTAATAAGTATTGGCTGTCATTATTTGCTATGGAGTACAGGCATGTGCTAAAGGATATTCATTGTAAAACCGCAATTGCCTTGAGTTGCTGTGGGAGGTGGGGACATGTGTTACACGGGAAATGTCATGGAGGGTAAGAAGAAAGTCCATTTTCAGCTCGTACCCAAGGCCAGATGGCCATGATGCAACTCAGGGACCAGGAGAGCAAGAGAGTGAGAATGAGAGTGGGAGGACACACACCAGAGAAAGAGCGGGAGAGATAACCCGACCCTTCCTGTTATTGATATAGGCACCCATTTACTTAGGGCAGCTGCTACTTGGCTACAGTAGTAAAGGTTCTGGTGTGAACCCAGATAAGCAGCAACCCTTCGGGATGTTGCTTTCACAGGACTTGCTCTGTCTAGGTGATCCATGGATTTCCAGAACATTTTATAAATTGAAAAATGTTGTCCAACTGGCTATGTGGCCCCTGTAGATGAGACGCACTGGGCACACCTTAAGCTTCTCCCTCTCTGTCCCTTCCATTTTGAAGCCCACATTTTTGCTTACTGGCTGTGCCAGGTTTTAAGGTCCTGAGCCCAGTGTTCTCCTATTTCTCCTATGTGCTCCTTGCCAATATCCCAAATTTCATTAAGGCTGTCCTGGGACACCCAAGTAGCTGTGGGAAGAAAAAGCAATTCTAAAGTCATAATGTAGGATGATGGAAAAGTGATGGCTCAGTGGCTAAGAGCTAGGCTGCTAACTGAAAAGTCGGTAGTTCAAATCTACCAGCTGTTCCTTGTAAATCCCTTGGGGCAGTTCTCCTCTCTCCTAAAGAGTCGCTATGATGGGTTGGAATCAGCTCATTGGCAACAGGTTTGGTTTTTATTACAGAAATTTAATTTAAATGCACCATATTTTTTTGGGGGGGGGGAGAGGTTGTGTGGACTGAGTCAGGGAGCATTAAAGTAAGTTCCACATGTATTTGATAATGTTGCTGCTTTCCAGAGGCTAATTACATGTCTGTGGTCCTCATGTTCTTCATGGGGTCTTTGTGGCATTCTCTCAATTCACTCTCCTTGCACTCATTTCTTGTCTTTCATTCTAGTAGTTGAATATTTTGTGTATATGAGACAGAAGTAAAAATGTATTCAGGCAACCACTTGAATGGCAAATATGAAAAAGATGGAACATACCAACTGCTGGGAAGGACACGGGACAACTGGAACTCACATATACTAACGGTAGAAATATAAATTGATATAACCTCTTTGTGAAAGCACTTGACAGCATTTCTCAAGCTGAAAGAACTGAAGAAAAAATTTAGAACTTGAGTTACAATACTGAAGAATTCTATGGGGAAAATGTTAAAGAATGCAGGAAGCATCAGAAGAAGATGGAAGGATACCAAAGAGAATTGCTCAACATTCATCAATTTTAAGAGGTAGCATATGATCAAGAACCGATGGTAGTGACGGTAAAAATCCAAACTGCACTGAAGCCATTGGTGAAAAACAAGGCTCCAGGAATTGATAGAATACCAGCTGAGATGTTTCAATAAATGGATGCAGTCTGGAAGCACTCACTCATCTATGCCAAGAAATTTGGAAGACAGCTACCTGGCCAACCGACTGGAGGAGATCCATACTTGTACCCATTCCAAAGAAAGGAGATCCAAAAGAATGTGGAAATTATTGAACAATATCATTAATATCACGCACAAGTAAAATTTTGCTGAAGAGCATTCAAAAGTGGTTGCAGCAGTATATTGACAGAGACCTTCCAGAAATTCAAGCCGGAATCAGAAGAGGGCATAGAACAAGGGATATCATTGCTGTCAGAAGCATCCTGGCTAAAAGCAGGGAGTACCAGAAAGTAGTTTATCTGTGTTTTATTGACTATACAAAGGGATTCTACTGTGTGGATCATAAAAAAATATGGATAACATTGTGAAGAATGGAAATTTCAGAACACTTAATTGTGCTCATGTGGAACCTGTACATAGACCAAGAGGTGGTTGTTCGAACAGAATAAGGGGATACCGTGTGGCTTAAAGTCAGGAAAGTTGTGTGTCAGGGTTTTATCCTTTCACTGTATCTATTCAATCTGTATGCTGAGCAAATAATCCAAGGAGCTAGACTACGTGAAGAAGAATGAGGCATCAGGATCAGAGGAAGACTCATTAACAACCTGCATTATGCAGATGACACAACCTTGCTTGCTGGAAGTGAAGAGGACTTGAAGCACTTGCTGATGAAAATCAAAGACCACAGCCTTCAGTATAGATTGCACCTCAACATAAAGAAAACAAAAATCCTCACAATTGGAGCAATAAACAACATCATAATAAATGGAGAAAAGACTGAAGTTGTTAAGAATTTCATTTTACTCTGATCCACAATCAACACCCGTGGAAGCAGTACTCAAGAAACCAAATGGCGTATTGCATTGGGCAAATATGCTGCAAAAGATCTCTTTAAAGTGTTAAAAAGCAAAAATGTCACTTTAAGGACTAAGGTGTGCCTGATCCAAGCCATGGTATTTTCAACCTCCTCATACACATGTGAAAGCTGGGCAATGTATAAGGAAGACACAAGAAGAATTGATGCCTTTGAATTATGGTGTTGGCAAAGAATACTGAATATACCATGTACTACCAGAAGAAGGAACAAATTTGTCTGGGAAGAAGTACAACCAGAATGCTCATTAGAAGCAAGGATCGTGAGACTTTGTTTCACATACTTTGGACGTGTTGTCAGGAGGGACCCGTCATTCTTGGTAAAATAGAGGGTCAGTGAAAAAGAGGAAGACCCTCAGTGAGATAGACTGACACAGTGGCTGGAACAATGGGCTCAAGCATAACAACGATTGTGAAGATGGAGCAGGACCAGGGTAGTGTTTAGTTCTGTTGTACATAGGATGACTATGAGTCAGAATTGAGTAGACAGCACCTGACAACAATAACAACAACTAAAGCTATTCTAAGGTCCAGAAAGTCTACTTGTACGTATATATTCAAAAGAAATGCATAAAATAGTTACCAAAAGACATGTAAGAGGATGCTCAAATACTGGAAATTACCCAAATGCCCAACAGCAATAGAGTGGAGAAGTAACTTGTGGCATGTTCACAAAATGGGCCATTATATAGTGTTGAATATAGTGTTGATTTCATACATCAATATGGATGAATCTTATAAACATAAATTTTGAACAAAAGAAGCCAGGCACAAAAAAGCACACGCTGTATGCTTGTAGATGACATAAACTACAAAAACAGGTACCTAATCTGTGCTGTTAGAAGTCAGGATAGCGATTAAAAGTCAGGACAGCGGTTACCCCTCAGGAATTAGTGACCAGAAAGAAGCTGGAAGAGGAGGACTTGGAGTGTTAGTCACGTTCTGTTTCTTAGTCTGGGTACTGGTTACAAGGGTGTTCAGTTTGTGAAAATTCATTGAGCTGTACACATAAGTACATTTTCTTGAGTATTATATTTCAATAAAAAGGATTAAGAAAGGTTGACAAGATTATTATTTCCACCACCTTCACAGCCCTTGACACCATTACCAATTTGGTGTAACAAAGTCACAGCTAAGCCAACCAGCTACAGCAATTCCTTTGGTACTTAAATTTGTGCAACAGTTCATACAGGATAGAGCACTTTCACATCATTATTTTTGGATGGCATAGTCAATATCTTCATTGACTTCAAAAGTTGAGCTTAAAAATACTGACCACATAGGGCTGTTGCAAATAATAACTGAAACCTTATATATAGCCACAGCTCCTGGCATTGGTTGGTGCTCAGTATGGCAGCAACCAACTTGGAGTCAGGGCAAGGGAGGGAAGAATGAACAACTGTTGAGCAACTACTATGTGCCAGGTATTGAGTCAGTCTAAATATAAGTCATCTAACTTAATCCCATGTCAACCCTGTGGGTTAAAAATTATTTCCCCTTTGCCCAGATAAGATGAGTCATAGACAGCCAGGTGCGCAAGGTCACAGAACCATAGAAGATACACACTCATACTTGAACACAGGCCTGCTTCCTTCCAAAGTTCATTCCACAATAGCACACTGCCTTGCAATTAGGTAGAAAACTCCCGAGTTGTATTTTAATTTCTCTAAACATAGTGGTTTCCTTCTGAGGTAGGAATCATCTGCTCAGCTGGTTTCAGAGTACCATTTTCCTTGTTGAGTTGACTTAGTGGTAAAATAATTTTTGAGTGAAGTGGGCAGAGAGAGCTGGAGAACAGCAGGAAAGTCTCAAAGGACCTTATGATTTGGGGCTCTCACTGTGGGAGTTATTATGCTTAGCAGTAATTACATATTGAATAAATAATTTTAATTTCCATGCAGTAGGACATCTGGACTCTTCAACTTTTAATACTTATTGACTTATTTTATATTGTTTATCAATTTAACAACTCAAACATACTTCCCTCTTGGTCAAGAGTTTCCCAGGAGTATAACAGAAAAATGGTAGATGCAAATTTGTTAATATTCACTTTCACCTCTGCTGAAAGGAAAATAATAAAAAGCCCAGGTACTGGCCAAAAATAACTTCTACTAAAACAGGTCCAGAAGCCCAACTCTGGTCCTTTCAACCAAGATTTAATGTGGTATGCCCTCTTTGCAAATTAGAACTTTGCCAACATTTGTTGGCTTTATGCCTCTGACAACAATACAGAAAAAGGAATGAGGAAGGAGACATGGCAAAAAGAACCAGTATGTATGGTGCCTGGCATCATTCTAGATATCTATCCTGCAAGTTAGGTATTACTGTTAATTTAGAGAGAGAAAATTGAGGCTCACAGCGGTTAAGAAATTTGCTTAATGCCACAGAGATATTTAATGGGAGAATAAAAGTATAGTTCTCTCTCACACGTTAGCAGGCTCTTGGTGATAGGCCACAGTCAAGTGACCCCTGTTCTATGTGATTCCAAAGCTTATTAGCAGACTCCTTTGACTTAGCAGGTTACTTTACCTAAAGTTCCTTGGAGTCAAATTCTTCTTTCCAAGCAAGACTTGGCTTTATGCTCAATATGTTTTGACTATTGACAGGAGACCTTCGGGGCTCAGTAGAGGGATGGATAGTGTGGGTGTGGTGGGGGAGAGGAAGGGGGAATGGGTGAAGAGGTACAATCAACAGACAGCAAGAAGCATTAAGTCAATCTTTTCTCTTATCCCAATTGACAGGGTTTGGTAATATTGGCCTTTCCATTTTCAAAACCTAAGATGTCTTGCTACTTGCTTTCTAAAGGCGAAAGGAATTAAAATAATGTCAACATTAAGTTTTTTTGTATTGTAATGAATTGGGAGAGTTTGACAACTGTTTGATATCTGGTAGAGGGAGCGCGATGGCTGTCTAATTTGAAATATTGTGAATGTTAGTTAGCATCAAGTCCTGAGTGATCACAGGGAAATTTGTAGATGTTATCTACTGAGGTTTATAGATATTATCTGCTGATGTCCTCCATGTTATCTGCTACTTTGTTAGGTTCTATGGTTGCTGAAGCCTGGATCCAGGAGGCACAGCTGTGTTTACAGCTAAACCAGGAGATATCTTGGCACAGACTCATCCAGGGGAGGAAGCTTCCATTAGAGAACTATGTGTGAAGACAGGAGAGAAATGATTGGAATCATGAAATGTTAAACTGGAAGGAATTCTTGAGTAAATCTAGAATTGACCCCCAGATGTTATTAGTGCCAAAGCCAAGACTGGCATGTGTGTAAATGTTGATTTTTTTTTTCCTTCTACCTGGTATTGAAGCCTCTTTAACATGGTTAAAAGGTCTTATGCTTGGTTTTTCCATATAGAATTTGAAATAGTATCAAGCCATAAACTAACTGAAGGGAGTTCAAAATGGTTCTAATTTTCCCCCAAATGACTATTCTTGATAAAAAAAAAAAATGCTTTATAAAAAAACAAATATAAAATTATTTCAGATAATTACATTTTGCTCCTACTTTGCTAGTGCTTCAAGAAAGTCAATGGTTTGCTTAGTACTTCCCAAAGGTCCCTAGATTAATTTTTGGTGACATTGTTAGGCAACGCCCATAAAATCTGGTGTGCCCATGGAAACCATGAGTACATCTCCAAGGCATTATGTAGATCACGGCAGTCCTGTCATGTGAAAATGTTCTGTTCCAAAAGTTCCTTGGAACTCTGGATAGAACAATGTTCCTGTGGATGGTTATCTTCCTAAGCCATCACAAAGACCTATTGGATCCCCCAAGTGGCTGAACTGTGGTGACAATGTTTCCAGGCTGCTGAGATCCAAGCTTCCAGCCCTTCAAGAGGCTGCTGGATGGATAGGGAAATTGGTAGAAGCTCTGCTATATCTTGTCTTGCTCCTTTTGGGGAGAACTTGGCAGCCTTTGAGTGGAAGAGGGAGGAGGGCCTGTGGGAGTGGGGGCTTATTGGGGAAGCTGAGATCTCCTTTGGAAGCAGTGGAGGAAGGCTTAATGCTAAAGGGGAAAGGAGGAGACAGGAAACCTCCATTAAATTGTTTATAAATTGAATTGTTTCTAAACCCGGAACTGACAACTGTGTTTTTATAAAGTAGAAAAGGATGCAACCAATTCCACAGCCCTCATTCAGGCATGTACAATACTTAAGAAAATCTGAGTGGGGTTTTTTTTTGACTGGTAGGTTTCAAAAAAATGAGTTCTGAAGCAGTGTATAAATTCTTCTAATTTGAAGATTATTACTGGTGACATTTAAACATTAATGGACTATTGAATGGCTCAAATTGCTGCCTAAGCAAGCAATTTTTTTGTTTTTGCTTCTCTACTTAGACAAGGGAAAAATGTTTTACATTCTATCAGCTGGGCTTTTATTGTTTTTCACGTTAGGACAAATGTTCTCTGAGAGGTGGGGTCTTGTTTGAGGAAATGTCAAGCTGTCCGGTTGAAATTTATTGGTGATTGTGGCAGGTGCCAAGTGTTTCAAGAAGTTGGTTTATGCATTTTTTTTTTACTCCACTGGCAGACTTTTCTGGAATCAGGATATGTTCTCTGCAGAAAGAAGGCAAATGTCATATACTTAAAACAGTCCAGGACAAAAAAGCCTAAAGAAGGCATGTAGTAGATGGGTTTACATCATCTGAAAGGTATTTTTTTTTTTTTTTATACCAATATCCAATGTTAGGAAAGGCAGCTAAACAAGGAACAGTCACTTAAGGCCTGTGGTCTATGGTGCCTGGGTGGGCCAAAGAAGTGTGAACTATGGGAGTATCATAAGACTTGCTGGCTGTAAGACATTTGCCCTCCAATGTCCAGAAATTCCCGCCTTTGGACTCGTCCTTAGAGAAGCATTGACTTAGTCCAGCTTTTCCACTAAATACCCCTAAAAGCAGGTCAAATTAAATGTGAACCTTTTGGGGAATGCTTCGCAGGCTTATATTCTATCTTAAAAATTGTTGGGAATTTTGCATCCCTTGCATGACATGCTTTTATTTTATTTGATATAAAAGCTTCACCCGTTCTCAAATCTCTGAGTAAAACTCATGTTCCAGGAACGTGGACCACATTTACCCTGCAGTTCTGAGAATGTACTGGAATACTGTCTTGCAGTGCAATGGGTTTCTCTTTATATCTGGCCTTGGGTTTATAATTCTGCCAAAAATAATTGGTTGGGCCACAGCCTGCTCTATGATTGGTCTTTTTCATGCACCTTACAGGAAGTGGTCAGTTTATTATGTAAATAGGGTGTGTAAAACCACGCGATAAGATTGAGTGACTTGCTTATCTAAGCAGCCTACCTGACAGAGGTTTTCAGAGAGACATGAAGAAAGGAACCTTCTAAAGAGCTATAATACGGGTAAAGCGCGGTAACGTTGAAGACGGCAAAAGACAGCTTGAGAAGGCCCGAGACAGCAAGAAGCAGCTGAGAGAAAGTACAGCCCAGCAGCAGGGAAACAGCAGAAGCAATATGAGCGGTGAGAACCACAGGACCTGCAGACTGCTGTAATGGGCTTGCCAGCCCATGGAGTGAGAGAAAGAGGGGCGAGCTCCTTCAGGCAGGAGGCGTGCTGAGAGTGGGGTGCTTCCAGTCACTTATTGGTAGAGCCAAAAGAGTTTGTAACACTTGCCTACGCAGGGCAGAAGCCAGGCCCTGGTGGGGCCTGATGGCAGAGGCCGAAGTGGGGCCAGTCTGCATGCACGGCTGAGAGAAGGGTAGCATGGCTGAGAAGGAGGTGAGAGCTCTCCTGGTTAGAAGCTGTACTAATCGATGAAGCTGATCCTGTCTTCCAAGTTGTAACCTGTTACTTCCAAGTTGATCCTGATCCTGAGTTGTAAAATGTTACTTTCCCAATAAGCTATTTAACTACATTTTGTGAGTTTTGTAAGATGTTGCAGCCAATTACTAAACCCAAAGATGGGATGAAGAGAGCTGGGGGTGGGGGTGGGGGGAGTCATTGATGTTAGAGATGATGGAGTGGTAAAGCAGCTTGGAGAAGCTGAACATATGGGATATCTTTAACCTCTGTCTCATAGGAATCAGCTTTGTGCTGATTCTTATTGAAGAAATTATTCATTTATGTCTTGTCTCCTCCGGAGGAAGAAGATCCTATTTTGAGATACAAGGACTTCAGCCATTGTCCAATGGGTAGTCCTGGCACTGTCCTTTGAAAATGTACAAACCTCCCCTCTGAACAGTCGTATGTGAATTCATTCTTACTTTAGGACAGTTAGTTTGTCAGAGGAGATCACTGTCATTTTGGAAAAGAGTATTCAGGCCTCTGAGGGACTGGAAACTAGGCTATCTTTGGTGAAAGCAGGGAGGGTCAAAAATATGGGATATTATCCTAGGAAGACAGCCTTGGATGGAGAAGTGGGGAATCTGGGTTGAAGGGGTTAGAGTGGGGTGGGGCTGTGAGAGAAGCAGAACCAGGAAGAGAGAGAGAGGAAAAAAAAAAAGAGGTGCAAAGGACACATTTTGCCTGAGTTTTCTTAATGGTTTTTATTTCTTCCAAATCGACATCCAATCTCAGTTGCATTTCTCAGCTCCAACTCCAACTCCAACTCCTCTACTCCGATGAAAGCATCTCCACCTGGACATCCCACAGGCATTTCAAACTCAACATGTCCAAAATGTTAATTCACCTGTTACTACCCCAGCCCACTCCTTACTCGTGCTACATCCCAACCAGCTGGTTCCTATGTGACTCTCTATCTTGATCACCAACACCACCAACTATCTACTGCACTGTTCTAGCCAAAGCCCTGGGAGTCTTCATTTCTTCTTCTTCCCAACCTCCCAGGCACAGCTCCAATTGATTATCTAGCAACTTCTGAAATAATCTTTATTCTTTGTAGAAGTTATGGTTCTGGCAGAATACTGGATGCTCAAAGGACTTAATGGAAGAGGGTTTAATGAAGGTCCTACTTACAACGTAGGGATGAGGAGGCTAAGAAGGAATGGTGGAAGACCAAGAGACAACTGTGGGAAGCTGCTACCACCCCTAGGAAAGAAGAGGCAACAGTAGAGAGGGGGATTCCCAAAAAAGTACCTTGTAGGCAAGCTTGAAAATATGTAAGAAGGACCATATGAGGGGAGCTGAAACAGTACAATGCAACCACTTCCAGAACTATGGTGAGGCAGGGAAGAGCAAGGCAAATAATCTCCCAACCTCTGGGCCTCCTTCCATCCTCTGATCTCCTGCCAATGCTTTCCGTTGTCAAAGGCCAACCAGAAATCAGAAGACAAAGGAATTCAGTGATACAGGCCATAGATGTCAGTCTCCTGGCATACAGAAAGGGCAGAGATGGGAGCAAAATGGATCCGGCGGGGGTAAGCAATAAATGGAGGATATTACTAGTTACCAGTTGCCGTCAAGTTGATTCCAACTCAGGTGACCTCATGTGTGTCAGAGTAGCACTGTGCTCCACAGTGTCTTCAATGGCTGATTTTTTGGAATTAGATAACAAAGACTTCTTTCTGAGGTACCTCTGCATGACTCGAACTTCCAACATTTCAGTTAGCAGTTGAATGCGTTAACCATTGGCATCACCCTGGAACACTAAATGGAATATAACCAAAAAAACCCCAAATCCACTGCTGTTGAGTCAATTCCAACTCACAGCAACCCTATAGGACAGGGTAGAATTGCCCATAGCATTCCCAAGGCTGTAAATCTTTATGGAGGCAGACTGCCACATCTTTCTCCTATGGAGCGGCTGGTGGGTTCAAACCACCCACCTTTTGGTTAGTAGTCCAGCACTTAACCAGTGTGCCACCGGGGTTCCTTAAATTGAGTATAACCAGCCCAAATTCATCTCCTCCCTTCAGTTCCTGAAAATTCAGCCTCAGTTCAAGAATTTATGATCATTATCTCTTTCCTAGATGGCTTAAAAAAAAAATTCCCAATTATTCAAACTGCCCCAACTTTGTGATCTGATTCCATTTTATGAGCTTAAAAATAAATAAATAAATAAAAATAACCAACCAAACTCATTGCCATCAAGTCAATTCTGACTCATAGAGACCCTATAGGACAAAGTAGAGCTGCCCCATATGATTTCCAAAGAGTGCCTGGTGGATTTGAACTGCTGACCTTTTCGTCTGACCTTAACAGTCGTAGCTTTTAACCACTATGCCACCAGGGTTTCCTTTTATGAACTAGCGTTTCTTAATTTAATACAGACAGATGATGCGCACGTGTAAGATACATTCTAGGGCCACAGCCAGCACAACACCCCGTGTGCTAGGCTGTGGCTACTTTCTGATGTGTTCCCACTCAAGAAAGCACATGGAACTCAATGCAGAACTGATCTCACATAGTTACAGAATTATCTGCATTCATAAAAAATCACTTTCCAACTCTACAGGAAATTATTAACATATTCCTTGCAGCCCTGGTGGCACAGTGGTTAAGAGCTTGGCTGCTAACCAAAAGGCCAGCAGTTCGAATTCAGCAGCCACTCCTTGGAAACCCTATGGGACAGTTCAGATACCCATAGTGGATGCTCAATAGATACTTGTTGAATGGATGAGTATTACTTTTGAGGTACACCAGAGTGGGCCTTTACATATCAAAGTGTTGAAACAACCAAAAAAGAAAAAAACAAACAAACCCAAAGCCCATTGCCGGCAAGTTGATCCCGACTCATAGGGACCCTATGGGACAGAGTAGAACTGATCCATAGAGTTCCCAAGGAACACCTGGTGGATTTGAACTGCCGACCGCCTGGTTAGCAGCTGTAGCATTTAACCACTACACCACCAGGGTTTCCTGAAAACAACCAGACCTCCACAATTACACCTGCTGCTCTAAAACGAATTTCTAAAATATGAATCTGATCCTATCACTCTCCTACTTGCATATTCTAGTATGACAGGCTCCTCCTTGCCAAGAAGTTCTTATTATGATGGAAAAGAGCTCTTCATTGTCCCAGATCCTCAGCCTTCTCCTGATTTTTCGGCCTTCTTCTCCCACCTCCCCCAACACCACTTATTCCTCATTTACACTGAACTCAGTTTTTTTTTTTTTTCATTGCCAGTCCTGGAAGTCACACTCAAAGCAGGTACTCTCTGTGGTCTACTCACATTCCCTCAATACATAAAATTTTTCAAGCACGCTGGCCCAAATTCCAACTGCAAGCAGCAGGGATCTCTTGTGCCCAGCCTCTCTGGCCAATGGAATCTACTCTGCCCATATGCGATGAAGGCTTGAAGTGCCAGGGAGTTAATGGCCCCTGGAATCATCCCTCACCAATAACTTTCAAGAACTGGTGTGTGCATACCCTAGCACCCTCACCTCTTGGTGGGATAACTCTAAAATATGTGTTCTTCATGATTACACAGAGTTCCCCAGCAGGGTTAAGCTCCAGTTGCCTTCAGTAATTTGGGATTGACGCATCTTTTACTTACCTACTTCCATTCCTGTCTCATTTCTCCACTCCCCTACAAGTGTTTCCTCGCATCATGTCCCAGAGAAAATACTTTCACTGGGATCCTCAGCTCAGGATCGGCTTTTAGGTTTTTAACCTAAGGGCTTGGCGGCTAATCAAGAGGCTGGCAGTTCGAATCCACCAGCCACTCCTTGGAAACCGTATGGGGCAGTTCTACTCTGTACTGTCAGGTTGCTATGAGTTGGAATCAACTTGACAGCAACAGATTTGATTTTTTTTTTCTTAACCTAAGGCACCACTTTCAGCATTCTCTTGTCTTTTAAATATTGCTTTTTCAAAAAAGTAAAGAAAAGAAAAAAAAAAAACTGCCATCATCTGGGTCTAGATTCTCCTTCCCTTGTTTTTATAAAATAAAAGTTTAAATGATATAGAAAAATAAAGAATAAAATGTTAAAGTCTTCTTCATCACCTAGTCCCCCCACCTTCTATCCTGGTCTACTATCCTTCCAAGGGGTAAAACTGCTTGGTATGCATACTTCAACCTTTTCCTTTACATGCACACATTTATGTTTTAAAGAGTAACCACACACACACACACACACACATATATACATATGCATGTATATATGAATGTATGCATATATATTTTTTAAAAACCCACCAGGAATGGGTTTTTCAAATGGAAAGACAGGGCTAAAGTGTACATGCATTTAAAATTTTGATAAAACCAAAAACCAAACCAGTTGCCATTGAGTTGATTCTTACTCATGGTGACCCCATGTGTTTCAGAGTAGAACTGCACTCCATAGGGCTTTCATGGTTGTAACCTTTCCCAAGCAGATTGCCAGGCCTTTCTTCCGAGGAGCCTCTGGGTGAGTTTGAACTACCAACCTGTCAGTTAGCTGTCAAGCACTTAATCGTTTGTGCCACTGAGGGACTTAGCTACTGTCAAATTGCTATCTTGAAATTTATTTTGGTTTATATTCACAGTGCCAGTAGTGTGTAAAAGGGCCTGTCTCCCCATAGCCTTTAAAAAAAAAAAAATTTAGCCACTGGATATTGTCAGTATTTTTAATTTGAGTTCATCTAATGGCTAAAAGTTGTTTCTCATTATTTTAATTTGATTTCCCTGATGCCTGGGGTAGTCAAGGATCCTTTCATATACTTAGGCAACATTTGCATTTCTTTTATTTTTTAACTGCCTATTCATAGCTTTTGGTCATAACTCAATTGGGTTGTCTTTTTCTTACCGTTTGTAGCAACTTTTTAACTCCTAGCTATAGGACAGAGTAGAATTGCCCCACAGGGTCTCCAAGGCTGTAAATCTTTATAGAAGCAGACTGCCACATCTTTCTCCTGTGGAGCGGCTGATGGGTTCAAACCGCTGGCCATTCAGTTAGTAGCTGAGCATTTAACCATGGCGCCACCAGGGCTCCTTTTTATATTAAGGAGTTTAGGACTGTGAACTGCTTGAGGGTGGGGACCTTTAATGTATGGTTAGGAACTTGGCTGCTAACCAACAGTTCGTAGTTAGAAGCCACCAGCCGCTCCTTGGAAGGCCTATGGGGCAGTTCTACTCTGTCCTATAGGGTTGCTATGAGTTGAAACTGACTCAACCGCAGCGGGTTTAGTTTTTTGTTTTTAAGCATGGCAATTATCATGAAGCCGAAAACAATAATTACTTATCACATAAATGAGGGAATAAATGAATGAGTTCACAGATGTATGGTTGTCCTGTGTCACCAGGGAGCCATGGTGGTGGCGTGGTTAAGAGCTCAGTTGCTAACCAATAGGTCGGCAGTTTGAATCCACCAGAAGCTCCTTGGAAACCCTATGGGGCAGTTCTTCCCTGTCTGAAAGGGTCACAATGAGTCAAAATCGACTTGATGGCAATGAGTTTGGTTTGGTTATGGGTTTTGTGTCACCAGTGCTTCCGACAGGGTGAAATATCCCTTTTCCGGTACACTTTTCTTGTAAGTTTCTCTGTGAAGTTTCTCGGTGTGTTTTTCTGAGTGCTATGAGAAAGGTGTGAATCCGATTCATAGGAGACGTATCTATCTGCATTATTTTTGAGCAGCGCCGCTCAGATCCTCTTACTCTCACTCATCCTGTTGATAAGAGCAAATGGCCTACTGCGTGGGACTCAGACTCACACGTACATCCTTTCCCTTTGAAGTGTCAGCCTGGCTCTCTGCTGCTGCTTGCATCTGCCACGGGAGTCAGCTAGTGCATTGCCCAGTTAAACATCCATCCAGGATTTCACGGGGACTCGACAATCATTGTTTTTGGCTGGAATCCTGGGTTTGAGGTTTCTTAGTGTAGGACTCTGAAGAAAGATTTGGAAATTTTGTTGTCTCTAATCCCAAAGTATGTATTTGTGAGGCTGCCTTTGCCATTACCCACCTAATAACTCAGGCTCCTGGGTCTATTTCACCCAAGTACGTTCATTCCTTTGATCAAGTCACAGGGAGACAGAGTACCTGGGTTCTAATCCCAGTTTTGCCACAAGGGTGCCAAGCAGTGATGGACAAGTTATTCACCCCTCACAGCCCCATTTTCCTCGTGTGAAAATGAGGTAGTTGGAATCAACAATGTCCAAGTCCCAGTCCAACTCTTAAATACCGAGTGGGGTTCCGAATTCTGCTCTGCCACCAACAGCGTATCCTTGGAGCTTTGCCCAGTCCTCATGAGAATGTCAATGTCTGGGTAAATGGATATTTTGGGGTTAGCTCTCAAAAACCCAGAAGTACGTATTGCATGTTGATTTTGGCACCCAGACAAGACTGAGCAGGGTCGTGTCCAGCATTTTACCATGGTAGCTGCTAGAAGGGCCAAGCAAGGCAGTCTGGACGAGCTATTTGGAATGAAGACGACCAGCCTGATTCCTTGGCACAGATGGCCCTGCAGAAGAAGAGGAGAAAGAAGTCCAGGAGTGGATGTAGGTATTGCAAAGAAATCATTAACATCCATTTTGGAAATGGCCTGTGACTCTATCTCAAAGCCACATTCTCAGACAACAGGGAATGCTGTAAATAGATTCTCAGTTATCCAAACACAGCAGAATAGAACTAAGGGAAAGCCAAGTTAAACAATTTCAACCAAAGTTTTGGGTGAAACCATCGAATGTTGCTCACACTTTCAGGATGGGAAGGTCTGTTCAGAATACTATTCATGACAATGGGTCCTCTGGAGGTTGCTATAGGGTGGTAGACTGGGTCTACCCTACCCCTAGGAGCCATCTCAGAAAAGAAGAACCAGAGGCAAAGACTCTTTCAAAGTTGTGGCCTCACACCTTGGAGGACTTGTAACATCAGTGCTTGGCTGTTACTCAACTGAAAAATTAATAAAAAGCATGTTAGGCTCCCAAAACCACATGTCTGAGAGTTATAACAACATGGTGGAATTAAAAAACAAAAAACTTTCTCTTTTGACATAATTTCCAAAAAAAGTTGCAAGAACTGCAGAAAGAATTCCTGTATACGCTTCACATTGATATTCAGCATTTCACCACATTCGCCCTTCCTTCCTTCCTTCCTCCTTTCTGTCTTATGTTCATACACATATTTATGTGTGTGTATGTATATGCATACATATATATACACACACACAGACACACATATATGTATAAATATATATTTCCCCTAGAATTGTTTGAGAGTAAGTGGCAGACACGATGTCTCTTTACTCCTAAATATTTCAGGGCCTATTCCCTAAAAACAAGGACACTCTTACATAAGCAGAGTACTGTTATAAAAATCAGGAAATTAACATTGGCACCGTAGTATCACCTAGTTTATAGACCTCATTTAAATCTCCCCAATTGTCCCAATAAAGTCCTTTACAGCAAAAGAAAATCCTGGATCACATGTGGACTTCTGTTATCATGTCTTTAATCTTTTTTAATCTGAAAGAGTTTCTCAGACTGTCTTTGTCTTTCATGATCTTGATATTTTTGCTGAACCCAGGCCAGTAATTTTGTGGAATGTCCCTCAATTTGGGTTTGTCTGATGCTGTGGAATTTCCTTTAGGATCTCTGTACTGTCTCTTGAAGTACAAATGCCCAGCTGAGGTGTGACTGGCTGCAGAGGAATAGCCTCTCTAGTTCAGCAGTTTAAAGCTCACTCAAACGCCTCTTTGTCCTTTCTCCCCTTCTTCCTCCAAAGTGGTTCCTTTCTCCTACAAGGGTTATTATGGGGAAATCAGATACACTGCTTTTTGGACTCTAGACTTATCATGATATTGCCCACAGAAATGGTTCTGGGTGTGGCAGATGTATTCTTCAATTCTATCAGAGTTATATAGCAGAAGCATTATATATGTAGTAAAAGCAGGCCTGGGAACAGAATCCTGATGTCTAAATTAACTTCTTTGGGAAAATATACTTTGAGATCTAAGTGAATCTACATACATATTGATTACTGGAGCACAGCTTGTTTTTACATTGCAAGTGGCTTCTTTTGGATTTACAGTTAAGTTTGCTATAATACCATTCCATCTTGAACACCACTTGGATGGGCTTCATTATTTAAGCCCCCAGATTAGTTGGACCAATGTCATCAAATCTGAAAATAGCAATGTTTCAAGTTTCCAGTGAGTCTGTACATGATGTGGTAATGTGTTGAATTATCAAAACAAAGAAGATGAGTCTTTAAAGAGAGTTGAGGGTGTTCCCAAGGACAGGGACACTTTCGGACAAACATTCTAGCCAGGTGAGGAATCAGCCTGATGATAACCACAGAATCAGACTCTTGGAAGTGCAGCAATTGTTACAAATTGCCACTGAACTCATGAACTTGTTAAGGATGTTATCCCTGAAATGAACTTTGGCAAGTTCATCTAGGTAAAAAGGGACACATCCAGCTTTGTTTAGTAATAAGAAGTCAACACATGAATAATTGCATCAATAACTTAATTCTAAAGATGAATTTCAATAAGAGTTAAATCAGTTCTTGGAACATAGTCCCAGTTATTGGGTTGTTGGAATCATGGGAGATTTGTACAGTTACATGGCTGTTTAGGGAGCCCTGGTGGCTCAGTGGTTAAGAGCGACGGCTGTTAAACAAAAGATCAGAGGTTCGAATCCACCAGCTGCCCCTTCGAAGCCCCATGGGGCAGTTTTACCATGTCCTATAGGGTCGCTATGAGTTGGAATTGACTCAACAGAAACAGGTTTGATTTTTTGGTTTTATATCTGTTTAGTGTTAAGAACTGTATCACTGTTAATTTTTAATATACCCCATTTTCTAATCAATCAATTATTATTTTAAGAATGTTGTTGTTGTTAGGTGCTGTCGAGGTGGTTCCAACACATAGCGACCCCATGAACTACAGAATGAAACACTGCCCCTTCCTGCACCATCCTCACAGTCATTGTTATGCTTTAGCCCATTGATGCAGCCGCTGTCAGTCCATCTCCTTGAGAGTCTTCCTCTTTTTGTTGACCCTCTACTTTACCAAGCATGATATCCTTCTCCAGGCACTGGTCCCTCCTGATAACATCTCCAGAGTACGTGAGACAAAGTCTCGCCATCCATCTAAAGAGCATTCTGATTGTACTTCTCAGAGAGATTTGTTCCATCTTTTGGCAGTCCATGGTATATTCAACATTCTTCGCCAACACCATAACTCAAAGGCGTCAATACTTCATCAGTCTTCCTTATTCATTACCCAGCTTTCCCATGTTTATCAGGCAATTGAAAACACCATGGTTTGGATCAGGCGCACCTTAATCCTCAAAGTGACATCTTTGTTTTTTAACAGAGATCTTTTGCAGCATATTTTCCCACTGCAATGCATCGTTTGATTTCATGACTGCTGCTTCCATGGGTGTTGATCGTGGATATAAGTAAAATGAAACTCTCAACAATTTGAATCTTTTCTCCATTTATCATGATGTTGCTTATTGGTGGAGTTGTGAGGATTTTTCTTTTCTTTATGTTGAGGTGTAATCCATACCAAAGGCTGTAGTCTTTGATCTTCATCAGTAAGTGCTTCAAGCCTTCTTCACTTTCAGCAAGCAAGGCTGTGTCATCTGCATTTCACAGGTTGTTAATGAGTCTTGCTCCAATCCTGATGCCCCCGTTCTTCTTCATATTCTCCAGCTTCTAGGATTATTTGCTCCACATACAGGCTGAATAAGTATGGTGAAAGGATACAACCCTGATGCACACCTTTCCTGGATTTAAACTGTGCAGTATCCCCTTGTTCTGTTTGAATGACTTGTTCTTGATCTATGTACAGGTTCCTCATGAGCACAATTAAGTGTTTTGGAATTTCTATTCTTCCCAATGTTTTCCATAATTTGTTATGATCCACACAGTCAAATGCTTTTGCATAGTCAGTAAAACACAGGTAAACATCTTCCTGGTATTCTCTGCACAGGTCTTTACACATGTCGTTATAATACTTTTACTATGTTTTCTTGAGCTGCCCTTTGAAATGTTCTGTTCAGCTCTTCTACTTCATTATTTCTTCCATTCCCTTTAGCTGTTTTACTTTCAAGAGCAAGTTTCAGAGTCTCTTCTGACATCCATTTTGGTCTTTTCTTTGTTTTCTGTCTTTTTAATGACCTCTTGCTTTCTTCGTGTATGATGTCCTTGAAGTCATTCCACAACTCATCTGGTCTTAGATCATTAGTGTTCAATGCTTCAAATCTATTCTTGGGATGGTCTCTAAATTCAGGTGGGATATACTCAAGGTCATATTTTGGCACTCGTGGACTTGTTATAATTTTCTTCAGCTTCAACTTGAACTTGCATATGAGCAATTGATGGTCTGTTCCGCAGTTGGTCTGTGGCCTTGTTCTGACAGTTGATAGCGAGCTTTTCCATTGTTTCTTTCCACAGATGTAGTCGATTTGATCCCTACGTAGTCCATCTGATGAGGTCCAAGTGTATAGTCGCTGTTTATGTTGTTGAAAAAAGGTATTTGCAATGAGGAAGCTGTTGTTCCTGCAAAATTGTATCATGAATTCTCCGGCATCGTTTCTATCACCAAGGCCATATTTTCCAGCTACTGATTCTTCTTTGTTTCCAACTTTTGCATCCAATCACCAAAAATTATCAATGCATCCTGACTGCATGTTTGATCAATTTCAGATTGCAGAAGATGGTAAGAATCTTCAATTTCTTCATCTTTGGCCTTAGTGGTTGGTGTGTAAATTTGAATAATAGTCGTATTAACTGGTCTTCCTTATAGGTGTATGGATATTATTCTATCACTGATAGCATTGTATTTCAGAGTAGAACTTGAAATATTCTTTTTGACAATGAACGCAGTGTCATTCCTCTTCGGTTTGTCATTCCAGGCATAGTAGATCATATGATTGATTCACAATGGCCAATACCAGTCCATTTCAGCTCACTAATGCCTAGGATATTGATGTTTTTGTGTTACATTTCATTTTTGATGATTTTCAATTTCCTGGATTTATACTTCGTACATTCTATGTTCTGATTATTGAGGAATGTTTGCAGCTCTTTCTTCTCATTTTGAGTCATGCCACATCAGCAAATGAAGGTCCCAAAAGCTTGACTCCAACCACATCATTAAGGTCGACTCCACTTTGAGGAGGCAGCTCTTCCCTAGCTGTGTTTTGAGTGCCTTCCAACTGAAGGGGCTCATCTTCTGGCGCTATATCAGACAACGTTCTGTTGCTCTTCATAATGTTCTCACCGGCTAATTTTTTTTCATAGTAGACCACCAGGTCCTTCTTCCTAGTCTGTCTTAGTCTGGAAGCTCAGCTGAAACCTGTCCACCATGGGTGACCTTGCTGGTATTCGAATATTGGTGGCATAGTTTCCAGCATCACAGCAACATGTAAGCCTCCACAGTACGACAAACTGACGGATATGTGAGCAATTTTAAGTGTAGTGAAAAGAATGTTGTTCTAGAAACTAGAAGAATGATATCCTAGTCTTAATCATTTATTAGGAGCTGAGTACTTACTGCGTGTTATACACTGTATAGCCTCTAGAGATAGAAATAAAAATAGTTTCAGTGCTCAGGGAGATACAACTGTAGGAGAAGAAATGATATGTTATAGATTGAATTGTGTCCCCCTAAAATATGTGTTAAATTCCTGGCCTTGTACCTGTTTGGAAATAGGGTTTTTACTCTGTTACGTTAATGAGGTCAGACAGTGTAGGTTGTTTCATAAAGTTTATCACTTCTAAGTTGTAAAAAGACCAAAATAGTCACAGAGACACACACAGGATAAGACAAATGCCATGTGAAGATGATCTGCAAACCAAGGAACAAAGGAACACCTAGTCACCGACAAGGAAAGAATCAACATGGCCAAGACACTGATTTAGACTTTTAACTTCTAGAACTGCAAGAAAATAAATTTCCATTTTTTAAACTATCCTCTCATGGTATTTGTGTTAAAGCAGCAGTAGATAACTGAGACAAGAGAGTTTAAAAATGAGATGTTGTTGTGTGCTGTCGAGTCAATTCTGACTCATAGTGACCCTATGTTATAGAATAGATCTGCCCTATAAGGTTTCCTAGGCTGTAAATCTTTACGGGAGCAGATTGCCAGGTCTTCTCTCCTGCAATGTCCGAAATGCCAATCTTTCCGTGAGTAGCTGTGTGCTTAACCATTGTGCCACCAAGGGTCCTTTAAAATAAAAGTTAAAGTCCCCTAATTTTTCATGTAGTGAGAAGTACTAAAAATAGAAGGAAGCAGAAAGAATTATGGAGGTAGAGATGGACAACAGCTAATTCAGCTGTAATTGGCATAAGGAAGACTATAGTAAGACTTCTCAGAGGAAGTTATAACTGAGTCGTGTTTGCAGAATGGATGGGAGCCAAACAGGTGAATAAGTTAGGGGAGAACGTTATAAGCAGAAGCAATAGCATATTTGGCACGTAACGACGGGCTGCGGGCCGGGAGATTTGGAGAAAGTTATTCAATATGGGTGGCCATAGAGGAGAAGCAGAAGATGATGCTGAAGAGAAGAACTAGGAAAATAATGGAGAGCCTTGTAGATCATGGAAGGAGCTTGGTAAGTCATCTCAAGGTTACTCAAAGTCATCAAGGCACTCGAACAAAAGGGCAGCGGGATTAAATGTGAGTTTGGAAGAGGCAGAGAATGGTGGAAGACAAAGTAGCTAGAGCATTGTTGCTATAGAATATTGAGCAATAACTATGGCCTAAAGTAGAATAATGGCCTGGGAATAGAGAAAATGGTATAGATTACCACAGTGTTTCAGAGACAAAAGTGTTAGGACTTGGTGATGATGGGGTGTGAGGTTTAAGAAGAAGCATCAGTTAAGAATGACTCCAAGATTTCAGCCTTGGGTGCTGAGGCAGGTGATGTTGCTCTTCATTAAAACAGGGAACCCTACCAGTAGCTTTCAGGGAGAGGGAAGGTGATGCATTCAGCATGTGTGGAGTTTAAGGTACCTGCAGAATGTTCAAGTGATGATATTCCATAAGAGGTTGGAGGTACACAGGTGGTAATAGAATGTACAGAAATAGATAGGCTTGACCAGAAAATGTGTAAAGTGGAAGAAGGCAGAGAACACGTGTTTAAAAGCTGGGGTTAGGAAGTTCATTCTGCCAAGGATACACTGAAAAGAAACAGTAAGGGAGGTAGGAGAAAAACCAGGAGAGAGGGAACTCATACAAAGTGGTGGAGGAGCTAATGGTTAAGGACGTCATGTGTGCAGAGAGGCCCTTTTGACAAGGATAAAAATGTATTTATTAGATATGTCAAGGATAGGATCTCAGGTGCCCTTAGGGAATGTGGTTTCTGAAGGTTGGTAGCATAGAAGTTTAATCACAAGGTTAAGGAGAGGAAGAGGAGATGGTGAACGTAGATGGGACAAGCAAGAAGCTAGCTGGGGAGAAGACATAGAAGACACTAACTTAAAAAAGGCCATAGGCTAAAGGTGGGAGAGTTAGAGGGTAATGTGAGTTTATTTATATGTTTGAGTAAAAGAGTTAGTAGTGAGAAACTAGTAAAAATTTTAAGGGAGAAAGATTTAGATTCCAGATCTACCAATGCTGTCATAGGACACTGGGCAAATAACTTTGCCTATCTGAGAGCAGCAGCCTCTAATTTCCCTTCTAGTTCTGAAAAAGTTGTGATCTTAGTTCCTCCCCACCCCCCACCAACAATCAGAGGAGTGTACCAGCAAATGGGACTCCATCTATGCATTTGGCAGACAAACAGTGGAGAAATGAAGGGTCATACATGGGGGCTTGTCTTAGTTCTCTACTGCTGTTCTTTTCTTTTTTTTATTGTACTTTTTAGATGAAAGTTTACAGAACAAACTAGTTTCTCATTAAACGGTACATATATTGTTTTATGACATTGGTTAATGACCCCACAACATGTCAACACTCTCCCTTCTTGACCTTGGGTTCTCTATTACCAGCTTTCCTATCCCCTCCCGCCTTCTAGTCCTTGCCCCTGGGCTGGTGTGCCCCTTTAGTACACATATTGTTTTATAACATTGGTTAACAATCCCACGACAGGTCAACACTCTTCCCTTCTCGACCTTGGGTTCCTTATTACCAGCTTTCCGGTCCCCTCCTGCCTTCCAGTACTTGCGCCTGGGCTGTTGTGCTCCTTTAGTTTCATTTTGTTTTATGGACCTGTCTAATCTTTGGCTGAAGGGTGAATCTTGGGAGTGACTTCATTACTGAGCCGAAAGGGTGTCTGGAGGCCATGCTCTCGGGGTTTCTCTAGTCTCTGTCTGGTCCTTTTTGTTTTTCAATTGTGCTTTAAGTGAAAGTTTACATTTCAAGTCAGTTTCTCATACAAAAACTTACACACACATTGTTATGTGACCCTAATTGCTCTCCCTGCAATGTGAAAGCACACTCCTCCTCTCCACCCTGTATTTCCTGTGTCCATTCAACCATCTCCTGTTCCCCTCTGCCTCCTCATCTTGCCTCTGGGCAGGAGCTGCCCACATAGCCTCATGTGTTTATTTGAGCTAAGAAGCACACTCCTCACCAGCATCATTTTATGTCTTATAGTCCAGTCTAATCTCTGTCTGAAGAGTTGGCTTTGGGAGTGGTTTTAGTTTTGGGCTAACAGACAGTCTGGTGGCCGTGTCCTCTGGGGTCCCTCCAGTCTCAATCAGGCCATTAAGTCTGGTCTTTTGACTAGAATTTGCATCTTACTTTTCTTCTGCTCCGTCAGGGATTCTCTGTTGTGTTCCCTGTCAGAGCAGTAATTGGTGGTAGCCACCTGGTGCTGTTCTTTAACAAGTAGAAATTTATTTTCTCACAGTTTAGGGAGCTAGAAGTCTGACTTCAGGGCATCATATCTAGGGGAGACTTTCTCTCTCTGTTGGCTCTGGAGGAAGGTCCTTGACTCTTCAGCTTCTGCTTCCTGGTTCCTTGGAGATCTCAGTGTGTCCTGGCGTCTATTTTACCTCATCTCTCTTCTGCTTGTTTGTTTGTATCTTTTATATCTCACCCTACACTAATCCTGCCTCATTAACATCACAAAGACAACACATTCCCAAATGGGATTATAACCACTGGCATAGAGGTTAGGATTTACAACACATATGTTGGGGGGGCATAATTCAATCCAGAACAGGGTTGGAAGTGAATACATATATATAGAGAGTGGGTGGAGTGTGTATTGCAATTTAAGAGTCATATTTTGAGAGACAATATTTCCTGTAGAGAAAATATCATATACTCGGTTGTTTCTGAAGATTTGGTTCACAGAAGTTCAAGGTCTCCAGGGACTCTGTGTTTTAGGAAATGTGGTTCTAGAATCTTCATTCCATTCCAATTGTACTTACGAGAGGGTACTGAATCCTTTCATGGCCACCTCCCAAAGTCCTCTTGGGTTTTGTATTTTTGCCTTGCCGTGTCTTCATCTTCTTTTTTTTCCTTTTAAAAAGGCCATCTGTTTCCATTCTATTGTAGAATCTAGAGTAGGGTGCTCAATAGGAACTGGTATGGATGGCTTGCATGTTAGTAGCGTCCCTGACATGCATGAACCCTCGGGGTTGAGGGTTTCATCTATGGCCAGGAGGAGGCAAAGATAAACATGAGATTTGTTCCATATCAGTACTGTCCCTTTTTGGATATACCTTTTCCAGTTCTCTTCAGGATGTGTGGAATAGTATTTATAACCTGTTTGCAAGCCTCTCAGGAAGGATAAGTGTGTGCCAGCCACATGTCTTAGGTCATGCCATCTAGTGCCTGTCTTAAAACAAGTAGCAACGTTGCTGTTTCTTGTGATTCTTCCCAGAGATATCCTGGAAGCAAATTCTATTTCCAAACATATACATCTACATGGACATACACAAATACATACACATATAGAGTTTTCTTTTTTTTACACCCAAAAGATGGCATGTTATACATGGTAGTCTATATTTTACCCTTTTTCTTATAACAATACATGTTGATAATTTATTCTGTATGAGTACGTGTAGATTGCCCTATTTTTCTTAATGATTGAACATTATTCCATTACATGGATGACCTGTGATTTATTTAGCCAGTTCCTTATTGATGGATTAGATGGATTAGATTGTTTCCAGTATTTTACTATTACAGGAAATTTTGTAATACCTTGTTTTGCACATGGGAAAGTCTATCTGTAGAATAAATATCTAGAAATGCTGCTGCTGGGTCAAATGGTATGTGACATTTTAATGTGGAAATATTTGAATGTGTTTGAAAGGCTCAGAGTGAAGGGAAATTGGTTTGGGCCTAAAGTATCACCTGATAACTAACTAGGGGTGGGAGCGTGTGTGTCACTGAAGCAGATTTGTGGCTGTGCATCTGTGTACTCGATTCCAGTAAAATAAAGGAATAAGTCAAGAAGAAGTAGGCCTTGGCAGCGCAGTGGTTATGATGTACAGCTGCTAACCAAATGGTCAGCAGTTTGAATCCACCAGGTGCTCCTTGGAAACTCTATGGGGCAGTTCTACTCTGTCCTAAAGGGTTGCTGTGAGTAGGCATTGACCCTACAGCAATGGATTGGTTTGGTTTGGTTTTATTCTGAAGGTGATCTCAAGGCGACTCCTGTTGTGTGGCAAGATTTCCTGAAGGCCTATCACGAGCTAATGGCATGGTTCATGAGGCTGCACCTGAACTTTGTATGCCAGATGCCCAACTCCTGGAAATGCTCTGTACCTTCCCAGCAAGAGGCAAGGCTATATCAGTTCCCTCCCTAGAAGCTTTCAGTCTTAGGCAAGTGATCTCTTGGAAGCCAGATCCTGGATTAAGCTATAAAGTAGGAACTTCAGGGTGAAGGAGCAAGAAATGAGACTAGTTAAGCAACATATCAAAGCCAGAGCGGTAACAATGAAAGCAATCCTTCATTCAGATAAGAGCCCAGTATCTCTGCAGCTCCATTCTCCCACCTCCTGCCCCCCAACATCAAAGAGATGAGATAGACAATGCAAGAACTGGGTGTCATAAAACTGAGAAGCTTTTCTGTTCAAGGTGTCCCACCCCTTACAATTAACTTCTTTGGAGCCCCAAACTGTAATAACATTTCCTGTGTCAGAGTCCCCAAACACCAGGTGATGTTCCCACAAGGAATTAGGTGTTTTTTTCAACATGGGAAGATACACAAATTTAAGACACAATCTCTGGTAGCAGGCACCCTCTTTTCCAACCTCCTGCTTTTTGACACATAAAGCATTTTCCCATGTGTTTGCAGGTAAGGTTGAGGAGGGATTGGAGCTGGAGGAGAATGTCTGCTCAACTGAGAAGACATAAACAAAAAAAAAACAGGTAGATCAAAAAAAGAGCTATGGCTTCCCACTCATCTATATTATTTCTTTACCAAACCACACTGAGGGTGGTTCTAGTGTACAGTACTTGGGAATCAGAGACTCATGGGTTCTAGTTTCAACTCCTCCATTTTCTGGTTAAGTGACTATGAATTTAATATAATGAGCCTCAGAGTCTATTTCTATACAACAGGGATAATAACAATACCCTTATCTCAGGGTATGGGTAGAGATTTGGTGTACTGCCTGGCGCATACTAACTAGTCAATAATTGTTAGCTACTGTTATTAACATTAATCCCAAAGAGCCAGTTGTATGCAACTTGTTTTGCACCAAAGTAAGAGTTGTAGCACCGATTGTCATGTTCTCTTGGGAAGCACCATCTCTTTGCTTCATCCTTCTTGGATCATGTGTGGCTTCCAGATGTACAGACATGACCCAGTTAATTGCGTTGCATGGCAGGCTGGAAGTTAGGTCAGTGGTTTTTAAAGTGTGTTCCTTGGACCAGCCACATCAGCATCATTTGGGAACTTGTTAAGAAAACAAATTTTCAGGACCCACCCCAGACCTGCTAATTCAAAATCTCTGAGGGTAGAATCCAGTAACCTGTGTCTTAACAACTCCCCCTCCCCAGTCCCCAGGTTTTACTGATGCACGTTGTAGTGTAAAAACTACTGATCTAGACGTTGTGATGCCATTGAACTTCTCTACTTCACATGGGAAGAGTTGAAATTCAAAATGGCATGCTTAGAGCTCATGGCCAAATTTGGGTGAATGGTTTAACAATCTTTCCTGTTCTTGAGCACTCTCCTTTTTGCTGGGAACAGCCTGTCAAGTTGCAGATATTTCCTTTCCTCTTTCTCTCCCTGCTCCTCTCCCACAAGACACAAGATAGTTCCTGCCCCAGCTTCTCAGATTACTGTTTCTTCCTCAAAACCAATTAAAGGACTCTAATCCCCTCTGTGTTTACCTAAAGGATGAATTTGATCAGAAAGGATGAATGGGAAGGGCAAAATCCTAGAAGGGCTTGGGAAAGGAAGTTTCTGCTCCAGTGGTGGGAACACACCCTTTTCTCACTAAGCTTATTATGAACTGGTACATTTTTCCAATTACATTTTTCCAACTAGCCTGCTTCTTTCATCTAAGGCCCTCTTTCAAAGGCAGCATCTGAGTTTACTCTCAGCAGTAATACTTTTGAGTTGTTTCTTTTTCCTCCCAAGTACACCTCAGGGATCCCAAAGTCATAGTTTGAACCACATGAAATATCCATTTTTGTAGGCCAAAACCATGTGAATATCAGCAGTTTCTTATGATTCAACCTGCTATATGCATTCAAGTTTGCTTATCTGGGACCGGTTGTCCTGCCTTCCTCAGAATTGGAGGCACAGTACATCAACCCCTTTGTGAGACCACCTAGGGTTTGCCACTTCCTTGCTCGAGTCCTTGTACAAGTAACTTAACCTCTCAAGCATCACTTTCCTTGTCTGTAAATTGGGGATGATATTACCTTTGTTGTAGATTGATGTAGGACCAAATGAGAAATTGTACAGAGAGTGATATGGTGCCTGAATTTTAGCTGATATTACAGGTCTCAGTGTCCTTCTTTACTACACTGAAGGTGCACTCCTGAAACTCATATCTCTGCTTTTTCCTTCTGCCATCTCTTAACCTTCTCCTACATATCTTTTGGGATTTAAATTCCAACTTCTAAGTGTTACTCATCTAGAAATGACATTTTTTTTAAAGGCCCTTAAGTACTATGCATTGTTATTAGATGGTAAGAGAGAGAAATATTTTTTCTACCCTGTTGTTGTTGTTAACTTCTGTCAAATTGGACATTGACTCATGTTGACCTCATGCACAATAGAAAGAAAGGCTATGCAGTGATCAGTTGTGAATCGAGCCATTGCGATCCATAGGGTTTTCATTGGGTGATTTTTGGAAGTAGATGGCCAGGCCTTTCTTCCTAGCCCATCTTAGTCTGGAAGCTCTGCTGAAACGTGTTTAGCCTCAGCAACGTGCAAACTTCTACTGACAAATGGGTAGTGGCTGTGTATGAGGTGCATTGGCCAGGAATCGAACCAGGTCTCCTGCGTGAAAGGTGAGAATGATAGCATTGAGCTACCAATGCCTTAAGTAACCATTATCATTCTCCATTTCAGAGAGGTGTCAGACAGTTTCATTTATTTATGTTTTCAAAGTTTTGCAGGAGAAGAGAAGGCAGCTTAGTAAATGAATGCAGCAAATCCCGGCCTCATCATCAACTGCATTGTACAACCTAACCTCTCAGTGTTTGCATTTTCCTGTCCTGTATGTGAGGATTATATATCTGCCCCCACCTCCCTCTCTGAGAATGGACATGATAAATGGAACTAGTGCTTCATGGAAGTGCTTTGAGTTTCTGGAAGGCAGAGGCGTTCTATAGATATAAGGTATGAGTGCTTTAAATATGGATTATCGTTATTCTCTGGCAATAGCCATGCCATCAGAAAAACCTATTTTCTGTTATACTTCAAAGGCAAGGTGAGAAAAAAAGGCCTTTGTTTTGCAGTAGAACCATCATCACCCCAGAGGTGCTTTGGAGGGTGAAATAGGAGTCCTCTCAATGGCCTTTGAAAGCAAGGTTAAGAACTATCTGCACTTGTTGCTTCCTTCAAGACGCAGTGGTCAGGGTCCTGATGGGTTGTCTTTTTGGCTAATTGCTAGATGTTAAGAAAGGCACACGGGAACTCTATCCCCTGTAAGTTGGACTGTTGACAAAAGACCCCATGAATTTTCAAAGATGGGTGTTGATTTAAAATTTGCATGTGTTCCCAGCCAGTTGTGTTTATGGAAACACCATATTCTTGGAAGTAAACAAGGAGCAGCAATTTCAACTTTCCTGTTGACAAAATGGCTTGGTGTGAGCTTGTAAAGTCTTCTGTGGCTTATTCGTATATAGAGAGTTGAATAATAACAGGCGTATGATGTCATGCATGAATAGTGACTTGAGAAGTCTCGTTTTCCTTAATGTGAAGCTGTTTGTAGAGAGATGCGGAAAGTGATGTTTGAATGAGAGAACTGGAGTTTGGGGGCTTGTAATTTTTTTTGTTAAGTTAAAGGGCTTGTAGCTTTTTGTTTACATCAAGCTAGGCGGAGGACACACATAAGAAGAATCATAGAGAAGGAGCAAACAAAAATATTCAATAACGGAGGTTCTTTGTCAATTTTTGCCACCCAGCATGAGAGGGTCGGCAGCCTTCTCTGAGTATTGATGTGTACTTTGAATCCCTTCCTCCCATTCCATCGATACCCCCACTCCTGGGGACAGTGTTGAGTCACCATGTGGACTTTCTTTGTTCTTCCTTCATGAGACAAATGTTTTAAGTGAGGACTAGTCTTTTCCCAATCTCCTTCTACCTGTCTGTTCATTACTGTAAATGCATGTTTATATACTGAGTTTTATGTTTTGGTGTTTGTGTAGTTAAACACAGCATAAGCAGATCTTCAAAAACTCTTAACCAAATGTAATCTAGACCTGGTCATATTCTTTTATCTCTTCTGGCAAGGGCAGGGAATCAAGATTAATATTAGCTTCTTTGGAACTGATTAGTCAACCAAACTAAAATGAATTAATACCCTTAGCAGCTAAGCCCAAAGCAAGTCAAGATTGAAAATATTCCAAAGTTATATCACTTGATGGCAGCCGTATGGAAATTAAAGGATTTTTTCTTACCTTTTTGGTTTAAGAAATGCCAGTTTTCTGGTGTGAGTCTAAGTAGATTATGGCTTCTGTAGAGGTGATTTGGCACAAAGTAGTTTTGTTGTAAAAATGTGATTTGGCATCTTGGCTTGGTTAGATACGCAGGCACTGAATTCTGAGCTGTGATTGGGTGAACTCTGCTCTGGAACCACCCCTCTCTTTGCGCAGCTCTAACACCCCATAGCTGAAATAACTATGTGATCACTATTTCAGATGTCATTAGAGGAACCTGAGCTAGGAGTTGTTATTTCTACCATTAATAACATCTAACTAATAAGAGACCAGGAAACCCTGGTGGCATAGTGGTTAAGTGCTATGGCTGCTAACCAAAGGGTCGGCAGTTCAAATCTGCCAGGCACTCCTTGGAAACTCTATGGGGCAGTTCTACTCTGTCTTACAGGGTTGCTATCGAGTTGTAATTGACTCGACGGCACTGGGTTTTTTGTTTTTTGAAGAGACCAGAGGAGTCCCTGGGTGGCACAAAAGGTTAATGCTCTCTGTTGCTAACTGAAAGGTTGGAGGTTTGAGTCCACCTAGAGGCACCTCAGAAGAAAGGCCTGGTGATCTAATTCTGAAAAAAAAGATCAGCCATTGAAAACCCTATGGAGCATGGTTCTACTCTGATGCACAAGGGATCACCATGAGTTGGAATCAACCTGCTGACAGCTGTTTATTGTTTAAAGAGACGAATATAACCCAAGTGAGGGTACCATGGCAGACATTTACCAGGTTTCCTAAATGCACCTAATAGAGAACTAGTTGTGCAGTTTTCAGAATTGTGGTAACTAAGAGGAGACCCTGGTGGCGTAGTGGTTAAGTGCTAAGGCTGCTAACCGAAAGGCTGGCAGTTTGAATCCACCTGGTCCTCCTTGGAAACCCTATGGGACAGTTCTATTCTGCCGTATAGGGTGGCTATGAGTCGGAATCGACTCGATGGCAGCTGATTTGGTTTGGTTTTTATAGGCAGAGAGCTCTATCCAAACCAGCTTTTCTCCTCCCCATGCTGGTTTGAGCTATTTTATTTCAATGCAGTCTTCCCTTTCTCTTACCTTCTGAGATAAAGTCATAAGTCAAGGACTGGGGTTTTCTATTCATTTAGCAATAAGCAGTACCTGATGGAGGGACATTTCACGTGGGAATGAAGCATCAGTTCTCAGCCGGACTGCCTCAGTTTACATCCCATTCTGCCGCTTCAGAGATGGGTATCCTTCGGCAAGCTACTGTGCCTCAGTTTCATCACCTAGTAAATGGCGTTGATGACAACGGGGCTGTTGTGAACATTAAGTGAGCTAATTGGCATAAAGCGTTCTTAACCATTCAGTAAATGTTAGCTATTATTATTGGTAGTTCTGGGAAGCTGGATCTGAGTAAGGCATTCATGTCAACCTCATATGTCAAAACAAGAAAACGGAGCCTTGTGAAGATGTGTTAGGGAAGGAAAGCTGTCTGGCCAATATAAGAAGAAACCATGATGTTGCTTTCTGTGGGTTTTACTACTTGAAATCATTGCAAAATACGTCAATTTTGGGAAAAAACTTTTCAGCATAAACCATCCCAAGATGTCCCATTTTCTATACAACCATCATGACTTCGCTTTACGTTAAAGTCCCCAAGATGTACTGGGAGGAAGGAAGCTGGAGGAGGAGAGTAAGAGATGACTAAAGGGCAGAAAAAAATGCCTGTAAGGGAAGCTAAAGAAATTTTAGGGGAGAGTCAAACCTTCACTGACTTTTTCTCTGTAGAGAAAGCTGGCTTTGGGCTAAGGGTGTATCACCATGGGCTTACTAGAGAAGAAAATGACTTTTGTAGAAGGAGACTGTCATGGATTGAATTATGTCCCCCCTAAAATATGTGTATCAACTTGGTTAGGCCATGATTCCCAGTATTGTGTGGTTGTCCTCCATTTTCTGATTGTAATTTTCTGTTGAGAGGATTAGGGTGGGATTATAACACTACCCTTACTCAGGTCACATCCCTGATCCAAGGTAAAGGGTGTGGCCTGCACCACATTTTATCTCTCAAGAGATAAAAGGAAAGGGAAGCAAGCAAAGAGTTGGGGACCCCATACCACCAAGAATGCAGCACCCAGAGCAGAGGGCATCCTTCGGACCTGGGGTCCCTGCACCTGAGAAGCTCTTCAACCAGGGGAAGATTGAGGACAAGGACCTTCCCCCAGAGCCAACAGAGAGAGAAAACATCCCCCTGGAGCTGACACCCTGAATTCAGACTTCTAGCCTACTGGACTGGGAGAAAATAAACTTCTCTTTGTTAAAACCATCCACTTGTGGTATTTCTGTGATAGCAGAACTAGATGACTAAGACAGAGACATTAGGGTTAGATGAATGGAAACCTTTCCAGTGATAACTATTGTTAAGCTATTGTTCTCCTTTGTCTTGGTTTGGATTCCCTGAGGCAGTCAGTTTATTTGAAAGGTAACCTCAGAAAGCACAGCCAGGGAGTGGGGAAAGTGAGACAGAGAAGGGTAGGACACCAATGTTGATGTAGAACAAATATTTATCAAACAATTACCTGAAGGATGAAAGCTTCAATTTTAGTTTCCAGAGCTTAAAACAAATTTATAAGAGGCACAAAGACTGCACAAAGCCACCTTTAGCAACCAAAAAACCAACCCAAACCCATTGCTGTCGAGTTGATTCCGACTCACAGTGACCCTGTAGGACAGAGCAGAACTGCCCCATAGGGTTTCCAAGGAGTGGCTGGTGGATTTGAACTGCCGACCTTTTGGTTAGCAGGCAAGCTCTTAACCACTGCATCACCAGGGCTCCATCTTTAGCAAAGATCCTGTGAAATATATATGCCCATATTATAGTTAACTCAGAGGCTACTAAAAGATTTAGGTATTTATTGCTTCTTAATATTCTGAACAGGGTCCAAAATGGCTTTAAAAAGTCCTGTGAGTTTCCAATAAATATACTGTAGTTTATGTTAGCACAGTACCTTTGCCTTTTAGACATTTTACTTACAGATATAATTCCATTAATTTTCTTGGGATTCTGCCCTATTTATAACTGGGCTGGTAATTTACATAGTAAAAAAGAATTCGGAGGCAATAAAAAACCAAACCAAACCAAACCTGTCGCCATCAAGCTGATTCTGACTCATGGTGACCCCATGTGTTACAGAGTAGAACTTCTCAGTAGGGTTTTCTTGGCTGTAATCGTTGGAAAAGCAGTTCACCTGGGCTTTCTTCTGTAGAACTGCTGGGTGGGTTTGAACCGTCACCCTTCAGGTTAGCAGCCTATGGTAAACTACCTGCACCACCCAAGCTCCTTTAGAATGTAATAGAGTTTATTAAACTTTTGAAGCCCTATTGACATCATTTGCTCTTTCCAGAATGGTATGAAGGAGGCCCAACACCTTGTCATGACTCAGGGTTATCACAAAGGCAGTAATGATCATTGCATCATGTAAGCGTGGCTGTGCCAGCTCATAGCTTGCCAAATAAGCCAATCCCCTCTTGTTGAATCCCAGCACTTCCATTCTTTGGGTCTAATCAGAAGAGCTGTTTCCTATTCACATCTAATTATCTTAATAGCCACTGCTTCCTACTATGCCTCATAAGTAGATAAGAAACCCATCAGTTAAAAATTGTCAGCTCCCCAGGTAACACACTGATCACAGGCGTGGTATCAAGTAGTTTACTGAAGTGCGGGGAATTTATCCACCAGATCTTTTGTGTCATTAATCCAAAGACACTTCAGGGAATGAAGTGCCTAATTCCAACACTATGAATTGTGGGGTTGTTTGTCTGTGTCCTTTTACTGTGTGACTGACTGTTCCATCACTAACAGGCATGTTTTAGGCTTGGGACATTGCCTTATTTGATTTACGCTTGGCAGAAATGCGATTATTTTGGGACTGAATCCAATGGATGCCCCACTTTCTGGCCTTGATCTGTTGAAGAAGTTACTTTTTTCAGTGGAAGACTTCAGGAGCCTGCAGTTCATTTTAATAGATCATCCACATTTTGACAGCTGCGGAATTCAGACACGTCTTTAGCCCTCTCATGTCAGGCCCAAAGTAGATTAATTACTAGCCAGTCTCTTGGTTTTAGTGAAAATAATCTGATTCCCATTCTGAAAATAATTTTTTTTTCAATTGTTTATTCTTCTCCCTCCTTCCCCTTGCTCTCTCTTTTTTTTTTTTCTTTTTCCCTCCAGTCAGCAGATCAAAACTTTGGGCCCTTCTTAACCCTAATTCAAACATCACTTGGGAAGTTAACACATTTGAATTCTGAAAGCAGTGCTTTTAACTTCTGTTCCATGGTCAATAAGGGTCTAAATCCATCTATAAACAGTGTCAGATGGTGTCTCACACATGGCACTTAAGAAACCTCACTCCTGATAGTGTCTTGACCTCAGGCCCCCTGATCAGGTGGTCGCAGTGACACTGAACAGGGAGGCCTCAAAGAGCTGGCCTGTGCGGTCCTCCAAGCCCGGCAGCGGCCTAGCCTCCCGGGTGAGGCCGTGGCGGCTGGGGCAGGGTGTTGAAGACAGGACAGGAATGGAACTGACATGGCCACAGAACAGTTTTAGTTTGGCTTGTTCGTAACTGGGGCGGGCAGGCTTCAGGCTCATTTTTCTTCCACAGGTTCCATTTATCACCCAGCTTAAATATATATATATATATATTATTAATAGAGTTTATTTTTTAGAGAAGCCTTAGGTTTACAGAATAATTGCACAGAAGGTATACACCATGTACCTCCCCCCATTAGTAACATCCTGCATTGGGTTGTTCATTTGTTAGAAGTGATGAGCAAATATTGATACTTTCTTATTAACTCAAGTCAATAGTTTGCATTGGGTTCACTCTTGGTGTTGTACAGTTCTATTGGTTTTGACAAATGCAGAGTGGCTTGTATCCATTATGATATCATACCATACAGACTAGTTCCCCCACCCTAAAAATCCACTGCATTCCACTTCTCTGTCTCCTCTCCTCTCCCCACTGGATTTCTGGCAACCAGTGATCTTTTTCTGTCTCTCTATTTTGCCTTTTCCAGAATGTCTTATACTCGACATCATACAGTATGTAACCTTTTCAGACTGATTTCTTTTGCTTTTTGTTGCTTGTTGCCATCGAGTGGGTTCTGACTCATGGCGACCCCACATGTGCAAGCAGAACTGCCCCATAGAGTTTTCAAGGCTGTGACCCTTCAGGAGCAGATCGTTGGCCTGTCTTCTGAGGTGCTTGCTTCTGGGTAGGTTTGAACAACCAATCTTTTGGCTAGTAACCAAGCACTTAACCAGTTTTTCACTTAGCAATATGCATTTAATATCCCTGCCCCAGCGCATGTTTTTTCATGGCTTGATTGCTCACTTCTTATCCTTGAATAATATTCCATTGTACGTATGTTCCACAGTTTATTTATTCATTTGCTTGTTGAGGATTTAGTCCAAGGAATTTTTCTGGGATTTGAGTCTAGGAAACACTGGTAGGGGAGTGGGGAAGTGGGGAAGTGGGGAAGTGGGGAAGTGGGGAAGTGAGATGGGGAAGGATGGAAGAAATAAAGGGTGTGTTATCAAGCCAGTTACCGCTGTAGGCACCTGGAAACCAATCTTGCTGAGGAACTGTGGAACATTTTAGAACATGCCTGCGAGTTATCTCACCTACAGAGCGAGAAAGCTGGAGTATTTATCTGCTAACTCTGCATCCATCATTGATTGAGGGCTGCTACTAGGGCACTAACTTCCCCCTACTTCTAGTTTACCTCATAATCAGGCTGATCATGTTCTTGTGGTCAGAAAAGAAGTCCTCAGGAGAAGAATCTCAGTAAGCAGCCTTGGGTATAGAGATAAATGCTGAAAGGATTCAGCAGGGCACCAAAGCCCTTGCTATACACCCAGAGACTCCAAAAACATAAGAACAAGTCTCTGAAATAAGAGGAAATGCAAAGGATCCACTCATTCTCTCATCCCACAAATATATGTAAAGCTCCTACTCTGTGCCAGTACTGGAAAGAAATGTGTAGAAGATTGAGTGTATGTTCATTTTTGTGGCCTTGCTGGTGCGTGAGCACTTTTCTCTAGTAAGGAGCTCCATGGAACCAACATGAAGGGCAGCTTTTAATCCTGACATGCCTTCTCCAAGACAGCTTTCTTGAGTTCATGGGCTATCATGCAGAGCACTGGTATGAAATTAAGGAGACCTGCTTCTAGTGCCTATTCTGCTCTTGACCAGCCATGTGACCTGGAGGGAGTCCTCCTCCTCCCAGGACTCACATTTCATTTGGTGCTAACCAGGCAAGCAGGTATGAAATGCTCTGGGGGCCCTTATTGCCCTGAAAATCTTGGACTAGAAGCCACCTGCTGAAGTGGGTCTGGTCCTAGGGATGTTTATTTTGCGTGAATCACTTGCTGTGAGCAGCTTCTAGTCTGGAAGCATTTCAGGTCAAGGGACGTCTGAGCTGGAAGGAAACGTGGAACTGGAAGGAAAGTGATTTTATAATTAAAAGCAGTGAAGCTCAGGGAAACAACATGACCTATGCCAGCTCACCAGGTAGTGAGGGGCCAGAATTGGAACAAGAGCCTAGTTTCCTATTGTTTGATTGATGGGTCTTTCTGTTAATCCACAGGCCACAGTTTTACAGCAAGTATATAAAGAGCAAGTCTTCTGAGATGGTAGACTAATGGATAAAGCAATATACTTGATTCAAATGCTATGATCATAGCATTGAAAGAACATTCTCATTTAAGGACTTAGACCCAATCTTAGAGGCTACAGCTCTCTAGAAATGCTCTTCTGCTGATTTGGCTACATGTGCTGAACAACAGAATGAGGCATTCTATATATGGATTAGTGGGGGCAGGAGAGGCACTACAGGAATTGGATCTCCGATGGTGAGTGGTTAAGAGCTCAGCTGCTAATCAAAAGTTGACAGAGCAAATCCACCAGCTACTCCTTAGAAACCCTATGGAGCAGCTCTACTCTGTTCTATAGGGCTGCTATAAGTAGGAATCCACCCGATGGCAAGAGGTGTGGCGTGTATGTAAGGATTAAGGATTCCTGATGGCTCAATGGTTAACCCTTCAGCTGCTGACTGAAAGTTTGGCAGTTCGAGCCTACTATCCTTTCTGTAGGAGAAAATAGCTGGCTATGTGCTCCTGTAAAGATTACAGCCTAGGAAACCCTATGGGGCAGTTCTACTCTGTCACATGGGGTCACTGTGAGTCAGAATCTACTTGGCAGCACACAACAAGAACAATATAGGGATTGGCTATAAAGTGGAAGGAGTTTTTGGATGGTGCAAATGGCTAATGTGCTCAACTGCTAACTGAAAGGTTGATTTTTTTTCACCCAGAGATACCTTGGAAGAAAGGCCTGGTGATCTACTTCTGAAAAATCAGCAATTGAAAACCCTAAGGAGCACAGTTCTACTCTGATACACATGGGGTCACCATAAGTCCTAATCAACTCAATGGCAACTGGTTATAAAGTGGAAAAGGCAGACCAAACAAAAACAAACCAAACCCAGTGCCGTTGAGTCAACTCCAACTCATAGTGACCCTATAGGACAACCTGAAAAACAAACAAACAAACAAAAACTAGCTGTATATGCCTTACCATGAATGTTTGGATCAGTAGATACCACCTGTGTTATTTAGGCTTGTTTGATATATATTCAAGATGGTGGATAGGTAATAGAGTTGGACAAGGAAAGGAAACAATTGTGGAGACAAGTGGGGGATCCTACCTCTTTCAAAAGTGAAAGTAAAATGTGAATTTAGAATGTGAAGGTATTCTAGAACTGCTGCTTGTGTTAACACATATGGATGTCTTGATTTTATTTAGCAAAAGACAAGCTAGGTAGTGGCAACTTTGCCTGCACACAGAAATGAGTTTAGGCAAGGGATCAGAGGACAAATGATAAGTGCTAACGGAAGTCGCTGCCTATTGTGTTCCATTGGAGCAATCCAGCATAGTACATCTGTGTCCAGAGTACGTGCCTTGTGTGGCTCAATGACCAGCAGCATCACTAGCACTTGGGGGAACGTTAGCAATGGAGGATCTCAGACCCTACCCCAGGCCAGCTCCATCAGAATCTGCTTTTTAACAAGATCGCCAGGCAATTTGTATGCATAGTAAAGTTTGAGAAACCCTGTTGTAGATAAGAAGTGCTGCTCCAAACACTTCTTTGAGTGAAACCACTGAAACAAATTCTGAGACAAAAATAGACTGCTCAAGGAGATCTTGAAAGCAAGTGGAAAAACTGGATGTAATTCAAATAATGCAATGGTGTAATGCTTAGTATAATTGTGAGCTAATATTGAAACAGTGTTAAATCAAACACATGTAGTTTTTAAGAAAACTCTACTTCAGGTTTTTTTTTTTTTTTAGGTGTAAAAATGCATGGGGAGATGTTATTTATTTATATTTATACCTCACTTCATTCCACAAAGAACTAAGACAGGTTATTAGGCACAACAGATATTATTGTGGAGAAAACAGCAGGCACGATTTAAGGGCTGTGTGATTGCCACTCAGTGTCTTCTAACTACATTGACTAGAAGCTCTCAGAACCATCAAGTCCCTTCCTCTTCCTTGAGCCTGCACGGGTTATTGCCAATCTTAGTTCTGAAGGCACCACAAATATTTATTAAGGGATGAAGGCTTACATTTGCTTTTTCTTTTTAAAAAGACCTTTGAAAGAATCATTTACAAAATAAATCCCTATTAATAAATTTTGTGGGGAGAGGTGGTTAAATTTTAAAGAGAACAAACTTTTAAAAGCAACTTTAAAGATTTTAGAAACGTTCTTTCACACGGTTTTATAGAATAATTAAAAATCACTTTTTATATTCATTAAATCCTTGGTACTTATTAGGTGGTGATAGTTCACAGATACAGAGATGACCCATTTACTAGGGAGCTGCTGATACATGACTGGAACATAGAGCTTCTCCTAGCTAAAAGTAGCAGGAACAGGTTTCCACTCAGACCGTCTGCTTTTCCTCCCCTGGGACTGAGTGTGTGTGGCAGGAGCTTGGCTCTATCAGAGAATGCAAAGCAAGGATGGGCAATGGAATGCCCATGGTTGGAATGAGTGAAGTCTCCTCTCACCTCATCTTCAAGAACCTCTTGTAATCTCAAAGCTGGGGCTCTGTCTGACATTACAAGACCTCCTGCCCAACTGTTATGAACTTCTCATTATGAATATGGGTGAAAAACATTGATGGCTCCATGAAACTTCACTTTCTCCAAGAGATACCAAAGGGGGAGAAATCTGGACTGGCCCAAATTACTACAATGAAAAAAGGCTTGGGTTTGTCTTGGTAGATGCCTCTTCCATTCTAGGTGGTTCCAACTACAAACACCTCTATTTCTCTTTTTTTTAGGATAATGTTTTCAAATAGTAGTGTGTGTATCCCTGAAGGTAGACAAGATTTTTGGTGGCATGTGGATGTATATGTTTCATTTAAATAGGTACAAGTTTATTTTTTATATTCATGTCTATTTATGATAAGGGGCACTGGTTTTCCATGTAGGGAAGGAGCCCTGGTGGCTCAATGGTTAAGTGCTTGGCTGTTACCTGTAAGGTCAGCGGTATGAATCCATTAGTGGGTCAACGGGAGAGAAGACCCGGCCATCTGCCTCTGTAAAGATTACCACCTAGGAAGCCCTATGGGGCAGTTCTACTCTGTCACATAGGGTCACTTTGAGTCAGAATCGTCTCAACGGCACACAGCAACAACAACATAATAGGTAAGAGTCACTGGTTTTCCATTTTAGGGTAGTGTTATAAAGTTTCTCTTTAAATATATTTAAAACAAAAATGAGCTGATTTTTAAAAATATTGCATAAAAAATAATCATGTCCGAAAGGACCACGTAAACCAGAGACTACATCAGCCTGAGCCCAAAAGAACTAAACGGTGCCTTGCTACAACCAACGACTGCCGTGACAGGGAACAGAACAGGGAATCCCTGATGGATCAGGAGAACAGTGGGATGCAGACCTCAAATTCTAGTAAAAAGACCAGACTTAATAGTCTCACTGAGACTAGAGGGACCCCAGATGTCGTGGTCCCTGGACCTTCTGTTAGTCCAAGACTGGAACTATTCCCAAATCCAACTATTCAGACAGGGATTGGACTGAGCTTTAAGACAGAAATGATAGTGGTGAGGAGTGCTTTTCTTGGCTCAAGTAGACACATTAGACTATGTGGGCAGCTCCTGTCTGGAGGGGAGATGAGAAGGCAGAGGGAGACAGAAGCTGGCTGAATGGACACGGAGAATACAGGGTGGAGTGGAGGAGTGTGCTGTCTCATTAGGGGGAGAGCAACTAGGAGTACATAGCAAGGTGTATGTAAGTTTTTGTATGAGAGACTGACTTGATTTGTAAACTTTCGCTTAAAGCACAATGAAAAAAAAATCATGCCCTATTAAAATAAGCGGGGTCCCTGAGCTGTGCAAATGACTAAGCACTTGTCTACTAGCCAAACGGTTGGCAATTTGAACCCATCCAGAGGCACCTTGGAAGACAGTCCTGATGATTTGCTTCGAAAGGTTACAGCCTTGAAAATCCTATGGGGCAGTTCTACTGTGCATACATGAGGTTACCACGAGTTGGGTTTGACTCAATGGAAACTGACAACAACAATATTGAAATTAGTAATGATGACAGAAAATACTGAATTTTTTGGTTGAAATAAAACAAGTTTGTGGCACAAATTCAAATCAATGAAAACATATTTTTGGGTAACATTCCTAGTGACCTGAAACTTTTTTTTCAGGGACATTAAGCTTCCCTGCATGTAAATTAATTAATCACTACTATGTTTTTTATGTTCCTGTAGTCAGAGTATAGAAGGGGTCTACTGCAAAACAGACCATCAATTGCTCATATACAAGTTCAGGTTGAAGCTGAAAAAAATTAAAACAAGTCAACAAGAGCCAAAATACGACCTTGAGTATATCCCACCTGAATTTAGAGATTATCTCAAGAAAAAATTTGACTCATTGAATGCTAATGAAAGAAGACCAGATGAGTTGTGGAATGACATCAAGGACATCATACATGAGAAAGCAAGAGGTCATTAAAAAGTCAGGAAAGAAAGAAAAGACCAAAATGGATGTCAGAAGAGACTCTGAAACTTGCTTTTGAACACAGGGCAGCTAAAACGAAAGGAAAAAATGAAGAAGTAAAAGAGCTGAACAGGAGATTTCAAAGGGTGGTTCAAGAAGACAAAGTAAAGTATTATAAAAAAAATGTGCAAAGACCTGGATTTAGAAAACCCAAACTGTAGAACATTCTTGCATTTCTCAAGCTTGAAAGAACTGAAGAAAAAATTCAAGCCTCAAGTTGCAATATTGAAGGGTTCTACAGGAAAAAATATTGAATGCCACAGAAAGCATCAAAAGAAGATGGGAGGAATACACAGAGTCACTGTACCAAAAAGAAGTGGGCAGTGTTCACCCATTTCAGGAGGTAGTATATGATCAAGAACCTATGGTATTGAAGGAAGAAGCCTAAGCTGTGCTGAAGGCATTGGCAAAAAAACGAGGCTTCAGGAACTGATGGAATACCCACTTAGATGTTTCAACTAACAGATGCAGTGCTAGAAGTACTCACTCACCTATGCCAAGAAATTTGGAAAATAGCTACCTGGCCAACCAACTGGAAGAGATTCATATTTGGGCCCATTCCAAAGAAAGGTGATCCAACAGAATGCAGATATTATTGAATAATACCATTAATATCATGCCCAAGTAAAATTTTGCTGAAGATCATTCAAAAGTATTTATAGCAGTACATCAACAGGAAACTGCCAGAAATTCAAGCCGGATTCAGAAGAGGATGTGGAACAGGGGATATCATTGCTGATGTCAGATGGATCTTGGCTGAAAGCAGAGAATACTGGAAAGATGTTTACCTGTGTTTTATCGACTATGCAAAGGCCTTCGACTGTGTGGATTATAACAAATTATGGATAACATTGCAAAGAATGGGAATTCCATAACACTTAAATGTGCTCATGAGGAACCGAGAGGCAGTCGTTTGAACAGAACAAGGGGATATTGTGTGGTTTAAAGTAAAAAGAGATGTGTGTCAGGGTTGCATTCTTTCACCATACTTATTCAATCTGTATGCTGAGCAAATAATCCCAGAAGCTGGACTATAAGAAAAATGTAGCATCAGAATTGATAGAAGACTCATTAACGACCTGCGATATGCAGATGACACAACCTTGCTTGCTAAAAGTAAAGAGGACTTGAAGCACTTACTGATGAAAGTCAAAGACTAAGCCTTCAGTATGGATAACACTTCAACATGAAGAAAACAAAAATCCTCACAACTGGGCCGATAAGCAACATTATAATACATGGAGAAAAAATTGAAGTTGTCAAGGATTTCGTTTTACTTGGATCCACAATCAGTGCCCATGGAAACAGCAGTCAAGAAATCAAACAACATATTGCATCGGGCAAATATGCTGCAAAAGACCTCTTTAAAGTGTTAAAAAGCAATGATGTCGCTTTGACAGAAGAATTGGTGCCTTTGAGTTATGGTGTCGGGGAAGAACCTTGGATATACCATGGGCTGCCAGAAGAATGAACAAATCTGTCTTGGAAGAAATATAGCCAGAGTGCTCCTTGGAAGTGAGGATAGTGTGACTTCATCTTACATATTTTGGGCATCATGCTTGGTAAAGTAGAAAAAAAAAAAAATTTAGCAAAAAAGAGGAAGACCCTTGACAAGATGTATTGACTCAGTGGCTGCAATAATGGGCTCAAACATAGCAAAGATTGTGAGGCTGGCACAGGACCAGGCAGTGTTTCATTTTATCATACTTAGGGTAGCTATGAGTCAGGCTGACTTGATGGCACCTAACAAAAACAACAGTGTTCCTGTAAGCAGCCCTGGTGGTGCAGTGGTTAAAGCAATCGACTGCTAACTGAAAGGTCGACTGTTGGAAACCACCAGTGACTCCGCAGGAAAAAGATGTGGCAGTCTGCTTCTGTAGAGATTTATAGCCTCGGAAACCCTATGGGGTTGCTGTGAGTCAGAATCGACTTGATGGCAGTGGATTATGTTCCTTTGAGGTCAAGATAATTCAGAAGGCATTTTCAGGTACTCTTTGCTGCCGCCTGGAGAAAAAATAGATTTTCAGGGTACGACAATTGAGGTGTGCGCAGGCAGTAGAGAACTGTGTCCCATCATTGCATCTGTTTCCTGGCTGCCACAGGCTTCATCATTGGGCCAGATCTCTGAGTTTGTAGGTGTTGTATCCCAGGTATGGTATAAAGAGTATTTGGGATATTTTTCACAATATCTAAAATCTTACCATTAGCAGGTCTTGACTACTGACCTTGAAAATGTAAAACTATGGACAAAAAACCTTTCCAAGTAGTCGCTTTATAACAATGAGATCTTGACAGGAACAAGGCTGGAGAGTGACATGCTGATAGCAGGTGAAGGATGAAGCGGCTGAGGCATTGAGAAAGAAAGGGAGAATTATACCAACGGGATAAGCTTAGGTTTTGGTGCAGTTTTATGGTGAACTTGATCTCTACTATTCCTTTGGAAGACTCTTTCTTCATGAACTGTATCCATTGATGGCCCGTGTGCCATGTGGGAACCTAAGAAAGATGCTACCTATCTTATGTCTTGCAGGCAGTTATGTTTCTGGTCAGCTGGAACAGTTTTTGACTCTCCTTCATGTGGTCTTCCGACCTCCAGCAGGCTGGTCTGGCTCATTCTCATGGCCAACAGAGTTCCCAGAGAGTGAGAGGAAGTATGTGCTCTTCTCAAGGCCTTTCTTGGAACTGGCACAATATCACTCATGCTACATTCTGCTTACCAAAGGAAGTCATATGGCCAATGCTGGGTTCAAGGGATAGGAAAGACTCCAGCATTTGATAGAAGCAGCTATGGTATGCATATAGGAAGGCGGATAATTTTGGGCAATTTTACAACTAACTACATCAGGATAGACTGATAGTTGCAATAACCAAACCTCACATATCAAGATGCTAACACAATAAAGGTTTATTCCTTGATATTGTCACAGTCCAATAAGGGTGGGCAGGGCAGTGGGGGAAGGGCTCAGTTCCACACGGTCATTCAGGGGCCTAGGCTCCTTCTACCTGTTTGTGTGCCATCGTCATCCAATGCCATGAAGATTTCCATTGAGTCCTCTGTTTCCAGCCTATATTTGAAGAAAGAGAGGAAGTACATAGAAGGAACATTTCTTCTCAATTACCTCAACTCTTAGATGTAATACATATCACTTCTTCCCTCTTTATCGTGGCCAGAATATGGTCACATGACTGAATATAACTGCAAGGGAGCCTGAGAAATGTGGTTTAGCTGGTTAGGAGGGGAGGGAAGAATGGTTTTTTGAACAACTAATTAGGCTCTTCTACAGTTACTGACTGTGATGGAGGAACTTATTCCAGAAGGTGCACTGGGACTCATTTCAAATGTCCATACCTGACTCTGTGGTGCAGACAAGGTTTAAAAAGACAAGGTCACGGTTAAGTAGAGGAGACAGACACAGATACATATATGAATACCTGGGATATGAGGCAGGAGTGTGGGGAAGGATTTGGAAAGACTTTCAGAATGGAGTGGGAGCTTTGAAGGCAGTGAAACTTTTACAGGAGGAGGCAGGAGTGAAGGGCAAAGGCAAAGCTTTGAGCCACACAAGGAAACTGTGTTTGTTTGCTTGTTTAACATTATTGCCTCTAGTAGGGCCTCCAGTTGGTGCCTTAATATAGGAAGGCTATGTTAGCGCTGGTCAGAATAATGTACCCCTTAGGGCTACATTACAAACCAGGCTCAGCAGCTCATTTGCACCTTCAAAATATGCACATACATGTGTGGGCCAGAAAAGGCTGCACTCAGAACATGCATTCTTGTGTGAACCATAGGTAATTGCACGAGCAAACAGGAAGTTGCGTAGGTACGCAGGCAGCCGCCTGCTGGAGCTGTGCTTGTTGGCACGGGCAGGCGTGTGCCTTTTCTGTTTGAGTACATTTTAAAAGCTTCTGCTGAGGGAAGGGAAGAAAAGCAGGCCTTCTGGGCATCTGCTTCCCTAAAGACAACTGTAGTTTGTCCTTCTCAAGGTTTCCTTTCTGGGCAGGGCCAAGCTCAGGGCATGCTTGTGGCTGTAAGAGGATGGTGCCTTTTCAAGGTCTTGTGGAAGCACTAACGGAGGGTTTGGTGGAAGTTGGCTTGGGTGTGTGTTACTTCTGTTCTGGGTGTTGGGTGTTGTTTCTTATGCTAACTGCTGAGCTGGTGAATAAACTCTTCTCTGGAAATTCTCTTTGCTTGGCCCTCTGTCTCCTGGTTCTCTTCCTGTTTTGACTGCCAAGTTTCTCCAATCTTTATTCTTTGTCCTCTTCCACAATTTGTCCCTCTGAATCTGTCTCTAACCATCTTCTGACTCTCTGGATCACTGCTGTTCAATAGAACTTTCTGCAATGGTGGAAATGCTCTCTATCTGCATTGTCCAATGCTGTAACTACAAGCTTGGCATGTGGCTAGTGTGATTGAGGAACTGAATTTTCCATTTAATTTGATTTTAATTTAAATAGCCACATGTGGCTTGTGGCTACCACACTGGACAGCATTGTTCTAGAATAGCCTTTATGGGTAATTATTTCTTCCACAGTGTCAGTCATCATCTACGCTGTCTCTCCTGGTCTATATCGCTTGCCCTACCTGCTCTCCTGACCCCTGTTTACAAATATCTGAGGCATCTTGACCTAGTTGTTCTGTTGTCCCCTCGAATGCAATGTGGCTAATGTTTAACTCTTTAGCTTACCCATAAAACGTTTTCTCTTGGCTTTCCTCCTACCACTGTACCCTTGGTCGCCCTTGTCCACTTTTCAGAACATAGTTCTGATCATACCGTATCATTTCATAAGTCATCATTGAGGTAGGTTTTGTGGAACCTGAACCTTATACAGATTTGGGGATCATCTTTAAGAAAAAGAATACAAATGTGTCACTGCAAAATTAGATTTATAGCCTTGGAGGTGCCTCAGCAAGTTACGGTGTCTCTGAAGTTTAAGTTTCCTTTACTTCCCTGTACAAGGGCCTCGTTTATCATTAGAATATTTTACAGTTTCTGGGATTGGATCTCAGTTTGGCCACTTTCTTGCTGCGTGACCTTGGGTACAGTACTGCTCACCTGTCCCAAGATTGAATTAGTTTATCTTCGACTGAAGTGTTACAAAATTAAATAATCTGATACATGAAAAGATCACTATATCTAAAAGGTATTCATGCAAACAGTTTTACTCCCTTGTTCCCCTCACATTAAAAATAGTAACCGCAAAAAATAATGATAATAATTATACTAGCTAATATTTATAAGCACTTATTTTATTATCTAACTGGAAACCCTGGGGGTATAGTGGTTAAGTGCTGCTAACCAAAATGTTGGCAGTTCGAATCCACCTGGCACTCCTTGGAAATCATATGTTGCAGTTCTACTCTGTCCTATAGGGTCGCTATGTGTCGGAATTGACTTGACAGCAACGGGTTTGGTTTTTTGGTATTATGCGTCAGATGCCATGTTCAACACTTTACATAGATTATGCCATTTATTCCTACAAGGTAGGTACTGTTTTTATCCTCATTTTACTGATGAGGAAAACGAGGCCCAAAGAAGATAAGTAATATGTCCAAGTTCCCACATGCTGGTCGGTAGTGGAACTGGGATTTGAACCCAGGCAGCTGGATCTTTTGTGCTGTTAAGCACATACCTTGAGCAGGACATTCAGAGCTCTTCAAAACTCCCTCCTTATCAGCATGCTCGATTCCCACCACGTGTATCTGTGTTCCCGCCAACGCCTGAGCACTCCATGACTTGCCCACGTGCTTCTTTTTATTTTCTCATGCTGTTTTTTTTCCCTGAAGTGCCCTTCCCTCCTTCTCTGTTTCCTGTGTGTTTCCATACGCTTCATTCACGCCTTAATAACACTCTTTACTGCTCTAACTGAAAGGGGATTGCCAAGTGGGTTTCTTTTCTCACATAACACAAAGTCCTTCCTATGAGCATCAAGAATGATTATTCATCTCCTGAGCGACTGGTCTGTGTTTACCTCACAGACACTGACTCATTGAAAGCAGATGCCCTCAGGCCTAGTTATGCCTTACCTGGGAACTTAAAAAAAAACACAGATGCCTGCCACCTCCTCTCCCATGGTCACATACATGAGAAACTCTGGGGTTGGGTTGAGATGTCCTCTTTGAGTCCATTACAAGAAAGCCAAGAACCAACTCCCAGCCCAGCCCTGGCAAGGATTCAGGACCTCGGGCTTCATCTCACCCCTTATCCTCATTTTCCTTTCATTGCTTATTTTAAACTGCACAATGTCTTACTTATTGGGATGTACTTTTGTAGGTCACCCAAATTAATTTTGCAACAAGCAGAGGTAAAAACCTAAATGATGATGATGATGACAAATGGTGGATTCACTCTGGAAAAATTAGAAACTAAAAGAAGCTGACTAATTTTGGGCCAATTCCAAAACAGCCGTGGGTAGAAAGCACTGAAGATGAAGTCAAATTGGAAGTCTTGAATAAACAATTATCTTCAAACACAGAACAAGCTCTGGGTTCACAGCCATGCAGCTTGAGTGTTTCTGATGAGTTTGTCTTACTTTGACCCTTCTTTGCTTCTAGGTTTACTGAGATTAAAAAATCTGACTGTTGATAAAAAAACAAAAAATACCCATTGCCGTTGAGTTGATTCCTACTCACAGCAACTCTATAGGACGGGGTAGACCTGCCCTATGGGGTTTCCAAGGAGCAGCTGGTGGATTCGAACTGCTGACCATTTGGTCAGCAGCTGTGCTCACCAAAGCTGTTAACCACTCTGCCGCCACGACTGTTAATAAAGACATATAAATGAAATCTTGAAAAACAAATGAATTCCTTTGCATATTTGAAATGACTGATACGATTGTTTTCACTCCAATTTTGGAGATTTTTGAAGACTTCTGTGAAGATTTCTTGATCTGGTCAGGTAAGGAGCCCCAAGGGCATTCAATATTTCTACAGGTACCAATGCGAGGCCTTCCATTTTCCCACCCGCTGGCCTTTGCGCTGACTCATCTGAAAGCCCATGAATGAGATGCGGCTGTGAACTGGCTTTTCATTCTCCCATTTTAGGCTCCTTGAGTCCCCAAACTGGCAAAATGGAGAGGAGTGGCCGGAGGAAGAGCCCTGGTGCGATTCTCTTGTTGCCCTGGTCAGCTTTCTGCCAAAGCCTGCACATGGTGGGGATGAGGAGAAACCCCTGAGGTGGCGTCCAGATGCCTGTGGCCGGCTGCCTGCTCACATCACTTGTGGGCCCAGCACCTCCTTAAAAACTGATTATCTGGTCGTCTCCTTTGTGAGGTGGTGCATTACCATTTCATTGTGTGGGGGAAATTCTTACCCAGAGCCATGAATATTGACTTCATGCTTGCTTTTCTAACTGAATTACAGAGGGGCAGTCTGAGGTCCAGGACTGCTTGCCCAACTCCAGCCTCCTGGAAGCCACTTGAATAGTCTCAAAGAAAAGCTGTTTGCTTGAGCATTTAGGGATAACAGGGAGCTGTCACAGGCACTACGGTGATTTATTAAAAGACAGGAAAATGGGAGAAAAGGCCCTTACTTCTAGCAGCAGCTGCCTGCCCAATTTCTTTTATTCTACCTTTCTCTCATTCTTCTCTGTCCTCTTTCTTTCTGTCTCTCTTTTTTTCCTCTTTCCCTCTCTCCCTCCCCATCTCCTTCTCTCCTTCCTTCCTTCTTTCTTTTCCTGCCTCTCTCCCTTCCTTCCTCTTTCCTTCTTTCCCTCTCTCCCTGTCTGTCCTGCTCTCTATGTCTTTCTTTTTCTGCCTCTTCTTTGTTAATATTTTTAAAATGAGAGAGGGAACATGACTGCTATGTTTTACTCAGGTGCTTGAAGTTGGGCCTGTTTCTGACACCTAAACTTCACACCCCAATGAAGATAGCCAGGTCCCTAAGTTTAATTTATCATCCACAACCTGTCTGTCAGTTTGTTCTACTGTGGTGGCTTTCGTGTTGCTGTGATGCTGGAAGCTATGCCACTGGTATTTCAAATACCAGCAAGGTCACCAATGGTGGACAGGTTTTAGCAGAGCTTCCAGACTAAGATAGACATGGAAGAGACCTGGCAATCTAATTCGGAAAAGTAGCCAATGAAAACACTCTGGATTATAATACAATATTGTCTGATAGAGGGCTAGAAGATGAGCCCCCTAGGTTGGAAGGCACTCAAAATATACAGTGGCTGCAACAGTGAACTTGAGCATACCAACCATTGTGAAGATGCTGCAGGACTGGGCAATATTTCATTCTGTTGTACATGGGATCACCATGAGTTGCAGCCAACTTGATGTCAACTAATAACAATAGGGTTATCATTAGGATATGAAAGAAAATGGAGCTCTTGAGGTACTACATGGCACATACACGTGCACGTGGAGGCACGCACGCATGTGCACACACACACTCTGCAAATACCATGAAACTATCCTGGAAAGAGGACATTCTACTCAGGAAGGTAAAGCAGTTTCTCCTCTTGCTCTCACCACTCACCACTCTTCTCCTCTCCCGACACACTCTTGCTGTCCATGAGCACTTGAGACTCTACCCTGGACTCTGGGCGCAGTGGCTGTTGTATGAAGGAGCCACCCCAGCACTGCCGGTCCTGAGCTTCCCACAGGAGCATGCTGATTGAAGGTTCTCCCTTTCCCATGCTGTGGATCTTTCAGGCTGAGGTTCAGCCCTACCACGTTCCTGATGGCTCCTTCCTCCAATCATGAAGTTTGAGGGGAGTGAACCTGGCCTGTTTGAGGGCTGGCCTTCAGCGTGAAGGCTATGTCTGGATGACAATTTCAGCTCAGCAAATGGACTCTATTAGATCACTGAACAAGCTGATTCAGGGGGATGCTGCGATGGGAAGAAAGTGGGAGGGTGTCTGGTGACCTGGGAGCATGGGCTACTTGTTGTGGGCAGTCACAGGGCTGCTTTCCCTCCTTAAAAGGGGAGGCTGGGGGACGCTGTTCACAACGAAACCTCAGGACTTTGTTTTCACGCCTTACTGAGGTGCCAGGACATGGGCCTTCTCACAGTGGCTTCTGGGAACTTTCCAAACATTTGATTTGCTTTAAATCCACATATAGTCTCTCTGCTTTGCTTTTGGAGTTTACTTCTGCAGTCCCCTTTTCTCCAGCTCATTGTTCCCCTCTATGTTCTCTGTTGAGTTCCTACCGTTCACTTCGCTTTTCCCAAATGCCCTCAGTCCCCTTATCTCCCTCCATGAGGCTCTAATTAGCCTCTTTGCAACCCCATAAATCAGCTGCCCCACCTCCCTGGATCAGGTCCCTCCAGGCCCAGAGTGCAAACTCCCCTTTCTTTGCCCTGATGACAAATCAGTGATTAATCTTGGTTTGAAAAATGTTTATTGGCCGGCTTCCTTCAGTAGCTTCTGAACTGTTGGCAAACAAAGAGGAGGGAATTTTCATGACCTCAGTAGAGATAGGGACTCACAGGTGGGTTTATTCTCAGGTTCGATTTCTTTCTTTCTCTCTCTCTCTTCCTTTCTTAGTGAAAAGGGTAAATGCACAACTGCCTCTCGATGCCTGTGATTTCTTATTTTTGAAAAGTTTTTGGATCTTTTGTTGGGCTGACATGCTTTTGTTGATATGTGTTGGTCAGGCTGGCCTGTTGCTATGTGTGAATGGAGACAGGGTGACCTGGGGGAGTGATGAAGGAGGTGGCTTAAGTGAGTGTTCAGTGCCTCTGAACAGTTCAAACAGGGCACTACCATGATGTTTTAATGGTCAACGGATGGTAGCTGCTATAAAAAAAACAAACCAAACCCATTGCCATCAAGCTGATCCTGACTCATAAGGACCCTGTAGTGTAATTTAAAAGCTTAGGAATTGGAGTGCTTTAGGGCTCTTTGTCAGCCTTCGGTTTCCTCAGGTGTTACAGGGCATCGGGCTTCCCTTGGTAGCTGCAGAAGGTTGGACTCTGTGATATACTGGATTCAGTCTCTGGGTAGAAGACTTAACTTATCTATCGCTTGAGATGTGTCTTTGAGAATGTAGGAAATAAAGCTGGAAAGCTGTGGGGTGATAGGAAGTAGGTCTCTTGAGTAAGGATTTCTACAAAGAGGAGACCAAGTTTTCAAATGTCATGGATTAGAGGCGGGGTCATGGACAAGAAGTGGAGTACTGAGTCCTTAAGTGTCCTGTCATGCTTTAACCCAAAGAAATTTATAGTATGGACCTTTGGGGTATTGGGGCAGGGCAGTGGGGTATATATTTTCATGGTCTTCCTGCCCTGTACAGCTGGCGTATGACACAGAAGATTCACTGGGCTTCTTGACCTCAGAGCAATAGGTAATTCTAAAACTTGTAGCCCTTGGGACATAATCTGTAAAGTGATCCACACCAGAAGAGTGATGTCCGAATTCGTAATCTGGACGCTTATTGTCTAGTGACAGCTGTACTTGCCTCTCTGTTTCTCCTGGCCCAATCCTTAATTTAGAATGAGGATTAAACATTCGGTTGGTTTTTTGAATGTTATTTTTATTGACTACATCCTTTCCTTCCCCACACCCTTTGTCTATGTTAGACAGACTGTGTCTGCTTCAAGATCAGAAAGTCTGTGAGGACTGGAGTATTGACATATTCATCTTTATGCCATCATCTCCCTCTCCAGGATGGTCTATTCTTTTTTTAAATAAAATGTTTATTGAGGTATAAATTACTTACAGTGAAATACACAGTTCTTAAGCATGAGTTCAGTCATTTTTGAAAAATGCATAGCCACATGTGACCCACAGAGCATTTCCATCACCCCAGAAAGTTCCCTTGGGCTACTTATCAGTCAGTTCCCCTTCCCCTTGCCATAAGCAACTGTTTTGATTTCAATTGCCTGTTTTAGAACTTCATAAAAATGACATCATAGTCTATGTATTATTTTATGTTTGGCTTCCTTTCCATAGCATGATGTTTTTGAGAGCCATCCAAGTAGCTGACCATACTGATAGCTTGTTGCTTTTAATTGCTGAGTAGTATGGCATTCTGTAGATTTGCCATAATTTGCTTGTCCATTCTCCTGTGGATGGATACCTAAACGTTTCCAATGTTTAGCTATTATGGATTAAGATGCTGTGATCAATCTTACTTAATTCTTTTGGTGAATATATGTGGTCATTTCTCTTTGGGTAAATAAGTAGGAGTGGAATTGCTGGGTCATAGGGCAAATGTATGTTTACCTTTTTAAGAAACTGCTAAATAATAATTTTCCAAAGTGGTTGTATCATTTCACATTTCCATCGCGACGTATGAGAGTTCTGTTTGTGCCACATCCTTGGAAATATTTGGTGTTGTCAGTCTTTTTCATTTTAGCCATCTCTTAACTATGTATCTCACTGTGGTTTTAATTTGTGTTTTCTTGATGACTAATGACCTTGAACACTTATTTGTGTGCTTGCTGGCCATTTATATGTTTTTGGTAAAGTGTCTGCCAATTCTTTTGCCCATTTTTTAATTGAGTTATTTGTCTTTTTTATTATTGACTTGTATGAGATCTTTGTATATTGTGGTTATAAGTCCCTTGTCGAATGTGATGAATTTTTTCTCTCAGCCTGTTACTTAGGTATTTGTTTTCTTAACCATGTATTTTGATGAGCAGAAAGTTTTAATTTGGTGAAGTCTAATATATCATTTAATTTTTTTTTTTATATTAAGTGCTTTCTGGGCTCTCTCTAAGAAGATTTTTCCTACTGCAAGGTTGGGAAGATATTCTCCTAGGTTCTTTGCCAGAAGCATCACAATTTAGTTGGTCTATTTGAGTCAGAATTGACTCAAAGGCAACAGGTTTGGTTTTTTGGTTTTATTCCAGTCTCAATAAGCATTCATTAAAATCATTCAAAACAAACTGGGGCGGGTGTGAAGGGTGGGGAAGACCTCAGACAACAATACAACCAAGCAACCAATCAACAAAACAACCAACAATCAAAAGAGCCTACTCCATAGTCTTTCAAGGAGGTGAGTCACATGATGTGACTTATATGCTTGGGACTGATCCATGGCATGAGTCTGACTTCTGTGGTTTGGGAGATGACTGAGACCAATCCTTAGAATTTTTTCTCCCATGGAAAGGGCCATTGCCATCAGTTGAAGTCTCCATGGAATGCTACTTTTATCTGGGGATCCAATTTATTAGTGACCATTTTGAATGAGCACCTGAGGCTTCCAGAAACTACGTAGTGTTAGGGGAGGGGGGAGGAAGCACCGTTGACTTGGAAGGTACTTTTCATTGGGAATATTTTTATGTATAGCATCTGGGTCTCCCTGAAGTAATACTGTATCTACTGTTTTTGGGGAGGGTCTTCTGTGCCAAGGACACCTCTGTGGGCTGCCCAGGACAACTAACATTTGTGGAGAATGTGACTCCTGTGTGACGTGCCAGTAAACACAGCCTGTTGAAAATGGAGGGGCGCCTTGACCACAGTACTCTTTGTACTATTGCAGCGCCTGGGACTCAAGTCCTAGGCTTGGTGAAATTTCTAGACACCCTGTGCTTATGTACCTCCTCCCTCCCTAATCCCAGATATTTTGACTACCATAGGGTGGCTATTAGTGGAACCCACTGGATGGCAACAAGTTTGGTTTTTTGGTGCCTTTGGCCACACATCCAGTTAATTCTTAGAGTGGATGTTATACCAGCCCAGCTGCCTTGAGGCTGCACCTTAGGGACAGCTCAGAAAGTCACCTTAGCCACGTGCATTACCATGGAGTAGATTTGGCCTCATAGTGACCTTATAGGACAGAGTAGAACTGCCCCACAGGATTTCCAAGGAGCAGCTAGTAGATTTGCACTGCTGATCCTTTGGTTGGCAGCTGAGCTCAGTCACCTGAGTTCTTACTTAATTTATCTCTCTTTGCCAGTTGTACATTGTTAATGGTTAATGTCCTGTCCCAGGGGTTTTATTATTATTATTTTTTATGTTTCGTTTTATAGTTCCCTCTAATAATTTTTTTTTTTTTTTTTAGTAATGCTTATAGACTGAAACAGTTAAATTCTCTTACTTTATTCTTAGAAAGTCACAGAATTTTGGAGTCTTGAGTACCTTTTTGTGTCATTCTTTATTTGTTGTTGTTGTTACGTGCTGTTGAGTTGGTTCTGACTCAGTGATTCTATCTACAAAAGAATGAAACACTGCCTGGTCCTGTGCCATCCTCACAATCTTTGCTGTTTAAGCCCATCGTTGCAGGCACTGTGTCAATCCATCTCACCGAGGGTCTTCCTCTCCTTTGCTGACCCTCTACTTTATCAAGCATGATGTCCTTCTCCAGGGACTGGCCCCTCCTGATAACATGTCTAAAGTGAGATGAAATCTCGCTGACCTTGCTTCCAAGGAGCACCCGGGCTGTACTTCTTCCAAGACAGATTTGTTCCTTCTTCTGGCAGTCCATGGTATAGTCAATATTTTTTACCAACACCATAATTCAAAGACATCAATTCTTTTTTGGTCTTCCTTATTCATTGTCCAGCTTTTGCATGCATATGAGAAGACTGAGAGTACCATGGCTTGGGTCAGGCTCACATTAGTCCTCAAAGTGACATCTTTGCTTTTCAATGCTTTAAAGAGGTCTTTTGCAGCAGATTTGCCTACTGCAATACATCATTTGATTTCTCGACTGCTGCTGCCATGGGTGCTGATTGTGGATCCAAGTAAAATGAATCTTTAATTCTTTAATAAAGGAATGAAAACTCAAGCCCAAAGAGCTTCATTGATTCATAGAATGTCACCTTACCAGTCAGTGTCACTAGCTGGATGGCTGGGGCTGATGTCTCCTGTCTTCAGGACTAATTTTCATATATGAAATTTTTGTGTAAATGGATGCCAGGAGGGCTATATATTATTGTGACTGGTAATATTCGGGAATTGGTGATTCAGTGGCAGAATTCTTGCCTCCTGTGGGAGACCTCAGTTCAATTTCTGGCCAATGGATCTCACGTGGAGCCACCACCCATCTGTCAGTGGGAGCTTGAGTGTGGCTATGATATTGAACAAGTTTCAGTGTAGCTTCCAGACTAAGCAGACTAGGAAGAAAGGTCTGGAGAGCTTCTGAAAATCAGCCAGTGAAAACTGTATGTATCACAATGGTCAGTTCCTCAACTAATCCTGGAGATGGCACAGGACTAGGTAGCATTTCTTTCTGTTGTGTACAGGGCTGCCCTAAGTTGGGGACTCATTCAAACACAGCTAACAACAATAGCAATGACAACAACTGATAATATATAGAGGAGTGGTGGGTTGTCATTTGAAGCAGAGGGTTCTGTGTTTCAGTTGGACAACTTGGAGAGAAATAACTTAGCAATTAATTATACTGTTTGACACTTGTTATACCATTTGACATTAATAACATTTCTGTAGTCAACAAATTTGGGATCCATCTGTCGTCCAGTCCAAAAGTATTATTCCTTGCTTTGAGACTTTTGTATATGGTGAACCTAAACTCTGACTCCCTAGTATTTAATCTTCAGGTAAAAGAGGGGAGAGAGAAATAGCCTCCATTCCATCTCAGGGTCTCTGGAGACCCTCCTTTTGAAGCCTGTGAGAGCTGAACATGTGTCTCTGAGGGGAGGACGTGGCCTTTGGAATTATAGACCTGCTGGCTATAGAAGAGGTTGGCCTTGACTGTGAAGCAGCGAGTTTAAAAAGCTGCTTTACCCAAGGGCCCACAACTGATGATTCCAAAGTGTTGACTGCTCTATCTGCGTGAACGAAAGCAGGCTTTCACAGTGTTTACTTGGCTCTGCTGCTTACAAAGGGATTGCATGTGTTTCCCGCCACACCACATTGCTGGCTTGTATCACCACCGTTCATTTTAAAGCAACTTAAATGATTTTGGCCTTTTGTTTAGGTTGCGGGTCAGCACAAAAAGGAAGCTTTCTATAAACCACCAGGATGTTTCTGTCTCACGTTGGAACAGGCATGCCTTTGATGAGAATTCATTTCATATCCAGGAATTGCAATAGCAGACTGAATAGGAATGTCAAATAGAAGAGCATGGGCCTTAAACTTAATCAGATGTTCACACTTCTTATTTTGTTTAATCAAAAGCATGGCAGAAGATGTGAGATGTTTAATTGTGGTTTCAATCACTCAAGTGCAGCATGTTGTGTTCAAATGTGTCTGTTCTATTGCATTTTCATAAACAACATTAGACACACTGGTCTTACACCCAAAGGGTGCTGCTTTATTTTCTCAAACAGAGATTTCAACTAGAAGGTAATTTCAAGCTCATAACAGCATATGGTGCCATTTTCAAAGAGGCTAGTATTATATTCAAACATAATTATCCACATAGACTCTCCACTTAGAGCTGATAAACAAAAAGTTATATAAATATTAGCCTACTGGTATCTTAGTTTCCTAGTGCTGCTGTAACAGAAATATCACAAGTGTCTGGCTTTAAAAGAATAGAAATGTTATTTTCTCATGGTTCTAAAGGCTAGAAGTCTGAATTTAGGGCATTGGCTCTAGGGGAAGGCTCTTTCTCTGTCCACTATGGAGGAAGATATCTGTCTCTTTCAGTTTATGTTCCTTGGTTCCTTGGCCATCTTCACTTGGCATCCATCTTCTCCAGTTTATGCTTGCTTGTCTCTGTGCCTAATCTGCTCTTTTTTTTTTTTTTTTTAATAATTTTTATTGTGCTTTAAGTGAAAGTTTACAAATCAAGTCACTCTCTCACATATAAACTTATATACACCTTACTACATACTCCCACTTACTCTCCCCCTGATAAGTCAACCCGCTCCCTCTTTCCAGTCTCTCCTTTCATGACCGTTTTGCCAGTTTCTAACTCCCTCTACCCTCCCATCTCCCCTCTAGACAGGAGATGCCAACATAGTCTCAAGTGTCCACCTGATACAAGTAGCTCACTCCTCATCAGCCTCTCTCTCCAACCCATTGTCGAGTCCAATCCATGTCTGATGAAATCTGCTCTTTTTATATCTCAAAAGTGATTACGTTTAAAACACACCCTACACTGCTATGGGCTCATTAACATAACAAAGAAAACCCTATTCCCAAATGGGATTACATCCACAGGTATGAAAAAAAAACAAACCTGTTGCTGTCGAGTCAATTCCAACTCATAGCAAGAGTAGAACTGCCCTACAAGGTTTCCAAGGAGAAGCTGGTGGATTTGAACTGCTGACCTTTTGGTTAACGGCTGAATTTTTAACCACTGTGCAACCAGGGTTTTTAACACATATTTTTGGAGGGCACAATTCAATCCATAACACTGTGCATATTGGATATTATTGCTGTTATTATTATTATTAATTTCTCTAAATTATTCTTGTGAGATGTGAGGGGAAAAATTACTAATGTAGAAGGTGAAGTTCAGTGGACTCAAGCAATGTTGATCAAGCCACCTAGGAGCACACCTGGGACTGTTCCAAGTTTCCCAACTCTTATTTCTGGTTGTCAGTCTCCACAATGTCCAGGGCACTACACAAGCCTCAAGTGGCTTCTGGAAAAAACTGTGACTCTCTTTTGTACCCCTCCACTCCCTTGGTTTATCTTTACCTCCCCGTTAGATTTATCCCCACCTCATTCTGCCTCCATACATGAATATTTTAGATGCCAAGAGATTTCCACCATGGTCTTTCTCTTGCAACTACCCCTATTCTACGCTTTTCCTGAGCCTACACTCAACAAAGTTTAATTACCTTCTGTCTTATTCTCCCAAAGCCTAACTCAAAGGCTTGAGAAATGGAAAAGAAGTATCGGCAAGGGATTGTCATGGCATAACATGTACCTGAGCCCCTCCTGGAAAGTAGAGTCCTTTCTTTCGTGCCTTGTGCCAAAGTAGTGATTGTGGGAGTTTGGGGTGCCATTTTATTGTCAGAGGAGAACTTGCATTTGGGCAGGGGTACTGTTCCTCGTGCTTCTCACAACATTGGTGAGGGCAGTAAATTGCAAAATGGCAAACAAGCAGCTAAAGGAGACTCTTTACCAGGAACCCTGGGACCAAGCCCCAACTTGGCCATTGTGTGACTTTATCTGTCTCATGTAAGTTCTTTGAATATATGCAGGGTTGCCCTTTATTCCAGTACTTTTAAGGGATAGGGAACAAGGCAGCAGCTATAGGATTTGCCATTCCAGGCAGGAAAAGACAAGCAAATAAAGATCTTAAACTCCTTTTCAAAGGTGCTGTTCTTCTGTCTACAACACTCTTCTGCAATGACTTCGAATGGCTCATTCCCCTCCTTCCTCCAGTCTGTTCAGTAATGATCTCCTTATTCTGTATTCCCTTGCCTGGCTTTATTTTTCTGTATAGCACTCACTTATTACTGGCTGTATGTACATTTATATTTATGGGATTGATATATTTCCAAAAGGTTGTGAGTAGAATTTCTGATCCTTAGAACCTACGAATATTACCTTATATAACAAAAGAGTGAATGTTACCTTATGTGGCAAAAGATATGGCTAAGGATCTTGAGAGGAAGAGCTTATCCTGGATTATCCAGATGGGCTCTAAATGCCATCACAAGTGTCTTTATAAGAGAGTTGTTGTTGTTGATTTTGACTCATGGAGACTGTGTATATGCAAAGTAGGTCTGCTCCATAGGGTTTTCAAGGCTGTGACCTTTCGGAAACAGAACACCAGGCCTGTCTTCCAAGGCACGTCTGAGTATATTAGAACCACCAACCTTTTGGCTAGTAGTTGAGTGCTTAATCTTTTGTGCCACCCAGGCATTAGACACCACATAAAGGAGAAGGTGATGTGAAGATGGAGTCAGAAATTGGAGTGATAAGGCTATGAGCCAAGGAATGCCAGCCACCACCAGAAGCTGGCAAGGAATGAGTTCTCCCTGAGAGTGTCTAGAGGGATTGTAGCCCTGCCAACAACTTGATTTTGGACTATGGTTTCCAGAACTGTGAGATAATATATTTCCATTGTTTTAGGCCACCAAGTTTGTGGTAATTTGTTATGGTAGCCACAGGAAGGAGCCCTGTTGGCATAGTGGTTAAGAGCTCAGTGGCTAACCAAAAAAGATAGGCAGTTCGAATCCAGCAGGCGCTCCCTGGAAACCCTGTGGGGCAGTTCTTCTCTGTCCTACAGGTTTGCTATGACTCAGAATCTAATACAGGGTCCATGAACATGGATGGGAAAAATTTCTATCTTTATTTTCACTAATCTCTAATTGAAAATTAGCATTCCTTAGGTATGAATGTGGGCAGAAAAACAGTGGTTTTAGTGGGACCTGTGGCTTTGTCACCAAGAGAAGTCATGAATTTATATTATATGACGGATGTTGCAGAGACCTTGAACTATCATTGATGCTTATTGCTACTTTAAATTCACAGGGGTTATTAGGCCTACCATTAGGTATAATTACTAGAGTGTTAATAAGGGTGTACGTCTATTACTGAACCAAAAAGGCAAAAATTCCTGGTATGAATAGTTGATCCTGAATAAATATTGAATGGATGAATGAATAATTCTAGCCCAACTTGCTTATTTTAAAGGGAAAAGATAAGGCCCAGAGAACTGAAATAAGCCTGAGATCCCAGCAGCAGAGCTGAGGCTAACGCCAAAAGTAGAGGCCACTTTTGCTACTACTACATGTTGAACCCCTTCAAGGTCAGTTGAGGTCCTGTTTCCTCTAGGAAAACTTCCAGGGGAACTCCACCCTCTACCTTTCAGCCCCTCGTGTTCCCTTGACCCAGCACTCCCTCTGTCCATCTTAGCACGTGATTCCACTGAATGCAGTACTTTTCTAAAAAGTAAACTTCTTGGTTTTCAGTTTAGAGAATAAATTGTGCAGAAAGTAGAGTTCCCATATGCTATTCTTCCCCTGCACACAAGTTCTCCTGTTATTAACATCTTACATTCCTGTGGTCCATTTGTTATAACTGATGACCCAATATTGCTATACTGTTATTAACTAAAGTCCAAAGCTTACATTGGGGCTCACTCTTTGTGTTGTACAGTCCTATGTTGTTGTTATTAGATGCTGCTGTGGCACGTTCTGATCCATACCGACCTCAGGCAAACTAAAAGAAATGAGACCTGGTCCTGGGCCATGCTCATGATTGGTTGCAGATTGGACCATTGTGATCCATAGGGTTTCCACTGGCTGATTTTTTGGCATTAGATCACCAAGCCTTTCTTCCTAGTCTATTTTAGACTGGAAGCTCCACTGAAACCTGTTCAGCATCATAGTAACATGTAAACTTCCACTGACATATGGGCATGGCTGCACATGAGCTGCGTTGGCCAGGAAATGAACCCAGGTCTCCAGCATGGAAGGCGAGCATTCTATTATGGAACCACGACTCTGGGTTTTGATAAATGCATAATGCCATGTGTGCAACATTACAGTATTATATATAGAACAGTTGCACTACCTTAAAAATGCCCTGTGCTCCACCCATTCATCCCTCTCCACCCCTGCTAAACCCTTGCCAACCACTAAACTTCTTACTGTCTCTATTGTGTTGCCTGTTGGTATAGTGGTGAAGAGCTACAGCTGCTAACCAAAAGGTCTGCGGTTTGAATCCACCAGCCACTCCTTAGAAACCCTATGGGGCAGTTCTACTTTGTCCTATAGGGTCGCTATTAGTCTGAATCAACTCGAAGTTAGTGGGTTTGGTTTGGTTTATAGTGTTGTCTATAAATGGAACAGAAGATTACAAAGAGTGGCTCAAGAAGACAAAGTAAAGTATTATAGACCTGAAGTCAGAAAACCAAAAGGGAAGAACATGCTCAGCATTTCTTAAGCTAAAAGAACTGAAGAAAAAATTCAAGCCTGGATTAGCAATATTGAAGGATTTTATGGGAAAATATTTAATGATGCAGGAAACATCAAAAGATGGAATGAATACACAGAGTCACTGTACCAAAAAGAATTGGTCAACATGCAACCATTTCAGGAGGTAGCATATGATCAAGAACTGATGATACCGAAGGAAGAAGTCCAAGCTACACTGAAGGGGATGGTGAAAAACAAGGCTTCAGGAATTGATGGAATACCACCTGAGATGTTTCAACAAATGGATGCAGCATTAGAGGTGCTCAGTCATCTGTTTCAAGAAATTTGGAACACAGCTACATGTTCAACCTACTAGAAGAGATCCATATTTGTGCCCAGCCCAAAGAAAGGTGATCCAACAGAATTCAGAAATTATCAAACAATATCATTGATATAACATGCAAGTAGAATTTTGCTGAAGATCATTCAAAAGTGGTTGTAAGAGTTCATCAAGAGGGAACTGCCAGAAATTCAAGGTGGACTCAGAAGAGGACTTGGAATGAAGAATACCATTGCTGATGTCAGGTGGATCTTGGCTGAAAGCAGAAAATACCAGAAGGATGTTTACCTCTGTTTTATTGGCTGTGCAAAGCCATTCAACTGTTTGGATCATAATGAATTGTGGACAACATTGCGAAGAATGGGAATTCCAGAACAATTAATTGTGCTCATGAGGAATCTGTACAGAGACCAAGAGGTAGTCATTTGAACAGAACAATACTGCGTGGTTTAAAATCAGGAAACTTGTGTGTCAGGGTTGTATCCTTTCACCGTACTTACTTAATTTGCATGCTGAGTAAATAATGCAAGAAGTTGGACTATCTGAAGAGCATGGAGTATGGGTTGGTGGAAGACTCATTAACAACCTGCGATATGCAGATGACACAACCTTGCTTGCTGCAGATGAAGAGGACTTGAGGCATTTATTGATGACGGTTAAAGGCTATACCCTTCAGTATGGATTGCACCTCAACATTAAGAAAACACAAATCCTTGCAACTGGACCAATAAGCAACATGGTGATAAACAGAGAAAAGATCAGAGTTGTCAAGGGTTTCATTTTTCTTGGATCCACAGTCAATGCCTGGAAGCAGCAGTCAAGAAATCAAACAACATATTGCATCTGGCAAATCTGCAGAAAGTCCCTTTAAAGTGTTGAAGAGCAAAGATGTCACTTTGAGGATTAAGGTAGGCCTGACCCAAGCCATGGTATTTTCAATTGCCTCATACGCATGTGAAAGCTGGACAATGAATAAGGAAGACCGAAGAATTGATGCCTTTGAATTGTGGTGTGGGCGAAGAATACTGAATATACTATGGCCTGCCAGAAGAATGAACAAACCTGTCTTGGAAGAAGTACAGCCAGAATACTCCTTAGAAGTGAGGATGGCAAGACTTCATCTCATATACTTTCGACATGTTATGAGGAGGGACCAGTCCCTGAAGAAGAAGACCATGCCTGGTAAAGTAGAGGGTCCGTGAAGAAGAGGAAGCCTTGATGAGATGGATTGACACCGTGGCTGCAACAATGGGCTCAAACATAGCAACGATTGTGATTATGATACAGGACCAGGAAGTATTTTGTTCTGTTGCACATAGGGACGCTTGATGAGTTGGGACAGACTCCATGGCATCTAACAACAGCAACAACAACATAGTTTTACCTTTTCCAGAATGCTATATATTTGGAATCATATACATTGTAGAATGTAGTGCTTTTTAAAATTCTGCTTTCCGTCCTTCTCGTCTTAACCCAATGCCTAATACATTAAAAACAAACACACAAACGAAAAAAATAACAACTCGACGGCACTGGGTATACATGTTTGTTAAAAAGTGAAATGCAAATAATCTCCAGGTTTTAACACGTATGAGCCTGACCTCCTGAACAAGAGGGTAAACACCTTCCTTCCTTTTTTCTTTTGGTTTGTGTTTACATAATTCATAAATTGCCACAGGCACATAGTAGGTATTCAACAAAGACGCATTGAATATAATTGAATTTCCTGGTAGCTGAACAACCAGACAGACTGGTGGATAGATGAAAATTAGCAAAGCAGATTTAAACCATGTGTTGATCATTGAAAAATCATTTCATTTTTAGCCAAGGTAAATGCTTTTTTAATGTGTAAAGAAATCTATAATTTTCTGTGCTTTGAATTAAAGCTCCCACTTCCCAGATTTCCTGCCTGCTTCTGGCTGCTCTTAATGAGCTAATTTACCCTACTGAGGTGAGAGATTTTTTTTTCTTGGGAAAGGGTTTAGATAGGCCTTTCTCACATCCAGGGCCCCAGAGCATTTCCTAACAGGGCTTTAAACACTCCGAACGTATTTAAAAGAGAAGCCAAGAAACAAATCTGTTGTTTTAGCTTTATTCCTCGAGGCTTCAGCAGCTCGGCTTTCCTCCTCCTTTGATCATGGCTGGCAGGAGTGGCAGGCCTGGAGACAGCCTAGAAGGGCTGGGTCTCTTTAGGAAGCCCAGTTCAGGAGGACCCACCCAGCTCCACACAATGAAAATAAAGTTGTCAAGCCTTTGAGGTGGCTGTGAAGATTTACTCTTCCTGGGCAAATTGGTAAGAGATTTATATTTTTAAAAAATGCTTTGATGAGCTTGATAAGGAAGCTCTGGTTTGAATGTGGAAAAACATTCTAGAGTTTTTTCCACTGCAGGACTGGGTTCTCAACATCCATTGCGAAGCTTGACCTGTGGAAATGAATTTGCCCTCGAGTTAATGACAAGACCATAAGGGAACCATTTGGAGATTACAGAGCACACGTTCATATTGTTTTAGAATATAAGCCTCTGAGAAACAAGGGATCTTGGAAGACTTCTGCAGATCGATCTTTCTTTCTTTTTTTTATTGTGGTGAATATATATATATATATCGGAATCAACTCAACGGCACTGGGTTTTATATATATATATATATAACAAAACAACATACCCCAACTTGATGATGTCTACATGTACAATTCAGTAATTCAGTGACACTGATTGCACTCTTCAGGTTGTACAAGCAATCTCACTATCCTTTACCCAATCATTCCACCACCAGTGACATAAACACAGTGCCTTCTAAGAAAAACCCCTCTTTAGCCCTCTCTCCCACCCCTGGTCAGCACTAATAATCTGTTTTCTATATTCAGTATTTACTTATTTCACATGAATGAGACCGTACAGTATTTGTCCTTTTGCGACTGACTTCTTTTGCTCAGCATGATGTTTGCAAGGTTCATCCGTGTTGTACCACGCATCAGGACCTCATTTCTCTTCATGGCTGAGTAATATTCCTCTGTGTGTATGTACCACATTTTGTTTATTCAGTCACCTTGGGATGAACATTTCTGTTATTTCTACCTTTTGGCTGTTGTGAAAATTGCTGCAACGAACATCGCGCGCAGGTTTCTGTTTGCATTCCTGCCTTCACTTCTTCTAAGTATATTGGGATTCCTGGGTCATATGGTAGTTCTATGTCCAACTTTTTGAGGAACTGCCAGACTGTTTTCCGCAGAGGCTGTACCATTTTACATTCCTACCAGCAATGGATGAAGGTTATGGTTTCTCTACAACCTTGCCAACACTTACTGTTTTTTTTTTTTTTTTTGTAATCATTGCATTTTAATACGGGTGCTTCTGCAAATCTTGACAACACATTTCCCAGTCCTCAGTGGCCTACCAGAGTCTCCTGATTGCTCTCTTTTGATCCTATTACTTACTTCAGTAAGTATGCCCATTATTCCACCAAGTGAAACAATGGAAGTGAAAATTTTTATTCTGCGTATAATGGAGATAGTTTGCATCCTCCCTAAGTTCGAGTGTTATTTGTTGTGAAAGAAGTAACATGCACTGCTCTAAGCATGTCTTTGTCACATTCAGGTCCCAAGGGATCTAGGAAAGGAAATGGAACCTGGTGTGAAATATTTTTCTCTTATATGCTAAAAAGCCCTTTTGCCCAGAAACATCTACCACCATCTCTCAGAGGGCACTTTTAATGTCCCTAGTTATGCAGACCATTGTGAATGGTTCTTAACAGGCTGTGAGCCCCCCAGCTGAAGCAGTATTGACACTTAGCTTATAAGCAATGGAAACTGTATGATCACTGGGGTATTGGGAAAATCAGAATATTGCCCTTGAATTCTGTTATTGGGGCAGCCCTCTCTTGGGTCATAACTGGCAGTATGGCTCGGTGAAGAGCCCCCGGTCTTGTGACAGGTGGAACCAGTCTGGAATTCCTGTGCAGTCACTTATTTTCTGTGTTATTTTGGAAATATTCTTAATTCTTCTTGCTCAATTAGCTCAACTATAAAATCAAAGTAATTGCACTTTGCTGGTTAAAGCCCTTCAGGTTGTAAGGATCAAAGGTAGGCTCAGGTTACACTGCAGATCAGGGATTACTACAAGGGTCACAGACATTTAAGGAAATGTGGCAAACGGTTACCAGGCAGGATACAGAAGCCCCTTCATAAGAGAACTTGCTATATTCATGGCAGAGTTTTTCCCTGTCTCTGTATACTTGTCTCCACTCTGCCTCCATGGTTTTTCATTCTCTTCCACTCTTTTCTACCACCTTCTCTCCCTGTCCTTGTATTGAATTAAAAACTCAGTGAGAAAGGATCTCACTGAGTCAGGAAGCCACCGCCAAATAGGAACCCCCTGTAGGTCAGAGTTCTCATGCTAGGCTTCCTCCCAGCTGGCTCAGCCAATGATGGTGGCCTTTGGCTCCGGATCAAATTCCTGGAGCCATCTGCAGTGGTTAGGCTAGCAGGGTCACATGATTACTAAACATTACTACTTTGCTCAGTAGGGGACTGTGCTTGACAATTTCCATTTGTGACTTCAGATCCATGCTCCACTCTTCTCTGCCCTGCTCTGTACACTGAGGGAGGACTTCTATGAACTTTATTGCCCATGCTCCATTGCTTTCTTATGTCCTGTGTAGGCTTAGCTGTTGGGAAGCATTGGAATGAGAGCAGTGGATGAAGGACAGAGAAGTTGGAATATTTATTTCTCCTCTCCTTACCTCCCTGCACTTGGTTTTGGCAGTGGCCACAGCCTCTGTTCAGCAACTCCTCTACCATGGCTACAACTCTCTATCATTTTAGTAACAGCTCTCTTCTCCAGGCCTATAGGTGGTAATGACCTCTCACTTTTGCTGGACCATGGGTGCTTCACCATCCCTAGTCAGTTTCCTTAACTCTGACCACAGATTTTAAAATGGTCCCTTCATTCAACTCTCACTAATGAACCCTTTGAGAGGACCACATCTTACTGGTGGAATCTTGATTGATACAGTGATCCCAGGAATGGCAGCTCTGAGCATATCACATGCTACGCAGGATAAAGACTCAACTCTAGGAACAATTACAAGAATAAAATGGGTTTATGTTTTGAAGGACCTGGAACACTGTGGGGCTCAACAACTGGAAGCTCCCATTGTTATCACCTTTATCATATTTGTGTAAAAGAAATTAATTGCTATTATGTGGTCAGGACACAGAAAGTAACCACACATGTCCTTTCTAGTTACTTCAGTAAAGACAATGAAATGACATTAGTAGGCTTGCCAGTGGCACAATTCCTAAATGGAACAATGCTGAGTTTTCTGCAGCAATTTCAGAAAGATAGGAACATGACAAGGCTTTGTGGGATATTTTTTTATTTAAGATACTGAAAGCTACGCCACCTATATTTCAAATGCCAGCAGAGTCACCCATGGTAAACAGGTTTCAGTAGAGTTTCCAGGCTAAGATAGACTCCAAAATCAAAAACCAAACCCATTGCCATTAAGTTGATTCTGACTCATAATGACCATGCAGGGTTTCCCAGGAGCGGCTGGTGGATTCGAACTGCTGACCTTTTGGTTAGCAGCAGAAAGACAAAAAAATACCAAACCTACTGCCGTCAAGTCGATTCTACTCAAGCAACCCTACAGGACAGAGTAGAGCTTCCTCATAGGGTTTCCAAAGCTGTAACCCTTTATGGACTGCCCCATCTTTCTTCCGTGGAGCTGCTGGTGGGCTCGAACAGCTGGCCTTTCTGTTAGCAGCTGAGTGCTTTAACCACTGTACCACCAGGGCCCCTTGACTAGGAAGAAGGACCTGGCAATCTACTTCTAAAAACAATTGGCCAGTGAAAACCTTATGAATAGCAGTGGAACACTGCCTGAGATAGTCCCAGAAGATGAGCCCCTCAGGTTGGAAGGCACTCAAGATATGACCAGAGAAGAGCTGTCTCCTCAAAGTAGGGTCGATCTTAATGATGTGGATGGAGCAAAGCTTTTGAGACCTTCATTTGCTGATGTGTTACAACTCAAAATGAGAAGAAAAGCTGAAAACATCCATTAACACAGTGTCTGCAACAATGGTCTCAAACACAATGGCTCTGAGGATGCCACAGGACTGGGCAGTGTTTTGTTCTGTGATACACTGGGGGGTATGTGAGTTGGAACTGACTGGATGGCACTTAACAACAACAACAGTTAAGAGCATGATATGGGGCACCTGTTTTCACATTATTAAAACAACTTAATAGAGTGAGCCTGACTGAGGCATGAGGAGGGCAACCATGGTATCTGAAAGTGTGAAGAGATAAGGAATTGGCAGCTAGTGTTAGTTTGTTCCTGCTGTGTCCTTGTAAATAAATGTTTTGGCTAACCAGGTGTCTGCAAAAGAATATCAAGAAGGGCAATCACATTTATAGCTAATTAGAAAAAAAATACAAATGTTAGACATGGGTCAGATATAGCATAGTTGAAATATCTTCTTCTACAGGTAAGCAAACTGAGGCCCAGAGGGCTCCATGACTAAGTCTGGGATGACAAATATGTGGCCCATGTATGACCACCAGCTCTTCAATTCCTGTCATAAAAACCAAACAGAACAAACTTGTTGCCAATGAGTTGATTCTGACTCATAGTGACCTTATAACACAGAGTAGAGCTGCCCCACAGTGTTTCCAAGGAGCGCCTGGTGGAATCAAAGTGGGGAGCTTTTGGTTGGCAGCCATAGCTCTGTGAACCACGATGCCACCAGGGTTTCTGAGTCCTGTTATAGACATAGCCAATTAATCATGGCACTTCCCCCTCTTAGCTCAAACAAGACCTCAGATTTCTCCATTCAGTGCTCCAGGCAGGCACTACCAATTGATTCAACTCATCATAGACATTGAAACCTATTTGCCAATCCTGAACTAGAAGCCTTTGTCACTGAAAGAACTGAGGTTTCATAATTATAACTCTTGTTAGTGAAAGAGTAGAACAGTCCTGATTTTACCTTTTAAAACCTGATTTTTCAAGTGTTATATGTTATGTGTGTTAGCAGAAACATAGCTATCTTATGGGATGTGTAATCACACCTAAGATGCAATAGCAGACGTGAAGGGTGCCTGAGTGTACCTTCATTGCTTGTCATCCATTCTGAAAGTTACCCAGGCACCTATGGTTTGTTTCTATTCCTTCTTGCCTTTGGGTTATTTACCCATCGATTAAAACCACCTCCATAAGGCCAGTTGCCACCACCTGTCTCTCAGTTTGTCTTACTGTGGTGGCTTGGATGTTGCCATGAAGCTGGACTCACGCATGTGCGGAGGCTGGGCAGGCCGAGGTCTCCGGAGCCCTTGAGGTGCAAGCCCTGGGGCAGGGGGTGGCGGAGCTGAGTCTAGAGGACCATGCCCTCACCAGCTACGCATCCTCCCTGCCGGCCATCTGCTGTCTGGCACTGGTGGATCGCATGCGGCGGCTCCCGCACTGGTTGGACCCGCTCCTGGGCAGGCTCTCCAAGGCACGCTACAGGACTGCCTGGGCACGCTGCAGCTGCTGGTGATCATCAGCGAAGCTCCTGGACTTACGTGCTGCCCCTCCAGATCTGTAAGAAGTGTATTTCAAATACACACAGGGTCACCCATGGTGGATAGGTTTTGGTGGAGACTAAGACAGAGTAGGAAGAAAAGTCTGGTTATCTACTTCCAAAATTAGCTGATAGAAATCCTATGGATAACAGAATAGTTTCTGAGACATCGACTCGCTTACTTTGGATGCATTGTCAGACAGGACTGATCACTGGAGAAAGATATCACGTTTGGTAAAGTGAGGGGCCCGTGAAGGCAAGGGAAACCCTAATGAGACTGACTGACACCAAGGCAGCACAATGGAATCAAACATACCGAGAATCATGAAGATGGTATAGGACCGGGCAATGCTTTGTCCTGTTAGATTGCCATGAGCCGGAGTTGACTTGATGGCAAATAACAACAAGTCCAATTGGAAGAAACTCAAATCCATGTCTTTTATGCCTTTTTTGGCTAAAATATTTGGTTCGTCCAAAACATCTAGACTGTTTGCCTCTAATTTGCAGTTATTCATGGCTATTTTATTCACTGCTGTGGTGAAAGACAACGTTGGTTTTAACAAAGAACTGTAGCTATTTACTTGCGTTGCGCGTTCTTCGGCGATTTGAGAGGACCGTAAGGGTGCCCTAATAAATCTAAAGGGGGGTCTTTCTTTTTCTTTTGCTCTCGGTGACCTATGATGTTGAACCATATGAACTTGCTGATATTCAACCGTTTTATATCTACAGAAATGGCAATTTCATGTGCCTCACCATAAGGCTTAACACTTAGACCTTTTGCACTGGTATGTGGACAACCCTGAAAATGGAAGCCCGTAAATGGCAGATTCAGTATTAAAAAGATGGTTTTTGTCTGAGAACAATTCTGTGACATACAGAAATGACCAAAGGCACCTTTGTCATTACACCTCTATGTCATCTAGTGCTGCTATAACAGAAATACCACAAGTGGATGGCTTTAACAAAGAAAAGTTTATTCTCTCACAGCCCAGTAGGGTAGAAGCCTGAATTCAGGGTGTCAGCTCCAGCGGAAGGCTTTCTCGCTTTTTTGGCTCTGGAGGAAGGCTGTTGTCATCAGTCTTCCCTTGGTTTGGGAGCATGTCAGTGCAGGAACCTCAGGTCCAAAGGACATACTCTGCTCCCAGTACTGCTTTCTTGGTGGTATGAGGTCCCCATGTCTCTCTGCTTGCTTCTCTCTTTTATATCTCAAAAGAGCTTGGCTTAAGATACTATCTAATTTTATAGAGCTCATCAATATAACTGCCCATAATCTATCTTATTGCATCATAGTGATAACTTTTACAACACATAGGGAAATCTCATGAGATGGTAAAATGGTAGACAATCATATAATACTGGAAATCATGACCTAGCCAAGTTGACAAATATTTTTTGGGGACACAATTCGGTTCATGACAGTCTCTGTCAAATCAAGAGAAGACAACCCCACCAAACTCAGCAATCTGGCCCATGCTGCTCGGAGATTTTAAGACCTAGGTAGGGCAGATGTGGTGGACAACTCTAGGGGGCGTCTTTCACTTTCTAGTTAATGTGTGATGACCATGGAGATTATTTTCTTCTTCCTACAAGTTATCACCCTATAAATTAAATATTGAAATTTAGGTCCCAGACACTTAGAAGTTTAACCTAAGTGGACATTGGACAGATTCTCTATGGAGGTTCTGATATTAATGAGGAAAATAAGACAAATTTGGGACGATGCAGGAGTCTCAAACTGTCTGCTTGTAGTCAACATAAGTCCTGTAGAAGGATTTTGTTTGAGGTTTTGTTTCATTCAATTGTCTTATTCCTGCCAGTTTTGTTCATTCACATTATCTGCTTGGACCTCTTCAAGGCATTTGCCATTTTCCCTCTCTACTTAGAAGTTTCAGAGAAAACAATAATATAGTAACTAGTAACTTGGGCTCTGGCCTCTGAAGTTAGACTAACAGGGTTCTGAAACAGCTTTACTACTTCTTGTCCTTCTTAGCCTCAATTTTCCGAACTGCAAAACGGCGGTAATAACTGAACACACTTCATATGTCATTGCCTGTTGTTAGATCCGTCAAGTTGGTTCTGACTCATAGCAACCCTATGTATAACAGAAGGAAATATTGCCTGGTCCTGCACAATCCTCACAACCTATGTCTGAGCCCATTGCTGCAGCCACTGTGTCAGTCAATCACGTTGAGGGTCTTCTTTTTTGCTGACCCTTTTTCTATTTTACCAAGCTTGATGTCCTTCTCCAAGGACTGTTCCCTCCCGATAGTATGTCCAAGGTACATGAGATGAAGTCTCACCATCCTCGCTTCTAAGGAGCATTCTGGCTGTACTTCTTCCAAGACAGATTTGTTTGTTCTTCTGGCAGTCCATAGCATAAATGCTCTGAGAGAGGTACCTAATATTAAAAAGTGTTAGTGGATGTTGTTGTTATTTTTCTTATACTTGGTCCACACAATTTACACAGTGGAGTGTGCATTGTGATGCCCTGCCAAATCCTTTTTACCAGCTCTGTGCACCTACTACCCCAGCTTCTGCCAACAGCTTGAACCTGTGACCTTCAGAAGGTTGCCTCTGGGCACCTGAGACTTCTCACCCACACAGGGAGCCATTCGTGTCTTGAAGTTTACTTTCCCTGCTATTGCCATCCCTATGGTCTATAGCCAGTAACTGACTGGGATAGGGAAAGCCCAGCTCCTTTTTTACTCTAAGGTGTCATTTATACTCTAGAGCTCCCTACGGAACCGGGCTGTTGTTAGTAGCTGTTAAGTCAGCTCCGATTCGTGACAACCTTATGTATAACAGAAGAAAACTTTGGCTGGTCCTGTGCCATCTTTATGTTTGTTGGAATGTTTGAATCCATTGTTGCGGCTATTATATGAAACCATCTTACTGAGAGTTTTCCGCATTTTTGCTGACCCTCTACTTTAACAAACTGATGTCGTTTTCTAGTGACTCATCCTTTTCTGATGACGTGTCCAAAGTAAGTGAGGTGAAGTCTCGCCATCCTTGCTTCTAAGGAGCATTCAGGTTCTATTGGTTCTCAGACTGATTTGTTCATTTTTCTGGTAGTCCACAGTATATTCAATATATTCCTCACCAACACCACAATTTGAATGCATCACTTCTTCTGTGTTCCTTTTTCATTGTCCAGCTTTCACATGCATATGAGGCTATTAAAAAGGCCATGACTAGGAGGATCAGGGGCAACTTAGTCATCAAAGCGACTAGGTCAGGCAGAGGCTGGGAATTTGCCAGAAATCTCACCTTTGCTTGGCTTCTTCCCCTTTCCTGTTCAGGTTTCCCCCTTGGTTTCTCTTGACAGCACTTCCTTAATAAATCACTCATACATGAATCCTCGCCTCAGTCGGCCTCACCGGATCCCAACCAACTATAAAGAGTATTGTGTTTCATCCACATTAAACCTTCGAGGTAGGAATCCCACTTTACAGATGTGGGAATGGAGGCTTAGGGAAGTCACCCGACTTGCTGAAGGTCACCCAGGATATAGGGAAGAGCACATGCACTCTCCTGGGAGGTGCACCTGTCTCCAAATTGTGAATCCCCATTTTCTCCAGTTACCTTTAAAAATAAGAGAAGGGCTAGCTTGAGTGATCTTACAAGCCATTTGCTTTGAAGGCAGTAGAGGAAAACTTGAACTAGGTTAAAGAAAAGGGCTGTAAATCTTATCACAAAGGCTGGATTCTGTTGCGTTTGAAACCACATTGCAGAGAGATGTTTTCTGATAGCAGCAAGAAGGACCTGGGCAGGAACCTGAGAGGTATTGTATTTCTGTGTGTAGGGTATGCTGCAGCCGGCCTGATGCTGGCTTCGGCTTGCTTCGTGCTTCAACCGCTCATTAAAGTCTAGACGCAACATAAAAGCACGCAAATTGGTTCCAGCCATCTCTAGTAAAAACTTCAGCTGGAGCTGGGAAGTGATTGGAGCATCTCTTGGTGTAATTAAAATTGACTCTTAAAGTTTCTTTAGCTTAATTGGTAACACTTTCTTTGGAAGCTGGTGAAAACGTCTTGCTGGGAAGGTTAAATGCATTTCTGTGTATAAGATCAGAATTCAAATATAGTTTTATGGACACATTTACAGTTATGTTCTACCCGGGTGGTCTTTTTTTCCTGTATCTTTCTATTTAAGATTTATGCTGTCATTCACCACAGTCTAAATGTGTTTTGATAAAAAGGAAAAAAACGAACCGTTGCTGACGCATTTCAAACAGAGAGTTGGTAATATTTTGAAACTTTCAGTAAATTGAACTGCAGTTTGGCTTAACCCAAGCTCTTCTTTCCCCTAAGCCTTTCACTGTAGAGTCTAGTGCTTGAACTTTGCCTGTTATCCAGAAATTGAAAGTAGCTACTACTATTTAGCTGGGTTTTTTAAAGTTAGGAAGCCAGGCACTTTCTAAGATGGTCAGTCCCTTGCTGTGGCCGAGTCCATTTCATCCCCATTATCTGAGAACACATGCGTTTATGTGTGAGTGTGTTTATATACACTGGGACTTTTCTTCCCTGGCTTAGCTTCTTCTGGGTCCTGTCAATGTAATGTTTCTGATAGTCAAAATGTCTACCCTTTTGAATTTTTGAAGCGTGATTAGGGATGAAGCTATCAATTCCCTGGACTGACCTTCACTCAAGCATGGAGGAGGACCTGCTTGATTTTACACTCATGCTCCTCACCGTTTACAGGGCCCTAACTTGATCCTTACCTTGGGAATCTCTTTCTACCCATTCCTGTGGAGGAGAGGAACCAGCCATCTTCAAACCAATCTCAACATTATCTCTATGTGTGTACGTTTTGTAAAACTATATTTTGAAGACCGCGAAGGGAATAAAAATCACTCTGAGCCTAAGATCTGAATGCAGCAATGGCATATTTCTCCTAATCCTTGTTCACAGGCATACATTTTTATATGGCTTTAGCCTTCATGGTAGAAATGGAATTTTTAACTGATAATCTTTAAAAATAAATAAATAATAAAAGTTATTTATTTATTTTTTTCCTTATTGTACTTGTTATAGAAAGGGAGTCCTTGGGAGGTGCAAAGTGTTAACAGGCTCAGCTACTAACCAAAATGTTAGAGGCGCAATTCTACCTGGAGGCACCTTGAAAGAAAGGCCTAGCGATATACTTCCAAAAGACCACAGCTACTGAAAACCCTTTGGAGCACAGTGCTACTTACTCTAAAACACATAGGGTCACCATGAATCACAGCGGACCCAAAGGCGACTGTTGTTGTTGCTATAAACATTTGAAAAATGTAGAAACATATACTACCATTATTCAAAGACAATGCCTGTTAAGATTTTAGCATTTATTTCTTCAAGTTTTATAAAAATCATTACCTTTCTTTGTACATAATTTGATATATTGTTGCATATATAATTTTGTTTTCTGCTTTTTTATGTCACATACTTTTAAACTCCTATGTTATCATACACTAATTGATAAATATTAGCTAAGTGGTTAATACAATAAGAATATACTATATTAACAGGCTGTAATTTGCTTTAGCATTCTTTCATTAGAAGATAATGCTGCTTATTTCTTACTGTTATAAAGCTGTCAAAACAAAACAAAACAAAACAAAACAACCAAACCCATTGCCATTGAGTTGATTCCAACTCATAGCAACTGTAACAAATAGACAAAATTATAAATTCAGAATTTTTTTGTTTATTTTCTGTGTCCAGGATTATTTCTTTAATACAGAATCCCAAAGATCAAATTACATGATCAAAGGGAATGAAAGAATTTAAGGCTCTTGATAAGAATGCCAAGTGGCTTTCCAAAATGTTGTATCAATTTACAGCCTCACTAGCAACATGCAGGGCTACCACTGCTGTTTATTTTTATTTTAAAAGTTTGTTGCTATTTTGATAGAAAAAATGACATCTTTAATGTGCATATCTTTGGTAAGCAGCAAGGTTGTCCAGTTCCCTCTTTGTCTGCCAGCTCTAACTCCTCTCAAGTCAAACATCTTTTCTCATCTTTTGTTATGGAAAGTTTGTGCTCTTAAAAATTACTGATCTATGTCATATGTTACATTTGCTAAATATATTTTGATCTCTGATTGTTTATATTTTCTGGACTTTGGGAGAGCACTGTTTGCCTTGTGGGTCAGGTGATGTGAGCATGGGTGCCGTTTCCACAAATGCTTCTTCTGTGGTGACTCTGGGCATTCCGGAAGGGCAGTGGTGGTGTCACAAGTTGACATTATCTCTTTTCCAGGGAGAGAGACATGCAACCCAGTTCTGATACAGGCAAAGCCTTCTGCATTTCAAATGTCAAACTAAGTCATCTCCACGTCACTTCTTTGTATATAAAAATCCTATTTATCCATTAAGACCAAAGTCACACATAATCTTCTCTTCCAATCTCCCTGGTCTTCTTACATTGCTGTTTCATATTTAATAACCCTGAAGTTTTGTACTTGATTAGGGAGAGAACCCTTCTCAGAATCTGGAGGAGAATTTTTGGAGAAAAGTTTTCCAGGGAAGTTTTATTTTCTTCTAGAACCCTAATAAAGCTATTGTGGTCCATTTGAAGATGAACAGAAAAGAATGTGGATGGGATGAAGGTATTCCAAGCTGATAGAAAAGCAAAAGGATAACTTTGTGGTATTTTCTTTAGCTTCTTGGTGATAGTTGAAGGTGTGTGTGTGTGCGTGTGTGCATTAGCCTAGTTGCTTCTAAAAAGCAGAGCCTGAGGCAAGGGTTGTGTGCAAGGATTTGTGTGCAATCAGTGCAAGTGAGTAATTTTGGGAAATGATCTGAGGGAGCAGGAGCAGGAGACTAGGAAGTGAACAGAGGAGGAAAAAAAAGTCAATATCAAGGTGCTTCATTAAGTTGGTTATTGCTGTGAGCAGCTGGGGCTCAGTCCAGATCCTGCAGAAGCCATGTAGGATGATCTGAGAAGAAGGGAGTATTTATCCACCCATAGTCAAGGGCGTCCCATGAGTTGTTAGTTCCTTTGCATTTCCAGGTTTGCACATGTCTTAGAATGGCTGATTGGGTTCCTGTTGGCATCCCTCTTGACTGTGGCAGAGAAAGCCCCAGGATACAACGTGAGAGACACAGTGCAGGTGAGGTGGGGTGCTGTCACATGCATTTGGTTGCTGCAGCAGTGGTGTAGTGACAATGTCAGTTGAGAAATTGTAGATGGAACAGGAGAGGGGTTAGATACAGTGTATGTGTATTGTAACTTCATGCTTTTTCTTTATTTAATTTGGTAGATTTGGAGCCTGGATAAATGCGACATCTGTTTACTCTAATTCAGATTTTTCTTTTTGAGCCCACACTCTCACTCTCACTCTCTCTCAGTCTATAAACCTTCAGTGGGGCTATCGTTCCTCCATTTCCCCCACCTTCTACACCTTCCAGGCCTGGCCAGTTAGAACATTACATTTCCCCAATCAAAATGATTGGTTCAAGATGGGTGTGCGATGAAGTCAGAGTCAAGGAGATGCAATCAAAGTTTTTCTGGAAGGACTGGGGGAAAACACCCTCTCTTTTCTACTGGGAGGGTGTTAGACTATAGCATCGGGGTACCACTCGGAGCCTGAGAAACAAAGTGGAAGGGTAGGATGAGATCTGGATAGAAACCAGGTCCAGATGGGATGGCGTTATTGGAATCCCTGGATTCAGCTACCCATGGAATATTTCAGTTACATTATCTAGCTAAATATCTGTTTTTACTGAAACAGATTTGACTTGGTTTCTGTCACTTGTAACCAAAAGATACTTTGCGTTCACCCCCATTTAAGGCAAATTTTACTTTTTTACCTCACTCATTCATTTACTTATTCATTCAAATAATATTTATTCAGTGTTGACTCCGTACCAGGTACTATGAAAAGGTCCATCTTATAGTTTCCTGGAGAAGAAAGGACTATAAATTAAAGTTCAAGTCTATGTAACCCCTGAAATACAGAACATGCTACCTTCAGGTTGGTATGGCTTTGAGGGATAGATAAATTGCCAGAAGACATAGTGGAAATTTTTTTTATTCTCAAAATAACCTAAGAGATGGGAGAGAGTCAGGCCTAAGGGAAATTGATGGGGGCGGGGGGGGGGTGGAGGCAAGGAATATCTTTTACGAAAATTTAGAATGACGGTTAATACTTGTGAAGTATCTAGAAATGGTCACCAAATATAATTTTTATCACTTGGTGTATTAGGCATCTATTGCCATAATGGAAACCCTGGTGGTGTAGTGGTTAAGAGCTATAGCTACTAACCAAAAGGTCAGTAGTTCGAATCCACAGACACTCCTTGGAAAACCTCTAGGAGCAGTTCTACTTTGTCCTATAGGGTTGCTATGAGTCGGAATTGACTAGATGGCAACTTTTTTTTTTTTAATTGCCATAATCATACAGCATAACAAGTAGCTTCATAGCCTCAGAGGCATATGATAAAAAACATCTTTGTTCACAAATCTGTAGTTTGGCGGGTAGATCTGGTGATCTAAGCTGGGCTTGGTAGGGCTCACTCATGTGCATGCAATCTGCTATGGTTCATTTTAGTGGTTTTGTCAATATTGGCTGGATACCTTCACATGTCTGAGACCTTGACCCTGAGTAGTCTGCCTAGGGCATGCTCAAATATAAAGCACAAGAGCAAAAGACTAAGGTGAAACACACAAGCACTTTTCCAGCCTTTGCTCCTCTAACATTTGCTGATATTTCATTGACCAAAGCAAATTACATGGCTGAACTCAGGCACAAGGGGCAGGTGCTGCACTATTATGTAGCCAAGGGCAGAGATTCTGGGCAAGGTGCAGAACTGAGGCCATTTTGCAATTAGGCTACCATGCTTAGTTGGTTTATATGTAGTTTATTAGTATACATATTAATATAGTTGGTTTAATTTGTTGAAGAGTAGACCATTTCGTCCCCAAGAGAGATCCCTGAATAATAAAGCTATTCACAGACGATTCTTGGTCAGGTCAGGTCTCCTCCCAGCACCTGGAGTTTCACCTTTTCTCCATAGAAAAAGGGTTCAATGGTCATTTTTTCAAATAGAAAAAGAAAAATGCCTCTTGAACTTGGAATGTCCTGCCTTCCTTTATGGAGCTTAGATTTCCTAAACTGGAAAGCTGTGTATGCTTTATCTCCAAGGTCAGCTCTGGGCCTATGGTTTCCTCTGTCTTCACTATCTTCCATATTTTACATAAGTTTTTAGTGGGTTGATTGCTTTGGGCATGAGCAGACCAGAAGAATTACTGCAATTGGCTTTTTAAGAATTCTACTGTTATTTTACTTTTGGCTTTCCAGTGTTACGGATTTATGAGATATTTGGCCTTTATAATGACTGCAAGTTTTATTTGAGGGCAATACATCTCTCTCTCTCTTTTTTTTTTTCTCTATGGTTTCCCAACTCTGAAGGTTGGTTGGGGTCAGCACACTGAGAAAAGCCCTACATTTAGCAGCAATTTTTGTTTAACTGCAACGACTTTGAAAGTGGGCAATCTGGATTTGAAACCAGGCTCTGCTATTTATTGGTTGTGTGGCTTTAAAAAAAAAATTGTTTTCAGCCATAGCTTTCTCCTCTGTAAAATGGGGTCGCAATAACTACTCTGTGTGTTGACATGAGGATTACATGAGGTAAAGCATGCAAAGCCCTTTGTTCTGTGCTTAATGGACAGTAAATAGTCAAGAAATGGCTACGATTCTCATCCTACCTTGTGGATTATCTCTCAGTCGTTGTCATCAACAGCATTCTTTAACACCAGCTTCCTGTCCTGCATAACCTCAGGCTGGTGATGGCAGCTCAGAAATGATTTATATAAGACAATTCCAGGAAGGACACAGGTCAGGGAGATGGTTCCAGGAATGACTCCCACAGGTGGGACATGGCAGGAGGAAGGACACGGAAACAGAGCCTTGTCCTGCTTTTGTGGGAGTTTCATGTGTCAGTTCCCATCATCATCCAATCACTCTTCTTCTGTCTCAAACCTCTCATTTGTCTGCTTCAGGCATCCCTACCTCCTTTCAAGGGGGTCTCCTCTCTAGTAAGATGTTGTGAAGACTAGACTAGAGCAGTGGTTCTCAAATTCGGCCGCACAATAGGATTACCTGGGAAACTTAAAATATTGATTCCCTCCGTCCCACCCCAAATATTCTGATTTCATTGGTCTCAGGTAGGCTACAGGCATCATCATTTTTGAGAAGTTTCCCATGTGATGCTAATGTGCAGCTATGGTGAGAGCCACTGGGTCAACCTATCTTAGGGCTTTAATGCAAGGCTTCTATTACATTCTACTGTTTATTATAGCCCTTCTTCTTGCTATTTGATTCCTCCTGCCTACAGACATTCTTTTTGGAAGAGAGGATTTTTTTTTTTTTTTAATAGGAAACCAGCAACCACAGGTGAATAAGCTAATGGCTTTATCATGATGCTGTGGAAACTGGCAGTGCCTCACGTTATTAGACTTGTTGCAGGCTGATTGGAGAATTTTCCTTTGCAGAGTGATGATAATCAATAAATGTGCAGCAAAAAACAATTATCTTACATTTAAGGCAGTGATTTATACCTTCCAAGAGCTTTTATGTTTGACATAAGAAGTATTGAAATAGAGTGAAAGGGTTCTGAGTTAAGATTGGAAAAAACCTAAGTCTTAGTTACAACAGTAATTAGTTGTTATGACTCTCATCAAAGCTTTTAAATTCTCTGAGTCCTTGTTTCCTTATTTGTAAAGCGAGCGCCTCTTTAAAAATTTCCGGTGTGATAAGTGGAGTAGATACCAATAGCTCCTTGATCCACTTGACAGATGAGAAAATTGAGGAGCAGAGTGAAGAAGTGAGTCATCAAATCTTATGTAAAAATTTAGGATTCATTAAAGTCAGGCTTCCAGCTCAGGTTCGTAGCCCAGCAGAAGGGTAACGGGCCAAAGTGACCAATTATCCAAGGGGCTGGAAGGTGTATTGCTTCAGCTGAAAGAAATGAGAAATTGAAGACTAGCTGTGTGCAGGCACAATAGATCCTATGAGTCCCAGCTCCCATTCTTCTTCCTTCTCCATCAGTCCTAGGCCAACAGAGATGCCTAAGGGCGAGAGATCCCCTTGCCCAGGTGCAGCTGAGAAATCACATGAGCCTGGAGGAAATCCTCTCTAATTGATTGGTACTTGCATGTCTATTCTTCTGTCTTTTGTTAAGTACAGAGTCTAAGAGGAGGAATGGTAGAGACTGCCTAGATGTTCACCAAATGCACTTATACTTCCTTCTGGGTGGACAGCTAAACCACGTTTTCCGTCCTCTCTTGTGGTTAAGTGTGGCCATTGACCGAGATTTGACCAATAGAATATGGGTAGAAGTGATGTGTGCTCCTTCCAGGCCTGGTCCTTAAGACCATCCACAGGCATCCTCCATATTGTTTCCTTCTGCTCTCTCCACCATGGAAGCCATGTATTTGAAGACTGTGAGGCAACAAGATGGGAAGAACCTCAGTCTCTGAATCAGGGTTGAAGAAGAGCTACCTAATCAAGAAAACCTGCATTGAATGCTTACGTGATCAAGAAAAACAAAACAAAACAAAACCCTTCCATTGTGTTAAGCCTTTGATGTTTTGGGGGTTGTTTGTTTTAGTACCTTAACTAAGTTAGGAGGAACAGAAAGGATCGATGGTTTAGAAGGGTGGGGAAGACTGGGGAGGTTATGCCTCCCTTGCCTCTCATCCTCCAGAGCTCTCTCTGGGATCAGCTGGGACCACATCTTTGCTTAGCTCCTTCCTGTGCCTTATCCTGTGTCCCTCATTCCCTGGGAGGTTTCACCTGAGAGCCTCCCTCAATCAATCACATGTACAAGAATCCCCATCTCAGGCTGTGCTCCTAGGGATCCCAATCTAAAGCATTCCCCCACTGGAATGCTAACTCCTGAGGGCAGGAATGAACTTTGTTTCATTTCTATACTAATTTTTAAATTATCAGGTAAATGAATGAATGTGTAAGTCACTAGACACTATGGATAAATATAAAGAAACATAAGTCATGGACTTGGCTCTGCGTTCTCTCAAGTGTTACCTGAAGATTTTTTTTCTATAAATCCTAAAAGAATGTAGACAATATCATATATATTTTTGCACTGTTATTTTCTTAATAGGGAACAAGAAGGAGAGACTACTATTTTACTGAACGCTCTTGTTTTTAAATCCAAGCAAAATTTAATTACAGAAATGATTTTTTGGAAAATTTTTCTTTTCCTTGATCAGTTCTTTATACGCTTATTTATTTTTTTCTGAAGAGTAAGCATCTGAGAGATTTGCCTTTTTTTTTTTTTTTTTTTAGTAAAACTTGCAAAGAATTTAATGTAAATTATAAAAGTTAGCCTGGCAGTGGAAGCAAAGAACATACTCACTTTAGAGACTCTTTAAATCCAAACATAATTCCTTTAAAGAACTCTGTACCAGACAATGTCGCTTTTCTTTTGAAAGGTCTGCTTCTGGCAGAAGTGAAATTGGGGCCTCTGTTTGCTGTTGAACACACTGCCCTTAGTTGTACCAGTGGGAGACCAATGGCGAAGAGCATGCAAAAAGCGATTGCTTTAAGCGTATTGGCTTTTCCTTTCATATTTGCAATGTGATCCTATTATTTTGAAGCAATGAGGTCATTTAAGTGTGCCTGACTGAAGGTTTGCTATTTTCCCCTATTCTTTCCTTTAAGTCTTTTTGTCAACCATGCTCTCCTTGACTAGCAGAGCAGCTGTCTGGGTAGTTATAATCCCATTAAAAAGGCCTCTATTATGTCAATAATGTATTTATAGAGAAATTAGTCACCTGGAGTTGTTGGGTGATTCTTTCATTTACCCAAGGAAAGCAGGACCATTCCCTTCTTGTTAGGTAGGGCCGGCTGCCTTTGTCACGGTGCCATATTGACTGAAACCAACTAGAAATTAATAAGGAACACACCTTCCTCTGTTTGCAAAGGCCCCTTAATATTTTTTACTGATCATATTCATCTCAAGCTTTTTTTATAAAGTTGAGATTGTAGATGTGTCTGGGTATACAGGAGTTATAGTAGTACGTGAAACTCTGATAGGTATTAAATGTCCATCCTGGTGGGAAAGGTGGGGAATCTGACCAAAAAGACTTTCTAAACCTGTTCAAATGCATTTGATCAGAGCCCTAAAATTAGTAATGCATCTTCCTCCACAGACTCCATTTTTTTAAAAAGAAATTTAGACTCTTGACACCTGAGTCCAGGTGTAATTATACTCCCCTAAAAGGGCAAAAGGTGTGGTTAAGCAGCCCTGGTGGTGCAGTGGTTAAGTGCTTTGGCTGCTATCTGAAAGGCTGGTGGTTTGAACCTACCAGCCGCTTCTGGGAAGAAAGATGTGGCAGTCTGCTACCATAAAGATTACAGCCTTGGAAACCCTATGGGGTAGTTCTGTTCTGTCCTATAGGGTCGTTATGACTTGGAATTGACAGGAATGAGTAAAAGGCCAAAGAGGAGAGGCAAAGAATTCTCCTGGGCTTGGGCAGTTAAGGGGCTGAATTGCAGTATAGGAATATATTAGATTATTAAACTATATACCATTAGTGGTGTCTTAGTTGTCTAGTGCTGCTATAACAGAAATACCACAGGTACATGGCTTTAACAAAGAGAAATTTATTCTCTTACTGTCTAGGAGACTAGAAGTCTGAATTCAGGCTGCCAGCTCCAGAAGGAGGCCTTTTCTCTCTCTGTTGGCTCTGGGGGTCCTTGTTGTCAGTCTTCCCTGGTCGATGAGCTTCTCAGCACAGGAACCCTGGGTCCAAAGGATGCACTATTCTCCTAGCTCTTGTTTCTTGGTGGTATGAGGTTCGCTCTCTGTCTGCTGGCCCCTCTCTTTTATTCCTCAAAAGAAATTGATTTAAGACACAATCTAATTCTGGAGATTCAGTCCTGCCTCATTAACATAACTGCCCCTAATCCCACCTCATCAATACCATAGAGATAGAATTTACAACACACAGGAAAACCACTTCAAATGACAAAATGGTGGACAGTCACACAATATTGGGAATCATGGCCTAGCTAAGTTGGCAGACATTCTGGGGGGACACAATTCAGTCCATGGCAAGTGGATTGAGGCTCAGTTTTTGAAAACTCATCAAGTAAAACAAACCATAAAACACAGGGTACTTTTTAGCAGACTTTGTAATAAAAGAAGTTGAGATCAAAAGCAATCCATACGCTATGGCATGTCCATTCTACTAATTTTCTTTCCTTATTTTCCAAACGTGAAAGATTCATTTTTGAGATACCAGAGGATCCTTGTTAAGGCTGAACTCAAGGGCTCTCACTGTTAATTCCTCAGTAGTTTAGGAGTCTTAGAAAAATCTGGATGCAGAAAGAGAAGAGTCATCTGTTGGCTCAATGTGCTTGGTCTCAGAATGTTGGTAAGAAGTTGGAAATAGAGATGTAGAACAGGGCAACATTCAAGTTTCAGCTTTGCTAACAGACCTTCAGTGCCATGTAAGCTTTCCGGAAAATCCTAATCTAATTTGCAGAGCAGACCATCAGATTAAAATAAAGTGAAAAGCAGATGAGTGAAGAAAAATAGCAGTATTTATACAGTGTAGCTGAATTTTCCTCAGTTGTTTGGAATTAAACATCAAATTCAGAGTAAAATTCAAAGATACAAGAAGCCTTGGCCAGGTCTGTAGTTCTGAAGGTCAGATGTTCTAAAATCCCTTTAGATCCTGCCCTCTACGTCCTCCATTCTTTACTAATAGAAGATTCCTCACGGTCATTTCTGTATTCTGTCTTTTTTTTTCACTATGTGGAAATTTTCTTTATTCAGCAAACATGTAGCTCTGTACCTTGGATGTCCACCAACCATCTGCCAGTTTGTCATACTGTGGAGGCTTGCAAGTTGCTATGATGCTGGATGCTATGTCGCTGGTATTTTAAATGCAAGCAGGTTCACTCATGGCAGAGCTTCCAGACTAAGACAGACTGATGAGAAAGGCCTGGTGATCTATTACTTCTGAAAATTAACCAATGAAAACCTTATGGATCACAACAGAACACTGTTTAACTTACTTGCATTGGCCATGCCATTAAAAAAAAAAACAAAAAACCTGTTGCTGTCGAGTCAATTCTGACTCATAGCAACCCTGTAGGACAGAGTAGAACTGCCCCATAGATTTTCCAAGGAGTGCCTGGTGGATTTGAACTGCTGACCTTTTGGCATAATAGCTGCAATGATAGACATGCTGGCAATATGAAGATGATGCAGGACTGGACAACATTTTGTTCTGTAGTGCATAAGATTGTCGTGAGTCAGTCAACTTGATGACAACTATCTATCTATCATCTATCTACCTACCTACCTGCCTGCCTGCCTGCCTACCTACCTACCTACCTCTCTCTCTGTCTGCCTATCTATCTACCTACCTACCTGCCTACCTAACTACCTACCTATCTATCTATCTATCCTCCTGCCTGCCCACCCACCCGCCCGCCTGCCTACCTATCTACCTATCTATCTATCTATCTGTGGCTGCTAACCAAAAGATCAACAGTTTGAATGAACCAGCTGCTCCTTGGAAAACCTATGGAGTAGTCCTACTCTGTCCTATAGGGTTGCTATGAGTTAGAATTGACTTGATGGCAATGGGTTTTGTTTGATCTATCTGTCTACCTACCTGTCTGTCTAGCTATCTATTTGTCACCTATTATCTACCTTGGATTTACATGAGCTTACATTTGAGTAAATTGAAAATGTGGGACCAAGGCATAGAACTCTTGAAAAATCAAATTCCAAAGGTATAAACAAACCGGTTGTTTTTTTTTTGTGCTTGCATGAATTCTGCATTCTAACAAAATAACAAACTCAAGGGTTATTCATTTGAGAAATAACTTGTGATGTTTCAGTGGTCCCACATACTCATATTTACTTCCATGTTTCCCAAGTCTTGTGTTGCCCATTTTCCAGGTAGCTGGTAAATGGCCATACAACAGTACATTAAATCTTAGTCATAGGTGCATGCTTTCCGGGTTTCTTTTCAGGACAATTCTCTGAGAGTGGACCAGCTGTGCTGTCCAGTAGGATTTTCTATAATGATGAAAATGTTCTCTTCTGCTGTCCAGCCTGGTAGCCACTAACTACTGAGTCCTTGGAATGTGACTAGTGTGACTGAGGAACTGAATTTTTAATTTTATTAAATTTTAATTAATTTAAATTTAAGTAGCACCATGTGTCTAGTGGACACCGTATTAGACAATCCAGCTCTCATTCAGTAGGGAACGTCTCCTAGCTAACCAATAAGAAATGGTTAGCCGGGATGGGTAAACCCATTGCTGTCAAGTTGATTCCAACTCATAGCTACTCTATAAGACCATATAAACCACAGGTCTTGAGATACAATGCAATGCAGTATAATGTAAATGACTGAGAGTTGACTCTGGAGCCAGACTAAAACCAAACCAAACCCATTGCTGTTGAGCCAATTCCAGTTCATGGTAACCCTATAGGACAGAGTATAACTGCCCCATAGAATTTCCAAGGCTGTAATCTTTAGGGAAGCAGACTGCCTTATATTTCCCCTGTGGAGTGGGCTGGTAGGTTTGAGCCACTGATCTTCTGGTTAGCAGCTGAGCTGTTTAACTACTGCACCATCAAGGTTCCTTGGAGCCAGGCTAAAACCCAAAACCAAACCTGTTGCTGTCAAGTCAGACTACCCAGCCCAGTGCCTAGATGGGTTCAAATTCTACCTCTGCTTCTTTAGAGCTGTGAAATTATCAAGTTATTTAATCTCTCTGTGCCTCAGTTTCCTCATCTGTAAAACCAAGGATAATAACAGTATTTACTTCATAGTGCTTGTGTAACAATTTGTTGATTCAAAACCAAAACCAAACCCGTTGCCATTGAGTCAATTCCAACTCATAGCGACTCTATAGGACAGAGTAGAACTGCCCCATAGCGTTTCCAAGGAGTGGCTAGTGGATTTGAACTGCCAGTCTTTTGGTTAGCAGCTGAGCTCTTCATGTAAAACACTTAGAATAGTGACTGGCATATAGAAAGCCAAATTTAAAGGTAGACAATGCTAATAACATAAGACTCCCAAGATTCTGTTCCTGAAACCAATGAAATAAATTGGGAGGATTAAATAAAACATTTAGCATGGGACAAAAATCCAACCAAACTCACTGCTGTTGAGTTGATTCCGAATTCTGTGACCTTATAGGACAGAGCAGAACTGCCCCATAGGGTTTCCAAGGCTGTAATTTTTATGGAAACAGACTGCCACATCTTTCTCCCACAGAGCAGCTGGTGGATTTGAACTGCTGACCTTTCAGTTAGCAGTCCAGTGCTTAACCACTGCACCACTAGAGCTTCTTTTAACATGAGACATAGGTACTCAATCAGGAGAGTTTTTCCCCTTCTTTTCTTTCAGCTCTAGTTGTTAATTAATTCATCTAACAAATAGTTGTTTTAAGACTGCTATATTCCAGGCTTGTGCTAGGGGCTGGACAGAACAGTGAACAGAACATGGTTCCTGTTCTCAAGGAATTTATAGTCAAGTGAGAGAAATTGAATGGGTATGGAAGATTGAATGCACAAATGGCCCCAATTCTTCATGCCTGTCTCTATTCATTACCCTTTGTCATTGTGACTTTGCAGCAACTCTTATCAAGAGAAGTCCATTTCCCTACCTCTTGCTCTGGGCTGGCCTTGGGACTCAATTTGGCCAATAGAAAGTGGCAAAAATGACTTTGTGCCAGTTCTCAGCCCCCAGCCCCCTTTTTTTCTCTTGGAACCTTGCCCAGTTGCTTTGTGAACAAGCGTAAGCTTGCCTATTGGAGGATGAGAGACCATGGGGACCAGAGCAAAACCAACCCAGGTAAAATTATCTTAGACCAGCCAATGCCCATCCAGATGACTTCAGACGCTTGAGTAGCACAGCAGATCATGGCACATTGACTTGTGAGCAATGAGAAATGGTTATTTTAAACCTCTGAGTTTTTTGGTGGGGAATTGTATGCAACAATCGCTCACTGATATAGAGACAGTTCAAATAGTGTAATGACAATCACCATACAGTGTGATGACTGCTGTCAAAGAGATAAATACAGGGCACTATCTGAATATTTGTAGGGTATCAGAGCAGCCTTCCTGAAGGAAGGTATTGCTAAGTTGAAATGTGCAAGACAAAGACAAAAGGAATAGATGTTCCAGGCAGAGAGAACAGCATGAGAGACTTGCAGTGTAGAGAGCAAGGTACATTTTTTTCCTATATGTTGTCAGGGGCATAAATATATAAGAGCTCCTTTGCTCAAGGAGCTTCTTGTGTAGCTTTGATGTCCAGATTAACACACAAATAAAGAAGTCATGTATTGCATAAGGTGAACTATATTAAATTCTCCATTTGTTCTGACTCTAATGCAGGATGTGGGAAAAGAAAAGAGATCAATAAGGACTGAAACAAGCACCCAGGAAGAGGTTTGGGTCTTGGAAGACTTCTTGGAAGATGATCTATGTGCAAAGGGACTTGAGGAATAGGTAGGACTTGCTGGGAAGACAGGAGAGAGGAAGTGGAGAAGAATTATTTCTAGATCCGTTTTGGAAATGTTGACCTTGGTCATTATTTCCTATTGAGTATCTACTGTGTGCTAAGCCTTTCATGGTGGATTCGAACTACCGACCTTTTGCTAGCAACTGAGCTCTTAAACACTGCGCTACCAGGGCTCCAGAAGGAAACATAAAAAAAAAAGTGGTATAGGAGATAAAAAATAAGCAGTAAAGACTACCTTGCCCTCATGAAACTGAGATTTAGGCTTGCCGTTGGGGTGCAAATTTTTTCCTAAGTTATGTCTTGGCCTTTGCACAGCACAAACTCAAGTTATCATTCACTTCTACCTATATCACTCCGGATGTTGCAATATGGCAGGTGTAGGGAGAAATATGAAATTGCAGATCAGTGAGCACATCTTTAGGTGTTCTCCCTAGCAGTTAGGTGCTTGGCTGCAAGTTTTCTGTCTGATCAGAATATTCTGTCTCATCGCCACTCTAGAGAGACTACCCAGTGACCCAGTGCTGGGGAGTTCTATTTCAGAGCTCTCTGAAGTGCAGATTTCATGCTGAGCTGAAGATATAAGCCCTAAGGACATAGGCGCCTTTCGAGAACTTTATCTTTTTCCTTAATGTTTCTGTTGGGACTTCTTGGGATTAAGAGGTTTACGCACTTTTTTCTTAGCAAGAGGTCTCTGCAAAGCTTGATTATCATATATAAATAAGAGCATCGTACCCCCATCCAAAAGAAAACAAAAACAAAAAACGCTGGTTGAGAAAACCTTATTTTGGAGGACCAGGCCAGAGAGGTCAGAGCTGGCAACTCTGTTGAGGCAGGACATTGCCTGTTTGTGGGAGACATACTTGCTAAATTACAATAGAAGGCTGCCATCAGAAATAAGCTCAGTGTCCAGCGACACGTGGTAAGATATGTCATGTCACTGTTTCTAGTCTATTTAATTCTTTGGGAGGCCAGGGTAGGGCAGAGGAGTCCTTTTAAAGACCCACGGGAGCCCCTTAGTTAGTGAAGTAGCCATCTCTAAAATAATCTGCTCTTATCTAGGCTTTCCTCATGGGATCTCAAAAGGCATTTGGAAATAAACAAGTTAGAAAGCTTCCCAAGACCATCCTTCTTTTCCATTCCTGTTCCTTCTCACCCTGACACTTGCTGAGAAAATGGGCCAAAGCTGGTGCTGGTCCCTCTTCATAGCTTCTCAGGGTCTATCACTCTGAGATTCTTTTCCACGTTAGTTCAGGAGTGAGATTCTACATGTTGCCGTCAAGCACTCTGGTTGGGGCTTTTGCTTTTGCCACAATTTTAGAGGACTAAGGTTGGTTTTGGATCGGGATATGTGCTTTTAACATTGTCTATGGCTCTTAGACCCAAAGTCCCTTACTCATTTCAAATGCATTTATGTATAGGGGGTAGTTCGTAGGGTAAAGGAGAAAGCTCCCGTGGTTTCTTCTCCGTTTATGATAAACATATGGAAAAAAACTACAATTCATATCAGATACAGGACAAACTTTCATAATAATAAAGAATACCTACCTATGTAGTTCTACTCTGTCCTATAGGGCTACTACTAGTCAGAATCTACTTGATGGTGCACAACAACAAAACAACAACAATAACACATCAGTAAGAATAGACCAAAACCACAAAAGAATAATGGACCAAAAATATGATCAGATACTTCATTAAAAAACGAACACAAATGGATCCTGCATATATGAAAAGGTGTTTAACTGCACCCATAATAATAAATGTACATCTGAAACTCAAAGTGAGATATTTTTCACTTCCCAGGTTGACAAACACCTAAATGCTTAGTAATACAATGGGTTGTCAAGAAATTGGCATTCTCATACATTATTCATGGCCATGTACATTTTACAAACAATTTGGAGAACAATCTGGCAATAGCTACCAAAACTGGGAATGTCCTTGGCCTGGAATTCTACTTCTAGGAATTTATCCTACAGAAATACCCACACGTTGGGTGGAATAACACATGTGCCAAGTTATTCATTGCATCAATTTTTGAAACTGCACAAGATTGGAAACAACTGTAAATAACTATCAACAGAGGACCAGATGAATAAATTATGGTACATCGTGTAACGCAAAGCTACAGCGCCGTGGTTCTACTTAGGCAGATCTTTATGAACTGCGATAGAGTAATGTCTAAGATGTTCCATAAAAAGTTTAGGGTACAAAATAATTTGTGATGTGCGCTAACATTAGTGTGAAAAAAGAACAAATAAATATGTATTTGTGTGTGCATAAAATATCTTTAGATACAAAGAAAAACAGAAATTGCATTTTCTTTCAGAGGACGGGAGCTGGGTGGTTGGGAGACAGAGACATATATTTCACTTACATGTGTATCTTTTTATGCCTTTAGGATTTCGTACAAAGTATATGAATGTATTACCCCTTTAAAAACATTGAGCCCAAAGTAGAATTCCCGGGTGGAAGTTTCTTTTAGATTTTCTTCCATCTGAAAATTTGGAATGGTCCTTCCTCAAGCCTGTCATAGACTATTTGTTTTACAAGGTCAGAGCTGTCTTCTCTCTTCTACCCCCTATGCCTTGGCTCAGAGTAGGGGCTCAAAAATATTTGTTTGGAATATAAACAAAGTCACTGGATGTGTGAGATGACTTCACACAGCCTTGCAGCTCCTAGGTACTCACAGTGGGTCTTGCTTGTGCCCACCATAATTTCCTGGGGAGAAATTTTACATTGAAATTGATCACTTTCCTTCTTAAAGAAAAACTGAAGAATAAGAAATAGACTTAGTTGAGAATGTGGTGTTAGCAACCAATATGACTCTCTTGATGGAGCCTCTGCCATAGCCACAATCATGATCATTGGTCCCTGTTGATTTCCTTCTAAGAAGATGGAGCTTGAGCAGAGGCATCTTTAGGCATAGTCATGACCAGTGGTGTGCTGATAAAAGTTTAATAAGTGGCTTCTGGAAAAAAAACAAAGCCCTGATTTGTAGTGTTTACTAATTTCTATGGTCCTTTCAAACTACCAGTGTGACTTCCCTGAATGTGAATTTGGGAAGAGATGATAACAGCTGGCTCTGTGTACCAGTAGGTGCCAACTCCAGCACATCACTGTTGTCTTATGACAGGTAAGAATTTCCTTTCCATAGCGGTTAAAAGCAGAGGATTTAGAGTTTAAACCGACAAAGGTTAGAGTCTTAGAAAAATTATATAATTCTACTAAGCCGGTGGTCTTCAAAGTTTGGTCTATGCAAATTCTTGGGCCCCACCCAAAACCTACTGAATCATGATAGAGAAAATATTGAAGTTGTCAAGGGTTTCATTTTACTTGGATTCACAATCAATGCCCGTGGAAGCAGCAGTCAAGAAATCAAGTGACATATGGCATGGGGCAAATCTGCTGCAAAAGACCTCTTTAAAGTGTTAAAAAAGCAAAGATGTCACTCTGAGGACTAAGGTGCCCCTGACCCAAGCCATGATATTTTCAGTCACCTCATATGCATGTGAAAGCCAGACAATGAATAAGGAAGACAGGAGAAGAATTGATGCCCTCGAATTATGGTGTTAGCAAAGAATATTGAATGTACCATGGACTGCCAGAAGAACGAACAAATCTGTCTTGGGAGAAGTACAGCCAGAATGCTCCTCAGAAACAAGGTTGGCGAGGCTTTATCTCACATACTTTGGATATGTTATCAGGAGGGACCAGTCCATGGAGAAGGACTTCATGCTTGGTAAAATAGAGGGTCAGCAAAAAAGAGGAAGAGTCTCGAGGAAATGGATTGACACAGTGGCTACAAGAGGCTCAAACATAGCAATGATTTTGAAGATGTTGCAGGACCGGGCAGTGTTTTGTTCCTTCGTACACAGGGTCGCTGTGAGTTGGAATCGACTCAACCACACCTAAAAACAACAACAACAACAACACCCAAAACTTATTGAGTCAGAAACTCTGGGGATCCCAACCAAAACCCGATTAAGACCCAACAATTGGTGTTTCAAAATGTCCTCCAGGTTATTCTGATATATACCAAATTTTGATAACCACTGCTCTAAGCCTCGGTGTTCTCTGGAAATGGGCAAGAGTATTAAAAAATCAGGCCTGTAATAAAGATCACAGGCAATAATGATTATAAAGTACTTGGCACAGGAAATATTACCTATGATAATGAAGGTGATAATCTCTGGGACTCATTAAGGTATTTAAGAGACACTAAATGAGGTGCACTCAATTCCTTGACTCCTCTTTTATCTCACAGCGAGCAAGAGATGGGCCAAGAAGACACATCCATAGCTTTCTATATAGCTGGACTATATGTCATTATCTTAATTCTTTATCATCACTTGGGGGAGGCAAATATCAGCACTGTTTCCCAGTAGCTTGCCTACATAGGGCTGGATGCCTCAGACTAAGGCCAGAGAGGTGATTTCCTCTCAACATCCAGCTCCTTGGCAGCCCTTAACCTTGGCTTAACTGATCGAACTAACTCATTTCACATGAATCAAAAATCAGCCTCCACGTAAAGATGATAGTGAGGAGTAGGAGATGAGGGGAACAATGTTCGGAGACCTAGGACTTGAGTCCCAGGAAAGCCTTGGAGGTGAATAAGCAAGGCTAGTTGTGGTTTAGGAGAGTATTAGTTTTCATTTATTGAGCACCTACTACCTACCAGACATTGTAACATGGTTTCTTACTGTATCTTCAGTTTACAGATGAAGAGACTGAAATGGAGAACTCAATTAACATGTTCAAGGTCACAGAGTAGACACAGAGTATTCCAGAGAAGCCCCTTAACTACCATTTTCCTTCTTTTCGTTTATGTATTTTGTTTTCTTTATGCCTTGGACTTGTCAGTGATATGGTTCTTGGGAACAGATGGCCATTGAAGCCTGCTGCAGGCTTTTTTTAAATTTTGTTTTGCCTTTAGGCATTGTTCAGAAGCTTTCACATCAAAATGGCCCAAGCCAGTCTTCTCTGAAAAACGTGAAAGTTAACTTCCAAAGATATGAGTGCAGTGTTTGAATTCTAGCTCTATGGTTTATTAGTTCTGTGACCCTGAGTATGTGACTTGTCCTATCGGTGTCTTAGGTTGACTTCCCGAGAAGTAGAGCCTGAGATGAAGGTTTTTGTGCAAATGATTTACTGAGGGTAAGCTCTCAGGAGAACACTGAGATAGAATGAGGGAAGCAGGAGAAGGAAGGGGACAGAATGGGAAAGAATGCAGACCCTAGCTCAGCTGTAGCTTCAGCCTTACCCCACACACAGAGCTCTGGACTATAAACTGTACCACAGAATTGGATCCAAGGGAACTACCTTCTGTACTCCTGTGTCAGTTTTTGACGAGGGGCTGCCATGGGGAGTACAATCTTCCCTGTGAAGCATTTCCTGTCATAAGAGGGCAATTCTCTGGAGAAGGAGAAGGTGGCAGCTGTGAACATAAGCAGCCATTATTCACAGTATTTAAGCCTAAACAGGACATGGAAGGGGCAGCACGGCAATCACTATAGTTAGTCTCAGCTTTTTATTTATAAAATAGAGATAATAGTGCACACTCAAAGGAGGATTATAAGGATTAAACACCCCAAGGCAAGAAGAACCTTGGCAAATTCAAAGTATAGAGGGAAGGCCAGTAAGCTGAAGTGTAAAGAATAAGGGAGAATGACGGGAAATGGGACCAGAAGTTGACTGAAAGGTAGGCATGGGCTAGATCCTTCTAGTCACAGTAAGGCATTGTAAGTAATACTTATTTCATTGTAATTTTCAAGGGAAGCCATTGGTGAGTTTAAGAGGGGAGTGAAATGAACTTATACATACATTTAAAAAGATCATCCCAACTGCCTTGTGGAGGATGGATTGCAGAGCAAAAGTGGAAGCAGAGAAACCAATTAGGAAGCCATGGCAAAAGGTCTGGTGAAAGATATTGTAAGATTTATTTGGAGCAAGGAGAGTAGAACAGAGAAGAGAGATGTGAATGGACTTGGGAAATGTTTTGGAGATAAATTTAGTTGAACATATTGACATATTGGAGATTGGCAGTAAGAAAAAGGGTGATATCAAGAATGAGTCCTACTGGAAGCATTCCTGAAGTCAACTCTTTGGACAGGGATTGAACTGGAATATAAGACAGAAGATGATACTGGTGAGGAGTAAGCTTCTTGGCTCAAGTAGATACGTGAGACTATGTGGGCAGCTCCTGTCTGGAGGTGAGATGAGATGGAAGAGGCAGACAGGAGCTGGTTGAAAGGACACTGGAATACAGGGTGGAGAGGAGGAGTGTGCTGTAGTGGGAGAGCAGATAGGAGTACATAGCAAAGTGTGTATAAGTTTTTGTATGACAGACCGACTTGATTTGTAAACTTTCACTTAAAGCACAATTAAAAAAAAAAAAGAATGAGTCCTAAATTTGTGACTTGAGCCACTGGGCAGTTGGTTTAACTATTTAGTGCGACTGGAAAGGCCAAGGCAGAAGCAGGGATCATGTGTACCACTGAAAGAGAGAAGCAAATGAGAGAAAAGGTGTAGAGAAAGAAAGGGAACATACAAGAAATGTACAAAATAAAATGAAGGAAATGTAAAATTAGAAGGAAATGGAGGAGAAGAAAATCAAAGTAAACAGGAGTTTTAATACTGTTGGCTGGAAAATTTGGGGCAAAATATAATGAGACATGCTGGAGCCTGAAAGGCTTATTCATAAAAGGTTTGGTCTGGTGATCAGCATTTTCAGAGACCGGCAAATGCAAATTTATTCTGCCAGTTTCTCTCAGAGGAAGTGTCTGGGGGGCCTTTAGATCTGCTGGTGGCTGAATGGTTAAGTGCTGGGCTGCTAAGCAAAAGGTTGGCAGTTTGAACCTACAAGTGGCTCCACGGGAGAAAAGACCTGTGATGTGCCCCTGTAAAGATTACAGCCTTGGAAACCCTATGGGGCAACTTTACTCTATCATATGGGGTATCTATGTGTTGGAATTGACTCGATGGTACACAACAAAATTTTCAAAAGACTGAAGCTTTTCTTACTTTAGAATTATGAGGTTTTTTTTTTTTTTTTTTAATTTAGCCATCAAAGTCATAAGTATTGTGGATGAACTACTTTTCAAACTTTTGCATGGTGGACTTTAAAACTCTCCATAGATGGGCAGGAAAAAGCAAAGTCTCAGCTTTTTCCATTGGCGTGACTTCTTTTGGGGGACAAGGGCCGGAGCTAGCATTCTCTTTTCATCATGTTGAATAGTAAAAAATCATGAAGCAAATGTAGCATTTATCCTTCAAAGGTTTAAAATTAAGAAAAATATCTGTGGGGTTGGAAACTTGGGAGCGATGTGCTGTGCTGATCTGTCTGTCCAAGACCAAAAATTCCAAAGAGCTTGGAAGAAGATATAACAGAAACCCTCCTATAGCTTTATTCTTGGTTAACTGTTCTTCCTTCAAGTCAGACCTTTTTCTTCCCAATTACACTTCCTTCTATTTTAATTTTCTAAAAACATGAATGCCCTCCCAAAGACTAAGTGAGAAAGATCCATTTAGAGGTGGTTGAGATGTTGAAAATTTTTGTGGTGGTGTTGTTGGAAGAAACTACCAGGGAGCTAAGGAAAGGACCGAGGATTCCTTCAGAGCCATTTGGAATCATTTAGGCGCCATCCTGTTGGAGTTGAGACCCTCCAATCAAGAATCTGTCTCTTCTCTATCTCTCCGGTGCCAAAAGGATAAGACATTAGTGCAGCTGAGGGGACATAATTGCAGATCCTAGTTGAGGGTTTTGATTGTGCTATCATTTCCAGTCATCCACGAACTTGTCTGGTGGGCATTAATTGGAAGCTGTAATGGAATCTGCCAGACTCTTTAGCACCAGGAAATCATAGCCCAATTCCAATACAATTAGAATGCTAGAGGGAAAGTAGAGAGAAAAGCATTATATTTTTTCATATATATATATATATAAAGTTGAAAATACACAGAAAGCATTATTTCTTGATAGGAGTCCCTGAGTGGCACAAATGATTAAGTGCTTGCCTACTAACTGAAAGGTTGTTGGTTTGATCACACCCAGAGGCACCTTGGAAGAAAGGCCTGGAGATCTGCTTCCAAAAGTTTACAGCCATGAAAACCCTATGGAGTGCAGTTCTGCTCTGAAACGCATGGGCTGCCATGAGTAGTAATTGGCTCAACAGTGACTTTTTAAAATTATGATTATGCTCCAAGTCTCGCACTGAGAAATTTACACATATTTATTCCTCATCTCAGCACCTGAGCACGATAATTCCCATGTAAGTACAATCCTGCCATGTTGGATCTGAGATGCAAACACATCAGGCAGGAGTAGTTGGGTGACATCTCTTCCTCTAGGATTCTGTATGTGTCTGCCGATTTTTGTGGAATTCTAGGAATTTCTTCTGACTCGTAGTGACCCTATAGAACAGGGTAGAAGTGCCCCATACGGTTTCCAAGGAGCGGCTGGTAGATTTGAACTGGCGACCTTTTGGTTAGCAGCTGAACTCCTAACCGCTGTGCCACCGGGGTTCCCACAGCACTGTAGGAGCCCGATAGTTAAGCACAGCTCAGTAAAGCAGAGTTCAGAGATGTGGAAATTAACTGGGGCAACAGGCAGCAGAGAAAGGCTTGAAAGATGTTCGAGTGAATAAGCCCAGATTGATTTTGAGCTTGGTAAGAATCGCCTTTTGGAACGGAGTTCTAGTGTAATCGGGGGGAGGCTCAGAGCTGGCAAAATCTGTGCATTAATGATCTCATTTTTACCCACAGTGTAGTGAGCTTTGGAGATATTTGGGTTACATTTAGAAAAGAAACTCAGGCCCATTGCCTTGCAGAGTGCTCAGCACATACTGTAGCCTTTAGCACATGGTATGGTTCAATGAATATTTGTTGTGGATGAATGAGTGGATGAATGGGAGCAAAAAGTACTTACCCGAGATCATTATTTCAGTTGGGTATTGTCACAATAATGCTGCATAACAAACTTGTCCAAAATACGGTGACTTAAAGCAACAATCACTTATTCTTGCTCATAAGTCAGGGGATCAGCTGAGGTGGCCCGCCTCATGTGAATTTTATTTAGGGCCTCAGGGTGAAGGGGAAGAGGCTACATCTCATTTACCATCTCTTTTCATGGAGATGGCAAAGGCACATGGGAGCAAGCAGAAATCTAGTAGATCTCTTAAGTCTGGTCCTAGAACTGTCACACTGTCATTTCCATCCATGTTCCATGGGCCATAGCAAGTCTCCTCACTGGGCCAAGTTAAGGGTGGGGGATGTACACTCTGTCCACAGTGGAAGGGGGAGAACTATGAAGTCATATGGCAAAAAGCGTGGTTCAGGGAAGGTGAAGAAGTGGGGTGTCAAATTCGATCTGCCCCAGTCATATGGCAAGCCAGGGTCAGACCTGGAGCTCGTATCCAATTTTATCCAGTCCCGTAGTCTGTGATCCTTCCTCTGCCAAAATGCTTCATGTAGGATCAAAGACGGTACTACCGTCTAAGTGATTCCCAGTCTCTGAGACTGATGCTATGTTTCCATCCTTTATAAAATCTGATATTCTGCTTTTGAAAATTTTGTTATATATCTCATGGAATGATTGTCATTTTTGTGGTGCTGAATGGCAATCAATCCACATGATTTGGCTCTGTCACAGGATTGGAGGTGTGGCCTCACTGGAGGTTCAAAGAATCTGTTAGTCTGCGAGTATTTTTGCTTTAATCATGGATCATCTCAGTTACCGAGGGTCTGGGATGCTGCTGCCAATGACTGAGGCCTGAGGGAGTGGAACTTTCACAGTCCAGGGCCTTGGGCTTTGTTTTCAACTTGTACTGAGCTTCCTTGCTGCTGTCAGGACCTACTATTGCTTTTTTGTTTTTCTTTTCTTCTCTCCTTTTTATTTTTTATTTTTGAATTTTATTGTGTTTTAGATGAAAGCTTACAATGGAAATTTCTCATTCAAAAATTCATACACAATTTTTTTTTTGGCGTTGGTCGCAATCCCCGTGGTATGTCAGCACTCTCCCCCTTTCCCCTTCCACCCTGGCTTCTCTGTGTCCATTCATCCTTTTTCCTGTTCCTTCCTGCCTTCTGGTCTTTGCTTTGGGGCAGATGTTGCCCATTTGATCTCGTATACTTGACTGAACTATGAAGTACATTCCTTACATGTGTTATTGTTTGTTTTAAAGGCCTGTCGAACCTTTGGCTGAAAGGGGATTTCAGATGTAGCTTCAGTTCTTAGTTAGCAGGGTGTCCGGGGGCCATAGTCTCAGGGCTTCCTCCAGGCTCTGTCAGACCAGTAAATCTGGTCTTTTTTGTGAATTTGAATTTTGTTACACATTTTTCTCCCCCTCTGTCTGGGAACCCCTATTGTGATTGCTGTCGGAGCAGTCAGTGGTGGTAGTAGGCACCATCTGGTTCTTCAGGGCTCAGACTGGTGAAGGCTGGGTTCATGTGGTTCATTAGTCCTTTGAGCTAATATTTTCCTTGTGTGTTTTTTTCATTCTCCTTTGTTCTGGACGGGATGGGACCAATAGAAATCTCTTAGATGGCCATTCGCAAACTTTTAAGACTTCAGACCCTCCTCATCGAAGTAGGATGTAGAACGTTTTCTTTATGAACCACGTTATGTCAATTGACCTAGATGACCCCTGAGACCATGGTCCCCAGCCCTCAGGCCCAGTAACTTGGTCCCTCAAGGTGTTTGAATGTGTCTAGGAAGCTTCTACAACTTTGCCTTGGTCACGTTGTGCGGACTTCCCCTATATTGTATATTGTCTTTCCTTTCACAAAAGTTAACACTTGTCTACAATCTAGTTAGTGATTTCCCCTTCCAAGTCCTCCCCTACTTATAACAATTAAAGATTTTTTTTTTCTGTATGTAAACTTTTTCTTGGGCTTTTATAATAGCAGTCTCACACAATATTTGTCCTTTTGTGATTGACTTATTTCACTTAACATAATGCTCTCCAGACTTATCCATATTGTGAAATATTTCGTGAATTCATCATTGTTCTTTATCATTGCATAGTATTTCATTGTGTGTATGTACCATAATTTGCTTGTGTATTCATCTGTTGTTGGGCACTTAGGTTGTTTCCATCCTTTTGCTATTGTGAATAATGCTGCAATGAACATATGTATGGATGTGTCTATTTGTGTGATGGCTCTTATTCTGTAGGATATGTTCCTAAGTGTGGGATTTCTGGATTGTATATTTCTACTTTTAGCTTTTTAAGGAGATGCTATATTGTTTTCCACAGTGGTTATATTATTTTACATTTCCAACAGCAGCGCATAAGAGTTCCAATCTCCCCCACAACCTCTCCAGCATTTGTTATTTTCTTTCTTTTTTTTATTAGTACCAGTATTGTTGGAGGTGAGATGGTATCTTGTAGTTTTGATTTGCATTTCTCTAGTGGCTAATGATCATGAGCATTTCCTCACATGTCTGTTAGCTGCCTGAATGTCTTTGGTGAAGTGTCTGTTCATATCCTTTGCCCATTTTTTAACTGGATTTTTTGTCTTTTTGTTGTTGAGGTGTGGAAGTATTTTATAGATTAGACTTTTGTCAGATATGTCATAGCCAAAATTTTTTTCCCAGTCTATAGACTGTCTTTTTACTCTTTTGGTGAAATCTTTTGATAAGTGTTTAATTTTTGGGAGTTCTCAGTTATCTAGCTGATCTTCTGGTGTTTGTGCAATATTAAGCTATGGTTTGTATTGTCTTTCTGCCACATATTAGGACACCTAGTATTGTCCCTGTTTTTTCTTCTAAGATCTTTATCATTTTAAGTTTTATATTTAGGTATTCGATACATTTTGAGTTAGTTTTTGTGATTGGTGTGAGGTACGGGTCCTGTTTCATTTTTTACAGATGGACTTCCAGTTTTGCCAGCACCATTTGTTAAAAAGACTGTTTTTTCTCCATTCAGTGGACTTTGGTCCTTTGTCAAGTATCAGGTGACCATAGGTGTATAGATTTACATCTGGGTTCTTGATTCTGTTCCACTGATCTATGTGTCTGTCCTTGTATCAGTACCAGGTTGTTTTGACTAACATGGCTGTATAGGTTCTGAGATAAGCTAGTGTGAGCCTCCTACTTTGTTCTTTTTCTTCAATAATGCTTTGCTTATCCAGGGCCTCTTTCTTTTCCTTATAAAGTTGATTATTAGTTTTTCCATCTTGTTAAAGAATGTTGTTGGTATTTAAATGGGGATTGCATGATATTAATAGATCCCTTTGGGTAGAATTGATATTTTCACAATATAGAGTCTTCCTATCCATAAGCACGGTATCTTTTCCCATTTATGTAGGTCTCATTTGGGTTCTCACAATAGTGTTTTGTAGTTTTCTTTTTACAGGTCTTTTATGTCCCTGGTTAGATTTATTCCTAAGTATTTTATCTTCTTGATGGCAGAGGAGGGTATTTTATCTTTTTAGGAGCTATTATAAATGATATTGTTTTCCTGATTTCCTTTTCAAAGTTCTCTTTGCTGGTGTATAAGAATCCAATTGATTTTTATATGTTGATCTTGTATGCTGCTACTTTGCTGAATCTTTCTATTAGTTTCAGTAGTTTTCTTGTGGAATCCTTGGGTTTTTCTATATACAGGATCATATCATCTGGGAAAAGGGGTAGTTTTACTTCTCCCTTTCCAATTTGGATGCCCTTTATTTCTTTTTCATGCCTTATTGCTGTAGGTAGGACTTCCAGCATAATGTTAAATAGGAGTGGTGATAAAGGGCATCCTTGTCTTATTCCTGTGCTCAGGAGGAATGCTTTCAGCCTTTCTCCATTGGGAATGATGGTGGCCATTGGTTTTGTATAGGTGCCCTGTATTATGTTAAGTAATTTTCCTTCTATTCCTATTTTATTTATCAGAAACGGTTGTTGGACTTTTTCAAATGCCTTTTCTGCATTGATTGAGATGATCGTACGGTTCTTTTCTTTTGTTCTATTTATGTGATGGATTACATTGATTGATTTTGTGATGTTGAGCCATCCTTTTATAACTGATATGAATCCCACTTGGTCATGGTGTATTATTTTTTTTGATATGATGCAGAATTCTATTGGCTAGAATTATGTTGGGAGTTTTTGCATCTATATTTATAAGAGCTATTGGTCTGTAATTTTCTTTTTTTGTGGTGTCTTCCCCTGGTTTTGGTATCAGGGCTATGCTGGCTTCATAGAATGAATTTGGGGGGTTTTCCTCCCTTTTCTATGCTCTGAAATAGCTTGAGAAGTACTGGTGTGAGCTCTTCTCAGAATGTTTGGTAGAAGAATTCTCCAGTGAAGCTGTCTGGTCCAAGGCTTTTTTTGTTGGGAGGTTTTTTTTTTTTTTTTTTTTTTTTTTTACCTCTTCAATCTCTTGTTATGGGTCTGCTCAGATTTTCTATCTCAGTTTGTGTTTGTTTATGTAGGTAGTGTTTTTAGAACTTTGTTCATTTCTTCTAGGTTCTCACATTTGTTGGAGTCCAATTTTTCATAGTACTATGTTTTGATCCTTTTTATTTCAGTTGGGCCTGTTGTAATGTCCCAAATCTCATTTATTTGGGTTATTTTCCTCCTCTCTGTTTTTCTTTTGTCTATTTGGTCAATGGTTTATCAATTTTTTTGAACTTTTCGAAGAAACCAACTTTTGGTCTTGTTGATTCTTTCAATTGTTTTTCTATCTTCTTTTTCATTTTTTTCTGCTCTGATCTTTATTATTTCCTTTCTTCTGGTGGCTGCAGGGTTCTTTTACTGTTATTCTATTTGTTCAAGTTGTAGGACAAAAGTTTTGGTTTTGTCTCATTCTTCCTTTTTGATGTATGTGTTTATTGTTATAAATTGACCTCTGAGCATTGCCTTTGCCGTCCCAAAGGTTTCGGTATGATGTGTTTTTATTCTCATTTGATTCTAGGGTTTTTTTTTTTTTTAATTCCCTCTTTGATTTCTTCTGTTACTTTGTTGTTTTAAAGCAAGATGTTATTCAGTTTCCATGTATCTGATTTTTTTCCTTGCTCTTCCTGTTAATTGATTTCTACTTTCATGGCGTTATAATCAGAGAGAATGCTTTGTATTATTTTGATGTTTTGGGTTTTATTGAGGGTTGCTTTGTGGCCTAAAATGTGGTCTATTCTGGAGAATGTTCCGTGTGCATTAGAAAAGAATGTATACTTTGCTCCTGTTGTTTAGGGTGTTTTCTATATGACTCATTAACAACCTGCTTTATACAGATGACACAACCTTGTTTGTTGAAAGTGAAGAGGACTTGAAGCACTTACTGATGAAGATCAAAGACCATAGTCTTCAGGATGGATTATACCTCAACATAAAGAAAAAGAAAATCTTCAAAACTGGACCAATAAGCAACATCAGGATAAATGGAGAAAAGATGGAAGTTGTCAAGAATTTCATTTTACTTGGACCCAGAATCAACACCCATGGAAGCAGCAGTCAAGTAATCAAAAGATGCGTTACATTGAGCAAATCTGTTGCAAAAGACCTCTTTAAAGTGTTGAAAAGCAAAGAGGTCACCTTGAAGACTAAGGAGCGCCTGACCCAAAACATAGTATTTTTAATTGCCTCGTATGCATGTGAAAGCTGGACAATGAATAAGGAAGACTGAAGAAGAATTGATGCCTTTGAATTGTGGTGTTGGTGAAGAATATTGAATATACCATGGACTGCCAAAAGAATGGGCAAATCTATCTTGAGGAAGTATAACCGGAATGTTCCTTAGAAGCAAGGATGGTGAGACTATGTCTCATATATTTTGGACATATTATCAAAGGGATCAGTCCCTGGAGAAGAACATCATGCTTGGTAAAGTAGAGGGTCAGTGAAAAAGAGGAAGACCCTCAAGGAGATGGATTGACACAATGGCTGCAAAAATGGGCTTGAGCATAACAATGATCGAGGATGACACAGGACTGGGAGGTGTGTTGTTCTGTTGTACACATGGTCATTATGAGTCAGAACCCACTCAGTGGCACCAAACGGCAACAATGTGGTCAAGTTGGTTGAATTTTGCCTTTATTTCTTCTGTAACTTTGTAGTTTCTTTCTGGATATTCTGCCTTTACTGAGAGTGGTGTGCTGAAGTTTCCTACTATTATTGTGGAATTGTCAATTTCTCTTTTCAGTGCTGTAAGAGTTTGTTTTATATATTTTGGAGCCCTGTTGGTGGGTGTGTAGATACTTATTAAGATTATGTCTTCTTGGTAGATTGTCCCTTTAATCATTGTATAATGTCCTTCCTTGTCTTTTATTGTTGATTTTGCCTTAAAGCCTATTTTATCTGAAATTAGTGTTACCATTCCCACCCTATTTTGGTTACAGTTTACTTACTATATATTTTTTTCCATCCTTTGAATTTAGTATATTTATCTCTTTGTGTCTAAGGTGTGCCTCTTATAGACAGCATATTGATATGCGGTGCTCTCTTATCCATTTTGCCACTCTCTGTTTCTTTACAGATGTATTTAAGTCATTTACATTCAGTGTGATTATTGATAGGTATGAGTTTATTGTTGTCATATTGTGCTTTTTTTGTGGTGTTGATATTCCTTTTACTTTCCTGTGCTAAGTTCTTTTTGTTTGTGTATTTTCTTTACTTTCATTTTTATAGAACTTATATTTGTTGTTGTTAGGTGCCGTTGAGTTGGTTCCGACTCATAGCAACCCTATGCACAACAGAATGAAACACTGCCCCGTCCTGCGCCATCTTTACAATCGTTGTTATGCTTTAGCTCATTGTTACAGCCACCGTGTCAATCCACCTCATTGAGGGCCTTTCTCTTTTCCACTGACCCTGTACTCTGTCAAGCATGATGTCCTTCTCCAGGGACTCATCCCTCCTGACAACATGTCCAAAGTATGTAAGATGCAGTCTTGCCATCTTTGCTTCTAAGAAGCATTCTGGTTGTACTTCTTCTAAGACAGATTTGTTCACTCTTTTGGCAGTCCATGGTATATTCGATATTTTTTTGTCAATACCACAATTCAAAGGCATCAGTTCTTCTTCGGTCTTCCTTATTCATTGTCCAGCTTTCACATGCATATGATGCGATTGAAAATACCATGGCTTGGGTCAGGCGTGCCTTAGTCTTCAAGGTGACATCTTTGCTTTTCAAAACTTTAAAGAGGTCCTTTGCAGCAGATTTACCCAATGCAATGCATCTTTTGATTTCTTGACTGCTGCTTCCATGGCTATTGGTTGTGGATCCAAGTAAAATGAAATCCTTGACAGCTTCAATCTTTTCTCTGTTTATCATGATGTTGCTCATTGGTCCAGTTGTGAGGATTTTTGTTTTCCTTATGTTGAGGTGTAATCCATACTAAAGGCTGTGGTCTTTGATCTTCATTAGTAAGTGCTTCAAGTCCTCTTCAATTTCAGCAAGCAAGGTTGTGTCACCTGCATAATGCAGGTTGTTAATGAGTATTCCTCCAATCCTGAATTTGTATTTACTGAGTCTTTATGTTTTTTTTCCTTTTTAATTCTGATGAGTAGGTTTGTTAACTTTCTTTGTCGTTACCTTGAAATTTAGCCTTATCTTCCTAAATTTGAATCAGGCTTTTACTACTTGATACCACCTTGATTTCTTCTCCATTTGAAAGTTCTATACCTACACTGTTTATTCCCCCTTTTATTGGTTTGACGTTGTCATCATTTACAGATTAACATTTCTGTTTTCCTGGTTTAAGTCTTTTAGCTTTGCTTTATTGTTGAGAGTTCTTTACCTAGGTTGGTATCTGGCTGATGCTGTCCTGTGTCCTAGATGCCAGTGGTTGTCTGATGTCATTGGTTCTCTAACCAAAGGACCCCCTTTAATATTTCTTGTAATTTTGGTTTAGTTTTTATGAATTCCCTTAATTTCTGTTTATCTGGAAATGTCCTAATTTTGCCATTGTATTTGAAAGACAGTTTTGCAGGACATATTATACTTGGCTGGCAGTTTTTTTCTTTCAAGGTTTTATATATGTCTTCCCATTACCTTCTTCCTTGCATAGTTTCTGCCAAGTAATCAGTGTTTAGTCTTATTGTTTCCTCTTTGTAAGTGACTTTGTGTTTTTCTCAAACTGCTCTCAGGATTCTTTGTCTTTGGTTTTGGCAAGTGTGATTATGATACATTTTGGTGACTTCCTTTTGGGGTCTATCCTATGTGAGGTTTGTTGATCTTGGATGATCAGCTTTTCAACTTTCATGGCATTTGGGAAGTTTACTGCCAGTAAATCTTTAACAGTCTTCTCTGTATTTTCCCCTTTCTCCTGTTCTGGAACTTCGATCACAAATAAATTTTTCCTCTTGATTGTGTCCCACTCAATTTTTAGGTTTTCTTCATTCTTTCCCTTGATTCTTCCTCAAGCAAAATGACGTCCCTGAATTTGTCTTTAATCTTGCTGATTTTGTCTTCCACTGTTTCAAAGTTGCTCCTAAAGCCTTCTACTGAGTTGTCCATTTCTGAAATTTTATTGTTTATCTGTTAGATTTCTACTTGCTGTTTTTGTATGATTTCTTATTTTGATATTTTGTTCCTGTATTATTTTTCCTGAGTTCTTCTATTGCTTTGTCTGTGTTTTCCTTGATTATGGCTATGTTTTTGCTGATTTTGTCTGTGTCTCCCATGGTTTTGTCTATTTTTCCTTGGTTTTGTTTGTTTTCCTTGATCTCTTCCCTAATCTCTTGGAGGCCCCTACATATTAGCCTTTTGAATTGCATATCTGGTAGTTCAACTGCCTTTTCTTCTACCAGAAGGTCATCTGATTCTTTATTTTGGTCACTTGTGGGAGCCATCTTGACCTGGTTTTTTATGTTTTGGTATTGTCTGCTGTCTCCTACACAATAAGGTATTATTTTCTTCATTTATTTACTGTATGTTCATTTGTTTCTACCTGCTTCTTTGCTTTGTTTTGATGTATCAGGGTAGGTGGGGCAGGCATGTCCAGGTGGGCATGACAACAGCAGGAAGGAGGAGCCTGCTTCACTGTACACTGTTTAGGCAAGATTGGTTGGGGTGGACTTGGGGGTGGGGGTGGACTGTCTGCCTACTGATGTTGGCCCAGCAGTGTGGGAGCATTCACAGCTCCTTGCCAGAGAGGTGGAGTTGTTGGATGAGGAGTGGTACAAGCTTACTTCCCGTTGTTCAGCAGCTGGTTGAGTAGCAGGAGGGGTGGGGGAGGGTGGGCCTGGCATGGAGGTAGGCCTGAGCACTGTGGATAATCTAGGCATGACAGCACGATAGAGGCTGGTGGGAAGGAAGGGTAGCATACAGGATTAGGTGGGGGCAGAAGGAAAAGAAAAAAGAGGGAAAGAACAAAAAAAGGGGTAGCCAGCACATGAGGGCCGAATGGACCCTGGGGCTGGTGGGAAGGGGCAGGAGATTGCATATGGAGGCTAGGTGGGAGGTAGAAAGAAAAGAAAAAGAAGAAAAAATAAATACCAGCATAGTATGGGCCAGTGGGTGGGATGGGGCAGACCTGGGGCAGTGGTGGGCCGGGGTGCCAATGGCACTCTATCCTCAGTGGTGAGGTGGAAATCAACAGGAAGGGGGGAGTGATGGCATGTGGGGCTAGGTGGGAGGGAGAAAGAGTATGGCTATGGGAGCCACATATATGTGAACTTGGGTAAATTACTTAAACTTATTTAAACTTTGCAGTGGTTAAGAGCTTGGGTACTAACCAAAAGGTTGGCAGCCCAAATCCACCAGTCACTCCTTGGAAACCCTATGGCACAGTTCTACTCTATAGGGTCACTGTGAGTTAGAATTGACTCGACGACAGCAGGTTTGGTTTTGGTTCTTTAAACTTCATTTTTCATATCTGTAAAATGGGGTTAGTGTGTCCTACCAAGAGGATAGTTTAGAACTTTAAAACACCTGTGGGTGTTTAATGGAGCATATGGGTCATCAGCATAAGTTGTTTTCTTGTTTCTCATTATCTGACCACTGTGAGTGCAAGTCTTATCTTCTTCACGGCTGACTATTTTTCAAGAACACACACCAAGGAGTCAGTCTGCTTTTATTTGTGATATTTGGTTTTTCATTGATGTGATATACTTGTGTCATGGGCCCTGTCTCAGTAGATTATTTCAATAAAAGATGTAATTCATTTCAGTATTGCAGAGTAGAAGCTTAAGCAAAATTTCAGAGTATTTCTTAGCCATGAATTGAGGTAGATTAAAAGAGGAAAACAGTAATATGGAAACGAATGCCTTATTCTGGTTTATACTCTAGGCACAATAGGAGAGAGAAGACTCACAGCAAAACAGAATCTTAGAGTTGAAAACAACCTGAACAGTAATAGTTAATATTTATTGAACCCTTGGAATATGCCAAACAGTATTCCAAGGGCTTTAAATGCAATCCCTCCACAATAACCTCTGGGATAGGTCCTATTATCATCATGCCCATTTTACATATGAGGGAATAAGGCCAAGGGAGTTAATCAACTTGTCTAAGGTTACATTATAATTAAGTGATGGGGTGGTATTCATACTCAGAAAGTCATACATCAGAGCCCTCTCTCTTAACTCCTGAACCATACTGCCTCCGCAGTCTGAGTAGCCTGTCATAAAGAATCAATGCTTATCAGGGCATTTTGTTGCATGTTGAATAATTCTAGTCCTTTATTTTGAGTGCAAATCAACTTCAAAATTTCTTAAACCCTTTGATCCTAATTCTAACTTTCAGAAAAGATTATTTATGCTTGAGAGACTTTTGAGGCTTTTTTCATCACCTCTGCGTTTTCTGTCTTTCAGAATAAACAGGTCATAAAAGTTCTTGCTGCAAATAATCTGTCTGTTTTGTGTATTCATGATCACAAGAAAACTGCTGTACATTCCTAGTAGTGATTGCTGAGACGAGTTTTTCCATCAGGCACCAGTTCATACTAACTTTCTGCCCAAGTTAGCTTTAGCCTTGCCCTCAGCAAAGGAAAGTTCAAGAGAACCAAATGGAAGGAAAAGTTTAATATTCTACATGAAGGAACAAAGTGCTCCAGAAACAATAAATGCAGAAGTAAATATACAATACGTCTTTAATTTCTATTTTCTTAATTTCTTTTAAAAGACGATTGCCTATTTCAAGCAAAATAAGCATCGTAATTAAGTGATGGGGCGTTTATAACATATATGAAAACATTTACATAAAGAGGAAAGGGAAATAAAAGGAAGAATATTGTTGTAAGTTTCCTACATTAGATATGGAATAGTATATTAATTCACAGTAGAGTGTAATAAGTTAAGAATGTATGTTATAATCCTTAGAATAACCACTAACAAAAATAACCAAAGAGATATAGTTAAAAAGACAATACAGTAGATAAAAAGAAATACTAAAAGATACTTGCTCAATCCAAATGAAAGCAGGAAAAAAAGGGGGGGGGGCAAAGAAAAGTGGAATGAATAGAAAACAAATAGCAGGAGTGTAAATTTAAATTCAACCATATGAATAATTACATTAAATGTTAATGGACTAAACATTTCAATTAAAAAGCAGAGATTGTTAGGTGATAAAAAAGCAAAGCCTACTTAGCTTTTGTTTACAAAAGATATATTTTCAATATAAAAACACATAAAGGTTAAAAGTAAAAGGACTGAGCTTACCTGAAGCAGGAAGTATAGGTTACCTACATAGATGTCTGAAGCCTTAACAGAAAGAGACAACATGAGAAGCATGACTCCTTGGACCAAGGATATGCCAAGTGCTGACGGATGCTGAAAACATTTTTCCCAGAGATGCGAAAGTTAAGCAAACAATCAAAATAATGTCTTTCCCTTTCTGCTTTATAGAGAAAACCAGTAAGTTGTCACTTGTAGTGGTACCAAAGGTCTAGTTTTCCACCATCTCCTCCAGGATAGCTTTTTGGCCTTACCCAGTGTCTTAGCTGTAAGCAGTAGCAATTGTATGAGTTGGGTACTAATTCCCTTTACCAGTGGGGATTTGGTGCTGAATTTAGCTGGCTGCCACCTTTTTTCTGGTATAGCATGCCCCCGTTTCCTGCTGACCCTATGGCAGTGACTGTGGCCCAAGCAAACAATGACAGAATATAAGAAAGAGGAATGAGCTGTCTGTGAGTTTATTGTTCGGATTTTGTGATGGACTGAAGCGTGTAAAAATGAGAGATGCTGCTGTGGCTTTGTTCGTTGTGCTTTGCTGTGAAGCTGTTATTTGGTTAAAAAGTAAGCTTTCCAAGTGGTGAGTTCTTTTCTACATATGCAGCACATATGCAATGCATGCCTAGCTCTTCCTGAGCAGAGAAAGCTGCCAGGCCTCTGTGAAACAAAAATAAGCCTGAGTTATTTTTCCTCTCCCTGTAAGCTCAGTCTCTTATCCTAAAGTTCTGCTTAGCATCGTTCTAAAAGGCTTCTCAGGTAGGGCAATTGCAAGGATGTAACTGCCTTGACAAAATTCATGGTTTTAGACCTACATGTTAAATGAGTCTCAGGTAAACTGAAAATTGTCTACAACTGTGGTATAGAATTAGACTGAGCCAGGGAGAAAAAGTTTTTGTGGTGGGTGGTTTTTTTTCTGAGAGTGATTTTAATTAACCTGTCTTCTTTAAGCCTGCACACTTGAAAGGCTCTTGAAGGTGGCATTCTCCACCCTGACTTTCAAAGGGAATGAAGGTGACAGTTGAGTTTATTGCTCAGCATTGTTAATTTGGTTGATATTGGGGCTGTTCCAAAAAAACCAGTAAAGTAATCACAGAAAATGAAGGGCAACACATTTGAGAAGGCTTCTGGAACATTTTGGCTCGTGCAGAGGCCTGCATAATCTTTGGTAAAAAAAAGGAAAGAAAAGGATGAATTCATTATCTACAAATAGTGGAAAATATTATAAATGGCAGTAAATGAAGTAAATGGGAGTTTCCACTGTAATGTACGCTTCTTTGAGCCAGCCACCCAGAAAGAACACAGCCTGGTTTGGTGGGTGGGGAGCCTGAGCTGAAATGCAAGAGACTGTTCTTGGGCTCCAAGCAACGTTAGGAGTAAGGCACTCCTTCTGCCACTTGGGATCTCCTGGTTTATTACCCATCTGGGTCTTGCGTGTCTTGCAGCCATTGGATTGAATTCGAATGGAGTGCTTACCTCTTCAACTTACATCTGACCTTATAGTGTGGCTTTCCTGCCTGACTCAGACTCCAGGGAAAAAGAGAATAAGAGACTGCTTTCTCTTTTTGTGAGGAAATGATCTCTCTTGCTTTTGGATGGTTCTTCTGCTCTGGCTCCCTTGAGGGTGTGCAAAGTAAAAGCTGTGGCTGTGTCTTTTTGTCAGTGAGACAATAATTAAGCATGTCTGCTCAGGCTTTGGCCATGATGCTCCTCTCCAGACTCCACCCTCCTCTCCTGGGGAGGAGAAAAGCTGTAAGTTAACAGCTTTCCCACAGAAGACCACAAGGCCACATCCATCACAACCACCATGACCCTCTCCTGTTATAAAAGATCCGTGAAGGGAATCCCCTACCCTTACTGGCTTCTTGATGGTACCGTCTCCTAAATGAGCAAGTTACCCACTGGCACTGGATGGAAGAGAGGTCAACCTGATGAATTCTTTTCAGTGTTTCTGGCTAACTTAAAGCAGGGCATCTACAGCCCGGAATTGTCTCTATCTTTTCTTCATTAATTTTAGTGGTTTTTGAGAAATTGCAAAATATTTACAGGTAATTACATACTCTTAGAGCCTGTTATTTGCTATGAATTCCAGAAATTGGCATTGGTATGTCTATATTTACGAGAATTTTAAAATAAATCCAGTCACACACACATATACACACTCACACCCACTGTCATGCATATACACACACTCTGACATGCATTATATACACACTCTCACATATACACACAATACACACTCACTGTCAAACATATTCACACTCATATGCATATGCACACACATATACCACATTCACCTGCATATACACACTCACACATACATACACACATACACACATGCTCTCACACATATAGACACAGATACATAAACCCGTTACCTTCAAGTCAATTTCGACTCATAGCAACCCTATAGGACAGAGTGGGACTGCCCCATATGATTTCCAAGGCTGTAATCTTTATGGGAGCAGGCTGCCACATCTTTCTCCCGAGGAGTGGCTGGTAAGTTTGAACTGGTGGGGTCCACCTTGTGGCTAGCAGCCCAAAGCTTAATCCCTGTGCCACCAGGGGTCCTTTATTTTGGCCTTCTAATTAAATAATTAACCAGAACTCCTGGGCCCATAAGAGTTGTGTATCCTTGTTTATTATGTTGATGAAGATGCTTCTGGTGTTATACAGTGAAACTTGTGTGAGCCAGAACTCGATGCGACTGCCTTGTTTTCCTGGGTCTTGGAAGTTCTCCGCCTTTGACAGGATGCAGACTTACCACTTTTCTATAGCTCATTTTAGTGAAAAATATTTGAATTTTCCTTCTCTGACAGGTTTCCGCCTTACACAGTTTCCGTCTTTTGAAAGTTTAACTGTACCGTTAAGAATGGTGCTGGCTTTTGTTTTGATATGTATTGTAATAATATTAAGGGCCACTTCTTCTGTTCTTACTTTATTAAGTTATGTTTTTATTCTGAGAAATTTGAGAAGTACCCAAGAGTACAGTGAATAATGATATACACTCGTGTACCCACTGCTCAGAATTGAAGGTTGGTAGCATCTTGTTTCATTTCCTTCATCTTAAATAAAATAAATGAAAAGTTACAGAGAAAACTGAAGTCTTCTTTGTCCTTTATCTGCAGTACAGGCAACCCCAGGTTACAAAAAAACAACTCCTACTTGCCCTTTAATGTTACGTAAATTTGCACTTAGTTTGAAACGACTGAAGCAACCACCAAATGGAAACAAATCCTTCAACACCATTGCCTTCACTTGCAGCATGTACAGCTTTTAAATCATTGAACAGGCTTTGGGCCTTTTCTTGCACTTAAAGCCAGATAAGAACCCTAAGCACCTGTTCCTACTTACCTGCAAATTCTTAAAGGCACAGGAATGGATCTCGTTCGTAGCCTGGGGAACTGCTGCTATTATTTCTCTTGACCCAAACTTAGAGGAAAAGGTGAATTGACCATTTATCTTTTTCACTTCACTTTAATACACTTTAGTATGTATGAATGTGTCCATGAATAACACATAATATTTATTTTGTGTTTTAAAATTTGACATAAATGTCAAGGTGTGTATCATCTGAAGCTTGCTGTTTTTACTAAAAAATTTGTGGGGGATCTCTAATTATATAACTGAATAGAGAGAGCTACATTATTTTAACAGTCATATGTGTATCATATTTTTTGCAAATAATGTGCTCACCCATATGATGTGTGGGATAGCGCCCTTACGTAGTGGAGAGGTTGAGGAGTTGGCAAAAAAATGTATAAAGTGTGTGTTATTTGCATAAAAATATGGTATATCAAATGCTAGTTACTCATTTGCCTCTTGATGTAATTTAATTTTTTTTTTTTTTAATTTCAAAGCTTTGCAGTGGAAGCTGTTGGACATTTCTTTTTGTGAACACATGTAAGAATTTCTCTGGAATACATATCTAGGAGTAGAATTTCTTGGTCATATGGTATGCAGGTTTTCAGTTTTACTAGATACTGCTAAATTGTTCTTCAAAGTGATTTGACCAAATTAAACTCCCGCCAGAAGTCTTTTTAAAAGTGGAAATAAATGTTGGTTTTTATTCAATGTGTTTTAAGAATATATTGAGTTTTTTTTCTTTAGCCAATGACTTTGTAAAAAAAAAAAATTTTTTTTTTTTTACAATTGTAAATTATATTAATTGGCTTCTCATTATTGAACCATCTTGATTCCCATAGGTCATGATATGCTATTCTTTTAACATAATGATTTTTCATATTGATATTCATAAGTAAGATTGTTCTATAATTTTTTCTTAAATTATTTTTCTCAAGTTTTGTTATCAGTTTTATGCTGTCTTTGTAAAAAATTAAGAAATATTCTTTTTTTATATTCTGGAACATTTAACTGTATTTTTACTCAAATAACATGTGGTTTCTATATTTGTTTGCCAACTGTAACCCTCCCCCCATGGGGTGTTTTCATAAGTGCCGCTATGCCAATTTTTTTTTCATGTTGTAAAAAAATTTGCATAGTGTGCTTAAAAAATACCTCATAGGGGAGGGCATGGTTAGCAAACAAACATAGAAGGCCTGCATTATTGCATTAAAAAAATCTTCCCTGAAGATTTGCAAAACTTTGTCTTAAAACTAACTGGTCATGGTGTTTTATAAAAATTTTAGGTAGGACAGGGTAGGAGGAGTTTAAGGAAAACAATTTTCATGATTTCTTCCTTGATTATTCATGTTAGGCTTTCTATATTAAATAATCTAAACTTTGATAATTTCTACTTTTCTTCAAAGTTAACCAGTTTTTCCAACTTTCAAACTGATCCACATAGAGTGAAAGTAATATTAATGATGTTCCAGAATACATAAAGAACAACTCAACAATAATAACAATAAAAAAGTCAACAAAAATGGGCAAAAGATCTGAATGGACATTTCTTCAGAGAATATATACAAATGTCCAATGAGCACGTGCTTGCTGAAAGTGAAGAGGACCTGAAGCACTTACTGATGAAGATCAAAGACCGCAGCCTTTGGTATAGATTACACCTCAACACAAAGAAAACAAAAATCCTCACAACTGGACCAATAAGCAACATCATGATAAACAGAGAAAAGACTGAAGTTGTCAAGGATTTCATTTCACTTGGATCCGTAATCAACAGCCATGGAAGCAGCAGTCAAGAAATCAAAAGATGCATTGCATTGGGCAAATCTGCTGCAAAGGACCTCTTTAAAGTGTTGAAAAGCAAAGATGTCACCTTGAAGACTAAGATACGCCTGACCCAAGCCATGGTATTTTCAATTGCATCATATGCATGTGAAAGCTGGACAATGAATAAGGAAGACCGAAGAAGAATTGATGCCTTTGAATGGTGTCGTTGGTGAAGTATATTGAATATATCATGGACTGCCAAAAGAATGAACAAATCTGTCTTAGAAGAAGCACAACCAGAATGCTCCTTAGAAGCAAGGATGGCAAAACTGTGTCTTACATACTTTGAACATGTTATCAGGAGAAGTTCATCATACTTGGTAAAGTACAGCATCAACAGGAAAGAGGAAGGCCCTCAACTAGATGGATTGACACAGTAGCTGCATAACAATGATTGTAAGGGTGGCGCAGGACTGGGCAGTGTTTCGTCCTGTGGTACCTAGGGTGGCTATGAGTCGGAACCAACTTGACGGTACCTAACAACAATAACAATAAGCACATGGACAAATTCTCAACATACTTAGTCATTAAGGAAGTGCAAATTGAAACCACAATGAGATACCACCTCATGACTGCTAGGATGGCTATAATTAAAAAAACAAAAGACAATAACAATTGTTGGCAAGGATGAAGAGAAATTGATTTTTTGGAAGTAGATCTTCCCTGGCCTTTTTTTTGTAGCACCTCTAAAGGGACTCGAACTGCCAATCTTTCCATTTGCAGCTGAGCACATTAACCGTTCGTACACTCAGGGACTCCACCTGGCACATAGTAAATATGTTAGCTCTTGCTGCTGCTGTTATTGTTGTCATTGTTCCTGGGTAGTTTTCAGACCTCAAGCCTTTTTGGTGTCACCTGGACTTTCTATGGTTTATTCTTTAATTGTACCCGTTAACTGGTCATTGCTTTGGTTCAGTCAGTGTTCATGGAGGTTGTTCACTACCTAATTAATCCACACATGATTCCTGCTGAAATAGATTTGTTTTCTTTATAATTCCTTCTCCAGTCTTTCATAGAAAAGAGGTCATAATACATGGGTCAAGGAGGCAGCTATAAACCTCCTAAATCCACGGGACTGCTTCAGTTATCTCCAGACCTCCTTGTGTATGAGGACTGCCGGAGCCTCAGTTTTTGTGTCTCCACCCCATGGCCTTGTTGGTGGGACTCTGACTCCTCTCTATTCCCCAAGGCCAGCAGCTCCACTGGAGCACATTTGGAATGCCTCCTTTCTGCCTGTGTTATGCATGCTTTATTTTCTCAACCATGCCAGAAGTGAGTCATCCTTTCATCCACTTAGAAAGTCTTTATAGAAAGCCTACCACATGCTGCACTTTGCTAAGTGCTGGGGATGGTTGCAACCATGAACCACACAGACATTGCCCCTGTTCTCACAGAGGATACATGATATTGAAGATGGTATTGAATATTTTTTTTTCTTTTATTGAATATCAGGAAAAGGGAAAGACATGGCACAATGAAGCACAAACTGGAACTGCACACTTGGTCTGGGGTGGGAATAATGGAAGAATTTCCTGAGAGTCCTAGTGTGAATTTCCTCAAAAGTAGACCCTGAGACAGACTTGAATGTAGGTGGCTTATCTGGGAGTGGAGAAGTAAGACAAAGAAGGGAGAAAAGCCAAAAAAAGGAGCGTAGTGGTTAAGAGCTATGACTGCTAACCAAAAGGTCGGTGGTCCAAAACTACCAAGTGCTCCTTGGAAACCGTATGGGGCGGTTCTACTCTGCCCTGTAGGGTTGCTATGAATTGGAATCAACTCAATGGCAGTGGACTTGGTTTTTTTTTTTTTTGAATGAGTGAGTAACTACTTTGGGCAACTTGGATTTAAACCCATGCCTTAGAATCATCTTATTGGTGGACAGGGAGGCTGGGACAGTCATCACTGACTCCTGTCTCTAGTTTTTTCTTTTTTTTTAATATTTGATTGTGTTTAAGGTGAAAGTTTGCAGAGCAAAGTAGATTCCCATTTAACAATTTCTACAAAAATTATTCAGTGATATTGCTTACATTTTTCACAATATGTCATCATTCTCATTCATTCTGTTCTGGTTATACCATTTCCAGTGCTCTAGTTTCCCTGCCCCCTTACCTTCTCATCTTTGCTTTAGAGTAATTTTTGACCATTAGGACTCATGCAGATGATTTTTTAAAAGAGTTCATTATTCGTGGGTGATATTCTTTATTTTGTGAGCCAACTGTTATTTAGCGAAAAGGTGGTCTTTAGGGATAATTTTGGTTTAAAGTTTAAAGAGTATCTCAGGGTGACAGTCTTGGGGAGTCCTCTAGTCTCAGTGGGTCCAGTAAGCCTGAACTTTTTAAGAATTTAAGTTTTGTTCCATATTTTTCTCTTGTTGTATCAGAAATCCTCTGTTGTGGCCCTGATCAGAATGGTCAGTAGTGGTAGCCAGGCACCATCTAGTTCTTCTGGTAAACGAGGCTGTGGGTTTGGGTAGACTATTAGTCCTGTCATCCGCATAACATGTTATGCAGATGACACAACCTTGCTTGCTGAAAGTGAAGAGGGCTTGAAGCATTTGTTAATGAAGGTCAAAGACCACAGTCTTCAGTATGGATTACACCTCAACATAAAGAAAACAAAAATCCTGACAACCTGACCAATAAGCAATATCATGATAAATGGACAGGAGGTTGAGATTGTCAAGGATTTCTTTTTACTTGGATCCACAATCAACACCCATGGAAGCAGTAGTCAAGAAATCAAATGATGCATTGTATAGGCAAATGGGCTCCAAAAGATCTCTTTAAAGTGTTGAAAAGCAAGGATGTCACCTTGAGGACTAAGGTGCGCCTGACTCAAGGCATGATGTTTCCAATCACCTAATATGCATGCGAAAGCTGGACAATGAATAATGAAGACCCAAGAAGAATTAACACCTTTGAATTGTGGTGCTGGAGAAGAATATTGAATATACCATGGACTGCCAAAAGAACAAACAAATCTGTCTTGGACGAAGTACAACCAGAATGCTCCTTAGAAGCAAGGATGGTGAGATTATGTCTCACATACTTTTGACTTCTTGTCAGGATGAATCAGTCCCTGGAGAAGGCATCATGCTTGGTAAAGTAGAAGGTCAGCAAAAAAGAGGAAGACCCTCAATAAGATGGACTGACAGAGCAACTGCAACAATGGGTTCAAGCATAACAACAATTGTGAGAATGGGGCAGGGCTGGGCAGTATCACTATGCATAGGGTTGCTATGCATTAGAACCAACTTTATGGCACCTAACATTAGTCCTGTAGACTATTCTCTGAGTCTTTGGTCTTCTTCTTTCTCTTTTGTTCCAACCAAGAAGAACCCATAGTTGTATCTTATTGGCTGAGTGCAAGATTTTAAGACCCCAGATACTACTCACCACATTGGGATGTAGAACATAAACTTTATGAACTATATTATGCCAAATAACTAAGTTGTTTCATGAGACTGTGGTTCTAAGTCTTCAAACTCAGAAAATTTATCTCATGAGGTATTTGGTTATGTCTAAGAAGTATTTGTAACTCTGTCCCCCATGTATTTTATTATATATATGGATATACATGCATGCACATACATACCTATATGTACATATGCCAATAAATACTTCTATTTGTGCACACATATGTATACATATATTCATACCCATACACATATATGCCTATATACATATTTGTGTACCTACACACATATTTTTTGGTTGTTGTTACAAAATTTTATTTGTCATATCCTTTACCAAAAACGTCCTTTTCTCTTGTGCTTTTCTTAGTGATATCTTTTATCTTTGGCATGTTGTGTGCATTACCTCTACATTCAATGCTATCTTTCCCAACACTGAAAATAACAAGCATCTACTATCTTGACAGTGCTTCCCCCAAGCCTGCCTACCCATCCCTGCTAACTAGCAATAAGCATTGGTCTCTGTGTATGTATCTATTCTGTCTTCTTATAAAGGTGTGATCAACTATTTGTGATTAACGTATTTCACTCAGCATAATGTCTTCCAGGTCCATCCATGTTATGTTTTGAGGACTCATTATTATTTTTTATGGTTGCATAGTATTCCACTGTATGCATGTACCACTTTCGTTTATCCATTTATCCACTGATGGGCACTTAAGTTGTTTCCATCTTTTTGCTGTTGTGAATAATGCTGCAGTGAACATAGATGTGCATATGTCTGCCTGTGTCTCTTTTATTAGATCTCTAGGATATATACCTAAGAATTGGATTGCTGGATAAAAAAAAAAAAAAAGGTGTTAATATTTCTAGCTTTTTGAGGAAGCACCGTAATGTTTTCCATAGTGGTTGTACCATTTTACAATTCCACCAGCATTGAATAAGGGTTCCAAAGTCCCCACATCCTCACAAACATTTGTTGTTTTCTTTTTGTTGTTGTTGTTCGTTTGTTTAACCAGTGCCATTTTTGCAGGAGTGAGATAGTATCTCATTATAGTTTTCATTTGCATCTCTCTGATGGCTAATGATCTCAAGTATCTTTTCATGTGTTTGTTGGCCACTTGAATGTCCTCTTTGGTGAAGTGTTTGCTCATGTCCTTTGCCAAATTTTTAATTGGGCTGTTTGTCTTTTTGCTGTTGAATTATTTAAGTTTTCTATATATTTTAGAGATTAGGCCCCTACAAATATATTGTTCCTGAAGACTTTTTTCCTGGTAGATTGTCTTTTTGCTCTTTTGATGATCTTAAGTGTTTAATTTTTATGAAGTCCCCTACCTACTGCTGTCGAGTCAATTCCGATTCATAGCGACCGTATAGGACAGAGTAGAACTGCCAGGTAGAGTTTCCAAGAAGCGCCTGGTGGATTCAAAGTGCCAACCTTTTGGTTAGCAGCAGTAGCACTTAACCACTACACCACCAGGGTTTCCTATGAAGTCCCAGTTATCTAATTTGTCTTCTGATGTTTGTGCATTTGTAATTGTGTTTGATAATCATTTTGTTTTAATTGGGCCCTGTAGCTTTGACCCTAGTTTATTTTCCAGGAAGTTTATAGTTTTAGCTTTAACATTTAGGTCTTTGATCCATTTCCAGCTAGTTTTTATGTATGGTGTGAAGTATGGATCTTGTTTCATTTTTCTTCAAGTAGATATCCAGTTTTGTCAGCACTAGTTGTTAAAGAGACTGTTTCTTCCCGCATTGAATGAAATTCAACATCTTGTCAAAAATCAGCTGCATATAGATGGATGGATTTATTTATGGATTACCAATTTTATTTCCTTGGTCTACGTGTCTGTCATTGAACCAGTACCCGGCCATTTTGATTACTGTGGCTGTGTAATATGTTTGTGGTATAGTGGTTAAGAGCTCAGCTGCTAACCAAAAGGTTGGCAGTTCGAATCCATCAGCTGCTCCTTGGAAACCCTATGGGGCAGTTCTACTCTGTCCTATAGGGCCGCTGTGAGTTGGAATTGACTCGGCAGTAATGGATTTTTTTTTTTTTTGGTATAATATGTTTTGAGATCAGGAAGTGTGAAGTTTCCTACTTTGTTCTTCTTCTTCAATATTGCTGCGGTTATTCAGGGCCTTGTTCCTTTCCATACAAAGTTGGTGATTAGGTTTTCCATTTCAGTAAAGAATGTTATTGGAATTTGAATTGCACTGTATCTATAGATAGCTGTGGGTAGCATTGATGTTTTTACAATGTTAAGTCTTCTAATCCATGAGTGTTTTATAGTATTCATTGTATAGGTTTTTAAGTCCCTGATTAGGATTATTCCTAGGTATTTTATCATTTTAGGGGCTATTGTAAATGGTATTGTTTTCTTGATTTCCTTTTAGCATAAAGGAACTCAACTGATTTTTGTATGTTATCTTGTACCCTGCCACTTTGCTGAATCCTTCTACTAGATTTGGTAGCTTTCTTGTGGAATCTCTGAGATTTTCTATATATAGGATCATGTCACCTGTGAATAAAAAAAGTTTTAATTCTTCCTTTCCAATTTGGACACCTTCTATTTACCTTTCTTGCCTTATAGCTCCGACTAGAACTTTCAGTACAATATTGAATAAGAGTGGTGACAGTGGGCATCCTTGTCTCACTTCCCTTCTCAAGGGGAATGCTCTCAACTTTTCTCCATTTAAAATAATGTTGGCTGTTGGTTTTGTGTATATGCTTTTAATTTTGTTGAGGAATTTCCCTTCTGTTCCTATTTTGCTGAGAGTTTTTATCAGGAAAGGTGATGGATTTTATCAAATGCTTTTTGCATCAATTAAAATGATCATGTGATTCTTGTCTTTTGTTTTATTTACGTGGTGAATAACACTGGTTGATTTTCTAATGTTGAACCATCTTTGAATTCCTGGTATGAATCTCACTTAATCGGGATATAGGATTTTCTTAATATGTTGCTAAATTCTGTTCTATAAAATTTTGTTGATAATTTTTGCATCTATATTCGTGAGGGATGTTGGTCTGTGTCCCATGTGTCTGTCAGTTTGTCATACTGTGGTGGCTTTTGTGTTGCTGTGGTGTTGAAAGCCATGGTACTGGTATTTCCAATACCAGCAGGATCACCTATGGTGGATAGGTTTCAGCAGAGCTTCCAGACCAAGAAAGATGAGGCAAAAGGGCCTGTTGGTCTATTTCTGAGAAAATAGTCCAGTGAAAACCATATGAATAACAGTGGAACATTGTCTGATATAGTGCCTGGAGATGAGCCCCTCAGGTTGGAAGGCATTCAAAATATGACTGGGGAAGAGCTGCATCCTCAAAGTTGAGTCAACTTTAATAACATGGGTGGAGTAAAGCTTTCAGGACCTTCATTTGCTTATGTGGTATGACTCAGAATGAGAAAAAACAGCTGTAAACATCCATTAGTAATCAGAATGTGGACTGTATGAAGTATGAGTCTAGGAGAATTGGGAGTTGTCAGAAATGCAATGGAATGCATAAAGATCAATAACCTAGACATTGGTGATCTGAAATGGACTGATATTAGCCATTTTGAATCAGACAGTCACATGGTCTACTATGCCAGCAATGACAAATTGAAGAGGAATGGCATCACATTCATTGTCAAAAAGAACATTTCAAGTTCTATCCTGAAGAACAATGCTGTCATTGATAGAATAATATCCATATGCCTTTTTCAAGGAAGACCAGTTACTACGACTATTGTCCACATTTATGCACCAATCACTAATGCCAAAGATGAAGAAACTGATGATTTTTACCAATTTCTGCAGTCTGAAATTGATCAAACATGTAATCAAGATGCATTGATAATTACTGATGGTTGGAATGCCAAAGTTGGAAACAAAGAAGAAGGATCTGTAGTTGGGATATATGGCCTTGGTGATAAAAATTACACTGGAGATGCATGACAGAATTTTGCAAGACCAATGACTTATTAATCACAAATAACCTTTTTGCAACGACACAAACAGGAACTATACACCTGGACATCGCTGGATGGAAAACAAAGAAATCAAATCAACTACATCTGTGGAAAGAGAAGATGAAAACCTCAATATCATCAGTCAGAACAAGGCCAGGGACCGACTAGGGAACATACCATTAATTGCTCATATGTAAGTTTGAGTTGAAGCTGAAGAAAATTAAAACAAGTCCACAAGAACAAAAATAAGACCTTGAGCATATCCCACTTGATTTTGGAGGCCACTTCAAGAATAGATTTGATGCATTGAACACCAATGACAGAAGACCAGAAGAGTTGTGATATGACATCAGGGACATCATACATGAAGAAAGTAATTAAGGTAATTAAAAAGACGGGAAAGAAATAAAAGACCAAAATGGATGTCAGAGGAGACTCTGAAATTTGTTCTTTAATGTAGAGTAGCTAAAGCAAATAGTAGAAATGTTGAGGTAAAAGAGCTGAAGAGATTTCAAAGGGTAGCTTGAGAAGAAAAAGTAAAGTAATATAAGGAAATGTGCAAAGACCTGAAAACAGAAAACCAAAGGGAAGAACATGCTCTGCATTTCTCAAACTGAAAGAATTAAAGAAAAAATTCAAGATTGAGTTTCAGTTTTGAAGGATTCTGTGGGCAAAATATTGAACAATGCAGGAAGCATCAAAAGACTATGGAAGGAATATACAGAGTCACAGTACCAAAAAGAATTGATCGACATTCAACCTTTCCAGGAAGTAGCATATGATCAAGAACCGATGGTACTGAAGGAAGAAGTCCAAGTTACACTGAAGGCATTGGCAAAAAACAAGGCTTCCGGAATTGACAGAATACCAATTGAGATATTTCAACAAATGGATTTAGTGCTGGAAGTGCTCACTCGCCTATGCCAAGAAATTTGGAAGACAGCTACCTGGACTGACTGGAATCAACTTGCTGGCAATGAGTATTATTGTAGATCTTTCTATATCTTTCTTCAATTTTGTTAGGCTTTGTTTTTATAAATTTTAGGGCTCTAGCACTGGGTGCATATTTACAATTATTGTGTTTTCTTGGTGAATTAACCCTTTAGCCATTATATAATATCCTTCTTTGTCCCTTATAATGTTTTCACTTAAAGTCTATTTTGCCAGATATATTTTTTTTTAATATTGCCACTCCTGCTGTCTTTTGATTGCTGTTTGGGATATTTTTTTCCATCCTTTGATTTTTATCCTATTTATGTCTTTGTGTCTAAGGTATGTTTCTTGTAGACAACATATTAATGGGTCATGTGTTTTTACCCATTCTGCCACTGTCTACCTCTTGACTAGTGTTATTTAACCCATTTACATCCAGTGTGATAATCGATAGGTAAGAATTTAGTGCTGCCATTTTATTATGCTTTTTTTTTTGTGTGTGGTGTTAATGGTTTCTTTGTTCTTTACTTTCTGTGCGGAATTCTTTTTGTAGATGCATTTTCTTTTCCTTTCATTTGTTATTTTTTTACTTGTTTGTTTAATGAGTGTTTTTGATCTTCTTTTTTATTTTGGTGAGTAGATTTACTAATTTTCCTTATGGTTACTTTGGGAAATTTATATTTACCGCTCTATATTTTAAAACAGTCTGTTATATCTTGAAATTGCCTTAACTGATTCTATATGTGGAAGTTCTGTAACTACACCATTCATCCTCTCTTTTGTTTTGAAGTTCTCATCAATTACAACTTTATATCTCTGGTTCCCTGTGATCAATTTTGTAGCTTTATTTTACTTTTGCGAAATCTTTACCTGTCATGTTATCTGGGTGATGTTGTCATGTGTCTTTATCTCCGATTGTTGTCTATTGTTGTTGCTTTTCTATCCAAAGGATTCCTTTTAGTATTTCTGGTTGTTACAAATTCCCTTAATTTCTACTTATCTGTGAGTGGTCTAATTTTGTTTTTATTTTTGAAAGACAATTTCGCTACATAAATAGTTCTGTTTGGCAGTTCTTTTGTTTCAGGGCTTTGTATATGTCACCCCATTGCCTTATTACCTGCATGGATTCCGATGAGAAATGAACCCTTAGTCTTATTGAGTCTGCTTTGTAAGTGATATTTCACTATGAGCTGCTCTCAAAATTCTTTGTCTTTGGTTCTGGAAATTTTGATTATAATACGTCTTGGTGAATTTCCTTTACGATCTATCCTGTGTGGCATTTGTTGAGATTTTGAATGAAAATCTTTTCATCTTTCATAATATTTAGGAAGTTTTCTGCCGTTATGTCTTCAGAAATTACCTCTGTACTCTTTTTTAAGTCTTCCGCTTCTGGAATTCCTGATATTCACATGTTCCTCTTGATGGTGTCCCGCTTAACCCTGCCTTTCTTTGTTTTTCTTCAGCCTTCTTTCTGTTCATTCTTCGAACAAATTAGTATCAAGTGTTTTGTCTTCTATTTTGCTGATCCTTTCTTCAATTGTTTCAAATCTACTTCTGTCTTTGCAATGAGTTTTTTATATCTGATATTTTATTATGAAGCTTTTTATATGGTTTCTATTTCTTTTTCGACTTTGTTGTTTTGTTTTTCTAAATTCTCCTGTGTTATTTTCCTTGATCTGTTTAAGGAGTCCTGATACTAGGTTTTTTGAGTCCTTTGTCAGGTAGTTCCATCATCAGTTTTTCCTCAGAAAGGTTTTCCATCCCTTTATTTTGCTTATTTGCTTGAGCCATCTTATCTTGTTTCTATATGATTTGTAATTGATTACTGTGTTTGAGACATTAAGATTCTATTTTTTTTGCTTATGTATTTTTTTTTTTAATTTCTTTATTGATTGTATATTTGTCTTTTTTTGCTTTGTTTTGATATATCTGATATATCTGGAGGTTAACTTACTCCCTTTCTCTTTATATTGTCTACCCTCCTTTGTATTAATTATTGTTGTTTTGTAGTATTGGCTTGTGTATGACTGTGGTGCTGCCAGTTGGTTGGGAGTAATTTTCTCTCACCGGTGGGTACAATGGGTTGCATACACACAGGAGTCCTCTGTTGTTGGGTGTGTATGTCTTTCCATATATCATTGCATGGAAGTGTGCAAGCTTATCCATTCCCTGTTGTGAGGCTCTAGGTGTCAGGTGGTTAGGATCCTCCACAGCACCTGTGGGACTGTGTGGTCCTTCCGCATTGGTGCATGTTGTTAGTGTGGCCTCTGGAGAGTAGGACAGGTCATCTTTGCAGACTCAGGGAGAGGGTATTACTTTTAATAGGTGAGGCAGGCCCTCTGTTTAGTCATGAATTGGTGTCCTAGTGAAGGGGGGAGAGCTGGAGGACTCTGCATATGCTTGGACAGCCTGAGGGAATAGATAGAATGTGGGAGGAGTGCGTGGTGGGCAGGACACCGGAAGTTCCTCCTTTCATGTGTTGGGTGGGTGCATGGTGGGCAGCAAAAGCAGTGAGGGAGCCACCAGGGTGTGTCCCCATGTGGCCCAGGCAGGGTAAATGGAGGAAAGGTTGCCACACAGATTGGGTGGGACAAGTGAGGTGCTGGTCTGCAGGAGCACCTCTCTGTGCAAACTGGTCCCTCTCTTCTCTGCATTTGCCAGGGCCTCTGAAACTGTTGCCCACCTTCTTGCACTTAAACTAGTTACTTCTGTATAAGTGCACTCCTTGTTTTATCAATACCTCATCCTGAGACTCCAATGATTCAGCTTTCCTCCCTTTGTTCCAGGGAAACTTCCCTGTGTTTCCCTAGCTTCAAATCTGTGGCACTACTTCTCAGGCTAGTTAGGACCCAGCATGCAACCTACCTACCTCATTTCTTTCCAGGCTTGTTTATTCAGTGTCTCTGTCTCCAGCTGTATTTTCTGTGAAGTTGCCTTCCTTCATGCCTCACCTGGGGATGTTGTGTGCTGCCATCTCAAAATGACCACACTGTCATCCATGCCAGGCATGGATGCTCTGAGAATCTCCATATTCCTTCTAGTTTTGTTCTCTCTTTCCAACTGGTTGTCAGTCCATTCTTCAAACTTCCATTTGAAGTTCAGGAACCTGTGGTCACTGTTTCATCTGTTTCACTTGATTTCTCAAGTCTGTACAATAAAAAGATAATGAAAACACATATGTAATTTTAAGTGTCATAGAAGCCACATTAAAACAAGTTTAAAAAAGCAAACGAAATCAATTCTAACACTAGTTTTATTTAATGCAATATATCCACAATATTGTTATTTCAACATAAAAACAAAGAAAAGTTATTAATGGGAATTTTACACTTTTTTCATAGTAAAAAAAAAAAAAAAAGTAAGTTGTTTAAATCCAGTATATATTTTACACTTATAGTACATTTCAATTTGGATGCTAAATTGTCATTGACAGTTGATAAATTTATTGTTGAAGAAGTAGCTCCACATACCCAAATAGTTCAAGATGTACTTAAAAGCTTTCTAATAAGTGAATCAAGTGTAAATTTTTAAAAATTCAAGTAAAGTAAAATAAAATAATCTTTTCATTTGCTCTAGTTGCATTTCATGTGCTCAATAACCACATGTGTCCAGTGACTACTGTGTGCAACACTGGTTTGGAAATTTTTCAGACAATAATTGGAAATTGACAGCAAGAGAATGAGTGAGATCACCCAGGAAGAATATGTGGAAAGAGAAGAGCTGCTGGGTGATTTCCACTGGCCTGCCCTTCCTTGTGCTATTTCTGAGTCTTCAGTCATTGGTTAATATGGTCCATTGTCTTGAATTTAGTCCTGTGATGAAGATCTTAGGCCTTGTTTTGGAAATGGAACCAATGAGACTGTCATTGAGTTGCGGGTATTTGTTTCATATCTTCTTGTTGATTACACAGGTATCTAGATGTGGTCCATATGATTTCTGAACCCTCCTGTCCCTTGGGGGATCTTGTTAACTTGGTGCAAACTCCTCTAATGGCCTGCAAAAGACTAATGCTATCCATGATTCTTTCATCTCCAGGGTCTTCTCTGGCTCCTGAAGAATGTGTGTGGCATCTGTATCACTTCAAGTTAGCTGATATGGAAAACACCTCACTGCTTTCTATAAAAACTCTCAGAACCCTTGGAATTCTTGAATTAGGCACCATACTGAAGGTTGGGGGTCAATGTCATTGTGGGGAGCCATTCATAATCTCTCTGGCTCCCATCTGTACCCTAATTCCTCTTCCTCTCCTTCTCATCCCTTGGGGACAAATACATTTCCTGGTCTCCCAATGACAGTTTAGTAGCTCAAGGTTGCACTTGGTGTGTTTCCCTAAATTCCAAATGTCTTATTAACCTTTTTTTATCTGGACAAGTACATTGTACTTCTTAAGAGGAATTTTGGTGACTAAAATTATCTTCCTGTCACAACTACTGGGCTGGGCCTTTTATTTTTCATTTCATGTTATGATATGGTTCATCTTTCTGTTCCCCACACTGCCTATTCTCAGAAAGTGGCTAGTTTATATTTGTTTAATGACTACCCCTGTTTCCTACTTCCCATAAAAACTCTCTTCCAGATGGGAGTTGAACTAATCATTCTGTTGCCCATTTCATCCAGGCCACAGACAAAACCACAGCTCATTTGGTGGCTGAAGCTTACTGAAAGCTTCCTTTCCTGTGGATCCAGCCAGCTTATTTAATCACATGGCAGGGTTGGCCTGAGATTAGCAGTGGGCATGGATTGTTGAAAGGGCGACTGCTTATGGCTGGGGGTTGAGGGCTTGCCTTGAAGTTTTAGTATGATATGGGCTAGGATATTGAACCTTCATATCTATAGACTTGGCAATGAATGTGGTAAAGATGGGAGTATTGGCTTTTCTTCAAGTATTATCAAGAAAAATGAAAAATAAAAGTAATTTGGATATTTTGGGTGTCTACTGATGATAATGAAATGTGCAAAGACCTGGAGATAGAAAACCAAAAGGGAAGAACATGCTCAGCATTTCTCAAGCTGAAAGAACTGAAGAAAAAATTCAAGCCTCGAGTCACAATATTGAAGGATTTTACACAGAAAATACTAAACAATGCAGGAAGCATCAAAAGAAGATGGAAGGAATACAGAGTCACTGTACCAAAAAAAAAAAATTCATCGACCTTTAACCATTTCATGAGATAGCATATGATCAAAAACCAAAGGTACTGAAGGAAAAAGTCAAGCTGCACTGAAAGCACTGGTGAAAAACAAGGCTCCAGAAATTGATGGAATACCAACTGAGATGTTTCAACAAATGGATGCAACACTGGAAGTGCTCACTGGTCTATGCCAAGAAAGTTGGAAGACAGCTACCTGGCCAAACGACCAGAAGAGATCCATATTTTTACCCATCCCAAAGAAAGGTGATCCAACGGAATGTGGAAATTGTAGAACAATATCATTAATATCACATGCAAGTAAAATTTTGAAGAAGAGCATTCAAAAGCAGTTATAGCAGTACAATGACTGGGAACTGCCAGAACTGCAAGTCAGATTCAGAAGAGGACATGGAACCAGGGATATCATTGCTGATATCAGATGGATCTTGGCTGAAAGCTGAGAATACCAGAAAGATGTTTACCTGTGTTTTATTGACTATGTAGAGGCATTCTACTGTGAGGATCATAACAAATTATGGATAATATTGTGAAGAATGAGAATTCCAGAACACTCAATTGTGCTCATGAGGAACATGTACTTAGACCAAGAGGCAGCCAAACAGAACAAGTGGATGCTGCATAGTTTACATTCAGGAAAGATGTGTGTCAGAGTTGTATCCTTTCACTATACCTCTTCAATCTGTATGCCAAGCAAATAATCCGAGAAGCTGGACTGTATGAAGAACACAGCGTCAGAACTGGATGAAGACTCATTAACAGCCTGTGCTATACAGATAACACAACTTTGTTTGCTGAAAGGGAATCTTGGAGCACTTACTGATGAAAATTAAAGACCACAGCCCTCAGTATGGCTTACACCTGAACATAAGAAAACAAAAATCCTTACAGCTGGACCAATAAACAACATAATAATAAATGGAGAAAATAATGAAGTTGTAAAGCATTTCATTTTACCCGGATCCACAATCAATGCTCATGGAAGCAGCAGTTGAGAAATCAAACAATGCACTGCATTGGGTAAATCTGCTGTAAAAGATTTCTTTAAAGTGTTAAAAAGCAAACATGTCACTTTAAGGACTAAGGTGTGCTTGACCCAAGCCATTGTGTTTTCAATCACTTCATATGCATGCAAAAGCTGGGCAATGAATAAGGAAGACTGAAGAAGAATCGATGCCTTGGAATTATGGTTTTGTTGAAGAATATTGTAATATATGATGGACTGCCAGAAGAATGAACGAATCTGTCTTGGAAGAAGTACAGCCACAATGCTCCTTAGAAGCGAGGTTGGTAAGACTTCATTTCACATACTTTGGACATGTCATCAGGAAGGACCAGTCCCTGGAGAAGGACATCATGCTTGATAGAATAGAGGCTTAGTGAAAAAGAGGAAGACCCTCAATGAGATGGATTGATACAGTGGCTGCAATGATGGGCTCAACCATGACAAGGGTTATGAGGATGGTGCAGGACCAGGCAGTGTTTGTTCTGTTGTAGTTTTGGTTGCTATGAGTTGGAACCAACTTAATGGCACCTAACAATAATAATACTGGTGACCGATAAAGAGAATAAGAACTTCTGTATCCTTAAAGGGTAAAAGTCAAAGAAATGTCAATAGCCTTTGCCACATATCATGTAGGCAGAGCAGGGTAGAATGTTGAGATGCCAGGGAAATCCTTCCTTCCCTCATCCATCCATCCGTCCATCCGTCCACCCGTCCCTCCGTCCATTTGTCCACCCACCTGTCCGTCTATCCGTCCGTCCGTCCATCCGTCCATCCGTCCATCTATCCATCCATATGCCAGGCATCTTCAAAGCAAGAATTTATTGAGTGACTAGTATCTCAGACACTCTTCCAGCAGTTTACTTACATAAACTCATTTTATCGTCCCAATAACCCTTTTAGCTTGTCAAGCTTGCATAGTTAGTCAATGGTCAAGTCAGAATTTGAGCCAGGAATTCTGACTCCAGAGTCTTCTAACTTCACTAGATTGGTGAACAAGACAGGATTTCTGCTGTCATGGACTTCATAGGGGAGATAGCCAATGAACATGTAAGTAAAAAATAAATAGAAAATATTATTTCAAATAAGAAAAAGGCCCTGAACTATTAATATGGGATATTGAGATAGAATGACTGGGAAGGCAGGGTGCCAGAGTGGCTACTTTAGCTAGATGGTCAGGGATGGCCACACAGAAAAGCTAACATTTGAACCAAAATGCAAATGATAAGAAGCCAGACACAGGAAGATCTGGAAAGAGTGTTTCAGGTGGAAGAAGTAGCTAAAAAAGCTCTAAAGGTGGGTCTACAGAACCGCAAGTGTCCTGCCCAGAGTCTCTTTCCTGGGTCAAGGTACCCATCCGCCAGCTGCTGTGTTTGCTGTTAACTGCTCCCAATTGCAATTGCCCTCAGCTGAAGGAGAATTCCGGGGGGGTTATGGGAGCCAATGGCCAATGACTGATTGGTACAGTGGTATAAGATGCTGGGCCCCTTGGAACAAGGAGGGACACTCTATGTTGCCATTCACACTCCAGAGTTCCCCATGGGGTCAGACTGTGCCTAGTCTCCAGCAGAGACCATATCTCTGCCTGGCTTCTTCCCTTTCCTTGTACTGTTTTTCTCATTATCTTGCAGGTTTGTCCTGAGAGCCCTCCCTCAATAAACTGTGTGCACATGAATCCCCATGTTACAGTTTAAATTGTGTCCCCCTCCCCGCCCCCCCAAAAATAAGTGTTGAATTCCTGGCAATTGTACCTGTGAATGTGATCCTATTTGGAAACAGGATTTTTCTTTTGTTGTTAATGAGGTCATAACAATATAGGGTAGATCCTAAACCTAATCACTTTTGAGTTATAAAAAGACCAGAATAGATACAGAGACACCCACATGGGGAAGACAGACGTCAAGGAACACAAAGGAATGCTAAGGATTGCCAGCAGACACCAAAAACTAGGAGAGAGGCTCACAGAAAGAAGTGACATGGTCAAAACCTTGATTTGGACTTTTAGCCTCCAAAACTGTGAAAAAATAAATTTCTATACTTTAAACCCGTCCACTTGTGGTATTTCTGTTACGGCAGTGCTAGTTAACTAAGATAATGCATCTTGGGAACCCAACCTAAGACAATGGGAAAGAGCCTGATATGATAAAAGACAGCCAGGGGGCTAGCATGGCTGAAGCCTAGTGAGTAAGGGGGAGAGTGTTAGAGAATTAGGGCAGAGATGTGGGAAGGGGACAACTTAAGAAAAATTATGTAGATTAGGTAATGAGTTTAGAATTCATTCAAAGGGAAATGGAAAGCCTTTGAAAGGAGTCTTGGTTATCTAGTGTTGTTATAACAGAAAAACCACAAGTGGATGGCTTTAACAAAGAGAAATTAATTTTCTTAGAGCCCAGGAGGCTAGATGTCCAAATTCAGGGCATCAGCTCCAGGGGAAGGCTTTCTTTCTCTGTCAGCTCTGGAGGAAGGTCTTTCTTTTCAATCTTCTCCTGGACAAGGAGATTCTCTACACAGGAACCCTGGGTCTAAAGGCCGCACCCTGCTCCCAGTGCTTCTTTTTTGGTGATATGAAGTCCCCATGTCTCTGTGCTCACTTCTCTCTTTTATATCTCAAAGGAGATTGGCTTAAGATACTACCTAATCTTGTAGACCTCATCAATATAACAGCTGCTAATCCATCTTATTACATCATAGTGATAGGATTTACAACATATAGGAAGATCACATAAAATGGTAGGCAATCACATAAAATGGTGGACAATCACACAATACTGAGAATCATGGCCCAGCCAAGCTGACGGATGTTTTTGGGGGGCACAACTCAATCCATGGCAGAAGGTAATTCAGATATTAAAATGCTTTCTCTGGCTGTCATGTAGAGAATGGATTATGAGGGCAGAGAGCTTAGTAGGTCATCTATTGTAGCATTCCAGCCAAGAAATGACAGTGTCTTGAATTAAAAAGGTGGTGATGAAGGACGTGAGCAGAAGCTGAGAGGTAGAGTCAGGAATTCCTGGTAGATTGGGTTAAGGAACCTAGGTTTTTTGCCAAGCAAATTTGTTTGGAGCAGTACTTGCTTCATTTCAAGTCCCAAAATTTCTCAAATGAGTTGTCCACTCTTAATTCCAACTTCCCCATTGGTGGAGGAACCTGAAAGCTGATAGAGTTTTAATTAAAATGAAACAAAACGGCTGTTAGGGGAAACTGCTGGGATCATTCAGTTGTCTTCCTCTACTTGTAGGCTTCCCAACAATCATTCATACCTGAGAGTGTTTGCTCCTTCTTGCCCCTTATATTTCATTAGCAGTATGTTGTGTCTTTGTTCAGACACTCCGTTTTTAAACTCAGAGAAGGCAATTTTATAACTACCTACTTTCTCCTGGGCAGACCACTTCGTTCATGGCTTATTTCCACAGGAACAGGCTTGATTAAACAAAGGTCAAGGAGCTACAGAGTGCCAGGAAGAGAAGAACTTGATTCCCTCTTATTCTCAACCCCAAACGGATGTGAGTGGGAAAGAAAGCGTGGCATGGCCGTATGTGTGAAAGAATGATTACCCATCACTTTGGAGAGCCTCCTTGAATATGGAATAGATTAGGATGCTCAGAAACTGTGAATGCCACAGGTCAGGCCCAGAGGGGTGGGGAGCATTCCGGGGGCCCAGGCCTCTCTGATTTCAGGATGAGGCCTGGAATTAGCAGGAGGCCCTGGCTGGGAGGGTCTAGGCTCCTGGTGGAGGAAGGGAATGCTCCTTCATTCTCCTTTGTTTAAAGGAGAGATTGTTTTGCCCTCTTATGGGAAGGAGGGATGCATGATGCATAGCCAAGGATTTATTAACCCTTCCTAACTTTCCTAACGTAGTGAGGTAAATGTTAGCTCCGGTGTCTTCCATGACAGCATCACTCACAAGAGTCCTTGGAATTTGGGGGATGTTGTGATTAGGAAAACAGACACAGGCATTTACACGAAGAAAAGTGAGTCTTGATCACAGAAAGATACTTGACAGACCACAGATAATTGGAGGGATAGAGCCGGCACAAGCCATTTAATTGATGGGACTAGAGCATTTACAGTGTGAAGAAGAAGAGGAAAAGAGGTCCCAACTTTTCTTGATCCACTATGCCAAAGCCAGTAGCCCCCATCACCTCCTGCTCCATGGGATGCTGCTGTGCATTGATTTGTACCAAAATAAGTACTTCGTTTTCTATCTCTAGGTGTTCTGACAATGTTTGTCTAGTTTGGTGATGTTTCTCACAAAGTATAAACTTCAGAAGGACGAAGAAGCAAACATACAGTGCCAAACAAAAGATTTGCTGCATTAGGTCAGGATCTTACCTTGTCTTCTGTCTCAGTCTTCCTCTGGCCAGATAAAATCATCTATTGCTTCCACGTGTAGGCCTGTTGAGCCTCAGTCTGATATCAGTTCCTGCTTCCAACAAGAGCCATATAAGAAGCTTCCTGAAAGTTTTTGAAAATGGTCTCTAGTGTTTCACATTAGTTCTGCTTTGGATAACTAGAGTTTGAGGAGCTAGTAGCCATGCTTCCAGGGATGCCAGGCAGGCAGCTGGAGGTATTAAGCAGATATTTGGAGGCGAGCCTTGGAATTTAAGAGAGAGGTCAGAAGCAGGAAGATAGGTTCGGGAAACACAGAGTGAGGGTGGAAGCAATGAGTGTCATCATGGGATAAAAATAGACAGTGCAGTGAGCAAAGAACAGGCCAAGGACCCTTAAAATGAATAGCAGGAAAGGCTGGAGGAACACTAGTATCAAGGAAGTCAAGCAAGAGAAGGACTCATCTTGAGTGGCAAGAGTGCTGCTGGCAATGTAAGCAGGGTGGTTGGCAAACATATGCCTTTGCCTTTGTTTGATCTTTGAGAAGACAATTTCAGTAGACAGGAGGGAAGATGAGTCAAGAGGCATGGGACTGAGGAATGGGGACCCACATGTATTTGGCACCTTCTAAATTAAGGAGCCCTCGTGGCACAGTGGTTAAAGTGCTTGACTGCTAACTGAAAGATCAGTGGTTTGAATCCACCAGCCACTCTGTAGGTATGTGGTAGCCTGCTTCCATAAAGGCTTAGAGCCTTGAAAATCCCATGAGGCAGTTTTACTGTGTCCTGTAGGGTCACTATGAGTCAGAACTGACTTGACAGCAGTGAGTTCTTTTGGTTTTCCACCTGTCTATCAATTTGTTCTACTGTGGTGTGTTGCATGTTACTGTGATGTTGAAAGCTATGTCATCGGTATTTCATATACCAGCAGGGTCATCCATGGTGGACAGGTTTCAGTGGAGCCACCAGTCAAAGATAGGCTAGGAAGAAAGGCTTGGTGGGCTTCTTTCTGAAAATCAGCTGATGAAAACCCTGTGGATCACAGCAGAACATTGCCCAGCTAGCTGGCTTTAGACACGTCATCAGGAGCAATCAATCACTACAGGAGGATAGCATGTTTGGTGAAATACCTACAACGATGGATTTGAACATGCAAAACTGGAAAACATTTTGTTCTGTTGTACATAAGGTTACCATTAATCAGAGCCAGCTTGATGGCAGTTCTCATCTATCTATCTATCTATCTATCTGTCTGTCTGTCTGTCTGTCATCTATCTGTCTGTCTGTCATCTATCTATCTCTATCTAGGGCACTGGGCTTTTTTTTTTTTATCTATCTAGATTTAGTGCTAGATGATATTCAGACAATGTATTGTTTTCTTGAGGGCATAAAGAGAAGAGGAGAAGTGGAAGGCTTGGAGGGAGATTGGTAGAAGAAGAAAGACTAGAGATCAAAGAGTAGATCAAGATGGGGTGTTATTTATGTTTGTGTTTATGTATTTTTGGGCGAGAAGATTTGAGCATATGTTGAGGAATTAGAGAGGGAAAACAGACCACCGTCATTGCAGGGAGGCCCAGCATGATGGGAGGCAGGGGAAGGGGTTAACCTGTCCATGTGGCAGGGAGACTTTCTTCCAAGATGGGCGGGAAGGAGGAAAGTTTGAGTGATGATCCAAAGAAAACTTGAGGAGTTTGGGAGGAAACTTGTGGGAGTTCTCATCAGATGTTCTCAATTTTCCCAGGGAAGTAGGTGGAGAGGTCAGTTATGAGAGTGAAGGGGCAAGGGAGGAAATAGAGCTGCAAGAGAACAAATATGGTTGAGAAGGCTTCTGTGGTGAACTCCAGGACAGAGAGGACACTGTGGGTGATAAGAAGGGCTGCACCTGACACCAAGCCCTGCTACCAATGTCTGCCTTGTCTGTTCTGCTGCCCCTGCCCCCTTTGGCCTTGATGCTGACAAGGGCCAGGAGATGCTTTCTGTATTTAAAGATTTATTGAAGGTGGAGGACATAGGGAAAACAACAAACAACTTTGAATTACTTTTTAATAGTCAAGGAAGACTTTGCAGAGGAGGAGAGTTTAGAAGGGCTTCATCTGAGAGCAGAGAGAAATCTTGAGGAATAATCAGGAATCAGATGGGTCTCTATGGAAAGGTATCCCTTACTCATTTGGGGGTGAGGACAGGGAGAAGCATTTACTTTTCAGTGGATTATCCAGGCTTCACTATTTGCTTCATTGTACCATGGCCAAGAGTTGATTGGTAACCTAGTTCAGCTCCTTTACCATGCCTGACCTCTAGTAAATGATGGATTGAGGGCTCTCAGATTACATGTGTTTTTCCACCATTCAGCGTTATGACTGATGAATTATTTTTAGAGCAATGAGTATATGTCTAATGTCGTTGCCAATCCAGGGATGAAAGTTTTACTTGAAATCTTTCCTTTTAATACATTCTTATCAATGACCTAGACCTTTAATGTGTGGAGATAATTCTTTTTGTTTTGTTTGGGAGAAGAGTTTCTCAGTCTGAAATCTGGAAATCTAACTGACCAATGTTCTTCCAATTACACACCCAAACAGTGGTCTCTAATGTGATTCTGAGCATAGGTTTGGGCCTCTCAGTTTATCAAGTTCAATCTACTGCAGAGAAGGCTGAAGGTAGAGTATTTAAAATTAACCAGCCATGTTTAGTTTTCTAAAACTGAGCTGAAACACTCGGGATGTGCTAAATAATTTGTGGGGTCCAGTGCAAAATGAAAATGTGTGGCCCTTGCTAAAACACTAGTAAGAATTTCAAGACGGTGACAGCAGAACACTAAACTGGGGCCTTTGGGTAGCTGCCCATGTCACAGGCCCATGGTGCTGGTTCTGAAAACAATCCAGGGGCAGTAATACACATAGCAGAAACCTCACTAGCTTTCCCCATCCCTTGCATTTTGCTATGGAGCTTTAGTTTTGGATACTCCTAAACCCTGAGTCAGGTTCTCTTTTAACTCTGCTGTGGAAAAATTGAATCAGCCCACTATACTGCTATTGTGACCTACTGCCCTGTGGCCACCCAGGAGCCTGCTGGGCTGCTGGGGAGGGTGTGATCTGGTGGACAGAGCTGGGCCTGGATCAAGCTGAGAAGTTCATTTCAGTATTGGGTCCCATGTTGGCTCCTAAGTCATTTTTTAATTTTTGCCCAGAAGAAAATTCTTTGAGAACTGCATACGAGATATCATCTTTTTTGGTTCTTTGAAAACAAAAATCTGGCAGTCAAAGCAGACTGCTCAAGTTAGGAAAGTCTTGCCAAGGGAAAAGAGTCACTTTGCCATTGGGGACAGGTTCCAACTAGAAGTAGGTATATGTCCAATTTGCCATCTTATTCACAGCAGAAACTTCTCTCCCTTCTGTGCTTTCTGATGCAGAGAAGGCTAAGTCTTGGCTACAAAGTTTTTACTTTAATGACTAACAGCCTGATAAATCCTATCTACATAAAAGGTTGTGGAGGTGGAAAAAAACTCTCCATCCATGAAGGAGTTTTTGTAGTTGTCCTGGGAAACGTATTGGGAGTGGGGTAGTGTCCCATTAGAGCAACAGATGAGATGTGGTGGATTTGAGATTCAAGCAAGACCATGAGTTAGAACCCCAGAAGCCTGCTAAAAATTAGATAAAAACAACTGTACGAGTTCAGAATAAGAAGTAGGTCAGGAGTCAATGAGTGGAAAGGGAATTGGTTGAAATGGGCAGCCTAATCACTGGAGGACATAGCAGAGAAGTGCTGGCAGGTTCAGGCAATAGCACCTGGGGGAGCTGGGTAACTGGGAGGGACATGGAGGACGACAGAGCCAAACGGCTAGCCATAGAAAAGCCTTGGTTACCAAGGCAAGTGGTTCAACATTTTCCCCTATTTCCTGGAAGGTATGTAAGGGCCAGTTATCAGGCAGTTATCAACCTGGAGCTCATGGTTGGCTAGAGTGGACATGAGGAGATGGAGACTAGAAGTTTTATAGAAAGGAGCATACCCAGTGCCGTCGAGTCAATTCCGACTCATAGCGACCCTATGAAAGGAGCATAAAGAGATATAATTATGCAGTCTTCTTGTTCTGAAGAGAGAAACTATGCGTTTTCTTTTTTCATTTTTAGGCTGATAAAAATGCTCTTCAAGGGCAAGGACCATTTATTTTTTATTGTCCTTCTACTTTATTCATTTAACATCATTATTATACCCTCATTTTCCCCCTTTTCATTATTGAGGTATAATTTGAATACAGCAAAACATTCAAATTTTAAGGCTATGGCTTGATCAGTTTTTACGTATGTATATACCTGTGTGGGAATGCTGGTGGGGTAGTAGTTAAGAGCTACAGCTGCTAAACAAAAGGACAGCAGTTTGAAACCCCTAGCCGTTCCTTCGAAATCCTATGGGCCAGTTCTATTCTGTTCTGTAGGGTAGCTATGAGTTGGAATCAACTTGATGGGAACTGGTTTTTTTTTTTTTTTTGGTTTTATACCTGTGTAACCACCATCTGGATCAAGATATAGAAAATCACCATCTCTCTAAAAAGTTCTCCTAGACCCCATTCCTAGTCAATACTTTTCCCTTTCAACCTGTTCTGAACTACATCCCTAAAGAGTCATTTTTGCCTTTTTTTGAATTACATATAAATGGAATCAGGGAGTATGTTTTCTTTGGAGTCTGGCTTATTTTGCCCCTCATTATGTCTGAAGATTCATCTATGTTGGTGTGGATAGCAGTAGCTTGTTTTTTTTCATTGCTAAGTAGTATTTGGAAACCCTGGTGGCGTAGCGGTTACGTGCTACGGCTGCTAACCAAAGGATTGGCAGTTCGAATCCGTCAGGCACTCCTTGGAAGCTCTATGGGGCAGTTCTTCTCTGTCCTATACGGTCGCTATGAGTCGGAATTGACTCAACGGCACTGGGTTTGGTTTTTTGGTTTTGGAAGTAGTATTCCACTGTATGACTATTACTGTAATTTGTTTATCCATTCTCCTGCTAATGGGCATTTGAGTTGCTCCTGTTTTTTTTTTTTTTTTTTGTTGGGGGGGTATTATGAATAAATCTCCATGAACATTCTTGAATAAGTCTTTTTTTTTTTGTGGAAACATGCACTCATTTCTCTTGATGCTTACCTCCTTGAGCTACTTTTTCCACTTGGTGCCTAGATCACTACACTATTCTCCTCCTACTTTGAGAATTTATCTTTCTTGATGTCCTCTCTGGGTTTTTCCCATCTCCTCAACCTCTACATGTTGGGCTCCCCACCACCTATTTCAGCTCTTAGCCCTCTTCTTCACCTACGCTGACATCCTAGGTGACCTTATCCAGTCTCAAGCTTTAAATACCATCTAAATCCTTATGATGCCCAAATTTATATCTGAAGCCCAGATGTCTCACTTAAATTCCAAATTAATATATCCAAATGCTTTTTCAACGTCCCTGCTTGAATGTTTAATGAACATCTCAAACTTTAAAGGATAGAAACTGACCTGATGTAACCTGGTCTTCCTCATCTCCATTGTGGTGAATGAATTCTTTTAGGTGCTCAATCTAAAACACTTTGAGTAATCATTGACTCCCTTCTTTTTCTCCCACCTTACTTCCAATTCAGCAGCAAATTCCATGGAGCCTATGTTCAAAATATTTCTTGAATCCATCCACTTATCACCACCTCCACCACTATCTCCTAAGCCTGGCCTTTCTGCATCAGCATTTGTCCCCCTAGAGTTTTTTCTTCACAAAGAAGCCTGGATGATCATTTTTGAAGCATAAATTGGACCATGTCAACTATCTGTTTAATACCCTCCAATGGCATTTCATCTTATTCATAGTCAAAGTCAAATTCCTTACCATGGCTTAGAAGGGTCTACATAATCAGGAGCCCTGCTCCTCTCTTCCTTCTCTTTCCAGTCTTTCCCTCTTGCCTACTCTGCTCCAACCACATTGGCCTCCTTGCTGCTCCTTGAACAAGCCAAGCAATTTCCACTTCAGAAACTTTGCGTTTGCTGTCTTCTATCCCTGGAATGCTATTCTCCCAGATATCTGCATGGTTTACTCCTTCACCTCCTTTAGGGGTCTATCAAATACCACTTTGTTTTGGAGGACTCCTTTGAGCAACTTCTTTAAAACAGTAACTCCTCCTTAACCCATATCATATGGAGGGGTAAAGGTGCAAAAGGTCAGCATACTTAGCTGCTAACTGAAAGGTTACAGGCTTGAGTCCACCCAGAGGTACCTAAGAAGAAAGATCTGCTAATCTGCTTCCAAAAAATCAACCATTGAACACCCTAGGGAGCACAGTTCTCCTTTGATATACATGGGGCCGCCATGAGTGGGGGTCGACTTTGCTGAAATTTGTTTCATTTTCCACCATATATTGACTTGTTTATTGCCTGTGTATTACAGAGTTTCTTTGAAAGTGTTACCCCTTCTCAGTATTTATAAATAAGCAACCTAAAGAAACATGTTCTCCTCCTAAATTAGGTTTTAATCTCAAGGAGATTGTATTTATTTTTATCCCCCACTATGCTGTAGTAGCTGCTCAGCAAGTATTTGTGGATTTTGTCAAATCATGGAAAAACTAATGGTTTAATCTAAGTAGCTGTGGAATACTGATGCAGCTACTGAAGGGGTACAGAGATTCTGAACTATGCTATGGTTTTTACCTGTTATACTTTATATCTTGAGCAAGGTGGTTATTTGCACTTTCTGAGTTTCCTCATCTGTAAAATAAGGGTAATAATTCTTGTGTATTTACCTCAAAGTTGAACTCAGCATGAATGAAATATTTAAAGCAGATTATTTGATATGTGTGGTTCCAGGCACCTTTTGGCAGAACATTACATGTTTTGTAAAAGTATATATAAACTATAAAGTGCAGTGCAAAATATGATATTAGTGTTAAGTTATTGAATAATTGTAATCCTGGACATCTCTGTTCGTGGATGTCTCTGTTATGTATGGCTTTCTCCTCAGTCATTTCAAAAGTGTATGTCTAAATGCAATGTGGTTATTACATGAAGTCCCCACTCTCCTGGAACCTTCTGTTACATGCTTCTGGTCTTCACGAAGTGATCATTTACTTCCAGGTGGCCTCCCATTCTGACTCCGGCAATGGGCCAATTCCTTGATTCTATCTCACAATGTAACTTCCAAAGTAAATGTCTATTAAGCCTTTGTGTAAACATTCCAGGCCTGTAGCAAAATCAACTGAACATAAATCACCCAGCGAATGGGGTGTAAGAGAATGTGTAGGTTTGAAAAATGAAATAATACAGTGCAGTTTCACTGTGAATCCCTGGCTTCAGTTACCTCAACTAAGAGTTTCTCTGGTCTATATCATAGTTTATCCTCAGAGGTAGTGGTTTTCAGATACTCCTGTGGGCTTTGCCCAAATATAGAGAAAATAAGCCCTTCACATATAAAAACATAATGATGCCTAATGCAAATGGGCTTAACTGACCTTATAAATAAAAGCCAGAGTCTACCATCTCCTTGTCACAAACCGTATCTTGTCCACATTGGAGAGTTTGGCTAGAAATCAAAGAAAGTGCTTGCGAGAAGTTTATTTTGATTTGGTATTCCTTCCTCCTTTATTTAGAAATGGATGGTGGATGGCTCTTATAAATTGATTTCAGAATTTTTTTCCTTTGGGAAGAAGGATGATAAGATGATATCAAAGCTCTGCCTGGAGGAACAAAGGGTTATGAAGGGAAGGTGTTTGACAAAAGAAACCTAGTTTGATTCCTGCCTCAAGGGGCTCAGGTGTGTCTTTCAAGTGTAAAGTAGGCAACTTGAAAATTACTTTGTGAAAAACTTTGCTTTTTCTAAAAATATGGACCAGGAAATGTCTGTATGGAGCTACTCATATGCAGAGGGGCCAATTTATTCGAAGATAAGCATTTTCACCTACTTTATTCCATTTTCAGCTCAGAGAACATTTCCTTCTTCACATACTTAAAAAACAAGAACCAAACCCATTGCCATAGAGTCAATTCCAACTCATAGCAACCCTACAGGGCAGAGTAGAACTGCCCACACGGTTTCCAAGGAGAGCCTGGTGGAACCGAACTGCCAGCCTTTTGGTTAGCAGCCATAGCTCTTAACCAGTACTCCACCAGGGTTTCCTCCACATACCTAAACCCACCTTGCAGGGTCTAAAGCAGTATCATCACAACTTCTTCTTAATAGTTTTTATTTGACTGATTAAAATATGTTGTCAACATTACTCTTTCTTTCTCCCTGTTGGAAACCAATACAGAATAGCATGCTTACCAAAAGGGATTTTGATGGTATTTAGGGATGCTATAAAATTTGACAGGCTAATGTAAAGGCAGTGGTTCGAATCCACCAGCCACTCCTTGGCAACTCTATAGGGCAGTTCTACTCTGTCCTGTAGGATTGCTGTGAATCGGAATCCACTTGGCAGTGGGCTTGGTTTTTGGGTTTTAGAACAAGCTATCAGGAAAGATCACATAGTGTCCTTCTCCAGAAGTTAATTCAGGATGTGTCCTGCTAGGCTGGCCTCAGTTAGCTTTAGTTGTGTTTGAATGTTCAAGATTGTCATAGAGCTGTAAGACTTGAATTGTATACCTGCAGTCATTGATGTCGGTGCCCTGATCATATTCCTTTGGTCACACCAGGAGTTCACTTGCAGATGCTTCTAATATATGATGACGACTCTCTGCGTCTTTAAGCCCAAATGCAGCTGGTCCTGCGAGCATGCTCAACCTGTCCATGGGGCAGGCTTGAAGTCATTGTCTAGAAGCAGCCCTCAACAATGAGGGACTGAAATTAGTGGATAAGTTCCCCAGCCACCACCCCCGCCCCACGGCTCAGAAGGACAATTCTGAGGTATGCGGAGTGTTCTCCATAGTCATTTAGAGGGTCCCCAGTGGAATTGTGCCCACAGCAGTAACCTGCTCCTAAAAACACCTTTGCTGTTTCCTTCCTTCCCTGCCTCACTTCACCAAACTCCTACTGACATTTCATCTCTCATGTAAGGGACTTGCACCCAAGTACTTGTGTAATGTTCTGCTTCTGAGGGAACCCAACCTAGGACAGTACCCAACCTCCTCACTTAATGATGATATTGCTTAGGCCAGGCACGGAATCTGTTAATCCTTCATTTCATCAGCTCTAAATTGTAGTAGTAACAGTAGTATAAATGAGTCTCTGGGTGGTGAGAGTGGTTAAGTGCTCAACTACTAACAAAAAGTTGGCAGTTTCAACCCAGCCAGAGGTACCTTGAAGAAAGGCCTAGTGATCTCCTTCCAAAAGGGCACAGACTTGAAAACCCTATGCAGCATAGTTTTACTCAGCGACACAGTAGTAGTAGTCGTGGTAATTTATTTAGCATTCATTATGTAACAGGCACAGCTTTCAAATGCGATATATGTGTATATATGTATCCACCAGGTGCTCCTTGGAAACTCTATGGGGCAGTTCTACTTTGTCCTATAGGGTCGCTATGAGTTAGAATCGACTCGACAGCACTGGGTTTATAGATGTGTATATATATGTATATACGTGTATATAGATATGTATACATATATATGTATGTATACACTTGTTGCTGTCGAGTTGATTCTGACTCATAGTGACCCTACAGGACAGCGTAGAGCTGCCCTGTAGGGTTTCCAAGGAACAGCTGGTGAATTTGAACCACTGACCTTTTCATTAGCAGCAGAATGCATAAACACTCTGCTACCGGTTCTATATATATATATAGTTGTTTTCGTATGCCATCAAGTCAATTCTGACTCATAGTGACCCTACATGACAAAGTCACACTGCCGCATAGGGTTTCCTAGGCTTTAATCTTTATGGGAGCAGATTGCCAGTTCTTTTCTCCTGTACAGTCACTGGGTACGTTTGAACAACTGACCTTTTGGTTAGCAGCCAAGTGGCTAACCACTGAACCAACCCAGGGCACCTCTGTGTGTGTGTACGTGTGTCTATACATTAGATAATTTCACCCTCACATCAACTCTATAAGCTGTGTAGGATGACAGTCTGCATTTTACAGATAGGAAAATGTATGTATGGGGGAGCGTAGGGGATTTGCTCAAAGCCACACTCAAAGTTTTCAAACTAGGATTCAAACTCAGGCCTATGGTTCTAGAACCAGCATTTCTAACTACTAAGTCCTTCAGTCTGTTCTTTTGAGAATCAAATAAAATAATGGATGTGAGAGTGACTTGGAAAATAAGTTCTATACAAATGAGAGGGATGACTGCAAATAGAACCTTCCCAACCTTATCCTTTTATGAATCCTACATGTTGAGAAGCTTTTTAGTAAAAACAGAAGCTGGTTCCACATTCACCCCAGTCATCAAGAGCCCCTTACAAATGAGTTGAAGCCCATCTAAATGGATATTAGATTCCGTAAGCTAATTACTGTTTGTTTTTCAGGCTTAACGTGAAGAAGTCTATTGTCAAGCATTTGGGAGGATTGAAAGCTACTGGACAGCTGATACTGAGGTGCCATTAAGAATTATATCACCACCGAGGGATAATCTTGCTGCAGACAAGATTGCTTTGGGTGTGTGCTCTAGTGTAGATGCCAAAAACGCTAAGACTTAGAGAAAGGAGAGGAGAAAGTAGAGCTACTTCCTCTGTATGCTTGGCTGCTTGGAAGGGAGACAGAAAAACAGCAGGAAATGCTCATCTCTTCCCTTGGGATCTTTCAGGGACCTCCTACCAGTACAGGACTTACAGGACTGTTAAACTTTGCTTTGGTCAGGGACAATCGGCAGGAAGTTGAAATGGCTTGGGGTGGAAAGCAAGCCCAGCGCTCCACTGCTCCCAAAGTGGTGCTGGGTGCGACGTGGTAGGAGATGTTATGGCAAAGGTGTGGTGCTAGGGGTGACTCCAGCCACAAGGCTGAAGGCTTCATCTTGAGAGCAACGCCAGCATAAGCAATTGGAAGTCAGAACCATCAACACAGCAGAAGCAAAGGAACATTCTGCTTTTTCTTGACTGCCTTCAGCTATGGTACCTGAGAGGTCATAAACGTGGACATGTGTTTCTAAGCAAAATGGAAGGCATCCGAACCACCGACAGAGTGGGAAAAACTGCCTAGATGTTACAATGGCAGAGAGTTTGAAACAAAGATGGGGACAAGAAATTCAGGATTCTGAATATTTCCAGTCCCTAAAAGTATAAGTTGTGGGTATAATCAATGATGGAGTTTACTTTGGTTCACTTGCCACTTTAGCTAACTGTCTGAGGGCTTGGCGTACTGCCACCATTCCAAGGCAGATGGGGGAATAAACACCATTAGCACATTGATAAGTGTTTGTTTTCCTTAGGCATTAAGGCTAAGAAAAATAAAGTGGGGAGGTACCAGACCCTGGGGTAAGCCTTTAAAAGGTTTCCCCTTTTGATTCTTTTATGGTTGTCTATTTATAACAGCAACAATCACAACAGAGAGAGAAAGACTTCAATCACCCTTGGGACACATTTTCTCAAAATTGCATTTAAGTACGTTTTATTTATGGGCTAGAAGCATTACCTTTTATTATGTCTTTAAACCAGTGAGGGGAAGTTGTGTGTATAAACCAAGGTGTTGCTGTGGCCTGTTGTCTTTTTTCGAGTCCCTGGGAAGGATCACCAAGAAGCATGCTCCAGATACCTGCGTCTGCCAAGGCAATTTGCATGAGAGGACTGCGGCCTTTCTGAAGACCATTAAAGATGATCCATGACTATCGGTCATGCACATGTTGTGTTTTATTACTGAAAAACATAAGTCATACCCTGGCAAGTAATTGTATATACCGTGCTGTTTTAGGTCCCAAGAGGACTGGAGAGATACAAGACCTGGCTATTATTCCCAAGGAAAATCCAATTTAGTTAGGCAGACAAGACTACCACACGTGCTATAGTTAGAGACTACACAAAACAGCATATGATCAAGCAGTCAGTTGTGAATTACAGGCTATGAGTGCTGTAATTTCCTTAGGTGTCATAGGCGATGTAAAGCTTAGGACAGGCCTTGGAGGATTCGTCCCATGTGAATAGGTTAAGGAGGAGCAGAAAGGTCATTCCAGGTGAGACGAAGGACAGGCACAAAAGGACGGAGATGAGAAGGCACATATACGTTCCAGTTCTGACCATCACAAATCTACGTCAGATTTTTCTGCTTTGTCCATTAATTTATTGCCATGTTTTTAGGTGTAGTTTGTGTACATAGCACTGTACTAGGTGACCTAATCTGTCTCTGTTTAGGTGTTTTAGAGGTACCCGTTGCTGTCAAGTCGATTCTGACTCATAGAGGCCCTATAAGACAGAGTAGAACTGCCTCATAGAGTTTCCAAGGAGTGCCTGGTAGATTCAAATTCAAACTGCTGACCTTTTGGTTAGCAGCCGTAGCTCTTATCCCCTACACCAGCAGGGTTTCCTCCTAGAGATAGACCCTTATATAAAGAACCTAGGTCAAGTAGTTTATTTGGGGAGTGGAAAAGTAGGACATGGAGGTAGGGGGAGATAATAGAGGAATGTTATCAAGATATGTACCAATATGAGCCACTGGCATGTAATCCTACTGGGGGACTTTGGAAACTGGTGTAGAATGTGCATCAGAGTCCTACTTGAGGAGTGAGTGAGCTGGGATATTTATCTACCACCTTACACTAGTCATTGGTCGGGGCTGCTTTTCACAGGGAAACAGCCTAACACTTTGTTCCAGAAAAAAAGCCCCAAAGTAGAAAGGCACAGGGGTTTGCAGTAAGCCATCTCGTGCATGTGGAGGTGCTGAAGGGATATGGGCAGGGCACTGAGAGTTTCTTCTACCTGGCATTTCACTTTGCTAAATGTATAATCTGATTGGAGTGAGCTATTTGGTCCTAATATGCCGGAGCTGGAGCAGTGATTCTGGGCTGGGCCCTGAGTTTCCAGTGAATATATGTCAATGAACTCAGCTCATGTTTTAGTTTTCACAGGGAAACCAAGATGGTGTCATTAAAATGCAACAAACAAAATATTTACCATCTATGCACACCCCCCCACACCCCATTCATTCTCTTTCCTCCATAACACATAGCATTTTAACAAGCTAACTAGAAAATATAAGCTCAATCAGGGGTTTAACTCAGTGTTTTACTTCTTCTCTCCATCTGCAACAACACTTTGTCAGTTGGATTGTGATCCAGTGGGAAAGAGATCAATTAAAAGGAAACCACAGTAGAGAAAGCACCTAAGAACAACATTCTTCCTTCCTCACTAAATCTGAATTTTTAAAATTTGTTTTGGGTTCTATTCAGTTAATAAAGAAGAGCAGAAAAATAAGGAAAGAAAACCAGTACCCAGTCAATATTTTGTTTTTCCATATAACTTTGTTGAATCCTGAAATTGGAAGGAATCTTGAAAGGACATTTTGATGGTTTTGCCTTTCAACGGTATTAGTGGAATTGAATTAAAGCTGTCTACATGTGAGGAATAGATCAAAGGTGTACAGAAAGACCCAAGTTCTCTCAATAATCTAATATCTCTACCCATGCATCCATCTGTCCATCCTTCTGTCCATCCACCCAACCACCCAACCACCCAACCACCCACCCGCCCACCCACCCTTCCGTCCGTCCATCCGTCCGTCCATCCATCCATCCTTTTACCAGTAGAAAATTCTTTTTTGTCATGTGCTGTGCCAATTTGTCTTTTAGAGTAAAGGGAGAAAAAACAACTTTGTACTAAAAATGTTAGTGTAATTCTGTCTTAGTTTTCTGGAGCTGCTATAATAGAAATATCACAAGTGGGTAGCTTTAACAAACAGGAACTTATTCTCTCACAGTTTAGGAGGCTAGAAGTCCAAAATCAGGGTGCCAGCACCAGATGAAAGCTTTCTCCTTCTGTCAGCCTTGGGGGAAAGTTCTTGTTTCCTTTTGATATCTGGGGGCCCAGTGTTCCATGGAGATCTTCATGCATCTTGGCATCAATCTTCCCCTGGCTCTAGGAGATTCGCAGCTTAGGGACCCAGGGTCAAAAGCCCATTCTTCATCCCTGGCTCTTCTTCCTTGGTGGTGGTCATGTCCCTCTCTCTCCGCTCGCTTCTCTCCGTGTTTATCTCTTGTAGGATGGTGAAGGATGGTGACTCAAGATTCATCCCACCCTAATCCCACCTCATTAACGTAAAAAAAGTATTCCTCATTCACATGACCTAATCTTGCCTCATTAATGTAATAGACAGCTCACTCCAAAATGGGACCATTACCACAGGCATAGAGGCTGGAATTCACAACACATCGCCAAATGGAGGATAATCAGACAACAAAATGGAGGACAACCACACAGCACTGGGAATCATGGCCTGCCAAACTGATGCATATTTTCTTGGGACACAATTCAATCCATGACATTACACACTTTGACCCCCCCCATGCATGTCCTTGCCACATGTAAAACACATTCACCCCATCATATCATCCCAAAGTCTTAAATTGACTCCTAGTCCAAAATCTCACCTTCTGCAAAATTTCTTTTCATCTGTGAACCTGTGACATCTAGAATACAAGTTATCTGCTTCCAAAGTGCAATGGTAGAATAGGCATAAGGTAGATATTTCCGTTACAAACGGATAGAAGGGATAACTGGCACCAAGCAATTCCCAAACTCAGCAGAACTAGACCATCTGACCAGTGGCCCTACCTTTCAAACTCTGGGTGTTCTCCACGCTCTCTAAATTCTGGGTGGACACCCCTCAACCCTGGGCTTCAGCTTCGCCTTCCAGGCCCACTGGGACAGCAACTCTGTTCCCTTGGCTTTGGGTAGTCCCATTATCCCAGATGAAGATCCATGTCTAAGTGTCTCAGACTAGCTTTTTTCCCTGGGTAATTTCCACTTATCATTTATAATTGGTTAACAGGCACTTTCATTGCATGTAAAAGCATGGATTTTTTATTTTTAACATTTTAACATGGATGAACAATTTTGGAAGTAGAAATGAAAGATCTGAAAGACATAAAGATGGTTTGAAAAAAATGGAAAGGCATATTATGTTCGTAGATAGGATGATAATATGATAAAGATGCCAATTCGCCATTAGATAATTATAAATTCTTTGTGGTTCCAATAATACCAACAAGATTATTTATTTAAACTAGGCAGACTGATTCCAAAATGTATGTAGAAAGAGAAACAATCAAAAATAATTAGGAACATTCTGGAAAAGAAGGATACAGAGAGGTAACTACCCTGTTATTAAATCTTACAAAAGCCCGTTAATTAAGACAGCACGGTACTAGCATATGAATAAGCAGACATCAGCAGAACAGAATGCAAAATCCAGAAATTGACCCAAGTACATATGGGAATTGAATATAAGATGAAGATTAAAATCAGTAAAGAAAGATAATTCAAAGAATAAAATTAGGACAACTAAGTAGCACATCTTACACTAGAATAAATTCCAAATGAGTCAAAGATGGGAGTGTAAAAAAAATATAAATGTAAAAACTCAAGAAAATGAAAAATCACTTTATAATTTTAGAGGGGGAGAGGTCTTCCTAACCATGACAGAAAACCCGTAAAGCATAAAATAAAAGACTGATCAATTTAACCACATGAAATTTGCATCTGGTAAAAACTACCAAAATCAAAACAAAATCAAAACAAAATCAAAACAAAAAACAAATGACAAGCTGGAAAAAATATTTGCAACTTTATTTATCAAAATGTTTATTTCTCTGTTTTATAAAGAGTGCACACAAACTGATAAAAAGACTAATATCCATAAAAATAATGAACAAAGAATAAAAATCAGTTTATACGAAGGGAAATTTGCAAGAAAAGATGGTCTGCTCTGATCACAAAAATAGAAATACACAGTGAAGTTGACTCAGATGCAGTATTTTTATTGGGTAATTTCCACTTCCCATTTGCAATCTAACTTTTGAATCTTTCAACTTGGCAAAGATTGAAAAGTTTGATAATGCCCAGTATTGGCAATGGTGTGGGCAAACTGACTTTCACATGCAGTTAGTGGGAGTATAAGTGGCAAGTGTTTCCATATTAAGGCCTGTGAGTGTAATCCAGCTCACTGCCTGTTTTTACACTACCCATGAGCTTAGGGTGGTTTTTACATTTTTAAATAGATGAGAAAAAGTTGCTGTAAATGTTCTTGTGTAGGCTTTTGGGTGGATATAAATTTTCAACTCATTTGGTTAAATAACTAGGAGTGTGATTGTTGGATCATATGGTAAAATGGTTTTATTTTGTAAGAAAATGCCAAACTGTCTTCAATAGTGGCAATACCATTTTGAATTCCCACCAGCAATGAATGAAGGTTCTTGTTGCTCCATATCCTTGCCAGCATTTAGTGTTGTCGGTGTTTTGGATTTTAGCCATCTAATAGATGTCTGTTGTTACTTGCTGTTGAGTCGATTCTAAATAGATGTGTACTTATTTTTAACACTTTTAGAGTTTTTAACCAGGTGAATATGTTACCTGTTCAAAAAAAGCTGTCGACAATTACCTTCCCCTACTCTATCTGGTCATTCTCCAGCTCATCACCTGGTAATATTTCTTCATACCATTTACCTTCGTGACATTCTCTGTTTACTTCTCTAATTTCCTTACTAGACTGTAAGCCCTTTGGGAGCAGTGATCATGTCTGTCTTGTGGTGTCAGCACCTAGAGCTGTGTTTGCCCCTCTGTGGATCCTTGCTAAATGAAGGAACCAGCTCTCCAGGGATGAGTGATGATGCTGTACAGGATAATGGTATGGTGTGTAGCAAAGACGGAACCCCTCAATGGGCATGCAGTGTTCTCAGACGGTGAGTCATAATTCCAGAATTTTGTACCCTCCTATTATAAATCCAGAAGAATGAACAAATCGGTCTTAGAAGAAATACAACAAGGATGTTCCTTAGAAGAGAAGATGGCAAGACTCCGGCTTGGTTACTTTGGACAAGTTATCAGGAAAGATCAATCTCTAGAAAATGATATCGTGTTTTGGAAAGCAGAGGGCCAAGAAAAATGAAGGAAATCATCAATGATATGGATTGACACACTATCTGCAACAATGGACTCAAATATGTCAATGGTGATGATAACGGTGCGGGACTGGGCAACGTTTCCTTCTCTCACAAATGAGGTTGCCATGAGTCAGAGCTAACTCAATGGCAACTAACAACAACAACAAATCCAGACTTCCGCCATCACTGTTATCACAGTTTAAGACTAAAAGATGCACTTGGAGAAAAAAATCAGCATTCACCAAACAGAATAAACCTAAGATCTTGCCATTTTATCCTGGTGTTATATATTTGAATGTGCAGCAGTTTGTAAGAGAGAAAAATTGAAAATAGTCCAAGAGTCCATTGACAGAGACATCACAGGGGAAATGTTGAGACACCATGAAGACTACATGAAGAAGAAATGTTACTATTAATCAACTGGAAAAGATAGCTAAATGCTACAAAGTGAAGAAAGCAAACTGCAAATATCATGTATGATATGATCCTGTTTTTAAGGAAGGCACGCATGGAAAAAATTGAAAACAGTGGAAGATACATGCTATGCTATTGACAGGGACTGTTTCTGGAGGCCTGTGAGAAAAGGAAATTTCACCTTCTATGTTACTTATCTCTGTGATGTTTGAATGTTATTAGCGTTCATGAATTTCTTGTGAAATTAGAAGGAATAAGAAATTTGCATTTGTATGCAGCTTGGTGTGGGTATGTAAGTATTTGAGTTCCTAACATGTCAGTCTCCCGGTATGGAAAACACAGAGTATACGTACAGAACCTGTGGCTCTCAGACAGTACAGGAACCAACAACCTCCACCCAGGGTGCTCCAATGGAGAATAGGGCCCAGAATGATGAGAATAAATGCATTCGGTCACTGAGTGCTTACAACAAAGGTAACTAAGTGCTCAAATCCGGAAGAGAAGAATGCCAAACAAGATTCGTAAAATTGGACCCTTGAGAATTAGAAGAGTATATCCATTTGAGCCTACGCTCCCCAAAGAGGAATCAAATGGACTGTAGGTGGGGAAGGGCAAGAAGGCTGTCAGAATATGGAGGCTGTAACGTTAAATTTCAATAATGTTAAAATAATAACCCAAGGAGTAAAGTGGATAAGGATGGGGCTGAGGAGCCACGTCCATACACCACCTCCTATAAACACCTGCTGTCTTTGTTATTATGTCCTGTTCTTGTTTTCTTAATTTTTCCCAATGCAGCTGAGACAACAAGACAGGGTGGTCCAAGGGCCAGGAGTGCAGACACCTGAATTCTAGTCTTTCCTCTCGCCTGGACTTGACCTGGAACTTTGGGTAGTCCACAATCTTTCTCAATTCCTTAGTTTCCCATCCCCAGCGAGGAACTGCTCCTGATTGACTAGGATCTCATGGTCTCAGATTAGGGAGGGTCTACCCTGGTATTTGACTTTCTTAGACAAATGGGTTCTATTAAAATGTGTATGTGTGTGTGTGTGTGTTCATGTGTTGTGCAGTGGTTAAGAGCTACAGCAAACTACAGCTGTAGTTGTATAGGGTATATAGGTATAAAAACAAAAAAACCAAACCCAGTGCCGTCGAGTCAATTCCGACTCATAGTGACCCTATAGGTATAGGGTTGCTATATAGGACAGAGTAGAGCTGCCCCATAGAGTGTCCAAGGCTGTAAATCTTTATGGAAACAGGCTGCCACATCTTTCTCTCATGGAGCCGCTGGTGGGTTTGAACATTTCGGTTAGCAGGCAAGCGCTTAACCACTGGAACACCAGTGCTCCTTGTATATATAAATAAAACTGGTGCCCTTCGAGTTGATTCCAACCCATAGTGACCCTGTAGGACAGAGTAGAAATGCCCCATATAGCTTCCAAGGAGTGCCTGGTGAATTCGAACTGCTGACCTTTTGGGTTAGCAGCCACAGCTCTCAACTACTATGTCACCAGGGTTTCACCTTATATATAAAAAAAAAAACTATATAGTATATATACATATAATATATATGTATGTATATATGTGCATATATATATATATACACACACACATATAAACAAACAGACCCCCGTATGTTGCATAGTAGAATTGCTCCATAGAGATTTCAATGGCTGTGATCTTTCAGAAGCAGATTGCCAGGCCTTTCTTTTGAGGTGACTCTGTGTGGGTTCAAACAGTGAACCTTTTGGTTAATGGTGGAGCACTTAACTGTTCACACCACTCAGGGACTCCTATACACATATACATGTAGGTACACACACACATAGAATCTCAAACTCTCTCTTTTTTGGCATTATATTCTATTATATTCTCTTTTTACATCTGTAATCTGATGGCCATCATACAGTGGTAGGGCTGGAGAATGGTGTAGAAATAATCTGGCTTAAGGTCATCAGTTTCCAAATGAAGTCCGAGATGCTGAATGACTTGGTCTAGACAGTGCTTCTCAAACCTGAATGTGCACACGGACATTTTGTTAAAACACAGGTTCTGTTTTGGTAGGTCTGGAGTGGGGACCCGAGATTCTGCACTTCTAACCAATTCCAGTAGATGCAGCTGGTGCTGGTCCACAGCCCGGACTTGGTACCAGCGGTCTACGCATGCACAGCTTCTCAGAGGTAGAGGCCGATCTGAGCCCCGTTTCTCCAGCTCACTGTTCAGTGCTTCTCCTACACAGGATAGAATCACAAATTTATTTGTTACCGGGACTAAAATTATGACTTAAATAAGCAGTTTTGAGTTAGAATAACTTGGGGAACTTCTATAATTTCAGATTTCTGGCTTGCTCCCCCAGAATTCTGATTTAAGCAACATAGGCTGAGGCCTGGGAATTACTATTTTAACAGGTCCCCTCTGATTATTTTATTTAGCCCATGACTAGCTTTTCAGAAACATTAAGTTATTTAGGAATGTCCAATTATTTTTAATTATGTTTGGTATAATCTGAGTTTTAAACTTATTTCCAATTCTTTTTATTCTTTATTTTGCTTTAGATGAAGGTTTACAGAGGAAATTAGTTTCTCATTAAACCATTAATATACATACTGTTTTGTGACATTTGTTGCCAATCCCACAGTGTGTCAACACTCTCCCCTTCTCAACCTTGAGTTCCCCATTATCAACTTTCCTGTCCTTGTCACTGGGCTGGTGTGCCCATTTAGTCTTGTTTCGTTTTATGGGCCTGTCTAACCTTTGGCTGAAGGGTGAACCTCAGGAGCGACTTCAGTACTGAGTTAAAACGGTGTCTAGGGGCCATACTCTTGGGATTTCTCCAGTTTCTGTCTGATCAGTAAGTCTGATCTTTTTTTTTCGTGAGTTAGGATTTTGTTCTCCATTTTTCTCCAACTCTGTCCAGGACCCTCTATTGTGATCCCTGTTAGAGCAGTCAGTGGTGGTATTTGGGCACCGTCTAGTTGTGCTGGACTCAGTCTGGTGGAGGCTATGGTAGTTTATTCCAAAAACCTTTATTCCAAGGACTTCAGAGTGTTCACTCATGTTAACTCCTTGTGTCTTGTTTTTTCTGGGCTGTGGTGAGAACCAAACAACCATTGGGTTTTTCCTTCACCATCAACATCCCCATCACAATTTGGTTGGAAAAATCATCCCAAAGCAGCTATCTGCTGGAGGAGCCATATTGGCTAGGGAGACTGCTCATCCACCTGAGGGGCTCCACCTTTTGCGTTTTCTCTCAGTCCTGTAAGGCTTTATGCTATCGTTTCTCTGCAAATGCCTGCCTGCAACATGGACCATTTGGTGGCATGCCTTTCCCAAGTTTCTCAGGAAAGACTTGTACTTTGTCCTAGTACCTGACCTCCAGCAACAAGAGACTCTTTCATATTTTATCAGCAATTAATTTCAATCACTGCTTTTTATGACCTGACGAAGTCCTTCATCTCATGGTTCGGTCATTGTTTCCTGCTAGTTGGTGGGGCTCTGTGATCACCTTCACTCCCCACTGTTCACAGAGATGATGCCCAGATGAATTTTCCAGCCTGCAACTGGGTGAATCAGTGGCTGGATCATGTGAGCAAAGTTTTGACATTTAATAGGACATGAATTATCTTTGAACAATGTATCCCTGCTTCTTGCCTACTGTGGGCAACTGAGAACATGCTTCGCCTGCATAATGACATCTCAGTAATGGAAAGAAAGGGTGATTATTCAGAAGCACTGGCATCTAGGGAAAAGTTTTGAAAGCATCAGGCTTGGCCTGTTGTCAATTTTTTTCTACCTCATTGAGGGCCTGTGATATACCAGCTGATGGGTGGGTGATGGAGTGGGAAGTAAAAGATGGGGCACCCAGGGTGATAGCTGGTAGCCTCATTCTCTTCGCTAAAGATGGCCCATCCTTTATATCTGTCATATACAATGATTATGGTGGCATTCAAAGTACAAATTAAAAAAAGTTAATAGAATGAAGCAAGTTTGGATGGTGAAGTTACCTCAAACTGTCTTAAGAAAATGTAACTGTTCATAAGTTTGAGAATGTAATTCATTTTTTTCTCAAGAAATGGAAGCAATGATCCTAGAGTCTCAGTATTCTTGGAGTCTACTTGAGCAATTTACGTACTGTACTCCACAATTCTTATTTCAAGCATGTTCATCTTGTCTTCCAAATAGACACTGTATTTCTCAAATATAAAGCGCAGGTCTTTAAACTTTGGTTCTTTTCTCTATTCCTTACACACAGCATGAAACAAAGTTCCTGGAACATAGTAGAAATTTAATAAATCCTTGATATTGATGGTAATAGCTACCATTTAGGGGGCTTTGACTGTGTGCCAGGTATTAGTCTGGGTACTTTATCTATTAGCCCATTTAATTCTCACCACCACCCCTGAGATAGACATATTATCTCTCTTTTGAGACTCGGGGAAGAGTGTTAAAACTTGCACAATGGCAAGGGCAAAGGCAAAATTTGAACCCCAGTCTTTGGGCCCTTTTCATTTTACCGTGTGATATTGTCAATTGCTCTATTGTTGATAAGCCTTGTTCTAGGTCTGAGATGTTTCTTCTTAAATTAGAGCAGACCCTGCCCATCTGGATCTGGTCTCAGACCCTTCCTGACTCAGTAGATAGAGGATGTTACTTTGAGAAACATGTAAATATAGGCCTGGTGTGAGCAAAGAGAGGGTGTATTCTGCTGTGATACTCTCGAATTAATTTTGTGTTTTTGATCATTCCTCCTAGCTTTTAGGTTTGGTTTGAACAAATGTATTTATTTTTGGATTAGAGTGTCTTCATTGTAGATCCATAGTTTTTTTCATCTACCCATCTGAAAAGCCCTAAAATATCAAGCTGTGCCCATCTTCTAGAGCCATGATAAAACCCAACAGATGATCAAAACTGTGTCGTGCTAATCTTTCTGAAAAACAGCCCAGCTAGAAGTTGAGAGGAAGAGGTACTGGGAAAGAGGCCTAGTGAATGAGGGTGAGCTTACCCTGTGAGTTTAGCCTTTTGGTGGGAATTAGTCACTTCTGGTGGTGTAGTGGTTAAGAGCTATGGCTGCTAACCAAAAGATCGGCAGTTCAAATCCACCAGGTGCTCCTTGGAAACTCCATGGGGCAGTTCTATTCTGTTTTATAGGGTTGCTATGAATCGGAGGAATCGACTCGATGGCAACGGGTTTGTTTTTTGGGGGGGGGGGCAGGGGTTTGAGCACATTTCATCTTAATGTGAATTAGGATATAGGCACCATGTCATTAAGACACTTTATCTCCTGCGGAGAGAAAATTCTTGTAATATACTGATTTTATTAGAACTGCCTGAAACCTAATATTCCTTTTCAATATAGCATTTATGGCAGCTTCTGCTAACCAATCAGAGTTCTCATCTGGGCTAAAAGCTAATTGGGATCTCTGATTTAAAGTTTTTTTTCTTTCCTTTTTTCCTTTAATGCATCTTTGTTTTCTGCTTTTAAAACCACACACCAGGAAAAGGCGTGCTTTGCTTTGGTTGAGGCCACAGGGCTTTTCTTGGTGCTAATCCTCAACTGTTGAAAAGGTCTCTTACCAAACCCATCAGGCAGGAATAGCAAGCTTCCAGTCTAGTTGCTGCTTCTTTCAACCAGTAAGTGATAGTGTGGGCAGGGAGAAGGAAGACAGTGTTAGTTAGCTCTATCCTGTTACTATGTGGCATGACAGCCAAAAACTTTTCCTGGGTTTGGATGGCCATTTGTCTTGCTTGTACAAGTTGGAAATTCTATATGCCATCTTAAAACCCAATGACACCTTTGGTGAGTTTTTCTCCAAGTGAAACAAAAGGAATTCAGATGTCTTTACAAGTAGACTAGATATGTAAGGGAAATATGACTTTTGGGGGGAAACATACAACTTAAATGGCCTAGAATATTCCAGGATATCTGTGGTAGATTGATCATTAAAAAGGCCCCAATTTTCCATGCCTCTCTGTATCCAGGCCATTGACAAGTGACTTTGTAGCTTCTCTCATCAACAGGTAGAGTCTGGCTCACCTGTCATTGGATCTCGGCCAGCTTGTGACTTGTTTTGAAGTGATGATGTGTCCATTCTGAGTCTAGGTTTCAAGAAGCCTTGGGTACTTGTGCTACTTCCATGTGAACCAGCCTGGAATATCCTTCTGTAGGATGTGGAACAGAAATGAGTCACTCCAGCTGAGAGCACCCTCAACCAGCCCGCCCCCAGCCAACCTGGCAGCTAACTGCAGGCATAAATCCGGCTAAAATCAGCTAAGCCTGGCCCGAATCAGCAAAACCACCCAGCTGACCCTCATGCACATTAGCAGTAATAAATGGTTGTGTTTTGAGCCATTAAGTTTTGGGTTAGTTTGTTATGCAGCAAATGCTAACTGATACACATGCTGATTCCAGTGATTGCTTTGAGGAATTATTTCCATAGCATACACAGAACTACTAGCAATGAGTTTGGCACTTTGTGGATATTTCATAAATACTGGTTCTTGTCTTCTTTTCCTTTCCCTAAAGAGATGTACTCCCAATTAGCATTTGCAAGTTCCAGCCAGAAGATAAAATAGCAGCTCAGAAGTCACACCACAAGGGTACACACCAGTCAGGCACGAAACAGCCTGTATGGACAGGAGGTAGTTTCTTCTGAGGCTGGTACAGGACAAGGGTGTTTCTTTCTGACCTTCCTGAACATCAACCCTTGGTGCTGTCTGCTTCCTGAGAGAAAAGGGTAAAGAAAGATACTTCAAACATTTTTAAAAACACCCTGAACTCCTGGCAAGTAAGTGATAATATTTCTAGTTTATACTTTTTTTTCTTTAGACAGAATTTATTAAAAGATGGATAGCACCAGTAGGAAATTAAGAAGCTGGGTCTATGTGATCTTGAGCAAATCACCCAACTCCTTTTGAGCTTCGGTTTCCTCATTTCTAAATTGGGAAAGCTGGACTCTCTGTTAGACTTCTAGCTCCAACACTCCGAGATTCTCCTGGCAGCATCTTAGTCAAGTTAGGGATAGCAGCTCCAAAGCCAGACTGCTTGGTTTGAAATCTGGCCCTGATGCTTTTTTGCTACATGCCCTTGGGCAAATTAGTTATTCTCTCTGGGCCTCAGTTTTCTTATCTGAAAACAGGGCTGCCTCATGGTGGGGTTCATAGGATGACATGCTCTAATTCATGTAAACTACTTAAAACAGTGCCTGGCACATAGGAAGTGCTTAACAAATGTTAGCTATTATTTCATTTGGCACAGAGTCATGTCTTACGCAACTGCACTTTCATGGGATTTAAATGATAAAAGTTCAAATGGTGAACATCAACCCACTGGATAAAACTCTAGTATGTTTTGAAATTCACTCACACAAAAAGTATTAACCATTCTCAAGCTCTTATATCCATAATTCAAAAGTTTCTTTTTTTTTCTCAGCTAGTTGAGTGTTGAGTGTGGTGCTTTATGCAAAGGAATTTACTATTTTAGCTCTGAGTTTATCTTTCTCTATCTTTTGTTGCTAACCTTTGGCGATTTATTTTTCTCTATCTTTTGTTGCTAACCCTCAAGAGACAATTTAAGAGGAAGGGTCCTGATCTTGGCTTGGCCATTTACTAGCTTGGTCAGCTCTTTAATTACTCTGTCCTTTAGTTTTCACATATATAAAATGTGGATAATAATTGTGACCACCTCCTGAGATTATCGTGGAAATTAAGGTACGTGATACATTTAGGAAAGCACCTGACACACAGTAGTCTCTTGATAGATACCATGGGTTAGGATATGATCATATTCTGCTCCCCTGGATTGTTTTAGAGCAAGCATAAGGAGCATAAGCATTGTCCAAAGAAATCGCTTTTGGGATGAATTAGGATGGTAAGTATTAGGATGCTGTTGTTGCCCCACCCAGACCACTTACCAGGCTGGTGTTCCCATATCCCACACTCCATGAGCATTGGCTGTTAATGGCTTACAGCTGCCTCTTTCTCTGGAGAACTGCCCTGGGCCAAATGGGAGTTGCCTAGCATGGAATTGCCTGGGAAGTTATGCAACTCCCCTGCCTCTAGGGGTGGCCCATAGCCAATGATTGACCCCATACAGGGGTACAAGAGGACCCTTTGCCTCTAAAGGAAGGGAGGCAGCTCTGTGGTGCAACCCAAGCGCCAGAGCTCCCTGTGGGATCAGGCTGAGGCTGGGCTACAGCTGAGACCACACCCTTTCCCCATCCCTGTTGGCTTCCAGGGGCCTGTCTATAAAAAATAGCACCTAGGGCGATTAGTGTTAAATTGCTGAATGATCTTTTACAGCTGGTGATGGAAACTGTGATGGCCAGTAGAAACTGCTCATTGGCACCCTGCCTCAAGCAGTGCCCACGGCACACAGGCGGCACCCAGGGCACCGACCCTACTGCTATACCTTAGTTACACCTCTACCTGCTTCCCTCATTCTCTTTCTCTTTCCTCAATACATTACTTCCACCTGAATCTCCATCTTGGGCTCTGTTTCTAGGCTCCAACTTAAGATAGTAAGGAAGGAGGAATTACTCATGGTTCTGAGCAATTCCAGAGATTCTGAGATGTTACAATTGGACTTTCTGGGTTAGAAAACATCAGAGGTAGGTGTAGCTTTGATTCTGTTCAAGTCTTTGGGTGAAGGGGCTGTAGGACATGACTAGAAGTTGAGATAACAGGGCTTTAGGTAATGGCATATATGAACCAGCAACAATGGGCTATGTATTATTGAGGTCTGTACAACAAATATGTATGTGTTAGCTTGGATGTGTAGTAAAATATAAAGCCTACACATAGATTCTGGTGACCCACACGAGCCTACACAGATTTGGATAACCCATGTGACTCCTATAATGATGAATACCGACTAAACCTAGAATCTTCCAGGGCACAAGATGGCCTCCCCCTTAAATTCTTGCCTAACATCTTTTGACTGTGGAAATCCACTTTTGTGTTATGACAGTTGCCTTCTTTGCTTGTCAGCTGGATCTTGTTTTCTCAGCCCTTCATCCCTATCATACTCACCCAAGAAGATTGCCCAAAGGAATATCTTTTGGAATGAATTGGGATAAGTACACATCGCCTGTTTATAAAGTTCTGGCTGGGCTGGAGCATAGAGCAGTTTTTTCCAGGGTAGGATCACAGAAAGAGGTAAGAGATACAATTTACTGCAGGTATAGGCTTGGGCTTGCAAATGCTGAAGAACCAGCCACCCACTTGAATTCAATCCATCCTGATGTTTTGACGAAGGAGTGAAATACAGTTTTTTTTTTTTTTTTCTTTTGCAGAGTTAGCTTCTTTCTCCTGTAGAAGGAGGCAAGGGATCATCTCTCAACCTTCTTTCCTTCTCTGTCTTCACCCCAATCTATATATGACATCTTATAAGCATGTTTCTATAAACTCAATTCAACAAACTGTTTAAGCATTTGGTTAAGATAAGTTATGATGTCCCTTTTTGAAAGGATCTTATGAAATTTGCTGTTTGCTTCTCAAAGCCATGTGAGGCCTTCTAAGGAACAGAACCTAGTGCACCGACTTAATTTATAGTATTAATTTTATATTGACAGAAGCGCAGATAATTTACAGCAGAATATAAAGCTTGCATGAACTTTAAAGATAAACATGAGGTTTCAAGGAAAGCAATTGTGACTACATTGGACCCTTATGAATTCATCCCTCAGGTCTCTGGAGTAGTACAACACTCTTTTAGGCAAAAAGACAGCTTTGATGGACGTGTCTCAGAAATATTTCTAGGTATGGCTTCAACCAATTCAGAATATAACTTAAGCAAGGCTCCAAGATAACTTGTGCAACAGGAGGGAGGAAAAGGTGGGAAAACTTCTAGTGCCATTGTTATCCCAAGACTGGAAATGTCATATCAGTGATTCAATTTTAGATGACTAGGTATAATCTGGCTAAAAATATACTTCTTCACAATCTCTGAAACAATGAAGAATTCACCTCAGTGAGAAACAGGTTTGATTTGGTGTATCTCATGAGGAGAAAGGCCTGGTTAACCACACTCGTGGGTAGGTAAGCTATATGGCCACTCAAAGCTCAACTTTTACAAGTGATCGAATGGCTGCATGGTACATGAATGGTGGCCCTATGTCTCTTTAGCCAGAATATGAGGGAGGTATGTTACTTAGTGAGTGAATTGGAGGCTGTTCAGTCCTGGCGGGGTTGCAAGCTTAACCTGGCCTAGGAGAAGTCTTCCTTCTCATGGATTCTCAATCACTATTATGTTGTTCCCACACTTGAACTGGTAGTGTTTGGCTTGAGTTAAACTCAGGAGTTATCCCAAGTCGGTGGAAGAAGGCATATTTCCTCATGTAAGAAATCCATGATACTTTTATCTGGTAGGTGTGGGAGCCCCCTGAAGCTGGCCGAAGCACTGCATAGGCCATGCTTCTCCAGAAAAGACACATAGAGATAACGCTCTATGGCCTAAGTTTAGTGGGGATTTTTCTGGGCAGAGTGACTTAATTCTGAGGTCTTGGGCTTCCCAGAAAGAGCCATGCGGCAAGCTCAGGGAGGTGAAGTTTGGAGTTGGTTTTGGGCCACATTGTCCATTGTTTCATAAGTGGCAATACTTGAAGCACTGAAGAAAGTTCAAGTGATTTGCAAAGAGAGAGTATTTCATAGAAAGTCTGGAAAAGAGCATAAGGATATCAGCTCAAAAAGGAGACACTGAAAGGAGAATATGCTGTAAAGGAAAAGATTGGGAAACCAAATTCAACCCCTTGACCAGAAAAGCTTTGTCTTCTCTCAGCTTGGGATTTTGCTCTTGGGGAAACGGCATTTACGTTTCTATGTACCATCTCTATTTTCTTCAGGGACCCTTGAGTGGGCAAAGCCTACTCTTGCAGGGCCTGAGGCAGCCTGGAGTGGAGTGCTCCCTAGTTCTTTTTATCATGATTTCACTTCAACCAGTGGGTATAGATTTTTTTGCTTCCTTCTTGCTTTCATATGAAGCATGAAATTGTGTGCGCGGCTCAGCCAGGGATGCCCATAAATATTTGCTGGTAAACATAATGCAGGGAACATTGAAGACAGCAAGGAGTTTGTCCCACCTGTGCTGCTTCTCAGAGGTGGCATGACAGCAGTCCTGATGCCTTGTCATGGAAGACTTGTTGGCACTGTTTTAGCCCAGAGGCCTGGCCATGCTCCATCTTGCATCATGCTGCCTACCTGAGTTCCCTTTACACTTTACTGCCTTCCTGAGCTCCTCATTTCCAAGAAAAGGAATCACTCTTTCTCCTAATGAGCACGCAGACAGAGGAGCGAGTTAAGATGAGTAGAAACCACCCAGCAAGCAGACTTGAGTAATGTGCAGAGGGGGGCAGGGAGAGGAGGAAAGGAAAAATGTGTTCAAATAATATTGTTTCAGTTCTATAACTTTCCACTAATCTGTATGTGGATTAGTATCATCATTCATGTCTTAGAACCCAAGACAGAAGCCAGGCAAACATGCTGGGCTTAATAAATCCAGGAGAGAGGTGTGTTTATCAAGGTCTAACACTGTTTGAAAACTCAACATTTGTCAAAGACTTGTAGGCATTCCCCCTCACCCCACACCCCACATGTTGGGCAGGTGCTTCTGGTCTTTTCAAAACACATTCAGTGGGAAAATCCAAGGCCATCTCAATCCACTGTCACTGCGTCTGCTTCCAACCAGCCCTCCTCATCTCTCACCTGGACTATTGTGGCACTTTCAAACTGGTCTCTTTGTCTCAATCACATCCACATTCTGCTGGTCCTCCACACAGCATGTTCACCCTTCTGAAGCCCAGACATGAAAAACTTTAAAAAAATTTTAGAGCTTCTGAGTAGGGAACTTCCAAATCTGAATCCATGTTTCTTCCAGACTAATATTTTGCCACTGTTCTCCCTCAGGTGGAGCCCTTGTGGCATAGTGGTTAAGGGTTTGGCTGTGAACCAAGAGGCCGGCAGTTCGAAGTTACCACCTGCTCTTTGGAAACCCTACGGGCAGTTCTACTCCATTCAATAGGGTTGCCATGAGTCGGAAGAGACTTGATGGCAATGGGTTTGTATTTCTTTTGGTTTTCTCCCTCAGGTGTCTTTTTTCAATATCTTTAAATGTAAATATTTTTATGGAGGTATAACACAAATATAGAAAAGTATATGTGCTGCTTGATTCTTATAAGCTATACATCCCCATGAAGCCAGTACCTAGGTCATGAAACAGATCATGACCAGCAACCCCAAATCTCCTCAAGGTCCCTCCCAGGCACTATCCCCCAGGGGTAACCATTACCTTGGCTTCTAACACCATAAATTAGTTTTGCCTTTTTGAACTTTACATAATAGAATCAGACAGCATATATTACTGTGCCAGTCAGCAGTATGTTTGCATCATGCTTGTTGTGTGTGTGGTTGGTGTTGATTCATGTTCAATGTTGCATTGTATTCCAATAAAGGGATATACCACAATTTATTTATCCATTCTATTCCTGATGGACATTTGAGTTGCTTCCAGCTTTGGGCAATTATGAATAGTGTGGTTATGAAAAATTTTCTGAAACAAGGCCCAAAAAGTGCTAAGCATAAAGGAAAAGCTGATAAACTGGGCTATGTTCAATTAAGATCCTCTGTCTTTTGTAAGACACCATGGAGAGAAAAAGGAAACCCATAGACTAGATGATATTTGCAAGATACATGTCTGAAAAAGGGCCGATATACTGAATACGTAAACCTTACCTTACCTTCGAATCCGCCAGGCGCTCCTTGGAAACTCAGTAGGGCAGTTCTACTCTGTCCTGTAGGGTTGTTATAAGTCGGAATCGACTCGACGGCACCGGGTCTCTGGGTACCTTACCTTACCTGCTGCCGTCGAGTTGATTTGGACTCATAGTAAAGAGCTACTATAAATCAATAAAAAGAAGGTAAATAATCCAACAGAAAATAGAGGACTTGAACAGGCACTTCACAGAAGAGCATTAATGGCCAGTGGCTCTAACAGGTGTGCAGGCATTATGTTTTAATTTTATTTATCTATTTTCCATTCCCCATTAGGCCATATGCTTTCTTATTTCAGTATCTTTGCGTAGGCTCCTTTGAATGCCTGAGATGCCTTTGCCTCCTCTCCCACTTCCTTGTCTTTCAAGGGTCAGATGAAAGAGCATCAACTCCTTCCCAAAGCCTCCTCGATCCCACCAGGCAGAACTTATTCATCATTACTTCTTTGAAATCCCAAAGCTTGAGTTCCTTGAGAAGAGGTGCTTTACTGATATCCCCAGTGCATAGGTGATAGATAAGTGTCTTTCTGAGTGAATCCCTAACTTTCCCCTCAAATCCCCAGATAAGATCTGAAACCAATGAGTTATATGTGGTAACAAAGGCTTCCTGTGTTGAACATGGGAGTGCTTTATTAGCCAATACAAAGGTTACTTCATAGGGAAAAACGCTGGCCCATTTCCCAAATCATAGCTCATATTCAATGAATAGAATTACCACAAGCCTGCGGACAAAGACCTACTGCTCTATAGATTGAATTGCACATTAAGATATGTATTAATAAATAGGTCTGAAAGCCAGCATTGCTATCCAGAAAGGTAATTGAAGAGAGGTAGGCTGTGGTGAGTCAGAGGAGATCTCAGCCTCTTTTCTGATGCACACTGCTTGAGTAAGCATTTGCCCTGGTTTAAAGGGCTTCAAGCCACATGACGCCAGCCCCTTGTAGCCAAAAACACTTGACAGACTTGGCGCTCAGAGTGTGCAAGGCAATACACAAAGTATTTTTTTTTATTTTTAAAGCAGGATATGGTTTACGTGGTCACCCAGGACTGTGCCCTTTAACGTAAGAGAGAAGGGAAATTGGTTCAGGATGGTAAGTGAGGAGTTAAAAAGATGTGTTCATAGATCAGGGAAGTAGGATGAGTTGTGGTTTACTCTGTAAGCATAGAGTATCTCTCCAACCCCCACTCCCAACATACACACTCAACTCTACCCCATTCACTGGCTGAACTTTATCCCTCAAAGATCTTTTCCTCCTCTTAATATTTACTTGACTATCCATCATTGGTAAGAATTCAAAACCAGAAAACCAAACCCACTGCCACTGAGTAGATTCCAACTCATAGAGACCCTATACAACAGAGTAGAACTGCCCCATAGAGTTTCCAAGGAGCGTCTGGTGGATTCGAACTGCCAACCTCTTGGTTAGCAGCCATAGCACTTAACCACTACACCGCCAGGGTTTCCACTGGTAAGAATTAGACATTTATTAATTTACTCATTCATTTCATGCATGTTCTACACTAAGCCCTAGGATTAAATCAACAACAACAAGAAACAAAATAAGAAGGAAACTCCTTTCCTTGATCTTCTCATTCTTGGGGTAAAACAAACACATGTTATCACTTAATTTTATATGCCTTGATATCCTAGATTAGATAATAAGTCTCCTGTGTCAGCTACAGCTCTGTTAAAAAAAAAAAAAAATCCCAAATACAGTGGCTTAAAAATAGTAATAATTTATTATATTATATGTTTATTATTGCTTACAAATATATGGGTCAGCTGGGGCTTGAATTATCTCAACTGGCCTCCCTTTCACATCTGTGGCTTGGTTGGGGGCTCTGTTTGAGGCTGGGTGTGGCTGGGGAAGCTTAGCTGGGGCATCTCTGACTCATGTGTCTCTCATTCTTTTCCAGAACCATGGGCTAGCCTGAGCTTGTCCTGTGGTGCAAAAGCAAGACAAGAACATATGGAAATGCACACAGTCTCTTGAGTCCTAGGCTTAATTGGCTGAGGTAAGTCACAAGGTAGAACCCATATTAATGGGATGAGGAAATAGACTCTTTAGTGGGAGGAGCTGCAAAATCATATGACAAAAGGTGTGGATATGGGACAGGGTGAACTGCGTAGATTATTGTCATCTGCCACTCTCTTTGAGGGCAGTCATACTGTTTTATCTCATTTCTCTTAGCACAGTACTGGCTCCAGAGCAAGGACTCCATCCATATTCATTGAACTAAATTTAAAAATAGCTAATTGCCTTCAGTCAGGAAGGTCAGTCCTCACTTATGAATAGGTCATGAATCTGAAAGTTCATTTTTAAGTTAGTTGTTTGGCATACAGAAGGCTTTTACCCACAGAAAACCCATATAAAACACATAAAAACAAAGTTGTGTGTGGTTGGAGTCCTGTTCAAGGTGTGTAGTATTTATATAACATATAAAGGGGCTCAAAGATAGTATTAACTTGAATTTTAAGTCAAAGAATTTTAAGGTAAGGGTAGTATTAACAAGAACTTTCAGTCACGGCACAGCAGGCAGAGACAGGAGAGAGTTTCTTGCCCTTTCTTTGTTGTGTGATTGGACTCAGATGACATTTCTGACTAGAAAAAAAACTTTTTTTGGTTATCCTGATTGTCTGGAGGAGTCCTGGTGGCACAGCGGTTAAGAGCTATGGCTGCAAACCAAAAGGTCAGCAGTTCAAATCCACCAGCCACTCCTTGGAAACCCTATGGGGCAGTTCTACTCTGTCTTATAGGGTTGCCATGAGTTGGAATCGGCTCGATGGCAAAGGATTTGGTTTTTTTGGTTAATTGCCTGGAACCTCTCTTTCTCACCTGCTCCTGATTATATGTGATTCTAATTTTCTTAGTGTCCAAGTGTTTCATGCCCTCCATGCTGTTTTCAGCCTCATGAAATTCCTTTAGTCCCCAAGTTTTATCCCTTCACTGCTCTACCTTATTTGAGCTAGATGATAGGAACAAAAATTATTTTAAGGGAGGGGCTGTCTTTTATGGAACTTAATATCCATGGCTAGCTTAGTACCTTGTACATAGTGGGTTCTCAAATATTCATTGAATCAATGGCTTCACAATTTCTTGCTAAAGTGGGGATGGTTGGTGACACCCTAACCTTTCCAGAAACATTAGCATTTTTAAATGAGATTGCTTATTAGCACAAATGAATTTCTAACTCACAGGATGTCAGGTAATACAATACCAAACCAAAAAAAAAAAAACAAACAAACTAGCTGTTGAGTTAATTTTGACTCATAGCGACCCTGTAGGGCACAGTAGAACTGCTCCATAGAGTTTACAAGGAGTACCTGGTAGATTCAAACTGCCGATCTTTTGGTTAGCAGCCGTAGTACTTAACCGCTATGCCACCAGGGTTTCCGGGTAATAAAATAGTTAGATGAAAATATTTAAGAAGAGGATAGGGGAAGAGATTCTGAGGGAGAGAAGGCAATTTTTTCTTAGAGTTGGACCTTGGGACCTTAGGCTGATTCTCTAGTCATAGCATTTTCCCTTTCCTTTAGTTTGAGAATTTATTTTATAAACCAGTAATCCCTGACTTTGCAAAGTATGGGGATCCCTGTTTAATACAGAACAAAAATTTGTTTGCCCGAGAGTATTTGAAATTGATAAAATATAAAATAACCAAACTCCAACGTGAACAATGTTTTATAATGAAGTGTATGTTAGTATGAAAACATCTGCATGCATTTGTTAGTATTGGTATATAATTGTACTAGACATACCACTAAGATATATACTAAGCTTGATGTGCAAATAGCTTTCCCAAAAACCTCAAGGACCCCTGGACCACATTTACTCCCCCAGTAGCATTCAGAACACACAGTAGGAATTGTTTATAAACACAGATTGAATGCTAGTGGGACACTGTCTACAGTCATCAGTGGGATGAATGCTGACTTCATGAACTTTTATCTATGGCTTGTCTTAGGTTGGTTTCCCTAGAAGCAGAGTCTCAAAAAGGGATTTAGAGAAAGGTGATTTATTGAGGGAGCCCTCTCAGGAGAAAGTGAAAGAAGTAGGACAGGAAGTGGGGAGAAGCCTAGCAGAGGTGAGATTTCAGGTAAAATCTAGCTCTTTGCACCAGCAGTCATTGTCTGTGGGATGCCTCAGGGGGAATTGTAAGCTTCCTCCTGGTGAGTTCCAATTGCTCAAGGGTAAACCTCCTGAGATTGTTGTAGGCAAAAGTGTTTGCAACAAGGACCTCACGGCAGCTGAGGCTTAGTGCAGGGAACTGGTAAAAGGAACCCAGGGATCTGGGTAAGGCACTGTCTTAGTTATCTAGTGCTTTTACAACACAAATGCCTCAAATGAGTTGCTTTAAAGAACAGAAATTGATTTTCTTACAGTTCTGTCTGCTGAAAGTTCAAATCATGCTCTTGGCCATGTTGATTTCTTTCTTGTAAGTAGCCCTGGGCATTCCTTGGTTTCTTGGCTTGTACACAATCCTCACATGGTGTCTGTCCTCCCCCATGTGCCTGTGTCTCTGTGTCTAAACTGATCTTTTTATAATTCAGAAGTGATTAGGTTTAGAATCCACCCTACACTGGTACAACAAAAGAAAAAACCCTATTTTCAAACAGGGTCATATTTATAGGTACAGAAATTAGGATTTCAACACATATTTTGGGAAGAACATAATTCAATCCATAACAGGCCCTAGTAGCAATTGTTACATGGCTCCTTCATTCATTCAACAAATATTTATTGAGTGCCTACTCTGTGCAAGTACCTTTCCTAGGAGCTGAACATAGAGCAGTGGATAAGTAGATAAGATCCTTACTTTCATAAAGCCTCCAGTGTTGGAGGGAGTGGCAGAAACTAGTAGATAAATGTATAAACAAGATAACTTCAGAGAGTGATAATTTCCTGAGAGGAAATGAACAGTTTAATAGGTTGTGGAAGGGCTGGGACAAAGGGTGTGCCCAGTGGGACGACCTTCAGGTGAGTGTTCAGGGAAGGGCATTTGAGCAGAGACCAGAATGGCAAGAAGAAGCCAGGCCAGCTGTGCAAAGATCTCAGGGCCCGGCATCTAGGCAGAAGGAACAGTGATTTTCAAGACCTTCAGATGCGTAGAAGTTTGATGTGTTTGCAGAACAGAAAGAAGGCCAGAGGGCCTCCAGTGGGCTTCAGAGAACTGTTAGCAATAGACAGAGAGGTGATCATAATGGATAGAGAAAAGCCAGCATTGCAAGCAGTTTCATGATTTTGCATTCAAATTGTGGAAATGAGTTCTTTGGCCTGAATTAAGATGGGAAACATGGCAATTTGTCAGACCTTGACTTAAGTTTGCCTTAACAGCCTGTTGAAAGAAGGATTTGCTAAGCAGATTCATGGACTAAACAAGGAAAAACAGGATTAAAGAACAACGCACTGTTTTTAAAGTCCAGGAGCATAGCAGACACTGAATTCAGATATCTTATACGCTAATTATGAGAAACTTTCCTTTCTTTGTTAAAACATTCCCAAGATTTTGAAAGATATAGAGTTGGGCTCAACTTTTCTTTGTCCTTGGCAATGTGACAATGTAGCATTTTTAGAAAAGAATGTAAGTTGGACTTGACCTTGGCTATACACAGGGAGAGTTATCAAGGTCACTATTTTGGTTTTGTTTTTACTCCAATTGCTATTAAAACTAATCAAGAAGTAAGTAGACTGTCTCTTCTTAACATTCTATGGGTGCTGAGGATATGAGTCTTAAGTGCAAATATATTTCCCAATTGCTAAATAATGATGTGTTTTTCTTAATTTTCTCCAGTAGAAGGTGCCATGTTTAGAAAATGGCACTAGATAATGATCATGGAAAATACTTTCTAAAATTTATTCCTGAGGAGGAGAGATAATCTGCCATTGACCTCAATCAAAGCTGGTGAATGGAACACAATGAAATTGTATAAAAGAGGCCTAGGAAAACAATTGTTTTCTGTTTGATTTATCGGGTCATCTTTGAAGGACAAGATCAAGGGATGGCTTTCTCAACTAGAACAAACTTAACATTTAAAATTTGGATGAACTAAGATATAAGTAACTTTTAATTTTCTTCCTAAAAATGGATTTTTCAAATAGTTTTGATTTAACAAAGATTCTAAATATTTCAATCAAAATCTTCCCCACACTGGCCCTAACCCCTCCTACCCTCAACATTTGAAACCCATGTTTAAATCAGGGGAACCTAATCCATATGTTTCTAATCCATTTGCACAATGTTCTTTGCTAAGAGCTAGTTGATATCCAAAGAGTCTTATGGGAATTTTTATAAGTCTTTAGACATTTTTCTTCAAGCCAGAAAATCATATTTTCCAGCTCAAAGTGCCCCTCCAAATCAGAAATACTCAGGGTCTATTGGAAACACCATTTTGAGGGAGCTTTAAACTCTGCCAAATGTGTTTGCACGTCCCAGCCCCAGAGATGAGCTGTGCAACAGGCGTCAGGTGAAGAGCTCCTGAGAGGAAGGAGATGCACAAGACAAAGAAGAAAAGAAACTGACTTGTATGGGGAGTCTTGGACCTGCCATGTTTTTCCATTTCTAGGAGCAACCAGTGAAGGCCCATAACTTATAAAGTCAGATTCGATTTATGATGCACATCTGAAGCCAGTTGAATTTCATTCGACTTTGCACAATATGTTTGAGCAAGGGCAGAGAATTCTAAGAAAACTTTCAGATTTGTAAATATAAAAAGGCTTCATTTGTGAGTCTACTTAACAGTTGCTTAGAAATTCAATGGCCAGGCTTAATTTTCTGGAAAACGTGGATAAAGTCTAATGATGAAGAATTGTTGTCTACAGAGTTAAATAAGCTCTGCCAAGAATATAAGGGCTGTGGGCTTGTTAGGAACAAGTGAAGGACTGTTGGGCAATACGTGCAAAAAATATAAGAATAATTTCCTTTGTCCCAGTTAGTTCAGCTGTTCTATGACCCAACTTTTTATCACCCTTTAAGGGCACCTGATGTCTCTTGGAAAAGAATGATCCATAAGCCACCCTTTTTAACCAAAAACTTGGCAATGCAAATGTCTCATCAGAAAACTGCCTTTTTACTGTTAAGAGCTTCAATTCGCCTCATTCATGTGTTAGTTTTCTTCTGTGGCAGAAGCCTGCTTCTAACTATCATAATCCCAAGTCTGACCATTTTGCCAAAATGAATTGCTGTTCGACTCTCCTAAAAAGTTTTCTAACCCTACCAAACAGTGGTAAGGTAACTTAGAGATCAGACATGGTGATAAACCTCCCGTCTCAATAAATGCCACTACCAGCTATATAATTTCTCAAAGAAAGAAACCAAACAAACCCAGGAATAGCCCTTGATTCTCCTCTTTTTATACCTTCCAAAAGCAATAATTCAGCAAATTGTATCTGCTTCTCAAGTGTGGTCTTCAGGTCAGCAGTATTAGCCTCACTTGAAAGTTTGTTAGAAATTCAGAATCCCAGACCTGAGGAATAAAAAATCTTCTCTTGAACAAGATCCTGGTGATTCATATGTGCATTTAAGTTGGAGAAGCACTGCTAGACCACACCTCTATAAAATACCTCTTCATCCACCCTCCCATCTCCAGTCTGGAATGCTGCAATACTTTCTCGGCTTCTGCCCTTGCCTTCCTCTAACTGATTCTCAATTTGGGAACTTCCTAGAAGATGCTGGCATGAGCAGTTCCATGCTCCCATCCTCCTCAGGATCACCAAGGAAAACAACCAGAAATTGAAAGACTCGACTTTGCAAGAACTCTGGAAAGCTGTCAGAGGGTTGCATCAACTAAGTGAATACTGAATCAAGAAAAAAGGCAGCTCTGAATTGATAGCCAAGCTTTGATTTTCTACTGCCTGTGCCCCTTCCCTCCCTGGCTTGACAGTTTGGCAACCTTGAAGTGGCAACAGTGCCCGCCACACTCTCAGAGGTGGGGCCTGACTCTGAACCTGGAGTGAACAGAGTAGAACTTACTGGTGGCCTATACTGTGCATCTGTTCTGATCTGTCCGGGGGATGCCTGAAGGACTGAAGTGGGGCACTCCTTTCTGTTTGGCCTACCTTGGAGCTCACATGGCGTGGAGGGAAGCAGTGGGCAATATCTGAAGACTGTGACTTTTCAAAGCACTGTGTATGCAGGGAAATCAAGAAAGCCACACATATGCTCAGAGCAAAATGCATGTACAGAAAATACCTAGGAAGACTATGCTTTCACCTTGGGTTGACCCCTAAGTAGACTACAAATCAGCCTAAGTATTGAAAGAAGGCCCAGGCAGAGCCAATTTGCAAAGACTCGGAGAAGTATCTTTCTCTCCCACCCCAGAATACAAGGAAATCTCTTTTGAGAAACACTACCTAGACATAGGCTGAGGAGCAGAGTCCCTGGTGTCCATGTACATCCATGAGGCATTTGTTGCAAAAATAGGGACAGTCATTGAGAAGATGGACTACTACAACCTTCAACAACTAAAAAACAAATTCAAACCCCGGGAAGGGAAAATATCTGACTTCTACAGCTAAATGATAACATCTAAATGTCTTGGTTTCAACAAGGCATATGAAGAAACCGGAAAGGATGGCCCATTCAAAATAACAAAATATACATATATTTTTTAAAGGTAATCAAGTTAGTTCATTCTGCTCTTTAAAATCTAACACTTCCCACTGCACATAAAATAAAATATGAATTCTTCACCATTGCTGAAGAGTCCTATATGAAGTGGCACCTGCATCTCCTCAACCTCCCTTTCAGCCATTCCTTCCTAGTCTTTCTGCCCTTCAGCTACACCAGACTTTTTATCCTACACGGTGAGCATCCACTTTTCCTCTGTCTATAATGTTTTCTTGGATTTTCATCATTCAGGACTTATCTCAAATGTCACCTTCCTTGAGAGCTTCTCTTGTCTACCAGATTTAAATCTAGCTCCTGGGCACTTTCTATTACATCACTCTTTTATTTTTTGATTGCTTTCTGAACCATCTGAAACCATCTTGCTTATTTACTTGTGTATGGGTTTATTCACTGTCATCAAGAATGGACACTCTGAAACTTTACATGTCTAATTCCAGCTATACCCTCAACACCTATAATGGTACCTGGAAGAGATGAGGCACTCAATATATATTTGATAAATGAATTAATTTATATCTATGTAATGAGAAAAAAACAAAACAAAACAATGTCTTGTCATTTAAGTCCCTCCTTCCTTCTTTCTCTTTTGTCTCTATTACTTTTCTTTGACAAATATTTGTTAAGCATCTACTCTATGCCAGATGCAAGGGTAACCTATACAGAGAGAGAACTGACGCAGTCACTGTCTGTGTGGAACATTTAGAGGAGTAGAGGAGATCAATATTTACAAAAAAATCATAGTAATTCTGTCCCATAGAGCATATAAGAGCATTCCTGACAAGTCCAGGGGGACTTCCATGAATTGATAGCTGAAAGATGAGCAACTGTAGGGAAGAATGAGAGGGGATGAGAACACGCGTTTTGTGCAGAAATGGCTATGTACCCAAGGACAGCTTGGCATGTTGAAGGGCAGAAAAAGGGCAGTAGGCTGGCGGTCCAGAGAATGAGTAGGGTATATTGTGGGACTGAAGAAGCAGGTAGGGGCCAGACCACCAAGGCCGTATAGTAGAGTTACTATTAAGTGCTGGTTTGCCTGGGAAAGTTCTGATGTACATCTGTGGCCTGGTTTAACTATTCGCAGCAGCCCCTTTCATTCTCAAAAGCCCTGCTTTGCATGATAAGTTATGTGGTTATTCTCATAGATCATATCATAGGCTTTTATCTTCAGAACCTCACCACAAAACCTAGAGGTTAAGAATGAGGACTCCGGACCAAGATTTTCTGGATTTAGGTGATTTGCTATTATTTGCATTGTGCAAATTTCAGCAAATTGCTAAACTTTTCAGAGCCTCAACTTCCTCATTGGTAAGGCTTCAGTAATTATAGTACTGAACTCACAGGGATAGTGAATTAATGCATGTCCATCTTGCAGCATAGTGTCTGGTACACCCAGTAGGTAGGTACCAACTAAGTGTTAGCTATATTATTGTTGTTATTATTAATTTTCTTAGCAGCCCTGTTGGTACAGTAGTTAAAGTGCTTGACTGCTAACTGAAAGCCGGTTGTTCAAACCCACCAGCTGTTCTGTGGGAGAAGGATGTGTCAGTCTGCTTCTGTAAAGATTTATGGCCTTGGAAACTCTATGGGGCAGTTCTATTCTGTTCTATAGAATTGCTATGAATCGGAATCTGCTTAACAAAAAAAGATTATTTTTATTATTAATTAAAAGGGGTAATGCATATAGAGCTCTTAGTCAAATTAACACATAGTAAGTTTTTTTTTAAGTATTGAATAAATAGACAAAATAGGTGTCATCATCATCATCATCATCTTTTACTATGAATATGAGCCTAGAAACAATGTAGTTCTTAAATATTTTCTACCAATTTCCATCTGGCAGAATTTGAGGACAAAACAGACAGCTACTTGGAACCTGAAAGTCAACTGATTAATATTGTCTCAGAACTGGGATGTGTAGCAAAGATCAGGAATTGGAATGGCTATCCAGTTTACTCTTACAGGGCCCATTCTACACTCTCCAAAAAGCAACACACTAAGAGTCTTTGTATTGTACAAAAGATTTCCATGCAATATTCTCTTTGGTATACAACAATTCCCAGGGCAAAAACATTCAGCAACAACAAGAAGGGGTTGGAACATTTCAGCAAATTCCTCCCAGTGAGACTTGACCTGAATTTTCTGAGCCTGGAATATCTCCTCCACAGCTCCCTGACATTCTTTGTTACCCCAAGGGTGAGAGGAAGTGATGTGAGTGAAGAGGGGCCCCTTTCTCCCAGGGTTAGTATAGGACACACCTCACAATCACTTGTCACTCTGAAGTTCCCCTCTCCCAGGAGTGTGAAGAAGGGTTACAGAAACCTGGCAGATAATTAACATTTCCCGGTGTGAATGGATGGAATTTATCACACATTGACTGCAGTGCTATAACTTTCTCACTAAACCTGGTGAAAAGTAGGTATGGATTTACAGGGAAATCTCATTTAGGAATGGCTGAAGAACCAGGGCATTGTGGTAAATTGTTAACCATTTGGTTAACCAGGACTCATCATGTTACCACATCTGGATTTTCTCGATTAAAGACTTAGAATAAACTGATGCAATTTTGGCAAACTAAATCCTCTGACCTCTCCCAAGGCCTTTATAAGCCTTTGGGAAGCCATTATAATTGACTAGTGTTGATAAGGGGAAATTTAGTTTTTTGAATTCTTTGATGACTTGACTTTTGGATAAAAGACGACCTATCATATTGAATTCAACACGAATGTTAAAAATCACACAGAACACTAAAGGATAGGACCCGAGATAAGAAAGTAACTACTTTTAGGTGTAAGGCAATCATCCAATCTCTAATTCATCAATCAAAATATTATACTTATCGCTGTTGACAGATCACTTAAAAGTCTTTTTACTCTGCTCTTTATACATGGATTCTACAAGGATTAAAAAATGATTTGTGCGAAGCAACACTTATTGTCAGGAAGGTTCTTTAAAGAGGTAGGTCTTAAGATTGGTTTAGAGAGATGGATAGGAGATGAGAAGAGCAACGACTGGGACAGACATTCCAAGTGGGAGGAACAGGGGAGTGAAGACTACGATAGATGCACAGTCTTCTGGGTACAAGAGATAGTGAGGCTAGTTATGAGGGTGAGGATAACGTCAATATTTAGTAAGCCCTTACTCTGTGTCACCATCTCATTTAGTTCTTTATAACAATCTTATAAGGGAAGTGATGTCATTCCCATTTCATAGATGAAGAAATTGAAGATTAGGTAATTTTAAGTATCTGGTCAGACTATGAAGGAGCTCAAGCGTCAACCTAGCACAGTTTATGACTTCGTCCTTTATGATGGGCGATTTTGCTAATGTCAGTGAGAAGCAATATATTCTGAGTTTTTGGGAGAGTGACAGCAAGTTTTAGCCGTTGGCCTTACAGGCATTTTTATGGAGTAGAAATCAATTAATATAAAAATATTTTGGTTGGCATGGTGTAGATCATAGCTCACAGATAAGGCGTAATTAATATACAAAGTATTTCAAGAGTATGTTCTGTGGGGGAAAAGAAAAACTCCTACCTCAAAGTTTATCTATCATTGCTCTCTATAAGTATCTCAAGTTCTATAAGTAAAGATGCATTTTTGGATTCTTAGAATATTTCGGAGTTTTCTGGAATTCTTCCTTTGTTCCCTTCCTTTCTCTATTTCTCTTTCCTCCTTCCTTCTGTTTTTTAATTCCTTTTTTCCTCAAACATATATTGGGATTCTGCTGAGTATGTGACATTTTGCTTCATGCTGGGGCTACAAGGAGGAAAAAGCATATCCCTCCTAGAAGACGTTTAGAGTCTGATGAAGAGGCAATTAGGCCAGCCAGCCGTTGCCACACAATCCATGAGGAGGCTGAAACCATCAAAAAAGCATGTAGAAGAGTGAGTAATATAGCGGAGGTCTGAAGGATAGATAAAATAGGGAAGGGACATTCCAGGCAAAGGGAACAGCCTGTGCAAAGGCCTGGTGACATGAAATGAAACCATTACGTGATTGTAGAATGGTGAGCTGTTCGTATTTCTTGGGCATGAGCTGGGATAGGTGAAGGATTAATAAGACCAGGATTTGTGTGGATCAGTCGAAGGCCATGATTTTCATACAAAGGAATTTAGAATGTATACTACAGCTATGAGTAACTCTATTGATCAGATTCTTGCAGGTAAAAGTAACTACAAGGTAATTTACAGGCCCTGTCAGTTGAGAAATCTAGGGTTGTATCAGACTTCAGGCACAGTTATATCCAGTTGTTTCTCAATTCCAGTTCTTCTAGGTCAGCTTCATTCATAGGCAAATATGGCACCAAAAAGTCTAGGCTTTACATCTAGCAATGCCTGCAAAAATAGGATAATGTTTTCATGATATTTCAACTAAAAGTCTCAGGGAAAAAATCTCACCGGTTGTGCTGGAGTCGTGTTCCTTTCTCTGAACCAGTCACTGGAGCCAAGGGGATGGAGCACTTTGACTGACTGCTCATATGATCAGCCCTGGAACTGGGTGCGTGGGGCCTACCTAAGTCCAATGGTTATTTCCCCAAAGAGATGCTGAACAGACCACAAATATGCCCAGAAGCAGTTTGGGAAAATTTTGGTCAGAGGTGTGATGTGATTAGTTCGATGTTGGAAACTACATGCTCTGTCTTTAAAATACATGTAACTTTTCCCTAACATAATATTAGATTTTTTTTTTTTTTGCCAACAGGAGAACAAAGACAAAACCCCAATTGAATCATGGCTTCTCAAATCGTTTAATAAATTGACATTCTTAGAAGATATTCCATGTTTGTACAATGGTCACACGGAACTCCTATACCAGATACTAGAGATGCCTCACCCAGACTCCCTTCAGTGGGTTGGTGCTCCCATCTCTATCCAGCTAAAGGCTCTCAGCTTCTCCCTCCTCCAACAAAGTGGACCAACTATGTGGTGCCACTCACTGTCCCGATCTCCCTGTGGGATCAGGCTGAAGCTAGACTCTCCTGGAATCACACCTTTGCCTGGCTTTTCCCCATTCCCTATCCTGCTTCCTTTGCTTTCTTACGGGTTCTCCTGTGAGTCCTCTCTCCATACATCATTTGCATAAGAATTCCTATATGAGGCTCTGCTTTCAGAGATCGAACCTAAGACTACCACAGATACCTTTCTGTGTAGCTCAAGGGCAATGAGCCACTCTCCCCTAACATCTTTGAACGAAGTCAAAAAACCAAAAACCAAACCCACTGCCCTCGAGTTAATTTTGACTCACAGTGACCCTATAGAACAGGGTAGAACTTCCTCATAGGGTTTCCAAGGCTATAATCTTTATGGGAGCAGACTGCCACATCTTTCTGCTGCAGGGGGGCTGATGGGTATGAACCCCTGACCTTTTGGTTCACAGCTGAGGGTTTTAATCACTGCCCCACCAGGGCTCCCTTTTTTTTTTTTTAAATAATTTTTATTGTGCTTTAAGTGAAAGCATTGGGTTTGGGTTTTTTTGTTTTTTTAAGTGAAAGTTCACAAATCAAGTCAGTCTCTCACATATAAACTTATATACACCTTACTACATACTCCCACTTACTCTCCCCCTAATGAGTCAGCCCTCTCCCTCCCTCCAGCCTTTCCTTTCATGACCGTTTTGCCAGTTTCTAACCCTCTCTACCCTCCCATCTCCCTTCCAGACTGGAGATGCCAACATAGTCTCAAGTGTCCACCTGATGCAAGTAGCTCACTCCTCATCAGCATCTCTCTCCAACCCATTGTCCAGTCCAATCCATGTCTGATGAGTTGGCTTTGGGAATGGTTCCTGTCCTGGGCCAACAGAAGGTTTGGGCACCATGACTGCTGGGGTCCTTCTAGTCTAAGTCAGACCATTAAGTCTGGTCTTTTTATGAGAATTTGGGGTCTGCATCCCACTGTTCTCCTGCTCCCTCAGGAGTTCTCTGTTGTGTTCCCTGTCAGGGAGTCATCTGTTGTGGCTGGGAACCATCTAGTTCTTCTGGTCTCAGGATGATGTATTCTCTAGTTCATGTAGCCCTTTCTGTCTCTTGGACTTATAATTACCTTGTGAGCTTGGTGTTCTTCACTCTCCTTTGACCCAGGTGGATTGAGACTCATTGATGCATCTTAGATGGCAGGGCTCCTTTTTTGAAGGGAGCCAGTGGACTCCAGTTGCTTTCTAGGAATGGAAGTCGAAAGGAAGGATGGGAAGGAAAAAATATGAGCTCTATTTTATGCTACCTCACTGCTCTGGAGCAGGCCAGGTCTGCCTACTTTCTCTGAAGTCCTACGGGCCTTTCTGAAATCCTGTTGCTTATTATTTTTATGAACAAATATCTGTTGTTAGGATGCATTTTGGAATTTTCTTGCATAAGTCAAGGCCTTTGATTTGCAGCTTTCATAATCCATCTCACCCCACCCTCCTGGAGTCTGGGGATATAGATGAGGAGGAGAACATAGTTTTGCTCTAACCTCACTGTATTCTCCTTAAACTTTACAGAAATTCAGATGATCTTAATATGATGCATGTGGTTATATTTTAGGGGAGCTGCATGGTTTATTACAGAATGTAGCAAACGATAAATAGCAGGACCTGCTAAATTCCTATAAACTCATGAGGAGGGAAAACATGTTTACTTTTAGGCACTCCATTCACTTGGAATCCTCTAATTTAGCCTCAGAATTCTCCTTCCACGTCCTGAAGCAGCATCACTTAGAGAAAGTTCACTGAGGACAGGGTGTGGGTCCTACATCTGACCTTTCTTTGGGAACTGCAGCAAAGTTTCATGGTCCAGTGTCCAATTTTCCTATCAAAAGCATTACTGAAAGGAATATTTACCCTGCTTTAATTTCCACTGCACGGAGGGTGCCAGGAGGTGGAAGTTATTGGCCAAACTTCCAATACAGCTATTTCTACCATGGATATGCTTATAAATCCAAAGAACCCGAAAAGACTTGCATCTTAACCTGGGACCAGGTTGATTGCTAAGGAGGGCGTGGGCCATGGGAGACATTCCTTGCATCTTACATAACAATGAGATCTATATATCAGCAGGTCTGCTTATAAAGGCTTTGCTTTATTTCTGGGCTCCACCTAACTTGGTTCAGCTGCCATTTGTGGTTACACCATCAAGCAATTTTCCTAGTGCCCTACTCCCTGTGGTACCACATTTTTTTTCTTTTGATAATCATTTTTTTCTTACTGAATCTTTATTTTTCTCCACCCAGCCCAAGTTTGGGTTTTCTACGTACCTAGAAGTTTATGCTAATTCCCATTGGAGGCAGCCATATTTCAACATCACCTTAGAGCTGTTTCTCTTGGATGCTGTCTTTTTATTGCCGACCTTTTTTCATCTTCCTTTTTTAATCTTCATCTTGCAAGGATGAGCTTTTAGGAGGTAGAAAAGAGAGCTAAGTCAAATGTTGTGCAGTTATTTCCCTTTTGACATGCAGCCTGAAGGCAACTAGATACTTATCCAAAGTTCTTAAGAGTTTGAGTCTACAATGTTTACATAGAATTGGCATGGATGGGATGATCCAGCTGCCGTTCTTAACTAAACTGGATGAAATGCAGTAATGTCAGAAATTATCAAGTAAATGATGTGGTTTTTATGACAATAGCCCAAGAATGGTTTTGAAAGCTTTTGGAAGACAAATTACAGATAGAAAAAGATTGCAATGAAAAATGTCATTTGGCAAAATGGAATCATCTTTCAAATATTGTCATTGCAAGTCTAAAAATAGAGTGTACAATATGAGCGTGCGATAGGAGAAAATAAAATGACAGAATCAGAGAATAAAACTCGTTAACAAAACTTTCCTAGAAATGACATAAAATAGACCACTCGGGCATAGTTTAAGTAGAGGTGAAAATGACCATAGAATTGGGAACACACATGGAAAGACTTGCTCAGATTCAACAATATTTAATAGGTCATGTACAGATCAGAACTTTGAACTTTTTGTCAGGCACCCACACATTGCTTTCACCTTAGTGTGTTGCCCTGGAGATTTTATCCTAACTTCAGGAAAGCAATGCTTCAATTCTTATTTTTCCATGACAACTCAAAACAAAAAAGCAGCGTAAGTCTCTTGTTCCACATTCATGTATAAAATAAGAGTACACTTATTTTCACATTTAGAGATGGTTTAATTTCTTATGACCTTGAGGCTCTGTTTGCCGCCGAAATGGACCTTCTCTCTGCAGACGTTGAAAAGCTGGTGAGTTCATCCTTAGACAATGAAGTCATCTTTGACTATTCTCACGGACATCTTTGGGAGCTCATGCTGAGTGCTAAATCCAACTTAAATGAATTGAGACATATCATTTAGGAATATGATTATGGAATTACATGACCACAAATACTCCCAAGGTAGTGAACATATGCTGTTGAGTGGTTTTAGGGTATTGAATCCAAGGAAAGTTTTTGGAAACCTATACAGAGACTGAGAGAGAGATGTGGTTCAGATATCCAGAGAAGATGGAAGAGACCTTGAAAAGAAGAAACAGCCCCCAAAATGCATCACCAGTGATCTGAACTTGTGTGAATTCATTTAGCAAAAATGGGATTTATCTGTCTTTGTGTTTATCCTTTCCCTTCTACATATTATAAACATATCTATTTGGCTGAAAACATGTCTACATTATGTCCTCAGCTTTTTCCTTAGTAAGAAATATATATATATGACTGTGTTTGTGTGTGTATATAATTTGTCTTTTCAACATTCGTCATGTGTGCAATCGAGTGACATTAGCTATGTGCGTCATGTTGTTCAACCATCATTATTACACATTTCTAAATTTTCCTATCACCCTCAACAGAAGCTCAGTGTCCCCCAAGCAGTGAGTATTTTCAAAAATATTCTTTTAACAATTTCCAAGTAGAAAACAACACATATTATACTATAATTGCCTTCAGAGGTTCACAGTGGAGTCTCTCTTTCTTGTCTTCGAAATTAAGTTCTGTCATGTCATCTTCATGTGCTTCATATATGTTCTAGGAAAATCATTAAACTCCAGAGTCCGATAATAAAATAATCTTTGAATGGCATACCAAGATGCTCAATGTGAAAAGTAAAAACTTCCCCTTGACTTCTTTCAAAACTTCTCTTTCTAGGAAGGGAAAAGGAACATATTTAACATCAAGTTTATAAATACTACTGTCTTAATTAGGACATTATTTTTATTTTTTCCTAGTGGATTAGTCTGACCAGTCTATGGCTTTATAATTCTTGCTGAATATTTAAAGCACAAGGCACTGAAGTGAGCAATGTGGGGTTGATGGATACCTTGGTCATCTAGTGTTGCAATAACAGAAATACCACAAGTGGATGGTTTAACAAAGAGAAATTTATTCTCTTACAGTTTAGGAGGCTAGAAGTCTGAAGTCAGGGTGTCACCTCCAGGGGAAAGCTTTCCCCCCGTTGGCTCTGGAGGAAGGTCTCTTTCATCAATCTTCTCTGGTCTAGGAGTTTCTCAGAGCAGGGATCCCGGGTCTAAAGGACCTGCTATTCTCCTGGCTCTTGTTTCTTGGTGGTATGAGTTCTCCCTGTCTCTCTGCTCATATCTGTCTTTTATATCTCAAAAGACCTTGACCTAAAACAGAACTAATCTTGTAGATTGAGTCCTGCTTCATTAACATAACTGCCTCTAATCTCACCTCACTGACATCATTAAAAAAATCAAAAAAACCAAACCCGTTGCTGTCGAGTTGATTCTGACTCATAGCGACCTTACAGGACAGAGTAGAACAGCCCCAGAGGGTTCCCAAGGAGTGGCCGGTGGATTTGAACTGCTGACTTTTTGATTAGCCGCCGAGCTCTTGACCATTATGCCACCAGGGCAAAGGTACGATTTACAATACATAGAAAAATCACATCAGATGACAAAATGGTGATCGGTCACACAATACTGGGAATCATGGACTAGCCAAGTGGATACACATTATTTTGGAGGGACACAATTCAATCTATAACAACGGGTAATTAAATTGCTCCTGCTACTGAGGTGTTTATTGTGTCTGAAGATCTGGGTGCGTCAGGGGCTTTGCTATATTAAATTAGAATTCCAGGACCTTATGAGGAATGTGCCCAGGTGAGAAACCTGATACAGCCTAACTTTGACACCTGCCCTTTGTCTCCTTCTTATATGAACTACAGAAAGAATTATAAAATGATAAACTTTGCGTTATGACTACTACTTCCAATATTATTCTATGCTTACTCAGGGTTATCGTATGTTCTGCTTTGAAGTGGCAGTACTATCCTTCTTCACTAATAGCACCTGCTTTCACTTTCAAAAACATCCCAGTCCGTACAATAACTTTCATGCTTATCCTTCTACCATTTCTGCTGTCGCTGCTGTGGGTGCTGCTTCAACCGAAATAATCACTGCAAAATTAAAAAACTTGCGTCGATCTACCTACATATGAAAAATATTTTTTCACATATTTCATTAGTAAACAAACTAATTCCTTGGCCAACGAAAGTGCCGTAAAGCCCATTTGCTCCATAGCTCCCTGGATGCCAACTTCTGGGTGAAAGAGAGATTCTAGATACATCTGACCCAAACTGACTCACTGAGCTCATTTTATACCCAAATGACATCTCCAGATAGTTTTTTTTCACCAAGATGTCCTTTCCCATGTATAATATTCAGAGTAAAATGCACGCACACACACGCACACACGTGCATACACACCTGCATACATACACGTATACACTCCAGCATTCAAAAAGAAACGGAAATAATCTAAATTCTTTACTTGTCGCTTTGGAATAGCACGAGGAGTAAATAAGACCATTACCTCCAATCTCCCTTTTGCTTCCAACAAATTCCCTCCCGTACCCTACCAGTGCCTGTTTTCTCAGCGCTTGCTATTTCAACTCCTAAACTTGTATTGGCCTGCACTTTTTTTTTTTTTCTTTTGCTTGTTTGTATTGATCCTGTGATACCTGAGCCCCAGAGATCTAGTCTGGCAAGGTTGGACCCCCCCAGAAAGACCAGGGGAGAGGAAGAAGCTAAGCTGGCAAGGTGTAATTTTCTGTAGCCAGCAGGGAGGGGACAAAGCTGTTTATATTCACGTATCACCAGCAATAATAATAAAAAAAAAAAGCTTCTATTAATTGGGGATTTTCTCTATGCCTGGTGCTATAGTAAAATTTTGAAAAACTTCCATCTAAATCTTACAGAGGCCCTTGATGTAGGTGCTCTCGACATCCCCATTTTACAGAGGAGAAAACAGAGGCTTGCCAAAGGTAGGTAAGTTGCTCTAGAGGAAGAGCCAGGGAATCTGGTAGTTTGAGTACAGGGTTTTTGCTCCTGGTCTGTATTCAGTATGTGCATTGCAAACTTTAGCCTGTTGTCACTGGAATTGCTTAAAGGTAGTCAAAACCCTCATTTAGCTGTGATTTGAAGAAACATGCCCAGCTTTAAGTACAATGGCAGCATTAGCAAGAAGTCCCTTAGCGATACACACAGTTAATGCTCCTGGCTGCCTAACTAAAAGGTTGGTGGTTTGAGTCCATCCAGGGGAACCTCAAAAGCAAGTCCTGACAATCTATTTCTGAAAAATTGACCACCGAAAATCCTATGGAGCACAGTTCTGTGGGGACACATGTGGGCTTGCCATGAATTGGAGTTGACTTGATGGCAGCTGGCTTATTTTAGGGTTCCAAAAACCAAACCAAACCCGGTGCCGTCGAGTTGATTCCGACTCATAGCGACCCTAGAGGACAGGGTAGAACCGCCCCGTAGAGTTTCCAAAGGGCACCTGGCGGATTCGAACTGCTGACCCTTTGGTTAGCAGCTGTAGCACTTAACCACTAGCCACCAGAGTTTCCAAATGTTATTTCCCACTTTGAAAATCACTTGGGTATGAATGGAGTATCTAGAGCTCTGTCTGATAAATGAGGCCCAATCTGAAAATAAATGCATATGAATACAGGCTATCTGGAACGCTTACATGAAAGTTAGCAGAACACACAGTAAGAATGGGGTATTTTTCATCCAGTTGGAAGCGGCTGTCATTGGCTGAGTTTAGGTGGCTGTTGCCAGAAAGACATCAACCTTTTTCATTTCTCAGACTATCCTTTATGAATGCCTGAAGGATATCGGATGAGTTGTCTGCTGTAAATCAATAATAATTTGCTTCAGATTAATGAAGAACGAAAACTGTTTCTAATAAATCTCCAAATACTCAGCATACTTTGGAAACCAGTCGTTTTATGAGAACTAGATTTCTTCTCTGCCCTAGGAAAATGTTAAGGGCGTGAACGGGGAGGAAGAAAAATAGTCAAACAGTCTGAAAGGACAGAGTAATGTGAAAAGAGTGAATGAGAGTTATCTGTGTGCCAGGCCTTTGTTTTGTAAGCTCAGCTATTCCAGGGCATGGTCCTTGGCTAAAAGTGCTGTGACTTACAGTCAGCAAGACACCACAGAGTGCCCTCTGTGCAGGTACCTTGGCCAAGTTCACTGGCTGCTTAATGGCTGGTCAGAGTCTTCACTGTCAACTAAGAACTGGAATATATTGAAAATAGCTGAATTCTAGTCTAAATAATGGTCTCTCCATCCTGGCAATATTATGCAGTGATTGGGTAACTGAAGCATGTCTTGGAATGTGGATGGATGGGTCCCACTTTCTGTCTGGGTTTTTTTTTTTTTTTGTATTTAGAATGCATCATGGGAAAAGAAAAATGTAAGCCTAATTTATAATTTGATACTTTTATAAATCTATTTTTCCTGAGGAGTTTCTTTTGAAATCAGGAAAAGAAATCCATTGGGGAGGAGGGAAGGAGAGAAATGTTTTTTTCCCTAGATGTATCTAAGTGATTCGAATTTTATGCCAAAATCTGAAGAGTAATCTAGTGGTCAGTAAACTGCTAAACTTGCTATTAGTCAGACAAAGAAAAGCAAACGATTACTTGTGGAATCTCACCCCCATGGCTCCTGGCTTGTTTTGTGGAAGGAATGAAAATAGTACAGAATATTGTGGAGGGACAATGGTGTATTCTGAGTTGAGTTTCCTGTCTCTAACAGAGCTTTCTTTTTAGCAAGCCACAGTGAATGTATGAATACCACTTTCTGGATATTTTAATGCACTAGAAACATTTTTTCATTATGTTTTTTTTCAACAATCAATAATAAGCAAGTGTGTTTTTTTACTGGTAACTTTCTGGAATGGAGTGGTTTACAAAGGAACAGAAAGGGCTCAATGATGTGATTCTGTACAAAATCAACTAAGAGTCTGCGGCAAAGGTTTGCCCATATCTGTGCTCTCTGATTCCCCCCTGGAATAGAGCTGGACTGTATTTTCCTTACAGTCTGATGTGATCATGTGACTAAGTTCTGGTCAATGAACTGTGAACAGAAATGATAGGTGCCATTTCCAGGCCTGGCTCATAAAACTCTCTCATGTACCATCTTTTCTACCTTGTCTCATATGCTGGCTGAATGGTGAGACAAAGGCCCCTAAGACCTAGAGGAGGATAGAGCCATAATATAGAAGGAGGCTTCATCCTTGAATGAACATATAGAAGACTACCTCATCAAAAAAAATCCATTACTGGACAATTATAGGCATGAGAATTAAAACGTTGTATTAATCCACTGAGAGTTAGGGATTGCTTTTCTAGCAACTAGCGTTACTCACTTTACTAAGACTGGGTTGTCTTATGTCTTCACCTAGGATGATGGCTGGCTAATGATGACAGTCCTTTTCTCTATGTTAGGTTGTCTAGTTTCTGGTCCTGGTCTCTGTTACTGTATATATGATACTGGGCAGATAACTAACTGTCCTCAATGGCCTCGGTTTTTCATCAGCACGATAAAAAGTTTGGTCCAAAGACTTTAAGATAAGTTAGAGTTCTTTTATGACCAGCAACTCTGGCAAACTTAAGCAAAAGGAATTTATAATAAGGATACAGGTAGCCCATAGTACCAAAGATGCTGTTAAATAGCTAGAATGAAGGAAGATTCAGGAATCCCAGCAGCAAGGGGCAGTTGAAAACCCTGCCATGGGCCGTCTCTGGAATTTATCATAGATCTTTTCCATTCTTGTCCCTTGGTAAGCTTTTGCTGTATAACAAACTACCCCAAGTCTTGGTGGCTTAAAACAATACCACTTATGTAGCACATAGTTTTGCGGATTGACGATCTGGGCTGGGCTCAGCTGGATTGTTTTTATTTATTTATTATTGTGCTTTAGATGAACCTTTACAGAACAAACTAGTTTCTCATCAAACAATTAGTACACACATTGTTCTGTGACATTGGTCAACAACCCATGACATGTCAACTCTCTCCCTTCTCAACCCTGGGTTCCCTATTACCAGCTTTCCTGTTTCTTCCTGCCTTCCAGTCCCTGCCCCAGGGCTGATGCACCCCTTTAGTCTTGTTTTTTTCCATGGACCTGTTCAATTTTTGGCTGAAGGGTGAACCTCAGGAGTGACCCCATTACTGAGCTGAAAGTATGTCCAGGGGCTATATTCTCAGGGTTTCTATAGTCTCTGTCAGGCCAGGAAGTCTGGTCTTTCTTTTTGAGTCAAAATTTTGTTCTACATTTTTCTCCAGCTCTGTCTGGGACCCTCTATTGTGATCCCTGTCAGAGCAGTGAGTGGTGGTAGCCAGGCACCATCGAGTTTTATTCGACTCAGTCTGATGGAGGTTGTGGTAGATGTGGTCTAGTAGTCCTTTGGACTAATCTTTCCCTTGTATCTTTAGTTTTCTTCACTCTTCCTTGCTCCCGAAGGGGTGAGACGATTGGAGTATCTTAGATGGCCGCTCACAGGCTTTTAGGGCCCCAGACACTACTCACCAAAGTAGAATGTAGAACACATTCTTTGTAAGCTCTGTTATGCCAGTTGAGCTAGATGTTCCCTAGAACCATGGGCCCCATGACCCTCAGCCCAGCAGTTCAGTCCCTCAGGGAGTTTGGATGTGTCTATAGAGCTGCCATGACCTAGCCCCTTACAGGTTGTGCTGGCTTGCCCAGTATTGTGTACTGTCTTACCCTTCACCAAAGTTTCCACTTATCTATTGTCTATGAAGTGTTTTTCCATCTCCACCCCGCCACTTCCCTCCTCGTAACCATCAAAGGTTGTTTCTTTTTGTATGTAAACCTTTTCATGAGTTTTTACGGTAGTGGTCTCATACAATGTTTGTCCTTTTGTGATTGACTTTTTTCACTCAGCGTAATGCCCTGCAGGTTCATCTGTGTTGTAAGATGCCTCGCAGATTCACTGTTGGGTAATACTCCACTGTATGTATGTACCACAGTTTGATTATCCATTCATCTATTGATGGGCATCTAGGTTGTTTCCATCTTTTTGCTATTGTGAACAATGCTGCAATGAACATGGGTATGCATATGTCTATTCATGTGACAACTCTTATTTCTCTAAGATATATTCCTAGGAGTGGGATTGCTGGATCATATGGTATTTCTATCTCTAGCTTTCTAAGGAAGCACCATATTGTTTTCTAAAATGGTTGTATTGTTTTCATTCCCACCATCAGCTGGATTGTTTTGGAGGTCTGGACCAGGCTCTGCTGATCTTGGCTGGGCTCAGCCATGTGTCTGCAGTAAGCTTCCATGTCATTCAGAGTCTGGTTGTTCTACGTTGGCCCAACTGGGATGGCTTAGTTTATGTTCCATGTTGCCTTTCATCCTCCAGCAAGAGAGCAAGGGTTTGTTCGCATGGCAGTTGAGCAGGGGTTCAAAAATGTAGCAGTGTTCAAGATCTTTTAAGGTTCAGGCTCAGAACCTTCACAATGTCACTTCTAACACATTCTATTGGCCAAAGAAAGTCAAAAGGTCATTCAGATTCAAGGGATGGGGAAATAGGCTCTACATCTTGATGAGAGGAGCTGCAAAATTCATATTTATACTGCAAAGTATGTGAATACAGGCAGGGCTGAAGAATAGTGGCCATTGTTGTGATTCAGCAAACCTTGCTTGGGTCATATGTCTACTATTTGAGAAGGGGAGGGCTGGTCAATTTCATATTCCTCCTAAGAGTAAACACAATGAGGGAAAGTTAGTTCCCAAAAGGAAATTAGATTGAAGGAGAGATGAATACATGACGACCAAAGCACAATAATGTTGCTCACAGGTTTCTTCTCAGCTTTAAGAATCCAAGTCTCTAGCGACTCTGCCCCTAAAGAATCCAAGACTGCAATTTGAACCTAGTTTAGGGTTGTTTATTGAAGCATAATAAACCACTTTAAAACATAGTGGCTTAAAATAACAATCATTTACTATAGCTCCCAAATGTAGGGATAAACTGGTGGGAGAGGGTCGGGGGTGAAGTGAAATTCTACTGAATCGGTGAAGGCTATCTGATCTTAATGAGTTGCTTCTGTGCCTGGGGTCTGCTGGTGTCCTTGGCTGGAACAGTTGAGATGGCTGCCATGACTGGGGCCCCTTTTCATGAGGTTTCTCTTCTTCGGGCAGGCTAGTTCCTGAGAAGTGGTGGCAGAGTTCCCAGGAAGAACAGTACAGAGGGCAGGCCCCAGGGAACAAGCACTTTTCAAACCTCTGCTTTGTCACATTTGCCAATGTCCCATGGCCAACAGAAGTCCCATGGCCAACTCAAGTTCATAGGCTGGGGATAGACTCCCTCTCTTTATGAAAGAGTAGAGGGTTGTGGGAAATGTTATAATCTACCACATGGAGACACAGCAGTCTTGTGCTCTCCCCCAACTTCCACGTCTGCTTCTTCAGCCTCCAGCTTCATGCCTAGGTTGTTGCGGGAAGAAACAGAATTACTGAAAGTGGTCAGGGAGCAGGTGTGGGTGCTACAAACTGAAGGAAGAGGTGGAGGCAATCACCACGGGTGGAGCTAGCCAGACAGAGCCTTTGCTGTCATCCGTCACCTTCTCTGGGAGCACACACCCTGCATGGCCCTGGTTTTATCAGACTCCTGGTCATCTTATTCCAACTCCTTGCTTTGCCCAGTAGAAGTAATATGTGCAATTCTGAATTCAATGAACTGAGGTTAAAGACAGTGGGACTAGAAAAATGATACTTTTTTTTTTTTTTTTCTTCTCATAGGAAATGATGTTTTGATTACAAAGCTAGAGAGATCTGGTTTTAAACTCACCACCACTGGATCTATGTGTGATCTTTTGAAAACAGAACTTCTAGAGCCCGTTTTCTTATTTGCAAAGCAAGTTTAGTAATCCTTACTTAAAAGGTTATTGTGATAATTAGAGATTATAAAAGTAAGGCATGAATACCAGGTATGTATGTAGTAGTCACACAATGACTTTTTTTTTTAATAATTTTTATTGTGCTTTAAGTGAAAGTTTATAAATCAAGTCAGTTTCTCACACAAAAACCCATATACACCTTGCTACACACTCCCAATTACTCTCCCCCTAATGAGACAGCCCACTTTCTCCCTCCACTCTCTCTTTTTGTGTCCATTTCACCAGCTTCTAACCCCCTGCACCCTCTCATCTCCCCTCCAGGCAGGAGATGCCAACATAGTCTCAAGTGTCCACCTGATGCAAGTAGCTCACTCCTCACCAGCTTCCCTCTCCAACCCATTGTCCAGGCCAATCCATGTCTGAAGAGTTGGCTTGGGGAATGGTTCCTGTCCTGGGGCAACAGAAGGTCTGGGGGCCGTGACTACCCGGGTCCTTCTAGTCTCAGTCAGACCATTAAGTCTGGTCTTATGAGAATTTGGGACAATGACTTTTTTTAGACAGTTTTCTATTTGACATCAGAAAACAATGCTGGAGAACTATTTACCCGTTAGCCCGACTTACTTTTGGATTCACTGCTGTGTTTAGAAGTGTTGGTCATTAAGAATATCTTCACCATCCTTAGAAATTAAGGTTGGTCTAGGCGTGTTTTCAGCTGGTAAGATTGGGATGGCCACATTGTGTGCTTCTGATTCATCCTTTCTTATTGGTTGAGTGGTAGGGGTATCATTCAGATTGCTGGTGCCATGCTTCCCCGTTGTTAGATATTGTCAATGTTACTCTTGGCTACATCTAAGGAACATCCCTCAAACTCACCAGCGTCTCCTTCTGGAAAATATTGTGGCCTTATAGTGCCCAAGGTGCTATTTGTCTGCAAAGGTGTTTGACAAGTGTGTGTTGAATGAATATTTGATTTAATGAATAGGTAAATGAATGATTTGGTGAAATTTCCTAGTTTCCTCATGATTACATTAAAAACAAGAAATGTTTAATTAAATACAGACAATGATCTGGCTCTGAAAGCTGATAGAAGGGATATTCAGGGGCAGGACTGTAGATGCAAACTCTAAGAAAATTGTGTATTTGTTTTGTATATTTTTCTTTAACTTGTTTATCTTTTCACTCCGAACTAAAAAAAAAAAAAATGAACTAGCTCTTAAATAATACCAGGGTGTGCTATCTGGGATATAAAGCCGATTTTATTCATGTGCCCTAAAACCGGCTGCACTGAACTTTTGGGATTGTGTGCAGTGAGTATACCTCTTAGTTTTCTAGACAACGATTTGCTGACAGGTCTCTGGTGGCTGTGCCCACCTGAGAATCCGAAACTGCAACTGAAATATGTTGTTGTTGTTGACTACCATTGAGTCGGCCTCTGAGTCATGGCAACCCTATGCACAATAGAACAAAATACTGCCCGTCCTGTGCCACCTCCATGATTGTTTATGGATCAAACTATGGTGATCCATAGTGTGTTCACAGGCTGATTTTCAGAAGATTCCCAGGCCTTTCTTCCTAGTCCATCATAGTCTGGAAACTCTGCTGAAATCTGTTCAGCATCATAGCAACACACAAGCCTCCACTGACAGGTGGTAGCTGCGTATGAGGTACGTTGGCTGGAAATTGAACCTAGGTCTCCTTCGTGGAAGGTGAGGGTTCTACCACTGAAGCACCACTGCCTTAACTGGAACATAGGTAGGGAATAAAAGAGTATGACTGAGATACGGCACTCCTTGCAACCGCGCACCCTGGCCCTGTCACCACATCCTGCACCACCATCCTTTGAGAGTGTCAAAAGGGTATCCATCCCCCATTTCTACCTCATTTTTTGATGAGGGCTAAGGGCTTTAGTGAATTTTAGCCTATTTGTGCCCTCTCCTATGCCCTCTACTCTGAAGTTGGAGGATAATAGGCCCTGGAAGAAGGCAGTGAATTATTAGCTTGGCCCCTTCTGAGGTCAAAGCAACTGAGCTTCATCAGAACATAGGGGACTCTGTTTGCCAAGCAGATGCCATTTAGAGTACCTGAAAGCTGGACAAATTACTTGATCTAGATATGAAAGACACCAAGAAATTTATAGCTATGAAGGAGCACAAAAGTAAGGTGACCATATGTACTGGTTTGCCTGGGACATTCTGGGTTTACATCTGTTGTCCTGTCATCTCATCTGGGTTAGAATTTGTCTCTAACTTTTTTAAAAGTGAAGAATTATTATCAATATCTGTATTAAAATAATTTGGGATAGACTTGGAAGGCCTTCTGTTGTACTTCTGGCTTCTACCATGCTCTTGCTTATAGTGTATGAGACAAATATTGAGTGAACAGAGCTCTTACTTTAAAAGAGATGACCTGTTTTCCTTTTCCTAACCCTTTCCAGATGCATCAAAACCACCACCTCACGTTCACAGATGGTATGTAAGGTGTACTCTGACAGGAGTGGGTAGGGTTAGCTAATTTCTTCCAGATGCAGTGATGGGAGAACTCAAGGCTATTGCCCTTGCTGGATACTGGGTGGACAGTCCAGCTATGCCCTGGCCCATGGGACAGATATCATGAGGCTCCCAAGATATGATTCAATAGATTAAAGTAAGTCCATTGATTTTTTTTAATCATCTAATTTATGGGATATTAGCAAAGATTTTAGAGGTTCATTCTGACAAAAGTGAACTATTTTTTGTAAATAAATTTTCTAAACTGGGTTGTATCTTCTTCATAATCCGTACGGAACATTCAAATCGAGTATTCAATGAAAGGAATGTCAAGAAAAATTTCCAAAGCTTTTGAAGATTGTAGGGACCTGAATTTATTGACAACAAAGGTTACATTTAAATTTACTTCTACACATCATACATATTAAACAAGAGCTCACACGGTGTGCAAGGTATCTATTTGCAATCTTATAATTACCCTATGGTATAACTCTACCGATGGGAAGAATTTGTTGATAGAGCTCCTATTTTTAACACTAAAGCTGGATTTAACTGGGTTCTATAAACTGGAATAAAAAGAAATCGAGAAGTTCTCTGATTTTGAACATCTAAGTTTGGCAGAACTTTCAAAATAATCATCAATAAAATCAATTTTTGGCAAGTTTTGTTGTAAAAATATCTGCCTAAGAAAAATAATCTGAAAAGAGGCAAAAAGTCAGTACCTGTGAAAATATTTGGGCTGAAATATTTGTATTTTTCAATAAAAAAAATAATAGCATTGAACTGATCGCAGCCTTCATTCAGCAGAATTTACTCCGAGCTTGGCAGCTACCACAATTATTAAGAGATTTTTCTTTAAAAGACTAAAAAAATTTACATATTCAATTGTACAATTTTGCACAAGATCTCAGGAAATTTTTTTTAAAACAAGAAAAATGAGATCTTGTTGAAATAAAAAATATCATTCAGAAAAAATCAGTAATATGGTTTTAGATATAGCTAAGCAACTTATTAAAGTTGCATATAAATGTATACTAAGAAAAATTGTTTTGCTTATGGTATTTTAAAATGTTGAGATAATCAATATTAAGTTTTTTAAAATTTTGTTTTAATATGTTAAATACTTCAGATATATACGAAGTTAATTTTCCTAAAATAATTTCTTTCAAAAATAGTTTCTGACCAGAACTATTTTATAGTTCTATCAATAAATTAAAACCAATAAAAAAAATTAAAAAATATTCACAAATATTATATACTTTTATTTGTTTTTAACAGCTCTTCTCATTCTCAAAATTGTCCCATGTTGGACTTTAAATTTTACGATCATGCTTTGCAATGATAAATTATTCACTGTTTGGATGAGGAATTTAAAGAAGTTTTGTTGCTGGTGTCCCTTACATAATGTAAATTGCATTGATAGATATAAAGTGATCTCCTTCTACCCAGCTGAGAAAGAGAAGGTGCTCTATAATACTCACATGCCTGGGGACACAGGAAAGGTACAATTCCCAGCATCCCTTGAGGTCAGGTGATGTCATGAACTGAATTCTGGCCAGTAGAATGGAGGCATAAGTGGTGTATACTACACCCGGGTCTGGTCCCTAAAATGTCTTGTGTGACCATCTTGCATATAGTCTCTCTTTTCTTGCCTAATGGATGGATGGGAACAACCCAGCCAAGGACTTGAAGGCCCAAAAAAGATGGCAGTGCCACTGACAGGTGGACCCAGGTCCTTGAATGACTAGAAGAAGGCCCTTCCTGTGGACTTGCCTTGAGCTATGGTGTGAACACTAAATAACTGTGTTTTGTGTAAAGCCGCTAAGATTTGGGGGCTGTTTGTTACAACAGCAAGAATTGCTTACCCTCATTAATTTCTTCCAGGAAAATGCAACTTAAGCTTAACTTCTCTGACTGGTTATCCTTCTTCCTGCTCAACTCCTATGCTACTTGTTAATGCTTTGGTTTAAAAGATTTCCAGAGACTAAAGAGTGTGCTGGTGGCTCAGTGGTTAAGAGCTCGGCTGCTAACCAAAGCATCGGTGGTTCAAATCCGATCCTTAGAAACCTTATTGGGCAATTTTACTCTCTCCTATAGTTTATAGTGTTGCTATGAGTCAGAATTGATTTATGAGTCACAATTGACTTGACACATAGTTTTTTTTTTTTAAATGTACTTGCCATCAAACCAACTAATTATGAAAGACTTGATATGCATTTGTTCTGTTGGAACAATGTCTGAATTATATCTTTATAATAAAAATACATTACATTCTAACTAACACTTAATTAGAAAGTAATGTATTTTTATAATATCTACCATGTATTGAGCTCCTTGGAAAGTCTATGGGGCAGTTCTACTCTGTTTTACCATGTATTGATATGCAAAATATATATTATCATATAAAACATTGTGCTAAGTAGCTATAAGCACAATCCTCATAATAACCCTTTGAGGTAGATATTTTGTTAATCCCATTTTATAGATGTGGACACGGAGGCTTAACTTAGATAACTCACCAAGGTCACCTATGTGGAAAGTGGTGGAGCAGGGGTTTGCACACAAGTATATTACCACAGGTATACCATATTCCAAAACCTGGGCTCCCAATCGCTATCTAAACTATAAACCAAACCCAATCCCACTGCCATTGAGTCAATTCCAACTCATAGCAGCCCTATAGGACAGAGAAGAACTGCCCCATAGAGTTCCCAAGGAGCGCCTGTTGGGTTTGACCTGCAAAGCTTTTGATTAGCAGCCATAGCTCTTAACCACTATGCTACCAGGGTTTCTGTATAAACTAGAGGCATTTATTGTTCATTCCCAAACCTCTTAAATCTCACCCTGATTCATGATGCTGTTGCTGATGATTATGATAGGAGAAGAATTGATGTTTTTCACACTCATTATTCCCCAGGCCCTGCACCCTGTACTTTCTGTGGGATTGCTTAGCAAGTCTTCACAACCATCATGTGAGGTGGGGATTGTTACTGCGTATTTTGTGTATGCCTAGTGTGTCTCGTATCTACAGTAAGCATTCAATAAATATAAATCAATCTCTAGTTTACAGAAGAGTAAAATTCCCTACCTGCAGCTTAGGGAGACTAAGTCACTGGCACCTTGTGGGAATATACTTTCAAAGAAAGTGCTTGGGACACAGCAGATCTTTCTTCTTGAGTCTGCACAGATTTGCAGTCCTTCTCTTCAAGGAAAAAACGGAAAAGGGGTGGGGGCAGGACAGTAGAGGGGAACCCTGTGATCCTCCTAAGTTAAAGTAACCCCTACATTACAGAAAGATTAGGGTTGTTACATTTTCAAAACTAAATGTTCCCATTACATTAAGAAAGAGGGGCTGTAAACCCACATCCCCCCAGTGCCAACACACACACACACACACACACCCTTGCATTACTTTGCGGAATCAGTAGAGAACTCAATTCCTCTGATGTCGAGGTGGCACAGCTTGGCTTTCTGAGTTGATCACAGTCAGTCTTTGCACTAACCGTGAGCCAGGAGGGAAAAGCGGCAGACGCAAGAATTGAGAGCTTGTAGCTACGTAGTCTGGCTCAACTCTCTTTACCAGCAAAAAAGACAGAAAGAAAACAAAACAAAACACAAAAAGAAAAAGAAGAAAGAGAAAAACAAAACCAGAAACAGAAGGTATGAGGAGACACTGGGCAGCGAGCCGGCTGTGCTCCACTTCCTTTTGATTGTCCAGGAAAGCTAAGAAAAGTAAAAAAACAAGGCTGTGACGCCGTGAAACGGGGCCCCGTGGAAACGTTATGTTAAACAATCGACCTGTGGGTTAATTGTGAAGGGCGTTAATGTGCGAGACCCCGATAAAGAGATTTGCACGAACGGTCACAAAGCATTTCGTATTTAAATAGGGATCCAAGTTTGTTCAGCACCACCGTATATAAATATAACTGAGGTGGGGTGGAGAATGAGATTTGGAAATCTGCCGATTTTAAGGAAGCCAACACAAACACTCCAGCAAATACAGCATTTTGCATAAGCTTTTGTGTTCATTATCTAGTTGCTGGCATAAGCTCATAAAAACAGAAAAAGGCCATGAAATGTACTGGTCCAGACACTGTATACCCTGAGTGGTAGTAAAGGATACTGTTTATCTGAAAACAACCTTCTCCTCATGTACGTTGCTTTTGCTGGAAGGCAATGGTCTTATTTTGTTTCATGAGGGTAGTGAGAGTCTGGTGAAGGGTACAGCATTCAGTGAGGGTTTTAATTTCTTTCAATGGCTATTTCATCACGCTATAGCTCAGGGGGGCGAAAGACCCTATTGAAGGTTTTTAAGTTAGATTTTTAATATAAAGGCATCTGTTTTAGCCTCTTGAGGCAATTCAGACTTCACGAGAGGGTATTTCATAATAGACTAAGCAGGCCATATAAAATTAAGTAAAGCTGGATCTGGTGACTAAAAATATTTGGCAGAATTCCCTGGAAAGCCACATTTGAACATTTTTAATATATATTACAAAGCCGAAAAGAATAATTATCTTCCATTGAAGTTCCCAAGTACAAGAAATGTGTTTGTAGAGCCCTTTCAAAGAAAACTGTTTGCATTGCCAAACTGTTGTGCTTGGGATGGTGTCCTCCCCGCCGTGGCTTGTGGCTAGCTCATCATAGAAAAAGCAGGCAGGGCCCAGACATTACCCTGTGTTTCATGCGACTGCTACCTTGATCCAGGTGGTTCTGCCAAGGGCCGGGAGACACTTGGCTTAGAAGACTCCAGAACAAAAACTTTTCAACTTTGTGGGTTTCAAGCACAGAGTTTGGGAACACAAACTACCTTGCATGGCTCTCTCTCTATTTCTAGCCTGGGCTTTTGATTTGGAGTAAATCACTTCTTTCGTTCTTGGACTTCTTTCTCCAGGGAGGGTTGCCTTTCACTTGAAACACTCGCGTGAGTCCAATGTGTTGCGTTTCTGAGGCCAGCCTATTTTAGAGTTGGTTCCTTCAAATGCATTTTCCCAGGTAAGAATTTGGCTGTAAGTAGATTGTTTGCGTGCTGATCCCAGGAAGCACATTGAGGGAGTGGGAGAAATCGAGGAAGTGAATGGAAGAAGGCCAATCAAGGGTTGGGAAGGAACAAATTACCTCACGGGCAACAGGGGCTCAATCCTGCTGGAGACCCTCTGGGGCACTGTGTAAACCACAGCTGAAGATTGTCCCTCTGAGCTTGAGACCTATGGGACATTTATCCACCAACTCCTGTCCCTCATGTGTTCAACTTACGTCTCGGTGTTAATCCTCTCACTGAGACTTTTCAGGTGTCTTAGGTTGTTAGAGCTTTCTCCCACAGTCAGAGAACGCCCTCAGGCAGATAGAGACAAGGAGAACTGGGTCAGTCTCTGCGGGAGTCTTTGCAGGCTCATTGGAGATGGGCCAAGTGGATATTGGTGGGACCCTGGGGACGTTGGCTACCGCCACCATCACTGTCATGTAAAATAGGCTCCTTGCAAAAGAAAATGCTTTTATTTTTGATAGGCATCCCAATCCAGTTTGTTTTTTTCCTTACTGTAATTATTCCTAGTCTTTTGTAGCAACCGAGAAACTGTAGCCTTTCATTTCCTTAGTTGCTAACAGAAATAATAACTATAGAATTTATCACTTATCGAATGCCTACCCTAGGTCAAATACGTTAACTTGTTTAACCCTTATAGCAACCTTATTGTTGTTAGGTGCTGTTGAGTCGGTTCTGACTCATAGTGACCGTAGGTACAACAGAATGAAACACTGTCAGATTCTGTGCCATCCTCATGATAGTTGTTATGTTTAAGGCTATTGTTGCAGCCACTGTGTCAGTCCATCTCATTGAGTGTCTTCCTCTTTTTTGCTGACCCTCTATTTTATAAGAATAAATGTCCTTCTCCAGGGACTGGACCCTCCTGATAACATATCCACAGCACGTGAGACAAAGTCTCACCATACTTGATTCTAAGGAGCATTCTGGCTGTGCTTCTTCCAGAACAGATTTGTTCATTCTTCTGGCAGTCCATGGTATATTCAATATTCTAATCCAATACCATAATTCGAAGGCATCAATTCTTCTTTGGTCTTCCAATTTTCCTTGATTTGTACTTTTTACATTCCATGTTCCCATTATTAATGGATGTTTGCAGCTGTTTCTTCTCATTTTGAGTCGGGCCACATGAGCCAATGAAGGTTCCAACAGCTTTACTCCATGCATGTCATTAAGGTCTACTCTTCCCCAGTCGTATTTTGAATGCCTTCTAATCTGAAGGGCTCATATTCTGGTATTATATCAGTCAATGTTCCACTGCTATCCATAAGACTTCCTCTGGCCAATTTTTTCAGAAGTAGGTCCTTCTTTCCAGCCTGTCTTAGTCTAGAAGATCTGCTGTAATCTGTCCACCATGGTTGACTCTGCTGGTATTTGAAATACAGTGATATAGCTTCCAGCATCACAATAACATGCAAGCCACCACAGTATGACAAACTTACAGATGAGTGGTGGAGCAAACTTATACAAAAATTATTATTATTCTTGTTTGATAAATGAGGAAGTTGAAGCTCAGAGAGTTTACATTTCTCAATGGGAAGATTCAGGGTTTGAACCCAGGTCTGTTTGAATTTAAAGACCAAGGCTTAGCCATAAAACTCAACATTGCTGTTGCAAACTGGGAGATGTGTGTTTCTGCCAGATATAAGGAACTCTTGGGTGGACAGGAATGATTGACATAGTAGCTGGCCTAGTGATCATGGTCTAGTAAGCCTACTTTTCTGATATTTTGGCCCTTGCATAGTCCTCTCACATTGAGCCAAGGCTGAACTGTATGATCAATAGAATACTGTCAGGGTATGACATGAGATTTCCGTGGAAGCATTGCAGCTTCCTGGTTTGCCCACTCTGTGGAAGCCAGTTGCCATAACAAGAGGACACTCAAGTAGTGCTGTGGAAAGGCCCAGACGGTGAAGGCTGAGGTCTCCTGCCAGCCACAAGCACCACTTTTGAACCATGCAGTGAACTACCTTGGAAGTGGACCCTCCAGGCCTAAGCCAAGTCATTAGATGACTACAGCCCCAGGTAATATCTCCAAACCACTGCTGAGAGAAATTCAGAAAGATCCAAATACCTGGTGATATATGCCATGCCCATGGATTAGAAGAGTGAATAATGTTAAAATGTCCATATTCCTCAAATTGTTCTATATATTCAATGTAATTTCAACCAAAAACCCATGGAGATTTTTACTATAAACTGACAATTAGATTCTAAACTTTGTATGAAAATGCAAAAGACCTAGAATATCCAAAAGAATTTTTAAAAAGAACAAAGAGGATATACTCTATCTGATTTCAAGACTTTAAAGATACAATAATGAAGGCAAGCGTATTGGTGTAAAGATAGACATATGGATCAGTGGGACAGAATACAGTCCAGAAATAGGTCCATACATATAGAGTGAATTGATTTCTGACAAGATGGCCACATAATTCAATGGAGAAAATATAGTCTTTTAAACAAATCATTCTGGAAAAGCTAGATATCTTCATAGAAAAAAAAAGAACATCAGCACTTATCTCATCCCACATATAAAAATTGACTCAAACTGGATTATATGCTTAAGCATAAAAGATAAAAATATAAAACTGCTAAAAAAAAAAAAAAAAAAACATGGGAGAAAATCTTCATGACCTTGGCATAGGCAAAGACTTCTTATAGATGACTCAAAAATATTAATTTTAAAAGAAAAAATGGGTTAATGGTATAATATCAAAATTAAAACCTTTTTTTCTTTTCTTTTTTTACTCTTCATAAAAGAAGCCCTGGTCGCTCAGTGGTTAAGCACCAGAGTGCTAACCAAAAGGGTCGGCAGTTCACGCTCACCAGCCGCTCCATGGGTGAAAGATGTGACAGTCTGCTTCCGTAAAGATTACAGCCTTGGAAACCCTATGACAGTTCTAGTCCATCCTACAGGGTCACTATGAGTCAGGATCAACTCGATAGCAACAGGTTTGGTTTGGTTTTTTTTGGTTACTCTTCAAAAGATATTTTAAAGAAAAAGGATAAACAAATCCTGACTAGGAGAAAGTATATTTGCAATACAAATGTCTGACAAAGGACTTTTACCTAGATTATTTAAAGAACTCGTACAGCTAAGTAACCAGAAAACAGACAAGCCAATAAAAAATAGGCCAAAGACTTAGACATTTCAAAAGAGAAGTTAGAAGAATGAGCAAGAGCCCATGAAAAGATGTTCTATATTGTTAGTCATGAGAGAAATGCAAATTAAAATCATAATGAGGTATCATTACTCATCCACCAGAATGATACATTTTAAAAGCCTGGACATCAATTGGGATACAATGGGAAATAGTAATTTATCTTTTGAGGCTCACTCTTTTTTTGTTACAGTTATTTTAACTTGCAGGGTTCATGAATTTATATAGTTGTAGGCTGTCTCAGAAGTATTCCTGAAGTGCATGTAAGAATGCAGCATTCGTCTGTGTGTGAGAGCCATGGAGTAGTTTTTTTTTCCCCCTCCTCTTGAGAAAGGATATTTGAAGTGTTTAATTAGGTCTGGCATGAATTATTGCTAATGCCAAACCCAAAGGGAAATAGGGCTAGGATGAACAATTTCCTCATCCAGCTAAAATTCCAGGACTCTGATTTTCTTCTTTCAGAGATAAAACTTGTGAAGCTTCCCTCTTTTGTATTCATCATTCTCAAACTCTCAGAAAAACCCCTTTTGTTTCTTGGGACAAAAATTCGCAACACCTAAGAGGAGGCCAAACCTTCCTAGATCACATCTTCAAGGGTTAGAAAACCTTAAACATCTCCTTCATTTTATGGTAGCTGGTCAAAGCAATGTTGCCCCAGGTTCCTCTAGTGTCCTGGATGTACATTTCATGCATTAGACATTCTTTTCTATTATGCGCTTACCTCCATGTTGAATTGCAACTTTTTTAGAAGCTAAAAAAGAACAGAGACCACTTGTAGATATGTGGATATATGAAAAAGATATTGTCTTGCTTGATAAAGAATAGCCAATAAAATACGGAACGAGAAGTGAAGAGACAGTGAGGCAGGCAGGTAAGTTGATCAAAAACTCCAGTGAAAACTGAAGTCCTGAAAAAAGTAGAAGAAAACCCTAGAGAGATGAGACAGAAGGGAATTTCCAATGAGTAGGAAGCCAGTGACGGTGGAACCATTTATGTGGGTGTTCAGCCAGCCTGATTTAGAAGTGGTTATGTGCCAGGCACTGGGCCAGACCCCCTTCAGAAACTCAGTATTTCATCTGAGCACTGTGGCAGCCCAACAAGTAGGAACCATGTCTCCTTCTGAACAGGAAACTTGCCTACTCTGTTCTCTTCTGTATCCTTAGCACCTAGAGTCATGCTCAATAAACATGAATTTTACAGTTGAGGAAATAGATGTTCAAGAAGATTTAAATGAGTTGCTCAAAGTCATACAGCTAGCAAAAGACAAAATGGCAGAACCTAAGCCCAGGCCTCACAGATTCAAACTCCCCTACAGCCACCTGCCATGTTGGATACTGTTAGGCAGGTTTCTCCCCATCTGAGTGGGTATGGAGAAAAAGCATGAAGTTGGTAATATAGATGCCGTGACTTCAGAGATGGTAGGATAGCCTTGTCACTCATAAAAAGAAGCTCTCCTAATTTGCTTGTTTTTGCCTGACACTTCACTGTTTCAGTGATTCTCAGTCTTGGTGGCACAATGAAATCGTAAGGGATCCTTTAAAAATCTTGATGCCTTGGTTTCACCTCCAGTTCTTCTGATGTAATCCTTCTGGGTGATGGCCTAAGAACCATTGTTGTGCTAGGAGGCAAGGTGCCTTGATTCCACAGAATGGGGTACCACTGTGCTGCTGAACTCTGAACATTTCTCAGATCACAAGCAGTTGGGCCAAATCGTAGGCTTACACGTTATCATCAGCTCTGGAGGAAAGTTTATCAGTCTTTTCTGGACTTTTGAGAGGGGGGGATGGTGTTAACATACACACTGTTAAAATGGGGACTGTAAAGCCTGGCTTCCTGCATTCAAATTCATTGGCCCTCTGGCTTCAACCAAATTGCCTAAACTCTCTGAACCTCAATTTTCTCAGTCCCCAAATGGGCGTGATATGACAATTCTCTGTGAATAGGTCTCACTCAGAGAATTATTTGAGGAACAGGTTAGATAATTTCTGCAAAACAGAGTCCCCAGCACAGATTAGAGCATTAATCAGTTTCACGGCTTATTATGAAGAACTCACATATTTGATATCTGGTATTTTTTCCCCTCATTTTATGATGAGACAAACTTCTTTAGGATTATACGTAAGTCTATTATGTGTAGCATATACTTCCATGGGTTTCTAATAGTTGAAAAACTGCTGAGTGGTTAGTTGTAAAAGGGCATGAAATTAAAGTGGGTGATGGCGTGGGGTAGGGGTAGGGACACAGGAAACAGGGTTGTATGTGTATGTGTGTGTGTGTGCATGTATGAAAATGGACAGAATAGAACAGAGAGAATGGTCAGGCTACCAAAAGGCATTTACTAAAATATGGGACTTGGATGGAATTTTTTTTCGATTTCCTGAACTTAATACCAGGTGGAAACAGAAGCTGTGAGAAGAAAACAAAAAGCAAAGATTTAAAGCATCCTCAGAAGTAAGAGGGCTGCCACCCAGGATTGGAAAGAACCTTGGCAGAAGAGATGGAGAAGAGAAGAAAGAATGAAACTTGGAATTAGCCAGAAGGAAAGAGAATTCAGAGTGAGAACATGAAAGCCAAATTTCAAATATTTATTTTTTTATACTGCTACATAAAAAGTTAAACTTGGAGAAAAAGCATGTTTGGATTTATATTCTGAATCATTTCTGAAAAGGAAAAAGCCCATCTTTGAATTATACACAGGAGCTACAGAAAATGGAAGCTGCTGTATGGTGAACCTGAATCTCACCATCACATTTCCTTCTAGACTTGAGGGCTGCCTGGGTTCCCCAAAGTACTAGCTATTAGATCCACCCTGGAGAGCTTGCAAGTCTGTTTACCACACTTCCCTGTGGCTGGTGTCATACCTCCTGCAGTGAAGAGGGAGGACTGCCTTGACCCAGCTGCAGAGAGCTCTGAAGAGTGAGGCCACCTGCCCAAGGGAATGAGCTCAGATCCCACGATATTGGTGCAGCTGGAGGTCTGGCAGGGGTCCATGGGGGTCACCTTGGATGGTTTTTGTCTGGCAGAAGGGTGTGTTGTCCATGCACCTTGGCGTGGGAGTTGAGAATGTTCATAGCTCATTCCCAATTGTGTTCATTCCATTTGCTGAGTAATTCCTTTAAGACTTAGTCAGAGGGAAACTTTTGACTGTTCCTTTCTGTGCACAAAGCATAGGTCCCCACTCTCACTGGGTGGGAGAGTTAACCCTTTTCTCCATCATTTGCCAACTTTGAAAATCTATGCTGTAAGATTGGTGCCTCCTTTGCCCAGCCCTCTACTCCCTGAAAATGTGTCTCTGCATCCTTCTAGAATGGGTTAAAAAAAAAAAAGGAAAAACCAAAAAACATAACAAAACCCCTTGCTGTCAAGTTGATTCTGACTCATAGGCATCTTATAGGACAGAGGAGAACTGCCCCATGGGGTTTTCAAAGAGTGGCTGGTGGATTCAAACTGCTGACCTTTTAGTTAGCAGCTGACCTCTTAACCACTGCTCCACCAGGGGTCCTAGAATGGTTAAAGAAAACCCCAAAACAAAACCAATGCTGTTGAGGCAATCCCAAGTCATGGTGACTCCATGTATATCAGAGTAGAACTGCGCTCTACAGGGTTCGTAATGGCTGTAAGTGGATTGCCAGGCCTATCTCCCATGGTGCCACTGCGCGGATTCTAACCGCCAACTTTTTGGTTAGTTGTTGTTGTTGTTAGGTATTGTTGAGTTGATTAGGACTCATAGCAACTACATATGACAGAAGAGAACCACCCATAGGGTTTTCTAGGCTGTAATCTTTAAGGGAGCAGATAACCAGGTCTTTCTCCTGCAGAGCCGCCAGATGGATTTGAATCACCAACCTTTCTGTTAGCAGCTGAGCACTTTTGGTTAGCAGCTGAGAGTAAACCATTTGCACCACCCAGGGAACCCTACAGTCGGTAGAAGTGTGCAATGTGTGATGGCCTCTAGGGGTTCCTCCATTCTCTTCTCTCCCTACTCAGCACCCCACTCCATACAGGGTTAAGAAAGCCAATTTGGGTCCCTTAATTCTTTAGAGTCTCACTTTTCACCCCACCCACTAGCTCCATGGCTCCCAATGGGATTAGCTCAGAGAAAAGGAAATCTCCAAGGAATGCCCACAAGCCAAGTGCTGGGCCCCCTCCCTGGTGCCACTGGGTCGGCTAGCCTACATTTTTCTGAAGTTATACTTTTTTTTTTTTTAATATGACAGTTTAGGCTTGAAAACCAGTACAGTTGGAAATATAAACTAGATGAAAACAAGCTATAATGAAATTGAAAAAAAAAAAAAAAATAACGTATCAGTTTACTGCTGACTGAAAATCAAGACCAGATGAGACTGTGAGGCTCTGGGCATTCAATTTGCTGGAGGAGGTCATTGCTTGGCGAAAACCAGCCCCAGCCAGCATTGACTTTCCATCAGCAGTGTTTTGTTTATTTGTTTGTGCCCTTCCTTAGTTTGTGGAGGGAAGTAATGAACCCACTTGTTTGAAGTTCTTTCTGCCTTTATATATCATGGTGTGCTTTGTTTCATTTCATTTCGCTTTATTTGAAGAGAAGGGGAGGAAAGGGCATCAAAAGCCAACCTGAGAACAGTTTGTCTAGGGACCAAAGTGGGAAGAACCGTCAATGGACAGGTAGGATGCTCAAGGAAAGGAAAAGAGAGGAGGAGTAGACTGCTCCCCACAGAGGTACAAAATATTGGAACATATACAGTCACCCCATAGGGTAGGGAACAGTAAAATGACGTAAGAATATCAAACAGAGCTACTACTCCCAGGGTGAGCTATGGATCAGAAGCTTCAGCATCACCTGGGAGCTTGTTAGAAATGCAAAGTCTCAGCCCTCACCTCAGATCTTCTGAATTGGAATATTTGTGATTCTTTTGTTCAGAGGTTACTCTCTGGCAGTCCAAAGGCTGCTTTCAATTGGTAGGCCTGTTTTGTTTGGGCTATTGAGCATTGGCTCACAAACTATTTTTTAAAAATTAAATTTGTTGCCAACATTTGCAAATCTGGGAAAAAAATCTAGATTTCTGGTTTGCAATGGCAAAACCAACAACCGGGCATCTCTTGGTCTACACTCTTGCATGGCACAATCTATTGGACCGGATAGGAGCCTACCCTCTTAGTTTGTATGGTATAGACTTGATGTGCTTTAGTTTCTTTTTAGCACTAAGGTCAAATGTGTGTTTTGGTGTAAGCCTTAATGGTTTAAACCTTAAATCATTGATTGGTTCAGGAGTGGGCATGTGCCTAAGCTTTGGCCAATAAAATGGAAGGGAAAATCTGTTGGAAAGCTTCTGAGAAAAGTTTTTCTCAGGGAATTCCTCTTCTTCCTTTTAATGTTGTCCTGTGTGGATATGACACCTGTGTCCATCTTACCTGTGAACAAACCAGATGGCAGAGTAAGAACAGGGAAAGAACCTGGCTCTTTGATGACTTTGTTGAACTGTTGAATCCATTTACCCTGAAGTGTGCCCTACCTCTGGACTTCCTGTTAGGAGTTGTAATACAGTTTCTTATTGCTTATCGTTTGGAGTCCCTGGGTGGTGCAAATGGTTAACGTGCTTACCTGCTAAGGTTCCCAGAGGTGCCTTAGAAGAGAGGCCTATTGATCTACTTTTGAAAAATCAGCCATTGGGGACCCTATGAAGCACAGTTCTACTCTGACTCACAGATAGTCACCATGAGTCAGTCAACTGCATGACAACTGATCTTGCTTATTGTTTAAAGCCATTTGTTACTTGCAACCAAAAGCATCCTAATTGATTCAATGCAAAAGCAATTTGTTAGCAGATTGGGCTGTGTGTTTTGCACCTCTGCCATCTTTGTGAACTTCTATTATCTCCGTGGTCTGAGCCTTGATTTCCTCCATTAAAGATCAGCATAATAAGTTCTCAAGTGCCTTAAAAATGTTTTTTACATTTAATTTTCCAGAATGTATGTAAAGTCCACATATCTTTAGTTTTCTACACAGCAATTATCACCACTTTATATTTTTGCTTATTAATTAATTTGTTTATTGCCTTGTTAATTAGTTTGCTAATCCCTTAAAAACCCACTGAAATGGAAACTACATGAATCTTTGCACCAGTCTGCACAAACATTTGTAGAATAAAAAAAATGAATGAGTGAGTGAATGAACAATTATGGAAATTTCTCTTTCTACACATCAGCTTGTATATATTTACAACCTCCTTTCTTGGGCCACAAAATCCACAAGACTCATGACTTGGTTCTTATTTTTCTTCTGTTCGAGAAAAAGAGTGAAAACTGAGCTAAAAGTTAAGAAACCATCCTGAGGGAGTCTTATGAAGACTATACTAAACAGTAATGTGTCCTCACAGGGTTGAATGATAAATACGCAGAGGTGACTTTTTTTCTTTTAGGTGAATTAACAAAATTTTATTAGCTTTATTTAGAGGAAGATAACCCTGTAAAACAGGCCTAATTCAGAAAAGAATTAAGATCATACTTACATTTTTATTTTGTCAGCATCTATCAAAAGACTTCCGGATTCCTCTGAGCTGAACTTCAGATTTTATTCGCATGGAATCATATGACATGAATATTTTTCTCAAAGTCCACAAATTCTACAGGAGTTACAATTCCATCTTTAAATGAACAACTGCTCTGAAACAGCAGTTAGTTTTAAAGTTAACCCACAGGGACATGAAGACATGTCTATGAGATCTCAAGGTCACGTGTGTTGCCATCATTCTAGAAATGAAATACTTGTATTTTATTTTTGTAAATTCAAGAAGAAAATCTGACAGAATTCCTCTGAGACTGGCAGTACTTCATAATCTCCATCCTTTAGGCTCATGTAGAATTGGCAAAGGTGATCTAAAGATGTAAATGGTGGACTATAGGACTAGTGGGTTCCTTCAACTCTTGTCATTGGCTTAGGAGCCAGCACATGGACTATAGTATTAAAAAGAATTGGAGACAGAGAAGTGAAAAGGCAAAAGATAATTTATTTGGTGCTTAGGATAAAACTTAATAGTTTCTCTCCTATCAGTTGTCAATGAGTTATTGAAATAATAATGATTCATTTAGTAAATCATTGAACTATCCTCAAACACATGTACATTGAAGATATTAAGGAGCTCTAGGAAATTCTGTACTGTTCCCCATTATTTTGCCCAGATTGTGCATGTGGCCCCTGCAAATAGAACATACAAGAGAGTCAGAAATACCAAAGTCGCCAAGATCACACAGAGACTGCTATTTCAGGGGATCCGAAAAGTTTTACTGATCGCATACACAGATCTATCTGAGCGATCCAGAGGCACAGAGCTGCAGCTTTAGAGCCCCAGCTCTATTTACCATCTGTCTGTTAGCACCACGAATCTTGGCCGAGAGAGCTGCTTTGCAGATCTGAGAATTCTGTCTTCTCTTCCAGGCACCCTGGGCTGGGCTTTCCAGAGGATTAACATAACCTAGGAGAAATAACTCTTTTCCTCTCCCAAACTGGGGACAAAGTGAGGAAAGGTTATTAACTTGAAGTTGGTTGTGTGGGCTCTCATATGTCTTTGTTTGCTACTCTGTGGTAGAGACTTCAGTCACAGACTTTCCATAATGGGAGTCACTTAAAGTAGATGCTCAAGGAATTCCATGTCCAAATTGGGTCATTGCTGAATTTGGTGGGGGAAAAAAGACTCTGTATTTTCGCTGGCTAATACAGTACTTCTAGATGCTCATTAGGCTGTTAGAAAACGCAAGATGATGACTCATTGTGAGCCTCTCCCAGCCCCCCTCCCTGCTCCAATTTGCCTGCAGGTTGAAGGAATGTATACTGACTTGAGTTAAAGAAGAAACTTGTGGTTTCCATTATAGTGTGTAAACATCGATTGCTGAAAGCCTCAAGCATGCTATCATTTCCCGCCACACACATGCTTTATATACAGTTCATCTTGGAAAACAGATTGAGAGAGCACCATGTTTACAACTCCAGCGTAACCCAATTAATGGGGGACTGGTCTGCCTGGGGTTCTCCAGACCCTTACTGTTCACAGCTAAGTGGAGGTCCTCACTGATCACTCTTATAAATCAAAGGATCTAGAGAGATGCCAACATCAATTCTCCCCAAAGAAATTTCTTCCTGGCACCTGTAGTGGCCCTTTGCCACCCCATCATCAACAAATGAGTTTCTTATCTTTTTACAGTTGGAAAAGAATGCTCTCTTTACTTCTCCTTCAAGCTGTCATTGGTATTACAATTAATTTAGTTACATTAATGGAGATGGAGGTAGGGTGTGAGCCTTTTTAGAGAATTATTCTGGTGGTACATAATGGGTTTAAAGAGCATCTCAGAGGGAGATTGCAGAGGATATCTGGATATTTGCTCAGTATCCTGACCATGACTGACAGAAAGAGCTAGGCAAGGGCCAGTTACTTCTGGAAAGAAAAAAACATGAGTGTGGTATGGCTGAAAAAAGCACAGGACGTATAATCAGAGGATTTGAATTTGCATTCTGGTTTTGACGTTTAGTGGCTTTGTGATCTAGGGCACTGGTTCTTAAACTTTAAGATGGATAGGAATCAATTTGGGGAGTCTTGTTAAAGTGCAGATTCTGGTTCAGAAAGTGTGGGTGGGGCCTGAGATGCCACATTTCTGACAAGCTCCCAGGATGATGCTGCTGTTCTTCCTTGTTCTACACTTTTGAGTAATGGAGGATCCAGCAAGGTAAGTCTTGGTGTAATTGACCCTAGCCATTGTCCTCAGTTTGCTCTTTAGTAGAGCATGGTTTAGAAGATGCCAGCCTTCCAGAATTATTTTCAGGACCCAAAACCCTGGCAAGAAGGCCTGGCATGGGCACTGGCATGGAAAGGGCATGTATTAGGTATTGGGATACCAGAATGTTAGTGATGGAAGACATCTGAGAAAGGACTAAGTTTTTACCCCTATTTCACAGGTGAAGAAGCCCAGGTACGTTTAAGGGAGTTACTTCTTGGGAGCATGTTACATGGCTACACCAGCATGTTTCTTGAAGTGTCAATGGAGGACAAGAAGATAAAGTGTCTGATTTGTATTTAGGGTGGGTGTGACTTGTATCTCTGGCATCATTTGACCTATGATTTGATATAAAATGAGTCATTGTTGCAAATATTTCCCTTCCCTGCTCCGCCTCCTTATTTTTATAAAATAAAGTGGTTCCATTACAGTCCATGTTAATGGATTTCATTCTGAACAGAACAGGGCAAGGAGACTGTGATATCATTGCCCAAAGTGCTTGCTTTTTCCTGATGACCAACCTCCCTCCACTTCTAACGTCTTGTGCTAACTCTCCTCTCCTCAGCTCTTAAGAATGCTAGGCAGACCCAGTTGTCATCCTTCATCAATTAACATGATCAGTACATACTATAAAGTTATACCATGCTGCTCTTTCTGCATTGCAGTAGTGGGGGAGGTACTTATGATGTCATGAAAATGCTAATTAAAAACTAATAAATCCCATAGAGTTTGAGTTTGGTAATTGGCTAACAAGAAAGTCTTGACTCCATAGCTTGCTTACTAATAACCTGATGGTCCTTATTAGGAAGTAATTCTCACCGTCTGCTTCTCTTTACTGAGACTTAACATAAAGTTGTTGAAAGATTCTCCTCATGGCTTGGCTTTGGAGAGGGCAATGCTTACTAAAAAAAAAAAAAAAAAAACTAGCTTCCCCATTTTTAGAGTGTTGTGTTTGCCATAACCCTGTTTTTACTATTTGAGCCAGCTGTCTTTTAGTACGATGGTAATGATGTTGGAGTCTTCACCCAAGGCGTGTTTGTAGGACTCAGTACAAAGAGACAGTTTATTCTCTGACCCAGGGCTACAATGCTCGCATTGGCCTGATCCCTGTGAATGTGGGGAGGACCAGGAGACAGCATCTTATGTGGTGAATCCTGACAACTACAACTCTGCCCAATCAGAGGGAAAGCCCATGTTCTGGAAAGGTGGGTCAGTCAGCTCACCTTAGTTTATAAAGGATAGCCCGTGAGCAGGAGGTAAAGGGAAGTGGGGAAGGGGTGTATTCTTCAAGAATTACCAGGAAGGGGTAGATAGGGAGGCCTGTGGGCTTACAGAAACTGATAGGATTGAATGATGGAAGCGATTGGGGATAGCAGAACCCCAAACCTGACCACCAACAGTAGTACTTTCACTACCCGATTACTACTTCGGGAGGGCAACCACTAATTTCCCTGGCCTGCAGCCTCACCTGACCACCATTCTGTTCTTAAAGTATCATCCCAGCATGCTCTCTTTGAGTCTCTTCTGGGATCCGAGGACCTCTACACTCTGAAAGTCCTATCACTGCTGGTGGGTGATAGAAATTAAGTCTGATTGTGGAGGCCACGTTGTTTGAGGTCACCATAAGTAAGCAGCCAGCAGGGTGGATGTGGTAGATTGCAAAATGACCCCAATTTTTCTCTTTTGGTTTATTTTCCCACCCCTTGAATTTGGGCTGGCCTTACAAATTGTTTTGGCCAATGGTCCGCAATGAAAGTGATAGTGTGACATTTCAAAATCTAGAACTCAAGAAACCTTGCACACTTCCATTTATTCTCTGGGGTTCCTGTGACCATCATGTAAATAAAATCAGGATAGCCTGCTGGAGGATGAAACAGGGAGATGAAGCCATCATATACCAGCCAACCCTCAGTGGATCCACACGCAATAGGGCACAAGCATGAGTGAGCCCAGCCAAGATCAGCCTAGCCCAGACTAAAGCAGAGAAACCCATAGATTCCTGACCTATTTTTTAATTTTTGAAAATTTTAATGAATAATATACCACAGAAAAATTGAATTTTTTTTGTTTTAGTGAACAGCCATATATCACCCAGTATTTTACTGTATTTGTTTTTTATCATATATCTATCCATCTACCCCTTCCTCTACTCATCCATTAATTCCTATCTTTTTTTTTTTTTTATAGTGATAATTGTTTTAAGCCCCTAAATTTGGGGATAGTTTATTATACAAGTATTATTTGGAATGACAGGTAACTGAAAGAGTGGACATAATATAAGAAGACTGCTCAGTTACGGAACTGAGCAAGGGCTCAGCATAAATTGTCTGATTGGGAGTGCTTTGCATGGCAGTGTTTTCTTACCAAGGACGACTAGTGAGATCTCTTCTTTTGTCAGATACCTCTGTCTCCATCTCCATCTTTGTCTCTATCTACTGACTTGACTTGAAGTTGTGGGTTGGCTCAAGGTGTATCACAGACAGAAGACAGGGGACTCCGATCAGACTGTATCACTGTCCTTGTGTTCTGTGATTCCCTGGCAGTCAGAACTACTCAGAATTTTTTATTTGGAAGAGTGGATATTTTGGAAGTAGCTGTTTGTGGGAATGTGAAAGAAGAACACCCCTTACATATTGCCATGGATTGAATTGTCTCCCCTCAAAATATCTGTCAACTTAGCTGGGCCATGAGTACCAGTATTGTGTGATTGTCCACCATTTCGTGTGGTTTCCCTATGTGTTGTAAATCCTATCACTATGATGAAATAAGATGGATTAGTGGCAGTTATATTGATGAGGTATACAAGATTAGATAGTGTATGAAGCCAATCTTTTTGAGATATAAAAGAGAGAAGTGAGTAGAGAGACAGTGGACCTCATGCCACCAAGAAAGCAGTGCTGGGAGAAGAGCACGGCCTTTGGACCTGAAGTTCCTGCGCTGAGATGCTCCCAGACCAAGGGAAGACTGATGACAAGAACTTTCTTCCAGAGTCAACAAAGAAAAGAAAGCCTTCCCCTGGAGGTGACACCCTGAATTTGGACTTTTAAGCTACTGGACTGTGAGAGAATAAATTTGTCTTTGTTAAAGCCATCCACTTGTGGTATTTCTGTTATAGTAGCACTAGATGACTAATACATATATGCACACACTTCTGAGGTTCCCAAGTGCTTTTCACACAGACATATGCTCATTTTCACATCAACCTTTTGAGGGAATCATTTTATTATCTGGAAATCAAAGATCAGAGATTTTTTGACCTTCCCAATATCACTCAGCTGGTTAAAGTCTGACCCAAGACTCAGACCTAGGCCTCTGATTGTAAGTCCAAATATTCTTTCTATTCATCACAACTGCCTTTTTTGTTACCCACACACACGAATTAGAAGAAAGGAAAGTGAAATTAGGAACGAGAAAAGTAGAAGAAAAGAAACGAGGCATTTGAAGATATGTCATTGATTTATTTGGAACTTGTTTCTATATAAAGTTTTTATCACACCTCTTTCCAAGTATTAGGCACATATTAGGAACATTCTGTGGCACCATGTCATGGGAAGATAGCCTCTGCCCCTAGAAACTTGCAGTCTAGATTGGGGTGATGAAGCACGTAGCAAATACATCTGGTATTGGAGTCATAGATCCATGGCGCATCTCTGACTTCAGCCCCACATGTGGTGGACAGTTCCATAAAGACTCAACTCTAGCTGCCAGCATCTCACTTTAAGGCTATATTGTGTGGCTTACTGTGTTCTGCCCAAAGGCCTTTTGCCAAGCCATGGGAGCATGAGCTTACTGGATTGTAAACACCACTCAAAAAAACCTGGGGAATTGATAACCTTAGGAGTGATGCTTAATCAGTGGAGGACAGAATTTGGTGGGTAAATGATCCAGCCTCACACGTTGCAGTTGGACAATTCCAGAAGGTACTTTGTCTGTTTCTTAGTGTACCCCACAGTACTGAGCCTCATTACTTGTATCAGTGACCTTGGTAATGCACTTCCTTTGTCTCGTTCTCTCTGTTCCTTTACTTCTGCTTCCAGGGACCATGTCCCAAACAAGCCACCAGCATCTTTGTACTTGTTTTGGGTTGTGGCTTTCCAAAATTAAGACAAGACATGTGCCCAGTGCCCAGTGCCATCGAGTTGATTCCGACTCATATATAAGACAAGACATATACTCATGACTAACTCATCCACAATGCAGTGATGAAATAGTATAAGACAATATAAAATGAGAGAGCTATGTGGTATATACAGATAATAGATAATGTAGAGGTTGTTAGAAATAAGAAATTACTGAAAACTGGGGTCACTAGAATCTAACCAAGCCTTTAAGTGAGGATATGATTTCAATACATTGTTAAATGGAATCCTGGGCATAGGAGTTGGCAGGAGGAAATTTTTCTGGGATTTTTATAAACCTCTGTTTTTCTTTGCTTTTAATAAATGTCAGCCATTAGCAGCATTTGAATTTCCAGTGGAAACTTTAATCAACAAATACCCACCATGAAATAACAACTTGCTGACTGCTAAAGCTTTTTGAAACCTATGTTGTCTCCTTTTTCTATCTCTGATTCTGACATAATTTTATGGGGGCTGACCCCTTGTTTTTCAGGGACGATAATATAGCTCCATTCCTTGGTAGAATATTTATGAGCAGAACCAATGCCCACGGACAAGTGGGATATGAAACCCCAGGCTGGTTTGCGATTGAACTTGTCAGTCAAGGAGACACGCAAATGCCATGTGGTTGGCTTTTAAATCAAGACCAGATGGTAAATAGAATTTGGTGGATCTTGGTAATTCTCCAGTTATCTAACGCTCAGAAGTCTGACAAAAAGTGGAGATATTTTTGCCACAGTGAAATTCTGGCATTGGTACCCAGTTGCTGTGATTTCCACTGTGGAAGGCCAGTTCTGAGGTATGACTTTCTCATAGCGACACAGTGAGCAAGGGCAAGAGAGAGAGAGAGAGAGGGTGGTCCTCTTAAGTCAGTGGTTAGGCTACAGAAAGTTCAGGGTGGGGGGTTCAGATTTCAGCTTTCTACATAGTGCCTGATCTTGTTTTAAGCAGACAGCTTCATTTTCTAGGACCAGTGTCTCTCGAGATCATCATCAGCCCAATGCCAAAAAGGCAAGAGCGTCTGAGAGCGCAAGCAAGAGGGAGGAAATTCAAAGGGGAAAGAAAATATCTACACATCACGGAGAGCATAAACAAACACAAACCTTTAGTAACTGGCACCCATAGGCAGATGAAAGGAGATGAAGTGAAATCCCCAAGTTACCACAGCTGTACAACTGTCTGTCCTTTGAAAACACTTTAAAAGCTCCAAACATTAACTATTTTGTTGTTTTCAAAGTTTATAACCTTTTCCCTTTCTGCTTAGCTGTGTACTAAGGACAAAGTTTCCCTCCCCCCACCCTCCCTGCCTTTTTGCTATTAAAGAGGACCGGTTTATGAGAACAGGATGTTTGTATTAAATATTCAATCGTCAAGGCTTCTTTCAGCTGAAGGTCTCAGTTTGGCTTCAGTTTTGATTGAAACAGACAAACCTACATTCCTACAGAACTACAGAGTGTACCAAATATTTGTCAAATCTTGATAGTGTAACCCGGCATTGAGCCAATAACAGAATAATCAGTTAATGTCTGCATTGCTCTTTGAAGATACAAAGCACTGTGTAAGTTCTAAGTAGTATTGAGAGCTGAGCCAGCCCTTGAGGGTCTGAGGCTGGGGGTCAGCAGACTATATTCTTCTCCAACTGACTTGCAAGGAGCAAAGTCATTGACTTTTGTGGATGAACTGGACTCTTTGTGGAAGCCATTTGGATCCCAGAAATTAACCTTCAGCCTTGGGGTGCTTGCTCTCACCCTTCTGCTTGAAGGCTTAATTATGAGTTCAGTGTTCTATCAGCTGTGTATGATAGAGAACCCTGTCGTCTCTGGCCTTCTGAAGCTGTGCAATATTCTAGAAGGTGTCCTTCATTGCATGTGAAAACATTCTGGGTTTTGGAGGTACAGCTTTGGGATAAAAGGTATATATATCTTAGTCGCATTTACCAACTGTTCTGCAAGATGGCAACAGGCAGTCAGAAAAGTGAAGGTAGTATGGTGAAATAAGTCTTGGAAATGTGACATGCCTCCTCTTAGAGAGTCATAAAACAAGTAAACATATTATATCCATATGGTCCTGTCGAGAAAACTAAACCCATGCAAGGTAGTTTAATAGAATTCAATACAGGGACTGAAATAGAGAGATATTGGAAGAGCTGAAAACAGGAGAAAACGAGGCAATTTAAAGATGAACAACACAGCAAGTCACCACCGTGCTACGTGGCTAATAAACAAATCCACTTTTCCTGATACCAACTGTGAGGATTATAATCAACCTAAATCCAAATCCCCTTTCCTCTTCTCTGCCACTTCTGTTCTGAAACCACCTTCCCCTGCAGCACTTCTTCTTCTGACCCTAACTACCTGGAGCTAGGTCAGAGTTCACAAGTTAAAGGACACAGCCTTTCAGACTGCCAAGTAAGCCCAAGGCTTCAGATGAAAGTCCCCAGATACCCTTACTGACCGGCTGGCTCTAAATTTGGGGTTTTCCCATTACCCCCTCAGGATACCAGCTGCAAGCTCATCTCAGGAGTTTCCAGCCCCTTCACTTCTGACCTGCTGGCTCCCATTACTTGCTCAGGATAATTTCATAAGTTGCCTGAACAAATCACAGAACTCATGGAAAGCACTATACTATGATTACAGTGTTATTGTAGGAAAAATGATACAGATGAAGAGACACATAGAGTGAAGTAGAGCTCCCGTGTCCCAAAAAGAGACACGTCACACTCTCATGTGCATCAAAGTCTTTTACTAACCAGGAAGCCCACGGAGCTTCCATGTCCAGAGTCTTTAGAGGGGCCTCATTATATAGACATGGTTGATTGATTGAGTCAGCTCGCCTCCCCTGAGGTCAGCTGATAATCACAGAATGGTCTTTCTATCCTTGCCAGCCCCCATCTGAGTCACCTCATTAGCATAAAGTCTCAGGTGTGTGATCTGGAGGCCCCTTAGATAATGAAGGCACTTCAATTACTCAGGAAATCCCAAAGGTTTCGAGTTGTCTTTCAGATACCAAGGAAAAAGACCAAATTCTTTGGGTAAAGTTAAATTCTTTATCCCACACTTCCCTAGGGGTGGAGGGACAGAGCAAGGAGATAGTGTTTTCAGAGCCCAGGGCCTGCTGTGGGGATCTGGATCTGAGGGAGTGAGGCTACCTGGCAGGAGGAAATGCAAACTTGGCTGGAGATACCACTCAAAACAGAGAGAGGGGAAAAGTACTCTGACTTCTTTTTTCCTGCCCTGGTCCCCATTGAACCAACCTAATTAGGACCAAATGGGCAAAGGAATCTGGGAAATGCACCTGAATGGGTTCAGCCCCTGTGGTACAACCCACAGCAGGGTCAGAGTGGGAAGTAGATCAGAGGGTCAGTGGGTAAGTGGACAGGCTCACATATGAAAGGCACAGAGGAGCTCTGTGGTCATGACACTTGCTTACCATTGTTTGACTCCAAGTCATGCATGATTATTCGATACTTTCTTTTTTCCTTTCATTGATCCTGTATTGCCATCTTATATGAAGTTTAAACAGAATTTCAAATTGCTAATCAAGTTCACTCTTCCCTGCAGTAGCTTTTTGGCTTTACAGTGAGGTTAATCGGAGATATAGAACCAAAAGTAAGTAAAGACAGGAACTTGTGGCTTCTCTAAGTGATTTTATTTCTCCTCCCTTCCCCACCCATGTTGTTGATGCACAGCAGGAATGAAGATTAGCGGTCTTGTTAATAGGATATTATTGGTGGAAGGAAAGTCCCCTCTGGGGAGCAAAACAGATCTTGCAACTTGGGGCATATTGGCAAATGCGTGGGCGGTAGTTACCCTCCTCAGGGTAGACATTGTTGTCATGGATTGGATTATGTCCCCCCCAAAATGTGTGTATTAACTTGGTTAGGCCATGATTCCCAGTATTCTATGGTTGTTCTCCATTTTGTGATTGTAATTTTATGCTGAGAAGATTAGGGTGGGATTGTAACACCACCCTTACTCAGATCCAATATAAAGGGAGTTTCCCTGGGGTGGGGCCTGTGCTGCCTTTTATCTCAAGAGATAAAAGGAAAGGGAGGCAAGCAGAAAGTTGAGGAACTCATACCACCAAGAAAGCAGCACCAGGAGCAGAACAAGTCCTTTGGACCTGGGGTCCCTATGCCTGAGAAACTCCTCGACCATGGGAAGATGGAGGACAAGGACCTTCCTTCAGAGCTGACAGAGAGAGAAAGCCTTCCCCTGGAGCTGACACCCTGAATTTGGACTTATAACCTACTAGACTGTGAGAGAATAAATTTCTCTTTGTTAAAGCCATCCACTTGTGGTATTTCTGTTATGGCAGTGCTAGATGATCAAGGCAGCTGTCAATGGAACTTTATTTCTTCAAATGAGTGTGATTGTAGCATGGGAAGTTTACAGACAAAAGCTTGAACTACTGGTCCCAAGTGTCAGATCCTCCACCTAGAGTGGGTGTCCTATCACCCCCAGTTGCCCTTTAGAGCCACTTACATACCTCCTGTGTGTTCTGCATCTCCTACTTCCAGTCTGGTTCTTCCTAGGACTGTGGCCATTTCCTCTGAGTAGCACCTCAGCCTTCAGCTATGTCTATCTTAAATGGCTCACAGAAGTAAACAGACATTCATAAATAAAAATGAACATGCATATTTTTGAAGTATTATACACACATCTGTTTGTCTTTTATAGAGTGTATTGTGTGTGTATTTATGTTTACTTCTGTACCAGAGGAAAACTTGATGGCGTAGCGGTTAAGCGTTCAGCTGCTAACCAAAAGGTCAGCAGTTTGAATCCACCAGGCACCCCTTCGAAACTCTATGGGAGAGTTCTATTCTGTCTTATAAGTTTGTGATGAGTCGGAATTGACACTATGGCAATGGTTTTTTTGGTCTATACCAGATGAAGTGTGATTATAAAGTGCAATGTGGGTACTTAAGGGGAAAACTCATCCCCAAAGCCTTTCTGCCAAACATCTCTCAGGATTATGACCCTTTGGGGACTGCTTCTCTAAGCTGTACCTGAAACCTAGCCTTCAGCAGTGGGTTTGGTATATTGTGATGGGGTTTCTTCAGAGCCAAGAGAGATCTTTCAAAAAGTGGCATTGAGGAATAGCCTTACCTTGGCACTAGGCTGCCAAAACTAGGCTCTCCATTCTGGAGGGTGTGCTTGGGAGAGGTGGATCGGGTGGTGGCCCCTGGCTGCTGCCATCCAAGGCTTGTGAGCTCCAGTACTGACGAGCAGCAAGGGGAAGCTAGGCTGAACCTGCCACCACATTCCAAAGCAGTTCCTTCTCATCTCTTGGCTCTCTCCACATCACAAAATCCACACATATATTAGGCCAGTCTCTGTAAGTGTAATGCTAACTACTTCACTGATTTTGATGAGCAACATGGGTAATTTTGGCCTTGACAATGAAATATTTGGTAAACTCGGGTAGGGTGTGGCTTTTTTTCTTCTCTGAAGATAACTTTTACTCTTTTCCCTCTTTTGGTCTGGATAAATATCTGCCACTTGAATCAGCTCCTAGATTCAAGGATTTGTCTGGCTGCCTGAGAAGTCTATTAACTTTGTAGTCTAAACCTTCAACCTCTTCATTAATCACAATTGCCCTCCTCACAAACTTTCCCCAGATCCTTCTTCCTCCAGCTCTTCTCCTCAGTCAGCAGGGGCAAGAAGGCCTTCTCACTAATCAAGACAGCCGTCTAGTCTCTTTTGGAGATATTATGGGTTTATCCCAAACTTCAGACAAATCTGTGAGCCATTTACATACAATGGAGTTTGTTTTTCTATAAATGGACCAGACAGTTTATCTCTAGGGCTTCCCTTCTAGCCTCCGGATTTAGGCTCAAATCAAATATTATGAAAAAAAATATATCAGCAGGTGGGTGGAGGGAAAGGAAAACAAGGAAATCAGGCACATGGTTTCATGTAATTAAAGAAATTACCTGATGGTCTTGCGCTACTATAGTGCAATGAACACCAAAGGAAACCTCCTTGGGGGTTACGTAAACACAGTCTCCCACAATCTTTGTTTTGAACTTTGTGTTTTTGTGTGTTACTTCACTCTTCTTGATTCTAGGCTGGTATGGCAAGTGGAAGTACCCAAAACCATGAGAGAGGCTGTGCTTGTGATACTGCCAGCCTGACTGGAAACCGGAAACACCAGGGACCTTATAATAAATATGGAGACTTCCAGCCTAATTTCACAGCCTCAGAAGTTTGCACAGAGGTTGGACTAGGCTGCAAATCTTGGGCGTAATTTTCAACAACACTTCCGGTCATGGTGTCCCGCCCTGTGTCAGAGGAGTTCCTAAGTCAGCCTTGGTTATCTAAATTCTGAGATGGCCAAATCCCAATGCCCTTTCGCTTTTTAAGTGGACAATGAGTAGAAAAAGAAGATGGGCTTTGGCTTTGTTGAGCAATGGGAAGGAGATAGTATCACTTTGATAATTCTCAAAAGTCAGTTAGGAAACCATTCGCTGCTACTTAGATAAGTCCTATTAGGGCCCTATTAGAGTAAAGGGGAAAGCATCTTGGCAGTTACTACTCTTACGAGCAGCATTGGCATCCTCTGGGAGCTTGATAGAATTGCAGAATCTCAGACCCCAAATCATACCTTCTGAATCAGAGCCCGTTTTTATAAACCTTCCAGAGATGCCTATGCAGAACAAAGCATGACAAGCACTAGTCTAGAAGTTCTGAAGATTCTTTGAAAGTTTAGTGATATCTACTTGGCTGATGAATAGTTTCTATAGGTAGAGTAAGCAGGCCTGATGTCTTGTATAATCTGTAGGGTCCCAAAAACTTTCCTCCAATAAATTCTCTCGAATTCTCTTACACTGTAAAATACATACGCATATGCGTGTGCGTGTGCGTGTGTGTGCATGAACACGAACATGTTCACGTACATTGTTGTTGTCTTGTGCCATCCAGTCAATTCTGGCTCATGACAATCTAGTATGTTATGGAGTAGAACTGCCCTATAGTGTTTGCTTGGCTGTAATATTTACAGAAGCAGATTGCCAGGCCTTTTCTTCTGGGTGGGTTCGAACAGCTAGGCCTTTTAGTTGCCCCCTGAGTGCAAATAGTTACACACATACATTTATTTATGTACGTGTGTGTGTATGTACGTATTTCCTCCTACTGTGTAACAAATTAACACAAATTTAGCAGTTTAAAACAACACAGATCTGTTACATATCTCAGGTTCTGTGGGTCAGAAGTCTGGGTACAGGCTGACGGGGTTGTCTGCTCAGGATCTCAACAGGCTGAAATGAAGGTGTTAGCTGGGACTGTGATCTCATCTGAAGCTTAGGGTCCTCTTCCAGCTCACTGGTTGTCGGCAGAATTCATTTCTTTGTGGCTGTATGATGCATGTCCCTGCTTGCTAGCAGTCTGCTATAGACTGCTCTTAGTTTCTAGATCCAGTTCACCCAGCCCCTTCCTCTTGCAACATGGCTGTTTGTTTCTTCTAGGTCAGCAGGAAAGCATGGACTGCTTCTCCTTGTCTCTTCTATGGATTTATCTGATTAGGTCAGACCCACCCAGGAAAATCTCCCTTTTGGTTAACTCAGAGTCAACTGATTAGGGACCTAATTACATCTCAGAGTCCCTTTTGTCGTATAATACAACAAAATCACAGGAGTGATATCCCGTGATATACCCAGGTTTTACCTGGACTCAAGGGGAAGGGATTTTACAGAGCACGTTGCCAGGGAATATTAGGGGCTGGCTTATAATTCTGCCTGTCAGTACATACACACATGCATACATACATACATTATAATTTTTATAGATGGAAATGACAGGATTATAGATTAAAAACCTTGGGAATAAAGCTGTGTTTCCAGACTACACTGATTCACTTAACATCATCATGATTTTTACATAACCTTGCAAAAACCATATCACTGTTCATATCATATTTTACTTGAATTGGTTACTTTTTCAACGCAAAACATGCTTAAAAAGGAAACTTTAATTTCGTTATCAGAAATTGAAAGCCATTATCATTTGTCATGACTCTGCATTAAATAACTTTCTCATCTTACAATTCAACATTCTTGTAACTCATGTCAAAAGAAAAAAAAAGTGCCACCTAATTAAGCCGAGTTTCGCACTTTGGGACACATTGAGTTTACTGTTGGTTTTTTACTAAAAATATTGTCTTTTAAGTCAAATGGATAAAACATAAGCCTGTGTGTTACCTTACCTTGTTAAGCCATTGATGTCCCTTCTACAAAATATTTATGCTGTTATATAAAATATTCTGTCAGGACTAGAAATAATTACCAAGAGCTCTTTCAGCTCCAGGATCTATGATTAATTCCAATTATTGATATTAGATGATTTGTGTGGAATTATTTATTAGATTTCCTGGCTAGCCACCTAGGAAGTTGTAGTTTTCTTGAAGGATTAAACCTGTTGCCGTTGAGTCAATTCCAACTCATAGTGACCCCATAGGACAGAGTAGAACTGCCCCATAGGGTTTCCAAGGAGCACCTTGGTGGATTCAAACTGGCAACCTTTTGGTTAGCAGCTGTAGCTCTTAACCACTATGCTACCAGGGTTTCCTCTTGAAGGATTAGGACTGGGAAATAGAGGGGCCGTTCTCATCAGAAATATCGACTGTGACTCAAGGAAGATGAGCCTGTGTGGGGCTGCCATATGAGGGCCAGGAGCAGTCACGGAGGACGCACAGGGTAATGATGAACTTTTAGTCTCAGCAGATAGGTCATGGACTAGGGAGAGATGGACCATCAAAAGGTTTAGGAGGCATCCAGGCAAACTATTTACCTCGCTTGTGCCTAAGGCAGAACCTGACATTCCATAGTTTGCTGAGTAACTCCCATTTTTCCCTTCAGGTTCACTCACCTGTTCTGATCCTTGTTGGTTTCCCCTGACTTCCCAGTGGGTTGGTCAAAGGGAGACACCAGGAGGAGATGGGAGGACTAGATGACTGGTGTTCATTCTGCTGATTCCTTCTCTGCCTTCCACCGTGGATTGGCTGATTTTACAACGGAAGGACATTGCTCCTATCAGACAGTCCTCTTCTAAGCTACCTCCCAGCACTCCAGTAACTCCTCCCAACCTTTGCTCCTTTTGCTAAAGGGGTCCAAAACAGCTTGCCTGTCTTGCCATTTCTTGTTGGTCTCCTGAACCCGGCCCATCCGTTGTAAATAGTCCGTTTCTTAAGCTTTCCTCGGCTACACAGTTTGCATGTTCTATCTTTTCATTGCCAGAATTCACTGATACACACTTTGGGTAAAGGTACAGATATGCACTCCATAATGTCCATTTGGGCAAAGTCCAACTCCACGTATGTCTGTGGTCCCACAAGGTTATGACAGAGTTCAGAAATCCAGATTGGAGAAGGGGGAGAAGCGGAAGTACTTTGCTAAGTCCTGTAGATCCTGCCTGTCTCTCACTAGCTCTCCAGGTTCCATGTCAGCCCTGGTCCTCGGGTGGCAGAGAAAGGGGGTCTCGGAGCCCATTCATGGCTACCTCCCCTACCACAGTCGCCTCAGGCAGGGACCGAGCAGCGCTGCTAGAACTACCAAGGAGGATGCTTCATGAGACCGCTGCCCCACTTGGCCAGGGCGCGCTGTGTGTCATGCCCAGGCTGGAGACCGAAGCTCCTCCTACGGTGGTGGCCTCAGGGTAGTCCAGGCTATGGCAGCGATGGTGGGAAGAGGCAGCAGGAAAGAAGAGTGAAAGCCCATGAGGTGGGAGAAGGTTGGAGGGGAAAGCAGAAGGGAGTCCTCAGAGCGCCTGGAGGCAGCCACTGGACAGCGAGCACAGCCTGCGGCAGGGACAGGGCTCTGCTCTGGGAGACCAGGGCTTGGGGTGGTGGAGGAGCTTCTCCCCGGTCCCTCGGCGCAGCTGCGGTGGCGTGGACTCGGACCTAGTGACCCTCTTGCGCATCTCTTGTACATAATATGGTAATCGCACAACGTCCAAATCACGTAATGTCCTTTTCACATAATGTATGGTGGATGCTAAGCAACGTATATACTTGTGTTAGACTAATACATATTTCGGAGTACTCCAGACCTTTAAGTAAAGCAGATACTCTCCTGTTACGATCCACTTTTTTCACCTTGCTTTGTGGAGTGGGATGAACAAGACACGCTCCTCAGGAGCTGCCTACATTTAGTAACCTATTCGGAATTCTCCTTCTTTACAATAGACGTGAAAAGCATATGAAAAGGTACTTGGAAATGATGACTTATGATTTTTTTTTTCATTTTGGGAAAACTCTTCTGAAGTTGTAGTAGCTTCACTCTACGGAAGTACAGTCAAGTTTGATTTCTATTTTTAATTTAATCTCCAAATGACAGAAATACTTTTGCCCTTGGGAATGTAGTACCATGATTCCTTTCCCTGAGAATTATAAAGGTGATTATCCACCGGCTTCACTTGAAATGTGACACTTAGCCCCATTGAACCGTCTCAATTTTGTCTATGAAAAGGATCAAAGTAGTGGGTATAAGCCTGAGACAGAATTCTGAGTGCCTCATAAAGGAACGAGAAAAGAGGCTGGATATCCATTATCCTAGAATTCAGTGGTTTCAATTTCAAACAGGATAGAGATTGAAAGTTTTTTTTTTTTTAATTGAGCAATTACCATATTCTAACAAAAGATTAGGTAGGATGAACCTGAATATGAAGACAAAAAGACATGGGTATTTCTATAAAAGGCCTAACACTAAGCCAGCCAATTGCCAGTCAGGTGATTCTTTGCTCTGCTTTATGCCTGTGGATGCAAGGTGCTCTTGTCAACTTCCCTGATGAGTTTTGAAGATCTAGGTCATTTGTTGAGACGCAAGGCTCTTCCAAAATCTTATCAAACTAAAAATCACGTGAATTTTTATATTCCATAAAAAAAGCTGCGTAAAAAGAACATGTAGAAATTTAGTTTGCTTTCCACCCCTACTTCAGTTTCCTGGGATATGAGTGTTGGATTTGAACAGTCCATATTGCACGTGATTCCTGAGTTGATGTGGACATTAGACCAAGGTTTCAGAAGAGCCAGGTGCAGCCTGTAGCAGTTCTATTCCACTTATAGCTGAATTCTATTCCACTTACAGTTGAAATCTTAGGCAATGGCAGAAACTCATTCATAGGCTTTTATAAAAACTTTTCACATCAAGAATGCTATCTAAGAACAAAACAGCTTGCCAAAATGTGTAAAGACAGGTCCTTCAAAATTGGAGCCACCAAGCCCTAAGCCAGACACACAATCTGCTGACATTTGAAAGCAGCAGAGGAGCATAGGGCTGCCGATGGAATGCCAAGGATTTTGCCACTGAATGTCAGCCTCGTCACTGTGATTGCCCCTTCAAAGTGCAGGCGGGCAGTTGGACCACCTGTGGGGGATTCTGAGTGCCTTGTTGCCAACTGAATCCAAGTTTTGGGTTTCAAGATGCAACCGTCAGAACAGTAGTTTAATGTCTGGAAAGTACAGGAAGAGTGCAGGGGAAATAGCAAGACCTTTACATTGATCTTAAAACACTCAGGCTTAGTGTCATTTATATTTGCACTGACCAATTTAGCAGTCCTCTGGGATGAATCACTTAATTATAAAGAATAAAAAAAGCTGTTGTTTGATGTATGTGTCTTAATTATTTCCAAGTGGGAGAATTGATTCCCCCATCCCCCCCTTATGAATTTGCCTCCATTTGTGAGACTAATGAAGCCCCATTAAAGGGAATGGAAGGTCAGAGGTCACCCTTTCTTTACATTTAATGTCCTTAAGCTGGTAGATTATTTATGAGGGTTATTATGCCTTGGGTAATGTTCCCAGCTTCTCAGAAGAGCTATATCGATATGGAATGATGAGATACCACACATCTCAGCTTCACTTGGGCTCCAGATGTCAACTGGAAAGAAGTAGACTGGGAATATGATTAATTGGCCTCAATATTGGCAGCAGTCTGGGTGGCTCCCATAATCTTGGAAATAGTAACTTGGCCACTGTGGGTTATAAAGCTTATTCTTATCCAATGTTGTCGACAGCTCCTTGCATTCTGAAGAGAGAGAGCTTAATCACCAAGAGAGCTCATAGGCTGAACTCTTTTCCTTATATTTTTCTTTTAGATTTCATGAAAAATTTCAACCAAATATTTTATATATATATATATATATATATATATATATATATACACATATCTCCCAGGAAAATGAGAGTGTACCGTACTGTGAAGAAGGGTTGTGAGTTTGTGGTCAGACCTAGATTTCCTGGAGTCAAATACCACGAATAGAGAGTTTTTGTCTATACGTTATCTGATCTTGGGCCAGCTACTTAACATCCATGTGTCTCGGTTTCTTCATCTGTAAAATGGGTATGATAAACAACGTTGAGAATTAAATGAGTAAATTCATGTAAAACACGTATATTAGTTTCTGGTACACATTGAAGCCTTCAATAAGAGTTAGAAGTTATTACTATAATAATTAAACTTTACTAGTGGAAAAGTTGGTGGCGCAGTAGTTAAAAGCTTGGCTGCTAACCAAAAGGTTGGCAGCTGGAATCCACCAGGCGCTCCTTGGAAACCCTATGGGGCAATTCTACTCTGTCCTATTGGATCGTTATGAGTCGGAATCGACTTGACAGCAATGTTTTTCTTTTTTTTAATTGGGGTTGTTTTCTTCATTTCTGCATCTTTTCTGCTCTGTAGCTTTGTTCCCAGGTCTGGATTACCTGTTCCCTGGCCTCTGATTTGTGCCGGATTTTCCCTAGCTTCACACTCTGCCCTGCTCTCTCCTCGTGCCCATCCAGATTCCCATAACCTCTTCTGGGGAGTGACTGCTCCAGGCCATTTCTCATGAGGACAGGAAATGAAAAGTCACTGCGCATGTGTCTGTATATGTGCAAGGAGTCGTGGTAGGCTGGTGGTTAGATGACAGATTGTTGAGTCATGTGAGTCAGGATTTTAAATTCATAACTGGGACTTTCTAGCTGTGTGACCTCAGACAAGTTATTTCCTTACTCTAACCTCAAATCCTTTCCTATAAAATGGGTATACTTGTAGTACCTAATTTATGAAGAGATTGTGAGAATTAAAATCCAACACATTGCGTAGCATAATTCCTAGCACATAGGCAGCCTATAACAAAGTTTAGCAATTATATTTTAGATAACACACAAAATACTTAGTCACTAGCTAATATCCAAGTCCCTATGGTACGGAGGAGGTGTTACCCTTTAGGGACGGATAGATAATTTAAAATTTAAGACTTTGCCATCTAGTTTCCAACTTAACGCTCTTTTTCAGAGTTGTCCTTGTCAGCTTTTACATGGGGGATCTCACTGAATTATGCAAATACAAAGTGATAAATTTTACAACTGCCAGTGTGCTGGGAATAAAGATAGTTCCACTCTTAATCTGATCTGTCTTTTGCAGAAAAACCATTGACTCACTCTTATTTGTTTAGAGGGCCAGGGAAACAGGGTTCATCACAACCAGAAAAGGGCCTGACACCCTCCCCAGGCAGATGGAAGGGCTGGGCCTCGTGCATTTGTTATTGCTGTCACTGAAATCACATTTGGGCCTTGTCCTCCACTGCTGGAGGAGAAATGGAGGGTTTCACTTCAGTGGGAAATCCTTCAGAAGGTAGAGAGAGTGTGGGGGCAGCACTCAACCTCCACTCCACTGTGACTGCGTGCATAGGCTGCAGCTGACCCAGGGTCAGAACCATGCATAGTCCTCACAGCTCTGGAAGACAGGGTGGAGGGGAAAAGGGAAGCCTAGTAGCTGCCAGAGTGATTTTTGGTAATAACCCTTGTTCTTCTGGAGGGCAGCAGCTCCTCGGCTTCGTTTCTCCAGAATCCAAGGTGTGTTGCCCCATCTCCTGCTTTCCTGGGGATCCAGTCTTTGGGGTGGGGAGCACTGCAGCACATATTGTATCGATCACTGACTGTTCCTCTGGTGTTCTGTGGGAAACTACAGTGGGGTGCTTCTGGGAGTTAATAGTGTCTTACCTAAAATATCCTAAGATGGATACAGCTTCAGAGCCATGATTGGCAGTGACATTGGTTCAATGTGCTTTTCCTCCCAGATAACATATTTTTAAATAAAAATAACTAAAATTTGCTGAGTGCATACTATGTACTAGGCTAGGCATTTTCCATTTATTATCACACTTATCTTCATGTCAGCCTTGTGAGGTGGCCACTACCATTATCCGGTTTCACAGGTGAGGTGCTGAAGCTCAGAGGGAAGAAGTTTCCTAACTAGAAAGAGTCCATTTGTTGAGCGTGAAAGGAGGTGCTATCCATCAGGACACCGGAGCAGCAGGCATATGCTAGGGCACACTGGGACACGAGTTTGCAACCACCAACTATGCTTGCTCCCTGTGTTTGTGTATTTTTTTTTTCAATGAGTCAACCAAGACAAATAATTAAAGATGGGTATTCCAGGGTATAACCATCATTAAATCTTCCTTTTAACTCCCAAGCATTCTCCCTAAGATGAGCATTGTGCTTCAACAAACGAGGCAAGACGAAAGGCTCCATCCTGTCCTGAATATTTATTAGGCAAGTTTGGCAATTTTAAACTTAGTTCTCAGGAAAGATGTGGGCAGGATCACCTGAATTCGGTACTTCTTAATAGAAAGATTCAGGCTTTGAAGAGAAAGTAAGTCAGAATAGAAAATACCCTGATCATCTCCTTCTTAGGACATGTTCCAGAGCACAGGAAGACAGGGTCAGCACAGTTGTGCCAAGTACTGATAAGCACAGGCTTTTACTTAAATATTCATGGAAAAGGTATTAGCTTTTGCCAGGGCACAATGGTTTTCTCTGTTTGGGGTAGGTGTTGCTATTCATACTTTCTTGAAATAAATACAAGTGTTCTGAAAAGAGATCATCTGAGACCAGTATATTGATAATCTATGGAAAAAAGATTGAAGTTGTCAAGGATTTCATTTTGCTTGGATCCACAATCAATAAACACGGAAGCAACAGTTGAGAGATCAAACGATGAGTTGCATTGGGCAAATCTGCTGCAAAGGGACTCTTTCAAGTGTTGAAAAGCAAAGATGTCACCTTGAAGACTAAGGTGCACGACCCAAGCCATGATGTTTTCAATTGCCACATACGCATGCAAAAGCTGGACAATGAACAAGGGCGACTGAAGAAGAATTGACAGATTCGAATTATGGTGTTGGAGAAGAATATTGAATATACTATGACCGACAAAAAAATAAACAAATCTGTCTTGGAGGAAGTACAACCCGAATGCTCCTTAGAAGTAAGGACAGTGAGACTATGTCTCACATATATTGGACATGTAATCAGGAGGCATCAGTCCCTGGAGAAGGACGTCATGCTTGGTAGAGGATCAGCAAAAAAGAGGAAGATCCTCAATGAGATGGACTAACACAGTGGCTGTAACAATGGGCTCAAGCATAATGATTGTGAGGGTGGCACAGGACTGAGCAGTGTTTCGTTCTGTTGTACATAGAGTCGCTGTGAGTCAGAACTGACTCCACGTCACCTAACAACTAAAGAAAAAATTATTTGGCCTTCCTGGGAGGGCGTGTTTGTACAAAAGGTACCACCAGATGGGCATCTGAGGGGCCAACCTGTCCCATAGCTTGGATGTTTTGGTTTTCGAGCAAAGCAAATAAGTTGGTGGGGTAGGGGGGGCGGTCCTGGATGACTTCATATTGGTTCAGAGTCTAGTTTGGGTTGTATTTGAATAGTAGGTTATGATAGGGATGGGCCTTGGTGTAGCCCAAATTTTAGTACCTTCATTTGTGAAGGTCAGAGTCACAATCTTTTTGCCTGAAGGAGAAAAACATCTATGATTATATATTGTTTGACCTATACAGTGCTGGTCTTAGTGGAGTTTTTCAAAAATTTGAAGAAGCTATTACGATGTAATAATCAGGAGGTATTTTTACTGTGGTAAATATTTATGTAACAAAACATTTGCCATTTCAACACTTTAAAAAAAATTTATTGTGCTTTAAGTGAAAGTTTACAAATCAAATCAGTCTCTCATACAAAAATTTATATACACCTTGCTATATACTCCTAGTTGCTCTCCCTCTAATGAGACAGCGCACCCCTTCTCCCCGCCCTCTATTTCTGTGTCCATTCAGCCAGCTTCTGTCCCCCTCTGCCTTCTTGTCTCCCCTCCAGGCAAGAGCTATCCACATAGTCCCATGTGCCTGCTTGATCCAAGAAGCCCACTCCTCACCAGTATCATTTTCTATTTTATAGTCCAGTCCAATCCCTGTCTGAAGAGTTGGCTTTGGGAACGGTTCCTGTCTTGGGCTAATGGATGGTCTGGGGACAATGACCTCTGGGGTCCACCTAGTCTCAGTCGGACCTTTAAGTCTGGTCTTTTTATGAGAATTTGAGGTCTGCATCCCACAGCTCTCCTGCCCCTTCAGGAGTTCTCTGTTTTGTTCCCTATCATGGCAGTCATCAGTTGTAGGCGGGCACCATCTAGTTTTGGTCTCAGGCTGATGTAGTCTCTGATTTATGTGGCCCTTTCTGTCTTCTGGGATGATAATTATCTTGCATCCTTGGTGTTCTTAATTCTCCTTTGCTCCAGGTGGGTCATTTCAACACTTTTTACATGTGCAATTCAATGATATCAATTATATTCATGTTTTCACTTGTCAGAAGATTTTGCATAGATGTCTGGATTTTTGGATTCTTCAGAAATATGGTCCAGAGCTCACATGAGTTGGCCTCTCTAGTTCACCAGAGTTCTCACTTTCCTTATTGTGTACCCACATACCTGCTTCCTTTGCTTCTAGTCTACTTACTGACTTTGCTTCTAGTCTACTTCCTTTGCTTCTAGTCTACTGACTTAGCTGCCCCTTGGGTAAAAATGGCCTTTATCATTTTCAGGGTTCCCAGGTGCTTTTATCTTCACCCTCTCCCTTTGAGGTAAGTGAGGCATTCATTACTTTTCCTAATGAACTAAAAAATAAACTGAAGCCCCAAAAGATTAAGTGACGTGGACAAACCTACCCAGAATGTTAGTGTGAGGATCAAAGCCTGACACCAAATCCTCCAGCCTTTAGTCTAGCATTTTCTCAACACTGCCAAGCCATTCTCACCTTCCGGGGCTTCTCCAAATCAAGGAGCCAGAGTCCACCTGTGCCTTAGACAACCACCCTGTTCTGGCTTGGTATATACACCAGGGACCTCAGAGGTTCTGTTACAAGTTTTGGCCTTGGAAGGTAACAACGTGGAGAATATGACTGCTGACATTTTCTTCTTCTGTTCCTCCTCCTTCCTCCCCTTCTGGTTTCTCCTTCCTTTTCATTGTATTCTTCTTCTTTTCACTTTCCTTCTTCTTCACTTCTTCCTTAGCCTTCTCTTCTTCCACCAACATCTCCTTATCCTTCTTCTTCCTCTTTTTCCTCTTCTTTTACTCCCTTTCTTCCTCCTTTTTTCCCTCCTTACTCACTTTCTACTCAGATCACATTTAGCAAAATAGCTTCCATTGAGCAGGCCTGTAAGAATTAAAGACCAAAGCCTTTTTTTGATTGACAGATTTGGTTGACTGATCTTAGTATGTCTTTGGTTGGAGTTTCCTAGAAGTAGACACTAAGACAAAAATTTGAATGAAAGTAATTTTGGGGGGTAGGTAATTTTAGTAACACCAGTAAGTGCATGCAGAAGCAAGACAACAGAGGGAGAAAGCCCTCTTTATATGTGTATATATATATATATAAAGATAAATGAATATAGATGAATGAATGAATGAATAAAAGAATATGTCATCAAGCAAGTGACTTTGGAAAATAAGAACTTCATCCCACATGGGAAACTCTGGGATGCAGTGTAGAACATGTGTCTCAGCGTTATTCTGCCCAAGGGCCAAAGGTAAGAGGGTATTTAGTCAACAACTCCCAACAGTCTTTAAGGGGTGCGCCTGTGGATATGTGGCATTGATTCCCTTGTTTCCAGCTTGCCCTGCACGTGGGCAGAGTGGGCTCTGGCAGCCAGAGAGAGTCTTCAGGCAAGACTCCCAGGAGCTGGCAACTGAAAGCCTGCAGCATTCATGGAAATGGTAAATGTCAATGGGACATAGATGGGTCACTGACAACATCTGCTACATAGTCCTTTGCAGTGGGGGCAATGGTAGGTGAAGATAGGAGGAAAAGGGCTAGAATGCACAAGAGAGAGTCTTTTAAGAACTCAATCTTACCTGCACCCAAAACCATTTATGTCATTCCAGATTATTCCCATGGAGTTGTGTCTCCACGGTCTCTGGTCCAGAATTTTTCATCAATTGGGGATAGTAATATAAAGTAACATAAATCCTAAAGTTGAGCTTTATGATAGGCAATGAAATCTCTGAATGCAAATGTTGGCATGTGCTTAGGTGTATTTTTTATAGTCCTTGGCTTTCATTGAATATACAAAAGAGTCTACAATGATAAAAAGAGTTAAGAACCACAGTTTTAGAGTTTACAGCTAAATTCCACGGTGTTTGTTGCATTTTAATTTTATTATATTCCTATAAGCATTTATCTCTCTAATAGTATGTAATTATCTGGTTACAAATAATCAGACTTATTATGTATGTAGTGTTTTTTTGGGGGAGGGGTTAAAGGTTATGTGTATGTGTGCATGAATACCCAGATTCTCTCACACAACTGTTTTTCCACTGATACTTTAGAAGTAAATCAGCGATATTCATACAATTTCCAACAATTGGTATATTTATGTAATCTTTCTCTTTCTCTCAGACACACACACAAATACACATATGATTGAGCATGAGTTTTCATGGAAATTGAGAATGCTTAATAAGCTTTTTACTCACTGTATTGCAAATGCGGTACTTTCAACAATTACCTAGAAAGGAAGGTTTATCTTCAGATCCCTGGGTCTGTTTCTAAGCTGCTGATTAGAAGGTTGTTGAGCAAAAGGGAGTGGTAGTGTTGATGACAAATAGTCTTAAAAACAGCTGAAGAAGTTTTTGTTTTTATAATTTATTTTTGTTGTTGAGAATATACACAACAAAACATACACTAATCCAACAGTTTCTACATGTAAAATTCAGTGACATTGGTTATATTCTTCAAGCTGTGCAGCCATTCTCCGCTCCCCCAACTCACTGCCTCCTAAATTTCCTGCCTAAATTTCTGAGTTGCTGTTGTCAGTTTAATCTCATATAGATAGATCTTAAAAGAGCATAATGTTCAAAGCAGACATTCTATACTAGTTAAGCTAAACTGTTGTTTGGTTTTAAGAAGATTTCAGGGGATATTTTGGGTTTAAGGTTTAAAGATTACCTCAGGGCAATAGTTTCAGGGGTTCACCCAGCTTCCATGGCTCCAGAAAATCTAGATTCCATGATAATTTGAAATCCTGTTCTATATTTTCCCCATTTTGATCAGAATCCTCTGTAGATCTTTGATCAACATGTTCAGTAGAGGTAGTCAGGCACCATCTAGTTCTTCTGGTCTCATGGTAGAGGTAGTTTTTCATGGAGGAAATTAGCCACACATCCATTTCATCCTCCTGTTCCTGACTTTCCTTCTTCCTCTGTTGCTCCAGGCAAATAGAGACCAACTGCTCTGCAATTAACTGCCTTAGTACATGTTTAGTGCTTCCGTTCTACCTCCTATTTTATTGTATCGTTACCTGGAGTTTTAAAAGCTTATAAGCTGAAAAAGTTTCAAGATAGAAGGTTTTGCATCTGAAAGTCCCAGGAAATACTGGGGCTTTACCTCAAACTCAAACCTCTTTCAAAACATGTTGTTGTTGTTAGCTGCCTTCAAGTCAATTCTGACTCATGGCAACCCCACGTTTGAAGAGTAGAACTGCTCCATAGTGTTTTCAAGACTATGACCTTTTAGAACAGATTGCCAGGCCTGTCATCCAAGGTGCCTTTGGGTTGGTTCAAACCACTGACCTTTTGGCCAATGGTCAAGTGCTTAACCATTTGTGCCACCTAGGGACTCTATTTTCAAAGCATAGAAATTATGGTTCTGTTGGACAGAAAGTAGACAGGTTGGCCTTGATTATGTTGATAAGGTAAGTCAAGTCTGTAATACCAAAAAGAGATTAGTTCTGGTCCAAGAGAGAAGTGAGTCAAATACTTAAATTTTACCCACAAATTCATGCTTCATCAACTTAATTGTTTCTTGATGAAATATTCATTGAGCACCTAGCATGCTCCAAGCACTACTCTAGGTGCTAGTTTGCAACAACTCTTCCTTCTCTCCTCATTCACCTTAAGTAAAGACCTTGAACCTCTGCTTCCTGCCTTCTCCTTTCTTTGCCTTCCAGTGGGCAGGTATGTATACTTTTGTTAATCATTTACCTAGGCCTTGAACTCTTGGGAGAAGCATTTTAAGTATGGGAAGAATTCTGCTAAGAATTGTCTATTGATCATCTACCCTTTTGGAACTTTAAAAAGGTTGGCTTTATTTGCCCACGTTATCCTTCAAAGATGACAGATATTACAATCTAAAGTATGATGAAACCATGGGATGGCTCTGTGATTCATTTTTTTACTGAAGCAAGTTATAGAAATCATAGACCACAGGGAATGAAGTGCTAGTAGAATAGTGGAGTTGAAGGGTCAGGGAGTTTAGGGATCTGGAGTCTAACCCTGCCTCAGTCATTTCTTAGCTATATAGCAAGTTTCAGTCTTAGGCTGGGCATCTGGGCCCCTGATTTTTATTGTCTGGCTCTCCTCCAACTGTATCCTTCTTCATGGGGCAAGAAAGCCACAGTGCTGGGGAACATACCCGATAGAACCTATGACCTGCCTTCTAGACCATGTGCCAAGTAACCTGGACTGGAATCCTCTGCTGAAATTGCCCTGAGTCCTTTTCCAGAGCCTGGGGGAGGGGTTATTCTTCCAGTTTATTGTCCTGAAGGTGTCTGGCAATGCCAGTGAATATACTTCTAGGCTGGAGGATTGGCCAGGGGGTGGCTGTTTGTAGGGTGGTGGAGTGTGGATGAAGCTCCCGTAGATGGTCTGGGTTGTCCACAAGATCCTTTGCGGTGCTGAACAGCTCTATGTAAAGAGAAGCATGGCAGGCTTTGTTTGTCTTCTTGCTCTGGCCCCCAAATATCGGGGGGGGCTTGTATCTAACAGTGAGTAAGTTATGCAACCTCTCCATTCCTCAGTTTCTTCAAATCTATGAAAGGGATAACAATACTTATATCATTGCTGTTATAATTAAGCACAATGTATATAAAAGGCACAGTGCTTGACAACCAGTTCACTCTTGTTTAAAGCTTGCTTTTATAGCACTACGATGTGTTCTTAAAACACAATCTGACTCCAGAAATAGCACTGTTGTTGTTGATAACTGCCGTCAGTTTGCCCCGACTCACAGTGACCCCATGCACGATGGGATTGCATAGTTCTGGCCCATAGGATTTTTGATGGCTAATTTTTTGGAAGTGGATTGGTAGGCCTTTCTCCGTAATCTGTCTTAGTCTGGAAAATGCACTGAAACCTGTTGAGCCTCACAGCAGCATGCCAGCTTCCACTGAGAGACAGGTGGTGGCTGTGCTTGAGGTACATTGGCCTAGAATTGAATTCAGGTGTCCCTCAAGGAAGGGGAGCATTCTACCACTGAATCACCATTCAAAAGAATGTTTAAAGGGCATTTGTCCAACAAATATTATATGAGACAGGAAAGATCAGTAATGCATCCCATATGGGATCCTAGGATACAAGATGTCTTACCTGTAAAATGGGTATAAAAAATAGTACCTGCCTCAAAGGGTGGGTGTGCTGTTTGCATGAGTTAATAAATGTAAAGCAATTAGGACAGTCCCAGTACCTAGAAAGTGCTCAGAAAACATTAGCTACGATAAATTTGATGATTATGGTAAAAAAATGAGCCAACATCTGTAATGTCTAATTTGTTCATTTCTACATCTGCTGAAAAAAAGGGAAAAGGTTAGCATGGCATTGAATCACAGTTATTGGACACATTTACTGTATTTCAAGAGACAGACCTCCTCCTAAACAGAGTTTAGCTATAGTTATGTAGAACTGGACGTGGTTACTTAGGTTTTTCATGTTATTTTATTGAAAGCTTTTCCATTCTTCTGTGTTTATAAAGAGCACACTTCTATACAGAGGCAGAAAATAAATTTTGTGAGGGAGGAGAAGAAAAAAAGTATCAAATGTACTATGAAAGCATGCAGGTGAAGATGATAAGGAAATATTTGACATATTATGCCCTTCAGAGATAGCTTATCACAGACCCGGTCAGCTTGATTGGTTTCACAAAATAGCCCTGTTATGGGGAAATTGCCCAGGACCAGCTGGTCCTGTGCAGTTGTATGTGGGTTTCAAGTTCAAGAGAGATTATTTTCTCCAAAGCATCATTTTAAAAGTCTTCTTTCCTGGCAGGGAGTAGGTAATCCAATCTATACATTGTTGTCAAGAGGGAAAATGGGCTTTGGGTTGCCATTGGAGTGTGGATCAGGCAGCTCAAGCAAAGGGGCCAACTGAAAGTTTGTTGCATGCCTGGCCATGAGTGATGGAGGCTGAGGTGGAGAGCGAACAGGGAATCTCATCAAGCATCCAGTCAGTGGCAAGAGCTCTCAATGTGAAAGCACACAGTGGTAAGTTACTTGGAAAGTTACAAATTGTAGTTAGACCAAGGACAGGATTCACTTTAGGGTCCTTGTTGCTAAAAAATTTCAAGATCAGTAATGAGGTTTTGTCTTGGATTAGGGTTCCTAGAAATGAAATTCTCTCAGGAGAAGGGGAGCGAGTGAAGTAGGATGGGTTGGGGAAGGCATTGAGAAGTGGAATTGAGCTTCAGCCTGACCCCATGGGGAGCTCTGGAGTGTGAGTTGCACCAGAAAGTTGGTCTTTTTTTACTTCCTGTCAGTCAGCCAATGGTTGACCCCCTCCCATTATCCCCAAGGGTGGAGTGTGTAACTTTCCAGGCAAGTTGGCTCTCATCTGGCCAAGGGCAATTATTCAAAGAAGGGACAGCTGTCAAACACTCACAGCAGCTGTAGGATGGGTACACCAGCCTGGTAAGGAAATTGGGTAGGGCATAAAGGATGTCGACTATAAACATTATGATACGTGATTATGTGTGTGTTTATGTGTGTGTATGTGCATTATGAAGCCATGGTGGCACAGAAGTTAAGTGCTTGTCTGCTAACCAAAAGGTCGGCAGTTCGAATCCACCAACTGCTCCTTGGAAACACTATGGAGCAGTTGGAATCGACTCAACGACAACAGTATGTGCGTTATGCATATACTCAGTTTAGAACCTTTAGGATTAAGTATGTTTCCAGGAATCGCAATATGGATTGCAAATATAATTATGTCTATTTGAAGATGGGTATTTTTTTATCTTGAGTCCAATTGTGAGTATTAAAAAGATTTATGGCAGCACTGGGGTCTTTCAGGAGCACCAAATTCTTCCTCTGTTTAAAACTAAATACCCCGGGACAGCATTTGGTCCCAGTTGTATAAATGCTAATACTTGATCCATAGGATTTTGCTTTACCTTCATGCTGGAGAATGCGTTGAGAGCAATGACTGTCTTTGTGGTGGAGAGGTGGAGAAGGTTTGCATTGAATTTTTGGAGGCAAGCTATGGAAGATACTCCCCCATTGACTTTGTCACAGTTAGATGGAAGAAGGGAGATACTTTTTTGACTTTTCTTACACTTGCTGAGGTGGACTTAGGATGCAGGTAGCTTGGATTCATTCCATCTCCTGCCCTCGGTATGAAGTTGAGGAGTTTCACTCCTGGAACTCCTAGGAATCTATACTTGAGTATGTGATGATGATGATGATGATAAGGCCTTTGTGAATGGGACCCAGGTTTACAGTTTGCCATGATTTCAAGTTCTATTGCTCAAGAATGAAGTGGCCCCCTTGATTTGCTCAAACTAACTATAGGCCTATAGCATTTTTGTCAGCTCCTGCTGACAAGCAAATTAGATACAGCATTTCCAATGAATATGGCAAGCTTTGTGGTGTGGAAAAATAAAACTGGTAAAATTTACATGTTATAGGTTAGAAATGAGAATAGTCCCCCTCCTACCCCACTTTATGTATATCTAACAGAATAAAATAATTACCGAAGATTATAAAGGAGGAAAAAGTCACATCCATTCAACAGGTTACGTAATTTTTTTAGTTACAGAAATAAATTCAAGAAAAGAAATTATGCACTTTTTTTTTTTTTAAGTACTTGGAGCTATTTCCTATTTCCAGAAAACTTTTTTATTGGTATTCTGTGGGGGGGGGACTATAAAAGAGACATTTGAGCAATATTGTAGAAAAATATTAAAACATCTTTCAGCTACAGTGAAAAGGGCTCTACCCCAAGCAGCCCTGACAAAACAGGTCAATGGGAAACATAAAAGCCACATAACTGATGAAGAAGTATACCTTTTATACTGTGGCTATATTAACACGCTAACTGTATTTCCTCTATTGTGGGTTTCTTAATTTACTTGTTTTTGAAGTTTTTTCAGTATTTCAAAAATTATTTTAAGCCTTTGATTTTGTTACATGTTTCTTTATTAATTCTATTCTTGTTTGGGGCATGAGTTTGTGGGGGTATTTTTTACAGCAAGTTCATTTTTATAGAATCAGTTACGTCCGTAAGGCTTTTCCCTACCCTGCTCCCCTCCCAGATTGCTGTCCCCACTACCACGCAACCGGAAGTTGCAGCTCCTTTGCTAACGGTACTACTAACCCATCTCAGGCAAGCATCCTAGAAATCGAGGATGTAGGGAGGTGTGCTGGGGGAGGATTACGTTGTTGTTAGTTGCCTCAAGTTGGCTTTGATTCATGGCTACCTTATGTACAACAAAACAAAAGGTTGCCCGGTCCTACTCTGTCTTTATGATTGTTGGTACATTTGAGGCTGTTGTTACGGCTATTTTGTCAATCCGTCTCATTGAAGGTTTCACTGATCCTCTTCTTCACCAAACACAATGTTCTTTTCTAGCGAAATGCCTCTAACTCTAATAAGCTAGTAAGCGTGACCTTGAGTCATGTAAACATGTTGATTCTTTGTATAGTCCTATTGGCATAGGTCAGCAGTGATTTGCAAACAGCACCTGGAAGATCCCTAGGGGTTTGTGATGTGACCTCGGAGCTGTTGATGGGGCAGTGTGGGCTGCGTAGGGGTGGGCAAAATGGAGACCAAAGGGACAGGCTGTTAACCTCCACCAACGCAGCTCCGCTGTTATCTTAGAGTACATAATGATGCTCCATGAGAGATTTCTTTTGAGAAAGATTTTGGACACTTAAATACCAAAGCCTTCAAGGTAGATAGCAAATATGGCTGCAGATTCTTCCCATCCTTGTATGCACACCCTATTGTACTATGACTCTGGAATTTTACTCTTCCTGTTTTGAAAATTGTTTTTTCAATCCTTGAATCTGGTCATGGCCACGGGGCTTTCTTCAGCCAATGGGAGAGTGGCAAGTGTGAAGCTAGCAGAGACTTGAAGAGCACTTGAGCTTTGAGGTTGGTTCTCTCCTGTTGTTCTTTGGGCCCTTGAGACCTCTGCATGAAGAAGCCTGGACTTGTCTCCTGGAAGATGAGACACACATGGTCCAGTCATTCCTGTTGCCTCCACCAACAGCCAGGCAACGACCAGACATGTGAGTGAGGCTATCCCAGATCAACTGGCTACCAGCTGACCACAGGCACAGACAAGCCCAGAAATGTCAGCCAAGCTGGCCCAGACCAGAGCTGCCCAGTTGACCTACCTGTGGAATAATAAGCTAAATAAATGGTTGTTGTTTTAAGCTAGTACGGTTGGGGCTGTTTTAAAGAAAACTGGTATTGTCTTGAAAAGATACTAGCCCATATTATTTCTAAGTCCTAAATTCTTATTTATCTTTAGGGTCTTAGAAAAGTTTGCATGAGTTTTTATCTTAGGGTGTAATAAATGGGTGGTTCTGGAATTTCTTATTTGCAGGTAGTTTTTTCCTTAGGACTTAGCACTAGAGTCGAAACCTACTGAGAAAGACAAGCTACTTGTTATGTATCATTCTGTGCTCAGCCAAGCTGCTATTCGCCCATTCCCTCTACCTGAAGGAGATTTTAGTGAATAAAGAGCTTCCCTTTCCAGCATCTTCCATAACCTAGCAATTTCTGTGGAATAAAGGCCGTATGAGGAATTCAGATCAGACTGTTGTCAGTCATAGGCTCACACTGGGCTGGGCTTGCTGGTCAGTGCTGTGACCTCAACAACAGCAAGGGTCACTACCAAGCAAGAGCCTTATGGTGTGGAGCCCAGAGCTCTAGCCTGGTATCTGGGCCTGTTATAAAGGAAACAAATTACCTAATAAATGATTCCAAGTCCTTGATCCACAGGATGTGGATTTTTACCTGCCTGACACCAGTGTTGACTTGTTAGGTAACACATTCCACCTGGAAGAGTCAGCAGGGAAACCCCAACCCTGGCCTGGCCCTGCCAACAATAATTCCTGATTCTCACCAACAGCCAAACAATGGAGCTAAGCCTGCAGACAGAGGTGATATTTTGATTCTTAAGTCACTCATTCCAGAGCTTTATTTCTATGATTTTCTTTGCAGATGGAAAGGAGTAGCATTGGAAAAAGCGCATGAAGGGGAGAGTCGCAAAGTCTGAGTCCTTCTTATCTGATCTTGACCAATCATTAGCACTGTGATCACGGCCAAGGCACTGACTTTTGAGGTCCCCAATTTTATCATCAATAAATACGAAGAAACTGCACTATATAATCTCTTGGGCCCTTTGAGGGCTAAAATTATACAATTCAATGACCAAGGCTTTCCACCTGAGTACTGCCAAAGAAAACCCTGGTGGCATAGTGGCTAAGTGCTACAGCTACTAACCAAAAGGCTGGAAGTTCAAACCCACTAAGCACGCCTTGGCGCAGTTCTACTCTGTCCTATAGCGTTGCTATGAGTTGGAATCAACTCCGTGGCACTGGGTTTGGTTTTTGGTTTGGACTGTTGAAGGGCAATTCTACAGGTAAGTCTTGAATACAATTAAACAAGAGATCTGAGACCTGAGGCAGTTGGAAAGAAATATATATTTCAAAAGGTTTTTAATTCTAACCATAGAGTTACAGTTAGCACAGCCTTGTGTTTTGGCATTCTTGGAAACATAGAATATTGGAATAAGCAGATCACTCCCTCCTCCTAAACAGTTACCTCATCTTGAATTCCCTAGCCTACTGGTTTTCCTCCTACCCTACTGGCCAAGTCTTCTCCAAGTCTTTCATCCTCTATCTAATCCTTGGATTTTAGAGGTCCAGTCCTGGCTTTTCCTTTTTTCAATCTACACTCTTTCCCTTGTTTTCAATTTTGACTTTACACCAGAATCACTTGAGAAAACTAAAAAAAAAAAAAAAATACCAGTGTTTAGCCTCCTCCCCAGGTCAATTGAATCACTACCTCTAGAGTTATCCATTTATTACACCTTAGACAAAAATTCATCCTGCGACCCAGGCATCAGTATTTTTTAGGGCTCACTCAATTCTTTCAATGTACAGCCAAGTTTGAGAACCAATGTTCTAAATCAGTAGCTATCAAAATGTGCTTCCTGGATGAGCAGCAACCAGGAACTCCTTGAAATTTATTATACATGCAAATCCTCATGTCCCCCTTCAGACCTATTGAATCAGAAACTCTGGGAGTGGGATCCAGTAATCTATTTTAGCAAAGCCTTCAAATGATTCTGGTGCACACTCAAGCTTATGAACCACTGTTCTATGTCTAGTATAATCTGAGGTTTCTCAACCTGGGCACTTGACATTTTGGGCCAGATAATTCTTTTTTGTAAGGGGCTATCCTACATCTTGTAATATATTTACCAACATGCCTGGCCTCTACCCACTATATGCTAATAACACTACCTCTCAAGATATGACAATCGAAAATGTCTCTGGCATTGCTGAATGTACCTTGGGAGTGGGATAGTTCCCAGTTGAGAACTACTGTTATTGATGAATGTTTATGTCAATGGTTCTCAAACTTGGAAGCATGCTAGAATCACTTGTGGAGCTTTAAGAATGATGCTTCGTTAAACCCTAGAGTCTTTGATGGAATCAGTCTAGGGCATGTCCTAGGCACCAGAAAAATTTTCAAGTTTACCCTGTGAGACCAATGTGCAGTTAAAGTTGAGAATCACCAAGCTAGACTATCTCATTTTGTCTCATGACATTAACTACCATTCACATGTCAATGACTTCCAGACTATTCCTCTGAGCTCCAGAATCATGCACAGATGCCACTGCCTACCTGACACTTCCCATTGGATGTCTCATAACAGGTCAAACTTACACCCTCACTAAGTGGCCTTCTCCAGCTTCTCTCTATTTTGTCACTCTACTCAACTTCTTTCTAGTACTTATTGTAACCAAACCAAAAACTCATTGCTGTTGAGTCAATCCTGACTCATAGAGACCCTATAGGACAGAGTAGAACTGCCTCATATAGTTTCCAAGGAACGGCTAGTGGATTCAAACTGTCAACATTTTGGTTAGCAGCCAAGTGCTTAGCCACTGCTAAGTTGTCCTTTATTTAGTCACATATTTACTTATATTTATAGTCTAACTGATCTCACCTGAACATAAGCTCCTTAAGCGAGGGGATCTCATGAGTTTTATTCACTGTTGTACCCTAAGCCTCTAGCATAAATCTAGGCATTTAGTAGCTATTCAATAAATGTTTATGGAAAGGACGAAGGGCTATAGTGTGCCCTGTGTCCTAGGGATTGACAGTTCCAGTCCAGCTAAGGATTCTCAGGAAATGGTAGAAGATGCATTGCAATTTTGGTATAAAATTGTCCCAGAATGCAGAGTCCTGAGCCCAAAGCTGCTGTCTAAGGAGGCCATTCCTGAAGCACCCTAACAAAGTAGGGGTATGCCATGGCTCCTCCTCTTATTGCCACATCCTTGGTTTTGGTAAATAGAAGGAGGTCTTCTTAGTTAGTTAAAGGCATATGAGCTCTAAGAGAAAAAAGATCTTCATATCCTAGAGCCCAAACCAAACCCACTGTTTTTGAGTCAATTCTGACTCATAGTGACCCTATAGGACAGAACAGAACCTATAGGATAGTGTTTCCAAGGCTGTAAATCTTTATGGACGCAGACAGCCACATTTTTCTCCTGTGGAGCAGCTGGTGGATTTGAACTATGACTTTTGGGGTAGCGGCCATGTGCTTTAACCACTGTGATACCAGGGCTCTCTTACTCTAAAGCAGTGGCTTTCAAATTATGCACAAGAGACTCACCTAGAGATCTTGTTAAAAAGCTAATTCTGATTCAGGAGGCCTGGGGTGTAATTCTTTCAACAGCAGGAGCCAGAGAAATGAAAGAAGACAGTTCTTTTACCTCTTTCTTGAAGAAAAAAGAAAATATGTGGAGACGTAATTTTTGCTTTGTTTTCCAAGGGCTTAAGCCAATTCCACTAATTTTTATTGCTTCCAAAACATATTGGAGTGGTAATTTCACCTACCCTCCTTAGCAGACCCTAGACAGAGACTGCAAGCCCAAGTGTCTACAGAAGCCGGGCAACTTAATAGAAACCAGTGGAAGGGCTGGAGTAAAACAATGAAGACTGGGGTGTGGGGACTGTGTTAAAGGGAAAGCACATGTTCCATAAAAAGGGCAGAACCTTTATGTAGCTTCAGTTTCTCTAAAAAAAGTAGAAAACCCCTTAAATTTTTAAATGTTGAATACTTATTCTTTGAAAGAAAAAAGTACATGTTTCTAACAAAATATGCCTGTTGGTTAGATTTGTCCCAGAGAAAGGATGACAGCAATTAGAAGATTCTTGGTTTGAGTTCCAGGTCAGTCTAACTTATGGAAAGGATTTCTGAGTTCGTACCTCCCGTTGGCTTTGCTTAATAGCTGCAAAAGTATTTGAACACACTGTCTCTAAGAATTTTTTTACTCCAACCAACTACTAAATCAACCTGTCCTTCAGTCTAAGCAGCATACCCACGCCTTCAGGAAAGAGTCCTCAGTCTTCCTTGAACCCCAAACCTACAGAGGCTAATCTGGAAGAGGTGAACGAATCAGGAGCATTCCTGAGGTGGAACTGTAGAACTAACATGGTGAGCAAAGGTGGGGCCATTGGGTAAGGAGCCTATCTTCCTCTCACTTCCTACCCTGAAAAAATGCCAAAGTCAAAATACTTCGAGTGATAACGTCTGATGAGGGCAAATTGAATTTTTAAAATGATCCTTTTAAAGGCTCATTTGAAAGAGTATGACTAATTTGTCTCTCTTTAGCCGTAACAGAAACATGGTCTTTTGAAATCTGTGTCTCTTTCAAGTTACATATTCCTCACCCACATAGTAGAGGAATACAGATCCTCACTATCACATATTGAAAGAGGCCATAATCCCCAGAAGTTTGGGCAAGGAACAATCTCACTACTCATTAGAGAACCATCTTAGAGAAACCTATTGAAGGGAGTCCTGATGGTTTAGTGGTTAAAAGGTTGGCAGTTCAAATCCACCAGCTGCTCCTTGGAAACACTATGTGGCGGTTCTACTCTGTCCTATAGGATCTCTATGAGTCAGAACTGACTTGATGGCACCTAACAACAACAACAACAACAACATTGAAGGGACAGGGGTGAGGCATCATAACAGCCTGAAAGGGATTATGTGACAATTCTTCAACTCTTTATATTTCATTTTTAGGGAGTAGGGTTATCGCTGGGAACAGCATTAAATTGTCCCATGAGGAGCAGCTTAAGAAAGTAATAAATCCAATGCAAGATTGAGTATCCTTTATCAAAAATGGGTTACCCCAGCTGTATTATCAGTCAGATTAGCTCTTTGTGAATCAGAAGGATGTTAAGGTGACATGACAGGAAAATGCTTTGAGCGTAATTTCCCATGACTGATCCTGGCTGCAAAGTTTTCTGACAGCAGATGGTGATTGCCAAGTTGGCACTGCCACCCTCACTTTGCAACACTGCCACCCCCACTGCCTGGTCAGGCAGAAACACATTGTAACCCTGCATTTTCCCTTCCAAGGCATCACAATGCCATCATGGTATTAAAAAGAACATGGGGCCTCCTCTGTTCTACCCTCATCTATCTCCAGGGCTGTAATTGATGTGAAATGTGAATCTTGCAGTTGGGGGTCAACAGTCACATGCCCTCCCAACTTCCACTGAGTCATGCCATCAAACTGACCTTTCTCATTATTAGTATTTATTGTTCCTTGAACTCAGCAAGCAGAAGTGGCTCATGCAATAGCCCTGGCAGTGCCAAAATAAATAGCTACACTCCTGTCCTGAACTGCTTAGGGATTGGAGACACAAATATTGTACAAAGGAAAAATGTAGAACAAATGCAGAATGGAAAATGTATATTTTTCCTTTGTCCCATTTCTTATGCCATCAGCTCCACTCTTTTGGACTCAATGCGGGAAAGAATAGTTGAAATGTGTATTTCCATTTCTGAAAAATTGTTCAATAAAGAGTGAGAAGATTTAGATATTTCAATAATTCTGGAGAAAAAAAGTTTTAAAAAATCCCACAGATTTAGAAATTTTACTTCTTTGCAGAAAATAATTATTTAGTTTTGGGGACTGTTCTTGAAAAGAGAATATTATCGAAAATTTTTTTTAATTTAAGTCTAAAGGTAAGAGTGGGGAAGAAATGTGGAAGGAATGATTAGGACAATTAAGATTGAACTCTAATATTGTGGTAGAAGGCTGGTTTTCAATGCTTGTTATCCACAATTTTAACTTAAAATTTAACTTTCACTGCATATGAATTTGGGATGGGATGCTTCCCCTGAAATTAGTTGAAAAGTTGAATCATTACCATGCTTAGAGGAAGGACTTAGAACTTGCTAGAGGCTAAAATCAATGACTATAACATAAATGAATGAACGGGTGAATGAATAAAGAAAAAAATCCATCCTTGGTTTCTGTTATATCAAATCTCCTTTCTTGCATTCCTTTTGTTTATTATTATATTTTTTAAATTCTCTGCTAATATGGCCTCCTACCCTATTCATTAAAAAAAAAAAAAAAATTATGTCTATGCCTTCTTCATGTGGTAGACTTCTGCTGTGGTTTTCCTATCCAGTATCCCTTCTCTTTTCTTCTAGTAAAAGGATCAATGTGCTCCTTGAAGACCTTTCTTCCTTCACAATCAGGCCATGTGGTTTGATTAGGCTGACTCCATCCTCCCTCCCAATATCCCAGGTGGTTCACATGACCCAGGCTAATCAGTTATGGATATGTGACCCACATCTATCCAATCATAGTAAATCTCTGCGGTTTTGATGGAACGACTTGGAAGGAGGTTGGCTGGCATTGCTAAGAAGGTAAGAAACAGGTCTGGAGCTGTGGAGAGCCATCCTGACATCTTGGGTTGTGTTGGTGGAATCTGCTTTTGAAATGAGTCAACCTAGAAAGATGTTCTGAGGACATTATTTGAATTTCTACATTTACTGGTTCCTGAAAACAGTCACTGGCTATTGAATCAATAAAGGTTTTAAATTTTTTCCTTATGCTGATATAGTTGGGTTTGCTGTCAATGTGCTGATGCACTCCCCCCAGAAGTAGTCACCTTTATTTGAGAGAGGAGTGTACGTAAGTTAGAATCACAGCAATGTTTCCTAGCGTGGTTCTTTTTGTTTCAACTATCACAACAAATTCTCTTGGGATCCTCGGTATTGTCATGCAAAGTAAATGCTGCATAAATCTCCCAACACATTACTGTCCACATTCTGAGAATGGAGGGGTACGCCAGTTATAGGTAAAGTTATTAAATCATAATTGTTAGGGGTATGGATTAAATGGTGTGTTGGTGAAGTCCCTCCTGCATGACTATGCACTGGCCAAATCCTGTCTCCTGGGAGAGGAAATGTTTCGGTCACTCTCTCTCTTCCTGAGGAAGCATGTCTCCTGCCTTGCAAAGTCATCATGCCTAAAAAAACCACCACCAGGTTATGATAACAGGACAGACCCTCCCATGGTGCTAATTATGCTTGCCCTCTTGAAACTGCTCACCTCTGCAGTGCTCCCCATCGCCAGGGTATGTGAGTCAGTGGCTTTTCCTGGAACAAACGCACACAACGTGTGTTATTAATGCCAACCATCAGAAAAAATGCATTAAAAAAGGGGGGGGGGTAGATGGGAGAAGAGAACATAGGGATATTGTTTTATATTCTATTAATTTATAATACGGTAGCCCTTATCGCTTCTCACTTTGTTTCTCCTTGGTCTGCCTGCAGCCTTTCTTTCAGGAGGTGATATAGCATGGGGGCCCTATAATAAGACTATATGGAGTAGAATCCTGGCTCCCCTGCTCACCAAGTACAAATTTTGGACTGTTGGCTCTGTTCCCCTGTTGTTAAAAAAAAAAGTTTCAATAATACTTACAATTTAATAATATTTAGAATTAAACGAAATAACACATATCAAGTGACACTCAATATCACTGCTGCTCAGTGGCTAAATGGTTTCACTCCATCCTCCTCCCCTTCCATCCCGTACCCTCCCAGGCTTGACTGGTCCTCTTAGTTGCTAACTAGTATAGTCAACTTTTTATCAGGTATGATTTGAAGTACCTCAGAATGGTGTTCCTTGTACTAGAATATTTATCCCATTGCTCCTTCTGAAATTCCCCTTATAAGCTCAGGCTGGGTTTAATGTTGAAGGCCTTTGTTGAATAGTAACAGCTTTAGCCCTTACGCATTTTGAATTTATTTCTTAATTTCTAGCAGAGGTCAGATTCTGGGGGCATGAGGCACAGGATGAGTTGGCACAGGAAGGAAGGCCAGGACCAGCTGCTGCTGTGTTCTCTCTCTGCTGTCGTGAGCATGGGGTATTAAGAGAAGGAGAGGACCCCTGGCCAACCAGACCACCAGAATCAACTGGTAAACAGTGGATATGGGTATCAAGGTGAAGACTCCGTTGTTTTTGTGAGATGCTGCATTGGAGAGTCCAGGCTGATGCTTAAGGTGGATGTCACGAGGGTACTCTGGTTGCTGTGGGTATCAGTTAGAGGTCAGTCAGAAGAACAGAAATTGATCTGATTTGAAACCAAAGGACTTTAATACAGGGAAATGAACACGCAGTTGATGGAATATCTGGGGTGCCAAATAGAGGCTGATGAAGGAATGTGGAGATCAACAACAGCAGGTAGTCATTACTATCCCTGGGCCTAGATGTACAAGGGGGGAGGTGAGATTTCTGAGACTGGGAGCTGAGGTCACTTGGCATAAGCCAGAACCACATTGGGTCTTCCTGGAAGGCGATGGAGCCATGGAAAAGGCACAGTTGACGTCTGAGACACTGGACAGTGAAGGAGAGGGGGAAAGACTCTGGCTCTCCCTTCTGTCTACCCCTGTACTTCACACAGGGCCTCCTATTGGATGAATTTGCCTAGAAGCCAGCTGGTTCTGGAGCCTGGGAAACAGAGCCTGTGCGGCTCCCCTGTATGTTATAAAGAACAGATCAGGAGATGGGGGCCAGAAAGACCTGAGAAAAATGAAACAATGGGCACAGTACTGAAAGGTTGAAGGAAAACCACTATACTATGGCCAAATAAGAAGATGACATTGAGGAACTTGAGCTGTCAATAAGTCTGCTTTATGTTTGTCATGCATATCTGATTTTGGTTGACTTTTTAGGTCTGGCCTTAGAAATATATTACATGCCTCAGTTTTTTTCAAAGGGTAGTCTGAGAGGCTTAGTGTTAGAAACAGGTATAGTGCTAATTCAATATGCTAATTTCTGAGCCTCACCCAGACCTTAGGAATCCACTTCCCTTATGGTTGGGCCCACTGGCTTGCCTACTTTTCTCTGTGTTGTTACTAAGGTTTGTGTTTACAAAGCCTTTCGAATTTAAAATTGGGTTACTCACTCCCTGGGCAAGCCTAGCTTGGCTTCTTTTCCTTCCTGGATGAAGAATGATGCTGTCCTTATGAAGTTCTAGTCTACTGGCCTGTTCAGTATCTGCCCGAAGGTTCTGCCCAGCAGTTAGACTGCTGATGAGAAACATCTGTTGTTCAAAGATTGATGGTTTAACTCAAGAGAAGGGCAACAAATTCTCAAGCAAGTTACCAAATCTCCCATCCCAGGAACAGGGTTGCATAATTGAAAAAGTTAGAAATAGAAAGCAGAGGAATTCCTTGGTGCAAGAGGTCAGTGAGATAGACTCCCCAACTGGATTGCAGAGCACACTGCTTGCTGGGAAGCCTTTTCAGGCACTGGAAACTGATTCCTTTGCATTTCCCACAATGTTGATGTAAATGGTATAGGTTTCCTGGCTGTCCCTGGTGGGATGTTGACGCGTGTGTGATGAGCCCAGGTCTGAGACAGGCACTTGGGTTAAGCATCCTTTTGGTGGGTGAGCTCAGACCTGCATCTTCTCTAACCCTGGTTTCCATTCTTAAATTGTGGATAACTGCTGTACTTCCCTTATAGAGTAGTTGGAAGAATCACCTATACTAATTCACTAAGGATTTAGCCCTGGTGGCACAGTGGTTAAGAGCTTAGCAGCTAACCAAAAGGTTGGTAGTTCGAATCCACCAGGTGCTCCTTGGAAGCCCTATGAGACAGTTCTACTCTGTCCTATATGGTAGCTATGAGTCGGAATCGACTCCACGGCAATGGCTATGGTTTGGTTTGGTTTGGTTATTTATTAAGTGCCTTGCATGCAATATGTATCATGTTAGAAATATAAAGACAGCATTCCTATCTTTGAGTGATTGCAGTTTCTGAATAGAGAATCTGTGTGTGGAAGCAGCCTACACTCCACAATACAACTGTGTTGAAAGTTATTGTTTAAAATGCTATAGTTAAATTATTTGGGCTTTCCCTAGTGGGTACACCTTCAGCAGAGGAAGATAAGTATCAGCTTTGTTCTGGTGGGATCTAGGATTTCAATGTCTAACCCTGAGAATATGCAGAGGACAGTAAATGCCCCAGTGGCACAGTGGTTAAGTGCTACTGCTGTTAGCCAAAAGGTCAGCAGTTTGAATCCTTACTAGCTGCTCCTTGGGGTTCCTATGGGTCAGTTCTACTCTGTACTATAGGGTCACTATGAGTTGGAATTGACTCGAGGGTAAAAGTTTGATTTGATTTTTGTGGGGTTCTCTTGGCAGGCCTAGGTCCTCACTAAGGGAAGGAAGAAGAAAGAGGAAGTAAGGGAAGGAGAATTACAAGAGAGGAGAATGAAAAAGACCAGGATGAAGCACAAAGAGGAATACTGTACAGCTACTAATGTCCACACAGCTACTCCTCCAAGCCCCTCTCTGCCCATTGTTCTATCCCCATGAAACACTTTATGGAGTGTTTACAACCAGGAATAGTATAAATGTGAGCAAAAACCTGTTTTCAAAGAAAAAGAAAAATTTGCCTTTCATGGTTCGTAATTTATTTCTTCTTTCCTACAGTCCATTATTGAAGGAGTCCCTGGGTAGTGCAAATAGTTAAGCACTAGACTACTAGCCGAAAGACTGGCAGTTTGAACCAACCGAGAGATGTCTCCCAAGACAGAATTGGCCATCTGCTTCCAAAAGATCACAACCTTGAAAACCCTATGGAGCAGTTCTACTGTGACATACATGGGGTTGCCATGAGCTGGAGTCAACTAAGTCGCAACTAACAACATCATACATTATTGCTCACATTTTTGTTTTCTTTGTTTTGCTGTGTTTTTCTTCTGAGGGTTATGAGATCCTGTCTTTTATTCTTTCGACCTGGGTTGACTGTTTTTAAACCCTTGTAATATTTTACCTAAAGATTTTGTAAAAATAACATTTTGTCAAAGGTAAAAGTTTGCACTGCAAATTAGGTTTATCTATAGATAGATCATGGTAAACGAAGAAAATATTGAACTTGTTAAGGATTTCATTTGACTTGGATCCATAGTCAATGCCCATGGAAGCAGCAGTCAAGAAATAAAACGACGTATTGCATTGGGCAAATCTGCAGCAAAAGACTTGTTTTAAAGTGTTAAAAAGGAAAGATGTCATTTTGAGGACTAAGGTGTGCCTGACCCAAGTCATGATATTTTCAGTCTCCTCATATGCATGGTAAAACTGGACAATAAATAAGCAATACCAAAGAAGAACTGATGCCTTTGAATTATGGTGTTGGCAAAGAATATTGAATATACCATGGACTGCCAGAAGGATGAACAAATCTGTTTTGGAAGAATTAAAGGCAGAATATTCCTTAGAAGTGAAGATGGCAAGACCTGTCTTATATACTTTGAACATGTTATCAAGAGGAACCAGTCCCTGGAGAAGGATATCACGCTCGTAAAGCAGAGGGTTAGTAAAAAAGAGAAGGACCCTCTACAAGATGGACTGACACAGTGGCTGCAAAAATGGGAGGATGGCGCATGACTGGGCAGTGTTTTGTTCTGTTGTACATAGGGTCACTGTGAGTTGGAACCAACTTGACAGCACCTAATAAAAACAACAATAGATACATCTATCTGTGCACACATGTGTACCCACTTATTCCTACCCATATATGTATATACCTATATGCAACTAATGCTTTTCTGTGGTTGTTTTTTTCTAAGCACAGTTATTTTCAAACTTTAGCTTCATCAGAAACACCAGGAAGGCTTGATAAACCACAGATGACTGAGCTTCACCCCAGAGTTCCTAACTCAGTAGGTCTGAGGGGATAGGGCCTGAGAACTTGCAGTTTTCACAAATTCCCAGGTGAAACTAATGTTGCTGGTCAAGGAACCATACTCGGAGGACCACTTGGTTAACATTTCAATAACACTATTGAACATTTCTTCCCTTAGGCCTCTATTTTCCTGTGTGTGGTGATGTCCTTTCCTCCTACAGACTGAATACCTGATAGAACATTTTAATAGAATCTTTTTTTTTTTTTTTTTTTAGTATGTTAACTTAAGTCCATGTGTTTTTGTGTATTTCTTACCCAGGAAGCTTATATTCCCGAATATGTAGACATTCCTCTAAATGAATGATCCTGTATTCATGGAGCCCATGGGCAAAGGCAAAGCCATGGTTAGGTAAGCAGAGAAGATAGGCTTCCATGGACTCAAGTCCTCAGTTCTAAAAGGGAAATGTGAAAGCGTGGCTTGGACAGCTAGACTAAATTTAGTCACAGGAATATTGTGGAGAATTATCTCCAATATTCAAGAATGACCCCAATAGTGTAGATGTTATTCCTACTTTGACTGATATGAGAAGCTCTCGCAAGAGAAAGAGAATTGGGTGGAAGGTCATTGATTATGGGCTTTGAATCAAGTATGCCACTCTTCACTTGTGTGATTTTGGCCAAGTCTATAGTCCCACGAAGACAAGATAGTATAAGTCTCTTCAACTGTCAGAAAGGAAAACATTTGCACACATGGGAGAGAGGGAGGGAGAGGGAAACTGAGACACCCAGAGGCCTTGAACTCATTGCCATCGAGTCAATTCTGACACATAACGACCCTATGGCTCAGAGGCCTTAGATCAGTACTATTGCAATGTCTAAGATGACATTCCCTGATACTTAGTGCCAATGGTGGCAATTTGCAATGGATATTGAAAGAGTGAAAACCTTATGTTGCCACACTGATCACATATACAATTAGCAGTAGCAAGAGCCCTAGGTATTCAGTTAATGATTGTGTGTGTGTGTGTGCATGCAGAAATCATTAACTCTGAAAGTTGCAGTCAACTGTTTCTCTCTAATAAGTATTAAAAAACTGGATACAAGGAATTTATCATTCTAGTGAGACAGACGTATGATGAACAGAATAAAGGAATCAAAGGACAATAAAGAAAAACATTAACTAAACTGTCCCAGCTGTCTTAGGTATGACTGGCTAAAGATTTAGGGGATTCTCTATGGGTTTATAATATCCAAATCATGATGAGTATTATTTTTGCCATGCTATATTACAAATAATTTCCAATTTTAATAAGCCTCATTTGTCTGTGGGTACTAATGAAATAACAACTAAATTTCACCTCGCTGTATCAGTTTTATATTGCCACAATAATGAGGCAGAACAATCACAAAACCTCAGTCACATATAATAATAAACGATTAGTTACCTTAGGAGTTTGTAGGGCTCAGTTGATCTGGGCTGGGCTCAGCAGATATTGGCTGGGCTTGTTTATGTGTCTGTGGTCATGTTTGGGTTGGCTGATCTTGGCTGGGCTTGCTCACATGTCTGGGCATTGACAAAACCAGGATGGCCCCAGCTAAGGTGCCTGAGAACAACTCGGCTCCATTCCAAAACTCAGTGGCATACACAATAAGCATTTATTTAGTTCACAAAGCTGTGGATCAGATGGGTGGTTCTTTTGATCTCAGCTAGTCTATTAGTTAGCTATTGCTTTGTAACAAATTACACAAATTTAGCAGCTTAAAATGACACACATTTATGATCTCACAGTTGCTGTGGGTAAGAAGTCCAGGTACGTCTTACCTGAGTTTTCTGCTTTGGGGTCTCCTTAGGCTATAATCATAGTGTTGGCTGAACTCTCCCCTGGAGATTTGACTAGGGAAGGTCCCAGTTCACCCTGGTTGTTGGCAGAATTTGTTTTCTTGCAGCTGTTGGATTGAGGTCCTCAGTTCTTGTAGCCTTCCCACGGTTTCTTTTTTTTTTTTCTTTCTGTTTTTGCAACATAGACCTCTCAGCATTTCACAACATGGCCGCTTGCTTCTTGAAGTCTAGCAAGGAGCAAGACAGACTAATGAGATGGAGTCATATATAACATAATGTAATCACAGGGTGACATCCTATCACCTTTGCTATATGGGGTCCTGCCCGCAAGCAAGAGGTGGGAATTACACAAAGCTATTGACACCAGGAAGCGAGAACAATTGCAGGTCGTGTAGGATCTGTCTGTTTCAGCTGGGCTTGCTCACAGGTCTTGGGATCAGTTGACTCTCAGCAGATCTAGGCTGATTTGGGCTGGAATGTCCGGGACAGCTCGCCTCCTCTTTGTGTCTCTCTTTCTCTAGAAGGCTAATTCTGGCATGTTCATGTGCAAAGGTGCAAATGCTAGAGTAGGAGTAGAAATGCACAGATGAGTTTTCAGCCTGTTAGTTGCAGCCCATCTTCTAAAATTCCATTGGCCAAACTAAATCACTGATTAAGAGCGGGAGACCACTACAAGGTTACGTGGTAAAGGGTGTCAATATAGGAAGGGCAAAAAATTGGGGCCATGCATACTATACTTACCCTCATCTGTGTAATCCAAGAATTCAGCCCTCTGTAAATTTCCTTTCTCTCTTCCTCCAGCTGGCATTTGTGGATAAACCAAGGGTCCCCATTGGTGTTTCATAGGTGTTCACGATCATGGTTGCTTCCGCCATTCTGGCGTCTACTCTAGGCTATCTGCTTCTTGCAAACCCTCACACGGATAGCAACTTACATGACTCTTCTACAGTCACCTTCCATGAGAACACTAATATCTGAGCAGATATGCTGACTCTGGGGCTCCCAAAGCTAAATAAACTTTCCATGTCCTACAAGGAGAGAGAAGACTGTTCTTTTTACCCACTCTGTGTCTATTTCTTCTCTCATAGAACCACTTTCTGCCCACAGGGCTTCTCTTCTCAGGGACTGGGCCAAACTCATGGTGTCTGCCTTATCCTCCCCAACATATATTCAAAGAACTGTAAAACTACCTTTGTGTGCTCTCTTGATTTAAAGAATGCTCCAGAACTTTTTACAGGACTGTGCTTCTCAACACTGGGTATACATTAAAGGCACATGCGGAGCCCAAGACACACCAAAGAACAATTTTTTGTAGTTGGTTCTAGACACTGGCATTTTTGCCCTGGTGGCATAGCAGTTTAGATCTCAGCTACTAACCAAAACATGGGTAGTTGGAATCCACCAGCTGCTCCTTGGAAACCTTATGGGACAGTTCTGCTCTGTCCCATAGGATAGCTATGAGTTGGAATCAACTCAAAGGCAATGGGTTTATATGATTCTGATGTGCAGCCAAGATTGAGAACGCCTATTATAAATGGAATTGGTTCTTTAATTTTATTAAAGACATTAATGACTCTATTTCCAGTAGTAAAGAGGGCGCTAATAGACAATGGCATGGTGTCGCAATAGAGATGCATGAAATATCACCATTAGATACTTATAATCAAATACTAATAATAGGCAAGGTCCTGGATGATCATGTGTTTGATACCTTAGAACATTGTCAAACTTTAGATTAGTTCTACTCTGCACTCATGGGTTCACCATGAGTCAGAATTGACTAGACAGCAACTAACAACAATAAGTACACACACACACACCCCTACACCTACACCTACACACACACACACACACAAAGAGATTTTAAGACATTGGCTCTTTCCATTGTGGGGTCTGGCAAGTCTGAAATTTGTAGGGCAGGCTGGCTGGCTGGAAACTCAAGCAAAAGCTTCTGTTGCAGCATTAAGTCTGAAATCCACAGGGTAGGCTAGCAGGCTGGAAATTCAGGCAGGATTTCTATGTTATAGTCTTGAAGCAGAATTGTGTCTTCTTTGGGAAACCTAAGCATTTGCTCTTAAGACCTTCTATTTGTTATATAAGGCCCATCTACATTATTGAGGGTAATCTCCTTAAAGTCAACTGAATGTTAATCACATCTACAAAACACCTTCAACATCTGTACCAGGGTTTGACCAAACAATTGGGCACCATGGCCTAACTAACTTGGCTCATAAAATTAACTATTACAATAAGTCTACAGTATTTTATAAGAATTTCCATTTCTATCATGTTCCCAGGTGACACTGGTCATCTTGAATCCACACTTTGAGAACCACTGTCCTACATTTTAAAGCTGCCATGTTTATGTCTGTTATGGGGGGAGAAGTGGTGGGGAAAGAAGTTGATGGATTGATGTACAGAGAATGGAGATTTTTGTAAAAGATATTTCGTCCACTAAATGCATTACACTACGAAGCGTGATGTCCTTCTCCAGGGACTAGTCCCTCCTGATAACATGTCCAGAGTATATCAGACAAGTCTCACCATCCTTGTTTCTGTGGGGCATTCTGGCTGTACTTCTTGCAAGACAGATTTGTTATTTTTCTGGCAGTCCATGGTATATTCAATATTCTTTGCCAACACCATAATTCAAAGGCATCAATTCTTCTTTGGTCTTCCTTATTCATTGCCCAGCTTTCACGTGCATATGAGGTGATTGAAAATATCATGCTTTGGGTTGGGCATACCTTAGTCCTTAAAGTGACATTTTTGCTTTTCAACACTTTAAAGAGTTCTTTTGCAGCAGATTTACCTGATACAATGTGCTGTTTGATTTCTTGACTGCTGCTTCCATGGGCATTGATTGTGGATCCAAGTAAAATGAAATCCTTGACAACTACAATATTTGCTCCGTTTATCATGATGTTGATTATCGGTCCATTTGTGAGGATTTTTGTTTCCTTTATGTTGAGGTGTAATCCATACTGAAGGCTGTGGTCTTTGATCTTCATCAGTAAGTGTTTCAAGTCCTCCTCCCTTTAAACAAGCAAGATTGTGTCATCTGCATAATGCAGGTTGTTAATGAGTCTTCCTCCAATTCTGATGCCACATTCTTCTTCATATAGTCCAGCTCTCAGATTATTTGCTCAGCATACAGATTGAATAACTATGGTGAAAGGATACAACCCTGATGCACACCTTTCCTGACTTTAAACCATGCAGTGTGTGGGAGAATTATACAATATAAAAAGGAAGTTAAGAGCATGAGGCTCACAGACCTGGTTGTAAGTCCCAGCTGTGGTTCTGTCACTGAGCTGCTTGACACTGGCAAAATCCCTTAATATCTCTGAGCCTCAGTTTCCACTTCTGTCACTTTGAAATAATAATAATATCTACCTAATAGGGTTATTTTTTTTAAAATAGGGTTAATGTTAGGATTAAATGAGCTAAATGAGCAGAGAGGGCTTAATACAACCCGTGGAACCTAGATTTCACAATGCAAGTTCTTGTTATTAAACTTATTTTGGGATGAGACACAGGCTTAGAATCAATTTCATTATCTCGTCATTTATATAATGTAACTTTATCCTTGGAGTTTTCAATTGTGAACCATGGGGCACAATAAAAAGAAGCTAAAAATAAAATTCTATTACAGTTATTGTCCCACAAAGCAGAAAACCAGATTCCCTGGATGAAATTCCCCGAGTTTTTTCCCTAAGTGATAAAACTGAGACTGGTACGGTTTTATCCCGGGATTTTATGTCAGAAGAAAGCCGTTGTTTTCCAGGATATGTTTCATTTTCAGTCCTTCGTTGGCAAGGCCAATGGTGCACTGAATGGTGTAATTTCTCCCAATGTGGTTACGTGGTCAGAACAGTGACTGCGTAAAATGGCCTGTTCCAACCCGACCCGTCTGCTGTATGCCCACTTTTGAGTTGCGTGAGCTTATGTCACAGACCAGTTTCACTCACATCCACTTGGAGGTCATCTAACAGGCAGAGGGGAAATCACTTTTCCTTCTTAGACGTCCATCACCAATGTAGTGAACAGATGTTCTCTGATTATAACCAGTTGTCTTTCAGTTGATTCCGACTCATGGTAACACCACATGTCAGAGTAGAGCTGTGCTTCATAGGGTTTTCAATGGCTGATTTTTCAGCAGTAGATTGCCAGGTCTTTCTTCCAAGGTACCTCTGGGTAGACTTGAACCTCTAACCTTCCAGTTAGCAGTCAAAGGCTTTAACTATTTGCACCACCCAGGGACTTCTCTGTGATTATACTATCCTTTTTATTTATGAGGATCAAATAGGCAGGAAAAAATATTTAAATTCCCAGATATCTTGCTGTGTCGTGATTAAAATGAAATCACTGGGCCTTTCTGGAGCATTTTTCGTAATAGTAATTAAGACACATCTGATTTGCTCTCACAGCTAAAAGATCTGGCAATTTGGCTCAGAGAAGAAATTATATATTTCAGCGGGAAAGAAAAGATGCTGTAGGAGAATATTTTAACAGAGTTGACTGAGTGTACTGAATAAGCACTGAAGATGGTGCAAAGGAGAGAGGGTGGGGCTTAGGGACAGGATGGCACTGAGTTTCCCACAGTTTAAGTCAATGTTTTTAAAACTGTGGCTAAAACCAGTGTTTTCTTTTCTTTTTTTTTTTTTAAATAAATAGGTAAACAGGATAGGTGAGACAATATTAGGGTGTATCATCACACTTAGTAAGGGTAGGTATTTACTTATGTTTGTATATGTAAATACACACATGTAAATATGTATAGTTGTATATGTAAATATATAAATATATATGCATCTTATGTCACTTTGAAATATTAGTAACACCTAACTCCTAGGGTTATTGTTAGGATTAAGTGAGCTAAATGCAAAGAAAGGACTTAATATAACCCATGGCACACAGATTTTACAATGCAAGTTTTATGTATATATAGTGTGTATATATATATATATATATATGGATTTATATATATGGAGCCCTGGTGGTGCAGTGATTAAGTGTTCAGTTGCTAACTAAAAGGTAGGCGGTTTGAACCGACCAGCTGCTCCATGGGAGAAAAGTGTGGGCAGTATGCTTCCGTTAAAGATTTACAGTCTTGGAAAACCTGTGGGGCAGTTCTACTCTGTCCTATAGTGTCGCTATGAGTCCGAATTGACTCGATGGGAATGAGTTTATATATATACATATATACACACACACACACATATACATATGTGTGTGTGTATTGACTTGCAACTTAAAATCCATTTCTTCAGTGGGTGATGGCCAAAAGAAGTTTGATAATACTGCTTTATATGGCTTTAGATATTTCTTGAGATGGCTTACTCAGAATACTGACAAATAACTATGTAACTGAATTCCATGGTAAGATTTTTTCTCAGCCCCTTTTCAGTATCTTTCAGGTCTTTGATTAGTCACCACCTCATCACCTCTCTAACTCTTGGAGTGTCCCTTTAAAGGAAGAGAAGCAGGCCTGGACTTGGGGGCTATGGCAGGACGGCTTTCTGCCTAGGGTCAGTGCAGAGTTTCCATCCCTCTCTCTGGGAGCTTCTCACATGCTTCTGTTTCCATCATTCACAAGCATTTATAGTTTTCCTTTTAAATAACTTTATGTAAGCAACAAATTAACTAAAAAAAAAAAATATTAAAGAGTACCACTAAAAAAAAACAAAAGCAAAACGAACCCATTGCCGTTGAGTCAATTCCGAGTCATAGTGACCTATAGAAAGACTGCAGTCTGGCAAAAATGGATAGTGGTGGTGTGGGAATAGCTGGGCAAGGTGAGCACCCACGTGCTTGGGTGTCTGGCTGTGCTGTCCGCCCCTGGGATTTCATGTGGCCTGGCAGATTTCCCCTGGGCCACAGTGATTGGACCCTCCTTGTGGAGCAGGTCAGATGGATCACCACTGGTGTTCCTAGCTTCCCAGGTGTTGCAGATGACGACTGCGTTTCCTCCACAAAAATGAACAAAACACAGACAAGCATGCCCCAGGAAGTCCCCTGTGGTGGCCACACACTGCTAACACACTGCCAACGTACTGACATTTTCACACGAGGCAAGCCAGGTCTTGGAACTATTCATTTTTCATAGATTAACTACATCATTCTGATTCTATTTCGTTTTCTGTCAGCAATGATACAAATCCCATGGGGATGGTTCAGCGAGCTCACATGCCCGGCCGGGTTCAGTGGCTACTCAAAATCTGGCTGGACTGCTTGGCCAGGTCTCTGTGGAAAAGTGTTTGAGTCCTTTGTGTACGGGGAAACCTGAGCAAACCAAGTGTGGTCTGAGGCCTGAAGTGTACCTGGGCCTGCTCTCTTTTCTCCTGTGGAAGCACCTGAGAATAAAACAGGGCAACAAGTGTTCAAGCAGTGTCAGTTCTCTTTCCCAGTACAGATAACACTCCTCTGAATATAAAAGTAAGTAGGCCAGAGGGAAATTGAGAGTTGCCTTTGTCCCGTCCTAGACTTTTCCATATCAACATGAGGGCTATTTTCTTTTGCCTTTATTTGGCTTGACAGAGTCATTATTGTGATTTTCTTCTCCCTGTATTGTCTGGATGTGGGAGCCAGGACAGCTGCTAAAATGCCCATCGTGTCCTTAGTGAACTTGCCACTTCATCACAGGACCAAAACGGGACTTTGGCTCCCCCCCGGTAGAAAAGTGTTGTCCCCTTTTCTGGAGCAGGAATAGTGTTGGCCCCTATGTGCCAAGACTCAACTTCTACCTCAAATCCTGGTAAATTTTTCTTCCTCTTTCCCTCTGGATCCTCCCACAGAGACATAATTTGGTAGGCAATGCTTTAACCCCATGGAAGACAACTTTGAGAGAGAGCATCGCAGATTTTGAAAGAAAGGCTCAGATTGCACCCACCCTTCCTCCTCCCCTGACTTTGGCTCCTCCTTTGCCAATTTGAGAACAGAGGAAATGCAGACAGAATAAACTGCCCAGGCAATTTATGCCTTATTCAAGTTGTTTGAGGACTTGAGAGAAAGATGAGAGGGGACCAAAGGGCCTCCTGCATTACAATTTAAAAATAGCCAGGCTTGGGCTTCTCTTCTTCCTACTCCTGTCTCATCTTCTACATGGAGAGCTTTTGAGAGCGGCTCCCCTCCCCCTGCCTCATCCACTCTCCCTCCTTCCCTCCCATCTTCCACTGTCCTGTGACGACAGTTCATTTGAATGGGAAGAATTTTCTGAGCAGGGATAAGTGTGATACAGGAAATCACTATTGAAAGACTTCTTTATTCTCGGTATCATCATCACCTTAATATGAGGGACAATCAAAGCGTCCAGTGACGAAAGCAGAGGCCTGGGCCAGTGAGGTTGTCCTAAGACCCAGAGGTTATAGAGACCAAACTATGGTTCACAGAGGTCAATGGCCACAGTAAGGTGGTGAACCTTACTTCCTTGGGTCATGTCAGTGGGACTTTAGATCACACTCTGAAACGAGATATTTTTTAGATCCTTTTTCAAGTTGCTAATGGCAGTCATGACAAAGGGACATCAAACCAACCTCACCCCCCGCCCCCGCCACCACCAAAAAAAAATTCTTGGTGCACTGTGTACCAACATGACCGGGATTTGTGGTGACCAAATAAGCTTCCTTAGACTGAAATTTGGGCAACATGTTCCCTAATTTTGAGTTGATTGCTCTCTGGTACAGCTGAGCTCAAACCTAGAGTGATTCCATTTGTGCCAAGGGTTATCTACATTGAGTTTTGGTTTCCAACATGGGCAGATAGATTCTCTTCTCTTAGGAACCTGATGTCCAAAATGTTTAGCTGGCTTGAGACTATGTAGAACAGTGTGGAGTAATTATAATTTTCTTTTATTTTAACCTCTAAGCTACATCCATCTGGGTCAGTTGCTCTCAAAGTATAGTTCCCACACCAGTGACATCAACATCAGCCTTACCCAGGAACTTGTTGGGAAAGCAGTTTCTAGGGCTCTGGCCCAGAACTTTTCAGTCAGAAGCTTGGGGGGTGGGAACCTGGGATCTGTGTTTTAAGTCTTCCAGGTGATTGTGTACTAAAAGTGCAGGTTTTATACCGTTTTCAATCAGTGTGAAGAGACAAACAAAATTTTTAAAATTTCCTTGATATATAAATCAGGGTCAGTGACATGTTTTTAAAAAAAATTAGGAACACAAATGCATAAAATATTTGTGTTGATGAAAATTTTCTTTTTTTTCTTTCTGGAATTACGCCTGTGGTTAAGACCTCTTTTGGAACGTTTTTATTTTCCACATTGCTTCATTTGCCAATTGGACTTTTTTAAAAACAGAGGTTGCTACACTTGGATTTCCTGTGCTGGGAATTCAATAGAGGCTTAGTTAATTTGCTATGGCCTGATTTGCCAATTCATACCTAGAACTTGACCTTTTTATTTTTTTTATCTCCCAGATTACTATAGAAGATCTGCCAAAGTAATCCGGAATTTGTGTTATCACATAGTGCCGCCCTGTGATTTTACAGGTGAGGAAACTATAGCCTGGAGATGTTAAAGTCACACAGGGACTAGGGGCGGGTGGGGGGGGGGGCGGATTCCGGTAAACCCGGGACTCCCAAGTCTCCATCTTGGCCTATTCCCATTGAAGCCTCTGCTACAATCAGTAACTAACAAACCAAAACCAAACCAAACCCAGTGCCATCGAGTCGATTCAGACTCATAGCGACCCTTCAGGACAGAGTAGAACTGCCCTATAGAGCTTCCAAGGAGCACCTGGCAGATTCGAACTGCCGACCCTTTGGTTAGCAGCCGTAGCACTTAACCACTATGCCACCAGGGTTTCCAACTACATAAGTACCAAATAAAGCAACATGCTATTTACAATTTCTGGTTCAATTACTTAAACGTTTCTGCCCACTCCTACCAATGCACAAATCACAGAAGGTGCTCTTCAGACCTGGGCACCTGACAACACGAATTTCTCATTTTCTGAATGTGCAGATTATTTATTTGACAGTGGCTGGCCTTGAGAAAATCCTTAGTTCAGAAGACATTTTTACGTAACTTAAAGAAGTTTTCCTTTGTTCTAGCATTATTCTCATTTTTTTATATTAAAACTTTATGATGTTAAGTTATTAAAGGAGAGACAGTCATCTATTGATCTCCCCTAACCTACCCCAGATTACACCTGTTTCATCGATTCCTTTTATTTTTATTTTATGAGTTGTTTTAAAGCAAATTCCAGATATCATGTCATTCCACCCCTACATTGCTCAGTACACATCTCGAAAGAGTTATGGGTATTTTTGCTACATAAACCTAATGCTATTATCACACCTAAAAATTATAATTACAAGGCCATCAAATACCCAGTATTATAATTTCCGTGATTGCTCCCCTGAAATATTGTTTGAGTTGCCCTTTCACATTATTTATTAATATGCATGACTAGGAGTTCAGGATTCTAACAAATATTGTAAACTTACACAAAAAAAAAAAAAAAAGAAAGAAGACAACTTACTTAGCAAGAAGGATTTTCCCAAATTCTCACAGCTCTAATCTGGATACCATTCAGTGTGACAAGCTTCTCACTGGGTTCCCACAGCTGGTTAGTGTTTTGAATTCCAGCCCCATGAACTCATATCAGGCTACATGGGCTAGTGCTCAGCGCCCAGCCTAGAGCTGATATCTCCGATGACAGAGTAATGGAGCAAGCGCGGGCATTGTCTGCCCCCTTCTAAATGCACTGTCATCTGTGTTATTCTTCCATCTCTGCAGGGAGGGAGTGACTCTAATGCTCTTGGAAGCATTTAAGCCATTATGGAGGTGAAAGTAATGCCATGCAAGCATATTTTGTTGAAAGGCCAATGAAGGGACCTGCTACATTGTGAACAAGCCTCTGAATGCTCAGTCATCTAAGTCTTGCTTAGATGCACAGCTCTTCAAGTTCAAGTTTCTGTCTCTAAGTTAAACTTTGCAAAGGATATTTAAAGCGAAAATATAGACAGATATAAAATACAAAGATATATGAGAATTAGATATATAATTTTGTAGCTGCTGACTTTTGATATGGTTTACCTATCCAGCTCATAACAGATAAAGTTTCTTAGAGAAAAGGAAGCCTTCCACTTGAGGTGAATGATTAATTGCTTCCATGAGAAGCTAGCACAACAACATCGAGATTAGGGCTCCTCTACTGGCAAATTTAAACCCTGTTAGGGTTAAGTGCTATGGCTGCTAACCAAAAGCTTGGCAGTTTGAATCCACCAGGTGCTCCTTGAAAACTCTGTGTCTGGAAACCCTGGTGGCATAGTGGTTAAGTGCTACGGCTGCTAACCAAAAGGTCTTCAGTTCAAATCCACCAGGTGCTCCTTGAAAACTCTATGAGGCAGTTCTACTCTGTCCTATAGGGTCACTACGAGTTAGAATCGACTTGACTGCAACAAGTCAATGGGTATAGGTAAATATTACAAGCCATCCTAGATGCCACAGGGGTATTATTTTACATGCCCAACACCGAAAATACTACACAATTGCTTATTGAATGATGCCTGAAATTTAAATAATTTTTCATTATTGTAAATTCTTTATCTCCTGTTCATTTGCATTGATTTGTAACATAATGTAAATGAGGACGGGTTTTAAGAAGGGAAGGGAGAAGAAAATATGAGTGCTAGATTTTTTCTAAGTGGGGACAGTTACTGGGAGAACGGACATGAAGAATCTCTTGCCTGTTCTGATGGAGCTTGTTATGGATTAAATTGTGTCCCCCCAAAATGTGTGTTGGAGTTCTAGTCCCTACATCTGTGAGTGTAATCCTTTTCGGAAATAGAGTTTTCTTTGTTATATTAATTATATAGTATCCAAATAGGGTGAGTTCTAATTCTAATCACTTTTAAATTATAAAAAGAGCAAATTAGACAGAGACAGGCACACACAGCAGGGAGAACGATGACATGTGAGAATCATCTACAAGCCAAGGAATGCCTGGGACTACCTACAAGGAAGGAACTGACACAGCCGAGACCCTGGTTTGGACTTTTAGCCTCTAGAACTGTAAGAAAATAAATTTCTGTTCTTTAATGTCACCTACTTGTGGTATTTCTGTGACAGCAACACCAGGAGGCTGAGACAGAGCTTTACACTTTAGTGGGCAGAGATGGACCATAAGTTTACAAAGAAATACATAGACAAAGTGATCTCAAACTTGGAAAGTTGCTAGGCTATCAACAGTAGGCAGTATCTGTTGGCAGATACTAAAAGGGGTGTATGTGTGGAGGGCTACTTTATATAAGGTGTGGCATTTGGGCAGGAACCTGAATGAGCTAAAGAACAAGGCATGAGGAGGTCTGGGGACAAACATTCTAAGAAGAGTGAACAGAAAGCACAAAGTCCCTGTGGAGGGAATAAACCAGGCCTATCTGGTGCCCTGGTGGCACAGTGGTTAAGAGCTTGGCTGCTAACCAAAAGGTCGGCAGTTCAAATCCACCAGGTGCTCCTTGGAAACCCTATGGGGGCAGTTCTACTCCATCCTATAGGGTCGCTGTGAGTTGGAATGGACTCGATGGCAATGGGTTTTTTGGTTGTGTCAGAGGTACGTAAAGGGGGCTTCTGTGGCTGGAGCTTCCAGGTTGGGGCCAGATCATAAAGGCCTTGTAGAACATGGCACAGAGTTTGGGCTTCAAGCCTGGATGTCATAAATACAACAGGTGTGAGGATCTTAATGGCTATCAAAATCACCTGAAGAGTTGTTACAATTCAAATTGTTGAGCTCATCCAGAGGGTTTGCATTCGGCAGTTCTGGGGTAAGGCCTGAAATTCTGCCATCCTAACAAGTTCCCAGGTGATGCCCAGACTGCCTATCCAGGGACCACCCTTTGAGAATCCTTGTTTTAGTGATAAGCTCAGGCGTGTGTGTGGTCTTTGTCCATCTGTGCAATCACCACGGAGAAGAGATTTCTGAGTAGTTGAGGTGGCAGGTGTTTGACCTGATTACCACTTATCTTTCCCAGAATGCTTTGCTTTTTCTCTTCTTTAGAATAAACCTGAATCTCTGTTTATTATTCACATTCCAAGTGCCCAGTGCCACTCAGAGGAAGAATTTCCAAATGGCAGCAAATCACACTACCACGTTGCTCTCTCCAAGTTCCGGACACCCTGTCTTCGTGGGGGCAGTCGGCTGTAGCAGTGGCTGCTGGGTTACAAGCAGGAGTTGCTCTCAACATTCCTAGGTTGAGAAAGGGGGCCTGTCTTGCCCTTTACTCCCATCCTCCTCTCAATCTGGGATCTCTGAAAACGTGCTTCATCTTCCCAGACATTTATACAAGAGTAAAATAAGTTAACGGAGGCCAGCGCCACCGCTGATCTCCAACCAGGAAGCATTCCTACCGTTAGGAAACACGGGCGAGCAAGTGTTTACTGACCGTGTAATTAATATGATGCCTTGCCCTGTCTATCAGCCCTTAGCACCGTATTTCCTGTTCAGGCAGTGGAAAGTGAAAATATTCGTTGCTGTTGGACCAAAGGAACAAGTGTCTTCCAAACGAACACATGATCTATTAGCAGTCCTGCTAGTCTTCCCATGGGAACAGGCATTTTACTTTGTTTTACAGCTAATTTCTTTCTTGCAGCAGGTTCCCAGACACATCAAATGCCTTGCATTTGAGGCTGAAGTCAAGATTTATAGTCCAGGCCCATGTAATTCAATGTCAAGCAACTCTGATAACATAAGGGCTGGAAGTCAACCATTTTCTCATGGGTTCTCATAAAAAAGTCATTTTAGCCAAATTGAGTTTGAATAGTGGGTGTGTCTTTGTGATTTGATGGATGCTGCCTACCCATGAGGGCTGGGAAGAAGCTGGCTACTTGCTTTTGCTACCGTAACAACAGAATATGAAAATGGACTCATAATTCCTGGTTGATATTATTGTTGGATAACATAATGGTGGATTTTGTCACTTTTTTCTCTGTGGACATCAAAGGGAGAAATAGGAATCCAAACTCTTTCTCCTCTGCTGATGCTTTGCACCTACTTTTTCTGCCATTTAGTCCTTTTGCTCAACATCTCACTTTGACCTATGTATCATGAGGGTCTATTTCCTTAAAGCCAAACCATCATTCGTGCCAAGAGTAAGTTGGAAAGGAGGATATTTTCTTTGGTTCTGTATGTAGGTTCATGACTTTACAAACTCTTAGAGATGGAAGGATCTTGGGGATCACCTAAAGCAAGTTCCTGTTTCACATTTGAAAGTAAGGGGAGTTCAGTGGCCTCTCCAAGAGTGACACAGCCAGTTAGGAACAAGATCAAGGGTATAGTGATCTCTCCACACATGTATTACCTTGGTTTATTACCTGGATGTGGGGCACAAAGGCAGAGACGAGGTCTTGTTTCCTGTAGCCCAGTGCTTTCTAGGTTAGTTTAGATTGACTACTTCTTGACGTAAGAAAGCTGGCTATCCGTATCTTTCAACAAAGCTGGCACCCTACCTATCAAAAACACCTGAAAATTCTTTGGGAAAGAACTGGACTGTGTTCAAGCTTATCATCTGTGGAGAAAACTACTGTTGACTTTCTAGAGATGAATGGAAAAGGAGGGAGCTGGGAAGTGCTTCAGGACACCATAGCATCCTTTACCTGCAGCGTAGGGCAGTGAGTTTGTTCTCATCTTCTCAAAACACCTGAATTAGGAAAAAAAGCAAAGCAAAAATAATAAACCACTAGTCACTTCCAAGACATGACTTTAATGTTTGCTTGCTTGTTTGCTTGTGTTTTTTAACCTGTGGCACAAAGCAAACCCAAAGCAATAAGCCTGCACATTATGGGAAGGAAGGTGAATCCTAGAGGCCTTGCAATTCAGAGCAGAGCAAAGGGCAGGGGGAGCTCAGACCCTGGGCAAGCAGCATGATCAATAATCTCATTGTGACAGAATAAGGGATGGTGACACTAATGATGATAAAGACAGAGGACCCTGATGATCAGGACAGAGCTTGAGCAAGGTGGGGAGGCTGGTTGGCCTCTCATACTGTCACATGGACTTAGCTTGAGGTACCAGCTGTAAATAATAGTGGCAAGCACAGAGAAGTCAATCTCCCAACAGAACTGTGGTGGGCATTTCTTCCACCTTGTTTATCATTGCATAAAATAGCACTAATCCAAGTGCGGTCCAAGGGAACATCAGTAGCACCTGGGAGCTTATTGTTATTGTTAGTTGACTTAAGGTTGGCTCCTGACTCATGGCGACCCCATGCACAACAGAATGGAATGCTGCCCTAATCTTTGCCATCCTCACAATTAGTTGAGGATCAAATCATTGTGATCCAGAGGGTTTTTACTGGCTCATCTTTGGACCCGTAGGCCTTTCTTCCTAGCCTGTCTTAGTTTGGAAGCTCCACTGAAACATGTTCATCACTGCAACATACAAACAGATGGGTGGTGGCTGTGCATGAGATATACTGTCCTGGAACTGAACCCAGGTCTCCTTTATGGAAGGTAAAAATTTTACTACCAAAGTCCCTGTAGGGGCTTATACAAATTGACAGGCTCACCTCAGACCTACTGAATCAGAATCTCTTTGGGGTGGGTTCAGAAATCTGTTCAGCAAGCTCTCAAGGTGATTCTTATCCACCCTAAATTTTTAGAAATACTGGCAAGAAGAACTTGTATTATGAATGCATGAATACAACATTACGAGGAGTGTATGTATTTGTTGGGATTACATAGGAGGACTTCTTGCTTGAGTGCTAAAGCCTGGTTTTTTTTCTTTTGGTACTTGGCTGTGACAATGACTCAGATACTGAAGGGGAATTTATTTTTCTTCCTTTGTTCAACTGGGAGTTGATTGTTGGAAATTATGAATTAACTCTAGGCAAATGAATTAAATCTGGAATTTAGGCATGTGTCTCAGAACAAAGGTGGCTGAATGTTTGGGTTCTATGGCACCTCAGGACTCAGAAAGTCAGTGATAGAGAAGAAATTTAAACTTCTTCTTCTTTGGAAATCCTGCTGTCTAAATGTAGATTTATCCTGGCTTCCTCTGGAGAATAGTGTACCTGCTCTAGAATCAGGTCCTCATTTCAGAAGTTGGCTCTGCCAGATTGAGACTGTGTTTCTTTGGATAAGCCAGTGATCGTCTTTCCATCTGTTTCTTCACCTGTAAAAGTGAAAGAATTGCTACCTTATAGCCTTCTTGGGAGCATTAATAAGGTCAAATGAGATGGTATAAACAAATTATCAGTTATAGATTGAATTCTGTCCCCCAAAAATGTGTGTCAACATGGCTAGTTCATGATTCCCAGTATTGTGTGATTGTTTACCATTTTGTCCTCTGATGTGATTTTCCTGTGTGTTGTAAATCCTACTTTTATGATGTCAGTGAGGTGAGATTAGCAGCAGTTATGTTAATGAAGCATAACAGTCTACAAGATTGGATTGTGTCTTAAGCCAATATCTTTTGAGAGATAAAAGAGTGAAGTGAGCAGAGAGAGAGGGGGACCTCATACCACTAAGAAAGCAGCATGTCCTTTGGACCTGGGGTTCCTGCACAGAGAAGGCCCTAGACCAAGGGAAGATTGATGACAAGGACCTTCCTCCAGAGCCAACTGAGAGAGAAAGACTTCCCCTGGAGCTGACACCCTGAATTTGGACTTCTAGCCTACTAGACTGTGACAGAATAAACTTCTGTTTCTTAAAGCTACCCACTTGTGGTATTTCTGTTATAGCAGCACTATATAACTAATACAATATCTACAGCCTAGTTTGTTGTTGGTTGCTGTGGAATTGGTTCTGACTCATGGTGACCCCACATACAACAGTACAAAATGTTGCCCAGTCCTACACTGTGACACTCATTATATACTCGAGTCCATAGTGTGGCCACTAAGTATTTTGAGTGCCTTCTATCCTAGGGGCTCATCTTTCAGCATTGTATTGGATAATGTGTTGTGATTCATAGGGTTTTCACTGGGTGATTTTCTGAAGTAGATTACCAGGCTCTTCTCTCCAGTTTTAGTCTAGAAGCTCCACTGCAACCTGTCCACCATTTGAAACACCAGTTTCATAGCTTCCAGCATCATAACAACACATAAGTTACCACAGTACGACAAACTGAAAGATGGGTGGTGGATGACTTAGCTTAGTCCTTGGCAAATTCTCACTTAATGGGGCATCATGATTATGGTGAAGATGGTTAGGATATAATAATATAGATTCTGTTACACAACCTGACCTGGTTCAGAAAGTACCAGTCTCTCCTTGGTAACGTCTTTCAGAGGTTTAATACAAATTTTATTAAGTATAATGTACTCTTAGTAGAGGCTACAGATCATGTGTTTTCAGCCCCATGACTCTCACAAAACGAGCAGAAACCAGCACTCAAATCAAGAAACCATGTATGTCCAGCCTCCAAAGCCCCCAAAGTCCCCCTTCCCCCTTCCAGTCACCATCCCTCCAGGGAAAACTGCTATGCTGACTTCTAACGCCAAAGATTAGTTTTTCCTGTTTTGGAAACTCTCTACAAAATTAATCATGAAGTATGTGCTGTTTTGTGTCTTCTTATCCCAAAATTTTGTTTGTGGGATTCATCCATGTTGTAGCATATTATCGTACTGTTTATTCTCATGGCTGGATATTTTATTGTTGGCACATACCATAATTTGTTTATCTATTCTGTTCCTGTAGGTATGTGGACCGTTTCCAGTAATTGCTATTATGATGAATGCTCTATGAACATTTCTGAACATGACTTTGATGAAAAAATGCACATATTTCTGCTGAATACGTACCTAGGAGGGAACTGCTGGGTTAAAGGATATGTATGTGTTCAGTTTTAATTAATACGGCCACATAATTTTTCAACGCGGTAACATAAATTTACACTCCCACCAGCAGATGATGAGAATTCTACTTGCTCCAATTTCTCATAACACTTAGAATTGTCTGTCTCTTCTGACGGTGTGAGAGAAAATCTCACTCGGATTTTAATTTGCACTTCCCTGATGAAGTGAAGTTGAGTAACTTTTGACCTGGACATTTACATATCTTCCTTTGAAAAAAGCACATTCCAATCTTTTACCCATTAAAAAAATCATGTGGTCTTTTTCTTATTGATTTGAAGGCATTTTACATGTATATAGATATATTCTAGAAGTGAGTCCTTTGCCAGATACATATATTTCAAATTCCTCTCCTACTCCATCACTTGCCTGCTTACATCCTTGGTAAAATTTTGTATGGTTTTTCATTTTCTGCCTCAGAAGTAGGGTTGCCAGAAAAAATACAAGATGGTGGCTAAACCTGAATTTCGGATAAATGGAAAATAAAATTTTAGTAATGTTGCATGGGACATACTTGTACTAACAATTCATTGTTTATCTGAAATTCAAATTTAACTGGGCTTTCTGTATTTTTAGGCCCCTGGGTGGTGTAAGGAAATCCTGGTGGCACAGTGGTTAAGAGCTGAGGCTGCTAACAAAAAGGTCAGCAGTTCAAATCCACCACATGCTCCTTGGAAACCCTATGGGGCAGTTCTACTCTGTCCTATAGGGTCACTATGAGTCAGAATTGACTAGACAGCAGTGGGTTTGTGTTTTTGGTTTTGGTTTGGGTTGTATAATGGTTAAGTGCTCAGCTACTAACCAAAATGTTGGTGGTTGGAATCTACCCAGTGCTGCCTTGCAAGATGGCCGGGGATCTACTTCTGCAAGATTAACCCATTGCCTTTGAGTTGATTCCAATTCATTACAGCCACTGAAAACCCTGTGGAGCACAGTTCTACTCTCTAACAATTATGTTCGCCATGAGTTGGAGTTGACTCGATGGCAATGAGTTATATTTTTATTTACTAAATCTGATAATCCTACTCAAAAGACTTCCCCCCTCCCACCACCCCATGGGGCTCAAGTATTTTCAGCAGTGGCAACAGAGTCCTGAGGGAGAGGAGGCGGTAATTACTTAACATATTAGAGCCTCTGGGTCTGTTTTGAAGCCCCATCCAACATATATCAATGGTTCTTAAAATCTTATTCTTCCTCTTTTTTTTAAACTTAAAACTCTCTCTACCTTCCAATGAAACAATTCCCACACAGTTATTTTTGGACAAATGACATGCCTTTACAGGTGTGGCTCTGTTTAATTTTCACTTTGTCTCTCTTTGATTCTGAACCAGGAACTTGAGTGTTCATCGCCCAGTTTTAGTATAGGTGGAAATGGAAAGTGGTTTAACTCCACAGCTCTCACCTCTGTTTACTTTCCTCAGACTTCTTAACTGCTGTCCTCAAAGCCCAGCTATTTTTGTTTCCTCCCTTCCCACTCACCACTTCATGTTCACTGAGGAAGTGAGTCGCCTGGAGGTAAAGTACAGGAAAAACACCTTTACAGTGGCTGGTGCAAAGAAAGAATATATATTAGGAGAAAAAGATAGGAAGATTGGAGGATGGATGATAGAAATAGAGATGGCAGAGCAGACCCTGAAGGAGGTGATTATCTGGAGTAAGAAAGACTTAAAAAACAATATCAAAACCAAACCAGTTGCTGTCAAATGGATTTCAACTCATGGTGACCCCATGTGTGTCAGAGTAGAACTGGGCTCCATAGAGTGTTCAATGGCTGTGACCTTTCAGGAACAGATTGCTGGGACTTTCTTTTGAGGTGCCTCTAGGTGGATTCAGACTGCTAACCTTTCTGTTAATAGCCAAGTGCTTAACTATTTGTGCCAACCAGAAGGAATGAGGGAGGCTAAAGTGGGGGAGCTTTTGAAAGAGAAAGGAAATAGGAGGAGAAAGTTTAGTTCAATGTACATTATTTGAGCAACATGTTTTGGCCCTTTGTAAAGACTCTAAAAAAATCACAGGATAAAATGAAATTTATGTTTGAAATGGGTTAAGGAAACAGAATTATCGTTAGAAATTGAAAAGGATGCTATAAATCGTATGGAAGAAGAAAATATGGGAGTCATGTGAAAGGAGAAAAAACATTGATAATCCAGTTGAAAGCAGTATTTATCACGTGGTGAAAAGTACTCTGAAAAGTGCTATAGAAACCAAGAGATCGGAGTCTGTCTTGATTTCTATATAATTGTAAGATATTGGGAATTTAATTAGCACCCACACCCACCCAGTCCTCATTTTCCCAGCTGTGAGATGAAGGCATGAGTCCTCACTACCCAAAGTGTGGTGCTTGGACCAGCAGCATCTCCCTTATCTGGGAATTTCATAGAAATGCAGAATCTTAGGCCCCTGCCCAAACCTGCCGAATCAGAATTTCTATGGGGGTGGGGCCAACAATCTGTATTTTAACAAGCCCTCCAGACAATTATGTAGCATTCTGATGTTTGTGAATGAAACCCTGGTGGCGTCATAGTTAAGCATTTGGCTGCTAACCAAAAGGTTGGCAGTTCAAATCTACCAGGTGCTCCTTGGAAACCCAATGGGGCAGTTCTACTCTGTCCTATAGGACCACTATGAGTCGGAACCAACTCAACAGCAACATGTTGGTTGTTGGTTGTTTTGTTGGTTTATCTTATACCAGTGCTTTACAAATTTTAATGTGCATAGAATCTGGAGGCTCGTGAAAATGCAGGTTCCATTCTGTAGGTCTGAGGTAGGTCTAACAAGTTTTTAAGTAGCCCTGATATTACTGATTGTTGGCAGGTCATGCTTTGCATAGCAAGGGTCTAGAATAATCTTTAAGCTCCTTTTGAACTCAAAAAATAAGAGAAGAATATTATTTAAAGATAAAATAAGAAAAAAGATAACTAAATCTACATCAGTACATATATTCATATGGACAAGAGTGTTTACGAAGTCCTGTTCCTTAGCAATTGTGTTGTCCTATAGAAGAGCAGAAGACAAAACTGTGTTTCTTATCCAGCTCTACGAGACAGTGTGTTTTTTTAGATAAGGCCATTCTGGAAAAATCTTCTTGATTATTATTGTCCCTACCCCCATAGCAGAATGTGTGTGGTGTTCTTCTCCCAAATCTTGAACTTTTGTGAGTGTGAACATGTGCAAGACCCACCCAATCTTGAATGTGTGTTAAATGTGTATATATGGACCACACACACACACACAGTTCCTTAGTAGCAGCAAGCAGAACAGATTCCCGAACCAGTGGAAGCGACAAATGTCTTGGCCTTAGCCTAGATCCCAGGCCTGAGGAATCCCAGCCTGTACCACATTTTAACAAGCAAGGCAAACCCCTGGCTCTTAGAGTCTGGGCTATGGGAAGTGGCAGACAGCCCCTGCACGCAGTCCCCAGCCCTGACAATTGGGAATTTAAATGCACAAGCATTTCTACCCAGAAACTTGTCATAGTAGGAGAAGGCTGGCCTGCCATCTGCATGGTGATGTGGGAAGGGCACAGGGCAAAAGAAAAGGGCTGACTAGATGCTAAGGGAGAAAGTCCTGTGTGCCAGGCCTGAAGCATTTACAAAGGGCCTTGTAAATAGAGGAAGGGATGTAAATGAGGAAAAAGGATGGACTGGAAGTCCCTTTTTTAAATATTGATGATATATTTTTAACATTTTAAGTGCCTGTCACTTTTCTCAAAGCTTCATATATATTATTTAGCCCTCACAACACTGTTGTAACCTGGGCCCTGTTTTGAATCCCATTTTACAGTCAAGGAAACAGAAGCCACAGATAAGTTATTTGCCCAAAGTCACACAGGAATGAAATCCTGAAAACTTGTAACAGCCAGCGAGCGTAACTCTAAAGCTACCATGCTCTTTGTTTTCTCGATGCAGTAAAATGTGGGTTGGGATTTATATAATTTACTGTAGCATAATAGAAGGAATCCGGGAATTCAAAATAGGAATGGTTGCTGCTAACATTGCCACTGATTAGGTGGGTATGGTAGATTGATTTTAAAAAATGGCCACAAATCTTACGTTCTTAGTATACCAATTCTTGCAATGTGACTCCCAGCAACTTCCATCAAGAGGTGGAGTCTATTTCCCTGCCCTGGTATCTGAACTGACCTGTGACTTACTTTGGGTAATCAAATGCAACGGAGTGAAGGTAGGCCATTTCTGAGCTTAGTCCTTCACAGGCTTTGAATGCTCACCCTCTCAAGATGCTGCTACCACTACGAGAACTTGTCAAGACTTATTTGTTTGAGAATGAGAAACGCATGGCCTAATCACCTCCATTGAGTCAGTCTACAACCATTCAACCATCAGACACAGAGTGAGTTCATTCTAGCCAGCTGTCTCACCATGAATGAGTCCAGCCAAGATTAGTTGTGCTTGGCCCAGATCAGCACGACTGCCCAGATGACCAAAAGACTTATAATGATTTTGGTTGTTAAAGTTTGGGATGGTTTATTATGAAGCAACAGATAGCTAATACATGACAGGACCCAGGGGGAGCCATTTGAAGTCTACAGAATTCTAACAAAGGAACACAGACAAGACTATGCCCCCAAATTTCATAATTCCCCCATCCTAGCTTTTGTAGGAGTCCCTGGGTAGTACAAATGGTTAACGCACTTGGTTGCTAACTGAAAGGTTGGAAGTTGAATCTACCCAGAGGTACCTTGGAAGAAAAACCTGGTGGTTTACTTATAAAAATCAGTCATTGAAAACCCTTACAGAGAACAGTTCTACTCTGAAACACATGGGAAAGCTGTGAGTCAGAACTGATTCTTTTTTTTTTTTTTTTTTAGTCTTTGTAGGGTATAGGGTTGCTATGTGTCGGAATCGACTCAATGGCGCTGGGTTTGGTTTGGTTTGGTTTAGGGTGTGAAAGCCCATTCAGGCTTTTCAAGAACATGGGAGCCCACCTTTGTCTCCATGTTCCATTTGTCTGCTCAGTGGTTAACAGAACTAGTTCTCAGGACCTGCCATATTCAGGGACCCACCATGTGAACGTGCTGGCAGTCCGCCAGGATGGATCTTGTCTGAACTCCTTTAGCTTGGCCTCTCATTCACAGTGGGGCTTCCTCCCTCTCCTCCTGCCTCCCAGGGATGCTCAGTAATCCACCAATGTCTACATGTAGTTTGCATCTTTGAAGCTTTAATTAGTGGTGTCTTGAATCTTGATTGCTTCAGGGGTGGCTAACGAGTTTGACTTCTCAAAAAACGAACACTCAGGACATGAGAAAAAATACTCACTCACTAGGCTCAAGAGAAGCAGAGATCCTCATGTAAACATCTAGGAATGTAGCACATTTTCTTTCCCTGAAACTCACTGATACTTCAGTGGGGGGAACGAATGATGTCTGGATGGGGGATAACCTTCTTCCTACTGAGGCTGAAGGTTCTCCACATATTAATTTTAACTGAAATCCTGGGTAGATGACAATCTAATCTGTTAACTATGATGCAGGTTCCTTTAACTGTTGTGTGAAAAGTTAGGGTTTGCTCAGTCTCCTAGGAGTGGAAGAAAAAGGATCCTGTTTTCTTGGCAGCTGCCTCACTGGAGCTTTCTGAGTGTGCCACATGTGTGTGGTTTAGCTGGCGACCGTGGTGTCTGTATATATGTGGTCAGAGATTTGTTATAACCTCTTGTCTGCCAAGGCAAGACCATCAGTTCCATTTTAATTCTAAGTTAACCTCAGGCTGGAGTCTATCCACGCTGCTTAAACATAAACGCTGACACTCAATCCACTCATTCTCCTGGCCCCACAATTTGTTGTTTTTCGTTTTCTTTCTTGTTTTTTTTTCCCAAGGGGGTTTGAACATTTGTGAGCAATCCAAAACCAACACTTTGTATACAAGACATAGTGATTACATAATGCTTTATCGATTCTTATACTTTTACTGTATTGCAAATTTTGCAGTGGCTTCATAAAATGTTTCAACTTGGAGAGCAAATTTCTAAATGACATCTTTAGAGCTAGGGCAGTAAATTTTATTGTGGTGATAGTGGCAACTCTTTTGAGAAATACAGAATCAACATTCTAAGCTGAGTGCTAGTTTTTTAAAGAATGGTTTTAGACAGGCTTCTTCTACTCACTGTGTTTTTTGAGATGGGAAGAGAGAAATTGATGGGATTGTTGCTGTCTGTGCATTTCCATAGCCTGGCAGTGCAAATGAAGGTGACAAGATGATATCAGTTTAGCAAAATTTACTTCCTTTATTTTCTAATTTTAAGTTGTAATCTAAGGAAACACACAGAAGGAGCCTGTTAAGACTTTGACTTTGCAAAACTGAAATCAATTGATATCACGCCCATGACTATGACAGGATGTACATCCATAAGTTCTAAATCCGAATTTAAATCTTCTAGTTCTTAGTTCAAGCAATTGTGAACTTGATCAAGAGCTAGATAAAATTTTTTTTTTTTCCCTAATTATACTTTGTGGCGATCTTACATGGTGGCCTATGTTCATTGGTTCAATTACAAAATTATTTTATTTAAATATATTTCTATACAGTCATATGCCACATGACATCCATTTGTGCAACATCCTACCACATATATGTTCATGGTCCCAACCCCCATTAAACCTATTATATTAAAAATTTGAGGTACATACAATGGTTTGTAATAACAAACAGGCACTAATTTTTGTCATGCATCAAAACAGTATTATTGCTGTGTTATTATGTTAAAGATATTTTAGTGTATCTAGAAGTGTTTCTTTAATGTTTTTTACACATAGAAATGTACACTATATCCTATATAATAAGACAAACGTTTGACTGATGTAAAAGATGAACCATACCTAACTATTTCAACTGATGTACAAATTTGACATAAAGACAGACTTAGGAACGGAACTCATTTGTAATCTAGGGAATGCCTGTATATAATATGGTGTTCACACAGTGTCCAAATCACGTAACATCCTATTTCACTGAACATATCGTAGACACTAAGAGACACATGGCTTTATTTGGAGTTATCCTTTTTCTCTGAGACTGCCTGCTCCTCATTCCAGGAACCTGAGTGACTTGTTTGCAGAAGTAATCAGTTAGCTACTTCGTGAATTTCCAAGCCTCCCTCTTTTAGTTACTAAACAAATTTTACAAATACCACTGTCTTAGTTATTGTCATGGATTGAATTATATCCCCCCAAAAATGTGTGTATCAACTTTGTCAGGCCATGCTTCCCAGTATTGAATGGTTGTCCTCCATTTTGTGATTGTAATTTTATGTTAAAAGGATTAGGGTGGGATTGTAACGCCACCCTCACTCAGGTCACCTCCCTGATCCAAGGGAGTTTCCCTGGGGAAATTTTTTCCTCTCCTTTTTCTCACCACCTTTTATCTCTCAAGAGATAAAAGGAAAGGGAAGCAAGCAGAGAGTTGGGGACCTCATACCACCAAGAAAGCAGCACCAGGAGCAGAGTGCATCCTTTGGACCCAGGGTCCCTGCACCTGAGAAGCTCCTTGACCATGGGAAGATTGAGAACGAGGACCTTCTTCCAGAGCCATCAGAGAAAGAAAGCCTTCCCCTGGAGCTGACGCCTTGAATTTGGACTTTTAGCCTACTTTACCGTGAGGAAATAAATTTCTCTTTGTTAAAGCTGTCCACTTGTGGTATTTCCGTTATGGCAGCACCAGATGACTAAGACAGTTATCTAGTGGTACTATAACAGAAATACCGCAAGTGAATGGCTTTAACAAAGAGACAATCCATACTAACCACATTATCATGAGTTGAAAATAATTCCTACTGGGCTGATTGAAAATACCTTTGTTAACTGATGAAAGCATTGGGAGTCTTATGGGTGATGCTAAGAAGAGAGCTGATATTTCCAACCAATCACACCCAAATTCCTACTTGTTGAGACCAAAATTCAGTTCTTACAGGACTCTTCTGGGAAGAAAGTTGGGATATCAAGGGCAGAGTGGAAGAAATACTAGCTCCTAACTCATCAGATGATCTGGGTAAGAGCTCTAGCTCTACACTTCCAGTGTCCCAGTGGTTGGGTTTTTATTATTCAACCCCCTCTAAACCTCAGTTTCTTCATCTGTAAAATGGGAATAATAAGTACCACAATAGGACTGTTGTGAGGATTTTATTGGCTACTATATTCCTAGTATGTGATGTGGCCTTTTTCTTGCCAACCTGCTTCCCTGGCTTTCTGTCTTCTGCCCTTTCATCCTCTACTACAGAATATAGTCCAAACTTCCTAACATTGCATGCTAGGGCTTCCACAGTCTGCCCTTAACCTACCTTTTCAACTGAGTCTCTCTCAAACCACTCTACCACAAGGCATTTAAGTCCTGGCCATGCCTCATGGATCATGCCATTGACTTTATCAGAAATGCCCCTCTGCCTCCAATTACATGGCAGTCTCTCATCCTTCCTTTAAGGCTCAGCTCAAATGTCACCTTTTCTTGGAAGCTTTTTCTGAACCGACTCATCTCTCTCTCTCTGGTCTCTGCCTTTATTTATACTTATGGCATAGTGTCCATAGTTTTTCCAACCTTAGACCTACTGAATTAGAAACTCTGGAGGTGGAGGCCAGAAACCTCAGCTGATTTTAATTTGTGCTGAAGTTTGAGAACTACTTCCCTAGGGGATTACACTATAGTGTATTAGAGTAATATACTCAATAAGTGATTTTTGAATGCCTACTATGTGCTAGCTACCTTTATACTTACAGATGTTACCATGAAGAGCAAAACCAGAAGTGTTCCGTGGGAAACAGAATAAAGACACAGGTAAATAAGAACTCCCATCTGTCAGGAGAAGTGTGATACTAGAGCATATTACAAGAGGTGGGTTTGAGGGGGGAGATGGTGGCAGTGTCAGAAAATTCTTTCCTAAGTAAGTGATATGTGAGCACCTGATAAATGGGTGGTCTTGACCCTGGATACACATTACAGTCACCTGGGGAGTCTTGACAGTTTCAATCCCCAGGCCACATCCCAGACCAATAAAATCAGGAAGTCAGGGATGGGGCCCAAGCATCAGTATTTTTTAAACCTTCCAGGGGATGATTTCGATGGGTAGCCCAGATTGAGACTCAGCGAGCAAGCACAGGCTGCATGTAGGAGGTATTTAGGAGTGATGCAAGGATGGGAAGCATGAGGGTAATGTCAGAACAAAGAGGTTTCGCTAGAGCAAAAAAAGACCAAAAATATGTATTTATGCATAATGTGCTCATAAATATTTAATACCATAATGAATAAAACAGATTAGTTTTTATTTTTAAGCTATTCGTACATATCCCTAAAGATCTGTGGTGTTAGGAGGATGCAAGTGGCAATTAATATGAAAAGATGAGTGAGTTAGGTTATGGGAGTCTGCCACTCATTTCACATAAAAATGTCAACAAACATTCATTGAGTGGCTACTAAGTGCTTTCTACCAAATGCTCTGAAAGCAAACTTGGATTTTTCCAGCATTCCCATCCCCTATTTTCTCAGGGTCCATTGGACAGACAATCCAGAAAGCAGAGATAATGTTGCTAGGAGTTTTCTAATTTCAATATAAGATTATAACATGGTTCTGGCTGTGAAACATCCTAGTTGGAACATAATGAGGAAATACATGAACTGTGGTTCTGCTCTACTTCTTATTTCCAAGGCTGTTTAAGCAATTGGAATAGTTAGTTGAAGAAAGTATATTTTTTGAGACTAAAAATGTGGAAGATTGATTACACTGTTGGACCTAATTAATTGCCCCCCTCCCATCCATGCTATCTGCGATGTGGCTTTGGGGCTCCTCACAACAGCCTGGACTCTGGGCTGGCCCTGTGATTTGATTTGACCAATAAAATATAGAGAAATTCATGATGTGTCAGTTCCAAGTGTAGGCCTCAAGAAGTCTTGCATGATTCTACTCTTTCTTGTTCAACTAGCCTGCTGAAGGATGAGAGACCCAGGGCCCTCATTGTCTCAGCCAACAGCCAGCCAACTCCCAGACTCCTAACCACCTAGATGACCTGAAGCTGAATGCAGACACATGATGGAATCCAGTCAAGACAAAAAGAAACAGCCAGCAGAACCCATTCTAAATCGCTGATCTCACACATCGTAAGCTAAATAAATGGTTATTGTTTTAAGCATTAAGCTTTGAGGTGGTTTGTTATACCGCAATAGCTAATTAATAAAATAAACTTTAGGAAACTTTAAAATAATTTCACAAAATAAAATTCTATGAAATGAGTCAGGAAACGCCTTCTAAACAATAAGCCTCATGAGAACAATGCTAACTAAAAATATAATTTATAAATACTCATTACACATTCTTTCTTGCAGCAGTTAGCCTCTGCTCTTTGAATGTAATGTAATTGCCGAATTAACTTGGTTCAAACTCAAGACGGGTTTCTCAGTATCAATACTTTGTCTGTCTTGGTAGAAATGAGAATATGAACGGAACATGTTGAGTTCGTTATTATGTAACATATTATTTTTTGGCAGGAGTGAGTTTTGAGCACGAGGCTCCAACACGGATTTTTGTTCCATTAAAAAATAATCACAGAATCTTGTGACCCAATCCCAGGTCACAAACAATTTAATTATGTGTATAAACAGAACACATGAATAAATCCCGCTCTGCTTTTCCTACCCCACAAGTGTGTGTGTGTGTCTGTGTGCATGCATGTGAGTATGAGTGTGATTGTGTATGTCTCACACTGTATTTGCTTTATTATCAGTCTTGATAAACTATGGGGGAAAAGTAAGGGATGGGCCACTCGATCTTGTCATGAAGCGTCTCTGACACACCTTCTAGAGTGTGGGGTCCCCTTTCAGGCCTCCATGTCTCAGTGTCATCTGCTGATGGGCTTTTCCCTGTGTGTAAGGAAGCTGGGTCACTTTTGGGAGTCTGTGCCAGGAAGAGACAAGACAGCGTGAGAAACATGCTCACTATTTCAGTGAATTTGGGGGCATTGTGGTCCATCTCCATGATTGTATATTCTGGGTTCTGCCATTTCTGCCTATCTTTCTACCTTCAAGATAGTTGAATTTTCATACAGTGTCAAAATCCAGAGACTGGGAGATAGAAATATAAAAAATAAAATAAATAAACTCTGTTTTGACTTTTTAAAGCCAGTTATTTGTTCAGTTCCTGGAAGTACCCACTTTCAGTAAATGGAGAGGTCTGTGCTTCTGGAAAGTACACTGATTTGCTGGCTGGGGAGGTAGTGGTTCTCCCTCTTTCTATATTCTGCCAGCATCCTCCCCATTTTTCCAAGAATGAGCTCAGGGAACTGCCTGCCATGGACTGTTTGTCCATACAAATAGTTCAGAAGGTCATGAGAGAGATAGCGTGCTGTGGCAGGAATGAGACTGGTTTCAATTTTAGGAGACATCATTCTAACTCTTGCTGTGCCATTCTCCTTTTTTTATTCAGTGACCTTGAGTAAGTAGTTCAGCCACTGACTATTTTCTGCTTCCTCATCTAGAAAACCAGTAAGTGCGTATTGACAATCTCTTGGGTTCCTTTCTAACTCTAAGATTTTCCATTATCATGACAGGAAGTGGGCAACACTGGAAGGTAATACTTGTTGACATGGCCACCATATACATGATTTTCCTTTGATTTGTCTCAAAAGCTAACATATTAGGCTAAAGGGCTTGGCTTTAACAGCCATCTTTAAGGTTTAAACTCAGAAAGTCCTTAATGCCTTAGTGTCTATAACTAGGTAGTATTTGTAATTAAATATTGATTATGAAATAGCTTGGAGCTATTTCCAGTTAACATGTTTGAAGTAAAAATTTTAATGCTTAAAAGTATATGCTTTATTTGTGGTTTTTAATCATATGGACTTGGAATAATGCAAGCAATTCAGAGGTTCTGATATTACTTATCAGAGGTATTAACAGGCCTTTTTAGCAACTCCAGTAAGCTGTCCATACTAAAATGTAATCAAACGTGAAAGTTCAACCAAGGAGTTTTATTGTTATCATGGGGTTGCTGCCTCTTGAAGGGGGAGAAGCTTTCCTTCTTTAGGAAAAGCTTTCATATTAAGTTTGGGTAAGACTTAAGCAATGGTTTAGGAATTTCGGTCGACCCATTTATCTAGGAAAAATGAATTTTCTATTGATTGGATGTCTCCTACGTTTATATTTAATCTTTGGAGTGGAACCAAAGGATAGAAGAAAGAGACGAGGATGACAAGATTACCTTCTTTTCTTTGGGAAAGCTTGAGAGAAGGGCAAGCTAGACCACATTGTCCTTTCCTCCCTTCATGAATGGCAAACTCTGACGCATAACATCATAAAGTTTGCTTTATCAGAAGCACCCTGGGTGGCGTAAGACACTTATAAGAGCAACAATGCAGGAGACTCATCCTTTATGTTACATCACTTTTGTTCTATTATACTGTTATGACTGTTGGAATAGCATGGTTTATCTGGCGAATTCTTTCCAACTTTTCTTATTTGTGCTGCCTGCAGCATTCTAAAATTGACAAATCTTGACAAAGACAACACAATAGACCATTTTGATTTTTATTTTTGGGTGTGTCTAATTTATGTTGAAGTATAATACACGAAGAGAAAAGTGAACAGTGGCAAGTGGACTGCCTGATGAACTTTACAAACTGAATACACATGTATCAAGCACCCAGCTCAAGAAATGAAGTTTTCTAGCCCTCCGGAAGTCCTTTCACATGTTTTCTTGACCTCTAAGGGCAGAGTCTAGTTTTGCCTATTTTTGTCTTTATATAAAATGAATCATGGAGTACATACTTCTTAAAGTATATACTGGCTTTTCACTCAACGTTAAGTTTGTAAGATTCATTGATTGTGGTTGTAGATTGTTCTGATTGCCGTGTAGTAGTCCGTTGTATGAATATACACTCTTTTCTTTTTTAAACAGTTGCTTACTATTTTTTTAATGAAAAATGGATGTTCTTTTTTTTTTTTTTTAAATGTGATGATCATTGATAAACACTTGAGCAGTTTCCATTTTGGTACTATTATGAATGATGCCACTATGAACATACTAATACATATCTGCTAGTGAACACATGCACAGATTTTTCTTGAGAATACTTATAGCTGTGGCATTGATGGGTCATAAATATACATTTTTAAGTATAATATTGGACTTGAGTTTGCACACTTCATTAAATTATGAAACCCAAAACTCTTTTTTTGAAATTTGAAGTATTGTTTGGGGAGAAGAAATAACCTGAAGGAACATAACATTTTTATTCATGAGAATGAGCTCCAAGACTCCTAAGCTAATGTGGCTAGGTCATGTGTCTGAGTGGCAGGACTTTGAAACTGTGCTGACATGGCTCTGTTCTGCTAGGCTGCCCCCAGGCCCACTGTTCTTACCACACAAACGCTCTCACCCAAATTTTGAAAGCCTTATGGGAAGTGCCATTAGCTCTTCTATGTTCTTTTCCGGCACCAGGTTGCTCATCTCTCCCTGTGCCCATTTGAGGTAATGTACTGACAGTTGTCAAGATGAATCATGGCTCTTTCTCAGACACACAGGAAGACCAAGATGGTGACTAATAGACAAATCCTCTGGACACAGGCTGAGCCACCAAGAGCCACCCTAACGCAGGCAAGTTCAGGCCTGGCTGTACACCTCTGGCAGCCAGAGGGGAAAGCAAGCATTGACAGAACACTACTGTTTATTTGCTTCTCTGTCTTCGAAGACACGTAGCTTTCTCTCATCCATTTTCTCTGTTTCCTCTAAAAAGTCGTATTAGCTTATTTGTGGCCCTAAATGTTTTTTTTTTTTTTCTCCTGTTTATTCATGTGCTCAGAATCCAGACAGTATGGGTGTGAATGAAAGCCTCAAGGGAAATGGGGCTGAGGGTAACCCCAACAGGTTGTTGAGCATTGCCTTATCCCCACTCAGCTTTCACTCTCTGATTGTCCCGTACCTTTGCGCAAATGTAAGTAAACTAGAAGGAAGGAGGGCTTGAAAACCCTGAAGAGTGATAAGATGTGAGGAGGGATGGTGGGCATCTTCTGGTGGTGGGTACTAATTGTATGCATAGATGTTTCAAGCCTCCTTAATTAGGAGACTATCTTCCCAAGTTGCGTTTCTTGGACATCTGTTAGTAGGATGTCAGCACCAGGGCTTTTTTTTTGCAATTACCTGTATGCTACTGTTTCCACAGCATCTCCATGGAACCCTCACAATTACAAAAGAACATCTGATATTACTCAGCTACAAAGAATTATTTCCTTGTGTGTGAGTTGGGTGGCATTTTGAGTCCTTTGGAATTGGCCTACTAATTTTGCAATATGCTTCTGTCTTAGTGCTGCTCAGAGAAAGCCTTGGACCTTCTTGTTGGAAGGGCAGAAGAGGTGGGGGTTTAAATTAGATTCAAGGGACTGGACAATTTCATTCTCACCTGCTGAAAGCACCATGTTTGTTGAAGAAAAACTTTCAGAGTGGGCTCAATTAAGCTCAGACAGTTTGATTTAACTTGTTTTTAATTGTAATGGGTTATTTTTTCTGGCACGGAGCCACCCGGAATTTCATCTGCAAGCTCCCAGATGATTTTCATCCACTTTCACAATTTTCTCAGCGACGTTCAGATTCCACTGCAATGGGATCTACCAGCTTCTTTTGTATGCTTTTCATTATTCAAGGGTGCAGAGATTAGTAGGTTTCCTCTTCACAGACCTACAACCTGTGTCCAGAGGCAAAGGTCATGTCCTATAAAACCAGAGGGATCTGACAATAGTGGAGCCCCCTCCTTATATTCAGTAGCTTATTCTCCACCTCAAACTTCAGATAATTGGTACAAAGAGGGTCTATTAGCATCTCCAAGGGGAAAAAAAGTAAGGGTAGGCATAGAGATGGAGGAGCTAGTGTTAGGGAAACAGGTGTCACTAACCTCAACTACACTGGTTTTCAAAGTGTGGTTCCTGGACCAGCAGCATCAGTATGACTTGGGGAATTAGAAATGCACACTCACTGAATCAGAAATTCTGGGCCTGGGCTCAGCAATCTGTGTTTTAACAAGCCTTCCAGGTAAGTCTAAATCAGGCTAAAGTTTGGGATCCACTGCTCTAGCAAAAGATTTTTTTTTGCCAGTCTTAAATAGTAAGACATCAAAAACTTCAGGAGAAGCATCTCTTGTTTTCCTGCCATTTGCTTTTGGTTTCCATTGGTGGTAATTTGTACTGTGAATAAGATGACCAAAAAAAAAAAAAAAAAAACCAAACCCAGTGCTGTCAAGTCGATTCCAACTCATAGCGACCCTATAGGATAGAGTAGAACTGCCCCATAGAGTTTCCAAGGAACGCCTGGAGTATTCTAACTGCCGACCCTTTGGTTAGCAGCCGTAGCACTTAACCACTATGCCACCAGGGTTTCCAAATAAGGTGACAGGCATAAATAAATACACATAAAAAATTACAGGTAATTCACGGGCTCTCTTGTCTCCAGGAAAAAGCCAATAGGGAAGCTACTATGAAGTGTATTGCATATTTATCCCCTTACTTTATATGCATATATAAAAAATAATGAAGACTCTAATCTTATATTTGTAGCCTGAATGACTTCTTGGCCATGCCTTAGTTCTTGATTTTCTGAATTAAGTTTCTAACAGGCTTTTTTGATGGTTTTCTTTTGCACCAAAAACAGTGCTTCGAAACAATATTTTGTTTGTCTATTTTTTTCTGTCTGGAAACTTCGCCCAGGGCATCCTTAATTAACAGCATGTCTTGAGTATACACAACTACACAAAACTCTGGGTTACAACCGGAGATAATAGATTTTAGAAGAAGGCTGTCTTACCACTGCTCTGCCAAGAAGTCATATAGCTGTTGCATAACTTATCTATTATGGGATCAACTACAGCTAGGAAGGCTCGCTTCCTGAAACATCAAATTGAGGTGTGAGTTAGTGTGATGGGGAGAAGAAATTGTGGAGCAACAAATCATTGTGTGTTAATTTTTATTGCATATTTATAAGTAGCTTTTTTTTTTTTGACTACTGCTCATTTTATTGGATGATCAACTCCACATAGTTATTAGGGTTGTAGCTAATGTACAATAGTGTCATGGATTGAATTGTGTCCCCCCAAAATATGTGTCAACTTGTTTAGGCCATGATTCCCAGTATTGTGTGGTTGTCCTCCATTTTGTGATTGCTATAATTTTCTTCTGTTATAAATCCTAATCCCTGCCTGTGGTTAATGAGGCAAGATAAGATTATGTTAAATAAGATTAGTGTGGGATATAACACCCTTACCCAGGTCACATCCCTGATCCAATATAAAGGGAGTTTTCCTGGGGTGTGGCCTGCACCACCTTTTATCTCTCAAGAGATAAAAGTAAAGGGAAGTGAGCAAAGAGTTGGGGACCTCATACACCAAGAAAGCAGTGTTGGGAGCAGAGTGTCCTTTGGATCCAAGGTTCCTGTGTAGAGAATGTCCTGGTGTAGGGGGAGATAGGTGACAAGGACATTTCTCCAGAGCCAACAGAAAGAGAAAGCATTCCCCTGGAGCTGACACCCTGAATTTGGCCTTGTAGTCTACAAGACAGTGAGAAAATAAATTTTTCTTTGTTAAAGCCATTCACTTGTAGTATTTCTGTAATAGCACACTAGATGACTAAGATACACTTTGGTACCAAGAGAATAGGGTGCTGCTCTAACAGATACATAATATGTGGAAGCGGTTTTGAAACTCTGAATGGATAGAGGACTCGCAGTAGCAGACGAATGGCAGCAGCAGAACCAGGAGACCAGAGTGAGATGTTGCTGGAGCCAACCCATGGAGTGAGAGAGCTGAGTGCCTTCTGACTGAAGTTTACTGGTAGAGCGGGGGTGCCTCCAGGCACTTATTGGTAGAGCTACAGAGCTCTGGAACACTTGCCCCAGTAGGGCAGATTCAGGTGTGAGGCCTGAAGGAAAGAACCAGGAAGCAGAAGCTGAAGAGACAAGCAACACAGGAAGCCAACCTGCCGCAGTTTCAAAGTGTGGAACCATGGTCTCTGGTGTTTCTAAGGGTGGAGTCGCCGCTCAGATGGACTAGGAGAATGGTAAGTCTAAAGCCAAAAGAATGGAGTTGCTGTTCCAGTGGATCTGGAAGGCAGAGCCTCTACTCAGAAGCCGGAGAGTGTAGTCAATACCTAGAGTCTGGAGGGAAGGGCTATTGTGTGAATGGTCTCAAAGAACAGAGGATTATTTTTAAGCGTCGAGGGCTAATATAATGTTTCTGCTTACTTGTTTGGTGCCTGTTATGCCTTCTTCCCTCGAATTTCTGCCATTTTAATGGAAATGTCTAGCTTGTGCCTGTCCCACCATTGTACTTGGGAAGCAGATAACTTGTATTCTAGATTTCACAGACGAAGAGGAATTTCTGGATTTTGGACTTGGAATTGATTTAAGCCTTCTTCTATGGTATGATGGGGCGAATGTGTTTTACACGTGGCAAAGACTTGAATTTTGGGGGACCAAAGGGTGGAGTATCATGGATTGAATTGTGTCCCCCCAAAATATGTGTCAACTTGGTTAGGCTGTGATTCCCAGTATTGTGTGGTTGTGTTCCATTTTGTGATTGTTATAATTTTCCTGTGTTAAAATCCTGAATTTGGACTTGTAGCCTACTAGACTGCGAGAGAATAAATTTCTCTTTGTTAAAGTCACCCACTTGTGGTATTTCTGTTATAGCAGCACTAGCTGACTAAGACAAATAGTTCATCTCTACTTAAATGTGCATAAGTTGTTTTTGAAGTACATATTGTAGAGTAGGTTATTTTGATGGGTACTGATGTTCAGACTTCCCTTTTTCACCAGTTGCTTCTTGGAAACCCTACGGGACAGTTCTACTCTGTCCTGTAGGGTTTCTATGAGTTGGAATCCACTCAATGACAACGGGTATGGTATGGCTTTTCCTTGAAGCATTCATAGAGTAGAAATTTAACACCCTGAAAAAGAGCATTAGGTGAAAACACTAGATAATCCCATTAGAGAACTAGAGGTTAGGAAACTACTCCAAACATAATAAAATAAATTGAACCTTTGGGAACCGAATCAGCTTTTTAAAGGGATAATGGCATAACCTTTTGGTTTTTTTTTAATGGTGTAACACACCAGGACCAGTTGTTTTCAAGCTGATTCTGACTCGTGGTGTGTCAGAGCAGAACGGTGCTCTGCAGGGTTTTCCATGGCTGATATTTTGGAACTAGATAGCCAGGCTTGTGTTCTCAGGTACCTCTGGGTAGACTCAAACCTCCAACCTTTTGGTTAGCAGCTGAGTGCTTTAACTGTTCGCACCATTTAGGAATTCCAATGGCCTAACAGACCAAAAAAACCAAACCCAGTGCCGTCAAGTCAATTCTGACTCATAGTGACCCTATAGGACGGAGTAGAACTGCCCCATAGAGTTTCAAAGGAGCACCTGGTGGATTTGAACTGCCGACCCTTTGGTTAGCAGCTGTAGCACTTAACCACTACACCACCAGGGTTTCCATGGTCTAACATAAAAAAAAAAAAAGAGACCTCTAATTGGTTGTAAAACAATTTCTCAAGTATTTCAGGGTAAAGGTGTTTAATTATACTTGAAATAGTCAAAGTACACTGTAATAACAAATGTGAGCATCCAAACTTATGCCTCAGCCTAATATTTTCTTTGAAAGCAGAAACAATGGAGACCTTGAAAATCCTTCAGGAATAGAAGGAGATACAATTATATATTGTCGAGTAAGCACTGGCTCTGCTTTAAAACTGTTTTTCTCTTTGGGCCTTGAAAGCCTTGCTCCCCTCTGCTGTCTTCAAAGGCATACCATACCACAGAAAATGGCATAATTGTAGCATTGAAGGCTGAGCCTGGGTGGTGAGGTGTGAGGCTGCAGCCTCAACGTCAGCCCCAGCCATTCCCCCAGTCACTCCCCTACCCTTCTTGCTGTCCCCACTGCATCCATCTGTCTTTACAAGGGCCAGTCCTGGACTTACTTAGACCAGGAATGTTCTGGAACACTGAAATGCCTCTGTCTTATTCATTTATTTCCCCTTCCAGTCAGATAGAGCTTTTCATTAGGATGAAGGATAAGGATTCTTGTATCAAATCCAACTCACAAAATCTTGAGAGATCTGCTTTTGAATTATTTGATTAATATGGGTTAGGAATGGTACTTTTTTTTAAAAAAATATTTTATCAAAGTATAATTTACATACAATAAAATGTCAGATAGTAAGTGTAGAGTTAGGCTAATGTATACAACTATATCCTCAATTAATATGTAGAACATTTCTATCAGTCCAGAAAGCTCCCTTTTGTCCCTATAGAGTCATCTCCCCACCCCAACATGAGGCAACTTCTGATCTGATGTCTGTCATCATAAATTAACTCTGCCTGTCTTAGAACTTCATACAATCTGAATCATACAAATAATATGTACTCTTTTATGTCTGGCCTCTTTCATTCAATATAATATAAACATCCAAATTTATGCCTCAGCCTAACATTTTCTTTGAAAGAGGAAACCATGGAAGACCTTGAAAATCCTTCATGAAAAGAAGGCAATTCATGTTATGTTGTGTACACAGTAGTTTACTCTTTCATATTACTGTGTAGTATTTTCTAGTATGAATATGTCCAGTCCTCTATTGATATATATTTGGGTTATTTCCAGTTTTTGGCTATTATACTTAAAGCTTTTATGAATATTTATGTATAATTCTTTTTGTGGACATATGTTTTAATTTCTCTTGAATAAATGACTAGGGGTTGGATAGCTCAGTCATACTTAACTTTGTAGGTAGCTGCCAAGTTGGTTTCCAGAGAAGATACTCACAGTCAACCTATGAGAGTTTCTGTTGCTCCACACCCTTGCCAAAATTTGGTATCATCAGTCTTTTAAATTTTAGCCATTCCAGTAAATTTATAGAGGATCCCAGTTGGCTGAAGAAAATTAGAACAAGTCCACAAGGGCCGTACTACCTTGAGTACATCCCACAGGAATTTAGAGACCATCTCAAAGGTAGATTTGATGCATTGAACACTAACGACTGAAGACCAGATGAGTTATGGAATGATGTCAAGGACATCATACATGAAGAAAGCAAGAGGTCATTAAAAAGATGGAAAAGAAAGAAAAGACCAAAACTGATGTCAGAGGAGACTCTGAAACTTGCTCTTGAAAGTTGTGTAATTAAAGTGAATGGAAGCAGTGATGAAGTAAAAGAGCTGAACAGAAGACTTCAAAGGGTGGCTCTGGAAGATAAAGTAAAGTATTATAATGCCATGTGCAAAGATCTGGAGTTAGAAAACCAAACGGGAAGAACATATTCAGAATTTCTCAAGCTGAAAGAACTGAAAGAAAAATTCAATCCTTGAGTTGTAATATTGAAGGAGTCTGTGAGCAAAATACTGAATGATGTGGGAAGTGTCAAAAGAAGATGGAAGGAATACACGGAGTCACTGTACTAAAAATAATTGGTCGACTTTCAATCATTTCAGGAGGTAGCATGTAATCAAGAACTGATGGTGTTGAAGGAAGAAGTCTGCACTGAATACATTGGTGAAAAACAAGCCTCCAGGAATAGATGGAAAATGAATTGAGATGTTTCAACAAATGGATGCAGCACTGGAGGTGCTCACTCATCTATGCCAAGAAATTTGGATGACAGCTACCTGGCCAATCAATTGGAAGAGAACCATATTTATTCCTATCTCAAATAAAGTTGATCCCACAAAATGCAGAAATTATCAAACAGTATCATTAATTTCACACACAAGTAAAATTTTTCCAAAGATCATTCAAAAGTGGTTGCAGTGATATATCAACAGAGAACTGCCAGAAATTCAAGCTGGATTCAGAAAATGATGTGGAACCAGGGATATCATTACTGATGTCAGATAGATCCTTGCTGAAAGCAGAGAATACCAGAAAGATGTTTGCCTGTGTTTTATTAACTATGCAAAGGCATTGGACTGTGTGGATCATATCAAATTATGGATGACATTACATAGAATGAGAATTCCAGAACACTTAATTGTGCTCATGAGGAACATATACTTAGATCAAAAGGCAGTCATTTAAACAGAACAAGGGGATACTGACTGATTTAAAGTCAGGAAAGGTGTGCGTCAGGATTGTATCCTTTCACCATACTTATTCAATCTGTGTTCTGAGCAAATAATCCAAGAAACTGAACTATAGGAGGAAGACGGGGGCATCAAGATTGGAGGAAGATTCATTAACAACCTTCGTGATACAGATGTAACTACTTTGCTTGCTGAAAGTGAAGACAACTTGAAGCATTTACTGATGAATATCAAAGATCACATGTGAAAAGATCCATCCTTCAGCATGGATTACACCTCAACGTAAAGAGAACAAAAACCCTCACAACTGGACTCAGAAGCAACATCACAATAAATGAAGAAAAGATTGAGGTTGTCAAGCATACCATTTTCCCTGGATCCATAATCAACACCCATGGAAACAGAAGTAAAAAAATCAAAAGATGCATTGCATTGGGCAAATCTGCTGCCAACAAATTCTCTAAAGTGTTAAAAAGAAAAGATTTTATTTTAAGGACTAAGGAGTGCCTGACCCAAGCCTTGGAGTTTTTAGTTGCCTCAAATGAATGTGAAAGCCGGGCAATGAATAAGGAAGACGGAAGAAGAATTGATGCCTTTGAATTATGGTGTTGAAGAAGACTATTGAATATACCATGGACTGCCGAAAGAATGACAAACCTGTCTTGGAAGAAGTACAGCCAGAATGCTCCCTAGAAGCAAGGATGGTGAGACTCCATCTCACGTACCGTGGTCGTGTTCAGGAGAGATCATTTGCTGGAGAAGGACATCATGCCTGAGACAGTAGAGGGTCATTAAAAAAGAGGAAAGATCCTCAACGTGATGTACTGACACAGTGGCTGCAATAATGGGCTCAAACATAACAACGATCATGATGGTGATGCAGGACAGGCAGTGTTTTGTTCTGTTGTACATGAGGTCGCTATGAGTTGGAAATGATTTGAGGTCACCTAAAAACGGTAGCAAGGGCAGCTGTAACAAGTTACCACAAACAACAGAAATTTATTCTCTCACATTTCTAGTGGCCAGAAGTCTTAAATCACTTTCACTGGAACAAAACCAAGGTGTCTCAGGACTGTGCTCCCTCAGGAAGCTCTAGGGGAGAATCCGTTCCTTGTCTCTTCCACTTTCTGCTGACTGCTTGCCTTCCTTGGTGTTCTTTGACTTGTGCCTGGCTGCCTCATTCCAATTCTTGCCTCTGTCTTCATGTCACCTCTCCCCTGTGTGTCAAATCTCCCTCTGACTCTCTCTTATAAGGACAATTGTGGTTGCATTTGAGGCTCATCCAGATATCCCTGGGTAATCTTTAATCTCCTGATCCTTAATATTCACATGTACAAAAAATTTTTTTCAAATAAGGCATTATTTACAGGTTCCAGGGATTAGGACCTGTTATCTTTGGGTAGCCATTACTTAGCCTACCACAGGCATTAAGCCTGAAAGCTAAAAGGTAGTTTCTGACCCCCTCGAAGAAAGAGGGGTAAAGGATGCCTGGAGGAATAAGAAAATCCTTAAGTGTACACATTCCATGAATCATTCCAGCAGGATCATATGTCCTTCTGAGACCCACCTATGAATAGCAGGATAAAATGAGGAAAATGGAGCTGGTAGACTTTATTATTTGGTCACAATTTTTCCTCACCTGTATGCCCTTTCAGGGCAGAGTGTTATATATTCCCCCTGACTTTGGGTTTGACCACATGACTTGAATTGGCCAATGGGATGAGAACAGGAGTGATAGCGTGCCAGTTCTAAGTGAGTTTTAAGGGGATTAACAGGGCCCTTTTGGAGCTTCTGCCCTGTACCATGGAAAGGTTGTTGTTTTTTCAGCCTGGGTCTTTGGAAGAAAATATGGAGTAAACCTAAACCCAACCCAAATCCTGGAGCACAGCCTCGTCCAGACAAGCCCAACTTAGCCCTTCTAAACCAGAATTTACCTGAAGAGTATAAATTAAATGACCGTAAATTAAGAGTTTGCTGTCATAAACCACTGAGATTTGGGGGTGTTTGTTAGGTAGCATTGTCACAGCAAAACCTGACTGATAAACACCACTCTGTCAAATTGTGTTGGATAGTATAAAGGAAAACCTCAATGTGTTTTTTCCTTTCCTTTCCAGAAATCCAAAAGCTTAAGTAAGCAGCTCCCCGTTTTCTCTTTCAGTTGCCCTTAGGACATGAGTCCAAAGGGCTTCTTAAGCCAAAGGTGCCCTACTTATGAAGGAAAATGACAAATTATAATACTCTAAATGGTTCTCAACATCAAAAGAGAAAATGATCAACATAAGCAGTTCTCTTCTCTCACTTCACAATCCCTAGGGATTAAACAAGTGGGAAGAAGTCTGCCCTCTTTTTCCTGGAATGTGGGGAAGCATTCGTCTTCCACCCTTCTAATTTATTTGATGATTGCTGCATTCAGAGCCTACCAAAAAGAGAAAAAGTGGATGCGAGGGAGTCGAGAATTTAATCCTGGGTTTACACATATATAAAATAACCAATTATTGTGCTTCCTTTATGAATTCCACAATATTGACTGCACTTTGGTTTCATTCTTAGGCAAAATGTTATTGAGTACAGTGCAAATATTATTTTAAAAATCTGTGCAGATTTGAGGTTAATTAATATTAAAAAATGGAATGTGTGCCTAATCACCTCCATGAAAAGCTGCCTCTTTTGCCGTGATACCAGAAAAACTGAGTGGTCTTGGCTGCCGTTACTGAGCATTTTGATAAAAGGCTCTATAGCAGAATCATGATCAAAAGGGGGAAAATGCAGAACAGAATTGCAAGTTCTCCTGGAACCCAGACTTTCTGGAGCCATGGGGACTGGATAAACCCCTGAAACTATTGTTCTGAGATAATCTGTAAAACTTAAACCAAAAATACCCCCTGAAGCCTTCTAAAAACCAAACAATAGTTTAGCTTAGCTAGTAAAAAATGTCTGCCTTGAGCATTATGCTCTTTTAGGAATTACCTACATGGGATCAAATTGACAACAGCAATTTGAAAGTTTAGATGGGAACCTTAGGGGACAGTGAGTTCATGTTAATGGGAGGAGAACAACTCAGAAAATGTAGGTGAGAATGTTTGCATAATTGGAAGAATGTAGTCAATGTCGCTGAGCTGTACATGTGAAAATGGTTGAATTGGCGTATGTTTTGCTGCACGTATTCTCAACAACAAAATAAATTAAAAACCGTATACTCCCAAAGTTTACTGTTAATCGTTATTATTTCATCAGTTTGCTATATATATGTGCTCTTCTCTTCAGACTCACTGATAAGGAGCTATAGCCAAGCTTTTAAACTAGAAAGTTGTTCTGAGCCCCCAAAATCCACTGTATGAGAATTTTCCTTAAATATTTACTTATTTATTTTTGGTTCAGCATTAGCCAAGCAAAGATACTGGAATTTCATAGGTACCTTAAATGAATGAATGTCTTCCCTGAGTAGGTAGTAGTTTCTTTTTTTTTTTTTTTCCCGGTAATTAGCAGACAATGCTTAGAGCAAATTACGAAGAACTGCATAAATAAAAGCAGCTCTAAAATTCTATGTTGCTGATAGCATAATAGAAAAATGGGTAAGTTGGGAGGATAACCGGCCTTAAAGATGGCAGTTTGTGTGTTCCTCTTTGTGAGGTGGTTGGCTGGATAGGATGTCTGTTTTGTCAGGCTACCCTCACCTGCAAAAATGAAAATCTGAACTTTGTGCAGCTGAATATATTTAAAGTCGTTAAAATGCAGCAGGTTCAAAGGTGGCTCTGTCCCATCCATTTAAAGTTTCCAACCTAAATTATTACTTTGCCTAGTACACTTAAAGTCAGGTCTGTTTTGTATCATTGCTAAATGAAAATGGAAAAATAAAAGCTGGGGAAGAACCTAAAGTTCATGGACGTAGTAAAAAGTGAAAATGAAAGCAGAATGGCATTCCACTTTCCAAAAGGCTAACAGCTCTGCCTCTGATGTCGAGCTTGTTCAATTACAATGAAAAGTGAAAGATGTTCCATAATCATTAAATTGTCATTTTCCCCCATCCTGAATATTGTAGTGCATTTCCTGCCTTGGTGAAACAAGATAAATTAGGTTCAGGGGTCTCCATGGAAAGGTCACTTTTCATTCTATGTAATGCTGACCTTTTTTTTTTCTTTCTAGTGAATAGTCTTGAAGTCCTCTTCACCTATGGACACATCCTACTTCAGAATAACATTTAGATCTTTCTGATGACTTTGTTTAATTTTATTCTCTTCTAAGGCAACATCTTCTCTTTAGGGTATAAGTAGTTGGCTGCTACTTAAGCTGCATTTAAGTTTATGTGGTCCTTTCAGCAAGTATATGTTAATTTGACATAGCCAGTTAAAAAACCAACCAACCAACCAGCTAACCAGCCAACCAACAATAAACTAGTTGCCATCCAGTGGATACCTACTCATGGCAACCCTATGTGTTTCAGAGTAGAACTGTGCTCTGCAGGATTTTCATGGCTGTGATCTTTCAGATGCAAATCACCAGGCTTTTCTTCTGAGGGTACCTCTGTGTGGATCTGAGCCACCAACCTTTTAGTTAGTAACCCAGCCTTAACTGTTTGTGCCATACTGGCATTCTAATACTGTTGTTGTTAGGTGCTGTCGAGTCAGTTCCGACTCGTAGCAACCCTGTGTACAACAGAACAAAACGCTGCCTGGTCCTGTGCCATCTTCACAATTGTTGCTATGCTTGAGTCCATCATTGCAGCCACTGTATCAATCCATTTTGTTGAGAATCTTTCTCTCTTTCACTGACCCTCTACTTTACCAAGCATGATATCCTTCTCCAGGGACTGGTCCCTCCTGATAACATGTCTAAAGTGTGTGAGACCAAGTCTCACCAATCTCACTTCTAAAGAGCATTCTGGCTATACTTCTTCCAAGACAGATTTGTTCATTGTTCTGGTAGTCCATGGAATACTCAATATTTTTCGCCAACACCATTGTTCAAAGTCATCCACTTTGTTTGATGTATGATATTGAGTCAGCAGAGAAATGCATTTGATAAGTGTGATATTTATTGGCTGGGTCTCAGATTCTCTTTCTTGCCTCTTTAGCACATGTGCTAGGAACAAATCTGAGGACTCATGGCCTTGCTCATAAGCATTCCCACACATACCTGTTAAATACAGACAGACCAAGCTCAGCCAGGGGGCCTGATTTGGACTGAGCTTTGTGGTGTGAGTCTTACATTCTAATTCTGGTTTCATCTGGTTTTGCTAACTTCTCAAAGTTAATGTTATTTGGTTACAAAACAGCCGGGGTCAAATTTGTTCACGGTTATTCCCAACTGATGCGGTGAATGTAATTACCTGCTCGAGTCCCTGGCTGGATTTCTTCTTTCTAGTGGATCATTTTCACCCAAGAGCTAGAGGCAACCTTGTTGTTAGGGCCTCAGTAGACCTAAGTAGTAGTTTAACTGTATTACTCATTTCTAGAAAGTGGGCTTCTCTGTTGTTTCTGAGAGGCATTTATCATTCTGAGTCTCCCTTTCTCAAACCCTCCCTTACTTGGGTGCATGTCTTATTAAGTGCCTACTACAATGTTCTGGGTGCTTGGATCCTACTCCAGACCCACAACCAGTCCATGCAGACATGAGATAATAAGAAGTCTCATTGGGAGAGTTGAGTCTAAATAATGTGTAGAGCTGATCAAAATTTTGATCTCATAGAAGATAACTTACCCTTAATTGCCAATCGTGATCTTTTATTCATCAGATACTGATGAGCATTTATTATGTCAATAGCTTGATGTTAGATGATGTGGAGGAAGAGAAGCACAATGGTTAGTGTTCCCAAGAAGGCAACCAAATTACCCCCTTACTTTAAGGATTATTTCATTCTCCTCATAATGAATCTCATTTAGAAAAAATATGATTATTAACCAAGTTGATTAATCAATCACAGAAAAGTCTTTTAACATACCTGCTTGCAGTAGTTGTCACCGATGGTACTGGACACTCATCTGCATTTATGACAGAGGGAGGAAGCTGTGGCTCACAAACACAGAGGCTTACTAAGATGGTGCGACTTATCAGTATCTAGTAGACTATATACCAATAGTGATGTAAATGATTTTTCAATCTCCAGGATTTTTAGTACAATATTATTTTCTATTAGGTTGAAATTCTTTGCTCAAAAATTGTGTGGTTTTTAAAGGTAATGACTCTTTTGATGAAATGTAGTATACTGAAGGGAGAAATGGTTCCCCTATGGAGGGCCGTGTGTCTGGCACATCGTAGATATTCAGTAATTATTTGCTGAATGAATGAATGAATGAATGAATGGAACTTTTCAGATAAACCCAGTCAAGTTCCACTGCCCTTTTCTTCAAGTCTGGGTTGTGCAATGTTATCCTCAATTCAACCCTGAATCTATTTTCCCAGAAGCAGGGAGTGAGCGGTTTTCTACAAGCATGCTATTTCTGGGATCTTGTTTGTATCCAGTATTTTTTTTTTTTTTTGAAGAGCCTTGACTTTTCCAAATTTGAGTAGCAGCTGCTTTTTTGAATAATATTCAAGACTACACATGCTTTTTTTTTTTTTTTTAACCTGTTTCTTTCCTTCTGAATCCCACAGGGATTGACATCAACGATTGAGATTAATGGTGTTTGGGTATTTCTCCTGCCCTTCTCCACGCTTTTGTACTATGAGCATCTTTCTTTAGAAACATTCATCTCCATCTCTGTCTTGGTTATTCTGTGTTTTTCTTTTCAATGAGAATCTCCTTGGAAAGTCTTTCTCTCATTCCCTTGTCTTGTTTCCCATTATTTTATCATCTAATATGATTTCCTTCTCTTCCACTCATCTTAACACATTGATCATTATTTTTTCTTTTTTTTAATCAAAGGAAGTTAAATGTACTGATAGTCTACTATATACCAGGCAGTGTTCTAGGCCTTTTTCATATGTTATCTTATTAATTCATACAGTCTAATGGGACAAACCTGGTGGCGTAGTGGTTAAGAGCTTACATATGAACTTACAGATATATTTTAATACATACCAAAAACCCAGTGCCATAATACGTGCATAAAAATTAACTCTGTTGATGAAGAAGAGCTGGGCAACTTTGGCATTTTGTCAGTTATGGTAATAAATCCACCTATGGAAAGTTCTGCGTCATCTGGATTATCCCTGGGAATGGAGATTGTGTTTCCAGTCGGAAAATTAGTGAGAGTTGTCTGTATGGTTCTCTTCTTTTTTCTTCATATATTAATATTTTGCAGCAACATCTCACTACTTCCAAATCTGCCTGTCAATTTTAGCAAAGCGATCAGCATTTGCGTCCATGTTTCCAAGCAACTGAAGCCCCTGATTTAGTTTAGAAAAGAGCTGCAGCTAATTCTTTCACTGTAAATTTTTATGGCAACTTCTCTCCTTCTTCTTCCTCATTATTTCTTTCTTCTTCAGCATGTCTTTCCTCTTCAAAATCCATTAAGTCCTAATCTGTCAATTCTCCTTCTTTATGATCTATGATCTGTCCCTTATCAGTGATGTCGACATCTAAATTCAACATTCTTGCCATATGGGCGATTTTTCCACCAATCTCTTCCATCGTATGAGCCTGATAAAATGTTTGGGGTATGTTCACATAACTCAGCACTTTTTTCCGTATCCCCTGCATGCATTTTCCCATAACTTCCTCCCAGGAAGTTGCAATGTTAGTTATGCTGAAGAATATTATGTCCCTTCCAGAAATCACATAGTGTTACCGTACCTGCATCTGTTACTTCTATTGCCTGAGCAAATGTAGTCTGTAGGTTGTATGCCTTGAAGATGGTGGTTGCACCTTGATCCGTAGGTTGAATCACAGCTGTCATATTGGGTGCTAGATACATCACTTTTGCATCTTGATTTAGATCATCTAAGTGAGGACAATGTCCTGGGGCATTATCAAGTAGCAGCAGAGTCTTGAAAGGAACACTCTTTTCAAGGCAGTAGGTGTGCACTGCTGGGATGAAACAATTTAAAAACCCGTCTTTGAGTAACACAATCGTCATCCAGGCCTTGTAGTTACTTCTGTAGTAGAAGCGCAGTTTATTTATGTCAATATCTTTGGGAGTTTTCAGGTGGTAATCATCAAATCATAACATTGAACCTCTGGGCCTGAACATCTGAGAAAGACACATCAGCAAATTATGCCAGTGTCATTGTATATTGTACATATTTCTACCGATAAGATGTACAGGAGAAAAAAAAAAAAAGACACTGGCAAGTGCTGTTGGTAGTAACTTGAATACATTGTTAGTTAGGGACTATTTGTAGTGCTGTGGTTGAAAATCCCTTTCCTTGGCAGAAGGAACATCCAATATAGAGGCCCTCAGGCAAGAGGAAACCTGGTATGTTTGAGGAAAGAGGCCAATGTGGCTCCAGTACGGTCACTGAGGAGGGGAGTATTAGGAAAAAAGCTAACATGGGTAATAGGGGCCAACTGAGTAGTCCCTTGTAGGCTAATTATAAGTAAAACTAGGAGCCTTGTTGTCAAGGCAACTTGAGCAAAGGAATGGCATCATCTGATTTATATTTTAAAAGGAACACTTTGATTGCTGGCTTGACAGTAGGTGGTAAGGCCCAAGTTTGAAGCTGGGAGAGCAGTTAAACCAAAAAACAAAACCAGTTACCATCAAGTAGATTCTGACTCATGGTGACCCCATGTGTTTCAGAGCACACCTGCGGTCCATAAGGTTTTCAATGGCTGTGATCTTTCTGAAATAGGTCACTAAGTGTTTCTTTTGAGGTGCTTCTGGGTGGATTTGATGTGCCAGTCTTCCAGTTAGTACCCAAGCTCTTATCTGTTTGTGTCATCCAGGAGACCAGTTAGGAGGCTATTAAATTATCTAAATAAGGATTGATTAATAACTTGGACCAACGTAGCTGTAACTGAAGAGTGAGTGAGGTTGGATTTGAAGGTAAAGCCATAGTATTTGAATGCAATTGCCATCAACTCAGATGACAGTATCTTCAGATGAATATCCTATCCTTCCATTTACCCTGGCCATGAATCTTCAAGTTGTCCCTGACTCCACACTTTTTCTGACACTCCACATAATCCAGCCCATTAGAAACTCTGTCTTCTTGCTTGTCATGAAGCAATCAGGGCCTCTGGAAAGTGGTGGATAACTGGGCAAGATTGGGGTATATTGAAAAGGAGGAGAGAAAGGCTAAAGGGCAGGCAAGCAACAGTGTAAGCTACAGATTGAGAATCTGAAAAACATGTAAACTATGATAAAGACAAATAGTACGAGGAAAAAGAAAACCAACTAAAAACTTCACAAATAACAATAACCTGTTCCAAATACGGTGAAATCTAATGAAATATAAAAACAGACAGCCTTTTTGATGTTGATTCCTTATAGTAGCCTATTTTCATGGCATTGGAAGTGCCTAGCAAAGAAAAGGTAATTTTAGCCTACTGTTTAAGGCACTATCGAAAAATATGTACGTGGTCATAATAATGTAAAAGTTCTTTTTGTGGAGTTTGAAATTTAAGAGCAAGATGGAGACAAAAGGAGCATACCTGATTGTGGAAGTAAGACAGAATGTAAGCCTTATAGATAAAAGTTGATTTTGACAGAGGATGGAAGGTGAAAGCAGGAAGAAAAGCTACAAAAAAGGTAAAAATAATAATATACTCATCTGACCAAAGACGTTGTAAAAATTTATGGAACGAGAAGCAAATGATTACCTCTACTACTGAACAGAACCAAAAGAGGAACAAAATAAGAGCAACAACAATAGAAGCAGCTGCAACAATAACCACATAAATACCAAACATTAGGAAAAGGAGAAGGGGAGATAGGAGGTGTTGTAAATGAATGAAATTCTCATTAAGTATGTCAGGGAGTTAATAAAGGGCATAAAGAATAGTGGCCTAGCATATTTTCTAGGCAGTTATGTGGGGAATCTTTAGAAGGACCAGAATTAGAAATGATAAAGATGTTGCCGTTGGGGAGTGGTAGTAGGAGTGAGAAAGGGGGATTGAATGATTTCTCTAACAATATATTTGTTCCCAGCGTAGGCATTATTTTGCTGTCAAGGCAAGGTAAAAAACAAAAAAGCCAAAAGAAGAAAAAAAGCAAATCAGGAGCAGTAATATTTAACTCTCAAGGATGACATAATTCAACGAGTTAACGGATATCAAGATGCTTTGTACGTAGAGTATGGTTTAATGATCATATTTTATTAAGAAAAATTTTGGATTACCTCCACGCAAAGTAATCCTGTGAGTTGTTTTCCCAGCCCCTGTCTATTTCTCCTTCTGATGTTTGTCAGTATCTGCATCATCAGGGCAAATTGGCTTTGCCTAATTCATACAACAAGACATTAAAAAGGCAAAATCTACTGAATGCAATGTCATCAATTACACTCTTCATTGGTGCAGACAAGAGAGTTTATTTAAAAACTTTTTACAAGGTCTTTACTCTTTATAAGGGATTGTGAAAATCATGAGAAATGCTAAAATGATGGAGCTTCTACCCTCAAGGGACTCACAATATACCAATAATTGATCACATTGTTACAGTTTTTTTAAATGAACCCAGAGAAGCAGTTGCTAAATTTCAGTACCTAAATATTTCTTCGTAGAATATTGCCTGCATGTAGGGTAAGTGGAAACCCTGGTGGCGTAGCGGTTAAGTGCTAGGGCTACTAACCAAAGGTTCGGCAGTTTGAATCCACCAGGTACTCCTTGGAAACTCTATGGGGCAATTCTACTCTGTCCTATAGGGCCGCTATGAGTTGAAATCGACACGACAGCAATGGGTTTGGCTTGGAAGGGTAAGCAAGCACTATTGCCAACAACTTTGAGTGTTGTGGGATTTTTTAAATTTTGTTTTAATTTTTGATTGATTTTGACAAGCATGACTACATATCTCCAAAAAAGAGAAGGGACTATATTAAGTCCCTAAAACATTTTAGCTCATGTTATTGTATACAAAATTTCTCGTTTTTCCTAGTAAGTGTTATAAGTTTCTCAAAAACTTCAGGTACGTCAGCATTGATTCTGAATTGTAGGTCTCTCCCTCTGTTTCTCTTAACCACAGAGCAATATTTTGTGATACCGTTAATGGATCATTTCCTTATTTGGTAATGGCTTTATTCTCTTCATGAAAGTAAAATTACATGTGTTTTTTAGCATGTCTCTTACGACTTGATGACCCAGTCTTGCTTTGTGGGGCTCTTACTTCCATATTGTTACACACAACATTTTAACAGTACCCTCTCTCTCTGTTTCTAGAAGTATGACAAATTCTGCACCAGTAAAACTGTTTAATCTTTTAACAAAATAAACAAATTATAGGAAAGTACTTTGGCTTTTTGCTTCTTAATTACTCTAATTTGGGCCCCAGCTGTGGCCCATCTCTGACAATCTTTACTCTATCAGATAAAAAGGAATTGTTTAAAACTGTTCTGGGTTTGTTATAAGCAATGGACCAACTTCTAAAAGGTTTATCTCCAAGTTGATATCTGATAAAAGCAAAATATTAAGACTGAATCAAAATGAAAAATGTTTTGAGACTTCTCCCTGTTCAAAGAGTCTAAAGTCATTATTGTGATGAACCCGAAGATATTTTTATTTAATAGCTTCATTGAGTTGTTATGAAAACTTTGAAAAACAATTTTTTTTTCCAGATAGCTTTTATATTGAAGATTTACTGAGTGCCTAAAATCAAGAATTTCTGAAACAGTGCAGGAGCTAGGGTTAAAGAGTTCATTTCAGAAACGGTGAAATAGAGGGAGGCAAACAGTGATGAAGATACAGGTGATGAAGAAGAAAAATAATAATGAGAAAAGAGAGAAAGGATGAGGCATAAGTAAAGGTGTACCCATGGGTTGTGTGTCCAGGACTCTTCTTATCTCTCTTCCCACATTATTACACCTAATTATTCTGCCAAAAAACACGATTCAAAAAGAAGAGGGTTACAAGAGCTCATTTAGCAGACACACACTCATACATACACAAACACTCACAAACATAAAGCAATGTCTGCTCATTACAGAAAACTTGGAAAACTCAAAAATGTAGGGAGAAGAAAAATAACTCCATAGAGCCCTAATTGCACCTCCCTAGCGGAAGCCCTCTGTCTTAGTCATCTACTGCTGCCATATAACAGAAATACCACAAACGGATGGCTTTGAAAGAGAAATTTATTCTTTCACAGCCTAGTACGGTACAAGTCCAAATTCAGGGTGTGGGCTCCAGGAGAAGGCTCTCTCTCTGTGTTGGCTCTGAAGGAAGGTCCTTGTCCTCGATCTTCCCCTGGTTGAGAAACTTCTCAGGTACAGGGACCCTGTGTCCAAAGGAGGCGCTCTGCTCCTGGTACTGCTTTCTTGGTGATATGAACTCCCCAACTCTCTGCTTCCTTCCCTTTTCTTTTATCTCTTGAGAGATAAAAGGTGGTGCAGGCCATACACCAGGGAAACTCCCTTTACCTTAGATCAGGGTGGTGACCTAAGTAAGTGTGGTGTTACAATCCCACCCTAATCCTTTCAACATAAAATTACAGTCACACAATGGAGGACAACCACACATGGCCTAATCAAGTTCATACACACATTTTGGGGGGACATAATTCAATCCATGGTACTCTTTTAACATTATCTGTCTATGTTTGGAGCCCTGGTGGTGCAGTGGTTAAGAACTTGGCTGCTAACCAAAAGGTCAGCAGTTTGAATCCACTGGCTGCTCCTTGGGAATGCTATGGGGCAGTTCTACCCTGTCTTACAGTGTCACTATGACCTGGAATCAACTTGACAGTAATGAATTTGGGGTTTTTTGTTTGTTTCTTTGCTTATATGTCATCTAGTTTTCTTCAAATCTTTTCATTCTATTTTAAACCTTAAAAACTATAACTTTAAAAAATATTATTAAGGTAATGAATGTTTTACTGAAATTACTATACGTACAGAAAATAGAAAAGTGTATCAATCACCAGCACACAGCTTGATGAATATCCACAAACTGAATGCCCAGTCATTACATCAACAATTTTGCAACCGTTTACTTGTTTTTAAAGAATCAGCTGTCACCTTCTATAGGACAATTCCCTCAGTCTTTCTGTAGAGGGAATTTCTCCCTATATTGTGGCAAAATTAGCCACACTCATTAATGGGGCCTGAGGGTGAAGAAGAGGTCTGAGTCACAGAACTAGCGTGGTAACCAACCTTGACACAGCCATATTGGCATGGAATGCATGACTTTGAAGGACAGTGTTCAGAGAAATAGAATAACCATACCATTTAAGGACTCCTCTCGGTGATGAGAGGGTGAGTCCCTGGCTGGCACAAACAGTTGCTATTCTTGGCTGCTAAGTGGAAGTTTGGAGGTTTGAGCCCCAGGGGGATCAAGTCAGCCATTGAAAACCCTATGTGGCTTAGTTCTGCTCTGACGCACATAGAGTTGCCAGGAGTTGGAGTGGAATTGCTGGCAACTATTATTTTTAATTTTGGGGGGGGGTAAAAAAAAAGAATTTTTTTTTTTTTAAGGAGGACTCAGGAATAGCAGTGAGAGGCGAGCAGTAGTGGCCTCAACAGGGCAGCGGTGATGATGACAACCCCAGGGCAAATGGCAGCTTAGGTGGCATTTTGGACCACACCCCAGAGTGAAAGCAACAGCCTGATGGTTCGTTGTGGGAATGTGCATAGAGGCCAGACTATGGAGCATCCAGAGAAGGGGCGACGGCTGACCTGAATAGAATAAACTGGCAGAAGCCTTGGCTTCAGTAGGAAACGCGATGAGCTTGGGAATGGACTAAGGTACTAGAGACAGGAGAGGATCTCAGTAGAACAACCAGGGGCGCTTAAGAAATCCAAAAGAGGAACTGGATAACAATAACAACAACAACAACATAAATATTAAATAATGGGAGGAGGAAATAAAAAAAAAAAAAGGAAATAGGAGGTATTATAAATGTTTTAGTTATCTACTGCTGCTATAACAGAAACACCACAAGTGGATGGCTTTAACAGAGAAGTTTATCTTGTCACAGTAAAGTAGGGTAGAAGTCCAAATCCGGGGTGTCAGCTCCAGGCAAAGTCTTTCTCTCTCTCTCTGTCGGCCTTTTCATCAATGTTCCCCCAGAATAGGAGCTTCTCAGGCATAGGGACCCTGGGTCCGAAGGATGCGCTTTCCTCCCAGCACTGCTTTCTTGGTGGTATGAGGTTCCGCTGTCTCTCTGCTTGCTTCCCTCTTTTATATCTCAAGAGATTGCCTCAAGACACTATCCGGTCCCATAGGTTGAGTCCTGCCTCACCAACACAACTGCCGCCCATCCTACCTCATTGACATCATAGAGGCAGGATTTACAAAATATAGGAAAATAACACAATAACAGGAATCATGGCCCAGACCAACTGATACACACATTTTTGGGGGACATAATTCAATCCATGACAATAAATAAATCAAATTCTCCTCAGTTATATTAGAGAATCAGTGGATGGTATCTAAAGCTGATATGCAAAGAAATAGAAATAATATAGAATACAAATAGAAATATAGAGGAGAAATGGGGATAGAGAAGACAGATGATGGAAAGAGAAATACAGAATATAAAGTTGACATATGAAGAAACAAAAAAACTAGAAACAACATGGAATAGGAATAGAAATGCTGAATAAAAATAGAAATAATGTAGAAATGAAATAGAAATAATGAAAAATGGTTATAATTATGTAGAGTTATGTAGGAAATGTTTTAAAGGGATAGAATTCCAAATAATTTAAAGTACCATTTTTGGTTACTTATAATATTCCTCTTGTCATTCATTTAAATAATGTATAAATTCAGTTATGATTTTGTCCATAACACCAAAATTGAATAGAAGACTGATTTTAAAATAAATTTTAGTTTCCTTGAAAATCTTACTTTTAATGTGAACATATAATTTTATTTCATTTTGACCAAACAATGTGCCATGTATAATTTTAACTTTTAGGAATTTACTGAATCTTTTGAAATATACAAACAACATTTTTTGAACCTCATTCTTGAGTCATGGCTTAGCCGAATATAAATTCCATTAGAAAGTAAATTTTACTTGTCAGTTTAACGGTAACATGGCATTATTTTCCAAGCACGGCTGCTATTAGTGTCTTTGCCATCGTATTTAAGGTAATTTATATTTTCTGTGGAAGCCTTTAAGATTTTTTGCAATTCACCAAGATATGTCTATACGTGGATTTATTTTGTTAATCCAGCCCAAGAGACTCCCTTTAATATTTCTTTAGGACAGATTTACTAGTGACAAACTCCTTTAGGGGTTTTTGTCTTTTTTTTCCCTGGGATCGTCTTAATTTGTCCTTTATTTTAAAGAACAGCTTAACTAGAAATAGAATTCTTGAGTAACAGTCTTTTTCTACTAACACACTGAATTTTTCATCCTCTGTCTGCCATGGTTTCTGATAAGGATTTCTCATCAGAAAACTGTTAATCTTACTGAAAATTCCTTGTATGTGATAAGTCACTTCTCTCTCGCTGCTTTCAAGATTTTCTGTTTGTCTTTGTCTTTCAACAATTTGATTATGATGCAGCTAGAAGTAAACTGGAAACCCTGGTTGCATAGTAGTTAAGTGCTATGGCTGCAACCAAAATGTTGGCAGTTTGGAATCTACCAGGTAGGTGCTCCTTGAAAATTCTATGGGGCAGTTCTACTCCGTCCTATGGGGTTGCTGAGTTGGAATCGATTTGATGGCAACGAGTTCGGTTTTTTTGGTTAGGAGTGAATCTCCTTGAATTTATCCTACTTGGAGTTCATTGAACTTCTTGGATTTTTAGATTAGTGTTTTCCAACAAATATGGGTAGTTTTCTGCCATTAGGTCTTCAGATATTTTTTATATCTTTTTTGTTCTCTCTCCTGTTCTTCTGAGACACCCATTGTGTGTATGTTGTTATGCATGATGGTTTCCCACGTTTCTCTGGCCTCTGTTTAGTTTTCTTTATTCTTTTTTCTTTCTGTTCCTTCACTGATAGTCTCAACTGACCTATCTTCAGGCTTGCAGATTCTATCTCCATTTCAGTTGTTGTACTTTTCCAATCCAGGTTTTCTATTTGACACTTTTTAATAACTTTTATCTCTTTATTGATATTCTGTATTTGGTGAGACACGGTTCTCATATCTGCCTTTAGTTCTTTAAATATGGTATTTTTTCCTGTTTGAACATGTTTAGAACAGTTGATTTAAAGTGTTTTTCTAGTATGCCCAGTATCTTGGCTTCCTCAGAGAGAGTTTCTATAGATCGCTTTTTTTTTTTTTCTTGTGTATGGGCCACACTTTCTTGTTTATTTACATGTTTTGCATTTTTTAAAATTGAAAACATGACATTTTAAATAGAAAAATGCAGCAACACTAAAAATCAGATTCTCTCCCTTCCCCAGAGTTTGTTTTTGTTGCTGCTTACTGTAGTACAGTAAGTCCCTGGGTTATAAGCACCTGGCTTATAGACAACTGGTACTTGCCCTTTAATTTTATGTAAAATTTACCCTCACTTTGAAATGATTGAACGAAATCCTACTTGCAACAAATTCTTCATCACAATCACCTGCACTTACTGTATGTGCAGGTTTTAAATCATTGAAAAGCCTTTTCTTGCACCAACCTGTTGCCATCAAGTCGATCTGACTCATAGCGTCCCTGTAGAACGGAGTAGAACTGCCCCGCAGGGTTTCCAAGGAGCGCCTGGTGGATTCAAACTGCTGACCTTTTGGTTAGCAGCTGGACTCTAATCATTATGCCACCAGGCTTCCTGCACTAAAGTAAGGCTAAATAAGAACCACTTGCACCTGTTCTGACTTACCTACAAATTCGACTTAAAGACACACTTAGGAACGAACCTTGTTTGTAACCTGAGGACTGCCTACAATTGTTTTGTTAGTGGGTTTTCTTAACTAATTCGGGTAAAGTCTATGTCCTTTGATATACGTGGCCATTGAAGTTTCTGCTCATTTAGCTTAGTGGTCAGCTAATGATTAGACAGAGATTTCCTTAAATGCTGGGACCCAGTAAGTTTTCCAGTCTTTGCTAAGGGTCTCTGTGTATATATTGAGACACTACTTGATCACTCGGCAAGGCAATTTACAATTCTGCTTTAGACTTTACTTCCTTCTTTTGAGGGCCTCAATGTCAGTCAGACTTTAAATCTTAAAACTTTAAATCCTTCATTAGCATATGCATAGCACTACTCCTCTGTGTGCCCTTCTGGACTTCCAGGAATATTTTGGAACTTATAGCCCCTATGGATATTTTGTTACTCTGCTTTTTCTTTTAAGCCTTTGGTTCATATATTTCTTGCCTCTTATTTTTTTGGCAATTACCCTCGTGGAAAGGCTTTTCACACTTGATAAGTTCTGAGTCAGGCCGAATAAAGACAGCTTTGTGAATGGGGTCTTCCAGAGAACCTCTGGACAAGTCAAATAATGACAGTTCTCTGGGAATCAAATTTTAAAGGAGTTCCAACCCTGTTCTTCCCCCTCTGGTGCCCGCTAGGCTGCCAGTTTTCACCATGATTATGAGCTATTGGTTTTCAGGGCTACAACGGAGCTGGAGGTGGAGATGGGAATAAAACAAGGTAAAATGCCACAAACCTCACTTTTCTTACCAAGATCCAGCCATTTTTCTTAAATAAATACTCCCCGGAATTACGGTAAGTCTTTGGTTAATTTTAGAATTCTGAAAAAGTTGATTCTGAAATTTTTTGCCAAATTTCTTGTTGCTTGTATACAGGAGAAAATTTTTATTAGGTCTTCACTCTATTTTTACTAATATCACTCCTCTTTCAAGTATTTTAACTTTTCTTTCATATCTTCTGTAGCTTCATCTCGTCAAGCTTCACTTTTGGTGAATTCTTCAGAACTACTTTCCAACTAATCAATTCACTTTTCAACTCTGTTAGTCCATTGTTGTTCTGTCTCTTGAGATATTAAAAAATTGAAATAACTATGGTATTAATTTCTACTATTTCAATTTGGTCCTTTCCCATATTTCCCATATCTTGACTCGTATGTGACTCTTTAAATTTTTTTCCTTTTCTTTTTTTTCATGAATGTTATATTTCTTCCTTTCTCTGTGAGGATCCAAACATATTTACTTTATGGTATCTTTCGGTGTGCTTTATTATTCCACAGGAGTGAAATCTCCCATTTGTTTAAATTGTCGGCCATCTTTCCTGAAGTTAAGGGTTATAATGTGTCTTGAAATCTAGTTTACTGGCTCATCTTGAGTAAGAATTATATACTTTTCTCTCTATATACACTCAGCCCTCCATCTTGGGGAGCTTTGTGTTTCCCTCTTCTTGGCCTCCAATTTAGAATTAGGCCACATAAGGATGATTTGGGACTCTGATTCTACCAGGTTCAGAATGCTGGTTGCTGACCCAGTTCAGCTTAGTCAGTTCCTAGTTTGAGGCTCAATCTACCTTTTTTTTTCTTTTTCCTCTCTCTCTCTTTCTTTATATCTTATTATGGGCTGCAGCCTTTGGTAGTAGTGGATGCTTTTCTTAGCCAATGATCACTGTCCAGGAACCCCGTGCCAGCCCTTTGAGTCACACAGTGACCCTGGCTTTGGTCTCTGGGTGTGCACAGGCCTCATTTTCCTGTAGAAGCTGAACTCAGGCCACCAGCATTTCTATCTAGCCCAGAGTTCAAAAGCTTGTACTGTCGGCCTTTTCTTTGCTCCCTCTGTTTTCATACATTTTCGTTCTGATGACATTTAAATTATACTTTGTTAGCTGGTATTTGTAGCTGATCTTTCAGTTTGGGGATGTGCATAGAGGTCAGATTATGGAGCAACCAGAGAAGGGGAGATGGTTGACCTGAATGGAATAAACTGGCAGAAGCCTTGGCTTCTGATTAAAAACTATCTACCTGTCTGTCTGTCCGTCCATCCGTCTGTACGTCTATTTATCTATCTATCCATCATCTATCTATAATTTTGTGTGTGCTATTCAGTGTATTTGGCTGTTGGCTAGCTTTTGGCTGGCTAATCTAAAATGACTTTAGCTAGGATGACTGAGATTTTCAAATTCAGCCAGCTAGCTCAGATGCTTTCTCATGGCAATGGCAGAAACACAAAAGAGCAGGCAGAAACACTACTTCATGCCTCTGCTACTTCTGCTAAGATCATTTTGACCAGAAGATACCACATATCTATGTTCAGAGTCAAGGTAATGCCACTCACAGTGGAAGAGCACTTGAGAGAGACATGAAGAAGGGCAAGGGTAGAAGCGTGTGTATGAAGAAATGGAACTATATTTTGCAATCCATATGCCAAAGGAATTTAAAAATTGTGTATTCTAATATTCCAGAAAATAAAAAAAAGAGGAACAAGTGGAGGTGGAGAAGTAATTGGTAAGAAATAGAGAAAAATAAGAAGGCATAATATTAATTACTACTGAAGCTTCTTAACAGACATATTGAAGTTCACTATGTCTGGAAATTTCCAAAAAAAAAAAAAATAATGCATATTCTATGTCTATTGGCTATAATAATAGTTTGTATCTAAATCTATTATATCAAAGCTGTTTATTGTTTTATTCAAATTTTATATATTCTTAGTTGTTTTTCTATTCTTTTTTTTTTTTTTTAATACAGTCATACTAAATTCTCCCACTATAATTGTGGCCTCACCAGAGGCTTCTGCAAGAAATAGTTCTGGAGCATGTTTGAGAAGCCCAGTGCTGTGCAGCCCCCCCTCCCTAATCCAGTCAAAAGGGTATGTGGTGGACAGATGCATAGTGAAATTTCTGAGTATATCTGGATATTGGATATTATTGGCCTTTTTTGATTTGAGATTTCCAAGACAAGAAGCTTGTATAAATACCCTACCCCAGTTGAACATTAGAGGGTCAGTAATAGGACTAGGGAATGGAATACCACATGTCCATTTCCATGGCTTTTGCTTTATGGAAGAGGCTTCTGCTAGTTCCTGTGACCTCTGATATGGGTTTAGTCACTGGCTGTTTTGCTAGTAAATTGGTTTAATAATTAGACACATTTCCAAAAACAAGTGTGTAGTACTGGGCTCATATGGGCCACAGGGAAGGTGGCTGCTCCTGTAAGGGTTGTTTGTTCTGGGGAGCAGAAAGGGACTTATCTGCATATTATACTCACCCTCTGGGTAAATGTTTATGTCTTTCTTTTCGTTTTTCCCTGTGTATAGTTTTTTTTTTTTTTTTTTTTTTCAAATTTCATCATATAATAACAGTAAAATCAATGTATATGCACTGGAGATTTGTTAATTTTTTTTTTAAACATATTCCTGTGACAAGAATCCCATTTGGTAACATACTAAGTTACCAGAATATTTTGCATATACCACATTGGTTGCCATTATTGATCACTTAGAAGTAATATAATAAAGATAGGTGACAATGAACTGTTCCTATGCTTTGAAAAAAATCTGGCCATCCCCCCTCATTATTGCCACCTTTTTATACACTACTTAACAGGTTGACCTCTGGATATCGAAGAGCCCTTTGTTTTCCCTCCTAATATCATGTTGGAATTTGAAAGAACAGTGAGCCTTTTGGTTCACTGCATTCCACTGGGACCCTTCCAACTCCAGCTCATTAGAAACACCCCCGAGTCTAAGAACTAACTATGATGTCATATGTCATAGCAATGAAGTAATTGTGGCAGGCCAAGGCAAGAAAATTTTTATTTTTGCTGCTTTGAGAATTGTTTCAAATGTAACTCCCACCTTTCAAGTAAAAATTATTACATGTATATTCCCAGAGTCAAAAGAACAGGTAAAAACTTGCTGGATGGGATAAACCTGGAAAAAATTGAGGAGATGTTTATATAGATAACTAACTACTCTCTCTTGGTTTAGCTCTATCTTTCTGTCCCTTTCAGATGCGTCTAATATTAAACATCTTATTCTGGAAGTATGTAAGTTAGAAGGCTGCAAATGGCTTTGTGGGAGGCTCTATAGTCTTCTTATAATTCAAAGAAGACAAGCCTTCATATATTTTATACTGACCACAGCTGACATCTTAAACAGATTATCTTGGAGAGAATATTGCTAACCTGGACCAGGCACACTTCTCTAAGTTTATATTAAACAAAATTTTTCCATTAAATAATATTTTTACATTTTTTAAGAAAGCCACTCAAGCAACTTTTTTGGTTTCAATTTCCTCTATCCTCAGACATATTTTTTTGATGAAAAGATTGGATATTAATGAGTGTCATTAGCAATAGGCTACTAATTGTAGATGCAATGCTTCGTATATCTTAACTTTCAATGGTCTGGGGCACTGTTCTGAAACTGTAGCGAAGAAATATTTTATAGCCCTCTTCAGAATGTAAAAGGGGTTTCACTCTTCTCTGATCAAAGTTTAAATGCTACACACAGAAGACATAAAGGGAGGTTAAGAAAGTTCCAACATTCAGTAGGGGGAATATCAGTAAATAAATGTCTTTCCTCCTAACTCTTCTTTAACTCACTTCTCAGATTAGGGTTTGTGAAAAATGATTTGTGAAATGTTGCTTGTGCTTATTTTCAAGACAGTATGCTTAGTTTTCATCGTATGGTATGTGACCCACACAATATTCAGAACCCCCACAAATAATAGTGTAATTTATTATCATAAACACACCAATATTAAAAAAAATTAGACATAGGAATGATGAAGACACAAATGTTCACCTGTTGTTGTTGTTGTTGTTAGGTGTTCTCCAGTAGGCTCTGACTTATAGTGACCCTGTGCACAACAGAAGGAAACACTGCCCGATCCTGCACCATTCTTACAACCCTTGCTATTTTTGAGTCCATTGTTGAAACCATTGTGTCAATCCATCTTGTCAAGGGTCTTCCTTTTTTCCGTTGACTTTCGACTTTCTACTTTACCAAGCATGATGTTCCTTCTCCAGGCAATAGTCCCTTCTGATAACACATGCAAAGTATGTGAGATAAAGTCTTTCCATCCTCACTTTCAGGGACCACTCTGGCTGTCTTTCTTCCAAGACAGACTTGTTTTTTCTTCTGGCAGCCCATGGTATATTCAGTATTCTTCACTAACATCATAATTCAAAGGTATCGATTCTTCTTTGGTCTTTCTTATTCATTGTCCAGCTTTCACATGTATACGAAGTGACTGAAAATACCATGGCTTGGGTCAGGCGGCCTTGGTCCTCAAAGCGACATCTTTGTTTTTTAACACTTTAAAGAGTTCTTTCACAGCAGATTTGCCCAATGCAATACAACATTTGATTTCCTGACTGCTGCTTCCATGGGCCTTGATTGTGGATTCAAGTAAAATGAAATCCTTGACAAAATCAGTCTTTCCTCCATTTATCATGATGTTGCTTATTGGTCCAGTTTTGAGGATTTTTGTTTTCTTTGTGTTGAAGTGTAATCCATACTTAAGGCTATGGTCTTTGATCTTTATCAGTAAGTGCTTTGAGTCCTCTTCGCTTTCAGCAAGTAAGGTTGTGTCATCTGCATATCACAGGTCCTTGATAAGTCTTCCATCAATCCTGATGCCACATTCTTTTTCATATAGTCCAGCTTCTCGAATTACTTGCTCAGCACAGATTGAATAAGTGTGGTGAAAGGATAGAATCCTGATGCACGCCTGTGTTGATTTTAAACAATGCAGCATCCCCTTGTTCTGTTTGAATGACTGTCTCTTCGTATATGTTCCTCATAAGCATGATTAAGTGTTCTGGAATTCCCATACCTCGAAATGTTATCCATAATTTGTTATGATCCACACAGTCAAATGCTTTTGTATAGTCAACAAAAGACAGGTAAACATCTTGCTGGTATTCTCTGCTTTCAGCTAAGATCCACCTGATATCAGCGATGATATCCCTTGTTTCACATCCTCTTCTAAATCTGGCTTGAACTTCTGGCAGTTCCCTGTTGGTGTGCTGCTACAACTGCTTTTGAATGATCTTCAGCAAAATTTTACTTACGTGTAATATTATGATAAACCAAAACCAAACCCAACCCACTGCCGTCGAGTCAATTCCAACTCATAGTGACCCTATAGGACAGAGCAGAACTGCCCCATAGAGTTTCCAAGGAGCGCCTGGCGGATTCGAACCGCTGACCTCTTGGTTAGCATCCATAGCACTTAACCAATACTCCACCAGGGTTTTTATATTAATGATACTGTTCAATAATTTCCTCATTCTGGTGGATCACCTTTCTTCGGAATGAGCACAAATATGGATCTCTTCCAATTAGTTGGCCATGTAACTCTCTTCCACATTTCTTGGCATAGACAAGTGAGCACCTCCAGCCCTGCATCCCTTTGTTGAAACATATCAATTGGTGTTCTGTGAATTCCTGGAGCCTTGTTTTTCGCCAGTGCCTTCAGTACAGCGTGGACTTCTTCCTTCAGTACTATTGGTTCTTGCTTGATCATATGCTACCTCCTGAAATGGCTGAACATTGACCAACTCTTTTTGGTATAGTGACTCTGTGTATTCCTTCCATCTTCTTTTGATGCCTTTTCTTCGTTCAATAATTTTCCCATAGAATTCTTCAATATTGCAACTCAAGGCTTGAATTTTTTTTTATTCTTTCAGTGTGAGAAATGCCAGGTGCGTTCTTCCCTTTTGGTTTTCTAACTCCAGATCTTTACACTTTTCATTATTTTACTTTGTCTTCTCTAGCTGTCCTTTGAAATCTTCTGTTCACCTCTTTTACTTCATTATTCCATTCGCTTTAGCTATTTTATGTTCAAGAGCAAGCTTCAGAGTCTCTTCTGACATCCATCCATTTTGGTATTTTCTCTCTTTCCCATCTTTTTAATGACCTTTTGCTTTTTTCTCATATGATGTCCTGATGTCTTCCCACAACTCATCTGATCTTCGATCATTTGTGTTCGGTGTGTCAATTTTATTTATTGAGATGGTCTCCAAATTCAGGTGGGATATACTCAAGATCATACTTTGGCTCTCGTGGACTTGTTGTAATTTTCTTTAGCTTCAACTTGAATTTGCATATGAGCAATTGATGTTCTGTTCAGATGTTGGCCCTGGCCTTGTTCTGACAGATGATATTGAACTTTTCCATTGTCTCTTTCCACAGAGGTAGTCAAATTGATTCCTGTGTTTTCTATCTGGTGAGGGCCACATGTTTAGTTGCCATTTATTTTGTTGAAAAAATGTATTTGCAATGAATAGTCATTGGTCTCGCAAATTTCTATCATTTAATCTCCAACATCATTTCTAATTACCAAGGCCGTATTTCCTTAAATATGGATCCTTCTTCTTTGTTTCCAACTTTCACATTCCAATCACCAGTGATTATCAGTGCATCTTGATTGCATGTTTTATCAATTTCAGACTACAGAAGTTGGTAAAAATCTTCAATTTCTTCATCTTTGGCTTAAGTATTTGGTGTGTAAATTTGAATAACGGTCATATTAACTGGTCTTCCTTGTAGGCGTATGGGATATTATCCTGTCACTGAGAGCACTGTACTTCAAGGTAGACGTAGAAATGTTCTTTTTGACAATGAATAAGATGCCGTTCCACTTAAATTTGTCATTCTCAGCATAGTAGACCATATGACTGTCCAATTCAAAATGTCTAAGACCAATCCATTTCAGCTCATTGATGCCTAGGATATTGATCTTTGTGCATTCCATTTCATTTTTCATATCTTCCATTTTTTTTTAATTCAAACTTTGTACATTCCACATTCTGATTATTAATGGATGTTTGCAACTGTTTCTTCTCATTTTGAGTCATGCCATATCAGCAAACGAAGGTCCTGAAAGCTTGACTCCATCCACATCATTAAGGTCAACTCTACTTTGAGGAGGCAGCTCTTCCCCAGTCGTGTTTTGAGTGCCTTCCAACCTGAAGGGCCCATCTTTCAGCACTATATCAGACAGCGTTCTAGCACTATTCATAAGGTTTTCACTGGTCTTTTTTTTTCAGAAGTAGACTGCCAGATTCTTCTTCCTAACTTGTCTTAGTCTATAAGCTATGCTGAAACCTGTCCACCAAGGGTGACCCTGCTGGTATTTGAAATACCGAGGGCAACATTGCCATTACACCAGCAGCATGAAAACCACTACAGCACAACAAACTAACAGACATGTGGTGGATCTACCTGGTATAAGAGTATATAATGGAAGTGACATTTCCACCCTCAGCCTCCCGGTTTCTAGATTTCAGAGCATACTTTGACTCTATACTTTTCCTTATACCTGTACACCATCAACTCTTAATTCCCAAACAGATTTTTCTGTAATAATACCTTGTAACAAACAACCCCAGATTCTTACTGGTTTACACTAGTAAACACATATTTTGCTCAATGGTCTGGGATGGAATGTAGATAAAAAATAAAATAAAATAAAAACCCAAACTGATCCTTTATTCAAAGGATGATGATGTCGAAGAAGATATGCAAAATCATAACTCAAGAAAATGAAATCTCCCTGGATCATGTTGTATGCCGCCGTAGCTGCAGTCATCTCCTTGGAGTCGCCCCATCAACGCTTTTCCAAAAGCTAATTCCTTTATGTCAATTACTAGGCTTAAATCCTGGCACAAATCTCATGTTTAAAGTAAAACTGAACACGTTCACCACTGCCTGCCTCCTTATACCTTGATACCACCATATCTGTTGTTTCCTCGACTTCACTTATTTATATTTGCCACAACCAAAACTTTAGAATCATTTTTCACTATGTCATGTCTTTCATTTCCCTAACTCATAATATATAGAATCACCTCTACCATCTTTCACACAGGGTTCATTTCCCTTTTAAAAAAAAATCCTCACAACTAGCTTTCCCTTCTCTTGCCCAGTTCAGTTCAATTCAGGTCATTTTTACCTCTGTTTTCATTTTACCTCTCACATCAATCACCCTCTTTGTCTAACACAATCATTTTCTCACCAGTCCCTTTGTTTCTGGTATCCCCCAATTTTTAGTCTCTTATACCCATGATGTAAAAGTTTCCACAGTGAATCAAATTCCTTGGTCTTTATATTAAGGTTCTTAAAACTCTGGCTCCACTTGAAGTTCAGAACCATTTAACAATTTATTGAAAAAGAAATGAAAAATGATCTCTGTCATCTACTAGGTTATGCTCTAAATGGAAAACTGGCACATAAAAAAGTAAGTCTGAGAGAAAGCAGACTGCTTATCATGTTCTAATAGATATACTGGATAGAGCATGGATAGCTTCTTTCCATTTTAATTCTTACATGTTTATTTTAATAGTTAAAAATTCTTTTTTATATTTTCTAAAAAAATAGTGACTAGCTTATCAAATGTATGATTTCTTAGGTATTGCATACACGGAAGTTTAAGTAGGAAGCAATGTTAGGTGTAAATCGATTTAAATAAAATACTGAGTTAATAATAAACGTCAGCAGATATACAAAATTTGGGATGATGATGGAAAAAATGATTGAAGTTTGGCAACTAGTCTAGTAGTGGCTGTGTGGGAGAAAGAATGACAAAACAAGAGATAAGTTTGAAAGACAAATTAGGCCACATCTTGGCTGAAAGCGAGGTGCGTTGATTATCAGACTTATTTTAGTCTTAGTTCTCTTCTGATCACAGGACATCACAAGTCCATCACCAAAAGGGGTAAATGTATCAGTGTTTGATGATTAACAGTTGTTGTTGTTGTTGTTAGGTGTTGTCGAGTCGGTTCTGACTCATAGCGACCCTATGCACAACAGAACAAAAGATTTCCTGGTCCTGTGCCATCTTATAATCATTGTTGTGCTTGAGCTCATTGTTGCAGTCACTGTGTCAATCCACCTCGTTGAGGGTCTTCCTCTTTTCCTCTGACCCTGTACTCTGCCAAGCATGATGTACTTCTCCAGGGACTCCTCCCTCCTGACAACATGTCCAAAGTATATAAGAAGCAGTCTCTCCATCCTTGCTTCTAAGGAGCATTCTGGTTGAGTACTTCTTCCAAGACAGATTTGTTCGTTCTTTTGGCAGTCCATGGTATATTCAATATTCTTCACCAACACCACAATTCAAAGGTGTCAACTCTTCTTTGGTCTTCCTTATTCACTGTCCAGCTTTCACATGCATATGATGTCATTGAAAATACCATGGCTTGGATCAGGTGCACCTTAGTCTTCAAGGTGATATCTTTGCTCTTCAACACTTTGAAGAGGTTCTTTGCAGCAGATTTTCCCAATGCAATGCATCTTTTGATTTCTTGACTGCTGCTTCCATGGCTGTTGATTGTGGATTCAAGTAAAATGAAACCCTTGACAACTTCGATCTTTTCTCCATTTATCATAATGTTGCTCATTGGTCCAGTTGTGAGGATTTTTGTTTTCTTCATGTTGAGGTGTAATCTGTACTGAAGGCTGTGGTCTTTGATCTTCATTAGTAAGTGTTTCAAGTCCTCTTCACTTTCAGGAAGCAAGGTTGTGTCATCTGCATAATGCAGGTCGTTAATGAGTCTTCCTCCAATCCTGATGCCCCGTTCTTCTTCATATAGTCCAGCTTCTTGTATTATTTGTTTGGCATTCAGATTAAATAGGTGTGGTAAAAGAATAGGAAACCCTGGTGGCACAGTGGTTAAGTGCTAGGCTGCTAACCAAAGGGTCAGCAGTTCAAATCCACCAGGCGCTCCTTGGAAACTCTATGGGGCAGTTCTACTCTGTCCTATAGGGTCGCTGTGGTTGAAATCGACTAGACGGCACTGAGTTTGAAAGAATACAACCCTGACGCACACCTTTCCTGTCTTTAAACCAATCAGTATCCCCTTGTTCTGTCTGAACAACTGCCTCTTGATCTATGTAAAGGTTCCTCATGAGCACAATTAAGTGTTCTGGGATTCCCATTCTTCGCAGTGTTATCCATAGTTTGTTATGATCCACACAGTAGAATGCTTTTGCATAGTCAATAAAACACAGGTAAACATCCTTCTGGTACTCTCTGCCTTCAGCCAGAATCCATCTGACATCAGCAATGATATCCGTGGTTCCATGTCCTCTTCTGAAACAGGCCTGAATTTCTGGCTGTTCCCTGTCAATATACTGCTGCAGCCGTTTTTGAATGATCTTCAGCAAAATTTTGCTTGCATGTAATATTAATGATATTGTTCTATAATTTTCACATTCGGTTAGATCATCTTTCTTGGGGATAGGCATAAATATGGATCTCTTCCAGTTAGTTGGCCAGGAAGCTGTCTTCCATGTTTCTTGGCGTAGACAAGTGAGCACCTCCAGCGCTGCATCTGTTTGTTGAAACATCTCAGTTGATATTCCATCAATTCCTGGAGCCTTGTTTTTTGCCAATGCCTTCAGAGCAGCTTGGACTTCTTCCTTCAGTACCATTGGTTCCTGATCATATGCCACCTCTTGAAATGGTTGAATATCGCCTAATTCTTTTTGGTATAATGACTCTGTGTATTCCTTCCATCTTCTTTTGATGCTTCCTGCGTCGTTTAATATTTTCCCCGTGGAATCTTTCACTACTGCAACTCGAGGCTTGAATTTTTTCTTCAGCTCTTTCAGCTTGAGAAACGCCGAGCGTGTTCTTCCCTTTTGGTTTTCCGTCTCCAGCTCTTTGCACGTGTCATTATAATACTTTACTTTGTCTTCTCCAGAGGCCCTTTGAAATCTTTTGTTCAGTTCTTTTACTTCATCAATTCTTCCTTTTGCGTTAGCTGCTCAATGCTCAAGAGCAAGTTCAGAATCTCCTCTGACATCCATCTTGGTTTTTTCTTTCTTTCCTGTCTTTTCAGTGACCTCTTGCTTTCTTCATGGATGATGTCCTTGATGTCATTGCACAGCTCATCTGGTCTTTGGTCTTTAGTGTTCAATGCATCAAATCTATTCTTGAAATGGTCTCTAAATTCAGGTAGGATATACTCAAGGTCATATTTTGGCTCTCGTGGACTTGCTCTGATTTTCTTCAGTTTCAGCTTGAACTTGCTTATGACCAATTGACGGTCTGTTCCACAGTCGGCCCCGGCCTTGTTCTGACTGAATATATTGAGCTTTTCCATTGTCTGTATCCACAGATGTAGTCAATTTGATTTCAGTGTGTTCCATCTGGCGAGGTCCATGTGTATAGTCGCTGTTTATGTTGGTGAAAGAAGGTATTTGTAATGAAGAAGTTGTTGGTCTTGCAAAATTCTATCATTCAATCTCCGGCATTGTTTCTATCACAAGCTGCCCAAAAAATGTTAGTGGCTTAAAATAAGAGCCAATTATTTAGCTCCAGATTCTGAGGTTTAAGTAGGAAGCAATGTTAGGTCCAAGTCAACTTAAAGAAAATATTAAGTTTATAATAATAAACATAAACAGGTTTGTGTTTGGCTTGGCTGGGTGATTCTTTTGGTCTTGATTGGGCTTTCTCATGTATCTACGATCAGCTGCTAAGTTGGCTGTGGGCAGGTTGGTATAGAATGGTATAGGATGGATTTAGCTGGGAACAGTGTATCTCTGCCCTCTGTGGTCTCTTATTGTCTACCAGGCCAGTGTGGGCTTGTTCACTTGGAGATTACAGAGTTTCCAAAGGAAGAGCAGAAGCAAGCAAAGCCTCTTGATACATAGGCTTAGAACTCACACACTGGCACTTTTGCCATATTTGTTTGGCCAAAGTAAGTGACAAAGCCAGTGCAGATTCTAAGGATAGGGAAACAGTCTCCCTCTTGATAGGGGGTGGGGGCTGCAAAAGTACATTTTAAAGCATGTGGGTATAGGGAGAAATGAAGGATTATGTTCAAACATAATGCATTACTAGTTTTGTTTTAGGACAAGTCATTTATTACAAACTTTTAAATGAAAAGCAGACTACAGAATTAATTGGGATCAAGTGAGATTCGAGGCAGGTTGGCCATTAAGAAAGCTATAGGCCAGGGAAAAATAATGGGCCTGAACTAGAACATTGGTGATATAAAGGATGCCTGAGGTGTTGTAAAAGGAGAATCCCAGGATACGGAAATGGTGATATGATAGTGGGTGAAGGGTGAATATGGTGGAAGCTGTGTTTCTGAGAAACTGTTGGAATGGTGATGTGATTAGTCAGGATGAGGGACACAAGAATACTTAGCCTGGTTGAGATTGGTGGTAAGTGGAAGAACTGAGATGCCAATGGGTCATCTATGTGATTGTGCCCAGGAGGATATGTGAAATTTGGGCCTAGAGCTCAGCAGTGAAGTCAAGAATAGAGATATAAATTTGGAAGTCATTCACATACTGGTAAGAATTTGCAGCCATGGGAGTGGATATGGTACCGAAAAAGCCTATCCCTTATACCCCAGCCACATTGTTCTTCTACAAAGTAGATGCCAAACTGATCGTTGTCTAGTCAGTAGCCAAATGAAATGCAGTGTACTCATCACCTTCAATGTTCAGTGTTGGGACATCCCAATTTCCTGATGAGCTGATTGAAATATAACAAGAAGTTGTAGTAAGAGGCAACTAGGAGCAGAACTTGATGATGAAAAACATTTTTTTTTTTTAAGCGTCAACTGTGTGTGGCTTCCTGAGCCATTTGGGTTCTCTACCACATCTCAATGAATATTAACAATAGCCCATGACTGGAGTGCTCTTATCCCACCTCACAGATAATGGACCTGAAATTTAGAAGTTATCGGTGCTTCCCAGCATTTACCAGATCATGGCACACACGGATCATGATACTATTCATCCTGCATACGGGAGGAAATGGAGGGCACCAAAATTGTCTTGAAGTTATTGATCCCTAAACCCATCAATCTGCCCTAAAGCTGAGCATATGTAGATCTTGGCATACCTGTAACTGATATGTAGCATGGCACTGGGTTTCAGCCCACCAGTTGGGAAACTATGGGTTAAGTAAACTACCCAGAGTGGCAAAGATAATAAGAACACAAACAATGATAAAAATTAATTTTCGTTTGGCTCCAGCATTTAGATCCTTTACACTACTTTATGCTATTACCCTGATTGGGTTTTAAGATTAATAGATTATGGGGACAGTTTATCATGTGAAAAATATCCTAAGACCATAAGCTGAGATACATGATATCTTGTTTTCTAATTCCAAAAGTTAGTTCGGTATTAGGGAATAAACAAACACTAGTGATGTTTCTCTTTTTTTCTAATTTATACAGATACTCTGAAATGATATTAACCAAGATCACACAACATTGGGAGGATTGAGCCATTCATTTTCACTGTCTATCATATGGATTTCTAAATGTAGCTGAACAGCCAACATATGTTTTATTTCTGAAATATGGTTTTCATTTCAAAATGCTCATTAGTTTAATTGTGATAAATCTCGGTTTAAATAAAAAGATTTACATGATTCATCCCCAAAACCAGGAATTTTTTCATAGCACTAAGACCATTTTAAGACCATTGGTGGCAGACTTGCTTCATCTCCAGGGCCAACGCAGACTGATAAAGATGCCTTGGGCACAGGTTGAATCTGGCCTGGGCACAGGAATGGGGTGGCCATCCATGAACTACTCACTTGCCTTTCTGTTCTTAGCAATTACTGCATCCTGTTGTGCCCTTGCGGGTGTATGGAGAAAGTATATTTATTCTATGTGTGACTGTCTTCCTCTTTTTCTGAGAGAACAATTGAATAGATCATAGGAGTATGGAATGAGACAGACCTGGGATAGAAATTCGGCTTAACTTTTGTAGCTGTGTGATTTGGAGCGAGTGATAACTTCTCTGGCTTTCATCTGAAAAATCAGAATTGGAATTCCCACCTCATAGGGTTTCGGTGAGAATTAAGAAAATCATTATAAAGTACGTAACAGCTTTTGGCTTATAGTTATACTGGTGGGTTAGCATCAGTGATGGAGGTGGTGATGACGGAGGTGGTGACAGCGATGGTAGAGATGATGGGGAAGTGGAGGTGCTTCTGGTGCTGGTGAATGGTAGAATCGGAGGTGATGACGGGGAAGGTATGACAATGGTGCAGGTAGTGGCTGAAGTGAAGGTGGAGGTAGTAGTGGTAGAGGTGGGGGAGGTGGTGACAGAAGAATTGATGGGGGAGACAAAAGTGAAAGCGGTAGTAGTGGCGGTGGACGTGGAGGTGGTGCTGGTGTGGATGGAAGTGGTGATGGGGGAAACGCTGAAGGCAGTGTCAATGGTGGCGGAGGTAGATGTGGAAGTAGAAGTGGTGCTGAAGGTGCTGGAGGTTGTGGTGGAGACAACGAAGAGGTTGTGACACTGGTGGTGAAAGTGCTGAGGGAAGTGATGGTGGTAGTGGGGGTATAGGTAGCGGTGGTGCAGGTGGTGGAGATGATTTCAGAAAAATGGTGGAGGAGGTGACAGTAGTGGTGGAGTTTGTGGAAGTGAACGTGGTGGTGGTGAAAGTTGAGGTGGACGTTTTGGTGGGGGAGCTGGTAGTAGAGAAGGAGGTTATGGTAAATGGTAGTGGTCAGAGTAACGGTAGCGGTGGCAGTAATGGTGGAGACGGAGGTGATGGTAGGAATGAGTGGTACTGGTGGAGCTGGTGGCAGTGATGGTGGCGGTGACGGTGGAGGTGGTGATTACATTAGCGAAGGTCGTGGTGGTAGTTACGATGGTGGAGTTAGAGGTGGTGGGGGTAGTAAAAGCGTTGGTGATGGAGGCAGTGACAGTGATGGCAGAGGCGGAGGTGGTGGCTGTGGTGGCGGAGACAGGTGCTGGAGACAGTGGAGGAGGTAGTGATGGCAGAAGTGGCAGTGAAGATGGAGGTGGTAGCAGAGTAGAGGTGGTGGAGGTGGAGGTGATAGCAGAAGAGATAGCGATGGTGGTGGTGGAGGAGGTCGCGGTGGGCGTTGAATAGGTAGAGGTGGCAAAGCAGTATGCCAGTATCTAACAGGGAGTGGAGAAGTTGGAACACGTGGCGCATCTTCGACCTTAAGTAACGGCAAAAATGAAAGAAGGAGGATGTCCACCCTCAGGAAAGCTTTTGTCTGATCAAGAGGGATTCACTTGACACTGGGTTAACAATGTTAGAAATTTCAATCTTCGAAACTGATGTCTGAGATTCAAGTCTAAATTCCTACAGGCCGTTTTACTTCCCTGGCCTGTTACCATGTTGTTATTTAATTTTCATTCTTTCAAATCTACATTTACTGTCCAGTTGACTCCGGCTTATGGTGACCCCATGTACGTCAGAGGAGAACTGTTCTCCATAGGGTTTTCCACGGCTGATTTTTCTGAAGCAGATCACCAGGCCTCTCTTCTGTGATGCCTCTGGGTATACTCCGACCTCCAGCCTTTTGTTTAGCTGTAGAGTATGCTAACTGTTTGCACTTCCAGAGACCCTCAAATCTACTGTAGGTCAGATAAGTTTGTGCACATTCACGAACTCATGCTTGTAGGTCTTAATAGACTAAGACCTCACATGCAGCCAGTTGTCTGTCTACTTGGCTCCTGGACACTTAGGTTCCTGTGGTAAGAAGGCTAATTGTGCAAATATGGTCTTTCTTCTGACCTTCCATACTCACTGTTGGGTGGGTCTGACCTTCCATACTCACTAGGACATGACAGCTTGACCCGGTGAGGATATGGATTGTCCAGTGTGTCTTGCTATTATCTCTCTCTGCATATAAACACATGTGGGACCCAGCCTTAGGACTTTAAGTCTTTACCACCTAGTTTTCACATGTAATTGCTCTATTTTGTTCTTGAAACTGCTGCTTCCCCAGCTGCCTGAGGCACTGATTTCAATGTCTGATAAATTCCACCCTGTGAAGTAACATGTATCATTTCCTCTGCCACTTTCAAAACAGCGTTTCTTGGACTGTACCATCCAGCCATGGGCTACACCACTGGCATCTGATTATCCCGCTCCTTTTTGGCTCTCTGCTTCCTTCCACAGTTCAGAAGGCCATGGCCCTGCAGCCCAGCACCGCGAGCTTGCATTATTCCCAGGAACCTGTCAGCTGTCCCATCACTTGGTATAAGCCTGGTGTTTGTGCTTGCCGTACGAACTGGCATTTTGAGAATTTACACCATTGTTGATCAATCTTGCGAAGTCACAAAACAGACGGAGACCTGTGGCATCTCTTCAATGTGTGGGTGACTCTGAAAAACATTTTGGGTACCAAACTGGGGGAAGTTACCCTGCCAGGACCTAGGACCTCTTGAGAAGTGCCTTCTTTGTCCTAATTGGAAGCGTTTTATTGTTCAGAAACAGGCTACTTGCTGAAGCTTTTCTTTCGTCAGACCGACGTGGTTAAGTATTATTGCATTCACTAATCTTCTGTCTCTGACAGCCTCCTGGCCAGCAGAGTGGCAAGTTCAAACTATGGAAAGAAAATGCATCTTATTTGTTATACTGCCTAAGATGTTTTCAATAAAACAGACAGAGCCTACTTTGCCAAGTTGGTGTCATGACTTTCCAAGTGTTTTGGTTAGTTAGCAGCTTGCCAATGAAAACACATGCTGTCGCCGAGCCCTCTTGAGGGTGTTCTCTATCTCCAATGGAGCCTCCTCCATTATCATGTTTGGCCTCCAGAGGAGACAGACCAGGCAAAGCGCTGTGAGCTGAAGGCAAGTGGCTCCGTGTACACTAAGTGCCTGCGAAGATTTGTTTCTTTCACGCTTTGACTTTTTCTGTCCTTCCCTTGGGAATAATCAGAAAAGTTAATATTTATGGAGCACCGGGCTAAATGCTTTGTCCAGATTGTCACATTTAGCACTCCATCCATTGCATCAAGTAGGTAGGTTTTCTGCTTTTTATTACTGATTTATGGGTGAGAAACTGAGGCCCAGAGGAGTTTAGTGATTTTTCCAAGGTCACACAGCAGGTAAGAGATGGGTCTGGGATCTGAATCATTATGCCAAACCATCTCCTGGGATTCGGACTAAGCAAGAGAAAATAGGCAAAATCCTAACTAAAAAGCGAAGGTTTGATCAAATGAGTGGAAAGATCTATTCATGTTTTTGAAAATTGAAAAGGAGATGCTTTCTGCCTCCGACTTTGAGAAGACATGGCAGAAGACCCTTTTTGGCCATAAAGCTATGACATTGCCACAGCTACAAGCCTGTAGGCAGCAGAGATGACTGTTCTTTCTGTTTAAAGGCAGTCCCTCTTTTGCTGCCTAGTTCTGCTACATTCGTCCTCTTAAAAGATTTACCGTCTGTTTCCATGAAGGTTTTCCTGCCTTCTCTCTTTCATGTCTCTTCTGTTTAGACTTGTCCAGTTTGGGAAGCCACGGAGAAATCAGTTTCTTGAGTCACTTTAAAGATGTCTGTCGCCAGTATCCAAGAGAAAAGGGCTAAGGCTAAAATCCTCGCCTCAGAAGGGCTGTGTGAATAGGTTCACTTGCAAGCACAGAGAAGTGGATGTCAGTCTCTCAGGCAGACAATGGCAGGAAGTTGCCTATTAGGGTCTGAAGCGGGCAAAGGTGAGGGAAGGGAAAAGACGGACATTCCACATCTAACTTCTTGTTGGATGGATTTGAAACAGAAAATTTCCACTGTTATCCAGGGAACGTATCTGAAATCGATTAGCATTTCTGGCACCATCTATAACAAACTGGGCAACAGCATTCAGTGCGGAGGTCCTTTAGATCTTGCAACAGGATGCCTGGGAAGCGTCTCAGAGAACACTGATGCCTTTTAGAGACATTATCGGGGCTGCCTGTGATGCCGAAACCGCCATCGGTATTCAGGGCAAAGAGAGTGTGGCATTGTCACTGGTCCAGATCGCCTTACAGAAGAGCATTATTCCCTTCTCCATAGGCATCCCCTAGACATTCACACACGGGAGACCTTCACCATCTGAGCCACAAAGAGGAACTTTGAAGTCGGTGACCTCAATAAGCTCGCCTGAACCAGGAAAAGGTGGAGCTGTTCTTGAGATAAGAGAGAACATCAAAAGTTCGTGAAAATCAAGATACGAAGGAGCCAACTGAGAATTAGGTTTTCCAGTTATGTAAAAAGAAAGTCAGTGTGAGTCTCTCTCGATGGTAGCTAGTGAAAGTATGCAGTTTGAAACAGCCTTTATCCTATTTTGTTTCCCAAACAGCTAAAAGGTAAAAAAAAAAGAAGATTTTAGGTTTTAAAGTGGGTATTTGTGGCATGTGGGCTCCAGCAGGAAGCCATAACTATGGCCATCAAGTCGATTCCACTCATATTGACCCTATAGGACAGAATAGAACTGCTTATAGGGTTTCCAAGGAGCGGCTGGTGGATTTGAACTGCTAACCTTTGGCTAGCAGCCTGAGCTCTTAACCACTATGCCAATAGGGCTCCACAGGAAGCCATAGTGGGGAGGTAATAATTTGATGTAAATGCGGTTGCGTTTGGATAGCTTCAAACCTCACCTATGGCTATGTTTACCTTTATCCCCGTGAGGGGTAGGAGAAGGAACGGAGTGGCCCTCATGCCGTTTCCCAGGTCCCAGAACTTTTGTGATCGTCTCTGTCATTAGGGAAATACATGTTGCTGATTGACAAGGACATTAGGGGGATTTACCTCCATCTCCCTGGTGGTGCAAACTGTTAAGCACTCTACTACCAACCAAAGAGTTTGAGGTCTGAGCTCACCCACGAGGCATTGGAAAGAAAGGCCTGGTGATCTACTTTTGAAAAATAAGACGTTGAAAACCTTTTGCAGACCAGGAGTTGTGACACACAACACACATGGGGTCACCGTGAATTGGAGTTGACTGGGTGGCAACTGGAGTTCTCACCTACAGTGGTTACCTGTGTTTTGAATCTGAACCTAAGTTGAAGGCCAGCTAGTTGCCTGGTATTACAGAACGGGTATCACTTGAGTAAGGCTGACAATTTTGCATATAATTTTTTTTTTCTAGTGCTCAAATAACACCTCCTAAATGATATCTTTGTTAATGCTAGCCTGACGTGGATGCTACAAGCAAATACTAGCTTTCTGCTTTATAATTCTCAGTGGCGCCTCACGTCCACCACTACCTTCGTGCTAAATAAAGATGAATTAGTTTGACTTTAATTAGAGGACACAGAGTAACTGGCCTCATAGATTTCTGCTCATAATTTAGGGAAGTTTTGTAATGCTCTTACGACCAATAAGATTAAAGGGTCCAGTTGATTGTGAGATAATATACTGGAAAAGGAGATACTACTTTGGGGGAAAAAAAAAAAAAATCCCTGAACAAGCTCTTTTTAGGTTTTCAAATTAGAAGAAAAGGGCAATGAGGAAAAGCTTTATGAAGCATAGAGGTGGTACTCAGGTAGATTCTCAGTTATCCCTGCATATGATGCTGCTGAAAGAAATTGAGGTGAGAAAAAGAACTGTCCCTGTATCAAGGAAAAGGCATGAGACCCTGTATGTCTATAGTTCTTACTACAGAAGAGATGTCACACTTAGATTGTGTTAGTAGATAAAACTGTGGCATCTGTCCAGATCCTTGCTACTCAAATGCCAAGAGAATAAAATTTACATGGATTTGGCGAAAATCAAACTTGTTATGGCCTACCATCCTGACAGGCAGCAATGAACCAGGGAGGTGATTAGATTTGACGGTAGAAAAGAAAGGGCAACCTAATGAAGGTCTTTAAGGTTTTTTTCTTCTTCCCTACAGAGATTAATGTCACTGGTGCTCATTTATATGTATGGGAGACTGAGCAAATGACAAAGGTATATGGGGGGAACAGTCTTAAAAGTGAGATCGAAGAAGGTCTGGCAACCCATGGAGGCTGACATTGTACACACTGAGATGGTTTGGCAAAAAGAAAGTGCCTTTTGAATTTACTATTTTTGTTTAACCCCAGACTGGTCCAGTTTCATGGGTGACCCATGAGTTTAGAAGCTTACTTCTAGTGGTTTGCAAATAATTTTCCACTTTCAACAGAAACTCGCTTTGTCAAGCTAGAATTGAACACATTCTAGATTCCCTGAAATTCTGAAGAAGAATTTTGAATAGACTTGTCACTATTCCAATGAGGAACTAAAATGAGCTCTAAATAAGTGGTCCTGTGGATCAAAATGTATCCAAATGGATCAACCCATTGCTAGAAATTTTCATTTAAATCCTGATTTTTCAATTTTATTAGCTGTCTCTAGGCGTGTTGTTTGTTTTAAAATAGTTTATTCAATTTACTGTAAGTAGAAATAAGCATTTATTCCTTAGAATTATGATGATTATTCAACCTGTATTCTCTTAGCAATTCCAAATTTGTGTTATTTTTTTCCCACTGACCATAAAAATGTCCAGATAGTCTAGTATTTTTTTTGCTCATGCTGTCTTGCACATGTGAACGAGTCTGAATCTCACATCTGGAAGCAGCAGGGCAGTAATTTCCCAGACCACATATCTCATTTTGGGGGGTTTCAAAGGCATGGTTATCATTCTTAGACCTGTTGACTGGGGAGGCAGGAAGGAGGCAAGTGTGTAGTGGAGAATCAAGCGAATGGTAGGCTGAGCTCCAACTTCGTAAGAGCCATAAGCTGAAGGGGTCTTCAGTTGTGATGTGTTCCATACTACAGACAACTGGAGGTTATATACACACAGGAAAGTTGCCCCAATTCAAGACAAGTTCTCAGATGCCACAGATCCAATTTGTAAAGAAATGAGTGGACCAATCACAAAGCATTTAACAAGTATTTAATGGACATGTCAGCTGCTGTTCAAGGCTCTTGCAGATGTGGGAATTAAAAAAGCAGACAAAATCTCATTCCCATGGACTCTATATTCTGGTTGGGTGAAACACTCTCTATAAGTTAATAAATGAATAAATGTAACATGATAATGAGTATAATAAGGAAAACTAAACCGAGGTACTATCATCTGTCAGTCAGTTGTACTGTGGTGTCTTGTGTGTTCCTATGATGCTGGAAGCTATGCCATCAGTATTTCACATATCAGCAAGGTCATCCATGGCAGAGAGGTTTTAGAGGAGCTTAAAAAAAAAAAAAAAAAATTTTTTTTTCTAGACTGAGATAGCCTAGGAAGAGAGACCTGATGATCTACTTCTGATAATTAGCCAATAAAAACCCTATAGATCACAGTAGAATGTTGTTCAATAGAGTGCTAGAAGATGAGTCCCCTAGGTTGGGAAGCCCTAAAAATACACCGTGGCAGGAACAGTGGACTCAAGTATACCAATGATTGTGAAGATGGTGCAGGACCGGGCAGCATTTTATTCCATTGTACATTGGGTCAACTTGAGTCTGAGCCGATTCAGTAACAGCTAACAACAAAACCAAAATAGGGACTAGAGATTCGCAGGAGAGCTATTTTACATAGGATGGTTAGGCAAAGTCTTTCTAGTGAATTAGTATTTGAGCTGAGAGCTAATGTAGTGAAGGAGAAAGCCATGTGGCTCTGTGGGAGAAAAGGAAAAGGAAGAGCTAAAGATGCCAGATAAGAATATTCACATATTTCTGCAGCAGCAAAGATGCTGCTGTGGCTGGGATGGGCTAATCAATAAGGAGAGGGGTAGAAGTTAATATTACTGAGATCATGGGGTCCAGCTCATGGAGGCATTGTAAAATTCTGTGATAAGTGTCATGGGAAGCCACTGGAGTGATTAGATGATTGGAGTTACCATTTACCAAGAAGTCTCCAAGGGAAGGAATCCCAAGCTCACTTCTAGACTGGGTTATTCTGAGTTGTCTATTAATCTTTCAACTGAGGTATTGAAGGGGCAATTTTCTAGATAAGTTTGGAGTTCAGGGAAGACGTTTGGGCTAGAAATAGACATTGATGAGTCATCAACATAAAAGTGGCACCTACAGCCTCAAGAGTAGATGTAATCAAGTAGATAATGAAGTAATTAAATAAATGAGACAGTTGCCAGTTCTTGATAAGAACTCTGGTTAATGACCTATGCATAGCTTGACAGCTTTATACTTGTGAGCTAAATAGTATAAAATGTTGGGAGGGTCACTACCCTAGTTCCTTGTGTTAGATCTTGCTTCCTTTATCCCTTTACTACTTTCTTTCCAAGGGAGGAGAGGTAGTAAATGTGATTTGCCATTTCCCAAGACATTGACTAAAATATCTTTTACTATCAGTCAGGGTTACTGTGCTTGAAAAGGCATACATCCATAGCTCAATCCTGTATTCCACTGCCTGTCTTCCAAATGGCTGGTTTAGAAACATGGTCTTACTCCTTGGAACTGACTAATCATATTTCTACTTCCTCTATGCTCCTTTCCCATGTGGCAGCCTGGCCCAGAGAGACTGACTTAACCTTTAGAAAGGTGGTCTGGGAAAGTTGGCTAGTGTTTTCTTCTCCAGTTTTCTACCTTCCGTAGTGAAAGTGGTCAGCCACCTTTGTCCCACAGCTGGTTAGGTAACTGACTTGGTGCTTCCTTTGCAAAATTAGCCTTTCTGGATTCAAGGAAATAGAAGAGGATCACTCATGTAGGCCAAGAATCCAGGTACTTCCATCCAGTTTTCACTAGAGAATCTTGCATTGGGCAGTGTTGGCTGCATGTTCGTGCTACTTTTTCCATTATGGCAATTGCTTATTATGTGTTGCTTCCTAGGGGCGCTTCAGAGGGGAATAGGGATGAGGAACAGGATTCAGGCACCAAAACCTGAACAGAATTCTGTTTTTAAAAGACACTGCTAACAAAAGTGCGGTTTCCTGGATATGATGAAACACCTTAAGGTAACATGTCTGTACGCATTGTGTAGTTTTGTAGATGCCTTAGACTCTTCCTCTCTGACTAGACTAGTTCCTTCAGGGCAGAGATTATGTTTTGTTCAGAGATGTATTCCCAGTGACTAACATGATCTCTGGCACATGGGAAGCACTCAATATGCCTTGTTGAATAAGAAACGGAAACAGTGCCCCTGACATTATCTATTTTCCCTGAGAGGGGGCAGTATCATGTTCTCACTATGAGCCATTCCTCCTCTTTTTTTCCCGTGACAGTATTCTCCTCTCCACCAATGATTCTTTTATTTCAAACTCTCTGGAGATAACTGGGGTTCTGAAGGTCATTTGCTGCCTCAGCTTGGAAGTTGGAAAAGTATAGTGCAGCCTTCCATCTCTTCTTGAAATTCTGGAACAGGCTGTGGTCCCATGCGGAAGTTCGGCCCTCCACTTCACTACATAAACCACCTACTGCCTCCAGTGTGGTCAACTCCCTGCCTCAGGAATGACTGTGGTTTCTGACTCTGTGTATACTTGATCACATGCTTCTTTTGGCTAGGAGAATAGGAGGCCTGTCTTCTCTCTACTTAGTTTGACTTTGTGGCCTAACTCCAGTGAACTCCTTGGCACATGACTTTCTCAGAACAACTATGGGATGAAACCTGTATAGCTCCTTTACCATCAACTCTTTGCTTCCTTGCATTGTTACTATAGACTAATGCAGGGGTTCTCAAACTTTAGCGTTCATCAGAATCACCTGGAAGGGTTATTAAAACAGATCTCTGGGCCAGTTTACCAGATATTCTGATTCAGTAGGTCTGGGGTGGGATATGAGAACTTCCATTTTTAGCAAATTCTCAGTAATGCTGATGATGCTGGTCCAGGGACAACACTTTGAAAACCACTGGGCTAGTGGTTCACAATTTGAGAGGTAGATTAGAATCATCTGGGGAAACTTTTAATCTCTACAATGCCTGGGTCCCAAACGAGCCCTGTTGGCATGGTGGTGAAGTACTTGGCTACTAACTGAAAGGTCAGCAGTTTGAACCTACCAGTCACTCCCCGGGAGACTGATGTGGCAGTCTGCTTTCACAAAGATTTACAGCCTTGGAAACTCTATGGGGCAGTTCTACTCTGTCCCATAGGATCACTATGAATTGGAATTGGCTCGATGGCAACAGGTTTTTGTGAGTCCCAACCCAGACCAATTAAGCAAGAATCGCTGTGTGTGAGACCTAGACGTAAGTAAATGTAGGAGAAACTATCATTTTCTTCGGGAATTACTGTAGTTCTATCAAACAGAGACTTCTACCTTCTTGGCAATATTGGAGAGAAACACCTCTCTTAGATGATGTGTTTCTGACACGCAAAAGGACTGTATTTCTTTACTATAAACAAAAACAATAGTAACTGTTGAGTTGATTCTGACTCATGGAGACCCCACGTAAGTTAGAGTAGAACTGTGTTTCATAGAGATTCAATTGCTGTAACTCTTCAGAAATAGATCACCAGGCTTTTCTTCCAGGTCCCCTCTGGGTGGATTCAAATCACCAATCTTTCAGTTAGTAGCAAAGAACTTAACAATTTGTACCACCCAGGGTCGCCTTTACTATAGTGGTCTTAGAAGTATGGTTCCTGAACCAGCAGCTTAAGCATCACCTGGGCTCCACACCAGACCTACGGGATCAGACACTCTGAGAGTGGGCCCAGGAATCTGCATTTAAGAAGCTCTTCAGGTGACTCTGATGTCACTCAATCCTAAGAAGCCCTGCTTTACTACGTAGGTAAGTGATTTGAAAGTTGAATCAGTGATTTTCAATAATAGTTGTGCAGTAGAATTACAAGCGGAGCTTTTAAGATATGCACAAGCCCAAACTTAAGATATCTGATTTAATTGTCCTGGGTGGCCATTCATAGTTTTCAAAGCACCACAATTAATTTTATTGTGCAGTAAGGGTTGAGAATGACTGTGATAAATATTGCTTTGTACCAATTAATCTAATCACCTTGCCTCTATTTCTACTTGAATGAGGGGGTCTTCTGGCTGACCAAATTTGTTATAAATGTACAGAATCATCAAGGTCAAAGTTAACAGAGCTAAGTCCTGTGAGGAGGACCCACGGTGACAGACGCTAAGAATAAAAGTCATGTGACAGAGTTCTTAAAGACTTATGATGTAAAAAGGGAAAGAAGGTGTGATAGACTGTAAAAATGGCCACAATTATTCTACTCACTGTATTCATGCCCCTTTGCAATGTGACTGATGCTCCTCCCAACAAGTGATCAAGCCTATGAATTCCTTGAATTCAATTCCTTGAACCTGGACTGGCCATCTGTCTTGATTTGATCAATAGAATTCTATAGAACTGACATTGTGCCACTTCTTGGACCAGGCCTCAAGAGTCCTTGTGCGTTTCTATGTTCATTTTTGGAATCCCACTGCTATTATGAGAATAAGCTCATGCTAGTCTCCGGTTTTTTTTTTTTTTTTTAGTCTCCTGGAGGATGAAAGGCAACATGGAGCAGAGCTAAGTCATAGCCAAGGCCATCCTAGATCACCAAGTCCTTAGACAACCCAACAGCTGACATGGGCACATGAGGGAGTCTAGCTAAAAACAAAAGAACCACCCAGCTGAGCCTAGCCCAGATTGTTGACTGACAGAATCGTGAGCTAAATACATGATCGTTGTTTGTAATCCACTAAATGCTAGGTAGGAAAAACCTAGCTGATACAAACGATATGAATTTAATCTAGAGCTCTTAACTTGGGTTAATGAAAGTTAACATAAGACTTAGTGGTTTACTAACAATTGCATACAGGGAGAAAAGACGGCGAGTGTACAATGCCTAAAAGCAGATAGCTTCAACGCCCTCAACATCTCAGCATATCAAAATATATGGCTTTGTAAAAATGTATGTATTTAATCTAAGAGTTTTCTTTTTCTTTTTGGTTAACAAGGGGGAGGGTAGATTTTGTGATTCAAAGGAGAGAGAGGACCTGGTTCTTAGGAAGCAGAAAACTTGTATCAGTGAACAGGGGAGAAAAGATTAGAGTAACAAATTTCAGAGATGCATCACAAGGGCTGATAACATGTTTTTGAAAGTAATCATACTATTTGTCGAAGGAGGATATAAATGACAGAGCTTTATCAACTTGCTTAGTCTTTTAATTTTTTCTTTAACTATAGGACATGCCTTCCTTTGTATTCAGGCAACTGTTTTCTTCTCAATGCACATGCGACACATTTGCATTGTTTTTCCTGGTAGAGGAAGTCTGTAGTTCTCTTTGGATTTTCGAAGGTGTTACCGACAACCTGCCTCCTCCTCAAGTTAAGAATCCCTAATCCTAAAGGATTAACAACAAAATTCAAAGTGCCTATGCAGAATTAGGAGCCCTCGTGGCACAGTGGTTAAGAGCTCAGCTGCTAACCAAAAGCTCAGCAGTTCGAATCCACCAGCCGGTCCTGGAAACTCTATAGGGGCAATTCTACTGTGTCCTGTAGGGTTGCTATGAGTCGGAATTGGCTCAATGGCAATGGGTTTTTTGGTTGATGCAGAATGAGAAATATGTAGATAATGCTTTAAGGATTTAGAAAGCTGGGTACCTCTCTTGCACCACGGGTAGAAAAAGAGTTACCATTTACAAGCACCATGTGCAAGGTATCTTACCTGTATCATTCCTTTTATTTCTCAGAAATGTTCTACAAGTTGGTTGCTGGTACCTTCTTTTCATAGATGAAGGATAAAGTTGTTGTTGTTGTTGTTAGGTGCCATCGAGTTGGTTCTGACTCATACTGACTCTGTGTGTAACAGAACGAAACACTGCCTGGTCCTGCACCATCCTCACAATCATTGCTGTGTTTAAGCCCATTGTTACAGCCAGTGTGTCAGTTCATCTCATTGAGGCACTTCCTCTTTTTCTCTGAGTCCCTACTTTGCCAAGCGTGATATCCTTCTCCAGGGACTGGTCACTCCTGATAACATGTCCAAAGTAAGTGAGACAAAGTCTTGCCATCTTGGCTTTTAAGGAGCATTCTGGCTGTACTTCTTCCAAGACAGATTTGTTCATTCTTCTGGTGAGGCTAATAAATCAGTTGAAAGAGTCCCCAGGTGGTGCGAATGGTTAGCAGGCTTGGCTGATAATGCAAATATTGGAGGTTTGAGTCCACTCAGGGGCACTTTGGAAGAAAAGCTAGGCAATCCACTTCTGAAAAATCAGCCCTTGAAAACCCTATGGCGCACAGTGGGGTCTGACACAGATGGGTTGCCATGAGTCAAAATCAACTCGATGGCAAAATCAGTTAAGATGCATTGCAAGCAACAGAAATTCAACTCTATCTTTCTTAAATAATACAAGGGATTACGTCCTGTAAATGAAATATGGTGAGGTAGGTCATGCTTCAGATTTGGGTTGATCAGGCTTTTAGTTCATTTTCTCCGAGATTCTTTAAATTTAGCCTTTTTTCTTGTGTTGGCTTTGTTTTCAAACTGGACTATTTTATGGTAGCTTCAGAAGCTCCAAGCCTTTGAACTGTCCGCCACACCTTAAAAAGAGGAAAAAATGAATGTGTGAAAGGATTAAGGTTTACTTGGTTTGAACATATTTAACCCACATGTTGTCGGTATTAGGTGTCATTGAGTCAGTTCTGACTCATAGCAACTCTGTTCACAACAGATGGAAACACTTCCCAGCCCTGTACCATCCTCACAATCTTTGCTATGTTTGAGCCCATTGTTGTAGCCATTGTGTTCGTCGATCTCGTTGAGAGCCTTCCTCTTTTTCACTGACCCTCTGCTTTACCAAGCATGATGTCCTTCTCCAGAGACTGGTCACTCCTGATAACATGTCCAAAGTATATAAAATGAAGGCTTGCTATTCTCACTTCTAAGGAGCAGTCTGGCTATACTTCTTCTGAGACAGTTTTATTTGTTTTTCTAGCAGTCCATGGTATATTCAATATTCTTCACCAACGCCATAATTTAAAGTCATCAATTCTTCTTCAATCTTCCTTATCACTGCCCAGCTTTTGCATGCATAAGAAGCAATTGAAAATACTATGGCTTGGGTCAGGCCCACCTTAGTCCTCAAAGAGACATTTCTGCTCATCAACACTTTAAAGAGGCCTTTTGCAGCATATTTGCTCAACACAATACATCACTTGATTTCTTGGGTGCTCCTTCCATGGTCCTTCATTGTGGATTCAAGTAAAATGAAATCCTTGACAACTTCAAACATTTCTCTGTTTATCAAGATGTTGTATATCGGTCCAGTTGTGATGATGTTTGTCTTCTCTATGTTAAGGTGCCATCCATACTAAAGGCTGTAGTCTTTGATCTTCATCAGTAAGTGCTTTGAATTCTCTCCACTTTAAGCAAGCAAGGTTGTGTCATCTGCATATCACAGATTGTTAATGAGTCTTCCTCCAATTCTGATGACACATTCTTCTTCATATAGACAAACTTCTTGGATTATTTGCTTAGCATACAGATTGAAAAAGTATGGTGAAAGGACACAACCCTGACACACCTTTCTTGATTTTAAAGCACTCGGTATTCACTCATTCTGTTCGTTGACTGCCTCTTGGTCTATGTACATGTTCCACATGACTACAATTAAGTGTTCTAGAATTCCCATACTCTGAAATGTTATCCATAATTTGTTATGATCCACACAGTTGAATGTCTTTGAATAGTCAGCAAAACAAAACACAGGTAAACATCTTTCTGGTATTTTCTGCTTTCAGCCAAGACCCATCTGACATCAGCATTGATATACCCTATTCCAACTCTTCTTCTGAACCTGGCTTGACTTTCTGGCAGTTTCCTTTTGATGTACTGCTACAATGGTTTTTGAATTGTCTTCAGCAAAAGTTTACTTGCATGTGATATTAATGATATTGTTCAAAATTTTCTGCATTTTGTTGAATCACCTTTCTTTAGAATGAGTACAAATATGGATCTCTTCCAGTCAGTTGCCCAGGGAGCTGTCTTCCAAATTTCTTCGGATAGATGAGTGAGCTCTTCCAGCATTGCATCAGTTTGTTAAAACATCTCAGTTGGTATTCTGTCAATTGCTGGAGTCTTGTTTTTCACCAATGACTTCAGTGAAAATTGGATTATTTCCTTCAGTACCATCAGTTCTTGATCATATGCTCCCTCCTGAAATGGTTGAATATAACCAATTCTTTTTGATACATTGACTCTGTGTATTCCTACCATCTTTTGATGCTTCCTGTGTTGTTCAATATTTTGACCATACCCCCCCCAAAAAAAAAAACCCATTGCCATTAAGTTGATTCTGACTTACAGTGACCCTATAGGACAGAGTAGAACTACCCCACAGGGTTTCCAATTATTGGTTGATGGATTAAAACTGCCAGCCTTTTGGATAGCAGCTAGACACTTAACCACTGTGCTGCCAAAGCTCCATTTTGCCCATAGAATCCTTCAATATTGTAGCTGGAGGTTGAATTTTTTCTTCACTTCTTTCAGCTTGAGAAATGCCAAGTGTGTTCTTCCCTTTTGGTTTCCTAACTCCAGGTCTTTGAACATTTCATTATAATACTTCGTCTTCTCGAGCCACCCTTTGAAGTCTTCTGCTCATCCCTTTTCCTTCATCATTTCTTCCTTTTGCTTTAGCTACTCTATGCTCAAGAGTAAATTTCAGAGTCTCTTCTGACATCCATTTTGGTCTTTTCTTTCTGTTCTGTCTTTTTTTTTTTTCTTTAATATTTTATTGTGTTTTAGGTGAAAATTTGCAGAGCAAATTAGTTTTTCATTCAACAAGTTGTATACAACGCGTTCCATGACATTGATTGCAATCCTCACACTGTGTCAGCACTCTCCCCATTTTCATCCTGAGTTCCCCGTTTCCTTTTGTCTGTTTTTCCTTCCCCTTCCTGCTTTCTCATCTTTACTTTTGGGCAAATGTTGCCCTTTTAGTTTCGTATAATTAATTGTTCTACGGAGCACATTTTTTTGGAGGGGGGTTATTGTTTATTTTATAGGCCTGTGTATTGTTTGCATGTGGTCTGTTAGTCCTTTGGGCGAACTGCTCCCTTGAATCTTTGGTTTTCATCACTCTGGATGGGAAGCCATCACTAATTGTATCTTATATGGCTGCTCCAAGCTTTTAGGACCCCAGACGCTATTCACCAAAGTAGGATGTAGAACATTGTTTTTTTGCAATATGTTATGCCAATTGAAGTAGACGTTCCTGAATCCATGGTTCTTGGCCTTCATGCCTAGTATCTTTGTCCTGGGAGGTGTTTGGTTGTGCATAACAAGTTTCCATGACTGTGCTCCTTGTATATTCTATTGTCTAAATTAGTATATATGCAACATCTATATATATATATAGAGAGAGAGAGAGATTGATCCACAACCTAACCTATATATATATGCAGGTGAGTGTGCTCCCTTACACCCTCCCACACCTCTTTAGCATACCTATCTACCTATATATCCTTTCAAAAATTATTGTTTGGTAACACTGTTTTTGCAGGATTGTCTATGTTATAGTAATTGCAGAGTTGCCCTTTGTTCTTGTGTGCATTTCAGTGTCTTCCCTTGTCATGTTGTGTTCATTTCCCCCATTTATAATGTATTGCCTTTCCCTTTACCAATGTTACCAAGTGTCTTCCATTTAGTAATTTATCTTCCCTGCCCCTCCCTTCCATTGTAACCATCAAAGTTTTTTTTTCCCCCTGTGTATAAACCCTTTCTTGCTTTTTTATAATAGTGTTCTCATACAATATTTGTCCCTTTGTGATTGGCTTATTTCACTCAGCATAATGTCCTTCAAATTCATCCACATTGTGCAATGTTTCGTGGATTCATTGTTTTTCTTTATTGTTGCATAATATTCCATTGTGTGTATGTACCACAGTTCATTTATCCATTCATCTGCTGATGGGCATTTAGGTTGTTTCCATCTTTTTGTTATTGTGAATAATGCTGTAATGAACATAGGTGTGCATATGTCTATTTGTGTCACAGGTTTTATTTCTCTAGGGTATATACCTAGGAGTGGGATTGCTGGTTCATATGGTATTTCTATTTCTTGTTTTTTAAGGTAGCATTGTATCATTTCCATAGGCAAAAAAAATGTATCATTTTACATTCCAATCGGCAGTGTATAAGAGTTCCAATTTCTCCACGACCTTACCAGTATTTTTTTTTTTTGATTAATGCATTGATGTTGGGGTGAGGTAGTATCTCTTTGTAGTTTTAATTTACATCTCTCTAATGGCTAATAATCACGAGCCATTTCTTCATGTGTTTGATAGCTGCCTGAATGTCTTCTTTGGAGAAATGTCTGTTCATGTTCTTTGCTCATTTTTCAATTGAACTGGTTGTTCCTTTGTTGTTGAATGTTGAAGTTTTTTACATATTTTAGAGACTAATCCCTTGCCAGATATGTCATAGCCAAAAGTATTTTCCCTGTCTATAGGTTCTCTTTTTACTTTTTTGGAGAAGCCTTTTGATGACTGTAAGTATTTAATTTTTAGGAGGCCCCATTCACCTAGTTTATCTTCTGCTGTTAGTGCATTGTTAGTTATGGTTGGTATACTATTTATGCTGTATATTAGGGCCCTAAGGCTGTCTCTTTTTTCTTTCGTGATCTTTATAGTCGTAGGTTTTATATTTAAGTCTTTGATCCACTTTGAGTTAGTTTTTGGGTATGGTGTAATGTATAGGTCCTATTTCATTTTTCTTCAGCTGAATCTCCAGTTTTACTGGCACTGTTTTTTAAAGAGGCTATCTCTTTCCAATTTAATGGACTTTGCCTCTTTGTTGAAGATCAGCTGTCCATAGATGGATGTATTTACTTCCAGGTCCTCGATTCTGTTGCATTGGTCTATGTGCTTGTCTTTGTACCAGTACTAGGCTGTTTTTACTACCATTGTTGTGTAGCAGATTCTGAGGTCGAGAAGTGTGAGGCCTCTTATTTTGTTCCTCTTCCTCAATAATAGTTTACTTATTCTGTGGCCTCTTTACTTTCCGTATAAAGTTTGTGATTAGTTTTTCCATCTCATTAAAGAATGCCGTTGGAATTTGGATCAGGATTGTGTTATACCTGTAGGTTGCTTTGGGTAGTATTGACGTTTTCACAATGCTAATCTTCCTGTCTATTAGCATGGTATGTTTTTCCACTTACATATAGGTCTTTTTTTGTTTTTATGAAGTAGTCTTTTGTAGTTTTCTTTGTGTAAGTCTTTTATGTTCCTGGTTAGAATCTTTCCTGTCTTTTCAATGACCTTTTCTTTCTTCATGTATTATGTCCTTGATGTTACCCACAATTCGTCTGGTCTTCGGTCATTTGTGCTCAGTATGTTAAATCTATTCTTGAGATGGTCTCTAAATTCAGGTGGGATACACTAAAGGTTGTATTTTGGCTCTTGTGGACTTGTTTTAATTTTCTTCAGCTTCAACTTGAACTTGCACATGAGCAATGGATGGTCCGTTTTGCAGTTGGACCCTGGCCTTGTTATGACTTATGATATTGAGCTTCTCCATCATCTCTTTCCACAGATATGGTTGATTTGATTCCTGTGTTTTCCATGTGGTGAGGTCTACGTGTATAGTTACTGTTTATGTTGTCGAAAAAAGGTATTTTCAGTTAATACGTTGTTGGTCTTGCAAAGTTTTATCATGTGATCTCTGGCATCATTTCCATCACCAAGGCCATATTTCCCAACTATTGATCCTCCTTCTTTATTTCCAGCTTTTGCATTTCAATCATATAGTCATTATCAATGCACCTTGATTGCATGTTCACGTTTGATCAATTTCAGATTGCAGAATTTGGTAAAAATCTTCAGTTTCTTCATTTTTGGCATTAGTGGTTGATGCGTAAATTTGAATAATAGTCATCTTAACTGGCCTTACCTGTAAGCATATGGATATTACTGCATCACTGACAATGTTGTACTTCAGGATCGATCTTGAAATGTTCTTTTTGCCAATACGACTCTATTCCTCTTCAAATTGTCATTCCCAGCAGAGGGCTGGCCAATTCATAATGGCCAATATCAGTCCATTTCAGCTCACTACTTCCTAGGATATCTGTCTTCAAGCATAGCATTTTTGACAACTTTCAATTTTTCTAGATTCATACTTTTACATTCTGCATTCCAATTATTAATGGATACTTGTAGTTGTTTCTTCTCATTTCAAGTCATGCCACATCAGCAAATGAAGGTCTCAGAAGCTTTACTCCGTCCATGTCATTAAGGTTGACTCTACTTTGAGAAGGCAGCTCTTCCTCAGTAGTGTTTTGAGTGTCGTCTAAAATGAGGGGATCATCTTCCGGCACTATATCAGACAATGTTCCTCTGCTATTCACAAAGATTTCACTGGCCCAGTTTTTTAGATGTAGAACATCAGGGTCTTCTTCCTAGTCTGCTTTAGTCTGGACACTCCACTGAAACCTGTCTATCATGGATGACCCTACTAGTATTTGAAATACCGATGGCATAGCTTCCAGCATCATAGTAATACACAAGCTACCACATTATGACAAACTGACAGATGAGTGGTCACATGTTCACCTCTAAATCAATCACTTTAAACAAAGCCATGTGTTAATTGGCTTAGACCTGGGTTATATTTGCCACTAAAAAGACTTTGACAGGGAGACATGGTCTCCTGACTGGTTTAAACAGTCAAGGATCATTCCTAGATCAATGGACAGAGCCATTCCCATCCAAAGCCCTTAGCTCCCACACAATAGTGGAGTGAAAGGAACAGATGCTAGTAATACTCACCTTGGTTAGTAAGAACACATCAATTGAACCATTTTTTTCCCTAACTCCAATCCCATGTTCCTTCCGCTATGCCTACCCAGTATTTATCTAGGAAATAGAAATCGATATGGGCCTTCAGGAATGGGCAAAGGGAGGTAATCTAAAAATGTTCACTAACTCCTAAGAGCTTTTGAGGTTTGAGAATGAAAAGCGCAATTGAATGTGAACTCTGAGAATTAAGAGTAGGGGTTGTCCCTTCCTCCATTGGTAGCGTTATTGGAAGACTAGCAGTCATTTTGTTCTAATCTCCTGACAATTCAGGGAATTTTCATGAGCAGCAATTTTTGTAAAGGAGGGGTTAAAAATGACTTCTTAGACGTTGACTGTCCATCTCTAAAAATGTGTGTTAGCAGAAGGAAGACAAAGCTACAATTCAGCTGCTAGGTCTTGGTGATGTCATAAACACTTATGACAGCAGTAGAACTTTAAGATTGAATTACCTTCTTTGTACCCACTGAAGGAGCAGGCCTTGCTGTGTATAACACATTGTGTAAGCTAAACAGTGTTTGGTGGTTTTCACATGGCATATGGGAAGAAGGGAACGTGATCTGTGAACCCAGAAGATCATGAATTCTGATATGCAGGGAGATAATTTAACCCCATAAATTGCTTTGGTCTCCTACATAAAATCTCAAATTAAATAAACTAGTACTTGCTGAATAATCTTAGAGAATCACAGTTAGATTAGTTTAATGCCAAATCTCATGTCTACCACTTCATTATGTAACTAATAACACTATAGGCCAATATCATAAAATCACCTAATGATTTAAATACATTAACATTTATTGGCTGAAATGCGCCTAGTAGACAAGCATATTAAATCAAGTCTGCTTTTTTTCTCTTAAAAATGCAACACTTGTAGGAATATCACTAACTGAATATTCCAGGAGTAGAAGACATGGGAAATTCATGCAGGACTTGAATTTATGATTCCCAAAATACCAAGTTTGCAAAGAATGGCTGAGAATGGTAGAGAATTATTCATGTTTCCAAAGCCAAGGACAAAATGAGGTTAAAAGCATAGATTATTAGAAGATTTTTTTTTAAATTTCTTTTTATTTTTGGTCACCTTTTTGTTATTCTAGTTTTTAGTTAATATAAGGGTAACATAAAAATGTTTCTGGTTTCATGCAATTTCCAGACACATGCAGAGTAAATTAGAAGTTATGAGTCACATTTTGCCTTAATGCATCTATGAAGTTACTGAGAAGACACCGTAATCATCAAAACACATAAAAAATTGCTTTGCTATACTTCTGCAACTTTTTTAGTGAAAAAATTTAAAGAAGAAATTCTTAAAAGCCCTTTGGCATATCTGTGTTTGTTTACACTAGAGCCAAATATGAAATTATATCTGAGTAGGGAACATGCCAAAGATTCATCAGGGGAAAACTTAACTCACTACTTGGGGAAAAAAAGTCTTAGATGTTGACTACTGTTGGATATGTTTAAATGGAAAAAACTTAAATGTTTCATTAATTTAAATCATCTAAACATAAGAAAAATTGTTCATGAGATAAAAGACAGATCTTGTTATTTAAGATTGGTTTTTTGTGTTCACATTAGTAGGTTACTCAAGGGCTTGATGTTGTTGAAAATAATAATGACTCTGTTTTATTAGTAGTGACAGGCCTGTGACTTTGTCAATAAATTCTTATATACTACAATAAAATACATTAACCTGCTCATATTTGTACAGTGAGCATTTTTCCCTATGAAGTTCCAGGCATTAAAAGAAAAAAAAAAATCATTCATCAATCCTTGTACCATATTTGAATAAACAAGTGATATTCTAACATATTAATTTATAGAGATGATTCAATACAGCAAATGTGCACCAACTTTGAAAACAATGAAAGACTTTTAATTTACAGGTTTTTACTGTGTTCACTTTCAACTTTTCCGGGATATTTGTGGCTTACTTATACCTGACAGCACCCCTCGTGATTACTTCTGCAATATTTTCACAGTGGTAGACCTGTGGCTTGGGGCGAATTGAACTGGCTAGTCTCAGCTTGGCTGAACAGTGATGCCAACCCAAATAGACAGAACCTATGCATTTTTTCCCAGCCCAAGAGGTCTTATCTAGTGTAAACGGAATGTCGAGGTTATTAATAATGCACTTTCAAGCCTATTGTCCTGAGGGCACTGATTCAAATCCTGCCTGAGAGGTAAGTTCTAGAAAAATGTTGTTACACACTGACAGCTATGCAGTCAATTATGTGAAATGAGTTGGTGGTTTGAGTCAAGAAATCAGTTGACCAGAGTCCAACTCACAAAAACCAGTACAACTTATATCTTTGTTGGCTGTATCTTCAGAGAGTAATTTAATGCAAATGAGTGGTCGTCTTCTATCCTGACATTTCTTTTGAGGCTCATGTAAGAAAAATTGCTTTGTGGCTAACTCTGAGATACCTGCTCAGAAGTAATGAAAAAGTTTGTTTCTCTAAAGTCAATTGCCAAAAGAACCTAATTAAACCAAAAAATCCTTTATAAAGCAACTCCTTGGTCTATAAAGATTTGTAACAGTAGACTTTAGACAGAGTTCAGTTTTACACAACGACATAATGCTTTAGTTTTTCTGGATTATCAGATATTGGAGTCAGAGTGGAGCAAATAAAATTGCAGTTTCCTAGATAAGCAGAAGTCTAGCACTGAAGCAACAATGAGAGAAAAGGTAACCTTTCCTAAAAAGGGCATTTCGAATTTTAGAGCTATAAGTATTCTTGAAATAAAAAGAAAGAAGACAACATTTCATACTAGAAGCAAACCTATAAGGTAGTCATTATTTTATTTTACAGACCAAGAGCTTAATTGCATTTAACTAAAGTCACATAAGAAACAGAAATAGACCTAGGTTTAAACAGAAATAGACCTAGGTTTTAGTTTTTAAAATGCTCCTGCTGAGCATGTTTCTTTCTCCTCTTCCTTTCCTAATTAAAAAAATAAAATAAAAAATTCAAAAGCAGAGACTAACCCCTTTCAAGGAATCAAACAACAGGTTGCGTTGGGCAAATCTGCTGCAAAAGACCTCTTTAAGGGTTAAAAACAAAGATGTCACTTAAAGGACTAAGGTGCCCCTGACCCAAGCCATAGTATTTTCAATTGTATCATATGCATGTAAAAGCTGGACAATGAATAAGGTAGACCTAGGAAGAACTGATGCCTTTGAATTATGATGTTGGCAAAGAATATTGAATATGCCATGGACTGCCAAAAGAACAAACAAATCTGCCTTGTAAAAGGTACGCTGGAATGCTCCTTGAAAGCGAGGATGGTGAGAGTTTGTCTTATGTACTTTGGACATTTTATCAGTAGAGACCAGTTCCCTGAGAAGGACATCGTGCTTGGTAGAGTAGAGGATCAGTGAAAACCAGGAAGACCCTCAATGAGACAGATTGACACAGTGGCTGCAACAATGGGCTCAAGCATAGCAATGATTGTGAGGATGATGCAGGACCTGCCTGCATTTCCTTCTGTTATATATAGGATTGCTCTGAGTCAGAACTGACTCAACGGCACCTAATGACACCACCACCACCACCACCAACAGTTCCTCTTCACATCCCCCCCCCCAAAAAAAATCCTTGAAAGTGATAAACCATTTAGATTGTAATTCATTTGGCCAGGATTTATTGAGTGTCACTGCAAATGTGCTCCCTCAGAGGGCACAAGGTTGGCTAAGGCCCAATACTTGCCTCAAGGAGCTTCCACTCAAGTGCTGAGGTCAGATCACAATTTTTCCCTTTAAGGTAACAGAGGAAGCTCACACTTAGGCTATATATTTCAGGTCCCAGAGCAAACTGAAACCAAATAAAAAAACCCATTGCTGTCAAGTGGATTCCAACTCATAGTGACCCTGTAGGAGAGAAGAGAACTGCCCCACAGAGTTTTCAAGGAGAACCTGGTGGATTCAAAATGCCTACCTTTTGGTTAGCAGCCATAGCCCTTTACTATACCACCAGGGTTTCAACTGTCTTACCTGTCGAGTCTTGTCCATTTGAAAGTAGATGGACCCTTCTGAGGCCTAAGCTGGGCTCACTGGGTATGTGCAGGGCATTAGCGGTGGGAACGGCACGCCAGCCATAGGCTTGAGTTGGGGAAAACTCACACAGCCAGCATACAAAGGGGCTGACTCAGTGGTGGAGCAGGTAACTGCTCCCCTAAGGTCTTTACATTTTTCTAAACTTTTTTTTTTTTTTCCCCTATCTCAGGTAATCTCTCACACACACATGAGGGATAGCTACTTTGGTTTGTTTTTTTAATCCCTCTGGTATAATTTTTTTATACGGAAATATTTGATAGAGACAACAGAGTACCAAGTAACATATATGGAAGTGTGGTGGGCTAATTGCATCCACAGCCCTGCTTCTATAACCATGCCCTTCGAAAGGTAGGGTTGGAGCTCTTCTTATAAAGAAGGAGTATATTTTCCTACTCCATGTGACTTGCATTAGCAAATACAATATCTCTGAATCTGCCACCACCAAGAGAACATGCCAGCTGGCTAGAGGATGAGAAACATATGGCACAAAACGAGGCCCCAGACATGTGAGCTGGGCCAGCCAAGATCAGTAGAGCTGCCTAGCTGACTCCAGTTGACAACAGAAGCATGAGCAATAAATCTATCATTAATGTCACTGAGCTGTTGTGATTGTTACACAGCGTTGTTGTAACCATAGATAGCTGATAAAGAAAGTTACAAAGCATAATAATAAAATGAACACCTGGGAGCCTACCATCAACTTAAATTGCTTACATTTTCAGCTCCCTCTACTCTCCTCCCCAATCCCATCCCCCTAACTCCACTCTAGTTATTCCATTCTTCTACTTTGTGGTTTATTGTCATTTGTTTGCTCTTCTTTAAGATTTTTTCTGAATATATTTTTATCTCTAGACAATATATTGTTTGGTGGTCTTGTGTTTGATATTTAGAAAAGTGGTAGCATGCTGTTTTTGCTTCTGTTTTTTTTTTTCTTTCCATATAATTCTAAGATTTATCCAAGTTAATGTTAACAGCTATAAGGCCTTTATTTTTTGTAGTTGTGTAGTATTTCACTGTATGAATATATCACCATTCATCCATTCACCTCTTAGTGTCATTTGTTAATTTATGAAGTCTCTCTCCTTTAAACTGTACTTTGTTCCTGATGCCATTGTAGGCTTTTTATGAAAGCCTAATTGTTGATATAAGTAATGGTTAGCTTTATTGAAGCACCACATTAAGGTAGTAATAAGCTAAGAAATAATTTAAAGACTGTTATGGATTGAATTGTGTCTGCCAAGAAGACGTGTTAAGTCCTAACCCTTGTAACAGTGAGTGTGACCCTGTTTGGAAATAGGATCTTTAAAATATTATTTAATTTAGTCCATACAACAAACCAATGTGATAGGTGCTATTCTTACCTTAGTTCCAATGTCAGGTCCCAGAGCAAATGGGAGGATACAAACCAGTTTCCACATCTTCAATTTGGAAATCCTTTGACAGTCATTGAGACCCGATTGGCAGGACTGTAAGTAGGCCTTCTGGTATCTTTCAGTACATCAGTCTTTCAAAATATCAATATCTGTCCTCAGAAATGCTGTTAGGATTTGTTCTGAAGAATCACAGTTACAAGGAAGAAAAATTAAAAATAAGAGTTTGATGAGAAAACGAAAGAAACATATAAATACATGTCCCTCATAGAGGGAGACTTAGAGGACTAGGCATAGGCAAAACTGGGAAGCAGAAAAAGTGAAGTGTGCCTCTCATCTCATTGTCTTCTATCCTAAGTTCCCTGTATCCCTATGTAGTCATTTGAATCCCCAGTACCTTATATGTAACACAGGAGCAATCTGTGTTCTGTGTCTTTCCATATACTTATCACCATGCATTTTAATTCTAGTTGTCTTGCATTTATGAACTCTATTTGTTGTTGTTGTTAGGTGCCATTGAATTGGTTCCAACTCATAGTGACCCCTATGTACAACAGAACATAACACTGCCTGGTCCTGCCCCATCCTCACAACCATTGCTATGTTTGAGCCCATTGTTGCAGCCACTGTGTAAACCCATCTCACTGAGGGTCTTCCTGTTTTCTGCTAACCCTCTGCTTTACCAAGCATGAAGTCCTTCTCCAGGGACTGGTACCTCCTGATAACATATCCAAAGTATGTAAGAGGAAGTCTAGCCATCCTCCACTCTAAGGAGCATACTGGCTGTACTTCTTCCAAGACAGATTTGTTCCTTCTTATGGAAGTCCATGGTATATTCAATATTCTTCACCGATGCCATAATTCGAATGCATCAGTTCTTCTGTCTTCCTTATTCCTTGTCCAGCTTTTGCATGCATACGAGGCAATAGAAAATACCATGGCTTGTGTCAGGCACACCTTAGCCCTCAAAGTGACATGTTTGCTTTTTAACAGTTTAAGAAGTCTTTTAAAGCAGATTTGCCCAATGCAAATGCTTCCATATACATTGATTATGGATCCAAGTAAAATAAAATCCTTAATTTCAATGTTTTGTTGCTTATTAGTCCAGTTGTGAGGATTTTTGTTTTCTTTATATTGAGATGTACTTCAAATGCTCTTCACTATTAGCAAGCAAGGTTGTGTCTTATGCATATTGCAGGCTGTTAATAAGTCTTCCACCAATTCTGGTGCTGGGTTCTTCTTCATATAATCCAGCTTCTCAGGTTATTTGCTCGGCATATAGATTGAATAAGTACAGTGAAAGGATACGACAGTGACACTCACCTCTTCTGATTTTAAACCACTCAATATCCCCTTGTTCTGTTTGAATGACTGCCCCTTGGTCTATGTACAGTTTCCACATGAGCACAATTAAATGTTCTGGAATTCCTCTACTTCTAAATGTTATCCATAATTTGTTATGATCCACACAGTTGAATGCTTTTGGATAGTCAACAAAACACAGGTAAACATCTTTCTGCTATTCTCTGCTTTCAGCCAAGATGCATCTGATATCAGCAATGAAGTCCTTCATTCTATGTCCTCTTATCAATCTGGGTTGAATTTCTGGCAGTTCTTTGTTGATACACTGCTGCAACCATTTTTGAATGACCTTCAGCAAAATTTTACTTGCCTGTGATATTAATGATATTGTTTGACAACTTCCACATTCTGCTGGATTATTTTCTTTGGAATGGGCACAAATATGGATCTCTCTCAGTTGGTTGGCCAGGCAGCTGTCTTCCAAATTTCTTGGCATGCCCAGATTTCAAAGAAAGAGTCACATCTCTTTACTGAAGCTATGTTTTCAAATCTTGTCTAAGATTTTAATCCATGTGTTGTAAAGAAATTTCTCTTGTAATGGCATTTCCATATTCCACTAATTTTAACAATTATTCATTGAAAATTAATTGTGCACTTAAAGTTATTTCCAAAGCTCTAAGTTCAGTCTAGCATATGGAAGTGCTAGGCTATAGTGATAAGTTTAGCACCAAGAGAATAGAGAGAACCATAAAAAATTGAAAAAAAAAAAAAAACCTTCATATAGCACAAGAAAAAAATGGCATAAGAGATCATCTAACTATATGATAAAATAGAACAGCCTCATTTTTTTCCTTCCAGGCCTGAACTAAATTTCTGGTTTATAAACTTATGTTTGTTAGTGTTTAGAACATCCATATAAAAGATCTCTAACACTTACCTTTCTTTAAAGGGTGTTTGTTACCTAATAATGATTTTCTCTTCTAAAACACCATCAGTGGTGTTGTATGATAGGCAGTTCATGACATTGCCTTCAGTTTCTGAAGATGATTGACAAGTTTTCAAATGTACACTTTGTGGTTGTACTCACAATTTTACTGGTGTAGGCTTTCCCTTTCCCTAACCTCTCCTCTCAAAAATTACTTGTAGTGTGTACGCTCACTTGTATTCTTTCTCTTTTTCTCTCCTTCTCTCACTTATTATTATTATTTTTTGGGAGGAGAGAGAACCAGATTTGCTCCAAATTGTTATCCATGCCTAAGTACAAAACAGAAACTCACTTAAAATGCCTAGGGATAAATAATACACAGGACTTGATTATTATATATATTAAATAATGGAAGTTACTGCTGTGGTTTCCTGAATGTGGGATAACGGGTCATTGCAAGTTGAGGAGTGATGAGGAGTTGTTGACTCTCCAACACTGAGGCATCTCAGGAGATGCTGGGCTCATTCAACTTGAGTGACTAATTCAGGTCCAGTCAGATATCTACTTGGTTGTACATAGAGAGAACTGAGAAGCTACCTAGATGGATAACCCCCTCCAGCCAAACTCATGGGGATAACCAACAGTCTAGAACAAAAAAAAAAAAAAAAAGAACAATAAGAAGTAACAATTCTGTTGTTTCTGTTGTTAGTTGTCATTAAGCCAGCTCTGCCTCATGGAGACCCCGTGTACAACAGAACAAAACTTTGTCTGGTCCTAAGCCATCTTCATGATAGTTGGTATGCTCAAGCACATTGTTGTGGCCACCATGTATTTTGAGATACTCCCAACCTAGGGGACTTATCTTCTAGTGCTATATAAGGCAATATTCTGTTGTCACACATAGGATTTTCATTGTCTAATTTTCAGAAGTCAGAATCGACTCAACGACAGTGGGTTGGTGAATTTTCAGAAGTAGATTGGCAGCCCTTTCTTCCTAATCTGTCTTAGTCTGGAAGCTCCACTGAAATCTGTCCACCATGGGTGACGCTACTGGTTTTTTAAATACCTGTGACATAGCTTCCAGCATCATAACAGGTGGTGGAATTGTCCTGTAGAATAGTATACTTGACAAAATATTTTCACTTTGTTGATCCTTGCCCTAGTCTTTTAAGATGGCTATTATTACCTTCTCCATTTAATAGACAAGTTAAAATGAGTCTGTGAGTTACTAGGCAACCTTACCACGGCCATTCAACTATACAAGCTTCAGCCACTCATCCATCAGCTATTTTGTCAATAGACTTTAATGGAAATAAAAACTTACTCTTAAGGGGGAAAACTATTTTGTCAGAATTAATGCCAATGAATAGCCAGCAGCATTTAATTAAAAACAAACAAAAAAACCTTAATATATTCCTGAAAGAAAAGAATTTTTTTTTTTCACTTAAATGAGTTAAAAGGAAAGCAAATATTCAAAAGCTATCTTATTCACATGTAGCCCAATCCAAGAAGGCATCATTTCTTCCATCCAAGTCTCCCAGAGGAAAGGGGCTATTGTTTGCTAACTTCTTATAGTAAAAGCCCTCAATGAAGTTTTAATAAATGATTTTTAATTCTGCATATATTCTAGAAACGTAAGTCTTTGGGGTAATTCCAGGCATATACCAGCACCTCATTAATATTTTAATATACAGCTTGCTTTAATTTTTTTCTACGTATGTTTACATGATATCAAAAACATCCAGTGAAAAAGGAAAAATCAAGCCAGCTATCTAGATGTTCCTAAATATGCAGATGTTTGGAATGTTATACACCCATGCTGAGCAGGCCTACACATAGACGATGCTTGTAGCCCTGTGATACCACTGTGATCCAACTTCAAGTTAAGGATTAGAAGGTTGTTGCTTCTCATATATACCACAATATTAACTTTTCCATGAAGGTAAAACAGTGTAAGTTTTCTTATCAACATTCTTCTATTCCGTAAAGAGGTAATCTAACTTGAAAGAATATTTTTTTCCCATGAGATTTAATAAAGGTATTTTAATTGAAACTAAAATAAAAATAAAAAACTTTAAGTATGTTTTTGTTTCCTGAACTGGTCTTTGTAAACAAAAAGTTGCTCATCACTGATACAGACAAAACATTCTAGTGAATGATGAAATTTCGGTCCCCATTTAAATATCTTGTTAGTTCCTAGACACAAAACATTACAGTCCTGTCTCATATAGAAACTGCAAGTTTATTTTGTTTGAAAAATGGGGAAATAAACTCCTGTTCCTACCTTCTTTTTGTTGTTCTAGCTGTGTGTCATTGACAGTGGCATGACTTGTCATGGGAAGGTGTAATGAGGCAAGACTGGGATTGGAACAATTATTAACCTACAAATATGCGATGGCAAAGTAAATGCCATCTAGAGTGACACTTACCAGCATCTCAGGAGATAGCACTTTTGTTTGGACTACTTGTTTTATTAATTTGATCTGATGAATACGGGAGAAGTGAATACTTTTTAAACATAAATAGTGACACAATATCATTAACTCGGCATTTCACGTGGACTGATAGATTGAACCCCTGCCCCCCTCTTTTTTGGTGGTAATTTATTTAGCTGGGAAAGCTTAGGTTCGATGTAGCATCTGGTTTTCAGTGATATCCTGCTGGTCTTATCCAATTTTCCAGCTGGGAGCATGAGGCACAGGGAGGTCGAATGACTTGCCTAAAGGTCACCTGGTAGCTCAACTGGGATTATAACTCAGAATCTTTCTGATTTTCCCATCCTTTGGTCAATGGACCACAAAACTCCCTTGATCCTATCTTCTCAAGCTTGCCTGAGCAGGAAACAAATGTTTAAGCCTAGGAAAAAAAAGTCCCAAATTAAATACTGCCTACTGTCATTACAAAAGATGTTCATAAACCTCCATTGCTATGACTGTAAGGGAATATCACGTTTTTTATTGTAACACATAAGAACATTTTGATTCATGGAACTATTGTCTTTTTCCATGTGGTCACCTTGGGAAGGTTCATACTTCCTGCTCAGATAATGCTTTTGTTCTAAACATTTCGTGGCAGGAGAATACAACTACTTGGATACATGACCCAGTAGGATTCACCATAGTTAGACACATCATACTTGATCTTACCAAGTGTTCTGGAATCACGTGACTCATTCTATCTTAGAGCCTTTAAACCTCCTATTCCCTCAGTCTCAAATGCTCTTTCCCATGATTTCCTCATGGTTAACACCTTTTAATCATTCAGATCGTAGCAGAAATGGTGCCTTCTCAGACAGAGGCTGGCCTAACTTCCCAATTTAATGACTTTCTTTAAATTTTCTGACTTGTCCATTTTTTTCTTTATTACATTCATCACCTTTTGAAATTTTAATTTTGTTTCCTCTTTATTCTCTGAATCCTTCTCATGAGCCTAGGAGTCTAGTCTAGTTCACCACCATATCCTAGACAATGCTTGATATATAGAAGATCAATAAACATTTGTTTAAAGAATGAAAAGCTATTCCTGATGAAAGAAGGCTCTCTTCTCCTTTTTTTTTAATTATCATTTGAGGAGTTTCAAAAGGGATGCCTATGGGGTAGTGAGGGTGGGTGGGAATGACCCTTAGCCAGCCAACCAGATCAGGTGAATTAACCCTGAAGGTCAACATGATGACGAATGACAGCTGTCCCTGTTAGATCACCCGCTCATCCATAGCTTCAACCTTGGGATTGCCCTCAGGGTTGGCTTATGGTCTACTGAGAAAAGTCATTCTCCTTAGATTCACAGTCACACTTCATTTTTGATCCATATTTTTACTGCCCACTTTTATCACCCACCCTATTTACACAATTGTTACCAAAGAACTTTTTGGTCATTATGAAAAGTCAAATTCATGTACAAAAGCTTACTAATATGTACAATATTGAAAATGAGATATCATACTTCCTGAAGTTTTTGTATCAATGGCCAAAATATGCTAGAATATCCCAGAGCGATGACTTTCAATACATAGGTTTGCTAAAATGTTTAAGGTCCTTAATGTTTTTAAGAATTCAGTCAGACTGTTTTCCCGACTTGCTTGATAGACATTTATTCATGACTTTTGAGAAGAAATGAAAGCTTATGGTACATAAATTCCTGTAGTTGGTTACTCTACACATAAGCTACTTTGAATTTATAAACTGGATGTCATCATTTTATAGATGAGGAGATGGGACATAGAGTGACTTCTTCAAGGAAGGCGTCTGAGTTATTCTGGCATTCAGTGAGTACTGGCTGCAGGCTTATGGAAGAAGGGCCCATGCACCAGCTTATCCTGTCCTCTTTGCTGTGAGCTTTCTTTGGAAGTCATTTCTATAGGGAATGGCTTTTTTCCCAGCTGCCATTAAAACTCTAGAAAGCCAGTGTATGATGTTCTGTGTGGTGTATTGGAGGACTAAATGACAGTGATCTCAGGGACTGAGCACTTCCTCTTGCTTGACAAGGAGTGCTGTGGGGACATTTTGAGTTGAATGGGGGCACAAGGTACCTTTGTTACAGTCTTTTAGAATCTTTGGCCACACTAAAAAACCTGGATTCTTTCACCCATTAAATATCCATCTTTGGCCCTCTTGGCTAAGAGATGTCTAGATCAGGTATAGATAAGCAGATGTTACCATCACACCAACTCCTGAACTTCCGTGACACTTTATAACTACCTTAATGAGTGAAGGTGAGCCTCAGATTCATGTCGTGAATTAAAGGCAGCACATCTAACAAACCACTTGAACTTGAATGAATATTGAAATAGACTTTTCCTTCATCTGCATGTTTCAGAACAGAATCCCTAATTATCCAGATTCTCTCACACAGCTCCCCAGACAGACTGCACCTCTTTGTTCTGAAAAGTGTGATGAACTCATTGGTTTGTTGAGTTGTTCAGTAACTATCTTGGTTTCTAACAACCATTTTGGTTTTTATCATTGGGAAAGAAGTAGACTGTGCTCACACTTTTTCTGGAAAAGTCAGAAAGTCTCATTTGTAGCACTGAGATTGAAAAAAAAAAAAAGGGATTCCCATTAAGGCTTTTGTTTCAAGCCAAAGAAACGTGATTATTTTCTTTTCTTTCACAGCTGATATTAAAACACCCCCCACCCACACACACAATCTAAGCCTCCAGGGAGTCATACAATTTAGGTCATTGAAAGGATGATGGGAAACCTTCTTGGAGATTATTTCAAACCAGATGCAAATGCCTATATTCAGAAAATAAACCTTAGAAGCAATTCAAACAAACACACTGGTGAGTGTAGCCCAGCCACAAAAAATGGAGCAGATTTCTCGAGACTCTTTATCCAGTACCATCATTTGGATTTCATCTTTTTTAATTTCTCTCTGAGAGATGGACCCATATGATCCTTCAATCTTTTTATAACCATTACTTCTGAAGAGGGAATTGCTCATTTCCCACAGGGGTTGACAGCTATCTTTTCCTTTCCATTCAGATGGATGATTCTATGGACCAGTTTCCTATTATCAATCATGCTGATGCTAGAAGGAATCTCAAGATTGGGGACAGAGTTTGTGACTATGGCTACCGGATAACAGCCAAGTTTAACCATCAAGTGGGTGCACTTGTTTGGTACCTGACCGATTGATGTTTTGAAACACACTGTCCCAGTGACATCAGGAGAATTTTTCCTTTTCATTGCTTTTAGAGTGAACATTATTCCTTGGGGGATTATTTTACACTATATTTTCCTATAAATAAGTACACTTTTTTTTTTTTTCTTTCAGGGAGAAATGTTTTAGAGTTACTTAAATTTCTGAAAAGTAATCAAGTAGTGGTTAAGTGCTATGGCTGCTAACCAAAGGGTTGGCAGTTCAAATCTGCCAGGCACTCCTTGGAAACTCTATGGGGCAGTTATACTCTATCCTATAGGGTCGCTATGAGTCGGAATCAACTCAATGGCACTGGGTTCTGGGTAATCAGGGGATACAACTGAAAAGGAGAAGAAAAAATGAGATCCTCCTGATCTGGTTCCTTATTCATCCATTCAACAATATTTATTGTTTGCCTACTGTGTGCTTGGTAACAGTATTATATTACTTAGAGACCAAGTGGTGGATATAGTAATAATGTGGGAATGCCATTCTTTTTTTGGAAGCAGGACTAGCAACAATTATGGTGTAGTTATATCCAGAATTTTAATTTAGAATATACCCCACTTCCAGCCTCAAACATGGTATCTCATTAAATGGAGTAGGCCCAAAGAGTGATGATCTCTTCCAGGGAGAAGGAAATTGCAGATTTTTAGGTACCAAGCTAATATTTCTTCTTGTCCTAGATTCTGATGTAGATGGAAAGAGTGCAGGAAAAAAATGAATTGGCCACATAATCTTGTCCATCCTTAAAGGGGGAAACAAAAGACCTGGGCAGAGGTCCTATACTTTTTTGATATTTTGAAATGTCGAGAGAGAGAGAGAGAAATCTGAAGAGGGTTGGAAAGAGGGTGGTAAGAGAGAAACTCAAACGTTAACGGGGAATAGAATTTCTCTTCCAGTGGCCACAATACATATGTTTGTTAAAAAGCAAGAGGCGGGGAAGACATGCATGCCTGATGTTGAAGAAAAGCCTGTTTGTGCCTCACACACTGGAGAAATTGTTCAGGAGCAGTTCATCCATGTGAAAATATGACCCATGTCATTTTGCAAGAGTTGTTAGATGCTGAGCTGCTGAGTAAGACTCTTTTGGGTAAATTCAAGATCCTGGGGGTGTACATACTTCCTAGTGCCCAGTTTTTCTAAGATGCAAAAAAAAAAAAAAGTCAGTTGAAATAAGGTTATGTGGTGCCACTTGCGTGGGCGAGACAAGGTCTCAATAGGGTGGGAACCAGCCGGATCCCAGACATGGGCCCATTCTTTGATATTCTTCCCCATTTTCTTAGTGGGCAAAATGAGAAACAGAGAATCAATGCCCACAACTAGTACAGTAAGTAGAAAGAAGTGGTGTTTAGAGATGAAGAAGAGGGAAGGGTTACAGATCAGTTGTGAGATGAATTTTCCATTCTGTTTTGACTATTGTCACATTCATGTTTTAGAAATTCCCAAAATGTCTGCACATAAAATTCAGATTTTTTTTGTGTGTGTGAAAAGCAATGGCTTTACAGAGGAGTGTAGAAGACATGAAAGCTGCATTTGAGTGAAATAATTACCCAGAGGTGAGTAAGGAATATTGAATAGTGGACAAGGTCTTTTCCTTAATATTTCAGGTGAATTATATGAAGTTGAGGGCATCCTATGCGAACCCAAGATAACTAATTGGAAAACAAACAATAATCTCATTATTTAGCTATTTGGCTTTAACTATACTAGGATAAATTACCAGTTGAATCTCAATGGTAATTTAAAAAAAAAGTTGAATTGACAATCCCGATTATGCCTGGCTTATATCCAGTGTCCCAGGCTATCTCTTGTTCAGGAAAGTGATAAAGCAATGGCTTGATTCATTCAACACAGAACAACAAAATTGTATTAACCTACGATGGACCAGGCTTTTAATCTCTCTGGGGCTCAGTTTCCTTCTCTGTAAATTGATGGAGTAAGGCTAGTTTATTTCTCAATTTCATTTTTTGAATTGTATTATTCTTTTCTAGCTTTAACATTTCAGCAAATCAGTTTATAATTTGGGTGAAAGCCTTGAAATGATTTGTGTTTCTAGAATATGCACACCTGATAGCCTCATTCTGAGCTTTTTGCAATACCATCTGAGTATGTGAGAGAAAGAAAATTTCCTGGGTTTCACCTTATTTGCTGCTGGTTATATTCTAGAAAAAATTTAAAGCATAGTAATTTAATAGAAACTTAATTTTTTTATCAGTAAAGACCTGAGGCAGAGTGGATCTTGCAAAGAGGATGATTTTAATTTTAGTGTGACAGGTTTCAAAACCTCCTCTTGATTAAGGGAAGAGATACATCATTCTGCCTTTCTGCTTTAAGAGTCTGTGAGCATGCCTCAAGCTACTCAGATTAACCAGTTTGAGACCTAAAACTAAAAAAAAAGAAAACAAACCCACTGCCATGGAGTTGATTACGACTCAGCAACCCTGTAGGACAGAGTAGAACTGCCCCATAGGGTTTCCAAGGCTGTAAATCTTTAAGGAAGCAGGCTGCCATATCTTTCTCTTTCAGAGTTGCTGGTGGGTTTGAACCGCCAATCTTTCAGTTAGCAGGTCAGTAGCTGAGCTCTTTAACTCCTGTGCTTCCAGGACTCCAGTTTAAGACCTGCTAGGTATAAAAACTTTTTTTTTTTTTTTAATCTCTTCACCAAGAGCTAAGGTGCGGTTTTCAATTCAAACTGTCAGGTACTCACAGAAATGGGGACTCTGGGTGAAGGAGAGGAAAAGTGAGACACCTGTAAAAAACCTCAATGCTGTTAAGAAGTTTCTTTTGAGACCCTGACATCAGCCCACTGATAAATGTCATAAAATAACTGCCATCCCCACCTTTTATAGGCGTAACCCTTGGATTAGTCAGAGCCAGTAGATTGTAGTAAGGAAATGTGTGTTAAAAAAAAAAAAATGAATTAAAGGAAAAGATGACCTTTCGGTTACTCTGGTCTGTTGATGGGGTCAGGGGAAGGAAGGTTCAAAACCTAGTGGGCAAAGGGTCAGAATGACGCTGGATGCGAAAGTTCACAAGTCTACATTATAAATAATATAAGTAGGAAATGAGTGTTTACTCCTCTCTAATGTTAGCAAACTGGAAGGATAAGATGGTTTCCTTTTGACGCGAAAAAGGATCTAAATGGGAGATGCTATTTTAAGCAATGAACAGCTGTTTCATCTTGAACTAAAAAGAACAAAGAAAACACCATCAGGTCAACATAGGATATATTGTGATTTCCACCACCACCCCTCCTTTTTTTTCCCCTCCTCTCTTTTTACTTAGGATAATTGAAACGTCATTTTATCCTGGGATGTTTTCTTTACCAACCAGGGATGTGAAAAGTTAAGATATTGAAGAATATCCTTTTCATCATTTTGAACATAAACAATTTTTCATTGCTTGAACGTGGAATGTTTTCTTTATCAATCCACCAGAGATTTAGTGTGGAATGCTAGGTTTTATGCTTAAGGGAAAAATCCTAATGGTCCACGGCTAATATAGTTTAGACGGGACTAAAGCAATAGGGCAGCCTTATATCATAGTCTAAGAGTTTCCTTGCTCTGGAGAACATCTGTAAACATAAAGTATGGCCTGAGTCAACCAATTTCAAAGGTTTCAATGATCCCATCAATACCTGGGAATTCTGTAATCCATATACAGAAAGTTTAAGCATTTAGGGTTAGATGCTTTAGAAAAGGAATTTTTGATTTTCAGAGCAAACATTTCAGAAATTTCAGTCAAAGCTGCTCTTAGATTGATGCTCAAATATATACAAGTCTTTCCAAATTGACATTAATATGTGAAATCATCTATCTTGGTTTTGATTTTGTACTGGAAATAATAGATTGGATGCATAAAACAAAATTATATATATTCAGTGCCAGGTTTATTTGCTTCTTCATTCTCCATAAATAGGTTTTCCTTCCCAATTCTAATTATTGGGATAATGAAGGGGCATTACAAAAATTTCTATTTTCTAGATAAGAAACACATACATACACACTTAGTTTATTTTACTTGGAAAACTATTCCATTAAGAAAACAACCAAACACTCAAACGTTTATTTACTTACCTGTTTCTAAAAGGCTACATGTAATATTTCAATTTTTTCTTTTATTTATTCAATTTTGAGACGACTTCTTTAGTCCTTTTTAGTTACATAGTTGCAGAAAGTCTTTCTGATGGTTTGAATCATGTCTAGCTCCCTTTCTTTTTAACTCATGAAACAATTTTTGTTAACTCTTTTTAGGGCTTAATTCCTTCTAATTTTGTTCTGAAATGAAAGTTATAGGCCAGAATCTTCTATTTCTCTTCCTTCGGAGTAAGATATAGATCTCAAAGATACTAACATCTTATAAATATTGCAAAAAAATAAAAAGAAGAAGAGCTGTTCAAAATTTTCTTTTCTAATCCTGACTTGGTTATAGGACATTAATAAATTGTCCTGTCAACCTCTGGGACATGGGTTCAACTTCAATTGGTTTAATGGCCACAAATGTTTCCTTAGAAGAAGTCTGCTTTTCTAGATGGAGGCAGGAATGCCAGGGAGTCTCAGGGGAGGCTTGAGCACCCCCCTCCACCCCCACCCCAGAAGGTGGTCTTAGGCTGTAATCACCCCGCTGATATGATTTGGCAGTTAAAATAGATGGAGGTCAGCCTGTCATTTTGTCTATTTAAATAAGTCAGCTGTGATTAAAGGTAAACAGCAACTTTTCTTTCTCCTTTTTGGCCCTTGCAGACTCTCATTGGTTTCTCTCATTCTCGTGCGTTTCTTTCTCTCATCCTATCTTTCCCCTTACAGGGAAAATGTTAATATTTCCTCCCTCTTTCCCCCGTTAGAGACGTATACAAAGGGCAATTTTCACCTTATCCTGTTTGAACTGCAAAAATGTAGACAGAGCAATGAGTTGGTATTCACACCCAAACTCTGACTCTGTACCTGGTGTTCTGTGAGACTTAGGGAGGCTACACTGACGACAGGAGTCTCTGCCATTTCTCATTGTCTTAAGAGAAGCCACTAGAACCAGCATAACAAAATCAACAGTAAAGTCTTCGTCTGCTTGGGTTGATTGGTAGGTAAAATTATTTTTTCTGCCTTATTTTTAAGTGAATCAATATATAGTTGTTCCACGTGTTCACTCGCTAAAAAGGTGAGGCCAGCATTAACTTTTAGGATTTTTCTTGGCTATTTTTTTTTTGATCGAAAAACAGGTCCTTATATAATCATGCACTTTCTCATGAAAGTACGTTGGTTGTCACACACAGTGGAATGGGTGATGTATGATGGTTTGAACCTGCCAACTTTTTGCCTAAAGAACTTGATAAAATGTTCTTCTGAAATACTGTTCGTCTTTCTCAGAGGCTGTCATCCAATGTTCTCTACCACTATAGGCCTAGATAAGACTCTTCATGCTGCTCATGCCATTCCTGAGCCAGGGCTTTCGAAAGGACAACAGTTGGCTCTGCAAAGGGTGATCTGTTGCCAATCCAACCACCTCTGGGACCCTCTGTCATACTCTCCACTCCCCTTTTCCTCTGGTCGTCGGGCTTGGTGCGGGTTTAACCTAACGGTGCCCATCTCAGCTGCATCACTTATTTCTTGCTTCCTGTAGTGAGACAAGAACCACAGGATACTCAAAACAGGTATAGCCTGGAAGTACCAGGGAGTTACACCCCATGGGACCACCCTTGACCAATGGTGAACAACAACTAGTGTATCCCTCAGGCAGGCAATTCTCAAGCTCCTTCTCCACCACTCTTTATTTGGTAACATCTGCCAGTCCTCTGCTCCTCTTCTTGCCGTCATTTGCCAAAAAAAAAAAAAAAAACTATTCACACGCAGCCTCTTCTCTCAGACTTTGCTTTCTGGGGAAATGCAGCCTAAAAACAACAACAACAAAAAGACATCAACAAAAAAACAGCAAAACCTAGATCTTCCTTCTAATGTGACTTGCTGTCTTGAATCATGGTCATTTAAGTATATTCTGTGTCTCCTAGGAAAAATGCTTGTTGGGGACAAATACAGTCAAATGCTCATTTTATAGCAAACACTCTGCCAGGACTTAGTGATACAACATTGAGTGAGAGACGCCTTTTGCATGAAGGGTCCTGCTGTCAAGTGTTTGGGTATTTAATTGTAGGGGCTCGACAACTTGTTTTAAAAAATGACCAAATGATGTTTCTTAAATTCATATATAACTCCTTTGATGAAGGAAGTTTATACTTGCCTTATTCTCACCAGCAGTAAATCAGCTGCTTTCGAGTCGACCTTAACTCATGGTAACCCTATGTGTGTCAAGCAGAACTACACTTCATAGGGTTTCTGATGGGTGATTATTTTTGGAAGTAGATTGCAAAGGCTTTCTTTTGAGGCACTTCTGGGTACTCTTGAACTTCCTGGTCACAGGACACTAGAAATAACCTTTTGTAAAATGAAGCTGTGTTCTGTGGCAATCAAAAAGAGAGCCAAGAGATAAAGTTCATAGGGGTGGTTTTCTCCTCGAGATATTTGAGTGAGATTCAGGAAGAGGTGAAAAACCTGGACTGACAGAAGGAAAAGAGAAGGGCATTCATGAACAGAGAGAGAAGGTTGAATACATACATGTGATTCAAACATACAACAGCTTTTCCCTGACTATGGTCTTGTAGAAGTTAACCAATATCTTATGAGGTGTTCATATAAAGTTTTTGGAAATTTGAAAAAAAAAATTGAGAAAAGTTGCATGTTACACCTAGAATTCAGAGGTTCATAGCACACCTTGATATTTTAAAGCTCTTGAGAAGCACTGCTCTACAAAACAAAGTAAAACAACCCCAGAAACCTGTAGGTGGAAATGAGCATTTGTCAAACTGCTGTGACCTTGAACTCTTTTGCCACTGGACACTGTTCAATCATCTTGAGTCACCTCAGTGTTTTGGAGAGTGGACCTTGGGGAATTCTGGAAGGAAACAGTCTTGAGAAATGAAACTGGTGGGATTGGGGGCTGGGTACGGGTGAGGCAAGGCACTTTGCACTAGATAGCTGTGGATTTGCCATGTCAAGCAATTGGGTGCTTCTAAGCCCTGGTGGCACAGTGGTTAAGAACTCAGCTGCTAACCAAAAGGGTGGCAGCTCAAATCCACCAGCTGTTCCTTGGGAACCCTTATGGGGAAGTTCCACTCTGTCCTGTAGGGTCACTATGAGTCAGTGTCCATTCAACAGCAATGGTTTACAGTGCCCTCCTGGAGAAGGCAAAGACTGCCTCCTGTAAGACAATTTAGCACATCACAATAACTTTTCCAACTTCATATCGGTATAGGTCATCAAGTCAGTAGAATTATCACGTCCATTGTTGGAAAGGAAGTATAACAGAGAATTTCATAGCCAGAATCTTGGATTCAAATTCTGATACCCTCTCCCCTTTCCTGCATGACCTTGCTTCAGTTTCTTAACATTCGGATGCTTCTGTTTTATCACCTATAATAAGTGTGGAGATGATGATAATGGCACCTAACCCACAGGGTCGTCAGAAGGATTAGATGAAATAAAACAATTAAAGTACTTAGAGTTTCTAACACAAAGCTTGTGCCCAGTAAAACTTAACTCACTTATTTTTTAAAGAAAATATTATTGTGCAATAGAAAAGGCATAGGCTTGGGGACAGATGGTCCTGTGTTCAAATCCTGCCACCATCCGTTATTAGGTTCACCAAATTGCTACACATCAGCATTACTTTCTATAAAAAGGTGACAAGAATATATACCTTGCAGGATCACTGTGAGCATTTGAGACACTATCTATAAAATACAAAGGATGTAGAAGTACCTTAAGAAATGGCTGCTGGTATAACTATTGTTATGATTCTAAAATGTTCCTGTGTTTCTTATTAGTTAGATAGGTAGCTGCCAATGAGTCGGCTCCAACTCATGTGCAACAGAAAGAAACGCTGCCTGATTCTGTGTCATTCTCACAGTCGCTAGCATGTCTGAGTCCTTTGTTGCAACTATTGTGCCAGTCCATCTCACCAAGGGTCTTCCTTGCTCTATCTGGCCCTCCACTCCTCCTCCAGTGATTGATCCTTCCTGATGACATGTCCAAAGGAAGTGAGTCAGACAATGTTTGTTGTGATCCATAAGGTTTTCACTGACTAATTTTTGGGAATAGGTCTTCAGGCCTTTCTTGCTAGTCTGTCATAGTCTGGGGAGGGGGAGGGAGGTCCACACAAGTCTGTCTACCATGAGTGACCCTGCTGGTATTTAAAATACTGGTGGTGTAGTTTCCGGTATCACAGAAATGCTCAGACTACCACAGTTTGACAAATTAACAGACTCATAGTGGGCATTTCTTATTAGGTGTAGTATATCCTCTGGCCTGGAAGCTCATCCATCCTTTTTCTAAAATAGTCTGAATTTCTCCAATGATTCCTGCTAGGCTGAAGGAGACGCTTGTGCTGATTATTAGCTTATGGAGTTAAAAAAAAAAAAAATTGCCGAATAAATGGACGTGTGAATTAATAGTCCTCCAACTGGGGATTTCAGAGAGTGGGACACTGTGACAAAAAGTACAATGACAATGAAGCTTATTGGCACAACATATTATGTTCTGTGTAACCAAGATGAAAATGGGCCAGAGAAGCTAAAATCCAAGAAAGTTCAGATTCACGTTGGCACATTTTTTTCTTGTAGATGAGCTTTAGACCTAAATCCACTGTTACCTATGTTTCTTTATTTTTTAAGTGAACATACGGGGTGGAGATCCAATATCAAACTTTCCCCTTTGGTAGCTGTATCATCTTTTATGGCTTTCGTGAAGGGGAAATTTTTTATTTTCAGTAAGATATTATAGTAAGATATTTTACTGTAAAATATTTCCCATTGGAAATCTTGAATTTACAGCATGAAGACTTTTTTTTTTTTCCACGTCAGTGTTAAACAGGAAAGAATTCCTAAGTCCTCTTTTACTTTCCTTCTTTTTCTGTACTACTAATGCCTCGTCGAGGTTCAATACAGGTCGGAAAGATTGTTTTGTCAGATAACATCTAACTCATGATCCTGCAGGGTGTTATGTGCTCTTTTATATGAAGACTCATGTGGACAGTATTTTTAAAAGAATCTCTGAAGACTTATATTGTAGTCTCTGCAATCTGAAGAGCACCCAAGACACAGAAGAACATGTGATCTTTTCATATTTTCCTCTAAGGAGCATCCTTCTGTGGGATGAATATTTGATAAAAAGGACAAAAGGACACATGACTGTTTTCTTCCATTAAAACACAGTTTCCTAAAAGGCCAAGAATGAATTAGCCAACTGGAGAAGCAAACATATTCTTGTTTCAGAATTTGGCCAAGAACATGTCATTGTGTTTAAATTCCCTTTGTCAATGTAGTATGACTTTGAATTCTTATAGCCCTAAACCAAAACCAAACCTGTTGCCATCGAGTCCTTTTTGACTCATGACAACCCCATGGATTACAGAGTAGAACTGCTCCATAGGGTTCTTGGCTGTAATTTTTATGGGAAGCAGATCACCAGACATTTTTTTTTTTTCCTGTGATGCCGCTAGGTGTGTTCAACTTGCCAACCTTCAGGTTGATAGTCAAGCACAAATATTTGTACCACCCAGGGACCTTCTTATAGCCCTACAGGTACTCAAAAGTAATTCCTCCCGTTTGTGAGTTGTTATAGACTTTATGACGCATTTTTATACACTTCATCTGTGTTAAGGAGTCTGGTGAATTACCTTCACATTTCAAGGGATATGGTATTTAGCTGAAAACATCAAATGCAGTGGCAAAAATAGTTAACATAAGTGTTCTGCAAACCACATAAAAACCTGTTGCTGTTGAGTCGATTCTGACTCAGAAAGCAACCCTATAGGACAGGGTAGAACTGTCCCATAGGGTTTCCAAGGCTGTAATCTTTTACAGAAGCAGACTGCCACATCTTTCTCCTGTGGAGCAGCTGGTGGATTCGAGCCTCTGACGTTTTGGTTAGCAGCTGAGCACTTAACCACTGTGCTACCAGGGCTCCTTTGTAAATCACACTGGTACTTACTTTTCCACTTTCACAGTTGTTCCCAATGTACCCCTACCCCTCACCCCACACACACCAACAGAGCTAATGGTGCTTTAGATAGACAGTTGGAATCAGCTTTGACAAGAGTGATTTGGAATTGCAAAGGGTCATTGGGTGGATTTGGGGCAAGGACCCATTTCCATGTCCTTTTCTTACTTGGGTATAAACTAATTTCCAAAACCTACTTGATAAAAATACAGCTCAATTTTTAGAACAAAAATTTGGTTCCTTTTCATTTACTATAAGTAATAGCCACAGGAACAAAGAAATGCTGGCTTTTAACCTCAGCTATGTGAAAAAAATCCGACATTGTACTTTAAACACTTACACACAATATAGGTACACGTACAGACATGCAGCAAGAAAAGGAAAGAAAATATCCTGGTGATTACAGCTCACCAGTTTGGGATGTTATTGTCTGGGAATTTTCAAATGCTGTGGTTGAAGCATCTTATTGGTCTGAAATGTAACTTTTATTGCCCATTTGTGTTTTAAGAAAAATCTGTTCAGAACTTGGAATGGGAATCACAAACAGGTTGTTTTACACGTGCAAACTTGATTTTCAACCCAAATTTCACAAAGCATTTTAACAGGCATGGGTTTACTATTCTTTAGCTTAATGGTAGCCACATGGCTGTATCCCTTTGAAAATGTGTCTCTTGCTTGATATTTACCTAAAATATTATATGACTTAGGGCTCTTCAAAGAATGTATTGAATCTCATTGTTCCAACTGATTTTTCTTTTCGTTCTTTCTTTTTAGGAAAAAAAGAAGAAAGAGAATGGTATTTGGAAGGGGAAGTCTAGTATCCAGTGACAGAACTGGCCTCTAATCTGGCGGAAAAACAGCACCATGAAAATTTGAGAAGGCACTTTAGGTCTTAGAATTATTAGCAACCCGAAGACAGAAGAGGGCTAAAAATAGGGACAGATAATTAACCATCTAAAAATAGAGTTAGCTAGTCATATGGAAGTCATTACTGTCTGGAGGTTAAAGGATCTGAGGAGGATAAAATTCAAATCAAATATTATTACATGTTAAACACACTACCTATAAACATAGCCAGTAAATGCTTTACAGAGTTCAGCTTGATCTATTATAATTTCATAAAAGAAAATATTAAAACACAAATTATCATTTCCTAATTGGTCAAAGAGTTTTTCTTGGGAAAGTGTCTTTGGCTCCAATCCAAAAGGCTCCTTTTAAGATGTGACTATCATACTACTAATATGATGGAACTCTGTCTTTTACAGCAGGAAAAAATATATTGATTTTTACATCACTTCTCCCATTTAGAAAAAATAGGAGGACTTCTAAAGTAAGAACAAACCATTTGAAAAAAAGGAGAACACAGCAATTGAGTACGCCCAAGGAGAATAGAACAATCGAGTACACCCAAGGAGAACACAACAATCCAGTACGCCCAAGGAGAACACAACAATTGAGTAAGTCTGAAGAGTTCTACCATTAAAAAAATAATATTAAAGCTGTCAGTGGGTGTAATTTCTTTTGTATTTATTGTTAGCATGGGAAGGATATTATTACAGAGGAATTACTATGGAGTTAGAGTTTCTAGGCCTTTTATACCTTGGCTGCCTCCTATGCTTCCTCTTAGTACCATTGCCTGGAAGGCTGTGGGAGGGGCCAAACTTTTTTTACTTTCATGTCAAATTTCTTTCTTTTTTTTTAATATGTAAGGGAATGATTAGAAGGTTGATTAAAATAGAAAGTAGCAGACTAAGGTAGAAAGAACCCCAATATGCTGCCTGAGGCTGAGACCTGGATTGGAAATTGAGGTCTGCTTTGAATCATGTGTATGACCTTGGCCAAGGTCTTAATCTCTTTGAGCCTCATATGTCTATTCTGCAAAATGGAAATAATGGTTTCTTAGTATTTATGTTGGGTATTGTACATATTTTATGAGGAAACATACGTAAAAATCTCTGGGAACACAGAGTCTTGGTACTTAATAATTGCTCAATAGAAGGGAGTAGTATTAATATTGTTATTCATCAGTTTAATTTAGTCACAGCTAACAAACACATGAGAAATATAATGAGACTATGTTACCCAATTGCTTTTTCAGCTGAGTCTTCGAAGATCAGCTGTCATGTAGTTATACCATCTGAAAATTGTGAAAATTCTCCTTCCTCTTTTAAATTCCAGAACACTTAATTGTGCTCATGATAAACCTGTACATAGACCAAGAGGCCGTCGTTCAAGAACAAGGTGATACTATGTGGTTTAAAACCAGGAAAGGTGTGCATCAGGGTTGTATCTGTTTACCATACTTATTCAACCTGTATGCTGAGCTAATAATCCAAGAACCTGGACTATATGAAAAAGAATACAGCATCAGGATTGGAGGAAGACTCATTAACAACCTGTCATATGTAGCTGACACAACGTTGCCTGCAGAAAGCCAAGGCGACTGGAAACACTTACTGATGAAGATGAAAGACTACAGTCTTCAGTACAGATTATGCCTCAACATAAAAAAAAAAAAAAAAAAAATCCTCACAACTGGGCCAATGAGCAACATCATAATAAACAGAGAAAATATTGAAGTTGTCAAGGATTTCATTTTACTTGGATCCACAATCAATGCCCATGGAAGCAGCAGTCAAGAAATAAATGATGATTGCATTGGGCAAATCTGTTGCAAAAGACCTCTTTAAAGTGTTAAAAAGCAAAGACGTCACTTTAAGGACTAAGATGAACCTGACCCAAGCTATGGTGTTTTCAATCACCTCATATGCGTGCAAAGCTGGACAATGAATAAGGAAGACCAAAGAAGAATTTATGTCTTTGAATTATGGTGTTGGTGAAGAATATTGAATATACCATGGATCACCAGAGGCTAAACAAATCTGTCTTGCAAGGAATAAAACCAGAAAGCTCCTTAGAAGCGAGGATGGCGAGATTTTGTCTTAGGTACTTTGGTCACGTTATCAGGAGGGACCAATCCCTAGAGAAGAGCATCATGCTTGATAAAGTTGAGGGTCAGTGAAAGAGAGGAAGACCCTCAATGAGATGAACTGACACAGTGGCTGCAACGATAGGCTCAAGTATAGCAACGACTGTGAGGATGGCACATGAGCAGGCAGTGTTTTGCCTTGTTGTACATAGGGGAGCTATGAGTTGGAACCAACTTGACCGTACCTAACAACAACAGCAGCAACAATCTTTCTCTTGTGAAATTATATTGGTTAGTACCTCAAGTAGAAGTTAAACACCAGTGGTGATAATGGACATCATCGTGCTTTTCCTGACATTTCCAACAATGTCTCTAGTGATTCCCTCATAAGTATGATGCTGGGTTTTGAACTAATATATTTTATTAGGTTAGGAAAGTATCCATCCATTGCTATTTTGTTTAGTGTGTTTATCAGTAATGGATTTTGAAATTTTATTAAGTGTCTTCTTACGTGGTTTTTCACTTTTAGAACTGTAACATGATAAATTATATTAATTATAAATTTATTAAGATTAGTGATCTCTCCTTAACAATCTGAACTTGATATATAAATATACATGCCATTCACTCATAGTATTTGACTTTTGAAAACTTGACTGTGTTGAAAGATCTGTACCAAGTCATTTTGGAAGACATTTTATCAAGTTGTGACAGTCTCTTTTTAAGTCCACATATTTTGTGAGGAGAAACATTACATAAGTTATTTACTGTAAAAATTACATGTAGCTTAATAACATTGATTATTACTCTTTTTCCTTTTTTAAAGTTATTTTAAAAATAGGTAATACGTATGTGGAATTCGAAATTAAAAAAAAAATTGAAAGTAAATATATAATAAAAAGTCTCCTTCTCTCTTCTGGCTCCATTTTCTTGGCTCTCACACCTCACCTACCACAGTTAACCACTGCTGTTAGCTCTTGTATGTCTTTCCAGAGTGCTCCTGAATGTACAGACGAATCTGAATAAAGACTTTTTCTCCCCTCTTATATTTACACAATAGATTGAAGAGTACACACATTTCTGCACCTCTTTTACTATCTTTTCTTCATTCTAATGATGAAAAAAGTTCAAAGTTTCCCATAGTTGACAATTTTCATTAGTTGATAATGCAGCTTTTAAGTAAAACTGACACCTTGGAATATTCTATAGTCAACTCGATTCTATGTACAAGGACATGATCTACTAAGAGTGTATTAATGGAAACCAAGCGTTCCAGAATTCTAGGTGAAATTCCTGGCTCAGTCAGACCCACCTCCACCGTGTCCTCTTGCCTAACTGACCTCTCTGCTTTCAGAATCCCCACCCAAATCCACTCGGACACAACATTTGCGGGCACTAAGATCTTTAAAGGTTCTCTAATCCCCAGCAAATAAACTTCAAACTCCTAATTCTTGCACTTGAATTCCTGTATGATCTTCTAAGGACATGCCAAATTCCCCTACGTGAACAATAAGCCTAAACGCATCTGGATAATTTTAAGTTGCTTTAATATGCATTGCCCTTTCCTTCTCCAACCTTATTTCTGCTGCTCCTTCCAGTCTCTGCCTGTTGAAGTTCTCCTTACTTTCAAAGGATTTTGTACATTTAATTACCTCCATGAAGCTTCTCTGATGCTTCAAAGCTGAAGCCATTTCTCCCTTCCCATGCACCCTTTAGGATTTCCTTAAAATCAGTTCTCAACTTTTAGCAAAGTCCATGATTGCACTCATCTCTGTGTGTTATGTCCCAAAGTAGATGTATCTTCCTTGAGAAAAGGGGTGTTCTATGCGTATTTTAAATGCCTCAGTGTTCCCTTCATTGCAGGGACTTCTGGATTTTGTTGAGTAAAAGACTGAATCCAAAAAATGAAGTTAGTTATTCTTATCCTTGCTTACCTCACAGGGCCATGGATCTGCCTTCTTTGGAGAAAGGGGGGCACAAATACATGGAGCTATTCTAAGATGCAATTTAGCTTTGTTTTTTTCACGAGCAGATGAATAGCTCTGAACACTGTGTTCAGGGTGCATTTGAAAAAAGAAATAGATGGAGTTCCAGTCTTCTTGAAGCTACCCATTTTTAATGGAAGATGATGCAGGATATTTCATTTTTGCCTGGGGAAATGAAGACAAATGAAAAGGCTGACTGAAATAATCAAAATATATTTTATAGCTATGTATAAATTCGAACATGAAAGCACTTAGTCATTCATATTACAGGTTGAAAAGCCCTCCTGGCCTGGCATTAGAAGAAGGAGAAATTGTATGTCTTAATTATCTTGTAGGCCTTATTAAAATTGCAAGCTTGTTCCGCTCTGCTATGTGTACTGAGAACCACTTCTCACAGCTCAATAAATAACAATGGCGTGATCATAGAGAGGTGGGCACTTAGAAGTTTCAGGAGAAAATATTCCATGGGAGGAGGTATTTATATACGGAAATAGAAATTTTTCCTCACATACCAACATGGCTTGGTTACAGGAGCAGACAACATTTCTCATCTTTCAGAGGGTTTGGAAAGTTCAGACACTGCAGTTATGTACCTCATTGCAATGATGAAAACAATATCAGGAATACTTGTAACTGTTTTATAAACTGCCAAATTGTATCTGAACGTAAGGGGTCCTTGTGGCCCAGACACCAGAGAAGGGCATAAAGGTAGTTAGATAAGCAATCTGGTGGTATAAGGAAGAAAAAGGAATGGGTAAATATATTCTTGATAGTCTCAGTTTCAGATTAACACGGACTTAATACGTAAAGGTTGGCAGTTTGAATCCATTCAGCAGTACTGCTGAAGAAAAAGCCTAGTAATCTGCTTCTGTTAAGATTACAGCCAAGAAAACCCTGTGGAGCAGTTCTACTCTGTAATGCGTGGGGTTGCCAGGAGTCTGAATCAACTTGACTGCAACTAATAACAACATACCAGAGGTGGATCATCCAACCCAGTTGCTTCATTTTATGAATCAAGCAATCAAGGTGTGGAGAAATTAAGCCACTCTCTGTGATATTTTATCACCCATTGTACAATTCATTGTATAAACTATTTCATTTTACTTGGATCCACAATCACTATCCATGGAAGCAGCAGTCAAGAAATCCAATGACATATTGCATTGGGCAAATCTGCTGCAAAAGACTTCTTTCAAGTTTTGAAAATCAAAGATGTTACTATGAGGACTAAGGTATGCCTAACACAAACCATGGTATTTTCAATCGCCTCATATGCATGCAGGAGCCCTAGTGGCACAGTGGCTAAGAGCTCAGGTGCTAAACAAAAGGTCAACAGTCCGAATCCACCAGGTGCTCCTTGAAAACTCTATGGGGAAGTTCTACTCTATCCTATAGAGTCGCTAAGAGTCAAAATCGACTCGATGGCACCTAACAGCCTAACAAGTACATATACATGGGAAAGCTGGGTAATGAATGAGGAAGGGATAAGAAGAATTGACGCATTTGAATTATGGTGTTGGCAAAGAGTATTGAATATACGATGGACTGCCAGAAGAAGAAACACATTTGTTTTGGAAGGAGTGCAGCTAGAATGCTCCTTAGAAGCAAGGATGGCGAGACTTTGCCTCACATACTTTGGACATGTTATCAGGAAGGACCAGTCCCTGGAGAAGGACATCATGCTCAGTGGAGGGTCATCGAGAAAGAGGAAGACCCTCAACAAAAGGGATTGACACAGTGGCTGCACCAATGGGCTCAAACATAGCAAAGATTGTGAGGATGGTTCTGGACCTGGCAGTGTTTCATTCTGTATGAAATAGGGTCTCTATGAGTCGGAACCCACTGGACAGCACCTAACAACAACATACAGTTTACACTTTATCTACTTGATATCCCCTTGACTTGAAGAACAGTGTTCGATTGGAGAACCCTTGAGTCATATTCTTATTTCATTCCCAGTATTTTTGTAAAACAACAAAAAATGCTTTTCCTTTCTTTTACTCCCAGGGATGGTAAGAATGTAAAGATACAGTTAAACAGTTATGTGTTTAATCCCTTTTAGAAGCTAGTAAAAAATCAAGAATCTTTAACCTAGCAACCACAGAACCCCCAACCCGACAGAGTCAGTGGATAGAATTCAGAGGGGTCTGTGAATTGGAAAGGGGAAATATTACATCTTTAGTCTCACTAACTTCACCCAAAATATTTCTTTCAGGAGTGAATATGAGCAATACATCTCAGTAGCAGGACACAGATATTTTCATATCACACGACAGTTGTGGCAATATCTTAAAATATATATGTTCCTTACTTTGAAAATGCAGTAGTTAAGAGCCATTGAAACTTAATAGACACGTATCAACCTATTAATAAAAAGAGATGTGTTTTAGTACATCACAAAGCTTTTTTTTTTTTTTTGAATCTCATCCGTATAATTGTTTTCCTTTGTATTCCTATGAGTTTTATCTTACGCTTTTAAAAACATTATTCTGAGAAGGGTCCATAGGCTTCACCAGTTGCCAAAAGGACCCATGGCATAAAAAATGTTGTAAACCTCTATCTTAAATGATGCCTTCAACTATTTTGGCTTTGTTTAGAGGTCAATTTCTATTTCTTTCCAACTATGTATACTTGAGGCTAGTTTTAACCATGTTTTGTTCTTAATTCAAGCAACTATTATCGTTAGCATTGGTTTTCTGTGATAGCTTCCATTTGAAAGAGAATAAGGAGACATTTCCACTGTCACTTCTAAAAATAATTAGAGTGTTGTTTTCTCGAATGAGAGAGTCATAATTTTTTTAAGAATCAATTTAATGTCTTATGAACTTTAAAATGGGCTTAAAATGGGCTTCCAAAGCTTTTAATTTGATACAGGAGCTATTGTCAAACTTCATCAATTATTGACATAAGACCTGATGAAGTAGAGAGGTCAGAAAATACCACTCTTCAGTTAGGAAAAATCACATAAAGACATACATATATTTTTTTCACTTTGTCCTTTTGTAGATAAAGTGATTTGTAGCTGCTGGTGAATCGTGCATAAGTTATCCACATACAGCAAAGTGCCTTAAAACTATATGTTGTTGTTTGGACGGAGAGTGTTTCTTGATCTTTATTTAAAAAACAAAACAGTGAGACTGTGGAATTGTTGCTGAGAGGCATGAGGATTTAATATTTGCAAATATTACCTAGGATGTTATGAATTACACGTGGACAATGATTAAATCATTGAGGGTGATCTCCCAAACACCAGTTCTCCATCAGGCAGAATTTATAGAAATCAAATGCCAGGGTCTGGGCAATAGAGGCCCGATGGAACAATAAGCCAAATTAAAATGCGTACATCAAGCCACATTCAACATGTGACTCATTTTTTTAATTTTAAATATGAATGCAAGCTGGGGGTCTTATAAAAATTTTCCTAAGGCCACCTTCTGGAAAGGCAAAGTATCCCTGCCAGGACTTCTGTTCTTTCAATTTCAGTTTACAAATAACCCATAGTGATTGTTTTTTTTCTTCTGTGGTGACTGCTGATCTTCTAAATATGTGGTAGCTGTGACACAGTAGTGGCCAAGTGATCACACGTCAGTATGTAGTGCCTACGTGATTATTTATGCCTTCGAAACCACAGTGTCAGCTCGATACAATTATTTTTCCTGTCCTCTAAATGGAAATACACTGTAATCTACAGGGACATGCAATTGCATGGATGGGTCTTACACTAAATGATGCTGCTGTTGGGGGTGACCTGAGACTCTGGGAGCCTTTTGCCACCTAGCAGCTGGGCGGTCTCTTTGTGTAAACCTTGTGACCTGAATGTAAGGGCTCTGTTGGAGGGAGAATTGCAACCCAGATGTGCTGGGGGGCCAGCAAGCAAACTGCTGAAGGTTTAGAGAGTCCGTCTGTTTGATATCCCAACGTCATCAAACAGCCCCTTTATTACTCATCCTCACGTTATGAAAGTCTGTGGGAGAAAGGGAAGCTGCTGTAGAAGCAAAATTTTTATTGGTGGGAAATTTCTTCAGAACTTGGGAATCTTTTATTTGCCGTTGTCAGACTTCAAATACCTACTAGATTCATGATGCTTTAGCATTTTCATACGTTCAGAATAACATGTGTACTCAAAGAAAACTGTGAATAGTTATAACCAAAACCCAAATCCGTTGCCGTCATGTCAATTCTGACTTATAGTGCCCTGTAGGACTGAGTAAAACTGCCCCACAGGGTTTCTGAGGAGCAGCTGGTGGATTTGAACTGCTGACCTTTTGGGTTAGCAGCCTGAGCTCTTATTCACTGTGCCACCAGGACATCATGAATTGTTATAGCATCGCAGAATTCAAAATAAATATTGTATGCATCATTTGCGAGAAAGAGGAAATGAAGCTGTTTTGTTTTTTTTACAAAGTACAATCAAAAAATAAAAGTAGCAGAATATTAAATATACAAGGAACAATTTATAATTATTTATGTATCAAAGTGACTTCTAAGACAGTCTCTGATGTGCCAGAGTTTGTCCAAATTGGAGTCAGGGAAATTTCCAAAGAAGCTCTTTTAAAGCTTGGATGACCTGATTCTTTAGGAAGAAAATAAGAATGATATGGGTAAGAATCATTTATTCCTTGTCTGGTTGTCTGATTCACTTGGGATTCCCTTCGTGGCTTGATGATCTACCCAGCTTTCATGTGCCATGTGTACAAGTGCAGGCTTCTGAAGGGTACATGCATTTCACCTCCTGCCAGAAGTCTGTAAAGCCAAATGAATCTGTTTGGACCAAGATGGTCTTCAACTAGGTAGAAGGTGAGTGGGAAAAGCCTGGGGACTCAGCCAAAGTAAAGGTATCAGATTGAATCATGTGAGCAAAGCTGCAAAGGCCTTGCTTGATCAGCCTGTTGGATGAACTTTCGTCTTAAGTATGTAGTTATGTGGTTCATTATCAAAACTTCCATATGGATATGAATTTCTGGAACTATATTTCCTGACCCAAACCCAAACCCATTGCCATCGAGTTGATTTGTACATAAGTGACCCTGTAGGACAGAGTAGAACTGCCCCATAGTGTTCCCAAGGAGCAATTGGTAGATTCGAACTGCCAATCTTTTGGTTAGCAGCCTGCGCTCCTAACCACTTTGTCACCAGGGCTCTGTAATTCCTGAGGAGATTTGTATAAAAGGAGTACTTGAAGAATTCCAAAAATAGCCTTGCTCAAAAGAAGGATTTCTTTGAAAACTTACCTCTTAAGTGGGTCTTTCTCAGCAAATTTTTGGTTTGTTTTGTTTTACTCACATATATTAGTATTTTCCCCTTCTATTCATCTGCCATTTTTTTGCATATTTTATGATTTATTTTTCTGGGACTTAACATGCATAGATTGATGGATGGATAGATGTGTAGACAGATTGATGAACATATAAACATAACGGGACCCTCTTATTGGTTTTCATTTATAGAAGCAACTCTTCTCAACTGGTTATCTCCCTCATATCAATCATGTACCCCCAGTTCAGATTTCTTTTCCTCTCTATCCTAAAATCCTCAGAAGTAACTCAATAATTCAATGTGTATCCTAGTATTTAGATATTTTAATGTTTCTCCATTACTAAGAATTCTAAACCTGTGACTGGCATTATGTTGTAAGCCTTTGATCTCTTGTTGTGTAATGGTTTTTTCCTAACTGTGAAGTCACTCCCTAACAAGTCATGTGTTTTTGATTATTGCACATTTAATTCATTTCACTCGAGGCTATGGTTCATCTCAGTGGCACACACTTGTGAAATACAGGCTATAGTTACATTTTTTCCCATGGAAATATTGCATTGTCCACCTCTGACCTGGATGCTAAACTTTACTTAGGTTGTTATGGATTTTTGGCTTTGTGAAATGCTTTTAGATTTGAGATGTTTTGTTTGATGGCATCACCAAACTCCAGGACCTCCATGAAATAAATGAGAAATACAGAGGGTTACACTTGTGGTTTGGGCGGGGGGATCCAAAGATCAGTGTTCAAAGTCAACCACCCTTCCACGTGGGAGTGTAAGTCTTCTCTAATTAGAATAAGAGGAGAAACTCTCCCTGCCCATCTGAATATCATTAAGGGTTGAGCTCATGCAGGTTTCCCCTCCTAAAATCATACTATTCAGTAACTACATCACTATTGTAATTTGCAGAATGTATTGAGTCGTCAATAGAAAAGTATGTTTTCAGTATTTGCCTGCTAACTGGTGCCAACCATCTTAGCTTCGCAGCTCTTATCCTGTCTGTAATGAGCCATTTATTTGCTTCCTCATCACAGGTCCATTCCGAATTTTATTAAATCCTTTCAACTACAGAAACTTGAATTCAAAATAGCTTATTTTCTCTTCCTAAATGTGTGTTCCTCGCCCCCCTCCTTTTTTTTTTCTCCTGGAGTTGGCCGTCATGTCACTTTTACTAGGACCCTTAATTGATGCCTGTAATTTGGACTTCTTTAATAAGCCAAAACCAAGGTAATATTAAAGCAAAACAGAAGGTATCCTCCAATAGGCAACAAAGGGCAGGGACATACCTTGGTTAAGCTGTCTAGTGGGAAGAAGTAGGGGCTGATGAGAGAAGAACCCATGGTCTGCAGAGGTGTTGCCCATTTTGGGAGCCACTAGCCACACGTAGTTCTTAAGAGCTTGGAATGTGGTGAGTTTGAATTGAGTGTCAAATAAAATCAATTGCTATCAAGTTGATTCTGACTCATGGCAACCCAATGTGTATCAGAATAGAAAACCAAAGGATTTTCAGTGGCTAGTTTTTGGGAAGTAGATTGCCAGGCTTTTCCTCTGGGCTGCCTCTGAGTTAACTTAAACCTCCAGCCTTTCAGTTAGCAGTCAAGCATGTTAACTGATTATGTGCTCCACCCTGGAACTCTATACACACTGGATTTTGAAGATTCAGTACTGAAAAAAGGAATGTAAACTATCTCATTAATAATTTTTTATATTTATGACTTGTTGGAATGATAAGAGTTTCATTATACTGGGCTAAATAAAATATAGGATGAAAATTAATTTCACCTGTTTACTTTTACTTTTTTTAATTTGGCTTCTAGAAAATTTTAAATTACATATGTCACATTACTTTTACTGGACAGTGCTGGAGTAGAAGTTAAGTAAATGGGCTTCATTGAAAGTCCTTGACTCTCTTGCCAGGATAGTTTGGCTCCAGATCAGACATACAATAATAAAGTCCTCAGTTTCTTCATCTGTGAAATGGGGATAATAATACTTCCCACCTAATGACGTCATAGAGAAGTAGCTGTAAAGATTAATGAACCCGAGCTTGTAAAATACCAAGTTCTTTGAATCTTCTAGAGTGAAACTAACTTGTATTTTTCTTTCTTTCTTTTTTTTTTTTTTTTAATTTCCCCGGGGACTGGACTATGTGAATAAACAAACATAGTGCATGGGAAAACACCCACACGCTCACATAGCTTTGGTCCATTTTTCTCTTTGGTGGATTTATAATTGCTACAAAGAGCTTGGAAAAAAAATAATAATCACATGCTAAAAATGCCAAATGCAAATACACTGTTTTCAGGCTTGGCTAAGCTTTGGTATGGTCTAAGTATCTTTAAGTCTAAAAATGGCCATGCTGGGCTGATAATTGCTAGAGTTGTAGGGACATGGGCATGGTGGCTCATTATGTGTATATTGGAAAGGGCACAATGAATATGTTTTAAATAAACAATAATGTCTATTCTGTCCTGTCATTCTCTTTATTGTTTGATTTCCTTTGTGCTTCATATGAAATAGTAGTCTCTGGGTAGCGTAAATGGTTAACACTCTCAGCCGCTAATCGAAAGGTTGAGGTTTTTTTTTTTTTTCCCCTTGGTCTCCTTCACAATAAATTGTACACATGCATTCTGTCAGATCAGTATTTTTGCCTCCCACTCAAGGTTAGACCAAGCCTTCCTTTTCCCTTATGATTTCAGGGCAAAAGGATCACACAACAGGCATAAGGAAATGAACCAGCATGAGTAAATGAAAAACTCATCCTAATTCCTGCTTCCTCATTTTAATATTTTAATAGTTATGATTTAATCCTCTTGTCTCTCTCTCCCTGTTGAACCCAAGACTTCTCGTATTTTTTTCTCTCATCTCGGAACTGATGCTGTGGATATGAGACACACTTGTTTTGAAGTACCAGGGAGCTTTATATTGCTAAGGTGGACCCAGGCACTTCCTGAAACACAGGAAGCCTGGAGTATTTTCAACTTCTGAAGAAGCAGGCCTCTGACCCTCTGGAGCCAACACAGTCATGCTGCGTGGTCTAAGTTTTCCTCTTCCTTTGCTTTGTACAACGTGGCAGCTTTGTTTGATGTCTAAATATGAGGATGCTGTAGCTCTGACATGCCAAAACCTGAAATTATATCCATAGTTGTCACATCCTTTATTGGGGCTACGCACTTGCACCATTGTGGTAGACTTTTTTTGGAATAAATCCATGTCAGCAATTATATTTATGCATTCATCTCAGGTGTATGGCTGAAATATCCTCCAAAGGATGACGGCGGCATTAGTCAAGGGCTGGAGGAGGAAAAAGAGGGAGAGGAGGAGGGAGAGGGAGAGAGAGAGTGTGTGTGTTTGATATAAAACTAAAATAACAGGCAACAGATTGTCTTAGTTTATCCAGTGCTGCTATAACAGAAATACCACAAGTGGATGGCTTTAACAAACAGGAATTTATTGTCTCACAGTTTGGAAGATCAGGGCTCCAGCTTCAGGGGAAGGCTTTCTCTAACAGCTCTGAGGGAAAGTCCTTGTCATAGATCTTCCCCTGGATCTAGGAGTTTCTCAGCACAGGAACTCTGAGTCCAAAGGATGTGCTCCACTCCTGGCTTTTCTTTCTCAGTGGTAGGGCGTCCCCATCTCTGCTTGCTTTTCTGTCTTGTAATATAAAAGGTGATGCAGGCCATACTTCAGGGAAACTTCCTTTACATTGGATTAGGGCTGTGACTTGAGTAAGGGTGTTGCATTCCACCCTGATCCTCTTTAACATAACCTAATCTTGCCTCATCAACCACAGGCAGAGATTAGGATTTATAACACATAGGACAATTCGATCACAAAATGGAAGACAACCACGGAATCACGGCCTAGGCAAGTTGACACATATTTTGGGGGACACAATTCAATCCATGACATGGGAAATGGTGGTGGTTGTACAATGTGGTGAATGTAATTAACGTCACTGAGTTGCACACATAGAAATGGTTGAAGTGGCAAATGTTTTGTTTTATGTATTTTACTACAATAAAAAAAGATTATATTTCTTAAAAAATAAACAAACAACTAGAATAATAGCTTGAAATCATATAGTTAGGTGGTGATAGTCATAAGCCTTAGCCTAGGGCTGTAAGAAAATTCAGGAGACAACTAGTTGTGTCCACTGTCTTCTAGTAGGTAATTATTATTTTGACTTTACAAATGAAAACTCTGAAGCCTGGAGATGTTAAGTGACTTGGTTAAGCCAAAAAGTCATTGAGGGCAAAGGGGCAATGTTAAATTTAACTCTGTGAGAATGTATTAGTCATTTAAGGAGATTAGGTAGTAACTTTAAGAAGAGAATAGTGACTATTGATTGAACACATCCATGTTCTAACACTTTGAATGAATGAGAGTGTCTTAGACAAATTAAAACTGTACACACTGTTTTACTAAATGGGAGAAACTCTGGGGGTTAAGCAACTCCCCGTGGGCACCTTGGAGCTGTGGTAGCCTGGAGGCCAGTGCCTGAGCAGGGGAGGAGCAACCATGGTGCCGGCTAAGACTCCTCTGCCTGATGGAGCAATGTGAAGGAGGGCTGAGTCTGATAGAGATACTGTACCTGGAGGAGTAAAAAAAAGAGGAGTAGGTGTGGGTAAATATCAGCCTCAGTGGAAACCACAGTGGCCATGAGACAGAGTGACATCAAGGACCCCAGAAGGCCAGATTCAGGTGAGCAGCAGAGGAACAGAGGGAGTGACATGTTACGGGGGCATGTATGGTTCTACCTGGTTGGCTTCGAAGGCGGCTAGAGAGGAGACTTGAGAATATGTGCTAACCCATAATTGTTTGGGTTTGTGGTGAGTAAGCCAGCTCAGACATATAGAAGGTCAAAGGATAACAAAGAGAACAGTAATACCTCAGTTGACCTGGGGGGTGGGGTTCAGATTCCAGGGGCAGTTTTACAAAAAAAATGGTGCTCAGTTTGTTTTCCATCAGGAGAAGAACCTGAGACAAGTATTTGGGTGCAAGTAGTTTGTCTGGTGTTGGGGAGGGTAGTGGTGGTTCAGTGCTAGATTTCCTGCCTTCCATGCGGAAGACTCAGGTTTGATTCCTGGCCAATGGACCTCAAGTGCAGCCACCACCTGTCTGTCAGTGGAGGCTTTGGTATTGTTATGATGCTGAATAGATTTCAGCAGAACTTCCAGACTAAAACAGACTAGAAAGAAACTCCAGTGAAACCAATGAAAATCTTGTGGATCAAAATGGTCCAATCACTGGGCAGCATTTATTCTGTTGTACATGGAGTCACATGATTCAGGGGCTGACTTGATGGCAGCTAACAACAACAGTTTATCTGGGAGGAGATTCCAGGAATATGAGCAAAGCAGGGAAGGAGGGAAGGCCAATGAAAGGGTGTCTTAACAAGGTGCCTGCTATGGATAAGGAGCTTGGTACTGCCAGTACTTCCTGAGAAAGCGACACAGTATCTCCCAGAAATGTCCACTTGAAAGACAGGAAACTGGAGCACTTATCCACTGGGTCAGGTCCCCATTGGTGGACGGCTGCATCCAGGGCCTGTGTGTGCACATGCGCAGGAGAGCCAGCATTAGAGAAGTCCGTGGGGGTGCACTAAAAGGCTTGTAGTGAACACTTAGAAGGAACCATGTGGGAGCGAGGTAGGTCTGAACTCACTTGGAAGTCTCCACTGCCGTTGCAACTGGAGTTGACATGAGCCAGGAATAGAGCTGTGAAGCACTAGAGACATTTGCTACATGGGTGGTAGATTCTATGACTCTTTAGGTTGGCACAAGAATGAAAGACAAGTAGATATGGGGAAAAACATGTACAAGGCTTAATTACATAAAAGAATAGGCTGATTTTAGAAATTTAAGGAAGTCTGTGATGTTGGTGTTGAGGATGTGAGGTAGCAAGTCAAGAGAAAGCTGGACAGGGTAGCAAAATACAAGTTATGAAGAGCCCAGGAGTCATGCTTTGGAGTATAAGTTTTATTTCCTAGAACCTAAAATCTAGGTCAATAGGACCCAAAGTGGGGTTCCTTAATTATGTATGTATTTTTTATTTTAAAAAGGGAAGAAATTGAGCTTGGCAAGTATTTACTATATGACTGGATTACAGCACCCTTATTCAGTCCAGGAACCACAGGGTTAGGTACCATATGTGATACAGGAGGAAGTATGTGGACAGGGTGGGAGCTCCACAGAGCAGCACAGTTGACAATGACATCCTCCCCTGTTTGTGCACTTAGCCCATTGTGATGTGTGGTTGGTTAAAAAAACACCTGCCTAGGGAGGATTATGGACTTAATATCCAGTTTTCATTGAACTTCTCAGAAAATGGACATGTGCAACCATCAGCTTGAAGATAATACCAATTAAGTAACTGTAAGAAGAAAATAGCATGTCAGTAGCAGTGACTTTTCTCCTACTCTTAGAATGATTGCTTCATTAATTGTATCATGAGATTATAAAGTATGAAATAATGATGGCAAGGAGTAGGTCCAAAAAATAGAAAAATAGAAATGTGATTTAAAAAAGTCTATTGGAAGTATGGATTTAAATCTATTATTACTAACGGTGAAGCAAAAGGTCAGAAATTCAAATTCACCAACTGCTTCTTGGAAACCCTATGGGGCAGTTCTACTCTATTTTGTAGGGTTGCTATGAGTCTGAATTGACTCAACGGCAATGAGTTTTTTTTTGTTTTTTTTGTTACTAACAATGTAGGTCATGCTACATCTTAAGAGGGCACTCTTCCTACTGTTGTTAGCTATTGCTAGTGTGAAACCATCTTAGATAACAAGCTATCTGAGAATAGCATATTATTTCATATTTCTTTTTTATACTTCTATTTCATAACTTTGTTTTACCATACATATGATGTGTTAGTATATATTTTATTTAAAAAATATTTTTGTGTATATACATCTGCAGGGCAATGGGCTTCCCCTTTCTGTTGCCTTTATGGCCATGGTCTTGTAACTCCCATAAAATAATTGCAAATAAGGTGTGTAGAGCTCTTGTTGGAATTTGCTAGAATATGCAAATAAAGTGCCTGTAGCCCCCCAAATGGATTGGTTAGGTTTGCCATCCCACTAGACTCATAAAGAGCCAATCTCAGAGGGTGACAGGTGACCTCACTACCATCAAGAAGAAGAACGAAGAGCAGAGCTTGTCCTTTGGACCCAGGGTCCCTGTGCTGAGAATCTCCCAGAACAGGAGATAGACAACTGCAACACTGGAGAGCTGTAACACTGGAGGAGGCATGAGATGGCAGGGGCATGGGATCAGCAGTGGCACAGGACTGACAGATGACTACAGTGGGTTTGGCAACTCGCAGAGCGAGAGAGCTGAGCACCTTTGGGCTGGAAGCTTTCTGGCAGGGCGGGGTACCTCTAGGCAGTTATTGAAGAGCTAAAGAGCTGTGGTACCTACTTGAGTTGGGGATGCTGAGTTGTTCCTTTTACTTCCAAGTTGGTCCTGAATAATCAGGATCCTGATCCTGAATAAAGCCTGGGACTTTTATTTATTGATTTTTGAAAAATATATATGAGCTTTTTTTTTTTCTCCTGTGAGTTAAAGGAGGAAAAAAGAAAGGATGGGAGAATCAGGAACCAAGAGAAAGGAAACTTCCCAAGAAAGGCTATTGCTGGTATGCTGTCTATTGATGCCCTGAAAGTAGCTTTTAACAAACATTAATATGTGTAAGGTTCTCCTGCACAGCCTGTTAAAATGCGGATCCCTGGGCATTATCCTTGAAGATTCTAAATCCAGCTCACTGGGAAGGTCAAAGGCATATGCAATTTTTAATCCGAACCCGCTGCCGCCAAGTTGATTCTGATTCATAGCTACCCTATAGGACAGAGCAGAACTGCCACGTAGAGTTTCCAAGGAGCACCAGGTGGGTTCAAACTGCAGACATTTTGGCTAGCAGCCATAGCTCTTAACCACTACGCCACCAGGGTTTCCACAACTTTTAATAAGCAACTTAAGTATGTGTTGATTTGGAACCACAGTTTGAGAGGCACTTCTAAGACCTCAGGAGAAAGGGAAGACCTTGCAGAAAATTGGAAAACCAAGATTTAAAGGAATGAGGGAAAGTACTTTGGGAAGTATATGTTTAAATGGGGAAATGGGCAAGTGCTTCCAGAAAAGGATCTAGGCACTTTACTGGAGTTGATACAGGAGGCATCCTTACAGAAACTTAGGGCAGCACTTCTCAAATTTAGTGTGTCCACAAATCACCTAGGGTTCTTGTTAAAAAGCAGATTCTGACTCAGAATGCCTAGGATGAGGCCTAAACTCTGCATTTCTCACCAGCTCTCAGCTGATACTGATGCTGCTGGTCTGTGGATCACACTGTGAGTAGCCAGTAGGCAAGATGAATGAAGGTTATTAAACTCGAAGTCTGGCTATTTAAAACTCACTTGTAGAAAATAAAGTAATGCTCACTGACGTTTGCACTCATACCATTAAGCTCACAAGATAAAGAATATTTGTTTATCAATTCGTCACGGAAGAGTTGCTAAAAATGACGAGAGACAGGACTGAATTACCAAATGATCAAAGTTAGCACAGATGGTTCTGGAGTGTAGTAGGGCAACAGAAATGTAGCCAAGATGGCGTAATCATCGACAAGTGAGCAGAGTTACTCTAAAGACACTAGACAGGACACATCCTCCATTTCTCTTTCTCTGGCAAATGTTATGTCTGGTTTAGCTGTGGCAGATCAATATAATGTGGTTATAATGGAGCTAAGAGCAAATTTACATCTCCTGTGTCTCCTGGCGGATACCAGCAGGAAGGGACTCCAGAGGTCTGTGGAGTCAAAAGAGAATGAGCAGTTAGTTGGGATCCAAGTGGCTGACAGAACCAATGGGACCCTCACTTGATGTCTTACTTAGAAAAGGAGAAGTCCCTGGAAAGATTTAGTTTTCTGTGAGAGAGTACCATTAGATATAGCAGACAAAAAAATGAAACCATGACTATTTGGTTTTCCTTCTAGATTGCTTGGTCTTTGTGAGATGCTAATCCAATAAATATGGAGTGGGAGGGGGTGTCAGTAAGAACATTGAGGGCCATTAAGAAGACACCATAAATAAATAGAACTGAAGAAAAGACAGGAAGAAAATGGAGGGAAAGAAAGTCAACAGAAAATAAAGAATTAAAGAACCCAAGATAAAATTGGGATATAGTGTTCAAGTGAAGCATTGACCTACAGAATGGCAAAATAAAGAGAAGAACTTAAGTTTGCTACATGCTAGAATACAACTGAGGCACAGGAAGAAGTCAATGTTGTCAAAGTTGTTGCTGTTAGGTGCCAGTCAGCCCTGACTCATAGTGACCTTATATACAACAGAATGAAATACTGCCCGATACTGCGCCATCCTCACAACAGTAGTTATGCTTGAGCCCATTGTTGCAGGCACTGGTCAGTCCATTTCATGAGAGTCTTCATCTTTTTCATTCACCCTCTACTTGGCTGCTAACCAAAAGATCAGCAGTTTGAATCCATTAGCTGCTCCTTGGAAACCCTATAGGGCATTTCTACTCTGTCCTGTAGGGTCAGTATGAGTTGGAGTCGACTTGATGGCAATGGGTTTGATTTTTTGGTTTTTCTACTTTACTAAGCATGATGTCCTTCTCCAGGGACTGGTCCCTCCTGTTAACAAACCAAAATACATAAGACAAAGTTTCACCATCCTCGCTTCTAAGGAATATTCTAGCTGTACTTCTTCCGAGATGGATTTGTTCATTCTTCTGGCAGCCCGTGGTATATTCAAAAGGATCAATTCTTCTTTGGCCTTCTTTATTCATTGCCCAGCTTTTGCATGTGTATGAAAAAAAAAATATGTATGAGATTATTGAAAATACCATGGCTTGGGTCCTTAGTCCTTGCACCTTAGTCCTCAAAGTGACATCTTTGCTTTTTAACACTTTAAAAAGATCTCTTGTGCAGATTTGCCCAATGCAATACGTACTTGAATTTCTTGCCTGCCCCTTCCACGGATGTTGATTGTGGATCCAAGTAAAATGAAATCCTTGACAACTTCAATACTTTCTCCACTCATCATGCTGTTGCTTATTGGTCCAGTTGTGAGGATTTTTGTTTTCTTTATGTTGAGGTGTAATCCCTACTGAAGGCTGTAGTCTTTGATCTTCACCAGTAAGTACTGCAAGTCCTCCTCACTTTCAGCAAGCAAGGTTGTGTCATCTGCATATCTCAAGTTGTTAATGTGCCTTCCTCCAATCCTGATGCCTAGTTCTTCTTTATATAGTCCAGCTTCTCAAATTATTTGCTCAGCATACAGACTGAATTTTCTACTTTGAAAGATTGTCAAAGTAGCGATAAAGAATTTAGACCAGGAACTAGAGAATTTACCACTTATGTTCAAAAAAGCAAAGCAGACTATTTCAGACAAAGGAGGAGAAGTCAGTGCAGGGCTTGCTGCCTTTAATTTGAGTTAAAGTTTGAAGATGTCATTACCCAGAACCCAGCCCAGTGCCGTGAAGGTGTCATTATATTAAGTAAAAAAATAAATATGACCATAGTATCTTTTTGTCAGGGTATAAGGATCTATATCTGATTATTCGATGAGTTCCTTTTAAATCTACGTCTTGCATCCGGGAAAATGCTACTGTCAAAATAACAGTAGCTGAATTTTCCCAAGTAAATTGCCACCATCCAAATACGCATATTGGTGTGATAGACTACGCTCGCTCATCTACACTGAGACTGTTCCAGTTGTTTGTAAGTAATAGTAATGGGTGCCAAAGGCAAATGCTATATATTAAAGATCCTCATTGGTAAAGCTTTAGAGAAGAGCTTTTAACATAAACACCTTCACCTGGAGAATATGTGAAGTTATTTAAAAAAAACACAATCAACTAAAAATATTTGAAAAAGAGCAATAATCTCTAACAATACCATTCTATTCAAATTTTGAAAACATTTTAATCTACATTTTGAAAGGAAAAAAACATTCATTTCCTTGTGTGTAGTGTAATTTAAAATGTCATTTTACTGTTTTTCTTTTAAACTTTGTCATTTATTTTTAGTAACAGTTCTCATTAGTTTCTTTTAATAAGTGTCATGTTAAACTGACTTTTCCAGAAGACAATGTTTAATTTACGTAGAAAAATTATGGAAAATTTTGAGTTTTTTTTTTTTTTTTTTTAAATATGCTTCTGCAGAGCCATGAAATGTGTTTGAACATTCCTGAGGTCAGGGTTTTTGAAACTGTTTGGGCCTATTCACTTGAATTACTCTTCTGGAAAATGTCCTCAGATTAACATATTTCTTTTCAAAATGTGCAATGTATCTGAGCTATAATTATCTCTTAATTTTAGCCTCTTAATTCCTCACTTTGCCCTGTTAGAAATCAACATTGATATGAAATCAATAGTGTGTATACTCCATTAAGAGGAAAAATTATCTGTCTTGTCTTATCAGTCTCATTTTATATGAAATCATTAAGTACTTCTGTGTGAGCTTTGCTATGCCAGGTACATTGCAAAATATGTTAATCAGTCATGGCTTGATCTGATCCTATAATCAGAAATGTGTTCTGTAATATGGCAACAGATGGGTCTGAAAAGAGTTATGCCTTAAGTATTGGATCTAACCAGGGTATTCTTACTGCTGCTGTTGAGGGCTTTTGGCCCATTGATTCATTAGCATTATCCTAAATCAACATAGTGCTAGGCCCTTGCATATGAAATAATTCTATGATGAGCTCATACTTTAATGAGACTGATAATATGAAGCAATAATTAGATTCAAATATCTTGAGTGTCATCATAAAATGCCGGGACAAGTCAGGGAGCCCAACTCTATCTGACAGAACCATTCTCGAAGGGAATGCCATCTGAGTTGAGTCTTAAAGGATGAACAGGGAATTTGTCTGACAGAAAAGGGGGAGAAAACAACTTATGCCATGAAGCAGAGGTGCAATGTCACATCAATTGTCAAGTGACAGACAGGGGCCTTCTGGGTGTAGCATAAGGCTCAGGGAGGCAAAGTAATGAAAACTAAGTTTATATGGTTAAAAACAAAACACACAAACAAAGCAGTTGTCACTGAGTTGATTCAGACTCATGGTGACTCCATATGTATCAGAGCAGAGCTGCACTCCATAGTTATTTTATTTTATTGAACTTTAGATGAAGGTTTATAGAACAAACTAGTTTCTTCAAACAGTTAGTATATACATTGTTGTATGACATCAGCTAATAACCCCACAGTATGTCAACACTCTCCCTTCCCAACCCTGGGTTCCCTATTACCAGCTTTCTTGTTCCCTCCTGCCTTCCAGTCCCTGCCCCAGGGCTTGTTCTGTAGGGTTTTTAATGGCTAATTTTTCAGTAGTAGGTCACCAGGCCTTTCTTTTAAGGTGCATCTAGGTGGACTTTAACCTCCAATCTTTTGGTAAGCAGCCTAGAGTGTTAAACGTTTGTACCACCCAGGGATTCCATGTGATAAATAGGGTTTATATTATAGAACAAATTATGTACCAGGAATATAAGTTAGGGCTCTGCGTTGCAAACTACAGATTCACTGTGGGTGGTTTAGGTGAAGAAAGATTGTTAAAGGATATCAGGAAGCTCATAGTATTTCCTGAGTGGTTACTCCAGCTGATAGCATGGTTGCCTTCATCCATCACAGAGAGTGGAGCCCATGACAGTGACTAGCAGACTGGACACCATAAGCTCCATCACCACTAACCTTGAAGAAAAAACTGCCCCCTCTCCAACATTATCAAAAGATTGGTGCCTGTATGTACTTAATACTTGTGGTAGATCAGTTGCACTGATGGTCCCTATTAATGATTTCCCTTTTTTGTATCCAAGACTTTTTTGAATGTGACTTTTCATTTCCTCTATCAAGAGGCAGGGTCTATGTCCCCTGCCTTGAATATGGACTGGCCTAATGACTTGCTTCAACTAATAGAATGCATTGTTCTGTTGTTGTTAGTTGCCATCCAGTCAACTCTGACTCAGATGACCCATCGAGATGAGTCTGAGTCATGGCAACCTTATTTATAACAGAATAAGATGTTGCGAATCCTGTGCTGTCTTCGTGATCACTGTTATGTTTGAGTCCATTGTTGTCAATCTATTTCATTTTTTTAAATATATTTTATTTTGTTGTTGTTCAGAATATGCACAGCAGAACATACACCAATTCAACAGTTTCTACGTGTGCAATTCAGTGACATTGATTACATGTTTTGAGCTGTGCAGCCATTCTCACCCTCCTTCTGCGAGTTCTTCCTCCCACATTAACATAAGCTCACTGCCCTCTAAAAAATAATATATAGGCTCCTATCTAATCTTTTGAGTTTCTGTTGTCAGTTTGATCCCGTATAGGTAGTTCTTTAAAAAGCATAGTGCTCAAGGCAGACGTGTTTACTAGTTAAGCTAAACTACTCTTTGGTTTTAAAAGACTTCAGGGGATATTTTTGGTTTAAGGTTTAAGGGTTATCTCAGGGCAATAGTTTCAGGGGCTCATCCTGTCTCCATGGCTACACAAAGCCTGGAGTCCGTGAAAATTTGAAATTCTATCCTGCATTTTCAACCCTTTGATCAGGATTCTTCTATGGAACCTTTGATAAAAGTGTTCAGTAATGGTAGCCGGGCAGTTCTGGTCTCATGGTAAAAGGTGCAGTTGTTCATAGAGGCAATTTGCTGCATATTCCATGTATCTCATTGATTGATGGTTTTTAACTTTTCTAAAAAGTTTATAGCATCAAATTTTTGTGTGGTTATTTTCCACTGCAAACTTATTCACATATTTTCCTATATTTTCTATTGCTTTGACTTTTTCTTTTTTATGTTAAAAAATACATTTGTAATTTATTTCAGAGGATACAGGGAAGGGAGGCTCTGGAGTCAATTTCCTCAAGGCTCTTTATTGACTATTCTATCCTATATCAATATTATGAGATACTTCTTTTATCAGATTTTAAGTTCTTATTCACATCGTGTGTCTTTGTTATGGACAACTGAGTTAATTTTATCCTCTTAGCAGAGGCACTGTAGTATTACTTCCTATTAAGTTTATGATGAGTTAACTCTCCAGATTGTTTTCAAATTAATTCTTTTTCTAGTGAGGTCTCTCTACTCAGTTCCTATAGTCTATGGATATAAGTATAAATGTAAAATACCTGAACTGAATTTAAGGGTAAGCATAAAGATTAAAAATAATAGATCAGTGATTCTCAGAAAAAAACTAGGCCCCATCCTACTTCAGTGGGCTGGGACTCTGTATTCTCTGTTAGCTCTTCGGGTGATTCTGTAACATACCGAAGTTTGAGAACCACTGCTCCAGAGGCTTCCAGATCTTGACTTATTTATTGTTCTTATACAAGTGTGAATAAAGCTGACCAGCCCAGTATTCAAATCACTTAAGACCCAGGCACACTTAAAGACAACCACATTCACTTCAATCCTTGGATGTTTCAAATAAAGTGTTCTTTAGACTGAATTACTCAGAGAAGGCATCAATTCTTTACTCCCTCATGGCAGTAGCTTTCCTGAGTGATTATAATGGCTCTTCCAAGTTGAAATGGTTAACAATCATGATCAAATCAACACCTTGAAACAACTGACTAGCAACTGCTTTTGACGATTAGGTGTTGGAAGATGGACACAATTCTGACTTGGTTCGTATTTTAGAATTCTGTGAAATTAAAATTGCCTTAAAGACAAGATATGAATTCTATCTATGTTTATATTCCAAAGCACATATCTCTTCGTGGATGTTGTTGAACTTGTATTGACTGTGGATGGGTGCCAATATTTAGAATATGTTGTATATTTGATATACATTTGGCTTAAAATTATATTTTCTATTATTTGCTAAAGACCAACATTCTCTTTAGTATCTTTCATAAATTCTGTTCCATGGGGGAAAAATTTTCTGCTATGGGAAGACATTGAATTCTTCTATTGGCTACACTTTCAGATGTTTCTCAAGTGTAAATGTTTTGGTAAAACTTAAATGTATTTGTCTAAATATATATGTTTTTCCTAGAGCATTTTTAAACCAAATATATTTAAACAAAAATTAATCCACTTGTTCCTGATTCCTTTGCACTAAACTAATAAAATAGCCATTTTAAAGAACTATTTAATGACCATGAAATCCTTTGAGTTTTTTTAAGGAAAAGTTAAAAAGACCTTTAAATCAAAGATTGATGATAAAGACAGCTTAAATGTTGGAATCTGGTGTATTATTGTTAACATCCAAACATGGGGCAAGGACATGGGGGAGGAGTTGGGAAAACCCCTTTATCCAGCTTCCTGAGAACGCCTAAGCATTGTTTCATCTTTGTATGTGGTATTGACATTGGATATTTTAAAACAGAGCTCTGGCCTGTCACAACATTAGGTTTCTTATCTTTAGTTTTTCAAAGGGAGAGTTTTTCTCTCTTTTCTACCTTTCTTTTGGATGAATTCCACAATAGGATCTGGGTAGTCACCCCTCTCCACACCTCTCCACACCTTCTCACCTCAGACTTCCTATTCCAAAGCTTAAACTACCACCAGGAGATAGACACAAAAGCATTGAATGGGGTACCAGAGAGCACCCAAAAGAGAAATCCAAAAACTCGAAGGTCACATTATTATTAGGAAGATGATGAAAAAAGAAAGCAGAGAAATGTCTTAAGTTCCTAAAGTGCTATAGATTTCCCAAGTGTTTTCCCATAAACTTTCTCATTAGAGTGACTTTAATGATGACAAGTGATGTGTGATTCAACTGGTAGGGTGCTTTAATGGGAATTGAAGGTTCTAGTACTTGGCCATCATCACACAGTGTTATGTTTGGCAAACTGCATAGCCAGCTTTAAAATCTAGGCATATCATGTTTGCTATACCACACTGAAAATCCAAAGTGATCTGCCAATAGAGCACTGCTGTGTGTCTGCCTCCTTTTTAGTAGGCATCTTAGAAATCTATGCCTTTTTTTCCAGTGATGTGTTGAGAAGTATTCAGTTAATAGATCAGGGACTTCTACAACTCACTGCACATAAAATCGTCTTATCATTTCTAAAACACAAAGTCAAAATTTCATCCATGTTAATACTTTATGGATTAGTGGTTCCATTTTAAACTGGCAAATATGAAAATGTGTAACAGAATTACACAAATACCTCAGACATTTGCACTTAACATGTTGTACTGACGAAATTCCAGATATGTACTGTGATAGGTTTTTGGCACAAGAGAGTTTATTTTTACTTGTTAGATTAAAATTCTTCCTTAAGGCCCCAAGAGAACAGTCAATCCTCCTGGGCTAGCTGAGGATCTGAGACGTGTGAATTGTCCTATAGGCAGTCTGGTCATTTCCCTATTTTAAAGATCATTTTGTAAATAAAACCACTTGGATAAAAAATGTCATTGAAAATACACATAACTCTCCTTTAATGCTAGAAAAACACTAAACAAAGCAAAAGGCTATGGCCCATATAGAAGTTCTGTATTTAAAATACTATTTCTGATGTATTGCACTTCCAGGAAGTGTTTAAAGAACTGATGTATTTTACTTAATGGTTTTCTTGTGAGTATAAGGAAAAAGTCATTATATTTTAATTTAAAAAGTGCTCAATAATGTGAACTTGGTCAAAAGAGAGAGAGTTTTATAAATCATGGATTGAGTTATAGCCTTCACTTGACTGAATTGTGACATTTGAGTATACCCAGCATAGTCGGGGTCATTTACTCGACAGTCCAGTTCTTTCTGCAGAAACACATGTATCCTCCTACAATTACTCAAATTCAAACCTGAAATATTTACACAACTCATGCTATTACCCTTCGTTACCATTGTTGCTGTTATGTGCCCTTGAATCGATTCCGACTCATACCAACTCTATAGAACAAAGTAGAACTGCCCCATAAAAGTTTCCAAGGAGCAGCTGGTGGATTTGTACTGCCAACCTTTGGGTTAGCAGGCAAGCTACTTTGCCCCCAGGGCTGATTTACCATTAGTAAACACAATAATTATTAGTTACATTTCAGGTATGACAGGGCTTTTGGCTATGAGAAAAAGCTAAAACTAAAGAGACTATAAGACAGTATTTTAAAATTAAAACATCCAGCTTGGGATATTTATAAGCTACATATCTTCTGAGAAACGGTTTTTTTTTTGTGAGCATCTTTTGTGAGTGTTTCATTTGTTTACAGGATAGGGAAATGTTTGATGGTAGAAGACTTGGTCTCACCCTTTGAATTCTTCAACATCGAGTATAAATTAAAGATGTTCACTTCAAGTTAAGTTACAATGTTCACATATTTAAAAGACCATGAAAGAAGAGAATAATGAGGCTGATTTGTTTTTAATTTCACTTATGGCAGTTTAGTGACTTTACAAGTATTTAAAGGAGGTTGACATTGCTTAAAACAGTTTTGGCCTTTTTTATGAACTTATATTTTGTTGTAGGCATGGTTGCTTTACCAGCCTAAACTGTGGGACAAATCATCTTCTGAATGGTGGATTTGATCTCTGGAAATCAGACGATGGAGTGGAAAGTCTATTTCCTAATGTAGGTGACCAAATGGGACAATGCTATTTTTCTTTAAAAAAATAAAAAGGTAATTGCCTATATATGATTTCATAGTTCACAAACTGAGATGCCTGCTAAATTAATTCGACTGATGAGGTATTTAATCAATATTTGAGCCAAAAAGCTCTGGCTTTTACTCTGAGTAAATTGAGAATGAATGAATGAGTTCTTTCATTTAACAAATATTGACTGAATAGCTAATATGGAATAGGCATTACTTCTAGATGTTGAATAACAGTTCTGAACAAAAATCCTTGCACTTCTGATGTTTGCCTCCTAGAAGGGAGAAAGAGGAAACAGGATAAATAAGATAAAGCATAGGTTAAGAAAAACAAAGTATGGAGTCAGAGTAAGTCATGTTGAGGAGGATTGCAATTTTAGATATTGTGGTCAAGGAAGGTGTCTTAATCATCTAGTGCTGCTATAACAGAAATACCACAAGTGGATGTCTTTAACAACGAGAAATTTATTCTCTCACAGTCTAGTAGGCTACAACCCAAATTCAGTGTATCAGCTCCAGGGGAAGTCTTTCTCTGTCAGCTCTGGAGGAAGGTCTTTGTCATCAATCTTCACCTGGTTGAGGAGCTTCTCTGCTTAGGGACTCCAGGTCCAAAAGACACTCTATGCTCCCACTGCTTCTTTCTTGGTGGTGTGAGGTCCCCATGTCTCTCTGCTCACTTCTCTCTTTTCTATCTCAAAAGAGATTGGCTTAAGGTACAATCTAATCTTGTAGATCTCATCAATATAACTGCCACTAATCCATCTCATTAACATCATAGTGATAGGATTTACAACACATAGGAAAATCACATCAGATGACAAAATGGTGAACAATCACACAATACTGGGAATCATGGCCCAGTCCAATTGATACACATATTTTTGGCGGGGGGGGGGGGGCAAAAGTCAATCTATGACAGAACGTATCTTTCAGAAGGTGATGTTTGCAAGTAGGCATGGTGAAAGTGAGGGAGGGGGTATGCAGGTATCTGGGGGATGAGCGTTTCATGGTAGAAGCAACGGGTATGTGGTAGGAACTGTCGACAGAGTTCCTACTGACTGAGCGGAATGAATGAACTTGAAGAGACTAGGAGGTAAGAAGGGGCCAGATCATGTAGGATCTTGTTAGGACCTTGTGGGTCAAGGAAAGGACTTTGACTTTTACTCCAAGTGATTCAGAAAGCCATTGGAAGGTTCTTAAGAGGAAAGTGTCATGATCTGATTCATGTTTTAAGAGGATTATTTCGGTTATTGTGTTGGTAATGGGCTAGATATAAACAAGAGCAAAAGAAGTGAGACCAGTTATGAGGCTATTACAATAATTCAGGTAGGGATGAGGTGGAGTGGGCTGGCAAAGAAGTCTCAGTCAAGGTCCCAACAGCAAATAAGTGGCAGACTTAAATTTTGATAATTTAAAAAGGGATACCTGTTCCTTTGTTTTACAAAGGGGTTATTTACAAAATATAAGTGGGGTATAGAAGAAACACAAAAAATAGTGTAGTAACCCATGGTTATTTTTACTACATCTAGGGAAGACAAGGGAAAGAGACAAGGGAAGGAAATAATTCCAGAACATGCTGAAAGGAGAAAATTGAAAGCGGTGTGGACATGGCCTTCTGAGGCTAACCTTGCAGAGAGATCCAGGGAATAGATGCCATTACCTCAGTCATGAACCACCCAACCTCCTGTCAAGAATCTCCATTGGCTAAACCCAACAAGGGCCAGGTGACAAGGGAACCATTAACGTCCTTACAAGGTCAGCCTCTAGGACCGAAAGCAGGCTGGAGCATGTCGTTGTTGTTAGGTGCTGTGAGTTGGTTCTGAACGAATGAAACACTGCCCAGTCCTATGCCATCATCACAATTCTTGCTGTGTTTGAACCGATTGTTGCAGCCACTGCATGAATCCACCTTGTTGAGGGTCTTTCTCACTCACCCTCTACCTTATGGAGTATGATGTCTGTATTGGTTATCTAGTGCTGCCATAACAGACATACCACAAGTGCATGGCTTTAACAAACAGAAATTTATTCTCTCACAGTCTAGCAGGCTCCAAGTCCAAATTCAGGGCATCAGCTCCAGGGGAAGGTTTTATCTGTTGGCTCTGGAAGAAGGTCCTGGTCATCAATCTTCCCCAGGTCAAGAAGCTTCTCAGTGCAGGGACTTCAGATCCAAGGGACGTGCTATTTTCCTGGCTCTTGTTTCTTGGTGGTATGAGGTCCCCACGTCTCTCTGCTCATTTCTCTCTTTTATATCTCAAAAGAGATTAGATTAAGACACACTCTAATCTTGTAGATTGAGTCCTGCCCCATTAACATAACTGCCACTAATCTCATTGACATAGTAGAGATAGGATTTATAACACGTAAGAAAATCATATCAGATGACAAAACAGTAGACAATCACACAGTACTGGGATTCATGGCCTAGCCAAATTGATACACATATTTTTGGAGGACATGATTCAATCTATGACAATGTCCTTCTCCAGGGACTGGTCTCTCTTGATAACATTTCCAAAGTATGTGAAATGAAGTCTCATCATCCTGGTTTCCAAGGAGCATTCTGGCTGTACCTCTGACAAGACAGACTTGTTCATTCTTCTGGCAGTCCATGGTATATTCAGTATTCTTTGCCAAAACCATAATTCAAAGGCATCAATTCTTCTTTGATCTTCCTTATTCATTGTCCAGCTTTCACATGCATATGAGGCAATTAAAAACACCATGGCTTGGGTTAGGGGTAACTTAGTTTTCAATGTGACATTTTTGCTTTTCGACACTTTTAAGGGGTCTTTTGCAGTTTTTTTTTTTTTTTTTGCAGTGGATTTGCCCAGTGCAATACCTTGTTTGATTTTTTTAACTGCTGCTTCCATCAGTGTTGATTGTGGATCTAAGGAAACCGAAATCCTTGACTTCTGTCTTTTCTCTATTTATCATAATATTGCTTATTGGTCCAGTGGCGAGGATGTTTGTTTTCTTTATGCTGAGGTGCAATCAAAACTGAAGGCTGTAGTTTTGATCTTCATCAGTAAGTGTTTCGAGTCCTCTTCACTTTCAGCAAGCAAGATTGTGTCATCTGCATACTGGAGGTTGTTATTGAGTCTTCTACCAATCCTGATGCTCTGATCTTCTTATAGTCCAGCTTCTTGGATTATTTGCTCAGCACACAGATTGAATAAGTATGGTGAAAGGATACAATCCTGATGCACACCATTCCTGATTTTAAACCAGGCAGTATCCGCTTGTTCTGTTCAAGTGAGTACCTCTTGGTCTATATACAGATTCCTCATGAACACAATTAAGTATCCTTGAATTCTCATTTTTCACAATGTTATTCATGATTTGTTATGATCCACACTGTCGAATGCCTTTGCATAGTCAGTAAAACACTGGTAAACATCTTTCTGGTATTCTCTGCTTTCACCCCATATCTATCTGACGTTAGCAGTGATATCCTTCATTCCATAATCTCTTCTGAATTTGACTTGAATTTCTGGCGGTTCCCTATTGATGTACTGCTCCAACCATTTTTGAATTATCTTCAGCAAAATTTTACGTGTGTGATGTTACTTATATTGTTTGATAATATTCTCAATCTGTTGGATCACCTTTCTTTGGAATGGGCACAAATATGGATGTCTTCCGGTCAGTTGGAAAGGTAGCTGTCTTCCAAATTTCTTGGCATAAATAAGTGAGCACCTCCAGCGTTGCACAGGTTTTTTGAAACATTTCAATTGTATTCTGTCAATTCCTAGAGCCTTGTTTTTCACCCATGTCTTCAGTGCAGCTTGGACTTTTTCCTTCAATATCATTGGTTCTTGATCATACACTATCTCCTGAAGTGGTTGAACGTTTACCAATTGTTTTTGGTGCAGTGACTCTGTGTTCCTACCATCTTCTTTTGATGCTTCCTGGGCTGTTCAATATTTTGCCCATCAAAAAACAAACCCATTGCCATTGAGTCAGTTCTGACTCAAAGTGACCCTATAGAGTCCTTCAAAATTGCAATTCTACGCTTGAATTTTTTCCTCAGTTCTTTCAGCTTGAGAAATGCAGAGCGTGTCCTTCACTTTCAATTGTCTACCCCAGGTCTTTGCATGTTTTGTTATAATACTTTACTATGTCTTCTTGAGCCGCTCTTTGAAATCTTCTGTTCAGCTTTTTTACTTCCTCATTTCTTTCATTTGTTTTAGCTGTATTATGCTCAAAAACAAGTTTTAGAGTCTCTTCTGACACCCACTTTGGTCTTTCCTTTTTTTTTTAATTTTGATTGTGCTTTAAGTGAAAGTTTAAAAATTAAGTCAGTCTCTCACATAAAAACTTATATATACCTTGCTACATATTCCCAATTACTCTCCCCCTTATGAGACAGCCCGCTCCCTCCCTCCACTCTCTCTTTTCATATCCATTTCACCAGCTTCTAACCCCTTCTACCCTCTCATCTCCCCTCCAGGCAGGAGATACCAACATAATCTCAAGTGTCCACCTGGTCCAAGAAGCTCACTCCTCACCAGCATCCCTCTCCAACCCATTTTCCAGTGCAATCCATGTCTGAAGAGTTGGCTTCAGGAATGGTTCCTGTCCTGGGCCAACAGAAGGTCTGGGGGCCATGACCACCAGGGTCTTTCTAGTCTCAGGCAGACCATTAAATATGGTCTTTTTATGAGAATTTGGGGTCTGCATCCCACTGCTCTCCTGCTTCCTCAGGGGTTCTCTGTTGTGTTCCCTGTCAGGGGAGTCATCGGTTGTAGCCAGGCACCACCTAGTTCTTTTGGTCTCAGGATGATGTAGTCTCTGGTTCATGTGGCCCTTTCTGTCTCGGGTTCATAATTACATTGTGTCCTTGGTGTTCTACATTCTCCTTTGATCCAGGTGGATTGAGACTCATTGATGCATCTTAGATGGCCACTTGCTAGCATTTAAGACCCCAGATGCCACTATTCAAAATGAGATGCAGAACACTTTCTTAATGGATTTTATTATGCCAATTGACTCAGATGTCCCTGAAACCAAGGTCCCAAAACCCCCGCCCCTGCTACGCTGGCCTTCGAAGCATTCAGTTTATTCAGGAAACTTCTTTGCTTTTGGTTTAGTGCTGTTGTGCTGACCTCGCCTATATTGTGTGTTGTCTTTCCCTTCACCTAAAGTAGTTCTTATCTACTACCTAATTAGTGAATACCCCTTTCCCACCTTCCTTCCCTCCCCCCTCTCGTAACCACAAAGGAGTGTTTTCTTCTCAGTTTAAACTATTTCTCAAGTTCTTATAATAGTGGTCTTATACAATATTTGTCCTCTTGCAACTAATTTCACTCAGCACAATGCCTTCCAGTTTCCTCCATGTTATGAAATGTTTCACAGATTCATCACTGTTCTTTATTGATGTGTAGTACTCCATTGTATGAATATATCATAATTTATCCATTGACGGGCACCTTGGTTGCTTCCATTTTTTTGCTATTGTAAGCAGTGCTGCAATAAACATGGATGTGCATATATCTGTTCGTGTAAAGGCTCTTATTTCTCTAGGATATATTCTGAGGAGTGGGATTGCTGGGTCGTATGGTAGTTCTATTTCTAGCTTTTTAAGGAAGTGCCAAATGGATTTACAAAGTGGTCGTACCTTTTGACATTCCCACCAGCAGTGTAGAAGTGTTCCAGTCTCTCCATAGCCTCTCCAACATTTATTATTTTGTGTTTTTTGGATTAATGCCAGCCTTTTTTTGTTGTTGTTGGAGTGAGATGAAATCTCATTGTAGTTTTAATTTGCATTTCTCTAATGGCTAATTATCCTAAGCATTTCCTCATGCATCCCTTAGCTACCTGAATGTCTTCTTTAGTGAAGTGTCTATTCATCCCTTTATTATGCTGAAAAATTGTTCTTCTATTCCTATTTTGCTGAGAGTTTTTATCACGAATGGGTGTTGAACTTTGTCAAATGCCTTTTCTGCGTCAATTGATAAAATCATGTGGTTCTTGTCTCTTGTTTTATTTATGTGGTGGATTACATTAATTGTTTTTCTAATGTTGAACCATCCCTGCATACCTGGTACGAATCCCACTTGGTCATGGTGAATTCTTTTTTTGATATGTTGTTGAATTCTGTTGGCTAGAATTTTGTTGAAGTTTTTTGCATCTACATTCATGAGGGATATAGGTCTATAATTTTCTTTTTTTGTGGTGTCTTTACCTGGTTTTGGTATCAGGGAGATGGTGGCTTCATAGAATGAGTTTGGGAGTATTCCATCCTTTTCTATGCTCTGAAATACCTTTAGTAGTAGTGGTGTTAACTTTTCTCTGAAAGTTTGGTAGAACTCTGCAGTGAAGCTGTCCAGGCCAGGGCTTTTTTTGTTGTTGTTTTTGTTGAGATTTTTTTGATTACCTTTTCAATCTCCTCTTTTGTTATGGGTCTATTTAGTTGTTCTACCTCTGTTTGTATTAGTTCAGGTAGCTAGTGTGTTTCTAGGAATTCATCCATTTCTTCTAGGTTTTCAAATTTGTTTGAGTACAATTTTTCATAGTAATCTGATATGATTCTTTTAATTTCAGTTGGGTCTGTAGTAATATGGCCCATCTCATTTTTTATTCAGGTTATTTGCTTCCTCCTCTGTTTTTCTTTTGTCAGTTTGGCCAGTGGTTTATCAATTTTGTTGATTTTTTCAAAGAACCAGCTTTTGGTCTTGTTAATTTTCAATCATTTTTCTGTTTTCTGTTTCATTTAGTTCTGCTCTAATTTTTATTATTTTTCTTCTGGTGCCTGTGGGTTTCTTTTGTTGCTCTCTTTCTATTTGTTGAAGTTGTAGGGATAATTCTTTTATTTTGCCCCTTTCCTCTTTTTGGATGTGTGCATTTATTGGTATAAATTGGCCTCTGAGCACTGCTTTTGCTGTGCCCCAAAGGGTCTGATAGGAAGTGTTTTCAGTCTCATTGGACTCTATGGATTTCTTTATTCCATCCTTAACGTCTTCTATAATCCAGTCTTTTTTGAGCAGGGTGTTGTTCAGTTTCCAAGTCTTTGATTTCTTTTCCCTGCTTTTCCTGTTATTGATTTCCACTTTTATGGCCTTATGGTCAGAGAAGATGCTTTGTAATATTTCAATGTTTTGGATTCTGCTAAGGCTTGCTTTATGACCTAATATGTGGTCTATTCTAGAGAATGTTCCATGTGCACTAGAAAAGAAAGTATACTTGGTTGCTGTTGGGTGGAGTGTTCTTTATATGTCTACAAGGTCAGGTTGGTTGATTGTGGCATTTAGATCTTCCGCGTCTTTATTGAGCTTCTTTCTGGATGTCCTGTCCCTCACCGAAAGTGGTGTGTTGAAGTCTCCTACTATGACTGTGGAGCTGTCTATCTCATTTTTCAATGCTGATAGAGTTTGTTTTGTGTATCTTGCAGCTCTGTCATTGGGTGCATAAATATTTAATATGGTTATATCTTCTTGGTGTATTGTCCCTTTAATCATTATATAGTGTCCTTCCTTATCTTTTGTGATGGATTTAACTTTAAAGTCTGTTTTGTAAGAAATTAGTATTGCCACTCCTGCTTTTTTTTTTCAATTGTTCTTTGCTTGATATATTTCTTTCCATCCTTTGAGTTTTAGTTTGTTTGTGTCTCTAAGTCTAAGGTGTGTCTCTTGTAGGCAGCATAAAGATGGATCTTGTTTTTTAATCCATTCTTCTACTCTCTGTCTCTTTATTGGTGCATTTAGTCCATTTACATTCAGGGTAATTATGGATAGGTGTGAATTTAGTGCTATCATTTTGATGTCTTTTTTTGTGTGTTGTTGACAGTTTCTTTTTTCCACTTAATTTTATGTGCTGAGTAGATTATATAATGTGCTTTCCTCGTATTTGCTGTTGTTGATTTTGTTTCTGCTGAGTCTCTATTTTTTTCTTGTACTTTATTTTGATGAGTAGCATAGTTTGTCTCCTTTGTGGTTACCTTATTATTTACCCTAATTTTTCTAAATTTAAACCCAACTTTTATTTCTTTGTATTGCTGTATTTCCTCTCCATATGGAAGGTGTATGATTACATTTCTTTGTCCCTCTTTATTATTCTACTGTTGTCTTGTTTTATATAATAACATCGCTGTTACCCTGTTTTAAGCTTTTTTTTTTTTATAATCTTGCTTTGTTTTTTTGGATTTCCCCATCTGGGTTGACTTCTGGTTGCTCTGCCCAGTGTTCTAGTTATGGATTGACACCTGATATTTTTGATTTTCTAGCCGAAGAACTCCTTTTAGTATTTCTTGTAGTTCTGGTTGAGTTTAAACGAATTCCCTCAACTTGTGTTTGTCTGGAAATGTCTTAATTTCACCTTCATATTTAAGGGACAGTTTTGCTGGATATATGATTCTTGGCAGGCAATTTTTTTTTTCCTTCAATTTTTAAATACGTCATCCCATTGCCTCCTTGCCTGCATGGTTTCTGCCGAGTAGTCTGAGCTTATTCTTATTGGCTCTCCTTTTTAGGTGACTTTTCGTTTATCCCTCACTGCTCTCATAATTCTCTCTTTATCTTTGGTTTTGGCAAGTTTGATTATAATATGTCTTGGTGACTTTCTTTTAACATCTACCTTATGTGGAATTCGATGAGCATCTTGGATAGATATCTTTTCATCTTTTACCACATCAGGGAAATTTTCTGCCAACAAATCTTTGACAATTCTCTCTGTATTTTTTGTTATCCCTCCCTGTTCTGGTGTACCAATAGCTCGTAGGTTATTTCTCTTGATAGATTCCCACATGATTCTTAAGGTTTCTTCATTTTTTTTTAAATTCTTTTATCTGACTTTACCTCAAATATATTAGTGCCAAGTGATTTATCTTCAAGTTCAGAAATTCTGGCTTCTACTTGCTCAGTTCTGCTCCTCTGACTTTCTATCGAGTTGTCTAATTCTGTAATTTTATTGTTAATCTCCTGAATTTCTGATTGCTCTCTGTTTATGGATTTTTCCAGCTTATTAAACTTTTCATTATGTTCCTGAATAATCTTTCTAATTTCTTCAGTTGCTTTATCTGTGTGTTCCTTGGCTTGTTCTGCGTATTGCCTCATTTCCTTCCTGATGTCTTGAAGATCTCTGTATATTAAACTTTTATATTCTGTCTCTGGTAATTCCATCTAGAAGATCCCTGGATTCTTTGTTTTGAGAGTTTGTTGAGGTGATCATGGTCTGTTTCTTTATGTGATGTTATATTGACTGTTGTCTCTGAGCCATCTATAAGTTATTGTATTAGTTTATGCTTGCTTACTGTGTCGTAGCTTCTTGCTTTGTTTTGTTTTGATATATCCAAATGGGTTGCTTGAGTGAGCTAGCTTGATTATTTTTGCCTTTGGAGCTCTGACATCCTGTCCCCAGATGGCTAGAGCTGTTACCAGGTATGTCAGTCTAGGAATCCATTCAGTTTTCTTGTACAAATTCAGCTCGGGCTTCCAGGTAGCTGATGATCAAGTGTGTGGTAAAGGCTCTGTCCTACAGTCTTAGAGGGGCAGGGGTGTTTGGCATACATACAGGTATGTGGTTGCAGCAGGGGGTGATGCTTTGAACAAGGCAGGAGGCTGAGAACCAACCCCCAAGTGTCTCTGAGGAAAGTGCGTCCCTGTTCCCTAGAGCATCCAGGTGGGTGGGTTCTGCAGATGGACCATGGGCACCCAAAGTTTTTGGTTGTAAGGAGTGGAAGATACTAGTTATCCTTGGACCCCTGTAATAGGTGGCTGGGTGACCTGAGTGGAGCTACCAGTCCTTAGGTCCCTGATGTGGGTAGGTGAGGACCTTGTTTAATAGGCAAAACGATGTCAAACATCTAACACCCACCTCTCCACCACACAGCTGAAATGGTTGGAGTCTGCCAACAAGGGCCTATTCTCCCAAAATAGGCCCAAACAGGTCCATGCAGAAGGGAAAGGTGCTCAAAGTCCATGGACCGTTTATGCTTGAACAGGAGCTGCTTCTGTCCTGAGGTCCCCCAGTTAGTGGAGCTAACAAATTACCTTTTCCCCAAAGGCTGGGAGGATGGCTCTAGATGCTCAACAGGGCTTATCTCAGGCCCAGGGAATTCAGCTGCTGAAGCCAGCTTGGTGGTGGTTGGGGGCATGTTAAAATATGTGCAAACACTTAGCTTTTGCCAAGAGTGCTGTTCCTCTCTGGTTCTGGAGGTGTGAGTAGGCTGTGTGGCTGGCTGCTTCTCCCTGAGGAAACTGCGGCTGAACACTAGCACCAGCCCACCACCACCACTGCTCTGGGAATGGTGCCTGAGGGCTCCCAGCGATTCAGGTCTCGTAACTCCTCTCTGCTTCTGAACGGTCTCTTCTCCCCCTGCCCCTCGGTTCGTTTTCTAAGCTTGCCTTTGAAGCTCAGGGTTACCAGCTTGTCACAAATATACTCATTTCACTTGTTTTTTTTGGTCTTTGTTGTAAAGAGGGCTCACCAGAAGCATCTGTCTATTCTGCCATCTTTGTTCTGCCTCCTAGAATAGATCTTTTCCTTCTTACTGTCTTTTTAATGACCTCCTGCTTTCTTCATGTGTGATGTCCCTGATGTCTTCCCACGACTTGTCTGGTCTTTGGTCATTAGTGTTCAATGGGCCAAATCTATCCTTGAGATAGTCTCCAAATTCAGGTGGGATATACTCAAGATTGTATTTTGGTTGTCATGGACTTGCTTTAATTTCCTTCAGCTTCAACTTGTAATTGCACATGAGCAATTGATGGTCTGTTCCAAAGTTGGCCCCTGGTCTTGTTCTGACAGATGATATTGAACTTTCCTATTGTCTCTTTCCACAGATGTATTGGATTTGGTTTCTGTGTTTTCCATCCAATGAGGCCCAGGTGAATAGTCACTGTTTATGTTGTTGAAAAAAGGTATTTGCGATGAAGAAATCATTGGTCTTGCAAAATTCTATCATGCACTCTCCAGTGTCATTTCTATGACCGAGGTCATATTTTCCAAGTATAATCCTTCTTTTTCATTTCCGGCTTCCCCATTCCAATCACCAGTAATTATCAATGCATTTTGATTCCATGTTTGATCCATTTCAGACTGCAGAAGTTGGTAAAAATCTTCAATTTCCTCATCTTAGGCTTTAGTGGTTGGTGAGTGAATTTGAACAATAGTCATATTAACTGGTCTTTGTGGGCGTGTGGATAATATCCTGTCACTGACAATGCTGTACTTCAGTACAGATCTTGAAATGCTCTTTTTGATGATGAACGTGAGACTGCTTCTCTTCAATTTGTCATTCCTGGCATAGTATACCATATGATTGTCTGATTCAAAGTGGCCAATATCTGCCCATTTCAGCTCACTAATGCCTAGAACATTGATCTTTATGTGTTCCATTTCTTTTCTGATGACTTCGAATTTTCCTAGATTCTGATTATTAATGAATGTCTGAAGTTGTTTCTTCTCATCTTGAGTTGTGCCACCTCAGCAAATGAAGGTCCTGAAAACTACTCCATCCATGTCATTAAGGTCAAGTGTACTTTGAAGAGTCAGCTCTTTCCCAGTCATCTTTCGAGTGCCTTCCAACCTGAGGGGTTTATCTTCTGGTGCTATATCAGCCAGTGTTCCACTGTTATTCATAAGGTTTTCACTTCACAGTTTGTTTCAGAAATGGGCTACCAGCTCCTTCTTCCTAGTCTGTTTGAGTCTGAAAGGTCTGCTGAAACCTATCCACCATGGGTGACCCTGCTGGTATTTGAAATACCAGTGCCATAGTTTCCAGCATCACAGCAACAGGAATGCCACTACAGTACAAGAAACTGACAGATGAGTGATGGAGGCTGGAGTATATTGAAAAGTAAATATGGAGAGACAACTATAAGTTATTCATCACAATTTACTCTCCTTTCCCTAAGCTTTTCATATTTTCTTTCATCTGCATGAAAAATTTGTGTCTTTAGCTAGAAAATGCATGAGATCAGATCAGATTCATTATCAGGAGATGTTGTCTATTCAGTAATCCTCTCTTACCATCTCAAATGTTAATCACCACTGTTATTGTTCACATCAGATGATAGGCAAAAACAGAGAGAAAAAATTAAACAAACAACAACAACAAAACATAGCTACTTCAGTCTTTGTTTCTGTAGCTGATCATGAGTCAATGTTGGCAATCACAATTGCCTTCTACTCATCGCATATTTCCTTTGCTCTTAAACAGCACCATATAGTTAGTGTCCTTTACCCGGTAGGATGACCCAAAACTTTATTCCTGCAAGCACCTGTGGTGGTCTTGTTTTTATCAGCTTGCCACCATTTTCCACTGACCAAGGACTTTTGGGCAAAAAAATAATAGCTACCTCACTGAATAGGAGCTCTGGTTGCACAATGGTTAAGTGCTTCACTGCTAACTGAAAAGTTGGCGATTGAAACCCACTACTTGGGTTCACTGGAGATAAGACCTGGTAATCTGCTCCCATAAAGATTACAGCCTAGGAAATCCTGTGGGGCAGTTCTACTCTGTGCTACAGGGTCACCATAAATTGGAATTGACTCAATGACATACAACAACTACCCTCATTGAATGAGTGCACTCCTAAATCAATTCTCTTGCGTCCATTGTATAGCAGCAACTCAATTTCTTCCCAGGTGATTATGATCAATACAGTATAGGAGCTAATATAAGAGCTCCCTACTTTGCTTGCTGGCTCAGTGGTACAAGGAACACAAATGACCAAGGTGAATTCTCAGTTTCCAAATCACTGAATCCATGATCTAGTTTCCTAGAGAAAATATTCCTTTCTTAGGCAGCAGGATCTATGAATACAGTGAAGCCAAGGTTGTGGGGATGGGGGAAAAAAAAAAACATTGGTGCCAAGTGAGTTATTGGTATATAGTAAGAGGGATCATTACACCACTTGGTTCCTGGATGTGTGCATTCAGGCTAAGCTGGAGAAAGCAATATATACTGGCCACTTGCTTCAGGCATGCACTTCATCTATAGTATAGCACTGAATTTTTCAGGGTATTTTATTCCAGTTGGTTTTATAATTGATTTTTCAGCCAGGTGCTTATGATGATGAGTCCTCAGTGATTCCATTAGTGTGAACACATTGTCTCATTATCTTTACTATAAAAATGAATCTTTTGATTGGAGACAATGTTGTGCATGATATCATGGCACGGTATAAGTAGCTGGCAAAATGGCATTTCGCAAGTCCTCAAATTGTTGTGCTTGGATAAACACTGTGGGCAGGGTAAGCAAATTGATATTCTGAGTATATGTTTATTTTTGTGAAGGATATATCTTTTCTCCTTACCTGAGAAAGTTGTCCAAGGTAGTCAACTGTTACCAGTGGCTGACTGAGGTCTGCAGGGAATGGTGCAGTATTAGATTATCAGCATTTACCTCTGATGTTGGCTGCATTCAGCAGTGGCAGTAGACAGGTCGGCTTTGGTGAGAGAAAAATCGTGCTGTTAATTCACAGCCTCCATCTGTACTTTGTATATGGATCTACTAGCAATTCAGAAGCAGCTTTTCAAGTGGAAAATAGGTATCAGCAAAGAACATAGCCTTACTCCAAAACCCTAGAGATCTGTAGGAGATTCTGTATTGGGACTTGCCAGAGAATACATCCAGGAATTCTTTCTACCATAGACAAATCCATTGTTATTGTGTTTGCCTGATCATAAGGCCCAAGTGGTAGAGATGTTTACATCAATGCCTCTAGTAGCTATGGAGCCTTTTTATGCTTTAAGCCCCACTCAAAATTGGAAGTCTTATGAGTTATCAACTAAATGGTTCTGAGCAGCATGCCCAAATGTGTTTTATATGTTGCTTCCAAAATCCAAAGAGACCTCCCAAGTAATGTGTCTCTTCATGGTGAGTGGTGCTAATTGCAGAAATGTGGCCCTCACTTCAATAGGGCTGTCCTGTCATGACCCACACTGCTGAACCTCTATGTACCCCAATGTGGCAGGCTGGTGGACTTCTGAAAATTTTTTCTCACACTCTGGCATATCTATGCTTTACTAAACTGTATAGGGAACGCCATATTTCATGCTCACCAGATCCAATTAGCATAATGTCATCAATGAATTGGATCAGTATGGTGTTGTATGGGATTTCGGGTTGATCAAGTTCTGTAGAGACTATGCTATGAGAGAGAACAGAAGGGCTGACATAGCCCAGGTACAAGCCATAAAAGGTATAATTTTGTCCCTGTCATTTAAATCTAAATTCCTTCTGGTTTTCCTTTGTGATTAGAAAGGGAAAGAAAATATTTTCCAACTCAACAGATGCGTACTAGGTGCTAGAATTTGTGCTGATTTCTTGCAGTAGAGGTACCTGCTCTGTATCTGTGATTGTCATTATCACATGATTAAGTTTTTAATATCCTGGATTTTTTTTTAAGTGAACCATCTGTTGTTTTATGTTTCACAAGCCAAAGAGATGAATTAAAAGACCTGCAATAAAAATGATCACTTCTGCATTTCTAAAGATTTTGATGGTGGCACTAACCTCTGCAATTTTCTCAAGAACATGGGAATTCAGTGGAATTTGGATTTTAAAAGTTCTTAGCCTCATCCATATCTACCAAATACCCCCATATCATATCTCAGAATTCCACTCCTTCCCCTATTTTGCCCTTACAGACTTGATTGTGCTGAACATTTAAAAGGCACGGAAACTACAACCCTTATAATCTTCAGCCATATATGCTCTGTGACTATAGGAGATAAAAGACTACTTCAAACTTGCCATAAATGACTTCAGATTCTTTGTGTTTCCTTAATTTTATGTACATAGTTTTTGATTTCTACTTTTCCTGTGTTTATTATCTAGGGCCGTAATAAGAAAGAATATAACTTTACAATCTTTATAATCACAATTGGTGCCACAATGACAAAGTGGCACAGCTAGTTGACATCCCAATGCCTCACCTTACACTGCATCCCATGCTAAGGTGAGTAATCATGATGCTAGTACCTGCTCTGGATAGCCCTTGTCCCAGTTCCCAATTCCCCCCTTGAAATATGTGCATCCCAATAACAGAGCCTTGTTTTGAGAGTCAATTTCTTGAGGCTACTTTTGGTAGTGATTACTGTCATTTAGGTTCCCAATCAGCAAACAGGTGGCATATTCAAATTAAGTTAATTTAAGGGAGGTTTATTCGCAAAGCAATTATTTACAAAGATGTAGGCGGGCTATAAGGAAACCACAAGGGATAGCGCAATAAACTATTGTTTTACTATCAGAGGATCGATTATCACCCCTAGGCTAGAGGGGACTAGGGGTAGCAGTTACTAGAACCTGGAAGGAAAAAGTTGCATAAAGTAGACTACCTTAATAAAAATAAAAAACTTCGAGTGAAACACAGCAGCCCAAGGTGACTATACAATGGAGATGAAGATATACTATCTTCAACCCTTGCTCTTCATTCCTTCAATCTCCTTCAGGGCTTCCCCAGTTGAACCTAACTGGAAGGTAAGGGCAAGGGAGCCATTGATGTAACCTGGCTTACAGAGCGGGATAGGGAAGAGAAGACAGAGTAAATGGGAGATATCTGGAATATGTGCCAGTGATGGTAGTGGCAGTGATACAAGAGATGCGACTTGGCTGGAGTCTCTATATTTGAAGGTAGCACAGATAGAATTTTTTGAAAAATTAAATATGGGGAGTGAGAAAAAGGCAGAAAATCAAGAACTACCACAGCATTTTTGACCTGAGCAATTGGAAAAGTGAATTTGACATTTACTGAGCTGAAGAAGAATATGAAAGGGAAAGGTTTGGGTGGTGCAAAATATAGATGCTGTATTTTTGGATATGTTCAATTCTGATGCATATGAAGAAGGTGAGTAGGATGTTGGATGCGTGATTCTCAAGTTCTTTGGTGAGGTCCAGGATTAGAAGTACTGAAAGCTTTGAGACTTGAGGAGATCACCAGTGAAGTGAATAGAACAGAGAAGAGGCCTATGACCTGATCCCAAAAAACCCAAGTGCTGTAAAAATCAGAGTTTAGAGGGACTAAGAGGAACAGAAAAGTTGACTGAAGTGACTATAGGGACAGAGAAAACCAGGTGAGCCTGATGTCCTGGAAGTCAAGTATACAAAGTGTTTCAAAAGAGACAGTAATCAAATTGCTGACAGATTGAGTTAGATGAAAATCGAGAATTGGCTATGATACTTAGTTACATGGAGGTCGTTGGTAATTTCCACTTTCAGTAGAGTGGTAGGAATAAAAGCTTGAATGGAGTAAGCTCAATAGAGAATGGAACTATGAAGGGGAGAAAATAGTGGGATCTTTTCTGGAGAGGGAAATAGACAGTTTTGTTTTCTAATTATACGATGATAGGAATGATCCAGGAGAGAGGAACAATTGATGCAACAGAAAGTGTTGAAGATTGTTTGAACAATGACCTCTAGTAGGTGAGATTTGAAGAGTTATTCTTACTAGCACATGAATAGTTTACTCTAGTGCCAGGAGATAAAATAGTCTATAAGGGCTTATGGTTAGATGTGCAGATGTGGTGATGAGAGCTTCTGATTGCTTCTATGATCTTTGTGAAGTAGGAGTAAGGCTACATCAGTTGAGAATGAGGATGAGAAAGGAGGTGGTGTTGTTGGAAAACAGAGAAGGAGCCAAACAGACTTCCAAAGAGTGGAAGGGTGAATGGACTAGGGAAATGCATTGAGGCATCATGTAGGGTTACTAATCATTATTTTATTAAAGTAAGAACAGTCATCACATGCGTGTGTTTTTTTGCCAGCCACATTCAGCTGTGTAGGTACAGGCATGGGAGTAGGCAGATAATTGGATTTAATGAAGATTGCAATTTAGCTAGCAAGTTTGAATAAGTTGAAAGATCAGATATTGCCTTATGGTTTAAACTTGAGAAACATGAAGCAAATCCGTTCTATTACTAATAAGCTCCTGGAGGTAATTACTAAGCCATACACTTCAATGTGGAATATAGAGAAAATTTTTCCAAGGAGAATTTTAATATCATGTCAGACATTTCAAGCCATATAATTATATTCAATTAACATTTTTGTAAACTAATACCAATATTTAAACTGGAAAACTGTATTAGGTACATTTTATAATACAGTCATAAAAAAACAAAATTAGTTAATGTTTTCCAATGTTACTTTGATTCTGTATTAGCTATAGGGTAGTCTTTAGTCATCTTTCCTATCAAATTAGGGAAGGATTATGCTTAAGAAAAGTAAGATAATTCTGTCCATTCTAATTTCAGACCATTAGGTTTATGTTATCTTCCGTTAAAAAAAAAAAAGGAAGAAAGAAAAGAAAAAGATGTCCATTCTACTGTATGTAAGTGGAACGGATGTCTGTCTTCCAGTGTGGTTTCAGGACCATCCAGTTCTTCCTTACTCTAAAATTCCTTCTTTGCAGCTCAGTCAGGTGCCTAAACTTCCCACCATTATTCTGTATTTAGAATTGAGGTTTTACTTCCTGGAGGATGGAGCCCTGGTGGTGTAGTGGTTAAGAACTTGGCAGTTAACTACAAGGTCAGCAATCTGAAGCCACCAACCACTCATTGGAAACTCCATGGGGAAGTTCTTCTCTGCTCTACCGGGTCACTTTGATTCAGAATCAGCTCAACAGTAATGGGTTTGGTTTGGTTCCTGTAGGACACTTTAGATATCTTTTTTTACTTGAGAGGGATAAACACAACCCACTGATGCCAGACATAACTCTTGCTGGCTTATTTTATTATTAACACAAAAGAAAGTGGAGTGTATATGGCTCACAAGTTAGGTGAGCTTTGATCAGAGGTAGATAGCTGACAATGAACTTTTCTCTGCAGTAGACCTTGTCTAGATCAATTTCCACAACCTTTAAGGGCATGGCTACCTAGGTTGTGTCTCTCAAACAAAGAGAAGGGTATATCTAAAGGACAATTGAGTATAAACTGAGGTTTGATCCCCCTGGCTTCATAATGTTCCTAAAAGCTGGGTCAGGACTCTAGCATCTGACTTTAAAATTCTTAGTTTTCTGAAAGATAAGCTTATCTTCCTTATCAGAATAGCTAGTAGTCAAAGATAACATTTATTTATTGCTTACCGTGCTAGATGCAGGAAACCCTGATGGTGTAGTGGTTAAGTGCTATGGCTGCTAACCAAAGGGTTGGCAGTTCGGATCTGCTAGGCGCTCCTAGGAAACTCTATGGGGCAGTTCTAGTCTGTCCTATAGGGTCGCTATGAGTTGGAATCAACTCGACAGCACTGGGTTTGGTTTGTTGTTTTGGTGCTTTGGGTGGTGTACATGTATTGGCTTCTTTAAGCCTAACAACCAGTTGAGGATATTGTTTTATAAGCGAGGAAACGGAAGCTTAGAAAGTTAAAACAGCTTAACCAAAGTCATAAAATGAGTGGATCTTCTAAATGGGAATTTGGAAAAGATCTACCTGGCTCATTAAAAATTATTGAGAGCACCTTTAAGGTGCCTTATGCATAGCTTGCCATCCATAAATGTTTATTCAACTCAGTTAAGTCTTTGGGCTGTGAATTAACTCACAAATGCCAAGTGAAATGGAACAGTAAGATGCTTTGCATGGATAATGAACACTAACATTAATTAAAAACAAAGAAAAATCCCATCTTTTTTTTTTTATTACCTTAATAAAGTTGAGGCCAAAAACGACATGGAACAGTGTAGCTTGCATTCACGAATCTCAGAAGAAATAGTTTTTAGTTGTATGGTTCTTAATAAACATGCAGGAATATTTTAGTCTTTGAGGCCATTTGAGAAGTTTTGCCTGGCAAATCCCATAATCTTCATATTATCCAAGGTGTCCATGTGAAAACCAGGACCATCCTAGCAATATGAGATATCTGACTACATTCTGATAACTTTCTTTTCCACTGTAACTAATTCCAATTTACTTGCCAGCAAATTCAGACATCAGCTGAGCACTCACTCAAGGGGAAAAGAGGATTTGAGGGTGGAGGTCTAGTTTAAAGAATATTTAATAAGATTAGTTTTCGTAAGTGAGAAATAGGAGCATTGCTCTGGGGCTAGGCCTACGTGGCAGAAGAACTGGGTTAGGACAAGTTGTGCAAAAGGTTCTCCTTTCTGTAACCATTCAATCCTATTCAAAGGTTTCTGGGTAAAATCTATGGAAGGAAATTCATGCAGGAAAGAGGGTGGAGATGGAAAAAAAAAAGTTCACGCTGAAGTCACAGTCTATGGATAAGAAGGAATTTGAATATTAATGCCCAACCTTGAGAATGAAATTATCTGTCCAGCAACCTTAAGAGTTGGCAGCTGGCTAGGGGCTGATAAGAAATGCTGGGGTAGGGGATAGGTCTTGGGAGGGGCCAGTTCCCAGGGAAGACTCTCATCCCTGGCTGGCATTAGAAAGAATTACAAAACATGATTCAGAATCTAATTTTGTCAGCTGGTGATTGGCTCCCACAAGGCTTTGGCCTCACAATGTGTTCTATTAAGTAATGGGAATTGGGTTGTGTTCTTTTTCTCTGCTTCTTGCCTCCCACCCCGTTTTACTTCACAGAGCTTCCTGCATCTCCAGCAAAAACTTAGGTGTATTTGCTCGCATTAAAAAACAACAACAAAAAAAACCTGTTGCTGTCAAGTCTATTCCAACTCATGGTGACCCCATGTGTTACAGAGTAGAACTGCTCCACATACATACCAAAAAGTGTTATTAAATGTCTTGACAATGCTCAGATGTTAAACATGTAGAAGGATGGCAACACCACCTTGGCTTTTTTCATTTAATTTAAAATTTTTGACTAGTGGGCTGCACTGAGAATAACATTGCATTGTCAGGATGGGCAAAACACAGATAGGAAAAGGAGCAGCTTAAATTAAACTCCATCTCTCAACTCATAGTTGGTGGCTTTGAGCAAGAAAGGCTTTTATCCTGGGTGACAGAGTAACCCTCCATGGAGAGATGCCAAATAAATCCATGGAGTGAGAAATCATTTGGTTTGTGTTAACTTCACAGGAACGGAACCAAACAAAGATCGACTCATCAACTGGCTTTCTGTAGCCAACTGCCAGATGCCTGTCAAAACATTAGTTTATCCTTTACAATACGATTCATATCATTGGTGATGAAATTCATTTTCAAGGTAATAATTTGCACATCTACAAAAGGTGGCATGATGTGTTCAGAAGACATGTAATATGGCTTTTATTATGCTCTTACGTAACCTGACAGGAATCAGTTTCTCAAAGAGTAGTGTAACAGAGCCATTTTTCCTCCATTTTAGGACTGAGCACTTTGTTATTCTCTCTGCTTTCCAGAACATACAAAAAATATAATTAATGAGTGAGGGTGATGTGTTCATTGGACAGAAAATCGTAAGCTCAACAAACATTTCCAAGAAAAATTTTCTCTCGAATTTAAATCACAGAATCCTTTCTCACTGAAACAATTTCAATGGAAGAAAATCTCAACCCCCCCTAGAAAATGAGTTGACCAGTCTTAGTTCTGGGCTGTCTTTTATTGTCTTCAAGTTTTGCATGTTTCAGATAGAAAAAACAAACAAGAAAAAAAACACCTCCCTTTGACGAAAAAGTCCTGCATGGAATATCAGAAGACCTGGATTCTATTTTTAGTCTGGCATGAACTAACCACAGCAATTTGAGTAAGTGGCTTTCTGGACCAATTCTCTCATCTGCAAGAATAAGGGAATTTGTGTAGTTAAGAGGGCAAACACTCTTGGCTGGCAGGCAGCTTCCAGATATGTTTTGTATGGTAAGCAGTTGTTTATTAGATCTATATTTGAATTCCTTTTGATGGGCATGTGCTACTCAATACATCACGGTTCCCAGCATATCTTATTACCCACACCTGGCCTGTCTGTAGGTATGTACCTCTGTGTCAGTTAGCTTTTGCCATGTAACAAACAACTCTGAAGCTTAATGGCTTAAAGGAGCAACTATTCACTTAGAATTCTACAGACAGTAGATTTAGACTGAGTTTAGCTGGGCAATTCTGCTGGTCTCGGCTGGGCTCACAGGACAGTAGTCAATTGCCATTCAGCAAGGTGGCTCTGTTTTTGAAGGTTGGCTAGCTGTCACCTGGGGCTATAGTGTTTCTGAGCCGAGTCATTATCCAGTGGATCAACTTGGGCTTCTTCACATGACAGCCCCTGGATCTTAAGAGCACAAGAAAGGAAGCCACAAGACCTTAGGTTCCCTAGGCTTGTTACTTCTGTTGCATTCTATTATCCAAAGCAAGTAACAGAGAGTGATACAGATTCAAACAGTGGGGAAATAGGCTTGATTTCTCCATGGGAGGAGCTACAAAGTCCTTTGGCCATTTTTGGAATCTACCACAACCTGCCTGATCACTGCAAGCATTTAATCTTTCAAACTGTGGACTACATGGCCTTGAGTTCATTCCCAGATTAAAAAACAAAGCAATCACAACAAAAGCAAACAAAGTGGGCACCCTTGCTTCTATACCAGGAGCATATTCACAGCAATCCACATGTTATTTCAATGCAAGCCATTTTAGAGCAGTATTCACGAGTACACATCCCCTTAAACCACAAGTCCCTGGATGCTTGGGGATTTCTGCCTGTGGCGACCAGACAGTTGAGCCACAATCTTTGGTGGCTTCTGATCTTGGGTTATGCTCTAGTCATAATATGGAGCCACTGCGCCATGATGATCTGCTTAAGAGTGGGAATTCTGACTGAGACAACAGAAAACTCAGGCTTTGTCCTGTGTGTTTCTGAAGACAAAACATTCCGAATCACTTCAGAGGTTTGGAGCTCAGTTTCCAGACTCTCTGCCTTGAAGTTTTCCCAGAATGGTCTTAGTATGTTAGAGGCTGATCTGGGAGGAATTTCTTTTAGATTGAAGAGCTGAGTAACCCTCTTTCATTCACAGTGTGGTATGAAGGAAATACCATCCAATCTCTAACATACAAGTAGAGTAAATCTCATTTTATACAGCAGATTTAGCACACAATGGGCTTAGTCATACCTCTGTGTGTATTTATATATAAAGTTAGAGATAGATAATACAACATGTATTCATCCAATAAATATTTATTGAGCATCTACTAAGTGCCACATACTGTCCTAGATATTGTAATGACTGAAAATATGTATAAGAAAAAGTCCTTTCTCTCAAAGTACTTACAGGCTACCATAATCAACAGAAGGTGATCTGTGATCAGAGATGTTTGAATTTCTATGGACATGACTCAGGAAATCTATGATAAGAATAATACTCTTTTCTCCTGCCACAAGTATTTTAACTATATCTGAAAAATAGGAAAACGCTTTATTTCATCACTTAATTTTGAATCAAAGATAGAAGACCTAAAGATAGATCCTGGCTTGCTGTTTTCCTTCAGGGAGATGATAAGAAAGACAGATGGGGAAAGACACCTTGGCTGTAATATTCAACTATTTAATTACTTCGAAATTAAATATTTAAAGAAGAATGTTGAATTGTGTGTTCCTCTTACGGAAAGGAGCTATGAATCTACCTCCTTTAAGACTTGGGTTAGCAGAAGGCAATTGAGCTCCTCCGACTGTTTGACCACATAAGAAGACTGGGGAAGTAGCTGCTGCTCTGTGAGAGAGTGTTTCAGAAAAAGAAAAGCAAAAAAAAAGAAAGAAAAAGGTTAGCAAAGAATATGAAGAGACAATACAGAAAGGAACAAATCCAAATGGCCAACAAATATTTGAAGTCAATGCATTGCAAATTATAGGGAAAAAAATATAACTTTCTGTCCCTTATGCCGCCACTAGTGAAAAGAACAATATCACTGAATGCAGGTCATCCTACAAATAGAATCTCCAGAGATGGGAACCAGGAAATTGTGTTTTAACAAACTTTCTGATGCACATGGAACTTGGAGAGCCACTACTGTAGTATAACCTATAAATTGTTGCAGGCTTTTTTGTGAAGCAGTTTGGCAAGATCCAAGGTAATTAAAAATATGTTTACCTAGTCCTCCTCTTCTGAGAATCTTTCCCCTTAAAAAAAAAAAAAAGCACTTGGAAAAACACTCCATCAGCAAGGATCTTTACTGCAGCTTTGTTATAAAGATAAAACCCCCGAAACAGATGAAGGCCTAAGAGAATTATTGAGTAGATATACTCAATATTAGGAAAAAATACTTAAAACAAGAATTATTTATACACTAGAAGGGTTTTCATGAGGAAGAAAAGCAAGATGCACAGAAATCTGCCTGGTGTGATCCAATTTTGGTAAAGCAGTAATAACAATTATACCTTCTTGATCTGTAAACAGAAGAGGGAGAGAGAGGAGGGAGAAAACAAAGAGAGAGAGAAAAAAAAAAGAAGCAATTAAGAAGACTGCCTAACATAGAAACAAAAACAATGAAAATAACAAAGAAAAAAAATCTAGGGAAAGTTAGTGACTTGCCCAAAGTCATTAAGTGATTAAGTGACTGAACTTGTAGACACAGCCTTTGACACCAAACTCATCTCTATTTCCACAACTTCACATAATGTCTTGTCTGACTGTTAAGTAGTGGAAGAGGGTGTGTGATCCAATATCGTATTTGCCCACAGTACCTTGAAAATAACAGGCACTCATTAAACATTTGTGCAAGATTAAAGAAAGGAAAACAAAACAAAACGAAAACAAAAACAATGCAAGCACGTTTCGAAAGGGTAGCTTAGCAATACTGCTTATTTTACTCATTTGTTGAGAAATCTTCCAAAGGTTCTGTTTTGCTGCTTGACATTGAAAATGCTCAAAAGCTAACTCCAATTTACCACTCCATGCTTATTCCCATTCCTTTTCATAGTCCAGCTATTCCTGGTCTTTCTAAATCATCTTTCTCAGCAGCCTTTCCTCCCCAACACCTTTTACTGGAAACTTCCTCTTCTCCTCTTTACTCAACTGGCCCATATTTCAAGGCCTAGTTTCTTTTCTACTTCACCCAGAAAATTTTCTCTGAACAATTCTGAGTTATATTCTTAGGCATTTATGTCTTGTCTTTTTATCTAGATCATCAAGCCCCTCAGGCCAGGGACTCTGCTATAAGCTGCTTTGCCTACCCGGTAGGGTTTTTCTCCATATTTTGCACATTGTTGTTGTTAGTTGCCATCAAGTCAGCTCCAACTCATGGTGACCTTATGTATAACAGAACAAAAACTCTTACGCGTGAAATATATTCATTCTGTTATATTTTGTACATGTTGTTGTTAGATCCCATCAAATTGAAGTATCTGTTCATGATTCAAGTTTTTGTTTTACGCAAATAAGAATATTTGCCACTTGTCAATGGCAGCCTTCAAATTGTTTGTTTTGATATTATCTGAAGCTCAGATGTCCTGAACGGAATTCATTACAATCCCTCCATGATCCCATTTCTCTTTCTATGTTTTCTGTCCTAGTTACTGATAGCTCCGTTAATTCCACTGTCTAAACTAAAAAAACCTCCCATAGTTGATCTATTATTTTTTTTACCTCCCACATTTAATTGGTTAGTAAACTAAATTGATTTTCCCACTGCCACGTCTTTAAGCATTTCTTTCCTTTTGTTCCCGCTGCCAGTGCCCTGGTTCATGTCCCTGAGTTTCCTGTTGGCATTGCAGCAGCTCCCTAACTCGTACCTCCAGGTTCTCACTCTTCAATCCTTCTTTCAGAGGATCACAGGTGTTAATCTCAATAGGTGTCATTTCCCTTTTCAAAAACCATTCAAAATTAAGAGTGTGTCTTTGTGTGGTATTTTAAGTCCTCTCCCATTGGAGTCGCTTCATCTTCCTCCCACCCCTACCTACGTGGTGTTATATGACCATGCTTATATCCTTGACTTTTCTTATGCTACTTCCTTTCTTCTCTAGTACTCTATAGCTCCTCTCACATGAAAACATTATAACCCCAGAACATATTAAATATTATTATTATTCTTAAAAGCTGTATTAAAATGACCATTTTATCTATGAAATCTGTCTTAATTTTCTTAATGAAAATTAGTGGCTCTTTTCTCTATACTGTTTATGTATTAAAAGTCCCCATTACAATACTTTAATTTTTATATTATAATTAGCCATTTATGGGTCCTTCTTACTACCAAATTGTAAGATCTTTGAGAAGAGGACTATGACAAACTCATCTGCCTATTCTCATAGCATCTAGCCCATACATGGCATATAGTAATTGATCCTTGATTGTTTGTTGAATGCATGGAAGAGTGAATGATTTCTCTCATCTGATTATACTGAGTAATTGTTTATATTGGGTGGTTTACATCGTTCCAGTCATTTCCTTCAACCAGTGATAGCATGCATGGTGTGTTTTCAATGCATGTTTTATTTTTTCTAATTTATACTTTTATTAGGGTAATATATGTACCAAAAAAAAAAACCAAACCAAACCCAGTGCCGTCGAGTCGATTCTGACTCATGGCTACCCTATAGGACAGAGTAGAACTGCCCCATAGAGTTTCCAAGGAACACCTGGTGGACTTGAACTGCTGACTCTTTGGTTAGCAACCGTGGCACTTAACCACTAGGCCACCAGGGTTTCCCAAGATATGTATCCAGGTGAAAACTATTTTTAAATGGTTAATATAGAAAAACACAGCTTTCCCATTCCTTTGTCACATTGCCATTTTAACTCTTAGCTGTTTCTTCTATTTAGTTCCATATTTATTTGTTTATCAATTGTAGGCATTATCTATCGAGTTGCAATATGCTAAGTAGATTAAGATTCAGTTTTGTTTTGTGTCCAAGCCACACTTTTGTCTACACAAAGCCAGTTGACTCTTAAAGCGACTCTGAACCACTCAGCTAACGTCTTAGCTTAAATGCCATGACCATTGGCTTAAAGCTGAAGCTGTTTGTAGAATTCACTGTAACACTTTGCTTGTCTACCAAGCTTTCAGTTGACGCTTGTGTTAAAACATTGGCCTGAGATTAAATTCTTGTATTTTTATTTTTTAAATGTGATAATCTTGTATAATTGCAGTTGTTAAAACCTTGGCAAACACTACACATACGGTCATCCACGTACCTTCACGCATTCACTGGTATGGAATTTTGGAAAATTCATTGTCAGTGTCATTTCCAGTATGCAAATACACAGGAATACAAACGATGTAGAAATAAAAGCTGTAAGGCAGAGTTATTCCTTTGAAACCTCTTAGGAAAGCATGTAGCAATGTAATTATGTAATTATCAGGCAGAACTAAACACAAATTTCAGAACACTTCAGTACGTCTCCATGTTTTTTGTTTATTGGTCTTTTGCCATCCAGATACATCTCTGTGCTTCAAGGGGAAACAATGTCAGACATAAGTTGTGTTTGTCCTAGACATGTTCACTTAGTCAGAAGAGGTCGGTCAAGGCTAGGCGTCCAAAAGATTTTCCACTTATACAAAAAAGAGAGATAGCTAAAGAAAGCGAAAATATATCTGGTCTAATTCTAGATGGTTTTTGATTAGCAAGCATTTAACATGTTTCAGCTGTTTACATACAAAGCCAGGTAGTGCTTTGTAGCATCATATTCAGGGACCAAACGCAAAACCCTTTGCTGTTGAGTCGATTCCGACTCATAGCGCCCTACAGGACAGAGTAGAACTGCCCCGTAGAGTTTCCAAGGAGCACCTGGTGGATTCAAACTGTCAATCTTTTGGTTAGCAGCCATAGCACTTAATCACTACTCCACCAGGGTTTCCACGCACTGGGATGCATTACCCAATAAGCAAGGTACATACGGGCTTAATTGCAGGGCACAACTAACCCAAGTGAAATTGTGCCCTACCGTACAGGTTAGTAAGTAAGCACAATTAAGCCCATGTACCTTGTTTACTGTAAGCCGGTGCATAGCTTGTTTACTGGTTAATCTGCCCCTGACCGTGTGGTCAGATTATTAACAGTGGTGTTGTCATCAGCAGCACCGTGGCTGTGTCTGAGCCATGTGCGTGCAGGTTTCTAAGTGAGTCAGAGTGATATCATCAGTGTGGGCCAGCGGGTACTGGCAAACACAGAGTCCAGTAGGGGAAGTGCCAGAGAAAGCTGGCACTTAATCTCTACAAGATCTGAACTAGGGAAAGCCCAGTGTGTCTCCACAGCCAAGGCCATACAAATTGAATTTTAATCAGAATACAATCTTTATTAAATAAACGGCATTTGAATGAAGAGAAGCAAGAAAAATGAAATAAAATCATACCTCGTCTCCCAACATATTTTCACAAGTAAATCTTTGGGTGAAGTGATTGCTAGGTTTCTTCCTGAGGTATGATTTCGGAGTGTGATGTTTTTCATCTGGCATGTCTTTGTTACTTTCTTTGTGGGCTGTTGAACTGAATAGAGGCAGACATTACTCAGAATGAGGATGGAGACTGTCTATTTTCTAGTAAAAAAGCTTATTTTAAATGTCTGCTTTGCTAAAAACAATTTTTTTCTACTGCTGCAATAAAGAATTCGAAGATGTTTATCAGCAGATTATAGCGTCTTACAGATCTAGAAAGAGATTCAGATCCCTCAAGCTACTTAAAAAGAAATGGGCTTGAAGGGAGAATGAAGAAAACCAAAGACACAAGAGAAGGACTAGTCCAAAGGACTAATGGACCACAAGTACCACAGCTCCTACCAGACTGAGTCCAGCACAACTAGATGGTGCCTGGGTACCACCACTGACTGCTCTGACAGGGATCGCAATAGAGGGTCCCAGACAGAGCTGGAGAAAAATGTAGAACGAAATTCTAACTCACAAAAGAAGACGAGACTTACTAGTCTGACAGAGACTGGAGAAACCCGGAGCGTATGGCCCCTGGACACAGTTTTAACTCATTACTGAAGTCACTCCTGAGGCTCACCCTTCAGCCAAAGATTAGACATGCCAATAAAACAAAATGAGATCAAGTGAGCACACCAGCCCAGGGCCAAGGGCTAGAAGGCAGGAGGGGACAAGAAAGCTGGTAATGGGGAACCCAAGGTGGAGAAGGGAAGAGTGTTGACATGTCGTGGGGTTGGCAATCAATGCCACAAAACAATACGTGTATTAACTGTTTAATGAGAAACTAGTTCTGTAAACTTTCATCTAAAGTACAAGGAAAAAAAAAAAAGACATGGGCTCAAAGGCCCCTTACAAAAGGATAGGTTTAAACAATGGGTTTGCTTTCCTGATGACTTTACATTGCCATTGAAAGTTCATTTTTCTCAGAATTGAAGAAGTGTCAATAATTTGATACAGTTCACCTGAACAACTCCAAATCACTGCTTTTCGTATAAAAAAAAGTCACATTTTACTAAAAAATACCTTTTTTTTTTTTTTTTTTTTTTTAATAATATGATTGCTTACAGAAAGGGCCTCATGACTAGGTATTTATCACTGAGTTAACATTTTAATTTTTGGCTTTCCTTTTTATAATCATATTTACATAAGATGATATTCTACGCATTTAGCCAGAACAAAACAACTCCTTTAATTTTTAATATTTCTTTTCTGACTTGTTTAAACAGAAAACAATGAAAACCCTTTAATGGAAAATAAGAGACAATTCATTTTATTTGCACCTGAAGTCCTACGTACAAATCATCAAAAACAATTATGATTTTGACTCATATATAAAGATTTTCTCTATAGTCAATGAGAAATGATTTATCTGTATACCTCTTTAGTCCTTGTCACCAGATCGAGCATGATAGTTTATTTTTCCCTAAAAATGAAGTTTTAAAAATTTATTCTGATGTCCAGCATGATGTAATACTAAGACTGCTGAGTCATAAATCAAGAGACCAGCTTTGGGTTTACAATTTGGCCCGCGTTTGCTGTGTAGTTTTGAGTCCAACACGTAATCTCTTTAGGCGTCAGTGTCGGCACCTACAGGGATCTACAGGGGATTGAATAGAATGGTGTCAAAGGCTCTCCTTGGCATAAAGACTAGGTAAAAGCCTTTGGTCACACTTGGTATGCAATTTACCTTGGTCATAGAACTTTGCCTTGAACTTGCCTCAGCATAACGTGCAAAGAAAGATGCCAAATTATATTCTCATTCCCTAGTGCCAAATTGTTTTCAAATTCACTTGTAGCTGAGGCTGAAGAGCTCACCCCATAGAAGCATATGTTTTCTATTTGGAAAACAGATCTGCCGAGGCCATTCTAATCAGGCCCATGCACCTTCCTTTGAACTTGATGGCCCAATAAACAAAACAATACTTCCAAACTATTCCAAACACCAGCATGAGCTGCCATCCTTGATAAGTTAGTGTATGAATTTCTCTTTCCTTTTTGCTTTTATTAGAAGTGACATATAGTATTTCTGCATTAAATTAAATCTGGCCCGCATGGAGTGCTTTTACACAGAAAATGCGAGAACATGGGTTGTTGGCAGATGTAAGGTAAATATAGAACCTCTGATGGTGTTTGGGTGCTATGAAGCTTATTCAGTGCCACAGACCAGTGATGACTACATCGTTCATGAGTAGTGAGGCTCTGATAAAGCGGTACAAGCCCTTCAAAGGACTTGGTATTAAAATTTAGTCACCCTACTGCCAATTTTATTCATGCCCACATATCTAATTGTGCTCATTTTTTGGACTATTTTTTTCTTCTTTCCATTCCTCTTTTTGGTTACTATGGAAAGGATTGACTCACTAGTCTGGGTGGAGCAATAAAATATGACAGTCTTGGGTTTGAAATGTATTCTGGAATCTGGGAAAATGGCGTTTGAAAAAATTCTGAGCTCAATTGTGCATTTTCAGCAATTTAGGTGAAACTATACTAACCTGAATCTCATAAATTGGCAGAACATGAACTTGAAGACAAGTTAGTCCTTTATGGAGCAACAGACTTAATACCCATGGCAGTGAAAATCTGACCAGTTGTATTTTAGTCAAAACTTAGTAAATGATGTAATGATATAACAAGCCGAAAGGTAACTTGATTTGGATTTATAGTTTTGAACTCATATGGGCTGTATTAAAAAACCCTTAACTTATATTTTCTGCTCGCAGATATGTAACATCCATTGAATACGGAGTTAATGAGAATTTACTATGTGCCAGGCACTTTGTTAGATTTTGGAGACATAAATAGAGCTCAAAATTGACTGGAATTCTAGGAGCTACAGAATTTAGGTGTTACTTATATCTATTGTATTTCCAGAATGTAATTGTAATTTGACCTCTGAGGTTATTTGTGTGGGACGTTATAATGACTTCACTAGTATATTCATGGAGAGAACTCTGAGTTCTTGGCATACACAAGTCTACCCCATGTTTTGAGAATTGGGTGAGGTCCCACGGAATGTTCTAGGAACCTAGTATTGACATTTGCTAATGAGTCTAGCATTCAATTATTTTAGTAATTCTTTAGAAACCATGGGGCCCTGGTGGTGTGATGTTAATAGCTCAGGCTGCTGGACCAAGGTCTGGCAGTCCGAATCCACCAGCCGCTCCTTGGAAACCCTATCAGGCAGTTCTACTCTGTCCTACAGGGTCTCTATGAGTTGGAATCAACCTTACGGCAAAAGGTTTGGGTTTTTCGGTTTCAAGGAACCATAGTTTCAAAGTCTTTCCACCTATGAGTAAGGAAGAGACTTTTTAAAGGAAATATATCCAAATTCTCCTAATTATGGTCATACAGTTGTTTCTGAAAGGTAAAGAAGAAGACCTAGGTGGAATTACTCAGTTTGCAGTCCGTAGGAAGTCCTTTGACTCTGTTTGTAGGTGATCAGAAGACTAGGAACACCATGCTTTATGAAAAGCTTGGTCAATCTCTTACAAACCTAAATAACTAATTCATTTACAAACAGATTTTCTATTTTTTGGTTTTGGTAAAGGGTCCTTGAGTGACACAAGCCATTTGCGAATGGTTGCTAACCTAAAGTTGGGCAGTTCAAATCTACCCAGCAGCTCTGCTGAAGAAAGGCCTGGGGAATTGCTTCCATGAATGTTACAGGCCAAGAAAACCCAATGGAGCGGTTCTGCTCTGTAACGCAAAGGGTAGCCGTGAATTGAAATTGACTCAATGGCAGTGTTTTTTTTGTTTGTTTGTTTGGGTTTTGGTAAATTATGCATTTCTGGAAATATATTCATTTCACCTAAATTTTAAAATGTATTGACATGAACTTGTTTATTATGTCCTCTTATTATTTTATTAATGTCAGTAGGATCTTTCATGATGTCCCCTTTTCATTACTGATATTAATTATTTGTGGCTTCTCTCCTTTTTTAGTTTTGATCACTTCTGTCAGTTTATTTTATTTTGCTTTTTAAAGAACTATATTTTGGCTTCGTAGTTCCTTGTTTTATTAATTTCTGTCTTTATCCTAATTATTTCCTTTCTCTGTTTTCTTTGGATTCACTATGCTATTCTTTTTCTAACTTCTTGATATAAACACTTAGATTATTGACTTTCAACCATTATTCCTTTCTAATATATGCATTTGAGGTTATAACTATCCCTCAAACAATATTTTAGTCACAACTTATAACTTTTGATAACTAGGATTTTAATTTTCATTCAGTTCAAAATATTTTTTTTAATTTTTTAATTTCTGTTGTTTCTTCTTAAACTCAGGAGCTACTTAGAAATGTACTGCTTAATTTCAAAATAGGGTTTTTTTTCTAGTTATTTTCCTGTTATGATCTCTAGCTTAATTTCACTGTGGTCTGTGGTTAGAGTATATATATTCTCTGTATTATCTCAATTCTTTGAAATTTGATGATATTTTCCATATAGGGCAACATATGGTTGGTTCAATTTGAGAATTATCTGTAAACATTTGAAAAAACTGTGATCTCTGAAGTTTTGGGGTACAATGTTCTATATACACTGAGGCCAGCCTTGCTAATCATGTTGTATAAGTCAGTGCTCTACTTTCTAACTTTCTGGCCTGCTTGTTCACTGTTGTTGTTAGATTACATTGAGATTACAACCAAGAAAACCCTATGGAGCTTGTTTACTGAGATTATTTATTATTGACTGGTGTCATTTTTATCAAATGCTATTTCTACATGTATGGAAATGTCATATTATTTTCTCCTTTATTCTATCAATGTAGTGAACTACAAAACTGAATTTTAAGTGTTAAATTTTCAATTGTTGGTCACTATGCATTATTGTTTTATATATATCTCCAGATTTGTTTGCTACTGTTTTGTGCCTCTTGAATTTGTAGCTTAATCTCTTGTCATTTTGAAAATCCCTATTATTTATTTCAACTATTGCTTCGGTCACATTCTTTCTCTCTTTTCCTTCTTGGATTCCAGTTACTTATATGTTACAAACTTTCAGCGTCTCCAGAAAATTTTTACTTTCTTTTCTGTCCTTTTTTTATCAGTTTCCTTTTCAAGTGTCAATATTTGCATTTCTTTGTGACCTAGTATCTATTTCATTACTTCTCTCTTCAGCTGCACATAATCTGTTACCATACAATCTGTTATTGTATTTTTCCAGTTCTGTGATTTTCATTTGGTTTTTAAATAAATTTCTGTTCCATTCCAATGTCTTCTTTCTGGTCTTTTTTTATTTTTTAATTAAAAAAAAATTCTGAACATGTTACTTGTAGTTATTTTTATGTCTGGTATCTTCATGTTCAAGATATCTTGTGGATCTGTTTCTATTATCTGTATTTTCTTTTTGTTGTTTTGGTCACTCTTTTTTGCTCATTTTGTATTCAGAATGCTTATTTATTTTTTGTCTAATACTAGATATAGTGTGTTATAAATTTTAGAAATATTTAAAGGCACTGACTGATTTTCATCTTTCTCCAGAAAATATTTCTCTTTGGGTCTGGTAGGCAGCTAAATTAAAGTCACAAACAGCAACATATCACCTTAATCCAATTTTAGATTAAGATTATTTGAATCTGGGTTCAATCTATATGAGAGCTGGGCTACTTCCAGGTCACTCTTCTTCCTTTAAGTTTTCAACCAAAACAGCAGGGTGCTTAGGCAATATATTCTTCCTTGATGTGTAATGTACTCTAATTTTTGTCCCCCTAGCAAGCCCCTCTGTGTCTGTCGGTTTGCTGTACTGTGGGGGCTTGTGTGTTGCTGTGATGCTGGAAGCTATGCTACTGGTGTTCAGAAACCAGCAGGGTCATCCATGGATGACAGGTTTCAGCCGAGCTTCCAGACTAAGACAGACTAGGAAGAAGGACCTGACAGTCTACTTCTGAAAAGCATTAGCCAGTGAAAACCTTATGAATAGCAGCAGGACATTCTCTGATATAGTGCTGGAAGATGAGCCCCCCAGGTTGGAAGGCACTCAAAAGATGACTGGGGAAGAGCTGCCTCCTCAAAGTGGAGTCGACCTTAATCATGTGGATGGAGTAAAGCTTTCAGAACTTCATTTGCTGATGTGGCATGACTCAAAATGAGAAGAAATAGCTACAAACATCCATTAATAATCAGAACCTGGAATGTATGAAGTTTGAATCTAGGAAAATTGGAAATCATCAAAAATGAAATGGAACACTTAAACATCCATATCCTAGGCATTAGTGAGCTGAAATGGGCTGATATTGGCCATTTTGAATCAGGCAATCATATAGTCTACTACGCTGGGAATGACAACTCAAAGAGGAATAATGTTGCATTCATCAAGAAGAACGTTTCAAGATCTATCCTGAAGAACAATAGTGTCAGTGATAGGATAATATCCATACACCTACAAGGAAGACCAGTTAATATGACTATTATTCAAATTTACACACCAACCACTAGGGCCAAAGATGAAGAAATAGAAGATTTTTATCAGCTGCTACAGTCTGAAATTGATCAAACATGCAATCAAGATGCATTGATAATTACTGGTGATGGAATGCGAAAGTTGGAAACAAAGAAGAAGGATCAGTAGTTGGAAAATATGGCCTTGGTGATAGAAACAATGCCGGAGATTGAATGATAGAATTTTACAAGACCAACGACTTCTTCATTGCAAATACCTTCTTTCACCAGCATAAATGGCCACTATACACATGGACCTCGCCAGATGGAACACACAGAAATCAAATTCACTACATCTGTGGAAAGAGACAACGGAAAAACTCAATATCATCAGTCAGAACAAGGCCAGGGGCTGACTGTGGAACAGACCATCAATTGGTCATATGCAAGTTCAAGCTGAAACTGAAGAAAATCAGAGCAAGTCCACGAGAGCCAAAATATGACCTTGAGTATATCCCACCTGAATTTAAAGACCATCTGAAGAATAGATTTGACACATTGAACACTAGTGACCGCAGACCAGATGAGTTGTGGAATGACATCAGGGACATCATCCATGAAGAAAGCAACAGGTCACTGAAAAGACAGGAAAGAAAGAAAAGACCAAGATGGATGTCAGAGGAGTCTCCGAAACTTGCTCTTGAGCATTGAGCAGCTAAAGTAAAAGGAAGAATTGATGAAGTCAAAGAACTGAAGATTTCAAAGGGCCTCTCGAGAAGACAAAGTAAAGTATTATAATGACATGTGCAAAGAGCTGGAGATGGAAAACCAAAAGGGAAGAACACGTTCGGCATTTCTCAAGCTGAAAGAACTGAAGAAAAAAATTCAAGCCTTGAGTTGCAATAGTGAAGGATTCCATGGGGAAAATATTAAACGATGCAGGAAACATCAAAAGAAGATGGAAGGAATACACAGTCATTATATCAAAAAGAATAGTCAGTGTTCAACCATTTCAAGAGGTGACATAGGGTCAGGAACCGATGGTACTGAAGGAAGAAGTCCAAGCTGCTCTGAAGGCATTGGCAAAAAACAAGGCTCCAGGAATTGATGGAATATCAATTGAGATGTTTCAACAAATGGATGCGTTGCTGGAGATGCTCACTCATCTATGCCAAGAAATGTGGGAGACAGCTTCCTGGTCAACTGACTGGAAGAGATCCATATTTATGGCTATTCCCAAGAAAGGTGATCCAACCGAATGTGGAAATTATAGAACAATATCATTATCACACGCAAGCCAATTTTTGCTGAAGATCATTCAAAAATGGCTGCAGCAGTATATCGAAAGGGAACTGCCAGAAGTTCAGGCCAGTTTCAGAAGAGGGCGTGGAACCAGGAATATCAATGCTGATGTCAGATGGATCCTGGCTGAAGGCAGAGAATGCCAGAAGAATGTTTACCTGTGTTTTATTGACTATGCAAAGGCACTCGACTGTGTGGATCATAATAAATTATGGATAACATTGGGAAGGATGGGAATTCCAGAACACCTAATTGTGCTCATGAGGAAACTTTACACAGATCAAGAGGCAGCTGTTCAGACAGAACAAGGGGCAGCTGTTCAGACAGAACAAGGGGATAATGATTGGTTTAAAGTCAGGAAAGATGTGCGTCAGGGTTGTATTCTTTCATCATACCTATTCAATCTGTATGCTGAACAAATAATCCGAGAAGCTGGACTATATGAAGAAGAACGGGGCATCAGGATTGGATGAAGACTCATTAACAACCTGCGATATGCATATGATACAATCTTGCTTGTTGAAAGTGAAGAGGACTTGAAGCACTTACTAATGAAGATCAAAGACCACAGCCTTCAGTATGGATTACACCTCAACATAAAGAAAACAAAAATCCTCACAACTGGACCAATGAACAACATCATGATAAATGGAGAAAAGATTGAAGTTGTCAAGGATTTCATTTTACTTGGATCCAAAATCAATAGCCATGGAAGCAGCAGTCAAGAAATCAAAAGACGCATTGCATTAGGTAAACCTGTTGCTAAAGACCTCTTTAAAGTGTTGAAGAGCAAAGATGTCACCCTGAAGACTAAGGTGTGCCTGACCCAAGCCGTGGTAGTTTCAATTGCATCATATGTGTGTGAAAGCTGGACAATAAATAAGGAAGACTGAAGAAGAATTGATGCCTTTGAATTGTGGTGTTGGTGAAGAACACTGAATATACCATGGACTGCCAAAAGAACAAACAAATCTGTCTTGGAAAAAGTGCAACCAGAATGCTCCTTAGAAGCAAGGATGGCGAGACTGTGTCTTACATACTTTGGACATGTTGTCAGGAGGGATCAGTCCCTGGAGAAGGACATCATCCTTGGCAGAGTACAGGGTCAGCAGAAAAAAGGTATACCCTCAACAAGGGGGACTGACACAGTGGCTGCAACAATGAGCTCAAACATAACAATGAATGTAAGGGTGCCTCAGGACCAGGCAGTGTTTCATTCAGTTGTGCACAGGGTTGCTATGAGTCAGAACTGACTCGATGGCACTAACAACAACAACAGCAATATGAATTCAGCGAAATCTCTGCTCAGCTGCTCAGCCTCCTGTTCTTCACTTTAAAAGTTGGCAAAAGTCTTAAAGGAAAAAGTTAGCCAAATGCCAGCCTCATTTTTCTGTACTTTCCTTCTTTTCTGGATTGTGACCCTGCAAATAGCTTGTCAATGCCTTTAAATAGATTTAAAAATATTTTCCCCAGAAATTCTTATTGTTTCCAAAATGGTGGGAGTGGTCCAAAACTTTATCCATCATTGCCTGGAGTTAACCTAACTAAAATCTTAATTCAATTTTTTTTTTTTTTTAATCTCCTTTAATCATAGTCTTTTCTATTTTAGGAAGTATACTCAATTCTCCAAGACTAAAATATAGGAATCATAATTAATTTGTCATTTTCTTATACATCTCACTTCCAATTCATGAGTATATACTGTTATTTCTCCTTCCTGAATGTTTTCTGAGCTTCTCTGTCTTCATTGCTACTGCCAAGTCCAAGCCACCATTCTTTCTTCTGTTTCACTTAAATAACCTTTGTGCAGTTGTCCTTAGTGCCATTTCTGCCCACCATTATTCATTCTTCACAGAGTAGCAAGGTTTATTTTTTAGTAAATAATCTTGTAGTGCCTTGAATTTAGAATAAATCCCACTCCTTAATATGGCTGCCCTTCCATAATCTGACCATTGACTATTGTCCAATTTTATCACACATCCATTTCTTCCTTTTAAGATACACATCAGCTGCAATAGCCTTCTTTTTTAAACACACCAAGTTGTTTTCTTCCCTGAATCGTTCCCCAGCGCCATCACAGGGCCTTTGCATAAGTTGTTTCCTCCATCACTCTTTTCTTTTAGCTGGGTCCTTTTTATTCTTCAGGTCTTCCCTTGAATATCACTTCAGTGAGGCTTACTACACTAATAATGCTGAGATCATACCATAGAAATGTAAAAGAAAAGTAAATAAAAAAGGGAGAATGAATAGTAAGAGAATGCTTTTTGGAGATATAAATTGAAACATAAACTGGACATAAGCATAAAACCGATGTCAAGCTTTGGGGAGTGGGTATTGGGTAATAATGGAAAATAATTGGAGAGGTAGAGTATATTCGTGTTGTGGATAAACTTGGGAGGCAGGCAGAAGAGTCTAAATTTGATATAGTAATAAAAGTAAGAGGAGAGAAGGGTAAGGAGTGATATGATGAAAGCACCAGTTAAAGAAGATTAGGCACTGGGTTTTTAGGCTGGCCTTAGTGTGTGGCAGTCTAGAGGATAGAAGGAATGCTGGGATCAGAAGGTCAGCTTTGGGGCCTGCTTTTTTAATCCAGGTGTGAGGTGAAGAGGGTTATAGCAATTGGGATGGAGAGGAATGGATTTCAAAGACAATTTGGCTAGACTTGATGACTGATGGGCTATAAGGATTAAGAGGACAAATGTGTCAAACACGGCTCTAAGATTTTGTGCCTGGAAGACTGGAGGTTGGGAAACAGAGGAAGGATAACAAATTTACCATATTTACACATTGATTTTGAGGTAACAAATTATACAAGAGCAGAATTGCCCCTGAAGAGGTATAAAATGAGGAAGTACCATCAGAGGAGAGAATAAAATGAAAGATGTGGTCTTAACACCACTGCTTCAGGTGCTGAGGAGCTTCTCGGGATACCCTGCTTTCCCTCAGAGTCAGTAGCCAGACAGACTGAAACCATGATGCCTGGTCTTAGAAAGTTGGTTGAAAGGCCCAGCAATCTCACAGTGCTCATCTGTTTCTTGACTTCCTTTTTCTGTGAGAACAGAGCAAAGGCTTTGGTGACCATGGGAGAGATAAGAGGAAGGTCATATTTTGGACTCCTCTTGGTATGGTGTTCTATCATATTTGGCTTATAAAACTCTAAATATGTTTTTGCCGCAAGTACTTTTCTTATTTTTTAAACCCATATGTATTTTGAAGTCAATTTAATCCATATGTTTCTGATTAAGTTATGCTTAGCTCATCAAAATGTTGTTTTAAGAAGAAAAGCTTATAAAAAAAAAAAAAAAGTCACGCTTCACTAGCCACTGATGAAATCAACTCCAGAAGACTACAGCTTAGTTAGAAAATCAGACTGGCTGTGTGTACAATGGGTTCTAAAATTTGGAAACTCATTGTTATGACCCCAGTAAACTTGAGTCTATCCAACACTTAGGGGGAAATGATCTGAGTTTCTGTTTCATTTCGTGTTTTTGATTTCTGGATGTGTTGATTTGTTCTTTGAATTAACTGTTATCTCCTTTACTTAGTTTTTCTGCCAGCTTCTAGGATACAGCTCACAAGACCAAGCGGGGAAGAGGCTGGGGTATTGTATAAAATGTTAAGTCTACATTTATGGTGGCTGTATGTAATTGTCATCTGAAAAGCATCTCTACAGGATAAGCCAGAAGACAATTAATTGACCAACTATATATTCAACTACTTAGGTCATAAAGATGAAATAATTGTGTGGGTCTTTGCCATTGTATTTGACAATGAGAAACAAAATAATTTTTAAAATTATTCATTGTTCAAGATTATCTGTACTTAAGAAAAATCCTAAAAGATTATAAAATAGTAGCTGAATTCCAAAATTAAAATTTATTTTTTCCCCCAATACAGAACATTTGCATGGAAATCATAAACAAATACTATCTAGTTTATTTCAATTTATTATCTAGTTTATTTCAACATCCCTATATTTTTTTTTATAATATTTAATTAATAAGATTACCTTTCTGACCACTCCTCTGTTCTCTGCTGATATAAATATACCTGCTATTCCATAAATGGAAACCCTGGTGGCGTAGTGGTTAAAGTGCTATGGCTGCGAACCAAAGGGTCAGCAGTTCAAATCCGCCAGGCGCTCCTTGGAAACTCTATGGGGGCAGTTCTACTCTGTCCTATAGGGTCACTATGAGTCAGAATCGACTCGACGGCACTGGGTTTTTTTTTTTTTTTTTTTTTGGTTTTTATTCCATAAATGTTGATGTTAGGCTTATATTTCTTTTACTCCACACACACTCCTTGGGTGATCTCAGGCACTCCAAGGTTCAGCAGCCATCTGTGAACTGGTGACTTCCAAATTTATATTCCAACTTCAGTTCATTCTCTAGACTTGTGTATCAAACTACTTCCATTTAAGAGCTCAATAAAATAAAAAAGGTCAACATATCCAAAATGGAACACGACTTTATTTCTTAGCTTCCTTCTTCTCCTCCTCATCCTTGTCCTTTATTCCCTGTTTTGATTTACTACACCACATCAACCTAGTGGTCCAAGCTGGATATGTGAGAGTGAGCCAAGATTCTTCCCTCTTTTTCTCTGTCAGCATCTGCTTGGGCACAAACCTTTCAACTTTACCTCTTAAATTACTTTCACATTTATCTGCTTTTCTCCATCCTCACTGCCACTGCCCTTGTTCTGGTCTCTATTATTGCCAGTAGAAAACAAGAATCTTCCCACTCATATATTTTTGTCTAGCTTTGCTTCTGTCCAGTAGAATTTTCTCACTGTTGACACTGCCACCACACCAAACACAAATGTGATCATTTTGCTCAGCCACTTAAAATCTTTCCCTGTTTCCTATATGATGAAATCCAAACCATCATCACTGTTTCTAAAACATATCATGATCTTCCCTCCTTTACCTCTTAAATCTCACCTTCTTTCACTTCTACCCTCTTATACCAAGTTCGGCCATATTGGATTTCAAGTTCAAGTTCTTCGAACTCACCATTTTTTTTTTTTTTCAGTTTCCATACTCTTATTCGTAACGTTCCCTCTGCCTGGAATACTCATTTTTTTCACTCTTTGCCTGGATCACTCCTACTTATCCTTTGTGTCTGGGTCTAAATATCACTTCCTCCAAAAAGCTTTCCCTTACTTCCCTTATCCTCATACTTTGTAGGTTCCTGTTCTTTCTCTATCATAGTATCAAGAACATTTGATTTCATTTAAATTGTTTGTTTAATTATATGGTTATCTCGCAAGAATATTAACTCTTTGAGGGCAGGTTTCTTGTGCTCTTTATTTACTACCGAATTCTCAACTCTTAGCAGAGTCAATACCTGGTACAGCATAAGTTTCTGATAAATATTTGAAGAAATGAGTAAAAAGCCTTTTCACAACTCTGCACTTTCACATACATATTTCTTCTGTCTTGAATGCCTTTCTTTGTCTTGTTTGATCAGTAAATTCCTACCTTTGCTTTGACAATTCATTAACATCCCACAGAACTTGTTTCTACAACACACACCCTGGGAAATGCTGATCTGGCCCAACTCCCTCCTCTGACACAACAGGAAACTGAAGCTCAGAGAAATAAAGTTAGTGATTGAAGGTCAGACAGCTGGCTATAATGGAGAACCAAAATTCAAGTGTATTTCCTAATATCCCATACTTTTATAGCCAATGATAAGCTGATTTCCTTTGAAATGAAAAAAGCTTGCCAAATCACTTCTTCATTTACTATTTGTTAACAAAGACATGTTTTGTTAGTCCATCTCCAGTTCATCCAATAACAAAAGAAAGCTTGGATAGTAAGGGACAAGTGTTCATATGCCATTGACAATAGGAGAGTGAGAACATTAAGGAAAGGATGAAGTGGGCTGTACCGTCTGAGTAAATTTTTCCACAGTAATAAAATCATCAGTGCTGCACATCATCAGAGTTTTGAGTCTCTACTTGGGAATTTGGTGTTTATTTTAACCAACACTTTTGAAAAAATATGTTGCTCCTCCCTGAAGATGTAAAATTTCACCATTTATTAAGTCTTCTTGGCTGAGTTGGGGATTGTAACATCCACATTCTCACATGTAAAATATTTCCTAATCATAGCAAACGTTTCACATCTGCTCTGGGTAACTGGCCAAAAATCAAGCAATAGAAGCATTCTTAAAGGATCTTTGTTGATCCCCAGCCAGTCTCCTTGACATTGGAGAAGAACTACAGTGAAAAGGACTCCTCCTCCACTCCCTTTTCTTCTCTCTAAGTATGTCTTCTTTTGGTTACTTGATGACACCCCTCTGTATGGAAAGCACACCCCCTCTATGCTAATATTTAAGAAACTGGGCCAGAGTTTCAGTTGTGTTTTTAGTTCTGTCTTCTCTTTCCACACCCATTGGAAAGCCAAGAACATCTGTGTGACTTCCAATTGGTTCTTGGCTACCCTTGTCTCACTTTTACCACATGGAAATTCTTCACCCATTATAATCAAGCTTAGTTCCAACACTTAATAAACACTCAAGTGGTGATTTACAAATTTCCAACTAATAGCATATTCATTTTTTTTGTTGTGCTTTTCTCTGTTGTTAATCTTTTCTATAGTAGTCCTGTTCTGTAGTGTTTTTGGCTAACCTATTAGAGAACTTGAAGAGAAACTCTTTTCTGTCTCTGGAGTGAAGAGGAATGAAGTTGTCCCAAAGATTATTCACATTGGAAATGATTTTCAATTTGCTTTCATTATGATCCAAGTTTCTCTATTTTTTAGAAGCCGAAGTTCAGCTAGTGATGAATGTCATGGCTCGTGGGCCATTTTCGTTACTGTCACCTGGTTTCCAAGATATCTTTAAATGGCAAAGTGAGAACACGACTGAGAAAATCCTAAATGTGAGTGAATGCACTGGCACAGAAGGGAATATTTACAAACAGAATATATTTGGTGACAAATGACAGAAAATCTAATTGGCTGGAAACCTAACTCAGAAAAAGGTCAAAAAGAGGGTGTTCTGGCTTAGACCTGAAAAGATCAGAGGTCATAAAGATCAGAGGTTGTTTGGCTTCAGGCATGGCTGAAACAATGCTATCAGGGTTAGGTCTCCCACTCTCACCTTTGTTTCCTTTTCTGTTGGCTCCATTATTAAACAGACACCCTCCATAGGGGCAAATGATTTCCAACACCTCCATGTGTACATGTCATTCCTTTAGTAACCTGAGTAGAAAAGAGAATGCTTTTTAGATGTCTTTTCAGCAAAGGTGTAGTAAAATTAACTTTAATTGGGCTGACTTGGATCACATGCCTTCCCTAGACCAATAACAGTGGCTATGGATGAAAAGTGCTCACTGGCCAGATTAATATATATGCCTTCCCCAAGCCATATGGACTAAGAATAGGATTGAGATGGTTCAACCTGGGATAATCAGAGTCTTGTTATCATAAGAAAAGGGAAAACAAACTTCTCAGAATAAGATAACTGATGCCACTAGGGTCTTGTAACTGGCTTTACTGAGGCATATACTCAAACGAACAAATGAACAAACCCTATAGGAAAAGGGCAGGAATAAAAGTATCCTAGGGGAAAGATTTCAAGTTCTTTTATATGACTGTTGCCATTGAGGACAAAGCTGATGGCTTAATGATGAGACCATGGCAGACACAGAGACCTTGGTAGGAGACACTGACCAGAAGCTAATCATTGCATAGAAATGAAATGATTGTGCCACCACTAGGTTTCCTGGGGAGTGGATTCATGACTGTGGACAGTAATATAGTCTGACATCACCTGTGAGGACAAAACAGAGTGTCTATTTTGAAAGAAAACTACCTTGATATCCTGTATTTATTTTTACTTGTGCAAAAAGCACTCTTACTCACCTGGGGATTTCCAGCGGGATATGGGGAAAGCCAAGTGACTGTCAATGTGTTTCCTGAGACTATGTGAGAGTAAGATCCATTGCTTTTCTCTTTCCAGGGCACCAAAAATTGCATCTTCCTTCCTTCCAACATGGAGGAAAGCATTTGGGAAAAAAGCAATAGGGCTTTATTAGCAAGGTATCGTAGGAGAGAGTGGCAGGCTAATCACAGAGTATATTCGCACCTGCTCTCCACACTCCAGTCTTAGTGTAGGTGAGTAGCGTGGATAAAATGGATTGAAAGGGAAACACTGATGGAACCCAGGTACACTGTCCATTCTAAATGCAAGTATGTGTTTGGGGGCTGTCCTTGTTGTGTCAACACTGATGGGCCAACTGTATGCTCGAGTGATGAACTGATGGTGTTTCTGTGAGTCTCGGAAGTTTTAACCACAGTTGGAAATGTAGCCCTTTCTTCTGATCCTTTGTTCTCTTCCAGACTCTCTGCTTCTATAGTTTTGGGCCTTTTTTTTTTTTTTTTTTGCCATCACTGTACCCAAGGGTGACCTCACTCCCAGGAATTTGGAAGACATTTCTTTCCTTAAAAAATTACTGTATTGGGCATGAATAAATTTGTTTTTGATCAAGATGTTAAAGTCTATAATAGAAGAACAGTCTCAAAATGCTCTCCAGGCTGTGAAGAGACTAAGAAAAATGAACTCATGTATGGTTAAGTAGGATCTATCTTTATTGTGGGAAACTTTCATTGTGGGAAGGAAACTTGCCTATTGGTAGCACTTTACTACCAGAGGCTGCATGAAGATGATCATGCCTCCTTTATTCACTGTGCCCTTGGATAGAATGAGGAAACACTGGGCCTCTGCCAATGTGCCTTCCGCCTGCCCCTGCTCCTTCCTTTAGCTGGGCTCAAACTTGTCCCTAGCTTCTTGTTTCCTCTCTTCACCTTTCATATTACCTGAGATCTCTTTGTCTAAAACAATCTCTCCCTTGCAGCCGGCCAAGCCAACAGGTTCCTTTGCTGGACTTCTTCAATGTTCAATACTTAAACATTGAAGAAGTCCAGCCATGTCTCTCCACTAAGTGCAGGGGTCTAGAGGGAGAGGTGGGAAGCAAGCTTTGGATGAAGGCAAAATGAAAGAAATTTTTTCTTAAGCTTTGGAGACACTCACTTCCACATTATATTACTGTTACTTCCTTCTTCTAAATCGAAAATGAAAAAAATTAATTCTATATTTACACATAAAACGACAGTAATAATTTTTATATTTTCTATAACAGTTTACCCCCACGTGTCTGTCAGTTTGCCGTACTGTGGGGGCTTGCCTGTTGCTGTGATGCTGGAAGCTATGCTACCGGTATTCAGATACCAGCAGGGCCACCCATAGACAACAGGTTTCAGCTGAGCTTCCAGACTAAGACAGACTAGGTAGAAGGACCTGACAGTCTACTTCTGAAAAGCATTAGCCAGTGGAAACATTATGAATAGCAGCAGAACGTAATCTGCTATAGTGCTGGAAGATGAGCCCCCCAGGTTGGAAGGCACTCAAAAGATGACTGGGGAAGAGCTGCCTCCTCAAAGTGGAGTCGACCTTAATGATGTGGATGGAGTACAGCTTTAAGGACCTTCATTTGCTGATGTGGCATGACTCAAAATGAGAAGAAACAGCTACAAACATCCATTAATAATCAGAACCTGGAATTTATGAAGTTTGAAACTAGGGAAATTGGAAATCATCAAAAATGAAATGGAACGCATAAACATTGATATCCTAGGCATTAGTGAGCTGAAATGGATGGGTATTGGCCATTTTGAATTGGACAATCATATAGTCTACTATGCTGGGAATGACAACTAGAAGAGGAATGGTGTTGCATTCACTGTCAAAAAGAATGCTTCAAGATGTATCCTGAAGTACAACACTGTCAGTGATAGGGTAATATCCATACACCTACAAGGAAGACCAGTTAATACGACTATTATTCAAATTTATGCACCAACCACTAGGCCCAAAGATGAAGAAATAGAAGATTTTTATCAGCTGCTACAGTCTGAAATTGATCAAACATGCAATCAAGATGCATTGATAATTACTGGTGATGGGAACGCGAAAGTTGGAAACAAAGAAGAAGGATCAATAGTTGGAAAATATGGCCTTGGTGATAGAAACAATGCCGGAGATTGAATGATAGAATTTTACAAGACCAACGACTTCTTCATTGCAAATACCTTCTTTCACCAGCATAAATGGCCACTATACACATGGACCTCGCCAGATGGAACACACAGAAATCAAGTTGACTACATCTGTGGAAAGAGACAATGGAAAAGCTCAATATCATCAGTCAGAACAAGGCCAGGGGCTGACTGTGGAACAGACCATCAATTGGTCATATGCAAGTTCAAGCTGAAACTGAAGAAAACCAGAGCAAGTCCACGAGAGCCAAAATATGACCTTGAGTATATCCCACCTGAATTTAGAGACCATCTGAAGAATAGATTTGACACATTGAAGACTAGTGACTGCAGACCAGATGAGTTGTGGAATGACATCCAGGACATCATCCATGAAGAAAGCAAGAGGTCATTGGAAAGAAAGAAAAGACCAAGATGGATGTCAGAGGAGTCTCCGAAACTTGCTCTTGAGCATTGAGCAGCTAAAGTAAAAGGAAGAATTGATGAAGTCAAAGAACTGAAGATTTCAAAGGGCCTCTCGAGAAGACAAAGTAAAGTATTACAATAATATGTGCAAAGAGCTGGAGATGGAAAACCAAAAGGGAAGAGCTCACTCAGTGTTTCTCAAGCTGAAAGAACTGAAGAAAAAATTCAAGCCTCGAGTTGCAATAGCAAAGGATTCCATGGGGAAAATATTAAACGATGCAGGAAGCATCAAAAAGAAGATGGAAGAAATACACAGAGTCATTATACCAAAAAGAATTAGTCTATATTCAACCATCTCAAGAGGTGGCATATGATCAGGAACTGATGGTACTGAAGGAAGAAGTCCAAGCTGCTCTGAAGGCATTGGTGAAAAACAAGGCTGCAGGAATTGATGGAATATTAATTGAGATGTTTCAACAAACAGTTGCAACGCTGGAGATGCTCACTCGTCTATGCCAAGAAATATGGAAGACAGCTTCCTGGCCAACTGGCTGGAAGAGATCCATATTTATGCCTATTCCCAAGAAAGGTGATCCAATCAAATGTGGAAATTATAGAACAATATCATTGATATCACACGCAAGCAAATTTTTGCTGAAGATCATTCAAAAATGGCTGCAGCAGTACATCAACAGGGTACTGGCAGAAATTCAGGTCAGTTTCAGAAAAGGACGTGGAACCAGGGATATCATTGCTGATGCCAGATGGATCCTGGCTGAAAGCAGAGAATACCAGAAGGATGTTTACCTGTGTTTTACTGACTATGCAAAGGCATTCGACTGTGTGGATCATAACAAGCTATGGATAACATTGGGAGGAATGAGAATTCCAGAACACTTAATTTTGCTCATGAGGAAGCTTCACATAGATCAAGAGGCAGTTGTTCAGACAGAACAAGGGGATACTGATTGGTTTAAAGTCAGGTAAGGTGTGTGTCAGGGTTGTATTCTTTCACCATACCTATTCAATCTGTATGCTGAACAAATAATTCGAGAAGCTGGACTATATGAAGAAGAACAGGGCATCAGGATTGGACGAAGACTCACTAACAACCTGCGATATGCATATGACACAACCTTGCTTGCTGAAAGGGAAGAGGACTTGAAGCACTTACTAATGAAGATCAAAGACCACAGCCTTCAGTATGGATTACACCTCAACATAAAGAAAACAAAAATCCTCACAACTGGACCAATGAGCAACATCATGGTAAATGGAGAAAAGATTGAAGTTGTCAAGGATTTCATTTTACTTGGATCTAAAATCAACAGCCATGGAAGCAGCAGTCAAGAAATCAAAAGACACATTGCATTAGGTAAATCTGCTGCAAACGACCTCTTATAAAGTGTTGAAAAGCAAAGATGTCACCCTGAAGACTAAGGTGTGCCTGACCCAAGCCATGGTACTTTCAATTGCATTATATGCATGTGAAAGCTGGGCAATGAATAAGGAAGACTAAAGAAGAATTGATGCCTTTGAATTGTGGTGTTGGCGAAGAATATTGAAATATACTATGGACTGCCAAAGGAAGAAACAAATCCGTCTTGAAAAAGTACAGCCAGAATGCTCCTTAGAAGCAAGGATGGAGAGACTGCGTCTTACATACTTTGGACGTGTCAGGAGGGATATATACCTGGAGAAGGATGGCTCAGGACCGGGCAGTGTTTCCTTCTGTTGTGCATAGGTTCGCTATAAGTCAGAACCAACTCGATGGCACCTAACAACAACAACATAACAGTTTACAATTAATTTCATGTCCTTATCTCCTTTAACCCTCAAGCGATTATGCTCGTTTTATATACGGAGAAACAGGCTCAGGTTGTATATCTTGCCAAGAGCTGGTAAATAGTCTTTCCACGTAAAACAAACTCTAATACTAGCAATAAGCAGGATAGTGGTCAATAAAAATGTTATTTCTTTAATCAAAGAAATAAAGTCTGTGAATTTGCTTGAGTTGGAATCTAGTAAGATTGCATAGGAAAACTGTTATTTTTATCTTCTAAAAATGCACCAGAGTTTGAGTCCCAAAAGTCCTGGCCCATTATTTCATATTTGGTATTCTCTACCTGGCTCTTGAGTATAGACAACAAGATCTCATCCACCTTCCAGAGGAGAACCCACCTGCTACACTATCTATCTGCTTTCAGTGGCTTATGGTTTTACTTAACGTCTTAGTCATCTAGTGCTGTTATAACAGAAATACCACAGCTGGATGGTTTTAGCAAAAAGAAATTTATTCTCGCACGTTCTCGTAGGCTACGAGTCCAAATTCAGGGCAGCAGCTCCAGGGAAAGGTTTTCTGTCTCTGTTGGTTCTGGAGGAAGGTCCTTGTCATCAGTCTTCCCCCGGACTAGGTAGGAGCTTCTCAGCCCAGGGATCCCAGGTCGAGAGAATGCTCTGCTCTGGCTCTTGTTTCTTGGTGGTATGAGGTCCCCATGTCTCTCTGCTCTCTTCTCTCTTTTATATATCAAAAGAGATTGGCTCAAGACACAACCCAATCTTGTAGATTGAGTCCTGCCTCATTAACATAACTACAACTAATCCCATCTCATCAACCTCACAGAGATAAGATTTGCAACACATAGGAAAATCACATCAGATGACAAAATGGTGGACAATCACACAATACTGGGAATCATGGCCTACACAAGTTGATAGAACTTGTGTGTGTGTGTGGGGGGGGCACAATTCAGTCCATAACACTTCATTTTCTCTCATCCATCTTCCAGCCACCCAACTTGTCCTAGTTTATTTTCATTGAACAAACTAATTCTTAATAGAGTCAGCAGAGACTTAAAATTGCTTACGTGTATGCTTTTTTATGCTTTCTACATGTGATTCAGAACTGTCTTTCAGTGTTTTCTCTTTTTGTCATTCAATTCTAGGGTTGATAATAATTTATTCCTATTTTCATTCTGTATTAGAAACAGCACTCAATAGTGCTCTGGAGGCTTTGTTAATTTTCACATGGAAATTTGTTTTCTTTTCTTGTACATCGAACAAGTAGTTTTTTCTTGATGTTAGGAAAATATTGTATTTTATTCTCTTCATCTCTCCCAAATTGTTCCATCTAGAGATATATGGAGACATGTGAGTCATAACCTGTATAAGAAATACTTTACATGTATTATTTAAAATTCACAGTCTGGGGAAAAATCATCAAAACTGCAAAATTAACTGTGTTTTCCCAGGTTTTAAGCAGAACTATGTACTTCTTGATTTTTTTTTTAATTTGAAAGTGAATGGAGTCTTGTGGTTTGACCAATACTTGGAGACAAAAACCAAAAACCAAACTTGTTGTCATTGAGTTGATTCCAACTCATAGCGACCCTGTAGAGGAGACTAGAATTGCCCCATAGGGTTTACAAGGAGTAGCTGGTGGGATCGAACTGCCAACCTTTTGTTTAGCAGCTGTAACTCTCAACCATTGTGCTACCATGGCTCCACTTAGAGACTAGCAAATGTTTATCAAGTTCAAGGATTTGGTTCAACAGGTGAATGCGTGGGAATGAATCTCATACTCTTGACAATGTTTAGGCACCATCAAGGAATCCGTGGAACAGTTTCACTAGAACTGAAATGATTAAATCCATTGCTTGCATTCTTTCACAGCTTTTTAAAGACTTTTCCAAGACTAAAGCCTGAGGCAACTACTGATAAATCAAAATGGTGATTTGAGGGGAACTGAGGGGGTGGTTAAGCTGTTTGGAAATCATATGGAAGATTCTACTCTGTCCTATAGGGTTGCTATGAGTTGGAATCCACTTGTCCTCAATGGGTTCGATTTTTTGGTAAGGGGATTGTTGTTTGTGGCTGTGCACTCATGGCTACCTCATGTGTGCAGAGTAGAACTACTCCATGGGGTTTTTAAGGCTGTGACCTTTCAGAAACAGATCTCCAGGCCTGTTTTCAAAGACATCTCTGTGTGGGTTTGAACTGCCAGCCTTTCAGCTAGTATTTGAGTGCTTAACTGTTTGTGCCACCCAAGAACTAGGTAAGTTTTAAGAAAATAGAGTCAAATTACCTAATGTAGTTCAACTGGAAGTAAAAGAAGTGGAATTGACATCTCAGAATAAAGTGGACAATTATTGGGAACGTCTCATTCTCTGCTTCGTCTGCTGGACAAAATTTAAGAGCCATTTATGAAATGGGGCAAATGAAAATAAAAGCTAAATATCAAGGAGTTAAAAAATATATATATGTCCACAATGCAGAGATTATTCCTAAAGAAATATGTAGTAGAAACACTATGGTTTGGTTCATTTGAAGCTTGTCTAGACAAAGGAGGATGAAGAATAACATTAGAAACACTATTTCCTTGGTGACCTATTTCTGAAGAGCTACGTGGATCTATATTGTCCATAATCAAGTTACATACTAATAATGTGTTTGGAAAAGAAGGCAAAACGCTCCATTAATTCAGACATTTGAAAAATGGACTTTTAGGGAGACAATGCTATGGGAATGGAGACACCCATTGAACCTTGTATAGACATAGAATAATGCTAAGAAGGACTTGAGCATCATGGGAGTTGTTCTGGCTCCCCTAAATAAGTTTCTCTTTACCTACACACAAGCCAGTGGGATCTAGGAATGAAGGAAATGAAGGTGACATTCCTGTATGTGTGAGGAAAGCATGTTGATTCAGAAGAAGAAGAGGGAGGAGGAGGAAGAACAAGGGAAGAAGAAGAGAAAGAAAAAGAGGAAACAAAAAAGACAACAGAGTTGTTTTTATTACTATTACTATTACTATTACTATTACTATTACTATTACTATTACTATTACTATTACTATTACTATTACTATTACTATTACTATTACTATTACTATTACTATTACTATTACTATTACTATTACTATTACTATTACTATTACTATTTGTCTTTTAATGTTTATACTTTTGACTACAGAAGTCTTATTTTGATTTGATTTGCTGTTTCTTCTTTAGGACTGCAACTCTCTATACAGTAAAAAGTATGAGAAATAAGAGTACTGGGATATTATTCCTACAAACTTCCTTGGATATTATGCTGCTTTGTTTATAAAAGTAAATATATAAGTAGATAGTACAATGATGTTCAATTTCCCCAGAGGAAAAAAAGAAAGCTCTGATTATAGGGATCCTATGCTCTCATACTGTCAGTTAAGCTTCCTCTCTCAACATCGGTGTGCCAGCCCATTGCTGGCAACCTTATTCTTATGTTTCAACTGTCATGGGGAACCACAATGGTGTTGACTTTAGCAGTCTTTGCTCAGTTGGCAGCAGTGACAGTAAGAGTTCGGAGTGGGAAATCTACTTACATTCTCTTCCCTCAAGTGATCCAAGTGAGATCTGAACTGAGGGCTGGAAAAACATGCTTATGAACATGTTGCCAATCATGACTTAATCCAAATGTACTGGTAGGGATATCTCTGAAAAGAATTGTGAGGGTGTTGCTTTGAATCCCTGGGGGATGCCAGGATTCCTCCAAACACATAGTTTAAAGAGATTTAAAACACACATAAAGCATGTACTGTCTTCCCGAAATGTGGTTCCCAATAATGCTCTTGAATTTTCTGAGGGGGAACATAGCCTCATATTCAACTTTGCATACTTTCATGAATTGAATTGTGTCCCCCTAAAATGCGTATCAACTTGAATAGGCCGTAATTCCCAGTGCCGTGTGGTTTTCCTCCATTTTCTGATCTGATGTGATTTTTCTGTGTTGTAGATTATAATATCCGCCTGTGGTTAATGAGGCAAGATTCCAAAAAAACCAAAACCAAACCCATTGCCATTGAATCGATTCCAACTCATAGCGACCCTATAGGACAGAGTAGAACTGCCCTGTAGAGTTTCCAAGGAATGCCTGGTGGATTCAAACTGTCGATTTTGGTTAGCAGCCATGGCACTTAACTACTATGCCATCAGGGTTTCCAAGACAAGATTAAAAATTACATTATGTTAAAGAGGATTAGGGTGGGATACAATATCCTTACTCAGGTGGCAGCTCTCATCGAATGTAAGGGGAGTTTCCCTGGGGTGTGGTCTGCATCACCTTTTATCTTACAAGATATAAAAGGAGATAAAATTGAGCAGAGAGATAGGGACCTCATTACCACCAAGCAAGAAGAGCTGGGAGTGAAGCATGTTCATTGGACCCCAGAGTCCCTTCACTGAGAAGCTCCTAGACCAGGGGAAGATTGATAACAATGACCTGCCCCAGAGCCCACAGAGAGAGAAAGGCTTCCCCTGAAGTTGGTGCCCCGAACTCAGACTTCTAGCCTCCTAGGCTGTGAGAGAAAAAAATGCTGTTTTTTAAAACCATCTGCTTGTGGTATTTCTGTTATAGAAGCACTAGATAACTAAGACAGAAAACTGATTTTTGTGCTTGATTCCACATGACCTGGGTGTTTTCCAGAAACCCTGAATGTGCCTTCTTGTTATAGATGTTAGTGCATTTGTCACCTCTAGTGGGGAAAGGCTATTCTTCAGTGAGGAGATAATCCATGCCCTGACCTTTCATTTAAGTTGTGTAGCATCTTGAGCACTTTCAGATCTGTGGTGTCTAATAAGGGGCGGGAAGTGGTTAAGAATGTAGACCATGAAGTCAGACAGCCTAGTTCAAATCCTAGTTTTTCCACTCCCTGCTATGTCACCATGGATAAGTTCTTTAACATTTCTATGTCTTAATTTTCTATCTGTAAAATTAAAAAAATTAATATATATACATATATTAGTACTTATATATATGCATATATATATATACATACATACATACATATATATATGTATGTATGTATATATTAGTACTTTCCTGACAAGGGAATTGTGAGGATTACATGTTCAACCCTGCTATGTCTATGAACTTCTCTAGCTAGGGAAGTATGCATGGGGAATGTCTAGGATACTCCTAGGACAAAGCAAATACCCTTTTGTCATTTCTCTGGGATGTGCTTTTTATTGTCCTAATGCTTCTTATAGCCAGTTTCTTGTTGTATTTTGTATGTGAAAAGGACACAAATTTCTGGAGGCCAGAGGATACACTGTAGTGAGTTGAATTGTGTCCACCCAAAGCTATGTTCAAGTTTCAACACCTGGCACCTCTGAATGTAAGCTTATTTGGAAATAGGGTCTTTGAAGATGTAGTTAGTAATGTTAACTTGAGGTCATGCTGGATTAGCAAAAAAAAAAAAGAAGAAAAATGAAAAGAAAACCCAAAACAAACCCATTGCCATCCAGTAGATTCCAATCACAGTAATCCTACAGGATAGAATAGAACTGACGATAGGGTTTCCAAGGCTGTAATCTCTATGGAAGCAGACTGCCACATCTTTCTCTCAGATGGCAGCTGAGCACTTAACCACTGTGCTACTGGGGCTACTGGATTAGTTGTTGTTGTTGTTGTTGTTGCTGTTATTGTGTGCTGTCAATTCCAACTCAAAGCAACCCTATAGGACAGAGAAGAATTGCCCCGATAGAGTTTCCAAGGAGTGGCTGGTGGATTCAAACTGCTGACCTTTTGGTTAGCAGCCTGAACTCTTAACTGTAAATATAATGACTGGTCTCTTTATAAGAGAAAGGAGAAACACAGAGACACAGGGACATACATGTGAAGACATGGGCAACTACAAACTAAAGGACGTCAAAGATTATTTGCAGCCGCTAGAAGCTTGGCAGAGGCAAGAAAGGATTCTTCCCTAGAGCTGTCAAAAGGAGGCATGACCCTGCTGACACATTGATTTTGGACTTCTATTTTCCAGAACTGTGAAGGAATAAATGACAGCCCTGGGAATCTAGTACAGTCTTCTAGATAAAGCCAGATGGTACTGTTGATGTTCATGGGTATCAGCTATCCAGTTGAGCTAGAGAGCTCACAGAGTAAAATTCTCCTCTGTTGTCATACACATCGTCCTTATTGACAGAAAGGTTTCTTCAACTTCACAACTCTGAATCCTTTTTCAACACTAACTTAAAATTGCATCTAGAGTGATGAAGCAATGGGCTGTGCAATTGTACGTATTTCTTTGTCTTAAAAAGCATAGGGTACTGACATTCTAATGACAGAGCATATGTTTCTAGAATATAGCAGGCGGCACATCTTCTAAGTATAATCAACCTGCACCAGTAATTGTAAATAGTGCAAGATTTTGAGCAAGTATATGCAAAAATGGCAATCTATCTTATCTTCGTAGCAATGTTTGTGATAACTTTAAACGTCTTTTAAAAATTCGCCCACTATTCCTGTTTTCCATTAACCTATTAACTAGTGTACTTTAGCTCATGGGTCATATATATTTTTTGTAACTGAAAGAAAGTCATGTTATTTAAAATATAATTTGTATCAAGGAATGTAAAATAATTTCTGTCCAAAAAAATTACATAAACAGCACTTATCAATACCCTAGATTTAGGAGGCTATTGAGTTTCTTTGCAAATGTTTGTAACTTCATATAATCTATTCCTGTCTACCAGATGCCTTTTGTAGCTAATATTTTCTAAAACTCTAAAATCTAATTGGAAATAAACTTGTAGATCATTTAGTCCTACCCCATTTCATGATTAAATTTCAAACCATACACTTTTTTTAGTTGATGGATTGACATGCTTTCTGGTCTTCTTTAAAAATAAACATTTTTTTTTCCAAGCTCCCTTAAATCATTTTCTTCCCATATTTATCAAAAGTAGTGATGAAGTCAAAGGTCACTGTTCTGGGCAGATGCCTGTGGATATCAGATTCCTAGCAAGGCCAATTTACAGCTTTGGGGGCCCAAATTCCTTGGGAGCAACCACATTCATTGCTAACTTATTTAGCCCCATGAGCTCAAATAAAAATCTTCTGAAGGCATTTCTCTTTTGCTTGTAGTCATCTTTAGTAATTTTTATCATAGAAGGTCATTTTCTTGTGTGCTTTTCTGCCAGACTTACTTGTTTCGAAATATATAAAATTATATGAACAATTTTCCACCCTTTCCACTCCCCAATACCGTAATTAAGGAATATTCCATATCACATGCTGATTATTTTCGTGTCCTTTGAAAGCAGGGTAGACCTCTTCAGAATTCAGTAATGGGGTCAATGGATCTTTCAAAGTCAAATAACCATTGGGAACATCACTTTTTCAAGGTGGAAAGTATTCTCTTATTAAGATGGTGATGGGTACCTGAGAAGTCACTCTCTGTACTCTGAGCAGAACTTGGGCTCAGGAATCCCTTGGGCCTGAGTTTGAAGTTCAGTTTTTCCATTTCCTAGATGCTTAATCTTAAACAAATTATTTTACCCTTTGACTTTCAGTTTAACCCTCTGTAAAGCGAGGATCAGGATGGTTATCGTGAGAATGTGTTAAATGTGTTGAAGTACTATAAAACATTCAGTTCTAGGTATGGCGCATAGTAGGCGTTCTGTATCCTCAATGCAATTGGAATGGACTCATTTTAGAAGTCTTAAGAATTGTCAGAGTAAATTCTATGATATTTTCCTTGCTTGACCTCAAAATGAAAAACAGAAAGCCTCCTTCTCACCCTACGGGTGGGGTATCACTTCTCTATATTCTGATTCTTTTTAACAAGAAAAGGGCGTTTTGAGTGTGGTGGGAAAGGCCAGCCCACATGGTAGAAAGTTATAGAATACAAGATACGCTTTATTACATGGTGTGTTTCTGTACCACAGATGTGGTCATTAGCAGAGATAACTAGTTTACAAGCCCTCCCTGGAAACTTCTCATAGTTTTTTAGTAGAAAAGTGATTCTCAGCCAAGCTCTGCACTGAAGCTCACCTCATGATTAAGGCATTTCTAACTGTTCCATACTGAAAAAAATTAGAAAGGAGAAATGACCAAGGTGAGACACCAAGGGTCACCAAAAATGCTAAAGCCTACTAAAACAAGTATCTGTTGTAACATTTCCTTCCTTCCTCCTTCTTGGCTTTCTTTCTTCCTTCCTTTTTCCATTTCTTCTTTTTTCTTTCTCTTTTATTTCTTCTCTTTATCCCTTATTTCTTCTCCTCTCTTCTCCCTTTTCTTCAATGGAAAAAAAAAATTTATGTCAAGGAAACACTGAAACATCTGCTCATTGTTGGACATGTTAATGTGGACAGGGCATATTCATTCACATTCTAAATGTTTTAATTATTATCTATATTGGTGATATGTGATGAAAGTGTTCCCACGAATGTCTAAGAAAATGGTTTGGCATAGTAAATATAGGCTATATTTGGGATTCAGGAAAAAACTTGAGTTTAAATCCTGTTCTCTATCTCTTCTCTACTATATTGCCTTCCCAAATAGGATAGTTCTGAGGGTTAAATGAAATAAATATATGAAAACAATGTATCTATAATACACATAGAACTGTGGCTTAACACAGGTCCTCTTCACTAGAAGGAAAGCTTGAGAAAGGGATTTGAAAGCATATGATTTTTTGAGGAAGGACTCTCAGGAGAAAGAGGAACGAAAAAGCAAGATGGAGCAGCGAATGTTCTAAGCCAGGATGTGGTCTTTTCTGGAGTCTGGCTTCAGCTTGAATGTATGGAGGGCTCCCAAGTGTGAATTATACCATAGAGTTGTTCCTACCTTGATGTGGGTGACTGGTCTTCTGTATTGTTAATGTTAGTAGTCATTGACAGTGGCTTTCCATTGGATGGAGTTGGGAATGTAACTTTCTGGGCCAGTGGCTCCCGTTTGGGCAAGAGAAATTTTCTGGAGAAGGGGGAAGTTGTGAATCATTAGCCAACACTTGCAACAGCTTGGGAACAGTGCCACCCATCTGGGCACCAAGAGCAGCCACTATAGGCCTCCATAAATGATAGTTAAAATTAGTATAATTCTTGACTGGGACATTTACAGTTCACAGCCTTTGTTATAGAGGGTCAATGTACTTCAATTGCAATAGTCCATTGCCTTTTCCAAATATGGAAAAGCAGATTCATTAGCATACTATCCCAATAGCTAGGCCCCTCCATCTATCCAAACTGACTTCTTAGTCAATCATCTGTGGGATGATTCACTGATAGTATAAAAGCCATTCATTGCAACCTACTAACTGTTTCTACAGCCGGTGAAAGTGAGGGAGTCTATTAAGTACAAAATGACTTGAAGGGCTAAGGCAATCACATACAAACTTGGGGTTTCTTAAAATCCAAAAATATTGCCTGCAAATTAAGATAAATGTAAAATAAAAAATGTTAATGGGAACAGAACAAGAGTGGCTGTTGTAAAAGAACAATTAACTAGATATGAAGTCATTCTAATTTCTCCAAACACTGGGTCTATGTAGAGATTTTTTATTTAAATATTTTGGTTAAAGTTACTTGGGGTACTTAATTGACATTTTCAGTCATTTCAGTGGTCATACATTTGTCTAGGACACATTGTCTAAGTGTAAAAGGAGGGGCAGGAGAACAATGACGACAGCAGCACAAACCTTAATTCAAATTATAATCCTGGCTATTTCATCTAACTCTACTGGTTTTTGCAGACCCAGGGGCTAATTTTACATTCTCTCCTTCAATGTTCTTCCCTTGGCCTGCTCTTGACAGCTTTTCTGTCTGGATAATGTTATCATTGCTCACATAAAATCCTAGTCTGTGTTAACTAGAAGCACATTAAAGTTTGAGAGAATGTTTATGGATATCCTCATTCCCTTTCCCTTCAAATGTTAGTCTCTTCTTTTCCTAAAAACAGTAGATAAATCTTTTTACGCTCTCTGATAGACTTATAAGATTGTATCTACTTTTCTGTTAATAAAGCAGGTACTTATGGTGTAGCTTTTCTATTTATCACTCTGCCCTTCAAATTTTATTAAACAAGGTAACAAATTCACATTCTCACCTACACACAAATTATATCACACCAACGCTGTGTCTATTTTCCTTATCTTAAAATTAATATAGGAGATTAATTGGCCTTACAGAAAATGGAAATGACCTGTGGGTAATTAGCACTAATGTTAGCATATATGTATCATCCAGTGATACTTTAGACATACCTTCTTTTTATATATCTTTAGACACACCTCCTTCCTATATAAAACACATGATTTTCATTTGTATTCCGAAACTCAGAGTAATAACTGACCTGTATTATTACTAAAGTGCTGTTCAAATAATGGCCCACTTTGGATTGATGCACAGAACCAATTACGTTGTCCTGAGATTTAGAATTCTATCTTGGCAAGATGGCCATGCCTTCTGGACATTGGGCAATGGAAATTTATTTTTGTTGTTGTCATTGTTGTTGTTCTTGAATCAGAGGCACTCATTAGCTATCTTTGGTGTTTTCTCCTTACGTAGTGAAATGAGTTAATAGCAAAGTAATGTTCAAGAAATCAAGATGATGACAAAGCCAAGAACATGAAATGACTAAGGCTTTGCTGCTTGTGGCTTGAGGGGGTGGGAGGCACCACCCTCTGAGATGTCTTATTGGATCACCCAAGAGGCTGGCCAAGGACTAAAAAAAAAAAAAGGCAAGCGTAGTGGGAACATAGGACCACCAAAAACCAAACCCGTTGCCGTCCAGCGATTCTGACTCATAGCAACCCTATAGGACAGAGTAGAACTGTCCCATAGAATTTCTAAGGAGCTCCTGGTGGATTCAATCTGCCAACTTTTTAGGTAGCTGACATAGCTGTTAACCACTATGCCACCAGGGTTTCCACTGATAGGACAGGAGAGGCAAATATGTGCCAGATCCTGTGTGCAGTGATATAATCAAAGCTGCATTTTTATAAGATCCTATGGCTGCAGTGTAAAGACAAGATCCGAGAAGGAGGCTTTGATGAGAGGTGTTGGTGGATCAGGAAATGAAATGATGTAGACAGATTCAAGAAATAATCAGTAGATGGGACCCAATTGTCTAATAATGAAATAAGTGTTTTGGAAGCAGGAGAGAGGGAGGTATTTGTCTAGCTCATTCAACTGGGTGGAAGTTGATATTATTCCAAGATATAAAATATTAGGTAAGGGATAGTTTTTGTTTTGTTTTCCCTTCTGGGGTATGAAGAGGCAGAAGATGAAGTTTAATGTTAGAATCATTGCATTTGAAGGAGCCATGAGACATTTGATGTTATGTAGGTCATTAGTGTCATTGGTCTGGAGCACTAAGCCACTGGAGATATAAATTTGGTAGTCGCTGGGATGGTAACTGAATCCATGAAAGCAGATGTGCTCTCTTAGCAAGAGAGAATAGGATGAGAAGAAAAGCCTTAGCACAATGTGTTGAGGGATTCTAGCATTTCAAGTTTGGGGGGAAGAAGGTGAGCCAGCAATAATGATAAGAAGTGGTAGAAGAGAAAGAACAATCAGGGGATGTGTTGTCACAGAAGCCAAGGGAAGAGAGAGGTTCAAGAAGAAATCAATCTCAAATAATCTTTAAACTGCCAACTAATAAGTCAAATAGGGGAAGTTCTGTAAAAGACCTAGGCATTTTAGCCCCACTGGTGGGCTTAGGAGGACCTTTTGCAAGGGTTTGAGTGGAGAAGTAAGTGGAGGGTATAGCAGATGTTGTTGGTGTCCTGCCGATATCCCTTTACATATATATATTCCAAAGTTTGCTGATTATCAGCGCTTGTAACACTTTACTTGAGGCTTTTTTTTTTTTTTCCTGGCTGGAGACCACTCTTAGCCTAATCACAGAGCAAGCCAAAAGGACCAAAAAATTAATGTCCCAAGAAACAGCCCTCAAGCAATGATGGACAGAGGTTGAACAGCTAAATATCCAAGCTTCCTGTGATGGTAAAGATCACATGTGTGTCAGTTTGGCTGGGGGCCATGATTCTCAGTGGTTTGGCAGTTATGATGTAGTTTGGCAGTTATGTAATGATGTAATTTGCAGTTATACATCATTCCCAATTATATGATTTGATGTGAGCAGCATATCAGTTGAAAAGGGAGTTTCCTTGAGGGCATGGCCTGCATTCAATATATACACGAATGTTCTGATAAAGCTTGCTTGCTCTGTATCTTCCATCAGGCTCATCATCATCTGACTTCTGATTCTTGGGACTTGAGCCAGGGGCCTGCCATATTCCCTGCTGATCTTGAGTTGGTCAACTCCTGCAACTACTTGAGTCAGGAGAAGCCTTCAGCCTGATGCCTGACCCGCGGATGTGGAACTTGCCATTTCTACAATCACGTGAGCCATTTCCTTGAGACAAATCTCCTCTCTCTCTCTATCTATCTATATACATGAGCCCTGGTGGTGCGGTGGTTAAAGCAGCTAGGCTACTAACCAAGTGGTCGGCAGTTAGAACCCACCAGCTGCTCCATGGGAGAAAGGTGTGGCAGTCTGTTTCCACAAAGATTTATAGTCTTGGAAACCCTATGTGACAGTTTTACTCTGTCCTATAGGATTGCTATGAGTTGGAATTCACTTAAATGCAGTGGCTTCACTGGTTCTGTTTCTCTGGAGAACCCAGTCTAAGATATTTAGTATAGAGAGTGGTTCAAGAGAAACAAAATTATAAGGATGAATTTTCTAAATTGGTTCCCAAGACTGACTAATCTTAAAGGTACTGGTGACTCTGCCTCAGTAGTAAAGAGGACACTGCTAACCCATGGCATGAGATGACAATAGAACTACACAAAATATCATCACAAATATATCAAGACTTTTTGGGAAGTGAGGCTCTGGGTGATCGCATGTTTAATACTTTTCTATAATTTAATCAGACTGAGAAGTATAGGGAAGCTGGTTGGTTGGTCCTACTTTCACTAGACAAAGTGGTGGAAGAGATGAGCTCAGGGTTTCACAGTCAAAGCTCAAATGAAGCATAAAAGACTTCAAAGTTGCCACTCGTGCCCTGAAAGAAAGCCTTATTTCTTGTAGTAACAAAGCTGATGTTGCTGAAAAACAAAGCCTTAGTCTTATCGTATCGTTAAGAGTGGCTGAGTTACAATGCCAATTGAATTTCCAACCTCAAATGTGCCTGAAGTTAAAGTGAGGCCATTGCCTGGGAAGAAATGGGATCTCAAAACTTGGGATGGGGACATATGGGCAGATAATCAGGAAGCTGGGGACACCGAGCCCCTAAATTCCATTGACTCACCCCTGCCAACAGACCCAGCCCTCTTACTCCCATTTGAAGAGACCATTCTATCTTTTTCTGCTAAGCTACTCTCCCCAGCAAAACCATTATCCTTTCCATCTCCATCTGATGAGATTAACCAAGCTGCGCCTGAAGAGTCTCTGAGATATTACTTGAGGTGGAGCCTGGAGCAGCACCTAGAGCATCACCTGAGGTAAATGTCTTACAAGATATTGCTGAATGGTCCCAGAACTCAACCATAACACCAATTTTTCCTTCTAGATCTATAACTAGACTTAAGTTCCAGTGAGCCCCAAAAGATGAAGTATAAAGTGTGACCCAGGAAGAGGTATGCTACACTTCAAAAGAACTGCTTGAATTTTCTAACATATACAAACAGAAACCTGGGGAATATGTGTGAGAATGGCTATTAAGGGTGTGGGATAATGGTGCAAGGAACATAAAGTTGGATCATTCTAAGTTTATTGATAATGGGCCAGCTAAGCACAGATTCTTCATTCAATGTTTTAGCTCAAAAGGTTAGAAAAGGATCTAATATTTTATTTGGTTGGTTCACTGAAGCATGGATTAGGCAGTGGCCTACACTAAATCTAGTTGAAGTACCAGAGCTGCCTCGGTACACAGTAGAAGAAGGTATCCAAAGGCTTGGAGAAAATGGCATGTTGGAGTGGATTTATCTAGTTAGAACCACAGACCTACAAATGGAGTGCCCAGAGGACATACATTTTGCCACAACGGTGAGGAACAAATTTGTGAAGGGAACCCCAGCATCCTTGAAGACTGCTGTGATTGCTATTTCATGTAAGTCAGATTTGACAGTGGGAACTACCTAATGGAATTAAGGCACCTAACTACAGTTGGGCAGATTGGAGCCCATGGTGGTAGGGGCCAAGTGGTGGTACTCAATCGACAAAGACAAGGTGGGAATGGTTACTGTAATGGATAGCAGAATCAAAGCATTAATCAGACTAGTCTGACTCATATGGACTTATGCCACTGGCTACTTAGTCATGGTATCCCTAGGAGTGAAGTAGATGGGAAATCTACTAAATATTTACTTGATCTGTACAAGTGGAAGACTTCCAGGTCAAGTGAATGGCAGTCTAACTTGAATCACCATAATGGGCAGTCACGGCCCCTCAGTCAGTTCCCAGACTTGAGCTGATTTACAGACCCATAAACCCTTGAATGAAGAGGAGGCTGAGTCCCCTTGAAGCAGATTCCCACTGCACTGCCAATAATTTATACTGTTAATCTTTTTCCCAGCCTTCCCCAAAGAGATCTAGGGCCTTTTGTGGGAGTTGCTGTTCATTAGGGAAAAGGAAATAATTAGACTTTTGGGGGATTACTGGACACTGGCTCTGAGCTGACGCTAATCCCAGGACACCCCAAACATCACTGTGGCCCACCAGTCAGAGTAGGGGTATATGGAAGTCAGGGTAATTAATGAAGTCTTAGCTCAGGCTTGTCTCACAGTGGGTGCCCCAAACCATCATGTAGTGATTTCTCCAGTTCCAGAATGCACAATTGAAATAAATGTAATCAGCAAATGGCAGAACACCCACATTAGATCCCTAACAAGGGAAGTAAGGGCTATTATGGTAGGAAAAGCTAGTGGAAGCCATTAGAACTGCCTCTACCTAGCAAAATAGTAAACCAAAAGGAATACTGCATTCCTGGAGGGATTGCAGAGATTACTGCTACCATCAAGGACCTGAAGGATGCAGGGGTTGTGATTCCCACCACATCCCCATTCAACTCACCTATTTGGCTTGTTCAAGAAACAGATGAATCTTGGAGAATGATGATGGATTATTGAAAACTTAACCATGCATTGACTCTAATTGCAGCTGCTGTTCCAGATGTGATTTCATTGCTTGAGCAAATCAGTAAATCTCCTGGTACCTGGTATGTGGCTATTGTCTTTTTCTCAGTGCCGGTTTCAAAAGACCACAAGAAGCATTTTGCCTTCAGCTGGCAAGACCAGCAATACAACTTCACTGTCTTAACTCAGGGATATATCAACTCTCTAGCTCTATGTAATAATTTGGTCCTCAGGGACCTTGATCACCTTTCCCTTCCATAAGATGTCACACTGGTCCATTACACTGGTGACATTATGCTGATTGGACCTACTAAGGAAGAAGTATCAATGATTTTAGACTTATTGGTAAGATATTTGCATACTAGAGGGTGGGAAATTAACCCGACAAAAGTTCAGGCACCTGCCACCTCAGTGAAATTTCTAGGGTTCAAGTGGTGTGGAGCATGTTGAGATATTCCTTCTAAAGTGAATGATAAGTTATTGCATCTGGCCTGTCCTACAACTGAAAAGGTGGCACAATGCCTGGTGGACCTCTTCGGATTTTGGAGGCAGCATATCCCTCATATGGATGTGCTACTCTGGCGTACTTATCAAGTGACTCAAAAAACTTCTGGTTTTGAGTGAGATGCAGTCCAAGAGAAGGCTCTGCAACAGGTTTAGGCTGCCGTGCAAGTGGCTCTGCCACTTGAGCCATATTATGCGGCTGATCCAATGGTGCTTAAAGTGCTAGTGGCAGAGAGAGATGCTGTTTGAAGTCTTCAGCAGGCCTCTATTGGTGTATCACAGTGCAGACCCTTAGGGTTTTGTAGCAAAACCCTACCAACCTCTGCATATAATGACTCTCCTTTTGAGAATCAGCATTTGGCTTGTTACTGAGACTTAGCAGAGACTGAACATCATGGGCCATGATTAGTCACCATGCAGCCTGAGCTTCCCATCATGAACTGGATATTGTCTGACCCACAGAATCATAAAGTTGGATGTACACGGCAGCACTCCATCATTTAATGGAAGTGGTATATATGAGATTGGTCTCAAGCAGAACCCGATGGCACAAGTAAGTTGCATAAGAAAGCAGCCCATATGTCCATGGTCTCCACTTCTGTCCCATTACCTTCCCCCTCCCAGTCTGTACCTACGGCCTCGTGGGTACTGCCTTATGATCTGTTGACTGAGGAAGAGAAAACTTGTAACTGATTTACAGATTGTTCTGCATGATATGCAGGCACCACTCGAAAGTGGACAGTGGCTGCACTGCAGCCTCTTTCTGGGATTTCCTTGAAATACAGTGAAGAAAGGAAATTCTCTCAATGCGCAGAACTTTGAGCAGTGCACCTGGTTGTTCACTTTACTTGGAAGGAGAAATGGCCAGATGTGTGATTGTATACTGATTCACGGGCTGTGGCCCATGGTTTGGCTAGAGGATCAGGGACTTGGAAGGAACGTGATTGAAAAACTGGTTGCAAAGAGATATGGGGAAGAGGCATGTGGATAGACCTCTCTGGATGGGCCAAAGAAGTGAAAATATTTGTGTCTTATACGAATGATCACAAAAGAGTGACCTTGGCAGAGGAGGGCTTTTTAATAACCAAGTAGATAAGATGATACCTTCTGTGGAAATCAGTCATCCTCTTTCCCCAGCCACTCCCATCATCGCCCAGTGGGCTTATGAACAAAGATGGATGTTATGTATGGGCTCAGCAACATAGACTTTCACTCACCAAGGCTGACTGGCTTCAGCCACTGCTGAGTGCCCAATCTGCCAGCAGCAGAGATCAACACAGAGCTGCCGATATGGCACCATCCCTCTGGGTGATTAGTCAGCAACCTGATGGCAGGTTGATTACATTGGACCTCTTCCATCATGGAAAGGGAAGAGTTTTGTTCTGACTGAGACTGGCACTATGAATATGAATTTGTTTTCTCTGCACACAATATTTCTGCCCAAATACCATCCATAGACTCACAGAATGCCTTATTCACTGTCATGGTATTGCACACAGCATTGCCTTGGATCAAGGGACTCACTTTATAGTAAATGAAGTGTGGCAATTGGCATATGTTCATGGAATTCACTAATATTACTATGTTTGCTGTTATCTTCAGTTGTCCTGGAGCTCAGCTGCTAACCAAAAGGTCTGTAGATCAAACCCACCAACTACTCCTTGAAAACCCTATGGGGCAGTAGTACTCTGTCCTATAGGGTCACTCTGAGTAGGATTTAACTCGATGGCAATGGGTTTTTATTTTTTTTAATCATCCTGAAGCAGCTGGCTATTTAGAACAATGTAATGGCCTTCTAAAGACACAAATATGGTGTCAACTAGGTAGTGATACTTTGCAGGGTTGGGCAATGTTCTCCAGGAGGCTGTATATGCTCTAAGCCAGCGTCCAATATATGGTGCTGTTTCTTTCTTAGCCAGGATACACCAGTCCAGTAACAAAGGGGTGGAAATAGGAGGGGCACCAATATTACCCATAGAGACCCCCTCACAAAATTTTTGCTTCCTTTCTCCATGACCCTATGCTCTGTGGGTCTAGAAGTCTTAGTTCCAAAGGGTGGAATACCGCACCTGGAGACACAACATGGATTCCATTCAACTTGAAGTTAAGAATGCCACCTGGCCATTTTGGGCCTCTGGATTAACAGGCAAAGAAGGGAGTTATCACGTTGGCTGATATGATTGATCCTTATTACCAAGGAGAAATTGGACTGATATTACATCACAGAGGTAAAGAAGAATATGCCTGGAACACAGGGTATCCCTTAGAGCACCTCTTAGTATTACCATGCCCTGTGATTAAAGTCAATGGAAAACTACAGTGACCCAATTCTGACATGACCATTAATGGCACAGACCTTTCAGAAATGAAGGTTTGGGTCTCCCCACCAGGCAAAGAACCACAAACAGCTAAGGTGCTTGCTGAGGGTAAAGGGAATACGGAATGATTGGTGGAAGAAGGTATTTCTAAATGACTAGTTACAGAAATGAAGACTGTAATTGTTATGAGTATTTCTTCCTCGCATGTGTGCATCAAATATTTTCGTTTTCTTCACTTATAAAATATAAGATGTAAACAAGGCTAGGATGTATTCAGTTTTACAGGTATTAGTTTTATCATGTTAGGCATAAGCATGACTTTATAATTATCTTTATTTAGATATTATGTATGATTTAAGGAGATATGCACAGGTGCCAAGTTGACAAGTGTGGGCTGTGATGGTGAAGGTTGTATAACAACTTGGCTGGGCCACATTCTCAGTGGTTTGGCAGTTATGATGCCAAACCAGTTATGGGATGATGTAATCATTCCCCATTATGTGATCTAATATGAGAAGCCTATCAGTTGAAAAGAGGTTTTCCTTAGGGGTGTGGCCTGCATTCTCTCTCTCTATATATATGGATGTTCTGACAAGGCTTGCTTGCTCCGTACCTTGCATCAGACTCATCATCACCTGATTTCTGGTTCTTGGGACTTGAGCCAGCGGTCTACCATATTGCTAGCTAATCTTGGGTTTGTCAGCCTCTGCAGCTACTTTAGTCAGGGGAAGCCTCCAGCATGATACCTGGCCCATGGACTTGGGACTTGCCAGTTTTTACAACCACGTGAGCCATTTTCTTGAGTAAAACCTCTCACTCCCTCTCTATATATGCTTCACCAGTTTTGTTTCCCTGAGAACTCAGCCTGAGACAGTTCATTGCTTCTCAATCAAGATAGCTCTAAGGAATGCTCTGCACTGTGTCCCAGAGTTCCCTGTAGAATTTGGCTCTAGTTGCCTACAACGTTAACTGGTTTGATAATATCTCTTCATGAACTTTCTTCCCTTTGTTGTCTTACTCTTCTATTCCCCTACTGGCATTTCTGGCATCACCATCCAAACAAATCATTCATCCTTGAACCCCTGTCTCAGAAAGTCCTGGGGAGCCCAAACCATACAGAAAGTGAGAAAATAGAGAAATAAATGTAAACAATCCTTTTACAAAGATTGCCTTCCAATGAGAATAGCAGAAGAGGGTCAGCAGGAGGAAATACAGGGTCAGATAACCAAAACACCAAAACAACCTAGTTGCCATGGAGCCATTTCCAACTCATGGTGACCCCATGTGTGTCATGGGAGAACTGTGCACCACAGGGTTTTCAATGGGTGATTTTTTGGAAGTAGATTGCCAGGACTTTCTTCTGAGGCTCGTCTGGGTGAACTGGAATCACCAACCTTTTGGTAAGCAGTCAAGCATGTTAACTGTATGCACCACCTAGGGACTCCACAGAGTCAGATACAGGTGGTTTAATACAAATGTGAGCGCCCTGAGGTTGTTTGGATGATGGCGGAAATGATCTAGAAGACAGAGTGAGGTCTTATAGGAACCCATGAACATTCCCCCCCCCCCCTTTCTGATGCTGTTAGTTAAAAAATGAAAAGACAAGAAAGAAGAAAAGGAAAGAAAAACACAATTAGTTTGCGGTATAAAACCTAGGAGACCTCACTCCAAGGTGGGTATGACAAAGTCACAAACATTTTTACTTCAAAAAAGTAAAAGTAGCTCTGGTCTTCTCTGACCTCTGTGTGTTCAGGAATTCCCAGTATCTCTAGAATTCACTTAACCACTCTATAATACATTTTTCCTCCCCATCTATGAAAATTGAAGAGTTAGTTGTCAGTTGATTGCTCTTGTATTATTTTCTCAGCAATGACTTTAAGGAATGCATTTGAATAAAATGCACTTTTGGCATCATTTTTAAGAATGGATGATGATTTATGCTTTTCTTGCAGGAACAAGATGGCTCTGGGCATGACTCATGGCAGTTCGCTGGGAAGATTCCGATGGGAACCTTGCTCATGCCGGTTGATCCATACCTTACATGGACTTGAGGCCAAGCAGGGCTCTCATTAACATGTACATTTTGCTTGTTAAGGCTCTGGATTCATCTTTTCCTTCCCATCCTGAGCCTTGTTTTTATTTGGAATCTGTGCCTGGGACGCAGAGTGGCTTGGGAATTAGCAATTTGGGAAAGCTCTGATGATTCGTCAGCTAAGATGGGATAATATGTTCTCAGCTGCAGCTGGGAAATGGGCTGTTTCTCTGCAGTGGAGCAGGTTTAAATAGCAGAAAAAGTTCTAATTTTTTCAGCATCCTTATTTCCATGGGGCAGGTTTGGTGCAAATAAAAATTATCCACAGGTCAAGAAAGGTTCAAACCACAGGACAGATCTGCGCTTTCACCATTTCAGAGTTTGTTTTAGATACAGCCTTCAAACGTAATGTTCCCAGTGAAACACCCTGCCCTAGAGCAGATGTTCCTTGGAAACAACACCGAAGCCTTTCAGGGGCCAAGGTGACTGAACTATAACACGGGTTCTTGAAGTTTCCTGGGTTAAAACCATCTCTGTCATTGTCCTTGGCTCTGTTTCTCAAAATGCATTCTACAGCAGTGCTTCTAGGACTTCAGTGTGCACACAAAGCACCTGGGGCTCTTGTTAAAATTCAGACTCTAGTTCGGGAGCGCTGGGATGGGGCCTAAGATTCTGTATTTCTCACAAGCTGCCAGAGGATATTGATGCTGCTGGTCTGTGGATTTCACTTTCAGTGGCAAGGGGATACAGAATGTTGGTCCTGCAAGATGCTGCTGAGCACGAAGATTTCCTGGTCTAATATGCTCAAAGAAAAAAAAATTAATGACTCTGAGAAGATCTGTACTGGCCTGATTCAAAATTAATAGACTATAGAACCATATGTTACCATGCTGTCTGTTAACAAGCTGGGAAATCTGATTTTTGTGAAAGAAAATCTTGTCTGATGTGTAGTATTGATCTGTGCCTTAAGCAGAATTACCACCAACCATGTGTCTCTCTGTCGATGGTACTATGGAGGCTTGTGCATTGCTATGATGCTGGAAGCTGTACCGCAGGTTATTTCAACTACCAGAATGATCACCTATCATGGGCAGTTTTCAGCAGAGCTTCCAGACTAAGGAAGCTTTCCAGACAAGGAAAGTCCTCTGATCTACTTCCAAAAATTAGCCAATGAAAACCCTGAAGATCATAACAGAATATTGTCCTGTATAGTGTTGGAAAATGGGCCCCCTAGATTGGCAGGCACTACTCAATGGCTACAACGATGCACTCAAACGTATCAATAATCTGAAGAAGGTGCACGACCGGGTGACATTTTGTTCTGTTGTACATGTGAGCACCTGAGTCGGAGCTGACTCAGTGGCAACTGAGAACAGAGCAGAATCAAGGGGGATTTTAAGAAAATGTTTGTCCTTCCCTGTGGTGACCCTTGTAACCCACCTCAGGTGAGAGTTACTGGTTCTTCACCTGAGCAGGGTTATAAGTCAGGCTTCTCAACATTCCCAAACTTTCCACCTACAGTCTTGGGATTCCAAATACATGGCATTCGCTTGAATTAGCTCTAAAACTTGCCAAGAGCTGTCACCATGCTCTTGTCAAAAGGCTAGCTGAGAAAAGTGGTATGCAGGAAAGCTAGACTAAGGCCATTTAAATCCCTTCAACCATCTTGTTTGTAGACTTCGGTGTGACTATGAGTCCCCTAGTAAATTCCCATGCTGATTCTTGGCTTCTGCCCCAGAAGTTACCATTCTTGGGTTTTGCTTGGCTTCTGAGAATATTTATATTCTGGTGCTGATGCTCTTAGAACCATTTTTGAGAATAAGTTCTATTTTCATTGAATTATAGCACAAGCAACCTGAACTTCCTTACTTTGGCTCTCTGAACATGGAAATTTTTGCGACATGCTTTAATGATCTGCCCTTGATGTTTATGGAGGATGGATATCACTGTGTGGCAAAATGTTAGCATTTTCTCTGAAACTGTTCTTAAAGAGATTATCATTATGTCAGCACTTTAGAAAATTCTGCAAAGGACCCCACTGGCAAAGAAGTCCAACTTGCTCCTCAGGTTTGAGGGGTGGGCTCACCAGAACAGCACATTTCCTGACATGTTCTATTGTAAAAGTAAATGCAAATTTTGTTCTTATTTTATTAGGTTTGTATTTGCATTAATATGAACATGAAATTTAAGCAAACTTTATCCAAAATTGGTAAGTAAAGTTGATACTCTTAAGTCATGGGTGTCTTTAGGTATCCCCTGGCATATCACCATTTCCTTGGGAATATTCATTCCACAGCTTGAGAAATGTAGTGTTATATATTGATTGGGATCCCAGACATAAAGGATAAATAAATTATCTCTATTGTTTGTTCCCATATATAAAGGTTATCTTACTATAATAAATTACATATTCCTTTTATTTTGAGAAATATATCATTTCTTTTTTGTAATATTTCAACACGGCTGGTAGGAAGTTCATAGCAAAATTATATGCTCAATTACAGTGATTTTTATTAGTCTAGTTGTTTAGTGTATTTGCTAAAAAGTTCCAACTTTTCTGTATAGGCTTAATTTCAACTTTTCATGTTAATTCTCTAATTATATACGTGATTTTAAAAGTAAGTCACTTTTTTAAGCTAATAGAAAATGATTTTTAAAAAATTATTATTGACTTTAGACTTTTTCATCTGTAGATGTCTTTTTTTCCAATATGAAATACCTTCAATATTACTGTGGTTGCTTCAGGCATTTCGTGAGGGCTTAGCAGCAAAAACTAGACTGGTTCTGACATCACAGTAACTACAAAGCAAAGTGGTTGATGAATATCTGGAGGTCACCAAGAGAAAAAAGATTCTTCTTCCTGAGTGTTATATTCAGAGAACTTCTGCTTGATCCTGCCCCTTAACACCGAGTCACATAAGTCATATTGCAGCATTCCTCAACCTTCATTTAGTGGCTACCCTATAAAGCATTTTTACATACATTATCTCATTCAATATTCCCTATAGCACTGTGACCCTTACCTTGCCTTCATCTTAAAGACTTGGAACCTGAGATTCAGGGGATGTTGAACTCTGTGCCCAATGTCAATCAGGCAAGAGACAGAGTTGATGTTGGAACCTGGCCTTCAGATTCTAAGTCCATAATTATTTCTCCTAGACCTCAGCTCTCAGCTTTTGCTCTCCTGATGCCATAGACTGCATCTGAATAGTTTCATTTGTCACAGCCTCTTGGCTCTTCCATCTGCTCGAATGGAAAAGAACTTAGCTGAAAATTAACTAAGTGAAAGGTATGTTTAAGAAAGCGAAGGGAAAACGTGTTTGTTTTAATAAATCGACATGCTAGAGTTTGATAAAATGCTGACTGAATGCTTCTCCTTGGTTCTAAGATAATTGGGTTGGTCTTGCAATGAGATACAGGGATGATTTTAGCACAAAGGAATTTTTAAAATTTCATCTCATTGGCTAAATAAAACATCTTATTTTAATAGGGATGAAGTCCACATGAGTATTGAACACAGATAACTTTGTCATCAACACACCACATTCTCCCCATGCCTAAGTCACATCCTGTACTGGGAACTGAATGACATCCACAGAATATCATGGCAACCAGTTACGGCTGGAAACAAAGCTGAGCAAAACAAGCACCAAAAACAAAACAGCCAATTAACCTGTTGTTTGTTCCACATTATATCTCATATGACTCTGACTTTTAATCCCTTAATTGCCCCCACTTCTTTGGTAAAGAAGACACTCAGTTGTGGACTATTTTGGTGCTTCATTGACCCTTCGGGTCACTGACACTAAGGTTCATGTTGGAGCTCTTTAAGTTAAACTGACAAATATAGTCAACATCTCTCTCAATCTCTCTCACACGCATGCACACACTCAAGATCAAACGTCGATGTTTACGATTGGACACGATGAATATTTGATAAATAATTCTGGATGAAAATGGATGAATGAAATTATCCTTTATTTCAGTAGTTGTAATGGTTAAAGTCGTGTGTTGACTTGCGTGGGCCATGATCCTCAGTGGTTTGGCAGTTTTGATGTAGTTTGGCAAATTTTTAGTGCTGTAATCACCTTATCGGATCTCATTGCAGAGGTGATATTTTTTTTTTTTTAATCACCTCTGCAATGAGATCCGATATAATGCGATCACCTCCCTCATGAGATCTGTTGTGACCATCCAATCAGTTGAAAGGGAGTTTCCTTGGGAGTGTGACCTGCATCCAATATAGGTGGACTTTCTGGCAAGGCTCTGGGGCTTTTGTTTGCTCTGGATCCTGCAGCTGGCTCCTATTCATCTGATCTCTAGCTCTTGGGACTTGAGCTAGCAGCTTACCTGCCATCTTACCTGCTGATCTAGGGATTCATTGGCCTCCACAGCCTATGAGCGAGAGGCCTCCTATCTGACTTTGCTTTCTTGGATTCGCCAGCACCTGAGTCAGGAGAAGCCTCCAGCATGATCCACGAACTTGGGACTTTCCAGGATCTACAACCTCATGAGCCATATCCTTTACATAAATCTCTCTCTCCGTATTTATTCCCTGCATTGCTTATGTTTCTCTAGAGAACCCAGCCTAAAACAGTAGTTCTCATCATGGCCATTCAATGGGGACCTACACTTATTATTGGCCACTGTATGGCCATTAGGAGAAAGCTTTTATGAAAAATGACAAAAACTCAGAACAGAGCCATTGTGGAGACATTGTAAGTGCACCAAAATTTCCAAATACCAGAAATGTGCCTGACACATCCCTATATCTAGAACAGTCATAGCTCCAAGATGTCTAATAAAGACTTCTTATTGGTGAAGTAAAAGAACCAATGTCTACTTCTCTCATTCCCTGGCTGATTGTGGGTTGGGAAAGGGAGTAATTTTGTACGAGAGATTCTTACGGGGTGGATGGAAACCAGGCAAAGAAAATGAATATTTTCTTTCTTACCTTTTTCTTCAAGTTTTTTTAGCATATATTTATAATTACAATAGTTAATGTTTGTATTTAGATATAGTTCATTCTGTAATATATACCACTAACTTCATTTCCAACTGTTTTTGTGTTTATTTGTATTTTATAGTACATGTATATTTATATGTATATTTACACATGCATATATAATTAAAACACATTATGAGTGTTTCTACATATCCATATGATACTTATGTGCCCATAAATTGCACATATTCAATATTTAACCCAGAAACAAACATTCTGTAATATGACAAATTTTATTGAACATAAGACCCTAGTCCAGTGACAATAGAACATATAAAACTGAGTTGATTCTCCTTCAGGAGTGACTTCCTCTCTTGTCCTAGCGGAAGTGAAAACTTTGACCTAATGAAAGTGGTAAAACAAAACCTCCACTCACATCCACTTGCTAACAAGAAGGTCCACAGCCTGAACACAGGAACTGAACTCAGGAAGTTTAATGTTTGTTTTGCATTATAAGGATATTGGAGCCATAAAGATTTTTTAAAACATTTTTGATTTTAGAGATTCAAACAATGTTTACATACAAGATACCAGTCTGTATGACACCACGTGCTGGCGGGGACCCAGCCTGTACACATACAGCCCCTATTGTGTCCAGCAGACGGTGGTCATTGGGCTTCGGCTTTTATAAATTGAATTAACACACATCTAATGGGAACCAGCTTTCACAGATAGCTTGACCAGATTTAAAAGGAAGTTGTTTTGTTGTTGGTTTTTTTTTTTTTTTTTTTTAATTCCTTCCCACTGAATGCTATTGATGGAACCAGACAGATATCAAATCTTCACCTTGTCTTCCAGTTTATATTGACACAAACCTTTTATATTTATCTACTTTTCATATTAACTTATTTTTGCAATTTTAGATTCCCCTAACTTTCCATTTGTTTCTTCTGTTCAATCTTTGCACTCTGATATGGGCTCACAGGCATTGTGATTGGGATATCTAGAAAGGGCATGCATAGAATGGAATTCACTGAGTGTTGTCACTTGCTATCAGAGCACTCTGAGAGGTGGTGAGAAGAATTTATTAGGGCTACTGAATCCAAATCCTTTGATCGCCTCCACTCCGTGGGGCAGCCTTTTACACAATGACTTGTGGATTCGAGAGCTTCTACTCTAAATATTCACTTTCTAGCCTATCAAAAGATACATAACAACCCCAGAGCCTTATACATTTATAAAGTTTAGGTCCTGTTCATTCAAACTCTACCATGGAATTAATTTCCATAAGTGCATATAAAATTCTATTGTATTTTTTTATTTGTATAATTCTGTGGATAAGTTAATCAAATTTGTTTTGGAAGATATTAATGTGCTAAATGTGACAATATCTTTCATTATAAACTTAGTAACTATCCTGAATATAGATCTGCTCTGAAAAAATCTTTAGGAATATATTAGTATTATTATTTATATACATTTACCCATATCAGGCTTTATCAGTTATGCTTTGTATGTACCTTAAATCTCCTAGTAGATTTATGGTTGCCAGATAAAAGAGAGGATGCTCAGTTAAATTTGAATTTCAGACAAATAATTTTTTTTTTTTTTTAGCATAAGTACATCCCCAAAATACGTGGGGGCATACTAATACTAAAAATTAGTTGTTTATACAAAATTCAAATTCGATTGGACATTTTGTATTTTTATTTGCTAAATCTAACAACTATGGATAGATTGTACTGGTCTCCTGCCATTGTAGTAAATGTTTCTTTTTTTCAAATAAACACCTGGCCTGCATTAAGCTCTCCAACGATGTAAAATCTTAACTCTTAGAATATCAGATGGGAGAATAAGCTTTCTTTTTGTTTTTTTTAATTGTGCATTAGGTGAAAGTTTATGGAGTAAATTAGTTTCTCATTAAAAAACCAATACACAAATTGTTTTGTGATGTTGGTTGCCAACCCCACCATGTGGCAACACTCTCCCCTTCTCCACTCTGGTTTCCCTGTTTCCATTCATCCAGTTTTCCTGTCCCTTTCTGCCTTCTCCTCTTTGCTTTTGGGCTGGTACGCCCATTAGTCTCTTGTACATGATTGAATTAAAAAGAAAGTTCCTCACGTGTGTTATCGTTTGCCCTGTAAACTTCTCTAATCTTTGGCTAAAGAGTGAACCTCAGAAGTGACTTTGGTACTGAGTTAAAAGGGTATCCAGGGGCCATACTCTTGGGGTTTTTCCAGTCTCTGTCAGACCAGCAAGTGTGGTCTTTTGTGTGTGTGTGTGTGTGTATGTGTGCACGTGTGTGTGTGTGTGAATTTGAATTTTGTTCTACTTTTTTTCTCTGATTCTGTCCTGGACCCTCTATTGTGATCCCTGTCAGAGCAGTCAGTGGTGGTAGCCATGCACAATGTAGTTGTGCTGGACTCATTCTGGTGGAGGTTGTGGTAGTTGTGGTCCCTTAGTCCTTTGGACTAATCTTTCTCTTGTGTCTTTGTTTTTCTTCATTCTCCTTTGCTTCATCCAGGAAGGTACCAGTAGTTATATCTTAGGTGGCCACTTGCAGGCTTCTAAGACCCCTGATGCTACTCACCACAGTTGGATGTAGAACGTATTCTTTATAAACTATGTTGTGCCTATTGAGCTAGATGTCCCCTGACTATGGTCTCCAGCCCTCAGCCCAATAACTTGGTCCCTCAGGGAGTTTGTATGGGTCTGTGAAGCTTTTATGACTTTGCCTTGGTCAAGGTGTGCTGACTTCTCCAGTGCACTTACTCTTCACCGAAGTTACCACTTACCTATTATCTAGTTAGTGCTTTTCCCTCATCACCTCTCCCCTCTCTTGTAACCATCAAAGATTGTTTCTTTCTGTGTAAACCATTTCCTGAGTTTTTATAATAGCGGTCTCATACAGTATTTTTCCTTTTGTGAATGACTTCTTTCACTCAGCATAATGCCCTCCAGATTCATCCATGTTGTGAGATGTTTCACAGATTCATCATTGTAAGTTTTTCATGTTTGGTTCAAAGCTGTTCACATGTTTTGTAGATATAATTTTCCTAGGTACTATCTTGGAGCCCTGGTGGCACAGCAGCTAAGAGCTCAGCTGCTAACCAAATGTTGGCAGTTTGAGTCTACCAGCTGCCCGTTGGGAATCCTATGGGGCAGTTCTATGCTGTCCTATAAGGTCACTAACAGTCAGAATAACCTTCACAGCAATGGGTTTGTTTTGTGTTATATTTGATTATTCTGAAGTTGAGTATGGAATAACTTTATTAATCATTTCATTGCTTTTTTGTCAAATAAAGTGTCATAAAAAGAAGAGTAAACCCTCCTTCTAGAGACCTGGGTTCTAGTTTCATCTCTGACACAAACCATCTTTCTGGACTGTGACTGTGATAGATTCATTACATCAATGACCCCAGCACTTTTCCTTTCCCTGTAACCACACCTTCTGACATATAAGGTGGTAGAATCTACCCCTCTGCCCCCTGAGTTTGGCCAGGTGACTTGTTTTGACCAATGAGATGTTAGCAGATGAGACATGTGAGCAGATAGGATATGGCACAGGCATGTTTTTGCTTCCACGCCTGGTGATTGCCTTTGCCATGAGAACATGCCCAGACTAGACTGTAGAAGGGATGGGAAAGCTAGGTGGAGAAGAGCACTTAACCCCTATGCATTCCAATTTCTCACCCAGGAGAAATATTTAAAATTTCTCCAGGAATCAGCAACTTATCATTTGTGTGTAGATATCAGCAAGGCTTCAAGAAACTATACTTATATTAATTAATTAAAAAATTAATTTCTAAAAATTAATTCAAAGTTTGAAGGAAAGAAAAAAATGGATAGCTAGGAGAACACAAAATTGCAAAAATCAATTAATTAATATACAAATGTTTTCTTGAAGGTTGGTTGATATCTACACACAAATGACAAGTTACTGTATATCAGAGTATGACATGGCTTGACATGATGGCCCCAACAATGGACTCAAACATACCAATGATGATAAAAATGATGCAGAACCAGGCAACGTTTTGGTCTACTATACACAAGATCATGGTGAATCAGAGCCAACTCTAAGTCAACCAACAACAGCAATTGGAGTATTAAGAAAAATTTGATCTTGCCCTAGAATTCTGAGCACACCAATGGCTGAAAGGTAAAGGCGGTCCTTGTACCTTTGAGGTGTGATCTTTTTTATTTTCTACACTGTATCACCCTTTTTGAGTTGAAAGAAACAGAAGAATAAGATTCTTAAAAAAAAAATGAAAATGAAAGGAAGATGCTGAAAACTGGTGGTTCATGTGCCAAGAGTTTTGTGAGAATATAAGGTGAACATGTGGGAGTGTCTAGGTGTTTTTTAGTGCAGGCATGGCCCTGACTGGGTCTGAAAGTGGATACTGCAAAAAAGTTATTTCATCCAGCTGTATGTACAAGTTGCGTTTTTTATGATATCAATGAACATGATAGGATTAAATGACTGATTTTCTGTTATCCCTCCACATAAAGAAAATAAAAATTCTCACAGCTGGACCAATAAACAGCATCATGTTAAATAGAAAATATTGAAGTTGACAAGGATTTCATTCTACTTGGGTTCACCATCAATACCCGTTGAAGCAGCAGTAAAGAAATCACACAACATATTGCATTGGGCAAATCTTCTGCAAAAGACCTCTCTAAAGTGTTGAAAAGCAAAGATGTCACTTTGAGGACTAAGGTGTACCTGACTCAAACCATGGTATTTTCAACTACCTCAGATGCATGCAAAACCTAGACAATGAATAAAGAAGACTGAAGAACAGATGCCTTTGAATTATGGTGTTGGTGAAAAATATTAAATACATCATGAACTGTCAGAAGAACTAACAAGTCTGTCTTGGGAGAAGTACAGCCAGAATGCTCCTTAGAAGTAAAGATGGTGAGGCTTCGTCTCACGTACTTTGGACATGTTATCAGGAGGGACTAGTCCCTGGAGAAGGACACCATGCTTTGTATAGTAGAGGGTCAACAAAAAGGAGAAACACCCTCGGTGAGATGGAGTAACACAGTAGCTACCACAATGGGCTCAAACATAGCAACAATTGTGAGGATGGTGCAGGACTGGGCAGTGTTTCGTTCTATTATACAGAGGGTTGCTATGAGTTGGAACCAATCTGACAGCACCTAACTACAGCAACAATTTCTGTTGATGCCATGCTTAGCAAAATGTTGAATTTTCTTCTCAGTTCCACATGTTAATGAACTGAGTTTTTTTCCAACTTACAATTATAATGCCTCATTTATTTTTATTTTTTGCCAGGTTAATTAAAAAGTTAGGACCATCAGAATCACACACAGCTGGATGTCTGATAGTTCCTCTTTTTTTTTGCCAGTAGCTTCCTGAGTTGCTGTGAAGGGAAGGTAAAAATTTAGGGTGTGTAACCTCAGGCCTCTACCAAAAGGCTGTCAGTTCCAGTCCACCCGAAACTTCTTAAAAGAAAGGCCTAGCAATCTATTTTCAAAAACTCAGGCATTGAAAACCGTATGGAACACAGCTCTACTCTGATACATGAGATCAACATTAGTTGTAATTAACTGGATAGCAACTGTGATATCTCAGGCCTAAACGTTTGTGAGGACTCCATATACTCTAATATCAGTAGGTAAACTGAACCTTTACAGAGAATTACAACCTGGGCTTAAATGAAGGACAGAAAGTCTCATGGACCAAAGTTTTCACCAGTCTTTAATGAAGGGGTTCATCAGCAAGTACTCAGAAACCTGTACACACACACACACACACACAAACTCATGTTGCTAAGCAACCTCATTCTAAATGCCAATACAACTCTAAATAATGAAAGCAGTGTACATTTTCTTCAAAGTTCTAACTTTGGAAGGAATTCCTAGATATAATAGGTATGTGGGAAAAAAAAGTCCTGTTGACAGCACAACAATTCATTCACTTCCTAACATGACTAGTCATGTACCGTACTTTAGCACAAACAATAAGGTCATTGTTCAGATGGGAAAACAAGCAATTTGTTGGGAGGCGAAAAGGTGAAATGTTCTCTAAGCTGATTCTGTTTTGACAGGCTGCACGCCATCTTCCAGGTAGTCTTTAAAGGTGTATTTAATAGGTATATGTTTAAAGATTTGGCCACTCGCGAAGGCAGGGATTTCTTCTATTTGTCTTAAGTGCTTTCATGAAAGAATTCCTTTTTTAATTTTTGTCTTTATTTCTTTAAATCCAGTGGGCCAATATTTTCATTATGTAAGGACAGGAGGGTCCCAGATTACACTATCTGTTCCTTTCCTCTCTAGGGCCCAAGCGATGGGGATTTGTGGCTGGAATTGTTGAAAGGTGACAACATGCTGATGAGTTAATATGACCCAGAACTGTGATGGATGAAACTACTGGTAAGTAGGTTCAGTTTATGCCCCCCAAAGGGGACTTGGCTAGAGAAGCCTCATGGGTTGGGTTCCCTCCTTTCCTTATCTTTTATCATTTCTTTGGCTGAGCATGGTCCAGTGGGGAACAGGGTGGGGAGAAGAGGGAAAAGAACCTGACACTTTGGGAAAACAATGGAAGTCTGCAAGGCTGTGTACAAAGCCTAATGCCACATTTCTAAGTTATTTAGAATTAGATTGTGGCACAGTGGTTAAGAGCTGTGGCTGCTAACCAAAAGGTCAGCGGTTCGAATCCACCAGCCCCTCCTTGGAAACTCTATAAGGCAGTTTAACTCTACATTATAGGGTTGCTATGAGTCAGAATTTTTTATGAGTCAGAATCGACTCTATGGTAACAGGTTTGGTGGTTGTTTTTATTTTTTGTTTGCTTTAGTTAACGGTGTTTGGATGTTAGCGAGATAAGTTTGGGGTTGACCCCTGAATTGATACCATTCATACAATATTTAAAGCCTATTTCAATCTTTCTTTTCTTTTTTTGTAATTAAAGGACATCTTAACTTGATGTTGTCTTTCTGTAAGTTTCTAAGCCTGTTTTTTTTTTTTCTTTTTTGATTGTACTTTAGATGAAGGCTTACAGAACAGACTAGTTTCTCATTAAACACTTAGTACCCATATTGTTTTATGGCATTGGTTAACAACCCCACAGCAAGTCAACACTCTCTCTTTTCAACTTTGGGTTCTCTATTACCAGCTTTCCTGTTCCCTCCTGCCTTCTACTCCTTGCCCCTGGGCTGGCGTGCCCCTTTGGTCTCATTTTGTTTTATGGGCCTGCCCAATCTTTGGCTGAGGGTGAACCTCAGGAGTGACTTCATTACTGAGCTGAAAGGTTGTCCAGGGACCATAATCTCAGGGTTTCTCCAGTCTCTGTCAGGCCAGCAAGCCTGGTCTTTAATTCTCAGTTAGAATTTTGTTCTACCTTTTTCTCCAGCTCTGTCCGGGACCCTCTATTATGATCCCTGTCAGAGCAGTCAGTGGTGGTAGCCTGGCACCATCTAGTTGTGCTGGACTCAGTCTGCTGGAGGCAGCGGTAGACGTGGTCCATTATTCCTTTGGACTAATCTTTCCCTTGTATCTTTAGTTTTCTTCATTCTCTAAGCCTGTTTTTTACCAGTTGCCATTGAGTCGCCTCGGACTCATGGTGACCCCATGTATGTAAGAGTAGAACTGTGTACCATGGGGATTTCAACGGCTCATTTTTCTGAAGTAGATCACCAGGCTTTTCTTCTGAGGTACGTCTAGGTGAACTTGAAACACCAACCTTCCAGTTAGCAGCTGAATACATTAACTGTTTATGGCACCCAGAGACTAGGGACCTGTTTTTGTTTGCCTGGCTTTTAATTAAAAACAAACAAAAAATAATAAGACTTAAATTTCATTTTCTTTCTAAGCACAAAATGGTAGTCACCCTGCTGTCCTCCACTCTCCTAGACCTTAGACAGAAAACTATTTGGACTCATACACACACACACACACACACACACACACGCACACCATTAGTGTGCTATCTCCCCAACCTGCTCCTCTCAATTTCCATTCTTCTGTCACAGTGTGAAGAAGCTAAATATCTAAGAAAAATGTAGGCAAGTTCTAAAGTAGTAGGGAAGGGGAACCCATTCCCTGACATTCTGTCGACAGAAACTTTTGTGGGCGCCATGGTCAGACTGGAGGCTTCTTCCTCCATTTGTTTATAGGTTCCTCCCAAATATTTGGATGTCTCTGGTTTCCATTTGAATGTCTGCGGCTGAGAGCAACCATGTGAGCAAAAATAGTCCAGGGACAAAACAACCTCAGACAGGCTGCAGTGAGCGCTGAACTGAAGCCTGAAATATCTGCACTGTCATCAGTTGGGGCTAAAAGGCGGTCAGTGAACGTTTCTGGATCTGAGACCCAAGGAGGATATAAAACCTTGGAAGGTCTTTATTTTGTTGATATCCATGTGATTTGGGAGTTTTTGCGAATAGTTCTTGCTGCTAATTTTGAGAGCCAGAATAAATAATAGTGGCCAGGGAAAAAATCCCTCTGGAGCTCATTTAAAGAAAACTGAAAGGAGATTTTTCCTGCCAACCTGGGCTTCATCTTTCAACCCACAATTGAGAGAGATGGAGACAGAGACAGATATACTGCAGTCTGGTGGACAGTCCATAAAGGAAGAGCTGCCATTTTCAGATCTAGTTTTTTATGTATTGGTCTTAGTACTGATGTGATGACAATAATAGCATTCAGTGTTTACTATGTGCTCCTTGTGAACTATGTCATTCTGTTCCCTCCAACAACTCTTAGAGGTAAGTACTATCACTGCGGAGTCTCTGAGTGGTGCAAAGAGTTAATGTCCCTGGCTGATAACCGAAAGGCCGGAAGTTCGAGCCCCACCAGAGGCACCTTGGAAAAGGGGCCTGGTGATTTACTTCTGAAAAATCCGCCACTGAAAATCCGATGCAGCACAGTTCTACTCTAACACATATTTTTACCTTAAGCAAGCTAAATAACTTTTACCTGCCTCAGTTCCCTCATCTGTAGAATGGGAATAATAATAGCCTGCTTCATAGAGTTGTTATGAGGGTCTTAATGGGTGTTTTAAGATTTAAAACCATGTTTTGTATTAGAAAGTGCTCAACGAACATTAGATAGCTTTACTCATTTTTGAAGGCCCCAAACAAAATATCCTGGGGTTTTGTTCAGCAGTGAAATAAGCTACTCACAGTGCCAGACACTTAACTTTACTTGTATGTTATTGTCACTGTATTTGTATATTATTATCACCTTCCCAAGGAGCCCCGGTGGTGCAGTGGTTAAAGCACTTGTCTGCAATCCAAAAAGTTGGAGGTTCAAACCTGCCAGCCACTCTGTGGGAAAAAGATGTGGCAGTCTGCTTCAGTAAAGATCACAGCCGTGGAAACTATATAGAGCAGTTCTGCTCTGTCCTGTAGGGTCACTCTGAGTTGGAACCGACTCCACGGCAGTGGGTTTTTTGGGTTTTGGTATCACCTTCCCCTAATCCAGCAAGTTGAAAACATAGATGGCATTTTCAGCTCCTTCTTCTTTCTTACTCCCTATGTAAGAATTTGTCACTCAAGCTTACAGATCATTCCTCCCATTAGGAACTTGAGCTTGCTTCCTTTCTGTTCCCTTCATTAGAACTGCTTGGTGCTCTGTGCAGACAAGTCCCTGTTGCTGCTCCGCCACACCGCCTCGCCCATGCCTGGGCCTAGCCCTCACTCACGGTCTCCTTGGCAGCTGCTCCATAGGAAGTTCCTTTTTCCCACCAGCTGTCTTTGGGAATTTCTTCAGGTTCCCTGACCTCTGCCATTACCTGGTTTTTCCTGCTTGCTTTTGTGGCCCTTTCATTTCTGAGCAAGTTCTTGTTTTCCACTTGCCTTCAGGGACCTTGAATCTTTAAATGATCTACTGCTTCCAGAGTTTATATGTAACCAGTATATTAACTTCCGATTTCCGTTACTACTCATTCAAAGCTTTGGGCCAGTCCCAGTCTTTGAGACCCAGCCTTGCTCAGAGTCGTGTCTAGCCAGGGATATCCAATAATACCAATGAGGCTAGTGCGTCTCATGAGTTAGTCCTCTGGGGACCTCACTAAAACATCAGGTGATGCTAGATTACTAGGTCTGGGGTGAGGCCTGAAATTCTTCATTTCTAACACACTCTTAGGTGATGCCGACACTGCTGGTCCTTGAGCCGTCTGTGAGAAGCAAGGTTGTAAATCTCCTAAAACCAAAAACTCATTGCCGTGGAGTCAACCCTGACTCATAGCGACCCTATAGGATGGAGTAGAACTGCCCCATATGGTTTCCAAGGAGTGGCTAGTAGATTTGAACTTCTGACCTTTCGGTTAGCAGTCAAGCACTTAATCACTGTGCCATAGGGTCTCTATGAGTTGGAATCAACTCCACAGCAATGAGTTTGGTCTGGTAGGTCTCCTAAAGAACCTCTTAAATCTCCTCTTTGCCTTTTACTCCTCCCTCCTGTAATCGTCTCTATAGAGAGAGATGTTCCTGCAAACAACCCTGCTCATTTATCTTTACTGGCTCACCACGGAATATAGAAGAGAATCCAAACCCATTTGCACAGCATCAAAGGCACTGTCTACTTGAAATGCAGATAAATATTCAAGGACCAGCTAAATCACAAATCCTCCCTAAATCTCCTCCATTCCACATCAGCCTTTAATCACCCCTCTGCATGCAGTTCCTAGTTTGCACTTCTGATAAGCCTGCTCCTTTCCATGCATTGGTGTAGGAGACTGTCCATCCCTCCTCTCTGAGGAGCTTCTTTAGAGTCCACCTTTGCATGCCTGGCCTGAGCAGAGAGCAGAGATATGGCTAAACCATACTAGCGGCTGTCGAGTCAATTCCAACTCATAGTACTCCATGTGTTGCCGAGTAGAACTCTGTTCCATAGGGTTTTCAAGGCTGTGACCTTTTGAAAGCAGATTGCTAGGTCTGTCTTCTGAGGCGAAGCTGGGCGAGTTCGAATTGCTGACCTGTAAGTTAGTAGGCTGGTAGGTGTGCCACTCAGGGACTCTTGGAATATGGCCAGCACTCACTAAGTGAGTTGTTGACTTGAATTGGGTGTTAGCCTCCTAGTAACCATGGCTCAGCCACAGTGGCAGAGCCCCACACTGAGCCAGGCCCATGACTGTGATGGATGGTTTTGTTGTAAATCACTCTTTTGAGGGGAGGAGGTCAGTTGTAAATAATAGAGCTATGCATACCAGATTCAGAACTGAGAGGAAAAGGAACCAAGCCCAACACTGAGAATTTTAAGCACCAATTGAAGATGATTATCAGCTTTCCTCTTTTGCAGACAGCAACTGCTTAAAATTGTGTTGTTTCTATGATACTGTGGATCTGAGAGAAATATACCATTAATGTATGTGTATTAAGGTTTGAGGGTTGATAGGATCTTTCTGGTTCTATCTACATGGTTCTACAATGATGGTTGAACAGTATTTTGAATTCCTTTCTTTATCCATATTTGACACAGCTCTTAGAACTCAATGTGCAATAATTCACAACTCAAGGGTGTATTGGGATCCAATTTTTTCCCATTATAATCTGATTAAATGGCTTACTTAATTATGTTTAAAAAAATTCAAAGCTACAATTTTATTGAAGCACTATTCATTCATATACTAATTTAAGTGGCCAACTTTTAAAAGGCTGATTTAGCTCTTATCAGGCTATTCCTGAATCACGGCATCATTGGTTCAGATTCCTTCTCTACTGTGAACACATATGTGCTTTAAGACCCATATTTACTTTCATAAATCAGTATTCAAATATGTTTTCAGTTTGCATTGATCTTCAGATACATTCATAGAAGGCTGGAAAGAGTCCTCTGATTCAGAGTTTGCATGGGGGACGCTGTAGGACAGTAGACAAAGCAGTGCCTTTGACATCTTCCTTTAATATCTGGTTCAAGGTTGCTGGGTCAGCCACTAAAAACTGTTAATTTTTAGACCGCCCATTTTATCTACCCAGGCCTCAGTTTCCTCAATTACAGCATGATAGAGCTTGAAAACTCTGTTCATTCAGTAGTTTGGAAAAATCCATTTATTGAGAACCTACCACATGGTAGGCCATGAGGTGTATCTGTGAACCAGGTATACATGGCCCCTGTGCATGTGGAACTCATAAAACACGTGTATGTCCTCAGGGTAGATGAGAGATGTCATAAGATGGAAACTTGGGAGCTAAAAAAAAATAAATGCTTCCTAGATCCATGAGTTCTGTGTCATATCACACTGAATTTTTTGGAGCTGCCTTAGCTCATCAGCATCTTTTTCATTCTATGCTTTGAAGGCTGCTTATGTAGAGGTGGGACTCTCTTCTTTTTGCCTTTTCCTCCTTATCCTTTAAGACTTGCCTCTGGAATTACTTCCAGTGATCAGGCCTGTCTGGGGCAAGAGTGCCTCCCCTGGATAGCTATATAGCCCCTGTCTTCGTATTTTATCCCAGCACCATATTACGGTATCTGCTGCTCTGTTTTTTGTATCAAGCATTCACGTATCTGAGTGATCACAGACAGGGTGGGGAGGGCAATGTCATAGAGGTGCAGTAGACCAACCTTCCCCATCACAGCTACATCAGAATCACCTGTGAGCTTTTAAAACATCCGGATGCCCAGACCCTCCCGAGAGACTCTGATTTGGCAAGTCTGAGTAGAGTCAAAGCATCAGGGTGCTTAAAGCCCTCTCTGTACATACAGTAAAGAAGGAGACACTGGTTACTCAGATGTAGAATTCTTACCTTACTCATGAGAGATGCCGATTTGATTTCTGGCCAATGCACCTCACGCACGGCCAACACTCATCTTTCAGTGGGAGCTTGCATGTTGTTATGATGTTAAACAGATTTCAGCAGAGCTTCCAGGCTAAGATGGACTAGGAAGAAATGCCTGGTTATTTACTTCTGAAAATCAGCCGGTGAAAACACTTTGGATCACAACAGTCTGATCCAAAACTGATCATGGGGATGGTGCAGGACCAGGCAGCGTTTTGTTCTGTGGTTCATAGAATCACCGTGAGTGGGGGACTGGCTTAATGGTAGCTAACAACAGCGTGGCACTAAAACAAAGTCAGTGTTGGAAATCTTCAAAGAATTAAACTTCAGAGAACTAAGAGATTTGTCTGGAGGGCTTTGTGAATCCTTCAAGGGGTGTACAAACATTGCTTTTGGAAAGTGATCCTGAGGGCTTCAATTGTCTTAGTTCCTGAGAATACTTCTTGACTTAAGCCAGTTCCTGTGAGCTAAAAGGCTTTAGTGAGCACAGAAACCATGAGTTAGTTAAGATACAGCCATTGTGGAAAACAGCGTGGCAGTTCCTCAAGAAACTAAAAGTAGAATTACCACATGACCCGGCAATTCCACTCCTAGGTATATACCTAAAATACTTGAAAGCTGAGACTCAAACACAGACTTGTACACCAATGTTCATTTTAGCACTATTCACAATAACCAAAAGGTGAAAGCAATCTAAATACCCATTAACAGATGAATGTATAAACAAAATGTGGTACATTCATACAATGGAATACTACTCAGAAAGAAGGAGAAATGAAGTCTTGATATATACTACAGTATGGATAGTTCTTGAAAAAATTATGCTGAATGGGATAAGTCAATCACAAAAGGACAAATATTGTACAACCTCACTACACACAAAGGCAAGAGAAGGCAAACATATAGACACCAAAGTTTATTAGTGGTTACCAGCAGTGAGAGGGGTGGGAAAAGGAGGGATAACTGTTTATAGAGTACTGAGTTTCAGCTTACAGTGATGAAAAAATCTCACTGATTAAGGGTAGGGTTGCACAGCCAATTATTTTAAGTGCTGTCAATAAGTTGTACACCTGTAAAAAGTTGAATTGGCAAAAGTTGTGTGATAGACATGTTTTCAACAACAACAACAACGAGAGTAGCTGCTGAGGCTGCTTATATAAAACAAAACACCTCATGGGATTTGGTTCCTTGGTTTGGAGGTTTAGGGTCATGGTTTCATGGGACAGCCAAGTTAACTAGCCTAATAATATGTTTAGTGCTTCTGTTCTACCTCCTAGTTCGTTGTGTAGTGCCTGGGGTCTTAAAACTTGAAAGTGGTCATCCAAAGCACACCAATTGGTCTCTGTTAACCTGGAACAACAGACGAAGAAGGAGAGTCAGGAATAGGAGGAAGATATGGAATGAGTGACTAATTGCCTCCATGAACAACTGCCTCCTTTGCCATGAGACCAGAAGAACTGGATGGTGCCTGGGCTACCACTGCTGAACATTTCGATCAAAGATTCTATGGGAGAATCCTGATCAATAGGGGAAAAAGGTGGAACAAAATATCAAATTCTCATGGACTCCAGACTTCCTGGAGCCACGGAAGCTGGATGAATCCTTGAAACTATTGCCTGGAGATAATCTTTAAACCTTAAACTGAAAATACTCCCTGAAGTCTTCTTAAAACTAAACAACATGTTAGCTTAACTAGTAAGTACAGTCCTCCTTGAGCATTATGCTCTTTTAGGAACTATCTATACAGAAATATCAAATTGAGAAAAGCAACTCAAAAGATTAGATAGAAACCTCAGGAGGCACTGAGTTTATGTTAATGGGGGTATAACAACTCGGAGAAGGAGGATGAGAATGGTGGCACAATTCAAACAATGTAATCAATGTCATTGAAGTGTACACGTAGAAACTGTTGAACTGGTGTACGTTTTCCTTTACATATTCCCAACAACAACAAAATAAATATATATATATATATTTTTAGTCAACCATTAAATTGAAGTGAAAATGTAAGCAGTCTTTTGACTTGTTGATTGTTGACAGATTGGAGTGGAGAGTTGAGCTGGTTCACATCCTGTATGTTGCACAAATAAGAATGGCAAATGAGTTGATTTTTAAAAATCCTGTAGCAGACATTTTAAATGTATTCATGGACTTTGAAAGGAAATCTGGAAAACAAGGAGGCTGTGTGGTCTAGAGAAAAAGGGATCGAGACCTTGGACCTCCTCCCAGGGCTGCTGCTGACCACACATGTGACCTTGAGCCAATTATTTAACCTCTTGAGGTCAGTTATTTTTTTATCTCTAATATGCTTGGGCTGTATTAGTTATTTTCCAAGTCCCCCTCTTCAGTTTAAAATTCTATTATTTAATCTAGTCTACTGAATATTTGTATAAGAGGTACCTAACAAGGTAATGTTATACCCTGCTTTTAACCTTTCCTCTGAATCTCATGAATTAAGATAATTTGTGCTAGCACACCAGGGTTTCTCAATTTAGACTAAATCAAGCTTCCTGTTAACACCCCATGTTGAGTTTAACCACTCAGTTTTTGATTATTGACATACATGGAAGAAAGATAAATTCAAATCACTCCAAATAATGGGTCATTTTGTTCAATTGGGCAAACTGTTTTTTTTTTATTTTAAAGTACAAAACAAAGAGAACTGCAAAAATTGTCCATGTACAGTTTGATGAATTTTCCCAAAGCAATACAACCCAGTAGCTACTACCCATATCAAGAAACATAACATTACTGGTCCCTCAATTCTTTCCCCCACCCTACAACATGATCCCTTCCAGTCACTATCTTTCATCCTCACAAGGGTAATCACTATCTTGCCTTCAATACTACAACTTACTTTTTGCCTATTTATATGCTCATTTGTGTCAGTCTTCTTTTAATCAACATTATGTTTTGAAATTCATTCATATGGTAATATACGTAGGTGGAGATTGTTAGTTCTTGGCTCTGTATAGTAACCCATTGTCTGAATAAATCACAATTTACTGTGGATTAGCATTGGGGTAGCTTCTAGTTTGGGGCTTTTACAAATTCAAAGCTCTTACAAGTGCTGCTTTGAACACTCTGAGAATATCTTTTGATAACTTATGTACACATGTCTGTTGAGTGAATTCCTAAGAACAGAATTGTTGGGTCATGATGTACAGCACACTGCTCTTTGAGTGCTTCATCTATAACTGGTCTATTGCTTGGTGTTGGAGTCCTGCATTCGTTTTCTAGGGCTACTCTAAGAAAGTACTACCAACTGGGTGACTTAAGTTGTTGTTGTTGTGTGCTCTGTCCAGTTGATTCCAACTCTTAGTAACTAGTAGAACTGCCCCATAGGGTTTCCTAGGATATAAATGTTCACGAGAACAGAAATTTACTGTCTCACAGTTCTGGGGGCTAATAGTATAAATTCAGGGTGTTAGCAGGGCCTTGTTCTCTTCAAAGGCTCTAGAGGAAAACTTTTCCTTGTCTCTCTCAGCTTCTGGTAACCCCAAGCATTCCTTGGCTTGTAGATGCATCTCATATGGTTGTCTTTCCTCTTTCTGTTTCTCTGTGCCTCTTCTCTTTTATAGGAGATTCAGATTGGATTAGAACCCACCCTATTCCATACATCCTCATGTTAACTGATAACATCGTTAAAAACACTATTTTCAAACTAGGTCACATTCACAGTTATCAGGGGTTAGGGTCTCAACATATCTTTTTATGGGCACAACTTAATCCATAATAGGTCCCAAATACTTTCTAGCCAAGCCGTTATATCTTGGGTTAGAAATGCATTAAGAGGCTGTGTTTGTGTATTTGAACTACTCAGGGTAGCATTAGAGCTCATTTTGTCCACTGAATACTGACCACATAGCAGCAGGAGGAGAGAGAGACCTCCATTACATTGTGTAGTAGCAAAAGGAACTACAGTGTCACGATGAATTTCAAGTAAAAACCCCTTTAAAATAAAAAAAAAAAAAAAACAGGAAATGAAGAAAACCATGATGTTCTGCTAATAGTCTCTGTGTTCTCATTTAAAGTCATCTGGGGAGTTTTAAGCACAGTGGGATTATGCTTTTTTTATCTTTGTTTTTAGTTGAGTTTAATGGAGGGTGCAGGCAATGCACTCGGGACTTGAAACAAGCGATTCAGACACAGCAATCCCTCTGATCGATCCTGAGATTTGGTTTATGAACAGTTTTATGGTTCTTTTCTTCCCAGGCCTTTCTGAAGGATCCATTTTTAGGCCTCTAAGAAAGCCACGTGCTCATTACTTCCACTGTGTGTGGGTGGGGTAGTTGGGCCCAAAGGGCAGTTCCTATGTCTTTATGCTACCATTATTGGAGATTTGTTTCTGCCAGAGGTCACGTCCACCTTATCTGTTAGTGGCTTGCTGGCCCTTAAATGGATGGGGCCACTTTGGCAGTTAACATGAGATATTCTTAGCCTGGTAGCGAATCCTGAGAAAGTCTGTGGATGACTAAGTGGGTGGGTTCAGGAAGGTAAAAGTCCTTATTGATCTTCCACAGAGTCAGCCAAGGTCTGAGAAGGACCACATGAGGCATATGCCTTCCCTGTCAGCTTAGGAAGAAAGACCCTCCTGTTATACACATGGGGTCTTGGGTCAGGTTCCCAGGAATCAGAGCTGGAGTCAGGTTTGGGTGTATGTAATTTATCGGGGGAGTGCTTCTGGGAGAAGGGTTTTGAGAGAAGCAGTGTAAGGCAGGAAAAATGATGGACAAGTGTGTCATCTCATCTGATCCCAAAGGAGCTCTGGAATAAGCATTGCACCACCTTCAGGCTTTTTTTTGTCATTCATCAGTTGCAGTGACCAGGAGAGGAGGATGGGCTGGCAGCAGTGCTTAACACTCCAGACAAGGAGGCCGTTGGTACGTCTTCAGGGAGGGGCAGCTGAGAGTCATTAGTAGCCAAAAGGAACCAGGAAGTGGATACACAGACCAGTAAAGAGGACCCAGGTGGGGTTATAATAGCATCCATTACACACAAATCATGATTCCTGCAGACCTAACACAACGGGTGGGAGTAGATGGACCATTTCTTTCTAAACTCTTAACCGTTAGCTGGCCACGCAGGCAGTAATGGAAGGCAATTTTTGAGGGCTTCTTCTACTTGCCAATAGGTATCTGGCCAATATCCATCAGGGTTGCTCCTAAAACCACCTGTTCCCCGTCAGTTCCACAAACACTCTGTTCTTTTCCTGAATCCTAACATCTCTCACCTCTCATATCCAGCTGAAAATCCACTCTATTCCTCAGTGCCTAGCTAAATGTCTTACTACCTTTCCAAGGTACAGAGTCTACCTGTCATTTTCAGCTTTATTCATCCCCTTTTCATTTTATGATGGTTAGCTTCTGTCACATAGTTTACTATCTAATTACTGGTGTTGCTTTCTTTCAAGATATATTGTCTTACCTTCATAAATGGACTATAGGTTTGGCTTAGGCTGGAATTCCTCAGGCGCAAACTCTGAGACAGGGGTTTGCATGTAAGGATATAATTTCAGGAAGACCTGATAGAGGAATGGGGAAGTGAGAAGGAAAGAAAAGGCAGGCAATTCAAGGTACATTGCTCAGCAGGTTAACCACTGTCAGCAACTGCAGTGTAATTCCACTAAGGACCTCTGGGAGAATCTGCAGTACACACCTTAGTGTTGCTCCACAGAAAAAGGGAGGAAAAGGGATATTTATTCTTTAACTCTTGGCCATCATTGGTTGAGGGCCTCACCTGGGACAATTTTGGCATGTACAAGCCAATGAGGCTCTTGTAGTTGAAGAAGGATCTCAAGTGGGAGCCTTGTGTAGATGCCTGTGGTAAAAATCCCTCAGGTGATATGGAAACTGTGAGTGCTGAGGAGATAATAGTGGGAAGTGACAGCATCTTCTCTGAGATTTTGGAAGACAGGGACCATATTCCAGGTTGCAGGAAACATTCAGTAACATTTTTATTTGCCTTGCTAATCTCTTGGTTGCTACTGACTGAGAAAATGGTACAAATGGGATTGTTAAAGACGTATTTATAGAAAAGGTCTTGTAAAACTCTCATGGCCCAAGGTAATAATTCAGCATATATTTTTAAAATAAAATTTTAGATTTTTATGTTAAATGCAAAGATTAAATGTCACTGGATTTGTGCTACACAGATTGATTAAAGTTGTTGGGGATATTAGATACTACTAAGAAGTTTCACAGATTTGAAGGGTTTGTGTTGTAGATTAGATGCTCAAGCCCATTGTTTCTTTGTTGTTGTTCTTGTTAGGTGCCATCAAGTTGGTTCTAACTCATAACAATCCCATATATAATAGGATGAAACATTGCCTGGTCTTGCTCCATCCTCACAATCATTACTATTTGAGCCCATTTTTGCAACCACTGTGCCAATCCGTCTTGTTGAGGAGACCCTCTTTTTCCCTGACCAGATGTTTTACCAAGCATGATGTCCTTCTTCAGGGACTGGTTCTTCCTGATAACATGTCCAAAGTAAGCCAGACGAATTCTTGCCATCCCTGCCTTTAAGGAGCATTCTAGCTGCATTTCTTCCAAGACAGATATTTTTGTTCTTCTGGAAGTCAGTATTCTTTAGGATGAGGTTTAGAATACCTACCATAAAGGGAAATTCTTAAGTTCAACCTCAAATTGTTACATCACACATTCATAGTTCTCATACTCTTTTTTCTCTATGACATTCAACAAAATTTTCTGGTCTTTCTCTAATGATGGCCAAGTTTCTTCTGTAAAGTAGGTTGGCTCCAAGAGAAGGTATAATGCTGGGCTTATTTTTTCTGTTTCATTATGAAGAGTACCTATTTTATAATGGTGAAATCTCACAGTTCAAGTTCAGCCTGTGAAGTTGCCTCCTTGAGCCTTATATTTTTCATTCTTTCAAACATTCAACAAAAATTTTTTTTTTTTGAGTGCCTGCTGTGTACCAGGCACAGCTCTAGATCTTTGAGATACAGAAGCTAACAAGCAATCAAAACACTTTGCCCTCAGGGTGCTGACACTCTAATGAAGGGAATAATGTCATTAAATAAACAAAATAAACAAGTTGCTAATACAGTACTTTAGAAGGTGATGTGCTACAAAATAAACAGGGCAGAGCAAGGGGGTAAGGGATGCAGGTAGAAGGAGGCCACAATGAGTGATGATTTTGTATAGGATGGTCATTCTAGGTGACTTTGAGAGGTAATATCTGAATAAAAATTTGAAGGGAGGGAGGTTTTTCCATTGGTTGGATACTACACTATTTCCTTTTTTTTTTTTTTCTTTTGACATTTCACCCATCTTCTTTTATAAACCTCTGAGTCCCTGAAATTAGCCACCAAACCTCCCTCCTCCTAAGCACCCTAAGTCCATTGTTATCTATTTCCTTTCACAAGTAATAATTCTGACTCTTGTGTCTTCGTTCTGGCTTCTTCCAATATGAATACTGCAGAGGCAAAGTCAAGCCCCAAGCACTCCTGGTATGTGTATCTGTATCTGCTTCCTGGTTCCCCAAGCATTTAGTAGACGTGATTTAAGAACTGAATCTATATACTAGGGTTTCTATGCCTCCTATACATGCGAAATCTGGACAATGTATAAAGAAGACTAAGAAGAATTGACACCCTTGAATTATGGTGTTGGTGAAGAATATTGAAGATACCATGGACTGCCAGAAGAACAAACAAATCTGTGTTGGAAGAAGTACAGCTGGAATGCTCCTTAGAAGTGAGGATGGAGAGACTTCATCTCATATACTTTGGACATGTGATGAGGAGGGATCAGTCCCTGGAGAAGGACATCAAGCTTGGTAAAGTAGAGGGTCAGTGAAAAAGAGGAAGACCCTCAAGGAGATGGATTGACACAGCGGCTGCAACAATGGGCTCAAGCATAACAAGGATCATGAGGACGGCACAGGACCAGGCAGTGTTCCGTTCTGTGGTACACTGGGTTGCTATGAGTCGGAACCGACTCGATGGCACCTAACAACAACAAGAATATGTGTTGCTTTGGATACTGGCCTGCTTTCTTTCCTATGCATTGCTGAGACTAGATCCTGTCAGAAGACAAACTTCTTCCCACTCTGGTTTTATTCCCCTTTCCCTTCCTGCAGAAAACAAAAAGCACCCACAGCAGGGAAAAACATAGTTTACACATTTCAGGTTCTTGTGTCTTATTTAGTTGATTTTATGTGTTCTGAACATACAGGACCAAAGGACCAAAAGCCACTTTTGACTTTTTCCAGTCGAAATGACTGTTCCTCCAAGGAACATTTCTGAAATATAACCATAACTTGTTCTCATGCTTTTTTTTTTTTTTTTGTAGTCTCTAATGAGCCTGAGCAATGCAAAGATTGCATTATTCTAGAACACTCCAAATGGAATGCTTTTTCCCGCCTAATCACACTCTCCTGGCCTGTGATAAGATGCTACAGACATTGGATTTCTTCTGGTGAGATATTGTTTTTTTCAATCTTGTTGCATTTATCTGTCATGAGTTCAACAGATATGCTATATATTTACAGATAATAAGGAATTCATTATTAAAGGACCCAAAAATGGGGAAATTTCTGCCAATCTATATCCAGAGTTATCTTGCTTATAATGACAACAGACTAAAGTGAAAACCCGCTTTTATCTCCTGCTTTCCAGACCAAGAAAAAGTGTCATTGCTTTTTTAATTCTCTGAAGCCCACGTTTATGGCTTTTGTTAAATATAAGTTAGTTTATTTTTTCTGAGACTCAGAAGAATTTTTTGCTATAGATCTTTCTTGGTAAAATACACATATAAATCAGACTTGGACAAATCCAGTTCTATCTCAAATGTACAAGAATGACTCAATATATAGAAAATTTATTTTGCTTCCAAATGTTTTTAAGAAAACATTTAACTTCTTTTTTTGGTCAAGCTGTTCACATCATATTTTCATTTATAAATTTTATTTCAAATCAGGTAGCCTGGGACTGAGAACACCAATGAACACTTTTTCCATTTTTTACATATTTATGAGCAACATACTTAACTTATACTATACATTAACCAAAATGTATAGCTCTGAAATATTTTCTTGGTAGGTTCCCTGCCTTTTTAATTGCCAGATAGGCATTGTGATCTGGTCTAGGGGGAAGGTGTTATGCACCTGTCAGTCCGAAAAGGAGAAGTCTGGCCACTGAAGGGACCCAAACAAGGTAAAGAACGTACGTTGACTGAAACATTTCTAACTAGGCATGTTCACTTGACAGGATGCTGACTCCAAATAAGGACTCTGAGAAACATTAGATACATTAGTTCAAATTGCCTGGCCCGCCTTTCCCAACGGGACTCCCAGGCCATGTGGAAGAATTAACAAAGGGAACAATAAAGCTTTTTTTTCTTTTGGCCTGGAAATTAGAAAACATTGGGAGGTTTTTGTTTTTTCTCCTTTTCTAGAGAAGGAACCACCCAGTATATCTTATAAACTCTTCCTGCAACCCACCCTACCCCAAAACAACCAAATCTAGAGGAAACGAGAAAGGCCTAAATCCTATTTTAAACTATGGGATGTTGACATTTTTTGTTACAACCAAATCTGTGATGTGTAGTTTTTCTTCCCCTCTGGGTATCAGAAGCCTGGACTCATCTACCAAAAAAAAAAAAAGAAAACCAAACCCATTGCCACGGAGTCGCTTCTGACTCATAGCACTCTATATAGGACAGAATAGAAGTGTCCCATAGGGTTTCCAAAGCTGTAAACCTTTATGGAAGCCGACTGCCTCACCTTTCTCTGGAGAAACAGCTGGTGGGCTCAAACCACTGACCTTTTGGTTAGCAGCTGAGTGCTTTGGCCACTGTTCTACCGAGGAACCTGGACTCATCTACCAAAAACAAACAAACAAACAAACTGGTTGCTAACGAGTTGATTCTGGCTGATGGCAACCCTATAGTCAGAGTAGAACTGCCCCATAGCATTTTCAAGGAGCCGCTGGTGGATTCAAACTGCTGACCCTTTGGTTAGCCACCAGGCTCTTAAACCATCGAGCTACCAGGACTCGGTGACCATTAATTGATGTTTTACAGTTACAGTTTACCTATTAAGAGATGTGGACTAGAGAAGGAACCGGCTCTTTAGTTAAGACTTAGTTGCTTAATTTAAATCAGAGAACTTTCCAGAATTTTGGATATGGATTTTATCCATGGTGTTGTAAATCCCAAGTTGATAACACTGGGAATAACATCTTTTCCTTTGGCTGCATTGAAGATATTCTGAGTCCAACACAAACTCAGATAAATGTGAATTCTAAGATCATGGCAATGATTATTATTCCGGCAGAAGCATCCTTCTGGTGAGCATGGCGGTATCTGCTCCCTAGTTCCTGAGCACTTCTATTTTAGTAGACAGGATTTTAGAAATTAATCTATATGCTAGAGTTTCTCTATGTGTTTTCCCACTGGTTAACTGGTCATAAAAAATGAAAAATTCTCCAATTCATTTGGGGCTTGTTTCTTCTTCTGTGAAATGGGAACAAGACAGCTTGATGTTGCCTCTGAAAAAATAGTTAAACAGAGTCAAAACTGAATAAGCTATTGTACAAAAAACATCAGCATAGAGTCTGTATTAGAGCTATGTTGAGGGTTTAAAAAAAAAAAGAAAAAGACAAAACATCATGATGCCGAGGAATTTAAAGTCTGCAGTTCAAATCCCAGCTCTCCTGAATCTCATATTATTAGTACCAGTCATTTGGGCACGTCCCTTATCGTATTAGAAACCCTGGTGTTATAGTGGTTAAGAGCTATGGCTGCTAACCGTTAGGTTGGCGTTTCGAATCCACCAGGTACTCCTTGGAAACCCTATGGGGCAGCTCTAGTCTGTCCTATAGGGTTGCTATGAGTTGGAATCCACTCAATGGCAATGGGTTTTTTTTTTCTTATCACATCAGGATCTCCATCCCCTCAGTTAAGCTCTGGGGTGAGGTCTGCTGGCATCTTGGCCAATGTATCTGCTTGTACAAAGGGCTCTCAGTTAACCAGGTTGACCTGGAGCCTATTTCTTCCCCTTGGTGATTTTTCTCAAGTTCTTTCTGAAGTATGAACAGCCTGATAGTTTGATCTTTGTGTAGGAAAAACATGAAAAACCTGGAAGACAATTGGTTCTCACAAACCATTTTATAAGAAACTATTTTTATCCAAAGATATGAGAGACAGTCTCATGCTGAGATGTTTCATTGGTTGGTGGCTAAAAACAGACTGTTCGTTTAAAAGCACAGAACTGAAGAACTTTAGAATTATTGTATTTGGATCCTCAAAGGCTGTGTGAGTGAATGAACTTCACTAATGAAGAAGACAAAGAAACTAAGACCAAGAGAACTTGTTTGATCTTTCACTGTCTCTATCAATATGAACCTTGAAGTGGTGTCTGGTTTTGCCATCCTACCCTTCTTTTCCATTTCTTGCCCCCCTCTCTATTTCTCTCATCACTCTCCACTTCTGCTGCCAAAGGGATGCACATTTGAAAGAGTAAAACTGAAATGAGGAGGGTACATATAATTTTCTTCTATCATGTCTTTTCATCAGCATCTTTCTCAACTCATTCTATCCCTGTCTAAGCTTATCATCATGTTCTGTTACTTTGGATATTTTTTTTATATATGATTTCATTTATTTTGTTGTTGTTGTTATTGAGAATATACGCAGCAAAACTTACACCAATTCAACAGTTTCTACATGTACGCTTTAGTGACACTGATTACATATTTCCAGTTGGGTAACCATTCTCACCCTCCTTTTCTGAGTGGTTCCTCCCCCATTAACAAAACTTCAATGCCCCCTAAGGTTCCTATCTAATCTTCTGAGTTGCTGTTTTCAATTTGATCCCATATAGATAGTTCTTAAAAGAGCATAATGCTGAAGGCAGACATTTTTTACTAGTTAAGCTAAACTATTATTCGGTTTCAGGAAAACTTCAGGGGATATTTTTGGCTTAGGGTTTAAAGATCATCTCAGGACAATAGTTTCAGAGGTTCATCCAATGCTCATGGCTCCAGGGAGTCTGGGGACCATGAGAATTTGATGTACTGTTCTACATTTTTCCCCCTTGGATCAGGATTCTTCTATAGAATTTTTGATCAAAATGTTCAGTAATGGTAGCCGGGCGTTATCCAATTCTTCTGGTTTCATGACAAAGGAGGCAGTCAGTTGTTCACTGAGGCAATTAGCCACTTGTTCCCTATGCTCCTCTATTCCTGACTCTACTTTTTCTGTATCACAGGCAAATTGAGACTAATTTGTTGTGCCTTGGATGGCAGCTTGCAAGCTTTTAAGATGCCAGCACTATGCATTAAACCAGGGGGTAGAACAGTGGTGCTAAACTTGTTATTAGACCAATTAACTGGGATGTCCCATGAAACCATGACCCTAAACCTCTAAACCAAGAAACCAAACCCCATGAGACTTTTGGTTGTACACAAGCAGCCTCAGCAGATACACTTTTTTTTTTTTTTTTGGTCTTTGTAAATGTATCTATCACACAACTTTTGCCAGTTTAACTTTTTACAGGTATACAGCTTATTGATAAGCAACTACAATAATCAGCTGTGCAACCCTGGGTAGTTTTCATGTGGCTTTATCATCAAAAGGAAAAAAGTTTTCAATAGCCATTAGTAATTTTGGGGTTTTCACAGCTAACTTTTTTGGCTTTTCAATCTCAACAATAAAACGATGCAGAAAGTACCCAAATCAGTAAAATACATCTGAGTTGCAAACTTATACCCATATTCAAATTACAATATTGGTAGTCAGATTCTTTTTCTCTTAGAAAAGATGTTTTTGACCAACAGTTTTCAATGATTGCAAAGAGTCCCTTATGTGTAACAGAAGCTACTTCGTAACAAAACTTTGAGAAATTGATACTCAATTTAGAAAGTCTTTTGATATTAGCTGCTCCAGTGCTAAGCTGGAGACTTTAAGCTCGGTGACCTTGGAACACATTCCCTGGCACCACTGTAGCCAGGAAGCCCTTCTACAATTTGTAAATATTACTGGAGGGCAAAAAGTGGAACTGGGAATAAATTGAATTTAAAGGTGTATTTAAACAGTCATACCTTGTGTATGTGTCTGTGTGTGCCAAAGGTGAGTATAGCTTGCTTGGCTCCACAGAGCACACACAAGAGGAAGTCTTCTGAATTTCAGAACTGACCAGAGGCAGAATGAAATCCAAATCAGGCATGCCATCCTCCACAGTGTCTCTATCTGATGAGTTTGCAAACTTCCAGTGGGGGGAAAATCCCTCTATGATTCCATTCATAGAGCTTTAGGGCATCAAGTCCATAAGCACTGTAATTGTTTGACCTCCATGAACAAGGGGATGGATTTAATTCTTTCCAAAACTGCAGTTTGTGCAGCTGTGGACACTCCTTTGACATTTTGGGAGAAGGTACTGAGCGTATTTAAAACAACATGAGTCTCGCTCATTTTCTTTGTCAACCAAATTTGGTGGTTTCTTAAAGTGCCATATGGGGCCATGTGAGATCTCTCCCGGTGGGCTTAAAAAATTGACATCCTTTCAAAATGAGGCTCTTGACTTAATTCATCACTATTTACTTTGTGGAGGTGGGGCAAAATTTTTTAAATAAATAAAATTATTTTTTTCTCTTTATTTTTAAAGTGAGAATTCATATTCCTTACACATATTTTTCTGAACAACTTAATAAAGGCATTTGAAACCACTTACATTTAGAAAATAAATTACTAATTCCAGTTGATCAGAATTTTGCCATGTGTCATTCACGTTTAGAGTTTCTGCTGACTCAATGTTTCTACTCCGCTGAGATTGTACCATGCAACCTACGCTTTGATGTTATTGCTAGGTGCCATAGAGTCGATTTAGACTCATGGAAAACCCATGTGACAGAGGAGAACTGCCCCATGGGGTTTTCTAGGCTGTAATTTTTATGGGAACAGATTGCCAGGTCTTTCTCCTGCACAGCTGTTGGGTGGGTTCAAACTGCCAACATTTCAGTTAGCAGCGAAGCACTTAACCTTTGTGTCACCAGGGCATCTTAACTTAGAAGGGCAGAGCTAAGTCATACAAGTGAGAAGTGCTTTTAGATCTTCCACTGGAGGGCATTTTCTACTTTGGGGAATAAGGAAAATTTTATATGTTACTAGTTATGGAAGGACTTTCAAGTTGAAATTTGAATGGATTGGTACCATGGATCCAATTTTCCAATGTGATAATTTAATGTCATTTATGGACTGGCAATCATGGAAGGTGCTACTTAGCCTGGCTCTGTGTTCTCATAGAAGTTTTGTTGTTAGGTGCCATCAAGTCATCTCTGATTTATAGCAACCTTATGTGTAACAGAACAAAACATTGCCTGGTCCTATGCCATCCTCACAATCATTGCTATGTTTGAGTCCATTCTTGCCACCACGGTGTCAATTCATCTTGAGAGTCTCCCTTTTTATCTGTAGCTCTCTACTTTACCAAGCATGATGTTATTCTTCAGTGATTGGTTCCTCCTGATGACATGTCCAAAGTAAGAGAGAAAATATAGGTTCCTGCCTAGAAAGTCCCTTCTTCTATGATTCTTTATACTAGGAGAAGTAGCTGGCTACAAGACCAAATTTTTCTAAATCTCTCTAGGTGGTACTTTCAGTGCTCCTCTTATATCCTTGGCCCTTACCCTTTGGTGCACACCTGCCTGAATCCCAACTACCAGAGCCTGTACCTTTGCCTGAGGACTTGGTCTGGCCCCTGAAGACCAATTTGCCCATGTAAGAGGTAGGCAGGAAGTGCCAGGAAATTAGCCACTCCCCACCTCCGTCACTGCTTGGAGCAGCCCTCAACCAATGACTGAAGGGAATCAGTGTATAAATACCCATGCTCCCTTGCCCCTTGGGAAAGCTAACTCTGAAGCATGTTTTCTACACTGTCTACCAAAGGTCCCCAGCATTAAGCCCCAGTTGCCCACAATGATAACTTTCTTAATAAAGCATCTTTTGTTGGCTGCCTTCCCTTGCGAGTCTCACTACTCTCCCACTTCTCTATTAGTGTTTCCTGAAATTACCTTCCAAACAACCTGCACTTGATCCTTGTCTCAGGGCCTACTTCTGGCTCTATATGTGGGAAAATTCTGGAGAATTCATAATAAAAACACATTCAGACTATTTCCCCAAAAAGAGACTTTACATCTCCAATTATTTAGGGTCCTAGCCTCTACTTTGGGGCGTGTTTTCAAATATTTTTATTTGGGGCATATCATTACCTTGAAAATTCTTCCAGAGTGTATAGAATTATACTCAACTCACTCTATTGCATACATAATACACACTTGCTTAGGACTGAAATTCTGGTCAGGACTGAAATTCAGCCAGATTACACCTGGATCTCACAATCCTCAAAAGCTATGTGTCTTAGCAGCTCTGCTAAATGAAATTCAAATTTGGAACTAAAATGAGATGCTGGGACAATTTCTAGCATTCAGTTTTTCAGATAATTGGCCTAAATAGAGTAACAAGAATATTAATCTTTTATCTTCTTTGCTTTTCCTATAATAAAAGTAAGGGCAAGTTTAATGCAATTTTCAGAGTTTCAAGGCAATGTTCACACATATCAAAATCCCTTGGGAAGCTTTTCTTAAAATTTATTTTTCTAAATCTCACCTTGAGTGCATGGAACCAGAACCTCTGGAAGTGAGAAATTCACATTTTATAATCCCCCAGCACATTTATTTTTTGTTTTGTACTCTCAAGTTATATTTTATTGGTGTTTGGTAGTTTTTTTTTTCCTCCACTTTTCCTTTCTCCTAATCTCTATAGTTGAGTTGATTTAGATTGCCCTATTCTTCTGATAATCTAAAGGAAACATATTTGCATGTCCACCCTGTAGAACAGTATTTATTTAAGCCTAGGCTCAACAGAAAATAATGAGCTTAATAATATGCCCAAATTCCTATAATAAAAATGAAACAATAAAGGCATAGAAAAATGAGGAAGAAATTACACCCATTAAATGCATCTAGACTGTTGAGTGATAGGATGGCTGCCTATTCAAGTTGGAAATTTTACACATGATCGAAGCTTTGTTTAGTCTAATGGAATGTGCTTCCTGAATTTGGCTTCTGACTAAGCCAGAGCACAATAGCAAGTATTATGTGATTGGACTGAGCTCATTCTCATCTCTTAGTCATTGTGATTCAGTCTTGAGAGCCTCTTTCTCTCAGGTAGCCCATTACCTTGCTGTTCTTCTCCGGATTAGAAATTCACACTCTTGGCAGTCTTTATACATCATAGATTTCCCTTTCTAGTTTCTCTCTAAAAACTTCTGAAATAATTAGGTTTTACAGTTCAGGAAATGCAAGCTTAATGATTTGTGGAGATAAAATTCACAGAAAATAGCACTAATAGCCAAGACTAATGAACCCATCTCACTGCTGGATGATCACATAGGTGGACTCCTGCTTATGGCACTAGCGAAATAGAGATGACCCAAAAATATTTTTTGGAAGAATTTAGAATTTGCAGTTTCTAAGAATGATTTTGAAGATGTCATTCTCAGACATTTCAGAGCGTTCTTAGACCTCCTTACACTTATTTGTCTGTATTTTGGCATATACATTAAGAGAACTTGGTTGTACCAAATCTTACTGTGTCTTGGGTCTTCTGGACTTTACCATTCCAGACCTTTCCTGTCTTCATTCATTGCTTAACACTGAACACAGACTCATAGGTGATCATACAATTAAAATGATTTTTAAGGAAAGCAACATTAAGATGCTCATATATTCTAGGAATAATTTTGTTATTTCCACCATCCATCCTGTGTTGCCCACAAAAACATTCAAGTTGATGTTCAAACCTCAAACAGTTTTGAGAACTTAAAGTGAGCACCTAGGGGACTATGATGTCAGGGGACATGCACTCCATTTTGTGACAGAATCTCAAGGTAACGAATTCCTAATGTAGCTGTGAAGGTTATGAGTGACCACAGATGTTTTAAAGTGTTCTATCTACCATAGGTCTTCAGACATCCCAGGAAAGTTGGCAAACCTCCTTGTTTATGTAATACTTTCAATTAGTTTGGTTACATCTTGCCTTTCAAAGACATACCATGTCTCTGAGTCTATCTCCACACAATAAGAGAATTTTAGGTTCTTAACTTCAATGGTTAAAGTGTTAAAAAGCAAAGGGGGCACCTTGAGGGCTAAGCTGCACATGACTCAAGCCAGGGTATTTTCAACTGCCTTATTTGCATAGGAAAGCTAGAATATGAATAAAGAAGACTGAAGAAGAATTGATGCATTTGAATTATGATGTTGGCAAGAAATAGAATATAGTGTGGACTGGCAGAAGAATAGACAAATCTGTCTTGGAAGAAATACAGCCAGAGTGCTCCTTAGAAAGGAAGATGGTGAGACTTTGTCTTACTGACTTTGGACATGTTATCAGGAGGGATCAGTCCCTAGAGAAGGACATCATGCTTGATAAAGTAGAGGTTCAGCAAAAAAGAGGAAGAATTGACACAGTGGCTGCAATAATGGGCTCAAACACAGCAATGATTATGAGGATGGCACAGGACTGGGCAGGATTTTGTTCCATCATACATAGGGTCACTATGAATCAGAACCAACTCAATGGCACCTAAAACAACAACAACCTCAATGGAAGATAATTCTGCATTTATCCCAAGTTATCTTCCTCAGAGAAGACAATGTGGGCACATTCTAGGCCACTTGCCTGACTAGGACGGTTGGCAGTTATCAGATAGCAATCTAGGATCTCTACTGATACATGAAGGACATGTTTATCATAAACTGTATCTCAAGTTTCCTCTCACCTGGAGTCTATAGCGAAGATAGAGAATTGTCCCTCAATATGCCTGATAGAAATAGTAGCTCCTGGTGCTAGATCCCAACAATATAATCCTAAGGACTTCAGTCTTGCTGACAGCATCTCTCACATTGTTAATACTGTGAGTCTTAGGTGGATGGCCCAGGCTGAATTCCATCTATTTCCCACAATCTTCCACTCCACTTTCACACTTGAAGGTGTAAAAGTGATCTGGCACTGCTTCATGTATTATCTCATTCTGGGACCAAGGATGAAAATTAAAATCTCTTTTGGCCACACCATTCTTGTGGAAGAGGAAAAAGAACAAAATTCATTTATGTAGTGGCTCTTAATGCTTTGGACATCATGACAGTTTGCATTTGGCTAGGTCTACCATCTAGGGAGTAGGGAAGTGTATTTCTCCCTCAGAGGGGCACTTCAATCACAAAAAAAGAGGTGAGGATACCCATTCTTACAGGCAAATAGGGAGTGAATCATATGGAATGGCAATACAATTTACAAAATTATTTTTCTTAAATACTCTTAACTTTTCCTGAGTATAAGAAAATGAACAAAAAGATGGAACGCCATTATTGATGTACCAGTTCCATTTGATTCTGGGTAGATTTTTGCAAGGAAGTGGGGAGAATTCTGTGTGTGCTTTGGTACCAATGTGTTCAGAATCATGCGTATGAATATGGTGAATTAAGATAAACAGGTAAGTATATATATAGTTGGAAACCTGGGAGTGTAGTTGTTAAGTGCTACAGCTGATAACCAAAGGGTTGGCAGTTTGAATCTGCCAGGTGCTCTTTGGAAACTCTATGAGGCAGTTCTACTCTGTCCTATGGGTCACTATGAGTTAGAATAGATTCGACGGCATTGGGTTTGGGTTTTACACACAATTGGTTCTTGTTATTTACAGTAGCTATGTTCTATAAAGTTTCTGTGAACATTGAATTAGTAAACACTGAATTGTTGTTAAGGGAAATACAGGGTTAGGTTTCTGTGTTATAACATTTTAATTAATCAATCTATATATAACCTTGCTTTAGGTTTCTGTTTAAAGATACCTTACTTAATATTTATTTCCTATAGATAATTAATTATATGCAACATTTCTTTTATAATACAACACTAGCCAAGAAGGGTTAAACATTTTCCTGACCCTGCGTAACATGACTGCGTATTTTGTTGGCTTTCAGCCTTACAACACGCTGTCTACTATGCTTGTTTTTTTTGTAGTCATATCACAAATCCACAAAGTCATCTGCTTTTCCATTTTTTCAGTAGCTTCATCATGCACTGTAGATACTACTTTAGCACTTCCTGGAGTGGCCTCACCTACAGATAAGCAAACTTCCTCTTCCTTTTTTTGGATGTACCATATTGTTGATTCATTAATATTGAACTCACAGTCAATACCATTACAACTCATGTCTGAACAAAACTTATCTAACACATGCATTCTCTCTAAGATACATTCCAACGTTTTTGAGCTTCAGAATGCTGGATAGTACTTCATGGCCATTTTAAGCAGTGAAATCAGCAACAAAAAGCACAGAAATGGGGAAAATGTGGCACTAAAAGGACTTATTTACAGTATAAGAACTGTAACAAGAAGGCAGAGGGTCATCTTGTTCAAGCTCAGCTGAGAACTTGCGAGTCAGCAAGTCAAATGTTTCACCAAATGACTACAGACAGACTACAAGTACTGATTTTAGTAAGTAGGCATATTAGCAAATATGGAGGCCTGGATAATGAAAACTGACTGTGCTATAATGTAATGGAAGAAACTCATCCTGCAAGAGATATAATTCTTTACAGTTGTGTTATACAAGACACTAGAAATTAAAAATACACTAGAAGTTTCCATATGAAGAAATGCAATGGACATTGGACTGCCTGATAAAAACATGAACTGCTATGGGTATCAATTAGCAACTGCTGTGTAACCATCTTTGAAAACTCAATGGCTAAAAATTTATGATTTTTCTTGAGTCTACGAGAAGATTGGGTGGCTCTTTTGCCCTTAGCTGGATTCACTCATACACCTACAATCAGGCTTTCTCACATGTTTGGGATGTGGCTGGATATAGACTGGCCTAGCATGGCTGCAGGTGGGTCAACTAGCTTCTTGTCCACATGATTTCTCATTCTGCAATAGGGTAAAAAACCAAAAAAACCAAACACATTGCTGTCGAGTCAATTTCCACTTACAGCGACCCTATGGGACAGGGTAGAACTGACTCATAGAGTTTCCAAGGAGCGCCTAATGGATTCCAACTGTTGATCCTTTGGTTAGCAGCCGCAGCTCTTAACCACTATGCCACCAGGGTTTCCTGAAATAGGCTAGCCTAGGCTTATTCACATGGCAGTGACAGTGTTCCAAGAAATAGAGCAGAAGCTGTGAGGATTGGAACTGGCCCAACACGACTTCCATCATATTGTACTGCCTAAAGCAATTCAGAAGGTGAACCCAAATTCAAGGGGTAGGAAATAGACTCCACCAATTGAAGGGAGGAGCTGAGACATCCCATTACAAAGGGTGATCTTTTTCAGAAATTTTTAATAAACTTTTTATTCCTAATTGTTTTAGATTTACAGAAAAATTATGAAGGTAGTCCAGTGAGTCTCCATATACCCCACACTGTTTTCAATAGTATTAATATCTTCCATTGGTATGGTACACTTGTCACAACTTAGGAACGAATAGTAAAACATTATCATTAACCGAAGTCCATACTTGATTCAAATTTCCTTACTTGTTAGATGATGTCCCTTTTTCCGCTCCAGGATCTCCAGGATACCACGCTACCTTTAATTGTCATATCTCCTTGGGCACCTCTTGACTGTCACATTTCTCAGACTTTCCTTGTTTTTGATGACATTACCAGTTTTAAGGAGTCCTGCTCAGGAAATTTGCAGAATCTTCCTCAATTGGGACTTGTCTGATATTTTTTCGCATGATTTCAGTGAGGTTACGGGTTTTTAAGAAGAAGATCACAGAGGTAAAATGTCATTCTTATCACATCACATCAAGGCTATGTACTATTAACAATACATTACTGTTGTTGGTAACCTTGATCACTTGGTCGAGGCAATATTTGTCTCTACTGTGAAGTTACCCTTTCCCCACCCCTCCCATTCCATACTGTATTCTTTGTAAGAAAGTCACTGCAAAATCCATGCCTAGGGAGTGAGGAGTTATGCTATACCTTCTTAAGGGCAGGGTAAATACATAGAATTATTTGAATTTTCTGCATAGTACATATATCTATTCTCCATTTATTTATCTATCAACCTACCTATTTATTTATACAATCAGTTATTTATATCAGTACAAACTAAAGGATATGTACTTTATATTTTGGATTATAATTTAATACTACTTAATTTTGGTGCTCAAGTTGTTTCAGCTTTGGCCATTGGGAGCTCTTTCACTTTGGTCTTTTTGCCATACCCCATATTGTGTGTGTGTGTGTGTGTGTGTGTATGTGTTTCAGCATTTCCTTAATTTTGGGCACTATGAGATGCTCCAGGCTCATCCTGTATATTTTCACTATACTAGAATCAGCCATTTCTTGAAGAAGCACTAGCTCTATTTATTAGAGAATGATATTAGGAACCAAGATCTGGGCTCCAGGTGTGCTCATTGCTACTAAGATGTTGCTTCTAGGCCCTTAAGCTGACAGAGCAAGAAAATACATGTGTGTATACTAATCTGTATATATATATATATACTCATATCTATAGTGGGTGGGTTATAGCTATTTCTGTATGCAACCATCTATATATTAAGCTAAACACGGGTTCATGATGGCATCTTCAACTCTAATTCATTACCGCATGGATCACCTAGCCTCCTCTTATTGCTTTTCTCTAACTTCCAACTCCAACCAGAAACCTGCCTCCCATCATCCACCATCCATTTACTTAATTGTGCAGTTCTAATATACTTGTATAGTGATTGCAGAATTGTTGATGCATACCTCTGTGGGAAACAACCTTATCAAGTTCACACATACAGCATAAGAGTACAGGGCTTATATACAGTTGCTTTCGCCTTTATTGTTATTTCCAATGTTACTTAGGCCAGCATTTTACCCTCTACACCCTTTAGTGATGCTGTTCCATACATTTGTGATACAGTTAGATTATTTTGTCACATTCTAAATTTCATCCTGGGATCCCCTGACCTCCTATATGATTTTTTTTTTTAATTTACATACATTAAGGTTCTCTTTGTGCTGCAAAGTTCTGTGGAAAAAAAAAGTTCTATGGGGTTTTGACAAATGCATAATGTCATGTATCCACTATTGCTGTATCATTCAGAATAGCTTCACTGACCTAAAATAAACTCCTGTGCTTCACCTATTGAAGTCCCTCCCATCCAGACCCTGGCAATCACTGACCTGTTTACTGCCCCTATAGGTTTGCATATTCAAGAATGTCATATTAATGGAACCATACCTTCGTAGTAGTCTTTTTAGATTGGCTTGTTTTACTTGGAAACATGCTTTTAAGATCCACCCACGTCTTTGTGTTCCTTTGTAGTTCATTCCTTTATATCACTGAGTAGTATTCTACTGTATGGTTATGCCGCAGTTTGTTTATCCATTTGCCTAATGAAGGGCATCATGGTTGTTTCCTATTTTTGGTAATTATGAATAAAATTGCTATAAATATGCACATGCAAGTTTTTGTGTGGGCATACATTTTCAGAGCAGTTAGGTAAACACCTAGGAGCACAACTGCTGGTATTACTATGCTTAGCTTTATAAGAAACTGCCAAACTGTCTTTCAAAGTGTATCATTTTGCATTCATACCACCAATGAATGAGAGCTCTTCTTGGTCAATAACTGTGCCATCAATTGATATTGTCAGATTTTTTGTATATTAGTCATTCTAATTACTGTATAGGTATATCTCATTCTTTTAATTTGCATTTCCCCAGTGAACATTTTTATAATCAACCACATTACACAAAGCAGTAGTTAACGACAAGGAATTTTTGATGAATTCATAATTTGAATGAGTGGTCTTTCTGCAGAATAGGTTTTCATAGGCTTTCAGAAAATGGGTTGTTCATAAAGTAGCTATTGGCTAATTGAAGTTTTGGCATGATTAAGACCATAGGGGTTCTATTTTTTACTTTCACGTCCTTAGCACCTGACGCCTATTAGGTGCTCAATAGATATTCCCTACAAGCATGAATGAACGATGTTAAATTCATCCCTGCTCCCCTTAGAGACAATCCTTCTCAGGTTGGAAGTAATGTTTTGTTCTTATCAACCTTATTCTAGATTTTAAATGCAAAGATAACTTCATCTGTTCTTTGTTTCCTCTATGGAGACTATCAAGCCCACCTTCTTCAACCCCAGTTTTGTGATATCTATGGAAAAAAAAATTTTTTTTAAATAAAAATATTAACGTGCCAAGACATCCAAGATGATGGAGGAATGCTTGGTCTATTACTTAGGTTTCTATATCTTATTTCTGCTTCCCCTGTTCCTAGTTTTGATGGCAACACTTAGAAAAACTGAAAAACATAAAAATGTGTTTCTACTCCTTATCCCTTTTTAGCACTTTCTAGCTAACATAACTGCTACAACCCACATTAATTCATAGGTTTATTTCTGGAAGTCTACATGAGAAATTGGTGACTCTGGGGAAGGGTACTGGGTGGCTGAGACAGGGGAGAGAGATCTTTATTTTTCATGTATAACCTTCGGTACCTTTTTCATTGTTGTTCTTTTTCATATGTATTTAATTACTTTGCAATAAATGGAAAATAAATTTCTTAGAAAAAAATTAAAATTCTGCATGTATTTTCATGTTTCTCTAGTTGTTCAAGCCTGAAAATATACTTCAGTGTGAAGTTCATTTTACCCATTTGTTGACATTATGGTTTGTATCCACATGCATGATTGACTGAATATTTTTACTGAAATGAATGGTTAATTTTCCCAGTAAACTGCTATTAAGCTTGGTTAAGAAATCAATCATTTCCCAATAACCCGTTTCAATTATTTCCCATTTTTAACTAAGACTGGCCCAAATAAACTGCATTATTCATACAAGTAGAGCTACTTTTTTTTTTTTGGGAAACAACAATATCAACAACCACCACCACAACAAAAGTGTTTGGTTAACATTGATTCTTTGGGAGGGTGGGGGAGACAACTATTTTGATGAATTCTCCATGCAAAAATTTGTTACTTGTCTATAATGCAATTATTTATGTTCTCAGCATTACGGAATTGTGTGGAAACTGAAACACAAATCCACGATGGTGCGTTGGTCTTGATGAAGAACTCCAAAAAATATCAAACCAAACTTGTTACTGTAGACTCGATTCTGACTCATAGTAACCGTATAGGGCAGAGTAGAACTGTCTTACAGGGTTTCCAAGGAGCACCTGGTGAATTCAAACTGCTGACCCTTTGGTTAGCAGCTGAGCTCTTAACCACTACAGCACTGGGGTTTCCTGATGAAGAACTCAGGGAGGTCTTAATTGTCTTCCCTTTACCACCTCATAGTAAGAAGACAAAACTTCACTCCCTCAATGTTAGCTACTCAATTTAAAAATGAAACTGAATACATCCATTTCATTTCTATCTAAGTGGATTAAAGTCAGAGTCAAATACTGATCAATGAGACAGGTACCTTCAAGTACCACTTGGAGGACCGAAATTACATTATTTAATGTTTTATGTGGTAAAACAAGTCACATAGTGGGAGAAGGGAATTTTATTGAGTGTGTGAAAAATTTATTCAATCTGATGGCAATAATATAGGCATTTCTGGGTAGTGAAATCCAATAAAGTAGGGTAAGTATTTAATCAACATATTGCGGTTTGACTAACAGGCACATACACACCACATCTGTTGCCATTGAGTTGATTCTGACTCACAGCAACCCTACAGGACATAGCAGAAGTGCACCATAGGGCTTCCGAGGAGCGGATTCAAACTGCTGAACTTTTTGGTTAGCAGCCAAGCTCTTAACCTCTGCATCTCCAGGGCTCTAGTTTGACTAAACCAAAACCAACCAAACCTGTTGTTGTCGAGTGGATTCCGACTAATAGTGACCCTACAGGTCAGAGTAATGCTGCCCCATAGGGTTTCCAAGGAACATCTGGTGGATTTAGACTGCTAACCTTTTAGTTAGCAGCCAAACTCTTAATCACTACAACACCAGAAAAAAAAAAAAATTTTTTTTTTAGAGGAGACTGTAAATCCTTTAGCTTAGGGCTCAGTGTAATCACACGGACCACAGCTCTGAGAGCTGGCCTGCTGTCTAAGAAGAATGACCATCAGCATTCTCCAGACCCATCAGTACAACAACGAATCTACCTCTTGGACCAGCCCTACTAAAATCATATCAATCATTAGAAGCTGTATTGGCTGACTGAGCTATTTAATTTGCTGCTTAAAAAATCACGATTTTCCATTATGTTAAACATTTCAGCCCATGGGTTTGGCAAAGCAATGTTTTGTTTTTGATTATTGGTTTATTACAGGTAGAGGAATCAGTCTAGATAGCTCTAAAAGATGTTCTTATTATTTTCTTCTTTATAATTTTCCAAGATTTGGGTTAATGTGGTCTATGGTTTTATTATTCCCAACTTTTTTGAGCTCGCTCTCATGAGAGAATTCTACAACTCCACTTGTTGCCATGTTACCTGCAGTGACTTGAAGGAGCACATTTATCTAGCTCAGTGCCACCACTCTGCTCTTGTGGATTGCTTTCAACAATGGAATGTGAGCAAAGTAGCCCATGCCATGTCTGAACAGAAGTTTGAAGGGCCATGGCATAATTCAGCCATCTCCATTTTTTCTTATGCTATGAGGAAGGCCTGTCCCAAAGGAGGGTTGCTTCTTTACCTCAGATTCTCGGGTGAAAAATACATGTGAGGCAGATCCAAGGACCATGTACAGTTGCCACAACCCCAAATATAAGGAAAGCAAGAAATAAACCTTTGTAACTCTTTGTAATTTTACGTTGTTAGGTTTCAGGAGTTACTAGTAATTGCAGTGTTGATAAATGCAGCAAAAACTAACTAACGCAGTTAGCAAGGATTCCGAACATAATAAGCAAAAAATTATTTCAGAAATATATGATATTCAAAGCCTTTCTCAAGCCAGACTTTTTTACAAACATACATGACATTTCTACCGCATGCCACTTACATATCTAGCTGCCGTCAAGTCAGTTCTGACTTATGATGACCTTATTATGTATAACAGAACAAAACATTGCCCAGTTCTGTGTCATTCTCATGATCACCAGCATGTTCGGACCTATCAGCATTTAAGTCCATGTGACACTTACACCTTTAAAAATGAAAGTACTATTTATGATATAAAACCTGCTACTTAATTTTCCCATACCTGATCTATATCATATATTGTACCAGGTCCATATGATTATCTTCAAAATAGTCTAAGGAGAAATTAATTTGGGATTCTGTTTTACAGAGAAGGAAATTGTGGCTCTGAGGTCACTGCTGCACAGCCCACGTTACACAGGCTTCAAAGACACAGCATGGATTTGAACCCATGCTGCACTTTTATTTTTTTTTTAATTGCCTCTGCAGCTTAATCATCCCTCAGATTAAATGATGTTTTTGGAAAAGCAGAAGAATAGGATAGAGTGATGTATGACTCAACAGAATAAAATGAAGTTACTCAACCAGAACCCCCCAGTCCTTCCCCAGAGCTCTACTTGAGGGGTAAAATGATCTGTAACAGATTGTCTCAATGCCAGTGTCCTGGTGAAATCCTACCTTTTGTGGTTTTCCTTAGTCACTGAAGGATTTCTATGTTCCCATGTAAACATACAGATTCCAAAAACACGATTCAGAAAACTGGACAAAATTTTAGCTGCATGGGATTTCCCTCTATTAACAACTATGTTTTTTATTAGTTCTAATAATAAAATTCATGTTTTCTGTAAAAAAAATTTAAGAATGCAGAAAAACTAAAAAATGAAAATCATGCCACGATTGATCCATTTCTCTGAGTGTAATTTATATTTCAAAAATTGGCATAAAATTAAAAGTATGCCACTAGATTGGTCTAAGGTTTTAAATTTATGAATTAATTAGTTAAGTCATTTATTCGGTACCTATTATGTGTCTACTCTGTTCCAGACATTGTACTTGGCCCTGGTATATGGCAAGTCCAACAGGTAAGTATCTATCTTCTTATCACTTACATTCTATATGGAAATCAGATAATGAACTAGCTACCAAAAAAGCCAAATAAAAACTATTATCGAGATATATTCCAGAAAGGAAATAATCAGGGTGAAGAAGACTGAGATGCCTCCTTTGGATAGAGTGGTCAGTTGGGAGGTAACAAGCTGAATCTTAAAGGATGTGAATTAGCTAGTCATGCAAGGAACTGGAAAAGACCTTCCCAGTCCAGGGAGGAAAAGGCGTCATCGGGACAGGAAAGGGTGCGGTATAGACCAGGAAGGGACAGGGGGCCAATTGGGATGAAGTGTAATGAACAAGGGTAAGCGTGGCTGGAGGTAGTGAGAAAATAGAGATAAAAGTGGAGTTTCCTCAGGTACAGTCTCATAGAATAAAGTTATGAATTTAGATTATTTTTCAAGGCAAAGGGAAGCCATCAGAGTGATTATACGACTTGTGCTTTAGCAAGTTCACTTGGGATGCTCTATGGCAAAAAAAAAAAAAAAAAAACAATGCATTGAGAGAGAGTAAAAGTGGAAACCTTTACCTACACAAATTGTCAGTATTGATCTCAGTTTATATCTATCACAGAAGCAGTGGACTTAGCTGATAGAAAAAAGAGAAAGGGAAGATTTCAATTAGGAAATTATCCAAGGAATCCAGGTACTAGATGAGGGTACCGTGGGTCAGAGTTGTAACAGATGGGGAAAATTAAACTCAAGACATGTTTGGAAGTAGAATTCATAGAACTTAGAGATGGACTGGATGTGGATTATGAGAAAAGAGGGCTGAGAGGTGATTAGCAGTAGTCCAGCTGTATTAACTATGTGGAAGATGTGGAAGTATTCTCAGATGGGGAAGATTTGTGCCAAAAAAGCAATGGGAGAAGAGAACCACAGCTTCAATTTAGAACACTGAAGATATTAGAAGGGCAAACAAGCAGCAATATCAATAAACAGTTGGAGCCCAAAAGGAAAGCATTAGCTTAAGACATAAATTTGAAGAACTGAAGCACTTAAACCAGGGTTGGCAAGCTATGGCCTGTGGGCCAAATCTAACTCTATGTCTATTTTTGTACAGCTCTTCAAGCTAAGAATTGTTTCTCGTGTTCAAATGGTTGGAGAGGGGGATCAAAACCAGAATAATATTTCATGACACATGAAAATGATAGGAAACTCAAATTTTAGTGTCCATAATAAAGTTTTATTGGAATACAGTCCTGCTCATTCGTTTATCTATAGCTACTTTCAAGCTACAATGGCAGAGTTAAGTAATTGTGACGGAGACCAGATGGCCTGCAAAGTCAAAACTATTTACTATTTGACTATTTACAGAAAAGAAAGTTTTCCTACTACTAATTTAGTTCATATGAAACCTATGGGATTGGATGGTAAAGATCCTAGAAAGCTTTGCTTTTGACTTTGCATCCAGCTAGCCAGATGTCTGGAGGAATGTGGGAACCTGGTGGGGGGAGACATCTATTCACTTGCCTGCTGAGAGCCCCACTGTGGACTCTCTAAGGAAGGAATAACATCAGAAGAGAATGATGAATTAGAGAAGCCTGAGAGGGTTCCAGCATTACAAGCTCCAAATTAACTGTACAGGGAGCATATTTGCAAAGTTAAACACACACACACACACACACACACACACACACACACACACACACGGGAAAAGGATCTTCTGTTTATTTTCCCCCCTTATTAACTTACCACAACCACCATCGAGTGTCCCAGATTCTGTCTGGGAAAAGAGGCTGACAGGGCCAGTGATCAAAAAGCAGCTGGAAAACCCCAAGAAATTATGGAACCCTTGTAAAAGAATCAAAGAACAATGTTTTTCGAACCACTTGAAACACTGAAGAGTCCATTCTGGTCATGTTATAGTGTTTTTCGTGTTGTGCTAACAACCGTAAGCAAGGTCAGCAGGAGCTGTGGACTGGGGTGGAATGTTTTCAGTGAAAGTCCAGGTTCCTAAATGGCAGGTTTCACAGGAGCTTTTAAGGAAGCATGTGCTCTGACATGAAAAAAATTCCCTTGACTAAGAATTCAGACAAGCAATTTTTTAGCAGCATGTCAAACGACGAAGGCTTACAATAGAGCTTATAACTCATGGCTTATTAACTATATTTGCACTTATCTTCCATTTTATCAATTAAATTGTTAGTATTGATCATGAACTTTATACCTAAAGGGCAATGACAAGAACTCCTTTTGGAAAGGTTTAGCTGATTGAAAAGAGAGTAATGGAAGCTTCAGTTATGTCCCTCTGGATTACAAGTTGAGAATGAATGGCAAAGAAACCACTAAATCTAAAAATAGAAAGAGAGAGAAAAGAAAGAAAGAGTCTCTTTATTTAAATTTCTCCACCAGTCATTTGAACACTGGTAGTACTTTATTAGGGTTTTGAAATATTGACTATGACGCAAGGAAGGCTAGAAGGTGCCACATCCATTCATATTTTTTTTTTCTAGAATTCTTACTGTTTCTAATTGTGGTGAGCCAACCTCATTCTTCCAGTCATGCCTGCTTACAATGACTTGTCAGCTTTCCCATCTCCTGGTCACTTCAGTCAAGCATATCCATCTATTATCTCCAATACTGCCAAAAACTAGAGTGAGGAAAAACATTATTCAAACCATTATATGTGGAACTATTATTACGAAAATTTGGCAGTTACGAAGAAATAGTTCCAGGTGTAGAAGTGCATATATTAAATTTCTGTAATCTCCCTTCCAGAAAACTTTATTATTAAATTAACTCAGAAAAATTATATTTGACATAATAGAAATCACAATGTAAATGTAATTTTCTGCTTATTTGTATCTGCGTCTATGTACATACACATGGCATCCACTCATGTGCACTGACACACACCAGTCATTATTCTGTATATTTCTTAAGACCAGTAGCTGTTCAACAGATGCTTGAAGGAAGGAATACAGACATACTCATGCATATGTCGTAGCTCTGACCTTGACCAATTTAACCTTCTAGAAGTCATGACCGTGTCTGGTTCTATGTAGAGGGCCCCGCTGTTGTTAGCAGAGCACATTGCATATACTAAACACATAATCAATGATGGTTGAATGCAGGATAAATTCAATACGAACATATTCTTTTTCAATCCCTAAGTGCCTGGGACAATGCATAGGTGGTGTTTCCTGGGTAGATTTTAATTGCTTTCTTTCAAAGCTGAGGCTATTTTATTCCCCAATGTGGGACTCACCTGACATGTTATATGAAGCCAAAGGTTTCAAATAACTATTAAAATGATATTAAAGCTAATTTTTATTCTTTTGTTGTTGTATGGCTTTTGACAAACAACATTGTGTGACCAAAAAAAAGACATTTATGCTTTCCATTCCTGGTTCTCCCACTTAGATAAGTGGAGTTATGTGAAAGTAGGCAAGTTATTTATATTCTCTGACCCTTGATAGTACCTATATCAGTTAGCTATTATCACACCCAAATCTTAGAGGCATAAACAATAATTATTTATTACTGCTCTATAGTCTGTGGGTCAGAGGGGCAGTTCTGCTGATCTTGGCTGGCCTCAAGTGATCTGTACTGAATTTGCTTGTGTATATAGACAGCAGGTATGGGATAACTGGACTGTGCTTCATATGGTCTCTCATCCACCAGCTAACTAGTCTAGGCTTGTTCTCAGGGATCGAAGAGAGAGGAAGTGGCAGCATATAATCGCTTCTTCATCCTCTCCCAGCAAAAATTTTGTACTGTCCCATTGGCCAAAGCAATTCACATGGCCAAGCTTCGAGTCAGTGAGAAAGGACACTAACAATGGGTATGGACATCAGGAGATGTAAACAATTGGGGCCAAGAATACAATTAATCTGCAACAGTTTCTTCATATGTAAAATGGAGATAATAGCCCTGTTTTTAGTATCATCATAAGCCTTAAATGATTTGTTAAATTTAGAGCCGACGGGCCCATTGTCTGAAAATGTGATGAAGCAAGTGCCAACAATGTCACTTTATGCAGCCTGGGAACTCGAGAAGTGAGTAGGTACAGGAGCCATTGTTCTTGAGGCCTCCTGTGGGGAGGGGTGCCTGGGCTACGTGCGCTCTGAGGCAGGGCTCCAGGGAGGGCCGCATTCCCTTACTGCTCTTCCTTCTTATGGGGCAAATATGAAAGCAACCTTGCAAGGCCAGCTGTTTAGAGGGGTGCTGGGAAATACCAGCTGTGTAGCACCTTGGGATGTTAGTCTTCCCCATCATCACGGAGGTCGAGTTGGGTGTAAGCCCTACTGCTGGGGACCCTCTCTTGCTAGCTCGTTGTCAGAGCTAGTCAATGGTTGTTTTTTGGACATTTTTGCTTATCTCCTGGCAAACACCTATCTGAAGCTCAACAAATAGCAACAGGTTCTCATCATGTCCTTTCCTCTTATGACCAGCATTTCCTATTACTGTTAATCTCCTTTCCAATAACCTGTCCCGTCCCTTATTTTTGAGAAATTTTAACATTGGAGAAAATACTAAGAAGAAAATGGTCATAATCTATATTGTTACCAGCTAGAATTAATATACGTGTGTACGTGTATATATATATGTGTGTGTGTGTGCATATATATGTATTTTATATATATACATATGTGTATATATATATATTCATTCTATTTCCTCCTTAATATCATCCCCATTTTTCATCCTTTTGATCTGCAAGACAGGACAATAGGAAAGATAGAGTAAAGAAGAGGAGTTATGGTTCTTAATATCAAAGTGGAAAATTTCAATATCTGAAATTCTTCTTCTCCTTTTTAGTTTAATCTCAATAAGTGATACGTGCACTCAGCTGGCATATTGGAAGGTGTGAGAAAGGAGGCCTTCCTCATGCATCAGCTCCGACTAAGACAGTACAAGCATTTGATTCAGTGACTTCTCCTGTGAACTGATGGGCTAAACTATGTCCTAAACCTTTCTGGTCTTTGCACTCAACTGCTTTCAGGGCAGTGAGCAGGCCAAGCTCTAGAAACTCCAATAGTGGTTAAGAGAGAGCAAGCTCTGAACGATGAGAATTTTTCTAGTGAGCAAAGAGAACTGAGTTTTGGGGAATGTATGTACTTCTAGATCAGAAAAGATGCTGTCCTCTTTCTATGGCCCTCTAGATCAAGATAATAGACTGCATGGTACTCTTAGGAATAAATGTTGTTGCAGTGAAGCGAAGAACACATGATTTGGGAGGTTCGAGGACCTAGGTTGGAGGCATAGATATGGCACTTCCTATCGCATTGTTTTGAGCTAAGCCATATCACCTGGCTTGGCTCAATCACAGATGCTTTATACTAGACTATGGACATAAAAATGGCTATGTCTCTGGGTGGCTTCAAAAATCTTGAGATGATGGATAGAAGCACATTTTAAACTCTGAAGTGTTTTGCAAATGCCAGGCAGCATTATTCATCTAAACATAAAAACAGGTCATTAAAGGAAAAAGGAAGTGTCCAGAGAGCCTCTCTACTCCACGCTTGCTGGGGGAAGAGGCTCTTTGTCCCTGTAAGAGCTCTCAGGCATATCTTCCATCACATTCTAAAAGCCTTCCCCGTTGTGTCGCTTAGGTGCATCCGGTAGCTCAGTCAAGTTCTGACTTTGTGGAAGATGTCATGATTTACTGTCACCCTCTTGCAGGAATGTGGGGCAAGAGGCCCTCACACTGGCTCTGTGAGCCATTGCCTGACAAGTCCCAGGTGTCAACCTTAGGTAGGCACCATGGAGGTGGAGTCCATTTACCAGATAGTGCCTGTGATAAAATGGACAATTAGATGCACTTGGAAAACCCTGCCTGGAAAAGGGGTGGCATTTATGAAACATTATAACCAAGACAAGCTTTGTAAGAGTTAATGGAGAGAAATTAAGTCCTTCGGTATCTATCTTGGACTCTAAGGAAATCAGGCACATGTGACTCCGTATTGCTGCTTTAACTCGTTTTGTGTCTCCCCTAGTTCCTCACTGTCTTCCCCTCAGGCTGGGCAATACATTCTCATAGGTGATGGGTATAAAGGGGACTGAATCAAGAGTGAAGGTCTCAAGGTTTTGATCTCAGCTATGTTATTCTTTAGGCTTCAATCATCTCGCTTTCATACACACCCACACCCACACACATGATCATAGCACTAGGATTTAATTTAACACATTAGCTAATGTTTGTCTCTCACTGGAGTTGGAGAGCATGATTTGTTTGACATGTATGAGGCAGCCCCCCTCTTCACTTCCTCCTAACTGGATAGCTTCAGCTTGTCGATGATTAATGAGTCTGGAAGGTGAGCGACAGTTATCTTAAGGGTTCTCAAAGGTTTGTTTCAACAACCTAGCCAAAATCTCTCCACTGCATTAACTGCAGTTAGATTTCCTGCTGATAGCAACACATGGAAAATCACTGCTCACCCCAAAGCTGCCAGGAGTGAGCTCTGCTTATCAGCCAACAGTGTGCACGTCCTCTCTGTCGCCTGGCATTGGCCACTTCCCTTCAGGCAGATAAACATTTACCTATAAGAAGTGGAAAGTACATCATGAGGCTGGGCCAACACTGGGCCTCATTTGGACCTGGTGGGCCTCTGAAACTGAAAAGTCAGGAGTGATCTGGAAAATGTGCTTGCAGACAGTGGAACAGGAAAAGGATTCCCTCCCCAAGGCGAGTTCCTTCTCCTCTGTCGGGTGGAAAAGGTGGGAGGAAGGGACACGGTGTTCTCTGTGTGATCGGAATTCCCCTATAGCCATACGGGATGAGCAAACCTTTGGTTTTCCTTTTACAGATTTTATTTTGCACCTAGAATATGAGCAAACAGACAGGAGACAGAGATACCTACGTAGGGCTTTTCCTGCCTAAATAATACTGGCTTTGCACCAAACTGAGGGCTGTGAAGGGATACTGACAGCTGCCTGTTTGGGGGCCAGAGGAGCATCCAGGGGCTACAGGGTACGCCCTTGTGCCAGCCACTTCAGTGGGGGAGACGAGGGTGATTGGGTCTGCCTCCTTCAGTTTCAGGGGATATCTGGGAGTCTGTCTCTTTAATGAATGCTTTATTTTTTTTTAGATGTTAGAGTTAGAGGAGGGGGCAGCTAAAGAGAAAAATAAATGTTTTTAGACCCTAGCAAGCTTGGGAGACAGAGGTAGGTAGATGATGGGCTGTGCTCCCCATAAGCCCATCAGTTGCTCATGTCATCACAGTGATAATTTTCAAGTTACAAGTTACGTTTTCCTTATGATATCATTTCTCTGGGCTTTAAGCCCACCTCACTCATCATCTTTGGAAAGCACACTCTACTGAACTGTTTGCAAGACGCTATTAAAGGAAGAGAATGATATATCAAAAACAAAACAGCAAAAAAAAAAAAAAAAACTAGCAATGACAAGCACATATTAAATATACACATTATAAAACAGTTTCCTAAAGACCCAGGGCCCTCAAGGAGAATTCCCACCTTCAAGGAGAGCCACTGGAGAGGGGGAGGGAATCTCCTGCCTGTGACACAAGACCTCCAGGTGATAGATGCTATTATGTCCCCAGTTCTTTACCCCTCCTCTATCCATGCTGTTCAAAGCACTTCTTATCAAGAGGTGGAGTCTATTTCCCTATCCTTTGAACCTGGGCTGGCCTTGTGACTTGCCTGGGCCAATAGCAGAAGTTACGCTACACCAGTTTTGTCTAAGCCCAAGAAATCTTGCATGTTTGCCCTTGCTCACTCAGTGCTTTTCTCTCAAAACATGACAACATACCCTGAATAGCCTGCTGGAGGCTGAGACATGAAGCAGAGCCATGTCACGACACTTGTCCTAGCCGAGTCCATCCTAAATCAGCCAACAGATGCTTGACACCCAAAAGAACTTCCCAGCAGAGCCCAGCCTAAATCACCAACTCACTGACACATGCACTCAATAAGTGCCAGAGTTTGGGGGTGGTTTACTATGCAGCATTATTGCAGCAACACATAACAGTTGCCTTCTGCTTAATGATCTGTGTCCATGTCTGTGTTCTTTGGTCACCCACTCAGGTTTCTTTTACCTGACATGATTTCTGTAATCTGTCCTTTTGCTTTACCTTCATTTCTTTTCTCTTGCCTCACACCTATCCACTTCTCATCAGAACTCTCTTTCCTTTTCCACCAGTTCTTTTAAGACAGAACTCGATGACTCTGGTGTTCATGGGGAAATGTTCTCAATTCTTCACAAGCTCCAATTCTGAGTATATTGTGCCATTTGAGATAAAGAAACAAAAACAAAACAAAATCTGGTACTTATATGATGGAGAAAAATTAAGCAGCATAAACCAAACATTGAGTGCTTAGGGGAAGGAGGCTTGGTGGGGGAGTAACACTGCTCCATAAAGGGTCATTAAAGATGACTTCTCTGATAAGAAGCTATTTGGACAAATTCTGGGTGAGTTAATATTTTTTCTAGAGCATATTGAAAAGGGGCAAGGGACTCATAGGCCTCATTCCCTGAGTTACTCTCCTGTTTACCCACTTGAAGGACTGTCATGGAGACTTATGAAGAATCGCCATGGCTTACTCAATAAAGTGCCATTCATCCATGGTCATCATGGGAAAGGACAGCAATTCAGGACTTGCAGCCCTTCATGTGCTTACTTCTTCTAGTATCAAACCTTTAATAAGCATCTACTGGGATTGAAGCCTGGGGAGCTATATTCTCACATCTGAGCTACCACAGGAAACCATGTGACCTTGGTGAAGTCATTTATTTTCCCTAAGATGTATTTTTCTCATCTGTCAAGTGGAGGGTTGAATTAGATGCCCTTGAAGAAAACTACCAAGTCTGACACTCTATGGTTTTATGAGATTGCAAGGCTGGAGGTGAACTAGAATTTGTAGGAGAAAGAAGAAATAATAATTTTAATGATATTTCCCTGCCCACAGTCACAATCTTCTTAAACTTTTCATAAACATGAGAGAGAGTGGAGAGTGAGCAAGTGAGAAACACAAAGTGATATAAAATAATGCATGCTATAGGAACCTGGGCAATGCCTTTGCTCCCCTCCATCAAGTCTTCTATTCTTTGTCTCAGATCCAAAAGTAGCTATTCTGCTTTTTCATGAGCTATCCTTTGGAAGCCATCCAAGTTTCTCCCTATCGCAAAGGATGGTGTAAGAGTTGGGCATCAAAATTGCAACACTGTCCCCTGTTTGGAGCTGTGAAGGGTCTCTGCATGATAGAGGCATTGATGCTGGCAATGCTGGATGAGAGGCACCCGCAGTGACCTTCCATTCATTCTCTTCCCAGTCAAGGCCCCACTGGAATGTGCTGTGGTCATCAGGAAAAAACATGGCAAAACTCGATGTGTGCATGTGCAACCAAATTGTACCCTAATATTCATGGAGGGGGTAAGGCTGCCATCCTATAACTTTCCTGGGCTAGTGGAACTCTTGACATGAATGAAGACAGTGCTGTTGACATGTGGCCTAGGTGAGATGTGGAGAGGCAGTGAAGAATGTCCCCAGCTTAATGAATGAGCCACATGGCATGTGATCTGAGGGGAGGGCTTGGTGACAAGGAAGAGTGAGGCCAGGAATGGGAATGAATACCACAGCTAGAAAGAGGCCCATTTCTAAAAGGAAATGCTGGTAGCCAAAGCCTGCCTGCTTGGGTCTGGCATGGCACATTCCCTCGATTCTTGATGTCAGTGCTGTCAAGGATAGAGCATGCTGAAAGACTGGAGCTGCACACACAGAAGTCATGTGGAGACAGGGCGGGAGAGGAAGTGGGGCTGCAGCAGCCAGGGAGGGGCATCAAGCTCTTCCTGAGCAACTATTTTCTCAGCATGGTGAGGACAGGGAAGGAGGAAATATAATTTTGCAAAGAGAAATTGTTAAAAGATAAGGGACTAAACATCACGAACACCCAAATGCACACACACACACACACACACAGAGCAGATTATTCACGGCAAGGAATAAGTGATTCTGTTTTCATTCTATTGCCAAAGAAGGATGTTTCTCTCCAACTGTTGATGCTCTCTCTTTTTTCACGATTTCTTTTTTGATTATCCTGAAAATGTTTGTAAGCTGTTAACCACTTTTGATGATTTAGAATAGTGCAGTGGTTAAAAATGGGTTTTCAGGAGCCGGACATCCTGAGGTCAAACCCAAGGTCTCCAATTTCCTAACTTTAGGTGGCTACTGCATCTCTATGATTCTTAATTTTCTTCTCTATAAAATGGAAATAATAATAGCTTACATCTCATGGGGTTGTTATGAGGATTATATAAGGTAATGCATGTGAGCCGCCTAGAAAATCAATGTCTTATTTATTATAACTATGTTCAACTCAAATAAAATGAAGCAGTTTTTATAATCTAAAAATATGCAAGCAAAGTGAATGGAGATTGTGAGAGGTTTAAAAACATAAATGCGAAGCTGTTTCTTAAAGTACTTACCAAATAGCTAAAGAAAAAATATACATATATATTTCTCAAATATATTTTAAAATTAAATAAGACAAAATAGAAAATAAATAAAATCAAATAGAAATATTTATTAACTAGTGAGATAATGGATGGATCTTTTTTTGACACATGTAAAAGGAAAACACAACCTATTGAAAATAAATCATAAGAGAGAAAAGAGAATCTCCATATTCTTTGATTTAGGCAGCATTTCAGATGTCATTTAGTCTAATCTTCTATTAATTGTAGGAAATCTTATTTATAATATCTCCAACAGTTTATCCATCAGTGAGTGCTCATTTCATGTGGCTCATAGTTCATTCACTCACAAAGCAATCTATTTCATTTCTAAACAACTATAATTGGAAAGTGTCATGGATTGAATTATATCCCTCCAAAAATGTTTGTATCACCTTGGTTAGGCCATGATTCCCAGTATTCTGTGATTGTCCTCCATTTTGTGATTGTAATTTTATGTTGAGAGGATTAGGTGGGATTGTAACACCATCCTTACTCAGGTCACCTCCCTGATCCAATGCAAAGAGAGTGTCCCTGGGGTGTGGCCTGCACCACATTTTATCTTTCAAGAGATAAAAGGAAAGGGAATCCAGCAGAGAGTTGGGGACCTCATACCGCCAAGAAAGCAGCCTCAGGAGCAGAGCGTGTTCTTTGGACCTGAGGTTCCTGCGCTGAGATGCTCCCAGACCAAGGGAAGATTGAAGACAAGGACATTCCTCCAGACCCAACAAATAGAGAAAGCCTTCCCCTGTAGCTGACACCCTGAATTTGGGCATGTAACCTACTAGACTGTGAGAGAATAAACTTCTCTTTGTTAAAACCATCCACTTGTGGTATTTCTGTTATAGCACCACTAGATGGATTTTCCAATAAATTAAAAATTCCTGAGCAGCCCAACTAAGAAGGGGAAAAAACAAAACAAACAAACAAAAAGTGAACTACACCACCAGCGTTTCCAAACACCTCTCTAGCAGGGTAAATAAAAAGATATTTACGTCTAATCATGCCACAGTGAAATTGCAGAACTTCAAAGGAAAAGAAAAATATTCAAAACAGACAAAAGAAAGAAAGACTTTTTTTCTTAAAAAAAGACTGACAGCTGACTTCAGAACAATACAGTGACAGTCAATAGTAACAGAATGATGACTTTCATCTGCTAAAGATAACTGTCAACTTAGAATTTTAAACCCTGTGAAAAGTTCCTCTGATATGAAGGCAAAACTATGATTATTTTCAGACAAACAAAAATGGGCAGCATTTTCCACCAGCGAATCTACACTAAAGGAAATACTGAAGAAAGTACTTGAGGCAAAAGCAAGTTGAGAATATCCAATATACAGAAAGGAAAGAGGAGCAGAGAACAAAGTGAATATGTGGGCAACTGTAATAAAACATTGACAACAAGTAAGAACATGTCCTCTGTTAAAAATAAAGGCCAAGAGATTTATTGAAGTTTCCAGACAGTTTGAACTAGGGACATGTCTGATCTCACAAAGTGAAACCCAAATCTGCAAAATGTTGGAGTCACAGAACCATATTTATGAGGTAAAAATGCAACATTCTGATTGGAAGCTGCAAGATTAGGTAAGCAGGAGTCAGGGCAACTAAGTGGGGGCTTTACAGTGATTGGCTGGAAACACGAATGTGGGCTGTTTGCCATTGGTTAGTTTAAATACAAGACTAAGGGGGGTTTTACAGGGTGGTCACAAGGTAATTACTTTGAAACATTTCCTGAGGGCTGCTGAAGGGATTCCTGACAAGGGTCTTATGTTAAGATCCTCTCTTTAGGAACATTTTTTTCATATCTTTAGGTTAACCACAATGAAAAACATTTTCTTTGTTATGTACTAAAGCCTGTCTAAGAGTTTGACTGCAGCAGGAGAAATCCTTTGTTATGCACTTTGGTCTGACTAAGGGTTTGATGTTGCAGGGGAAATAAGCAAAAGCTAAGATGGAGTCAGGGCTCAGACCTGGGTCTATTATCCTGATACGATAAACAATGTATCCTTTTCAATACACTTTTCAAATAGCTCAAAGTAGCTACTAAAAGTCCAAATCATCAGACAGATGTAAAAAGCAGTTTTTCTAGGAGGGGGGAAAACAACCAACCAACCAACCAACCCTGAGATCCTTGTGAAAAATAGTAGCTGTCAGCCATGGCCACCAATCTGATATAAAACAGAAACTCAGACATTAGTCTCTAGAGCAGAGCCAAACTCTGAGAATAACACACGAGACAGAAAACCTCATGAACTCACCCACCTGTGAGGCCAGCTCAAAGCCTAGGCTTATACAGTACCACACAACATAAACAACCCATGTTCTTAAAATGTATACAGCAATTCTTTGGTAAAGTTGACTCAATTTAACAAATACAGGTTCTGGATAAAACTTATCAACTTGTCAGAGTCTCAGATGGAGGGGTCTCAGACCCTCCAACAACCCTGAACATCAAATGAAAGTTCCCTAAAGAAGAAAGAAAAGACAACACAAACGGGAAGTCATTTTCCCAAAATTTCATTAAAATCCCAAATTACTTCTAGTATATTGAGTTTAGAGTGTTTTTGAACATGAATCCCAAACCAGCATCCCAGTAGAGAAAAATCCAGGCTCATTTATCAAGGATGTAAAGAAGAGGTTGTGTTCCCAACTCTTTTAGGAATTTTATTTGACTCTGGGAGACCAAAGTTTCAACCTTTTATTTGTCTCCCAGAGTCAAATAAAATTCCTAAAAGAGTTGGGAACAGCTTCCCAACCCAGTCTATGGAGCTTGATTAGCTCAGATAACTCAAGGTGAAGTCCATTTAGGAATATGGAGTTTAAAGCTATTTCAGCTCCAGGTTCTGTTAGATTTAAGCCAGGGTGTTCAGTAAAAAGTTTGCTGAAGCAAACCTTATAGTTATACTTTGGTTCAACCTATTTTCCTAGAAAAAACTTTGAGGATAGAATCTATGAGTTAGCTCTGTGCTGGGACACTGGCTTTTATAGCTAATGAACTTTCTGGGTGTTTCCAGATAGTCCTTTTCATCCATCTCAAAGCCTCTATAGGCCCTACTGTCATATTTATTAATTGTTAAATTCCTGGGTAAACTTTTGAAGGTCTTCATAGACCTAGGAAAATCCTCTACAATTGCATGGAGTTCTGCTTCAGACCAGAGTAAAGAAAACCTGCAGAGGTTTATTAGTCTTCTCTGGGTATCTTATTTTAAAAGGCATTTCTGGGACCACGTCAATAACTGGTTTCTTTAGCTGTTTTTCAGAAAGTTCCTTTGAATACAAAGGGAGTTCAGAAAGGGTATTAGTAGAGGTGTCAGAAGGTAGAGAAAGACATAGAGTCAGCTGGTGGAGAGGCAGAAGGAACAGGGGTAGGAGAAATAGGGGCAGGCATCTGCATTGCATTACCTTTAGTTGTGGGGCCAATTTAGAAATTCAATCTTGCACAGAAGCAGTTTTATTTTCTTGATGTCTTTTGGAGGTTTCCAAATACCAATCAAAAATAGGCATCCCATTGTATTTGCCAAATTTGGGAGCCTGTCTTTTCTAATTGACCGTGCAGAAAAACTAATTTCTCTAGCTCAAAGGAACCCCAAACGGGCCATAGATGCTCTAAATTGTCCTTAGGAAAGTCATGGCAGCAGTCCAGAAACAGACAGGTAGGGGGCCTGAAATGTTTGTTCATATGAGCACCCAGTGTGCCCACAGGCAGTCCTGCCAAGTCCTTAGAACTGGCATTCCCCATGTTACTAAAACAGTGAATTGTATGTGCTGGAAAACCTGAACGTGAGCTAAAGAAAATTAGGTGAGTTCAAACTTAACAGGCTAAGACTTATTCTCCCAAAGTCTGTGGTTATTAGACTTGTAAATCACGTGGTAACAGCCACACCAAACTTAATTTGGTAACAAACCCTTCAAAATGCTTTAAAGAAAGCTGGAAATGAAAGCAGAAGAGAAAGCCAACAATAAATCTTCAAGAATTCAACACAAGTAAGTGGAGCTCTATTAGAGAGGCCTTTTACCTGGAACGACTCCCTGGAATCCGTGGAGACAAATGAGCTTCAAAGGGCTCGTGCTTGGTACTGAAGCTTTGAATCTTCTATTCCCAGGGCTGCCAGAGAAAATAAGCCTTTGAAGTCCATTTTTCTAACTCCAGAAAATGTCGGTGAGTAAGAATGTGTACTCTGTTAAAAATAACAGTAAAGAGATTTATTGAGGTTTGAGACATTTTGAACTGGGGACACGTCTGATGTCACAAAGTGAAAGCAAAAGCCACAAAATGGTGGAGTCACAGAAGCATATTTATGAGGTAAAAATAGAACATTCTGATTGGAAGTTGCAAGATTAGGTTAAGTAGGAAGTGGGACAACTGCAAGTGGGGGCTTTACAGTGATTGGTTGGAAACAAGAATGTGGGCTGTTTGGTTGGTTAGTTTAAATACATGACTAATGGAGGGGGGTTACAGGGTGGTCATAAGGTAATTATCTTAAAACATTTCCTGCGGGCTGCTGAGGGGATTCCTGATAAGGGTCTCACGTCAAGACCCTTCCTTAGGAACATTCTTTCCATATCTTTAACCATAGAGAAAAAACGTTTCCTTTGTTAAGTACTAAAGTCCGTCTGACGGTTGGAAATAAGCAAAAGCTAAAATGGAGTCCTGGCTCAGACCTGGGTCAATCATTCTGATACAGTCAAGTGCCTCAATTTTGGAATTCTCACACAACATAAAAATTAATGATAATAAATAATAATCCTAAGGTGTTAATAAGGTGTTAAAGGTTAAAATATAATTAAATACAAAGCAATATTAATAAATAACTTGGAATATGGCACAAAAGAGTTTAAATGTTTTAAGAACCTTGTATTGTCTATGGCGCCCTGGTGGTGCAGTGGTTAAGAACTATGGCTACTAACCAAAAGGTCAGCAGTTTGAATCCACCAGTCACTCCTTGGAAACCCTGTGCGGCAGTTGTACTCTGTCCTATAGGGTTGCTGTGAGCCGGAATTGGTTCGATGACAATAGGTTTGGTTTTGGTTTTTGGTATTGTCTAGGAGATGAAAGAAATATTGGTTAATTTTACACTTTGATGAATATGTTTTAATTTCTAAAGTATAGTTCCAAAATTAGTATAAGGAAAAATTAGGATTAAAAAATAGCCAAACCAAAATATTTCAATAAGGGGAGAAAAGGAAACAGAACAGATAAGGGAAACAGAAAGTAAAATATAAGATGGTATATCTTTAAACACAAGTATATTAGTAATTATTTTAAATGTAAATGTATTTAATGAAATATTGTTGTTAGCTGCTGCTGAGTTGGTCCCTGGCCGACCACAATCCCATGTACAGCAGAATCAGACCATTGTGATCCATAGGGTTTTCAATGCCTGATTTTTCAGAAGTAGATCACCAAGCTGGAATCGACTTGACGGCACTGGGTTTGGGTTGGAGATCACCAGACATTTCTTCCTAGCCTGTCTTAGTTTGGAAGTTCTGCTGAAACCTGTTCAGCATCAAAGCAACTTGCAGTATCAAACAGTAAAAACTAAGGTATATCAACTTGTATTGACAAAAATTCCAATGAAAATTGGTGCATGGCATAATTCTTGGAGGAACGACATTCACGTAATAGTCTAGCTGAATGGCATCCTCTGGAGTTATGTGGTAAACATCTATGTGGCCTGAATCCAACTATAGAAAAAGACAAAAGTAAAAGGTTGGAAAAAATATATGTGGTTACGAAATGAAACAAAACTGGTATCGTTACATAAACATAAAACTCAATAGATTTAAGGCAAAAGTCATAATCACTCTATAACAATAATAACTTTAATTCCCAGGAAGTTGTAATGATTTTAAATATCTGTGTACCTAACAATAGAGTTTTAAAATATATAAATGATAAATTGACAGAACTACAAGAAGACACAGACAATAAGAGAACCATGAGAGGATCCAGACAAAACTATACTCATATAACATACCTCTTCTGGGAACTGGAAGAACAAGCTATCTAAAAACAGCTGGTTAGGATTTTTATCCTATTTCTTTCAATAGTTGATTAAACTACAAGCAAAAAAAAAAAAAAAACCAGTAAAGAAAAGATTACAGGCTAAAAATTAATGAACTAGGCATCTATAACGAGAAGTTAATAAACTTCCACAAAGTAGAAGAAAACAATAAAAATGATAAGAACAAGCTAGAAGAAATCAACATTGTCAAGATGTGGTTCCTTGAAAAGAGAAATAAAATGGAAAAATGGCAAAATTGATGAAAAGAGAAAGAAAAAAGAGAATGAAGGCACAAATAATATCAGGAAAGAATAAGGCAATGCACATATACTATGGACATTAAGAATATATTGTGAGCAGTCTTATGTCAATAAAGTGGAAATTTTAAATAAATTGCTCCCAATTTTAGAAAAAAAAAAAAAAACTTACCAATAAAGTTTCTCAAGAAATAGAAAACCTGATTCATTCTCCAATTTTATACACTCCTAATGGAAACCTGTTAGTGGTGTTAGGTGTTGTCCAGTAGGTTCTAAATCACAGTGACCCTAAACACAACAGAATGAAACACTGCCTGGTATAAATTTTGGAAGCAATTGTGAACGCCCTTAAAAAAAATTTTATATACTTTTATCCAGTAGTCTCAATTCTTGGAATCCCTTCTGAGGACTTATGCCTCAATGCAAAACAAAACAGCAGCAGCAGTGACAACGGTAATAAAACCTGTGGTGAAAACGTATTCCACAGAGTTATTTAGAATAATAATTTAAAAGAAAAAGACAGAACCAAGCTAACGTGAATCTATTGCTAAACAGCTATGTAGATAGAGTCAAATGAGCCAAAAAAAATTTCGCACCCCCCCCAAATCTTCCTATTGGAAAAATGAGGGGTCTCTTTATGTTTCATTTTGATTATATTTGGGCAGACACTATAACTGTTCAGCAAAAAAACATTAGTTCAATAAATTATGGTAAACCATGGTATGAAATACAATGAGGTCTTGAGAAATGATAGTATTGAGGAAAATTGATTGAAATGGAAAACGTTTTACAATATCTTATTATAATGGGCTCGGAGGTAGGGCTCGTAAAACAGTATATATAATGGGCTGCCATCTGGGAAAATATATTTTTGTCTATATAGAAAAATATTTCTATAAATATAGAATGAAATGTAAGCAAAAAGATAAAATGTAGAGAGTGGTTTTTCTGGGTTGTAGTACGGATCAGATAATTTTGGCTTTTTTCTTTTTGGCCAAGGCAAATCACAAGGCCAGCCTAGATTTAAGGAGTTGGGAAAGAGATGTCATTTTTTCATGGGAAAAAAGAGTGTGGGCATTGAGAATAGTGGAAAACGACAGCCACTGTTCTAATCAATCTCTTCAAGAACAGACTTTGGCAGGTGGTGGAGCTGCTCTTGGAAGCTACTCAAGGGGGTTGAAACTCTGATAAAACAAATGGCTCCCACGATGAATCTGTCTTATCATTGATAGGTTCCATGTCCTAATATCTGAGGGCGGGCTTCTAATGAATTTCTAGATCAAAATGTTGAAAGCTACTTTTTAAAATTACTGAAATTGTCTGAAGCCCTCATCAAGATACTTTTGATAGAAAGTTAGTTGTAGTTGCCAATCCTTCCTTATTCAAAGAGTTAGGAGCACGCCAACTCTTTGTTTCACTGAAATGATCACATTTTAAACTCAGCTTCTTCAAATTCATATAATTCATGTCACAACATTATGTCACACTTTATGAGCTTCTGATATATCTTCTTTTATTAACTGACTTTTAAAGGGAATTCGAAATAAAATGAGGAGTTGTCAATAATAGACCTTAGATCCAGATGTATGGGAAGTTCTTGCAGGTAGTAATATTTTTTTATTTTATTTATTTTGTTGTTGTTGGGAATACACGCTGCAAATTGTACACCAGTTCAACAGTTTCTACACATGCAATTCAGTGGCATCGATTATATTCTGCGAGCTGTGCAACCACTATTACCCTCCTTCTCTGAGTTGTTCCTCCACCATTAACATAAACATACTGCCTCCTTAGGTTTCTATTTAATCTTTAGTGTTGCTAATGTCAATTTGATCCCAGGCAGATAGTTCTTAAAAAAGCATAATGCTCAAGGTGGACATTTTTTTACTAGTTAAGCCAAGGTGTTGCTTGGTTTTAAGAAGACTTCAGTGGATATTTTTGGTTTAAGATTTAAAGGTTATATCAGGGCCATAGCTTCAGGGGTTCATTCAGCCTCCATGTCTCCAGAAAGTCTGGGGTCCATAAGACTATGAAATTCCATTCTACATTTCCCTCCTTTTGGTCAAGATTCCAGGAAGTAATATTTTTAAAAAGCTTGTCCTTTGACTGTCATGCACAGGTCAGGATTGAGAACTACTGATTTAAGCAATTGTGAATATCTGAAGGTTCTGGACAGGTGATTAACCTTAGCACTGATAAACTGAGGCCTTGGAAACTTTTAGGAAGAAGGCAATTATTTTTGGGAACCTTACTCATGGTACCCCATTTCTCTGGATTCTATGAGAGGAAAATATAGGACCACAGAGGAAAAAATGGCTAAGATCAGGAGAAGCTGAAAAAGGACAATATCTCAATAAATCAGGCCAAAGTTTAGAGGGAAAATTCAATTTTATAGGGCAACAGAATTAGTAATAACAAAATCAAGAGCTGTCAGTGGTAAGGCTTCAAGCAGAGCTATGTATTTCAGCAACGTGGGAATTATTGCCACTCTGGGGATTAACGGAGGATAGTCCATCTGGGGTCAATACAACTCAGTTCCAAGCTCCACTGAACTTGGAGTGGATACTGTTGATATATCTTATTTCTGGGATCTACAGTGCAGTCTTTTTTTTTTTTTACCATAATGTTCTTGAAATTTCAGTGCATCTTATATTTGAATGAGCATGTTTAATGCAATGTTTTTTTTTAATTTTGATTAAGTTGTGAGCATGTATTAAAATTCATGACATCTCAGATTAAAGGAAATGAGGTGTTCCCAGGGTTCTCCAGAGCAGCTCTGGAACCGGGCCTGATGGTGAGGCTGGGCATTAGTGTTAACTGTGAGGACTTAGGGTCAGTGGAAAGAAAAGGAGGCTAGAACTGCAATTACAGCTCATAATACAATCAAGATATTTAAGAAGACTGCCTCTAGTTCTCAAAATCTTACTGTCCACTGTGAGAGACAGGCTAGCAATGATGAACCCTGCGAATGTTGTGATTAATTGCCACAGAGTCAGCCCCTGACTTATGGGGACCTCATGTACAATGGAACAAAAACATTGCTTGGTCCTTTGCCATCCCTATGATTGATTAGAGCTTGAACAACTATGATTTATAGAGTTTTCATTGGCTGATTTTCGGAAGTAGACCACCAGGCCTTTTTTCCTAGTCGGCCTTGGTCTGGAAATTCTGCTGAAACCTATTCAGAATCACCCTCCACTGACAGACGAGTGGTGGTTGTGCATGAGGTGTGTTGGCCAGCAATCAAACCCAGATGTCCCACATGGATGACAAGAATTCTGCCACGAAACACCAATGTCTCATACCCAGAGACTATCGTCTAGCAAATACCTCTACTTACAAGGAGATTGGTTAGTAAAACCACTTTTCTGACTGCTCACGCCCTCTATTGGTGGTAGGCAGAAATGAGAAGTCTTTAGCACATAGTTCTGTTTCTCTCTTTCAAAGTCTGTAAGTCAGAAGGTGGAATGTCATGGAGTTTCACTGCCAAGTTCTGTGATACAGACTATATGCTCTAAGAATGCTTTACTTACCCGGGGCCACTTTCCCTTTCATATGAAGTTGGTGATTTGTTTCTCCACCTCATTAAAGGGTTTCCTATTCAGTCCTGGAAGTCCTTTGATTAAACCAGGGTTAATATGCAAAAAAATATATATATATATATATTTTTTTAATATGCAAAAGCAAGAACCTACTTGAAAAGGGTTGGAATTTGACAATATGCTTCTCTCTGCTTTTCCCCTCCTGACACACAGACCGGGAGCCTAAGCCTATCTGAGACTCTTCAGTCAAAGGTGGATCTTCATGCCAACCTGTCTAACCATAGGGGCCCATTTCTCTTATTGCAAATCTCATGCCAAAGAAGAACTCCCACTGGTTTGCAGAGCAGTTCTGGCACCTGCGGGCTCCCCAGGGCACAGAACGGGTTTAGCAGAAGAAGAACCAACTGTTTAAGTCTCCTCATGTCTGAGGCTGTGGGGAGGAGGCTCTGTTGCTATTTCCCCCAGGGAAGAATCCCACACACTAAGTATAATTTCCAGGCATGTAGAGTAATGGGACAAAATTAAACTGGACTCCGTTTGTATCTCAAATCTAATTAATCTTCCTCTACCATGCACTCACTGTACTAAAAGATGACATTAAAATCCCAGCACTTTAGTTTGCACTTTCCAGCAGCTTTCTATAAGCAGTAGTAACCTGATCTACTAGTTCATGGAATCCTAATATGGAATAATATGGAAAGGGTTGGCTCTCAGCAAATGAGTAGCCAGACATTTACTGGGGAATTTTAGATCTCTACAGTAGAGAAGTAGTGCCCAGAGATAGATTTGTTGTTTTTGTTGTTGTTGCATAGAGATTAAGAAGTCATCCATTGTGTTAGTTAGTGGAATTACACGCTCCCTGATCACGCTTAAATATTCCCTGGGAATGATCTGTAGAAATAGCACTGCTTAAACCAGCATATTAAAACAAAAGCAAAAGTTGCAGTTGAGTTGATTCTGACTCATGATGATCCCATGTGTGTCAGAGTAGAACTATATACTCTATAGGGTTTTCAATGGTTGATTTTTTTGAAAGTAGATCGCCAGCCCTTTCTTTCCAGGTGCCTCTGGGTGGATTCAGACTGCCAAACTTTTGGATAGGCACTGATTGCTTAGACATTTCTGCCACCCAGGGACTATAAATCAGTCTATACCCAAAACCAAACCAAGCCCACTGTCATCCAGTGGATTCGGACTTAGAGTGACCCCATAGGGTTTCCCAGGCTGTAAATCTTTAGGGAAGCAGAGTGCCACATCATTCTCTGAAGGAGCCGCAGGTGGTTTCCAACCACCTACCTTTACGGTTAGTGGTCGATTGCTTTACCCACTAGGCCACCAGGGCTTCTTAAACTAGTCTATAAAAAAAAAAAAAAACCAAACCCGTTGCCATCAAGTCAATTCCAACTATAGCAACCCTATAGGACAGAGTACAACTGGCCCATAGGGTTTCAAAGGAGTGGCTGGTGGATTCAAACTGCTGACCTTTCTGGTTAGCAGCCGATCTCTTAACCACTGCACCACCAGGGCTCCAGGCCAGTCTATACCAAAAAACAAAAAACGTTGCTGTCGAGGAGATTCCGGCTCATAACAACTCTATAGGACAGAGTAGAACTGCCCCATACAGTTTCCTAGGAGAGCCTGGTGGATTCCAACCGCCGACGTTTTGGTTAGAAGCCATAGCTCTTCACCACTATGCCACCAGGGATTAGGCCAGTCTATAGCTTTTTTTTTTTAATAGCTGTTAGTAATTCATATTTGGAGCACTGGTGGCACAGTGGTGAAGAGCTTTGGCTACTAACTAAAAGGTCAGCAGTTTGAATCTACCAGCTGCTCCTTGGGAATTCTGGGGGGCAGTTCCACTCTGCCCTATAGGGTAGCTATGAGTCAGAATCAACTCAAAGGCAATTTTTTTTTAATTCATTTTTAATTGTGAATTTCTTCTGGCTCCCATTTTTCACACGTTGAGATGTCAGATCTGCTGTTGTCCTGGGAAAAAGATGTTTGCATCAAAATAAAAATTGACCACATAATTAATTGCAATGTACCTCACAGCTACAGAATAGCTGTGCACAAGGGTATAGTTTAATACTTCTTTAAAATTAGCTCCTTTTAGAATCTTCTCCTCTCTCTTGCGTGAGGAAATTCCAGACGAACCTCTCTTGTATTTACTTGTTTTGATTAAGCCAAGACTACAAAAGGAGAAACTGTATTCTGACAGCAGTAGTCCTAAGGGGAAAAAATTACAAAATAAACCAACATGTTGAAACATTTAGAAATATATCGTAAATGTTTATGCATTATGGGTTATTTACATGTACCCTTGCGTGCATATGTATTAAAATAGCTTAGGGTGCAAGATTCTATATATTAAAAACTCAGATTTATCACCAGTTCTAGTCTTATGACATTGATAAAGAGGATGCACTAGAAATAATGGTCCTCTTTAGCTTTAGACTGCATGGTTTTATGACTTACATGCATTCCATCAGTCTTAGGCTGGGTTCTCTAGAGAAGCAAAACCAGTAAACTTATAAATATATATAGAGAGTGATTTATATCAGGGAAACAGCTCACCTGATTGTAGAGGCTGGAATGTCCCAAATCTGTGGATCAGGATAGAGGCAGAGGCTGGCAAACCCAAGATTGGCAGGTCGGAGAGCAGGGCTCTTGCTCACAGGCTGTGAAGATCCACGAATCCCAAGATCGGCAGGTAAGCTGCTTGCTCAAGTCCCAAGAACCAGAGATCAGATGAACAGGAGGCAGTTGCAGGTCCAGAGCAGGCAAGAGCCAGAGCATCCTCTTATATTCAGATGCAGGCCAAACACCCAAAGAAACTCTCTTTCAACTGACTGGCTACTCACAGCAGATCCCATTATAAGGGTGATCACATATAAGCACTGAGAATCATGGCCCAGCCAAGTGGACACACGATCTTAACCATCACACCATCTAAGTGGCTTAATAAGGTGGACCACAATGGCAGATCATCTGCACATTTCTGTTTTCCTCCAGAGGGCCATGTGTGAGACTATATGTAGAGATGAGCTTCTAAAGGATTTGAGAGATAAATGATTACACTTTCTCCATACAGTAAGATGAGTGTTGATATCCAGGTACATTCTGAAAGGACAGGAAGTCATTTTATGTTTCTCTGTATTCTTTATACTACTTATTTCATTGTTTAGATAATTCCATATCTATAAGTAGATTGAATGAATATATAGAAGGAATAAAGGAATGAAATAATGTGTTCGTGTCAAGTAATATATATAAAATCTACAACAGGGGTTGGCAAATTTATTCTAAAAGGGTCAGATAGTAAATATTCTAGGCTTTGTGGGCCACACAGTCTCTGCTCCAACTACTCAACTCTACCATTTTAGAGGGAAAACAGCCATAGACAAGATTTAAGTAAATGAGTGTGGCTATGTTCCAGTAAAACTTTATTTACAAAAAGGGTCTGAGGGCTGAATGTAGCCCAGAGGCCATAGTTTGCCAATCCCTGGTCTGAAGCATCAAGGGCAATGCTTTGTTCTCAAAGTAACTGATTAACTTTTCCAGGTGTTTTAAATGATTTGCAAGACTCCATCAGAGGTTCAGATCAGAGGAAATGCTACTCATCTGAACTGGTGTCTAGGTAAGCCATCAATACACAGATGGTGTACAGGACCAGTCAAACTCTTGTACTTTCTCTCCTCCCTGTCACTAAATTCCTCTTGACTTTGCCTCATTTTATGTGCTATTTCCATTTTCAGGGTAATACAAGGGAAAAGGGGAAGATGGCATAAGAGGGCATTGAATGCGACTATAGGCAGCCCAAATATTCTACCCATTAGTCACTTTGCATTTCCAGCAGAGTGAATGTGGCATTCATTAACATCCAGAGACAACCCGGGCAAGGCCCAGACAGTCTGCTGGCAAACAGAAAGCTAAAGGGAAAGGCAAGGGAAGGCCTGTGTCGATTGTCGTCTGTAGTTATGAGCCTGATAAATAGTAGCCATGAATCAGCCTGTCTGAGGCCGGGAGGTCTTTATTTGCAACAGTAAGGAAGATAATATTTTTAAAAGCTTTTAAGAATAAAAATGAGTCTTAACAACCGAAGAGAAGAATCACAGTCTGCAGCTACATTGCCTCGGGGCTTCACGATGATTCATTGTAAAATTAGACCCGTTACGCATACCCCCTTCCCCACCGAATTATATTCTTCAGTGAGTTAGATAAGATCACTGGTTCTCTTTGACTCATGGAATCCTAAAATTAAAGGGATATCAGGGATCTTCTGGTTATGGATACATGGACTATTTGTAGTATAAGACATCTCCCTGGAGATCTGGTCAACACCTCTATTTACAGATGAGGAAACTGAGACCAGGTAAGGTAAGTGACATACAGTGATTCATAGCTACTGTGTTGTGAAAACAGAACCTGAAACCAGCACTCTTGGACTCTGGAATAATAGACCGATTCCTTCATCGAGGCAGTTACTTATTCTACCAATGTAGTTTACATTGTTTCCCAAATTTTAGGACCAGCATTTGACAAAACCTACTCCAGGAAACTCTGTGATGACTACTTCACACCTTCAAAGCCTTTCAGCTCCACCCACAAATGCACTTTACAGGCAAAGAAGATGAGGTCCAGAGTCTAGCCTGACAGTTCCTCAATTCATCTGCATAAGAAAATTACCTAGGGGTCTTTTAAAAATTCCAAAGCCCAGGCCACACCCAGACCAATAAACCACTTTCTCTGGGGGTTAGGCATAGGCACTGGTATTTTTCAAAGCTTTCCAAGTGATTTCAATGTGTAGACCAGGTAGGAACCACAGGGTTGGGTGTCTTTTTCATTGTATTCGAAGACCTTGAGTAGGAAGAGTATACATTGTGGGGAAAAAATGATTTGGAGACATCAGAAGAAATGGAATAACATTTCTTAAAATGAGACTCTGACTCTCTCTCTCTCACTACCTACCTATCTACTTACACACATATACATAGACACACACAAACACACACAGGTACAAACATACACATTAACATACCCATAAACCCAGTCACCCATAAACCCAGTCAGGTATCACAGAGTAATTCTGAAGAACAAACGGACTAACATAAGTGAAAATCCTCTAGGAAACCAAAGAAGTCACATAGAATATTACTGATTCATTTTAGGGGACATTCAAAAATGGATTAGCTGTAAATGATAAAAATCTTAGTATTTACTTGGAAAAATGTTAAAAAATTAGACGTTCAGTAAATTTTCCAAAACACTTAAGTTCTGAAAGTATGGCTAAAATTAAGTTATGCTTTCTCCTGAGATTTCTAGTGTTCCAGCTTTGTGATAGTATTTCAATAGGGTTTACCTGTTGCACGTTTTTTTTTTTTTTTCCTATGGTACTAACTTAGCATGCCACCTATTCTGTTTTTCAGAAAACTTTCGTGTTGCATGCAGTTCAAAGATGGCGGCAAGAGTTTGGGTTCATTTATGTATTATAAGAAGTTATTTATGTGTGCTCGCTTGAACACTAAAATGCAAAACCATTTTTAGAAGAAATAATGTTTATATATTATTATTTTTTAGAAGAAATAATGTTTATATAATATGTAGAATTTAAATTACTTTTAAGATGTGTTCAATCAAAGGAGATGCAGGATATATCATAACTGAGCTGCCTCCTGATGCTTTTGCCTAAAAGCATACTACACTCAAACATAGTATGTCCTTTTTGTGTTCTTCTTTCTTCTTATCACATCTTGGATAGTAGGTTATTGTTGTTGTTGTTAGGTGCTGTCGAGTCGGTTCCGACTCATAGCGACCCTATGCACAACAGAATGAAACACTGCCTGGTCCTCTGCCATTCTTACGATCATTGTAATGCTTGAGCTCATTGTTGCAGCCACTGTGTCAATCCACCTTGTTGAGGGTCTTCCTCTTTTCCGCTGACCCGGTACTCTGCCAAGCATGATGTCCTTCTCCAGGGACTGATCCCTCCTGACAACCTGTCCAAAGTATGTAAGACACAGTCTCGCCATCTTTGCCTCTAAGGAGCATTCTGGCCACACTTCTTCCAAGACGGATTTGTTCATTCTTTTGGCAGTCCACGGTATATTCAATATTCTTCACCAACAGCACAATTCAAAGGCGTCTACTCTTCTTCGGTCTTCCTTATTCATTGTCCAGCTTTCACATGCATATGATGTGATTGAAAATACCATGGCTTTGCTCTTGGTGACATCTTTGCTCTTCAACACTTTGAAGAGGTCCTTTGCAGCAGATTTGCCCAATGCAATGTGTCTTTTAATTTCTTGACTGCTGGTTCCATGGGCATTGGTTGTGGATCCAGGTAAAATGAAATCCTTGACAACTTCAGTCTTTTCTCTGTTTATCGTGATGTTGCTCATTGGTCCAGTTGTGAGGATTTTTGTTTTCTTTATGTTGAGGTGCAATCCATACTGAGGGCTGTGGTCTTTGACCTTCATAAGTAAGTGCTTCAAGTCCTCTTCACTTTCAGCAAGCAAGGTTGTGTCATCTGCATAACACAGGTTGTTAATGAGTCTTCGTCCAATCCTGATGCCCTGTTCTTCTTCATGTACTCCAGCTTCTCGGATTATTTGTTCAGCATACAGATTAAATAGGTATGGTGAAAGAATACAACCCTGACGCACACCTTTCCTGACTTTAAACCAATGAGTATTCCCTTGTTCTCTCCAAACAACTGCCTCTTGATCCATGTAAAGGTTCCTCATGAGCACAATTAAGTGTTCTGGAATTCCATTCTTCCCAGTGTTATCCATAGTTTGTTATGATCCACACAGTCGAATGCCTTTGCATAGTCAATAAAACACAGGTAAACATCCTTCTGGTATTCTCTGCTTTCAGCCAGGATCCATGTGACAGCAGCAATGATATCCCTGGTTCCACATCCTCTTCTGAAACCAGCCTGAATTTCTGGCAGTTCCCTGTCGATATGTTGCTGCAGCTGTTTTTGAATGATCTTCAGCAAAATTTTGCTTGGGTGTGATATTAACGATATTGTTCTATAATTTCCACATTTGGTTGGATCACCTTTCTTGGGAATAGGCATAAATATGGATCTCTTCCAGGCAGTTGGCCAGGTAGCTGTCTTCCATATTTCTCGGCATAGACGAGTGAGCACCTCCAGTGCTGCGTCTGTTTGTTGAAACATCTCAATTGATATTCCATCAATTCCTGTAGCCTTGTTTTTTGCCAATGCCTTCAGAGCAGCTTGGACTTCTTCCTTCAGTACCATCGGTTCCTGATCCTATGCCACCCCTTGAGATGGTTGAATATCGACTAATTCTTTTTGGTATAATGACTCTGTATTCCTTCCATCTTCTTTTGATGCTTCCTGTGTCATTTAATATTTTCCCCATGGAATCCTTCACTATTGCAACTCGAGGCTTGAATTTTTTCTTCATTTCTTTCAGCTTGAGAAAAACTGAGTGTGTTCTTCCCTTTTGGTTTTCCATCTCCAGCTCTTTGCACATGTCATTATAATACTTTGTCTTCTCGAGAGGCCCTTTGAAATCTTCTGTTCAGTTCTTTTACTTCATCAATTCTTCCTTTTGCTTTAGCTGCTCAACACTCAAGAGCAAGTTTCAGAGTCTCCTCTGACATCCATCTTGGTCTTTTCTTTCTTTCCTGTCTTTTCAGTGACCTGTTGCTTTCTTCATGGATGATGTCCCTGATGTCATTCCACAACTCGTCTGGTCTGCGGTCACTAGTGTTCAATGTGTCAAATCTATTCTTCAGATGGTCTCTAAATTCAGGTGGGATATACTCAAGGTCATATTTTGGTTCTCGTGGACTTGCTCTGGTTTTCTTCAGTTTCAGCTTGAACTTGCAGATGACCAATTGACGGTCTGTTCCACAGTCAGCCCCTGGCCTTGTTCTGACTGATGATATTGAGCTTTTCCATCGTCTCTTTCCACAGATGTAGTCAATTTGATTTCTGTGTGTTCCATCTGGCGAGGTCCATGTGTATAGTCACCGTTTATGTTGGTGAAAGATGGTATTTACAACGAAGAAGTTGTTGGTCTTGCAAAATTCTATCGTTCGATCTCCAGCATTGTTTCTATCACCAAGGCCATATTTTCCAACTACTGATCCTTCTTCTTTGTTTCCAACTTTTGCATTCCAATCGCCAGTAATTATCAATGCATCTTGATTGCACGTTTGATCAATTTCAGACCGTAGCAGCTGATAAAAATCTTCTATTTCTTCATCTTTGGCCCCAGGGGTTGGTGTGTAAATTTGAATAATAGTTGTATTAATTGGTATTCCTTGTAGGCGTATGGATATTATCCTATCACTGACAGTGTTGTACTTCAGGATAGATTTTGAAGCATTCTTTTTGACAATGAATGCAACACCATTCCTCTTCAAGCTGTCATTCCCAGCGTAGTAGACTATATGATTGTCCAATTCAAAATGGCCAATACCAGTCCATTTCAGCTTACTAATGCCTAGGATATCGATGTTTATGGGTTCCATTTAATTTTTGACCATTTCCAATTTTCCTAGATTCATACTTCATACTTTCCGGGTTCTGATTTAATGGATGTTTGCAGCTGTTACTTCCCATTTTAAGTCGTGCCACATCAGCAAATGAACGTCCCGAAAGCTTTACTCCAACCACGTCATTAAGGTGGACTCTACTTTGAGGAGGCAGCTCTTCCCCAGTCATCTTTTGAGTGCCTTCCAACCTGGGGGGCTCATCTTCCAGCACCATATCAGACAATGTTCCATTGCTATTCATAAGGTTTTCACTGGCTAATGCTTTTTAGAAGTAGACTGCTGGGTCCTTCTTCCTAGTCTGTCTTAGTCTGGAAGCTCAGGTGAAACCTGTCCTCCATGGGTGACCCTGCTGGTATCTGAATACCAGTGGCATAGGATCCAGCATCACAGCAACACACAAGCCCCCACAGTACGACAAACTGACAGACACGTGGGGGCAGTAGGTACCTTTGGACAGTAAGCTAAGGTAGAGGATTACAATATACCACTAAAGGTTTCAATTAGAATGAAATTCCAGATAAACTTCAGAGGTTGCTGTTGCCGCCAGATTGCATTTCCAGTGTCATTCGGTTTGCTTATTATCTGTGGGCCAAGAGGAGTTGTCTGTTCCTGGCTTCTCTGACTCATTTTCAGATCCCACTATTGCCTCCACACTTTTGTCTCTAACTCATTAGCCTGAGGGATACTTTAACCTTCAGGGTGAAACAAGGCAGCTGGAGACCCCTAGGTACAAAGCCACTTCCTTGTAGCCCACTTTTGCTTACCTAAAACCAATTAACTCTCCCTAAGAAGTCATTTTCCTTCCTGGTGGCCTGAAACCGCAGTTGCATCTTGAGCGCCATATTCTTACTTAGATTGCGTTTCACTGGGGTAGCTTTAAACGATATAGGAGACTCCCCACTCCCAGTCCCTGTTCAGTGCTCTTGTCTCCTACAGAAGTTTGGAATTTAAGGGAAAACAAAACAAAATCTTTTTCCAAAGCTTCATTCTTACACTAATGTCCAAAAAAACCTTGCTTTCTGTAGAAAATTATTTTGCGGGACTTATGAAAAAAGAGCCAAGAAAATCTTACTCTGAAAACCTAAAGGCAAGGATTTCTAAGGGAGGGGCTAGTGCTCTTGAAAACAGAAACCTCGAACCACTGAAGATCTGTTCTATTGTCCTAGTGACAGATCCGTAAACGTAAGTGGGCCGCAGTGGATGCTCTATTGCATGGGTAGAAATACCACTTGAAAATCCTGGGAAAGTGACAAAGCTTCACTAGGATAGTCACTCAAATTGGGAGGGGGGAGGAGGAAAAAAGATGTGCTGGTATGTCAGGGGAAAGGAAAAGGATGGCTAATATCTCCATCTCTACCCCCACAAGGCCCCACCTTTGCTTTTCTGAGACTTGAGTAGGTTTTACATTTATGAAAGTTCCATACTAACCAAAAGGCAGGTGGTTTTGTCCTTCAGTCTTTATAACTGAGCAACCTTGGACCCCAGGGCTTCCATGCAGCCACTGGATATTTTCATTCTGTGGCCAATAGGCATTGATCTTAGGAACTATGTGTTCTAAGATGATTCTACTTCTGGAGTCCTGTTCCCATGGCCATGCATAAGGTGCATTGTCTGGGAATTGAACCTGGGTCTCTCACATGGAAGGTGAGAATTCTACCAGTGAACCACCACTGCCCCCTATTTACTAGAATACTGCCTGAAAATTCAGACTAATTACTTCCTATGAGAAGTAATTAGTATTTGTTCTCTGTTGTTTCCGTGTGCCTGTGTGTATAGGTGTGCAAGTGTATATGTGGATGTGTGTGTGTGTTTTCTTTGTTTACTTGCCTAGTGGTTTTATTTCCTTTTATCATCTGGGCAAGAGCATCAACTATCATTAGAAATTCCAAAGAGAGAAACCCATACCAGAGCCAACAAAGTAGTGATGGGTGACCTGATTTCTTATAGCAGAAGACACATTCCATGTTATGCTTTCTAATATTTCTAGTTTATAGAACCGAGTCTTGTTTTTTTATTTACCTTTTTTTTATTTTCCTTATTGGGTCCACGTAGAGCAACAATCTTCCAATGGTATGCGTGATAATAACTGAAGCCCGTATCGTTGCTTTCAACCCATGTCCAGCTAACCCTCATCCCACCCAGTATCCTTCTTTCTCTCTTTTGCTACAAGGAAACCTATTAAAACTCCTCGTATAAAATGTTACAACACCTAAGAACTGACATTACTGGAAACTTTTCTAGCTCCTTTTACTCTGGCCCTAAATATATGGGAATTGGCTCCTCTGAACTTTTTAAAGAGACACAGCAAAACTACTGGTTGAGTCTTTAAGAAGGATAGATACAGAGATAGCTACCCTTGAACTGACACTGACTCATGGTAACCTATGTATACCAGAATGAAACATTGCCTGGCTCTATGTCGCCCTCACAGTTGCCAACATGTTGAGTTCATCCTTGTGTCTACTGTACAAATCCATCTCCCCGAGGGACTCCCCTTCCCTCACTGGCCCTCTGGTTCACCAAACTTGATGTCCATCTCCAGCGATTGACCCCTCCTGATCACATGTCCAAAGCGAGCAAGTTAGATAGTATTCTGTTGTGATTCATAAGGTTTCCATTGGCTAATTTTCAGAAATAGATCACCAGGCTTTTCTTCCTTGTCTGTCTCAGTCTAGAAGCTCTGCTGAAACCCATCCATCATGGATGACCCCGCTGGTATTTGAAATACTAGTAACATAGCTTGCAGCATTGCAACAGCACACAAACCACCACAGTGTGGTAAATTGACAGACGGGTGGTGGTTAAATACGATAGGAAGGTCTAGTCCGCATGTGCCACTATCTACCTTGAGCATAGATCCCCATACACATACAATTAGCGTTCCGTGTCCCTGCATGATATGGGGAACAGCCACTGAAAACAAATACCTTGGTTTCTTGCTGGGGTCTATGGACTTAGCTGATCTCCATTCATTCCTACAACATTTAATGATTGAGGGTCTGGGTACCAGGCATAACGTACAAGGAGAGGCTCTTCCTAAAAAATTAGCAGGGTGCCCTTGGCCAAGGAATCTGGGAAACAGTTCCAATGTTTCTGAAACCAGAGAGTTCTGAGTTTACAACCTCTAGTTCAGTTATTTAATTAACTTGGAGCCGTAAGCAATATACCAACCTCTGTAAGTATCAGTTTTCTCACTGGTGGGGAAGTAATGAAGAATAGTGGCTACCTCACAGGGGTAGAACGAAACGTAAATTCCATCTGTATGTAGAGGGCTTGGAATAAGCTTGGGCTCAACAGAAGTTACTTTCTTTTCCCTCGACCTGAACTTATTTTGGTCAATAAGAATCACTTGGAGAGATTCAAGTCTCCTAGAAGCAAAACCAGTGGCCTTCACCTGCCAACAAGCATCACACTGCCTTAAAAGGGGCTCTGTGCTCATGACAAGGAGAAAGCCATGGCTGTTTCAGACCAGCGGGAGTTTACTGCTTTCGGCTCCCTGTAATTTAAAGGGTTAATTTGCTTTTATGTTGCTCCCACTGAGAACCACCACTGTTATTATGGGATGCAAGTTCCCACAAAAATAAAGAGAGATGCCTTTTTGAAAGCATAAGCTGGCAAGACTATAGTTAATTTCCATGAGAGCCAAGAGAGCAAAAACCTGGGCAAGTCTTTGAAAATCCACTTGGGACACTTTATGTCAGAGAGGCGATGCTTAAAAGACATGAATCCCATACCTTGCATTCACTTTCCCATGAAAGGCTGCAGACCTTACTGCAGGAAACAATTCACCTTTACCCCAACCAGCCCTCCCCTTTCCCAGCCCCCTTCCCCCCACTGCTGCTCACTACCTGGCAAATTCAAGCACTGGGAGGTAACTTGCTTTTACTCTTTGCTACTCAAAGTGTGGTCCATAGCACAGCAGGGCCAGCCGCCATGGGAGCCTGTTAGAAATGCCGAATCTCAGCCTCCACCCCGGACCTACTGAGTTACAGCCTGCATTTTCACAAGACCCGCAGGACTCCTGTGCACACTGCGGGCAGAGGAGCAGTACTTTAACTGGCAAATCTGTGGAAGGGCCACATAAAGCTGCGCTTCTCCATCTTGGCAATGTTGATGGGAGCCCAACCATAAATGGGTCTTCTCTGTTTATTTTCCTGTTACAAAAAAAAAAAAAAAAAAACTAGCAGAAAGGAACACTGTAACAGTAAACCCTGAATGTGGAAAATTTAGAATGTTTTGGAACTGTGCATTGTTTATCCCAGGTCTTCCATTGTATTTGGGGTTTCTGGATAGTGCAAATGGATAGAGGCTTCTCTAGCCCTGGATAGATGCTCCTCTGAAGAAAGGCCTGGTGCCTGACTTCCAAAAATCAGCCATTGAAAACCTGGTGGAGCACAGTACCACCTGGCACATGTGGAACCGGAATTAACTCGATGACTACTGGTGGTGGCGATAATATGTTATATTTAGGCTCACTGCAGTGGCATTTAGGATTTTATAATTGTCTAATTGGGATTATATCACTCTTACCTGTGAGTAATGCAGGCCAGTTTTGAAAACTATACTTTTGTTTTCCTGCAGCACTTGTTTTTATACAGACCTCCGGGTAAAGTAGATACTGTTTTGCTGATCTAAACTACATCAAGAAAGCTAAACAATGAAAAAAAAGTCCACATAAAAATTTAAACACGCTCAGGTGTCAGGGGTACCTTGGTAGACTCCAAGGATTTTGTTGTTTTGTTTTAAACTGAAACAAAGATGTGGATTAATAAAACATTGTTTAGTAAGTAGCCAAAATATACAGTTAATGTTTGTGTGTAATTATATCATGAAGATCGTTTTGATAATTTCTGACTCAGTTATAAACATCGTCTATTAGCAAATTTTGTTTTTTTGGTTTTGGGATTAGCAAATAGATGTTGAGCCTTGGCTGTATGCAAGTTATATTACAAGGTCACTTGGGGAATAGAAAGGCATTTTTTTTCCTTCATGAGTTTCATGGGACTGGAGAGGACAGATGTGTTTATAGCTCACCATTACCAATTACCCAAGAGAGAAAGCAGCTATGAATGATGCAGAAAACAGCGTGGAACGCAGAGGTAGGAGACCCAGGAAAACCTCATCAATGGATGTTATTAACATTCATTAATAATAGAGGAGTTATTAACCAGGGACTTGGCCTACTGTTCCATTTTAACTTCCCAAGCCTTCACATTGCAAACCCTGTAGGTTCCCAGTCATGCAGGAAAGACTGAGCATGTGAGCCTGCTGGTTGGGCTGGGGACAAAACCCTTTCACTCATGGGAAACAGGAGAAGAGAGTCTGCAGACATGGGCTGAGACCTTCCTGACAGCTGTGTCCCCTCACACCGTGCCGTAATGTGGCCCAGTGTGCTTTGAAGGCCTCGCATGGTGGTGGTCTTGCCCTGTCTTTCAGTGGACTCTGATTTTTATCACCAATCTATAACTAACTATTTTGCCAAAAGAAGGAAAAGGAGGGAGGAGCAAGGGGGAAGAAGTGCATAGCTGATAACAGTCTGCATTTAGAAAGATTAATATAATCATACTTTGGGAACCTCATCAGACTGCCAGCTAGCTGCTTGCAAATTTTCACATGGACCCAGCAGGGCTCCAGGATCATATGTTGTCCTTTTGAGTTCCTAATTATCAAAGAAAACTCGCATAGATTAAAACCAACAAACAAACTTGTAATGTTCGATATGTGTATCAATTTATACACTTATTAGCAATTATCAAAACTCATAGAACTGTATGCTTTAGGTCTGTGCATTTCACTTTATATAAATTATATCTGAATAAAAATAAATGAATAAAATAATTTATCTAGGAGGAGTGGAGAGGGGAAGGAATGGGGGTTAGAAGACAAACATGATTGGCTGGTCATTGATAATCGTTGAACCTGGACCATGGTGGGTACATGGGGGTCTATTTTCTGTTCTTTCTTAAAGACAAAAGGGAAGGAGATGGTTATCATAGAGGTCAGAGAGTGGACGACCCTTATGGAGAAGGCAGCATTTGGAGAGACACAAGGGGTGCCAGCAGTGTCCTGCTTCTTGACCTGGTTGATGGTTGTATGGGTGTTTGCTTTGTGATAAATCACTAAGCTATATATATATATATATATATATATATAAAATTTTGGGAAATGTAACATATATACATAATATATATGTTACATTTCCCCAAATTTTTCAACTTTCTCTACCTCAAAATGTACCAAAAACTATGCATACAAATGAATTCAACAAGCGTACATCACAAACATCCCTAGATGCTGCTTTGTGCATAAGTTAAAGTCCACAACAAAGAGATGAACATAAATCCCTCCTAGCCTTCCACTGTTCCAGTCATCTCTAAGACAACGACAGAAATTCCCCAGTCTCCAGAGACTGGGGAGAACTTAATTAAAATATTCTGCATTTTGGGGGTATTTTCAAGCCTGGCCCCTTTAATCACACATTTTCCATTTCCTTCTTTGGAAATAGGAACTGGCAAGTATTTTATCACTTACTTTTAAACAAGTCTGGCATGCCTCAGGGCCTTTGCACTTGCCATGGCCTCTGCTCATGCTGAAACCTGGATATCTCCTCACCCGCTTCAGGGCCTGCCTTGAATCCCTTTCTCAGTGCTAAAATCTCAAATTGCCACTCTACCCTTTCTTGACATTTCCTAACCCCTTTTTCAGTATTTGGAGCCCTGGTGGCATAGCGGTTAAGGGCTTGGCTGCTAACCAAAAGGTTGGCAGTTCAAATCCATCAGCCGTTCTTTGGAAACTGTACGGGGCACTTCTACCCTGTCCTATAGAGTCACTGTGAGTTACAGTGGACTTGAAGGCAATGGGTTGCTTGGTCGGTTGGTTCTCAGTTTTTAGCACTTACACATGATACTTCTCTCTCACTCTTGTTATCTTTCTCTTTCTCTTTAGAATGTCAGCTGCAAAAAGACAAGGATTTTTGTTTTGTCCACTGAACCTATAGGGGTGCCTGACACAGTAGTTGCTCACTAAATCTTTTATGAATTAATTGAATGACAAAAAAGGGAGAGAAGGGGCTAGAGACTGATGTCACTCGGTCAGTCTTTCGCTTAATAGATTCATTGATTATAAATGGACTGATGGCTAAATACTATAGTTGATGTCATTCCACCATAGGTTTTAATGTTAATTTTGTTAGTGGTTTGGGTAGAATACATTTTGCAGGTGACGGGTAGTGGAGCCCAACCTGGGGTCCTTTTTGGTACTATGGATTCAGAGCTCCTGCTCTGAATTGCAGACCCCACCTCACGAACCAGCCCTTGAGACACAACCTCTTTATGGGTTCGAGCTGCTGTGAATCCCACGGACGCTGCCCAGATTTTTATTGCCGACAATTACTTCAGTTAAAGGGCATATTTTCTAGCTGATATCCTGCTGTTGTTATGAAGGGAATTGATTCTAATTACCAGTTTCCTGCATTTTTCTTCAATGTTTTAGCCTTTGCAAGGAAAAAAAAAAAAATCACGATGAAAATTCCACACGTTACTAGGATTCCTTCATAAACAGAACATTCTTGGCCTTGGAATTCCCCCCAGACTCCACATAGAAAACCTGAATTCATTTTGAAATGGGAGGAAAGTGGGGCAAAATGTTATCTTTGAGCTATGACATTTTGGCTTCCAGTGGACACACAAACGGGGCACGCATCAAATGTCAAACAGGCTGATAATGGAGAGGAAGTGCCGGTGTTGACACAGCCAGCCCGACCTTCACAGGCAGCAAAACCTGGAATGAAATGCAATTCCTCTAACCCCAAGTCGGGGGCAGTGGTAGTTCAATGGTAGAATTCTTGCCTTCTATGCCAGAGACCCAGGTTCAATGCCTGGCAATGCACCTCATCTTCAGCCTCCCCCTGTCTGTCAGTGGAGGCTTGCATGTTGCTATGATGCTGAACAGGTTTCAGTGGAGCTTCCAAAATAAGGCAGACTAGGAAGAAAGGCCTGGCAACCTACTGCTGAAAAATCAACCATTGAAAACCCTGTGGATAGCATTAGTCCAGTTCCTTTGTGCATGGGTCACCATGAGTTGGCCCCGGTTGAGAGCAGCTAACAACCCCAAGTCACCCTGGTCATGAGAAAAGCAAGGCCTTTAGGTAAGGCTGCAGGATCATGGTCCTTGAGGGTCTGAGTACATCTCACAATCAGACTGTCGTCCAGCCAACAGGGAGGGCCAGCTTTATTTATTCATGGTCCGGAGATGAGCAAGGCAGTAAAAGAGGCCCCAGTTCCAAGTCTTCCCTGGCTTCACAACCAAGAAAACAGGACAATATAATACAGAAACTTCCTCTTCGCCATCATTTCTAATCTGTGCTGGCACAGATTAGCACTGACCTCAGATCACGGCGGGGTCCAACGAGAAATTTATCTTCATGGAAATGTGACCCTTTGCTGCCAGCAAATATAGCCAAGAGCAGGGCAAAGAAAGATAAAAGTTCCTGCCGGACAAATGCTGCATTTCCTACACACAGCTTGATAGTTCCCCGGTCCCAGGAATGAACAGAAAACAAATGGATGCAACCAGCCACCAGAAAACCTCAACTACGTTATCTGCAGACTGTTCCCAGTGGTAAATGGATAAGCCACTGGCATGGATTGGAATGGGGTGATTAATAGGTATTGCTATGAATAAACGACATGTGAAACACACAAGGCGGGTAGCCAGGGCCTCTTAGAAAGTGTTCTATTAAACTCAGTAACTTTGTCCGCTGAAGACTGTGCTGTTTTCATATTTAGGCAGCTTGAGCTTTAGGGTACAGGAAATGAGTGTGTGTGTGTGTGTGTGTGTGTGTGTGTGAATGATTTTAGGTTTTTCAAGTGTCAGACTTACTGTTTTGCCTGACCATTCTTTTTAAATAAAAGTCAGATTTTTTAATGAAATCACATATGTTTTGAGCTCATATGTGGTGTATTATTTTACTTCGACTAGACTTTCAGTTATGGTTTAAAAACTTTGGTCTTATTTTGACCTGGTGTGTGTTTCGGCTTTTCCTATTAATTTCTTACATTTATACAGCTGTTTTTTGAGGGATCTGTGAAATATTTTTTAAATTTCTTCCCAAAGGGCAGAAACTTAACATAAGCAATATAGAAAAAGATAGGAAAAGGACAAGCATTCTTCTACAGAGTTCTGGCATCGTTTTCCACATATCCAGTCAGCTAAGCAGAGCAGACATGGATATTTTCTGAGGCAAGACTGAAGCAACAGCCTATTTACTTCATTATATCATTGTCAGGATTGCCCCAAAGCGATTGGATTTGTGGGGGAAATCCTCCTTCCCAAAATATCTACCTTATCTGGCTTTCCCTGATAGCTGAAATTCTGCGGTTTGAGCGAGCTGACAGACAGCTAAGGAGTGCAGCTATCTCTGGGAGAGAAGGGGCCCCTGAGGTATTTACACTTAAGTGTGAGGTGTTTAAGCAGAAGTGATAGCTCACTGAGATGTGTTCTTCATGGGGGAAGGCCCTGGCAGTGAAGGTACGAAGGTGTTAAGGACAAAAATCAACATCCTCCTAACATGTTGAAGGGTGGATGTTTCAGTCCTTGGGTCTAGTCGTTAAACATCTGCCTGAGATTCTCAGAGTGGAGGTTGGGCACATAAGAATCCTGGGGTATCACAGCTTTTCCAAATTACCTGAGCTTCCTCTTTACCCCAGAATTTCTGAAGCCAGCTCCTGTTCAGTCATTAGAAAAAAAGATGTTCTGATGGAATGATTCTGTGCCTGTGAGCAGGGAGGAAACATAAGAACGTTTGAGAATCATTGTCCAAGTGCCTCCGTTTGTCTATAATTAAATACTTTGAGCCCTGATGGAGCACTGCCCTTGGGAGGCGGCGAAGTGTTCCCCAGCTCTGCAAAGTGTTCCGCAGCTCTGCAGCTCTGAGAGAAAAGAGCACCTGCGGCCACCAGGAGTTGGAATCAACATGACAGCAGCTAACAACAACAAAGTAGTCATTTTCTTCCACGGGCAACTTCTTCTCTCCATCCTGCCTGTCTTCTCCTGCCACACTCACGTCAACCAAACCTATTGCCGTTGAGTCAGACTCACAGCAACCTCGTGTGCTTCAGAGTAGGACTGCACTCTGTGGGGCTAGCAATCACTGTCATCATACAGAAGCAGATTGCCAGGTCTTTCTTCCACAGTGCCTCTGGGTGAACTCAAACTGCCAACCTCCTTTTGGTTAGTAGCAGAGCACGAATATTTTTGCTACCCAGGGACCTTACACACCCTGCTCCCATATGGCCAAGAAGGAAGCTCAGTTGCCCCTGGGCATGAGGAAACCCTGGATCTTGTCTCAGAGAAGGGCAGTCCTCAGATTTGTGTGGCAGACACATCCAGTCATGACGATTCAGGAACTGTGGGCCTAGGGCAAGTCAACTGACTTCCCTGAGTCTCCAAAATCCCTCTGTAAGGAAGGAATATCCTGAAGCCCAGAGTTCCAGCCAATCCCATGCTATCTTTGCAATTTTACTATGTCTTATGAATAGCGTGTATAATTGAACATTTTTAACTTCCTTTCTTTCACTTCCTTGACTCTGAAATAAAAATTAAGCTCACTCCCACTCCTGTTTTTTTTTTTTTTACTTCAAAACATTTACCATAGATTTTAATTATGTTTATTTGTATGTCTGGTGCACTGCATGTGATCAGTAATTATTTGCCAACTTTTACTTGTTCAGTGTTTTCAAAGAATAATTTTCAAAAATTTAATCCCCTACAAATATAGAACGTGTGCCCAAGATTTCTTCAACTCCATTATGAGGGAACCAGCAGCAGGTAAACCTGGTTCCAAAGAGCAATAGAGAATCAGAGCTTACACATTTCTTTGTCAACATTTGAGAAAGAATGTTGGACTCAGCTGTCCAAGTTAGATATAAAACCGGTTAATGTCCTACAGGGCAGTCAAACAGTCACCTTAGGGAGTTATCTTTTCTACCAGAAAGAAGGCTCTTACCTCTCTACTGAATGAAAATTGACAACGGCTATTTCTGCCACTAGCTGGGGAATCTAATGAGGGCAAGGGTCACATGTCTTATTTTACTTCAATTTATTAATTTTACAAGGAAAGTTCTGTCATATTCATAAATGGTTAACCATTATTACTTTCCATTGTTTGTCAACAGAGCAGTGATGAGGTCAACAGATAGATGTAGACAAAGGATATACTATGGATTGAATTGTCTCCCCTCAAAAGAAACCCCCCCAAAACCCTTTGTAATTGAGTCTATTCGGGCTCATAGACACCCTATAGGACAGAGTAGAGTTGCCCCCCTAGAGTTTCCAAGGAGCACCTGGTGGATTTGACCTGCCGACCTTTTGGTTAGCAGCTGTTATGCTTAGCCACTATGCCACCAGGGTTTTCCCCCTCAAAACGTGTTGTAAGTCCTAACACCTGTATCTGTGGAGGTAATTCCATTTGGAAATAGGTTTTTCTTTGTTAATGAAGTCACATCAGTGTCTTAAGCTGATCCCCTTTTTTTTTTAATTAATTTTTATTGTGCTTTAAGTGAAAGTTTATAAATCAGGTCAGTCTCTCATACAAAAATTTGCATACACCTTGCCACACACTCCTAATTGCTCTCCCTGTAATGAGATAGCGCCGTTCTTCCCTCCACTCTCTCTCCTCATGTCCATTCAGGTAGCTTCTGGCCCTCTTTGCCCTCTCATCTCTCCTCCAGACAGGAGATGCCAACATAGTCTCATGTGTCTACTTGATCCAAGAACTTGTTCTTCACCAGTATCATTTTCCATCCTATATTCCAGTCCAGTCCCTGTCTGAACAGTTGGCTTTGGGAATGGTTCCTGTCTTGGGCTAACAGAAGGTCTGGGGACCATGGCCTCCAGGGTCTTTCTAGTCCCAGTCTGACCATTCAGTCTGGTCTTTTCATGAGAATTTGGGGTCTGCATCCCACTGCTCTCCTGCTTCCTCGGGGGTTCTCTGTTGAGTTCCCTGTCAGGGCCGTCATCAGGTGTAGCTGGGCACCATCTAGTTCTTCTGGTCTCAGGCTGATGTAGTCTCTGGTTTACGTGGCCCTTTCTGTCTCTTAGGCTCATAATTACCTTGTGTCTTTGGTGTTCTTCATTCTTCTTGGCTCCAGGTTGGTTGAGACCAGTTGATGCATCTTAGATGGTCTCTTGCTAGTGTTTAAGACCCCAGATAGCCAATCACTTTTGAGATATAAAAAGAACAGCATAGACATAGGGAAAAGCAAGCCAGCAAGCACAGGTGGGGGTTGATGCCATGCCACATAAAGATCAATGAGGAACCTGGGAACAAAGGCTGAAAAGAGACGAGGACCTTCCACCAGAGCCAACGGAGAGAAAGCCTTCCCCTAGAGCTGGTGCCCTGCATTCAGACTTCTAGCCTCCTAGGCTAGGAGAAAATAAATTTTTGTTTGTTAAACCCACTTGCGGTATTTCTGTTACAGCAGCACTAGATGACTGAGACAGGATACATGTTTCTTTAGTGTTGGTAGAACATAGCTTTTTCTAGGCATAGCTTTGTAGAGGAGGAGGCATAGAAACCTCCCTAGTAGAAAGGCACAAGTCCCTGGCCTTCCATAGCCACTGCCGGGGGTAGGTTATCCAATAGGCAAGGTGAGCGCAGTGCTTACCTTGCTTACCAGATCATCTGTAGTGAACAATTTCACATCTTTTCACCACATGAAAGATTCTGCTTCTAGATATGGCTGGCATCTGTGTCTCTCCCAGCTCCACAGCACCTTCCTACAGAATCAAAGCCTCTTTTTAAAATTTATAATCCCTGACCTGGGCAGATGACCTATTAAGTGAGAGAAGCATGGGCTTGTTTATGCTTACTTACTAATGTGTAGTGAACAATTTCACATGGGTTTCACCACATCAAAGATGTGTTTACCTTGCTTATTGGATAATCCTCCTCTGCCCACTGCTGAAGATACCATCTGGTTGTGATGAGGATCCTACTAGGTTCTTCAAATAATAACCTTTGCCAAAAAAGCTTTTTAATTCCCTTTTGACCCTTCCCACCTATTCTGGACCCTCTCATTACCTGCCTACCTGCCCACCATGTGCACCTAACTCATCATGTCTGCTTTCTGGGAGACCCACTGAAGCCAAGGTCCTTTGGCCAGGTGGATCATGTCCTTGCTAGGTTCAAGTTTTAGACCTCTTGAGGTTTGTTCTTGTGAGTGAGCAAGAGTAAAACCTTTACAATGAAAACTGTAGTCTGCCAAAGGTGCTCAGTCTGGAGTGTGTTCTTTCTTTGTTAAAAAGGGAGATTAGCAAGTGTTAGAGAGGTGTTACAGACATCCTAGTACCACACTGAGACTTTCCCTCTGACGTTAGCAGGACAAATAATTGTATTAGGGTTCTCTAGAGAAGAAACAGAAGAATAGAAATGTGTGTGTGTGTATGTATTTGTGTTTATGTATATATATGATTTTAGGGCTGGCAAGTCCAAGATCTGCAGCGGAGGTGAGGCAGGCTAGAAACTCTAGTAGGATTTCTATGTGACAGGTTTTGCTCTAAAGGACTTGAATTAGATGAGGCCCACCCACATTACCACATCTACAAAATACCATCACAGCAACATCTGGACCCGGGTTGGAAGCGGAAAACATGGAGCTACATGATAACTAACACCCTCTCATGCGCTAACATTCTTGTTTTTATTATTATGCAAACAATACTCTGCAGATAAAAGGAAACTTAGAGAGCTTCCAAGCCAAGACTCTGGAAAAAATGCTCAGATATGTAATTTTGGGACAGTGATTAGAATTCATAACTCCTTTTTTTTTTTTTTTTTAACTGTAGTCCAGTGCTCTGCCCAATGTAACTGTGTGGCTTCTAGAAGCCTTAAATCAAAAAAACCAAACCAGTTGCTGTTGAGTTCATTCTGACTCATGGCAACTCCATGTGTGTCAGAACAGAATTATATTCCATAGGGTTTTCAATGGTTGATTTTTTGGAAGCAAATCACCAGGTCTTTTTTCTGAGAAGCCTCTGGGTGCTCTCAAATCTCCAACCTCTCAGTTAGTTGCCCCGTGCATTAACTCTTTGCACCACTCAGGGACTCCTTAGATGACTTCAGGGTAGCTTTATTTCCTCCCATTGTCTTTTCTTTCTGGGTTGATTGGTACAGTCAGAGTAATCTCCGATCGCAGATGGCAATAAAATTGGATGGATTCCGGAATGCCAGCAGGAATCCTGCAGGCAGCATTATTGAGAGGAAGCATAACCCGTAGTGCCAGAACTGCTGGAGTTTGCTTCTTACCTCCACACCTTACTACTTGTGTAATCTTGTGTAAATTATTTAACCTCTTTGAACTTCAGTTTCCTCATTTGTAAAATAGGGGTAATATCCAGGCTTCTCTCATTGAGTAGTGAAGATTAAATGAGTACATGAAAAGCACTAGAGGAGCGCCTGGCACATCATTACCCGTTACCATCAAGTCGATTCTGACTCACAGTGATCCCATAGGACAGAATAAAACTGCCACATAGGGTTTCAAGGCTGTAAATCTTTAAGGACACAGACTGCCACATCTTTCTCGTGCAGAGCCACTGGTGGATCTGAACCACCATTTGGTTAGCAGACAGGCCCTTAACCACTATGCCACCAGGGCTCCTGTGGCACATCATTAGCACTGTGTAATGCCAGCTGCTGTTGCTATTGGCCTGCCTGTCTCTCAGATGGTTCAATTTCTCCTTCCATTCTCACTCTACAGTTATTCCTGTTGTTTTTAGAAAACAGCATTTATAGAGTACACAAGATCATATTCTTCCCAAATGTTGGCAGAGGAGCCTGGCAGAAAGAAAATTTCCAACTTGTTCACAGAACACAAACCAAATAGAGTGTGTTTTAGAAGAGTAGAGATGAATATTTATGCAAAGAATCCCAACCAGCATTTATTCCTGGAAGACAAAGTGGTGGCAGACAAGCAAGAACTTGGGGGTAGAGTAACATGAAGAAGCTGGCTAAAGACAGGGAAGAGAGTGAAAAAGATAGGAAGATGAAAACAGATTTCAAGTGAGTCCAAAAAGAAAGTGAATTTAAAGTGTCCTTAAAAAAAAAAAAAAAAAAACAAGAAGATAAAATACTTAGGAATAAATCTTACCAGAATGTAAAAAATTTATACAAAGAAAACTACAAAACACTTCTGCAAGAAACCAAAAGAGACCTACATAAGTGGAAAAACATACCTTGCTCATGGATTGGAAGACTTAACATTATAAAAATGTCTATTCTACCAAAAGCAATCTACAAGTTTAATACAATTCTGACCCAAATTCCAATGACATTTTTTAATGAGATGGAGAAACAAATCACCAACTTCATATGGAAGGGAAAGAGGCCCCAGATAAGTAAAACATTATTGAAAAAGAAGAACAAAGTGGGAGGCCTTACTCTACCCGATTTTGGAAACTATTGTATTGCCACAGTAGTCAAAGCAGCCTGGTACTGGTACAACAACAGATACATAGACCAATGGAACAGAATTCAGAATCCAGATATAAATCCATCCACACATGAGCAGTTGATATTTGGCAAAGGCCCCGAAACAGTTAAATGGGGAAAAGACAGCCTTTTTAACAAATGGTGCTGGCATAACTGGATATCCATCTGCAAAAAAATGAAACAAGACCTAAACCTCACTCCATGCTCAAAATGGATCAAAGACCTAAATATAAAATCTAAAACGATAAAGATCATGGAAGAAAAAATAGGGACAACGTTAGGAGCCCTAATACATGGCATAAGCAGTATACAAAACACTGCTAACAATGCAGAAGAAAAACTAGATAATTGGGAGCTCCCAAAAATCAAACATCATCCTAAAAATCAAACTCATCCAAAGGCTTCACCAAAAGAATAAAAAGATTACCTACAGACTGGGAAAAAGTTTTTAGCTATGACATTTCCGATTAGTGCCTGATCTCTAAAATCTACATGATACTGCAAAAACTGAACTACAAAAAGGCAAATAACCCAATTAAAAAATGGGCAAAAGATATGAACAGACACTTCACTAAAGAGGACATTCAGGTAGCTAACAGGTACATGAGGAAATGCTCACAATCATTAGCCATTAGAGAAATGCAAATCAAAACTACAATGAGATTCCATCTGACTTCAACAAGGCTGGTGTTAATCCAAGAAACAAAACAATAAATGTTGGAGAGGCTGTGGAGAGATTGGAACACTTATACACTGCTGGTGGGAATGGAAAATGGCACAACCACTTTGGAAATCAATTTTGCACTTCCTTAAAAAGCTAGAAATAGAACTACCATAGGATCCAGCAATCCCACTCCTTGGAATATATCCTAGAGAAATAAGAGCCTTTACACGAACAGATATATGCACACCCATGTTCACTGCAGCACCGTTTACAATAGCAAAAAGTTGGAAGCAGCCAAGGTCCCCATTAATGGAAGACTGGATAAATGAATTACGGTGTATTCACACGATGGAATACTAAGCATCAATAAAGAACAGTGATAAATCTGTGAGACATTTCATAACATGGAGGAATGTGGAAGGCATTATGCTGAGTGAAATTAGTCAGTTGCAAAAGGACAAATATTGTATAAGACCACTATTATAAGAACTCGAGAAATAGTTTAAACAGAGAAGAAAATATTCTTTGATGGTTACAAGAGGAGGGAGGTTGGGAGAGGGGTATTCACTAATTAGTGGGTAAGAACTACTTTAGGTGATGGGAAAGATAACACACAATACAGGTGAGGTCAGCATAACTGGACTAAACCAAAAGCAAAGAAGTTTCCTGAATAAACTAAATGCTGTGAAGGCCAGCGTAGCAGGTGCAGGGGTTTGGGGACCATGGTTTCAAGGGACATATAAGTCAATTGGCATATTAAAATCTATTAAGAAAGCATTCTGCATCCCACTTTGGAGAGTAGCATCTGGGGTCTTAAACGGTAGCAAGTGGCCATCTAAGATACATCAATTGGTCTCAGCCCACCTGGATCAAAGGAGAATGAAGAACACCAAGGACACAAGGTAATTACGAGCCCAAGAGACAGAAAGGGCCACATGAACCAGAGACTACATCATCCTGAGACCAGAAGAACTAGATGGTGCCTGGCTACAACCGATGACTGCCCTGGCAGGGAACACAACAGAGAACCCCTGAGGGAGCAGGAGAGCAGTGGGATGCAGACCTCAAATTCTCATGAAAAGACCAGACTTAATGGTCTGACTGAGACTAGAAGGACCCCAGTGGTCATGGCCACCAGACTTCCTGTTGGCTCAGGACAGGAACCATTCCCAAAGCCAACTCCTCAGACAGGGATTGGACTGGACAATGGGTTGGAGAGGGATGCTGTTGAGGAGTGAGCTTCTTGGATCAGGTGGACACTTGAGAATATGTTGGCTTCTTGGGCCTGGAGGGGAGATGAGAGGGTAGAGGGGGTTAGAAGCTGGTGAAATGGACACAGAGAGTGGAGGGAGGGAGTGGGCTGTCTCATTAAAGGGGGAGTAATTTGAGGGTATGTAGCAAGGTATGGATAAGTTTTTGTGTGAGAAACTGACTTGATTTGTAAACTTCCACTTAAAGCGCAATAAAAATTAAAAAAAAAAAAAAAAGGTCAGGGATCATTAATGCATGACTGTTAGGTACACTCTGTAAGAAATACTGAGATACCCCAACTGGGCAATTTTCTGCATAGCCCCAGTCCAGACAGCAGCACTAGAAGGTTTGGATGTTCTTGGTGGTATCTTCTGATTTTTTTTTTTTTTAACCTGCTAATTTTAAGAAGGGAATTCAGACCAAATCTTCTGATTATAAGCAGAGGACTTTCTCCAATTCAAAAATTTCTTTTAGAGAATATTTCTGGTATGATTATTCTCCTTAGATGGGTTCTCTAGAAAAGCAAAACCAATGAAGTGTATACATAACCATACATATATATATATATGTATTTTTTTTTATATGTATAGGTATTTGTCTCAAAGAAATGGCTTATGTTGTTGTGGAGGCTGGCAAGTCCCAAATCTGTAGGTCAGACATCAGGCTAGAGGCTTCGCCTGATTCACCAGGCTGCAGGGGATGATGAACCCAAGATCAGCAGGTCAGATGGCAAGCTGCTGGCTAACAGGACTATGGAAGCTGACGAACCCCAGAATCAGCAGGCCAGATGGCAGGCTGCTGGCTCTAGTCCCAAGAACCAGAGTCCAGATTATGACCAGGTGGACGCAAGTGAGCTTTGCAAGAACTTCCATATCTATATTGGAGGCAGGCCACACACATGAGGAAACATCCCTTAGAACTGATTGGCTGATCACATCAGATCAGATTATGGAGGGTGATTATATCAGATCACGTCTTGAAGGACGGTGACATCATTGCATAACTGCCAAACCACTGAGAAACATGACCCTGCCAAGCTGACACACAACCTTAACCATCACAATTACTATATACTAAACCCTATGGTAGAAGCTGCCTTCACTGAATTTAAAATCTAATGAGTAAAAACAGAGCACATAAATAAGTAACAAAACCAAACCAAAGCCATTGCAGTCTAGTTGATTCCACCTCCTAGAAATCCTGTAGGACAGAGTAGAACTGTCCCATAGGGTTTCCAAGCCTATAAGTAACAGGAATGTTAAATACTTTGAGGAGACGCTGTGGGTCCATTTTTCACAAGACCCTCATGAAAGGGAAGTGACCAGATCACAGGAAAAATACTCCGACCCTCTGTGTGCTGGCTAGATGTAACTTTGTTCATTTTGGGGCATACCATTTTAAGAAGGACATCCAGGGGAGGATAAGATGGAAGGTTATGGTAGCACCAAGTGCGGCACTGGTGGTATTTAGCCACATTAAGGGAAGAAAGGGTTTCCCTGATTTCAGCGGAAAGATAAATCTGGAAAGTATCACTGAGAGTATCCTGGGAAACAAGTAGACTATTTCTCTACTGTTCTGCTAGGACCACCGGTTAGAAGCAATGAGGATGCTAGGATAGGCTAGGTATGGTGGTAGAGAGCTCCCGACCACTGAAACCATTCAAATAATTTTTGGATAAATACACACAATGACTAAGTATGTGACCCTCAAGTAACTTAAGGGCTACTTCCTATGCTACTGTTCTGTAAATGGTACAAACATTACTTTAACATAGGATCAATTTTTTATTTAAAAAATTAAGAGTGTATCTCTTCCACAGAATGAAACACCACACGTATGCCATTTTGTCCATCATTCATCAACTAGAGAGATTTAGCCCAGCCCCTTCCTATGTAGGTGTGTGATTTCATATAAGTATGTCCTCAAATCCCTTTAAATTATGTCACCCTGTCTGTTCTCTTCCATATCATTCCCTTGCCTTTATAGCATTATCAGCATTTGTAATTATACCTCTGCCACCTATTGAAAACTCAAAATAAGCATGAAGTAGTGTGATTTGTTCACTGCTGGACACCACCCAGTGCCTGGAACAATGATTGACAAGTTGAAAGCATTCATAATAGTTGTCAATACATTTTAAAACAAGCTTCTGCTCTTTGGTTCCAAGTTTTCCTATAAAGTGAAAATAAAAATATCTGCCCTCAGAATTTTGGTTTTCAAGGATTTATGTATTTTAGGGTATATACTGTGCCATAAGTAGATACGCATTCAGTCCTTGAAAACCAAAATTCTGAGGGTGGATATTTTTATGTATAGGGGGCTTGGTGGTACAGTGGTTAAGCGTTCAGCTGCTAACTGAAAGGTCGGTAGTTTGAACCCACCAGCTGCTCCATGGGAGAAAGATGTGGCAACCTGCTTCTGTAAAGATTGCAGCCTTGGAAACCCTGTGGGGAAGTTTTCCTCCATCTTATAGGGTCACTATGAGTTGGAATCAACTTGATAGCAACAAGATATACATATATATATATGTGTGCGTGTGTGTGTATATATACTAGTCAGCAGTTCAAATCCACTGGGTGCTCCTTGGAAACCCTGTGGGGCAGTTCTGCTTTGTCCTATAGGATCACTATAAGTTGGAATCGACTCAACAGCAGCGGGTTTAGTTATATATATATAATATATATATGTATATGTATATGTGTGTGTGTACATATTGTATACATATGATATCTGATACTAGTTTCTATGTGGTGTGGAATATAGAAAGTGGGCCACAACATGAATCTTTTATATAGATATATTATTATGGCCATCCTTTCAGCCACAAACATCATATTGACAGCCCAGGGTGTATTAGAGAACTATATGGGCACTGGGAAGCAGAGATATAAAATTTAGCTTCAAAATTTAACTCTGTAAAACTGTTTGGGAATCCAAAACACATACAGAAAAGACCCAGAGGTTTATTTATTCACTCAACAGTGTGTCAGGCTTGGGTGACCCAAAGGTGGATTCTACGTGGAGCCTGCCCTCACATAGCACAGAGTTGGTGCAAGAGATGGACATGCACAAATGATTACAAGGCAGTGAGATGAGAGAGAAGAGAGTAGGGAAAGAGTGAAGACTTAGCCCGGTGTTTGAATATGTCTGGATTAACCAAGGCAAGCTTCACTGAGAAGGAATACTTGAATAGAAACTCTAAGATCAGGGACTTACCAGGAGACAAGGTTGGAACTCAGAACACGCAAACATGTATGGATATACCAATTTCTACAATATTGATACTTCTATATCAGTTGTTAACACTCATTGCCCCATGCTTTGCCACAGTGTTTATTAACCCTGCCCAGCCCAGTTCTTCCCCTGGAGCCACAAATCAGCTACTCAGGGGTTAACTCCTGCAGCTGCAGGGGTCCTCCACAGCCTGCTTCTGTACCAAGCCTAGTTGGTCTTTGCCTGAGTGTTATCTACTGTTAAATATTTTTAATGTCACCCCTCCCAGGAGGATCACTGGTAGGGGAAGGAGGCTTGAAGAAGGAAGACATGAGCAAGAGACCATGTGACTTGATCTTACTGAAGTCCAAGGTGAGAAGGCAAAACTGAAATGGAGGGGTGGGTCTAAGCACTTCAGATGATGAAGGGCAAAATATAACACAACTAGGGCCCTGGCAATACACTGCCTGCACTGACCTACCACTTCGTAGGTTTGTAGCCATGATAAAATCACTTGACCACACTGAGCCTCAATTTCCTTATCTGTAAAATGGGGCTAATGATAGTGCCTCACCTCATTGTGTGGTTGTGAAAATTGCCTCAATCCATAGGAAGTGGTAAGTACAGAATCCAGCACAATCCTGTTATTATTGAGTTCTCCATTTTTAACACTTTGGCTGCAGCATGTCATTCAAACGTCAATATTACTATGTATGACTAAAAAAATGGTAATCCCCAGATTAGACAGCACATGATGAGGGGCTCATCGTTACAACTGACTGGTCTGTGACCCTGGTCTTGTGCTTGTGTTGTTAGGTCCACTATTGCTCCAAGAATCATGGGTCAATAGCTGGGGTGAGACAGCTTTGCTGCTACGGCAACACAGGCCTTTTTGATGCCTCTGCCTGATAATTTTACAGGCAATGTTGTACATAATAAAAATTACATGACCCTGAAACCCAACCAGAGCACTCTTAGCAACAAAGAGGCCCTACCACCATCAAGGCATCAACACAGCGGAAGAGCTATCCATAAATGTGACCAAAAAAGAGATAGCCTTTAACAAGTAGCTATGAAAATGTAACAGTAGCTATAAAGTCCATTCCTAAACCACACATTCCTTATTACAGAGTTTGGGCTTCATTCTGTTTCCTTCATTGGAAAGACTTTGAAAGGTTAATTTAAAGATAAAAAGGAGGTAAAAACAGAGAGCAGTGAGTTGGAAATCATGTCCCAGGTTAGTGGGCACAAAGAAGACTTCTGAGAAAAATAGGGACATAAAAAGATTAGCTTTGGGAGGCAACTTTTCCTAGAAATCCTCTGTCCTGCTTATTAAATCCACCTCCTTAGCTAGCTACATCGTGTAGCTTCTTAGATGACATCCCACCAGACCTCACTCCGTGAATGAAGTGTTCCTTTAAAATCCAGTGATAATTGATTCGATGCCCCAGATTGCAATCCGTCTGAGCCGGTCAAATTAAATATTGATGGAGACTTTAATTTCAAATCACATCTGGATGACACAGTGTTCTCAGAAAATGGGGGTCATATCCAAGGGAGACTGCACCATTCAGGTGCACCTGCACTTGGAGATAAGTGGATCCAAGCCTTCCATCTTTATTGCGATCAAGTTAATCTAAAGTACAGCAAAGGCTTGAGCCTCGATCAATAAGCCTCCTCACTCCTGGGAGACAGATTTCACTGAACCTTTAAGGCAACTCATTTTGGCTTTCTTACTTGTTTATTCATTCATTCATTCATTCATTCATTTACCTATTCTCCCCCCATCTCCCATTATTGGTTAGGAAAAAGATCTACTTTTTTTCCTACTGAAAGAAAAGAGGGTCATAGCTCAGTGCTGGGCAGTGCATGGGCAGACTTCAAAACCCCAGACGTGGTTATGAAGTAAATGAAGGTCTTTTAACCAAGTACCTATGCCACCTCCCAGGGATCCTATACTTGCTTGTGTTCTCTCTTCTCCCTTCACCATCTCCTAGAAATTGAATACATTTTTATTCTCCCTGGATTCTCAGCTTTCTACATAGGGCAGCATTCCCAGATCACTCCCTAGATAATGGATTTCTTTTTACTCATCCATCATCCTTACCATCACAACCAGTCATCTCCATATTGCCCCCAGTAAAACCTACCATTCTGCAGTTACATGAAAAGGATTTGGGTAAATTCATTCTATGTAGCGTAAATCTGGCTTAGTCTGACAGAGCTTCACATCTTAAAAGAAACAATACCCAAAAGTATAATATCATTTCAGACATCCAAGAGGGGTCTGCATTAGAAGGGATTTTGCATGTGGAAAATGTCCAGTGGAATATATTGATCAGAAAAGAAATTTAGAACGGGCATCTATGGTGTTGGATCAAAGAAAAGGTATCACATTTAGTTAGTAGAAAAAGAAAAAAAAGTGAAATTAGCAAATTCAGAGAAACTTAGGCTTTGTCAGTGGAACTTTGTGAGGAGAGAGCAAGCCTACAACAGAAGGGAAAAGACCCTAAACTGTGGGCAATTCTGCATTTGTTTAGCCACAATTGTAAAGGGAGTCAAGGACATGGCACGGATCTGACCAGAGTAGAGGGCCAAATTAAGAGTGAACTGTGCACTTTCACTGATTAAAATGGCCTGAGAATGAGAAAAACCACATGCACGTTAGTCCACCACCCCCATTACAGATGAGGCCCAAATGGATTAAGCAACTCTTATGGTTGTACAGCTGCTTGGTGGCAATGCCATGACGATGCTCAGATGTCTGATTAGTTAGAAGTCAAACTTGCATGTGAAGACCGTCAAAGGAAATGGTTATGAGAGCCCATTCCTCATCATGAGGACTGCTCAGCTACAGGAAAGATGTGAGAGGCCGTGGGAGAGAGGAAAAGAGGTGGACACAGCAAACAGAGATGCTGTTACACAACCTAAGTTGGGTCTGGGAATTCATGGCCCAATCCACCACCACCAGTTGTCATGAAGTTGACCCTGACTCATGGAGATCCCATGTGTGTCAGAGTAGAACTGGGCTCCTTAGTATTTTCAACAGCTGGCCTTTCAGAAGTAGATTGCCAGGTCTTTCTTCTGAGATGCCTCTTGGTAGACTTGAACCTCCAACCTTTTACTTAGGAGCTGAGCGCATTTATTGTTTTTGCCTCCCAGGGACTCCCGTGGCTCAATTGTTCTTCACATAGTCCTCTTTATCGGCCACCTCTTTTCCTCTCCCCACGGCCTCTCACATCTTTCCTGTAGCTGAGCAGGCCTCATGTTGAGGAATGGGCTCTCATAACCATTTCCTTTGACAGTCTGCACATGCAAGTTTGACTTCTAACTAACCAGACATCTGAGCATCTCCATGGCATTGCCACCAAGCAGCCGTACAACCATAAGAGTTACTTAATTCATTTGGGCCTCATCTGTAATGGGGGTGGTGGACTAATGTAGTGAAGGAAGCTTAGAATTCCTTCAATATAGGATAGACATTGCATCTGAAAAACTGACTCCTCTGTTTAAAAAAAAAAAAAAGATTATTGAAAAATATTTGAGAACCAAAGATCTGAAACAGCAGCGAGGAACACTTAATGGGTCCAGATGGTTCTGCTGCTTTGACTAAAATTGTCCTTGGCCATAGAGATTTCTGGCTTATTAGATATTACTTTCCTGTAGTAGTCAGGCTGAACCACATCCCCCAATATGTTGCAGCTATGGTAGCAACAAGGGGAGCATGTACAGGGAGAATTTAAGGACTTGAAGCACCAGTCAGGAAGAGGAAATGACTGAGATTGAAGATGCTTTTGTCTTGGTTTTATGGGTTTGTGGGAAGGAAGAGGTTTTAGTGTCCACTAACAAACAATAATTGTTAACTCTTATGGAGTGCTTATAGTATGCCAGGCACTGTTCTAAGCACTGAACATACAGGAACTCAATCCTCATATCAACTCGATAAAATAGGTATTATTAATATTCTCATATTAAAGATAAGGTACAGAGAAGTAGCTTGCTCAAGATCATGCAACTACCATTTTTTACACAAATAATGTCCACCTTCTACACTTGTTTGCCAACCTCACCTTCTTCACTCCCCCCAGGTATTTTTGTAAGCACCTTTATGCCATTTTTTTTTTTAACATGTTGCTGTAAAAAGAAAATTAGCATACCGCCCTTACAAAAATGCCTTGCTCGGGGAGGTTGCACAGTTGGCAAACAAACAATTTGTGTGAAAATATGGTAGTAAGAGATGGACCTATGAGTCTGAATTGACTCAACACCAATGGGTTTAAGATATGGACCCAGGATTTGAAACCAGTAATTCATGGCTTGACCCAATGGACATGAAAAGACACTGAAAACACCCAATTCTAGACTTCTTAATAAATATATTATCAGATCAGATGAATTTCTCTTGGATGTCAGATCCCTTAAAATCAGACTATTGAGCCTCCAAACAAAATTTCTTAAAAGACATTAGGGAGAATCAGGACTTCTAATTAATCTAGGAGGTGGCACCAGTGAGAAATGAATGAAAAGAATTCTGGTAAATCCCATTTAACTTTTCCTGTCTTGTAAGTACCCCTGGGAGCCTTCCATAAGAAGTGCTCATAGAGAAAAACATTTTAGAAATCAATAATATACTGCATTTAATAATGCTTTTAACCTTAACAAGCACCATTCTTCAAAGTATTCCCTTTGGACAGGTATAGAAACTGAGGCCAGAGGGTCATGGTCAAATGACTTATTCAAGCTTGTATTAGTTTCCCAGGGCTGGGGTAAAAAATTACCACAAACTAAGTGGCTTAAAACAACAAAACTTTATTCTCTTATAGTTCTGGAGGATAGATATACAAAAATTTTTTTTTTTTTTAAGCAGGGCCATGCTCCCTATGAAGGTGCTAAGAAAGAATCCTTCCTAACCTCTTCCTACCTTCTGGTGGTTCCTAAACCAAAAAAAGAAAACCATTGCTGTCAAGTCTATTTTGACTCATAGTGACACAATAGGACAGGATAGAACTGCCTCATATAGTTTCCAAGGAGCACCTGTGGGTTTAAACTGTCGGCCTTTTGGTTAACAGCCATAGCACTTAACCACTACACCTTCAGGGTTTCCAGGTGGTTCCTAGAAACCCTTAATGCTTAATGCTTCTTGGCTTGTGGCTGCATCTTTCCAAACTTTGCCTCCATCTTCACCTGGTATTCTTCCCTATATACCTGTGTCTCTGTGTGTCCTCTCCTCATAAGGATACCAAGTATATTGAATTTAGAGCCTGTCATTTGTGTCAAGTTCTGCTATAACAGAAATTCTGCAAGTGAATGGCTTTAACAAACAGAAATTTATTATCTCACGGTTTAGGAGGTTAGAAGTCCAAATTCAGGGTGCCAGCTCCCAAGGAAGGTTTTCTCTCTCTGTTGGTTCTGCAGGAAGTCCTTGTCATCAATCTTTCTCTGATCTAGAAGCTTCTCAGTGCAGGGACACCGAGTCCAAAGGACACGCTCCACTCCCAGCATGTCTTTCTTGGTGGTAATGAGGTCTCTCTCTTCTTTGCTGGCTTCTCTCTTTCATGTCTTAAAGAGACTGACTCAAGATACAACATAATCCTGTAGATTGAGTCCTGCCTCATAAACATAACTGCCTCTAATCCTGCCTCATTCACATCATCATAGAGGTTAGGATTTACAACACATAAGGTAATTACATCAGATCACAAAATGGTGGACAACCACACAATACTGGGAATCGTGGTCTAGCTAAATTGACACACATTTTGGGGGGACACAACTGAATCCATAATAGAAACCAGCCTAATCCAGTATGACCTCATCATAACTAATTACATCTGCAAAAGCCCGATTTCCAAATAAGATCACATTCTGAGGTTTAGGGTAGGCAAGAATTTGGGAGGGACACTATTCAACCCAGTACAACGATCCATAGAAAATGATGTCAGAGAAGGATCAAAGCTCACATTTCGTGATTGCAGACCTGGATTTTCATAAAAGATCACATTGATTCTATTTTTTAATACCTCTCCTCTCTCTCTCTTTCCCTCTCTTTCTGTCTCTTTCTCTACTTTCAAATCAATTGTATCTTAGCACCTATATAAGTCAGGGTCCCCACAGGGGGTTCAAGTGAAGAGCAGATAGGCACAGGATTAAATAACTACATCCTGTACATGTTCGCTCCTAATGTCTCCCAACCATCTCTTCACCTGCTCAACCCCCACTGTCACTATTGTGACTCAATGACTTCATTAATTCACCTCTGGATTTCAGCACTTGATTTTCCTGCCTCTATTCCTTTTTTTTTTTTCCAATCTATCCCCCTGTTGCTTGGAGTTTTATCTTTCCAAAATCATCACAACATTCCTTGCTTAAAATTTTTATTAGCTTTCTGTTGCCCTGAGACTTAAAGATTAAACTCTTCGGTGTGCGTAAAGACCCTTGGGGTTCTCAGGCATGGCAAATTTCTGCCTCCACTTCCCTGTATGCGAGATTGTCTTTATATGTACTTTAATAGTTATTAGTCTAATCCATATTCTGAGGAATAGTACACACTTTGGGGAAGTCCAGTATAGTGTTCCTATTAAGGATATAAGCTTTGGAACGTGATGACCTGGGCTTCAATCTGAGTTCTGCATCCACTAGCTTTGGGACAGCTGGAGGGTTGGATGAAGGATGCATGATCTAGGATGGTGTTATGGATTGAAATGCAACCCCACAAAATACGTGTTGGAATCCTAATCCCAATACCTGTGGGTATAATGTAATGTAATGTAAACCTGGGCAGCTCAAGAAGACAAAGTAAAGTATTATAATGACGTGCAAAGAGCTGGAGATAGAAAACCAAAAAGGAGGAACAGGCTCGGCATTTCTCAAGCTGAAAGAACTGAAGAGAAAAATCAAGCGTTGAGTTGCAGTAATGAAAGATTCTATGTGGGAAATATTAAATGTTGCAGGAAGAAAATGGAAGAAATACACAGAGCTTTTATACCAAAAAGAATTGGTTGACATTCAACCACTTCAAGAGGTAGCATATGATCAGGAACCGATGGTACTGAAGGAAGAAGTCCAAGTTACACTGAAGGCATTGGCAAAAAACGAGGCCCCCCAGGAATTGACAGAATATCAATTGAGATGTTTCAACAAACAGATGCAGAGCTGGAAGTGCTCATTTGACTGTTCCAAGAAATTTGGAAGACAGCTAGCTGGCCAACTGACTCAGATAGATACATATTTATGCCTATTCCCAAGAAAGGTGATCCAACTGAATGCAGAAATTATCGAACAATATCATTATATCACATGCAAGTGAAATTTTGCTGAAGATCATTCAATAGTGGCTGCAAAAGTGTATCGACAGAGGACTGCCAGAAATTCAGGCTGGATTTAGAAGAGGACATGGAACCAGGGCTATTATTGCTGATGTCAGATGGATCCTCGCTGAAAGCAGAGAATACCAGAAAGATGTTTACCTGTGTTTTATTGACTATACAAATGTATTCCACTGTGTGGATCATAACAAATTACGAATAACATTTTGAAGAATGGGAGTTCCAGAACACTTAATTGTGCTCATGAGGAACCTGGACATAGATCAAGAGGCAATCATTTGAACAGAATAAGGGAATACTGTGTGGTTTAAAGTCAGGAAAGGTGTAGGTCAGGGTTGTACCCTTTCGCCATACCTATTCAATATGTATGCTCAGCACATAATCCAAGAAGCTAGGCTATATGAAGAAAAACAAGGCATCAGGATTGGTGGAAAACTCATTAACAACCTGTGTTATGCAGATGACACAACCTTGCTTGCTGAAAGTGAAGAGGATTTGAAGCATTTACTGATGAAGATCAAAGATCACAGCCTTCAGTATGGATTGCACCTCAACATAAAGAAAACAAAAATCCTCAGCTGAACCAATAAGCAACATCATGATAAATGGAGAAAAGACTGAAGTTGTTAAGAATTTCATTTTACTTGGATCTGCAATTAACACCCGTGGAAGCAACAGTCAAAAAATCAGACGATGTTTTGCATTGGGCAAATTGGCTGCAAAAGATTTCTTTAAAGTGTTGAAAAGCAAAGATGTCACTTTGAAGACTAAGATTCACCTGACCCAAGCCATGGTATTTTCAACCGCATCATATGCATGCAAAAGCTGGACAATGAATAAGGAAGACAGAAGAATTGACACCTTTGAATTGTAGTGTTGGCAAAGAACATTGAATATACCATGGACTGCCAGAAGAAAGAAAAAATCTGCCTTAGAAAAAGTACAACCAGAATGTTCCTTAGAAGCAAGGATGGTAGACTGCATCTTACATATTTTGGACATGTCAGAAGAGATCAGGCCCTGGAGAAGGAAATTTATGCTTGCTAAAGTACAGGGCCAAGGAAAGAGAGGAAGACTGTCAACTATATGGATTGGCACAGTGGCTGCAACAATGGGCTCAAGCATAACAACGATTGTGGGCATGGCCCAGAAATAGGCAGTGTTCCATTCTGTTGTACACAGGGTCGCTATGAGTCAGGTCAGACTTGACGTTACCTAACAACAACAACAACAACAATGTAAACCTTCCATAGTGTAACCTATTGCAAACTAATATGTTATTAATCAGTTGAGTTCATACCAGTGTAGGGTGTGTCCTACACCTAATAACTTCTGAGTTATCTAAAGAGCAGTATAGACACAGACACACACACACACACACGGGGGAAGATGGATGGCATGTGAGAATCATCTACAAGCCAAGGAACCAAGGTACTCCCAGGACTACCTACAAGGAAGGAATCTAAGTGGCCAAAACCATGATTTGGGCTTTCAACCTCCAGAACCTTGAGAAAATAAATTTCTGTCCTTTGAAGCCACCCACTTGTGTTATTTCTCTTACAGCAGCACTAAGTAGTTAAGACAGGTGGCTTCGCTCGTATGTTTGGCAGTTAGCAGGTGATTGGCTGAGGGCTGGCTGCCTCTCCACTGCTCCACCTTGGATCTCTTTTATGTGGCCTCCCATTCTCCAGCAGGATAGCTTAGGCTTAGTTACATGGTAGTCTTAGGATCTCAAGGGCAGCAAGAGAGGAAGTCCCAATGCACAAGGACACTTCAAACTTCTACATGTATCATATTTACTAGTGTCTCATGGACCCAAGAAAGTGACGTTGCTGAGCCAACATTTAGCGATGATAAAACAGATTTCTTCCGCTTGACGAAGAAGGAAGAATCTTTGGCCACTTGTGCGACCTAGTATACACTCTGAGCCTCAGTCTGCTTACATAAACCGTGAGGATGCTAATGCTAGTGCCTGAGTTATAAACTTATGGTGAGGACTAAACGACACGAAGTACAGAAAGTGACCCGTACGGCATTCAGCTCCTGCAGTGGATTCGATCGATATTCTTCACTGTTTAAGTTCAAATATGAATCCTGTCACAACTGTTAAGCTGTCAGAAAACATTCAAATTTCTTGAAACTCCTCCCACTGAGAGGTGTAATCTACGTCTTCTTGCCTTGAATTTGGGCAGGATCTGTGACTGCTTTGACCAATAAAATATGGTGCATGTGACACTGTGCATGTTTCTGAGCCCAGACGTTAAGAGAATGGCAGTTAACTTCCTGTCTGCTGAAACTTTCAATTTAGAGACCTGAGCCACCACGTAAGGAGTCCAAATACCCTTCTGGAAAGACCGTCTGGAGAGGCCCTGAGACCACCCAGAGAGGCAAAGGGACCCAGCTGAGACCAGCCTTCCAGACATTCATGCTGACCTTCCAGTCCTGGGAGTGAAGCCATTGTGGACACTCCTGACCAGACCAGCTGTCATCTGAATACCAAGAGTGACCTCAGGTGACATCACATGAAGGAGAAAAATTAGCCAGAGGAACCCTACTTGAATTCCTGACTACAGAGTTATCAGGTATAATAAAATGACTACTGTTTTCAGCCGCTCAGCTTCGGAGCGGTTTGTTAACTGGTCATAGATAAGGAGGAGAATTTGGCACTCACAGGCACTCAGGACACAGAGTGACTAGGACAGGGTTCCCTGGGCTACAGGGCTTTTAGTGCTAAGACCGAGAAATTCCCAGGCAAACTGATGAGTTGGTGACCCTGATAGAGATTACCATTGCTATTCTGCACTAAAGCAAAAATGAGCCCTGTCATTATCCCGGTGATTTCATTTCTAGCATAACCACCCTTAGGTCACCGTGAGACTTCATATCTTCACAGGAGGTGAAAAACATTTCTCAGTGGAGACACTGTTTGATGCTATGTTTTATAGAAGACAAACTCTTGAAAATCAGTTCTAGTTGATTTTTCTTACCTAAGTATTTTTTATGGAGCACTTTTTAGTGTAATAAAAGCTTTCTTTAAGACTTTTTATATGAATAACCAAGAATCCATGTGAGCCCCACAGGCATTTCAAGCCTAGGTTCCAACAAAGTATTTTACTGAACTTTTGAAATAACTTTAATTATCAGAACAACTCGTACATATAACCTATATCTTACAAAAACTAGCCTGTTTTGCAATTGTTATCTGAGAATGTCTTTAAAGACGTATATAACTTTTACCTTATTTTTTCCCAAATATAAAATTTAAACTTATTTACATTATGGAATACTTTAAATTGCTTTTTTTCCCAAATGCTTTGTGTTTAGATTTGTTTTTAAATTCAGAAAAAAACAATAATGTAAAAATGTTTTCAATAGAGAGAAGTCATACCAGTGATCATGAATATGGCACAGGGCTGGGCAACATTTCATTCTGCCATACATAAGGTCGCCATGAGTCAGAAACAACTAGAGACAACAGTCATTTTCCCTCTAACTCCTCTCTGAGTTCATAAAATAAGAAAAAGAAAAACAAACGAAAAGAGAAATCTGCATTGCCGATAAGATTGGGAGTTCTTTACAACCCCAAATAAGGAAAATGAAAAAAACAATTGGTCAATCTGATACTTGGGCAAAGCCTAGAGAGGGTAAAGGACACCAATATACGAGCACACTAAGACTCCACACAAAGTATAGATTTCTTCAGAAGGAAGCAAAAGGCTACTGAAATACATACCAATGTCTTTTAACTGGAAGATGGGAAGGCCAGCATTGTGAGTGGTCCACCTGAGGAACCAAGGGCCTTTCTACAGACACGGTTCCCATTGCCCAACGAGAAAGGCTGAGAGCCTGAAGGGCCAACAAGTCTTCTCGGTAGAATTACTGTACTAAAATATACAAATATTTTAACACTTTGATTCCTACTGTCAAATTGCTTCCCAGATGGTTTATAGCAATATAGTTGTATATTATGAGTTGCAAAAAAATACAGCATTGCTCTTTTATTTAAAGTTTTGGATTTTGTTTTTCTTCTTTACTCATTTATTAGTCATTTTTTTATATTTTTTTCCATTCTTTTTTGATTTACTTACTCTTAATCTATACATATTTTTGTTTTGGGAGTCTTAGTTAAGTTTTTTAGAAAATATTTATTTATATGCAACTCACCAAAATTATTCCCCAGTGGTTTTTTCCCAATTGTTTTATTTATGTATATTCATAAACTTGTTTGTTCATTCTTTTCATTGGCTTTGGAGAATTTAGCAGGCCAGTAAGCTGGTCTGATTTCCAGAATGTTAAGAGATTCTGTAGTCTTGGTCTCAGCTCAAATGTATTACCTGTCTCACTTGTAACTATCCTTTTCTCCATCACTGTGTGAAAGTGTTTCACAGTGTTTCTGCAAGCTGCTGCTCCATGTTGCAATGCTGCAGTACAGACCCTGGTGTTATGGCATTGGTGGTGTACTTGCTCTCGGTTGGACCACAGTCTCTTTCTCATTTTGTGATTGTGTAGTCTAGATGCCACAAAGGAGGGACTGATGAGCCTAAGGGGTTTGTGAGACCAAAGCTGGTGTCTGCCCCTATCTCCCCTTGGGTTAAGGGCTACAAATAAACACCACCCTGTGTTTCCAAGAAAGAGTCAGCCAGGCTTGTTCGACCCTAGTGGATTCTGGGGAAACTGAAAGGGTTGGAGGCGCAGGAGAATTGCCCACTTTCCCAGCTGAATTCCCCACCCTCAGCTGGTAGGGCTTTAGGGGGTATGGATTTCAGCTGGTCACAAAGAGATCAGTTCCTGAGCTGAAAGGCAAGCCTAGGGCACTGTTTGACAGAGCTGAGGACACCAGGAGGGACAATCACTGCCTAAGTGGTTCTCACGCTGGGTCTGGCATTGGGTGCCAGCTCACACATTAACTTCTTTGATGGTACATTTTGCCGGTTTACTCAGCATTCTCAAGGGATGACTTTGTCGATTGTTTCCCTAGCTGCTGTTTTGACAGTCGATAGCCCCTGGATGCCAGTTTAGGCTACCTAAGAAGAAAAAGGCCAATGTGAAATTTTAAACCCAACAACTGCTGGTAGTGGTATGGGGTGGCTCTAGCTCTGCTCTCTCCCTTTTCACCCCATACCCTGAACGGTAATGGGCTTTTATCAAGTGTACTTCTGTCCTCATTCTCCCAGGCTTTGGGGAAGAGGGATCATGCGGTACGATGGGTAGGTCAGAATCAGGGGGTGCTGAAACTTCCAATGGAAGATGGCAGGTAGGCTAAGCCCAAATATAAGCAGATACAATTTAAGGTGTTAAGGTGATTCCAGACAAATACCTATGTTTGGGATATTCCCTGTGTCAATTTCCAATGATAGTAATAATAGACTGGAAAGAATCAGTCTGTGGCATGATTCTATGAGCAGAACCTGGGTCACACAGCCATGTTATAGCAACGTCATAGCTTTATGTTATTCAAAAAGAGTTCCAACAGAAAGGAACAAAACTAAGAATCACTTTTCCTCTAAATATCCTAGTTAGGCATGTATCTTAGCATTCTAGCAAAGCACATGTGTGGCATTCCCTAGTGGCCATTTACCAAGGTGTAAATATGGGTCATATGCTATCTTTGAGAATAAATCTACATCTGAAATGAGCTACCTTGATATCACCTTGATCTTCCTATGTTTCTTATATTGCAACTTCTTGATCCAACTCATAATTTTAACCTATTTCCATTTTAGCTGCACGCCAAGCACCATTTTGTATTTTATCATTTGAAGCTATCGACTCTTTAGCCCAAATTCAAGTACAAACATTTGAATATGTTTTGACATTTAAAAAATTGGTTTCACTGTTTCAAAATCAAATGTGATCATTTTCATGCCCTTATGGCACAGTGGTTAAGCGTTTGGCTGCCAACCTAAAGGTTGGTGGTTCGAATCTACAAGCCTCTCCTTGGAAACCCTATGGGGCGATTCTACGCTGTCCTATAGGGTCGCTATGGTCAGAATAAACTGATGGCAACAGGTTTGGTTTTGGTGTATTTAATATAATAATTTCTTAAAACATTCCTAACTTGTTCCTATAGGAGTCCCTGGGTGGTGGAAATGGTTAAACATTTGACTACTACCTGAGCTTGGTGGTTCGAACCCACCCAAAGGGGCCTCAGAAGACAGGCCTGGTGATCCGCTTTAGAGTGCTAACAGCCTTGAAAACCCTTATGGAGCAGTTCTGCTCTGCATACACGGGGTCACCCTGACTTGGAATTGACCCAATAGCAACTAACAACAACAACTTGTCTCTACACAACAATTAATTTGGAAAGTTAATCCAAATGAATGCTATCATTGATGTCTACGATCGTCAAATATCTGGGGGCTTTTCATAGTCTTCTATTTGAAGTAATAAGAATAGTAATTTCCATATAGTTTTTTATTAACTCAAAGATGTCAAAGTCCTAATTCTTACTTCTTGTTTTTCTTAAGTTTTATTTTGTTGTTGTAGTTGAGAATATACACAGCAAATCATACGCCAATTCAGCCGTTTCTACGTATACAATTCAGTGACGTTGGTCACGGTCTTTGAGTTATGCAGCCATTCTCGCCCTCCTGCTCTGAGTTGTTTCTCCCCCATTAACATAAACTCACTGCCCCCTAAAGTTCCTATCTAATCTTTTGAGTTGCTGTTATCAATTTAATCTCATATAGTTTTTAAGTGAGCATAATGTTCAAGGCAGACTTTTTGTACTAGTTAATTCTTATTTCTTTAAAAAAAAAAAAAAAAGGGAGTGAAGGTTCTGAGGTGACCCATTCCAGAATTTTAATGTTCTTCCTAATTGGTCTTCTTGATTTCCTGGACCACACCTTCCTTTTTGGGGGGTAAAAAGAATACCCGATAAACCGGAGATTAAGTTATGGTCATCTGACATTAAAGAGGAAGAACGTTTTTAAAATGCATTTGCTGATCACTGCCACTTACTTTGTAGAACATAATACGTCCCTCCCTGATAACATCAAAGGAATTAAGGCCCTCTTTTTGTAGCAAATGCTCTTCACAGTTCGATAACCATTCCTGTTGCTGCTATAATATTTCACCCACATTTCCCCACGCTTAGCGTAGGCCTCAGATTTGGAAAGGCTTCGTTTTTACTGAAAGCATCTTCATCTCTTCTCCCTACTTTTTACCACCTCCCTCCAAATATTTTCGAGCCATAATCGTTATATCACTCAGTAAAGTAGAAAAATGGTTTCTCTGCTTTGAAGTCTGGTTTCTGAGACACGTAGAATAAAATGGCCTGCCCTGGACTTAGCTCCCATTTTCCTCTGGCTGTCTAAATGGCCAAAACCAAGAGGCAGTGAGTGGTTTGACACATGAACCAGAAACAAACAGCAAAAGACAGGAATCAAAGGCCCTAATGTGCCTGCAATAGAAACTATTGTTCAGGGCACTTCCTGGGAATTATTTAGGGATTATGGTGTCAAAATTGCTTAATCTGTAGGAAGTACCCCAGGCCTTCAATTCACATCAGCAAACATGTATTAAATGCTTACTCTGTGCCCAGGACTGAGTTAAGCACTTGGGGAACAAAATGAAACTATAAGTTTCTGCTGTTTAAGCAAAAAGGGTGAGTGGATTCTGTCGAGGGAGGTAAAAAGTGGGGCACAGGCTTATATATAGGTATTCTTCATATTTTATTAATATCAAAAGGTGAGTCACCTCATCCCTAGATCCCCCTTAAAAATAAAAGGCTTTACTGGAGATGAATCGTTTCAGTTTTTTAGTTTCAGGAACGGACACCCTGATGGTTTTGAAACCTAAGAAGGAGGAATCGTTAAAAATCAGCATCTGTCAGAGAGAGAAAAAACGAGAGGAGGGAGAACTTAAAAAGGTTCTCAGATCCTTAAATGGACTGCTAGGAAGACACAAGGGGAATGAAGAGAAGAATGAGAAAGTAAACTAAAAAACTAAAAGCGATGCATTTTATACAATTTATTTTAGCAACACAAGTGAAAAAAAAAATGTGGAGAAAGATCCTTGAGTCTCTAACGTTCAGGAATGTTTTATCCCTGTTTTGTTTTCCTTTTTTCTTCTCTGAAAGCAAAAGGCCCTGATGTAATTTTTTTCATTAAATCACCTAGATAGCTCTTGGGGTTTCTAGACTCAATCTTTAAAGAAAGATTCAGCCAAGCTTGTTGTTTTAAAAGGTTTCTAATCACACGAGACCCACACTCAACTTTGCTCATTTCCTGTGCCAATTAGCTGCACAGACAGGAGTGGTTGCCTCCCCACTGTTACCACAAGGAATTCCAGGGGCTGACCCTTTCAAACTTGACTCCCAGTCCCTGGGAAAGTGGCATTGGATTTGGACATAGGCAGGAAGTTGGAAATCCTGAGGAGTTACAGCCCAGGAGCCTGAGAACCAGGAGGGCAGAGCAGTGCTTCCACAAAGAGGGTGGGAGCCCCAGAAGTGAGGGAAGCTTTATTTTTATTTCTAAATTGTATTCTGGAATGAGAGCCTGGGTCCTGGGAATGAAATGACAGCAAACATACCTTGTTTTATTGGGCACTGACTCTCAAGGAGATTCCTGGGCCTGGCAAGCACTCTATAAATCTACCCTTGTTTCCCCAGTGGCCAAAAGGGCCCAAGTGTTCTGAACTCCAGAATTTAGATGAAGGGAGAGAAAGCACAGAGGTTCACCCTGCAAGCTGGGAGCTGAGATAAAATGGAAGACCCAGGGTTTCCATTAAGGCTGGGCTCCATACCAAAGTAGTCCTGACTTCCTCAGAATGCAAAGAGATGTTAGACAAAGGGAGATAGGAGAGGCAGGCTTAAGAGAACCAAGATTCTGAATGATAAATTGAAAAGACTGAAACCAAGTCACAAATGCCCTGCCTGGAATGATTACCTTAGTCCTCCCGCCTAAATCTTTGAAGCCCTGCCTCCTCCAGGAAGCTATCCCTGATTATTCTGATGTATCATTTATCTACTGACACTATGATCCTGTGTAATAAACTACCAAAAACTTAATGGTTTAAAACAACTGCAATTTTTTTTTTTCTCCCCAAGTCTATGGGTGGCTGGGTCAGATCTGCTGATTTGGGCCAGGCTTGGCTGATCACAACTGGATTCATACGAGTGATTAGGGTCAATAGGCAGATGCGCTGGCTGCTGGCTGGTCCAGTTTGGCCTGGTAGAGACCAACTCCCCTCTGTTCCACATGGTTTGTCGTCCTTCAGCAGGCTAGCCCAGGTTTGTTCTCAGGCAGTGGCGAGTTCTAAGAAAGTGACCTAAGGCAAGGAGGGCCTCTTGAAGGCAGATTTTAGAACCATCACAATGTTACTTCCACAACATGCTAATTGTTAAAAAGAGTCTGCTCAGATTCAACAAGTATTGAAATGGACTCTTCCTCTTGATGGAAGTGGCTGTAAAGCCACATTCATGCCAAGGGTGTGGATATAGAAAGATTGAGAGAATTGGGTCCTTTTTACAATCAGTCTATTGCATCCAGCCTCCGCAATTTGTTGAGGCCTGAACTCCTGCATGGAAACCCTGGTGGCATAGTGGCTAAGTGCTACGGCTGCTAACCAAAAGGCCAGCAGTTCGAATCCACCAGGCACTCCTTGGAAACTCTATGGGGCAGTTCTACTCTGTCCTATTGGGTTGCTATGAGTTGGAATCGACTTGACGGCAACGGGTTGGTTTTGGTTTTCTGGAACTCCTGCATATAACTGACCACAAGTATCCCTGGCTTTGAGCTAATGAATAATTACTAATAAGAGCACTGTGTCTCCAAATGAATCATAAATAATTGAAGAAAAGAGTTTATGTATATATATTCCTACACCATTTTCAGGGCTTAACATTATACTAATTATTTTCTCAGTAATTTCTTGTTTGATTAGGGGTAGAAAAGGAACACCCACAAACCTGTGGTACAGTGTGTCCATAGACACTATTTTGTAGCATTACCTTCATTTTCCACCATCCGTCTGTCAGTTTGTCATACTGTGGTGGGTTCGTGTTGTTGTGATGCCGGAAGCCATGCCACCAGTATTTCAAATACCAGCAGGGTCACCCATGGTGGACACGTTTCAGTGGACCTTTCATACTAAGATGACTAGAAAGAAAGGCCTGGTAATCTACTTCTGAAAATTAGCCAATGAAAACCTTATGGGTCACAACAGATTATTTATTGTCCAACATAGTGCTGGAATATGAGCCTCCTAGGTTGGAAAGCACTCAAAACACATAGTGGCATCAGCAATGGACTTGAGCATTCCAGCAACAGAGAGAAGATGGCTCAGGACTGGGTAACGTTTAGTTCTGTTGCACATGGGGTCACCATGAGTTGGAGCCAACTCAATGACAACTGGCAGCAGCAACCACCTTCATTTTTCTCACTGCCTCGTGCTTGGGTTTAAGAAATGTCCTGCCTGAATGCTTGGGCTTAAGAAATCATAAAATTATAAAGAAATTTTGGTGGGTAAAACTCAGCAACACATTTCTTTATAATTTTCTTTAAATCAGCCTCATTCTCTGTGTCCCTGTCCTGCGGGGCTGTCAAAATTCTTTCACAGTCATTTTCGGGGTTTTGATATCCTCCTGTGGGAATTCAAACATTTGTGGAAATAGAGGAAAGGTATTAGGACTCTGTTTTGTTACAGTTCAAGTCCATATGGTCCTTCAGAATTGAACAGAGCTCAGAGCCAGATATGTGACTTGGATATCTTAGCAAAGCCCAGCCTTCCAAGGCTCCACCGGGCTTGGGGGTTTTGACCGTCACCAGAGCCATGCCAGGAAAAATATCTTGAGCACACCCACTTGTGTGAGTGTACCCTGAAGGAATATATCCCTTCCTCAGAGAAGCAAAAATATCTTTCTGTTTTCTCCTTGTTGTCCTCAAAGGCCAGAATTCCCTGTCCCACTTCAAGGACATCAGCCTCAAAGACAGGAAGAACCATGATCTTCCTTTCTGCTTTCAGCTTGACCAAATCTACCCAGCATAGCTATCTGCTTAAAATGTAGAACCAAAGAAATGGAGGGAAAAAAAAAATCAGAACTTTTATTCCAAATTACTATTCCAAATTACCCTGCCATGGTTGAGATTTTCACAAAAACTTCTGGTATTCTTCAAAGTGTTCACTAGATCTAGATCTTGTTCACATCTTCCCAACTTCCTCCCTCCCATATTTCTGCTCAGAAAGAAGCAGATGAGTTCCAATTAGTGCAGGCAGCCACCAAAGGGAGGGTCACAGGTGGTAATAATATAGGAAGGTACATAACAAGATGTTCAAAATATGCCCCAAAGCTCTTAGATGAAGTACCAGATACTAAAATGTACTTCCAAACCTAGTTCTTTGTGTAATTTTAAGAAGAGTCCAGCTGTTCATCAGCCTTAGGAAACCAGTGCAAGAATAACTAATGAAAGGAAGATGTTTCAAGAGCTGAACCAAAGGAAAATTTTGTTTTGATCCATGGATAGTTGGCTTCCTTCATAAAATCCTTCTTCCTCTTGATGCTGCCATAACCGTTTTGAGCAAATGGAATTTCTGCAGCCACGCAAGATTTCTCAGGTGTGACTCTGACTCAGTTATCTGGGAATGCACAAGCAGACCTAGCTAGAGACATAGGTGGCCAGGAGGACTCATGAATGGGGGACTTGTGACTTTTGTTAATCCAGAAATGTATCTAGTAAAGGCCTCTCATGTGCCATGGACTTGACACTAGAAAAAAAGTGATGAACAAGAGACATCTGGCTGTTGCCCTTAAGAGCTTACAGTCTAGGAAAAGATAGGTGGTTGAAGTCTTTGCCTGAAACTTTCTTTTGTCAAAATAGCTTGAAAATTTATTACAAAGGGTAGAGATAAGACCAATGTTCCATCTGTTAGACTTCAGCTATTGAGAAAGTTCCATTTATTCTCTTCTCTAGGATAGTTTGTCTCCTCTTCTAAGACCTACACAATCACATTTTCTCTCACTACTGACTCATTGCTTGTGAGCCTATCACATTTCCATGATGTTAAAGCAAAGAAACAAGGCTGCCTTTATCTCACTTTTAATTGAATGTATAAGACTGCAGGGGTCCCTGGATGTACCCACTGTGCTGAAGTCATTCCCTTTGCTGTTCTCAGCATTATGAGAAAAGAAGCTGGGTGACAAGAATAAGATAATGGATTAAACTAGAAGTCCTAAGTGTCAGTACCCACGGAGGACAAGCAGAAAATAAAAGTGATTTGAGCAGGCAAAAAAAAAAAAAAAAAATAGGGGATAGTAGGGGCCAAGGAGGAATTGAGGGCACATGCTCCAAATAAGGGAATCAGTGGTTAAGTTCCAGCCAATTATTGCCGTGAGGGATTGTGGGCCTACTATTGACAGAGCTTCCAAATTTTTTCAAGAGCGTGCTGAAATCCAAATTTGATGTGAACTCCCTTAATTTTGCAATCTTGAAGAGTAACTAATCTTTTTTTTTAACAAGTATGTAGACCACACAAAAAATCCATTTTGGTGGGATATGGCTTGCGGGCAACCAGTTGGGTCTCTGGAATAAAGGACTTAAAGCTGCATTGAGAGAGTGACTCTGGTTTGCCTTGCCATGGGGTGCAGGCCACTTGAGTAAAATGCTCACCAGAAGTTCTCTTTCTCAAAGTTTAAGATCCAAAGAATAGCCATGTAGCTTTATTACCAGTCTACACAAATCTGTGGTGTGGAAGGCAAACCATTCCTAAGGCACAGATGACAATAAGCCAAACATTTTGTCTTGCCCCTTCCCTCCGTGTTATAGTTTTCATTGAAGGATTTGGGTATGAGAAAATAATGTGTACACCTTGCTCTGCCTGCCTGGACTACCTGTGTATCCTGGGTTAAACCACCTCAGTGTGTCTCTGGAAAATGTGTGTTCCTGGATCTGCCTTTAGTAAGGGAGGTAAAAAGAACCAGTCTCGTTAGAGGTGAGCTGGAGAATCTGGCTATAGCCCAAGGAGACAGACTTCAAGCTGGCTTCTAAGTCAGTTTCCTGAAGCAATAGATCTATTCAGAGACCCGTTCTGGTTCAGTTTAGTGAAACCACAGAAAATTTGCAAACTAAACTCACCAAGACTAGAAAATAATATAAAGCAGATTTTTCTTTTTTGGATGCCATGGCTGTTGAGAGCATCTTCAGGGAGGCACTGAAATAAACCCATTCTCTGTGCCCACAGCCTTGGGTGAATATAGAGCTGGCACGGCTCTGCTTTGTAGAACCTACTATGCATGCTCTAGGGCCCTTGCACTTTCTCTTCTCCATTTCCCTAAACGTTCTTTTACTCTCATATTTGTGTGGCTTGCTCCCTCATGTGTTTGAGATCTCTGCACAAATTCCTCACAAGAATTTCCTTTACCAACTCAACTGCCATAGCAGCCACTATTACCTTTATTTCTCCCATCTTTTTTTTTAGCTCTAGTTTTAGTCATAAAGCCTCTTACTACCTTTTATTGATACTATTTTTTTTTTTTACTTTTATACTTTTATTACCTATTGTTTATTTTTGACTTCCTCACTAGAATATAAGCCCAATAAGAACATGGATTTGTCCATAAATTTACTACTCTTGTCTAAAACCTAGAAGAGCATGAAGAACTATGTAGATGTTCAATAATTATATGCATAGTCCATGAGAAGATGCCTTATGGTTTATCCACTGAGGCAAGGTGTACTTTGAGCTTAACAGGCTCTGCTTGGGTCTCCTCAGGCTTTTTCTGTAATCACATTGGATGTCAGTGACAAGCATATGAACTTTCTCAAAATTATATTCCACCAAAACCTTGTATATATACTCTCCTGATTTTTATCTTGCTTTTTGTCATTTTAATTCAACTTTTCTTGGCAAAATATTGCTTCCTATATTTAAGAAGAAAGGCTTAAAATATTTTCCAAGGCCTAAATTTCCCACAATGTACTTGGGCCATCAAACTTCCTTAAATTAATTTGATGGTTTAAGTGTACATGGATTGAATGGCATTTCCTTCCATAAATAAGTGAATCTAAAAAAAAAAGAGGGAGAAATTTGGAGGCTTTGAATATTATTTGGAAAATAATAGCTTTGGGCATTGGATCAGCTTTCTACATATACAACTTAACAATTTCTAATGCTACAATCTTAAATTGTTTTATTATGTACTTTGCCCATTCATTAGATTGCCTTCAACATGACCTTCAGATATTTCTTTTTCTCCTTAATAATTGAGATATCTTCTAAAGCACATTAATAAACCAAGAAGAAATACTTGTCCTTGGGTATTTTCTCAAGCCAGAGTTTCAAGTTTTAATGTTACTTTAAGATAACTATGCTACATAAAAATAAAATCAAGCCTATTACTCCCCTCCCCTTCACTTTATTTCCCACCCAACTACTGCAGTCTGAAACTTATTGAACATGCAATCAGGATGCATTGATAATTACTGGTGATTAGAATGGGAAAGTTGGAAACAAAGAATAAGGATAAGTAATTGAAAAGTATGGCCTTGGTGATAGAGAAATGATGCTGGAGAGCCCATGACAGAATTTTGCAAGACCAAAAATTTCCTCATTGCAAATACCTTTTTTTTTTTTTTTTTTACCAACAAAGATGGTGACTATACACAGGGGCCTCACCAAATGGAATACAGAGAAACCAAATCAGCTACAACTGTGAAAAAAGACAATGAGAAATTTCAATATCATCAGTCAGAACAAGGTTAGGGGCCAACTGCAGAACAGACCACCAAATGCTCAGATGCAGGTTAAAGTTGAAACTGAAAAAAATTAGAACAAATCCAGGAGAACAAAACTACAACCTTGAGTATATTCCAAGGAATTTAGAGACCATTTCAAGAATAGATTTGATGCATTGAACACTAATGGCCAAAGACAAGATGAGTTGTGGAATGACATCAAGGACATCACACATGAAGAAAGCAAGAGGTCATTAAAAAGACAGGAGAGAGGAGGCAGAGCCAAGATGGCGGAATAGGCAGATGCTTCTGTCGAGCCCTCTTTACAACAAAGACCTGAAAAAACAAGTGAAACGAGTATATTTGTGACAAGCTGGGAGCCCTGAGCATCAAAGGCAAGCTTAGACAACGAACTGTTGGGCAGGGGGAGGAAGAGGCCCTTCAGAAGTGGAGAGGAGTTACCGGACCTGAATCGCGGGGAGCCCTCAGGCACCATTCCCGGATGGTGGTGGCGGCAGCGGCAGGCTAGTCCTAGCGTTCGGCTGCAGTTTCCTCAGGGAGAAGCAGCCAGCCACACAGCCCACTAACACCTCCGGAACCTGAGGAGAAGGACGCTCTCGGCAAAAGCTAAGTATTTGCGTATATTTTACCACGATGCCCCACCCCCAAGCCAGCTTCAGCGGCTGAATCCCTGGGCCTGAGATAGACCCTGGTGAGCACCTAGAGCCATCCTCATGGCCTTGGGGAAGGAAAAAATTTGCAACTGGGGGAAAAGATGATTTGCTAGCTCCATTTACTGGGGGAGCTCAGGACAGAACCAGCTCCTATCCAGGAATAAACCATCCATGGACCTTGAGCACATTTCCCTTCTGCATTGACCTGTGTGGGTCTATTTAGGGAGAATAGGCCCTTGTTGGCAAACTCCAACCATTTCAGCTGTGCAGTGGAGAGGTGGGTGTTTGATATTTGACATTGCTTTGCCTATTAAAAGTAGGTCCTCACCTACCCACATCAGGGACCTAAGGACTGGTACCTCCACTCAGGTCACCCAGCCACCCGTGACAGGGGTCCGAAGTTAACTGTACCTCCCAGTCCTTACACCCAAAAACTTTGGGTGCCCATGGTCCCTCTGCAGAACCCACCCACCTGCATGCTCTAGGGAACAGAGATGTGTTTGCCTCAGAGATACTTGGGGGGGTTCTCAGCCCCCTGCCTTGTTCAGATCGTGATCCTCTGCTGCAATCAGATACCGGTATATATGCCAATCAACCCTGCCCCTCTAAGACTGTAGGGCAGAGCCTGTACTACACACTTGATATCAGCTACCTGAAAACCTGAGCTGAATTCATACAAGAAAACTGAATGGACTCTTAGACTGATATACCTGATAACAGCTCTAGCCAGCTAGGGACAGGACACCAGAGCTCCAAAGGCAAAAATAGCCAAGCTACCTCACTCAAGCAACCCATAGGGATATACCAAAGCAAAACAAAGCAAGTAGCTACTACACAGTAAGCAAGCATATATTAATACAATAACTTATACATGGCTCAGAGACAACAGTCAATATCAAGTCACATAAAGAAATAGACCATGATCACCTCAACGGGCTCTCAAAACAAAGAATCCAGGATCTTCCAGATGAAAGTGCATTCCTGGAATTACCAGATGCAGAATATAAAAGTTTAATATACAGAGCCCTTCAAGACATCAGGAACGAAATGAGGCAATATGCAGAACAAGCCAAGGAACACACAGATAAAGCAACTGAAGAAATTAGAAAGATTATTCAGAAACATAATGAAAAAGTTTAAGAAGCTGGAAAAATCCATATACAGACAGCAATCAGAAATTCAGAATATTAACAATAAAATTACAGAATTAAATAACTCAATAGAAAGTCAGAGGAGCAGAATTGAGCAAGTAGAAGCTAGAATTTCTGAACTTGAAGATAAATCACTTGGCAATAATATATTTAAAGAAAAATCAGATAAAAGAATTTAAAAAAATGAAGAAGTCTTAAGAATCATGCGGGACTCTATCAAGAGAAATAACCTACGAGTGACTGGAGTACCAGAACAGGGAGGGATAACAGAAAATACAGAGAAAATTGTTGAAGATTTGTTGGCAGAAAACTTCCCTGATATTGTGAAAGATGAGAAGATATGTATCCAAGATACTCATTGAACTCCACATAAGGTAGATCTTAAAACAAAGTCACCAAGACATATTATAATTAAGCTTACCAAAACCAAAGATAAAAAGAGAATTATAAGTACAGCAAGGGATAAAAGAAAATTTGCCTACAAAGGAGAGCCAATAAGAATAAGCTCAGACTACTCAGCAGAAACCATTCAGGCAAGAAGACAATGGGATGACATATTTAAAAAATTGCCTGCCAAGAATCGTGTATCCGTCAAAACTGTCTCTTAAATATGAAGGTGAAATTAAGACATTTCCAGATAAACACAAGTTGAGGAAATTCATAAAAATCAAACCGAAACTACAATAAATACTAAAGAGAGATCTTAGGTTAGAAAATCAATAATATCAGGTATCAATCCAAGACTAGAACACCGGGCAGAGCAACCAGAAGTCAACTCTGACAGGTAAATCCAAAAAAAAACAAAATTAAAAGAAGAAAGCTCGAAACAGGGTAACGGCGATGTTTTTATATAAAAGAAGACAACATTAAAATGATAAAGAGGGACTAAGAAATGTAATCATACACCTTCCATATGGAAAGGAAGATATGGTGATACAAAGAAATAAGTTAGTTTTAAATTTAGAAAAAATAGGGGTAAATAATAAGGCAACCACAAAGGAGACAAACTATCCTATTCATCAAAATAAAATACAAGGGAAAATACAGACTCAGCAGAAAAAAAATCAGCAACAGCAAATATGAGGAAAGGACAATATATAAAGAAAATCTACTCAGCACATAAAATCAAGTGGGAAAAAGAAACTGTCAACACACACAAAAAGACATCAAAATGATAGCAGTAAATTTATACCTATCCATAATTACCCTGAATGTAAATGGACTAAATGCACCAATAAAGAGACAGAGAGTGGCAGAATGGATTAAAAAACAAGATCCGTCTATATGCTGCCTACAAGAGACACACCTTAGAATTAGAGACACAAACAAACTAAAACCCAAAGGATGGAAAAAAATATATCAAGCAAACAACAATCAAAAAAGAGCAGGAGTGGCAATATTAATTTCGGACAAAATAGACTTTAAAGTTAAATCCATCAGAAAGGATAAGGAAAGACACTATATAATGATTAAAGGGACAATACACCAAGAAGACATAACCATATTAAATATTTATGCACCCAATGACAGGGTTGCAAGATACACAAAACAAACTCTATTGGTATTGAAAAGTGAGATAGGCAGCTCCACAATAATAGTAGGAGACTTCAACACACCACTTTCAGTGAAGGACAGAACATCCAGAAAGAAGCTCAATAAAGACACAGAAGATCTAAGTGCCACAATCAACCAACTTGACCTTGTAGACATATACAGAACACTCCACCCAACAGCAACCAAGTATACTTTCTTTTCTAGTGCACATGGAACATTCTCTAAAATAGACCGCATATCAGGTCATAAAGCAAGCCTTAGCAGAATCCAAAACATTGAAATATTACAAAGCATCTTCTCTGACCATAAGGTCATAAAAGTGGAAATCAATAACAGGAAAAGCAGGGAAAAGAAATCAAAGACTTGGAAACTGAACAACACCCTGCTCAAAAAAGACTGGATTAGAGAAGACATTAAGGATGGAATAAAGAAATTCATAGAATCCAATGAAAACGAAAACATTTCCTATCAGAACCTTTGAGACACAGCAAAAGTGGTGCTCAGAGGCCTATTTATATCAATAAAAGCACACATCCAAAAAAAAGAAAGGGCCAAAATCAAAGAATTATCCCTACAACTTGAACAAATAGAAAGAGAGCAACAAAAGAAACCCACAGGCACCAGAAGAAAACAAATAATAAAAATCAGAGCAGAACTAAATGAAATAAAGAAAACAGAAAAACAATTGAAAGAATTAACAAGACCAAAAGCTGTTTTTTTTGAAAAAATCAACAAAATTGATAAACCACCAGGCAAACTGACAAAAGAAAAACAGGAGAGGAAGCAAATAACCCAAATAAGAAATGAGATGGGCAATATCACAACAGACCCAACTGAAATTAAAAGAATCATATCAGGTTACTGTGAAAAACTATACTTAAACAAATTTGAAAACCTAGAAGAAATGGATGAATTCCTAGAAACACACTACTACCTAAACTAACACAAACAGAGGTAGAACAACTAAATAGACCCATAACAAAAGAAGAGATTGAAGAGGTAATCAAAAAACTCCCAACGAAAAAAAGCCCTTGTCCAGACAGCTTCACTGCAGAATTCTACCAAACTTTCAGAGAAGAGCTAACACCACTACTACTAAAGGTATTTCAGAGCATAAAAAAGGAAGAAACACTACCAAACACATTCTGTGAAGCCACCATCTCCCTGATACCAAAACCAGGTAAAGACACCACAAAAAAAGAAAATTATAGACCTATATCCCTCATGAATGTGGATGCAAAAATCCTCAACAAAATTCTAGCCAATAGAATTCAACAACATATCAAAAAAATAATTCACCATGACCAAGTGAGATTCATACCAGGTATGCAGGGATGGTTCAACATTAAAAAAAAACAATATAATCCACCACATAAATAAAACAAAAGGCAGGAATCACATGATTTTCTCAATTGATGCAGAAAAGGCATTTAACAAAGTTCAACACTCATTCATGATAAAAACTCTCAGCAAAATAGGAATAGAAGGAAAATTCCTCAGCATAATAAAGGGCATTTATGCAAAGTCAACAGCCAACATCACCCTAAATGGAGAGAGCCTGAAAACATTCCCATTTGAGATCTGAAACCAGACAAGGATGCCCTTTATCACCACTCTTATTCAACATTGTGCAGGAAGTCCTAGCCAGAGCAATTCGGCTAGATAAAGAAATAAAGGGCATCCAGACTGGCAACGAAGAAGTAAAAGTATCTCTGTTTGCAGATGACATGATCTTATACACAGAAAACTCTAAGGAACCATCCAGAAAACTTCTGAAACTAATAGAAGAGTTCAGCAGAGTAACGGGATACAAGATAAACAAAGAAAAATCAGTTGGATTCCTCTACATCAACAAAAAGAACATCGAAGAGGAAATCATCAAATCAATGCCATTTACAGTAGCCCCCAAGAAGATAAAATATTTAGGAATAAGTCTTACCAGAGATGTAAAAGACTTATACAAAGAAAACTGCAGTACACTTCTGCAAGAAACCAAAAGAGACTTACATAAGTGGAAGGACATACCTTGCTTGTGGATAGGAAGACTTAACATTATAAAAATGTCTATTCTACCAAAAGCTATCTATACATTTAAGGCAATTCCGATCCAAATCCCAAGGATATTCTTTCATGAGATGGAGAAACAAATCACCAACTTCATATGGAAGGGAAAGAGGCCCCAGATAAATAAGGCATTACTGAAAAAGAAGAACAAAGTGGGAGACCTTACTTTACCTGATTTTAGAACCTATTATACCCCCAGAGTAGTCAAAACAGCCTGGTACTGGTACAACAACAAATACATGGACAAATGGAACAGAATTGAGAATCCAGACATAAATCCATCCACATATGAGCAGTTGATATTTGACAAAGGCCCCAAAACGGTTAAATGGGGAAAAGACAGTCTTTTTAACAAATGGTGCTGGCATAACTGGATATCCATCTGCAAAAAAATGAAACAAGACCCATACCTCATACCATGCACAAAAACGAACTCAAAATGGATCAAAGATCTAAATATAAAATCGAAAACAATAAAGATCACGAAAGAAAATAGGGACGTTAGGAGCCCTAATACATGGCATAAACAGTATACAAAACATTATTAACAATGCAGAGGAAAAACTAGATAATTGGGAGCTAACACCTAGACTCATCCAAAAACTTCACCAAAAGATTAAAAAGACTACCTACAGACTGGGAAAAAGTTTTCAGCTATGACATTTCTGATCAACAGCTTATCTCTAAAATCCACGTGATACTGCAAAAAGACAAATAACCCAATTAAAAAATGGGCAAAAGATGTGAATAGACACTTCACTAAAGAAGACATTCAGGTAGCTAACAGATATACGAGGAAATGTTCACCATCATTAGCCATTAGAGAAATACAGATCAAAACTACAGTGAGAGTTCATCTCACTCCAACAAGGCTGGCATTAATCCAAAAAACACAAAATAATAAATGTTGGAGAGGCTACGGAGAAATTGGAACACTTCTACACTGCTGGTGGGAATGTAAAATGGTACAACCACTTTGGAAATCCATTTGGCACTTCCTTAAAAAGCTAGAAATAGAACTACCATACGATCCAGGAATCTCACTCCTTGGAATATATCCTAGAGAAATAAGAGCCTTTACATGAACAGATATATGCACACCCATGTTTATTGCAGCACTGTTTACAATAACAAAAAGATGGAAGCAATCAAGGTGCCCACCAAAGGATGAATGGATAAATAAATTATGGTGTAGTCACACAATGGAATACTATGCATCGATAAAGAACAGTATGGAATCTGTGAAACATTTCATAATATGGAGGAAGCTGGAAGGCATTATGCTGACTAAAATTAGTCAGTTGCAAAAGGACAAATATTATATAAGACCACTATTATAAGAACTTGAGAAATAGTTTAAACTGAGAAGAAAACATTCTTTTGTGGTTACGAGAGGGGGGAGGGAGAGAGGGTAGGAGAGGGACATTCACTAATTAGATAGTAGATAAGAACTACTTTAGGTGATGGGAAAGACAGCACACAATACAGGGGAGATCAGCACAATTGGACTAAATCAAAAGCAAAGAAGTTTCCTGAATAAAATGAATGCTTTGAAGGCCAGCATAGCAGGGGCAGGGATCTGGGGACCATGGTTTCAGGGGACATCTAAGTCAATTGGCATAATAAAGTCTATTAAGAAAACATTCTGCATCCCACTTTGAAGAGTGGCAGCTGGGGTCTTAAACGCTAGCAAGCAGCCATCTAAGATGCATCAGTTGGTCTCAACCCACCTGGATCAAAGGTGAATGAAGACCACCAAGGACACAAGGCGATTACAAGCCCAAGAGACAGAAAGGGCCACATGAACCAGAGACTACATCATCCTGAGACCAGAAGAACTAGATGGTGCCTGGCTACAACCGATGACTGCCCTGGCAGGGAACATAACTAGGAACCCCTGAGGGAGCAGGAGAGCAGTGAGATGCAGACCCCAAATTCTCATAAGACCAGACTTAATGGTCTGACTGAAACTAGAAGGACCCTGGGGGTCATGGCCCCCAGGCCTTCTGTTGGCCCACAACAAGAACCATTCCTGAAGCCAACTCTTCAGACATGGATTGGACTGGACAATGGGTTGGAGAGGGAAGCCGGTGAGGAGTGAGCTTCTTGGATCAGGTGGACACATGAGACTATGTTGGCATCTCCCGCCTAGAGGGGAGATGAGAGGGTGGAGCGGGTTAGAAGCTGGTGAAATGGACACAAAAAGAGAGAGTGGAGGGAGAGAGCGGGCTGCCTCATTAGGGGGAGAGTAATTGGGAGTGTGTAGCAAGGTGTATATGGGTTTTTGTGTGAGAGACTGACTTGATTTGTAAACTTTCACTTAAAGCACAATAAAAATTATTAAAAAAAAAAGACAGGAAAGAGAGAAAAGACTTAAATGGATGTCAGAAGAGACTCTGAAACTTGCTTTTGAATGTCGAGTAGCTAAAGCAAAAGGAAAAAATGATGCAGTAAAAGAGCTGAACAGAAAATTTCAAAGGGTGGCTAGAGAAGATAAAGTATTACGACGACATGTACAAAGAGCTGCAGATGGAAACCCAAAAGGGAGGAACATGCTCAGCATTTCTCACGCTGAAAGAACTGAAGAAAAAATTCAAGCATCTAGTTGCAATATTGAAGGATTCTACAGGCAAAATATTGAACGACGCAGGAAGCATAGAAAGATGGAAGGAATACACAGAGTCACTGTACTAAAAAGAATTGGCCATCAGTCAGCCATTTCAGGAGAGAGCATATGACGAGGAACTGATGGTACTGAGAGAAGAGGTCCGAACTGCACTGAAGGCACTGGAGACAAACAAGGCTCCAGGAATTAATAGAATACCAATTGAAATGTTTCAACAAATGGATGCAGCACTGGAAGTGCTCATTCATCTACGCCAAGAAATTTGGAAGACAGTTACCTGGCCGACTGACTGGAAGAAATTAATATGTATAACTATTCCCAAGAAAGGTGATCCAACTGAATGAGGAAATTATTGAACAATATCATTAATATCACATGGAAGTAAAATTTCATTCAAAAGCAGCTGCAGCAGGGAATTGCCAGAAATTCAAGCCAGATTAGAAGAGGACTTGGAACCAGGAATATCACTGCTGTTGTCAAATGGATTCTGGCAGAAAGCAGAAATACCAGAAAGATGTTTACCTGTGTTTTATTGACTATGCAAAGGCATTCAACTGTGTGGATCATAATAAATTATAAATAACATTTCAAAGAATGGGAATTCCAGAACACTTAATTGTGCTCATGAGGAACCTGTACATAGTTCAAGAGGCAGTCGTTCAAACAGAACAAGGGGATACTGCATGGTTTATAGTCAGGAAGGGTATGTGTCGGGGTTGTATCCTTTCATCATACTTATTCTGTCTGTACGCTGAGCAAATAATTGAATAAGCTGGACTATATGAAGAAGAATGGGGCATCAGGATTGGAGGAACGCTTATTAACAACTTGTGTTATGCAGATGACACTACCTTGCTTGCTGAAAGTGAAGAGGGCTAGAAGCATTTATTAATGAAAATCAAAGACCACAGTCTTCAGTATGGATTACACCTCAACATAAAGAAAACAAAAATCCTCACAACTGGACCAATAAGCAACATCATGATAAACAGAGAGAAGGCTGAAGTTGTCAAGAATTTTATTTTATTTGGATCCACAGTCAACACCCATGGAAACAGGAGTCAAGAAATCAAAAGACACGTTGCATCGGCCAAATCTGTTGCAAAAGGTCTCTTTAAAATACTGAAAAGAAAAAATGTCTCCTGCGGGGGGTAGGACTAAGTTGTGCCTGACCCAAGCCATGGCATTTTAAATCATCTCATATGCATAAAAAAGCTGGGCAATGAACAAGGAAGACTTAAGAAGAATTGATGCCTTTGAATTGTGGTGTTGGAAAAGAGTATTGAATATTCTATGGACCGTCAAAAGAACAGACAAATCTGTCTTGGAAGTACAACCGGAATGCTCCTTAGAAGCAAGGATTGCGAGACTACGTCTCATGTACTTTGGACATGTTATCAGGAAGGATCAGTCCCTGGAGAAGGACATTATGCTTGGTAAAGTAGAGGGTAAGTAAAAAAGAGGAAGACCCTCAATGAGATGGATTGACACAGTGGTTGCAACAATGGGCTCAAACATAGCAACAATTGTGAGGATGGTGCAGGACCGGGCAGTGTTTCGCTCTCTTATGCTTAGGGCCACTATGAGTCAGAACTGACTCAACGGCACCTAACGGCAAAAGTCGTTATTGCATTCCAATACCCTGCAGGGAAGTGGTGGTAGAAAGAGGGTAATCCGAGGATAGTTGGAATTGGGCGAACATTTGAATGCTGGCCTGTGGCTACCCTCTGTCACATGATATTGATCTTTGGTTTCGATCCCTATTTACTAAAGAGCCAAACTAGGTTCGTTTGCTGAAAAACATACAGAGATAATGCCAAGTCATTTCAATATGTGTTTCTCCCCAGTATCTACTAAAATAGCTCTTGACAGTGTGATGAATGGTCTTACTAAATCTAAAGAATATCCCCCAATCTTCATCTTTTTTTCCCTCCTCTCAACGAAATTTGATTCTGATGACTCCTTTTTCCTTCTTGGCATACCATGTTACTTTTTTTATGGCTTCCATGACACAGTGTTCTAGGGTTCCTCCTACCTTAATGGAACCATTTGTCCGCCTTTGGTGCTGGCATGTCTTCTTCTACTCGTTCACTAAATGTTGGTTCCTCCATGGCACAGCCCTAGACTTATCTTATTCCACAGTTTCTTCTTAGGGTGTCTCAGCTACATTACTTCTTTTCAATTAGCTGCTGTATAAGCTAGAATCTAGTTTTCAGCTTATAACCTTAAACATTTAAACAACCACCCACTTGTTACCTTTTATTAAATATCCCATAGGCACCCAAATCCAATTGGCCTAAAACTAAATACATGATTTCATCTCCTGACCTTCTTCTGGGCTTTACATCCCACCTCATGATGACACCAACATTCATCCCATTAAGCAAATTACCCTTGAGTCCTTTCCCTAACCCCTTCTCCAAATCAACTTCAATATTATTTACTAACAAATTTCAATTTTGTTTATCTCCAAAATTATAAACATTAATGTAAGCTGCCATTTTGTTTTATCTGGAAGGTGAAAACTCCTCCAAATGGGTCTAACCACACCCTTTATACTGCCGCCCCAATCCACTCAGGGTATACTCAAAAAACCATGGCTGGTGAGTTGATTTTGACTTATAGCAAACCTATAGGGCAGAGTAGGACTGTTCATAGGGTTTCCAAGGCTGTAATCTTTATGGAAGTAGACTGCCACATTTTTGTCCCACAGAGCATCTGGTGGGTTCAAACCATTGACCTTTCAGTTAGCAGCCGAGCTCTTTATCCACTGTGCCACCAGGGCTCCTTCACGGTAGTACAGAGTAGTCCTATTACTACTAGCTTCAAATGCTTACATGGCTTCTCACTGCTTTCTGAGTAAACAGCTCATCGACGTCCCACAGAACCCTTCTTGGTCTGGTCTCACCCACCTCCTAGGCCTCCTCATGCACCGTTTATTCTCCCTTCCTTTATATGAGCCATGCTGGTCCTTTCCCTGTTCCTGTGCTCCTTCCCATCACAGGTTCTTCCTCATGGTGTTCCATCCTGTTGGAAGGCTTTTTTTTCTCCTCTTATTACATAAGTCACCAGTTAGTTACCCAGTTCCTGCTAAGTCAGTTCTGACTCGAGGCAACCTAGCTATCGCTTACTTATTCCTTAGATCAATGACTACTTCCTTCATGACATTTTTCCTCATTTTCTTGGCAAGATTGAATGCCTTAATCTCTCTCCTTTTAGTACTTAATTCAAATGTAATTTTATTTTTATTTGTGTTATTTTTTTATTAGCTGTTTATTTTTTTTATTAGCTATCATCTGCTAATTATTTATTAATGTCTGCTAGCCTCAAAAAAAAATTTAGTTTTTTTTTTTATCCTCACAGGCTGCATGTTTTATAAAGAGAGGGACCATATCTAGTTTGCTCATTGTTTTATCTTTATTGCCTAGCACAGTGCCTGGTACATAAAAGGCACATCAATAACATATGCTGAGTGAAGGAATAAAAGGAGTTGTAAAGTGATATTTATGTTTGAACTTCTTGTCAATGGCCAGATTTGGGACATATGTATCTTTGAGTTCTGGGGGGAAAAAAAAAGAAGAATATTGGCAATATTTGCAGCCCTGAATTAGTGACTCTGGTCTCCAAATCTGAAGATGCTCTACTTCTCCAGTCAGTGAACTCCAGCTGATGAAGGAATACAGAATCAGAAGACACAGAAACTGGAGAGAGGGTTTGCCCAATTCTTTCCACACTCTGATATAGCAGGAACAAATAACCCTTTGTCTGCCTGGTAGGATAAAAATATTTCCTCTTAGAAAAATTCCTTCTCCCTGATAGCATGATTATTTTTTCAAAGTAGGAAACATCAGACTGGTGGTATGGACAGAAAAAGAAAGGGGAGAAAAACTGAATTTTATTAGGAAAATTGTTCCTGATATCTAAAGACTGGAGGACACAAAGTTTTTCACTAAGGGAAACATGGGAAATAGTTTTTGTGAACTCTTAGTGACGACTTGATAAACTCCCTGTGAGTACATACACGTATGGCCATCATGATCCTGGATGGCAAATGATTTTTCTGCTGTCCCTATAAAACCATCCCATTAAAAACCCCATTGCCATTGAATGATTCCATGTCTTACCCCAGAACCCCAAACTTTTGACATTCCAATGAATTCTCCAGTAATATTTCTCACATTCAGAAATGATACAAGAAACTTCTGGTCGATCATGTGTGCCGACTTATGGCTCAAAACACAAAATCATTGTAGACACCCGGTATTTTCAGGTTTTAGGTAAATAAAAGCCCTGATATTCCTAATCAGAAAAACAATAACAAAAAGCAATCCATTGTGTTCAATAGGGGAGTGTCAGTACATAGAAGACATTTTTAAAAGGAAAAGAAGTAGTAAAGCCTTGTTCTAGGGCTAAACTCAGAACACAGTCTGTCTACTTTAGGACCATACACACATCTTGCATGATTTTCATAGAAGTGCTGCCTGACGTTGGATAGTTTCTGGCAGAACACAGTCTCATCCAGGCTCTAGCACTGGTCTCTGTTAATGTTCCTTGAGTTGGTGTTTTTGATTCTGAAATAATCTGCACTGAGAAGGAAGGGCTAAAATGAAAATTACATTGAATGATTGGGGCTATGTAACCCTGAGATCATAAACTGATAGCTGGTAGCCCCGGTTGATTTCAAAGTCATTTTTATGTAACTTATACAGTGTTCTTAAACCACTTTTTTCTTTTTGATATCAATATTTGAAAGTGAAGAAATTTTACCAAACATTTCAGATTCTGAGTCTCTTTTTAAAAATTGCACTGAAGGCAAGAATTGGCTAGGCTTTTTACGGGGCATGTGCCCCCAGGATGCCCAGCCCCCACCATGTCTCATTTGTGCTAGCTAATAGATCCCAATAGGCACGTCAGTTACCAACCCTTGCCTAAACCCTTACTAGTCATTTAAACCCAGACCCCAATTCTCATAACAGTCTTATTTGCAGAAAGATGCCCTAAAGCACCCCAGGTCAGTAACTCTGGGTCTCTGTATCAAGTATACTTTGCCTCTTTTCTGATCCTGACCTTATGCTACCATTATGGTAAGAGTGTTATCTTCTCTTGTTAACACATTCCAACTCATATCCCAAGTCCAATAAGTAAGTAGTCCACTTCTATTCATCTCCATGAACACGACTTCCTTTGGGCTGTGGGCATTTCTTCATGTTTCAGCTACTCTAGGACTACAGTCTTGTCTGGAAATTCCAGTGCTCATGAGTGAATCTCCACTACTTAAACGACCCTGAAAATTTGTTCCGTCTATTTATGGCAAAAAAAAAAAAATTTTATGGCGATGGTCGTCAACCCAGGCTGCACATTAGAATCACTTGTGGAAATTTTAAACATTCTGACACCCAGGATACAACATAGACCAATGAAATCAGAATCTCGGGGGGCAGAACCAGCATGGCACTTCTTAAATTCTCCATGTGCTTCCAATGTACAGCCATGTTTGAAAGCCCCAATCATTAAGTACGTGGATTATCAACCTCCTCCCCTGAATCTTTCAGTTACAGGTTCTGCTTTGCTTTCAGACCCATCTGACCGCCTATTTAGTCCCTTTGTATATCATCACTTCTTCAAATGTTTCAATGGCTCTCAACCCTGACTGCAAGCTAGAATTACTGCAGAGTTTTTAAAAGCGCTAGTGCTTGAACTCCATTTGATTAATCAAATCTCAAAACCTCTGTAAAGCTAAGGTTAAGAGCCATAGCACTAGATTATTCATCCTCACAATAAAATCATTTCCAAGAAGATGTATCAGCTACCTATTACTGCAGTAATGCTGCATAACAAATCACCACAAAATCTCAATGACCTACAATAAGAATTTATTGTTTATTTGTCTACAGATTGGCTGGGCTCAGCTGGACAGGTCTACTGATACTGGCTGGGCTTGCTCACACAGCTAGATTGGCTAGGAGTAGGCTGATCTGAGCAAGGCTTGGCTGGTACAATTCAGCTCTGTTTCATGTATTTATTCTCCTCTTCTAGGGGCCAGTAAGCTAGCCTGGACACGTTCTTGTGATTTTGGCTGAGGCCAAGTAATCAAGGGGGAGCATACATGAACATTTCAAGACTTTGCTCTGTCTTGTCTGTTAACATTCTATTGACTAAAGTCAGTCACATAGTAAGACCAGTATCAATGGAGAGAGGCGGTATATTGCTCCCATGCAAGTGAGGGAAAAGAACTATTTCTGAACAATAATCTCATCTATCACAGAAGATATGGAGATATTTATGATTTGTTTCCTTGAATAAACTCAAAGGTTTATGTTTCAGGGAGTATACCATAGATAATCCTCAGTTGGTATCATAATAGTTTCTGTGGTCTTTTCAACATCTAACCACTGCTATTCTTCAACCACTGCTAAAGCTCTCTGTGGTCCTACTGGTATTGGAGGTCTTTGTCACATCTCTAGACCCACGGAACTCTGTTGTAAGCATGTGGTAGCAGCCAACAGTTCTAAACGCCACCTGTTATAAAACTTTACACACTAAAGAAAAGAGACAATGTCGAAGACAATAACCACCTGTTGAAAAGTGAAATTCTTGGGCTTGTACACTAGCACAGAACATTCTTCTCCCATTGTGAGTTTTGAAGATCTCTTGCTTTTGTGTACAATAAAGATTATAGGCACAGAAGAGAACACAATTACGTGTATCCCAGGCATCAATCTCAAAAAGAATTTAGCTTGCAGTAGTAACCAGTACATCCGTTAATTATACTTTTTTTTTTTTTTTTTGACCTTTTTTGTACTAACTTCCCCCATTCTTTGGTAGATTTATACTGGGTGATTGTGTATATGTCACACAAAAGATATTCATAAGATATTTACACTCCTTTTTGGAATTCAATGAAAGAAGTTATTTGGTTGGGAAAACATGGTAACCGGGCCTAAGTTCACGTACATGCATTCTTTTCCAGTCACAGCCAAATCAGGTTTGGGGATTTCTGATGAACTCCTTTTGGTGGATGTTGTTGTTAGAGAAAAATGGATTTTTCCACAGCATGCTTAGAAAACTAGACTTTATCACCACTTGATTTTTCTTTGGCTGCTGCAGCCTGTTTTGTTTATTAAAGGAAAGACAAGGTTGACATCAAATCTATACAATGCATGTCAGTGGCTTGATGTGTTTGTGAATCATAAACAACCTTCAAGATTCAGTGTTGACTTTTGAGGCTATAACTTGACATCATTTTGATTTTTCTTTTGATGAGCCAATGGCATCATGGAGCCTATAGCTTTAAATAGGAAAACACCTAGAGGGAAGAGAGGGTACATTTTCCCCTTAGAAGAAGTGGAAGAGGTGGGAGAAGGAGAGACTTGTTCAGCCATGGAAAATGGATGTGCGTCTCATGGTGGCCACAGTTTAAGTAAACATAAACGCTGAACCAAAGATCAGACCCATCATTTCCTCAGTGCTAGCAGCACCAAACCAAAATATAGTTTTATTTGGCTAACCCCAAAGTAGGATGTGGGTGCCAGCCTCGAAAACCACATGATCGAGTTTCAGGCAGACTTGGGCTATGCTTTTGTCTTAGGCAGGAATGTCATAAAAGCATTACACCTCCCAGCACCATCATTAACAAACAGATGGAATCATAACAACAATTAAGTTCAGAGAAAGAGCTATTGGCTTCTTTGACCTTAAAGCAAAAATTGAAGTCTTTCCATACTCTAACTCTGCTAGAAGAAGGGGCATTTTTAGAAGAGTGCAAGAGAGGCAGTGAGAACCCGCAGCAGAGGCTGGTGGGGGAAGAAACAATGAGATAGGCTCCCATTGTCCTATGAGATATGAAGTCAACAATCTGGAATCTAGGTCTAGAAGGATCACCTGGATTTCCTTGGAAATTCGTTTTTTCCAAAAGGTGATCCAGCAACAAACAACATGTGGTTTCCGCATGTCACCATTTGCCTTTCTTTTGTAAGGAAGTCTCTTCAGTGTCTGGGATCATTCCCATCATCTCACGTTCTGTGAACATCACGTCTGGGCTTGATGCTTCAGAGGTTTTCACGGGGTGAAGTTTTATTTATTTATTTACCGAGGAGTTGTTGTTTTTTCCCTGCTCTCTGAAGCCAGGGAGGGATCAGCAGATGATAGAGTTGGGTGCCCCGAGTTAATGACTAGCCCTATATTCACAAGCTCGTTTGCGTTTGTTCTCACCTGATCCTTCAATGCTGCCAACGAGTGGGAATTAATTTTACTGAGGGCCGCTCAGTTCATTAAAAGAAAAACTGCTCACTTGGCTGGAAATGCTTTGACAGAAGGCAGAGCAGCCGGTTGCATTCAAACATTGTGTCTTCTGGATTTGGGGGCAAAGAGGAGTGGTGGATTCCGAGAGAGGAGAGGACCAAGTCGTCCTTTCGCACGAGCTATTATGGTGTGGCCTGAATCATGGCAGAACCCATCAACAGGCTCTCAGGCAATAGACAGGGCCTGCTGTCCCCTTTTCTGCCACCCTACTAAATCTCTACGTGACCCCCAGCACCCTTCCTGATAATCAACTCCCCATAGAAAGTAATCATCTTATGGTGAATTGGAGAAGAAGAAAAGGCCCGAGAGGAAAATGTTATGATAATAGAAAACTCTTCAGTGTTGTAACCATCTGGTGTGCTGCGGTAACAAAGAAGGTGATAATTGAGTGCCCAGCAACTTCTTTTGGCCTCGGATAATAGGCACTCACCCCGATTTGTGTTCTTCACGAGAGCAATTCGCCATTATTTCACACCACATCTGCACCACATTTCCTCCTTCAATACAGCCTTACAAATAAGTTACCACACTTAATTAAGTCCACATCAGTTTTCTCCAAAGAGTAGAAAAGTTTATGTGGAGGCCTGAGCAGCAAAAGAGGCACAAATGAGGTTATAGTGACTCTTGTTTTGTGTAGGGAATTGAGATTGATGGCAAGCTCATACCACCAAGGTTTGGCTCCCCGGTGGGGTGGGGTGGGGTGCGGCTCCACAGCTTTGGGCTGGGCAACAGCTGTGGAAAAGCTTAGACAAGCGGCCTTGTGGCCAGGCGTGCTTGGGGAGGGCATGGGGACCCCATTGTCACATAATCTTGCTTTTGAAAATGTGCTACAATTGATTCAATCTGATTTCTAAGGTGCTGTCACCAGAGCATCGTTAGAAGTCCTTTAAGAAACCGAAGAATAGACTAGATCACCAAAGGCGGCTTTGTCTGCCCCTTCTCTGCTTTCCTCTGAATGCGCTTCCCTCTGGGCTGACAGAAGGGGCCAGGCCGCTAAGCTCCGAACAATTAACACAGGTAATTTCATTTTCCTTTAATCAAAAGACAAAGTTACTGAGGGAATCAAAGCACCATTCTTCCAAAGGCAGGAGTTTTAAAATTTTACTTCATGGTTCTCTTGGCGTGAGAAGAATGACGCTACGTTCCTACGGTTGGTCATAAGATTCACTTCCCAAAAGTGTTCATTAACTATTTTGTGAGTGAATGTGTGTGTGTGAGTGAACGTGTATGAGTGTTTGTACGTGTGTATGTGTGTGAGCGTGCGTGGGAGTGAATGTGTGTGAGAGTGTGTGTTTCCTTCCCCAAACCACACCTAGAGGTGTGAAAGTTTCTCCCCACCTAGAGGCTGTGTAACCAACAGACAGCAGTGAAGGCAAGCCAGAAAAAGGACGTTAATCACAGCTCAAGGACCCATGGATGAAAGCCATGATTCCTCCAGTCTCCCAACTATCTCGGTCATAAGTAAATTAACGACTCTTTTTCTCCACTTTAAATGATAAGGAGGGAGCCAGGGTGGGGACCTTTAAGATATTTCTCAGAAAAAGTGTCAAAATACCCTGAAATCACCCAGGGTGCCCTCCCACACACAGTATGCCCTTCATTTGTTTATCTAAATGCTGACAAATTGCTGTATTTTAACAGCCTATCTGTGGGCTTGGCCTCATTTGCATGGCGTGCCTTCTATCTTTGAGCTGACAATGAAGCTCAACATAAAGCTCTCATTGAGGGCTCTGCTCAGCCTGACAGTGATGAATACGGAGCAGGAGAATTAGGTGGTTTAGAGAAGAATATGCTATTGTGCAGGGCCCCTATCCTTTTATCTTCCCTGCTGCTCATTTTCAGGTCTTTCAAGGAAACGGCCCCCATAGCCTTTCTAGCTAGTGTCTTTTAACTCCATTTCACTTTGAATGGGCACCAGATTCCAAATTGTCAGCTCAGCCTGGTGCTATTTTAGTCGCCATAATTATCTTCTTGTCTTATCCTATGAAATGCTAGAGGTTTCTTTCACTGTGCAAGCCACTAAGAAAAGCTGGAAAGCATTGTCCCAGGAACAGTTGGCCCCTCCACGCACTGGATTCTCGGACACTCTCTTTTGCATTGCAGAACCCAACCACCTTCTGTTGGAATCATCCAGTCTCTTGTCTCCCCAGACAGAGATATCACTGAGTACACCTCAAAGTGGGGTTAATGGTCAGGGAAACTTCAGAAATTCAGTCCATTCTAATGGTGTGTGCTCAAACATCTGTCATTTCAGCTGATGACACTTAAATTTTATTACTTGAACACAGAGAGAATTCAGCTTGGTCAGAATGAATGAAGTTACCTGGAAGGTTTCTCCAGGGAAGTGTGAATGCGTTGCCATTATGTAAGGCATTTCTTGATGTGATATTTAGAAAAGAAGCATTTGGTGGTGGAGCAGGTATAGCATGGTAGACTCATAGCAGATCCCTGGGTGACGTAAACAGTTTGCACTTGACCGCTAACTTAAAGGTTGGTGGTTGGAACCCACCCAGTGGTACCATAAAACAAAGGCCTGGTGATCTGCTTCTGTAAAGATTACAGCCAAGAAAACTTTATGGAGCAGTTCTATTCTGTAACACATGGAGCCATCATGAGTCAAAATTGACTCAACTGCAACAGATTTTTTTTGGAGGGTGGAGGGTGTGGGCTTATAGCACAACGTGGTTGGAAAGGATCTTATAGACAGATCTGGCTGGTTGCTTTAGTTTCAAAAGAAGGGAAGAAGCCCAGCAAGTGAGCTGATTTGTCCATTCACACAACAAATCTGCCAGCTAAGCAGTTCTCACAGCCAGGTGTATCTTCCTAACTATGTGAGCTAGCTAAGTATGCTAGCAGTGAAACACAGATGCTAGTGCATTTTGCTGTATCTCAGTTTCCCTATGTAAAGGCTTGCAACTTGTTTCATTTTGAGATGCCCTGGCTCATAAAATGATCACTTCTCATCCTGGGGTCCCTTACAAGGATCATCTATAATTCTAGACCCCTGTCTCCTCCAACCATGATTCTTGGATCCAAGATTCATCCTTCCTAATCCGCTGATAGTGAAGCTGCTTCTCCTCACTTCATCTCTTTTTTTTCAGTTCCCTTAACCAGCTAACCATTTAGGCTGAAATCCTGGCTCTTTGGACTTCCCTACTTCCTTTACAAACTGCCCAATGGAATGGGCAAGATCAGGGAAGACCCTACATCAGTCTGATGGGCATAAGATAATGGCTAAGATTCTACCCAACTTGCATGACTTGCATGTGTCATGACGCCATGAAACTCTGAAAGCTCTTGTAATGCTTAGGTGTCTGCAATACATATTTTTCTAAGTCCTCATCTTTTCATATAACACTTATTTTCTCCAATTTAATGTATGTTCATCGTTAAATATATGAACATTAGAAAAGTATATTTTGCTCTACACCATCTCAAACTCATCAAGTGGACATCATTAACGTTGTGTATAATCTCTTTGCTTTCCGAAATACGTCAACTTTATTTTCTTAGTATACCTTTCAGGGCTACATATTTCTCTCCATTGACATTTTTTTTTTTTAAGCAAATATGTTATAGATTGAATTGTGCCTCCCAAAAACGTTTGTCAACTTGGCCAGGCCATGATTCCCAGTATTATGTGGTCATCCATCACTTTGTGATCTGTTGTGATTATCCTATGTGTTGTAAATCCTAACCTCTATGCTGCTAATGAGGCAGAACTCAATCTACAGGATTAGATTGTGTATTGAGTCAATATCCTTTGAGATATAAAAGAGAAAATCTAGTAGAGAGGAGAAGGACTTCATTACCACAAAGGAAGAAGTACCAGGAGCGGAGCTTGTCCTTTGGACCCAGGATCCCTGTGCTGGGAAGCTCCTAGACCAAGGGAAGATTGATGACAAGGACCTTCCCCTAGAGCTGACAGAGAAAGAAAGATTTTCCCTGGAGCTGGTGCCCTGAATTTGGACTTCTAGCCTCCTAAACTGTGAAAGAATAAAGTTCTGTTTGTAAAGTCATTCACTTGGGGTATTTCAGTTGTAGCAGCATTAGATAATTAAGACAAAATATTACACATATTACGGCTCTAAGAAGTACTATTTACATAACTGGTAGTAACTGATGGGGAAAGTCTGTCAAATTATTAAAACATCAAATAGAACGTGTTTTTTCTTTTTCCCACTTTCTTATGGATGTAAACTATTGTGGGTAATTAATGAATATTAGCTTTAAATTTTTTGATAAATAAATTAATTTTGTTTCCATAGTATTGTTTTATACTTTAATTTTAATTATACAATATGTACTTTAATTACACAATATGTGTAATTAAATATGTATTTAATTACACAATATGTGTTGGGGGTGGCATTGGCTAATCTGGGAAGTTAACTTCAATGTACTTATTTATCATATTCCTGCTTTATTTTTACAAGAATGTGTGTTTTGAGTTTCAGTTACTGAATTTTGGATTACTACCTCATTTATAAGTCCAACAATATTACTTTCCCTTATAATGACAGATTCGTGTGCAAACAAAAACTGGAGAATTATAATTACTTAAAGGAACCCTGGTGGTGTAATGGCTAAGCATTCAACTAGTAACCAAAAGGTTGGTGCTTCAAACCCACCAGCCAGTCAATGGAAGAAAAGACCTGGCAATCTGCTCTGGTAAAGGTTTAAAAAAACCTGTTGCTGTCGAGTCAATTCCGACTCATAGCAACCCTATAGCAACCCTATAGGACACAGTAGAACTGCCCCGTAAGGTTTCCAAGGAGCACCTGGTGGATATGAATTGTCAACTTTTTGGTTAGCAGCCGTAGCTCTCTAAACACTATGCTACCGGGGTTTCCCCAGTAAAGATTACAGCCTAAGAAACCCTATGGGGCAGTTCTACTCTGTCATATAGGATTACTATGATTTGGAATCAATTTGACAGCACACAGCAACAACAACATGATTTCTTATTATCTTACAGAAGAACACTCAGTTATGTAATTGGTTGAGATGATAAGTAATATACCTCCTTTTTTTGCATTTTTTTGGATGTAAGAATGCATAGGTTATACGTAGGGTAAGCTCAAAGGAAATAGAGTACAGGCTTTCAAATCTTGGCTCTATTTTTTACTAACTGTTAGTTTGGAGATGTTGGCTTCTCTGACTTATCATTTCTTCTTCTATAAATGGCAGAAAACAATATCTCTCTTTTAAGATTGTTCTAATGACTTAAGATTATATGTTTCAATGCCTGGTAGAAAGGGAAGATTGTCTTCAAGGATGGTTGTGTTGTTCTGTGCTGTAGAGCTGATTCCTACTCATAGCAACCCTATATGACAGAGTTGTTGTTGTTAAGGTGCCATCAAATCAGTTCTGATTCATAGCGACACTATGTACCACAGAAAGAAACACTGCTTGGTCCTGCACCATGCTCACAATCATTGTTATGCTTAAGCCCATTGTTGCAGCCACTGTGTCAATCCATCTAATTGAGAGTCTTCCTCTTTTCTACTGACCCTCTACATTAACAAGCACGATGTCATTCTCCAGGGACTGATCCCTCCTGATAACATATCCAGGGTATATAAGACACAGTCTCGCCATCCTTGCTTCTAAGGAACACTCTGGTTGTACTTCTTCCAAGACAGATTTGTTTGTTCTTTTGGCAGTCCATGGTGTATATTCAATATTCTTTGCCAACACCACACTTCAGAGGCATCAATTCTTCTTCTGTCTTTCTTACTCACTGTCCAGCTTTCACATGTACATGATACTACTGAAAATACCATGCCTTGGGTCAGGCACACCTTAGTCTTCAAGGTGACATCTTTGCTTTTTAACAATTTAAAGAAGTCTTTTGCAGCAGATTTGCCCAATGCAATGTGTCTTCTGATTTCTGGCCTGCTCCTTCCATGGGTGTTGATTGTGGATCCAAGTAAAATGAAAAAAAGAAGTCCTCGACAAATTCGATCTTTTCTCCATTTATCATGATGTTGCTTATTGGTCCAGTTGTGACAATTTTTCTTTTGTTTATGTTGAGGTGCAATCCATACTGAAGGCTATGGTCTTTGATCTTCATCAGTAAGTGCTTCAAGTCCTCTTCACTTTCAGCAAACAAGGTTGTGTAATCTGCATAACGCAGGTTGTTAATGAGTCTTCCTCCACTCCTGATGCCTCATTCTTCTTCATATAGTTCAGCTTCTCTTATAATTTGCTTAGCATACAGACTGAATAGGTATGATGAAAGGATACAACCCTGACACACACCTGTCCTGACTTTAAACCATGCAGTATGATGGAGTAGAACCTCCCTATATTATTCCTAGACTATAATCTTTACAGGAGCAGATTGCCTGTTCTTTCTCCCACACAGCAGCTCCTGTGTTCAAAAGTAGTAGTTTAATAAAGATGCTTGTGGTTTATTCTGAAGTTCATCTCTGTGATGGATGGATTCTCATGCTTCCTGGAGGGCACTGGTGTAGTCTAAGCCTTCCTGGTAGCTTGAGACGAAACCAGCTGACCAGTTTCCATGATGGGATGTGTTTACTACTCCTCTGTATAAAGCCCAGGGGCCCACCTCCAGCACTGTTTCAAGAGCCATTGGGGGAATGGTGGTAAAAACCCATCTGTCCTGGTTGGGGTGGAGAGGTGATTGATTAAATTTTATGCATATGTGCTATTCAAATTAATGACTAGGAGCTGCTTTTGTCTGGATAAGCCATTCCTGCAGGCATTTGAGAGGACATATGTAGCATTTAAGTGCTAATTTTTGCTTTGGAAGGAAAGGGAGATTTGCACTGGAGACACTAGAAACACAGATTTAGGCTGTAACATAAAGAAAATAGGGAATAATCTTCAGCATTCAGCATAATATTACCAGTCTCACTGTCCAACTCAAGGGAGTAGATACATTTACTAGTCTCACTTAAAAATAAAGTAAAAGATGATCCTAATCATTTGAGAGTATGGCATAGCAGAACCCATTGTGATGGGTTAAAAAACTAGAGTGTTAATTCATTTTCTTAATCAATTGTGTGACCTTGCATAAATCAGAAACCTACTTTGAAATTTGATTTTTCCTTTAGCTGCTCACTTAAATAGCACATTTACAAGCCTACCTTACTGTAATGTAAAGCAAAGACCAACATTATAATAGTTTGAGTGACAGTGTTTACAAGAACAAGGCCTAGAATATAGTTGCTAAGGGTGGGCTCATAACCAAAGGTTGGCAGATTGAATCCACCAGCCATTCCTTGGAAACCCTATGGGGCAGTTCTACTCTGTCCTATGAGTTGGAATCAACTGGACAGTAATGGGTATAGTTTTTTGTTTTTTACATGGAAAAGGACAGATGGAAATGGGGTATAGAGAGTTCAGACAATAAATGGAAAAGAAAATGGCAAAAGCGTAAAGGCAGTAGTAATTGTTTCATTTATCCAACAGCCTTCTGTGTTTGAGACTGCGCTAGGTGTTTGGGTTGATGAAATTAACCTTGGGCAAGTAAACTTACATTGTTGTAGCTTAGTTTCCTCATCTGCAAAGTGGAGAAAATAATAGAGCCCTGGTGGTGCAGTGGTTAAGAGCTCCACTGTTAACCAAAAGTCAGCAGGTTGAAGCTACCAGCAGCTCCTTGGAAACCCTATGAGGCAGTTCTACTCTGTCCTACAGGGCCCCTATGAGTTGTAGTACACTCAGTGGCAACAGGGCTTTTTGGTAGCTTGGTTTTCTCATCTGAAAAATAGAGAAAATAATAGAGTTTGGGATTAAATTCGTTAATACATGTAAAGCATTTATAACATGGTATATGGTATGTAGACTTGTCATTATAATACTTTGCCTTCTTGAGCCCTCCTTTGAAATCTTCTGCTCAGCTCTTTTACTTCATCATTTCTTCCTTATTAGATGACACAGGAAGTATTAAAAGAGGATGGAAGGAATACACAGAGTTACTATACCAAAAAGAATTGGTCGATGTTCAGCCATTTCAGGAGGTAGCATATGATCAGGAACCAGTGGTACTGAAGGAAGAAGTCCAAGTTGCACTGAAGACATTGGTGAAAAACAAGGTTCCAGGAATTGATGGAATGCCAATTGAAATGTTTCAACAAACAGATGCAGTGCTGGAAATGCTCACTTGTCTATACCAAGAAATTTGGAAGACGGCCACCTGGCCAACTGACTGGAAGAGATCCATGTTTATGCATATTCCTAAGAAAGGTGATCCAACTGTACGCAGAAATTATCAAATAACATCATTACTATCACACAGAAGTAAAATTTTGCTGAAGATCATTCAAAAGTGGCTGCAGCAGTATATCAAAAGGGAACTGCAAGAAATTCAAGCCAGATTCAGAAGAGGACTCAGAATCAGGGATACCACTTTTGACGTCAGATGGATCCTGGCTGAAAGCAGAAAACACCAGAAAGATGTGTGTTTTTTGACTATGCAAAGGCATTCAACTGTGTGGATCATGACAAATTATGAATAACATTGCAAAGAATGGGAATTCCAGAACTCTTGATTGTGCTCATGAGGAACCTGTACATAGATCAAGAGGCAGTCGTTCAAACAGAACAAGGGGATACTGCATGGTTTATAGTCAGGAAAGGTGTGCATCAGGGTTGTGTCCCTTCACCATACCTATTCAGTCTGTATGCTGAGCAAATAATCCAAGATGCTGGACTATATGAGGAAGAATGTGGCATCAGGATTGTAGAAAGACTCATTAACAACCTGCATTATGCAGACAACACAACCTTGCTTGCTGAAAGTGAAGAGGACTTGAAGCACTTACTGAAGAAGATCAAATATCTTCAGTATGAATTGCACCTCAACATAAAGAAAACAAAAATCGTCACAACTGGACCAATAAGCAACATCATGATAAATGGAGAAAAGATCAAAGTTGTCAAGGACTTCATTTTACTTGGATCCACAATAAACACCCATGGAAGGAGAAGTCAAGAAATCAAACAACACATTGCACTGGGCAAATCTGCTGCTAAAGACTTCTTTAACATGTTGAAAACCAAAGATGTCACCTTGAAGACTAAGGTGAGCCTGACCCAAGCCATGGTGCTTTCAGTTGTCTCATATGGATGCGAAAGCAGGATAAAGAATAAGGAAGACCAAAGAAGAATTGATGCCTTTGAATTGTCATGTTGAAGAAGAATATTGAATATACATACCATGGACTGCCAAAGGAGCAAGCAAATCTGTCTTGGAAGAAGTACAATGACAATGCTCCTTAGAAGCAAAGACGGTGAGACTACGTCCACGTCCTTTGGACATGTCAGGAGGAATCGTTCCCTGGAGAAGGACATCATGCTTGGTAAAGTAGAGGATCACCAAAAAGGAGGAAGACCCTCAATGAGATGGACTGGCACAGTGGCTGCAACAATGGGCTCAAGCATAACAAGGATTGTGAGAATGGCGCAGGACCAGGCAGTGTTTAGTTCTGATGTACACAGGGTCACTGTGAGTCAGAACCGACTCGATGGCACCTAACAACAAGAACATATGGTATGTGCTCAATAAAGACAGATAGTTAGGTAGATGATAGGTAGATAGATAGACTGACAGACAGATGTTGTCAAGTCGACTCTACAATCACTGCAAGAACATGTCTAGTTAGCCTGCTGTAGGATGAGAAATTTGTGAAGCAGAGCTAAGTCATCTGGGTCACATCGGCCAAAGCCATTGAATGTTAGGCAACAGTCATCAGATACCCATACATGTGAGTAATCCCAGGCAAGATCAGTAGAGTCTAACCTGTTTTCAGCTGATTTAAGATGTGCGAGCATAAATAATGTTCTGCGCTACCAGGGCCAGATAAAGGCATGTGAGAGCCCTAAACACTGAAAATCTGTGATGCCTCCTCCTCTGCTTCCTCATGCATTTCAATGGGATATGTAAGTTTTACAAACACATGTATGTATGTATACATGTGTGTGTCTTAGCTATCCATGATGTAACTTCTTTTTATATGCAACTATAGTATTTTTTTTTATAGTATTAGCGATTGAACAAAATGGCCTATACTATTTTAGCAGAATGAGCTGAACTGAATTATAAAATTTTTAGTGGAATGTGAGTTATGAAGATTTTACTATATGACACATTTTCTATATACCACATTTTCTGGAGCCCTGGTGGCGCAGTGTTTAAGTGTTTGGCTGCTAACCAAAAGGCTGGCAGTTTGAATCCACCAGCCGCTCCTGGAAACCCTATGGGGCAGTTCTAGTTTGTCCTATAGGGTCGCCATGAGTCAGGACCAATTTGATGGCAATAGACTTACCACATTTTCTGCAAAAAGAATATTCCACATATTCTACAACAAAGAAAATGAATCAGTGAACTTAGTTGTTTCAACAATCAATGTAAAATTCTGCTGTTCCCCCACAGCAAAAAATTGACTTTTGCTCAAGCTTTAATTCTGATGCTTCTTTTATAATAAATGCTATAGTTATAAATGAACAAATGAAAAGATGTCATAAAAGAAAATTTCATGATCAGAAAGCAATATTACAACAAATGACTATATTTTATTTGTAGATAGATCTTTTCATCTCTAACATACTAAATTAAAAACATTTCTTTCTATTCTTTGCGCTTATAAATTCTTTAATGATTTCATCACAATTAAGCTGCCAAACAAGATCTACTTCCACACATAATAACTTGATTGAATTCATTGCAATGGTCAACTTATTTGAGTTTCTGTGCTTTTGCACATGATCTGGGACTGGAGTTCCCACTGGTTGTTCATCAGGACATGCACAAGAGCATACTGTATGTTAGTATCATGGCAAAGAGCACTGCTGGCCCTCCTGCTGGAGTTGCTGGATTGGCAGATGTGGATGTACAAGACAGTTCTCTCAAAATGCATCGGAGAACTGTTATCTGTTAATATAATATGTCCTTCCCCAGTAACATCATATTGGATACAGTTGCATATTGAGTGAATGTATCAAGCATTAGACTTGACAGCCCACCCAATCCCTTGTTTATTAGAAAGAGATTGTGTACTCCCAAGAGACCCACCAAGATAAAGAGTTTCAATTACACTGGAAGGAAATGTAGGAGAAAGTTGCCAACAAAGGTGTTGAAGTAGTAGGGACCTCATAGCTTGAACAACCTTGTATGTGGGCACCCTCATGACCCTGTGTGAACTTTATTTCTGGCCAGGACATTCTTACTCACTGGAGCTGGTATCAATTCCATTTAGTGTCCCGTCAGTTCCCTTCCACTGCAGTGCTCACTTTCCCTTGTGTCCTGTCTGCTTATCACCTATGGGCCTTTGCTTTAGATAACTGGTGCCTCTGTTTTGTTGATGCCCTAATCACAGGCTTACCTTGCTTATTGGGTAATCCGTGTTTGTATGCTACTGAAATTTGTGGTTGTTTTTTATATACCATTATTGTGACAATAGATAATTGATATACTCCCTTATTTCCCTTGAGGCACGTTGAATTATGCTTTCATATTCTTATTCTATTTTAATGACAGCTCTGACTGCATAATAGTTTTTTAAGTCCCAGCCTCAGGAACAGCAAATTCCACAATGGCTTCTTCTTCAGTCCTTAAGAGAGTTTTTTTCTTTTTTCTTTTACTTTGAATAATAATTTACAGAACAAACTAGGTTCTCATTAAACAGTACACATATTGTTTTATGACATTGGTTAACAACCTCATGATGTGTTAACACTCTCCTTTCTCAACCTTGGTTCCCTATCACTAGTTTTCCTGCCTTCTAGTCCTTGCCTTTGGGCTGGTGTGCCCCTTTAGTCTTGTTTTGTTTTATGGGCTTATCTAATATTTGGCTGAAGTACAAACCTCAGGAGTGACTTCATTACTGAGCTAAAAGGGTGTCCGGGAGCCATATGCTTGGGGTTTCTCCAGTCTCTGTCAGCCCAGTAAGTCTGTTTTTTCCTTTTTTCTGTGAGTTAGAGTTTTGTTCTACATTTTTTTCCAGCTCTGTCCCAGAGCCTCTATTGTGATCCCTGTCAGAGCAGTCAGTGTTGGTAGCCAGGCACCATCTCCTTGTACTGGACTCAGTATGGTGGATACCGTGGTAGTTGTGGTCCGTTAGTCCTTTGGACTAATCTTTGGCTTGTGTCTTCAGTGTTCTTCATTCTCCCTTGCTCCCAAAGGGGTGAGACCAGTAGAGTATCTTAGACGGCCATACACAGGGTTTTAAGACCCTAGACGCTACTCACCAAAGTAGAATGTAGAACATTTTCTTTATAAACTATGTTATGCCAATTGAGCTGGATGTTCGCCGAGACCATGGTCCCCACAGCCCTCAGCCCAGCAATTTGGTCCCTCAGGGAGTTTGGATGTGTCTACGGAGCTTCCATAACCTTAACAGAGGTTTTTGAGGCTCTTATTCACACTCAGCCTCTTTAATCACTCCTTAGCCTTTATTAAGGAATCCCTGGGCTGGACAAGGGAGTTGTGGTGGCACAGTGGTTAAAGCACTTGGTTGCTAACCGACAGCTCGGCAGTTCAAACTTGCCAGGCAATCTGCTGGAGAAACATGTGGCGGTCTGCTTCAAAAGATTTTATCTTTGGAAACCCAACAGGGCAGTTCTACTCTATCCTACAGGGTTGGAACCGACTTGACAGAAGTGGATTTTTGGTTTGGGCTGGACAAACGGTTAAGCAATTGTCTACTAACTGTAAGGTTGGAGGTTCTCAACCAAACCAGAGGCACTTCTGCTTCCAAAAAGTCACACCCATGAAAACCCCATGGAGTGCAGACCTATTCTGCATCAGAGGGTAGCCATGAGTCAGAGTTGACTCAGTGGCAACTGGTTTGGCCTTTATTAAATCCAGGCTCCAGAATCAATCTGTCCTGGGTTTAAGTTCTAGCTTTGCCTATCATCTCGGACAGGTTAATGGCACTTGCTAAATCTCAAGTTTCTCATTTGTAATATGGAAATAGTTGTTTTGAGAATTCAATGAGATAATGCATACAAATAGCTTTCAGCTCAGTGCCTCATACTTTCACTAGTTGACAAGAGTTAGTCACAAGAGAAAAGATCTGTCTCTTTTCTTGCTCTCACACCTGGAGATGAGATGTGGCATGTAAATAATCATACTGAATGGAACAAATGGGATGACTGTTCCTGACTATTGTTTCTTACATTTTTTTTCAGGGAAGAACAGTTTTAATGAGAGCCAGTGACCTGGAGACCAAGAGTCCTTGGTTTATTTACGGTTGGTGTTTACATATTCCCATGAGGGCAGCATCGCAGGCTACTTAGTAAAGTCAACAAAGTTTGGGGCCACATGCTTCTAGCTGTGTGCTAGAACCAGCGTGTATCGGCTGGCGAGAGTCAAATGTTAAATTTTCAGGATTTTTGTGAGTTGGTTGTTAAAGACATTGATTATTAGAAATTAAACTTATAAACTTACAGTTAAATAAGTTATAGTAAAAACAAAGATAATAAATACTCAAGTCTTGTCACTTCCTAGTTATTTTGCTATGTTTCACTATTATCTATGCACTTGAAGTTTTTTACATCTATCGTCTCTGTATGGTAGAATTGCCACAGACCGACCTGCCACTGGGCCTCTCTTGTCAACTCCACAATCAGTGACTTCACAATGGTAGATTGAAATTGGCCATAGTGGGAGTATATACACCACGGAAGTCAGCAAACTGTACACATCACAGCTTTTTGGTGTGGCAAGTTGGTCGATCACAGGTGTCCCAGGACACCACTGGGTGATTCTACCAGTTGCCCTTAGAGCATATTGTTGTTTTCACACCTGTTTATGATGACATCATTTCCTGTGTACTTCTACCGTGTTAGGATATTAGGAAGTTGCCTATAGCTATAACACTTCTGCAAGAGAAATTATTCTTCTCCCAATATATACTGATGTTTCAAACAAACTTAAGAAAAACCCATCAGAATTAACTACAGAATGTGGTCATTGTCTTTCTTAGCTACCTCATGGTCTAACAAGGGTGGGGTGAGAAAAGTATAGCAAGGATGAGGCAACCATGGAAACCTAGTCCAAATATTTTCTGAGGATTGTGAGGATCTGATTTCTTGGCTGACTGTGGTGTGATGCAAGGAATATTAGTTTGGGAGGCAGGAGACCAGAATTCTAAGTTCTCCTCAGTTGCCTTCTATCTCTGTGACCTTGTTCAAGTCACTTCTGCTCCCCTGGACCTCAATTTTTCTTATCCAGAAGATGAGGGGACTGCGTTGGTGATAATATGCAAATCTTATTTACCTTTTAAACTTCTTGCTGTCCAGTTCCTAGAGAAAGAAGAGAAAAATGAAGGAAGATCTCTGACAGATCCCTTCTCCTCCATTCTCCTTTACAAATCTTTTGATGAAAGACAGTTTCAGATGTCTGTGGCCAGTCTGAGCGATTCCAGCGCAAGGACAATGATTTTTCATAGTAAGAATATGACCTGTGACTCACAGCTTCTGACTTTATTGCAGCCATGCTGAAGAGAACACTGAGACTTTACATCCCTACACAATTTTAAAGAGCACACAAGCTGTGCTTCAGCAGGTGGCCAGAAAAAGGCTGCTTTGTCCACTTTTCGAGATTGTTGGTCTCTGAAAATGTACCCCAGCAGGGGGTAAGGGTGGCAGAGATGGGAGACGGGCCTTGTTCTTGTTGGGTAAACAGCTCCTTTGGGAACTGGTCAGCACTGGCAGTCCTCAACTAGTCCAGCCTCCTCCGCAGCCCCACCTTCATGGCTCAGAGCCCAGCAGCCACCACTGTGGATCTGGGGGTGGGCGCCCACTGCTTCTGAGCAGAGCAGAGGACACATACTCACTGTGAGTCAGGCACAAGCTGGAGGGTATGATCCACGAGACCACACAACTCTCAGCTGTACTCACATTTGGAGTCTGACTAAAACCCACCAAAGCAAGGACAGCCAGTCTTCTGTGGCCAAGGTCTCCTCACCTCCTCAGTTCCCAAGCCCCCTGGTGTCTGTCCCCCTACACTGTGAGTGCCTCTGCTGATGGGAAACCACAGGTCCCTGGAAGGATTTGATGAAGGAAAAAAGCAGTTTAGGGCAGAGTGAACTGTGGTTTCAAGAATAAGCTGAGAGTTGGCACTGTGCCATCACATGAGAATTATTTCATATTTTGCAAGCAATTCTTGACATTACTGTGCTTTGACCTTTTTAGGTTTGTCTCCCAGCTGGATTGTCTCTGCTGCCTCATCTCGTAGCTCTTCTGTTGCCAGTCACAGGGAACACCCAGTGCGTATTTAACCCCCAGCTGCCAGAGTCGACACCGACTCTCGGAGACCCCACGTGTGCCAGAGTAGAACTGTGTTCCTTAGGGTTTTCAGGGGCTGATTTTTTTGGAAGTAAATTACCAGGCTTTTCTTCCGAGGCACCTCTCGGTGGACTTAAACCACCCACCTTTCGGTTAGCAGCTGAGCACGTTAAATATTTGCACCATCCATGAAGCCCAGTGGGTATTCCTTCCTTGAGAATTACTTCACTGTGGGGGAGCTACTTTTCCAGAGTGTGGCCCCTTTATGGCAACCTGGCAGCATCTGTGAGTGCTGCCTGCTTAATTCCCCATCACAAATGAGATCTGCTCCTCTGTTAACTCACTTGACAACAACAACAACAAAAAACAACTTCAGCGGCCAAGATAACTGACTTGTGTTTCATCATTTTCTTTTTCTCTGTTTGGTTTAACTTCATGGTTTTTTTAATGAAGTGAGTTTTTCAACATGTCTGTCATTCTGCACAACACCTATCTAGTTCAGTAAAGCGTTATCATCTAATCTACTGGCTTTGATATATGGATTGATTTTGAGGATTTCTCTAATTTGTCAGACACTTTTTAAAAAATTATTCTTAGGCTTGTGGTTATAATTATTTATCAATTGCTTCATCAACTCGGATTTGAGAATTAACTGCTATTTTATCTTATCAGTATTAGTAGCCCCTTACCATAGGCTTTAAAGTCCCTGGGTAGCACAGTTTGCGTTCAACTGCTAATCTAAATGCTGGAGGTTCAAAGTCACCCAGCGGTGCCAAGGAAGAAAGACCTACAGATCTGTAAAGATTATAGTGAAGAAAACCCTGTGGGGCAGTTCTATGTAGCACATGGGGTCGCCATGAGTTGGAATTAACTCAACGGCAACAGATTTGGCATGGTTTGACCATATGCTTTAAGAGCCAATGTCCACCTAAGAGAAACCCTGGCAGTGTAACGGTTCTACAGCGCTAACCAAAAGGTCAGCAGTTCGAATCCATCAGGCACTCCCTGGGAGCTTTATGGGGCAGTTCTACTCTGTCCTATAAGGTCGCTATGAGTCTGGTGTACCCCAGAGAAATGAAAAATGTGTCTGCAGGAAAACTTTTACATGGATATTTATAGCAGCATTATTCATAATAGCCAAAAAGTGAAAACAACCCAGAAGTCCATCAACTGAGGAATGAATAAATAAAATATCATATATCCATAGAATGGAATCTTATTCAACCACAAAAATGAACAAAGTGCTGATACATGCTATAGCATGGATGAAACTTGAAACTTTGTTACATGAAGAAACCAGGCATAAAAGGCCATAGATTGTAGGATTCTACTTATATGAAGTGTCCAAACAGAAAGATCATAGAGGCAGAAAGTAGATTAGTGGTTGCCCAGGAACTGAAAGTGAAAATAAGGAGTGACTTCTTAATGGGTACAGGGTTTCTTTTTGGGGTGATGAAAATATTATAAAATTGATCACAATAATGGTGGTACAACTATGTGAATACACTAAGACTATTGAATTGTACATTTCAAAAGTTTGAATTGAATGGTATGTGATTTATATCTCAATACAGCTGTTATAAAAAAAAAGATGGAAAGTGTCAATTTATTAAATCCCTAACTTTTTATTATTTAATAAAGTATCCTTCCCTTTTTGTATTTATTATAAAAAAAATTTTGCTACTGTGTAATTAAGAAAAAATAGAGCAGCAATCACCTTACTGAGAAAAAATATAACAAAATCATTATCAACAATAGTGATAACATGCTCCTTTTGGGGGGGAGTAACTTTTTATATGTAGAAACCAAGAAGTACTATTTAGTTGAATACGTGGGCAACAGCTGTTATTTTTAAACTATCTCCATTAAATTTTTTTTTCATTTAAAAAATTATCAGCATTATGAGAATGACAAAATCCTTTTAATGCCTCCAAGGACCTCATAAGCTATTTTTCTGTTTCTCTTACGGTCTCATCTCCACCAACTCTTCCTCCTTGCTTAATCTTCTCCCCTGCTTTATCTGTAACACACTTTGGCACGCTCCCACCTTGGGGCCTCTGCCCTGGCTGTTTTCTTTACCTGGTATGTTCCTCCCACAGATATTCACATGACTTCACACACACTAAGTTCCACCTAGAAGTCAACTTCTCAATGAGGCCTCCCCTGAGCACAACACTAATTTACTTATTATGTTTATAATTTGTTGTATGCCTCTCCTGCCAAAGATTGGGGATATTTGACTGTTTTATTCCCTGATATATATATATACATGTGTATATAAACATGTACAACAGTGCTTGGCATATAGTAGGTGCTCAATTATATTTGTTGAATGAATAAGTCAATGGATATACATACTGGTAGTCCGGTTTGAAGTACACATTCTGGTCTCTGATTGTGAATTTATCAATCAGTCCATCTCAAGTTTTAGACATTTTCTTAGCTTAAGACTGGATAACGAAGGGAAAAAAAAGTTAAATAGGTATCTTTGGAGAGTAAAGTGTCAATCCTTTAAAAACAAATTAATCTACAGGGGAAAATATGCAATATTAGAGAAAATCTGGACTAAGTGTAAATCATTTTTCTGGTAAAAATGTTTGACAGGTCACTGAGATCTTCCTCAAGTTAGTGCCATAGTTAATTTAGTCAGCCAAACAATGTTAATTGACCACTTACTGTGTGCCAGGTACATAGTATTTGAGATATAACAGTAGGAATTATACCATAGTTTGAAGATCAACAATAAAAAACAGATAAAGAAATATATATATCATATGATTTTTTTTTTTTATGATGCCAGGAAACCCTGGTGATGTAGTGGTTAAGTGCTATGGCTCCTAACCAAGAGGTTAACAGTTCGAATCTGCCAGATGCTCCTTGGAAACTCTATGAGGCAGTTCTACTCTGTCCTACAGGGTTGCTAGGAGTTGGAATCGACTCGACGGCAGTTTTTTTTTTTTTTTTTAGAGGTTTATGAAGCCAGTTATTGCTGATAGCTGTAAAGAAAAGCAAGTAGGACAAGGGATAATGAATTAAAGGGGTACACTTCTTTATGATGGTGACATTTGAGCAAAGACCTGAGTAAAGTAAGGGAGAGACTCATGTGCACATCTGGCAGAAGAGTGCTCGAAGCAGAGGGAAAAGTTAGTGCAAATTCCTGCAACAGAAACATGGCCACATGTTCAAAGAAAAGCCAGGAGGCTAATGTGGCTGGAGCACATTGAGTGAAGAAAAAAGAGCATTTACAGAAAATGATGTTGGAATGGCCTGTATGGATTAGGTCATACCATGGATCAGGTAGACCCAAGGTCAGGACTGAGCGCCTTATTCTCAGGGTGAAAAGAGCCTTTGCCAGGTGGAAGGCTGATGAGTGACACGATCTGTTCTTCATTTTAGAAGGACTGTTTTGATTTCTGTAATGAAAATTGCAAGAGAGGCCATAGGATGCAATGTATATGAAGATCAGAAGGATATCCAGGGCAACTCTCTACCTGGAAAGCATCAATTGTCCATAAGGAAGAGATGCTAAGTTATTCTGGTCTACCTTGGGAAGATCAGATCCCAGGTAGAGCTTTTCTGGGGTCTGATCCTTGGGACTCCTCTGCATGCATGGGCAAGCTGGCATGTACAAGAGGAGCAAACATGATAGTGAGGAAGATTTACTCATTGTATAAGGAACAGCCAGCTGTATGGTGGTGGGTTCCTTCTCCTCAAGGACAGGATCCAAAATACCGTAAAGGGTGTTTCATCAAACCAGCTACCATTGTCAGCAACTGCAGCTTAGTCCTGCTAGAGACTGCTGGAAAATGGTATGACGTTTGTGGCTCAGACTTATCCCATCCCAGTGGCCATGATTCCTATCAGTCACTCCTCTAGGGCTACTCTCAAAAACCCAAAAAATCAAACCCATTGCTGTTGAGTTGGTTCCAACTCATAGCAACCCTACAGGACAGAGTAGAATTGCCCCATAGGGTTTCCAAGGAGAGGCTGGTGGATTTGAACTGCCGACCTTTTGATTAGCAGCCATAGATCTTAACCACTGAGCTCCCAAATCCAAACCAAACCAAACTGGTTGCCATCAAGTCGATTCCGACTCATAGCAACCCTATAGGACAGAGTAGGACTGCCTCATAGAGTTTCCAAGGAGAGGCTGGTGGATTTGAACTGCTGACCTTTTGATTAGCAGCCGTAGATCTTAACCACTATACCACCAAGGTTTCCAGGGGGTTAATTCCCCATCATTTTGAACTGCCACATGACTGCCTAAGCAGACTGTTGGGGCCAGAAAAAGCCCTTGGGCAAGAGGAAGTTAGACCTATGTGCCCTGAAGGGATAAGGGCAAAGGAGATGGTTGGGATATTTTGGGCAACTATTCCTTAGGAATACTGCAAATGGCTGTTCAGGCTCAGGGCTGCCATTCACTTAGGCTTTCCCCGTGCTGGGGTTCTGCAACCAGCCTGTTGTTCCTTCTGGTCTCCCCAACCCCAGCCTCTGTGTCACAGGAGGTGCAGGGGAAGTCCCTGCTCCTCAATGTCCAAGCCAGCAGACTACACTTGGGTGAAATTCATAGTCTTTGCAGATGTATTAGTAGCAGTGGGAGCTTATAACGAGCTCATCTCAAGTCAGGGATAACACCCTAAACGATTCCATGGGGAACTTAAGCATAGGGAAGCAACAGTTTATAGCTCAAAGTCAGGTTACCTTCTGCTTGCAACTATTTCTGTGGGAAGAAGCTTATGTGTGACCAGTGACTTCTTTCCTGGATATCAGCAGCCAATGATTTTCTCTTTTCTTGTCCCCATTAAATAGTATATTCAGGGCACATATGTCCCAAATAATGTAACAAAATGTGCTTTCTCATCGGTAATCAATGCAGATGTAATACGAATGGTTTAAGGCATTTTCCTTCCGGCCTGAGATGTTGATTTAATGCCAGCATTAATCCGGGAAAAAATTATGTATGACTAGTTTTAATTAGACTCTAAAGTTAAGTGTGTGTTTGTGTGTGTATGCGCGTGTGTGCATACACTTCCACGGATATATTGACCCAGTTTTAAATCTAGTGGTATAAGCAAGACTGTTGTGAGGCAGGAATGACTTCATCAGGAAATCAGGAAATCCTCATTCAAACTTCCAAATATACAAATAGATTCATTTTATTCTGTTGTGAATCAAAATGATGCCATGTCCTGTAATTAAGGATGTTGTTGACAAGGTTGAACGGGAGCCAATCGTGCCTTGCCTTTGTTTCTATGACAGTCATTTCAAAGTTCAGCATCTTAAGGCTGGTGGTCGCCTTATTTGGCGAACCCTCAGGAGTCCTGTTTCCAGCTTTATTTTAGGGTGCCAGAATTGTCTTTTAATCTTTACTTGAGGGTAACAGACTTATTAATTGCTTGAAGTTAGGTGCACAAATATTTGTGTACTCTAGGCAGGTTATTGTGCAGCTCAAAAAATAATAGAAAGTAATAGCTGGAAAAAAAAATTCTTCATGTAGTGACTAGAACTAAATTGTCATTGAGACAAAGGATTTTTTTAAAAAGTTGTCAAATGCAAATATATGCAGGGGTGGGTGAATAGATAATGTTAGCTTATTATTTTTTCTTGCAGGAAACCATGAGTTTTTCTAAATATTAACTTCTCCAACTGACCAGGTAACTCACTCACAGGGTTCTCTGTGGGAGAATGAAGGACAGGATGAAATGGTCTGGTGAGCGGGCACACAGGGCTGGGGTGGGGGAGGAGTCAGAGTGCATTCAGGGCAGGGATAGGAACACTTCCGAATTTAGCAACTTTTTACTCTTGGAGTCACAAAGGTGTAAATCCCCTAAAACTCAGCTGCCCAGGGCCTGTGTGCAGTGTCCCTCTTTGGATTTCAGAAAGGGGCACTGTGCCCAACTTTCCAGCTGCAGGAAAAAAGAAATCACCCTAAATACTGAGATAATGCCTAAACTTGCAAGTCTTCTGTTCCTCCTTCCAGTCCGCCCCCCATCAAATTCTATCTTTGTTTTAGGCCATGACTCATGGCCCGCCCCCACCCCCCAGCCAGCTGTGACTCATAGCAGAGGCCAGATAAACTGAACACAGATTGGGAGGGGTGGGAGAGCTGCAGTATTTTTCTCCCATTTTCGACTAGTGAGAGAAGTTAGGTCAAATGGTCAAGTGGTGGGAATCTTCTTCGAGGTGTATGTGTGTGAGTGTGTTGAATTTGGGAAAATTCCTGCATTCAATGGGGGGTTCAGCTGGGTGATCCCTTTCAAGATTACTCAGTGATGCTATGGCTACCACTGGGAATCATCTGTCTTTAGTACATTGACCGGGAAAATGGTTGCACCATTTTACCGCTTCTTGTATTCTTGCCCTTTGCAATGTGACTTTACAGCTACTCCCATTAAGAGGTGGAGTCCCTTTTCTCACTTGGCAGTCTGAGTTTGGACATATGACTTGCTTTGGCCAATAGAATGTTGCAGAAATGATGCTGTGCCAGTTAAGGGTCTTGGCCTCAAGTGGTCCTGCACGTTCCTGCTCTCTCATTTGCTCCTCTGCTTTTCTGTGGTAACAAGTCCAGGCTAGCCTGCTGGAGGACCATGATCTTGTGCAGCGGAGCCAAGACATTCAGGCTGATCGGCCAGATCCCAACTAACCTGCCAGCTGACTAGACTCTTGACTGAGCCCACCTGAAATCAGCAAAGCCCAGTTCGAATTAGCAGACTGCTCCGCTGATCTGTGGCTTCATGAGAAAAAAAAAAAAAAGTTTCAAGCCACTAAAATTGTGGTAGTTTCTTAAAGTGGTAATAGAAAACTCGTGCATTTTAACTCAACAATATGGGCTGAGATTTTTAAATTAAGAGCACTCCTGCCATATGTGTTTCAGAAGACTATATTTCTTAATCCTCAGTACTCTCGCATCTTGAAAGAGTGTAGCTCGATGGCTCTCCAAAGTAGGAGAAGGTTAGAATTTTAAAGCATGTCACATGAATTCATTAAAAGGAAGTTTTACCCCAATCCCTCTGTATATAGGTATTAAAACTAGATAAAGTGAGTGCCAGATCTTATGTGTTGTCTGTTGTTATTTTCTTAAAATGCAGACTTGATTACATCACTACCTTGCTCAAAATCTTTCTGTGGTTCTGAATTGTATATAGGATAGAATTGTATAGAGGATAAAATGAAGTTTCATTTTTCTCCACCCTCTTCACTGCTGATGCCACCATTATCCCATTGTTCAAAGCTACCCCAAACTTGGTTCTCTTCAACTATTCATGCCACCATGAACCTCAGATATTAACCACCCTGGTCTACTTTCTGGGGGGCAGTGGTAGTTCAGTAGCAGAATTCTCGCCTCCCATGAGGAAGACCTGGGTTTGATTCCCAGCGAAGGTACCTCATACACAGTTACCACCTGTCTGTCCGTCCCTTGGAGGCTTGTGTGTTGCTGTGGTGCCGAGCAGGTTTCAGCAGAGCTTCCAGACAAAGATGAACTAGAAAAAAAGGCCTGGCAATCTACTTCTGAAAATCAATCAGTGAATCACAACATTTCAATTCACAACCAGTCATGGGGATGGTGCAGGACCAGGTCACCATGAGACAGGGGCTGACTTGATGGCGACTAAATAGCAACTAACAACAACAACATGTCTACTTTCAGCCCCCTAAACACATACACAGTTCCCCAATCTCTATACCTCTCGTTTAGCTCTTCCTCGTGTCTAGAATATCTTTTCCCACAGTATTCCTTGTCAAAACAAAACAAAACAAAAAAACAAACCCATTGCCATTGAGTCTATTCTGACTCATAGCAACACTGTCGGACAGAGTAGAACTGCCCCAAAGGGTTTCCAAGGAGCAGCCGGTAGTTTCGAACGGCCAACCTTTTGGTTAGCAGCCAAGCTCTTCCTTATCAAAGTCCGTTTCAATTCCTATAACCTCAAAAAAATTCTTCCAGTTTAGTCCTCCCATCAGAGTTAATCTCTTCCAAGTATTCTGGTATCACGTTGCACCTCTGTTAAATAGTCTTTCTATTATTATTGTTGTGTTGGTTGTACTTATGAGCTCAGGTTATATTTAATTCACTTTGAGATTTACTACAGTGCTTTGAGTAATGTAGATGTCTTAGTTACCTAGTGCTGCCATAACAAAAAAAAAAAAAAATAGCACAAGTAGAAGGCTTTAAAGAATAGAAATTTATTTTCTCATAATTAAGTAAACTAGAAGTTCAAATTCAGGTTGTCAGTCCTAGGGAAAGATCTCCTTTGTCTCTTTCAGGTTCTAGTTACTGCTGGCAATCCTTGGTCTTCCTGGGCTTATAGAATAATCTGCCTCCAACTTTACATGGTATATCCCCCCTGCTTGTGTCTTTGTCCATTCTGCTTTTTTCATAATACACCACACGGAAAGGATTAGGTTTAGGACCCACCCTACTCCAGTATGACCTCATTAACATAACAAAAGAAAAACCCTTGTTTCCAGACAGGGTCATATTTACAGGTATAGGGGTTAGGACTCAGCATGACTTTTTTGGGAACACAATTCAAGCCTTAACAGTAGGTGTCTCTGGCAGAGACCACTGGGCTCACCATTCCCTATGTTATCTTCTTCTTGGGCACACAGCCTTAGCTTACTGCTAAATGGAGACATGTGACTGTATTTTGACTAAGAGAGTATGGGAGAAGTAATGTGTTTCAAATCTCCTGCGTGTGGTTATGTCAGTCAAATCTCTCTTTACTCTCAGATTCTACTGCCCTTCTGCTCTGCTATGTAGTGCAGGACTCATTTCTCAAGCTCCATAGCCTTCAGGATTCTGGATAGGTTAAGTCAATGGGAGAAAATGGCTGGAAATCATAGTGTGGGAGGGAAAGAAAGACAACATTTCTCCCATTCTTTCCTTGTTTCCTCTGGCATCTCTGTAAATAGTCACATCTCCCCCATGTCCACGGCCACTGGACAAGAGCCTGCTATGGATCTTGCTTCTGTCAGATATTCTAGATTCCTGAACTCTTGTAAAACCCACCACCATTGGAGTGATGGCAGCTTATTGATGGTCTGTCTGAGTTACCTCTCTATCCTTTGTTTAGCATCTGTAAAACAGAAACCATAATGCCTGCCTCTTACGGCTATTAGGAAAAGCAAATAAGCTAGCATATGCAGAATCCATAACTGAGGACCTAGTATACAATGGAAACTAAATTTTGAGTCTCTCCAGCAATTGCTACCCATTTGCTCTTCTTGGTGTCTACTGCTCCTTCCATCTCTGAGGCTCTGCCTGGTCTTGGTTTCCATCCCACCCTCCTAGCCCTTCTTAGTCTCTCTGCTTTGCTACCTGTGTGCTTTGCCTTCAGCCCTCACTCTGTAGAAACCTTGATGATTTAGTTCAGTGCATTTCTTTCTTTCCACTCCATTTTGAGAACACGCCTCACGCTCATGACTTCAACGCTGATCTTTCTGCAGGGAGGGCATTCCTATGTGCATCTTTATCTGATATCTCCCTCTTGAGTTTCTGTCTCATTTCCTCAATTTCCTCCTGGGCCCTTCCTGTTGGCCACCCTGGTACTGTTTGTGGAAAGTATCAGGCTGAGAGGTCTAGTTTCCAACACATCACTGATGAATTCCATAACTTTAGACCTCTCGGAGCCTTAGATAATACTCTAAGAGAAGACTTTGCAGACAGATGGTTTCTAACTATTAATCCTTCTATCTCTGTTGTTTTGGTTTTTCATCAAGACTTAATTCATTATTTCCATTTCCCATTCTTCAATGACTTTGACTCCCAGCTTCTCTATATCTGTTAATAATATGTCATTAAGGCTCAAAAGTCTAGAAGTCAAATTTGAATTACTCTTTCCCCACTGTGGCAGTTGTGGAGTTAAGAACTTGACCAGTGAGCCAAATTACTTGAGTTCAAATCTTGACTTCAGCACTTATTGTGTGATATGGATATGCTTCTCTAAGCCAGTTTTTTTAATCTGCAAAAGGAAGAAAATAGGAAACTCTCAATGCATAGCCTAGCATATAGAAAACACTTAATAAATATTTTTTATGATGCATCCATTCACCCAATAAGTATTCATTTGGCAATGTGGTAAGTTTCCTATTGAAAATTATTTTTACTTATTTTATCTCCTGAGAGTTCAGGGTTTTTTCTGAGGAGTGCCTAATATATTTCATGTCATCAAAAGATTTTATAACATCGGGCTATCCAAGTATGTGGGGAATTTATACTCCTAAAAATAAGGTTTACAGGTAGGGTAAATGTACATCCCAATTTTCCTAGGACAGCCACAATTCACACATGTTGGTCTAGCGTAATTATAAAGATCATTCTATTTTACTGTTAAAAGTGGCTCAAGTTTAATATTTGGAATATATAAGGGATTCTTATAATTCAACAACAAAAAGCCAAACAACTCAATAAAAGAAGGGGCAAAGGACTTGAATAGGCATTTTTTTGAAGAAGATATGCAAATGGACAAGGGCATGAAAAGATGCTCAACATCACTACTTATTAGAGAAATGCAAACCAAAACCACAAAGAGATACCATATTATATCCACTAGAAGTGTATTAAAAAAAAAAAAAAAAAACAGAATATAACAAGTGTTGGCGAGGATGTGGAGAAAACAGAGCCCTTGTGCATTACTGAAGGAGCCCTGGTAGTGCAGCGGTTAAGTGCTCGGCTGTTAATCAAAAGGTCCCCTAACTTTTTGGTTTGCAGTCCAGTGCTTGAACACTGCCCCATCAGGGCTCCTTTTGCTATGAAGGTCATGGATATGATTGAAATGCCATCCTTGTATCTGTTTACACCAAACAGCAGCCCCTTCAAAATAAACAAACAAAAAACAACTATGGTTTCTTTCATAGGAAAGAACTATGGGGATCATAGTGGGTCACCTAATATAGTCTCCAGTACTGGACACTCACATCAGTTAATAAAATTAAGTGATTGTGGAGACAAGGAGGCGTTTGTCATTAACCTCCAATCCTTGGGCCTCATTGCTATGTTAAAATGGAAATGTGTGAAGCACACATACTTACTACTCCCTCACCTGCAGATGCTTATTTATTTATTTCTAGAGTTTTGTCACAGAAATTTTGTTTCAAGGGCCCAGAATTGTTCTCAGAAATTTACTTATCTATCAAACACTCCAAGGAATTCTGGCAAGAATCCATACGAATCTCCTTCAGGAATAAATTCACCTGCCACTCAATTGATGAAGAACTCTGAGGTGGTAGGTTCAGACCACAGACATATTCAGGGCACAGGAGGAAGGAGGGACACCTTCTCTGTTGTAATAAGAGGGAGAAATGGTGTGGTAGATTGATTTCTGTAATGGCCCCATTTTTTTCATGCTTCCTTGTATGAGTGGCCTGTCTGTGTGACTGTCTCTGGCCATTGGGACAACTCAATAAGTAAACACACACATACACCATGAAATAAAGGTTAAGATGTTTTGGGAAAGGAAGATCATGGGTGCAACTTAGGGTTCTTGATTCTTATTAATTCTTTAGTTTCAAACTAATAGACTAGCTCTTCCATCATCCAATCATCCATTCCTCCATCCATCTATTAATCCAGCCATGCATCCATCCAAAAAGTATTTACTAGGCACCAACTACATCTCAGTCACCATTGTAGGCTCTAGCATTAATAAAAAAAAAATAGTGCCCTAATAAATGACTTAATTGAAGCCCTCCCCCCCTTCACCTAATAATTTTACCTTCAGTACAGTAAGTTGATATTCTATTGGGATGTGAACTATTCAGAGGTGCTATAATAAACAGGGTTATAATTCACTTCATAGTGGATACCTGGTTTTACTTTTTACTGTAGTTTTGGTGGTAGGACTTAGTGCCTACATACTTCAACTTAAGGGACACTTGGTAGGCACCATGCTTCTGATGACCTCAACTTTCCAGCCCTCTTGAAATTGCTAATTGATGGCATGAAATATAAATATATTCATTCAGTTTTGAGGCTCTGATCTTTATGAGGCATACCATCTGATTTTATTAATATTTCACCTTTTCACAACCTTACCACTAGATCTCATTCCCTACCCTTCCTTCATTTCACTTAGAATGGGTTCCTGGCCATTCCTTACACAAGGAACATGCTTACTTTTATATATGTTTATTTCTATTTCTTCTCCCAACTTGGTCTTCTTTGTTTTAGTCCTTGAATCTTTCTAACTGCTCGCCTGTTTGAGTCTTAGCTCAGGAGCTCATACTGCCACAAAGCCTTACCTTACTGCTTCATCTTTCACCCTTCTATATTCCCACAACTGTCAATGTCACCCCATGGCACTTAGTCATATATGGACTTGTGATCTCTTTCATACTGCTATGTTGATTTAACATTCCAATCTTTGTCTTACATCCCCACCTTGATTATAAGCTCCTTGTTGGCTGAAATCCATGCCCATTCTCTTTTTAAACTTTTTCTAATCCCCAGAGTTAAACATAAGCTTGGCAGAGTGGAATACATGGGGTAGATGTCAATAAATATTTATCAAATTAATCCTGGATAAAAAGATTCTTCAATGGAGAAATAGGAGTAAAAATTCCTACCACACCATGTTGTTGAAAGAACTAGGGATGAGCAACAGACTAGTAAGTTAAATACAGGAAGAGAACCCCAGGGAATGGGGTGACTAATGGAGCGGTATTGTGGAAGAAGAACAGAAGGAGGAATCACTGTTGTTATTGCTGCCAAAGTAGTACTATTAGCTAACTTGTTGTTAGGTAGACCAGGAGCTCTGCTAAATGTTTGCTCTGGGTGTCTTCCATTGTCTCTCAGATTCTCTTTCCAACTTTCTTCACCCTGCTCTGAGCCTCCTTCACCCTGCTCTGAGCCTTGGGAGGCTGACCTATGCGGGCTATGCCAATGGATTCTGTTTTAATTTGGGTTCCCCTAGAAACAGACCCTGAGATTAGGATTCTAGTGTAAATACTTTATTTGGGAGTCTATCCTAGAATGCACTATTAGAGGATCAGGGAAGCAGGACAGAGTAGAGAATGCGTCCATTAATGGATATGTTATTAAGCAGAAATTGTAGGCTGTTGTTCCATTCTGCTGGGGAACTCTGGGAGACAGTGAAGGGTAGGGAAGCTGGGGTGTTTATTCACTAACTCCCGTCAGTTTAGGTTTAGGGCTAAACCTGGTTTAGGGCTGTTTCTGGATGCATCAGTTTTCTAGCACATTAGCTGCACACAAGGCCTAAGCTCCACTGCTAGAAAAAAAAGCGCTTAGGCCAAATGTTTCAGAAGTTCACAGTAAAAGGCCTTCCAGTGTACTTGACTGCCAAGGCGATATGGGCAGAGCTACTAGTTAGTTTGTGTAATGGGGCATTAACAGAAGATTTAGAGAGTAGAAGGAGAGTGAGGTCCAGGCATTGATTCTCTGGGAACTCACGGCCCCCCATTTCCTGTTGTATCCCTAAGATACCCCTCAAAGACCACAGCTCTGGTCAAGATGTCCCTTTTCCTATATATCTCGCTCTCTCCGGCTTCCAATAACTGTTCCTTTACCTTGCCCCTTCAGCTCTAGTGTGCTAACAGCTCTGAGAAGTCATCAGCCCTGGGCTTTTGCACAATTCCTTCTTGCTTATCCTAAAGTTTCAAACCTTTGTTAAAAAAAAACAAAAAACAAACAAACAAAAAAAACCTCCTTATTAAAGACCTCTCAACTAAGCCATTAAGGTGTTAATCTTTGATTCTTTGATTCTTGCCTCATATAAGCCATATACCATTGTAGCTTGATAATCTCACTAATACCTAAAAACTTGTTATTTTTTTCTCAATTTGCAGATACAAAATGCCTTGATTCAGAGAGGTAAGCTGCCCAGCTCCACATGACTAGAAGTAGTTGATCAAAATCAAAACCCAACTTTGCTACCTACAAGCCCAAGCCTTAAAGTTAATAAAAGTTCTGTCCTCAGCACAACTCTATTTGGTAGAACCTGAACTTTTTAAGAAGAAAGTCAGTAGGCTACATGAAGAGACAATTGCGAGAAAAAAAAAAAAAAAAAGACCACATTTAAAATTTAATTAAAACCACTTTAGTTAAAATCATGTACAATAAAAATAATAAAGTAAATAACAGGCTGGCATGTGCAGGGGAATGTGGACAGTGAGCAACCACACAGCCTGACTGACCCATTGATGGCTCACCAGATGGTCTCATGGTCTCCCCAGAGGCCACTATTGAAAACCTGAAAGAGACAAAATGCCTGCGGAGTCCCCAAGAGAGACCAGATGCTGCTCAGGGAAAACCTGGCCACACTGTGCCGTCAGGGGAGTGTGGAACAAGAGAACGGATGAGAGAAGCTTCAAGAACAAGGAACAAAACAAGAAACCAGGGGCAGCTCTGCCTCATTTTTGGAATAAAACATATGCCTACCACTCTTTTAGTTCCATTCATGGTTATTAAAATGACTCTTATTAAAAATTAATATTAAGAAAGACTGAGAAATAAACTCCTCGGCTCTACCTGAAAAATTCCCATAGAGAAATATATGAGGGAAAAAAGATAAGTCTCCCTGCTTGTCCTAGTGGCTCGCTGGGTGTGTGTGTGCTTCCCCCAATTCTTAGTATTTCTGTTGACAAATACTGTACACTATGAGCTTATCCCCCAGGCTGTAAGTAGGGGCAATGAGTGCTATGGGATGAGGTCTGATCAAATGAGGCTGGACTATGGTTTTATCTAAGTGACCCAGGGTGCCTGCTGGGCCATGTGAACAGACCCTGTGGAGCAGGAATGCCCTCTACCTCCCTTTGTTCCAGCCCAGCTCCAGCCTATGGCAGCCGATCTGCTTATTATGCTCCTGAAAAGAATTTCTAGGTGGCCGGAGTGACCATAAGGAGCTGAGAAACCACGAGGGCTGAAAGCCACAAAGAACAACGCATAGGCTGTTGAACGCTAATCCCGCCCATAATTAGAGGATCCCTTTCAGCCCGTGGTGCCCCTGGAAATCTGAAGTAAGGCAGAGAGGAACTGTCTGAGGTCTCAAACTCACCGTTTGCCAAACGTTCTGTCCTCAGCACAACTCTATTTGGTGGAACCTGAACTTTTTAAGGTGCAAGTCAGTAGGCTACATGAAGAGCCAACTGGGAGGAAAAAAAAAAAGACCACATTTAAAATTTAATTTAAACCACCTTAGTTTTCTCAGCTTTTTTTTTTCTTACCCCAATGTTAAAATCATGTTCAATTTAATGGAAATTTAATCTGTGTGGGTCTGCTTTATTACATTAAAAAAAATTGGAAGAACTATTTCACATTCAATAAGATTTGGGCTGTATTTCTCAGAAATAAATATTGGTCTTTGGATCCTAGATTACTAGAAGTATCTAATCTGTGATATGACTTTAGCTTTGCCATTTCTCTCTGTCCCCTCCACACCCCTCTCCTCCTGCTCCCATCCCCATTCCAGGCATCTCAAGTTTTCTTTTCAAAGATGATCCATGCTCTGTCGCCTGAATGTAATCCGTGTGGGGGACCAGAAACATGCCACCATGTTCCCCCATGTCACCTTCTATTTTAAATGGTCACACACTGCCTGCTGGCCCTAGTAAAGGAAAATGAGTGTCTGGTCTCAAAGTCATTAACCATGTTTGGTTATTTGCTAAAATATTAAATTAACTTAAAAAAAAAAAAGAGAAGAAAATCATAGATAACTTTTGAAAGTGACATGAACCCCTGGCTGCTCTAATCTATTTAAACACATGCATTACAATTAAACTTCTGGGGAGAGGAAAACAATGTCATGAATCTTTATAACACTTTGACTCCTTTTCAAATCTATTATCTTGTTTGATTTTCTCAGCAGCATTTTGAGATAGCTGAAGGCAGATTTTTCTTAGTTTCATTTTACAGATAAGGAAACTGAAGCCCAGATCTTCCTGCAAAAGATTAGGGATCATAACCAAGGTCTTTAATTTCTTATTTGTACTTATCCCATTAGACCACAATACAGCCAGAGGTGCAGGACCTTAACGTAGAGTCGCGCTGATGACAGAACATTTGGTGAAGGGTGAGTTAGAGACCTCAGACCGTTTCGCTCTGCCTTAGTTCAGATTTCTACAGATCTGTTCACGGTCCAATGAGATCTGTCCACATTTGGTCCTGCAGGTAAGGAGAGGGCAAGAAGAATTCTACATGCTAGTTGCTTTGGGTAAAACTCCTGCTACCCATGGGGTCTTGGCGAATAAAAATATGGAGGTAAAATCCACTGATCACCCAGCAGGTTATTTCCGAACAGAGTTGTCACAAATCCTTTGGCAACTGGGAATTACTTAGGGTCACTATGAGTAGGAATGACAACAGGTTTGCCTTTTTTTTTTTTTAAATAACCCTAGAGTAGCAACATGAATTAATCTCTCAAGCGTATGTGCCAAATACACCAAACGTGGCAAGGAAAGCTCAGAGACAACAGTCCTCTTTCTAAGGGAGCATATTTCTGGCCCCAGTGGGTGCAAATTACTTGAATTTGAAAGGACATTAGGCTGAATGGAGGACCTTTATCTATCGTCTATCGATCTGTCTTTCTATCTATTGATCTAAATTTTTTAAAGTTTCTTAGTTTGAAGCATATTGTATACTAGCACATAGTCAGGCTATGTTTGGGGTCAATGTCGAGTTCTATTCTGTTTCATTTTGTTCCATTCTGATTGAGAACAAATTGACTTTTTCATAGGACATCACCCTGAATTTGAAGTTGTATATAAGTAGCCAATTTACATTCTGTCCATAATTCCAAGCCTGTAGAAAACTTTGAATAAGATACATTTATCACATTTGATCCCCCAAAAGTTCCTGTTGAACGGCAGAAGATTTGCACAAATTTAAATTAAATTTCACACAATCTGTAAAATGACAGAGTATCAAAGGGAATTAGCCTCATTAAATGCAATTGTGAGAATGCCTCAGAAAGATCCAACGTGCAGAGAGACCTTCCAAGCGGGATCACAGGGAAGGCTTCCAGAATCTCTTCTGACTCTTTCCCTGGCTCTCAGGCTCCAATTACCCTCAGTCACAGTAGTACACTTGTGTATGCAGTGACATCTAGTGACAAAGAAAATAAAACCAGCTTGAAAGATGCTTTCTTCCCCGAGAGGCTCCAAAGAAATGACCCCTCCTAGTTTTTTTTTTTTTTTAGTCACCATGGATTTGTATATGGTGCTCTGTGTTATAAAACAGATACATCAGTTTCCACACCAAATATGTTCCTAAAAAAATAAAATAAAGTAAAAAATGAGCAAAGGAAATGAACAGACAGTTCACCAAAGCAGACATTCAAGCAGCTAACAGGCACATGAGGGAATGCTCTCAATCACTAGCCATTAGAGAAATGCAAAACAAAAACCACAATGAGATACCATCTCACCCTGGCAGTACTGGTACAAAAACAAAACAAAAAACCCCAGAAAATAACAAATGTAGGAGAGGCTGCAGGGAGATTGGAACTCTTATGCACTGCTGGTGGGAATGTAAGGTGGTACAACCATTTTGGAAAACAATATGACGCTTCCTTAGAAAGCTAGAAATAGAAATACCATGTAATTCAGCAATCTTACTTCTAGGGATATATCCTACAGAAATAAGAGCAGTCACATGAATAGCCATATGCACACCCATGTTCATTGCAGCATTGCTCACAATAGTGAAAAGGTGGTAGCAACCTAGATGCCCATCAAGAAATGAATGGATAAACAAACTGTGGTACATACACACAATGGAGTACTATGCAACGATAAAGAACAATGATGAATCTATGAAGCATTTCACAACATGGATGAATCTGGAGGGCATTATGCTGAGTGAAATAAGTCAATCACAAAAGAACAAATATTGTATGAGACTACTACTATAAAAATTCATGAAAAGATTTACACACAAAAAAATAATTTTTGATGATTATGAGGGGGATGAGGATAGAAAAAACTCTAAATAGACAATAGACAAGTGGTAACTTTGGTGACAAGTAAGACAGTATACAACACTGGGGAAACCAGCACAACTTGTACAAGGTAAGGTCGTGGAAGCTCCGTAGACACATCCAAACTCCCTGAGGCACCGAATTACTGAGCTGAGGGCTATGACGACCATGGCCTCAGGGAACATCTAGCTCAACTGGTATAACACAGTTTATAAAGAAAATGTTCTACATTCTACTTTGGTCAGTAGCATCTGGGGTCTTAAAAATCTGTGAGCAGCCATTGAAAATACTCCACTAGTTTCAACTCTCTGGAAGCAAGGGAAAATGAAGACTAAAGACACAAAGGAAAGATTACATATACCCATGTATACAAAGGACTGATGGACCGCAACTACCTCCGCCAGACTGAAAACCAGTACAAATACATGGTGTCAGGCTAGCATCACCGACTGCTCTGACAGTAATCGCCATAGAGAGTCCCGGACAGAGCTGAAGAAAAATGTAGAACAAAATTCTAACTCAAAAAGAAAGATCAGACTTCCTGGCCTGACAGAGACCGAAGAAACTTTGAGAATATAGCCCCCAGATACCCTTTTAGCTCAGTAATGAAGTCATTCCTGAGGTTCACACTTTAGCCAAAGATTGGACAGGCCCAGAAAACAAAACGAGACTAAAGGGGCACATCAGCTCAGGGCCAAGAACTAGAAGGCAGGAAGGGACAGGAAAGCTGGTAATAGGGAATCAAGGTTGAGAAGGCAGAGTGTTGACATGTTGTGGGGTTGTTAACCAATGTCATAAAACAATATGTGTACTGTTTAAAGAGAAACTAGTTTGTTCTGTAAACTTTCATCTAAAGTACAATTTAAAAAACAACAACAACAACAACCAACCCATTGCAGTAGAGTTGATTCTGACTCATAGCTTCCCTATAGGATAGAGTAGAACTGCCCCATAGGGTTTCCAAGGAGTGGCTGGTGGATTCAAACTGCCAACATTTGGGCTTGCAGCCATGCTGTTAACCACCGTGTACCAGGGCTCCCCAGGGATCCTAAACCAGGGATCCTAGAGAATGATAAAAGACTTATCAGCAGTATAGGGCAAACAGCCCTGAAATCAAAATCCAAACAGGATTTAAATTAGATTTCTTTCTGTCTGCCCCCACAGTTATTGTGGAATGTTCTGAAGGACTGTTGGCGTATTCCAAGTAGAGACTACATTATGGTCAGTAGAATGTGTTGCCCACCATTCACATTCAAAAGTGTAGAAAACCCATATATACAAGTTACACAGGGAAGTCAAAAATTTAACCAAACCTCAAACTAGCCTTAATCTACATGAAACCTTTTCTAGGTTAATTAGACTAAGCCATAATGAAAATATTTCTGCTTTGATTTTACATAATTTTAAGACTTTAAGCAGAACTAATAGAGGATATATAAAATTACAGCTTGCTCTGTATAAGAAAGCCTGGGGATTTTGTCTTGGTGGAGCTTTAGGGAAGTGAAACCCAGAGGTGTTCCATGGCTTTCCTCAGTCACATGAGAGCTGGTGAGTGCTGTACCGACTAGGACACATGTCCTTAGGCTCTGGCATCTCACCTTTCAGGAGGTAGTGATGGTGGTTCACACTAACCCAAGAAAGAGCCTTGTCTCCTTGCAGATTCCTGGGAGGGGCTGGCATGGGGCCCAGTAGTTTGGATTTTTAACAAGCACCCCAGTGATCCTTCTGCAAGTCTTCCCAGCCCACACGTGGCTTTTTATGTCCCAGTAAAATGCAAAAAATACCACTGGAGACATGGAGAGGGTTCAAACTTTGTAAAGATATTTGCAATCGTAAAAGCTACCTGGGACTCAGTTCATGTACGTGTAGGACTGTGAACCAGATTGTCCACCTGTTGCTACACCTTTCTTTTTTAATTAATTGTGTAATTGCCAAGATATTTTCAAAAGAGTTGCAAAGTGGCAGAAAGAAATGATTTCTCTTCCCTTCTTTCCTTTCTTCCTGTTTTCCTTTCGTTTTTTTAATTGTTGTAAAAAAAATATAGGTAACACAACATTTTCCTTTCTTTTTTCCTTCTTAGCTGACACTGTCCTTGTCCTAATTTGCATTTCTATATTTTGGACTCTCTTTCCTTGACTCTATGGAAAAATAAACTCTATAAGCAAATAAACTTGTCAAGCAAATTAGACTTAAAGTTATATTTTAAAAGCACTAGCTAGATAGCTTGAGTGGGGCCCAGTAGAGGTATTCTAGGTGTCCTTGAATTGCTGATCATGAATTAAATGTTTAAAAATAGAATAATTACTGATACAAAAAGAGTTTGCTATTTAAATGATCTTGTTGACAACTTTTATGAAGGGATTAATTTACCTACCGTCTGTTTTGTGATAAAACCAGTTGCCGCCCAGTCAGCTCCAACTCGCAGTGACTGCATGTGTGTCCCAGTAGAGCTGCGCTCCACAGGGTTTTCAATGACTGATTTTTTTGAAGTAGGTCACCGGGCCTTTCTTCTGAGGTGCCTCCGGGTGGACTTGAACCTCTAACCTTTCGGTTAGCAGCCTGGTGTGTTAACCATTGGCACCACCCGGGGACTCCATTTTGTGATAAAATGGAATCTTAATACGTATATTAGTTTCATTTAAAGACGGCACATCTTGTGATACAAGGAAATGTTTTTGTTGGTTTTATATAGTCCTTTGCACTGTATCTTAGAATTTAGATTCCAGCTCTGGATGCTATTGTTTAGATTTTGATTTTTTATTTTTGAGATTATTTTTCTCATTTATATCGGTCTTCGGCTGTCTTTCCTTTGAAGTTCTGAATGTGCGCTCACTTTGCCAGGTGTTTTTTTCTTTTTTTTTTTTAACGTAGAATTCTACTATCTGAAGGACAGACGTGGGAAAACTCCTTTGAAGTCGATTTTTCTCCTGATGGTGATTTGATCTTGGGTCGTCTGCAGAGTGTCAGGGATCCTGACATGCTTCAGGGCCTCTGGAGAGGGGTGTTTTGCCTAGCAGTCCCCTCAAGCAGAGCCTTGGGCTTTTATTTTTGATTTTGTTTGTGAAAAATAATAATAAAAAAAACCTTTCTTGTACTTCAAACAAGTTTGCAAATGCTAATTTAGAAGATTTCTTGGAAAAGACTTTGTCCCCTCCTCTTACCCACCACTAGATTTCCCTTCATTAACTCCTTGGTTCTATTTTGGCCCCAGGACTGTTGTTAAGGTTTTCACAGATCCGTGCAACATGAAATTCCAGACGCTGCATGTAGACCATTGCAACGACTGGCTTGGTAATGCCTACAGTCACTGGAAGGACGGCTTGTCCACATTCTGCGGGTTTTTATGTGCTACCAGTATGCTTTATTTAAAAAAAAAACAAAAACAAAAAACAGACGTGTGCTTAGATAACAGCAGGCCATTCACCCCACTCCTAAGATTTGTCATGCAAGAGGAACTTTTTTTTTTTAAATTAGGTAGATGATGCAGTTTATCTCAAAAACTCTTAAAGCTTTCTCAGTTAAAAAGCTAAAATCTTCCATCATTTCACCGCTACTTAGGTCTCCATTGGCACAGTGGTTAAGTATTTGACTGCTAACCAGAAGATCTGCAGTTGGAATCTACTAGGTGCTCCTTGGAAACCCTATGGGGCAGTTCTACTCTGTCCTATAGGGTCTCTTTGAGTCAGAATCGACTCAATGGCAACGGGGTTTGTTTGTTTGTTTGTTTTTTCGGTTTTAGGTTTCCATCAGCAATTTTCCTCTGGCACTGGTTTTTTTTTTTTTTGCCCTTAAGTTACATCAGGCTATTTGCAATCCCCAAAAGGATTGTCTATTTTCACACCTTTGCACCTTGGATCATTCTTGCCTTTTAGCTGGGGTTCCCTCCCCTCTCCCCCAAATCTCTTCGTAAAATCCCTATTGTTGACGCAAGGCCTCCTCAAGTGCCACCTCCTTCAGTTAGACTTCTCTGTCCTTCCAAACAAGTGTAATCTCCTCTCACCCCATGTTTGTCTGTCCTCCTGCTTCTGTGTTTGCTCCTTCTCCCTCTCCTTGCCTGTTTCTTCCACGTCTAATGTCAGAGTTCCCCAGAGCTAGTTCCTTGGTCTTTCTTTCTCTAATTATACCCACTCCCTTGCTCACTTCATCCAGTCCCATGAATTTAAATACCCACATGCTTATTTTCAGCTCAGACCTCTCTCCCATCCTCCAGGCTCCCCAACTTTCCGCTGAACGTCTCCACTCAGAAGTGTGACAGATGTTTCAAATGTCACATCTGCAAACAGACTCCTGATCATCCTTATCCCAAACCTACTCCCTCCTCATTTCTCCCTGTCTCAGTCAATGATGACGTCATCTTTGCGATTGTTCAGGTCAAAATCCTAGAAGTACACCTTGAATCCTCTTCTTGTCTCATGCCTCACCATAGCCAGTCTGTGTGAGAAAACTATGGTGCTTCCTATTTAAAAATGTGTCCCATATCCACTTATTTCTCATGACCTCTACTCCATTGTCCAGAACCTCATCTTTCTTACCTGCATCATTGAAAGAAGCGTTTAACAAGTATCTCCACTTCTCTTGCTCCCCTTATGTTATGGCTTTCCTAGCAGGCAGAACGATTCACTTACGCATTAAGTCCCATCATATAGCTTTTCTACTTAAAAGTCAGCAGTAGTTACCCATCTCACTGGGATCAAAAGCCAAAGTCACTGTCCAATGAGGCCCACATGGTCTGCCCCCAGTCACTTCTCTGCCCACCTTGCCTCCTCCTGGCGTGCGTAAGCTGCTCCAGCCACACTGGCCTCCTTCCCCTTTTGTGAATACGCCAGGCATTCTCTCATCTTAGGGTTTTAGCCCTGGCTCTTCTCTCTCTCTCTTTTTTTTTTCTTCTCTCTGCCTAGAACACTTTTCCTACAAATAGCCATGTGGTTAACTTACTCGCCTCGAAATCTTTGCTAAAATATCACCTTCTTCATGAGGCTTTTTCTGATCACCCTATTTAGCCCTATGATTTGCCCTTACACATATCACAGCATCCCTGATTCTCCTTACTCTGCTCTTCTAATTATGTGTTCTCATACCACTTTATAACTGTTATTATATTATTTAAGATTCCTGGGTGGTATGGTTTACCCTCAACTACTAACCAAAAGGTTAGTGGTTCAAATCCACTGGGAGAAAGGCCCGGTGATCTGCTTCAGTAAGATTACAGTAAGACTGTTGTTATGTGCTGTCCAGTTGGTTCCTACTCATAGGAACTGACCCCTTGTACAACCAACAAAATGCCGATCAGTCCTGTGCCATACTCACAATTGTTGCTATGTTTGAGCCCATTGTTGTAACCACTGTGTCAATCCATTTCATTGAGGAGCTTCCTCTTTCTCTCTGACCCTGTACTTACTTACATGCCAAGTATGAAGTTCTTCTCCAGAGACTGGTCCCTCTTGAGAACAGGTCCAGAGTAAGTGAGGCAGAGTCTCACCATCCTTGCTTCTAAGGAGCATTCTGGCTGTACTTTTTCCAAGAAAGATTTATTTGTTCTTCTGTCAGCCCATAGTATATACAATATTCTTTGCCAACACCATAATTCAAAGATGTTAATTCTTTATTCATCTCCCTTATTCATTGTCCAGGTTTCATATGCATAGGAGGTGATTGACAATACCATGGTTTGAGTCAGGAGCACCTTAGTCCTCAAGATGACATCTTTGCTTTTGAGCATTTTAAAAAAGGTCTTTTGCAGCAGATTTGCCCAATGCAATGCATCTTTTGATTTTTCGACTGCTGCTTCCATGGCTGTTGATTATGGATCCAAGTAAAATGAAAACCTTGGCAACTTCAATCTTTTCTCCTTTTATCAGGATTTTGCTTACTGGTCCAGTTGTGAGGATTTTTGTTTTCTTTATGTTGAGGTGTAATCCATACTGAAGGCTGTGGTCTTTGATCTTCATCAGGAAGCGCTTCAAGTCCTCTTCACTTTCAGCAAGAATGGTTGTGTCATCTGCATATCACAGGTCATTAATGAGTCTTCCTACAATCCTGATGCTGTTTTTCTTCATAGAGTCCAGCTTCTTGGATGATTCACTTAGCATACAGATTAAACAAGTATGGTGAAAGGATACAACCCTAACACATACATTTCCTGATTTTAAACCATGCAGTATCCCTTTGCTCTGCTCAAACAACTGCCTCTTGGTCTATGTGCAGGTTCTGCATGAGCACAGTTAAGTGTTCTGGAATTCTTATTCTTCAAAATGTCATCCATAATTTTTTTATGATCCACACAGTTGAATGCCATTGCATAGTCAATAAAACGCAGTAAGATTGCAGCCACTGAAAATACTACAAAGCACAGTTCTACTCTGAAACACATGGGTCACCATGAGTTGGAATCAACTCTGTGGGAATGAGTTTTAATTTTTGGTTAATTAATCAGTTAATTATTGCTGGAGCCTGAGTTGGGCTGGCTTGAATAACTGCAGATTGTTGGAATAGCTGCGCTGGGCCCATGTCTTAGACCTTAGCTCTGACTATCCACTGGGTTCTTCTGTTCTTCTTCACATGATGTCTTCTGAGGCTCAAATGTCTGAGAAAGCTTCTGCATTCATATGCCTGACACCTCAACAGCAATGTCTAGGTAGCTGGAATCTTGTGGGTGTCTCACCCTCTTCATACTACTTCTTCATATGGCAAGTTTGGGTTTCTATACAACATGGCAGCCTCAGGGTAGTTGTTCTTACATGGCAGCTCAGGCTTCCATTATGAATGAGAGATTCAAGTGCTGCAGGCAGACACTGAAAGGTTTCTTCTGACCTCACCCCAGAAGTGATCCAGGATCTTTACTGCCACAGCCTACTGGTAAAAAGTCAATCACAGCAAGCCCAATTTAAGAAAGAGGACTACACAGTGAATAGTGTGTGAATCCTGGGTGGTGTGCTTCATTGGAGATCATCTTTGGAGACCATCTACCGCACCACCTCTTGGATGTAAGTCCCGTGAGGACAACAAGCTTTGCCAGCTTGTACAATGGATGTACTCCATGTCTCTATTTTAGTTCATTATGCCACAGTTGTTTCCCGTGTCAGTCTTTCTCAGAATATTACAAATCATGGTTACACGGCATATCAGGTTGTCATCACCCACAAAATTAATACAGAACCGTGTAGGTCATAGGATTTCAAAGGAACTGAGTTAATCATTTTTAGTCAGCATCTGTGCCCATACTTGTTTTAAAAGATCTTTCTGAGTTGGTTGTTTGCAACTCAGAATATACTTCTAGGAGCACTCTTGGAAGTAGTGGTTAAAATTTGGTAGGTAGTTAAGTAAAGAAAGTGCTGGCTTTACAGTTAGAGAACTCTCAATCCAAAACTTTATAATAATTTCTAGGTGTCTGACATTGTTTTAAGCTTTTTATGTATTAACTGATTTAACCTTCAGAACAACACTACGAGGAAGTTACTATTACTCTACCCATTTTACAGATGAGGAAACTAAGGAACAGAAGAGTTAAGTAACTTGCCTAAGGTTACACAACTGTTAGTAGCATTTTTATGATTCAAACCCACATAGGGTGGTTCTATAATCCATGCTCTTAACCATTTTGGTATCATACCTCTTTGTTTTTTTTGTGTGTAACTTAAACTCTCAAGCCCCTGGTTTCTTCATTAGCAAAATAAGAATAATTATGCTTTCCACTAGGTGCTGTTTTGAATTTTAAGTGAGGGTATATATTGGAAAATGCTGTCTAAATGTTGAAATTTGGCTTAATGCATCACTCTGTTTCTTCCATTTTTTTATTGAAATGCATTGATTAAACACCTTCAATACAGTAGATGGACTAAGAATGAGTTCTTGGTTTCACAAAGCATATTACCTAGTCAAGAGACAGATGAGTAAAAAATTGATTATACCACAGAGTGATAAATTTCTATAGTAAGAAGATAAGAGAAAGATTTTGGGGTTTGGACCCTCGTCTATTGTTGAATTCTGGAAATACGAGTTTCAGAATGACTCTGATGCTTGGCCGTGGAGTGTGGAAGCCTCCATGCCAACAATTGCAGAAAAATTGGTGTAACTATTACCGCAAAGAATATGTGCTCAAAATTGCTCTCTCAAACCACACGAGTTGAGGTGTCAGCCTCTGTTAAAAATGCCCAAAAGCACAATTGATCTTGAAGTTGATGGAAAGCCACACTGAGACCACAGTAGAGCAGACAGGGGTGCCATCTTGAATTGGCATCTTTGGCATTCTGGTTGAATTTTTTTTCAAAATGTAAAGATATTTCTTTAATAGCTTTCCTATTTCCATTAGTGTTTTATTAAAAAAAAATGCAGCACAGTATAATATTTTTGTGTCCTCAATTCAAGGACAATAATAAATCTCAGGTTGCCTGTGCTCTTTTAAAACCCTTTGAAGTTTTTGTAGGAGAAGGTATGGTTAAAAAAAAAAAAAAAAACTACTCCCCAAACTGTGTCAACTATAGCACTTCATTGATTCCCTTCCTCAGAATGCTTTTCTTCAAAATGAGGCATAAGGTCTCATTTAAGCTATGGATGTGTGATCTTTCAGGAGAGAAGGTGAAGCCATTATTCAAGTATTTGATAATATTCTTCCCTGTTACAAGACAAGAGGAAGGTAGGGTTGCAATCAGATCGTTATTGTGAAACGTGAACAGAGTTCTCTGGAATGCATGCTTCCACTAACACTTGAGCTTTATACGGAGCAAGGTACACATTTTATAATTTTCCATTTGACCAAAAGGGAAAAAAAAAAAAAAAAAAAAACTTGGTTTTTCTCTTTCCGTCAAGTCTTTTAGTGGCTTTAGGAAGAACTAAGGGAAGGCTTTAGGTACTTCCTTTGAGCGCATCAGAATCATGTGGATTAACTGTACTAGAAAGAACCAAGAAAGAAAGTTTAGTGAAATGAAAAAGAATGAGATGATATACAAGTGCCAGAGCACATAAAATACATGAATTTCAGAAACTAGATTTCTGTCATAGGGTCATAAGAGTGAGAGATAAAGGTTGTTCCCAGCTCACAACTGCCCTCTTTTCATTGAAATAATACTTATAGGGGAAGGAGTTCTGCAATTCTAAGAACACCTTATGAAGAGGAAAAACTAAAGCTAGATTATGGTATAACTTCTAGTTCATTGAGATTTCCTAGAACTAAAGATTAATTAAATCTAAAGGAGCACCTTATACTTAATGTGCAATGTCTTTGTATTATTTAAAATATTCCTAGATAGTTAAATAAGAAGAAAAATGAGCATGTGTCTTAGGCTGGGTTCTCTAGAGAAGCAAAACCAATAAAGCATATAAATATATATATATAGAGAGAGACTTGTATCAAGGAAATAACTCATGTGATTGCAGGGGTTGTAACATCCCAAGTCCTAGGGTCAGGATAGAGGCTACTCCTTATTCACATAGGCACAGTGGCTGCCAAACACAAAATAGTCAGATCGGAGAGCAAGGCTATATCTCAAAGTCTGTGAAGATTGATGAATCCCAAGATCGGCAAGCAAGATCACAGGTAAGCTGCTAGCTCAAGGTCCAAGAACCAGAGGTCAGACAAACAGGAGCCAGTTGCAGGATCCAGGATGAGCAAAAGCCCCTGAGCCCTCCCAGAACATGCACCCATATTCAATGCAGGCCACACGTCCAAGAAATCTCCTCTTCAACCGATTGGCTACTCATAACAGATCTCATCACAGAGGTGATCACGTATCAAATCTCAACAGAAAGTGACCACAACAGCACATGACTGCCAAAACACTGAGAATCATGAACCAGCCAAGTTGACACACAATCTTAACCACCACAGTCCAACCCTCGTCTACTTGGCACCTGTACATATTCCCTTAAACCATGCATAATTTCTAAATAAAGACAATTATAAAGTCACCTGAGCCTAACATGATACAATGAACACACACTCAACCTAAAAAGCACTAGCCCTGTTTACATCTTATATTTTATAAGTGAAGAAAACAAAAATATTGGATGCACACATACAAAGCAGAGATACTCATAACAATTACAATCCTCGTTTCTGCAACTGATCAGGTGGCTGTAACTGGTATTTAGAACTACCTTCTTCCACCACCCATTCCGTATTCCCTTTGCCCTCAGCAAGCATCTCAGCTGGTGATGGTTCTCTGTCTGGTGGGGTGACCCAAACCTTCACTGGAAGGGTCTGGGCCATTAGTAGTTATGCTGAAATTGGGTTGCTGTAATTTTTCATTGACTTTAATCACAGGGCGTGGTAGTACTAAGAGACGCCCTAAGGGAGCTCCTGCTTTCCGGACATACTCTTTACTTCCGTTATGTAATATCAATCTGATTTCCTCTTTGTATTCAGGATTAATCACACTAACCAGTAGGGTAACTCCCTTCTTTGCCTGTTGATCCAAAGGAATAAGGAGCCCAAAGTGGCCAGGTGGCATTCTTAGCTTCCACTTCAATGGAATCCATGTTGTGTCTCCAGGTGGGGTATTATTCCCTTTGGAACTAAGACCTTTATACCTGCAGAACATAAGGTCATGGGGACAGGAAGCAAAAATGGTGTGAGTGGGTCACTAAGAGTAATAATGAGTGGTGTCACTCCCATGTCTATCCCTTGATTCCTGGACTCACGAATCCTGGTTGTGGGAGATACAGGCCCATATATTAGATGCTGGTTTAGAGCATATACACTCTCCTGGAAAACATTGTCCCAACACTGCAAGGTACTGTCATCTAGTTAGCACCATAATTGTGTCTTCAGAAGGCCATTCCATCCTTGTAGCAAGCCAGCTGCTTCAGGATGATGGGAAACATGGTAAGAACAGTGAACTCCATAAGCATGGGCCCACTGCTGGACTTCATTTGCTGTGAAGTGAGTCCCTTGCTGGGTGGGATATGATGATGGTGGATAAGGCATTCTGTAAGCTCAAAGATGGTAGTTTTGGCAGAAGCATTGCATGTAAGGAAGGTAAATCCATATCCAGGGTAAGTGTTTATTCCAGTAAGAACAAAACGCTGCCCTTTCCATCATGGAGGTGGTCCAATGTAATCAACTTGCCACCAGGTTACTGGCTCATCACTTCAAGGGATGGTGCCATATCGGGGACTCAGTGTTGGTCTCTGCTGCTGGCAGATTGGGCACTCAGCAGTGGCTGTAGCCAAGTTGGCCTTGATGAGTGAAAGTCCATGTTGCCAGGCTCATGCATAATCTCCATCCCTGCCACCATGACCATTTTGTTCATAAGGCCTTTCAGCAATGATGGGAGTAGCTAGGGAAAGAGAATGATTGGTTTCCACAGAAGACATCATCCTTTCCACTTGATTGTTAAGATCCTCCTCTGCTGAGGTCACCCTTTGATGAGCACTCACATGAGACACAAATATCTTCACTTCTTTGGCCCATTCACAGAGGTCTATACACGTACCTCTTTCGCACAAATCCTCGTCTCCAATTTTCCAAACATCTTTCTTCCCAGGCTCTCACCTTCCAGCCAAACCATTGAGCATAGCCCATGAATCAGTATACAACCATGCATCTGGCCATTTCTCCTCCCAAGCAAAAGTGAACTACCAGAGAGGCGGGGCCAAGATGGCAGACTAGGCAGACGCTACCGCGGATCCCTCTTGCAACAAAGACATGGAAAAACAAGTGAATCGATCACATACATAACAATCTACGAACCCTGAACAACAAACACAGATTTAGAGATGGAGAACGAACTAATACAGGTAAGCAGCGATTATTTTCAGAGCCTGGAGTCAGCATACCAGTCAGGTACGGCACAAGCACAGAGAGCTGCTCCACCCCCCTGAACTAACACCGGGAGGGGGCCCAGCCGGTTCACGCAGGCGGCGTGGCGACGCAGCCGGTGGGAAAAGTCCCCGGGAGGCAGTGACTGGTCTTGGAGCGGGGAGAGCAGCGTCCCAGCCAGGGAACCGTCCCGCCGGGATTTGGACTGGACTCAGGTATGGCATAAACACGGAGAGCTGCTCCACCCCCCTGAACTAACCCCAGGAGGGGGGCCAGCCGGTTCGCTTGGGTGGCGTGGGCCGCAGCTGGTAGGAGAAGTCCCCGGGAGGCAGTGACTAGTATTGGAGTGGGGAGAGCAGCGTCCCAGCCGGGACACTCGGTCAAGGCACAAGCACGGGGAGCTGCTCCACTCACCTGAACTAACCCCGGGAGGGGGCCCATCCAGTTCTCTGAGGCGGCACGGCGACGCGGCTGGCAGGACGAGAAGTCCCTGGGAGGCACCAACTGATTTTGGAGTCGAGAGTGCACCGTCCCAGCAGGGGAGCCTTGACCCTGGGTGTGGGGCTGGAAGTGGAGGATCTGACCGTGACTCCAGCAGCCCAGACCCCCCGGGGGCAATCTCCACACAGCCAGCATACATAGGCGACGCGCTCCACGGGAATCTCAGATATAATAGTCATTCCAAGCAAGACAAGCAACTCTGGCTATATTCTGAGGTGCTACTCTCCTATCTCTCTGATCCCTCCCCCACCCTCCCCAGGCGGCTTCATTAACATCCGAATAGCCTGAGCCGGAGGGAGAACTCTGATAGGGATCTGACTGCATTTTTTTTTTAACGGATTTTCTGGAAAAACTAGTTTCCCATTGATGGCTCGGAGACAGCAGTCCATATCAAACCACCTAAAGAAGCAGACCATGACAGCTTCTCCAACCCCCTAAACAAAAGAATCAAAATCTTTCCCAAATGAAGATACAATCCTGGAATTATCAGATACAGAATATAAAAAACTAATTTACAGAATGCTACAAGACATCACAAATGAAATAAGGCAAACTGCAGAAAAAGCCAAGGAACACACTGATAAAACTGTTGAAGAACTCAAAAAGATTATTTAAGAACATAGTGGAAAAATTAATAAGTTGCAAGAATCCATAGAGAGACAGCATGTAGAAATCCAAAAGATTAACAACAAAATTACAGATTTAGACAACGCAATAGGAAGTCAGAGGAGCAGACTCGAGCAATTAGAATGCAGACTGGGACTTCTGGAGGACCAGGGAATCAACACCAACATAGCTGAAAAAAAATCAGATAAAAGAATTTAAAAAAATGAAGAAACCCTAAGAATCATGTGGGACTCTATCAAGAAGGATAACTTGCGTGTGATTGGAGTCCCAGAACAGGGAGGGGGGACAGAAAACACAGAGAAAATTAGTTGAAGAACTCCTGACACAAAACTTCCCTGACATCATGAAAGACGAAAGGATATCTATCCAAGATGCTCATCGAACCCCTTTTAAGATTGATCCAAAAAGAAAAACACCAAGACATATTATCATCAAACTCGCCAAAACCAAAGATAAACAGAAAATTTTAAAAGCAGCCAGGGAGAAAAGAAAGGTTTCCTTCAAGGGAGAATCAATAAGAATAAGTTCAGACTACTCAGCAGAAACCATGCAGGCAAGAAGGGAATGGGACAACATATACAGAACACTGAAGGAGAAAAACTGCCAGCCAAGGATCATATATCCAGCAAAACTCTCTCTGAAATATGAAGGCGAAATTAAGATATTTACAGATAAACACAAGTTTAGAGAATTTGCAAAAACCAAACCAAAGCTACAAGAAATACTAAAGGATATTCTTTGGTCAGAAAACCAATAATATCAGATACCAGCACAACACAAGGTCACAAAACAGAACGTCCTGATATCAACTCAAATAAGGAAATCACAAAAACGAACAAATTAAGATTAATTAAAAAAAAAATACACACATCAGGGAATCATGGAAGTCAATAGGTAAAAGATCACAATAATCAAAAAGAGGGACTAAATACAGGAGGCCTTGAACTGCCATATGGAGAGTGATACAAGGCGATATAGAACAATACAAGTTAGGTTTTTACTTAGAAAAATAGGGGTAAATAATAAGGTAACCACAAAAAGGCATAACAACTCTATAACTCAAGATAAAAGCCAAGAAAAACGTAACGACTCAACTAACATAAAGTCAAACACTATGAAAATGAGGATCTCACAATTTACTAAGAAAAACGTCTCAGCACAAAAAAGTATGTGGAAAAATGAAATTGTCAACAACACACACAAAAAGGCATCAAAATGACAGCACTAAAAACTTATTTATCTATAATTACGCTGAATGTAAATGGACTAAATGCACCAATAAAGAGACAGAGAGTCACACACTGGATAAAGAAACACGATCCATCTACATGCTGCCTACAAGAGACACACCTTAGACTTAGAGACACAAACAAACTAAAACTCAAAGGATGGAAAAAAATATATCAAGCAAACAATAAGCAAAAATGAAGAGGAGTAGCAATATTAATTTCTGACAAAATAGACTTTAGACTTAAATCCACCACAAAGGATAAAGAAGGACACTATATAATGATAAAAGGGACAATTGATCTGGAAGACATAACCATATTAAATATTTATGCACCCATTGACAGGGCTGTAAGATACATAAATCAAATTTTAACAGAATTGAAAAGCGAGATAGACACCTCCACAATTATAGTAGGAGACTTCAACACACCACTTTCGGAGAAGGACAGGACATCCAGTAAGAAGCTCAATAGAGACACGGAAGATCTACTTACAACAATCAACCAACTTGACCTCATTGACTTATACAGAACTCTCCACCCGACTGCTGCAAAGTGTACTTTTTTTTCTAGTGCACATGGAACATTCTCTAGAATAGACCACATATTAGGTCATAAAACAAACCTTTACAGAGTCCAAAACATCGAAATATTACAAAGCATCTTCTCAGACCACAAGGCAATAAAACTAGAAATCAATAACAGAAAAACTAGGGAAAAGAAATCAAATACTTGGAAAATGAACAATACCCTTCTGAAAAAAGACTGGGTTATAGAAGGCATCAAGGAGGGAATAAGGAAATTCATAGAAAGCAACGAGAATGAAAATACTTCCTATCAAAACCTCTGGGACACAGCAAAAACAGTGCTCAGAGGCCAATTTATATCGATAAATGCACACATACAAAAAGAAGAAAGAGCCAAAATCAGAGAACTGTCCGTACAACTTGAACAAATAGAAAGTGAGCAACAAAAGAATCCATCAGGCACCAGAAGAAAACAAATAATAAAAATTAGAGCTGAACTAAATGAATTAGAGAACAGAAAAACAATTGAAAGAATTAACAAAGACAAAAGCTGGTTCTTTGAAAAAACTAACAAAATTGATAAACCATTGGCTAGACTGACTAAAGAAATACAGGAAAGGAAACAAATAACCCGAATAAGAAACAAGAAGGAACACATCACAACAGAACCAAATGAAATTAAAAGAATCATTTCAAATTATTATGAAAAATTGTACTCTAACAAATTTGAAAACCTAGAAGAAATGGATGAATTCCTGGAAAAACACTACCTACCTAAACTAACACATTCAGAAGTAGAACAACTAAATAGACCCATAACAAAAAAAGAGATTGAAACGGTAATCAAAAAACTTCCAACAAAAGAAAGCCCTGGCCAGGACGGCTTCACTGCAGAGTTCTACCAAACTTTCAGAGAAGACTTAACACCACTACTACTGAAGGTATATCAAAGCATAGAAAATGACGGAATACTACCCAACTCATTCTATGAAGCTACCATCTCTCTGATACCAAAACCAGGTAAAGACATTACAAAAAAAGAAAATTATAGACCTATATCCCTCATGAACATAGATGCAAAAATCCTCAACAAAATTCTAGCCAATAGAATCCAGCAACACATCAAAAAAATAATTCACCCTGATCAAGTGGGATTTATACCAGGTATGCAAGGCTGGTTTAATATCAGAAAAACCCTTAATGTAATCCATCACATAAATAAAACAAAAGACAAAAACCACATGATCTTATCAATTGATGCAGAAAAGGCATTTGACAAAGTCCAACACCCATTTATGATAAAAACTCTTACCAAAATAGGAATGGAAGGAAAATTCCTCAACATAATAAAGGGCATCTATGCAAAGCCAACAGCCAATAACACTCTAAATGGAGAGAACCTGAAAGCACTTCCCTTGAGAACGGGAACCAGACAAGGATGCCCTTTATCACCGCTCTTATTCAACATCGTGCTGGAAGTCCTAGCCAGGGCAATTAGGCTAGACAAAGAAATAAAACGTATCCGGATTGGCAAGGAGGAAGTAAAGTTATCACTATTTGCAGATGACATGATTATATACACAGAAAACCCTAAGGAATCCTCCAGAAAACTACTGAAACTAATAGAAGAGTTTGGCAGAGTCTCAGGTTATAAAATAAACATACAAAAATCACTTGGATTCCTCTACATCAACAAAAAGAACACCGAAGAGGAAATAACCAAATCAATACCATTCACAGTAGCCACCAAGAAGATAAGATACTTAGGAATAAATCTTACCAAGGATGTAAAAGACCTATATAAAGAAAACTACAAAGCTCTACTACAAGAAATTCAAAAGGACATACTAAAGTGGAAAAACATACCTTGCTCATGGATAGGAAGACTTAACATAGTAAAAATGTCTATTCTACCAAAAGCCATCTATACATACAATGCACTTCCGATCCAAATTCCAATGTCATTTTTTAATGTGTTGGAGAAACGAATCACCAACTTCATATGGAAGGGAAAGAAGCCTCAGATAAGTAAAGCATTACTGAAAAAGAAGAAGAAAGTGGGAGGCCTCACTCTACCTGATTTCAGAACCTATTATACAGCCACAGTAGTCAAAACAGCCTGGTACTGGTACAACAACAGGCACATAGACCAATGGAACAGAATTGAGAACCCAGACATACATCCATCCACGGATGAGCAGCTGATATTTGACAAAGGACCAGAGTCAGTTAATTGGGGAAAAGATAGCCTTTTTAACAAATGGTGCTGGCATAACTGGATATCCATTTGCAAAAAAATGAAACAGGACCCATACCTTACACCATGCACAAAAACTAACTCCAAGTGGATCAAAGACCTAAACATAAAGACTAAAACGATAAAGATCATGGAAGAAAAAATTGGGACAACCCTAGGAGCCCTAATACAAGGCATAAATAGAATACAAAACATTGCCAAAAATGCTGAAGAGAAACCCGATAACTGGGAGCTCCTAAAAATCAAACACCTATGCTCATCTAAAGACTTCACCAAAAGAGTAAAAAGACCACCTACAGACTGGGAAAGAATTTTCAGCTATGACATCTCCGACCAGCACCTGATCTCTAAAATCTACATGATTCTGTCAAAACTCAACCACAAAAAGACAAACAACCCAATCAAAAAGTGGGCAAAGGATATGAACACACATTTCACTAAAGAAGATATTCAGGAAGCTAACAGATACATGAGAAAATGCTCTCGATCATTAGCCATTAGAGAAATGCAAATTAAAGCTACGATGAGATTCCATCTCACACCAACAAGGCTGGCATTAATCCAAAAAACACAAAATAATAAATGTTGGAGAGGCTGCAGAGAGATTGGAACTCTCATACACTGCTGGTGGGAATGTAAAATGGTACAAACACTTTGGAAATCTATCTGGCGTTATCTTAAACAGTTAGAAATAGAACTACCATACAACTCAGAAATCCCACTCCTCGGAATATACCCTAGAGATACAAGAGCCTTCACACAAGCAGATATATGCACACCCATGTTTATTGCAGCTCTGTTTCCAATAGCAAAAAGTTGGAAGCAACCAAGGTGTCCATCAACGGATGAATGGGTAAATAAATTGTGGTATATTCACACAATGGAATACTACGCATCGATAAAGAACAGTGACGAATGTGTGAAACATTTCATAACATGGAGGAACCTGGAAGGCATTACGCTGAGTGAAATTAGTCAGAGGCAAAAGGACAAATATTGTATAAGACCACTATTATAAGATCTTGAGATATAGTAAACCTGAGAAGAACACATACTTTTGTGGTTACGAGGGGGGGAGGGAGGGAGGGTGGGAGAGGGTTTTTTATTGAATAATCAGTAGATAAGAACTGCTTTAGGTGAAGGGAAAGACAACACTCAATACATGGAAGGTCAGCTCAATTGGACTGGACCAAAAACAAAGAAGTTTCCGGGATAAAATGAATGCTGCAAAGGTCAGCGGAGCAGGGGCGGGGGTCTGGGGAACATGGTTTGCGGGGACTTCTAAGTCAATTGGCAAAATAATTCTATTATGAAAACATTCTGCATCCCACTTTGAAATGTGGCATCTGGGGTCTTCAGTGCTAACCAGCGGCCATCTAAGATGCATCAATTGGTCTCAACCCACCAGGAGCAAAGGAAAATGAAGAACACCAAGGCCACACGACAACTAAGAGCCCATGAGACAGAAAGGGCCACATGAACCAGAGACCTACATCATCCTGAGACCAGAAGAACTAGTTGGTGCCCGGCCACAATCGATGACTGCCCTGACAGGGAGCACAGCAGAGGACCCCCGAGGGAGCAGGAGATCAGTGGGATACAGACCCCAGATTCTCATAAAAAGACCAAACTTAATGGTCTGACTGAGACTAGAGGAATCCCGGCGGCCATGCTCCCCAGACCTTCTGTTGGCACAGGACAGGAACCATCCCCGAAGACAACTCATCAGACATGAAAGGGACTGGTCAGCGGGTGGGAGAGAGACGCTGATGAAGAGTGAGCTAATTATATCAGGTGGACACTTGAGACTGTGGTGGCAACTCTTGTCTGGAGGGGGGATGGGAGGATAGAGAGAGAGGAAAGCCGGCAAAATTCTCACGAAAGGAGAGACTGAAAGGGCTGACTCAAGAGGGGGAGAGCAAGTGGGAGTAGGGAGTGAGATGTATGTAAACTTATACGTGACAGACGATTGGATTTGTAAACGTTCACTTGAAGCTTAATAAAAGTTAAAAAACAAAACAAAACAAAAAGATATTAGTAGGACAAATGTCAACATTTGAATAAAGTCTGTACACACACACAAAAAAAGTGAACAACCAGGTGCACCACTTGAAGTTCTGCCTATTTGGAGGATTTCTCTTCACCTCTGTCCTTCAGGGAGGCCCCAGAAAGGGGCTGTAGTGCTGTCGCTGTCCATGTCCAAGTGGTGCCTGCATATCGTGCAGAACCATTTGTAAAACACACATGAGTTTTCTCTTCTTCAGTCAACTGATCATAAGGAACTCCCCATGAGGCCATAAGGACAGACTGGGAAATGGAAGGTAATGTGACAGAGTGGAGACCATGGGCATTTGGGCCACTTCCTCATGTAACTTACTTGTGCCTTCAGGTCCTGCTTGGGCACAGTCTCATATATACCACTTCCATTTAATGATGGAGTGCTGCTGTGCACAACCAACTTTATGACTGTGGGTCAGACAACACCTAGTTCATGATGGGCAGCTCAGGCTGCGTGGTGACTTGGTGGCCCATGGTTAAGCATTTAGTCTTAACTAAGGCCTTTTTTTTTTTTTTTTTTAAGGCCCAGTAACAAGCCAAAAGCTATTTCTCAAAAGGACAGTAGTTATATGCAGAGGATGGCAGAGCTTTGCTCCAAAATCCTAAGGGTCTACACTGTGTTTCATCAATGGGGGCCTGAAAAGACTCCAAACAGCATCTCTATCTGCCATGGACACTTCAAGAGTGAATCAACTGGATTATACGGCCCAAGTGGCAGAGCAGCTTGCACAGCAGCCTGAATCTGTTGCAGTCTTCTGTTGTTCTGGACCCCACTCAAAACTAGCAGCTTTTCTAGTTACTTGAAAAATAGGCCGGAGCAGGACACCCAGATGAGGAATATGCTGCCTCCAAAATCCAGAGGTCCTCTAAGCATTGTGCCTTCTTTTTAGGTGTGGGAGGAGACAGATGCAGTAACTTTTCCTTCACTTTAGAAGGAATATCTCAACATGCCCAACACCACTGAACCCCTAGAAATTTCACTGAGGTGGAAGGTGCCTGAATTTTTGTAGAATCAATTTCCCACCCTCTAGCATGCGTATGTTTTACCAATAAGTTCAGAGTCATTGACACTTCTTCCTTGATAGGTCAAATCAGCATAATGTCATCAATGTAATAGACCAGTGATGTCTTGTGGAAGGGAAAGGCGATCTAGGTCCCTGTGGACTAAATTATGACATAGGGCTGGCCTTGCCAGCTAAAAGCAAACTGCTTCTGATGGTCCTTTGAAACAGGTATGGAGAAAAAGCCATTAGCCAGATCAATAGCTGCATACCAGGTACCAGGAGATGTATTAATTTGCTCAAGCAATGAAACTACATCTGGAACAGCAGCTGCAATTAAAATTACTGCCTGGGTAAGTTTTCAATAATCCACTGTCTTCCTCCAAGATCCATCTGTTCATGCACAGGCCAAATAGGCAGGTTGAATGGAGATGCGGTGGGAATCACCACCCCTGAATTCTTCAGGTCCTTGATGGTGGCAGTAATCCCTGCAATCCCTCCAGGAATGCAGTATTGCTTTAGGTTTACTATTTTCCTAGGTAGAGGCAGTTCTAATATCTTCCACTTGGCTTTTCCTATTGTAATAGCCCTTACTCCATTTGTCAAGGGTTCAATGCAGGGGTTCTACCAGTTGCTGAGTATGTCTATTCCAATTATGCATTCTGGAACTGGGGAAATCACTTCAGGATGGGTTTGGGGACCCACTGGACCTACTGTGAGATAGACATGAACTAAGACTCCATTAAAACATGACCTCCATATGCCCCCACTCTGGCAACAGTGATGTTTTGGGTCTCCTGGAATTAGTGTCAGTTCAGAGCCAGTATCCAGTAATCCCCAAAAAGTCTATTTCCTTTTCCCCAATGAACAGTCACTCTCCTAAAAGGCCACAGATCCCTTTGGGAAAGGCTGGAAGAAAGATTAACAGTATAAGTTTTTGGTAGCATATTGGAGTCCTTCCTCAAGGGGACCTGGCTTCCCCTTCAATCAAGGGGCTGTAGGTCTGTAAACTCCCTCAAGTCTGGAAGTTGATTGAGGGGGTGTGACTCTCTACTCTGGGAATTTGAGTTAGACTTCTGTTCACTTGAGCTGGAATTCATCTGCTTGTACAGAGCAAGTAAATATTTAATAGATTTCCTATCTATTTCACTCCTAGGGACACCATAACTAAGTAGCCAAAGCCACAAGTCCATATGAGTCAGACTATTCTGATTACTGGTTTGACTCCGCTGTTCATTATGGTAACCATGGCTACCTTGTCTTTGTTGATTGAGTGCCACCACTTGGCCTGTACTACCACGGGCTTCAGTCAGCCCCATTGTAGTTAGGTGTCCTAATTCAGTTAGGGCAGTTCCCACCGTCAAATCTGACTTACATAAAATAGCAATCACAGCAATCTTCAGGGGTGCTGGGGCTCCCTTCATAAATTTGTTCCTCACAGTTCTGGTAAAAGGTGTGTCCTCTGGGCACTCCATGTGTGGGTCTGTGGGTCTAATGTGATAAATCCACTCTAGCATGCCAACTTCCGTAAGCCTTTGAATACCTTTTTCTACAGTATGCCAAGGTAGATCTGATACTTCAACTTGATTTAGTGTAGGCCGCCACATAATCCATGCTTCAGCAACCCAACCAAATACACTATTAGGTCCTTTCCTAACTTATCAAGCTGAAACAATAAATAAAGAATCTATGCTTTTTTTTTTTTTTTTTTTTTATGCTTAGTGGGCCCATATCAATAAATTCAGACTAACTCATCTTTATGTTCCTTGCACCATTATCCCACACCCTTAATAGCCATTCCCACACATATTCCCCAGGTTTCAGTTTGTACATATTAGAAAAGTCAAGCAGTTCTTTGGGAGTGTAGTGTACCTCTTCATGGGTTACACTTTGTATTCACCTTTTGGGGCTTGCTGGGACTTAAGTCTTGTTATAGGTTTAGAAGCCAAAACCAGTGAGGAAGTGTTTTGAGAACATTCGGCAAGGTCTTGTAAAGCATCTGCCTCAGGCAATGCCCCAGACAATGACTCAGAAACAGGTGCTTTAGATGCAGCTGGGTTAATCTCATTACACAGGAGTGGAGAGGCTAATGGTTCTGTTGACAGTGATTCAATGAATTTAGGGGCTCAGTGTCTCCAGCTTCCAGATTACCTGTCCATGTGTCCCCACCCCAGGTTTTGGAATCCCATTTTTTCCTAATCAATACCCTCACTTTAACTTCAGACACCTCTCGAGGCTGGCAGTTGAGTTGGTGTTGTAATTCAGCCACTCTTACAATAAGACTCTGGATTTGGTTTTCAGCAATATCATCTCTGTTACTACAAGAAATAAGGTTTTCCTTCAAGGCACAAGTGGAAACTTTGAGGTAATTTACACAAAGCTTGAGCTTTGACTCCAAAGCCCTGAGCTCATCTCTTTCACCAGTTTGTCTAGCAAAAGTAAGACCAAACTATCAGCTTCCTTATATTTCTCGTTATGAAAAAATTGTAGTAAGGTATCATACATGCAGTCACCCATAGCCTCATCTTTCACCAATACCTGATCTATTGGTGGTGATATTTTGAGTATTTGAATTGCCACCTTACGCCATGGATCAGCAGCACCCTCTTTACTACCGGAAGCAGAGTCATCAACATCCTTAAGACTAACCAGACTTGAAAACAAATTTAGAAAATTCATCTTTACAATTTTGTTTTTCTAGAACCATTCTTGGTACCAAATGCCTTAGACTGGGTTCTTTAGAGACGCAAAACTAGTAATGCATATAAATATATATACATATAGAGAAATTTATATCAAGGAAATGGCTCACGCCATTGTAGATGCTGTAACATTCCAAGTCCATGAGTCAGGATAGAGACTTCTCCTTATTCACATAGCCACAGGGGCTGGCAAACCCAAGATCAGCAGGCTGGAGAGCAGGGCTGTTTCTCACAGGCTGTGAAGATTGATGGATCCTAAGATCAGCAGGCAAGACCGCAGGTAAGCTGCTAGCTCAAGTCCCAAGAACCGGAGGTCAGACGAACAGAAGCTAGCTGCAGGATTCAGAACAAGTGAAAGCCTCTGAGCCCTACCAGAATGTCTGCCCACACTTGATGCAGGCCACACACAAAAGGAAACTCCCCTTCAACCGATTAACTACTCACAGCAGATCCCATCATGGGGGTGATCACATACCAAATCTCAACAGGGAAGTGATCACAATATCACACAACAGCCAAAACACTGAGAATCACAGCCCAGCCAAGTTGGCACACGATATAAGCCATCAAAACATGCATGTATCAACAAAAATCAATAATTGGGATAATTTTTAAATATTTTTATGGATAATAAAATATATTTAAAATTATTTAACTATATGATGAATGACTTATTAGTAGTTTCTCTTTGGTTTCTTATTATCAGATGTGGACCATTTTTTGAAGGACAAAGAAATCTGTGAGTTGACTTCAAATTTAGAAAATTGTCAGAGGCAGAGCCAGCCTGGCAGTATAGATAGAAGCACCATGCTGTTCCTCTGCAGCAAAGATTTAAAAAAAAAAAAAAAACTAAGTAAGCAGATAAAAACTTCAATCCTGGAACCCTAAGGGATAGAGAAATAGATCAAACACCGCACCAAATGGAAGAAGAAACTGAAGGAAAACAGAGAACTAGGAGTGATACAGAATGGAGATCCCCTGTCAACTAACATGGCACAGTGTCACCATCTTGGAGCACAGCCATCAACAACCTCAGACAAGGAGTATGGGAAGGCAACTTCCTGGAAGTCCCAACAGGAGACAGAGCACCCAGTAACCAGAAAATCACTCTTTTCCACCCCACACCCTTCTGCTGTGCACACCACCCTTCCTCATGCACCACGGCTAGCTACCTTGGCCAGAGGGCTATTGGCCTGCTGCCAGCCCGGGTCCATCTGGTCCCCACCAACCACCTGCTGCTATGCCATTTTTTTTTTCTCCCTTTCCTCTTTTTCATTCTCCCTCCCACTTAGCCCATACCTCACCTCTACCCCTTCCTGCCAGGCCATGCCATGCTGCTTTGGGTAGACAAGGCTAGAGAGATACTGGCCCGAGGCCAGCCTGTGTTCACCCTGCACCCACCTGCCAGCTCCTACCACATCATTTTCTTTTCTCTCTTTCTTCTTTTTCTTTCTGCCTCCCACTTAACTCATACCTCACCTCTACCCCTTCCTACTGGGCCACAGTGTGCTACCTTGGCCAGAGAGACACCGGCCTGCCACAAGCCTGGTCCACCAGACCCCTACCTGCCAGCTCTGACTGTACCATTTTTTTTCTACCTAGCTTGTACCTCACCTCTATCCATTCCTGCGGGGCTACGCCACACTGCCTTAGCTAGACATGGCTAGAAAGAGACTGGCCTGCTACCAGGACGGACGTGTCTGCATTCATCCCACTCACTGGTTTCTGCCACACCATTTTTTCCCTTTCTTCCTTTTCCTCCTCCCTCCCACCAAGCCCTGTACCTAACTACTACCCCTTCCAGCAAAGCTACGCAGTGATGCTTCGGCTAGAGTGATACCAGCTGGCCACCAGCCTGGGCCCACCCCACCCCACCCCACCCACCTGCTCCTGCTACATCATTTTTTTTTTGTTTTTGAAAATGATAATTCTTTTTCTTCCCCCTTTTTTCCTTTATGTTCACCCTCCCACCTGTCCCTGTAACTTACCTCCACCCCTTCCTGCCAAGCTATACCACACCACCTTGGCTAGAAAGACACAATTGCAACCAGTGTCAAAAACAATTTTTGTATAAAATTTTTGAATGAAAACCTAATTTGAGCTGTAAACTTTAACCTAAAACACAATTTAAAAAAAAAATTAGAAAATTGTCAAAGTCATCACAATTCACAGATGAATCTCCGACAGGGAGGTTGGCAAAATAAGATGGCATGAAATATTTTTAAAGCATTTTACTAGATTCCTCCCCAGTTCCTCCACTCTAATCAAAGTTTAGAATGTTATTCACTGGTGAAGATAAAAACAGGTTTCCAGGACTGGGGTATTCCGGTCACAGCTGAATAAATGAGTACCTACCCGTTGCCACTGAGTTGATTCTGGCCCATGAAGATCCCATGTGTGTCGGAGTAGAACTGTGCTCCACAAGGTTTCCAGTGACTCATTTTTCAGAAGTAGGTCACCAGTAGATCTGGGTGGACTCAAAACTCCAACCTTTGGGTTAACTGCTGAGCATGTAATCCATTTGTACCACAACGGGCTCCACTGCTGCTAAAGTAGCTTAAAAATGATGTCCCAGATTTTAATGCAATGATGATAAAAACAAAAATAATGAGGATAATAATAATAAAAGTGACCTTAAAGTATTTCCAGATTTTCTTTGTAGCAGGTAAAGGGGTCATAAATTCCAAAATTGCTTTAAACAACAATAACTTCTTTGTGATGGGACCAGCTTACAAGAAAACCTGTTTTGAACGACAGCCCTCAGGTGTCTGTATCAACTCTGTTAGGTTTGATTATAAAAGTGTAGTCATATCATTTTATACTCACACCTCATGGGTCATTTCCACAGTTTGATGTATCGATTATATTTACCATCATATTCGTTTGTAAAATTCTCTTTCTTTCTAGGCCAGAGAATGTTCTTGGGACGTCTTTTGAATCCCCCTACTCCAACCCTTTGGGAACCCTGGTGGCCTAGTTGTTAAGTGCTATGGCTGCTACCCAAGAGGTCCGCAGTTCAAATACGCCAGGCGCTCCTTGGAAACTCTATGGGGCAGTTCTACTCTGTCCTATAGGGTCGCTATGAGTCCGAATCGACTTGACGGCAGTGGGACTCCAACCCTGGTGGCGTAGTGGTTAAGAGCTATGGCTGCTAACCAAAAGGTCGGCAGTCCGAATCCACCAGGTGCTCCTTGGAAACTCTATAGGGCAGTTCTAATCTGTCAGATAGGTTCGCTGTGAGTTGGAATCCACTTGATGGCAATGGGTTTGGTTTTGGTACTCCAACCCAAGGACCCTGGCAGCTCAGTTATTAAGCCCTCAGCTGCTAACAAAAAGTTTGGTGGTTAGAACTGACAAGCCGCTCCATGGGAGAAAGATGTGGCAGTCTGCTTCCGTAAAGATTACACACACACACACCACACCCAGTGCCGTCGAGTCGATTCCGACTCATAGTGACCCTCTAGGACAGAGTAGAACTGCCCCATAGATTTTCCGAGGAACGCCTTGGAAACCCTATGAGGCAGTTCACTCTGTCCTATAGGTTTGGTATGAGTCAAAATTGATTCAATGGCAAACGGATCCCAACCCAAAATAGCAGGTACTTTGTTATGCATAAAGATACTTCTGCTCTTCTGAGGGATATTTATGCGTTTCTGTGGGATTGTAACTCATTGCTTTCCACTTGTGGCCTGGACCTGGCACACAATGACAAGCATCAGTTTTGTTTTTTGATCAAACACACTCTATTTCTTATTAAATAGACCCAGTTACCCACACTGAAGGCCACATGCTTTGGTTTCCTTCTGAGAGTCCCCTGAACTCAGAGCAATACTTCTCTAGTGTGACAGCATGTCACCTTCCTTCAACCGTCACATACTTTGTACCCGATCAGAGTTTGTTCCCAACCTTAAAATAAATAGTCAACTGAGGGGGTTCTGCTGAGGAAAGAGACCGTGCACCCTCTGAAGGGAAAGGTGTGGGAACAGTGAGGAGATGAACAGATGACTGGGAACAGCTTCCACAGTGATCCTTCTGGAAGGCTATGTCACAGGAAATTTTTGTTTGCTTTGTCAAAGAGAAAAATTAATAACAGACATCTTACTTTGATTTTAAGGTTTTTTTCTTAGTACAAAACCAAATATTAGCCATAAAAAAAAACCTGACCCAAACTGCAAAAACATGGATTTTTTTTTTTTTCCACCAGAAGCTGCTCTACAAAACCATTATGTTGTGATTTAATGAAAAAGGCTCTAGACTTACTTCATTTAAATTTCAAAAGGTCTCATAGCTGCAGGTAGGTGCAGGGCCAAATTTTTGCCTGGGCAGAGACCACTTTGTGACCTGATAAGAGTTAATCTCAGTAAAAGGGGGAGGACAGGGTTCGATCTATGATGTTAAGATTGGCCAACGGTTGATCTTTCATTCTTCTCCCTCCTCTTCTCTTTATAAGCCTTACTGTAACTACCCTACTTGGAGTCCCTTGCTTTCTTTAGAATCAGAATTGCTCCCTATATCCATTTAGAATATCTGCTCAGAATAAACCTTATCTTTCAATTCCTTTGGTTTTTGATTATTTTACTAGTTTGTTTTTTGCTTTATTTTGAAATATTTTCAACATAAACAGAGTTGTTGTTGTTAGGTGCTGTTGAGCTGGTATTGACTCTTAGTGACCCTTTGCACAATAGACCTAAACAGTGCCTGGTCCTGCTCCATCCTCACAATCGTTGCTATGCTTGAGCCCATTGTTGCAGGCACCGTATCAACCCACCTCATTGAGGGTCTTTCTCTTTTCCACTGACCTTCTACCTTACCAAGCATGATGTCCTTCTCCAGGGACTGATCCCTCCTGAATGCATGGCCAAAGTTTGTAAGACACAGTCTCGCCATCCTTGCTCCCAAGGAGCATTCTGGTTGTATTTCTTCCAAGACAGATTTGTTCGTTCTTTTGGCAGTCCAGGATATATTCAATATTCTTTGTCAACGCCACAACCCAAAGGTGTCGGTTCTTCTTCGGTCTTCTTTATTCATTGAAAATACCATGGCTTGGGTAAGGCACACCCTAGTCCTCAGGGTGGCATCTTTGCTTTTTAATACTTTAAAGAGATCTCTTACAGCCCATTTGCCCAATGCAATGCGTCCTTTGATTTCTTGACTGCTGCTTCCATGGGTGTTGATTGCGGATCCAAGTAAAAGGAAATCTTTAACAACCTCAATCTTTTCTTCATTTATTGTGATGTTGCTTATTGGTCCAGTTGTGAGGATTTTTGTTTTATGTTGAGGTGCAATCCATACTGAAGGCTGTAGTCTTTAATCTTCATCAGTAAGTGCATCAAGTCTTCCTTACTTTCAGCAAGGAAAGTTGTGTCTTCTGCAAAACACAGGCTGTTAATAAGTCTTCCTGCAATCCTGATGACCCATTTTTCTTCATATAGTCCAGCTTCTCAGATTATTTGCTCAGGGTACAGAATAAACAGGTATGGTGAAAGGATACAACCCTGGCGCATATCTTTCTTGACTTTAAACCATGCAGCATCCCCTCGTTCTATTCAAACAACTGCCTCTTGATCCCTGTACAGGTTCCTTATGAGCACAATTAAGTGTTCAGGAATTCCTGTTCTCCGCAATGTTATCCGTAATTTGTTATGATCCCCATAGTCAAATGCCTTTGCATAGCCAGTAAAACACAGGTAAACATCTGTTATTCTCTGCTTTCAGCCAGGATCCATCTGACACCAGCAAAGATATCCCTGGTTCCACGTCCTCTTCTGAATCCAGCTTGAATTTCTGACAGTTTCTGTGGATATACTGCTCCAGCTGCTTTTGAATGATCTTAGCAAAATTTTGCTTACATGTAATATCAATGATACTGTTCGATAAATTTCCACATCTGGTTGGAGCACCTGTCTTCGGAATAGGCATAAATATGGATCTCTTCCAGTCGGTCGGCCAGGCAGCTGTCTTCCAAATTTCTTGGCATAGACGAGTGAGCACTTCCAGTGCCACATCCATTTGTTAAAACATCTCAACTGGTATCCCATCAATTACTGGAGCCTTGTTTTTTGCTGATGTTTTCAGTGCAGCTTGGATTCTTCCTTCAGTACCATCGGTTCCTGATCACATGCTCTCTCCTGAAATGGTTGAAAATCAACCAGTTCTTTTTGGTATAGTGACTCTGTATACTCCTTCCATCTTCTTTTGATGCTACCTGCACCATTTAATATTTCTCTATAACAAAGAGAGACTAATAATATACACTCGTCATCCAGATTAAAGATTCATCAAGAATTTAGTACATTTAATTTTGAATCATAAATATTTTATATAAAGTGTTATTCATCTTGGCATTTCTCTTCTACATATTTATCTACGTATCCTTAGAAACTATGGACTTTTTTTTTTTTTAACATAACCACTATGCAATCATCACACCCAACAAAATTACCAATGATTTCTTGGTATTATCATAATTCCGTTTTCATGATAGCCTCAAAAATATCGTTTTACAGTTGGTTTGATTAAGTAAGGGTCCAAACAGATCCACACATTATATCTAGCTTTTTTCTTATCTCTTAATCTGGAGATTAAAAGAGAAAAAAGAAAAACAACACATACTGCATTCAAATTTTTTTTTTTTAAACCATTGGTTTGCAGAAGCTGAGTCATTGCCCTGTAGATTTTTACTATAATCTGGAATTGTCTGTTTGCTGCGTTACGGATTATATAAATTGGTTCTCTAGCTTCTGTATTTCTTATGAATACACTGCTTTTATGCTTTCAACTTGAGAGGCTTGATTAGATTTTGGTCTAAATTTTTTTTTTTTGCAAATAATTCTTCTTTCTTGGTGCCACGTGCTTCGACAATTTGAAGCACATCAGGAGACACACAATGTCCGGTTGTCATACTTTTGGTGATGTTCAATGTAATCATTAGGCTCAGGTGATTGACAACTTGACCCCTCCATTGTAAACGTCCCCCTCAACCTTTCATCCAGTAGTGGTGATCATTTCCTGGTAATTGTTTCAATAACCAAAAACCAAACCTGCTGCTGTCAAGTCAATTCCGACTCATAGCAACCCTATAGGACAGAGTAGAACTTCCCCATAGAGTTTCCAAGGAAAGCCTGGTGGATTCAAACTGCCGACCTCTTGGTTAGCAGCCGTAGCACCTAACCACTTCGCCACCAGGGTTTCCATTGTTTCAATAGGAGATGGAAATGATGATTTTTCTAATTTTATCTTTCTATGTTTTATTAGCTGAAATTCACGTGTAAAGAGTATTTATTTACCAAATACGTATGTTCGGTTACCATGAAATTCAGTGTAAATAGGAAAATCAGAGTAAATGCTTTCCTAACTGCCACGCAAAGAATAATTACTTAATTACTCACAATTGTGCTTAATTAAGTTGCTGGGGGGGGTAGCCTTCTCTTTCTCTCTTTTGAGCATTAAAAAATTAATATTTACGTCTTATATAGTAAATTATAACATTTAATAAATAATATTGGGATCACATTCAATATTGTTTTGTTACACAAGTTGTCCCATTTTTGGTCAAAGGAGACTTTTCTTGTTCATACCCATGTCCTTTTGATATACCACCACTAGTCTTTTTTTTTTTTTTTTCAACAAAACGATAGTAGCTTTTTTATTTTCTTCTTGTCAGGGAAGAAGACGCAAAGCACAGCACTGATTTTTCGATTTGCGACTATAGGGCCATTTGGTGTATAACTAAAACCAACCACTAGTCTTTAATGTACCTCGATTTGTGAAACAACCACAGGACCCAACCTTATTTTTTGTATTTCCCGCACCACTCCTAGAATCAGCCGTTTCTCTAGAGAGCCGTGGTTTCTTTCAGGGGTGAATGCTATTTAGAGACCACGGTCTGGGCACTATGTGTGTGCACATTGTTATTTGTTATCTCTTCTAGGCCTTTTCAATAGGCAAAGCTCTTTGTGTGTTGAAGATAATAGAACTTGGTCATGATATACATTATACATTTTTACAGTTTGTCATTTATCATTTTACTTTTCATCCTTTTTTGGTCATGCATCAGTTTTTTTAACTTAGTCAAATTTAGCATATTTTCTATATAATTTCTGGATTTTGAATTCGTAGAAAGATTTTTCCCACCCTCAGGTAATAAAAGATTTCATGTTTTACGTTCAAATCTCTGAATCTACGCAATTTATTACAGCTTATGGCAGAACACATTTTTCTTTAATGACTAGTCAGTTTTCTCAGCACCATTTACTAAAAGTTAATCTTTTCCCTACGGATTTGATTGTCTTCTTTATCATATTTTCAATCCTGTATGTACTTGGGGTCTATTTCTGTGCCTTCCAGTGGTGCTTGTCATACACTAAAAATTCAACAGTTTTTTAGCTATCATTACCATTTTCATTGTTACTTATTTGTTCTTGTTTAGTAATTTGTTATCATAAGCCAGAAAGTAGATGATGTCAATAAAGATATTTAAAATGCTATGGAAGTTGAAATGAAGGAAAGATGATTTCCAGTTGAGGGGATTGGGTCTGACTAACTGTAGGCAATGGCATTGCAAATAAACTCCGAAAGGTTGGAAGACATATGGAGAGGGGGTTATAAGGAGATAAAAAGTAAAGAAGGATTTGTGAACTGCTGAGCATAAAGAAGATTTTCCTCAAAGATAAAAGTAAAGATCAGAAAACAATGGCAAACCATTATGAAATGTTGGTATTTACACTATCATCTCAATGTTTTTTCAATTCACTTTTAGGAGAGTGTGTCTTTTTTCCACATATAAGCCACTTGGTTTGTAAGGGAATGAGGTACCACACTATTGACAATAGGCTCTAGGCAGCCGGCATAAAGCGACCATCTTATAAGTGCTATTCCTTTACAGCAATTTTCAGTTATTATGAAAATAGCTGAGAATCTTTTGCATTATCATGGTTAGCTTGATACTCTAAAGGAGTGCAGATAATTCTTTGTAATACTTGTTAAAACTGTGAACGCAGCTGTTCGCTCTCAGTGAGCAATTCTACTCAGCATAATTGGAATTCTGTAAAATAGTAGGACTACATTGGATTAACCCTGAGCCATGAAAGTTTCAGTTTCATTTCTCTTAGTTGAGAAGAAGAAAATATGCTTCTTACGTTCATCACAGAAGACATTGCTGTACGATTAGGACTAGAAAGGGACGGGGTTGAATGAATGTCACTAAGGAAATAGTCATACTCATCATTTTTAGCAAGTAAGGACAAAATTTGCTACTGACTGTTATTTTTCTTTCAGAGCTAAGAAATCAATATCTTAAATGACACAGTGGGTATAGCAATTCTAATGAATATCAAAAATATCACATTCAAGCAAAATTTTGCTGAAAATCATTCAAAAGCAGCTGCAGCAGTATATCAATAGAGGACTGCCAGAAATTCAGGCTGGTTTCAGAAGAGGATGTGAAACCAGGGATATCATTGCTGATGTCAGATGGATCCTGGCTGAAAGCAGAGAACACCAGAAGGATGTTTACCTGTGTTTTATTGACTATGCAAAGGCATTCGACTGTGTGGATTGTAACAAATTATGGATAACATTGCAAAGAATGGAATTCCAGAACACTTAATTGTGCTCATGAGGAAGCTTTACATAGATCAAGAGGCAGTTGTTCGGAGAGAACAAGGGGATACTCATTGGTTTAAAGTCAGGAAAGGTGTGTGTCAGGGTTGTATGATTTCACCATACCTGTTTATTCTGTACTCTGAGCGAATAATCTGAGAAGCTGGACTATCTGAAGAAGAATGGGCCATCGGGATTGGAGGAAAACTCATTAACAACCTGCATTATGCACATGACACAACCTTGCTTGCTGAAAGTGAAAAGGACTTGAAGCACTTAGTAATGAAGATCAAAGACCACAGCCTTCAGTATGGATTACACCTTAACATAAAGAAAACAAAAATCCTCACAACTGGATGAATGAGCAACATCATGATAAACGGAGAAAAGATTGAAGTTGTCAAGATTTCATTTTACTTGGATCCACAATCAACACCCGTGGAAGCAGCAGTCAAGAAATCAAAAGATGCATTTCCTTGGGTAAATCTGCTGCAAAGGACCTCTTTAAAGTGTTGAAAAACAAAGATGTTACCTTGAAGACTAAGGTGCGCCTGACCGAAGCCATGGTATTTTCGATCGCATCATATGCATGTGAAAGCTGGACAATGAATAAGAAAGACTGAACAAGAATTGATGCCTTCGAATTGTGGTGTTGGTGAAAAATATTGAAAATATCATGGACTGCCAAAAGAAAGAACAAATCTGTCTTGGAAGAAGTACAACCAGAACGCTCCTTAGAAGCAAGGATGGTGAGACTGCATGTTATATACTTTGGACATTTTGTTAGGAGGGATCAGTCCCTAGAGAAGGACATCATGCTTGGCAAAGTAGAGGGTCAGTGGAAAAGAGGAAGACCATCGAAGAGGTGGATTGACACAGTGGCTGCAACTACGAGCTCAAGCATAACAACGATTGTAAGGATGGCGCAGGACTGGGCAGTGTTTTGTTCTGTTGTGCATAGGGTTGCTGTGAGTCAGAGCTGACTCAAAGGCACCTAACAACAGCGAAAAGGACAAAATTTGTCACTGATAGTTATTTTTCTTTCACAGCTAAGAAATTAATATTTTAAATGACATAGAAAAAAGGGTATGGTAAGTCTAATGAATATCAAAAAGCGTGAGAAGACATTATCAGTTCCCAATTGTGATAAATAATAAATTCACAAGGGATGAATCAGTGGATGCAAATCACTGAGGCTGAGATAGACCCGTTCTTTTCCCCTTCCTGTTTGTCTGTTGGCTTGTATGGCCATTAATGATTGCTCCAAAAGTTATAGCTCCCTGCAGCAATGACACTCAACCCATCATAGGCAGTATCAACATCACCAGCATTTGATAGAAATGCAGACCCTTGAGCCCCGCCCAAGACCTACTAACTCAGAACCCCTGGGGGTGGGTCCCTTGAATCTGTTTAACAACCTCTCCAGATGATTCTGATACTCGCTAAAGTTTGAGAAGCACAACTTTAAAAAACACAGAATACCGGGGATCTGCATTTGGAAGGTAGTTAGTGGTGACTTAGAGAAGTCAAACAAGACGATTCTAGGAAAATTAAATGAATTCTGGAGAACTGAAGACTTTAGTAACCCACCTGGAACTTCTTTCCCAGTGGATTACGTGTTGAAGAGTCCCACTAGGGTAATCAGCTATTCTGATTTGCCCAGGACTGTCCTGGTTTTGGATCCCTGATGGCCCAGCGGTTAAGAGCTATGGCTGCTAACCAAAAGGTCAGCAGTTCGAATCCACCAACTGCTCCTTAGAAACCCTACGGGGATGGTTTTACTCTGTACTGTAGGGTTGCTATGAGTCAGAATCAACTCGATGGTAATGGGGTTGGTCCTGGTTTTAGCACTGAAATTTCTACATTCCTGGAAACCTCTCAATTCAGGAAAAGTAGGTCAGTTGGTCATCCTAACCATCAGCTGGCCAGCAACTCAGTGAATGAGAATATAGGTCAAGGGCTCTTGGAGTCTCTGCTGCCCACCTGATATTATGGTGTTCACTTTGTAAAATGCACTAAAGAGCTGGGTTGCCAGATGATAGGTTTATACAGAAAATTTGATATCTAGCAGCTTGATGAATCTGAAAGCAACTTTAGCAGCGTTTCACTAATTTTTACATTTTGTGATGGTGAAGAGTGTGACACTGGAGCCTTACTTTTGGGTTAGAAATTTTTGTTTCAGTTTCTGGAAGTGTGGTCTTTGACAAACAGATTAACTTCATGGTGGCTGTTTCTTTACCTGTGCAATGGAAATTAAGTTCCTATTTTTAATGTTATTAGGAGTATTAAATGAATTATTAGTCCTGGTAGGCAATAAAAATTCAATAAATTTTACTTAGTTTTACTAGTAATCAGGGAGCTAATATTATAGACTCATCTACTTTTTTTTCTTTATTGTACTTTAGATGAAGGTTTACAGAACAAACTGGTTTCTCATCAAACAGTTAGCACACACATTGTTCTATAACATTGGTTAACAACCCTATGACATGTCAACACTCTCTTTTCTCAACCCTGAGTTCCCTATTACCAGCTTTCCTGTTCCCTCCTGCCGTCCAGTCCCTGCCCCAGGGCTGATGCGCTCCTTTAGTCTTGTTTTCTTCCATGGGTCTGTTCAATCTTTGGCTAAAGGATGAATCTCAGGAGTGGCCTTAATACTGAACTGAAAGGATGTACGCAGTCCATGCTCTCAGGGTTTCTCCAGTCTCTGTCAGGCCAGCAAGTCTGGTCTTCCTTTTTGAGTTAGAACTTTTTTCTACATTTTTCTCCAGCTCTGTCTAGGACCCTCTACTCTGAGCCCTGTCAGAGCGGTCAGTGGTGGTAGCCAGGCACCAACTAGTTTTACTGGACTCAGTCTGATGGAGGCCATGGTAGATGTGGTCCATTAGTCCTTTGGACTAATTTTTCTCTTGTATATTTAGTTTTCTTCATTCTTCCTTGCTCCCAAAGTGGTGAGAGCAGTGGAGTATCCTAGATGACCACTCACAGGCTTTTAAGATCCCAGACACTACTCACCACAGGACAATGTAGAACATATTCTTTATAAACTATTTTATGCCAATCGAGCTAGACGTTCCCTGAGACCATGGAGACCACATCCCTCAGTCCAGCAATTTGGTCCGAGACTCATCTACTTTGGAAGTGACATTAGCACTGGGACATCTCTAGTACTTCATTTCTATGAGAATCAAATTGATGCTTTGATAGAGACAGCAAATATGCTCAATTTGTGCTCCATTTCCAATCACTTGGTTGGAGTTAACTAAAACACAGTGTTCAGAGGATTTAGAAGGTATGTGTGGATTTGGCAGGAAAGAGGAATGCGCTGGATTAATGTTGTCATCTGGCAAATGTGTAGAGTGGTATGAATGTTATATGATTGTCATTCCTATGGTCAAATATCAAGGACAACTTGGCAACATTTCTAGTATATATTGTGTAAGTAAGAGCTGCTCTAGCTTCATATTTCAAAGGTTGCTTTGATTCAGACATAGTGGATTGCTACTAAATCTCTATGTTTGAGTTAGAACTATCAAAATTGTCTTTGCATTTGTTAGACTTGTGCCTTTAGGTGAAACTGAATTTTCAGTTTGTGTATATTATAACCAAGATTGTTTTGTACTTCTCACTTACTTGGGTTTGAATCCAAAGTACAGAGATGTATGGTGATTGATTTAAAATTATATGATATATATATATATATACATGAGAAGAATTGACATTTAAAATGGTCAATATTTTGATTTGTTGAAAACTTTATTAACTCACAGTAAAGTTTTAGCCATTTAGAACAAAATTCATTCATTCATGCATGAGAGGTGGACCAACAGAAATGGTCCTTACCCTCATGGAAATAAGGGTCAAATGTGGCAGCTTGGCATTAAATAAAAAAAGTTATAACTATACAATTACAATGGAGAGATGATAGCTGTGGGGAGAAAATTCTCCATAACTCTCTTGTGTTTCTGTGCATCTTGTGAATGAGGACACTGGATGCCATTTTTTCTGGATTATCTTTTCAAGGTTGTTTGTGCCATGAACAGCCTTGGAAGATAGTGTTTCACTCCTAAGAAAAGAGTAAGCAAATTTACTTAGCTTCCTTGCACTGCTGAAACAGAAATACCACTAGTGGATGGCTTTAAGCACAGAAATTTATTTTCTCACAGTTTGAACTTACCTGTTGCCATTGAGTCAATTTCGACTCATAGCAACCCTATAGGACAGAGGAGAACCGCCTGATAGAATTTCCAAGGAGCGCCTGGAGGCTAAAAGTCCAAATTCAACATGTAGCTCTAGGGAAGGTCTTTGTTTCAGATCCTAGTGGCTGGCAATTCCTTGGAGTTCCTGGGTTTGTAGGTCCATCTACCTCTGTCACATCAGAGTCTGTCTTCCCACATATATGGTTGCTTCTGTCTGTGCCTGTGAAGCTCCTTATAACTGAACAGTCATTAGGTTTAGGGTACACTCAACACTGATATGGCCTCCTTATTACAACAAAGAAAACTCTGGTCCCAAATAGGATTAGAACCACAAATATAGAGTTTAGGGTTCCAACACATATTTTGTGAGGGCACAATTCAATCCATAACACTTACTACTCATTATGAAAGATTCAGGTTCCCTAAGCTCAAACTTCCCCCCCTGATTGCAACCCATTGCCCCTGCAGGGTTGGTCTGGTCCTCTTTGCATCTCGCTGTGGGAAATGGGGTTTGGTAAGCCAGTGCAAAAATACTGATACCCTGGCTGTTGCTATGTCTGTGAGTGCTTAACTGCTCTTACTCTCTGACCCAGGAGGCTACAATCTTCTATCAGCATCCGTAAAACTGTGGCAGGCTAACTTCTCAGCTGGTACCTAGAGTAAAACCTGATATCGACCTTGAGTTTAATAGACACATTATTTCTCCCCTCTCTTTCTTTTCTTTTCACTCTCCCTTTTCCCCTTTTTATGTCCCCCTATCTCTTTCTGTTAATAACAACATTAAATGCTCTATAGTACACTTTTTGGAGCAAAATTTCTCATAAGAGCCTATAAACACTGTGCATTTCAATCATAACGCTAAGTTTATTTTTCTGAGAAAGGCACAAAAAGTCTTGGTTGAAGTTACTTGAGAATCATATTTAACAGAACAAAATTTTGTTTCCACAAGTATCCAAAGTAGAGCATAAAAAGATTAATAAATATATGCTGAGCTACAGGGTGTTTCAGGTATAAAGAGGAGAAATTGACACCAACAGACTCCTGGAACACTAACAGTTAACAGCAAGATACTGACAATAGCGGTAAGAATGGTGTTACTCTTGATTTTAATGAGAATGTCTCTGGTGTTTCATTGTAAGATATTAAGCCGGCTCTATAATTTACATTTATATTTTTAAACAAGTTAAACAAGCACTATCTAGTTATTAGCTTACTGTTTTGTTTTGTTCTTTTTTTTTAATTAAAAAATGGATAGCAACACTTATTAAATCTCTTTTTACCAAATTTCTGAGAGGACCTTTCCCTCTCCAATCATTTAATAATATGAAAAACAATACTAATAGATTTCTCATATTTAAACTTATTTGTATTCTTATTTGTTCCTGTGAACTTTAATCATATCTTGCTGGATTAAATTGTATGAGTATGGTCTTCCAGGATTTTTGTTGTTCGTTCTTGTTATGAAGTTAATTTTGTCCCTTAAAATGATATGTTGAAGTCCTAACCCCTGTATCTGTGAATGAGACCTTATTTGGGGAAATAGAGATTTTCTTTGAAGATGTTATTATTTGATGTTATGGATTGAATTGTGTCCCCCCAAAAATGTGTATCATAATTCCCAGTATTGTGTTGTTATCTATCATTTTGTGATCTGATGTGATTATCCTATGTGTTGTAAATCCTAACCTCTATGATGTTAATGGAAACCCTCGTGACATTGTGGTTAAGAGCTATGGCTGCAAACCACAAGGTTGGCAGTTCAAATCTACCCGTGCTCCGTGAAAATTCTATGGGACTGTTCTACTCTGTCCTATAGGGTCCCTATGAGTCAGAGTCCATGCAATGGGTTTGGTTTTTTATAATGTTAATGAGGTAGGATTAGAGGAAATTAGACTAATGAGGCAGGACTCAATCTACAAGATTAGTTTGTATCTTGAGTCAATCTCTTTTGAGATATAAAAGAGAGAATTGAACAGAAATTCTGCTACCAAGAAAGAAGTGCTGGGAGCAGAGTGTATCCTTTGGACCTAGGGACCTTGCTCTAAGAAGCTCCTAGACCAGAGAAAGATTGATGTCAAGAATCTTCCCCCAGAACTGACACAGAGGAAAAGCATGCTCCTGGAGATGGTTCCCTGAATTTGGACTTCTAGCCTCCGAGACTGTGAGAGAAAAAAATTCAGTTTGTTAAAGCCATTCACTTGTGGTGTTTCTGTTACAGAAGTTCCAGATAACTAAGATAGTTAACAGGATCATACTGGAGTAGTGTGGATTCTAGTCTTTTCTAACTGATGCCTTATACAAGGGGAGAACAGACATAGACAGAGTCACACAGAGGGGAAAGACAGATGCCACGTGAAAATACATCTACAAACCAGGGAAAGCCAAGAAATTCATGGAGCTACCAGAAGCTCTAGGAGACAAGGAAGCATATTCACCTAGAACATGAAGAGAGAAAGCTTGGTTCTGCCAGGGCCTTGAATTTGGACTTCTAGCCTCCAGAACTGTGAGAAATTTCTGTTCTTTAAAGCAACCTACTTTGTGGTATTTTGTCCTGGCAGCGCTAAGAAACAAAAACTGATTTTGGCAGCAGAAGTTGGGGTGTTGCTCTACCAAATACTTAAAAATGTGGGAATGCCTTTGGAATTGGAACATACATAAGGCTGGAAGAGTTTTGAGGTGCTTAATACCAAAATCCTATACTGACTTGAAGAGACCATTGGTAGAATTATAGACTTAACAGGCAATTCTGGTGAGGGCTAAAAAAAGATGTGAGGAGAGTTGGCCGCAGAACTTCTATCGTCATAAACAGAATGTTGCAAGAAATGTGAATGCTAAATGAGTTTCTGCCAAGGCTCTAAAAAGAAATGATGGATATGTTATTATTGGACTGTAGAAGAAAGGCTATCCTTGTTAAAAAGTAGCAAATAAATTGGCTAATCATGTTCAAATGTTTTGTGGAAAATAGAATTTGAAAGTGATGAGCTTGGATATTTGACTGAGGAGATTGCTAAGCAAATTCTTTAAGCTGAGGCATTGTTTCACCCTGCTCGTTTTAGTAAAATGCAGGAGAAAAGGGATAAATGGAGAAATGAACTATACAAAAAAAAAAAATGAACTTGAAGATTTGGAAAATTCTATTGTGAAAATTAAGAAAACACTCAACTCTGGAGAGGGTACGAAGGGTGTGGCTAGACAACCATTTGCTAAAAAGATTAGACTAACCAATTCAATCAACCATCTCAACAGAATTGCTGCATAGACTGATGGGAGTGGAGATAGGATGAAATGAAGGCACTTTTTGCTATCTGTTTCCTATTCCCCACACAAGAAATGAGCTGATGAAATTTCTTGACAGCCAACATCTATTTTCCTTCAAGAAAAGGAAAGAACAATCCTGGGAGCAATTCAGAGACCAGCAAGACTGCTAGTACGAGCATGAGGGCCAGGGCGACAAGTTAGTTTCAGAGGGTGGGGCCTCCACCTGAGTTTCAAAGGTGTGGGGCTGCCACCCAGAATCAAGAGGGCAGGGTAACTTTCTATAGTCTGCAGGGTAGGGCCCTCCAGATGGACTTGGAGAATAGAGATCTAATGAAATGTGCCCTACTGTATTTTGTTTGTTTTTTAAATAGCATTTTATTGTGTTTTTGGTGAAGGTTTACACAGCAGTTTAAGTTCCTATTCAACAATTTCTACACCAATTGTTCAGTGACAGTGGTTACATTCTTCACAACGAATGAACATTCTTAATATTTTCATTCTGGTTTACCATTTCCATTAATCTAGTTTCTCTGTCCTCTCGTATTCTCATCTTTGTTTTAAAGTAGTTTTTGAATGTTTGGTCTCATACAGATGATTTTTTAAAGGAGCATTGTACTCGTGGGTGATATTCTTTACTTTGTGAGCCAATCTGTTATTTAGCTAAAAGGTGACCTCTGGAGAGAAGATGAAGGATGTAGCTAGACAACCACAGTTTGGGTTTAAGGTCTAAAGAGCATCTCAGGGCAATAGTCTCGGGCAGTCCTTCCATCTCAACCAGTCCAGTAAGTCTGGCTTGGTTTTTAAGAATTTGAGATTCTGTTTCACATTTTTCTCCCATTCTATTATGGCAGTGATTGGAATGGTCAGTAGTGGTAGCCAGGCATCATCTAGTTTTTCCGGTCTCAGAATAGTTGAGGCCGTGGTTCACATAGACTTTTAATTCTGTAGGCTAGTTTCTTCTTTGTGTCTTTCATTTCCTTCTTTCTCTTTTGCTCCCGATTAGTAGAGACCAATAGCTGTATCTTAGATGGCTGCTTGAAAGCTTTTAAGACCCCAAACACTACTCACTAAGCTAAGAATGTAGAACATAAACATTATGAAGTATGTTATGTCAATTGACCAAGATGTCCCATGAGACTGATCCTAATCATTCAAACCCAGAAAACCAATCCTGCAATGTGCTTGGTTAAGTCTAAGATGTACCGGTAAGTTTCCTCTATGTGCTTTATTATACATATGAACATATGTGCATACAGTTACATACATGCATATAAGTATACATACGCAAACACCTACATATGCATACATATATACTCACACATACATTCATTATGTCTACATACTTACATATATACCTGCACATGTATTTTTGGTTGTTGCTGTTGTTTCAAAATGATATATGCCATAGCAATTAACAAAATCTCCTTCTTCCTTTTGTACATTTTATGACATCGTTTACCTTTGTCAAACTGTGCACACTTCCACCTTATTCTGTTACCTTTTTCATCACCAAAAATAACGAGTGTTTACTATCTAGAAAATGAATCTCCATCTTCCCCCTCCCCCTGCACCATCCCTGGTAACCACTAATGAACATTAGTTCCTGTATATTTGCCTATTCATGTCATTTCATAAAAGGAAGAACGTACAATGTTTTCTTTTTTTTTTTTTGTGATTGATTTGTTTTGCTCAACATCATGTCCTCCAGGTTCATTCATGTTCTAAAATGTTTCGAGAACTAATTTTTTCTTTATAACTGAGTAGTATTTCATTGTGTGCATATACCACATTTTACTTATCCATTCATCCATTGATGGACATTCAGGGTTATTTCTTTTTGCTATTGTGTGTGAATAGTGTTGCAGTGAACATAGGCATGCATATGTCAGTTCATGTCACTTTTCTTAGGTTCCTAGGGTATATAACCACAGGGTGGAATTGTTGGGTCATTTGGTAGCTTTACCTCCAATCTTTTGAATAACCGCCAGGCTGTTTTCATAAAGGCTGTACCATTTTGTGTTTTCATCAGCAATGGATGAGGGTCCCAATTTCTCCACATTCCCTGCAAAATTTGTTATTCTACATTTTTTTTTTTTTTATCTTAGACATCCTACCAAATCCAAATCCGAACCCATAGCCATCGAGTCAATTCTGACTCACAGCAACTCTATAGGACAGGGTAGAATTGCCCCATAGGGTTTCCAAGGCTGTAATCTTTACAGAAGGAGATTGCCACACCTTTCTTCCATGGAACTGCTGGTGGGTTCGAACTGTGAACCTTTCAGTTAGCAGCCAAGTGCTTTAACAACTGAGCAATGAGGGTTCCTCTTAGCCATCCTAGTGGGCGTGAAATAGTATCTCATTGTGGTTTTTACTTGCATTTCCTGATAGCTAATGACCTTGAGCATATTTTCATGTATGAATTGGCTATTTGATTATGCTTTGGTGAAGTGTCTGTTTGTGTCCTTTGCCCACTTTTTGACTTCTTTTTTTTTTTTTTGTCTTTTTGTTGATAAATTGTGGCAGTTTTCTACATATTTAAGATATTAGATCCTTGTCAGTTATGTCGTGCTCTACTGGTTTTTGATTTTGCTTTGCAGTGTTTCATGATCCCTGGTCTAGCTTTTTTTTTTTCCCTTCAGTTGGAAAAAGAGGCATTCCTTTATTTAGGGTATTTCTCATCATGTTTTTAGACATCATGTTTTTTCGTCCTCTTGCAGAAACTGTTTATTATTTTTATTTTTTCCTTTTCTTTTGTGCTGGACAGCTATTTGTAAATGCATGGTTCAGGAAAGGGACAGAAATCAGCATAGTAAAGAGCAGTTCGGATTTTGCCAATTGTCTCTGAATACTTGGTCAGCAACACTGTGCTCTGGGGAGATTATTTTATCCTGGACTAGTGTATGCTAAAAAATAAATAAATAAAAATAATTTTTTTTTGTTTTGTTTTAGTGTACAGAGATGTTCTGGGCTGCCTCAGGGGTGTGTGTGTGTGTGTGTACATGTAGTGACTTAAAGATAATTGTTTTAAAAATCATTTTCAGAGCTCTTGGCTACCCACTTTTTATCCTCCACCTTGCCATACAATTGCCTATTTGTTGTTCAGGGTGATGGTTGATTGCTTTTCATGTGTGTGGTATGTTTCTTCATTCCCATATACCTTCTCTGTCACCGATAGATGTGGTTTGGGAATATGCCCAAATTTTACTGATTCTTATAGCAAAAGGTGTCTTTGGTGTGGACTTTCTGTTTGTACATTTTGCTTTTGGAAAACTGTCAGAGACATTTGTCAACTTTTGTCTTTACCCCTTGAGTAAGCTTCATTTTCACTGCATTTTACAATCCTTCTTTCATATCTTGTGGTCTCGGATTTTGCTGCCTTCTGATTCCTTTGACAATGTGGCTTTCTTTTCTACAACGATGGTAATGACGGTGATCATGATGATAATTTTGAAGTTGATTTCAGAAAGAAAAGAGGTGCAAAGATATTTTTGTACTAAGGCATTCTTAGTTGGAACTTAGCTAAACTCATAATATTCCTTATCAGTCGATGTCTGGAAGCCTCTGAGATCAGATTCTGGAACTGGGTCACAAAATGTCAGAAGTTATATGGGGTAATATACCCAGTTCATCTTTCCAGTAATTCATTCAATAATTCCACTTTGATCACTCCTTAGTGATTCAACACCACCTAAACCACATCTTTCAATCTTACTCTCTTCTGTGATTTTGTGGTCATCTACAATGTTATTCAAATAAGTGTACTACAAGAGCTAAAATGCCATAAAAGAATTTTGGAAATAAATTTAGAGTTTGGAAGCTTCTGGTCATCTGAAAGCAAAAATGGCGTCTCAGAAAATTCTTTAATATTGACTTTCACTGGGTAGATGTTATCTGTATAGTCCTCATGGTGAAAACCTAGCCTGATGAGAAAGAATACCATGTACCAGCCTTTTGGGATCTCTGAGAATTCCAAATTTCAACACATTTTGTTCTTTAGATTGACACATTAGAAATCTATCATGTGAATATTAAATATAAAATTGGGAACAATTTTGAATAATTTTGAAATCATTTCTAAAATAAAAATAATAATATTGAACTATTTAAAAATGTGCTCATATCTAGTTTTATAACTTCACAACCTCCCATAATAAAATTAAGTACTTAGAGTTCTGTAATTACAGACGTTTAGACTGATAACTGAGCTTGGAGCATTCATCCCAACTTTTATCATTAAATTACATCTGTCATTCAGCACAGGTTCACAGGTACATGTAAACTCAACACAAAAGCCACCTGCCATCAATGTCCAGACTGTTTTCTCTCTCCTCATGATGGAGAAGATGCCCTTTTGTCCTGACCATCAATTAGAAGACAGAAGGATTTAGAGAACAGGGTAAGTTAAACCAGAGACATCACAAGTGTAATTAAGTCCTTCATGTGTTAGAGGCCCTGTTGTAATCTCTGCTTCTGCCCCCACAGAACCAACTGTGGTTTTCAGTAAATGCAGCCCAGAAATAATCTGCCGAGGGGCTGTTTCTCATATTTTTTCCCCCTCAGGATACTGATCTTAATGTCGTATTTCCTTAAGCTAATGGATTCACCAGTGTGATGCTGGGTGTATTAGATAGGTGAATAAGTTGGGGTAGGTGAATCGCATACTGTCTGGGTGGTCAGATAAAAAGCAAACTACAAATCTGGATTCTATGTGTTCCTTGCCAATCCTCTCATTGTGAGGTATTGGATAAGACACCTCACTGTGCTAGCTATGCCTCTGTTTCTCTGAAACCTCCAACTATGATCCCAGGATATTCCATGCTCCATGACAGTACTGTTGTATGACACCGAAGCTCTGTCATTATAATAGTTACTTCTGTGATATTTCATTTCTTATTGGTGTGTTGCTGATGTTCTTTACCAGTCTATAATATACGTGATTAAAAAGCTAGACATTATCTTACTGTATTGCATCAAAAGCAACTAAAGCCTTCTACAGTAGTGAGTCTAAAATGTCAGTGTGCGAGTAGGTCACCTAGGCATCTTGCTGAAATGTGGATTCTGATTCAGTTAAATCTGGAGGTGGGGCTTGAGATTCTGAATCCCTAAGAGGCTTTCAAGAGATGTTATGAATGTGGTGCTCAGATCACACCCTATGTAATGAGACACTAGACCTGTGCTGTTCATGGTGGCAGCCACTAGTCCACATGTGGCTGTTGAGTGCTTGATACCTGGCTAGAGAGACAGAGGAACTGAATTTTTAATTTCATTTACTTTTAATTAATTTAATTTAATAATTAATATTCAAGTCTGTTATTGGAAAACTTTTAAGAATGTTGGGTATACGAATCTATCTTTTCTACCACAAACTTTATGAAATCTAAATACAGATCAAACAGTTCTCAGAAAAATGTAGTGTCTGAATGCAGAAGTACTGTAATTGTAAAATACACACTGTATTTTGAAGACTTTGTAGAATAATATACTGAAATATCTCAATACTTTAAATTGATGTTATGTTGAAATTATAACATTTTGAATACACAGTTAAATATATTATTAAAATTAACTTAATAAATGTGGGCAGGCAACCTAAGATTCTGAATTTTTAAGAAGCTTTCTGGGGATGTTAATATAGTGGTGTTCAGACAACTCTTCAAGTAATGTGATATTACTTGTCGCCATCGAGTCAATTCTAACTCACAGCAACCCTGTAAGACAGAGTAGAACTGCTTCATAGGGTTCCCAAGGAGCAGCTGGTGGATTCAAACTGCCAACCTTTTTGTTAACAGCTGGGCTGTTACTCACTGTGCCACCAGGACTCTGCTAATATGATATTAGAACTGTGCTATCCAATATGGGAACACTGGTGGCTTAGCGGTTAAGAGCTATGGTTGTTATCCAAAAGTCGGCAGTTTGAATCCACAAAGCACTCCTTGAAATCCATATGGGGCAATTCTACTCTGTCCCATAGGGTCTCTATGAGTCAGAATCTACTCGATGACAACGAGTTTGTTTTTTTGGATCCAATATGGCAGCCGCTTTAGTCCATATTCATCAGTTTATTTTTACTTTTTTAATGTGGCTACTGAAAACCTTTAAAATACATATGTGACTCACATTGTATTTCTATTGGACAGTGCTGGTCTAGAGCACTGCCCTGCAGCCATTAATTGTAGCATGACTGAACTACTAATAAGATCAGGTCTCTAAAAACTGCAGAAAAAGTCCTTAAAAAGCATGTTTTCTTTTCCTTCTCCTTAAGTCTCTTTTGGAGTCCCTGGATAGTGCAAATTGTTAAGCACTTTTGTTTTTCTCTCCATATCTCTTTCCTTCTTTCGTTCCATCTTCCCTCTATTCCCTTCTCTTGGTCTCAGTCTGTATATTCTGTCTCTGTCTTTTTCTCTCTTTCTCAACAGTTAGATATCAACCCAGGCTCCCCTTTCTCACTCATCCTTTCATCTAATCAGTCATCAAGTCTTACAGGTTCTACCTTGTTAATGTCTCTTGTCCTATTCCTACCTCCAGGTCCTGGATTCAGACCCTCTCCTCCTCTCCTCTCACCTGGATTTCTTTATTAGTCTCCTCATCAGGCTCCCCAACACTCCTGGCCCCCAGGTCCATTTGTTTTCTCACTCATTTACCCTCTTCACTGATACTTGAAAGAGTAACTGAAAATAAAAACCTAATTATTTTATTCCTTTTCCTAACATCCTTCAATGGTTTTACATAAATATTCTGGTACAAATTCTAGCTCAACACAAAAGGTCCTTAATATTCTGCCTCTTCCTCCCTTCTAGGAGCTCTGATGGTACAGTGGTTACGTGCTCAGCTGCTAACCTGAAGGTAAGCGGTTTGAAGCCGCCAGCTGATCCACAGGAGGAAGGTGTGGCAGTGTGCTTCCACAGAGATTTACAGCCTTGGAAACTTTCTGGGGCAGTTCTACTCTGTCCTATATGGTCATCATGAGTCAGAATTGACTCAAAGACAACATTTTTTTTTTTTTCAAACTCTCTTCTAGATTTTATCTCATGCCCTTCCTCCTGCCAGCATACATCTCATATCTAGCTGTACCTGTAGTATCCATTATATGACATGTAATGTCCCCCTTTCCTGTCATCACAGATGCCTGTCTGGAATATCATTTTCCTCTTCTTCCTCTTGTGAAATCCTCCTACTCATTCTTCAAAATTCAGTCCATGTCTTCTACTTCTGATTCTCATGTTGCTTAAAATTTCCCTCTTTTGTATATTTCTCCCACAGCAACCCGTTCATACCTTTGTTTCTTCCAACTACTGTTTCTAACTCTGTAGTGCTGAGAAACAACACTGAAGTCATTTCTTTCTTTGGTATAGCTGTTGTTGTAGTTAGTTGCTGTTGAGTTGACACCAACTCACGGTGATTTTACGTCCAACAGAACAAAATGTTGCACAGTCCTTTGCCGTCTTTATGATCATTAGTATATTTGAATCCATTGTTGTGGCTATTGAGTCAATCTATCTCATTGAGATTTTTCCTTGTTTTTTTTTTTTTTTTTTTTGGTCCTCTACTTACCAACCATGGTGTCCTTTTCTAGCAATTAGTCTTTCTTGATGACATGTCCAAAGGGAGTCGCAGTCTCTCCATTCTCATTTTTAAGGAGCATTCCGGCTGTATTTCTTGTAAGACTGCTTTGCTCATTCTTTTGGCAGTCCACAGTCTGTTCAATATTCTTCACCAACACCACAGTTCAAATGCATTAATTCTTATGTCTTCCTTTTTCATTATCCAACTTTCACATGCACATGAGGTGAATGAAAAGACCATGGCTTGGATCAGACTCACCTTAGTCATCAAGGTTACATCTTTTCTAACCATATATTTGTAAATAGCACACAGATTGTCTTTGATCATGTCTTCTCCAGAATCCCAGCTATCCAAGGGCTTAGGAATTATAAATTCCTCCCATCCTTGGTCAAGACCATACTTTTGTTCTTTCTCATTTCAGTAAGTTGAAAATCACAGGACTTAAAAGTAAAACCTGCCATAGATAATAGCTGGGCAATGTCCAGCTATTGCCCTCCCATAACTTGTCTTCTACCTGAAGAAGAAATTTTACAATTGCCCAAGCAGACCTGGGCTCCAGTTAGTCAGGCTTACAAAGCAATGGAAATCTCCAATGAAGTATCGTCTACAAAGGGCTTGAGCCATTGTGAGATTCAAATGAAAGTAGATGAGGTATTTCAGTCCCCTTTAATACTTCCTTCCAGAAAGAAATTAGGGACTTAAGGTGACATCCAATTAAAACTCATTTATTCTGTGGGATCATAGAAACAATATAAGAATATCTGCTCTCACCACTTCAACACTGTACTGGCTATCTAGCCAGGGCAATTAGGAAAAGAAAGAAATAAAAGACATCCATACTGGAAAGGAATTAAAACTGTATCTTCAGATGACATGATCTTATGTATGGAAAATTCTAAGGAATCCACACACACACACACAAAAATAGAACTAATAAATGAGATCAGGAAGTTTTCAGGACACAAGATTAACAGGAAAAAAATCAATTGTATTTCTGTATAATACCAAAGGACAATCCAAAAATAAAATTGCAAAATAATAATTCCATTTATAATAAAAAAACTTAATAGCTTCAAAAAATAAGACACTTAAGAATAAACTTAAAGAAGTGCAAGGCTTTTACGCTGAAAACTGCAGAACATTATCAAAATACATTAAACAACCTTTAACATTCATGTTCATGGATCAAAGGGCTTAATATTGTTAGAATGGTAATGCTCACAAATTAATCTACCAATTCAATGTAATTCTTGTCAAAATCCCAGTTGGCTTTTTAAAGGAAAATTTTTAAAAAATGCTCAAAAACTTGCATGGAAATATACAATATCACAAATAGCAAATGATCTAGAAAAATAAGAACAGGGTTGGAGGATTCATATTTCCTAATTTTAAATCTTTCTACAAAGATACAGTAATAAAAACAATGTAGCATTAAAATAAGAATAGATCAATAATATACAAATGAGAGTTCAGAATTAAACTGTAACATTTTTGATAAACTGATTTTTTGACAAAAGTGTCAAAATTCAATGAGGAAAGAATAGTCTTTCAAGCAAATGCAGCTGGAACGAGTGGACCCCTACCTCATACTATATTTGAAAAATAAATTAAAATGAATCACAGACTTAAATTTAAGAGGTAAAACATGAAAACTTTTAAAAGAAAACATGGGAGTAAAGGGGTTGTGAACTTGAATTAGGCAATGGTTTCTTAAAATATGAAATAGAAAGCAAAAGTGACAAAAGAAAAAAATAGATAAATTAAATTTAATCAAAATTAAAATATTTTGTGTTTCAAATGAAACCATCAAGAAAGTGAAACAATTCATAGTCTGGGAGAAATATTTGCAAATTATGCGTTTGATGAAGGACTTGTAACCACGATATATAAAGAACTCTTGGAACTCAATAATAAAATAACAAATACCCAATTTAAAAATGGGCAAAGGATTTGAATAGACATTTCTCCAACAAGCTATACAAATAGATAATATTGTTGTTGTTCTTAGGTGCCATCAAGTTGGTTCCGACTCACAGAGACCTTATGTACAACAGAATGAAACGCTGCCCAGTCCTGCACCATTCTAACAAATTTGTTGCTATGCTTGAGCCCATTATTGCAGCCACTGTGTCAATTCATCTTGTTGAGGGTCTTTCTGTCTTTCACTGACCCTCTACTTTACCAAGCATGATGTCCTTCTCCAGGGATTGGTCTTTCTTGATAACATGTCCAAAGTATGTGAGACAAAGTCTTGCCATCCTTACTTCTAAAGAGCATTCTGGCTGTACTTTTTCCAAGACAGATTTGTTTGTTCTTCTGGTAGCCCGTGGTGTATTCAATATTCTTTGCCAACACCATATTTAAAAGGCATCAATTCTTCTCTGATCTTCGTTATTCATTGTTCAGCTTTTGCATGCATATGAGGCAACTGAAAACACCATGGCTGGGTCAGGCACCCCTTAGTTCTCAAAGTGACATCTTTGATATTTAATACATAAAGAAGTCTTACAGCAGATTTGCCTAATGCAATACATCATTTGATTTCTTGACTTCTACTTCCAGGGGCATTGATTGTGGATCCAAGTAAAATGAAATCCCTGACAACTTCAATATTTTCCCTGTTTATCATGATGTTGTTTATTGGTTCATTTGTAAGGATTCTTGTTTTCTTTATATTGAGGTATAATCCATACTGAAGGCTGTAGTCTTTGATCTTCATCAGGAAGTACATCAAGTCCTCTTCACTTTCAGCAAGGAAGGTTATGCTATTTGCATAACGCAGGTTGTTAATGAGTCTTCCTCCAATCCTGATGCCCCGTTCTTCTTCATATAGTCCAGCTACTTGGGTTATTTGCTGAGCATACAGATTTAATAAGTATGGTGAAAGGATACAACCCTGACAAACACCTTTCCTGGTTTTAAACTACACAGTATCCCCTTGTTCTGTTTGAATGATTAACTTTTGATCTATGTACAGGTTCTTCATGAGCACAATTAAGTGTTCTGGAATTCCCATTCTTTGCAATGTTGTCCGTAATTTGTTATGATCCACATAGTCAAATACCTTTGTGTAGTTAATACAACTCAGGTAAATATCTTTCTGGTATCCTCTGTTTTTAGCCAAGATCCAACTGACATCAGCATTGTTCACATCCTCTTTTGAATCCAACTTGAATTTCTGGAGGTTCTATGTCGATGTACAGGTGCAAATTATTTTTGAACTATCTTCAGCAAAATTTTACTTGCCTGTGATATTAATGGTATTGTTCCATAATTTCTGCATTCTGTTGGATCACTTTTCTTTGGAATGGACACAAATATGAATCTCTTCTAGTTGGTTGGTCAGGTAGTTATCTAAATTGGTATTCTGTCAATTCCTGGAGCCTTGTTTTTTGCCAGTGCCTTCAGTGCAGCTTGGACCTTTTCCTTCAATATGCTCAATTCTTGATCATATGCGATCTCCTGTCATGGTTGAACATCAACCGATTTCTTTTTGGAACAGTGATTCTGTGTATTCCTTCCATCTTTTTTGATGCTTCCTCTGCCATTCAATATTTTTCCCATAAAATGCTTCAATATTGCAACTTCAGTTTTGAATTTTGTCTTCAGTTCTTTCAGTGTGGGAAACGCTGAGTGTGTTCTTCCTTTTTGGTTTTCTAACTCCAGGTCATTGGCCACTTCATTGTAATACTTTACTTAGTCTTCTCAACCCCCCTTTGAAATCTGTTCAGCTGCTTTACGTCATCATTTCTTTCATTAACTTTAGCTACTCTATTTTGAAGGGCAAGTTTCAAAGTCTCTTCTGACATCCGTTTTGGTCTTTTCTGTCTTTCTAATGACATTTTTGCTTTCGTCATGTGTGGTAATTTTGATGTCATCCCACAACCTGTCTAGTCTTTGGTCATTAGTGTTCAATGCATCAAATCTATTCTTGAGACGGTTTCTAAATTCAAGTGGGGTACACTCAAGGTTGTACTTTGGTTCTCATGGACTTGTTTTAATTTTCTTCAGCTTCAACTTGAACTTACAAATGAGCAATTTATGCTGCGTTCCATAGTCAGCCCTGGCCTTCTTCCAAAATGATATTGAGCTTCTCCATTTTCTCTTTCCACAGATGTAGTCAATTTGATTCCTGTGTGTTTCATCTGGTACACGTGTATAGTCATCATTTACGTTGTTGAAAAATGGTATTTGCAATGGAGAAGTCGTTGGTCTTGCAAAATTCTATCATGTGATCTCCGGAGTCATTTCTATTGCCAAGACCATATTTTCCAACTACTGATCCTTCTTCTTTGTTTCCAGCCTTAGCATTCCAATCTCCAGTAATTATCAATGCATCTCGATTGCATGTTTAATCAATTTCAGATTGCATGCATAAGCTGGTAAAAAATCTTCAATTTCTTCATCTTTGGTCTTAGTGATTGGTGTGTAAATTTGAATAATAGCTGTGTTAACTGCTCTTCCTTGTAGGTGTGTGGGTATTATCCTATCACTGACAGAATTGTACTTCAGAAGCTGGTTGGATGGACACGAGAAACCAGATGTGGAAAGGAGGAGTGTGCTGACAGATTATAGGAATTGCAAGTAGTGTCACATAACAATATGTGTATAAATTTTTGTCTGAGAAATGAACTTGAGCTATAAAACTTCACCTAAAACACAATTAAAAAAAAAAAAAAAGAGTTCTTTTTGACAATGAATGCAACACTATGCCTCTTGAATTTGTCATCCCAGCATAGCAGACATATGAATGTCCAATTAAAAATGGCCAATACCAGACCATTTCAGCACACCAATGTCTAGGATATCCATCTTTATGTGTTTCGTTTCATTTCTGGTGACTTCGAATTTTCCTAGATTCGTACTTTGTACGTTCTACATTCCGATTATTAATGGACGTTTGCAGTTGTTTCTTCTCATTTTGAGTCATGCCACATCAACAAATGTAGGTCCTGAAAGCTTTACTACAACCACATCATTAAGGTTTGACTCTACTTTAAGGAGGCAGCTCTTCCCCAGTCTATTTTGAGTGCCTTCCAACCTAAGGGGCTCATCTTCTGGCAGTATATCAGAAAATGTTCCACTGCTATTCATAAGATTTTTTATGACTCTTTTTTACTAAGAAGTAGATTGCCAGGTTCTTCTTTTACAGTCTGCCTTAGTCTGAAACTCAGCTGAAACCTGTCCACCATGGGAGACCTTGCTAGTATTTGAAATACCAGCGGCATAGCTTCCAGCATCACAGCAACACAGAAGCCACCACGGTATGACGAACTGAGTGAAGAACGGTGGAAATAGGAATGAGCAAATGAAAAGATGCTCAACATCATTAGTCATTAGAGAAATGCAAATCAAAATCACTTCATCCCCACTATGATGAGTCAATGGTTAATTAATCGTTTAGCTAACCAGAAGTTCAGCAGTTTGAACCCACCAGCTACTCTGTGGGAGAAAAGACCTGGCAACTTCCTCCCATTAAGATTACAGCCTAGGAAATCCTACAGGGCAGTTCTATTCTATCATATAGGGTCACCATGCATCAGATTCAACTCAATGGCATGTAACAACAACAAGATGGCTAAGTTTTTGTTTTTTTTTAGTTAACAAGTGTTGGTAAGAATGTGAAGTCATCAGAATTCTCATACATTGCGATGGTAAAATAAAATGGTGCAGCTGGTTTGGAAAACGGTTTGCAGTTTCTCAAAATGTTAATCATAAAATTATTTTGTGACTCAACCATTCCTTTTCTATGAGTGAAATTAAAACTTACGTCCACAGAAAAACTGGTATAGCACTGTTAATAGTATTATTATTCATAATAGCCAAAAAATGGAAACAGCCTAGAAGTCCATAAACTAATGAATGGGTAATCAAATGTGGTAGATCTATGCCGTAGACTGTTAGTCACCAAATAAAAGAGTAAAGCATTGATGCATGCCACTACGTTGATGAAACTTGGGAAAAAAGAAAAAAAAAAAATTTTTTTTGAGTTTCACTATGCTAAATGAAATAAAAAAACACAAAATTTAAATGAAATAAGCCAGTCACAAAAGACCACACTTTGTGTGATTCTATTTACTTGAATTCTTCAGAATAGGTGAATCCGTAGAGTCAGGAAGAATGTTAGAGTTGCCCAGTGGTTGGGAGGAGAAAGATAGGGAGTGCCTGCTAATGGGTGTAAGGGTTTTTTGTTTTTTTTTTTTTTGGAGGAGGGTGATGTAAATGTTCTAAACTTAGGTTATGGTAGTTGTTGCAAGCCTCTGTGAATGTACTAAAAACCATTGCTGTGAACACTTTAAATATATGAATTTTATGATGTGTGACTAAAGCTCAAAAATGCTGTTTTTCTTTTTTTTTTTTTTAATGTCCTTACCTAAAAAAAAATAAATAAATAAGGTTTGGGTCATCCCTTGGATACTTGGTAGAGGGAAAATGGGGAACTGCGGATTGATAATCTGTTTAAAATAGCATGGTACCCTAACACATGCTGTTCTTCTAATCATTTAGAGCAATTTACTAAGAAAATTGAACTAACACTGTTCCTGTATTCACAAAGCCGAATCATCTGTCATTTTCTCTCATATACAGTTTTACTTCGAAGCTAATTTCCATGGCTTACAGAAAAAGAGATTTATTTGGGAAGCTCCAAGTGATTCTATAAAGAAGCTTTGCTGTTTAACCCAGGAAGCCTTGGAACACTGCAAAACATCCCCAGAACTGCACCCTACGTGTGGTCATTCCACACCCACGGCAACGGGCTTAGAACAGGCTCATGTTTCCTATCCTGGTTTCTCTTTGGCACCAGTTCTGTTGGGGGAGAATTAGACAGGAGTGCCACACAAAAGATTTTCCTCTGGCCTCTAGCAGAATGCTGAAGCCTGTCCGCACAGACTTCCCAAGTGACCGGCCCACCTGTGGGGCCGTCTGGGTCCTGGGTGAAGGAAGAGAGAGGAGCTGATCAAATTTCCCAGCTTTGAAGTGAAGAATGAGCCAGAATGAAGACGCTCCTGATCAAAAGCTGCTGAACGATAAGGAAGGCGACATTAACTCTCCAGGGAGAGCCCAGACACCTGTGTCCAGGTGGGGAGAGGGCGCCTAACTCCTTGAATGGGCACTTTTGTTTCTGCTCCTTTTGACAACGGGAACCATTTGAAGCAATTGGAACCAGCAATTTATCAGTTAGATTGGCCTAATGCACTGGTTCTCAAATTTTGATATGCATCAGTGTTACTTGGGGGATTTTCTGGAAATACAGATTCCTGAGTTTCTCCCCCAAAGATTGTAATTCTTTAGGCTGAGATGGGAATCTTGGGTCTGCATTTTTATCAAGTTCCCTCAGGTGATTTAAATGCCCACAGACTTTCAGAACCACCTGTCCAATCCTAGGGCTCACCTCCGATCTGGCGGGGAAGTCTTCAAGTGAGTCTCATTTCAGAAAAATTTAAAGGGCATGTTTGGGGAAAGTGCATTTTCCCTATATTATAGTTATACTATAATTTCAAATGCTCCTCAAAATTCCTCAAAGAACAGAGGTTATTTTCATTATAAAGTAAATCTACCAATTCTTTAAGTACAGGGTAGAAAGCTCAGAGAAATTTCTCTGGGTACCCAAATGCCTTTGTTAACATTCTAGTCACACGGCTAGGTGTGGAGGGCGGAGGTGAATAGCACAACCTTGTTCCCAAGAACTCAGCATCTTGTTGGGGAGACAGACATGTAAACAAAATAAATGAAGTATTAGAAGAAGAATGTACAAGGCCCTGTTCCAGCCCTGGGAAAGAATGACTAACTCTGCCGGCAGGCAGGGAGTAACGGCAGCAGAGGCCTTCCCAAAAACTCAGGGTTGGAAGCTAGTATTTCCCGGTGTGGCCAGCTTGCCTTCCTGGTGTGGGGAAGGTACCAGTGGCCTAGCAAGGAAGAAGGAAGACTCTGGTCCCTAGGGAAGGTCTGTATAGGCACCTAGACCTATGAACCCAGGGGAGGTTTCCTATGGTCGCTAACAGAGGAAGCACAGGGGATCACGTAGAAAAGTAGCCTCTGTATGAAACAACCTGTAAACCCCATGAAGGAGGCCTTTGGACTCTGCCTACTGGGGATGGGCAGTTAATGCAGGAATTTATGCTATGCCTCTGAACCATGGAACCTGGAGTCCTGGAACAAATTGCTGGTCAAGCCCAGGAAGCTTGAATTGTGCAAAAATAAGGAATGTGTTTTCAGAATTGTAACAACTCAATGTTTATTTCTCATTTGATTTTGCAGCCCCCCAAATGCACATTAATAACAAGTAATATCTGCAAGGTGCTTTATAGTGTAAGAGAAAAGCTCATAGCTATTTTCCCATGTACTTTGCATGGCTTTATATAACTACGTGGGATGGGTGTTATTGCCTCAACTTTCTAGAAGAAGAAATTGCTTAGGCTAAATAGCTTTCTAACTATGTGATGTTAAGTAGCAAACCTGAGACTCAAGCTCACATTTTCTGATTGTGAATCATATGATTTTTAGACTACAAGAAGTGCATTTACTAAGCAAAATATAACTCTAAACAAACACACACAATTAGAGACCAGAAAATACACCATATGGCTCTGTCACAGCCTGAAGAGAAATTTAACAGAGAAATGTCCTGATTTCTGTATTTGTCAGAATAGGCCTGGTTAGGCTGAGGGTACAAACAAATAAACAAAAGCTAAAAACAAAATGAGATGTCAGAGACTTAATGTCGAGGTGATTTCTTACTCAGTTCACAGTCTGATGCTGTTTGGGCAGCTCTTTCGGGCGTCTCTCCTCCCTGTGATTATTCAAGGCCCAGGCTATTTCCATCTTATGGCCATATCGTCTTTTAACTTTCAGGTTACCCTGGCATTTTTCCAGCGAGAAAATATGACTTTGTAGAGCCTTCTCACTCTGACTCTCAGCTCAACTACGTGACTTGCTTTCACCAATGAGATGTTAGCAAATATGATGCCAGTAGGGGCTTGAAAAAGAACTGCACAGTCAGCTTTGCTCAGCCTTGTGCTCTTGCCACCATCCAAGTTAGCTTGTAGAAGGGATATGAGAGAGTGACAAAAAGGAGCGCCAAGTTACAACAGCCAATATTTGGCTAACTCCCAGCTGAGACAAGAAGAGCCATCCAATCCAAATTTTTGAGCTATACGAGTGGTTGTTGTTTAAAACTACTGAGTTTCGGAGCTGTTGCTTGGCTTTGTCTGTGGCAGTAGGTAACTGAGCCAGGGACTTTGGGTATAGGCAGCAAAGCTCTCTGAAGCCAGTATATGTGATTAGTGGCTCCAGCTGCCACCTAGATGTTCTTTCTGTGAGCTTCTAAGCTCTAGTATTTCGGGTTTATTGCTTGTCTCTCTTCTGCCACTCACATGCTTCAGGTTTTTCAGGTCAGGGATGTCTAAGCAGGCACCCTTACCTCTGCTTTTCTCAGATGCAAGAGACTGAAAGACTCCTAGAAAAAAATGACCTAAGTGCTCAAGACAGAAATGCTTTTGGCTGCAAGTAACAAAAAGTGATATCTTAATAAACTTGCTACTAGTTGCTGTTGAGTCGGCTTTCACTCACAGAAATCTGTAACAGAATAAAACATTCCCCGGTCCTGTGCCATCTTCATGATTGTTGCTACGTTTGAGCGCAGTGTTGTGGCTGTTTTGTAGTTCCTTTCAAAGTAGGGGGCTTATCCTCTAGCATTATATTGAACAATATTCTATTGTGATTCATAGGGTTTTCACTGGCTAGTTTTTGGAAGTAGATCTCCAGGCCTTTCTTCCTAGTCTGTCTTAATCTGGAAGTTCTATTGAAACCTGTCTACCATGGGTAACTCTGCTGGTGTTTGGAATACCAGTGGCATAGCTTCCAGCATCATAGCAACACATAAGCTGGCACAGCATGACAAACTGACAGACAAGTCGTGGCTCTCAATACACAACAATACCTTAAACAGATATACTTTTATATGTGTCGAATAACAGTGATCTTGTGGTTGATGTTTGGGGTATTAGTTTAGATGTTCTGTGAAGTCATCTTGGACCAGGTTATTTTTTGCTTAACCAGTCTTTTCTTGTTTATATTTTCACTTTCACATTTCGCACCTCAAGATCACCATATGGCTGCCATCTCTCTGTTACCATTTGTGCTCAAAGGGAGGAGAGGAAGGAAAGGCGAATTATGCCCCGGCTGTTCCATTTTACCAAGAAAAAGCTTTCTCAGAGACCACTGCAGAAGTCTTTGCTTCTGCATTCTTGGTCTGAACTGTGTCACATGGCCATTACCTGCTGTGAGGCTGACAAAATGAGTATGTTCTAAACCCTAGAGTAGAAGTAGACATAGAGAAATAAGGCTAAAACTGAGGATTGGTTAAGCCTAACTTAAGTGATTAACACATGATCCAAGACTTTCTCATTTCTTTCTTTTTTTTTTACTATATATGGTATAGGTATAGGTATATATATGACTGCAGTGGTTATACCTATACTACAGAAGTCAGACAGGCAACCCACCCATCAGGGTCCCTATACCCATGTCCTGCCTAAAGATAATTCCCTTTTAAACACTTAAACATACACGCTGTGAGGAGATATGTTTGTTACTGATTGACTTTAGCTCTTTATTGTATGTGATCATGTGTGTGTGAACAAAATGCCTCAGGATCTACACAGCATTGTATCAATATTAGTAACTTATATTATAATTATCATCCTAACAATTATCATATTTAGGTCATCTGTACTACTGAATTAATATTCCAAGACTCAGAGATGACTATGGGGATCTGAGGAAGACTGGAGAAGAATAAAAATGATGTGGGTTTCTTTAAAATCGTGTGTTATTAACAGAACTAAATTAATTACACCCAACTTTAGGTTCTTATGTGTAGATCCTGGCAGCCACTAAAACAGTTGGAAGTGAGTGATAATTACTCTACCCAAACTTCACTACCAGATTATAAAGAAATTAAGTTTTAAACCAATTGGACCACACATTTGGACATTGATTTAGCAAAATAGTCCATATAATTTGTCTATCAATTTGATGACATTCCAGTTCTCTGTCCTTGAAGCTGCCCTGATCACTCCTTGTATGATAGTTCACCCAACGTGGACAGAACATTCCAGAGATTGTGTTACTTTTGTAGTGGGCATCAGGTAACCACCCCTCCTCTAAGCCAATGGCTGGACGTGGGACCATTTAGTAACTGAGCCTTGTGTACCATTCTAATGGTTAAAAGGTATTTATACTCACTGGATTCTAATCTCCTATTTATGTATGATTGGGAACATCTCTTAAAATATTTGTAGCCTTTAATTTTGCCAACAGAGCACATTTCTAGCATTCATCATGTTTGTTTATCACCAGTATTTCTTACATCAGTATTCTAACTTGAAAAGCTTTGCTCGAGACAGGAATAACAGAAAGAGCTGGGTGGTAGCTACCCCTGAAGTATGGTACATGCTGATGAATGCCAGCTGATCACCCCTGGGTATGCTTTTTTTATTAGGGAAATTGACTGTCACTAGAGTTAAAACTAAAATGACATGCACGTAATGCCATACTGATTAAAGTTATGCACTTTGGCACATCTCATAGAGATGGTATAGTGATTCGAAGAAATTCAGGAGCTGATCAGGGACAAAGATATGACCACGAGATAGCATTGCACCGCAAAGCTATATATTAGGGCTGACACATTGACAGCCTCATATAGCTGAGCAGTCCCCACACAAGAAGTCTTCCAGAGGCACAGAAAGGGGAAGACGGTAAGGAAATCTCAGGGAAGGGGGTGGTGGAGATAAGAAGGAAGGGAGCTTATTGTGCCTTCGCAATGTCCTCTTGCAGCAAATTGGGGAGTCTCTAGGTCAGAGAACTTCAAATGACAGACGCAGTTGGGCATCCTTATAACTACAGGGCTTTATCTTACCTATAGCTAGGGCATGTTGGGCACAGTTTTGGAGTATGTAAAGCAGGCAGGATCTAAGTGGCTCAACATTTGCTTATTTGGGTTACTTTTGAAATAATTGGATGTGTACAAATTTGAGTTTGGCATTGGAGATCTTCTTTTTGAGGGGTTGTGGGTTTAACAAGCCTCAGCATGTGATAAAGAATTGGCCAATACACAGGCGCTATCTTTGGCTTATATACATAACAGATGGCAATGCCACATCTCTTAGGACTCAGAGCTTCACTCCTCCTGTCTCCAGACATTGCTGATGTCTCTCCGGCCAGCTCTTTATCATACCACTAACTATTTTTATGGTGACATGTTTTGGTAACATGGCACAGAAGTATGCCACCTATGCTTGACACAGTCTTAAAATTCACACCAAAAAAGGCATTGCAGGTTTTAGACAGAACCCTGTTATAAACCGTGGATGTTAGGCTAGATTCCTTTGATCTATGAGGAAAGATTACACAGAATTGAGGTATACTAATTTCCAGAGATTTGTAACCCAGAAGAGGTTCTAGTTGCAGAGCTAACTTCTCCCCTGGTAAAAAGGAAGGGATTTTTATCAAATTGATCAGGTTGGATCTCACTGTAGCTTGTTGCTTGGGAGAAAACAGAAAGCGTTGTCTGGCTTTCTGTTTACTCCCTCAGACAGTCAAACTCCTTTCCCTGACCCATGGAGATGTGGTAACTTGCAGCAGTGCTAAACCAGGATTAAGACTCCCACGCTGACATTAACAATTGATTGAAATGTGGTTTTAGGCAAGGGCAGCAGGAAATAACACAGAACAATACAGCCAAGTTCATTGTGCTAACCCTGAGCTACAGCTCCCTGAGAACCAGGTGCGAATTGAATAGAAAGGATATTATAGGCTCAAGGTTCCACTGGGTGGTGTAGAAAGGAGGGCAGGTAATATACCTGTCAACCTTACCTGACTCATTCCATCATTTTCCTCATTAAAAAAAAAAAAAAGAAAAATCAATCCTCTCTCCTTTTTCTCTTCTGTTCCTACATAATTGGCAGATGATCAGATTTCAGTAGGAAAATAATTAGGAAAATAATGCTCCAGAATCCAGGCAACTGTGGGTAGCCCCAACCTCCGAGAATGAAGAGGGAAGTATTGACATATAGGCAGTGACAAAGTTTGGAAGTAAAAAGAAGCAGGAAGGAATTAAAAAAAAAAAAAAATTGTGAGCTTGTCCTGTGCCAGCCAGATCTTAGGCACTTTGTATTTGTCAGGACATTTGTCTTACAAGATCCCTGGCTCTTTGGGATTATTGTTACAATTCAACAAGTGAAAAAACGGAAGTTCAAAGCATTTAAGAAACTTGCCTATGGTTACCCAGGTAGTAAATAATGGGAATGGGACTCCAGACTGAGCTCCTGCATGCAACCAAGCTATTCCACTGCCCTCTTTTTCCTCATCTGCTCTCCTGACATCAATTGCGCCTGGTATTTCTTTATTCATTTGGCTAGTATTTATTAAGCAGAAGTCATATGCCAGGTACTGAAAAGTTACTGATGCTTTTTCTCCCCAGCATTCATTTTCTTTCTTTGCCATTTCCCTCCTTTAGGGAGACACCTTTCTTAAAAACTCTTAGTCCATGTGGTTTGATTGGGCCTTACCTCATCCTCTCAGTCTGGAAGCAGCAAGCAATCCTGGCTTTAGTAGTTGGTTCAAGAATGGGCATGTGACCCAATTCATATCACTGAGATTCAGACTTGAACCTTTCTCTAGAGCTATTAGGAAAGAGAAGCATTTTTTACTGGGATTGCTAAGCTGGTAGAACTTCAAGCTGAACTGCTGCTAGCGACCTTTCTGAAACATGCCAAGAGATTTTTGGAGAATGAAGTACCTGTAGAAGAAAACTGATTCAAGATATAAGGAGAAAACATCATTTGAGCACCAGGGTCCTGACATACCTGAAACTAGTATTGTACTTGAATCCTTGAATTTCCAGTCACACTAGCCCCAAATTCCTTTTGTTGCTTAAATTGGCCTCATCGCTTATTTGCAAGGGAAAGAGTCCTTTAACCAACATAGACGGGGTCTAATTTCATGAAGTCTAGTGGGAAAATGGGTGATAATCAAACCCTTACTGAAATAAGTAGTATAAGATTAATAGGTTCCCCATTGTTCTATAAAAGCATATAACTGAGGAATGACTGGAGAATCAAAAAATTCTTTTCTGTAAAAAAAAAATACCATGTATTTGTAAGAAATACAGAATTTAAGTAGATGGAGATTTAGAAAAATGTGGTTCAGGTAGAGGGAACAGAAGATGCAAAGTTCTTATGCTAGAGGGGATAATTGTACATCTCATAAAATGAAAGAAGGCTAAGGTAGCTTGTGGAATGGGAGAGTGATATAAGAAAGAGTGCAAAGGTAGCAGGAACAGAGCCATACATGACCCTGTAGACTGTAGTAAGATCAAGAAGTTGGATCTTTATCTTAGGAGATAAGAAGCCATTAAAGGTTTTTAAACATCCTGAAGTTATCAAACCTGATTTTTGAAATCTACCTACAGTGAGAAGAACAAAATAGAGGTATCACAGTGAATGGTGGAAAACCAGTTAGAAGAATATTGCAGTGGTCTAGGCAAGAGATATCTTGGATTATAGCAAGTGGTAGCTTGGATTGAGGAAGGATACCGGTAACTACGGAGAGAGGCGGAATGGTTTTGGGGATATTTTAGGAGTGAATTTGGTGGGGAAGAGGACAGAGAGGAAGGGAGGTAAGTGATAATCCCTAGGGTACCTGGCTTGTGCAACTAGATGGAAAATGTTCTCCTTTAGTGACATAGCAATCAACAGTAGACTATGATCTAGGAATTCGTGTTCAATCCTATTGATCTGGAAGTGCCTTTGAGATATGCAAGTGGGGATGTTGAATAGGCAGATGGAATTAAGAGCCTGTGTCTGAAGCATAGAAAATTAAGCTTTACATAGAGAAAAAATCTTGGAGTCACTGATATATGTAGTCGTTGTGTATTGTCAAGTCAATTCCAATGCATAGCGACCCTATTTGACAGAATAGAACTCCCCCATAGGGTTTCCTAGGCTATAAATCATTATGGGAGCAGATCACTGGTTTTTTCTCCTACAGAGTCACTGGTGGTTTCAAACTACCAGCCTTTCAGTTAGCAGCCAAGTGGTTAGTCACTGCACCACCAAGGCTCCTTCATTGATGTATAGATAGAGATTAATTGAAACCATGTTATGAATGAAATTGTTTCAGAAAATAATATAGAGTAAGGATTCCTAAGAGTTCAAGGCTAAGCTTGTGATATACCAGTATTTAATATCTGATACTAAAGAATGCTTTTTAAGAAAGTGTAAAATCATAATATTCACAAAAATATAAAATAAGCTTGTGTTGAATACTTTATTTAACTCGGAACCAGGCAGATTTCACAATTGGTTCAAATAAGAATGCATACTTCCAGAATTGCTTTACAGATTCAACACAACCCATATCAAAATCCCAACTGGCTTTTTTTTTTTTTTTCTCTTTCATAAAACATTGATGAGTTGATCCTAAAATTCGTATAGAATTGCAAAGGATCCAGAATGACTAAATCAATCTTAAAAAAGAATAAGAAAAGCTGAAAAACACATACTTTCCAAACTTAAATCTCACCACAAAACTACAGTAATAAAGACAGTGTGGTACGAGACTAAGAGCATAAGAATGGAATAAAAATCAATGAAATATACTTGAGATTCCAGAAACAAAATTAAATTTATGATCAACTGATTTTTGACAAAATGTTCAAGACAATTCATCGGAGGAAAGAATAGCCTGTTCAACCAATGGTGCTAGGACAACTAGATATACATTTGCTAAAGAATGAATTTGGGCCCCTACCTCACTCCGTGCAGAAAAATAGCTCAAAGTGGATCATAGAATCAAATGTAAGAGGTAAAACTGTTAGAAAAAACATAGGTGAAAATCTTTGCTACCTTGAGTTAGACAATGGTTTCTTAGATACAACATCAAAACACAAGCAACAAAGGAAAAAAATAGATAAGGTGGATTTTATCAAAATTAAAACCTTTTGTGCTTCAAACTACATAATCAAGAAAGTGAAAAAACAAACAACAGCCTGAAAGAACATAGTTGAAAAATCACATATTGATTAAGGACTTGTATCCAGAGTATACAGAACTCTTACAACTAAATAATAAAAAGACAAATAAGTCAATTAAAAAATGTACAAAAGATCTGAATAGAAATTTATCCTAAAATGATATACAAATAGACAACAAGCACATGGGAAGATGTTCAATATCAACAGTCATTAGTGAAATGCAAATAAAAACCACAATGAGCAACTTCATAAACATCAGAATGGCTATCATAAAAAAGAAAGACATGAGCTGGTGTGTGCACGGATGTAGAAAAGGAGTTTTTTTTTTTTTTTTTTTTACCTGGTCAGCTTGGAATCTGGCTGGTCTGGGATGGTTTCAGTTGGGCTAGCCCACCTCTGCTTCCCAAGATCTCTAATCCACATGAAGGACCATCCCAGCTCACACGGTCACTAATCCTTCAACAGGATAACCTGAGCTTGTTCACATGACGATGGCAGATGCCAAAGGAAAAGAAACCTAGACATGGAACTGATATAATGCCACTTCCACAATGTTCTATTAGCTCGTGTAAGTCTAAGAGGACAGCTCAGATTCAAAAAGTTGGGAAATATACTTCACTTCTTACTGGGAAGAGATCCAAAATTGTGTTACAAGTTGTGTAGATTCAATGAAGGAGATAATTATGGCCGTTTTTGCAATCGTTCTACTTCAATACTCTTCTAACACTCTGATCTTTTTCTTCTTTATAAGATTTACCCAGATTTGCAATTAAATATTGATTAATGTATTTATTTGTGAATGCCTAATCCCCCCAGTAGATGCAATCTACACAAGGGCCAAGACTATGTTGGGTTTTGTTTAAGCTCGATGCTTGTTCATAGCATATTTTTTGGCATATTATAGGCACTAAGTGAATGAATAATTAGTTACCCCCTGGCTAATTCACCAGATTGATTCAGCACTGGAAATAAAATGTTGGCAAGGTGACCCAGACAGATCTTGCAATTGGCTATCTGATATCTACTGAGGAAAGTTAATGGCTGGTGACAGCGCAAATATACCACCAGTTGCTGGAAAGGTCAGGAAAGGCAAAGACAATTCATAAACATATTAATTCAGTGTAGAACATGCTTTAGGAAAGAGACTGAGGGTATGTAGGACCACCTGTGTTGCCAGTACTAATCAGTAGTTGACTTTCTCACCTGAAAAGATTATTAAAAATACACATGGTTGGGCTGCCCATCCTAAGCTTTTGAGTCAACACCTCTGGAGCGAGGTCCAGGCATCCACATTCAAGAGAGTCAGTGGGTTCAAGTTTCCATTTTCCTTATACTCCCAATAACAGCTCACAGGAGTCTGGTAGGTACCAGCGTCATCTGTCACAGTTCTGAGTACCAACTCTGCAGGGTGACTTGTTTGCCTTTTTGAGGTACCAGCATCTGTTAGGAAGCAACCTCATCTCAGGGATCTGGGTTGCAGCTCTGCAGGACTTTCCTGCAAGTTTCTACATTTTAATAACTCAAGTTTCCCCTCCCCCATCTTTTATTCCCACAGCCCTAAGGGTGATGGCTCTTCCTGCCATTACTCTGTTAACATTAGTTCTCCTGTTTTGCCTTCTCCTATTTAACCAGTTTCCTAAGTTAAATGCTTTCTGTTAGAATAGCTGGTTTAGTTTGGTTTTCCTGACCAGAGCTGGACTAATCTATACACGACCCTCCAAATGCAGTTGTCCTTCTCATGGAGTCCTGGCACACTTTCCCCCAGGCAGCACTCATGTTGAGGAAAGTGCTATGTAGAGCAAATCATTGCCAGCATCATGCCCTTGCCCACATTGATCACTTGGAAAGTCCTACTAAGAGTTGTGTCTTTACATCTGAGTAAATCTGGAGCCTAGAGTCTCTCCACCAACTTGTGGAACCTGTTATGCACATACAACTATTCCAAGAGCAAACATCTTTTTTTGAGATATTAGAGGCTAATCTGTTTGGCCTCACCTGTATGGATAGAAGAGAAGTAATTTAGTCTCATTTGTTAGCAGAGGCTTCGATGGAGAGCAAAGGATGATCCAGGTCCCACTCTACTGCTTTTTTAGAACCAAAATAATTATATTGGCTAAATTAAGGAAAGTCTCATTCTCTATGTATAGCATGTCTATTCCCATAGTGATAGATGGCAGAGACTGGTTCCAAGCATGTGCCTGATTTTATGATCTTCTTTTAAGATCCAACAATATTCTAATAGGTAAAAGTAGTATCTAATTACCCTTTGTGCAAAGATACTTCTTCGTGACCAACGCTCGGTGAAGAAGTTGGGTTGGAGCACAACTGAGATTTGTTTTCCAATTTTTACCCTCCCCTGCCTTTTTTTTTTTTTAACGTAATCATAAAAAATTTCTTAGCTTCCTAAAGTCTCAGTTCACCCATTTGGGAAACATCTAACTACCACAAACAATACTGCATAGAACTCTTGAAGACCTAACCGATGCCCAATATGAAACATAATTCTTTAAGGAAAAAAGATTTGGTTAATATTTGTACATTTTCCAAATCTGTTTGTTTGAGAGGGCTCAGCTCAAGTGTTGTTTCCTCCAGAAACCCTTGACAGGCACCCCAGCTAGATGTAATATGTTCTTCCTTAACCGCCATAATCCTTTATCTGTTCTGTCCAAAGACATTTATTTCTGTCTTCCTTATTTTGTATTTAATGTTAATGTCTTATATCTCCTACTACACTATAAACTCTTTGAGATCAGGATTAGAAAAAAAGAAAAAAAAAAAAAACAGTTGTCATCGACTTGATTTCGGCTCATGGTGATCCCATGTGTACCCACAGGTTGTTTTTTTAATGGCTGTGATCATTTAGAAGTAGGTCACCAGCCTTTCTTCTAAGGCACCTCTGTCTGAATTCAAAACACCAACTCTTCAGTTAGTAGTCCAGTGTTTAACTCTTTGTGCCACCCAGGGACACATCAGGATAAATAGCAAACATAAAAAAAAAAATTTACCTGTATGATTTATTTTGTTAGGGCTTTATACATGTTGTCTTATAATACCTCACAGAGTCATAATGATAAATAAATACTATTATTTCCATTTTAAATATGAGGAAATCAAGACTTGAGAAGTTGATTAATCTATCCAAACTCAGACAGCTAGCTGGTGAATGGGAGAGGAAGGCATGAAAGTCGTTATGATCTCTGTAGGCTGCGTGTTTGCCTACTCTGCAGTACTTCTTCTGCAATCGATATCTGGTTTATTTGTACAGCCACTACAATGCATAGCACAACACTTTGCACAAAGTAGGTATTCCATAAATAGTAGCTACCTAAATGCTGAATTCAGTGAGTTTTGTTCGTTTGTTTTTGTTTTTTCATTTTGCCTTTCTCCATTACATGACTTACCAAATGATTTGGCAAGAATATACCAAACAAACACACAAACCCATTGCCATGAAGTCAATTCCAACTCATAGCAACACTATAGGACAGAGTAGAACTGCCCCATAGTTTCCAAGGATCTCCGGGTGGATTTGAACTGTCGATCCTTTGGTTAGCAGCTGTAGCACTTAACCACTATGCCACCAGGGCAAGATTAAAAAAAAAAAAAAAAGATTAGCTGGGGTTAAAAGACAGAGACTAGGACTCTGTCCCTGGTGTTGACACTAACTTCCTATGCAAAATTAAATAGATCCCTTAACTTTGCTCAGCTTTATTGCCCATTCTTTTTTTTTTTTTTTTATTATCTTTTATTGAGCTTCAAGTGAACGTTTACAAATCAGGTCAAACTGTCACATATAAGTTTATATACACCTTACTCCGTACTCCCACTTGCTCTCCCCCTAATGAGTCAGCCCTTGCAGTCTCTCCTTTCTTGACAATTTTGCCAGCTTCCAACTCTCTCTATCCTCCCATCCCCCCTGCAGACAGGAGATGCCAACACAGTCTCAAGTGTCCACTTGATACAAATAGCTCACTCTTCATCAGCATCTCTCTCCTACCCACTGTCCAGTCCCTTCCATGTTTGATGAGTTGTCTTCAGGAATGGTTCCTGTCCTGGGCCAACAGAAGGTTTGGGGACCATGACCACTGGGATTCCTCTAGTCTCAGTCAGACCATTAAGTATGGTCTTTTTGTGAGAATTTGGGGTCTGCATCCCACTGATCTCCTGCTCCCTCAAGGGTTCTCTGTTGTGCTCCCTGTCAGGGCAGTCATTGGTTGTGGCCAGGCACCAACTAGTTCTTCTGGTCTCAGGATGATGTAGGTCTCTGGTTCATGTGGCCCTTTCTGTCTCTTGGGCTCTTAGTTATCGTGTGACCTTGGTGTTCTTCATTCTCCTTTGCTCCAGGTGGGTTGAGACCAACTGATGCATCTTAGATAGCCGCTTGTTAGCATTTAAGACCCTAGACACCACATTTCAAAGTGGGATGCAGAATGTTTTCATAATAGAATTATTTTGCCAATTGACTTAGAAGTTCCCTTAAACCATGGTCCCCAAACCCCCGCCCTTGCTCCGCTGACCTTTGAAGCATTCAGTTTATCCCGGAAACTTCTTTGCTTTTGGTCCAGTCCAGTTGAGCTGACCTTCCGTGTATTGAGTATTGTCCTTCCCTTCACCTAAAGCAGTTCTTATCTACTAACTAATCAGTAAAAAACCCTCTCCCACCCTTCCTCCCTCCCCCCCTTGTAACCACAAAAGTATGTGTTCTTCTCAGTTTATACTATTTCTCAAGATCTTATAATAGTGGTCTTATACAATATTTGTCCTTTTGCCTCTGACTAATTTCCCTCAGCATAATGCCTTCCAGGTTCCTCCATGTTATGAAATGTTTCACAGATTAGTCACTGTTCTTTATCGATGTGTAGTATTCCATTGTGTGAATATACCACAATTTATTTACCCATTCATCCGTTGATGGACACCTTGGTTCCTTCCAGCTTTTTGCTATTGTAAACAGAGCTGCAATAAACATGGGTGTGCATATATCTGTTTGTGTGAAGGCTCTTATTTCTCTAGGGTATATTCCGAGGAGTGGGATTTCTGGGTTGTATGGTAGTTCTATTTCTGTTTAAGATAATGCCAGATAGATTTCCAAAGTGGTTGTACCATTTTACATTCCCACCAGCAGTGTATAAGAGTTCCAATCTCTCCGCAGCCTCTCCAACATTTATTATTTTGTGTTTTTTGGATTAATGCCAGCCTAAAGACCTAAACATAAAGACTAAAATGATAAAGATCATGGAAGAAAAAATTGGGACAACCCTAGGAGCCCTAATACAAGGCATAAACAGAATACGATACATTACCAAAAATGATGAAGAGAAACCAGATAACTGGGAGCTCCTAAAAATCAAACACCTATGCTCATCTAAAGACTTCACCAAAAGAGTAAAAAGACCACCTACAGACTGGGAAAGAATTTTAGATGGAATCTCATCGTAGTTTTAATTTGCATTTCTCTAATGGCTAATGATCGAGAGCATTTTCTCATGTATCTGTTAGCTGCCTGAATATCTTCTTCAGTGAAGTGCGTGTTCATATCCTTTGCCCACTTTTTGATTGGGTTGTTTGTCTTTTTGTGGTTGAGTTTTGACAGAATCATGTAGATTTTAGAGATCAGGTGCTGGTCGGAGATGTCATAGCTGAAAATTCTTTCCCAGTCTGTAGGTGGTCTTTTTACTCTTTTGGTGAAGTCTTTAGATGAGCATAGGTGTTTGATTTTTAGGAGCTCCCAGTTATCTGGTTTCTCTTCGTCATTTTTGGTAATGTATCGTATTCTGTTTATGCCTTGTATTAGGGCTCCTAGGGTTGTCCCAATTTTTTCTTCCATGATCTTTATCGTTTTAGTCTTTATGTTTAGGTCTTTGATCCACTTGGAGTTAGTTTTTGTGCATGGTGTGAGGTATGGGTCCTGTTTCATTTTTTTGCAAATGGATATCCAGTTATGCCAGCACCATTTGTTAAAAAGACTATCCTTTCCCCAATTAACTGACACTGATCCTTTGTCAAATATCAGCTGCTCATATGTGGATGGATTTACATCTGGGTTCTCAATTCTGTTCCATTGGTCTATGTGCCTGTTGTTGTACCAGTACCAGGCTGTTTTGACTACTGTGGCTGTATAATAGGCTCTGAAATCAGGTAGAGTGAGGCCTCCCACTTTCTTCTTCTTTTTCAGTAATGCTTTACTTATCCAGGGCTTCTTTCCCTTCCATATGAAGTTGGTGATTTGTTTCTCCATCACATTAAAAAATGACATTGGAATTTGGATCAGAAGTGCATTGTATGTATAGATGGCTTTTGGTAGAATAGACATTTTTACTGTGTTAAGTCTTCCCATCCATGAGCAAGGTATGTTTTTCCACTTAAGTATGTCCTTTTGAATTTCTTGTAGTAGTACTTTGTAGTTTTCTTTGTAGAGGTCTTTTACATCTTTGGTAAGATTTATTCCTAAGTATTTTATCTTCTTGGTGGCTACTGTGAATGGTATTGATTTGGTTATTTCCTCTTCGATGTTCTTTTTGTTGATGTAGAGGAATCCAAGTGATTTTTGTATGTTTATCTTATAATCTGAGACTCTGCCAAACTCTTCTATTAGTTTCAGTAGTTTTCTGGAGGATTCCTCAGGGTTTTCTGCGTATAAGATCATGTCATCTGCAAATACAGATAATTTTACTTTCTCCTTGCCAATCTGGATGCCCTTTATTTCTTTCTCTAGCTTAATTGCTCTGGCTAGGACCTCTAGCACAACGTTGAATAAGAGCGGTGATAAAGGGCATCCTTGTCTGGTTCCCGGTCTCAAGGGAAATGCTTTCAGTATTGCCCATTCTTAATAGGTAAGAAATTTAATATCTGCTGCACCTTACCTTACATTTTTTTTTTAAACATTTTTTAGCATTTTTTTTTTTAACCCTGCAAAAGGTGAAAGCATTTAGTGTAAACACTGAGAAGGCAGTTTCAGAATAAAAAACTCAAAAAACAGCTTAACCATTCAATGTTTACAGTGCATCATACTTTAGAGCCCTCAAAAGTGACTTCCAAATCTCTCTGCAAGTGGAGACTTCATCTTGTTTTCCAATTGTTCCTTCTTGTATATAGAAATTGGATTTCAAAATTGAGATCTTCAAGTATCAGAGAAAATAAAAAGTAATGAGAGTTCTTATTTTCAGCAAATTATCCATGTTGTTTGGCTTTAAAATATGGAGGGAATAAAGGAGGCAATTTGTAGACACCATCAGGAAATATGGACTCATAAGACTAAGAATTTAATAACATGCATAACATGACTTACGGTGTTTGGATTTGGCTTTGTACTCATGACCCTTCAGTAGATCGATTTGCCTGTATATTCTTCCTTTTTCAACCACATTAATGACTCAGCAATCAGATGGACTAGTAGGCTTGAAATGAATAGTATATTGGGGAAGATAATAGTTCTGTGTTTGTCAGAGCTCTGGCGGTGCAGTAGCTGAAGTGCTCAGCTGCTAACCAAAAAGTTGGCAGTTTGAACCCACCAGGTGCAGTAGGAGAACGATGTGGCAGTCTTCTTCAGTGAAGATTTACAGCCTTGAAAACACTATGTGGCAGTTCTACTCTGTCTTACAGGGTTGCTATGAGTCAGAATCTACTTGACAGTGGTGACTTTGGTTTGGTGTTTTGGTGTTTCCTCAAGTCTATCAGTTCTGCTATCTTGGGGAAGTCATCAGAGTTCTCTGAGGCCTCATCGTCTTCACTGTAAGAGAAGAATGCAGACACTTGGCTTCATCAGGATATTATGGGCATGAAATAGAACAAAGCATGTAAATATTTTATAAGCATGGATTTCTTTACAAGAATAAGAGAGACAAAGACAACTGGGTATGACATTGAGGCCCACTTTGTATTACTCCAAATATAGAGTTGCTTCAACCTGGTTTAGTTCCTTGACTATTGAAAACAGAAGGGAGCCCTTGGACATACTCAACCACAAATTTAGCAGTGCCTCAGACGTCTTAGCACTTAGAAAGTTGAAGACTATGCAAGTTAAAGTATTTTTTTGTTTTGTTTTGTCTGTATATCAGTTATCTATTGCTGCATTACAGAGCACAGCAAAACTTCCTGACTTGAAACAATGACCTTATTTGTTCAGGATTTTGAGTCAGCAATTAGGGCTGGGTTCTGCTGGGTTCTGCTTCTTCTGGTCTTGCCTGAAGTCACTCATGTGGCTGCAGGTGTCTGGCAGATCAGCTTGGGCTGTATAGCCTAAGATGGCCTCACTCACATGTCTGATGGTTGATGCTGGCTGCTGGTTGGGCCATGCACTTCCAGTAAGCCAGTTTGGGCTTCTTCACATAGCGGCAACATCCCAAGAGAGCAAACACCAGGTGCAAACCTCTGCTTGCTTCATGTTAACTGAAGCCTCATTGACCAAAGCCAGTCATACAGCCAATCCCGGAGTCAATATGGGAAGGGACAACACAAGGCCATGGACACAGGGAGGCATGATTCAATGGGGGCCACGACAGTAGCACACTACCACAGGCATGTGACCCGTAATCATTTCAAGATTTACTCAGGTTATTTCAAAAATGCTGGTGGCACAGTGATTAAGAGCTATGACAGCTAACCAAAATGTCAGCAGTCAGAATCCCCCAGCGGTTCCTTGGAAACTCTGTGCGGCAGCTCTACTCGGTCGTATAGGATCGCTATGAGTAGGAACCAACTCAGCAGCAATGAGTTTGATTTTGGGTTTTTGATTTTATCTATTTTTTGCCTTCGAAGAAAGACTAATGCAAATTAAAACTCGGTAATTAAAGAGGCACTTTAATCTGTATGATTTGTGTTTTTCAAAGCCTTTTCATGTTTATTACTTCATTGGAGGTTAGTTGTACTATTATTTTATTTTCTAATAAATGATACACTTGAGGCTCACTGGGGTTAAGACACTTGAGGCTCCCGGGGGTTAAGACACTTGACCAAGTTTTCACAGCCAGTGAGTCTGAACAATCAAGAACAAAACTGAGATCTTGTGACCAAAAATGTCAAGTTCTTTCTGCATAGAAAGATGATTATGAATACCTATAAAACCTGTTGCTGTTGAGTCGATTCCAACTCATAATGACCTTATAGAACAGAGTAGAACTCCCCCATAGGGTTTCTAAGGAGCAGCTGGTAGGTTCGAATTGCTGACATTTTGGTTAGCAGCTGTATCACTTAACTGCTGTGCCACCAGGGCCCCATTAATACAAATGGTAGCTAAAATTCTTCTAACAAGGTCATAATTTTATTGTTACAATAACATTTATTAAGCCTATATCAGGTACCAAGAACATTTTTAAGGGATCCAGATGCGGTACCTCATTTGGTCCTTAAAACAATCTTATATTATATTTGCATCTTAGTTAATAAATAGCAAAGCCAGGACTCAGTCAGGAGCCCATATTTAACCACTATTCAAGTTATTGATGGAATTGCTGGATTTCTCCTGCTGCTTTCACCCCATGTAGAAACTGAGTTGCTGTAAAAAGTAGGTCTTCACACCTTTTTGGAAATAATAACACCCTTGATTATAAGGCTGACTTACATTTTCTTCCATTAAGAGTAGCAGATGAAAATGTCATCATCTTAACCATCAACATGATGTTCTTCATTCTGAGGGGAAATCACAGGTTCTTAGATTGTTCAAGTGAGAAGGGAACGTGGAGGTCTTGTTTTTGCCCAGCTGTAGAACACTTTGTTCAAAGGAGCTCTTAAGCAGAAGCCAAATTGATAAAACTGAACAGAAAATAAGGGATTATTTTTGAAGTTCAGTGTGGTTTATGCCAACTACAAAATATTTTGTAGCATGTAGTTTGATGCAGCCTTGGGTCCAGAAAGGTGAGTTGTTAATCCAGGGTCATATGGCTAGCCAGGGACAGAGTCAAGGCTAGAACTCTCCTTTTCCGGATGCCAAAACAATCCTCTTTCTTTTTTATTGGGAGCTTCTCCACCATAACTGAAATAAAATGAAGGGGCAATGGACCTCTTAAAGTGCCCAGTTTACTCTTGGTCTTCCGTGGGTCTCTATGGGAGGGACCAAATATTAGAAACAGTGTTTATAATAACTTCTTCCCTTCTCTAGACCCCTTTGCTCAACCAAATATGTTATTTTCATTAAACAATCCCTGCCAGTAGTATATGTATGTTTTCAGAGTCTTCTCAAAAGCCGTGAGCCTGGTCACTTTTACCAATGATTTAAGAGTAACAAAAGAACAGAATACAGACTTGGAGGTCTATAATGAAGAATGTCCTTTTATTTTTCCCTTTCAGAGCACCCATGTTAGAGCAGCATTCACTCTGGAGTCTGCACATTTTTTTTTTTTTTGTCGAAATACACAGCAGCTCAGCAAAAATTCTCTAGCAAAAGTCCGGCTGCACATTGAACCTGGGGTTTACCTCAAGGTGATAGATACAGACACACAGATATTTTGGGTCCTTTATCTTTTGGTTGTTAACTAAGACAAGGAATGCTTATATTTTGTCCTAGACTTTAAATCAAGGGTCCAAGACAGATTCATAGACAAAGTTGCAGATTGTCTTCTGCATCTCACAGTCTTCCTATCAATTCACGGTAAATATTGGAACGGGAAAGAGGGTACAAAATTGATAAAAACAAGGAGTGTCATCCTTTTTGGATATTTAACAGTAATATTTGAGCAGTGTCTTAAACCAGTGCTTCTGAAACTCTAATTGCACATGAATCTCCTGGAATTCTTGTTGAAATGCAGATTCTGATTACTGGGTTTGGGGAAAGTCCTGAGAATATGCATTTCTTGTAAGCTTCTAGATGAATTTGATTGGTTGGTCTATAGACCACATTTTGAAAAGCAAATTGGTAGATTATGTTATTTCCTAAAATGTGTTGTTTATCTCTGAGATGGGTTATTCTTTCCCTACACCATTGATGTCAGGCGTGGCCACGTGGGTTGTTTTGGACATAAAATGGGCAGAAGTGATATGTGTTATATCCTAGCATAGGCTTGAAGAACCAGCTTGTGATCTTTTCCTTCTACAATGAATCTGACAGTGATGTAGACTGATGCAGCTCCATCAGCTTGGGACTAAGAATAAAAACTCACAGAAAAAAAAAATATATACATAACCCATTTCCTTAGAGAGGTTGCATGGGTGAGCCATAGAAAACCTTCACTGATGTAAGCCACTGACAGTTGGCTACTGCTTCAACATAACCCAGCCTATTCTGGCTGATACAAGCTGTGTTATATGGTGTTGTGCTAGGCTTATAAAACTGTCTTCTACCACTTATTTGATGGGGATTTTGTCCAAGATGTTTAACTTTTCTGAACTTCTGCTATCTAATCTGTAAAATAGGATGAAATCTATTTGCCTGAAAGTAGAGCTCTGGCTCTCTTGAAATTTACCCCCTCCCAGAGATACATGAATTTGAATGTCTCTTTGAGTCAAGATTCCTCCAAAGAAAACACCACCTCCATTGGCAAAGATGTCCAGCTTTGAGAAAAGACAATATCTAAGAAATGATAGTTGCCTAGGCTTGCTTCCATAAGCAGGGGTACTATTGGCATCAACACCCACATCCAACAACAGAAAAAAATCAGAATGAGATATACAACCTGAGTACAGTCCTATAGAAAAGTAAGTTATGTAATAGCTGTGGGAAGCCCAGATACTGTCTTCGTCTTTCTTAAGTATTTGCAATTGGCAGCAAGGTGTTCATATCTGGGTTTTTTTTTTTTTCCCCCTCATATCTTGACCAAAGATCACAGTTACCCAGGAAAAACCGTAGTTTTGCTCATCAGTCATCATCTGTGCATTCTTCTAGGTGACCAAAGCCAGAACAAATGTAGGCTTTTAATAGGCACAGTAAGCAAATTACATTTCAAGGGATGGTCTCATTGTGATTGAAAAACTGGCTTCTGGTGCCTCCCAATACCTTGCATGCTGCCACACAATGTAGATCTGTTTCAGTTCCAATCTGAGCAACTGGAAATACTTTGATGAAAAACACCAAGCCAATCCCTCCCCAGAGTTATACTTCATGGGAATTTGGCCCAGTGGACTCTGCTTTAGCTATATTAAGGTTATTTCAGGTAAGGCTTCACTTCTTGTATCATGCAGTCTCAATGGGATTTGTTTTCAAATGCCATTTCCTCGCTTATAAAATTTAAAGCTTTGCCAAAATTATCATGGAGGACATTTATGGCTTGCGTTTTCCATCACCCAAGCACCTTTTATATTGAAGAGGAATCCCAATAGCATGGATGCCAAAAGCAGATGGACGTTCCTTTTCATTACCTCATGTTTGCGGGAGGATGTGCTTAGGACTGAAGTGTGGTCACCTAGGGACTCCTAGTTGTGACCACAGATCTTGAGGATGTAATGGAAAGGTAGAGTCAGAAAGCCTTTGTGGTAGCTATGGCAGAATGGACAATCCAGTGATTTGGTAGAGAGTATCTCAGAACAATGGCCTTAGTGGCACAAGGGAAAATATGTAGTACAGAAGTAATAGGGACTGTGGGGAGGCGATGCAGTGGTGCTGCTGAAAAGTGATGGTGCAAGGCAGTGAAGGTATAAGCGGCCCCTCCTGGAGCCAGGTCTTCGCTTGGCTCTTGCTTTCCTCAATGCCTGCTCAAGTCTGCTTTCCAGGTTTGCTGTCTTTTCTGGAAATATATATCAATACATTTTTTCTACTTAAGCTATAGAGTGATATTTTGTTGTTTGCAACCAAAAGCCTTAACTAACAAAACATTTTATTTCTAAATTCCTCAAATTTAAATTTTGAGAATTCTAGGTTTATAATCTCTTGTGAATTGTTCTCCAGAATTTGTTAATTTCTTAACAGGCCTTCATTTAGCACTAAGATAGTGGGATTATGTTTACATTTTATTTGGTATGCCAGTCAAATATATTTTGTTTTCTATGTTAAAGAGGCCCACATACCTTTTGAAATGACACATGGAATCTGCATTTCAAAATACTAACAATATTTTCAGAAAATGATGCTGGAACAATTGGATGTCTTAAAAAAAAAAAAGGAACTTTGACCCATACCTTGCACCATATACAAAAAATTAACTTATGGTAAATATTGACATTAAAAACTCCATAAAAGACCAAATCGATAAATAAAATTTAATATAAATTAAAAGCTTATGCTCTCTGAAAGATACTTTTAAGGAAATGAACACACACCTCACCAAGGAAGATATAAGGACAGCACATAAGCCATAAAAAGATGCTCAGCATCATACCAATTAGGGAAATGAAAATTATAATGATGAAGAGGCAACACTGCATAGCTGTTAGAACAGCTAAAATTATCACTATCATCATCTTCATCACCATTACTAACATTACTATTATTATTAAGTCGACAATACCAATTGCTGATATTCTGGTATATTGCTGGTGAGAACGCAAAATGGTATACACTTTGGAAAGCAGTTTCATGGTTTCTTATAAAATTAAGCATACGCTTATCATATGACAAACAGTCTGACTTCCAGGTGTTTAAAAGCCCATCCAGTGCCATCGAATCGATTCCGACTCATAGCGACCCTATAGGACAGGGTAGAACTGCCCCATAGAGTTTCCAAGGAGTGCCTGGTGGATTCGAACTGCCGACCCTTTGGTTAGCAGCCATAGCACTTAACCACTACACCACCAGAGTTTCCCAAAGAGGTATACAATGTATAATTTTATTTATATGACATTCCGGAAAAGACAAAATTATATGGGCATAAAATATCAGTGGTTACTGGAAGCTAGGTATATGGGGGGGCGGTATTTGACTACAGTGGGACACAAGGGAGTATTTGGGGGTGATAGACTGTGCTATGTCTTAATTCTGGAGGTGTTACACAATTGTGTACATTTTCCAAAACTCATAGAACTGTTCTATAAAAGGGTCGCTTTTACTGAACGTAAATTGTATATCAAAACCTGATTTAAACATAATAAAACGAAGCTATTTGCTCTCAAATTAAGTTTAGAGAATTTATTCATTTAATAAATGTTTACTGAGTGACTAATATATATGCCAGATATGGTTCTAAATGCTTAAAAGTCAGTGAACAAAATACACAAGAAACGCTTCCCTTATGGAACTTACATTCTATTAGAAGAGGCAGTGAATAATAAATGTGATAAGTTAGGAATGTGAAACAATGCTTCTCAGACTTTACTTTGCATAAGAACCTGGAGAGATTGTGAAAACACAGATCCCTCTGCCCCACTCCCAGTGATTCTGACTTAGCAGGTCTGAGGAGAGGCCAAGAATTTGCATTCCTAACAAGCTCCCTGGTGACGACGATGGTGCAGGTCAGAGGACCACACATTGAATAGTTCTGGCAGAGAATGTTAGAATGTAGTGCCGTGAATTAAAAAAAAAAAGACCAAAGTTGTGTTGGGAAGGAATCTGGGAAGGTGGTACCAATTGCAATTTTAAATGGTATTAGTAGGTCTCACTGAGAAGCTGACTTTTGGGAAGAGATATGAAGGACGGGATGGAGTTAACCATGCACATATCTGGAGGAAAGGATTTCTAGAGGAATGAACAGCCAGTACCAAAATGCATAAGGCAGGAGATGTGTTTGCTTTTTTCCAAAGATAGGAAGGAGGCCAGTGTGACTGGGGTAGAGGAGGTGATGAGGGATAGAAGTAGTAAGAGATGTGTTCAGAGAAATCATTGTAGATGCAGAGTGGGCAAATCAAGTAAGGCCCTTCACTTGCTTTGAGTAAAACATAAACCCACTGGAGGGTTTTGAACACAGAGTGACATCATCTGACCACTCTGGCCACTGTATTGAGAGTAGTCAAGAAGGGAAGCAAGGCAACCACCTAAGAGACTGTCTTAGTAACCCAGGTGAGAGATAAATGTAGTTCAGACTATGCTGGTGGCAATGGTGGTGCTAAATGGTTGGAGCCTGGATCTGTTTTTAAGATAACACAAACAGGGTTCCTTGATGAATTAGATGTGGTATATGAAAGAAAGAGGCCAAGGGTGACTCTAAGTTCTTGGATCTGAGCAACATTCCTTAATATGTTGCTGCTAACCATTGAACCTGTTGAAACCCATTGCTGTCAAGTTGATTCCAACTCATAGCAATCCTACAGGACAGAGTAAAACTGCCCCATAGGGTTTCCAAGGCTGTAATCTTTACTGAAGCAGACCACCACATCTTTCTCCTGTGGAGCAGCTGGTGGTTTCGAACCACTGACCTTTCAGTTAGCAACACTTTTATGCTCTGCTATCTCCCTGCATTCAAGTGAAAATGAACTGAACAATTGTTTTATTTCAATTTAAAAATGTACAAGGCCCTGTGGGAGACAAAAGGCGTATAAGGTAAATAAGTACCACTCACCAGGAACTTATAATAAAGGTTAAAGAGATACAGACAATTTCATAACACTTAAATTTCATACCCATTGCTGTCAAGTCAATTTTGACCTTACAGGACAGAGTAGAACTGCCCCATAAGGTTTCCAAGGAGTGACTGGTAGATTTGAGCTGTCTACTTTTTGGTTAGCAGCCGTAGCTCTTAACCACTGCACATAGGTATTTCCATGTGTGGAAGCTTAGTTCATCAAATAACCCAAAAAACCCAGTGCCATCGAGTCGAATAGCCTAATGCAAATTCCATGAAGCATGGAGAAGACATTTTTAAAATAAAGAGTTTGCCTTGAAAGGAATATGTATTTAGAATTAATAAATGTGGTTATTGAAGCATTTAGAACTGTGTGTAGCAAATAATAAGTGTAATAAGTGCCTGGAAATTATTAAACTTTATCATTGCTTTTAAATGTTTTTATCATTACCACTATTACTACTATTCCCTGACACAAAAACTAACCGAACACGTGGTCTAAACTAGTCTGAAATACTAGCATGTAGATATTGGTGTAGAGATAATCTCCGTCACGGATTTTGAGACTACTCAATATTCTCTAAAGGGAATTGGTTTCTCTGCATAGAAAGTGTCATGAATAATGATGAAAATCCATCTCAAGGAGTCATGGGTCAATAGCGGTGCTGCTCAAGCATATGGACTCTTTTGTTAGCGATGGGAAGTTGAACGATGCCCTGGGAGCAGCCAGTTGCACCTGGCTACAAGGATCCTCGTTCCTTTACCCCAGTCTGCTGGAAAAAATAAAGTATTTTATGTGTGCCATAACATAGAAAAGTTCACAGACAGAAATTACTAGCATAGAGGAGGAGGCAGAAACTCCAGCTACAATATCAGTGTCATCACATAACACACGAATACACGTGGGAGGTTATGGGGACATAATTTACAGCTTAGGGTTACAGGGGTGATTACTTCCAGATATTGAACGACAGATAAATATCAGCTCGGTGAGTAAATGTGAAAAGAAAGCAGCCCAGGATTTAGCACAGGTGCTTGCTGTTGTCAGCAGTTGCAGTCCAGCTGGCTTTGACTCAGGGCAACCTCGCGCATAACAGAACCAAATATTGGCCAACCCTGGGCCGCCTTCACGGTCTTGGTGTGCTCGAGGGCCTGTCCTCCAGCGCTGTGTTAGACAGTGTTCTGCTCTTATCCATAAGGTAGGTTTTCATTGGTTGATTTTTGGAAGAAGATCACCAGGCCTTTCTCCCTAATCTGCCTTAGACTGGAAGCTCTTCTGAAGCCTGTTCACCATGGGTGACCCTGCTGGTATCTGTAATACTGGTGGTATAGCTCCCAGCATCATAGCAACGTGAAAGCCACCACAGAATGACAAACTGACAGATGGGTGCTGTTGTGTGCATTGTTGTTGTTTTTAGTTCCATTGAGTTGGCTCTGACTCGTTGTGACCCCATGTACAAGAGAATGAAACATTGCCCAGTCTTGTGCCATCTTAAGATTATTGGTATGCTCAAGTTCATATTTCTGTTTACTGTGTATTTTTTGAATGTTTTCCAACCCAGAGGGGTCATCTTCCAGTACAATATTGGACAATTTTCAGTCATAATTCATAAAATTTTCATTGGCTTGTTTTCAGAAGTAGATCTCCAGGCCTTTCTTCCTAGTCTGTCTTAGTCTGGAGGCTCTGCTGAAACCTGTTTACCGTGGATGACCCTGCTGGTATTTGAAATACTGGTGGTACAGCTTCCAGCATCATAGCAACAGGAAAGCCACCACAGTGCCACAAACCGACAGATGGATGGTCCAGAGATATGAAATATCAGCGTGTGCAGAGTCGCCAAAGCATGTCCATTAAAGTCAGATGACAGGTTCAAATCCTGGCTCTGACACTTACTGAATATTGGGCATTGGGTGAGTTTCTTAACCTCTGTTTGTGATCAGTTCCCTTCTCTACAAAACAAAGATTGCAATAGAATATACCTCATAGGAAAAAAAAAGTTTTGTTTTGTTTTTTTTAAGGTAGGGTTAAATAAAATAACCCATGTAAAGAAGTTAGGACAACATTGTCTGGCACATAGTAAGTACTTAATAAACTTGGCTCTATCAATAATGCTATTAAGACAAACCTGTTGCTGTTGAGGGGGTTCCGACCCATAGAGATCCTATTGGACAGCATAGAACTGCCCATAGGGTTTCCAAGGAGAGGCTGATGGATTTGAACTGCCAACCTTTTTGTTAGAAGGCGAGCTCTTAACAACCTTGCCACCACAGTTCCATTGTTAAGGCAGGGTAATATGGAATTCCAGTAGGTTATGATCGATTGTCAAATACGGAGAGTTTATGTAAGGAAATAGCAGAAACACATCCATTGAACTTGGCAATTTGGATGGCTTTCATAATGTTTGCAAGTTAAGTGGAATGATGGAGACAAGTTATTCCAGAATATATAGAAGGTGAAAAAGCAGTGGCAGGTAGGACAAACATGGAGAATCTGGGTCAAGACGTTAAACAGTTTCTGGAATGGGAAAGTATTCCCAGAACTCTGAGAGTATTGTTACCTCTAGAATGTGCCTTTTTCCTCTAGCTGCAGTGTTAGCCTATACAAGAGCATAACAGATTTCAGAAAGCAGCCCACCAATTTATGCTTTTTTGATGTTTTACTGTGGAAAAAAGTTTTTCTACACTAACACTAACCTTGCTAATTATAATGACTGTTTATTAAGCTCTACTATTAGTTTAAAATAATTATTTTTTATTCTTAGAACAACCTTTCATGCAGGCATTGTTACTGCCTGTATCAGGTGAAGAAATTAAGTTGAGGATGCTTCCCAAGATCACAAAGCAAGCCTGTGAATGACAGCCTATGTAACTCAAAGCCAGTGCTCTTGAACTCCAGAGTGTGGCTATGGAGTGGTGAGCCTTAGATCTTCTCACTGCGAGGCAGGGACATGAAGCAACATCATTTCTTCAGGTAAGTTCCAGAAAGGCATTGCTTAAAGGAACCTCCCACAGATAGGTTATAGGTGGGTAGACATTACTGGGGCAAGAGAAGTACTCTTAAAGGACTAAGGGAACCTGAGAAATCGAAAGAAAAGAAGATGGATGGTCAAAGAGGGAAACCTACGGCATCAGACACATTCCTTCATGGCTTAAAAAAATAAGAGAAACTATGAAAGTACCAAAGACGTGACCTTAATTCTCCAAGGAGCACAGTTGTAGAGTTGCTTTGGGTCTCTCCAGTTTCCGTGAGAAAATCCAAGCTGGCAGGACCCCTGACGAAAGAGAAATGACTCTGTGTGTGAGATTTAAATCATTTCTCGTTTGAAAGCAAACATAATTGCACATCCTACCCAGGCACACACACCATGTGGAAATAATAAATGTATTTGTGATGGAAATGTTTGTTTCATTTATTATGCTAGGAGTTTTTCCAAGAAATGAAAACAATGGTTAGAAGTGACATTAAATATTTAACTGTTTCTTTTTTCTTCGTTTTCTTAGAATTTTTTTTTTTATTATTAACACATAGTTTAAAATGTCACTACCACCCAATAAGGCATCTGGCTCCTGATTTGTGAGGGTATTTCATTAGTTTAAAAGGAAAAAAACAATTCTCCAGAAAACATGCAGTATCAGAACATGACACAGGTGAAAGCTGAGATTTAGAACTGTGCCCTTGGAGGGTTTTGACATCTGTGGGAAATAGCTTTCAACTCTTCAGTCATGAGATAAGATTTTTCTAAGTTAGGAATTTGAATAGAATTTGATGGCAAGTAACAGCAACATAATTTATTGAGTGCTTGCTTTCTGAGGTGGGTGGTCGAATTGCTTTAGATTTTCAGTGTGAAATGGGTGAATACAGTCTTTGCTGTATATGCTATTAGGCAGAAAAATTGCAATTCTCTGTAAGTATTCACATTTGTGAAAAACCCCCATATTAATGGTATTTTTGAATTCTACTTGGAAAACCTTTTTGGAATATGAATGTGGTATTAGTTAGCTAAAGCTAACCATCTCAAAACTTCGTGGCTAAAAACATTTATCATTGCTCATGAGTTGCTGGAGTGTCAGTTTGGGCTGACCACACTTGGACTTGCTCAAGTGCCTACAGCTGGCTGATATTGGTAGGGCTCTTTCACCATTTGGTAGTTGTCTGAGACTGGCTGGTCTTGGATGGCCACCATTGGGGCAACTTGTCTTTGCTCCACATGGTCTCTCACAATCCAATTGGCTAGCTTGGGCTTGTTCATATGGTGGCCGATGGATTCAAAGGAGTGAGTATAAATGAATGAGGCTTCTTTTTCCTAAATTCAGATATGCACCTTGTCACCTCTGCTGCATTGTGTTAGCCAAATCGAATCCAAAGGCCAGCCTAGATTCAAGGAGAAGAAAGACAGACGCCAGTTCTTAGTAACAGAGGCTGCGAAGTTGCGTTGCCAGGAGTATGCATACAGGAAAAGGTAGAGAATTGAGACCGTTTTTACAATCATTCCCAGGTGTTAAACGACTTGTCCCTATATAGCAGACTTCAAGAATTCAGGTTCAAAATTGTGTATCCCCAAAGTCACAGATTACCCCAGGCCTTCAACCATCCAAATAACTGGTCAATGGTCAAAAGCACAGATATCAACTATACAAAAACCAAACCAAACCTGTTGCCTTCGAGTCAGTACCAACTCATAGCAACCCTGTTAGACAGGATAGAACTGCTCCATAGAGTTTCCAAGGAGCACCCTGTAGATTCGAACTGCCAACCTTTTGGTTAGCAGCCATAGCTGTTAACCACTATGCCACCAGGGTTTCCATGTTGAATATAGAGATACCAAATCTATTCTTTTTACCCAGATTCCACACTTACTCAATTCTTATTCTCATGGCTCTTGACACCATATTAGGACTTTACACTGAGCATTTGCACTATGACATCTATGTCCTCAGACATCACCCAAGAAACCATAATATACCACAATTGCTTTCTCAATAAAGAGAAAATGATTTGTACACAAGAAATTGAATTATTAAATGATACTGCAAGTGGACTGAGTTTTAATTGATTTGAAAGTATATTTAACATATCCTCAGTACAGTGCTTCTCAAACTCTCTTGGGTGAAGAACCAGATTTATTATTAATATTATTATTTTAATTTTCAACCTTCCCCAGACCAACATTTTGTGAAACACAAAATCATACTTTGGATGTTATGGCAATGTCAAATTACTTTCAGTTTTTCTTTTAAATGCTTAGTCTCACATTCTGTAATCGTCTCATCACAGACTTCTGAAAGTTTGAGGATTGATACTGAGTCATGAACGAACCACACTTTGAGTAGCATTGCTTAATATATTAACTTATGTTTTTATTCATAAAAATCCATTGAGTGTTTACTATGTCTCTAGTATATGTTGGATACCAAGGAAACTAGGGTATACTGTAGTTGACGAAAGTCTTGTCCTGAAGGAGGTCAGAATCCACAAAGATAAAAGGTATGTAACTTATGAAAATGCTACCACATAGATACATGTGCAAAAGTATATACAGGGCAACATATGCATTTCTCCCCAAGGAACCTGGGTAGAACTACCCAGCATTTAAGTTGTGGGCAAGGCGGGAGGCAGAAGGGTATTCCATGAGAGGAGCCAGCGTATGCAAAAGCATAAAGACATGTAGAAGTATTGCCATGGTTGAAAGTGGCTGTTATTGTACCTCAGTGTTCAAAGGAGATAGCATAGCGTTGGCAAAAGGCAGGAGATAACTTTGGAAGGTTAGGCTAAGGAACTTGTCCTTTATTCTATGCAAGAGAGACCAGGAAACATAATTTTAAGAGTTTAATAGAGGAACAAATCCCCATTTGTACAGAAACCTTTATTTTCAGCATAAATAGTACTGAACTCTCCTCTAATTTCTAAGAATTTTAGAAGCTGCCTTACCTTACGTTCATTCTAAAGGACTTTTTATGATCGAACTTGTCTATGTATTCTAAGCTAAATCATGCTTTATTATAGATATTTTCACTTGTCATCCAAAGGAGTATGAACAGGACTTAAAAGTCCAGTGAATAAGATATCTTTTAGGATATTTTCTCTTTTTTATTCATAAGCTGTGACTTTATCGCGCTGTTGTTGTTAGGTACTGTCGGGTAGATTCTGACTCATAGCAACCCCACATGACAGGGTAAAACTGTCTGGCAGGGTTTTCTTGGGTGTAATCTTTATAGAGGAAGATGACCAGATCCTCCTCCCATAGAGCTACTGGGTGGTTGTTCAAACCACTAACCATTTGGTTAATAGCCAAGTGTTTAAGTGTTGTATTTTCTGTATGAATTTTTACACCTACTTTCAAGGAAATATCTTTAGGGACATTCTCAAAACTGGCTTGGCCTATGGCCTTAATATTATGATACAAGTTCACTCATTTTAGATTTCTTGTTTTACAACTGAGTTGTTGTCTAGGATCACACAGTTATTTAGTCATATCGGAATTAGAATTCAAGTCTGTTTATTTTCCCTTGAAAAACTGGAATTTTTCAGCTCATTTGAAAATTAATACTTGCTCATCTTAGAAAATTAATTTTAAAAAAAGGTCAAGAAGAAAAAGCTGTAATCCCACTGTTTTTTTTTATTATTATTATTTCTCCTATAATTATTTTGGAATACTTTCTTCCAAACTTGCTGTTATTCATATCCTATTACACTGGAATAATAGTTTATAAACAATTTTACATCATGTTTTGTTTACTAAACCATATATCACATATTTTTATTCTTTGGAATTATGATTTTATTGGAGCAGACCAATCCTCCCACTGTTGACAACAAAAATGGTTGGAAGAAATGTCTTATTTTTTTTCTTTTCTTGGAAGATACTAGCACAGAAACAGAGCAATGAGCCTTGCACTTGGAGTTACTTTTGCCTTGGTATATTTGCCAATACCAATGAGGAAAGTGAGAGAGTAAGCTGTGGTTTTGATGAACTTGCAGAGCTAGGAGGAAAAGGCCCAAATCAGGAACCTACCTCAGGTGGGAAGTCTAGTACCATTTTGGACTGAAATCCTAGCAGTAAAAAGGAAATGATAATAAACCTCTCTGGAGTAAGATAATACCATCCTAGGCTTAAAATTATCCTTATAAATAATCTCCATTTCAAATAAAATGTACATTATACAGCCAAAAATAACCAGGAAGAGGAGGAGAAAAATCACCAGTAGTGAGAACAATAATAACAACCAACAGCAGAAATATGTCCAGGGGACTCAAGATGCCAGAATCTTAAGAATTTTTTTTTTTTTAATAAAATGGTACGCTTACTATGTTTAAAAGAAGATAAAGGGCAAATTTGAAAATACTAACAGGGTATTAAAAGCTATAAAATATGACAGAAGATTTATAAAAGATCTGAAGAAAATTCTGTACATGAAATGTACACTAAATAAACTTGAAAATGCAACAGATTGGCTTAACACCAGGTTAGACACTGAGGAGGAGAGAATTAGTAAATTGGAAGAAAGCCCAAAACTACCCTAAATGATCCATATAGAGACAAAAGTGTAGAAAACAGAGGAAAAAAAAAAGAATCATAAAGATAGGGGCTAGAAGGAGAAAGTTAAACATATATTCAATTTGGATCTTACAAGGAAAAGAGACAAAGACTCGGGTAGAAGCAATATTTTAAGAAATTATGGTTGAAAATTTCCAGAAGTCAAAAAATAATAATCTATAGGTTAAGAACAAACAAAAAAAAGCCCAGTGAATTCCAAACAGGAAGTAAAAAGTAATTTACTTCCGAAAATTAATAGTGAAAAAAACAGAAAAAAATATAAGAACAACCAGAGAATCCCATCAGAAACACAACAAAACTGACAGCTATTTCCTGCCCTCAGAATGTATGAAGAAATCCAATAAATCAATAAATAAAAGACAACTTAAGGAACCAAAATAGCCATCAATCAGAGTTAGAGTTAGTGAGAGAGTTGAGGAATGAAAAAAATTTTTTTATTGTACTTTAGATGAAGGTTTACAGAGCAAACTAGTTGCTCATTAAACAATTAATACACACATTGTTTTGTGGCTTCGGTTGCCAACCCCATGACATGTCAACACTCTCCCTTTCTTGACCTTGGATTACCCATTACCAGCTTTCCTGTCCCCTCCTGTCTTCTCATCCTTGCCCCTCGGCTTGTGTGCCCATTTAGTCTTGTTTTGTTTTATTGGTTGTCTAATCTTTGGCTGAAGGGTGAACCTCAGGAGTGACTTCATTGCTGAGCTATAAGAGTGTTCAGGGGTCATACTCTCGGGGTTTCTTCAGTCTCTGTCAGACCAGTAAGTCTGATCTATTTTTTTTTTGCGAATTAGAATTTTGTTCCATATTTTTCTCCAGCTCTGTCTAGGACAATCTACTGTGATCCCTGTCAGAGTAGTCAGTGCTGGTAGCTGGGCATCATATAGTTGTGCTGGACTCAATCTGGTGGAGGTTGTTGTAGCTGTTGTCCATTATTCCTTTGGACTAATCTTTCCCTTGTGTCTTCGGTTTTCTTCATTCTCCCTTACTCCAGATGTGGTGAGACCAGTGAAGTATCTTAGATGGCCACTCACAAGCTTTTAAGACCCCAGATGCTACTCACCAAAGTACAATGTAGAAAACATTTTCTTTACAAACTATGTTATGCAAATAGAGCTAGCTGTTCCCCAAGACCACAGTCCCTACAGCCCTCAGCCTAGCAATTTGGTCCCTAGGGAGTTTGAATGTGCCTAGGGAGCATCACTGACCTTGCTTTGGACAAGTTGTGCTGGCTTCCCCAGTTAGCAATGGAAATTTTCAAACCCTGTTTGAAGGAGAGTGAACCAATGCAGTCACTCTAGCAAAAAAGATTAGCAGCACGTTGTCTAGGACCAAGTGATGTGATAGGCATAGATTGTAATACAGATGTGCACCAGGATAGAAGTACATGAATTTTCATAGTAGCTTTGTTTTTAATAACCCCAAACTGGAAATAATCCACATTGCATCACCAGTAGAATAGACAAATACATGGTGACTGAAAAAAAGTCAGACACAATAGAATGCATACCAACTGGTTTCCATTTATACAGGGTTCAAAAACAGGGACAATTAAGCTGTCTTGTCTGGGGTTGCATCCAGTCAGAAAGAAAGGGGATGATGACCACAAGGTCAGAAAAATCTGTGATCTGGAAGGCTGGGACTTCTGGAACACTGGCCCACCTCTTAGTCTGAATATTGGATACATGGGCATTTTCTTTACAATGATTCATTAAGTTGTATTTTTTTTGGTTGCTTTTCTGTAAGTATGCTACATTTCCAAGAAAACAGTTAAAGCTATATTATTTTAAAGACTGTATTGCTTTTCGGGGTTTGGATTTACCAGGTTTTACTTAATAATTTACCTCATTGCTGAACATTTACATTTCTTCATCTTGTTTTTTCTACTCAAAATAGTGTTTTAGCCGACAAATCGTTATGTGTCCTTTTTAATTGGTTTCTTAGAATAGATTTCAGGAAGAGGAAAGCCTGGGCCAAACCATATGGAGTTTTAAAGTGTTCTTGATATAAAATAGAATTATTTTCCAAAAATACTGTGCCAATTACACTCTCAATAATGTAAGAATTTCTGAACCACTGTACATTCACCAGCATCAAATGCTGTATGTTTGTTCATTTGTTTGTTTAACCTTTCTTACATAGGTGTGTGTGTGGTGGGGGGGCAGAGATTAATATATCATTGTTTTAATTTTAATTTCTTTGATTTCTACCTATTGAAATAAAATGTTTAAGTATTGAGAGCTCAAGGGTCAGATTGCTAGGGTTCCAAACACCCTGCATGGTTTGGGACTTGTTATTTAATCTCTTTGAGGTCCAATTTCTATACGTGTAGTATAGAAAAGGGTTGTTGTGATAATTAAATACATTTATCCATTTAATAAACATGCAGCACTGTCTAACATGTTTTCAGTCCTCTGTAATTTATATGTGTATTTGTATGAATAGAGCATGGGATGGAGAATTAGAGGAGTGGAGCATTGGGTGGAGAAGGGAGAAATGAAGGAAGGAGGGAAGAGACAATGAGAGAGGGAAGGATAGAGAAAGGGGTAGGAAAGTAGGAAAAAAGAAGGGAGATATGGAGGGAGGAAGGAGAGATGTTTGGAGAGAGGAAAGTAAGAGCTGATATAAGAAGGAGCGATGGATGTAGCAATGGATATCAAACCAAATCTATTGCTGTCAAGTCGATTCTAACTCCTAGTGACCCTATAAGACAGAGTAGAACTGCCTTACAGGGCTTCTGAGGAACAGTTGGTGGATTTGAACTGCTGACCTCTTGGTTAACAGCTGAACACTTAACCACTGTGCCACCAGGGCTCCATGGATAGTAGGGTTGGAATGGCCAGTTCTCAGGATTGTCTGATTCCTCCATCCCTTTCTAAACAACTGCTAATCACTTCAAGAGTTCAGTTTTCAAAGTTTAAAAAATAATGCTATGATAGACTACATTTTGATCTAGTGCACGTAAACAAATCTTTAGAGTTGGTAAGTCCTGGTTCTACCAGTCTTCAGCTATGTACTCTGGGTCTTAGTCCTTTCTGAATGTCAGTTATCTCATCTGTAAAACTGGTGATATCTAATGTTTGATGTCCTTGCGAGAATTAAATAAGATAATATACATAAAACACATATCTCCAAGCCTGGCTTATAGTATCTCTTAGAAAGTAACAAATGATATTCTTTATATTGTTGTTGCTAGACGAAAGCTAAGAAAGCACTAGAAGTGGCTTAAAATACTGTTAGCCCTAAAATGAGTAAATGCCAAGCATGAGGTGTAATGAAAGAATCCATCACCTATTTAAGGAACACGAGGGGCCTACACTTGACTCTGTATAAGACCTCTGGTGTGTATCACAGTTCAAGAAGCTTTTAAAGATTTTCTCTGATGGTATTAATCCATGGGTTCTGCAGCCTTCTAAGCTCCAACTCAAATAGGAACCCAAGCATAAAATAGCTTTTGACTCAGCAGCCAAACGTGTAAAAGCCTTGCGTACTGATTTATTTATGTAAACAGAACTGGCAAAGTCAATTTAGAAGTGAGGAGACATGTTTGAGGACAAGGAGATGGGAGATCTTGTCCTTTGTTTGCACTGTGATAAAAAATACAGCAAATTAAAACAGGAAAGCTAAATGAAACAAACATGGCATATTAAAACACAAAACAAAATAAAACAAAGACGAATGTCTCATCCTGGAAAGCTGAGTTATCTGAATGTGGACCTGAAAGGACAGGTCATATTCCCAGTATTCCATCATAAAAGTGCCTTTTACCAAGCACTGAGTACATTTGTATCCTGGCCTTTCTGTCGCAATCGTGTCTTAAATTTTAATTCTGTTTTTCATAGGCAGTATCATGAATTGAATTATGTCCATCAAAAATATGTGTTTTAAATCCTAGCCTATACTAGTGGATATAATTTCATTTGCATGAATCGTCAGTCTTGCAATTGACAGACATGTAGATGGTGTCCAGATTCTCACTAAACTGAACACTGCTATGAAAGCCCCAGCTGGGTAATAGACTCCTCGACTGCCCTAGCTCTGAGTCATGGGTTTGGTTCAGGTCTTGGTCTTTGGCCCATTTGTCCTGTCCCATTTTAAGTTCCCCTTGCACCCACTCTCTGAGAGAGTACAGCCTCTGGAATCAGACTGCCTGGGTTGGAATCCCAGGGCTATGACTTAATGGCTGTGTGAATTTGAGCAAGTTTTTCCCTCTGTGTGCTACAGCTATAAAGCAAAGATAATAATGTGCATCTCCTAAAGGGTCTGAGGATAAAATAAAATAAAAATAATCCATTTGTAATACAAGAGCTCAGTGTGTTACAACTACTGAAATTATTAATGCTATCTTCTCATTCATTTCTTTTTGAAAAACATGTCTGAAAGCAATTTCCCTTGTTTTCACCATCTTCTCTGTTCAAGATTCCCAAATTACACCTCTAGCCCACATGTTTCTTCCAGGCTTTTGTTTACATCCTCAAATTCCTGGTAGACCTTTAAGCTGGGTGCTCTAGTGCCTCATAAGCTCTATATAGATAAAAACATCCAGGTCACAAATTATTGGAGTTGTATTTTAGAGTTTCTCCTTCTGTGCTGTATGTCCAGTCAGTCAGTCACAAATCCCTGCCAAGTTGTACATGTCTCCACAGTGTCTCCCAGGCCCATCTCTCTGTCCATCACCTGATTCCAGTCTTAGGTCAGGGCCTGCTGGCCTCCCACTTCAATAGTGGATTTAAGACCTGCTGTAGCATATCAAATAACATATCAAGTTGAAGTCTAGTATGCCAACGAGTTGAACAGTTGCTCTTGTTATTGAAGCAGGATTTAGGAGCCTAGAACCCCACATCTTCTCCTCCAGATACTCCTGAAAGTAATTGAGCCCCAACCATTACTCCTAGAAGAAGAATTAGCCTTCAGGTGCCAAGTTTTTTTCTTCCAATCTCTTCTGCACCTGGCGTAAACATACTACTAAAAAGATGTCTGCAAGGATGCTCTTTAAAATATCGAAAGCAGTTAACTAAACTTAGAAATAATGATTAGAGAAGTCTGGATGTTTTTTGCTTTCTTTTGTTTTTTTCTGTATTGTGTGGATTTTCTAAAGTTACTACAAATTAACTAAGCAATATAAAATAAACAGTAAAGCTATTTTCACTTCAAAAAAAATAAAAAATGGTCAAGTGTGTTAAATGTTGCAGAGGTATCAAAGAACATGAAGACTAAAAGGAAACATTAATTTTCATTTCACCTCAGGGACTGCTCATCTTTCTCTGCTGAGTTATTCGTCTCCTATTTTCCATTTACTTTCTGCCTTAGTTTCTTAGTGCTGCTATAACAGAAATACCGCAAATGGTAGCTTTAACAAACAAACTTATTTTTTCACAGATTAGGAGGGTAGAAGTCTTAATCAGGTTGCTGGCTCTAGGGGAAGGCTCTCTCTGTCCTCTCTGGGTGAAAATCTTTGTTATGCTTCTTCCTTGCCCAAACCTATACAGTATTTCTTTCAAATTCCCTCACTGGCATTCAAGTCTTTCCCATGAACTCCAAATTTAGCCCTGATAAATTTTTTTGACTTTATCAGTGTATACCAATGTAGCCAACTGGGTATCCATGCCATCACTGTATTTTCCTATCTCACAGGCTGGGGTGCTGCCTTTAAGAGTTAGTTTCCCTCCATGCATATGCTCTGACATACCATCCAACCATCAAGGACTTATTTAAATTCTGCCTCCACCATGTTGCCTCCATAATCAATATGGTGCTCCCCTCTTAGCTTTGAGCTCTTTGTTGTATGACTTGCAAAAGAAGTATCAGGTATTTCTGGATTTTGTCCCATGAATCTTTTTGTTTGAGAATGTGTCATATTTTCTAAAACTTAAAGTATATTGCTATACTTCATAGTGCCCAGCATGGAGCCTCAGATGTTTGGAGTTCTGTCACAGTTTCTCATATCCCTGAGGAAAATGGGCTCCCACAGGCCAATTTTAAGATGCTCTGAAGGATTTGAAGGCTGTATCAACATTTGCAACCAATGATGTATCTTTGGGGTAATGGTATTCAGTGCCTTATCTCACACTATTACAACTGTGCAACTGTGGTTACCTGTTTATAAAATAAATCTGTGTTTTTGTTTTTAATTGTATAAAGTAATGAATTTAAAGATTAGAAATTCAAATAGTTTTCAAAGATTATAACAGTACAAATAAGCCTTCCTCTCATCCCAACCCCTTGTCCCCAAGATCTTCTTGAAGACCATTATTGTAACAAATTTTTCTTAATGGTTATCCTATAATCACAATTTGGCCCTGGATATGAAGCTTCTTTTCCAATGTAAAACTGTGTTTCATTTCTCTACTTCTCCAAACCAGTCAAACTTAAGCTTCCTCCCACCAACAAGTATTACTGACATCCCAGAAAATCTCCCAAGGCTCCCCCCATGTATACTCTCCTCCAACATCCCCCAAGTTATAAACATTTAATAATATGCCTGATTAATCCTTTAATTAAGTTCAATGTCCTTCTACTCTCTGTTTGATAACTAGATCAGCCCCATTCACAAAACTCCTAGAAGAGAACTTTCAACACTACAGTGTTAAAGTAGAACTTGGGCAGTTGATAAGAGCAAATCCCATTAAAATTAGGCCATCCATGAAAAAACGTATTGTCTAAACTGGATTTAGAGACCAGGGAATACGGATTCATTGCATATTATTTAGATGGTCTAGATAAGACAAAGTGCAGAGGAACGAGGGACAAATGAAAATTTACGTCTAGGGTAGAGTTACATTGATGCACCCAATGATGGGAAATTCTGAGTGAGTCAGGATCTCTGGACCATGTCCAGGAAAAACACAATAAAATTCCTCATAATGTATGGATGAGCATACCTCTTCCCACACATACCAAACCAGAGAGATTCCATGTTGTCTGAAAAAAAAAACTGACATCCAGAGCTGCATATATCTTCTGCTTGGTACATGAATAAAGAGGCTGGATTCACAATCTTGTATTTGCCAAAGTCATGGGAAGGTGGGCTTCCATCATACACTGGCCCCAAATTTCTCTGCTCTTGCTTTAAAAGAATTCAGTTGACCAGAAAATGATAATCTGAACAACCATCAACTGTGTTCCTGACAACTTTTTTAAACTAGAAAATGTATTTCCCTAGTAAATTTGAAAAAATCGTGTTTACTCCTTTTTTTTTTTTAACACAAAGAATTTGAATTAGACAATCTCTAAGTTTCCTTCAAGCTCTATAATACTATTAATAATGTTACATTAAGTGACTGGACAACATCATATTCTCTAACAGATATTCACCCTGCTGAGTTTATAATTGAATCATAACTCACATTATGGAAGTTTAAGAAGGATTCAGCTTGTGGGCAATCTGGAAGCCAGCTATCAGATTGTTTAAAGTGTGTTTGCTAAAGCAGTATGGTTTAGTACAGTGCATTTCAGAGCATGGTTCACAGACCAACAGCGTCAACATGTTGTCATTGTTGTGTACCATCAATTTGATTCCAACTCCATGAGCATCAACATAAAAAAAAAAAAACAACATAGTGGGGAGCAAATATCAGGCTTACTCGAGACCCAGTGAATCAGAAACCCTGAGGTTGGGGCCCAGGAATCTGAATTCTAACATGCTCCCCATGTTATTGTTATACTTACTAACATTTGCAAAGGAGGGTCCTAAAATGTCATAAGAACATGGACTTTGGACTCCAACCTAGACTGAAACACCCACTCAACCTCCTACTAGCCAGGGATCCTGGGCAAGTTCTGTAACTTCTCTGAGTTTCAGTTTCTTCACCTCTGAAGTGGAGATGATAATACTTCACTGCAACAGGACTGTGTGGAGATCAAATGAGATAAGATATGTCAAACAATGGGCAGGGCACATGATCAATAAAACTTTGCTCCCTTCTCCAATACTCACTGGGGAGCAATTTTAAGAAGGGAATCACAAGTGTTCTTTCTGGGATGTGGATCTTGCAGCCCTCAGAAAGTGAGAACCATCAAAGGGTAAACATCATCTACCCAGTAGGAATGTACGCCATGCATTCTAGACAGCTTCACCTCCCCCAGGGCTTTAAGGCACAGCCTAGGAAGAAATGTCTGAGACTCAGGCTCCTGTTGCTTGATGTAAAGAGACCACTAGAGCTGGATTGCACACTTAGCACAACGAGAGAAAAGCCGAAATGGAAGACAGAAAGCACGTACAAAAAGCTGCTTGTTATGTTGGCTGTCAAGTTTATGTTAAGAGGAAAATAGTGTGAAAAAGTCCTTTCAGCCACTGAAGGGTCAACAAAATATGCAGGAAATGAGTGCAGAGAAAAGAGAAGAAATTTTGTAAGGCACTTTCTAATTTCAGAAAACACATAAGTGTAGATGTGCTGATAATTGAGTGGTTTTGAAGCACTTTTATTCTGTGGATAACTTAGGAACAACAAATCCAATAGGTTATGCCTACCAATAATAGAGATCACAAACATTTACACCATGGATAAAAAGGCAAAATGGGAGAGTTTTTGATGTTCCCTTTCAAGTAAAGATTTCAGGTAGTGGGGAACACAGTTATACAAATTATCATGTTAGTCAACAATGTGCTAAGTCACAAATGTCATTTTAAAATCACCAGAACAAAAACACAACAACCTAAGACACCTTCCTGGGAGAATAGGAGGAACCACTGATTGCCTGAAGTTCTCTGATAACGTTTAGAACTCATACTAAACATACTGGTTCTTTTTTTTTTTTTTTAATTGTAGTAAAATATATTGTTGTTGTTGTTAGGGGCCATTAAGTAGGTTCTGACTCATAGCGACTCTACGTACAATAAAACAAAACATTGCTCTGTCCTGCACCATCCCCACAATCATTGTTATGTTTGAGCACACTGTTCAGCCACTGTGACAGTCCATCTCGTTGAAGGCCTTTCTCTCTTTCGATGACTAAGCATGATGTTCTCCAAGGACTGGCTCCTCCTGATAGCATGTCCAAAGTACATGAGACAATGTCTTGCCATCCTTTCTTCTAAGGATCATTCTGGCTGTACTTGTTACAAGTCAGTCCATAGTATATTCAATATTCTTTGCCAACACCATAATTCAGAGGCATCAGTTCATCGTCAGTCTTCTTCAGTCTTGTCCAGTTTTCACATGCATATGAGGTGATTGAAAATATCATGGCTTGGGTTAGGAGCACCTTAGTTCTCAAAGGGACATCTTTGATTTTAAACATTTTAAAGAGATCTTCTGCAGCAAATTTTCTCAATGCTATATACATCGTTTCATTTCTTGATTGCTGCTTCCATGTGGATCCAAGTAAAATGAAACCTTTGACAACTTCAATATTTTCTCTGTTTATCATGAGGTTGCTTATCGGTCCATTTGTGAGGATTTTTCTTTTCTTTATGTTGAGCTGAAAAATGAAAGACAGAAAGCTCTAATCTCTCGTTTCCATCAGTAAGTGATTCAAGTCTTCTTCTCTTTCAGCAAGCAAGGATGTGTTGTTCACATATCACAGGTTGTTAATGAGTCTTACTCCAATCTGATGCTGTGTTCTTCTTCATATAGTCCAGCTTCTTGGATTATTGGCTCAGCATACAGATTGATTAAATATGGTGAAAGGATACAACCCTGACACACACCTTTTCTAATTTTAAACCACACAACATCCCTCTGTTCTGTTCAAAGGTTTCCTCTTGGTCTATGTACAGGTTCCAAGTGAGCACAATTAAGTGCTCTAGAAATCCTATTCTTCACAGTGTTATCCATAATTTCTTATGATCCACATAGTCAAGTGTCTTTGCATAGCCAGTAAAACACAGGTAAACATCTTTCTGGTATTCTTTGCTTTCAGCCAAGACTCATCTGACATCAGCAATAATATTCCCTGTTCCACATCCTCCTCTGAATCCAGCTTGAATTTCTGGCAGTTCCTTGTTGATGTACTATTGCAACTGCTTTTGAGTTATATTCAGGAAAATTTTACTTGTGTGTGGTATTAATGATATTGTTTGATAATTTCCACATTCTGTTGCACCACCTTTCTTGGAATGGGCACAAATATGGATATCCTTCAGTCAATTGGCCAGGTAACTGTCTTCCAAATTTCTTGGCATTGATGAGTGAGCACATCCAGCACTGCATCTGTTTGTTGAAACATCTCAATTGGTGTTCTGTCAATTCTTGGAACCTTGTTTTTTTGCCAATGTCTTCAGTGCAGCTTGGACTTTTTTCTTCAGTACCATCAGTTCTTGATCATATGCTACCTCCTGAAATGTTTGAACATCGACCAATTCTTTTTGGTACAATGATTCTATGTATTCTTTCCACCTTCTTTTGATGCTCCTGTGTCAGTCAGTTTTTTCCCCTTAGAATCCTTCAATACTGCAACTTAAGACTTGAATTTTCTTGAGTTCTTTCAGCTTGAGAAATACCAGGTGTGTTCTTTCCTTTTGGTTTTTTAACTCCAGGCCTTTGCACATTACACTTATGCTGGGCAGGTTTCAGCAGAGCTTCCAGACTAAGAAAGACTAGGAAGAAGGACTTGGCAGTCTACTTTTGAAAAAAATTGGTCAATGAACCCTTATGAGTAGCAGCAGAACATTGTCTGATATAGTGCTGGAAGAACAGTCCCTCAGATTGGAAGTCACTCAAAATAGAACTGAGAAAAAGCTGCCTCCCCAAAATAGAGTTGACCTTGGTGATGTGGATGAGTAAAGCTTGTGGAACCTTCATTTGCTGATGTGCATGATCAAAATGAGAAGAAACAACTGCAAACATCCATTAGTAATTGGAACATGGAATGTACAAAGTATTAATCTAGGAAAATGAGATGTTGTCAAAGCTGAAATGGAGCAGATAAAGATTGATATCCTAGGCATTAATAAGCTGAAATAGACTGGTATTGGTCATCTTTAATTGGACCATCATATGGTCTACTATCCCAGGAATGACAAATTGAAGAAGAACCACGTCACATTCATCACCAAAAAGAACATGTCAAGATCTATTCTAAAGTACAGTGTTGTCACTGATAGGATAACATCCATACACCTACAAAGAAGATGAGTAATAAGATTATTATTCAAAGTTACGCACTAAACCAGTAAGGCTAAAGGTGAAGAAATTGGAGACTTTTACCAACTTCTATAGTCTGAAATTGATCAAACATGCAATCAAAATGCATTGATAATTACTGGTGATTGGAATGGGAAAGTTGGAAACAAAGAAGGAACAGAATTTGGAAAATATGGCCTTGGTGATAGAAATGATGCTTGAGATCATGTGATAGAATTTTGCAAGACCAAAGACTTCTTCCTTGCAAATATCTTTTTTCAGTAACATAAATGGTGACTAAACCTGTGGACCTTGCTGGATGGAATACACAGGAATTGAATCAACTAGGTCTGTGGAAAGGGACAGTGGAGAAGCTCAGAATCATCAGTCAGAACAAGACCAGAGGCCAGCTGTGAAACAGACCACAAATTGCTCATATTCAAGTTCACGTAGAAACTGAAGAAAATTAAAACAAATTCACAGGAGCCAAAATATGACCTTGGGGTATACCCCACCTGAATTTTGAGACCACCTCAAGAATAAATTTGAGCATTGAACATAAATGACCAAGGACCAAGGACTAGACTAGTCATTGGATGACATCCAGGATATCATATGTGAAGAAAACAAAAGGTCATTAAAAAGACAGGAAAGAAAAAAAAAAAAGACCAAAATGCACATCAGAAGAGACTCCGAAACTTGCTTTTGAATGTAGAGCAGATAAATCAAATGGAAGAAGTAATGAAGTAAAAGAGTTGAACAGAAGATTTCAAAGGCTGCCTTGAGAAGACAAAGTAAAGTATTATAAAGTTTGTTGTATTGTGGTGACTTAGGTGTTGCTGTGATGGTGGAAGCCGTGCCACAGGTAAAATATAAGGAAAAGTAAATTTATCATTGTTCACATGTACAATTTAGCACCATTAACTACATTCATAATATTATGCAATGATCACCGCTATCTATTTTCAAAATTTTTATCACCTGAAACAAAAACTCTGTAACTATATTTTGTTTTGTTCTTCTCTGATGAGGACATACCAAAACAGTATTTATTTGTATACATGACTGGATCCAATAAAATTGGAGAAAAGAAACTGCAATAGCTACATTGATTGAGAACCTACTAAACTCAGGGCAATATGAATATTTTGTTTCAATTTCTTACAAGTCTGCCATGTAAGGCTTGTAATCCCAATTTTGCAAAAGGACAGTTGCATCTGACTTGATTCTGGTCAGCGGCAGATTAGAGAATAGCTTGGGCTGGGTGAAAGGGTCCCTGATTTGCTGCTCCTCAAGCTATTGATGCTGTCCTGTAATGAGTAACTTGCACAAAAACCAACTTCTGGAAAAAGACTTATATTTCTTTTTTCCCAATCAGGGGAACTCCAAGTAACTGGAGGATTTTAGATGTTCTGAGTGTGGAGAGGAAACAACTGCAGAAAGAGCTAAGCCAGTGGATTGTCTTCCAAATTGATTCCTGCTTATGGAGCCTCAAAAGGAGGCTTGCTTATTATTTATTATTATTATTATTTGTAACCATCATTGAATGAAGCTATTTGTTAAGATGTGTTTATTAGGCTTACATAAGAGCTCTTGCCCAAAGAGTGTAAGCTTAAGTGAAGTGAAGGGAAAACAATCTTGATGATGTCTAGCTCTATCATTTTAACCTCACAACAAAAGGACTCAGCAGCATGTCTACTTTTAAATTCCCACAGATGAGGAAGCAACATGAAGCAGCAGAATGCAAATGGTTTTAAATTTAGACACATTTCCTTCAAATCACAGGTCTGCCAATATCGGAGTAAAATTTTCACAAACTTAAGAACAAGACTGTCATACAAATACGTAGTGAAAGATTTATTTAATGCAAGAATGAGGTAAAACTGGTTCAGATAATTTGAAAGACTGAGTGTATATAAATAAATAAATAAATAAAACCCGTTGCTGTCGAGTCAACTCCAACTCATAGTGACCCTATAGGACAGAGTAGAATTGCCCCATAGATTTTCCAAGGAGTGGCCTGTGGATTCAAACTGCCAACCTTTTGGTTAGTGGCCAAAGTCTTAACGATTACACCGCCAGAGCCCCTGAGCACACATAAGCACTGAAAAGTTTTGAAATAAAATTGCTAGGTTGGATACAAAACTATTAATGTCCCACAGATAAAAAGACTGAAAGCTTTGGGGTTATTTTTTCACCACACACACCATTTACATCTCTACTAGGCAAAACTCTGTGAGTTAACGAGCAACTTGACAAAGTCTGGACCCTGATCAGTAGTAAATACTATGTCAAACAGAGATCAGCAAACATTTTCTGTAAAGGGCCACATAGTAACTCTCTGAGATTTTGTGGGCCATATAGTCTCTGTGGCGACTACTCACCTTTGCTGTTGTAGCACAAGAGCAGCCATTGAAAATACATAAACAAATGAAGAAGGGTGTGTTCCAATAATACTTGATTTACAAAAAAAACATGCTATGGGGTAAATTTGGCCCACGGACGATAGTTTGCCAAGCCCTGCCTTAGAGAACTAAATGATTCTTGCTGGGCCTGTTAGACAATGCTCTAGCATAGCATTGAAAGAACATGCAGTCATCTTTTGCATTATTTCCAAGTTTTGAATAATTTTTCTTAGACCATGTATAGTTCCTGGGATCTTATTCAAGTTACTCCTTTTTCTGAGCTTAAGTTTCCTTATTTGTCAGATAGGAATAAATTTCATTAATCCTTGGGGTTATTGTAAGGATTCAGTGAGTTAGCATTCAAAAGATATTCATTCCTTCCAAACTTGATTTTATTCTTATTCAAAAAGGTGAGAGATGATCTCACACTGTCTTTCATCAAATTTGTTTGAGAAGACAAGGTTGTTTGCTTAAGTTGGAAGCAGAGCAACCAATTGACTTAATGAATCAGCAGGAGACAAGGAATAAGAAAGACTTGTCTACAACTTCTTTTTTTTTTTTTCCTTAGCCCAGCATAAGTTCTGTCTATTAATTTTGATTTGGTGGGTGGGCTCTTTGGCCCATCCAATACAAACATGAAGTCAGTTATGGCTTTACCTCCTCTGCCAAATATGACTAGAGCTAGAAGAACAGCTCTGGTTCAGTATTCTTACAAACCAGAAACCACAGCATCCACCAGTTCACTTTCTAACCCCAACCCTGTGTGAAGTTAGCTAGTGTGAGAGGTAAGTATCAACTACAAAGCATGGCGTGGAGGACATACTGATAGTGATGAAGAAGGTTGAAAGAAATAAAACCCACTGAGCTTTCTAAGCGAACTAGATCTACTTAGGAACAGTCTATCCCACACTACACTGGACAAAGAATTCAGCCAGAAACACCTTAGACTGGTTTCTGTGTAAATGGACTGTGATAGGGGAGATTTTTACTTCTATACAGGTTATAGGGAAGTGCCTAAAGTGTACTGGGGAGTGCTCTTAGGCACTTCCCTATAACCTGTATAGAAGCAAGGAAGCAGGACTGGACACAGAGAAGAGCTGATATGCAATAGAGGTCTCAGCCAACCCCCACAGGGAGCTCTGGAGATGAGATGGCCTTCTGAGATGCCTCAGATGAGGCAAGGGGGCCAATCCTTGTAACCTTTCATTTGTCAGTCATGGCCACAGCTGCCCCGTGGGAAGGGTGTAACCTTGAGAGAGGCAGTTCCCCTATGGCTGAGAACAGTTCTGGTGAGGGAGGCAGCTATGAGCCATCCATATCCATTGTTCCTCCACACCTGGGGGAAGGGGTACATCATCCCTGAATAGTATTCACTACGTCCAACCTGTATAGACAGGGCTTGCCTGACTGCATTTCAACTGTGGAGCTAAAAAGAAAGTACTTTTATTGATGCTTATTGTTAATGCTTATTGCAGGTTTACTTAACTATACGCATAAAGGGATTCCCAAACTTTTATTATCTTAGAGTTTCTGTAAGTCAGAAATCTAGGCACAGCTTTAGCTGAGTCTCTGAATCAGGGTCTCACATGAAGATACAATCAAGTTCTCAGCCTGGGCTACAGTCATCTGACTGGAGGAGGATCTGTTTCCAAGCTCACTCATGTGACTGTCAGCAGGCCTTAGAAGTTTCACTTCTAAGCCCACACACCTGGGTGCTGGTAAGAGGCCTCAAGTCCTCAGTGGCTGTTGGATGGACACATCAGATGCTTGCCATGTGGTCATACCCATAAGGCTGCTCACATGACAGCTTGCTGCATCTAGAACAGGGGTCAGAGAGAGAGAGGGAGAGAGAACCCAAGAGGGAAGCCACAGTCTTTTTATAACCCAATATCATAAGTGACACCCCATTATTTATGTTGCATTCTGGTCATTAGAAGTGAATTCAGAAGTGTATCACACACTCTAGGGTGGGGGAGGAAGTTTATACAAGTGTCTTACTTATCTAGTGCTGCTATAACAGAAATACCACAGTGGGTGGCTTTAACAAACAGGAATTTATTCTTTCACAGTCTAAGAGGCTAGAAGTTTGAATTCAGGGCACCAGATCCAGGGGAAAGCTTTCTCTCTCTGTCAGCTCTGGGGGAAAGTCCTTGTCAATCTTGCCCTGGTCTAGGAGCTTCTCAGTGCAGGGATCCCGGGTCCAAAGGCCATGCTCCTCTCCAGTCTCTTCTTGCTGGGTGGCAATGAGTTCCCTCTCCTCTCTGTTAATTCTCTCTTTTCTATCTCAAAAGAGATTGACTCAAGATACAACATAATCATGTAGATTGATTACTGCCTCATTAACATAACTGCCTCTAATCTTACCTCATTAACACCATAGAGGTTAGGATTTACAACACATAGGGTAATCACATCAGATCACAAAATGGTGGACAACCACACAATACTGGGAATCATGGCCTCGCCAAGTTGACAGACATTTTCGGGGACAGAATTCAATCCATGACAAGAAGAGATTGAAAGCCAAGGGGTGAGGATCATCAAGGGCCATCTTATAATAGAGAATGAAAAACATTTCTTAGGTTATTCTAAGTACTGTCTCAACGCACAATGAACCAAATATACCTATATATATTTAAAGAAGAAAAACTACTGCAGAGCACACTGTATTTGTGTTAGAATTATATCCAACTTATAAACTTGTAGACATTCACTGACTTCAAAACAAACAAACACAAACCAGCTGCTAGACTGGAATGAGATAAGTATAGAAATTGAAAGCAAGCTTTAAGAAATTTGATATTGCTTGGCATTCAAGTGTGTGATCAATGGACTCATCTCATTAACTGGGTATAGAACACAAATATTGGTTCATGGTAAATGGAGAGGAAAAATTCATCACAGAGAATTTGAAGATCCCTGTTACAGATGATTCACCAGTCTTTCTCAGTGGATCACTGCTGGTAAAAAGCCATAGGGTTAGGTTGTAGAGAAAAGGGCACTGGGCAGCAAATCAAAGGTCTAAAAACCCACTGCCTTCCAGTCAATTCTTACTCACAGCGACCCTATAGGACAGAGTGGAACTGCCCCATAGAGCTTCCAAGGAGCACCCGGTGGATTTGAACTGCTGACCTTTTGATTAGCAGCTGTAGCTCTTTCCCACTATACCACCAGGGTTTCCAAGAAGAAATGGTGATCACTCAATTTGACTGAATTTGTTTCCTAATCTGCAAACAATGCATCAACTGAAAGGCTCTTTTGAAGTCTAACCAAAAACCCACCCAAACCTGTTGCCCTTGAGTAGATTTCAACTCACAGTGACCCTACAGGACAGAGTAGAACTGCCCCATAGAGTTTCCTAGGCTGTAATCTTTGTGGGGTAGACCACCACATCTCTCTCCTGTGGGTGTGGCTGGTGAGTTTGAACTTCTGACCTCCCGGTTGTCAGCCAAGCACTTAACCACTGAACCACCGGGGCTCCTCTTTTGAAGTCTAAGTGGTATTAACTTGTAAAGCATCCCATTCTAATATCAGACATACAAAAGATATAATAACTTTTTCTGTGATTTCTACATCTTTATCAAAATTTTCCGTGATGCTACATAGAGCTCATCTAAGTCTACTTACTTCTAACAAGTAGTTCAAGTATTTGAGAAAAATGTCCAGGTCGCTCAGTTTGGACATACATAACAAGGTTTCCACCTTATAAACCTTTTCTACCTTGTCATAGCCTCTTAAATGGCCCTGGAGACAATTGGGTAGATTCTGTGCTGATAACAGAGAGGATGAAGGAATGGTTCTCTTCGTAATAATAATGGCAATAATTATTCGTTCTTCAAGAAATTGATTTTTAATAAGATGGTACCTTTAAAAAATACTTCATTTAAAAATATTTCTGTACTTAAGATTGCTTCTCATATACGTTGTTTCAGTTTTTCAGTTAGTTAGGTCTCAAACCTTCATAAATAAACTAAATTCTATTTGGGGAGATAATTATAGTTCTTTTCCATCTTGTCCCTATCCTTTCCTCTCACAGTAAATGAAGGTTGTTGTGTGAAGCATAATAAACTAACAGGGAGCTGTATGCCCTTCACATAAAACACTGTTGTTCACCTTTGGTTCATGTGGCTTCTGTAAAATAACCTGTTGTTTCTATACTATTGACTTAAAAGCCTGTAAAATATCAGACATGGCCCACCAAAGACTCCTAGGTGGTTAGTATGGACACCGTGCTCTAGATAAGTATCTTCACATGTGGGTTTTTTGAGGTCAGCACAGACCCCTGCGTGGTTGGTATATGTGCATAATCTAGGAAAGTGTATAATAATAATTTAAAAAATATTAGTGGGTATCATCTGTTATAAGTTAGTATACGTCCAGTGCTGTACTAAGTACTTTCTGTATATCTTCTGAATTAATTTTTATGAAACTTCATTCAATACCCATGAAGTAGGTACTGGGGCTTTGAATGCCAAATTAATCTGTCCAAGGTGAGACAAGTACATTGCTGAAGGTAGGATTTAAACCCACTGTGGCTGATTCCAGCAGGGAGTCCTTGTGAGAACTTTAGCTATATCTACCCTAGAACTCGGAAACCCTGGTGGCGTACTGGTTAAATGCCACAACTGCTAACCAAGAGGTTGGCAGTTTGAATTCACCAGGCGCTCCTTGGAAACTCCATCGGGCAGTTCTGCTCTGTCCTTATAGGGTCGCTATGAGTCGGAATCGACTCGACGGCAGTGGGTTTGGTTTGGCTTTACCCTAGAACTCAAGCCTACTAACCAGGTGTGCAGGAGCATCTGTGATGGATCTGTCTGCATGGGACATCCTAAAGGAAGAGATGGTCACATAAATTTTTGTTGAAGAACAAGGGGCCAGTGTCAGAATTTTAGACAACTGTCTGCCACCTATGCCATTGTCTTCCTCTTTTCTTCAAATCTGAGTAACAATGTTGGCAGGAGGCTGTAATTTCTCTAAGGAACTGAGGACATGAGATAACCCTGTTCTATGGTTTGTAGAACCAAACAAGTAGGGTACATTCTTCATGTGGAATACAGTTGAGGCATGACACTGATGTAACTGCTTGAGCTGAGCTCCAGAACAACTACATTTAGAGAAGAGTGCAAACAGGAGAGGGCTTCAGTACATTATTGTGGTGGCTGTCTTGGTCATCTAGTGCTGCTATAACAGAAATACCACAAGCGGATGGCTTTAACAAAGAGAAATTTCTCTCACAGTCTAGTAGGTTACAAATCCAAATTCAGGGTGTCAGCTCCAGGGGAAGGCTTTATCTCTCTGTTGGCTCTGGAGGAAGGTCCTTGTCATCAGTCTTCTCCTGGTTAAGGAGATTCTGAGTGCAAAGACTCCGTGTCCAAAGGATGCACTATTCTCCTGGCTCTGATTTCTTGGTGGTATAAGGTCCCCATGTCTGCTCACTTCTCTCTTTTAAATCTCCAAAGAAATTGGCTCAAGACACAATCCAATCTTGTAGATTGAGTACTGCCTCATTAGCATAACTACTGTTAATCCCATCTAGTCAACATCATAGAGATAGGATTTACAACACACAGGAAAATCACATCAGATGACAAAAAGGGGGACAATCGCGCAATACTAGGAATCATGGCCTAGCCAAGTTGGCACACATTTTTGGGGGACACAATTCAATCCATGACAGTGGCATTGGCAGGATATAAGATGGAATTCCCCAGAAATACAGAGCAGTGAGCAATGGCAAACTGGTGCGTTCTACTCACTGCTGAGAGGGCTTGTGAGATCACACCAGTTGGGAGTCCCAGAACTATCTGGTTGGAAGTTGGAGAAGCTTGGGATAGCTAAATAAATTGATATATTATTAACATTCAGAAGCTGGTTCTTAGAAGACCATGTCCCAAGTCTATCAATGCCTCCTAAGACTCTATTTTCTTTTTATCCACTCCCTTTTGGTGCCTATTGAATAATGTTGACTCCATTGACTATTCTAGGCTTTATTCGTATGGTTGGACATGAAGTCAGTTATGGTTGTTTTGTCCTGATAGTAATAATTATTTGACCCCAGACACAGGCCTTTAATTTGTTTCTCTTAAAAGTATCTAGTTTATTTCAGTCAGTTATGCTGATCTGTCAAGGACATATTGACTCATGATTCTACCATCAAACATCTTGGCTGCCTCCCCAGCTTTTTAATTCATAAACCTGGTAAGTATACTTATTAAATCTTTACATTACTTTATTTGACATAAATTGTAACTAGATTTTAGCCTGGAACCAATTTCAGTCAATCTCAGCCAATATCAGCCAAATGCCAACCAACCCATAGACTACTCAGCCAAAAAAAAAAAAAAAAAAAAATCACAAAAAAGAAAAAAAAAATGCAATAAATTAAAATCAGTGTCAGAGATCTGAAGCATACTTGGAGATTTTCATTCAGGTTGACATTGAGCCATTTACCAATATATTGCAGAATCATTCCATACACAATATATTTACTCAACTGCACTGTCCCAGGCCTAGATTCCACTAAACCTTCCGTAAGGACATCATGTGTAACCTCGTCAGTTTCCTTGCGGAAGTCAAGATGCATTATCTTTGAAATGGATCATCTTTTACAAAAGTAAGAATTTAAGTTTGCAATGACTCATTCTTTGTGGGCTGGGTGTCTTTGGCAGCACATGTAGAGTTTATATTTTAATTTTAAAATCACCCATCGCCTACTTTTTCTATGGAAGACACGTATTAGGTCTACAGTGTGCACGATGCCCTTGAGGAACTTTCTGTCTTTCAGAGAAGATGAAAATTTATAAAACATCAAATAAAAAGTTACGACTCCTATACTTTGGGAATTAAGATGGTAATGAAATTATTTTTTGCATTAGTCATTAGAGGAAACTTCCTCTTATGAGTTTGTAATTAAACTGTGTGTATATGTGTGTATGTGTTAGTTTTAATTTCCCTGAAGCAGTCCTGATACAAGAAGTCAAGTGTAAGTAGTTTATTTGGGAGGTGAGAAAAACACCAATAGAGGGAGAGAAGTGAGACAGGGAATGGAAGGCAGTCAATAAAGGGTAGATATTATGAATGTTCCCTTTGAGCAACTTATATCTCATTGACAAACCTTAGGAAGCCATGGATAGCAAGCATCTTACACTAACTCACTCCAAAGGGCAAAAAAGCTGCAGTTTTTATATACCATTCCTGACTCTCATAGGTTGAGGTTGCTCTCGTGGACTAAAAACCAAATCCACTGCCATCGAGTCAATTCCAACTTGAAGCTGGTGGACTTGAACTGCTGACCTTTTGGTTAGCAGCCTGAGCTCTTAACCACTGTGCCACTAAGGAGGATATTAGTTCCTTGGTACTTTCTGCCTGCCCTGTGCAATGTTAGAGCAGAGTTCCATGGTCGGAGAGAGCCCTTAGGCAAAGAGAGGCAAGTGCTGGCAGCTGGAAGTTGAGCCAGTGAGCACGAGGGAGAGAAGATATGGGTGGAACTCAATACGTAGCATGTGTGTGTTATTATACAGTCTGTTCTTATAAGTCACAGTAGTTATGTTCCCTAAAGTTGACACAAACAATGGATACTAACTATCACCCCTAGGACAATACAGGATTAGGTTCCCACAAACTTCTGGTCACAAGAGTTTAATCAACCAGTCAATACATAAAAAAAAAAAAATTTTTTTACATAATTTTGTTTTATGTGTGTTTCTGTTTAAAGAGACCTTATCTAATACGTGTTATTGATTCATTGTCACTGAACCCACATCCACAGCACTTCAATTTATGCCTGAAAAAAGCTTATCTAACATACACTTTCTCTGTAAGACACATCACAGTTTTCTTGCTCCTTAGGTATACTAGCCAGCACTTCAGCACTATGCTTGGGGGCCATTTTAAACAGCAAAATCATCAACAAGAAGGACAAAAATGCAAAAATGTGGCACTACATAGACTGCAAAAAAGAACACTTGCTTACGGTATGAGAGTTGAAACAGGAAGGCAGAGCATCATCTTGTTCAGCCTCAGCTGGGAAGGTGTACATCAAGTGATGCAAAGTTTTCACCGCTCTGCAAAAGTCTGTGAATAACAAGGAAAGCAGTGCAAGAATTGGTTTTGCAATTATAAATACAGTTTAGCTAGTAGGTAAATTTACAAATAGGGAATCCACAAATAATAAAAACTTACTGTATAAGGAATAGGGAAGACCTTTGTCATGGATTGAGTTGTGTCCCCCCAAAATATCTCTTGACTTGGCTAGACCACGATTCCCAGTATTGTATGATTGTCTTCCATTTTGTCATCTGATGTGATTCTCCTATGTGATATAAATCCTATCACTATGATGTAATGAGATGGATTAGCGGCAGTTATATTGATGAGATCTACAAGACTGGATAGTGTCTTAAGCCAATCTCTTTTGAGATATAAAAGAAAGAAGCAGTGATCAGAGAGACAGGGGAAACCTATACCACCAAGAAAGCAGTGCCCGAAGCAGAGTGCATACTTTGGACCTCGGGTTCCTGAGAGGAGAAGCTCCTAGACCAAGACTGATGACAAGGACCTTCCCCAAGCCAACAGAGAAAGTGTTCCCCTGGAGCTGATGCCCTGAATTTGGACTTCTAGCCCACTAGACTGTGAAAAAATAAACTTTTTTTTTGTTAAAGACATCCATTTGTGGCATTTCTGTTACAGCAGCACTAGATGACTAAGACAACCTCCCAAGCTGGGAGAATAACAATCTATCAGAAGCAAAGTATGTGAAAGGATGTCAGAGAAAGTAGATAATAAAAATGTGTTAAAATCCACATTTTCAACTACTGAAATTCCTTTAACAGTTCCCTTTTTCCCCAATGGGTGAGAAATTACAGGTCTTCTTACAGCAGGACTGGCAAACGCTGTTTGCTCCTGCTTAAGATGAAATAATGAAGCTACAATTGCCTTGAAGCATGCCAGGATTTTTCACCCATACCTTACCCCATATGGAATTCTGGCTGTCAAGGTGGCAAGGGAAAAGGCCTAGTTCACTGAGAGACATTTTATTTTCCTCTTGAATTGATGTCTGGAAAGATGAGAGTGCTGCGTGTAAAGAAGGCAATCCAATTATGTCCATTTACTATAGATTCTAATACCCTCCCTGCAGGAGACCTGGGCTTGATTCCTGGCCAATGCACCTCATGAACGGACAGCACCTGTCTGTCAATGGAGGCTTGCGTATTGCTATGATGATGAGCAGGTTTCAGTGGAGCTTCTAGACTAAGCCAGACTAGGAAGAAAGGCCTGGTGAGTTACTTCCAAAAATTAGCCAATGAAAACCCTATGGATCACAGTGATCCAATGCGCAACTGCTCATGGGAATGATACAGGATCGAGCAGGGTGTCATCCTGTTGTGCATGAAGCCTCTGTGGGTTAGGGTAAAACCGATGGTGGCTAACAACAGCAATACCCTCTGGCACTTAGAGCCTTTTCCCACTTTTGTCCCAGGAAGCCCTAGAATCTAGAGTTTAGATCTAGTCTCTAGATCCAATGAGTCATTTGCTATTAAATGGCAATTGAAGCATTACTTCCTAAAGACATGAAATCAGCATTTTAAGTCCTTTGCTACTTGGAGTATGCTAATTTCTATTTTATCCGCGATAAAAACTATATATTTGTGTGCACTTTTCTCATGGATTAAATTGTATCTCCCAAAAACATGTGTGTCAACTTGGCTAGGCCATGATTCCCAGTATTGTGTGATTGTCCACCATTTTGTCATCTGATGTGATTTTCCTGTGTGTTGCAAATCCTTCACTGTGATGTAATGGCATGAATTAGTGGCAGTTATGTTGGTTTTATGTTGATGAGATCTACAAGAGTAGATTGTGTCTTAAGTCAATCTCTTTTGAGATATGAAAAAGAGAAGCGAGCAGTGAAACTTGGGTACCTCATACCACCAAGAAAGCTGAGCCAGGGCAGAGAAGCTCCTTGACCAGGGCAAGACTGGTAACAAGGACCTTTCTCCAGAGCCAACAGAGAGAGAAAGCCTTCCCCTGAGGCTGACACCCTGAGTTTGGACTTGTAGCCTACTAGATTGTGAGAGAATAAATTTCTTTTTGTTAAAGCCATCTACTTGTGGTATTTCTGTTATAAACCCAAACCAAAAACTAAACCCAGTGCTGTTGAGTTGATTCCGACTCACAGCGACCCTATAGGACAGGGTAGAACTGCCCCATAGAGTTTCCAAGGAGCGCTTGGCGGATTCAAACTGCTGACTCTTTGATTAGCAGCCATAACACTTAACCACTACGCCACCAGGTTTTCCATTTCTGTTATAGCACTAGATAACTAAGACAGCTTTTAAAAAGATTTTTTAAAACTAGATTATCTATATCTGAGAGCTAGAATTTATAATCCGCTGATAAAATATAGAGTCTGGGTATGTTCTCCTTCAAGTGCTTTTGTATCAGACTTCATGTTTAGAATGATCCATGATATATTGCATATTATTAGGCAGCTCTTTGAGACATTTGGAGGGTAGGGTGCCTGAGAACCAGAAAACATGAATGATGCAGTGACTCAGGGTGGTGTCCAGGGAGAGAAAGAGGCAGTAGTGGGATATCAACCAGCAATTTTTTAAAAATCTGACATGCTCTGGAGAAAGTACCTTTTTCTGTCATCTCTAAGACAACACTGATAGCATTAGAGTTGATCGTTTCTGGCAATAAGCCACATTTTCTCTTCCCACGTACTACATTCAGACTATGCATAGCCTTTCTAAGTCATCTCACCTATGACATTTTCTCTCATTGATGTTTCTAGCTCACACTGTGTGGACAGTAAACCAAAAGCAAACCCGTTGCCGTTGAGTTGATTCCAACTCATGGCAACTCCATTTGTGTCAGAGCAGAACTTCGTTCCACATGGTTTTCAAGGGCTGGTTTTTTGGAAGTAGAGCTACCAGGCCTTTCTTCTGAGGCACATATGGGTGGACTCAAAACACCAAACTTTTGATTAGCAGCATCTTTTAAAAGCACCAATTGTTAATTATTACCACCCTCCAGGACCCACATGGAGTATGAACACAAATCTAATCATGCTACAATAATCTCCAACCTCAAGCCCTCAGTATCTGCCTTTTAGTTTAAAAAAAAAAAAAATTTTTTTTTTTAGGTTGTCTAAATTATATTTTAAGGAATAATGTAATCTTAGTTTTTTTTTAATCCAGATCCAAATGAAGATAATATGAATAGATGGACTTCCTCACTACAATTTTTAATTCAATTAATAATATATTGTTTGGGGGTTATTTTCTTTCTCTTTTTAAAATTTTGAGACTACATTCACTATGAAATGATTGTATTAGTCAGCAGGGGCTTAGTCAGGTGCAGGAATAAACCTCTAAATCTCAAGCTTAATGTAAACGTTGATTTCTCACTTACACAAAGTCCACTGCTGATCTAGTGACATTCCCAGGAATCACTTTCCAAACAGTGGTGCGGATTTCAGATGCTATCTTGCACGTTGTAGTTATGCCCTAGAAACATGTGGCCCTCCCGGGTCACTGTGGAGAGAGCTGGAAGGCACATTAGAACCATTCTCTGCCTCAGCCCTAAAATGACCTATATCCCAGACTACTGGCCAACCCAGTCACATGGCCTAATCTAAATTTAAGGGAGACTGGGAAGTGTACTTTTAAGTATGTCCAGGAAAGAGAGAAGAAGATATAAAATATGTTCACTGGGTGTTTCGTCGTAGGTGGTAGTTTGCGTTTTTTTTTTTTTTTCTTGAATGCTATTGCATGGCAAAAGAAAAAAATGACACTCCATGTGAGCACCCCACTTATTTCAGTGAAATTTGTTGGTGCATGAAATCACAGATTTTGGGAACTACTGATGTATTCTATGAAACCCAGGGATCAGAGTTTATAATACAAGGTCCTTCAAGCTCTGGCCCTGCCAAAATCTCCAGGCTTATCTCTGGACACCCCTTGATAGGAATCATACTTCTCAGTTTGTGTCATTCAAGTTCATGACCCCACATACCTTTGTGCCAGTTAGTCCCTATGCTTTGTCTTCTTTTTTCCCTTTAAGACTCTTATTGAACATCACCCATGCATTCATAATCTGCTCTTAATATTTATTCCAATTTATGTCATTATTTGTAGACATTCTTGCATTTCCATTAGACCATGAGTTCTTTAAATAAAGGGCTCAAGTTTTTTATTCTTCTCCATAATCCCAGAATCCACCATACTGCAGGACTTAGTGTTTTCTAAGCACTGAAGGAGTGGTTGGTTCCACTGATCAAGACAGTCCTTGTTTATCTTTTAACTAGATTTTGTGGAAGGGCCTCAAAGAATGACTTAACTGTATGAAGTACTAAGTACTTAACAGTACTAAATGCTAAGTACTTAACTGTACTAAGTATTATCATCCTTTGTGTGTGTGTGTGACTCTTTATTAACACATTAAATAACAAGTCTTAACAATAGGTGCAATAACTATCCAAGCAGTAATGTGTATGAACAAAAATTTGAGATAGCAGCAACAACTGTACTGAGATTTTAAAATATTTCTGATTTCTACTCATGGCAAAATTATAGCTAATGCTAATATTACTGTTGCCTATATTCATAATTAAAGGCAATGTTAAATTTTAGTTGCAGGCTACTGAAAGCGAAGATGTAGTTTTTCCCCACACAAGTTCATAAGATGAAATTTACGCATGGAACCTGGGGTCTATGGATTCGAGCTTACAAATCCCTTTGATTTTTTTTTTTAAGTGCCTTCCTGTAATAGCTGGAAGTTGGAGTTTCTTCCACTAAGTTAATTCACTTTTTAAATTTCTTTTATAGTAGACACAACTCTAATGTCTTCCTTTTCTTTTTTTCATCCCTAAAAGTAGTAACGTGTTTGGCTCAGCCAGAAAACTCTCTGAATATTAGTTGCTTCACCGATTGGGAAACCAGTTGCCGTGGAGTTGGCTCTAAGCCATGGCAACGCCATGCGTGTCAGAGTGGAACAGTGTTTCACAGGGATTTCAATGGCTAATTGTTTCAGAAGTCGATCACCAGGCTTTTCTTCCAAGACGGTTATAGTGGATTTGAACCTCCAAATTTTAGTTGAGCAGCTGATCACATTAAATGTTTACACCAGCTAGGGACTCCTTGCTCATTGAAAAGGAGACAAAAGTGTTTGATTTTTCAATTTATGTGACACAACCAAAACACAGTGTTTAAGCGAAGAAACCATAGCTTGGGTCCTCCAGTGGATGCCAGTTATTTGTCTCCTTACCTTTTCATTTAAGAAGTTCTACAACTTCTTTGAACTGCCTGTGCTATGGCTTTTTGTTCTTTAAACTATGAATTAAAATTGTTTAAAGAAGAGAAAAATAAGACCCCCCATTTCGTTTTCCTTAATTAGACGATTTCAGGATAATATACAAGAAAGCGTAACTGCTAAGAGTTTGACTAGGTTCTACGTTGCAATTGTCACGCAGTTAAATCTCGGTCTGATTTTCTGAAATTCAGTATTTAATGATTTCAAACTTGTTTTTATTGTGGTAAAATATATAAGACTAAGCATTTACCATTTCAACTTATTATGTGTACAATTCAGTGACATTAATTACGTTCAGCATGTGAGCTTCCGTCTCCACTGTTTCTAAGATCTTTGCATATTAAAGATATGTACACATTAGAGAGGTTTTTTTTTTTTTTTTTTTTTAGCTGAAATGTCTCTCCAAGTCCTTTTCCTGTTTTCGATTGGATTGTCTTCTTGTTGTTGAGTTGCAAGAGTTCTTTATATATTCTGGATATTAAACCCTTATCAGATATCTAGTTTTTCAGATATTTTCCCCCATTCTGTAGATTGTCTGTTCCCTTTTTTGATACTTAATTGACTTTTAAAATACACCAATATATCAGCTTCTGTCTTTGTTTCTCCTTACTGCTGTCCTGATCCACGTGCTGGTCTAAGCTCCATGCCCCCACCCCGCAGCAGGCAGCCCCATTCCTCACACAGAAGAGGGCTTTAGAAAATCACTCCAAACTTGCTCTGCATGGTGGAGTTTGTGATGATCCCATGGTGTTTCACTGACAAGACTACAGTTCGCCAGGAATCTCTGCACAGATGGAGGAAAGAAAAGAAACACTGGAAGAGGTAAGAAGAACTCTGTTGAGAAATTTCCGCAACACTTAATTCACTCAGCAACGTTACACATCTACTCTGTTCAAAGTTACAACATGGATAAGGCAAGTTCTTTCTACTTTTGGACTCACAATCACAGCAGGTGCTGGGGTTAATTAAAAAGGAGATGAACAGACCAGCATAATGAGTGAAACTATCAGGCAAATTGTCCGCTAAGACAGACGCCAATACTGAGGTGTGAGCATGAAAGGAAAAAGAAATATTTGACTCATCTTCCCATGTTCTAAAGCAGCTACTGGCAGGTTGGGTTTTAAATGAACCTTGATAACTTTGGAAAAATAATCAAGTCTTGAGCAAGACACAATTTGTGATTCTTGGCACAGTTCGTATTATTGGTTCCCCAGGCCTGGGACAGTATAGAAGAGGGAAGTATCTATAAACAGAATGAATAATGTGTAACCATAATATATTCTCTGTTTGTTTTTACATCAGATGTTTGGAATGTTGACACTGTTAAGAAACTAATTTAATTTCAATCCCCTTTTGAACCTGTGATATTATAATGTAATTCCCCCAAATGAGCCATATTCTTATTGAGGACAATTGGGTGCTTGTGCCATAATTATACCAACTTTGTATTTTTGATAAGTCTTTTAATCAACAGACTCTTTCAAGTTGCTGGCTTTTTTAAATTTAATGAAAAGGCTAATAATATTAATAGTAATAATAATAAAGTACACACTTGAAATGGGCCACCTAGTCTAAATCTTAAAGCTTTTCATCTCTAGATTGATTTACACATCTCAACCAATTTTTGAGGGGGGTAGATATTATTATACCCATTTTTCAGATCAGAGTATTGAAGCTGGCAGCTTTGGAGACTTGGCTAATCAAGTGAGAATGACTCACACACCAAGACTCTAGCAGACGCACCCATTCACAAGTAATCACAGTGGTTCAGTTCCCATAACACGGGCCTTTTCATACACAGCTCCATTGGCATTCGTGGCCGGATAATTATTATGTGGGGCTGTTCTGTGCATTATAGGGTGTTTACTGTCATTCCTAGCCTCTACCTACCAGATACTGGTAGCAATCCTCCAGTCGTATTAAGCAAAAACTGTGTCCAGGTGGGGTGGGGGGGGTGGGGGGGTATAAATCACCCCAGTTAAGAACCATTGCCATAGCAGGAGCAGACACTGTAACAAATACTCTTCCATTTAAATGGCTTACTTTGACTGGCTGCATGCTAAAAGGATTTTCAATTTCTTTGAAAAATTATGAGAAGCTCTGGTGAATTTGCTTTTCACTATGGCCTAATGGCAGATCAAGTAGCAGTTTTCATCTGACTACACTCTAAGAATACAAGCTACATGAGGGCAGGGACCACAGCTGTTTCCTTCAGTAAATGTTAATACAGTGAATGAAAAAGTAGACTGCTGGTGCCAGCCATAGGCCAAGGACTTTGTACACTTTACACACATTATTCTATTTCATTCTCCCACCCACCTATAATTCACCATTTACAAGTCTTATTTTATCTGGGACATTAGGCTGAGTGAAATAAGTCAACCACAAAAGGACAAATATTGTATGGTCTCACTTTTATAAAAAGCCAAGTATAGGTATACACACAGATGGTTGCCAGGGATAGAAGGGGGAAGAGAAGGGTAATGACTTTCTAGAAAGTAGCCATTTGCTAGCTTTGGTGATGGGAAGGGTGATACCCAATCAGGGTGAAGCCTGCACAAGTTGGCCAAGGTAAATGAAGACACTAAGAAGTATGCAAGAATAAGGGACTATTTCAGTAGGCGCTATAACATTCAATTTTGCAACAACAGTAATAACAACCAAAAAATATGTGTGTGGTTACACAGGTAGATATGTATGTGTGTATATATATATAAAAAAATATATATATGTATAGGAAGGCGTAAGTGGGTACACAAGTGCACGTGTATAGGTGTATCTTTAGGCATTATGTATATACACTTCTGTGTGTGCTGCATATTTGTTTTTATATATGATAAAGCACACAGGGGGCACAGTTATGGAGACTTCCTAGACATATCCGAACATCTCGAAGGATTGGGTTGCCGGATGGGACGGCTTTGCGTCATAGTCTCGTGTGACAGCTCAGGCAATTGGCATAACATAAATCATAAAGATATTGTTCTACAAAGTAGGAAATCATATATCATTGCTATTTTATTTTGCATTTTAAAGTTATGTATAACATTGAATATCATTTCATTTATCATAAGCCATTCGTATTTATTTTCCTGCTTAAGTCCTTGTTTCGCCCTTTCTTTGTACTTGGACTTTTCTTATTCATTTATAAAACCTCTTTACATATTGAGGGCACTCCAAACCAAACTCATTGTTGGCTCATAGCTACCCTGTAGGACAGAGTAGAACTGCCACATAAGGTTTCCAAGGCTGTAAATCATTGTTGAAGCAGACTGCCACATCTTTCTCCCAAGGAGCCGGCTGGTGGATTCAAACTACCTACCTTCCAGTGAGCAGCCAAGTGCTTTAACCACGGCACCACCAGGTTTCCTTATTGAGGGCATTAGCCCTGTGTAGCATGAGTTACAGAAACCCTGGTGGCATAATGGTTAAGAGTTATGGCTGCTAACCAAAAGGTTGGCCATTCAAATCCACCAAGCACACCTTGGAAACTCTATGAGGCAGTTCTACTCTGTCTTATAGGGTCACTGTGAGTTGGAATTAACTCAGTGGCAGAGGGTTTGGTTTGAATATGCATTACAGCTATTTTCCAGGTTTATCATTCCTCTTTTGACTTTTTTCTTTAGATATAAAATTTTTTCTTGATTAAAAAGTAAATTTTCCACTACTGCAAATTTTATTATGAATTGCCAATGCAGTATAACTTCACTCTTTCATTGTGTTAGAGACTAATTTAATGGACAATTTATACTGATACAAAGGGTAAGAAAGAGATCCAACTTCAGATTAATTTAAGAAAGAGAAGCAAATTTTCCCAATACTTTTCAATAAATAATTCAACTTTTTGTCACTGATTTCAAAAACCTCCTTGGACCTGTATTCAATTCCCGTGCGTGTTTTGCATCATCTCTGAACTCTGTTATGTTCTATTGATTGGAAAATGTTATTGCCAGAATGTCACTGTTGAAAAATTTATGTATTATGGTTGTTCTTTCACAAGGCTTTGAATCCAAACATAAATGGAAAGCTCTAGGAGTTGGGGACAGTCTTCACTGATGGTCTTTTTCAGAAGTGATCTTTCTTTAATCTAACCCTTGTAGCAAATTATTGAAATTTTAGGGATCTTGGACTTAAGTGCTTTGAATCTTTCCCTTTAGGTATAACATTGTTAATGTCTAGCTGAGTTGTTGGATAATTTTGCATAATCTTTATTTGTTCCCCTAAGAAACATTTTTGGAGTACCTACTATGTGTGGGACTCTGTTTCGAAAGCTGTGGGTCCAACAGTGAGTAAGTCAGACTAGGCCTTCACAGTTACATTGTAGTGGACAGAGAGAGACCCCAATTTTTAAAAATACCCAATTCAGGTGTGAAAGGCCATGATTGAAATGACCAGGTCCAGAGAGGAAGGAATACTTGCAGTGGGGAAGAGCGACAGGCAGTGATTACACAATGACTCTCTGGGGAGGTGACATCTGAGGGCTACAACCAGAGTCTATCCTGTCAGCTCGACGCCCAGGGCTCTGCTTACACTGTGTCTTGACAGATATTTACTAAATGAATCAACAAATTAATGATGGCTTCTGGGGGCCCTGGCCTCGGCCACGGGAAGCACTTCAAAAAAAAAAAAAAAAATTTTTTTTTTTTTAAAGTTCTGTCATGAGGAGCTGTTAAGGCAAATTATACGGCAGATTTTTACTTTGGGGAGGAAAGACATTTTCTTTTGCTTTTATTCATTACTTATTACAAAAGTGATTTTGCAATGACAGATTTCAACATTTCTCCCTGGGCTGCTTCTAAACCACTCTGGTCCTAAGCAAGCCTGAGCAGGTTTCCAAAAGCAAGATTCTTCCTTCAAGACCAGCCTCCCTCCCAATCTGCCATCAGGGTTCTTTGCATATACACAGCTGTGCGGGGCACAAACTAGAAGAGCAAAGAAAGGGAAAACAAGTTCAGTGGGCCCATCTGATGCAGTTTTGACAGTCTCGCTTCTATCAAAACATTTCCTGCTGGCGGTAAAATTGCACGGTCTCTGGGGCTTGATTCAAGATGGATTGATTATCTGTGAGCCTCGTCTTAGGCTCTTCCAAAAATATCTCCACTGTATAATTTTTAAACCAAAGGATTAGCTGGGTAACAAAATACACAATGAAACTTCAGAATGAATGAAATGGTGAATAATTGAATTTTCAGCCCATTTCTTCTCTAGTTTTTTTTGAATATTTGTTTTTAAGATTAAAGTCCATCAGCTTTTTTTTTCTTTTGCTCTTTCTTTTAATGATTATTGATCTCTATTAGCATTATAATTATAGATACCTGATAAATTTGTCCCTTTGATCTGCTCTACTTGTCACTCAACAGTCTTTTAAACTCTAGACTCTTTCTCTCATTCTTGACATTTGCCATTGTCCTCCCTGAATGCCTTGCCTGCTGTTCTCAAAAGCTGCCCTGAATCACTAAGAGAGTATATTGCAGTATCAAGTACCATGGCTTCAGGCTCTGCCCAGCTGCCCAGTTTCTCAAAGCTCCCTTTATTCTTTGCAACTGCACTTACCCAATTCAGAAGGACAAATATGCAGTTCTTTTCCCTTTACTTTGCGTGGGGAAAAAAAAAAAAAAACCTTGAAAGTGTAATAAATCCCTCCCTCCCTGCAGTGCACGTTAATACACCTTGTAATTGCTTTTCCCTGTTGGTTTTAGTCCTTTGCCCTTTTATTCTTTCCTTCTGTACTTCAGCTTCCTCTGCTCTGCTCTACTCTTCCCAGGCTTGAAATCCAAGTTGGAGTTGCAGAAAACATGCCCAGCCATTCAGGACAAACTGAGTGGCTGGATGGACTTAAAGCACTAGAGCACTATACCTGCTGCTACTGCATAGTCAAAAGTCCTCTTGGTTTGGTTTGGTTCATAAGGATGCAGCAGGTCTTGGATTTAAGATTAATGATCTATGAACTTCAGGGCACACCGTGGGACTAGGTGGAAGTGGGCTATGTAATGGAAGTCAGGTTCAACCCCTCGATACTGTGTGTTTTTAAATCAGCCACTGTACTTACCCACATGGAGAAAACTAGAAAGATTCAGCCACCCATTACCTCTGAGGCTGCTCCCAATTGGTGTGTGACTTTCAGCTGCTTCCCTTTTCAATTTAGTAAAAAGCACTCGTGCTATTAGGAATAGTCATAGTTTGCTGCAGACGATTAACACCTGAGAAGAATGACCTTGGGGAGGTCTTTTAAAGCCAAAGCAAAGATTACCCAGTTTCTACTGAGCAGAATATATGAGCAGTAAGAGTACTTCATTGAACTGCGGGCCATCAGACAAGAGTCAAGCCTTTCCTTAGAAAGAGCCTCTGAAGTTAGTCTGGAATCACTGTTGTTGGTTTATAAAAAAAGAACAATTCAAATGGCCATTAAGTTCTTACACAGCCATAGGCACTAGGGACCACTTAAGAATGTGAATGGGACTTTTCTCTACACTTCAAGGTTCTAGGAGCTGGAAAGGACTTTAGAGATGGGTTTTGAAGAGGGAATTTGCAAGGATCCTTTCTGAGCTAATACTCAATGACTCTATGACCTAATTTTTTGCTACTCAAAGAGTAGCCCATGGACTCGGATTATTAGCATCGCCTGGGAGCTAGTTAGTAAAGCAGCAGCTCGGGCTCCAACCCAAAACTGCTGCACCAGGATTCGCATTTTAAGATCTCCAGGTGATGCATGTCTACATGAGAACTTGAGAAGACTCTATCTCCTTGATTTTCCTGATGAATAAACTAATATTCAAAGAAATGAAATTAGTTGGTCACTAAGTGACTTTGAGTTTAGGAGAGCTGGGATCACATCATGAATCATGACGTCTCTTTTGGAAAATCAGTCCCTTTTCCAGGTATCTAGATCCTTCATTGATGTCTTGGGGGTTGGCCAATGCACAGCCTGGGCCAGCCCTCTTCAGATAGCTTTAGACATTTCCCAAATCATGAGGACTTTCTACAATAATGGAAACGTTTAATTTATCTGTGCTGCCCACAGCCATTTATGCTAGTTGGGTACCTGAAATACAGCTGCTGTAAGTGGAGAATTGGAGGAAGGCAACTGAGTGAGGTCTTCATCTCTAGGGCATTTTTTTTTCCAGTTTTTTTTTTTTTTTAATTGAACTTTACATGAAGGTTTATAGAACAAGCTAGTTTCTCATCAAACAGTTAGTACACACATTTGTTGTATGACATTGATTAACAACCCCATGACGTGTCAACACTCTCCCTTCTCAACCTGCGTTCCCCATTACCAGCTTTCCTGTTCCCTCCTACCTTCCAGTCCCCGCCCTAGGGCTGGTGTGCCTCTTCAGTCTTGTTTTGTTCCATAAAAAAATAGGTCTATTTAATCTTTGGCTGAAGGGTGAACCTCAGGAGTGGCCTCGTTACTGAGCTGGGTGTACGGGGTTCATACTCTCCGTGTTTCTCCAGTCTCAGGCCAGCAAGTCTGGTCTTTCTTTTTGAGTTAGAATTTTGTTCTACATCTTTCTCCAGCTCTGTCTTGGACCCTCTATTTTGACCCCTGTCAGAGCATTCAGTGGTGGTAGCCGGGCACCATCTAGTTTTACTGGACTCAGTCTGGTGGAGGTCATGGTAGATGTGGTCCCTTAGTCCTTTGGACTAATCTTTCTCTTGTGTCTTTAGTTTTTTTCATTCAAACTTGCTCCCGAAGGGGTGAGACCAGTGGAATATCCTAGATGGCCACTCACAGGCTTTTAAGATCCCAGATGCTACTCACCAAAGTAGAATGTAGAACATTTCCTCTATAAACTCTGCCAATTGATCTAGATGTTCCCTAAGTTTATGGTCCCCACAGTCTAGGGCATTTTAACCACTCATCTTTACCGCTGAAAGAGGAACACTAGGATATTTGTTTGGATAGCACTGAGTGGTGACAATATCTTAGCTTTTCTGTTCTGGTAAAGTAACTTGCATCTGTTGCAGCTTTCAGTGAGACTGCACTAGAAAAAAACTCTAGGTTGCTATTTATGAAATGAGAAAAACAGTAAAGAGCTTTTAGGTTTATGTAGGAAGCTAGCAGTTCTTTCGAAACGGCGTAAACAAGCCAAGTAACCAACTACTCCTTAGGCAAATGACATATCCCTGTTCTTTTGTTTGTTTTGGGAATATTCCAGAACAAAATGAACACTCTACTACTCCTTATATTGTTATTCTGTGACCCACCTGGCCATGAATACTTAAAAAATATTGCAAAATACTTCATGGAAAAAAAAATTCATTCAGACACCCTCAATTGCGCTGATTAGTGGCCAAACTATCCCCAGTTCTTCATCCCTACCTGTCTCCACGTCCCTCTGCAACGTGATTTTGTAGCTTTTCCTATCAAAAGATGGGGTTTATTTCCCCTCCTATAACTTTGTCCAATAACATGAAATGGAAGTGACAAAATGCCGGGTCCAAGCCTAGATATCAAGGAGGCCTTTTACAAGACCATTCTCATTCAATTTTATTGCCTTGTAAACAAAACGGGCATAGCCTGCCAGTAGATGAGAGACTCTAGTTTTGGAGACATATTCTGGTCATTCCAACTGCCTTAGCTAAGGCCAACACAGACCAGCCATCCCTCAGTCAATGGTAGACATGTGAGTGGGCCCAGTCAAGGTCAACCTAGTCCAAGCCATATCAGCCAAATTGCCCAGACTATTTGTAGACATGTGAAAATAGTAAATGGTAGTTTCTTTAAGCAACTAAGTTTTGGAGTGATTTGTTAAAACATAATAATGATTCTAGTTAACTGTTATACCAAGTTTGTTGTTATTTTAACATTTTTTTCATGTTATTTAACAGTTCTGAAGGGATAAATGGTTTTTTCAGTCACGATTAGATTAAGTTCCTTGGGATCAATGTCTATTAGAGGTGGAAGAAATATTAGCATTGGCACTTGACTATAGAAAAATTTTACAGCTGTCAGAACAGAGGCCTAGAGAGCGTAAATATATAAACTTGCATCAGACAGCCAATTAGGAGCAGATCAGGACACAGGTCTCCTGTCTCTTTCACTAATATTCTGAATTTTGCTTGTCTGCCAACCAGCAAACATTTGAAAACACAGGTTAAGGGGGGAAAAAAAGGAGATTATAGTTGCAGAGACCAAGTCTTTTGACTTTACAATCAGATTCTTAAGTTTCTAAAGGATCCTCTCAATTCTTAGAAGAAATTCCCCTTGACCATTTATCTTTTATACAAAGATTAGTGGAGAACATTTACCATCCCTACAGTGCTGCTTGCTTAATCAACCGCTAGGTCTTTGTATGATTTATCAAAAATTGTGCATGTTATAATAATAAAAAAAAAGCCTTGAATTGTCTACTCACCTCATCCCCTGTCCAGGAGATACCAAGACTGAAATGTGTGTTCTACTAAAGCTACTCTAACCAGTTAAAACTATTAAAGAATTAAAAACTTGGGGTGGCCCAGGTACCAGGTATTTATGGGATCTAACTTAAGACTCTTGACCAATAAATACTAAGGCTCATTTTAACCAATAGTGCACAGACTAATTAGAGATGACTACCCTAATTAGCATAACAACCATAAATCCCTCTCATTTCCAGTTCTTAAGAACCCATGACTTGCCCAATCAGCAAACTATTGAGTGACTTTCTTCTCTAGTGTGTATTTACTTCCCTAGCAAACTAGTAACTCAGTTTGCTTACTTATTGCTTGCTTCCACTTTTTTTTTTTCAATCATGGTAAATATATATGTAACAAAACATTGTCATTTTAACATTTTTTACATGTACGATTCAGTGACATTAATTACATTTATCACGTTGTTCAACCATCACTGTCCCTGTCCAATTTTTTCTATCACCCTTCTTTGTAAAGCTCTGGTTGTCATACTTTGTATCTCAGAGTTTATAACATTTTCATGTAAAGTATCTGATTTGTGTCACATAACAATTTGTTTTTCACCCCTGGTGAGAAAACTGAGACTCAGAGCAGTTGGGTGACTTGCACCAGGACATGTAGACAGGAAGGAGACGATAGTTCCAGTTTTCTGTTCCATGGTCTGATTTCTATCGGTGATGTCACTTTACCAATTTATAATCTGCACCTCATGGGTTTGTCTAGGTACCAGTCATGTCCAATTTCCCCTCTTCCAGCTGAAATACTGCAGTCGAAAGCCCCTTCCTAAAGAAGTAGCCCTGGGCCATTTTTGGCTGAGTAGTCTTCCATTTGATCTGAGGCCCATGGCTCCTCTTTCAAGGATAAAGGCAATGTCAAGATTTCAACTGCTAATTTTGGTAGATGAGGGACCAGTCAGTCTGAAGAAAATGAGAGGAAACCCTGGAGAAGAAAGAGTAGCCAACCCCCAGTTATACCCTGTTTCCTTGGGGCTTTCTATTTCCAGTTTTGTTTCCTTTTCATTGAGAGGATTTGAGCTTAACTCAAACAATCATCTTTTATTTTTGTGGCATCTAAACTTTTCAGAAGTAGTGACATTGATCAATAAGCAAGACCAATCTATCAAGTAAATTGCAATCAGAAATTACTGTCTCTGTTTCACAAGGGAGAAAATTACCCCCAGAGAGAAAACTGAGACTGAAAGCAATTGGGTGATTTTCACAAGGACATGTGGACAGGAAGGAGAAGGCAGTTCTAGTTTTGTTCCAAGGTCTGATTTCTATCAGTGGTGTCATATTGCCAATTTAAAATCTGTACAAGGGAGAAAATTATAGCTTTGCAGGGAGGTTAAGTGACTTGCTCAGGGTCACACAGGAAAACTGAAGCCCAAGTCTTCTGCTTCCTAGTCCCATTGTTGTTTTTGTTAGGTGCCATGGAGGTGGTTCCAACTCACATCAACCCTATGTGCAACAGGAAGAAACACTTCCCGGTCCTGTGCCATTCTCATAATTGTTGCTATGTTTGAGCCCATCGAGGCAGCCACTGTGTCAATCCATCTTGTCCAGAGTCTTCCTGTTTTTCGCTGACCCTCTACCTTACCAAGCGTGATGTCTTTCTCCAGGGACTGGTCCCTTCTGATTACATGGCCAAAGTACATGAGACAAAGTTTCACTATCCTCACTTCCAAGTAGCACTTTGGCTGTACTTCTTCCATGACAAACTTGTTCATTCTTCTGGCAGTCCACGGTATATTCAATATTCTTCATCAACATCGTGATTCAAAGGCATTAATTCTTCTTTGGTCTTCCTTACTTATTGTCCAGCTTCAAATGTATATGAGGCAATTGAAAATACCACGACTTGGGTCAGGTGCACCTTAGTCCACAAAGTGACATCTTTGCTTTTCGACACTTTAAAGAGGTCGTTTACAGTAGATTTACTCAATGCAATGCGTCCTTTCATTTCTTCACTGCTGCTTCTGTAGGTGTTGATTGTGGATCCAAATAAAATGAAATCCTTGACAATTTCAATATTTTCTCTCTATCATGATGTTGCTTGTTAGTCCAGTTGTGAGGATTATTTTTTCTTTGTGTTGAGGTATAATCTATACTGAAGGCTTTAGTCTCTGATCTTCATTAGTAAGTGCCTCAAGTCCTCTTTGCTTTCAGCAAGCAAGGTTGTGTCATCTGCATATTGCAGGTTGTTAATGAGTCTTCCACCAATCCTGATGTTGCATCTTTCTTCATATCTAATACAGCTCCTGAGATTATTTGCTCAGCATACAGATTGAATAAGTATGGTCAAAGGATACAACACTGATGCACACCTTTCCTATTTTAAACCTCGCAATATCCCCTTGTTCTGTTCAAATGACTGCCTCTTGGTCTATGTACATGTTCTGCATAAGCATAATTGAATGCTCTGGAATTCTATTCACAATGTTGTTCATAATTTGTCAATAAAATTCAATAATAGTCAATAAAGCTCACATAAACATCTTTCTGGTATTCTCAGCTTTTAGCCAAAATCCACCTGACATCAGCAATGATATTCCTGATTCCGTGTCCTCTTCTGAATCTGGTTTAAATTTCTGGCAGTTCCCTATCCAGGCAACCATTTTTGAATTATCTTCAGCAAAATTTTACTTGTGGGTGATATTAATGATATAGTTTGATGATTTCCACATTCTGTTGGATCACCTTTCTTTGGAATGAGCACAAATATGAATCTCAGTCCTAAGATTATTTGATTTCCCACAGAAGAAACTCTTAAGCTTATGATATTCATCGTATTACAGACAATTATAAGAATAACCATGAAACCCTCCTTCCTCCCAGTCCCTTACCAGCCTTGGAAAAGCCAAGGGCTTGGGAAACAATGTTACTGAACCCAGAATTTCTTCTCCTATCATGGGGCTCCAAGAATGCCTACCTGTGTTTTATCAACTATGCAAAGGCATTCGACTATGTAGATCATAGCAAATTATGGATAACATTGCAAAGAATAGGAATTCCAGAATACTTAATTGTGCTCATGAGGAACCTTCACATAGATCAAGAAGCAGTTGTCCAAACAGAACAAGGGGATACTGATTGGTTTAAAGTCAGGAAAGGTGTGGCGTGTCAGGGTTGTATCCTTTCACCATACCTATGCAATCTGTATGCTGAGCAAATAATCCGAGAAGCTGGACTGTATGAAGAAGAAGAGGGCATCAGGATTGGAGGAAGACTCATTAACGACCTGGGTTATATAGATGACACAACCTTGCTTGCTGAAAGTGAAAAGGATTTGAAGCACTTACTAATGAAGATCAAAGACCACAGCCTTCAATATGGATTACACCTCAATGTAAAAGAAAACAAAAATCCTTTAAACTGGACCAATGAGCAACATCATGATAAATGGAGAAAAGATTGAAGTTGTCACGGGTTTCATTTCACTTGCATCCACAATTAACAGCCATGGAAGCAGCAGTCAAGAAATCAAACAACGCATTGCATAAGAATGTCCCTCAAAGATCTCCAACTACAGGGACAGTCATTGATCGAGGGTCCCAGCTGCTGCTCTCTGACACCCATATCCTTGTTTGTACCAAGGCCCCTCCCAGCCAACATCTGAGTGTCTTGGTTATCTAGTGCTGCTATAACAGAAATACCACAAGTGGATAGCTTTAACAAACGGAAGTTTATTCTCTCACAGTCTGAATTCAGGGTGCCAGCTCCAGCGGAAGGCTTTCTCTGTTAGCTCTGGAGGAAGGCCTTTGTTATCAGTATTGCCTTGATCTGGGAGCATCTCAGCACATGAATCTCAGGCCCAAAGGACACACTCTGCTCCCAGCACTACTTTCTTGGTGATATGAAGTTCCCATGTCTTTCTGCTCACCTCTGTCTTTTATATCTCAAAAGAGATTGGCTTAAGACACTACCTAGTCTTGTAGACCTCATCAGTATAATTGCTGATAATCCATCTTATTACATCATAGTGATAGGGTTTGCAACACATAGAGAAATCACATCAGAAGATAAAATGGTAGGCAATCATATAATTATGCAAAGGAATTAGGACCTAGCCAAGTCAACAGATATTTTGGGGGGATGCAATTCAATCCAGGAATACCACAGCAGTCTCATTTCTGGAAGACATTAGACTCCTCTGACAGCCAACTTTGGTCGATGACACTCTGACAACCTTGTTGAACCTTCCTTCTCTCTCTCCTTCACAGGAGTCAAACCTGCATCATGGTCTGACGGCTCTCCTAGCCTTCCCGGACTTCCTTCCCATTTTCTCTCATGGCAGTTCCTGTGATAAAACCCTTGCATGGTTAATTATATCTTGGTATCTGCTTCTTGGAGAACCTGGACAAGGAGACTGATGGGTTTTATATACTTAAGTCTGCAGCTCCTATGTGCATGTTACAACTTTGTTACTTAAAATAGATTTAAAAAATTATTATATCCTCTGACGATGGTACCAATACCAGATCTTGGTCAGATACCACAGAAGGCCTACTTTCCTCAAATTCATCCCTTCATTATAAAGATTTGAGATGAGCAGAGGCATGACTGCTGACCCAGGCTGATATGCCAACCCTGTGCAGTACAAGCAATGGGCAAGACGAGCCAGGATGATGTGGCCCACTAGAGCATCTTGTTTCAGCCCCAGAAGACTTTTTGACCACAGAAGTCTCTTTCTATACCTAGAGCCTCAGGGAGTCAGACCTGGCAGAAGCAGTCAGTTTTAAATTGAGGGCCTTGATTAAATTTGGGAAAGAATGCCTCACCCATACCCAAAGGACAAAACCTCCTCCCCCTTCTGTTGATCTCAGTTTCTGACCTGAATTAAACACAGAGAAAGTGGATAAACCAGATTTTTTTTTCACTGTTGTTGCCAAGATGTAAATTGTTTCTAATTGTCTTTCAACAAGAAGATTGTCTGTAACTTACTTCACTTAAGAAATGTCACTCCAAACCTTGGTTAAACAGCCGTGTAAATGGTAGGACCTTAATGCCTGAACTTTCCAATCCTTCTTATTCTCTTCCATCCAGTGTAAGGGCAGTGTTGCCTGGCCTTTTCTATTTCTCCAATAATTTATTTTCATTTTTCCTGGTCCCATGCCCCATCTAATCCCCTGAGAGCAGACGAGGCCAAAGTTATGATCTACACTTGAGCAGTGTTTCTCAAACTTTCATGAGCTTGCTTAATCTTGGAGGATCTTGTTAAAACACAGACTCAAGTTCAATAGGTCTTCGATTAGGGCCTGAGATGCTGCGTTTTTAACAAACTTGGAGGAAACCAAACTGATGATATTGGTATAAGGACCAGGCTTGGTGAGTAGCAAGGCCATGAAACAATGCTGCTCCTGTTTTAGCATTCCTCAGAATCACCTGGAGGGGTTATTAAAACAGATTCCTGGGCCTTACCCCTGAGATCTTGATCCAGTAGATCTGTGGTGAGCCATTTGCTGGTCCCGAACCATACTTTGAGCAGCAAGAGGTTGGTGAACATATCAAATAGAGGTCCACCAATGAACTGATGAAAAAAGTTTCATAAATCCTAATTTTTTCTGTTGTCTGCTTATTTGATTTAATGGGAAAGTGGGTTTGCAAGGTCTGAGGAATATTTTCTTGGGGCAGATTTATTCAGCTTTCAACTTATTGGTATAAGGGGAAATGCATAGGACTGGAGATTGCGTAGGGACTGGGAAGTGAATGGGAACTGTGGAAGAGGATAAATGGCATAGATTTTAAATGCAGTGTGCCCTGACTCATGGTAGCCTCACCTGTGACAGAGTAGAACTGTTCTGTAGTGTTTTCTCGGCTGTAATCTTTACAGAAGCAGATTGCCAGGATTTTCTTTCACTGTGCCACTGGATGGGTTTCAATAGCCAATCTTTAGGTTAGCAGCCAATAGCAAACCATTAGAATTGATTAGATAGCAACAGATTTTGTTTCTGTTTTTTTGTACCCTGACTCACCACAGCCTCTCTGTGGCCCCCACTTTCAACTTTTTTTTTTTTTAATTGTAAATAAGACTCCCATAGTAATATCTAAATTCTGTGAACTGCATTTTACCTCTACTTTATGTCTGGTGGTGCAGTGGTTAAAGGGCTCAGCTGCTAATCAAAAGGACAGCAGTTTGAACTCATCAGCTACTCTGATGGAGAAAACTGTGGCAGTTTGCTTCCATAAAGATTACAGTCTTGGAAACCCTCTGGGGCAGTTCTACTCTGTCCTGTAGGGTCACCATGAGTTGGAATCGACTCTACAGCAGTGGGTTTTTATGACCGCTCCCAAGGCTGCCAGACACAAAGTTGGGACTCAGAAAGAATCAAATCCACCTGAAACTGGGCCCATGGAAATCTCAATAAGAATTGAGACCCATTTCTACAGAGATTGACTACACATTAAATATCAAGCAATGCATCAGTATTATCTAGGAGTTAGTTAGAAATGTTGAATCTCTTATGCTACCTCCAACCTACTTGACGAGAGCCTGTATTTTAGCAAGATTCCCCAGGTGATTCCTATGCACTGTAGAGCACTGCTGTAGCCAACTCTGCCACTTTGCCTCTCAACCAAAGAAGGGTTTTTTGCAGAGTCATTTTCTTTATTGGAAATAGTTTAGCAGAGATCCGGTGAGACATCAAAGGCAGTCATTTTCATCACCGGCAAAGGGATGGTTTGATTGCTTTGGGAGGAGGATGGATTGGCAGCACATCAGAGTTCAGGGGAGCTGCGTGTGCTGACACAGGCCACTCCTGGCTTTCTTGGGCTGGACTTGGGAGCCGATGTGCAGCCATTGTCTAGAAGGAAATTAGATCATGTGCAGGGACATCTCTCTGGAGCCTGTTTTTACTAAGGTCTTTTTTTTTTTTCTGTAAGGGTCTTCAAGGCGGTATAGTTCGTGATGAGGAGAAAAAGTCATGTCTCAGTGGCTTTTTGGAAACAGTACCATCTCAAGAGTAGTTTCTCTCCTAAAAAAAAAAAAAAAAGCTAGGAGAGGGAAATTCAGCATCTGAGTAAAACAAGGGGCCATTTTTGGGGGAATGTGTAAGACAGGGCAACTCTATCAACCTCCTTGTACTCAGTGCCCTGAAACAACAGCCATTTACTATTCTTCAAATACAGGCAGTCCTCAGGTTATGAATGAGATCTGTTCCTAACTGTGTCTTTAAGTGGAACCTGTAGGTAAGTTAGAACGGGGAAGTAAGGTTCTTATTTAGCCTCACTTGGGTCTAAGCGTGAGTTAGAATTGACTCAAAGCCAACAGGTTTGGTTTTTTGTTTGTTTTAGTGAAAGAAAAACTCAAATCCTTTCCAATGATTTAAAAGCTGCCTGCACAGCAAGCGAAGGTGACTGTGGTGACGAATTTGTCGTGAGTAGGGGTTGGTTCAGTCGTTTTAAAATGAGGGCTAATTTACATGACGTTAAAGTGTGAGCACAAGTTGTCCCTGAGCCGGAAGCTCATTACTCGGGGACTGCCTGTATCTTCAGTTGACTTGTGGTTCTATTGACCTGAACCCTTGCTCTGCTGATTTTTATAGGGATCTCTCATGAGTCTCTTCTTAGACTACCAGAATGTTCCCAGCTTGGGACAACTCGGCTCTCCTCCATGTGTCTCAATCTCCTGCAGGCTAGCCCAGGTTTGTTCACTTGGTGGCTCAGCAGGGTTCAACACAACAAGTGGCGACAGGTAAGGCATCTTGAAGCCTAAACTTGAACCTGATTACCATCACTTCTGCTGCATTCAATTGGCCAAAGCAAGTCAAAGGTCCGGCCTGTGGTTAAAGACTGGAGAACACACTCCATGCCCTGATTGGAGGAACAGCTGAAGTCACTGCTGCCAACCCTGCTGGTAGTTTAAATACTAGTGGCATAGCTTCCAGGATTATAGCAACATGAAACTCACCACAGTACAACAAACTAACAAACAGATGAGAAGAAACCAAAAAAGCCAAACCCATTGCCATCAAGTCGATTCCGACTTACAGCAACCCTAACAGACAGATGGGGATGGTGGGGGGTGTCTAATTTTTTAGCATTATTCAAAAAAGCTGAAGATATGCTTATTCCACAACTTGTCAGTTCTACCCCGAGGTGTGTAGTCCTAGCAAGAATGTTAAATAAGTTCACCAAAAGACATAAAAAAATGTTTCTAGCAGGATTATTTGTAATAGCTCCATACTGGAAATTTTCCACATGTCTATCCATCTGAGGGAGCCCTGGTGGTGTAGTGGTTAAGAGCTCAGCTGCTAACCAAAAGGTTGGCAGTTTGAATCCACCAGCCACTTCTTAGAAACATTGTAGGGCAGTCCTGCTCTCTATAGGATCACTATGAGTCAGAATCGACTCGATGTCAATGGGTTTTATGGGTATCCATCATAGAATGGATATATTATTGTGTAATCTTATAATGGGTTACCATACAGCAGTGACAATGAATGATTTACTACTAACAACAGGACGAATTTCACAAACTTAAGGTTAAACAAAAGAAGATGAAAGAGAACATGCTACATGATTCCATTGACTTACATTCAAAACCAGACAAAACTAATCTCTGGTATTGGAAGCAACAATAGCAGTTTTCTATGAGGGAGTAGCATTGGGAAGGGAGCACTGGGGGCTTCTGAGGTGCTGGTAATGTTACCTAAAGATGTGGGGCTGCTTACATGAAGTGTTTACTAAGTGAGCATTCGAGCACTGTTCACAAAGGACTAGCATGCTTTTGGATGTGAATAGTATGTTTCAATAAAAAGGTTTTAAAAGGAGGAGATAGAGAAGAAGCTCTGGAAAGAGATGAACCTGGCTTCAAACATAGTTATTCTGTGTGGCTTTGGACAATGTTCTTGACATCTCTAAGCCTCAATTTCTTCATCTGCACAATGGTGAAAATGTAATGATCTCTATGATGATTAAATTTTAAAATATGTGTAAAGCTCTCTATGGCCAATAAATGCTATTTCTTCTCCCCCTTTCTGTAGGAAATGGCTAAAATTGCATTTAATACCCGATACGCAAAGTATAATTTTTTTCATTATGTTATTGCACAAGACCATGTCCTAAATTTTGCTTCATGGGGTGGGGTTGGCCAGAGGGCTTAATAACTCTTCCTATTTCATGACCCCATATGAGTGTGAATATCCTGAATTCTGGGTGTTACATCTTAAATGGGTTAGAATTTCAAAATGATTTTTTTTCCCTTTTGATTTTGCAGATTATTTCGCTGTTACTGCATGTCCAAAATCTAAGTAATTATAAACAACAACCCTTTGGGTTCTTCAAGGCAGTTCTATGGAGGTAAAGTGATTAATGAATAAATAAACTAGTACAATAACTTACTCTGTCCAATTTAAGGACTCAGAGGCATGCAGCTTTCAGCCCTGAGCTTCAGAATGATCCTGAGGCGTAAATGAGTGAATCATGCAGGAACAGCCTGTGCTGAATTCTGTCTGTTTGTGCCAGAACGGGAGGGAATGGCAGTTGCGTGTGACAGGAGGCAGGCAGAAATTCTGACTCCAGTGTTTTCTGTTCTCAAGCCCACTGGGGCCTCCTCGTTACCGAGTGGAGGAGGGGATGAGGCTTGGAGGTGATTTGAGGGATACTGGGAAAGTAGGTTGCTCCCCAAAGCTGCTCTATACAGAGATACTCAAGCATGTGGACACACACTCATTCTTTCTCACACACGTGGAACCCATGTATGAAATCCCAGTTTAATAAGATAGCTTGCTATCAGGCAGTCAATAGTAAGGCCTTCATGAAGCTATATTTTTGACAGGAGGAGAAATACTCAAAGGGCTCAATTAGTTGGGGAAGCTGTCTTCGTCTATTTTGTAGTTTTTTTTAGGCTTCAAACGTATTTTAACGTATCTCCAGCTAAAGGAGAATCACGTATCAGTTAAGGAAGGCCTAGAATAAAAGGCAATGTTTAAGAATAATAATGACTACAACAATAAGCTGCTGTACATGTGCCAAGAAAAATGTTCAGGATTTCATGAATATTAAGCCTATGGACAAAAGCTCTATGAGGTAAGTGGTACTCTTACCACCATATTACAGACAAGGAAGCTGAGGTAGACAAACTAGAATTCAAGTCTCCAAATGTTTAGCCAGGGATTGTTTTCCTCATACATTTTGTTCAAGTTTATTTAAAAAAATAAAAACATTAGCATTGCTATATGTTTAATTTGTTGGTGGGTGTGGTGGGTCTGATGCAAGAGCCATGGAAGTAAGCTTAAGGGAAAAAATGTATGTATAACGAACATAAAATCCATTAAAACTCATTGCCATTGAGTCAATTCCAACTCATAGCAACGTTATAGGACAGAGTAGAACTGCCCCATAGAGTTTCCAAAAGGTAGTTAGTGGATTTGAACTACCGGCCTTTTGGTTAGCAGCCAAGCTCTTAGCCACTCCACCCTCAGGGCTCCGTAGTGGACATAGGATTTGGTAAATGATGAAATAGAGTAGAGTAAGAGTGAGGCTGAGATGACATGAGATTAAAGGCTTAAGTTGAGGAAGTATATTCTCAGATAAAAGGAAGAAAGGAACAGTTTGAGAGGGATTGAGAATTTTGAGTGAAGATACGAATTTGAGTAAAAAGAAAACTTTTTTGAGTAAAAATGATTATAAGGTAACAGGAGTACATCTAACTTTATTGTTCAATGGATGAGTTGATAGGTGAGACTTGAGCCCAAGAGCGCCTTGATAATTATGATCATTCACTATCAGGTGACTGCCAAAATAGAAACATTGGATGCTGTCTCTAGGGGAGAGAGAATGGAACGTCAAAAAAGCAAATACTGAGGATTGAACCTTGGAAAATACACATAGGTGGAAAGGAGAGTGTGAGAAACAAACTAAAGCCCAAAGAGTTAAGTTTCAAGAATGTTGCTAAGGGTCAAGAAGAATAAGGATGAAGACCTTCATCTAAAAACACAGTAAAGAAAAAAAAAAAAGAAGAAGAAGGATGGGAAATTCCTGATTAATAAGTCATTCGGTAATCTAAGAGTGGGCCATTGCATGAGGCAGTGGAGGGGTCTGTGGAAGATGGATTTCAGGTCTTAAATACCAGTATTTTGTGATAAAATGGAAACTGTGGTTCTAGGTCTTATATAATATCACTGGTTAAAGATAAAAGAAAAGGGAGTGTTTATGTTTTGTGCTCTTTTGGTTTAGTTTGTTTTATTTCGGTTGTTGGTGGGTATGTGTTTCATTATTTCTTTCTCTCTCTCTTTTATTTTAGGATAGAGAAATATGTTCTATGGACAGAAAGCAAGAGGGAAGATTGAAGGTGCTATTTGTGGAAGCAGGATATGCATTCAGACAAGACCTTGACAAGAAATATCATAGAACGGTGCTTTTCAAATTTGACATGTATGTTAGAATCTCTGGTGGAACATGTGAAAACACAGATTCCCATTTCCCCACTCTGAAGACTTAGATTTAGTCAGTCTAGGGTGAGGCCCAGTAATTTACATTGCTCACCAGTGAAGCTGATCCAGGTGCTGCAGTCCATGACCCTCACTCTAAACAGCCCTTTTACAAAGCCTTCAGTCTTCCTGTCTCTGTAGCAACCACCTTTGACGTAACCTGGGACTCTGTTCTCTCTTGGCTTCTTAAAAAGATTATTGGTATTGTTTGCCATGAATTTGGCCCCTGACTCATGGCAACCCCATGTACAGTGGAAACAAGTGCTGTCTGATCCTGCATCATACCCATGATTGGTTGGAGATGGGCGGTTGTAATTTACAGGGTTTTCATTTGCTGATTTTTCAGTAGATCACTAGACCTTTCTTCCTAGTCCATCTTAGTCCAGAAGCTCTACTGAAGCCTGTTCAGTATCACAGCAACACTCAAGCCTCCACTGACGGACCGGCGGTAGCTGTGTGTGAGGTGCGTTGGCCAGGGAGAACATTATATTTCTCTAATTTTCCAGACTCAATTCCAGTACCACCTCCTTCTTCCTTGTGTCCTTTTCCTCTAAGACCATGGAATGTCCAGAGGTGGTTCTCTAATTCCCTTGTATGTGTATGTGTAAATAATTTATATCAATATTTTTAGACACCAATATCATCATTCCTCCTATTTATAGGCTGTATGTGTGGTGTAAATGGTTAAGAGTTTGGCTATTTTTTTTTTTTTTAATTAACTGAAAGGTTGGAGATTTGAGTCCACCCAGAGGCACATTGATAGAAAAGCCTGGTGATCTATTTTTGAAAAATCACAGCCATTGAAAACCCTCTGAAACTCAGTTCTACTCTAACACACATAGGGTTACCATGAATTGAAATCAACTCTATGGCAACTGGGATTTTTTTCATCTTATTTTTTTTTTTTTCCATTTTCTTCTACAATGTCTTCTCTGATGTGGCATACCACCTTCTTTTCTCCTCAAAGATTAACAAATGGCTAGTTATTTAATGGGTGCAATGCTGGAAGTGCTCAGTCATCTATGCCAAGAAATTTGGAAGACAGCCACCTGGTCCACTGAATAGAAGAGATCCATATTTGTGCTCATTACAAAGAAAAGTGATCCAACAGAATGCGTAAATTATTAAACAATATCATTCATATCACATGCAAGTAAAATTTTGCTGAAGATAATTTAAAAGCAGTTGCAGCAGTATATCAATCAGGAACTGCCAGAAATTCAAGCCGGATTCAGAAGAGGACATGGAACAAGGGATATTACTGCTGATGTCAGATGGATCTTGGCTGAAAGCAGAGAATGCCAGAAAGATGTTTACCAGTGTTTTATTCACTATGCAAAGGGATTCAGCTGTGTGAATCATAACAAATTATGGATAACGTTACAAAGAATGGAAATTCCAGAACACTTAATTGTACTTATGCTGAACCTGTACAGGGAACAAGAGGCAGCCGTTCGAATAGAATGAAGGGTTACTGCATGGTTTAAAATCTGGAAAGGTGTGTGTCAGGTTTGTATCCTTTTACCATACTTATTCAGTCTGTATGCTGAGCAAATAATCCAAGGAGCTGGACTATATGAAGAAGAATGTGTCATCAGGATTGGTGGAACACTCAATATGCAGATGACACAAGCTTGCTTGCTGAAAGCAAAGAGAACTTGAGGCACTTACTGATAAAGATCAGAGACTAAGGCATTCAGTATGAATTATACCTCAACATAAAGAAAAGAAAAAAAAAAAAACTCACAGCTGGACCAATAAGCAATATCATGATAAACCAAAAAAATATTGAAGCTGTCAAAGTTTTCATTTTACTTGGATCCACAATCAATGCCCGTGGAAGCAATTAAAGAAATTAAATGATGTATTGCATTGGGCAAATCTGCTGCAAAAGACCTCTTTAAAGAGTTGAAAGGCAAAGATGTCATTTTGAGGACTAAATTGTGCCTGATCCAAGCCATGGTACTTTCAATTGTCTCATACGCCTGTGAAAGCTGGACGATGAGTCAGCAAGACCAAAATATTGATGCCCTTGAATTATGGTGTTGGCAAAGAATATTGAATATACCATGGACTGCCAGAAGAATGAACAAGTCTGTCTTGGAAGAAGTACAGCCAGAGTGCTTCTTGGAGGTGAGGATGGCAAGACTTTGTCTCACTTACTTTGGACCTGTTATCAGGAGGGACCAGTCCCTGGAGAAGGACATCAGACTTGGAAAGCAGAGGGTCAGTGAAAAAGAGGAGGACCCTTGACAAGATGGGCTGACACAGTGCCTGCAGTAATGGGCTCAAACATGGCAATGATTATGAGGATGGTGCAGGACCAGGTGGTGTTTCATTCTGTTTTACATAGGGTCACTATGAGTCGGAACCACCTAGCTGGCATCTAACAACAACAATATAGTTACTAGTTCATAACATCTCAGTCCAAGACATGGTCCTTAATTGATTCTGAGTTTGAATAGATGTGCTCTAAAATATATTTTGGTAACATTTGGGAAAATTTGACTATGAACTGGAATGTGAGATTTTAAGGAATTGCCAGTTTGGTGTGGTTATACAGGAAATGATAACTGTGTGGTTATATAGAAAAATACACTTGTTTTTTTTGAGGTGCTTACTGAATTTTCAGGGTAGGAATGTGGATGTATATAAATTTTTCTAAGTTACTATAGCAAAAAAAAGATTAAATAAATATGACAAAAGGTTAAAAAGTGTTAATCAAGGTGACAAATGTGAGTTTTCACCATATTATCATCTCTATTTTTATGTATAATTGAACACTTTCAAGATAAAATGTTATCTTTCTGTAAAAAGTTGAATTGGCAAAAGTTGTATGGTAGATATATTTACAACAACAACAACAAAAAGATCATCTTCTGAGGTGTCTTATGTACAACCACATCTCACAGGATTTAGTTCTTTGGTTTAGAGGTTTAGGGTCATGGTTTCATGGGACACCCCAGTTAATTGGTCTAATAATATGTGTAGTGCTTCTGTTCTACCTCCTAGTTTGTTGCATAGTACATGAGGTTTTAAAAGATTGCCAGTGGCCATCGAAAGCACAAGCATTGGCCTCCATTTGCCTAGAGCAACAGAGGAAGGAGAGGCAGGTATAGGAGGAGGAAGTGGATATGTGGCTAACTGCCTCCATGAAAACTGCCTCTATTGCCATGAGACCAGAAGACCTGGATGTCTCCAGCTAGCATTACTTAACATTCTCTAGAGAATCCTTGATCAAAAGGGGGTAAATGCAGAAGAGAATTTCAAATTCTCATGGATTCTAGACTTTCTGGATGAACCCCTAAACTATTGCCCTAGATAATCTTTAAATCTTAAATCAAAAATATCCCCTAAAATTGTCTTAAAACCAAATAATAGTTTAGCTTAACTAGTAAAGAATGCCTGCCTTGAGCATTATGCTCTTTCAAGATCTGTCTATAGGGGATCAAACTGACAACAATTTGAAAGATGAGGTAGGAATCTTAGGGAGCAGTGGATTTATGTCAATGGGGGAGGAACAACTCAGAAAAGAGGGTGAGAATGGTTGCACAATTTAAAGAAAATAATCAGTGTCACTGAATTGCATATGTAGAAACCATTGAATTGTATGTTTTGCTGTGTGTATTCTCAACAATGAAAAATAAAATAAATTATAGTTAAAACAGTCAAAAGAAAAGCAATAGAGTACTGAAATTATGGCTTTGATGTTCTGTTCTTTTTTTGACCGCTCCTTAAAATAAATATGATGTATTAAGGTAGTTATTTAGCATTGGTTATAAGGTTTTTTTTTATAAGATTATTGGCTAGTGTGATTTTCAACTTCACTTGTTAACTAGCACAGACTTAATAGGTTGGTCTGTTTCTTTTCTCTTGGAAGCGGTGCGTACCTTTGTTTGATTGAAATCTGGACAGTCTTGTCTGATAGTTGCTCATCCTACAAGCCCAGGGTTAGCAGAGTCTGTATCATAAGGACGGTAAATGCTAGAACAAACCCTCAAAGTCGCTTTGTGAGAGGCATATTTAGTGGCTGCCATTCCAGAGGGTACCAAGGGGCCTCTGGTGTCTCGAGTAGCAGCATGAACGGGAAGGTTTATGTCAGAAGGTAATGTTTCAGCTCAGGTTTGCTGACTCTAAACTTCAGGTGATTGTAAACACTGGGTGCAGATTCCTTTCCAGGTGTAGGATCAGCAGTGGGACAGACCTTTGGCCTGATTATCTCTTCTCTCCCCCCAGGTGCTGATAACTTTACCTTAAGGGATATGGAGGAACATCTTGGGATAAAAAAAAAAGAACTTGACCACAGAAAGGTTAATAAGAAACATCTGCCCTTTTCTATCAGTGCAGCTTCCTTCTCCATAAAAAATCTGGTTGTTTTCTCTCCTACATGTTAGCCTCAGGTGGTTCCTGTGGAGATTCTCTAGAGGAGCTTAGGGTTTTGGAATTCTGCATCGCAAGACAAGTATATCAGCGGTCTAGAATGACCTAGGCCAAGGGGACAGCAAGGGACTAAACTGGAAAACTGGAAGTTCATGACAATAGACTTAAGGAGATGGCTAGAGTGAGTCACTTCCGAAGAGGAGCCACTGAAGTTACAGTTCCTAAAGTGGGTGCTCAGGAGGAAGGGAGCTGACAGAGCAGGGCTGAGAGCCACCTTGCAAACCCTTTCCTGGGAGCGATATAGGGCCTTCCATTCGAAAGCAAGACTCTTGTCTCTCTGGACCACATAAAATCAGAAACACGTGTTCTTACTACTTGGGGAAAGGCACTTGACTTTTGGGGCCTTAGTTTATTTGTGAAAGTTTATTTGTGAAGGCGTGTAACCGATGATCGCTGAATATCTTTTTTAGTTTAAACTTCCACCCATCACCTGAACAGAGTCGCAGGGCAATTTAACCAATTCATTGGGGTTTCTAAAGCTGTTTGCCATGCTGCTGTGAGTAACTTAAAGGAAAATTAATAAAATATTGACTTTTACTCAGTGGCATATCCAGAGGATTTTAATTAAAACATGATTTTATCTGTTAAAATCTGAAAGCAGTCTTTGTGAAGTCTATTTCAAGATGATTCTGGCTATTCATTTTTTATCCTGAAAGAAGGATTGCAGTAAGTCCCCAGGTTAAGGACCTCTGACTTAAAGACAACTCACACTTGCCCTTTAATATTATATGAATTTTCCCTCACTCTCAAACAACTGAACCAACCCCTACTCACAACAAATTCTTCATCATAGTCACCTTCACTTGCTGCACAGGCAGCTTTTAAATCTTTGAAAAGGCTTCGAGACCTCTCTTGCCCTAAACCAAAACCAAATCTGCTGTCGTAGAGTAGATTCCAACTCATAGTGACCCTACAGGGCAGAGTAGAACTGCCCCATAGGGTTTCCAAGGCTATAAATCTTTACAGAAGCAGACTGTCACATCGTTCTCCTGGAGGTTAGCTGTTGTGTTTGAACCACTGACCTTTCAGTTGGCAGCCGAGCACCTTAACCGCTATGCCACCAGGTATCCTTCTTGCACTAAAGTAAGTCTAAATAAGAACCATATGCATCTCTTCTGACTTATCTACAAATCTGACTTAAAGACACACTTAGGAATGGATCTTGTTGGTAACTCGGGGACTGCCTTAAAATCAACAGCATTGATTTTCCAAAATAGAGAATTCTTCGTGTAGATGATAAATGTACAGCTGAATGCTGAAAAGAAAAATGGGAATTTAAAGAGAGGAGTGAACTCTTAAGTCAACAAATATTGAAGTTCAGGACCCAGGGCTGTGTTAGCATTCAGCAAGATTATCAGTTAAGGACATTATTATTGAGTTCCCAGGAATGATAGGCCTGGAGCTGAAGGGGCTCTCAGGGGGTGACAGTTCAGGAAAGTGGGGGACATACATGTGTGTAATGGTCATGGGTAGCCCTGGTGTCACAGTGGTTAGCAGCACTTCGAATCTACCAGCTGCTCCTAGGAAACCCTATGGGGCAGTTCTACTTTGTCTTCTAGGGTAGCTATGAGTCAGAATTGACTCAGGTAGTGGGTTTGGTTTTGACGGGTTGAATGGTCACAGACCACGGAAGAAGTCACTAAAAGTTGTCAAAATTGTACAGCCCTCGTTCTCAAATTTGGTCATAACTTAGAATCAAATGGGAAGGTTTACAAAGTACTGATGCTTGGGTCCTGCCCCCAATGAGTATCATTTAATTGTCCCAGGTATGGCCTAGGCATCAGGATTTTGCAAAGCTCCCCAGGTGAGTGCAAAGTGCACCCAAGGGTGAGAACAGTGGGTCGAAGATTAGGATCACTTCCAGAAGGAGAATTTGGTTTTCTGGACAGGCTCCATTTCTGCCCTTGAGGAGCTCTCTAATCGCTTTACTATTTCTCTTCCCCTGCCTTTTAGCATTTGTTCTGCTTAGAAATTTTTGTCTTTCTTTCTTGAAAGTGAACTAACCACAACAAACAAGAGGAAATAGGTGATTATTGCATCCAGGCAGCAAAAATCATTACCAATGATAGATATCTTGGTTTATGTAAGGAGCTCAGTAAACAAATGGAGTCTTAAAAGGCAAAGGAATGCCCTCCCCGCCACCACCACTGGAATAAAAGTTTGTCCATATGTCAGCCTGTGTTCTGATGCATGAGTTAACATCATTCCTTCCAGAGTTTGTTGTTGCCCGATGGAAGCCCCTGGTGGCCATGTTTTATTCCAGGCTGTTTGTTCAAATGGTGAAACTTTGGTAGAAAAATTATCTCACTCTAGGAGAATAGATCAGGTGTCTGCAAACCATGGCTCTGCAGGTTAAGCTGGCTCATGGCCTTTTTTATATAAATAAAGTTTTATTGGAACATAGTCATGCCCATTCATTTACTTATTGTCTGTGGTTATTTTCATGCTACACTGACAGAGCTGAGTAGTTGTGACAGAGACTACGTGATCTGCAAGGCCAAAAGAGTTTGCTATCTGGTCCTTTAAAGCAAAAGTTTGCCAATCCCTGTAATAGAAAGTTTCACCCTGCAATGTTATCATTTTTGTACTGTGGTTGGTTACTTGCAAAAATGTCCTAATTCTACACCCATTCCTGTATCTATCTCATTTTCAATGCGGCTACAACTCCTCCTATCAAGAGTGGACTCTATTTCCCCAACCTCAACCACTGAATATAGGCTGGTCTTGTGACTTGGTTTAATTCATTTTCAGTGCAAGAATGACACAGAAATCCCTGGTTATTCTTTGTCTGAACATACGTCCATGAAGTCCCTGCATGGTGCAAATGGTTAACACAGTTGGATTCTAACCCAAAGGTTGGAGGTTTGAGTCCATCCAGAAATGCCTCAGAAGAAGGGTCTGGTGATTTACTCCCAAAACATCAGCCGTTGAATACCCTGTGACACACTGACACACTTAGGGTCTCCATGAGTCTGAGTTAACTTATCTGAAACTGGTTTTTTACATACGTCCATAATTTTACTGTTATGCGAAGAGAACATGTCTCACTGTCACCAACTTAGCTACATCTTCACAAGTAAATAAAGGAGATCACTGTTTTTGTTTGCAAAATAGAAGTAGATGAAGTTTTCTGTTCAGTAGGACCCACAGCAAACCACAACCCAATATATCAGCAGAACCCGAGGACTTAGAAGGCGTAAAGTATATAAACTCAGGAAGACATCTAATCGACAGAGATTAAAGCCCAAATATGACTCATACACCTATTGGAAATGCTGGGATGTTTCAAACAGTAACCAGTTTTGTTTTGCAACCAGGTTCAATCTGCCTTGCTCTGTGCATTGTGGGGGCTGGAGATTGGAATTTCATTTTTAGGAGAAACATATAGGATACTGTGCCTCTTGTCAAGATGTTTAATGAGTAGGTTTTGCCTGAGTTCTACAGACCCAAATGATTGAACTGGGTTTTAGGGCCAAAAATTGGAAATGTCTTAACATGCATTAATTGCTTAATGATTGTGTTGTTTGCCTGAAAAGGGTGGGGTGGTATTTAAGTTGCTTAATGACTTTACATTTTCCCATGGTCGAATACTTGTGATTTGGTTATGCTATAATTAAAGTGTTACATAAACAAGGCCTTTGGAAATACACAAACTGGCTTCCTTGGGAGAGCAATTTTGGTCATCTCCAGCTGGTATGCTCAGGCTCTTTCAGGAGGAGAAAACTGCCACCCCCAGCCTGATTTCCTTCATCCTGGTCCTTTTGGTTTCTTGCTGAGTATAGGTTATAGGGGTAGGAGAATGGGTAGAGGACAGATTAAAAACAAAGAAAACAATGCTTTATTGTTTGGGAATAATTTCAAAATGCATTGAAATGTAAATATTAAGGACAAGCTTATTAAACTTAGAAGGGCCTGGATACCTTGATGCCTGAAAGCCTAGTGATGAGAAAACCTGAGGACAGAGTGGGATCTGTCTTGTAAAACCAGTTGCTCAAATGTTTATTACTGTGTAAGGAAGAACTTTCAACCCATGTGGTCAGATCTCAAGTGTTCAAGAAACCATTTCCTCCAGGAAAATAGGCATTACCTTTCTTACCAATGGTCTCTTGCAATGGTAAAAGAAGTTTTAGGGGTCAAAGGAGGTCTTTTTGAGCAGCGAAGTTGGCAGACCAAAAAAAGTCAACAAAATTTAGAGTTTCAGAGTTTGGTCTAAGGTTTACATAGAATCATGATCTTTTGGAGTTAGAAGGTATTCTTAAATCCCCTACTGAAATATTCTCTTGTTTACACCTTTGCAAGGAAGGTGAGAACTAAGATTATCATCTTATTTAACTAAAAGTGACTTTTTTTTTTTAATTGTGCCTTGAATGAAAGTTTACAGCTCAAGTTAATTTTTCATACAAAAATTTATACACATATTGTTATGTAACCCTAGTTGCAATCTCTACAATGTGTCAGCACACTTCCCCCTTTCCACCTCGGGTTTCCTGTGTCTATCCAACCAGCTCCTGTCCCTTCCTTCCTTCTTGTCCTGCCTCCCAACAGGAGCTGCCCATTGGGTCTTATGTATCTGCTTGAACTAAGAAGCACATTCTTCACGAGTATTATTTTATGTTTTATAGTCCAGTCTAATCTTTTTCTGAAGTGTAGGCTTCGGGAATGATTTTAGTTCTGAGTTCGAAGCCACAGCCGAGGCTTCCCTCTCTCTGCAGCAGTTTCCCTCCCCCTCCCTGGAAGCCCACCAAGCTTTGGTTTCTAACTGAGGCTTGGCCCCACAGCACCCTGGGCCCTAACTGTGGTTTGAATTTGGTGCCAAAATCCCACTCATGCACAAACCAATATTTCATGCATGTACAGGACCTGAAGAGCCATGGCTCTGAACTTGACCCTGGACCTTTGCAGGAGAAGATGTTCTCCGGCACATAGCTGCACCCAAGTCCATTTGTAAAGCGAATGTTCCCTTCCTTTACAAATGACTCAGCATCTGGGTCTCCATATATGGACACGGGAGGAATCAGGTTGTTGGATTTGGGGCACCAATCCCACCCCCTGGGGACTGGAGGACATAAAAGCTTCAAACTCCCTTGGGGATGGGAGCGTGCGTGGTCTTTCGGCTGCTAGGTCCCACATTGCTCCTTGTTTGCTCAAACAATAAATTGCCACTTTCTGTTTCCCTTGCAACTGGTGGTGTGGCAACCGTCTTATTTCAATAAGCTAATAGGCCAGGTCAAGAACCCTGTTCGGTTACAGGTTGACATAGCTTCCAGGGGTCATAGTTTTAGGGGTTCCTCTAGGCTCAGTCAGACCATTAAGTCTGGTCTTTTTACTTGAATTTGAGTTCTACTCCACATTTTCTCCTGTTCCATTTGTAAAAGTAACATTTATAGCACATTAAAAAAAATTACTAGGTTTCCTAGTTTTTTGTTTGTTTGCTATTTGTTTTTAATTTCTTAGGTACATTTTGTACATTCTGTTCTTTGCTATGTTTGGTGATGGGTCATTTGTTATGTTCATTAGTCCAAATTTCCCACCAAGAATTCATAACCTATTCTTAAATAAAAACAAATTCTCAACAGCAAATTTATTTTATTTTGCATCTCTTCAGCTTTCAAATAATTGAAATAAAATCCTGTGGGGCCTTCATTTATTAAATAGTTAAAACCAGCAAACTGAATGAACCCAAATCAGCTTGCTTTTCACTTAGGCTTACTGGCAATTCCTCTAAAGCTGGAACGAGAGGAGAGGACCCTGAGGCCTTTGTCTTTGATGCTGTGGTGGATTGACGGTATTTCTGGCCCTGATTAATAACTTTCCTATACCCAAGACCTTTGTACTAAGACTCTGAATCTCTTCCCACCAAGAGGTGGAGTCTGTTTCCCTTCCCCTTGATTCTGGGATGCCTTGTGACTTGTTTTTTGCCAATAGAATGTTGGAGAATTGATGGTGGGCCTGTTCTAAATCCAGGCCTCAAGAAATTTTGCATGCACCCCTTCTCTCTCTAAGAAGCTTCACTAACCACTGTGTAAGCCAGGCCAGGTTAACCTTTTGGAGGATGACAGGCACATGGAAGAGATTTAAGTAAACTATAGTCAAGGCCAATATAGACCAGCCTAGAGCCAGACAACCCCCAAACATGTGAAAGAGCCCAGCCAAGGTCAGCAGACATGCCTCCCAACTCACAACTGACCACATATACATGAGTGGGCTCGCCCAAAGCCAGCAGAGCCATGTAGATGACCTGTAGCCTCAAGACCAATGGCTGCTTATTTTTCTGAGCCCCTGAGTTTTAAGGTGGTTTGTTATACATTAGTGTTTAACAGAGACAGATATTTAAAGAAGGTAATATCTTTTGAATCATTACAATACCCCTGGAGGTAAGGAAGTGAAGACACAGACATTCGTATCATGTAGGCTTGAATGGTACATAATAGTACATTAATGTACACTGGTACATTGAATGGCCAAATATATTCTAAAAACTGATGAGATTTGAGGTAGTTATTCTAGGATCTGGGAATAAAGTAGCAAATCCAACAGACATAATGCCTGTCCTCAGGAATCTTAGAGACAGCAGCTCTTTCAAATTATTGTAATTGTAATGAGAGCGAGAAAGAAAATCCTGGCAGCATATTAGAATCATTTGGGAGATTTAAAAACATACCACTGGTGGATCCTCATCCTAAACTGATTAAATCATAAACTTTGTGGGTAGTGCCTACCCACATGACACTCCACAAATGATTTCAATGTGCAGCTCAGCTGAGAACTTCTGGTCTGCCGTGCTTTTCAAAGAGTTGTCTGTGGACCGGCAGGAATAGCATCACCCAGGAGCTTGTTTGAAAATGAGAATCTCAGCCTTGCCCCACAAGTACTGAATCAGAGCCTGGTGGTGGGGTGTGGAGGTGGGTATTTACATGTTAAAAATTATCTAAATGATTCTTGTTGTTGTTGTTAGGCTCTGTCGAGTCAGTTCTGATTCATAGTGACCCTATGTACAACAGAATGAAACACTGCCCAGTCCTGTGCCATCCTCCCCATCCTTGTTATCCTTGAGCTCATTGCTGCAGCCTCAGTGTCAATCCATCTCATCTAGGGTCTTCTCCTTTTTTGCTGACCCTCTACTTTACCAAGCATAATGTCCTTCTCCAGGGACTGATCCCTCCTGATAACATGTCCAAAGTATGTGAGACGTAGTCTTGACATCCTTTCTTCTAAGAAGTGTTCTGGCTGTATTTCTTCCAAGACAGATTCGTTTGTTCTTTTGGCAGTCCATGGTATATTCAATATTCTTTTTCAGCATTGCAATTCAAAGGCATCAATTCTTTTTCCATCTTCTTTATTCATTGTCCAGCTTTCGTACGGATATATGGTGATTGAAAACACCGTGGCTTGGGTCAGGCGCACGACAGTCCGCAAAATGACAACTTTGCTTTTTAACACTTTAAAGAGGTCTTTTGCAGCAGATTTTTTCAAAGCAATGTGTCTTTTGATTTCCTCACTGCTGCTTCCATGGATGTAGATTATGGATCCAAGTAAAATGAAATCCACGACAGTGATCCTTAAGCACGCTGAAATTTGAGAGGCACTGGTTGAGAGCTTTGGGACAGTAAAAGCTGACACCAATCATTTGTAACTTAGTATAATCACACACACACAGGTACACATATATACAAATGCTGTAAATTTTACAGTAAATTGTTAGATAGCAGTATTATCTTTTAGAAGAAAGTAAGCCTTGTCTTTTTTATTGCTGTTGTTATCAGTTAATTGTGAAAATCTGTTGTAGTCGAGTCAATTACAACTCATGGTGACCTCAGCATGACCTCATAGTTCAGGGTACAACTGTGCTTAGAAACATTTTCAATGGCTGTAATCTTATGAAAGTAGATCACCAGGTCTTTCTTTCATGGTGCTGCTGGGTGGATAATAACGCCAACCTTTGGTTAGTTGTTGAGTGCAAACCATTTGTGTCACCCAGGAACCTAAATTAATTGATACTAGGATGTAAACATTTCTTGGGAGAGCAATATCTTTAGAACTACTTTTTCCTCCAGACCATTTCAGGTCTTTACACCTTCTACTTCTTAATCAATTAAAAAAAAAAAAAAACTTCCACTAATCAGCAGAATAGACTCTCACAAGCCTTGGAATCTCTCTAATCTGCAGTTTCCGTCATCTGTAAAAAGGTGATAATAATGCCAACTTCATTGGGTTGTTTCTGTTAAGGGTTAAATGAACAAATATAGGTGGAACATGGTCCTTGACACATGATAAGAGCCCAGAAAATAACATATCTATCTAAGAGTAATGATATTTTCTGAGCCAAATTCCAGAATACATAATGTGATAAATGTAAGTAATTCTTTAATCTATGAATTAGGACAAAGTTTCTTCAGAAATGAGGATGATATCTGTTGCTCATTAAATGTGAGGGTGAGTAGATGAGACTATTTGATATGAGGTTATTTTTAGAAATCCAGGGAGAATGATCACAAGACAAGATTCATGTTTAATGAACACTTACTAGATACCAGGCATTCTTCTAGGCACTTTATACACAGCACCGCATTCAGTTCTCACAGCAACTCTGTAAGGTAGATAAAATTATTTTTCCTTATTTTCAAATGAGGAAGCTAATTTTCAAAGGGGCTACATACGTGTTGCTGTCGAGTCGATTCTGACTCAAAACGACCCTATAGGACAGAGTAGAACTGCCCCATAGAATTCAAATCCAAGTCTATCTCTATAAACACCATGTGTTTTCAAAGAACTATGAAGGGTTTACAACTGGACTCTCTTTTCAAGCAACTAGCCAGCCTGTTACTGTGTCTTGGAGGTTGGCAGAAGACGTGAGATCCTTAGGCCAAAGATGAACAGCTTGATTACTCAGGGCACAGCCAGTAACATGAGCATGAACATATTTGGATTAGTTTCCTTTGCCCCCAAGTCCCATGGAAGTGATGCTCATAGACCCAGATGAATGCCTGCACAATGGGTTGTATTAAAAATTAATAAATAAATAGAACCTTGGGCTTAAAAAACCCAAATATTTTTAAATGACCAGCACTCATGCCAGGCCTTTGCTTTACAGGAAAATGTTATCTCTTTCTTTCAAGGCTGCGTGCAAACTTCCTCTTTGCTCCAGAGGGAAGCACTATTTTCATCTTTTAAGGTTGTTCGACATATAAGCTCCTTGAAAAGATATGCCTCTGCTCACAAGACGTACACAAATGTGAGAGACCCACGGAGAATTGTCTCCCAAGAGAGTTTCCCATCAACCCACACTGTTCTGGTTATGATCGCTGGGTAGCACACTGCCCCAAGCCTGATGGCCTAAAGCTAAACCATTTTTTTATGTTCATGCATTTTGTGGTCAAGACTTTTGGCAGGGCACAGAAATGATGGCTTGTTTCTGCTCTGTAACCTTTCAAATAGGTCAAATAGCTAAGATCTAGAATTATCTGGAGATTTCTTTACTCATATATCTATATCCTGGGCTGGGATGACTTCAAGCTGGGATGCTCAGCTGAGACTGTCCCTTGAAGTGTCTACACTTGCTTTCTTCATTGAACTTAGCTTCTTACAGCATTCAAGATGAGGCCAGGAGGGAGTACCCTAAAAGGAAGTATCCAGAAAGTATGCATTCGAAGAAAACCCGAAGGAAGTTGCCTGACCATTTGGGTCTAGTCTCAGAAATCACAAAGGCATCAATCCCATAGTTGAAGCAGTCGTAAGCCCACACTGATTCAAGGGGAGGGGCCATAGGGGAGAAATGTCAAAGAGGTTGGAGGCCATGCCTGATAACCATTAGTTACATTGACTCCACAATTTTGAGTAGATGCTCTCCTTTCTCCCTTGCTTCACCTTCTTCCCTCCTCTGCCCTTTTTGTAGGTGCCCAGCACCCTTATAATGCCTTTTGTTTAAATTCTTCTTAAAAATTTGCCCCTTGACCCATTTTCCATGAATCCCTCACCCACCTTACTTAATAGAAATCTCATTCTCTTCTCAATTTGGATTAAGACTACTAAGGTTTAGTGTAAATTGCCTTAATCAAATAATCCTCTGAAGTATGGGCGATTGACCAATTAAAAAATTCCCAGAGGTGCTCTACATATTTGATGGGGAGCATTTCAATCCAAATGAATTAGTAGACGATATGGAGAATATTGTTAAACTAAGAAGCTTTCCTGATACATTTTCCAAGTATTTCTTACTACTATGCCCCACACTACTACCACTCATTAAAGGAACAGCAAAGAGCATTCTGTCATTCTAATGCAGACAGAGATGCCACCAATCAGCTGTGTCTCAGGGTGCTCCCTGAAAGATGCTTTTTCCTCTGTGTTGACCCATTAAAATAAGCCCATTGCCACTGAGTCGATTCCATCTAATAACGACCTATAGGGCAGAGTAGAACTGCCTCATAGGGTTTCCAAGGCTGTAAATCCTACGGAGCAGCTGTTGGGTTCAAACCACCAATCTTTCAGTTAGCAGCCAAACACTTAACGGCTGTACTATCAGGGCTCCTTGCTGTTGAGTTGATACAATTTCATTATCACATTTTTCAGTGTCTAAAAAAAAAAAAATTTTTTTTTTTAAGGTCCCTAGGCAGCCCTGGTGGTACAGTGGTTAAGAACTTGGCTGGTAACCAAAAGATCACCAGTTCGAATCCACCAGCAGCCCCTTGGAAACCCTATGGGACAGTTCTACCGTGTTCCCTAGGGTCACTGCGTTGAAATCAACTCGACAGCAACAGATCAAGGTCCCTAGGTGGCACAAAAGGTTTGTCGATAACTGTTAACCTAAAGGTTGGCAGTTTAAACCCACCCAAAGGTACCACAGAAGAAAAACCTAGAGGTCTGCTTCCATTAAGATTACAGCAGTTCTACTGTGTAACACGTGGGGTTGCCATGAGTTGGAATTAGTTTGAGGGCAATGGGTTTAAGATGCCATTAATTATAGCATGAGCTATTATTTTATGTACCATGAAGGAAAAACTTCTGCTAATTAACCTATAACATAATGATTTCTTATCACTATGAGTTTCTTAATTGACACTGAATGCCTTTTGAACTTATTTAGATATACATATTTATCATATATCATCTTGTGTATACAAGAAAATGAATATACAAGCACAATGAATCAGGTAAGCTGTTTCTAAGACACCTTTTTCAGTTAGAATCTGACAATGGCTTTCAACACAGATTGTCCATGTCCATATTTTCTAAGCAATTTTCTGGGCCATGAAGAGCAGTGGTGATGCAGTCTTTCTCAGGAGAGTTCTCTGCTGTCATCTCCGGGATTTTCTTCCAAGCAACAGGCACTCTGATGCCTCCACTTTCTCACTTGGCATGTAACAGGCAATTCTTCTCCAGTAAACAAAACATAACTCAACTTCATATACTTCATATACTTTCTTTCTTGTATTCTACAGTGAACTTGGCAATTGCTTTGCAAAACACATAAGAAAATATGGTAATTCCTCCAACAACGAAGATTTGCTTAATAGTATCACATTTGGGAGTCCCTGGGTGAGGTAAACAGCTTGTCTGCTATCTAAAATGTTGGAAGTTTGCGTCTACCCAGTGGTGCCTTGGAAGAAATGCCTGGCAGCCTGCTTCCAAGAGAAATCAGCCATTGAAAACCCTTTGGAGCACACTTCTACTCAAATTCACACGGGATCGTTGCAAGTGGGAGTTGACCCAATGGCAACTGGTTTTAGTATCAATTATACATTCGGCTTCTCTGTTTCCGTGCCTTTTTGTGTGTTCGATAACTTTTTTCAGTGCTGAATGGTCGTGTTTGCTTTCAAGGTATTTTAACGAGCGGTTAAATTCAACATTTGCAATACCAACAATGCGCACAGCTCAACCAAAGTGAGGACAACAGGACCGAGTTTAAACGTCTGTAGGCAGTGAGAGTCTGAAACTGCTGCCTGGCGACTTGGTCAACCAATTAATCAATAAGTAATACATCATAAGACACATCCCAATTTCAGTTATAATAAAATGTGAAAAAAAATACGTTAGCTTAAATGAAAAACGACATTTAGGAAACCACCAATTTCAGTTCTTAAGAATTCAGCCAGGCTATCCTGAGATCTAAATGTTGTGGGCAAAAACAGACCACAGATTTTCAAAATAAGACTGTCGTAATGAGAAGTGCACCACAGGGTGAAGGAAACAGGGGAGGTGATGAGTGGAAGCCAGTGCTCACAAACACACTCCTTGCCTACACGTACCAGAGCCACAGTCTCTCACGCCCAGGTACAACCGAAGCCCTCTCCAAGCATTGCCTTGTGGTCGGCAGGCAAAAAGGAGCCCGGTGACACTTAGGTAGGGAAAAGGAGACCCTGGGGATTTAGGGAGAGGAGACTAGACCTCAATGCACTCCGTAGAGGAAGTCGCAGACTTTAAAAAGATTATGGGAAAGACGCATTGATAACACTCCTTAGAAAGCAACATATTATGAATATAGATTTTATTGAGAATTTAACTTTCTTTCTCTCGCCACTGGCTCCCAGCACCATCTTGATGTAGGCAAACCAAACCCAGTTGCCATCCAGTCAGTTTCTACTCATGGCAACGCCATGTGCGTCAGAGCACAATTGTGCTTCGTAGGGTTTTTTTTTTTTTTTTCTTTCCTCCAATGGCTGATTTTTTTCAGAAGTAGATTGCCAGACCTTTCTTCTGAGGTGCCTCTGGGTGGATTTGAACTGTCAACCTTTTGGTTATTATATAGGCGCTGATTTCCTCATCAAAATAAAATAGAACTGCTCAAAGCAAATTTAGTGTGGAAAAAGTGGGCTTCCCTCTGAAAACTTGCGAAAACTCCTGTTGCGCTTATCACAGCTGCTAAACAGTGACCAGACTACTCAGAAGGGATGTACACCTTTACAGAAATAACCGGAAATGATGGGGCGGGGGCCGCTCCTCTCTGTGTCTGCCAGCAGAATTAATAATCAGTATCTGAAAATAATACAACTTAATTTGTTTGAAAATTCTCTATAACTTTCCACTTCTGACAGGTCTTTTCTCTAATTATATAAACATAGTACAGTTTTTTCTCCCCTCTGTATGTCATATGTTCTTGCTGTCCTTGGAGGACTTTGCATTTTTATTTCTGACTGGTTTCATTTTCTTTTATGTGTTACTTTCCCTAACACACTTTAGTATTACCCCTCTGTAAAAACAAATACTCCAGATTTCTCTGACCTGAATCCCTGTTGGAGCAGGGGAACAGTGGGATGCAGACCTCAAATTCTCATAAAAAGCCCAGGCTTAATGGTCTGACTGAGACTGGAGGGACCCTGGAGGTCATGGTCCCAGACCCTTTGTTAGCCCAAGACTGGAACCATTCCTGAAACCAACTCTTCAGACGGGGATTGGGCTGGACTATAAGGTAGATAATGATCCTGGTGAGGAGGGAGCTCCTTGGCTCGAGTAGACACAAGAGACTATGTGGGCAACTCCTGCCTGGAGGCGAGATGAGAAAGCAGAGGAGGATAGGAGTTGGTTGAATAGACACAGAGAATACAGGGTGGAGAGGAGAAAAGTGCTGTCTCATTAGGGCGAGAGCAGCTAGGAGTACATAACAAGGTGTGTATAACTTTCTGTACTGGAGGCTGACTTGGTTTGTAAACTTTCACTTAAAGCACAATAAATAAATTAATTAATTAAAAAGAAAAAATATATTGTAGCATACTGCAATAATTATATACTTAAATAATGTTTCTTTATAACAGCAGGAAATACCTGTGGAAAAGAATTGTCTTCAATGCCTTGTATGGGATGAAATTAAGCCTTCATCACCCGATTACAAAGCGGCTCTCTGAACTTTGCCCATCACCATGGAGACATCCTGGGCTGACAGGTACTGTGGCAGCCACACTGGTCTACTCGGCGATAAGTCTGAAATGAGCAAATCATACCTCAGTTTTCTAAGGCGATAGTTATAGGCAAATATGAGGGAAAGATTGTTTGGTCTGGGGTTTAATCATATTAAAGCAATGCTCATTTCACCTTTTTGCCCCACCTTAGCAGTTTCTCCACGTGGATGTTCAACAGATCAGGCTGAAGGGGAGAAAAAATTCTCTCAAGTTAACAGATACTTCCAATGGGACTTGAGCTCCTCACCCTTAAAAAACAAAACAAAACAAAACAAAAAAAACATTGCCATTGAGTTGATTCTGACTCCTGACCTTTAAAAGGGACTTAAAATTTCAAAAACAACATCAAATAAAGCACTATGTGCACTGCCCCCACCAAACATATATAAATGTGATATACCCCTAAACATATGTTTACTTATAAATACAGCAAATGTCCCAGAAATGGAAAGCCCAGTCACTCCTTTTTAAAAATGTTTTTGTTTCAAATACTCGTTCACGGTTGATTACTGACGTAAAATGTACATAAAGTATAAAAATATAGATGTGGAATTTATTGAGTGCTGACCAATGCAAGTGACCATATAACCTATACCCCTCTAAGGCCATCTTACACGATTTAATACTTTTAACTACATTTTAAACAGTTCCTGTCATATAGAATTCAGTTGGCTTTAGATATTAATTTTGTAATAAGCTAGAATGCCAAATTCCTATTATTTTTTTTAATAAAGATCCTATGTTTTGCTTCTTTCCAAATCCTAATTCCTTTTATTTCTTTTTCTGGTATAATTACACCATCTAGGATGTCTAGTACAATGGTGAACTGATGTAGTGATAATGAGCACCCTTATCTTTTTCCTGATATGAATCTTTTAAATTTTCACCATTCAATATAATATTGACTAGATTTTTTTGTTCTTGTTCTTGTTTTGTTTATTTGTTTTTAAGATATCATTTATCTAGTTAAGGAGATTTTCTCCTGCTGTTAGTTTGTTAAAGATTTAATTTTTTAAACTCACAAATACATGTTGAATTTTATCTAATACTCTTTTCTGTATCAATTTAGATAATCATGTTTTTCTTCTTTAATATGTTAATAAAGCGAGTAATGTAATTTTACTTTCTAATGTTAAATCAACTTTGTATCCCTTGGATAAATCCAACTGGACCATAATTTACTTTTTCATGCATTATAGAATTTGATTTGATGAAATTTTGTTTAATATCTTTATATCTGTACTCATGAATGATATTGGCCTGCAAGTTTTCTTTTTTATAATGTCCCTCTTTGGTTTTGGTACCAAGATTACCTCATAAAATGAATTAGAGAATATCCCCTTTTCCTCTATATTCTGAGAGATTTTATAAGACTGGAATTATTAGTTTATGAAACATTTTGTAGAACTTATTCTTTATTCTTTAATATTCTTAAATATTTGGTAAGATTTGTTAAGGCTTATTTTTGCTTCTTTGCGTGCTTTGGTTTTTAAATAACTTTGTATTTTAAAATAGTTTTAGATTTACCGAAAAAAAATGAAGATACAGTACACAGAATTGCCATATACCCCACATTCAGCATCCCCTAATATAAGTCTTAAGTTAGTATGGTAAATTTTCAGAACAAGTGAACCAAGATGGATACATTATGATAACTACAGTTCATGTTTTATTCAAACTTCCTTAGTTTTTCCGTCCTTTTTCTATTCCAGAATCTCCTCCAGGATACCACATTACCTTTAGTTATTATGTCTCCTCAGGCTCTTCTCGGCTGTGACAGACTTTCAGACTTTGCCGGGTTTTGCACTCTGTCTTGAGAAGTACTGACAGGAGCCATGGTGGCACAGTGGTTAAGTGCTCAGCTGCTAACCTAAAGGCCAGTGGTTTGAACCCACCAACCACTCAATGGGAGAAAGATGTGGCAGTCTGTTTCCGTAAAGATTTAGTCTTAGAAACCCTGTAGGGCAATTCTACTTTGTTTTATAGGGTCTCTGTGGGTCGGAATCAACTTAGAGTCAATGGATTTGTTGTGGTGGTGGTGGTGGTTTTGCTCAGGTACTTTGTGGAAGCCTCTCATTGGAATTTGTCTGACGTTTTTCTCATGATTAGACTGGGGTTATGGTTTTTTTTGGGGAGAAAGACTACAGAGGTAAAATATCACTCTTATCACATCATATAAAGGGTACATGCTATTAACATGATTTATCACTGTTCATGTTGACCTTGATAACCTGCCTGAGGTAGTGTTTGTCAGCCATGTTCTTTTCTTCTTTTAAAAAGTAGAAGGATCCTTTATCATCTCACTACCGAAAGTAATTAAGAGTCATGGGTCAGCAGCGTCCCATCATCTGGGATCCTTTAAGAAAAGCAGAATCTCAAACTCCATCTCAGAGCAACAGAATCAGAATCTGCAAGTTACCCACATTCCCCAGGGATTCATATTCTCATTAACATTTGAGAACACTTACAATAATCTAGTCCAGATTGTGGCTTTTTTTTTTTTTTTTTTCTTTAAAGGACCAAGTAGTAAATATTTTCAGCTTTGTTGGCTGTACAATCAACTCCTTCCTTGTTAGCAGAAAGCAGCCATACACAATGTGTGAACAAATAGGCGTGGCTGTGTTCCAAACCCATTTATGAACACTACAATTGAACTCCTTACAATTTTCATGTGTCAAGAAATAGTCTTTTTCAAATCATCAGGCATGAAAAGGACTGGTCAGTGGTGGGGAGAGAGATACTGATGAAGAGTGAGCTAATTAAATCAGGTGGACACAGGAGAGTGTGTTGGCAACTCTTGACTGGAGGGGGGATGGGAAGATAGAGAGAGAGGGAAGAAGGTAAAATTGGCACGAAACGAGAGACTGTAAGGGCTGACTCAATAGGGGGAGAGCAAGTGGGAGAAGGGAGTAAGATGTATGTAAACCTACATGTGACAGACTGATTGGAATGGTAAATGTTCACTTGAAGCTTAATAAAAATTTAAAAAAAAAAAAAAAGAAATAGTCTTCTTTTGATTTTTGCTTCAAATATCCCCTGGTGGCACAGTGGTTAAGTGCTCGGCCACTAACAGAAAGGTTGACAGTTTGAATCCATCAGCAGCTCTGTGGGAGAAAGATGTAGCAGTCTGCTTTTATAAAGATTACAGCCTTGGAAACCCTATGGGGTAGGTCTTTTCTGTCCTGTAGGGTCACTGTCAGTTGAAATCAACTCAATAGCCATAGTTTTTTGGTTTCAAATATTCAAAAATGTAAGAACTATTCCTACCTTTTAGGCTGTATGTAAATTGGCAGGAGGTCAGATTTGACCCGTGAGCTATAGCTAGGTCATCTCTGATATAGTGGAGTCTCTTTGAGTCTTGCTAACCAGTAGCTCTAATTGATAATTTAAAGATAATTTTCATAAAATGATCATATCATGACTTTTATCCAAAAATATGAAGTGAATGCATATCAAAGATTTTATTTAATTTTTTAATTAAATGAAGAAACTAGAAATGATGTTCCAATGAGTTCAAAGGAAAAATCCAAAAGTGGACACCTTTATAGATCAGAAATATTGAAATGAACTTCAAATGGATGCAAAACTGACTTTTTCTGAGGTAGATTTTTCACCTCACCTCACAGAGAGAATTTACTCCTGTGTTCATCACAAAGAATAACTTGTTCTCTACAAATTAACCTTGATCTCTACAGAGTTGCAAAATGGGATGGCCAAAGGTATGACACATATCCTTTACAGAAAAAAAGCTGAGTTCAAGTCTAGCTGATTACTCAAGCAATCCCTTGACCACTCTCACATTTGGCTTCCTTCTATGTTAAATTCAAAGCTTGATCCAGAACGGTGTTTGCCAAACATTGATCTATGAAGCATTGGAGTCCTTTTGTTTGTGTGTTTTTATTGGGGGTGGGGAGGGGTGCGCAAGCAGCTGGTACAAGGTTCCAGCAATCCGAGTGACAATCTCTGGGGCCTGCAGTCTTGGTTTAACCACACACAGCTAGCTGCCTTATGTGGTCAGTCTCCACATACAGTTTCACTTAGAATAAAAGGTCCTTTGTTTAAAAATGCTTTAAAACCACAGGATCCCAAAATGATCTCTTTCCATGATACGCTTTTTTCTATTACGCTCAGCTCTCATATTTCATTCTTCACTCATTCATTGTATTTTTCCCCTGCTTATTGAGTACCTACTATGTGCCAGCCACTGTGCTAGACGGAGATTTAATGTGCAACAGAAAAAATGTGGTTCTTTTTGTCCTGAAATTGTAGCCTCCTAGGGTACGTAGATATTAATCAAGTGATTACAAATAAATGTCAAATTATATCTGTGATAAGTGCAGTAAGCCATGATTCTTGGTGCTTGATAGCTATGGCAGTTTACCAAGTAATCTAGGAGAGGGAAGACTTTCCTGAGAAAGTGGTGATCAGTTTGAAACCTGGAGGGTATTAGAAGTCAACCAGGTGACTGGAATACAGAAGGAATAGCATTCCAGAGTGGATGCATGTACAAATTTCCTGTGGCAGGAGAGAGCACAAAGGTGTGAAGGACGGACTGAAAGCCAGTGTGACTAAAACAAAGAAAGAATGGAAAAGACTGGAGGGAGATGAGGCTGGAGATGTCAGAAGGACTAAGACCATGGAAAGCTTTGTTGGCCACGTTGAGTTTGTCATTATCTTAAGAGAAATATTTTTGTCCTTATCTTAAGAGGCTTGGTGTTCCAAAATAATATTTTCTGCAAAGGGGAGATGGGTGGGGAAGAAGCAAGCGTAGATTCAAGTAGACCAATTAGCAGGGTTGACCAGAAGAAAAATGATGACGTATTAAGCTTGCGTGGTGGTGGTGAAGATGAAGAAAATTAGTACATTTAGGACATACATGGAGATAAGATCAAGTGGGTTTGGTGAAGGAATGGATGTGGGAGATAATGGAGAAAGGAAAGGAGTTTAAAGGGTCAGTGTAAGATTCTGGATTGCAAAACTGGAGGGAGAACCCTTGCATTAATGGAGACAAGGCACTGGAAGAGCTCCAGATTAGGGAAGAAAATCTTAATTTTTTATGGCCATGTTGACTTTTAAGTGCCTTTAACATCTTTGGTTTTAACTAGTCAGTTGGACCTATAGGTCTTGAGCTTGAAAGAAAGGTTAGTTAAGCTTTCCAGGCTGAAGCGTCTTCATGATCTAGGAGGAATAATAAAGTATTACTTATAGACTGTGTGGAGATGGTCTGCAGCAGCCTCTGTGCCTCCCATCCAGGCTGCCTAAACCCAGGCAAAATATTCTCTGATAAGGAGGCTGGGAACTGGGTCTCTCTCTCTCTCCCAGTGACTTCTCCTTATTAGGAAAGCCTTTTCCCTATTCTTGGCACATAGTAGTAATTTTCCCTGTCCTGCTCATGCATGGGCACCACATGGCACTTGGCCAACCCCACTTCTATATTTTTTCCTGGTAGGGAAGAAGCAGGATGTGATGGCAGGAGAAGGGTGTGCTTGAAACATCTATTCTGCACTGGCCACGAGAAGGAACTTGCTGCCTGAGAGACCGATGCCCACAGGTGAAAGTGATCTCACTCTGACTCTCCCCTATGTGAGTAAAGCATTATTCCATGCGTTGCTAGAGCTTATGGTTTGTATCTTTTCTTGACAACCTCCAACCCTGATATGACATAGACCATTGTAAGAATAGATGATACATAGTCAGGAAAAGCAAGATGCAATGAAATTCATAGCAGTAGTTGTTATAATTATATAATAATAATAATAATAATAGTATCAAGCTTTCTGCTAGCTCCTATTGGCTTGTTGGATTGAATAATCCTTGCCAGCCTTTCAGTGGGTGCAAATTGCCCATGTGATACAATTCTGGGCCAAGTAGTTTTGACGGGAAATGTTTGAAGGTGATAACTCGACCTCAAATGACTGTAAGGACAGGATTTAGCCACAGTTACAAAATGATAAGTGAGATTTCTTCCTCTAGGACTCCTTCAAACTATGTCTTCTAGGACACTGGTTCTCAACTTTCACTGTCCATTAGATTACCTGGCGAGCTACTAAGGTGTCCTAGTTTCTTAGTGCTGCTATAACAGCAATACCATTAGTGGGTAGCTTTAACAAACAGAAATCTATTTCTCACAGTTTCTGAATTCAGGGCACGGGCTCTAGGGGAAGGTTTTTTTCTCTTTGTCAGGTCTGGAGGAGGTCCTTGTCTCTTTTCAGCTTCTGTTCCTCGGTTTCTTGGTGATCTTCAGGTGAAGTGGCATCTTCCTTACCCCATCTGTGCTTGCTTCTCTTTGTGCCCAATCTGCTCTTTTTATATCTCAAAAGTGATTGGTTTAAGACACACGCTACACTGATATGGCCTCATTAACATAGCAAAAAATAAAAATCCTATTCCCAAATGAGATTACATCTACAGTTATAGGGATTAGGATTTACAACATGTATTTTTGGAGGTCACACACAATTCAACCTATAATTCTGGGCCAATTAAATCAGATTTTCTGGGGGGTGACCCGGGCATTGACATTTTTTCAAGCCCCTAAGTGGTTCTTATGTGTAGTCAAGATTGAGAACCACCGGTTTAGCAAGGCAGTCTTTGTGTATGGCTTTGCTTGGATATTGGGCCACGCAAGGAGACACTCACAATTGTCTTCCATAATACAACTGAACCAAAACAGAACTAGTGTCTGTGAAGTTTTCTTCTTCTTTCTCCCTGTTTGGACCCAGTGATCAAGAAGAACAAAGGAAAATCTCCTTCGTTGGTTGCCTTAGGCTGTCCTTAATGTCTCCTATTGGCCTTAGCCTGAGACCTTTGGGATTTCTCCAGACTCTACCTAAGATTTAAGGATACTCTCCCTCTCTTTCTAGATCCCTCACCTAGAAATTTTAAGTCAACAGGATGAGGGTGGAGACCTGAAATTTGTTTTCTGAACAGACACTATCAGTGATTCTCAAGACAAAGCAGGTTTGGAAACAATGCAGTAAATCCTGCTACTCAAAATGTGACCTATGGGCCAACAGCATCAGTATCATTTGAGAGCTTGTTAGAAATGCAGACTCTTCATCACCCCAGACACATGAATCAGAAACTGCATTTTTACAAGATCCTCAGGTGATTCATATACCCATTAAAGTCTGAGTAGCATTGTTTTAAACCAGTGTTTCCCAGAGGGAGGTCCCAGACCACCTACGGCATAAGGATCCGGGTGCTGATTAACAATGGTTCAACACAAACCTTATGAATCAGAATCTCTTGGGTGGAGCTTGGAAATCTTTATGTTTAACAATCTCCTCTTTTGACTGTTATATAATTGACAATTGTCAATTGACTCTTATGTAATTGGCACTTACTAAAGTTTGGGAATCTTTGATCTAGAATTGGTTTGGTGAAAATTTGCCTAGCCTGCTCTGAAGAGCTGGTCCAACACTACAGAACAAAACTCTGGAAGCCTGGTCATTGCCTTCATATATAGAGTTAGAAACAATTCACTGTAGATTTTTCTTTTTGCCACTCAGCCCATCTCTTAGATTTGTCTCCATGTGTGGGCCCAGAAAGCCTTACTCATGTGTCTAGCATGTTCAAAATGCGTGAATCATGGATGCAGTTATGAAGGGAGCTTTATTTTCCTCTCACACTGTCCCTTTAAACCTGCTTGGTGGAAGTTGGGGAATATTTCTTCTGCCTTCTGATAAAAATTTAGGCAGTTACCATGGTTTTAAATTACGCTTAAACTAAATATTCCATTTCTAACCACTTCATCACAACTGGGTAAATAAAAATGCCTACTTCTAGAGAATTTTTTTTTTTTTTAAATTCTGAATTAGGCTTAACATTACATGTATTTCCTCCTTTGCTGAGGCTGGCTGCAGGCTGGCCACCTGCCTTTGGAGTAAAAGTATGGTTGTCTTCCTTTTTCCATTGTCCCTCCATCATTCACCAACTATGTAATTGACTCCTCCTGAGATTATCAGGGAGAGGCAGGAGGGAAGACAATGGGAGCAGAAAATTCTTGACTGATACTATCATGAGATGGCTTCACATTCTCTGAGTTTGGAGATTTAAAGATGGCTCTCTGATGAACTCTTTCACAAGTGTTTGGTAGTTCCTCTACTGGGTTTGACTAACTCAACTCTTGTAATGTGCATGATACATTCTATACCTCTAGCTGTCACTCTGCCCTCAGACACTATTTTTCTGGGTGTCTGTTCAACACAGACACTATTGGATTCCCCATAACCTACCAATCAGTTCCTTTTGGCAAGAGTCAAGGTAGCTTTAAGGTTAGGTTTACTGTTACATGTGGCCCACATGTAGGTCATAGGAGATCCATGCATCCTTTGCTCCACCTTTCTGAGAGTACAGTTATTTCTTAAATTTGTTCCTCAATCCTCGTGCTTTCTTTCCCTGCCTTCTTGAGCTGAAAGCCCCCTGACTCTTGGCTTTAGAATACTCAGGTGGAGGTCAGACCCCAATCACTGTGCTTTTCCCATCATAAGGGCCAGCACTTACAAAACTCTTCAAGTGGTCCTGGTGTTACAGCCACTCCTAGTAGACTTAAGGGACAGGAAAGGTGCATACCCGCCCTTCCCCAATAAGGACTAGGCCTCATAACACAACAACAAATCTTACCAAAAAATCCTCTTTTTAATTCTCAATCACTGGACCCTTTTGCCCTTTTCTTCTGTGTTAGGCTCAAATGTTGCTGAAAAGTTTTATAATCATTTCCTTTGAGTCTTTTGCCCAAGATTCAGCACTTCCATTGGAATCTGATATCTGTCATATCTATCATATCTGTCATAGCTCTCATATCTATCATCTCTTGGTGTGTCAGTTGAAATATCCAATTTAACACCTTATTGTACTCTAAAACATGTATATTTTCCATTGTCAAGCAAAGAATGTTGGATCAAATGTAAATCAATTAATTTTGAGATTAATGGTAAATTCAGTAAACCAATCATCAAAGTTTTATAGAGAACAAACTAAATATATTAAAATTGAGGTAATCTCTGTAAAAAAAGTGTATAAACTATTCCTTCTTGTTAGTTTATTTGAAATATAACACAAAAACAAGTGTTTGATCAACAACTCATAATAAGCTACACTGAAAATTCTCCTTCTGCTTTACCATGCCTTAAGAATACCCTAGAGGACTCGATTAATGGTGAAAGTAAGCATGAAGAACTAGCTATAACAAAACAGATAATATGACAAAGATCTATGTCTCAGTCAACTTTATTGACTGAGTTATCATTTCTTAGGACTCTAGAAACTTGGCTCATGTATGCTGGGGCTGATGCAGTTGTGTACAGTCATTATTATGGAGCTAGATGAGGAGCCATAAGCATATCCAAGGGTAAGAAAATAATTTTGTTTTCATGACAGGAAGAATACAAATAATTTAATATCTTCCTCGGGACTTTGTTTAAATGTTTTATTTTCACCACCTTTTGAAAATTTATGACTAGCTCTCTTTCAGTATTTCTGATCACCCTCATCTGCTCTATTTTTTTTCCCAAAGCACTATCTTCTAACTAGAATATAATCTACATGCTTATTATGCTTCTTTTTTATAGTCTGATCCCCACTAGAACATAAGCTTCATGAGAGCAGAACCTTTGTCTGATTTATTCCCTGATCTATTCCAAGTGCCTAGAATAGTGCCTGGCATTTAGTAAATGCTCAATAAATATCTGTTTAATTTAACTACACTGTGTGTATATTTTCCCTAAAAGTCATTGTTATAGATTGAAATGTGTTCCCAAAAAATATGTGTTGTAAATTCTAAACCCCTATACCAGTCGATGTAATCCCATTTGGGAATAGGACTTTCTTTGTTATGTTTTAAACCATATCAGTACCAGTGTTTCTTAAACCAATCATCTCAGAGATATAAAAAGGGCAGATTAGGCACAGAGAAGGAAGCACAAATGGAGAAAGATTGAAGCCAGGTGGAGATCACCAAGGAACCAACGAAGAGAAGTGAAAGACACAAAGATTTTCCCCCAGAGCAGACAGAGAAAGCCTTCCCCTAGAGTCAGTGCCACTTCATCACAACTGGGTAAATAAAAATGCCTACCTCTATTAACACCCTGAGATACGCAGATGACAGTCTTGCCTGCTGAAAGTGAAGAGGACTTGAAGCACTTACTGATGAAGATCAAAAACCACAGCCTTCAGTATGGATTACGCCTCACCAAAAAGAAAACAAAAACCCTCTCAACTGGACCAATAAGCAACATCATGATAAACAGTGAAAAGATTGAAGTTGTAAAGGATTTCGTTTTACTTGGATCTACAATCAACACCCATGGAGCAGCAGTAAAGAAAAAGATGCATTGCATTGGGTAAACCTGCTGCAAAGGACCTCTTTAAAGTGTTGAAAAGCAAGGATATCATCCTGAAGACTAAGGTGCCTGACCCAAGCCGTGGTATTTTTAATCACATCATATGCATGTGAAATCTGGACAATGAATAAGGAAGACTGACGAAGAACTGGCGTCTTTGAATTGTGGTGTTGCCAAAGAATATTGAATATACCATGGACTGCCAAAAGAACGAACAAATCTGTCTTGGAAGAAGTAAGACTTGAATGCTCCTTAAAAGCAAGGATGGCAAGACTGTGTCTTACTTACTTTGGGTATATTGTCAGGAGGGATCAGTCCCTGGAAAAGGACACCCAGCTTAGTAAAGTAGGGGGTCAGCACAAAAGAGGAAGCCCCTCAATTAGATGGATTGACACACTGGCTGCAGCAATGGGCTCAAGCATGACAATGATTGTGAGCATGGCCCAGGACTGGGCAGTGTTTTGTTCTGTGGTACATAGGGTCACTGTGAGTCGGAACTGATTCAATGGCACCTAACAACACAACTACAACAACCTCTAGAAAAATAATCAAAATATTTTGAGTTTGAATTTGGATTTCTAGCCTCCTAAACTGTGAGAAAATAAATTCTTGTTTGTAAAAGCCACCACTTGTTGTATTTTTGTTATAGCAGCACTAGGTAACTAAAACAGTCATAGCTCTGCCTTTACTTTCAAAGGAACTCTTCTCCCTTCATTTCTTTATTCCTCCGTGTTACTCTAACCTTCCCCATTTCCTTTAAACAGTAAAGAAACTGATACAGAAAAATGGGCCAGGAGTTTAATCCATTGCCTTCATGGTTGAGGAAGTCATTTTCCTCTGTAGGTTTTTAGAAAAATTTTAAGTGAAATGTAAATAGCATGTAGAGTAAGCATACAACCAAATGAATTTTCACATTCTGAGCACACCTGTGCAGCCAGCTCCCAAGATATTACCCATTCCCAGAAGTCCTCCTGGACTCCCTCCAAGGGTAAATATTCTCTTGAATACTACCACCAAGGATTAATTTTGTCTCTTCTAGACCTTTTAATAAATGATATCATACAGTTTGTATTCTATTGTATCAGATTTCTTTCACTTAAGATTGTATGAGACTTACCCATACTGCTATCTGCAGTTGTAGTCTGGCTGTTCTCACATAATTTTCCACTGTGTAAATACATCCTCTAATTTATCCATTTTTTTTTTTTTTGCTATTGACTAGATAGCTTTCTTTGCTGTATTTTATACTTAAAGCATATTGGTAGGGACTCTCCTGCCTTTTGGAGGTAGAGATAGTTAAGCTCAAAATAAAATTTAACAACCTGGCCAAGGCCAGCTCTGTCTGCAGGGTCCCTGTCCCCTCAATATGGGCTGCAAGGCCTCTCTGACCCCCTGGCTAAGTGCAGAATCAGTTCTTTGGCAGATTCCTGAGGAAGTGTAGCCACACCCAGGACACTCAGATATTGTGGTAGTTTTACCAGAGATGTGAGATATCTCAGAGGAGAAATCACATTGTTTATCTCAGAGTAACACGCACACACACACACACACACACAAAGGATCCTTTGTCCAATTATTGTTTTCCTTTAGTTGTTACTACCCCTCACTCGCTTTTTCCTGAAAATCTCCATACCGATTTATGAACCTTCTGGTGAATCAAAGTACCCTGGAAAGAGTTCTCTCTCTCTTGCTCTTGATTTCCCTCTCTGTCTCTCTCCTTCTGCCTCTTTTTTCTTTTTTTAAATTAAGGGGAGAGGACCCTGAAACACTAAAGAAGAAAATCTTCCATCTTGTTATAAAACTATTAAGAAAGGGTAGGTAGCCAGGGAGTAGTTACCCCACAGGGAAAGGCGTAAAGAATCTCATTGATGGACTCTTTTTTTTTTTTTTAGTTGTTTATAAGAATTTTTTTTTTTTAACTTTTATTAAGCTTCAAGTGAACGTTTACAAATCCAATCAGTCTGTCACATATAAGTTTACATACATCTCACTCCCTACTCCCACTTGCTCTCCCCCTCTTGAGTCAGCCCTTTCAGTCTCTCCTTTCGTGACAATTTTGCCGGCTTCTCTCTCTCTCTATCCTCCCATCCCCCCTCCAGACAAGAGTTGCCAACACAATCTCAAGTGTCCACCTGATATAATTAGCTCACTCTTCATCAGCGTCTCTCTCCCACCCGCTGACCAGTCCCTTTCATGTCTGATGAGTTGTCTTCGGGGATGGTTCCTGTCCTGTGTCAACAGAAGGTCTGGGGACCACGGCCGCCGGGATTCCTCTAGTCTCAGTCAGACCATTAAGTTTGGTCTTTTTATGAGAATTTGGGGTCTGTATCCCACTGATCTCCTGCTCCCTCAGGGGTCCTCTGTTGTGCTCCCTGTCAGGGCAGTCATCGATTGTGGCCGGGCACCAACTAGTTCTTCTGGTCTCAGGATGATGTAGGTCTCTGGTTCATGTGGCCCTTTCTGTCTCTTGGGCTCTTAGTTGTCGTGTGGCCTTGGTGTTCTTCATTTTCCTTTGCTCCTGGTGGGTTGAGACCAATTGATGCATCTTAGATGGCCGCTTGTTAGCATTTAAGACCCCAGACACCACATTTCAAAGTGGGATGCAGAATGATTTCATAATAGAATTATTTTGCCAATTGACTTAGAAGTCCCCGCAAACCTTGTTCCCCAGACCCCCGCGCTTGCTCTGCTGACCTTTGAAGCATTCATTTTATCCCGGAAACTTCTTTGCTTTTGGTCCAGTCCAGTTGAGCTGACCTTCCATGTATTGAGTGTTGTCTTTCCCTTCACCTAAAGCATTTCTTATCTACTGATTAATCAATAAAAAACCCTCTCCCACCCTCCCTCCCTCCCCCCCTCGTAACCACAAAAGTATGTGTTCTTCTCAGGTTTACTATTACTCAAGATCTTATAATAGTGGTCTTATACAATATTTGTCCTTTTGCCTCTGACTAATTTCGCTCAGCATAATGCCTTCCAGGTTCCTCCATGTTATGAAATGTTTCACAGATTCGTCACTGTTCTTTATCGATGCGTAGTATTCCATTGTGTGAATATACCACAATTTATTTACCCATTCATCCGTTGATGGACACCTTGGTTGCTTCCAACTTTTTGCTATTGTAAACAGAGCTGCAATAAACATGGGTGTGCATATATCTGTTTGTATGAAGGCTCTTGTATCTCTAGGATATATTCCGAGGAGTGGGATTTCTGGGTTGTATGGTAGTTCTATTTCTAACTGTTTAAGATAACGCCAGATAGATTTCCAAAGTGGTTGTACCATTTTACATTCCCACCAGCAGTGTATGAGAGTTCCAATCTCTCCGCAACCTCTCCAACATTTATTATTTTGTGTTTTTTGGATTAATGCCAGCCTTGCTGGTATGAGATGGAATCTCATCATAGTTTTAATTTGCATTTCTCTAATGGGTAATGATCGTGAGCATTTTCTCATGTATCTGTTGGCTGCCTGAATATCTTCTTTAGTGAAATGTGTGTTCATATCCTTTGCCCACTTTTTGATTGGGTTATTTGTCTTTTTGTGATTGAGTTTTGACAGAATCATGTAGATTTTAGAGATCAGGCACTGGTCGGAGATGTCATAGCTGAAAATTCTTTCCCAGTCTGTAGGTGGTCTTTTTACTCTTTTGGTGAAGTCTTTAGATGAGCATAGGTGTTTGATTTTTAGGAGCTCCCAGTTATCGGGTTTCTCTTGATCATTTTTGGTAATGTTTTGTATTCTGTTTATGCCTTGTATTAGGGCTCCTAGGGTTGTCCCAATTTTTTCTTCCATGATCTTTATCGTTTTAGTCTTTATGTTTAGGTCTTTGATCCACTTGGAGTTAGTTTTTGTGCATGGTGTAAGGTATGGGTCCTGTTTCATTTTTTTGCAAATGAATATCCAGTTATGCCAGCACCATTTGTTGAAAAGGCTTTCTTTTCCCCAATTAATTGACACTGGTCCTTTGTCAAATATCCGCTGCTCATACGTGGATGGATCTATGTCTGGGTTCTCAATTCTGTTCCATTGGTATATGTGTCTGTTGTTGTACCAGTACCAGGCTGTTTTGACTACTGTGGCTGTATAATAGGTTCTGAAATCAGGTAAAGTGAGGCCTCCCACTTTCTTCTTCTTTTTCAGTAGTGCTTTTCTTATCCGGGGCTTCTTTCCCTTCCATATGAAATTGGTGATTTGTTTCTCTATCCCCTTAAAATATGACATTGGAATTTGGATCGGAAGTGCGTTAAATGTATAGATGGCTTTTGGTAGAATAGACATTTTTACTATGTTAAGTCTTCCTATCCATGAGCAAGGTATGTTTTTCCACTTAAGTATGTCCTTTTGAATTTCTTGTAGTAGAGCTTTGTAGTTTTCTTTGTATAGGTCTTTTACATCCTTGGTAAGATTTATTCCTAAGTATCTTATCTTCTTGGGGGCTACTGTGAATGGTATTGATTTGGTTATTTCCTCTTCGGTGTTCTTTTTGTTGATGTAGAGGAATCCAAGTGATTTTTGTATGTTTATTTTATAATCTGAGACTCTGTCAAACTCTTCTATTAGTTTCACTAGTTTTCTGGAGGATTCCTTAGGGTTTTCCGTGTATATAATCATGTCATCTGCAAATAGTGATAACTTTACTTCTTCCTTGCCAATCCGGATACCTTTTATTTCTTTGTCTAGCCTAATTGCCCTGGCTAGGACTTCCAGCACGATGTTGAGTAAGAGCGGTGATAAAGGGCATCCTTGTCTGGTTCCCGTTCTCAAGGGAAATGGTTTCAGGTTCTCTCCATTTAGAGTGATATTGGCTGTTGGCTTTGCACAGATGCCCTTTATTATGTTGAGGAATTTTCCTTCAATTCCTATTTTGGTAAGAGTTTTTATCATAAATGGGTGTTGGACTTTGTCAAATGCCTTTTCTGCATCAATTGATAAGATCATGTGGTTTTTGTCTTTTGTTTTATTTATATGATGGATTACATTAATGGTTTTTCTGATATTAAACCAGCCTTGCATACCTGGTATAAATCCCACTTGATCAGGGTGAATTATTTTTTTGATGTGTTGTTGGATTCTATTGGCTAGAATTTTGTTGAGAATTTTTGCATCAATGTTCATGAGGGATATAGGTCTATAATTTTCTTTTTTTGTAATGTCTTTACCTGGTTTTGGTATCAGGGAGATGATGGCTTCATAGAATGAGTTGGGTAGTATTCCGTCATTTTCTATGCTTTGGAATACCTTCAGAAGTAGTGGTGTTAACTCTTCTCTGAAAGTTTGGTAGAACTCTGCAGTGAAGCCATCCGGGCCAGGGCTTTTTTTTGTTGGGAGTTTTTGGTTTACTGTTTCAATCTCTTTTTTTGTTATGGGTATATTTAGTTGTTCTACTTCTGAATGTGTTGGTTTAGGTAGGTAGTGTTTTTCCAGGAATTCATCCATTTCTTCTAGGTTTTCAAATTATTGATGGACTCTTTTCAGAATAATGTTTTCAATGTGCAAAATAAAATAGATAAGATTATAAAGGTAGCCAATTATATTGAAATAGTTATTCAAATACATTAAAAAACAGTTTATGATAAAGTCATGCATGTACTGCTTTACGAATACCTTAAAGAACAGGGTCAGGGGTGAGAGCTAATCCTTATAAATTTGAAGTGTGAAAGGATATTTGGAGAGGTTGGTAACGATAACATTTTAAGAACAAACAAATATGTCTTGGAAGAAGTACAACCAGATTGCTCATGAGAAGCAAGGGTGGCGAAACTTCATCTCACATATTTTGGACATGATATCAGGAGGGACCAGTCCCTGGAGAAGGACATCATGCTTGATAGAGGGTCGGTAAAAAAGAGGAAGACCCTCAGTGAGATGGACTGACACAGTGGCTGCAACAATGGGCTTAAGCATAACTATTGTGAAAACAGTAAACGTCTGGACAGTATTTCGTTCTGTTGTACATAGGGTTGCTATGAGTCGGAACCAACTCGAGGGCACTTAACAACAACAACAACAATGTGGCAATAAAACATTTGTGATTTTTATTTGTGACAGTCACAGGAATTTGTCACCTACATTAAAAATCAAGGAAAATGGTGCATTTCAGTTAGAGATTAGTAAAAATAATGGTGTATATTTTTTCTCATTACATTCATGGACCCTCATTTATTTTCTATTGATGATTTGTTATTGATTTCTTGTTTCATTTAATTCTTGTCAGAGAATGTTCTTCAATTTATACGCATTGAAATTTATTGAGATTTGGTTTATGCCTTAAGATATGGTCAATTTCTCTTCCATTTGTGCTGGAAAACAAAGATTATTCTGCAGTTGTTGAATACAGCGTTCCATATTTGTTTATGAGGTCACGTTTGTTAATGTCTTTGTGGCAAGCCTATGTGTCATTACCGATTTCTTGGCCTGCCCTTTCTATGAATTCCTCAGAGAGGCATGTTATAGCCTTTGAGTATAATTATGAATCTCTCCTTTTCCTCCTGTAATTCTCTGTCAAATGTTGGTTTATGTATTTTGAGACTTTGGGGTTATTTCATCTTCCTGATGAATTAAATCTTTTTCTCATTAAGGATTTCTAAAATGCTTTTGGTCTTAAAGTTCGCTTTCCTGATACTAATGGAGCTTCACCAACAGAGTTTTGATTCATGACTGAGTGGCATATATTTTCTACCCTTTATTTTCACCTTTCTTTGTGTCCTTATAGCTTAGAAGTTTTTCTTCTAAATAGCATATTACTGGTTTTTAATTAATTTATTTTTTAATCCAGGCTACCAATCCTTTCCTTAACTGGATATTTTAGTGAATTTGCACATTTACTGATTTAGTTTTAATTAAACTAACCACTGCATTTTTGTGTTCTCTATTTCATAGGAGCCCTAGTGGTACAGTGGTTAAAGTGCTCAGCTGCTAACTGAAAGGTGGATACTTCGAACCCACCAGCTGCTCCATGGGAGAAAGATGTAGCAGTCTGCTTCTGTAAAGATTCACAGCTTTGGAAATCCTATGGTGCGGTTCTACTCTGTCCTATAGGGTTGCTATGAGTCAGAATCAACTCAATGGCAGTGGGTTTGGTTTTTGGTTTTGTTTATTTCATATGTTCTACTAACTTTTCTCTAATTTGTTTCCTTCTTGTGGATAACATGACCAGCAGACTCTAAGTTGGCCCTCGTGGTATTCATGCCTTTGCATAATCTCTCCCATTGGTGTGGGTGGAATCTATAAATATAGATCAGTCTATGTGCCATAATGAGAGAATAATTGTTGTTTTTGTGCTGAGTGTGATAAGAGCTTGGGATCTTAACAAAAAGGAAATATGAAAGGGAACCAGGAAATTAAAAACTGTTGAGCCACCAAATTATTGCAGCTCATGGATAAGGATGGCATTGAGAGTGTTGGCATGTGTTTTCAGTCATGGAACTGATAACATAGTTCCTTGACTTTTAGACATTTGAATGCCTCACAATTGTTGTATTTTACCCAGGACACATTCCTGATAATTTTTATTATCCCAGCTTTGTCTGCAACATATTTTAACAATGTGTTTAGCTTTTAATCTCTTCAGTCTCGGTTTCTTTGATGAGAAATGGAGCAGCTTTGTTTTTCGTACCTGTGCCACAATGTTGTTTTCACTTTTCATTACAGGCTTTTAACACTCCCTGTATTCTCATGTCTAAGAAGAATCTCACTAGAACTCCTAACATGTATTCAAATTTATTATATTTAAGGATTGTTCTATAATTTTCAAATTCCTTCGAAGTAGAAGTTTTGTCATTCTCCCGTAGAAAACTTGTCAGATATTAATCACTTTTAAATAACAAACTGACCTGCAAATATTTTTACCCCTTCCTCCTTTCACCATGTTAATTAGCTACCCCCAAGTCACAAGGCACTCCAAACTTCAGGGACTAAAAACAATATGCAGGTGTGGGAAAAGGTGCTGACCAAAGTAACTTTGAAAATGAGTGGAGAATATAAGACTAAAGGAAAAGGAACTGTACAAAAGCACTGTAACCTACTTGATAAGGTTATTTCCCATGGGTTACAGGCTAACAATTCTGAAACCCCTGTACAGGTATACTGGAACTGAACAATTAAGTAAACTGAAGGTAGGTAATGCAAGCCAGGTACCTCATTGATGGAGTAGCAGATTACAGACAAGAAGGAGGGGAAGGCTAGAATGATCCACATAATATGAGCTGCAAAGTCACATTGCAAAGGGTGCAAAAAATTGGAGACATTTTTGCAAACTATGACACAATGTCTAAAGATGAAACATAATAGTTTACATAAAATTGTCTTAACTTTATGACTAAGAAGCAATATCAAAGCATTCTATGGAAAAATAAGAACTCACTTTTATGATAACCAGAAGAGAAATATTGAAGGAGTCTATAAGCAAAAAAATTGAATGACACAGGAAGTATCAAAAGAAGATGGAAGGAATACACAGAGGCACTGTACCAAAAAGAATTGGTCAATGTCCAGTCATCTCAGGAGGTAGCGTATGATCAAGAGTTGATGGTATGGAAGGAAGAAGCCCAAGCTGCTCTGAAGGCACTGGTGAACAATAAGGCTCTGGGAATTGACAGAGTACCAGTTGAGATGCTTCAACAGCTGGATGCAATGTTGGAGGCACTCACTAGTCTAAGCCAAGAAATTTGGAGGACAGCCACCTGGCCAGCTTACTGGGAAGACATCCATATTCTTGCCCATTCTAGAGGAAGGTGATCCAATGGAATATGAAATTTATTAAATTATGTCATTAATATCACAGGCAAGCAAAATTTTGCTGAAGATAATTAAAAAATGCCTGCAGCCATACATCAACAGAGAACTATCAGAAATTCAACCCAGATTCAGAAGAACAATATTACTACTGATGTCAGATGAATCTTGGCTGAAAGAAGAGAACACCAGAAAATGTTTACCTGAGTTCCATTGAATATGCAAAGGCGATAGGAAACATCATGATAAACAGAAAAAGTATTCAAATTGTCAAGGATTTCATTTTATTTGGATCAATAATCACACATGGAAGCAGCAGTCAAGAAATCAAACAACGCATTGCATTGGGCAAATCTACTGCAAAAGACTTCTTTAAAATCTTCAAAAGCAAAGATGTCACTTTCAGGACTTAGGTGTGCCTGACTGAAGTCATGGTATTTACAGTGGTCTCTTAGCCATGTGAAAGCTGGGCAATGAGAAGGGAAGACTGAAATAGAATTGATGCATTGGAATTATGGTGTTGGCAAAAAATATCTAATATACTTTAATATACATGGATTGCCAAAAGAATGAACAAATCTGTCTTGGAAGAAGTACAGCCAGAAAGCTTCTTAGGAGTGAGGATGGCAAGACTTGTCTCACTTATTTTGGACATGTTATCTGGAGAGACCAGTCCCTAGAGAAGGGCATCATGCTTTGTAAAAGAGAGTATTAAGAGTATTAGTGAAAAAGAGGGAGACCCTCAGTGAGACGAAATGACACAATGACTGCAATAATGGGCTCAAGCATAGCAATGATTGTGACGATGATGCAGGACCAGGCCATTTTTCACTCTGTTATATATACAATAACTATAAATAGGAGCCAACTCCATGGCAGCTAACAACAACAAGGAGCCTTGCTTGCACAATGATTATGTGCTCAAATGCTAACTAACAATTCGTGGCAGGAACCCACCCAGTGGCTCTGCAGGGGAAAAACGTGGTGATCTGCCCTTGTAAAGGTTATATATAGCCTAGGAAACCCTATGAGACAGTTCTACACTCGCACGTGGGTTCACTATGAGTCTAAAATCTACTGGACGGCACCTAACAACAACAGGATAACTCTTGATATGCTTCCACCTAAAATATGGAACATTTGAAAAGTGATATGCTTACGGACCATGGACCAACAGAATTATAATAACCTGAGGGCTTATTACCCAGTTGTTAAAAAAAAAAAAATTTCTTTTTTTTTTATTAACTTTTATTGAGCTTCAAGTGAACGTTTACAAATCAAGTCAGTCTGTCACATATAAGTTTACATACATCTTACTCCGTACTCCCACTTGCTCTCCCCCTAATGAGTCAGCCCTTCCAGTCTCTCCTTTCATGACAATTTTGCCAGCTTCCAACTCTCTCTATCCTCCCATCTCCCCTCCAGACAGGAGATGCCAACACAGTCTCAAGTGTCCACCTGATATAATTAGCTCACTCTTCATCAGCATCTCTCTCCTACCCACCGTCCAGTCCCTTTCATGTCTGATGAGTTGTCTTCGGGAATGGTTCCTGTCCTGTGCCAACAGAAGGTTTGGGGACCATGACCGCCGGGATTCCTCTAGACTCAGTCAGACCATTAAGCATGGTCTTTTTATAAGAGTTTGGGGTCTGCATCCCACTGACCTCCTGTTCCCTCAGGGGTCCTCTGTTGTGCTCCCTGTCAGGGCAGTCGTCGATTGTGGCCGGGCACCAACTAGTTCTTCTGGTCTCAGGATGATGTAGGTCTCTGGTTCATGTGGCCTTTTCTGTCTCTTGGGCTCTTAGTTGTCTTGTGACCTTGGTGTTCTTCATTCTCCTTTGCTCCAGGTGGGTTGAGACCAATTGATGCATCTTAGACAGCCGCTTGTCAGCATTTAAGACCCCAGACGCCACATTTCAAAGTGGGATGCAGAATGTTTTCATAATAGAATTATTTTGCCAATTGACTTAGAAGTCCCCTTAAACTCAATACAATTTTTTTTTTTTTTTTTTATTGAGTCAACGCCAATTCATGGGGACCCCATGTGTGTCAGAGTAGAACTGTGCTTTATAGGGTTTTCAGTGGCTAATTGTTCAGAAGTAGATCGTCAGGCCTTTTTTCTTTCTTTCTTTCTTTTTTTAATTTTCATTGTGAAAGTTTACAAATCATCAGTGTCTCACACAAGAACTTATATACACCTTGGTATGTACTCCCAATTGCTCTCCCCCTAATGTGAAAGTCTGCTCCCTCCCTCCACTCTCTCTTGTCCATTTTGCCAGCTTCTAACCACCTCTACTCTCTTATCACCCCTCCAGGCAGGAGATACCAACATAGCCTCAAGTTATCTGCCTGATCTAAGAAGCTCATTCCTCAACAGCATCCCTATCCAACCCATTGTCCAGTCCAATCCACGTCTGGAGAGTTGGCTTTGGGTGTGGTTCCTGTCCTGGGCCAACAGAAGGTATGGGGGCCATGTCCACCGGGGTCCTTCTAGTCTCAGTCAGACCATTAAGTCTGATCTTATGAGAATTTGGGGTCTGCATCCCACTGCTCTCTTGCTCCCGCAGGGGTTTTCTGTTGTGTTCCCTGTCAGGGCAATCATCGGTTGTAGCCGGACACCATCTAGTTCTTCTGGTCTCAGGGTGATGTAGTCTCTGGTTCATGTGGCCCTTTCCGTCTCTTGGGCTCGTAATTACTTTGTGTCCTCGGTGTTCTTCATTCTCCTTTGACCCAGGTGGGTTGAGACCAATTGATGCATCTTAGATGCCTGCTTGCTAGCGTTTAAGACCCCAGATGCCACTCTCCAAAGTGGGATGCAGAATGTTTTCTTAATAGGTTTTATTATACCAATTGACTTAGATGTCCCCTGAAACCATGGTTCCCAAACTCCTGCCCCTGGCCTTCGAAGCATTCAGTTCATTCAGGAAACTTCTTTGCTTTTGGTTTAATCCTGTTGTGCTGACCTCGCCTGTATTGTGTGTTGTCTTTCCCTTCACCTAAAGTAGTTCTTATTTACTATCTAATTAGTGAATAGCTCCTCCGTCCCCCCTCTCCTAACCATCAAAGAATGTTTTCTTCTCTGTTTAAACTATTTGTTGAGTTCTTCTAATAGTGGTCTTATACAATATTTGTCCTTTTGCAACTGATTAATTTCACTCAGCATAATGCCTTCCAGATTCCTCCGTGTTATGAAATGTTGATTCACCACTGTTCTTTATTGATGCATAGTATTCCATTGTGTGAATATACTATAATTTATTTATCCATTCATCTGTTGATGGGCACCTTGGTTGCTTCCATCTTTTTGCTATTGTAAACAGTACTGCAATAAACATGGGTATGCATATATCTGTTCGTGTAAAGGCTCTTATTTCTCTAGGATATATTCCAAGGAGTGGGATTGCTGGATCTTACGGTAGTTCTATTTCTAGCTTTTTAAGGAAGTGCAAAATTGATTTCCAAATTTGTTGTACCATTTTATATTCCCACCAGCAGCGTGTAAGTGTTCCAATCTCTCCACATCCTCTCCAACATTTATTATTTTGTGTTTTTTTGATTAATGCCAGCCTTGTTGGAGTGAGATGAAATCTCATTGTAGTTTTGATTTGCATTTCTCTAATGGCTAATAAGAGTGAGCATTTTCTCGTGTATCTGTCAGCTACCTGAACGTCTTCTTTAGTGAAGTGTCTGTCATATCTTTTGCCCATTTTTTAATTGGGTTGTTTGTCTTTTTGTAGTTGAGTTTTTGCAGTATCATGTAGATTTTAGAGATCAGGCACTAAACAGAAATGTCATAGCCAAAAACTTTTTCCCAGTCTGTAGGTAATCTTTTTATTCTTTTGGTGAAGTCTTCGGATGAGCATAGGTGTTTGATTTTTAGGGGCTCCCAGTTATCTAGTTTTACTTCTGCATTGTTAGTAATGTTTTGTATACTGTTTATGCCAAGTATTAGGGCTCCTAACGTTGTCCCTATTTTTTCTTCCATGATCTTTATCATTTTAGATTTTATGTTTAGGTCTTTGATCCATTTTGAGCTTGTTTTTGTGCATGGAGTGAGGTATGAGTCTTGTTTCATTTTTTTGCAGATGGATATCCAGTTATGCCAGCACCATTTGGTAAATAGACTGTCTTTTCCCCATTTAACTGTTTTGGGGCCTTTGTCAAATATCAGCTGCTCATATATGTGGATGGATTTATGTCTGGATTCTCAATTCTGTTCCATTGGTCTATGTACCTGTTTTTGTACCAGTACCAGGCTGTTTTGACTACTGTGGCAGTATAATGGTTCTAAAATCAGGTAGAATAAGACCTACTTTTTTCTTCTTTTTCAGTAATGCTTACTTATCCAGGGCCTCTTTCCCTTCCCTATGAAGTTGGTGATTTGTTTCTCCAACTCATTAAAAAAATGCTGTTGGAATTTGGGTCAGAATTGCATTAAATCTATAGATCTCTTTTGGTAGAATAGACATTTTAATAATGTTAAGTCTTCCTATCCATGAGCAAGGTATGTTTTTCCACTTAAGTAGGTCTTTTTTGGTTTCTTGCAGAAGTGTTTTGTAGTTTTCTTTGTATAAGTCTTTTACATATCTGATAAGATTTATTCCTAAGTGTTTTATCTTCTTGGAGGCTACTGTAAATGGTATTGATTTGGTGATTTCCTCTTCGATGTTCTTTTTGTTGTGATAGAGGACTCCAACTGATTTTTGTATGTTTATCTTATATCCTGATACTATGCTGAACTCTTCTGTTAGTTTCAGTAATTTTCTTGAGGATTCTTTAGGGCTTTCTGTGTATAAGATCATGTCATCTACAAATAGAGATACTTTTACTTCTTCCTTGCCAATCTGGGTGCCCTTTATTTCTTTATCTAGCCTAATTGCTCTGGCTAGGACTTCCAGCACAGTGTTGAGTAAGAGTGGTGATAAAGGGCATCCTTGTCTGGTTCTCAATCTCAGTGGGAATGTTTTCAGGCTCTCTCCATTTAGGGTGGTGTCGGCTATTGGCTTTGTGTAAATGCCATTTATTATGTTGAGGTGTCAGGCCTTTTTTCACAGGTACCCCTGGGCTGCCTCAAACCTCCAAACTTTTGGTTAGCAGCTTAGCACAAGTTTGCACCATCTAGGAACTCCAGAGAGCTTATTAGAAAATCAGAATATCAGACCTTCAGAACCAGAGTCCCTGGGCTTGGGGTCCAGGAATCTGCATGATTCCTGCTGATGGCAATAATGAGTGAAAGTTTGTGAACCACCGATTTAGAGCCCAGTTTTCTAAGCCATCTTCTCCATTAGAAATAAAAGAAATTTGATGTTTCTATATCACAGTTAGAAGGGAATAGTAACCTTGATACAATTGTACCAAAGGTTATATTTTTGAGTCAAAATTTTAGTTTTTACTGTGTTCTGAACATTAGGTTTTTGGTTTATTTACCTGTTTGTTTTCCCTCTAGGACACAAAGCACTTTATTAAGGAAACTATCCAATGGTCTTTGAATGGAAAAAATAAAGATTTGACCTTGACATGCCATTATAAGCCACTTCAGAGGTTCTTTTCCCAATCTTTTATATTGGCAATTCTGGCTAAAGCATTGTATTCATTCTGTATTGCTATAACATTATAATTGTGATAATAATAAACATTTCTATAATAATTTTTAATAATAATGTATTGCCACAATAATATTACATCAAGCTTTTTCTTTTTTGGATTGATATTCATTCTTCCTCACTGCACTCATTGGCTTTCTTATCTCCATAAGAATCCTCCATGGGCTTCCAACATTTTTGTCTCATTATTGGTCCTCTTCATACTTTCTTTCTTTTTTTTTTCTCTTCAAACAACTCATATTCTTTTCCTTCTTCATGGGCTCATGGGTCAGGTCTTTTTTTTTTTTTATCAGACTATAAAAGCTCTCATATATCTTGCTTAGTCAAAATCCAGCATGTGACACCGTTCAGGACAATTACATTTCCAAGTGATGATTCTGGGATCCAATATGCTTCCATCTTTGTCTCTGCCATTTCATCATCTATTTTCGTTTCTGCCATTTCATCATCCATTTTCCAAGGTTGCTAAGGAAGAAGAAAGCTGGAGCACCACTCAAGGGGTTTTTGCTGCTTGGTAAAATAGAGAGCAAGTCCTAGGGAGGTTTAATGATCCCTACCTACCTCCTGGTTCCACTCCCTTGTGTGATCATGGACAGGACTGATGGCTTGCTTTTAATCAATAGAATGTGGCAAAATTGAGGGATTATATGTGTGTGATTACATTATATAAGATTTCTAACCCATCTTACTAAGAGACTCTCCCTTGCTGGTTTTGAAGAAGCAAGCTGCTATGTAATAAGCTGCCGCTTGGAGAGAGCTATGCAGCAAGGAGCTGAGAACTGCTTCTGGCCAACAGCCAGCAAGAAACTGAGGTTCACAGTCTGGCAGCCTGCAGGGAATTGAATGTTGCCAACAACCACATAAACTTGTAAGCCATCAAGCTGACACCTTGCTTGCCATCTTGTGAGATCCTAAAGAAGAGCACCTAGCTGAGCTGTGCCCAGATTGTGGTCTCCTAGACTCTGTGCAATGATAAACATGTGTTGTTTTAAGCTGCTAAGTTTGTGGTAATTGGTTACGCAGCAACAGAGAACGAATGCACAGCTTTAACCCATAGTACCATGAATCACTGTGATTAACGTTTCACTGGCTAGAATGAGTCGTATGGCTAACTAACTGCAAGAGGACTGGGAAGTACATTTCCTGTGCCCAGGAAAGAGGGAACAATTTATGGGTGAGCACCAGCAACTTCTTTGTCGTTAGGTGCTGACGAGTTGGCTCTAACTCATAGCAATCTTACGTATAACAGAATGAAACATTACTTGGTCCTGCAGTGATTGTGAGGGTGCTTAGTTGTATTATCACAATTGTTGTTATGCTTGAGCTCATTGTTGCAGCCACTGTGTCAATCCATCTCATTAAGGCTCTCCTTCTTTTTTGCTGACCCCTACCGTAGACTTCCCTAGACTTTGGAAACCCTGGTGGCATAGTGGTTAAGTGCTATGGCTGCTAACCAAAGGGTCGGCAGTTCGAATCCTCCAGGCGCCCCTTGAAAACTCAATGGGGGCAGTTCTACTCCGTCCTATAGGGTTGCTATGAGTCGGAATCGACTTGAGTGCACTGGGTTGGGTTTTTTTTTTTTTTTTTTTTTAACCCTAGACTTTATTAATGGAAATAGACATAAGATAATAAAAATACATAATTTTACTTGCCATTGACTTTTCAGTTAACTGATTTTAAATTTATCAGTATTTACACAGTACAGTGTAGAGTCTAAGTAACTAGGTGAGATCTTGCACTTTTATTATCCTTTATTGATTTTAGCGCCTCACTTGAATAGGTACCCATTTGAGCACATAATAAATATTATGATTTGATTACTTGGATGACTAGACTGAGAACTTGTATTATGACAAGATGCTTGAATCCCAGGGTTGTACTAGAGATGTTTTGTTCAGGACCATTGTTAAGAGATAAATATTTCTGTTTTCAAATGAAAAGCAGATGAAAAAAGAACTAGGAACCATTAGCTCAAAGCATCTTTACTTCCTCATAGCTCTACAGTGGTTGTCAGGCTACAATTTAGCAGGCCTTCTTACCTTTTTGGAAACTATGATAGGAAACAGGTCAGATCTTAAATGGGTTTGAAGACAGGGCTCCCAATGGTGATGAAGAATATGATTAGATAACTGTTTATTGCTTTTCAACATTCATGTTTGTCCTTTGAGATGGGTACTGAATACAAAACCAATAGTAACAGCAAAATTTCCTTAATTCACTAGGCTGAAATTGCTCATATAGAGAGAAAAATTTTATTCCTTGCTAATCTGGAAATCAATTAGTATAATTCTCTTGTCTCAGCCTGGATCCTCTGAGCAAAGATTTATTAGCAGTGTGTCTTTTGCTTTGGCAGCCTCACTACACTTAATAAAACATTCCATTGTGGTTTCTCAGGTGAGATAGGGAGTTGTTTCTTAAGAAATAAGAAACTGGCATTATCTAAAGAAATGAAGAAATTACAGAACTTTGCTGACATCACCATTTCCAAGAATATGGGAAGTGTCACAATAAACTCAAAGCAGTATTCCTTCTGAGAAGTCTGTGTTAAATGGTTGCTCCAAAAGATACTTTTTGAACAACTAAGGGTACCCACGCTCCTGTAAACCTAAAAAAAAAAAAAAAAGCATATGTTAAGTGTCTGAAATTCAAGTGTCTAAATCAATATTTCATTAGTAATTATATGGCCATAAGAGCATGGTGTATGAATTTGGTATAACCCTTAGTCAACTTCAAGTTCATACATCAAACACTTATGGCCATAGAACATATATTAGTGTATTGAATGACCACCTCAGATAATAACATTTATAATTTTAAATATCGCTATCAACTAAGGGGGGGCATTGAAGTTAATAAAATCAATACAATTTGAACTTCTTAAAAATTTTAACTGTATTTAATTTTAATTTTACAAGTAACAGAGGCAAATACTCTCCTTAATACCACATTCTCACCACAGTCAATCTTTCTATTTTGTGCCCTAGCTAATAAATTGTTTGCTTTACCAAAAGATTGTAAGGTGTTTGCATATAGTATCTCCTATATGCTTTATTATTTTACCTTTTATATTTAGACCTACAACCCACCTGTAATTTGTTGTCACTGTTATGGGATAGGTCTTCAACTGTGTTCTGGTGTCCTCTTTACTATAATGAGTCTGTTCCTGGGCTCTCTATTCTATTCAAGTGGTTTATTTATTTTTCTTGTGCCAATATTGCACTGTTTTAATATTTGTAGCTTTATATCTTGAAATCTTATGGTGTAAATCTTTCAACTTTGTTCTTCTTGTTCAAGATTCCCAAAACCAAACCCACTGCTGTTGAGTTGACTCTGACTCAAAATGACACTTTAGGACAGAGTAGAACTTCCCCCATAGAGTTTCCTAGGCTGTATTCCTTACAGAAGCAGTCTACACATCTTTCTCCTCTGGAGCCACTGGTGGGTTCGAACTGCTGACCTTTTGGTTAGCAGCTGAACACTTTAACCACTGCAACAGCAGAGCTCCTTCTGTTCAAGATTACCTGGGGTATTTTTGATCCTCTGTAACCATCTGTATCTACATTAAGCTAAACATGAGTTCATACTGATGTCTCTGACTCTAACCTAGCACCACGTGAATCATTTTAACCTTCTTCCCTTGCTTATCTGTCACATCCAGTGGTGAAAACTTAGCTTCCATCATTCTCCATTCACTTACTTAATTTTTAAATTCCAATATACACATACAGTGGCTTCAGAATTATTGACCAGTACCCCAGTTGGAAACAAATTCATCAAGTGCAATACAGTGCTTATATATAATTCCTTTAGTCTTACAAAATCTACTCATTTCCAATCTTAACTAAGCATTTTTCCCCATTTCATACATTTGTAGTAGAGTTAAATTATTTTCTTCACGTTTTACACTGCATCCTGGAATCTTCTCACCATCTATATTACTTTTTTAATTTGCATATACTAAGGTTCATTTTTGTGCTGTAAATTTCTGTGGGTTTTGACAAATTCATGTTGTTGTGCATCCAACAGTATCAGATAGAATACTTTCACCAACCCAAAGAAATCCCCTGTGTTTCACCTATTTCATCTGTTCAATCCTCTCCCCTGACCCTAAAGCTCTGGAAACTATGAATTTTTTTTCTTCTCTGTTGTTTCGACTTTTCCAGATGTCAAAAGAATAGAATCATAGTATGTGGCCTTCTCCGATTGACTTATTTCACTTAAAAATATGCATTTAAAACTCATTCATGTCTTTGTAGGGCTTGATAGCTCATTCCTTTTCATCACTAAATAGTGTTCACTTGGTGGGTATCTCACAGTTTGCTTGCTGTTCACCTATTGAAGAATATTTTGGTTGCTTCCAGTTTTTAGTGATTATGAACAGAGCTGTTATAAACATTCACATCTAGGTTTTGTGTGGATGTAAGTTTTCAAGTCATTAGGGTAAAGACTTGGGAACATATTTACTGGGTTGTATGGTAATTTTTTTATGGTAAGACTATGCTGTACTGGGGTAGAGCCAACATGGCACCCTAGATAGATACACCATGCCATCCTTCTGCAGCAAAGACCTGAAAAAACTAAGTAATACAGATACGAGTATGAATTCCTGAACCTTAGGCATCAAAGGAAGGAATAAAGAACTAGATCAAACACTGAACAGAAGAAGAAACTGACAGCAAACAGAAAGGGGAGATACAGAATGGAGGTCCCCCAGCAACTAACACAGCACAGCATAGCCATCTTGGAACACAGCCAGCAACAACCCCAGTTGGGGAATGCAGGAAGGCAAATTCACGGAGCTCCCTAATGGAGACAGAGCACGCAGTAACCAGAGAAACAAGCTTTCCCAGTCCCTCACACTTCTGGTGAGTTGAAGCAAGAAACCACCTATACCAGCAACCCCCTCCACTGTGGTCCACAGTATGAACTTCCCCTAGGCCTGCTCCGCCCCCTCCCACCATGCAGGTTTTTTTTTTTTTTCTTCTTTCTTCCTTTCTTTTTCCCTCCTACCTGTCACCACGCACCACCTCCCCACCTTCCTGCTGGACCTGCTTCACTGTCATGGCTAGAGAGCCACTGGCTTGCCACCACCATGGGTCCGTCTCACCCCCATGCCGGGGCATCACCATTTGATTTTTGTTTCTTTTTCTTTTTTTTTTCTCTCTTCCTCCAACCTAGCCTTGTATGCCATCTCCCCCCCTTTCTGCAGAACCTCCACCATACCGCCACACCTAGAAAAGCATCAGCTAACTACCACCCAGGTTCCAACCCAACCTCACCCACTGGCCACCATTGCAACACTATTTTTTATTTTTTTAATTTATCTATTTTTTTTTTCTGTCTCCTTCCCACCTTCCTGCAAACCCTTGAGTCTGCCCCACGCCCAGCCACCAGCTACCACTGCACTGCCCATTTTTAAATTTTTTCTCACCCTTTTCTTTTTTCCTCCCACTTAGCCCTGTACACCACCTCCCCAACTTCCTGCCAGCCCCCACCATGCTGCTGCAGCTAGAGAGTGACTGGTGCACCGGCCTGCTGTTCCCCTGGGCTTACCCTGCTCCCACGCACCAGCTCTCATGGTGAAACCATTTATTTATTTTTATTTTCCCCTTCCTTCTTCACTTTCTCTCTCCTACCTAGCCCTGTACACAACTTCACCCCTTTACTGCCAGGCTCTGGGTCCACCCCGCCCCCATCCACCATGTTGGCTACCACCATGTCATCCCCCTCTTTTTTTCTTTCTCTCACTTTTCTCTCTCCCTCTTACCTAGCCCCATATGCCACCTCCTCCACTTCCTCCCCACCCCTGAAATGCAAACATGGCAAGAGCATCTCTGATGTTCAAGCTTGCCACCACACTGGGCCCACACTGCCCCTCCCCTCTGAACACTTGACCAGCTGCTGAATGGTGGGAAACAAGCCCATACCACTCCTCATCTGACACCTCCTCTCATCTGGCAGGGGGTGTAGGTGCTCCTACACCACTGGACCAACATCAGGAGGCAGGCAGCACCTTCCCAGTCCTCCTTCAGCTACCTCACCAAACCAGTGTAGAGGAAAACAGGTTTGCAATTCTGCTGCTTCCCTCTCCAACCGGAATAGGTCATGAGAGATATTGTGCTCACAGATGAGCAAACAGTAGAGCTTGCCCAGCCTGCCCACCTTGACAAACAAAAAACAAACAAAAAAAAATCACTGTAAAAAATGAACATGAAATCAATAAATAAAGAAAATACCTTAACGTCTCAGAGATAGCACATATTACCAAAACATACACAAAGGCAAGACCAGATGGCTTCGGCAAGTGACTGAAAGAAAGAGTGACATAACTTTCTGGTAGAAGAATAGTCAGTGGAACTACCTGATTTGGAATTCAAAAGACTACTATTTAGGACTCTCCAAGAGATTAAGAAAGAGACCAAGGAGAAAACAGACAAAACCAAGGAAAAAAATAGGCAAAATCATGGAAAACGCAGACAAAACCAAAGAAAACATCACCAAAATAAAAGAAAACACAGTCAAAACAATAGAAGATTACAGGAAAATAAAACAAGAACAATATGTGAAAACAAATAAATAATTAGAAAACATATTTAGAAAATCAACTAGAAATCCAAAAGATAAACAACAGAATTTCATAAACACAACTCAGAAAGCTTTAGGGGCAAATTGGAAACAATGGAAGACAGAATCAGTGAGAGTGAAAACAAATCCATGGATGCCACTTTGAGGAAAAATCAGAGAAAAGAATAAAGAAAAACCTAAGAATTACATGGGACACAACCAAGAGCAAAAAATTGCATGTGATCACAGTTCCAGAACAGGGAGAAAATGGAAAACATAGAGAAGATTGTTGAAGGTTTGGTGGCAGAGAACTTCCCAAACATCATGACAGATGAAAAGCTGACCATCCAAGGTCAACGAACCCCACATAGGATATACCACAAAGAAAATCACCAAGGTATATCATAATCACACTTGCAAAAAACCAAGGACAAAGAAAGAATCCTGGGAGCATCTCTAGAAAAACAAAATGTCACATACAAAGGAGACAATAAGACTAAACATTGATTACTCAGCAGAAACTATGCAGGCAAGAAGGCGATGGGGTGACATATATAAAACCTCAAAAGAAAAAAACTGTCAACAAAGAATAATATATCCTGAAAAACTCTCTCGCAAATACAGTGGAAAAACTAGAATATTTCCAGATAAACAGATTAAGGGAATTAATAAAAACCAAACCAAAATTATAAGAAATAGACAGTGCTTTGGTTAGAGAACCAACAACATCAGACAGAAACCTGAGTCTAGAACACAGGACAGCATCACCCAGCTATCAACCTAGGTAAAGAAATCTCAAAAATAAAACAAAGCTAAAAGACTTAAAACAAGGAAAGAGAGACATCAGTCTGTAAATGACAACAATGTCAAAACACCAGAAGGGGGAATAAAGGAGGTAGGTATAGAACTTTCAGGTGGAAAGGAAATCAAGGTGATATCAAGTAATGAAAGACTAGTTCAAACCTAAGAAGATAAGGGTAAGTTTTAAGGTACCACAAAGAAAATTAATAAACTTACTCATCAAGATAAAAAGAAAAACATAAAGACTCAGTAAACATAAAATCTATAATAATGAAAGAAAATACACAATCAAAAGGAATGCGTCCCAGGAAAGTAAGAGGAACAAAGAAAACAGCATCGCAGAAGAATGCATGACAATTTAACAGCAATAAACTTATACCTACCAATAATGACACTGTAAATGGCTTAAATGTACCCATAAAGAGGCAGAGTGGCAGAATGGATAAAGAAACATGACCCATCAAGAGACACACCTTAGACACAAAGACATAAATATATTAAGAATCAAAGGATGGAAAAAAATGTATGAAGCAAACAATAACCAAAAAAGAGCAGAAGTAGCAATACTAATCTCAGATAAAATAAACTTTGAGGCAATGTCAACCATAAAAGGCAAGGAAGGACATTATATAATGATTAAAGGGACACTCCACCAAGAATACATAACCTTTAAAAATATCTATGAACACAATGACAGGGTTCCAAAAAATAAAACAAACTCTAACAGCGCTGAAAAGAGAAATAGACAGTTACACAATAACAGTAGGAAAACAAACATATCACTCTCACTAAAGAACAGAACATTGAGAAAGAAACAGAACAAAGAGAAGATCTAAGGGCCACGATCAACCAACTTGACTTCATGGACATGTATAGAACACTCCACCCAAGAGGAGCGAAATATATATTCTTCTCCAATGCACATGAAACACTCTCCAGAACAGGCCACATTTTAGGCCACAAAGCAGCACTCAATAAAATCTAAAACCTCGAAACAATACAAAGCATCTCTCTGATCACAGCACCATAAAAGTAGAAATCAGTAACAGGAAGAGCAAGGGAAAAAATCAAACACATGGAAACTAAATAACACCTTGCTTAGAAACAACAGGGTATTAGAAGGAATCAAAGAGGGAATCAAAAAAATTCCCAGGATCAAATGAGAATGAAAATACATCATACCAAAACCTTTGGAATACAGCAAAGGTAGGGCTTAGATGTCAACTTATAGCAACAAAAACAAATATCAAAACAGAAGAACAGGTCAAAATTACAACATTAGCCCTACAGCTTGAACAAATACAAAGAGAACAGGAGAAGAGGCCCACAGCCACCAGAAGAAACTAAGTAATAAAGATTGGAGTACAAATAAATGAAACTGAAACAGAAAAACAATGGAAAGAACCAACAAGACCAAAAGCTGCTTCTTTGAAAAGATCAACAAAATTGACAAATCACTGGCCAAACTGACAAAAGAAAAACAGGAGAGGAAGCAAATAGCACAAGTAAGAAATGAGATGTGGGATAATTACAACAGACCAAACTGAAATAAAAAGAATCATAGCAGACAACTATGAAAAACTGTATTCCAACAAATTTGAGAACCTAGAGGAAATGAACAAATTTCTGAAAATACACTTCCTACCTAAATTAACACAACCTGAAATAGAAAATTTGAACAGATTGATAGTAAGGCAACAGATGGAAGAGGTTAACAGCAACAACAAAAACTCCCAACAAAAACAGGTCTGTCCTGGATGGCTTCACTGGAGATTTCTACCAAACATTCAGAGAAGAGCTCCCACCAGTACTACCCAGACTGTTTCAAAGCATAGGAAAGGAAGGAATACTCCCAAATTCATTCCATAAAGCCAGCATAACCCCTATACCAAAACCAGGCAAAGATACCACAAAAAAAGAAAATTACAGGTCAATACTCTCACAAATATAGATGCAAAAATTCTAGCCAATAGAATTCAGCATCATATCAAAAAAAATAATATACCACAACCAAGTTGGATTCATACGAAGTATGCAAGAGTGGTTCGACATTAGAAAATCAATCAATGTAATCCATCAAAAACTGAACAACAGAAAAAGAATCACATAATCATCTCGATTGACGCAGAAAAGGCATTTGATAAAGTCCAATACACACATTCCTGATAAAAACTCTCAGTAAAATAGGAATAGAAGGGAATTTCCTCAACATAAAAAAAGGCATCTGACATGGATTGAATTATGTCCCCCCCCCCAAAATGTGTGTATCAACTTGGTTAAGCCATGATTCCCAGTATTGTGTGGTTGTCCTCCATTTTGTGATTGTAATTTTATGTTAAGAGGATTAGGGTGGGGTTGTAAGACCACCCTTACTCAGGTCACCTCCCTGATCCAATGTCAAGGGAGTTTCTATGGAGTATGGCCTGCATCACCTTTTATCTCTTAAAATAAATTCCATCTCTTAAGAGATAAAAGGTAAGAGAAGGAAGTAGAGAGTTGGGGACCTCCTACCATCAAGAAAGCAGCACTAGGACAGCAGAGTGTGCCCTTTGGCCCCGGAATCCCTGCGCCTGAGAAGCTCCACAATTGAAAACACCATGGCTTAGGTCAGTCATGCCTTAGTCTTCAAGGTGACATCTTTGCTTTTCAACTCTTTAAAGAGGTCTTTTGCATCAGATTTGCCCAATGCAATGCATATTTTGATTTCTTGACTGCTGCTTCATGGGTGTTGATTGTGGATCCAAGTCAAACGAAATCCTTGACAATTTCAATCTTTTCTCTATTTATCATGATGTTGCTTATTGGTCCAGTTGTGAGGATTTTTTTTTTTTTTTTTTATGTTGAGGTGTAATCCATACTGAAGACTGTGGTCTTCGATCTTCATCAGTAAGTGCTTCAAGCCCTCTTCACTTTCAGCAAACAAGGTTGTTTCATCTGCACAATGCAGGTTGTTCATGAGTCTTCCTCCAGTCCTGATGCCCCGTTCTTCTTCATATAGTCCAGCTTCTCGGATTATTTGCTCAGCATACAGATTGAATAAGTATGGGGAAAGGATACCATGTCGATGCACACCTTTCCTGACTTTAAACCACACAGTGTCCCCGTGTTCTGTTTGAACTACTGCCTCCTGATCTATGTACTGGTTCCTCAAGAGCACAATTAAGTATTCTGGAATTCCCATTCTTCACAATGCTATCCACAATTTGTTATGATTCACACGGTTGAACGTCTTTGCGTAGTCAATTAACACAGATAAACATTTTCTGGTGTTCGCTGCTTTCAACCAGGATCCATCTGACACTAGCAATGATTTCTCTGGTTCTGCATCCTTTTCTGAATCCAGCTTGAATTTTTGGCAGTTCCCTGGCAACATACTGCTGCAGCAGCTTTTGAATGATCTTCAGCAGAATTTTGCTTGTGATATTATGATTTACTGTGATATTGGTATTTTTCAATAATTTCCACATTGGGTGGGATCACCTTTCTTGGGAATAGGCATAAATATAAATCTCTTCCAGTTGGTTGGCCAGGTAGCTGTCTTCCAAATTTCTTGGCATAGACAAATGATCATTTCCAGCACTGCATCCATTTGTGGAAACATCTCAATTGGTATTCTGTCAATTCCTGGAGCTTTGCTTTTCATCAATGCCTTCAGTGCAGCTTGGACTTCTTCCTTCAGTATCATTGGTTCCTGCTCATGTCATACCTCTTAAAATGGTTGAATGTTGACCAGTTCTTTTTGGTATAGTGACTCTGCGTACTACTTCCATCTTCTTTTGATGCATCGTGAGTTGTTTAATATTTTCCTCATAGAATCCTTTAATATTGCAACTCGAGGCCTGTATTTTTTCTTCAGTTCTGTCAGCCTGAGAAATGCAGAGCATGTTCACCCTTTCTGGTTTTCCATCTCCAGGTGTTTGCACATGTCATTATAATACTTTACTTTCTCTTCTTGAGCCAGTCTTTGAAATCTTCTGTTTAACTCTTTTACTTCATCATTTGTTCCTTTCACTTTAGCTACTTGATGTTCAATAGCAAGTTTCAGAGTCTCTCCTGACAAACATTTGGGTCTTTTCTTTCTTTCCTGTCTTTTTAATGACCTCTCGTTTTCTTCATGGATGGTGTCCTTGATGTCATTCCACAACTTGCCTGGTCTTTGGTCATTTGTGTTCAACGTGTCAAATCTATTCTAGAGATGGTCTCTAAATTCAGGTGGAATATACTCAAGATCATACTTTGGCTCTCATGGACTTGTTCTAATTTTCTTCAGTCTCAACTTGAACTTGCACATGAGCAATTGATGATCTGTTCCACAATCGACCTCTGGCCTTGTTCTGACTAATGATATTGAGCTTTTCTGTCATCTCTTCACACAGAAATAGTCTCTTTGATTCCTGTGTATTCCATTTGGTAAGGTCCACATGTACAGTCTATGTGTACAGAAAAGAAAATAGGCCTATATAAATGGAAAAACATACCATGCTCACGGATAGGAAGACTCAACATTATGAAAATGTCAATTCTACCCAAAGCAATCTACAGTTATAATGCAATTCCAATCCAAATACCAACAACATTCTTTAACAAGATGGAAAAAAATAATCACCAACTTTATACGAAAGGAAAGAGGCCCCAGAAGAACAAATTATTTTTGAAGAAGAAGAACAAAATAGGGGGCCTCATGCTACCTGATCTCAGAACTTACCATGCAGCTATGGTAGTCAAGACAGCCTGGTACTGATACAATGTCGGACACATATGCCAGTGGAACAGGACTGAGAACTCAGATGTAAATCCATCCACCTATGGTCAGCTGATCTTTAGCAAGGGACCAGTCTGTTAAAAGGGAAAAGACAGTCTTTTAACCAATGTTGCTGGCAAAACTGGATGTCCATCTATAAAAAAAATGGAACAGGAGACATACCTCCCACCATACAAAAAACTAACTCAAAATGGATCAAAGACCTAAGTATAAAACCTAAAACAATCAAGATCGTGGAAGAAAAAATGGGGACAACACTACAGGCCCTAATACATGGCATAAATACAAGACAAATCACAACTAACAATATACAAATACTAGAATATAAGCTGGAAGTGATAGGATTGTGTGTCAACTCGGCTAGGCCATGATTTTCAGTGTTTTGGCACTCACACAATGTTGTGATCACTTCCCTGTTTAGATTTTATACGTGATCACCCCCATGATGGGATCTTCTGTGAGTAGCCAATCAGTTGAAAGGGAATTTCCTTGGGTGTGTGGGCTGGAGCAAATATAAGTGGACATCATGGCTGGGCTTGAAGGCTTTTGCTCCTTCTGAATCCTGCAGCTGGCTCCTGTTTGCCTGACCTCCGGTTCTTGGGACTTGAGCTAGCAGTTTGTCTGCCAGTCTTGGGATTCAGCGACCTTCACAACCTCTGAGCAACAGCCCTGCTCTCTGGCCTGCCAATCTTGGATTCGCCAGTCCCTGCAGCTGCGTGAATCAGGAGAAGCCTCTATCCTGGCCCATAGACTTGGGACATTCCAGCCTCTACAACCACGTGAACCATTTTCTTGATATAAATCTCTCTCTATATATATATGTATTTATACACTTTACTGGTTTTGCTTCTCTAGAGAACCCAGACTAAGACATTTGGTACCAAGAGTGGTTCTAGAGAGACAAAATCATAAGGATAAGTTTTCTAAATTGGTTCTCAAGTCTGGTTAGCAATAGAAATACCATACAACCAGCAATCCCACTATTAGGAATATATCCTAGAGAAATGAGAGCTGTTACATGAATAGATGTATCCACACCCATGTTCATTGCAGTGTTGTTCACAATAGCAAAAAGACGGAAACAACATAAGTGTGCATCAACAGATGAATAGATAAACTATGGTACATACACATAGTGAAATACTATGCAACAATAAGAAGCAATGATGAATCTGTGAAACATCTCATAACCATGGATGAATCTGGAGGGCATTATGCTGAGTGAAATAAGTCCATCACAGAAGGACAAATACTCTATTAGTCCACTATTATAAAAACGCTTGAAAAGGTTTGTATACAGAAAGAAAGAATCTTTGATGGTTACTAGGGAAGGGAGAGATGGGGAAGGAAAAATACTAACTAGACAATAGATAACTGGTAACTTTGGTGAAGGGTAACACAGTACCCAATAGTAGGGAAGTCAGCACTACTAGACCAAGGCAAGGTCATGAAAGCTTCATAGAGATATCCATACTCCCTGAGGGACTGAATTACTGGGCTTAGAGCTGGGGACCATGGTCTCAGGGAACTTCTAGCTCAAAAGGCATAACATAGTCTATAAAGAAAATGTTCTACGTCCTACTTGGTGATTAGCGTCTGAGGTCTTAAAAGCTTGTGAGTTACAATCTAAGATACTCCAGTGGTCTCACCCCGTCTAGAGCAAGGGAAAATGAAGAAAACCAAAGACACAAGGGAAAGATTAGTCCAAAGAATTAATGGACCTCAACTACCACAGCCTCCACCAGACTGAGTCCAGCACAACTAGATGGTGACCTGCTACCACTACTGACTGTTCAGACAGGGATCACAATAGAGGGTTCCAGACACAGCTGGAGAAAAATGTAGAACAAAATTCAAACTCATAGAAAAAGACCAGACTTACTGGTCTGACAGAGACTGGAGAAATCTCGAGAGTATGGTCCCCGAACACATTTTAACTTAGTAATTCAGTCAATCCTGAGGCTCGTTCACCTTTCAGCCAAAGGTCAGACAGGCGCATAAAACAAAAGGACACTAAATGCGCACGCCAGCCCAGGGGCAAGGACAAGAAGGCAGAAGGGGGTCAGGAAAGCTGATAGTGGTGAACCCAAGGTCGAGAAGGGGAGAGTGTTGACATGTCGTGGGCTTGGCAACCAATGTCACAAAACAATACATGTATTAATTGTTTAATGAGAAACTAATTTACTCTGTAAACCTTTATCTAAAGTACAAAAATTAATTCATTAAAAAAAAAAAAACTACAACTAGAAATACCATGCAATCCAGCAATCTCACTTCTAGCAATATATCCTACAAAAATAAGAGTCATCACATGAATGGCAATATTCCCACCCATGTTCATTGCAGCATTATTCACAATGGTAAAAAGATAGAAACAACCTATATGCCATCAAGAGAAGAATGGATAAGCAAATTACAGTACATACACACAATGGAATACTACTCAACGATAAAGAACAATGAATCCACAAAACATCTCACAATATGGATGAATCTGGAGGGCATTATGCTGAGTGTAATAGGTCAATCACAAAGAACAAATACCATATAAGATCACTATTATATAAACCCAAGAAAAGGTTTACGTACAGAAAAAGAAAAACAGTCTTTGATGGTTATGAGGGAGGGAAAGGAAAATCACTAATTAGATAGTAGAAAAGTGTTAACTTTGGTGAAGTTAACGATACTGGGAACGTCAGCACAACTTGACCAAGGCAAGGTCATGGAAGCTTCACAGAGACATCCAATCTCCTTGAGGACCAAGTTACTGGGGCTGAGGCTGGGGATCATGGTCTTGGGGAACACCTAGGTCATTTGGCATAATATAGTTCACAAGGAAAATGTTCTACATCCTACTTTGGTGAGTAGCTCCTGGGGTCTTAAAAGTTTTCAAGCTGCCTTATCAGATACATCTGTTAATTCCATCTGGTCTGGAGCAAAGGAAAATGAGAAAACCAAAACATAAGGAAAACACTAATCCAAATGACTAATGGACTACACAAACCACAGCCTCCAGCAGCCTGAGCCCAGAAGAACTAGATGGCGCCCTGCTGCCACCACTAAACCCCTGACCACTTTGACAGGGATCACAATAGAGGGTTCCGGATAAAGTGGGTGAAAACTGTAAACAAAATTAAAATCAAATTCACCAGAAAAGGCCAGACTTACTGGCATGACAGAGACTGAAGGAATCCCCACCACTATAACCCCCAGACACCCTGCTAACTCAGAACTGAAGCCACTGACGAAGTCCACTTTCAGCCAAAGATTATACAGGCCTATAAAACAATTACACACATGCTTCTTAGTTCAATCAAGTATAGGAGACCAAGTTGGTAACCCCTGCCCAAAAGCAAAAGCAAGAAGGCAGGAAGGGTCAGGAAAACAGGATGAATAGACTCGGGGAGCCAGGGGTGGAAAGGGAAAAGGGGTATGTGCTGCCACAATGCGAGGATTGCAACCAATGTCACAAAAGAATTTGTGTATAAATTTTTGAATGAGAAACTAATCTGAGCTGTAAACTTTCACCTAAAGCACAATAAAATTAAAAAAAAAAAAAAAAAGACAGAGCCTAGGAGAGAGATTTGGGCTGGAAGTACTCAACTTTGACTTATCAGTGGCTGAATTCTTGGAAATGAATGAGATTAATCATTTGTTTATCCACACCTTAAAAGTTTATTGTGCACTTATTACATGTCAGGTACTTATGAGGAGTGTGTTCGTTTTCTATTGCCACTGTAACAAGTTTTCCATACACTTAGCATTTTAAAACTACACTAATTTATTATCTCGCAGTTTTGTAGATCAGAAGTCCCAGCTGGCTGAACTAGCTTCTCTCTCCTGAGTTTCACAAGGCAGAAATCAAGGTGCTGGCAGAGCTGTGTTTTTCTGGAGGCTCTGAGGAAAAATCTGCTTTCAAGCTCATTCAAATTGTTGGCAGAATCCAGTTTCTTGTGGTTGTGGGACTGAGGTTCTATTTCCTTGTTGAATGTCAGCCAGGCTTTGGTCTCCTTCTAAAGACTGCCTGCATTCTTCCTTGTGCTTTGCATACACCCTGCATCCCTTCAGCAACCGTGGAGTGAGTGCCTCTCAGGTTTTGGATCTCTCTACCCTCCTCTCTGCCACGTCTCTCTCTCTCTGCCTTCTTCCTCTGTGGCATCCCTCACAGAAATGTCTCTGCTCTTAAGGACTCGTGTGATTAGATGGGGCTCACCTGTATAATCCAAGATTGTCACTCTGTCTTAAGGTCCATAAACCTTAAGTACATCTGCAAAGTCTCTTTTGCTACGTTGGGCAACACAGTCACAGGATCTAGGGACTAAGGTGTGAACACCTTTGGAGGCTACTCTGCCTTTCAGAAGCAACTAGAAACTCTGCATTTAGCAAAACAAACATAAGCCTTGCCTTTGTGGGGTTTATAGGGTAGGAAGATATTTAGATATAAATCAAATGATTATTCAAAGAACTATAGAATTAAAAAATATGTTGAAATCTCTGAAGGAAAACCAGAGTGTGAAAGTTAAAGTGAAGAAAAATGAGGACCGATTTAGAACACAGAGACGACCCTGGTAGGGATCACAATAGAGTGTCCCAGAGAGAGTGGGAGAAAAATGTTGAACAAACTTCAAATTCACAAATAAAAGATTAGACTTACTGGCCTGACAGAGACTGGAGGAAATCCTGAGACTATGTACCCTGTACACCTTGATAACTCAGAACTGAAGCTACTCCCAAAGTCCACCTTTCAGTCAAAGATTAGCCAGTCCTTTAAAACAAACAGTGACACACACGAGGAATCTGCTTCTTAGTTCAATCAAGTATAGGAGACCAAATGGGCAATACGTGCCCAAAAGCGAAGACAAGAACTCAGGAAGGAACTAGAAAACTGGATGAATTGACACAGGGAACCTAGGGTGGAAAGGGAAAGGGGGAGAGTGCTGCCACAACACAAAGATTGCAACCAATGTCCCAAAACAGTTTGTGTGTAAATATTCGAATGAGAAACTAAAAAAAAAAAAGTGACTGCACCATTTTGCTTTCCTACCAGCAGTGAGTGAATGTTTCCATTGCTCCACAGACTTGACAGTGTTTATTGTTTTTTGTGTTTGGGATTTTAGTGATTCAAATAGGTATGTAGGGATATCTCATTGTTGCTTTAATTTCCAGCTCCCTGATGAGCCATGATGTTGAGCATCTTTTCATATGTTTATTTGCAATCTGTGTGTATCTTCTGTGGTGACATGCCTGTTCAGAACTTTCGCTGATTTTTTAATTGGGTTATTTGTTTTCTAACTGCTGAGCTTTAAGAGTTCTTCTTATATTTTGGGTGAAAGTTCTTTTTCAGATGTGATCAAATATTTCTCCCAGTGTGTGGCTTGTGTTTCCATCCTCTGAATAGTGTCTTTTATAGCAGAAATTTTTAATTTTAATGAAGGCCACTTTACTGTAGCTTTATAGTAAGGCTTGAACTCTGTTGTGTGAGTCTTCCAAATTTGTTTTGCTTCTTCAGTTTTGTGCTGGCTATTCTTTTGCCTTTCCATGTAAACCTTAGAATCAGTATGTAAATATCTACAAAGTAACTTGCCGGGATTTTTGATTGGATTGTGTTGAATCTATAGATCAAGTTGGGAAGAATTGGCCTCTTAACCTCATTGAGTTTTCCAGTCTATGAATTTGGAATATCTCTTCATTTATTTAGATCTTTTTTGATTTCTTTCTTCAGTGCTTTGTAGTTTTCCACATACAGATACTGTTTTTTTCATTCTTTTCTCTTTGATTTTCAGTTTGGGAAGTTTCTATTGAGTTCTCTTCAATCTCACTGATTCTATGCTCCGCCATGTTGAGTCTACTGATGAGCTCATTAAAGGCATCCATCAGTTATGGTGCAGTATTTCTGATTTCTAACACTTTCTTTTATTCTGTTTTAGCATTTCCATCTCTTTTTTTCCATTACCAATCTATTCTTGTACGTTGTCTACTTTCTCCATTTGAACCCATTACATATTATTCATAGTTATTTTAAATTAAATTTGATAATTCCAAGATCTCTGGAATTTTTTTTTTTTTTTAGTTATGGTAATTTACACACACAGACACATAAATTTTCATTGACTACATAAAAAAAATTTTTTTTTATATAACAAAGTTTTTTTTAATTTTTCTAATTGCAAACCACTGTGCTGAAATTTAAATTGTGTATATAATATTTCATTCTGTCCTTCTATCTTTGAGATGTTACATTATCCCCTTTTACAGAGTAGAAATCTGAGGCTTACAAAGGTTTATCATCATGTTCAAAGTCATCCAGGTAGTAAATTTCATAATCTGATTAAAATTATGCTTCTAGAACAAGGGCTTTTATTTTAGAGTTTGTCTGATTCTAGAACTAGGACTCTTAACCATCACAATAGAGTGTACACTAAGTCCTATTATTTTTGGCATAGATTTATATACTTTTAAGGTATTAGACATATTGTCATTTTCCCAGGCAATTTGACAAAGCTATCAATTAGTAATTCCTTAATATCAACTATGGCAAATAAAATGTAACACCTGTCTGGTTGTTGAGGCATGACATCTCATTTAATCCTCATAGAGTAGATGTATTTTTTTTATCCCCATCACAAATGAAGCAACAAAGTCTCGGGGAGATTAAGAAATTTTCCTAAGAACCAGTGGGTTCTTAGGAACAATAAGAACAATAAGGCTGAGACATAGGCGCAGGAGTAGTCACATAGAATAATGCTAAGGCAAACACTAGAGTTTCAAATTAGAATGAAGGTGCAAAAATAATTGGCAGCATCAGTAATCCTACTAGTCTTCCTTGTATCTTTGCCTCATTTGGTTTGTTAATTTGTGATCTCAATGGCTTGTCATTTTTGAACCTGGGTTTTTTGTCTCAAATTTTGATCTTTCCTATAATCCCACAGAGCAGCAGCATGGAAATAGAAGTGTCCCATTCCTGTCATTTTTGGTTGTCTTTTATCACATAGTCCATTTTTTTCTCCATTCTTATGGCTATGGCTTTAAAATCACCTTTTTTTTTTTTTTTTTTTTTAAACTTCTCTGAGAATGCTATCTTGAGTCTGAATTAAAATGGCTGACTCGGCCTTCTCTCCATGATACGTGTAGTTAAAATAGATTCTGTAATTGATACTTGAGTTTATTACTAACCGGATGGTTACTCTAAATTAACAACTTCTATATCTCTATTTTTGCTTGAGATGAAAGCCACAGAGGATATTGTTTAAGAACTGTTGGGCTTGGCACACAGTTCTTTTTTTCCTAGGGTTAATGATCAGTTTCCTCAAGCTACAAAACCCTGACATTTCACTTCATCACAGAGTACGTGGGCTTTATGTAGATGCAGAGGAGGGCTTTCACAACCCCGAGATGAAGCTATTTGTACTCTTTACTGCACTATTTATACTTGTTGCACCTCCTTCCATTCAGGGGGAGAGAATATTTTAAGTGCCTTGTCAAAATTGCAGGTGTGCTCAAGGCTCCTGCTAACAGCAGGGGTGGCCTTTTATAGCATTTCCTCGAGACTGCTTCAGATCACTCTTCAGGGTATAAAACTGGATTTTCATTACTGGCACTAATGACACGCTAATGAGGACAGGGCAGCACACTCAATGCCAGAGGCAGAGCAGACAAGGCTGAAAACTGCCCGAGTTTCTGCAAGATGAAATACCACAGGATGTTGATACCTTGAATTTCTTCTCAAATACCTGGCAGGCCCATGGTCTACTTGTTACATGGCTTGCCTTTGAGGCTGAGCAGGAATGGATCCAGTTACAGTTTTTCAGCCAAGGACAAAACAAGAAGAGAAAAAACCCAGGATTTGTCATTTGCAAGCTGTAGTTGTTTTTCACGGTAGGAGGTTCTGAAGACTTACGAGCTGACACATTACCCTGGACGTTAGCGTGCGTTGACCTCTGCTCCTTCTTCTCCCTGGATTGGTGTTCTAGGCTACTGTTTGACATGAGAATCCCTGGGGACCATATCAAAGCAATAGCCCTGTCACAACTCATCAATTTTCAAAAACACACTATCCCCTGAGAGCAAATCTGCGTTTCTGGGTTTTCCTCCAGGAAGCTCAGGTGGTCAGAAGATCCTGACTCTTCAAGCAGGTCTCCATGGTTGATCAGCTTGGATTTTCAACGAACGATGTAAGAGCAGAGGAAGTCATGGAAGGCTGTTGGAGATGGATTACTGGATTACTTTGACTTTCTCTTCATTGCATAATTCATCAGCACAGGAAATATCTCGTTGCATTATTTCCACCTTACTTTGATTTGTTTTTTTTTTTAGTGGAATGTTGGGAGAAATGATGGCCTTTAAAACTTACTTAAGAACTTGCAATATGTGTATAATGCCTTGCCATCCAGTCAATTCTGACTCCTAGCAACCCTATAAGACAGAGTAGAACTTCTCCATAGGGTTTCTAAGGCTGAAATCTTTATGGAAGCAAACTGCCACATCTTTCTTCCACAGAGTGGCTGGTGGATTTGAACCACTGACCTTTCAGGTTGCAGCCAATCACATAAACACGGCACCACCAGGGCTCCTAATGTATGTATATAAATAGATAAATACAGACTGCTTTTCGCAGAGGATCAGATCTATTAGACGAGGCAAAAATGAATCACCAGCATGACCACTTTCTCTTCCTTTGCTAAAGAGAAGAAGTTGTCATTCAAGGAAACACCCATCTGTCATCCCCGTTCCTAGTCATTGTCCTCATTTTACAGATGAGGAAAAAGATGCACGGGAAAGTTGAGTAACTTATCCAGCACCACTTGTGACTCATTCAGAAATAGAAACCTGGCCACTTTTCTTCTGTGTCATATTTGCTCTGAAACCCTCCTTTGAACTGTGTTTGCTCCATGAGCTGTAGAGCTACCACCATCTCTTCGATAATCTAGTGGTTCGAGGGCTAGCCTCCCAGTCGTAGCCGATGGTCCTGCCTCTATCTTATTTGATACTGGTGCATTCTCTTGGGAGTCACATCTGTCCCTTATGCAGATCCCAAGCAGAGGCTGGGGATATTGTGATTCTCTCGGTAACTCTTCAGTATGACTCACAAGTATGGGATAGAACTTTCCATCTAGAGAGTTCCATCCCTGGAGATTTGGGGTTTGTTTCCTTTCCTTTCTTCAGCTGGATAATCCCCGCCCCCCAAATTTACACTGTAGCTCTTTAGTCAAAGTCATTTTCTCATGTCCAGATTTATGTCACCCAACAACTGACCTATAAAAATTAAAAATATACACACTCAAATGGTAATATATTTGAATAATAAAAATACTCTTGCTGGTGGTGTAGTGGTTAAGAGGTATGGCTGCTCACCAAAATGTTGGTAGTTCCAATATACCAGGCATTCCTTGGAAACCCTATAGGGCAGTTCTACTCTGTCCTATGGGGTCGTTTTGAGTTGGAATTGATTCAATGGCAATGAGTTTGGTTTTTGGTTTTGGAAGCATGCTAAAATGGGGTCTGTGGGGAAAGGGGAATTCTTATTTTTGGCCAATAAAAGAGATAGTACTTGTTCAAAGACAGGCTACATTTGTGGTTAATTTTGCATTTTATTAATGGAAATAAAGGGAAAATTAGCTCATTCAAGGGGGTTAGAATATGAGATAATGTTGCCTAAAAATATTTATAAATTAGGTGGGCATGTTTTCTGTCTTTTTAACTTTACATTGTATAGTGCTTCATAGATTGCAAAATTATTTTCATATTTAACTCAACTAATCCTCACAATGCTGTATGATTGGCAAAGCATGTTATAGGCTCAGAAACCAAACTTCAGAGAGGTTAAGCGATTTACCTCAGGTTGCATAGCCTCTACTGCTGGTAGTTCTTATCTAAAAGGCTCACCAGAGTCACTTGTCCATAAGAAACACACATATTTACATTGGAATCAACTCAACAGCTATAGGTTTAAGTTTTTGGTACCAGAAATTAGGACTGGGGTAGGCCCCACATATCTGTATTTTTGCAAACCTTCCATAGGGATTTTGATGTACTCCAAGAGTCAAGGACTCTTGACCCAGATACGCATTCCTTGCAAAGACACTAATTTGCAGGAGATCAGACACATTTTGTCAGACTTTTCCATTTTCTCTCTTTTTCATACATTCTAGTTGGCTGGATTTTCCAAACTTAAAAGACATTACCTCCTTTTGCCAGTTCTCCTCATTTCCCTATTGGTTTAAACGTTGGTTAATTTGTCTTGGCCTACTCGCTTCCCAGAAAATTATACAAGTTAGATAGACTCGATGGCAGTGGTTTTGGTTTTGGGTTTCCATATACAAAGTTATTCATAAAGAGGAATAGGGCACAGGTCTTACCCTCTTGCCATTGAGAGCAAATGGTGGCTTGTGTGTTGCTATGATGCCGAACAGGTTTTAGTGGAGCTTCCAAACTAAGACGAATGGGAAGAAAGGCCAGACAATCTACTTCTGAAAAGCAGTAAATGAAGGCCCTATGGATGACCACATTTTGTTGTACATGGGGCCACCACAAGCCAAGAGCCAACTCAACGGCTGCTAACAGCAACAACAATTACACTGAGCCCTTCGTACCTTCCAACCTAGCCCATGTTCTGCACTTTGTCTCTTGTATTCACAAACAGATGTAATAGCAGGTGACCTGGTAAGAGAGTTCAACTGTAGGTCAAAAGATGTAAGTGATAGGCCTAGCTCCACCAACAACCAGCTGGGTGACTTTTGATAAGTATAGTGGTTCATGACTTGGCCTGCCCATGAGTAACCACAATAAAAATACAATTGAAACTGTTCTACTGCTTGTTGAAAATTACAAACGTGTTTCAATGTGGGATTTATTTATTAGGGAAAAATTTGAGCATGAAGTGAATTTTGTGTTCGCATATGTGGCATTTCATTCTTGAGGAACACTAGCTGAACACAGAAAACTGTACCCAGCTGAAACAAACTGCATAAAACTACACAAAGTGTACTCAGGTATCCACCTCAAACATCCACCAGTTACCTTAGTTCATCAGGTGTTATGAGCCACGGCCGTACACACAGTGTTATAACTTTTTAACTTCAAATAACTCTCCTCCTGCTCTGCACAGTAACTCACAGTCTGCAGCCCTTCCGACAGCCCCATCTATCCACAAGCAAGTTTCAGGTCTTTTTTCAAGGTAAAGAACCATATTTATTGTAGTTTGTAAAAGACAGCATGTCTGCAGTTCTAGACCTTTGAGACCTGGTGGACATCTCACCCTGCAAATGCAGCAGAGATAGCCAAACTTTGAGGGCACTTCCTTGAGTTACAAGGGAAGAAAGGGAACTCTGCCTACCATCTTGCATCCTTGTCTCATTTACATCCTTTGGTTATTTGTGCTTGAAGGATAGGTCACGGTGAAAGCTAAGTTGAACTTCGTACAAGCATTCAATCTCTTTTAATTCTGAAACAGGATCAGACTCCGAAAATTGGCCTAGCACCACTTTCGAACTGTTTGCACTTGATTCTTTTTAAAATGAAGAGAATGGTTTAGATGAGCTTTTAAATTGTTCTAGTTGGAGGTTACAACTAGCCCAGTGTAATCACTTGGGGATTGGCATTAGTATTGAAAAGGCTGAGATTTGATGTTTTTTTGAGCATTTCACTAGCATTGGGGTTACACCCCAATGTACCCAGGAAGGTAACAAAAGAAAAAGCTTTATCCCACATTATTGTTTAGTGACTCAGTCACATACAACAAAGCAGTAAATCTTCATGGCTAAAAGGAGCTTAATCGTTGAAACATCCTCAGGGGATATAGAAAAAAGGACAGGAATGATTGCAGAGTGCTACCTTATGACTGTGAGTGTGAACTTTTTGTTTCTGAAGATCACTATATGATAAGATTTCAAATCAAATTACTGTATTAATCCTTGCTACAAACTCCAAGGAGGTGAATTCTCAGCTTTGCTGCAAACTTAGTCTATGACTCAAAAATTCCCTTAATCTCTGTTACCTTACTTTTTCTTCTGTAAAATGGTTCTACTTTCCTGAAATGGAAGGACGATAACTGCAAAGCTCTTGGCACATGTGAATCCTGGTGCTATGGGTAAGTGATAGTACTTTGAGACACCGAGAGACGAGGTGTTGGCTGATCCACTGGAAAGAGAGGATGAGTGCCAACGATACCTTGGAACACTGAGTTTCTTTGGTCCCAAGTGATCACTGAGTAGCCCTTGGTCTCTTCATGGACACCTTCCAAATCTAGTCTCCAAGGAAGCAGAAGAAACGCATACTTTTTCTTCTGCCATGTTGCCAGTACAAAGCCAACCTCACCTCTTCCCCTCACTCTCTTCATATCTCCCAAGCAAACATTATCTTTTCTTCTTTTCTCCCAATAAGTTTACACATTTTGAATTCTTTATTTTGAAAAAAAAAAAAAAAATCAAATGTATGAAAAGGTTTTAAAAAATATTACAGTACTACAATGAATGTCAATGTATCCTTCATCTGTATTTCCAAATTGTTAACATTTTACTGTTTGTGTGCTTGCTAAATATGTAGATAGAGAGGCAGATAGATAGATAGATAGATGATAGATAGATGACAGATAGATGATAGATGATAGATAGATGACAGATAGGTGATAGACAGATGATAGATGATAGAGGGATAGATAGATAGATAGATAGATAGATAGATAGATAGATAGATAGATAGATAGATAGATAGATAGATATTGATTGATAGATAGATTTATTTACTTGTATTTGTTGTTGTCGTTGAGTCAGCTCCTACTCATGGTGGCCTCATGTACAATGGAATGGAAAGATGCCTTGTCTTGCACTATCTTCATAATTATTGTTACGCTCAAATTCGTTTTGGGACTACTGTGTATTTTGAATGTCTTCTAATCTAATAGGCTTATCTTCCAGCACTGTACAAAACAATATTCCGCTGTGATCCATAAAATTTTTATTGGCTAATTTCTGAAAGTATATCACCAGGCCTTTCTTCCTAGTCTGCTATATTCTGTAAGCTCTAATGAAAACCGTTCATCACGGGTGTTTGAAATACTGGTGGCATAGCTTCTGGCCTCAGAGCAACATGCAAGACACCACACTCTTACAAACTGACAGGTGGGTGGTTATTTATACTTGGTATTATTAATACCGCTAAGCCTTTTGAGAGTATGTTTCAGATGTTACGACTCTTCACATCTAATTACTTCATGGTGTATAAGCATGAAGGACACAACTAGAACAATCATAAAACTCAGGAAATCTAATACTGATGCAACACTGTTACCTAATATACCCTTTGCCTTCAAGTTGTTTCCAACTTATTGTGACAGTACAAGTCAAATTCTATCAATTGCCAAATTACTGTCTTTTATGACTATTTTTTCCTGGTCTAGGACCCTGATTTGATCCATGCATTGCATTTAGTTTTCACACCTTTCATATGGGAAGTTCCTACACCTCCTTTCTCTTTCAAAACATTAATATTTGAAGAATACTGATGATTGACCTATAGAATCATCTTTTATTTAGGTTACCTGATGTTTCCTTGAGATCAGATTCAGGTTATTTTGGCAGGGAGGGGTGGTGGGCAGGATTACCACGAAAGCAATATTGGTCCTCCCAAGTGCATTACATCTGGAGGCACGAGATATAGGCTTGTTTCATTATTGGTTTTGTTTACTTTGATTACTCAGTAAAGGAGGTATCCACCTGGTTTGTCCACTATAAAATTACCGTTTTTTTTTTTTTTCAATTTGAAGCTATTAAGGCATTTGTGGGAAGATATTTTGATCCTATATAAACATTCTATTCCCCGTAAAACTATCACCCAATTTTCAGATACATTAATGATTCTTGCCTGAACCACTTGTATGAGGATTACAAAATGGTGATTCAGTCAGTCTATCATTATCTTTCTATTTATTAGTTGGCACTCTAATGCAAGTTAGCATATGTATGTATTTATGTATGTATGTATGTATATATGTCAGTGTGGGCTCATAATATTTCTACTTATTTAACAGGTTTTAAATCAGTGCTGTCATTAGTCATTTTGATGGTACAGTTTGTCCAGATTTGCCAGTGGGGGCCCCTTTAAGTTGGCTATGGACCCATCCCATCATTATATGACATATTCTTATTTTTCTGGCACAATAAGACATTCTAGGAGCATCTCGTACTGTCACCCAACTCTGAAATCACCCACCTCTTAGAGAATTCTGGTTGCTTCTAATGGGAAATGATACAGTTAACTAAGATATGGGTACTAGATATATTCAGTGTCACAGGGGATCATTACCTCTAAGCCCTTTCAGAGTGCAGAGCTCGGAAATACACACACATGCACACATAGCAAAAAAATAAAGCCAAACCCATTGCTGTTGAGTCAATTCCAACTCATAGCAGCACTATAGGACCAAGTAGAACTGCCCCATAGGGTTTCCAAGGAGAGTCTGGTGATTCGAACTGCCAACCTTTTGGTTAGCAGCCATAGCTCTTAACTACTACACCACCAGGGTTTCCTGCACACACATATTTATCATGAATTCACGATGGCTCCATTTTCATTTCAGGGCACAAAGTTCTTCCTTCCTTCCTCCACTCCATATCTGTACCTTTCTTCTCCCACAAAGAGAACCATGGTTCTCACATCAATATATTTACTCATTTCCAGTTAAGAGTTTGGCTGCTAACCAAAAGATGGGCAGTTAGAATCCACCAGTCACTCCTTCGAAACACTATGGCACCATTCTACTGCGTCCTACAGCGTCACTATGAGTCAGAAGCCTCTCAATGGCAACAGGTTTGGTTTTTGTTTTTTATATGATACACACAAAATAGTTTTGAATTTTTATATCCATTATATGCCAAATACAACATATCTAAGTGTAGTTCAAGGTTTCTTTTCAGTTATTTCTGTCTTTAGAAAGATATAATTAAAATAAAGTATACAATAGTTACTTGGATTGATGTTTTCCCTTGTGAGGTTAAATTCCTTTGACATAGCACTGGACTAATTTTTTTCCATTTATTTTAATTTTAAACTTTTTATTCCCTCATCTTTATTGATTTAATATTTAATATGTAAATATTTAGGAAACCCTGGTGGCGTAGTGGTTAAATGCTATGGTTACTAACCAAAAGGTTGGCAGTTCAAATCCACCAGACGCTCCTTGGAAATTCTGTGGGGCAGTTCTACTCTGTCCTATAGGGTTGCTATGAGTTGGAATCGACTCAATGGCAATGGGTTAACAGGTTTTTAATTTAAATATTTTATTTCTGATATTTGACTTTTTATTTTAAAAATAAGCTTATAGAAAATGACATTAAATTTTGTAGCTCTTTTCTTACATATGTCATTTGAACTTGAAGCAAATTTCTTGCAGATTAGCAGCAAAATTGTTCCAATTTTAGAATTAAAAAAAGGGGGTGGGGGACACAGGGAGCTCTTGGGTAAGTGGCTCAAAGACACATGTTAAGCCCACACTAGTGAGGGTTGCTGATGTTAGCTGTTGCCTTCAGGTAAGCCCCTACTCATGATGACACCATGCATAACAGAACAAAATACTACCTGGTCTTCTGCCATCCTCATGATAGCTTGTGAATCCAACTGGGCTGTTGTGATCCATTGGGTTTCCATTGCCTGACTTTGAGAAGTGATTGCCAGGCCTTTCTTCCTAGGCCGTCTTAGTCTGCTCAGCATCACAGCAACATGCAGGCCTCGAGTGATAAACATGAGGTGGCTGCACATGAGGTGCATTGGCTGGAATCGAACCTGGGTCTAGTGAGTACCAGAAGTCTATATTGAAGGAGTGGAGGCCACACATCAAGACCAACCCTAGTTTCAAAAGCACATTCATAAGGCAATGCTGAAGTCAAATAATATCAGAGACCAACAAATAAGAGCCCCTGATGGTCAATGAAGCAGAGTAGGAGCTGCTAATGATATCTAAATGGGAAGAAACAGGTGAGCCACCCAATGTCAGTAGACAGAGCCTCACCTACACAGTGGGTTTCCTTTCAGAACACTGAGGATGCAAGCACTAAAACTCACAGTCACAGTGTAAGGGCAAGGGAGAGAAGTCTGCTCTCCTCAAATCAGCCTTTGGTGTCTCTCCAGAACATGTGAGATGATTGTAGATTTTAAGTCACTCTCCTGTATGGGGCCTGTCATCTTGGAAGTAAAAATTTCATTTTATGAATTACTTAAAATGATCTTGTCTGTCTGTACTAGAATATGTCCCACAAATAACAGTATGCAAAATGATTAACTGTGGAACATGTTTTCTTCAGTATGATTCGATTCATGAAAAAAGTATTTAAAATAAAAAAATCTGTTTAGAAATTAGCTAGAGCACATACTGGCTATCATTAATCTTTAAGAATATTTTTGTTTTGTTTTGTTTTTGTTATTGTTTCATATTGAAGAAACATTTTCATCCAAGGTATTAGGTGTTCTGTGTTTCAGTAACTCAAAAGTCTACATCAAATGTTTTATTTCTTAAAACACTAATTTGCCTCACTATTTTGGAGGTACTTTCAGGGCTGGGTGTAACTCCAAATAATAATAGTAACTGCTCCCAGGGCAAGCTAAATTTCTTTCTTAGCTTTATTAAAATTGATTTTAAAAACAGGGACTGGAATCTGATTTTTTCCAACTGTGCAATACATTGAGTCACTCCTCAACAGAGGATAAACCAAAAACCAAAACAAACCCCTTGCTATCGAGTCAATTCCGACTCATAGTGATCCCATAAGACAGGGTAGAGCTGCCCCGTAGGGTTTCCAAGAAGATATATTCGAATGGTTGACCTTTTGGTTAACATATGAGCTTTTCACCACTACGTCACCAGGGCACCAGCAGAGGATACAAACATAGAGAACACTGTGTCAAACATATCTCGCATAATGATGCAGACCCTTGCAATCCAGACATACCAGGGTGATCAAGTTGGAGCTCAAAATTTGGGAATTGCTCAGTTGGTTGGAGATACTGGCTACGAAGTGGTGGTTAACTCAATCATCTATGTGCATCAGGATTTTCCTCTGCACAACCCTAAGCCCTGCTTTGAAGAGATAGTGCTATTTGGAAAATGACACTTAAATGCTTAAAGTCTTACATTTACTAATAATTCAGCATGATTTACAGAAGAGCAAGCTGAGACCAACAAGATGACATGTTTTGAACTTTTTTTGGAATGAGCCTTCCTCATGGAGTTATTGGAACCCCTAGGAAGGCTGATAAATTTTATTTAAAATAAGTTGAATATATAAATATCTGTGCAAGAGTTTTCATGGTATTTCTAGGAGAATTCCATTTGTCAAGATCTCCCAAAAGTTTACATGACCATTGGTTTCCTACATAAGAGAAAAGCAGAGAGAAAACATTTCCTGTTGGAAACCTGCTTGGTACATTTTTGTATAAAACCTGACTCAAAAAAAGAACTAGATATTTGATATATTAATTATTTTTGAATAATTGTGGGTATTTTTCCAGATAATCATCCTTATGAGCTTAGTTATATAGAGTACACCAAAGGGTTATGCTTGGAAGAACTTACAGAATCCCAGAAAAAGAACCTTGGAGAGTTAATCGATCCCATTTATTTTAAAGAATAGAAATTAAAACTTACACTGTTAAGCATATTTCCTCAGGTCAATTATAAATCAAGTTTCCTGATTTCTAGGCAGTTGATAGTGGTCTCTCTTCTGCATCACCTCTCTTCTTCATTCTTTCTTTTAAAATTATTGAGTATATCATTTTTCAAAAAGTCACCTTAATGCTATTATCCATTGATACTTATATTTGTTGTGGAAGCAGATGTAACTGACAATAGAGTGACTTTTATTAATAATATGGGTAAAGTTTTGAGCAGTGGATTCTCTACAAATTTCCAGATAACTCTTGATAAATGAACTCTTACCAACTTTGGATCCAGTAAAAGCTTTTATCAATATGGCAAATTATATCAAAATATTTTTAAACCCTTTGGAAAAAAATAATTTTTTAAGTGACCTCTAGAGATCAGTTCTTCTTGTCTCCATTAGTGTATGGAATACTGAAAATGTATGTTGAGTTTTTAAAATGCTAGTTTGAATTCTTAAGCATTTTCTCACATAAATTTGAAAAGACAGTGACAAAGTCTTTAATCTGGATATATTTTATATTTAATGGGTTTAATAATCACTAGAGGTACATGGACATCAAGTGACTATCATACTGACAATGACTCATAGAGACCCTATAGGACAGAGTAGTACTGTCCCACAGACAATGATATTTATAGCACTTAATTTGATAGGGTCCATCATTTCTCTACAGCAAGGTTGCTAATGACAAGAAGGTACTAAAGAAAAATTGTTAAGTGATGATTTATCAGTTAGCCTCAAACCATCACAAAATTTAGTGGCTTAAAACAACCGCTATTTATTTAGCTCATAATGCTATGGGTTAGCAATTTGGACTATGCTCAGCTGGGTGGTTCTTCTGGTCCTGGCTGGCCCACTCATGAGTCTGCTGTTGGTTGCTCAGTTGTCTGAGAGAAGACTGATGTAGGATGACCTCAGGTGGCATGGCTGTCTCTTCTCCACGTGGTCACTCATCTTTCACAGACTGCTCTGAGCTTTTTCACATGGCAGCTGGGCACAGTGTCAAGAATATAAGCAGAAATATGTAATATTCTTCAGATCCAGGCTTGGAACTCGCACAACATCATTTCTATCACATTGGTCATGGCAAGATACAAGACCATTCTGCTGTTGCTGGGTGCCATTGAGTGAATTCCAACTCATAGTGACCTCATGTAGAACAGAATGAAACACTGGCTGGAACTGCACCATCCTCACAATCACAGCTTTTGAGTCCCTTGTTGCAGCCATTGTGTCAATTCATCTTGTTGAGGGTTTTCCTCTTTTCGCTGACCCTCTACTTCACCAATAATGGCGTTCTTCTCCAAAGACTCTTCCAAAGCGAGGAATTTGGTTCTACCTTTAGGTGGGAAGACATGTGAAGTCTCATTGCAAAGGGTACGGGTACAGGAAACAGAGGAGAATTATGGTTATTCATGCAATCTAGCACAGGTAGTTGTCACCACGCAGAGCTTATAGCATTTTTTGTGGTGTTTATTATCAAAAGGAAGTCATAACATGTGGCTCATCACCCGCATCTGCATCCTCTGGATCTGCTTTCAGAAAACATCAGGTGTATAAAGTCTGATGAGTAAGAGGTGTTCAGTGTACATAACTCTTTTTAACAGACAGAAAGACTTGAACACATGACTTAATCTTGAGTTCTCCATTGGTCTTAAAATAATGTTATTGCGAAATTATTTTCTCCATCTATATGGTTGACTTATAATTTTGAATATAATACTTCCTCACCATTTTATAAAGCAATCTATTGAGGCAAAAGCTCAGTTCATTCTTTGAAATGATCAAGGGTTCTGTGTCATGTTGTATCTTGTCATATTATGCAAAAAGAGCTTTGTTGAATCAGAGCAAAGACAAACAACAATGGTCTTTTGAGACTTTATAAAGGGCAGGTTTGAGAGCATTAACAGACACAGGACTCTGACAGAAGGCTTGGGGGGAAGCCAGGCCTGGACTTTTACAAAAGCGCTACAAGAAAAGCCAAGAAACTGGGGTTTCACATAGCCATGCCAGATCACTGACTCCGTGCAGACTATGGAAAGTAGGCACTGAGAAGGGAAGAGCCATTCCAATCTTGAGGGCACAAGGTAAGACCACCTAGGTGATAAGCCTTGTCTTCGTCATCTAGTGCTTCTATAACAGAAATACCACAAGTACATGGCTTCAACAAACACGAATTTATTCTCTCACAGTCTAATAAGCTAGAAGTCCAAATTCAGGGCATCAGTTCCAGGGGAAGGCTTTCTCTCTCTGTTGGCTCTGGAGGAAGATCCTTGTCATCACTCTTCCCCTGGACTAGGAGCTTCTCCGTGCAGCAACCCCAGGTCCAAAGGATTTGCTCTGCTCCCAGAGCTGCTTTCTTGGTGGTCTGAGGTCTCCAACTCCCTGCTCGCTTCCCTTTCCTTTTATCTCTTGTAAGATAAATGGGTGCAAGCCACACCCCAAGGAAACTTCCTTTACATTGGATCAGGGATGGGACCTGAGCAAGGGTGTTACATCCTGCCCTAACCCTCTTTGACATAATCCAATCTTGCCTCATTAGCCACAGGCATAGCTTAGGATTTATAACACAGGAAAGTTACATCAATCACCAAATGGAGGACAACCACACAATACCGGGAATCATGGCCTAACCAAGTTGACACATATTTTGAGGGACACAGTTCAATCCATGACAGGTCTCATAGCCAACTTGACAGTGTGGAAGACTGGAACATCTTGGGCCAGCTGTGACCTGGAGGTGATGGGCTAAATGCAAAAACATTAGTAGGATCCAACATCTCTGCCTTTGGAGTTTTGACATAACTATCAACAAGTTCCACAAAACAAAGAGGTAGCACCTATTCTCCAGGATATGACTAAGCAAGCTAGGTTTTATCTGGGAGCATTAAATACTCACCTAATACAACAATACATAAATGGTGAATTTTTCTTTCCTTAGGCAAATGTTTATAGAAGTGATACCTCATGTGTATATAAAGAGATAGTTTCAATAAAAATTTCTTCACTTTAGTAATATTTTTACATGTTTTGGTGTACTTACACCAAGCATTACCACACTTTTATTTCAGAATGTCATGTGGCTTTAATTTCTTAGCAGGATCTAGAATAATCTTTAGGCCTGAGAACACAGGGCATAATTTATAATGATAACGTAGTTAGATCATGTTCATGCATTTAAGAGGTTTATTTTTATTAGTAAAGACTATAAGTGAAAGTAATAATAATTGCTGCATATTTAGACTTTCCTAGAGATTTCCATCTCTTTTACTTGATATATCCCTTCTTACTTATTTACATAATTTAAATTATTCATAAATCCACAAAGCCAAGGACTTAAGATCTTAGCAATAGTAGTAAAAACACAATGTCGAGAAGGCAGGTGAACTAAGCACCTTGGGGCCTCAGCTTTCTAAATTGGAGCATCTGTTTACATTTTCAAGGGTAAAATTTCCTTGGACCGCTACCCACTCAGCATAGTTGTGCTTCCACCATGGTCACAAGTATTTTCCTCTACTCTGACAAATGATTAACTTACATAAAATAAGGGTACAATCTGTAGATAATACCCATTTTATCACATTGTTAAAATATTATTTGTTGTTGTTGTTGGGTGCCATGAAGTCAATTTCAGTTGATAGCAATCTCGTGTGACAGAGTAGAACTACTCCACAGGGTTTTCCTGACTGTAATCTTCAAGGGAGCAGATCACCAGATCTTTTTCTTACCAAGCTGCTGGGTGGGTTCCAGCTACCAACCATTCAGTTAATAGCCAAGCACTTAACCATTGTGCCACCAGGGCTCCTTAAAATATTAATTACTCTCTGCAGCAATTCTCACTAGACTCTTTGATCATCTCTCAAATTCTGTTTGAAAGGTCATCTAAAGAGGCAATGGCAACCTGTCCCTTAAGCTTATCTTTCTAACCACCCATAAATATCAACTCTTTTTTTTTTTTTTTCAGGTGAGAAAGGAATTGAGGAACTCGCTGAAGATTCAAAATAGTCAACTGCCCAGAGAGAGATGGAATAGATAATCTTTAATCCTGCAATAGGGGTTTCAAAAGCTGCTCTTTTTAGAAAATTAATCTTTCCAATATTTGGACATGTGTTTTAGCTATTACATGAAGCCTCATTTTGGTGTTGAATTGTACTCTTCAAAGCCCCAGGCCAGCTGGAGCAGTTATTCATTATTCTTGACATTCAAAAAATACAGTATCAATTTAACTAATCAAACATATTCTATCAGACATTAAAAAAAAAAAAAAAAGAAGCAAATGGAACCAACAAACATATTTGATCAATCAATCCTCCCTCATTTACTGTTATGATATTTGATTTAGTTGCTTTGCTGAAACTGACACAGTTATACAGACTATTATTTTCTTACTTATTGCTTGTGCCTTCAGGTTTATTCTGGAAGCAGTCCTTCCATTCAACAATTATTTGTTGAGTCTCTATAATATTCTTATTATTATTCCATAAATTGGAAGTACAAAGACAAATTAGGCTAAAAAAATCAAGAAGTTCAGTTCAAAGAGAATGACATTTAAGGACATGTTATGGGAGACCAGAAGAAAGAACCTAACTTTCGTCTGGGAGGCCAGAGAAGAGTTCCTTAAACATAAAAAGAAAGAAAGAAATTGAGTTGAATCTTAAAGGATATCTTATAGAAATTGATTCAAGCAGAACAAAGGGAGAAGAGAAGACCAGGTAACATAAGAAAGGCATGACATGGAAGTGAGAGATAAATTAAAAGTAGCTTGTTTTAACCAGACTATAAAGTTCAGGGCATGGGGTGACTGACAGGAGATAGAGCCAGTGAGGTGGTCATACCTTGTTTCTTGGTACAAGTAGAAATGAAGTAATTCTACCTGGATTTCCCTCAAGCTCTCTAATCTGTCTGAGTAGTTCCTAATTCTTTCACATTCTTTTCTAATCCCTTTACCATGGGTTAGTTGTAAGGTCTTTAGTGTTACAGGGCGCTTACTACAGGAGGTTTCTGACTCTTTTCTTTTTCTCCACAGGAATTTGTTCTTCACAGCCCTTCAGGGTAAAACCCTCCTAATTATTTTACCTAAGATAGAAGTGGTTCTATTAAAAAAAAATGCCTTCAAAGCAATTGGATTCCAACTCATAGCAATCCTGTAGGACAGAGTAGAACTGCCCCCATAGGATTTCCAAGGCTGTAATCTTTTTGAAAGCAGACTGCCACACTTTTCTTCCATGGAGTGGCTAGTGGGTTCAAACAATGGACCTTATGATTAGCAGTTGAGCACTTTAACCACCACACCACCAGGTCTCCTCTAAAAAAAAAACAACGAAACCCATTGCCATTGAGTCGATTCTGATTCATAGCGACCCTACAGGACAAGGTAGAATTGCTCCGTAGAGTTTCCAAGGAGCGCCTGGTAGATTTGAACTGCTGACCTTTAGGTTAGCAGCCGTAGCACTTAACCACTATGCCACCACGGTTTCCCTACTCAGGATAAAATCCTCCTAATTCGTCTACCTAGGAGTCCCTGGTAGCACACATGGTTAAGCACTTGACTACTAATCAAAAGGTTGTTGGTTCAGACCCACCCAGAGATGCCTCTGAAATCAGGCCTGGCTATCTGCTTCTAAAAGGTCACAGCCTTGAAAATCCAATGGAACAGTTCTACACCGCACTCATGGGGTCTCCATGAGTTGGATGAACTCAATAGCAGCTAAAAACAAAAATTCTTCTACCTAAACCAATTCAGATTGTCCCTATTACTAACTCCTCCTGCACTCATCAACCCAACTGATCTCCAAGCCCAGCAAGATGAGATTTCCATGGTGGTGCAGTGGTTAAGCACTCAGCTGCTAACTGAAAGTTTCGTGGTTCAAACTCACCAGCTGCTCCATGGGAGAAAGATGTGCCAATCTGTTTCCATAAAGATTACAGCCTAGGAAACCCTGTGGGACAGTTCTACTCTGTCCTGTAGGGTCTCTATGAGTCAGGATCAACTCAATGGCAATTGTTTCTAACCTAGATATCCAACTGTGAAAGTCTCTGAACTTTAGGAAGGAATAGAGATCACTAGCCAAAGTTTCCAAATATATTTCTGCACAAGCCCCCTTTAATAAACATGCATGTCATCCTCTTTTTCTACCTGGAACATCTACTGTGATTCCCTTACCTACCATCAGGAAGTTCAATTCTTCTGACTATCAGACTTCATGGATTTTTTCTATCTACATTTTTTTTTTTCTACAAAGGTATTTACACCCATACTCCCATCCACATCTCTTCCCCAATTCCCATTCTCACCCCCACTGGACTAGCCACAAAAATTTAGATGCACAGATAGTCATTGGAGTGTTATTAATTGTAATAAAAAATTAAAAACAACCAAAGAAGAAGGGTCAGATGTGTTACAATAGACTCATATTTATAAACTCATATTTAAAAAACCCTGAAATCCAGTGTTCTAATAATGTATGAATACATGAAAACAACCTATGATGCAAATTTAACTGAAAGTTACACTACTAAACAGTTTTCTCCTAATTTTGCTTCTAGAAAGTATAGTATACACACACACACACGCACAAAACTCACAAACACACAGAGCAAAAACTAGAGGATAATAACCCCATTGCCATCAAGTTGATTCCAACTCATAGTGAAGGGTATATCTCCAATTTTACATGAGTTCTCCAAATGATTGCATTATGGGTATTTTTCTTTTCCTGCTAGTTCATAATTTTGCAACTTTTCTGGAATGATATACATTACTTTTATTTGCTTTAATTTAGAAAAATATTGTAAATATGCAGAAAGTTATGGGGAATAATCTAACAGCCAGAAAGCCTGGGAGACGTGGCCAGTGCTAAGTGAGTTGACCATGGATTTTAAGAGAATCACCTTAGAATCCAGGACTCCTCACCTAGGCCCAGTGTGTTCTTTTCTACAGTCTGCTCCCATCCTTTCCTTTACAAACTAATATTTTATTCTCTTAACAGACTTTGTCTTCTCTTATTTCTCTTAGGTTAACTACGGGAAGAAGAAGAAATAGCTTCAAACTCACCTTAGGGTCATAGAAGAATATTCCATATATTTTCACGACAGGACAATTGCCTCAAGTTGTCTTCTGTTCATAAGCCAAAGCTTCAATATGCTTCAGAGATATACCCAGAATTTAGGTTTTGGAATTGAATACATGACCATATAAATAAGTCAATATACAAATAAGAGTATTTCAGATTTTTATGGAACATTATTGGGTCTATAATAGGATGGCATCAATCCAAATAAAATGGAAGTCATTTAAAAATTAAAAATCTTAATTTGCTCCTCTTTCAAAGGCTTCAGTGTGCTAAAACAGTTATTAGAATAACAGATTTAATAACTGCAATAATCTTTTTTGTCATTCAACTTTGAAGCCAATATCAATTCAGTTTGGCTTTACATTGGAGACCAACACATTCTTGGACCATTTTCCTAAGAATAAGCTCCTTTGTCTTATAAAAGTTGGAACCTAACAAGTGACATTTAGCCCTGGAAATACACTGGTGGACGAGAGTAGACCTGCCGTAGAAAGTAGCCCAAGTTGGGATCTTGATTTTCTTTGAACTGAAGTGGATGGAAATCTCCAGCCTCAGAGTTCTTTGTTTGAGACCATTGTTTCCAATTGGGAGTGTCCAATCTTGACAAATCTCAGGCCACTTTTAGCTGGGGGGCAGCTCTTTCCTTCCTCAGTACTTTCTCTGTTCTAACAGTGTTTCCTCAAATGAACTTGTCTCTCCCCATCCACTGACTCTCTAAAGTTCTGGAAGGAATGGGCAGCATCTGGCGAAAGTTTCTACAACCTCCTTTAATATTTCCATTCAAACCCCCTTTAATAAACATGCATGTCATCCACTTTTTCAACCGGGATACTCTGCCATGGCCCCCTAACTCCCATCAGGAAGCTTAGTTCTTCTGCCAACTAGAATTCAGGGATTTTTCTTAATTAAATTTTCTTCTATCCCATCTCCAAAATCCTGATATAAACCCTCCTCAAAGTGGTATTCCATCTTTCCTGATCTAAGTAATCATCTGTCTCCTCATCCACAAAAGGGGAGAGTTTAGGTAAATGATTACAAAAGTTCTTATCAACTCTAGCATTCTAATATGTTCTTTAATTGAAATTATTTTTCACCTGATGGCTTCCCAGTTCTACAAATTCAGGTCCTTTTTGGAGTTAACCATCTGTTAAAATGTAGTCAGGGAGCCAATGTCAAACAAAATAATACTGCATCTGATATAAGCTCTTGTCATTTTTTCATTATAAGCCTCCATTAGCCAAGATTATAAAATGACTCGTGAAATTAGAGATTCATTTGTATTAAAAACCAAGTTACAATACCCACATACATACTGAATTTCTCACTCTAATTTGAAAAAATATGTAGCATAGGTGTGATATAAATTATATGTGCTCTTTCTAGAGATAAGCACACCCTATTCTGACACTTCTTAAGCCATGTAGTTGCCATCATTTAGATAAACATTATCAAAGAAGTTTTTCATAGTCAAGCCCATTCTATAGATGAATAAAGTGAGAAAATAAAAGTGTGCATTAGAGCTAAGGATTCTAGCTCACACTGCTCCCCACCAATACCATATTCTCCCATTGCCTCCACATTAGCCAGCACATTATCACTAACCAAAATGATACATTGAGTGAAAACTATATGATCCATATAGTCAAAGAGAGTTTCTTCTCAAAAGAAGTATCTCACTTCATGTTAATCTTCATACTACAGGGGTGAAATAATCTTGGCATTCATTTAAAATGGAAAATACAGCTACCATCTATATTTTCCCTATATTTGATAGGAAGCCTGTAAGATGGCCACCAATCATGTCTACCTCCTAGTCCATGCCCTTGTATAATCCTCTCGCCTTAAGTGTGGGATGGACCCATTAGTTCAGTTCTATTAAAGAGAATACAATAGAAGTGATGGAATGTCACTTCCAATGTTAGGTTATAAAAAAGACTGTGTCTCTGCCTCAGTTCTCTCTTTCTCATCTTTCTCATTTCTCTCACTTCTCATTCTAGGAAAGCAAGCTGTCATTTTGTGAGTGGCCATAGGGAGAGGCCATCATCCAACATGTCAAGGAGCCAATGTCCAGCAACAGCTAATGAGGATCTTATGTCTGCCAGCAGCCACATGAATGGCACTGGAAGTAGATTTCCCACCAGTTGAGCCTTGAGATTAGTGCATCCCCAGATGATACTTTGATTGCAGCCTTGCGAGAAATCCTGAGTCAAAGGCATCCTGATGCTAAGTTATACCTGGGTGCCTGACACGAAGAAACTGTGAGAGAATAAATGTTGTTTTAAGCCCATGTTATGGATTGAATTGTGTCCCCCCAATATTATGTATCAACTTGGTTAGGCCATGATTCCCAGTATTATGTGTTTGCCCTCCGTTTTGTGATTGATGTAATTTTTCTATGTGTTGTAAACCCTAATCTCTGCCTATGGTTAATGAGGCAAGATTGGCTTACATTAAAGGGGATTAGGGTGGAATGTAACACCCTTATTCAGGTCACATACCTGATCCAATGTAAAGGAAGTGTCCCTGAGGTGTGGCCTGCATCATCTTTTATCTTACAAGAGATAAAAGGAAAGAGAAGTGAGCAGAGTTGGGGACCTCATACCACCATGAATGCAGTGCCAGGAGCTGAATGTGTCCTTTGGACCCAGTATTCCTGAGCAAAGAAGCTCCTAGTCCAGGGGAAGATTGATGAGAAGGAGATAGAAAGCCTTCTCCTAGAGCCGATTCTCTGAATTTGGACTTCTAGCCTACTAGACTGTGAGAATATAAATTTCTCTTTGTTAAAGGCAGACATTTGTGGCATTTCTGTTATAACAACACTAGATAACTAAGACAGCCCCTGATTTTAAGGTAATTTATAATGGAGCAATAAATAACTAATTCTTCACCAAAGTCAGCAGTTCGATTATCTAAGTTTTACTTGAGGTAGTTTAGTCTTTTAATCTAAGAGGAAATGTTACTTTATGCTCTCATTTTTACAGTCTCCTTTTCAACAGCAATGGAACTTCATGACTTGTTCACAGCTATTTCAATATATTTCATCCATAGCAACACCCTGGCACCATCTTCCAGTCACCCAGCCCATTGGCAGCTGCAGCAGCAGAATTCTCACAGTCTAAAGAATTTCCCCTTCCTCAAATTCATGTTTAAGCAGAGCTTCTGAAGTTCCTTGGCAAACATTTCCTCTACTGCTCCTTTAGTCAAACGACGGCATTTTCTCACACTGCACCCTGGGGTATGCCAGGCTGTGCCATCTGCCCATTTAAAGAGAGATTCCACACATTCTCATTTCAAGTTATGAGGATGCCTTTATGAGAGCAGCTCTGTGTTTTAAAGTTCCTTCAGGTGAAAGGAGGGCAGAGTTTTTTATTCCTCTTTTGAGGGAATATTATCTGAGATATTGACCTGATACCTTCAATTTGTTCCTAGCTTCTAAACAACATCCCTAAAAAAAAAAAAAACTACAGCTTATTTCACCACTTGTCAACATTTCAAGAACATGGAAATACCGCATTCCTTTTAAAAATTATGCAAAAGAAAAAATGAGTTTTCTGTACTGCAAGGCCACATAGACCCAGGAAAGGCAAACACCTCATGTTCACAGACTGACCAAAAAGGACGGATAATTAGGGCCCCAGAGGGATCTAAAGAAATATATGAACATTTTATCAGGATGAGAAGTGGGACTGTAACTATCTAAACTACTGATCTAGTCTGTTGGATAAGAAAATCCTCTTTTACAGTATCCAATAAGCCATTACAGTTACTGATAAGCATTTATGTTCAGTTATTCTAATTGAATGGACAAGTACCAGATATTAAAAACTTTTGAGAGAAGAGTTCTTATGTGATAAGAGGGACCTTGAGGGTTTGGCCTCTTGAGAGGTGGACGTTAGAAAGGCTGTGGTTGGGGAAGAACTAGCTGTAACAAGGATGCACAGGAAAGAACGGATTTGTTCATACACATACTTTTATCTAACTAGGGCTAATATTACTCAAGGATTTTTTTTTTTTAATTTTTATTGTGCTTTAAGTGAAAGTTTACAAACCAAGTAAGTTTCTCATACAAAAACTTCTATACACCTTGCTATATACTCCTAGTTGCTCTCCCTTTAATGAGACAGTATGCTCCTTCCCTCCCCTCTCTATTTTCGCATCCATTGGGCCAGCTTCTGACTCCCTCTGCCCTCTCTTCTCCCCTCCAGATAGGAACTGCCCACATAGTCTCATGTGTCCACTTGATTACTCAAGGATTTTTATATATGTTTATTCTATAATTCATATGTCTCCCTAAAAAAAAAAAAAAAAAAGTCATTTTTTTCCCATCTTTTTATTTGGGTGGTCTGGCTAAAACTAGAAAAAATGTTACAGATAAGGCAAGATTAAACTCTATCACAGCAATAAATATGCAATTACTATTGGTTTGGCAATGTGACCCTAACTGTAGCTAAGATTTCTAAGAGACTGGACTAAACATTATATGAAAACATTTAAAAACTAAGATCATCCCTCAAAGGCACTGACTAGTTAATGCAGTATTCCCCAAACGTGGGTTTGTCTGCATATTAAGACAGTCTTAGGAGAGAATTAGGAATTTACAAATAAAATTATATTTGATGAACCTGTCACATCTAAAATTGGGATAAATTTATTTAAATCCTTCATTTTCTTCCCAGAACACTGACAATGGACTATAGGAATTCAGGTAAATTTGCTTATCCATTCTGCCCTCATTTTTCAGTTCCAGGAGTGGTGATAGGAAGTGGTGTATGACTGAAGGTGGACCCATTATACTCACGGTGGTCCAGAGCAAATATAGCAGAAACATAAATAAATAAAGTCACAGGCAAGTCATAGATTTAGATTTTCTTATTGTCAGTGGTACTTCTGGGATACCACATGTTGTTTTGGGAGGGGGGTTCTACAGACCTTCCCCGAATAAGATTTGATTCTAAATGATTAAGCTTAAATAAATTCAGCCTGATATAATGACAAGATGATGAAATGATGGGTCTGGAGAACTGAGGCTTCTGTCTCAGCTCTGCTCCTTGCTGTATGATACTTCATGTTTCTGAGTATCCATGTTGTGATCCAAAAGGTGAGGTCTTAAATGCTTGTTTACATATCTCAAAGGGCTGATATGAGGATTAATATAAAAAAAAGTACTTGGAAAGCCAAGAAGCTATTCAATCAGATTGTATTATTGTTGTTGTTACTGTTTCTTGAAAAATCGTACTCTCTCATAATGAAAGGTAGTGACATAGCCTCACATAAATGTTTAGATGGGAACTAGATGGATAACAAGCCAACAAAGAGGGCTTGATGCTTCTAATTCTTACTTGTTTTAGAGACGCCCTGTTTATTGGCACAAGTCAGCCTGATTCATATCCAGATTTGGGGAGTCCAGAAAGGCTCCTTGCAACACCCTACTCTCACGTGTATCCTCCCCTCTTTCTTGGAGCCTAATAAAAATCCCCGGCAATGTCTTTCATTCCACAGTAAGCACTGGGCTTAAAAGCTATTGCCCTCGGGAGAGATAATGCAATGAATTAAATCCACTAGAAGTTGTGAATGATTAAGAGCTGGTGCTTGCCTGAGAGCAAGCTTTGGTGGTGGATGGGGAAAGAATAGGACACTGGAGGTCTGGACGGACAGCCACGTGGGAACAGGAAGGGTACAGTTGGGTGGATGGGAATCGCATGGCTATTTTACCCAAGAATGTCACACTTTAGTAAAATCAAAATTTGACACCAGATCTTCTTTTACAGAAGCCAATATGTTTCCATCTCAAGATCTAAGGCAGCAAAGAAGATAAATTCTAAATATGTCATGTTGAGGTTTTTGTGGCTACAAAACAAGGTTGTTCTAGAAAGCTCAAGAGTCCAGCTATGGAGGATTCTGGCAAATACAGAAAAGCAATAAAGGCAAAGATTAAACTTGGGGAGTTAAAATTAGGCAAGTAAGAACACACTTTTTTTTTTTTTTTTAATTGAGTCAACAGAAGAGTCCAGATTCCAGGTGATCAGAAATTCAGAAGGTCTTCACTTGCAAGTACAGCCGAATTGTATTCTACTATGGAGAATTAAAAACCAAAAACCAAACCCATTGCTACCGAGTCAATTCTGATTCATAGTGGCCCTACAGGACAGAGTAGAACTGCCCCATAGGGTTTCCAAGGAGCGTCTGATGAATCCCAACTGCCGCCTTTTGGTTAGCAGCCGTAGCAGCCACCAGCGTTTCCATGGAGAATTAGCCATCTGCTTTAGCCTTGCATAGGGCCCCAGGAGTTGGATTGTAACAGGAAGGACAGTGAAGGCTTGAGGTAACCTCTCTCCCCAACACAGGCAGCAATTTAGGGGCAGAATCTCGACTACCTCCTCTCTGTCAAGCCCTGATCTATGGAAAATATGAGTGAAGATATGAACAAAGGCAATGGTTTTGAGTTAATCCCCTCCTACCTATGAAAGCTCATCTGTGCCTGTCAGTTTAGGGTGGTTGCCCAGGCTGTAGCCATGGGGTACAAGCTGGAGAAGGATTAGAGTTGAGTTGCCAGGCAGGGTGGTTAATTCCTTCTTTAACAACTTGAGGCACAGGAGTCCCATTTCTTATTGGACAAAACGTCTCCAGGGCAGAGCCAAACCTGTGGTTTCCCAGGAGGTCTCAGCTTCTCTCTGCACCAACCCATATCCTGAGAAGTTATGAACTTTTGTTGTTGTTGGGAGACTTTGGGTTGTGAATGAGCCCAACACACCCCCGGCATAGCCTGGACGAAAGGAAAAGGCTCATCTTTCAACTCCTACTGCCACTCCCTTTGAAATAGAGATGATTTTAAAGTGCCTCAGGTCTTACTTCCTGGCTATGACTTCAAAGCATAAATATATGCTTGCTTTTGAGTTCCAAGGCCTACAGGTCTACTATTATAAAACAAGGGCATGTTGGCCACGTGTTTATAAATGTCCCATGACAGCAGATTTAGCTGGCTTCAGAAGGCCATCTGAGCTGTGCCTGCTCTAGAAGTGGTGGAGGTTTATGCAACAAGGTGAAGTTGGGTTGATTCAATTCGGTGCAGGAAAGTGCCTCAGGAGCACTGGAGAGGTGCCCACATTTCCTCTTTCTAGAGGGTATGTGTTTGTTTAGTAGGAAATGTTCTCTCACATCACTATTGTTTGCATTCTGAGAATGCAGAACAAGAATATGATTCAGAGGGTTAAGGGCAGTTGCAAGAAGCTGGGGAAGGGGGACCAAGGTTTTGTTGGATGCCACCAAAGAAAATACAGTTAATTTAATAAAGGGTTCAGGTTTTCATCAGCCATCAGATAGCTATCAGCCATCAGATAGCTGGGTGAGTGTAAAAATGCTTGTGGGCAGTGTCTGACCCTCTCCAACCCCACAAGGGGAAAGGAGAACCAAAATCAACAGCCTCAGGCTGATTCTTATGAGGCAGAGGCCAGAAGAGCCTCCTCTCTCTGCCATCTTTACTAATTCTGACACCATCCGTCCCTCACATAGCACTCTCTACTTCTATGCTGGGTTCGATAATTCATTGCAATGGCCACACAGAACTCGAAGACCATATTCACAACTGTAGGGCTTATTATAAGGGAAATAACAGTTACACTTCAGGCTCAGGAATAGTCAGGATACAGTTCTTTTACCAGGACAGCCTCTCCCCAGCTATGCTCGCAGGCACACCTCTCCCTGGCCCTCGGCCTCTCCCCAAAGGCACTCAGCTTTCTCTTTCTGTGGGCCAGGAAGCCTACCATGCTATCTCCTGCTGCCAGGTCTCTCCTGCCACTGCTTCTCACTGTCTTCAGGGTTACAACTAACTCTCTTTCTGTCTTCTGGTCCGAGGAGCCTCCCAGCACCAGCTCCTGGCTGTTCCTCCTTGGCTGTGGTGGAATCTTCCTCTCTGCTCTGGAATTGGCTCTCTTTTAGGGCAAAACTGACCAATCCCCTGGGTGGGCTGCAATTATCTTATTTGCACAGACCCATCCAATCACCTGGGCGGGAATCACAAGACCATGGCTAGAAAACCAAAAAAAAAAAAAAACAAAAAAAACCCAGTGCTGTTGAGTTGATTCCGGCTCATAGCGACCCTATATGGCTAGAAAGACCACACAAAAAAGTAATTAATTGCACAGCAGTGAGACTCACAGATGATGTGTCTGTAGGTCATTACCCCAGAGTGGGCCCAGTACTTTTCTTAAGATTGAATGAAAATTGAAATTATTGCTTCATTTTCTCCATTTTCTTGATAGGTGAGATGGAACAGGTAGATATAAGTTAATGAGAAGGAAAAAAAAAAAATAAAGACAGTATATGAAAAGAACAGAAAACAGAGAAAAGGAGAAAAAGTGAACAAAGGGGTGTCTTGGTTTAAGTTGCCTAGAAGCAGGACTTAAAATTGGGAATTGGGTGCACAGGGTGTATTGAGGGGGTGGCCTCAGGGCAAGGGGAGTCAGGGAGGCAGAAGGAGACAAGACAGGAGTTGAGCAAGGGAATGGGTTGAGATGGAATCCAGCCCAGCCTGATCCCATGGGGAGCCCTGGAGTATGAGTTGGACCACAAAGTTGGTCTCACCTTGAGACAAAAGGACCAGCCTTTTATGCCCTAGCATGAGTCAATCATTAGCTGAGCTTACTAGAGGGGGACAAAGGGATCCTAACCTTCAGGCTGTTGGCCCCTGCTGAGGGCCATTCTCTGGAGAGGGAGCAACTGTGAGCCACCAGCAGCCAACGGGCACAGCAGTTGAAGAATGAATGCACCAGTCAATAAAAGTCACCTGGGAGGGCACCATCAGTGTCCACCAAACACCTAATGGAGAGACAACCAAAATTCACCCTCATTGCCAGGAGGTACCTATTCATGCGTGACTCCTTTATTGATCCATGTGTGGAATGGATTCATGAAGCCTAGGGCAATGGGCTCCATACATGTGTGGAAGAATGCATCTTAATCTGCCAAGGAAGACCAAGCCCTGCGCTCAGATATTGTACTTTGGGAGACCTGGGGTGGTATTTAGGAGTCTACTTCAAAATTCCCCTTCTCTAAAAAAACCTAGTAATTTTACTCCTAAATATATGCCCAGAGAAAAATTTTCCACATGTGTGTAAGGGGACAGACCCAAGGACGCTTTTGAAGCATCACTTGTAATAGCGAAAAATGAAAACACACTAAAAGTCCACTGAATGGGAAATAGTAAAATAAATTGCAGTACAGTCACTCCATAGGACACTGTGCATCATTTAACATGAATAAGCTACATCAATGAGGATGTTCATTGATAAATGCAGAAAACTTAGAGCTGAATGAAAAATAGATACAGTGAAGACAAATATGGTACGTGTAGACAAAAATTTAAAATATATGCACAAAATATCATTATGTATTATATGTAAACACATATATATTTCTAAAAATATTTTTAAAGGCTTTAAGAAAACACAGGTGACTCACCAAGGAGGCAAAGGCAAAAATGGAACTAGAGGTGGGGCAAAGGGTTTTCGACTATATCTGTAGTATTCCATTTATTAAATAAAAAAAAAGACCTAAAAAGAGAATATAACAAAATTCAAATAAATGTCATCTGAAATGCTATCTCATGTCCCTTGAAATCTGATCTCATTAGAGAGGGCTTTTTTGAACCTTCTGTCTAAAATAGGACAATCCTTTTCTCTGCCCTTCTTCTCTCTTAAACTTGTTTACTTTGCTTAATGGCGTATATTTTATCTACCATCTATATATTTCCACCTCCCCCACTAGAGTGTTAGCTCTTAGAGCCTGTCTAGAATAGAAGCTGTCACACAGCAGCTGCTCAGTAAACATTGTCTGAACCATTCGAGTAGTTGAATGAATTATTACTTCTGGTGGTGGACACCGAATCATTTTTCCATTTTTTTTTCAGGGCTTGTCTGTATTTTTAAAAGTTCTCTTTTACCCTCACTTCAACCTCTTAGAAAGGTTCCTCAGATGAATCTCATGCGTTGTAAAGATCATGAAGTGTTGAGAACCATGGGTTTCCAGCAGATGAGATACTGAAGGCTGCAAGTTTGACCTTAATGTCAGCCTCAAGAGAACCACACTAACCCAGCCTATTAGTTGGGTTTTAAATTTGTTCCTTAATAATCGAGCAGTTTCATTTAAAAAACAAATGAAAACACGTGCACCCACACACTCACCCTCGCCCCCTGCAACAATCTCTCCCCCTACACACATTCTATAACCATCTTGCACATATATAGAAATATAGAAAGAGTTCAGCATGCTTTGGCCTTAACACCTTCAAATAAGATACAGCAGATTCATGCGTTCTCCTACCACCACACCTGCCCTTAGTCATCAAGCTAATCTCAGTAAGTGGAACCAGCAGTGTAATGAAAGAGACTCCCTCTGAGTAAGAGATGACCGTCGTTTGAAGTTTTTAATCACTGAGTGATTTAGAATGAATTATTTTGAGGAGAAAAAAAGCATTCTGCAGATTTCACTTACATTGGAAATGTTTATGGGAACAGCTAAATAACATAAAATCACAAGAAAAAGTAAAACAACTCATATGAAACAATTAAAAAAATCAATTGCTGGCGAAAACTGGGAAATTTCCCATAATACATGGCAGTGTTGATCATAGGTTGACAACTTGTTGCTGATGAAATTCAAGAAGGCTGAATACAATGACTCCTCTGCCTCCTTTTTTTTTCTTTCACTTAAAAGAAAATTCATTATATAAGTCTTGCCAACTTCCCCAGTACAATAAATGTCTCAATTTAATTAACCCAATAGAAAATCAGGTCATGTGCATGCGATTGATGACTTCATTTAGTCATTTTGATGTGTTCAGAAGAAACCAGTTGGAGTCCAAACCAGAACTTGGGGAAATATCCCTATTAAACACTGTTAGAAATGGAAAAAAAAAAAAGTTAGAAATACCAGCTATTTAAAAGTAACATGTGTTTCATTGTCGAGCTGGTCTCACTGTTTCTACCTTTACATGTGAGTAACCAGGTAAGTAGCTTAAGCCTGACTTTTGTTCTAGAAAACAAATGGTAGGGAAAATATGAAATAAAATATAAGCTGACAATATTTTTAGCCAGCAACAAATGAGACTAGGTTATTCTTCAAGTTCTTTGTGGGGAGTCCCTAGATGGTGCAAACGGTCAATGTGCTCGGCTGGTAACTGAAATGTTGGAGGTTCAAGACCACTCACAGGCAGCTGAGAAGAAAAATCAGCCATTGAAAACTCTATAAAGTACAGTACTACTTTGACACATACGGGGTTGTTGTGAGTCAGAGTCAACTCAAGGGCAGCTGGTAGTGGTGGTGGTTCTTTTAGACTGCATTAGGAGGCCTAAGAGGACAAATAAGCTCAAAGGAAGAGGAGCAGAAAGTGGAAGGTGTCTTGGCTTCTAACGCTTAAACCTTCAAGGCCTCTCTAACATGGGTCACCTATTTAAAAAAAAAAAAAAAAAAAAAAGCTTTTATCAATCTTTTTTTCTATTTTTCAAAAAATACATGAATTCCAATCAGGGCTTCTGATAGAAATGAGATAAAAAAAAAAATGAGATGCGATAATAAAATTCCAGCCAAAAGCAAAGAAACCTGACATGGATCATTCCAACCATATCACAGGCAAATTCATGGTTTCTTTTAGCTTTTGTAAAATGCTGCAAAGCTTAGGAAAAGCAGCATCAGTCGTGAGGACCTCTAAATAACCAAGAGCACAAGGGAAAGAGAACCAGAAAGATTAGGTGTGAGGAAGCAATTAGCCAAAGGCATTTGAGCACTGACCTTGTACCCATCTATTTTTACTGCATATACCCATGTGGCAGAATAAAAATGTAGGTGGTTGGAGTAGCAAAGATTCCAACAAGAAAGCAAACAAGAGAAGTAGAATGAGGAGTAACAGGGTCAAATAAGGAGAATCGCTTACCTTTCATACATATGTCTAGAATCATTGGTGGTCCCAGTGCTATAGTTTACCTGTTTTCAATTGTAACAGTGCACTACCTTGGGCATATGTGCTATGTACCTTAATCTTATTGATAATCCATTTAGACTTCATATTCAATCAGAAGCCACAAGTTATGAAACAATTTATAACTAGAAATTTCAAGCAACAAAAGTCAACTAATGCTTGTGCCTACCATTTTCCAAAGATATTTAATTGTGATAAATACCTCAAAATGCATCCTGCAAAACGTGTCTTAAGATATTTTATTTTACATAATTGAAAAAGAAAAATAAAGGGTTCCTTGGTTATATGTCTTCTGTACACACTGAGCTACAGTTAAACATGTTCCTGTATTGCATGGCTCCTCCAAACCTTTCATACCCTAAAGTGGACTGTGAGTGCACAGGAATGAAACACGGTATGCAGCGTTTCCCCAAGCTATTTGCAGACAGAACTAAAGGCTATTGAAGCCTGCCCCTGTGTAACACAAACCAGGCTTTAGAAAACACAGAGCTGGAGTTTAACCAATAGGTGGAATCAAATTTAACTGAGCATAATATGTGATTCCCTGATCACGTAAATGAGTGTTTTTTCTCTTTGGATTGAGGCTCCTCACCCAAATTTGTATAGAGGTGAGTGCATAACAGGGAAAGATGTTGAAGCCAACTACCCTTTCAACTTGTCAAATACTGAATCCACCTGGGATTGGCAAGGAGTTCCCCTCAATGTGTGAACTGCTTTTTCTCCCAGAGCAATACAATATATATGTTGCTGAGTCATAGGGAAATGTTGCTTAGTATCATGCTATGCAGTTAAACATACAAAGAACTTCTAAACTATCTAAAAGGTTGGTGGTTCAAAGCGACCAGCTGCTCCTCAGGAGAAAGATGTAGTAGCCTGCTTCTGTAAAGGTTTACAGCCTTGGAAACAGTTCTATGCTGTCCTGTAGGGTTACTGTGAGTCAGAATCAACTTGATAGCAAAGGATTTAAATGCTTCTTTATCCCCAAAACAATATTCAAGTCAGAAAGCTTTGCTTCAGCTTCATGCTAACTCACATTTCCAAGAGTACAAGAGCATCTTCCAACCCCACATCTCCGAAATTTAGAGCTTTACATGGAATCAAGTGACCGTCTGAAGACATCCTCTCACCCAGAGCTCTGTTTCCTTTAGATACTGAAGTCAATAAAGTCACTTTATGGCCATAGAGGAAATGGACAGGCTGTTATTCTCAAAGAATGTGAAGGTCTTACCTGTTCCCTGGAGATAGGAGAGTTTATGAGTCCCAGTGGACAGGGACAACCCCGGATGTGAGCTGTCCCCATAGACTCAAGTTGGTCTGAAGCCTTTCCTGATGAGTTGGAAACTCTGTCGCATGCCATGCAGCGCCTATTTCTTTGGCAGGTTTTTCAGTGTCTGGTGTCACTCAACTATTTCATGAGAACAAGACAATGGGTTGAGAAGCAATAAAAAAAATTCTTCCAGTTCTTTAAGGTATGAGTCATCTTTCCGATTGCAACCTTTGGTCAAAGCCTGAGCTGGGAGGCTCAACTTGTACTTATTTGGTGAAGGTTTGTCAAAGGGGGCTCTTTCAGGAAAGAAAGGTAACTGGGGTCTGTTAACACTTAATATGTGGTTTGATTGCATTTCTTCTCACTTGATTTCTTGTGTGTGCTGCTGGATTGAACCAGGGCTTTGTCATAGTTGTTAATATCAGTTCCTAAGAACAAGGGGTGTGGTGGCCATCAACACATGTGTTGTTGTTAGCTGCCATTGAGTTGACTCGGACTCTTGGCTACCCCATGTATAACAGAACAAAACCTGGCCTGGCCCTGTACCGTCTTCATGATCATTGGTACGTTTGAGTCCATTGTTGCAGCCACTGTGTTAGTTCATCTCACTAAAAGTCTCCCTCATCCTCTTTGGCCCTCCACTTTACCAAGCATGTTGTCCTTATCCAGCCTTCAGTCTCGTTGATAAAACAAAATCATTGTGGCTGTTATAATCAAGAACAAAGTGTCTTAGTGCGACTTCTGACATGTTAGAGCTGTGAGACCTTGAGCAAGTCACTTGACTGCTGGGAACCTCAATTTCCTCATCTCTAAAATGGAAATCACAATAACCTACTCATCTCAGAAATTCAAATGAGTTAAAGAAAAAATGCTATACAAACTGCAAAACCCTAAATGACTCGGAAGAACTGTTATTATTAACTATTCCGCTTAATACACGAAAACTCCATGACTCAGTCTACAGCATTTGAAGGGAAAGAGGCTAAAAGTGAATCATGCTGATTCCTGACATGTCTTGGTTATTTGCCTTTCCCATGATCTCTGTGGATGAGGCTTTCCAAACTGGTTAATTCTTCTCTCTTAGGATACATCCCTATAGTGTTGGAATTGTGCCTGAGAACTGGAAAAGGGCTTCGAGCTGAAGTTAAGGGGTCTTTTTGCTGTTACCCTGCCACTAGAAACCCATTATTTACCACAAGAATTTGGTTTTGCGATCAATTGGCAGAAAGAGCTAATAATGTCTTGTGGTTGTTGTATATGAGCATGTTTGCAAAACAGAGTTTTAGAGGGAGAGAAGCCAATAACTTCCGTGTGTTTTCTGAGGGAGGACCGTAGAGCTAGAAATTGCTTTGAGATAGTTGCTATCCATGGAACAATGGGATTAGGCAGATGGGGTAAGGAAAAGAGGACTTTTTAAGGGATAGATACATACGTAGTAAGACTATAGAGGAATTGTGGGGAATAATAAATGCAAAATTCACTCAAGAGGATACCTGTGAGCAAAGGTGTCAAGGAATGCGCTGAGGAAGATGCTTACCGAGGCTTCAAAGTTATCAACGATGGATATGTTGGTATTCATCTTTTATTATTCTTTATGCCTCACAATTTTGTATGCAATACAATTAAGCATTTTATGTCAACAATTGTATTTACCTCAAGGCACCAACAATTTCATTAAAGTAACAGTCTATGTTCTCAATTAAAAAAAATTTAAAAAAGATTATCAGCTTCTCTACTTTGCTCATACACACATATGTATACACACACACACATCCCTGAAATAAGACCTAGAATATAATCAGTATGAAAAGTAAGTTGTGCTACAGTGTGTATATGGAGCTGCCATTTGTTTTTTTAAAAAGGGGGGGTTTATATGCAAATATGCTTATGAATGCAAAGAATATCCCCAGATTTCACAAGCTGTAGGTAGTAATGGTTACCCTGGCATGGGAAACCTGGAATTCTTGGTCAGGATGGGAGCAAAGCCACCGAGTTGCAAAGTACCAGGGGTGCTGTGTGGCAGCCTTGGGTGGGAGAGGCACTCGTGTGAGCGTTATTTACACAAAACAAGGCATAATTACCACATTTCCAGTTACCCACTCTCTTTGAAGTCCCTGAACAGTAAATTTTTTGACTTGTAAGAAATCTTCAGCCCTCTCTCTCGTTTTACAGGGGACACGAGGGAGACTCTGAAAGGATAAGCCACATGTCTAAGGGCATGCAGCAATTGAGGTCTATAGCTCAGATGTGGATCATTTTTGCTCTTTTCTTACCACGCCTCGGAAAATCATGGTAGCAGCCCAACTGAGCCATTTCCTAGTCCTCTTTCCCTAGAAATTCCCCCTGTGCTTGTTCATTATAGTATTGATGGCTTATTTCACTTCCGTTTTTAAGGGGCCTTCGGGATTCCATGGGCAACTTCTCAGAAGCCCTATTTATGTACTACCCAGAAAGGAAAGGCCTGCAGTGTCTACAATATTTATAAATGTCTGTGATATTCGAATGGGGTCTGCTTTTGCTTTTTCCTCCCTCTGCCCCGTTTCATTTTATGGGCACTGGCAAGCTGGCGTTGAAACAGCAGGTTGAAATGCCTTCAAGCACTTCACTTACTACCATGAAAATAAAGTGCTTTTTGGCCTTGTGTAGAAACAGTGTCTGAGAGTTATTATAGTCACCCTTTGCTCGTGACTGAGTGAAGCTCCCCAGGTTTGCAGCAAGCAGCCTTTCCAGTTCACAGCCCAATACACAGGCAAGATTCCTTGGAGAATCTTTAAGATGTGTGATCATAAAACAGCTCCTGGTCATAAATGCACACACAAACTTACCATTGTTGAGTGTTTTTTAAATAGATTCAGGAATGATTCTGTGACCTTGTGGCCCCAAGGTGACAACGCTATCTATAAAGTTGCCCAGACATTCTGCCTGTCGGTGGGACATGTTCACCGAACGTATGTATAAAAAAAGAAGGAGCCAGGTTTGGCCAACATTTTTTACATGCCACTGCTTACTTTATACATTTTAAGTCTTGTTAACATTTGCTAACAAGAAAGTTAAGAACGCTGAGCTATAAAAATAGGAATGTCTTGCTAACTAAATAAATATATGTGTGAACCTTGGGTTCTGGTCCCTGCTCTGGACTGGCTCATGAGCGTTCAAAAGGAAAAAGAAAGGGGAAAAAGGAGCCTAGCATTGAGTTATAAAAATCTCTAATAAGTCCTTGGAGTCTTCTTTCTTTCCATGCTTCCCAGCATTTCTGTAGATTTTGTACTTTTCAGAATTCAGATTGACATGAGTCATTTAGTTGTTGACCAACAGTAGGGTTTTGAGGGTTATAAAACAAAGCTTTTAGACTTGTCCTTTAAATATTAGTAACATCACAGTAAGAATGTAGAAATAGCAGAGAGAAATAAGTCCTGGCCACATGATAAGCTTTGACTTTTGGAAGCACACACATGGAGCACCCACCCCCACCCACACACCCACCCCCATCACTTTTCATCAGTTTCCATCTGTATACATTTTTCAGAGGCTTGTAAACCATTTCCTTTTTTCAGCTTCCTGTTTCCCACTCAGGCAGGCGTCACTTCCTTGTGCTGAACAGCTTCCTAGCGGACGGCAAACAGCATTAATGCTTCTTTAGATTAAATCAACTCTAACTCCATCAGGCTACCCTGAGAAGCTAAATCAATCTCTCTGTCTCTTCATTCAATTTCAAGGTCCAAAGACATATATGTATGTGTGCATATATATATATATATATATATATGTATATGTATATATGTATACGTGTGTGTGTGTGTGTGTGTGTATATATATATATATAAAACACTGAAGGTAGTAAACTGGAGAATAAAAAATAAAAATATGTTAACAATGAAACCAGAGACAATGTAAGTGATTGCATCTTTAGTAGAAAATTACTATGGTGGCTATGAATTGATTCACTAACAAAATGTAATTTTCTCAGTTTTAAAATCTGTCTCCAAGCCCTTGTTTTTCTGAGCTGTGGGGAACAGCCCAGTCCATGGCAGTGGCAGAATTCTGGATCTTAAGCAGTACAAAGATCTTTAATTAACATGCTTCCATGTACCTTTTTATGTACCTTGTAGCCCTGGTGGCATAGTGGTTAAGAGCTTGTCTACCAACCAAAAGGTTGGGAGTTAGAATCCTCCAGTCACTCCTTAGAAACCCTATGGGGCAGATACACTCTGTCCTCTAGGGTCACTATGAGTCAGAATCTACTTGATGGCAATGGATTTGGTTTTTTGGTTTTTCTAGGCACCTTACATAGACAAAGCAGTTGACTCTCTCCACCCTGGGAGGAAGGTGCTATTATTTCCATGCTACAGATGCAGAGACAGGCTCTGAGACACCAGAACTGACCTCCCCAGGGCTACACAGCGAGTAAGTCACCAAGCTAATATTTGAGCTCAAGCTATAGGCTCCAGTATCCTTGCTTTAAAAGCTTCTCCAGGCACCATAAGACAGGGGATCTCATTGAGTCTTCATTCATCAGCCTATACAGAATATCTCTCAGATGTCCTCTGTCTCAGCTTTTGTAACCCCTAAACCCAAGTGTCTCTACTGCTTCTATGTTGTGCTTGGGGCACCAGAAATCTTTTGCGATTCCTTCTGTGTAGATACATTCTATGCCAATTGTGTATCTCTGCAGTTTTGCCACTTTCCCAAAATTGCTGCCTGTTTTATTTCAGGCAGAGCAACATTTCTGCTTCCTAGCTGGGGAGGAAGCCTTTCCCAGGTAGGGCCATCCCCTCAGCACTTGCTTCCGCTCTATGGTCATGAGTCTTCTCTTCTTCCTGATGCTTTGGCTCACAACACATAGCCTTCCTCAAGGGCTCATTCTGATCTCCAAACTGCTATAGCCCCTATTCCCACCAAGATTATCTCAGGGGAATGTGAGAGTGAAAAGTAGATGAATGTCTCAAAATTTGACTCCAGCCACTAGACTTTTCCCGTGTAGATATCCTGGGTTTTGTGCACCTTCAATGTGCTACCAGGTACACTTTTCTTCTGGATGGCATCTCCAAGTGGGATTTTGTTTAATGGTGGACCAGAGTAGATGGGCAGGCCAGAGACTTACTGTTTTATTGAGGAGCTCTACCCTGATTTGCTTTGCAACTCTGGGGTCTTGAGGGTTGTCACAGTGTCCTCAGGTTGTAGCCTGAGGGAAATGTCCAGGTGGTTCTAGAACAACTCCACAATGTGCCCCATGTCTCGAGGCAGTGGGTAGCTGTCTCCCTTTACTTCCCAACTGTGTGGAGGCTTGGCTAGTTCTGGAGAATTACTAAAACCTGGAAAGGGTCTCAGGTAGTGTCTTAGGTATCTAACAATTGCCATCCAGTTGTTTCTAACTCAAGTGCTGCTATAACAGAAATACCACAAGTGGATGGCTTTAATAAAGAAAAAAATTATTCTTTCACAGTTTAGGAGGGCTTGAAGTCTAAATTCAGGATGCCAGCGCCAGAGGAAGGGTTTCTATCTCTTGTCAGCTCTGGGGCAAGATCCTTGTCATCAGTCTTCACCTGGTCTATGTAATTGAACCCCACCTCATTAACATAACTGCCTCTAATCCTGCTTCCTTAACATCATAGAGGTAGGATTTATAACACATAGGAAAATCATATCAGGTGTCAAAACTGTGGACAATCACACAATACTGGGAATCACTGCCTAGCCAATTAGACACACATTTTGGGGGAACACAATTCGATCTATAATAGGAAGTAATGCCTGAAATCCAGAGAAGAGTCAAGGTGCCTGTGGGGCTTCTCTAGATGCAAAGCCTGAGAAGGTGAGGTTTCAGCTGGAGTGGAGACTCAATCTGATGCCCTAGAGAGTTCTGGTGCATGGGTCATACCACAGAGTTTGTCTCACCTTGAGACAAAAGGCTGAACTTTAGTTAGCCCCATCTGTCATATATTAGCTGTTGGGGGCATAAACTTCTTGTCAAGGTGGCTCTTTTGGCAAAGGGCAATCTTCCGAAGAAGTGGCAGGCAGTGTGAGAAATTAGCATCCAACACTCACAGCAGCTGGAAGATGAGTGCACTGGCTTGGTAAAGAGGATTTGAGGACACTCCAAGAGTGTCCACTACATGGTTCAAAATAACATAGCCATCCTTTCCTGTGATGCATCCTTCCCATAGAGAAGAGAGACATTTGAGCCTTTCTTGGGTTTACTTCATTCCTAACCAGTTACCAGTTGCTATTAAGTGGATTCCAACTCATGGTGACCCGAAGTGTAGCAGAGTAGAACTGTGCTTTATAGAGTATTCAATGGCTGAATTTTTGAAGTTAGATCTGCAAGTTTTTCTTCTGAGGCACCTTTGGGTGGACTCAAGTCTCCAGCCTTCAATTAGCAGCCAAACATGTTAACTGCTTGTATTGCTCATGGACTATTTCATTCCTAAGAAACCCCAAATATAGTTCTGGTAAATCTGATAAGAAGGCTGGAAATGTGGTTTACTGATCCTGTAGTATCCACATCCCACACAGGAGATTAACTGAGTGCTTAGAAAAAGTTAGGTCGTCTTAGCATCTGTCACAGAGTAGATACAATAGGTAGCTGCTTAATTAAAGTGTTAGAATAGAGAACAAAACTTAGTGTATGATGACTCTATTTTTACCAAAATTTTATATGAATTTGGGAAAAAAGGGAAGGAAATCTGATATAGTTATTGTTATTTGCAACTCTTAATTTTCAATCTTGTTTAGAATGGAGATCACAGAAATTCAGAGCAGGAAGGGACTTTGGGCGTCATCTAGTCTGACACTCATTTTACAGATAAGGAAACTGGGACCCAAGGAGGTCAAGGTCTTATAGACTGTGGTTTTCTGTGTCTTCCTTTCTCTGTGATAGTAACCATAATAATGACCAGGCCAAACAGCTTTGTTTAGTACACTTACAAGCATTTGAAAGAGTTCAGGCATCTGGAAGACCCATCAGACAGGAACCTATCCCCCTGAGGTGGGGCTAAATTAACTTGACTAAATACCTTGCTATGATCAAAGCATCTTTGGGAACCATTAGCTCTATACAGCAACTTGCTGTTGAAATCTGTGGAAGAATTGGATAAAATCGTGGAAGATTTTTTTAATGGCTCTTCAAGCCCCCATATCAGATTCTACTATTAAAAATTTCAGCTCGGCCATGGTCTTGGCTTCTCACGTGTAAAATGAAGCCACTAATGCCCACCCTCCCTCGAATTGCAGGGTGGCTCTGAGGTTCACATGAGCAGCCGAAATGTATAATCTTGTAAATTTGTGGGAAATATTTGTGACTGACTTATTCAGTATTGTTATTTTACTTATTGAGAAATAAGCCAGAGTGGCTGAAGTAATCCTCCAGGGCCACAGTGTCAGATTGGGCATAACCTCTAATGTAAACCAGGTCTCTCCACTTTTGGTCTTTTTAATTAAGTAGAAGTTTTCAAAATTTAAGATGTAAGAGCAAAATCATATATATTCAAAATTCCCCTCAGAAAAGCCTTAAAAATTTTGGATACTTGGCTCGTTGTACCCACTTTGAGAGACCCCACATGAACTAATCCCAACAAAATTAACAGCTGACACATTTCCCACTTTAGTTATTTCAGAGACCAATGAAAATATTTTTTTAAGCCTTCCTACCAGACATTAAAATATGATTCAATGAGTCAAAAGCTTTATTTTTAGAGTCAAATGCTAGATGACCTCAAGACTAAAGTTAAGCTTCAATGCTCCAACCCAAATAACACCACATTGGGCAAAACTGCAAGCTACACCAAAGCTCATGTCCCCCATAGTCTCTGCCATAGCATTTATATCCAGCAACCACAGGCCTGGTAGGCTCCTCCCAGTTCAAATTCATGTTTATATATGGTTATTTCTTCAAGGAAAAAAATAAAGGCTAAAGCCCACCCTGCCTTCTCATGATAAGTTACAGTCATTAATTTAATGCATCATTGATGATGTTGTTTATTGATATTATTCTATATAAATGTGCTTTGTGTTTGTTGAGTGAATGAATAAATGAATAAACGTTTTGTAATAAATACAAATTGCCTGATAAGAGAGCTGAGGGTAGTTGAAATAGTCTGTTAAGTATTAAATCATTGTCCAATGCAGATGCAAGGTGGAGCCAGTGAGGGCTGTTTTTTGAACACTGAAGTAGTTATTCAGTGTTTACAAATCTGCTTTAGTTGACATTTAGGTTGGACCACACAAGCCAAAGTCATCCTGTTCCCTCAACCAAACCCCGATTCAATTCAACATATTTGTTAAATGTAAATTTGAAATAGATATAAGATCTTTCTCTTTTCTATTTTCTCCTTAGTATTGAGAGAGATAGGAAGTAAGTTTAATTTGCCAAATTTACTTTTATTTTCTTTTGATACAGATTAAGACCTTGATATTAGATGCAAACAGGATGTCATTCAGTGAAATCAGACTCCTAAAGGATTTGCTTGTTTGTTATTTTACTCTCTGTACTATATTGACTATAGAACTGTCCCAATTCCCCTGAATCCATCTCCTTTGCAATGTGACTTTGAAGCAGCTCCCCTTAACAGATGGAATCCATTTACCCACCCCTGGAGTCTGAGCTGGCCTTGTGACTTGCTTTGACCAATAGAAAGTGGCAGAAGAAATGGTGTGCCATCTTTGAGTCCAGTCTTCCTGAAACTGTGTATGTTTTTTTTCTCTGAGAATTCTCACTCCACCTTGTAAGCAAGTCTGGGCTAGTGTGTTGGAGAATGAGAGACCATGGAGAATAAAACTCAGTTGCCTCCATCAAGATCACCATAGACCAACCTACATACAGGCAACCCCTGAACATGAGAGACAGTCAAGTCTGGCCCCATAGCCATAGCCCCATAAGCAACAATATACGCTGACTGTTCTTTTTTTTTTTAAATATTATTTCATTGTGTTTTTAGTGAAAGTTTACATAGCAAATTAGGCCCCCATTTGAAAATTTCCATACAAATTGATCCATGACATTAGTTATATTTTTTACAATGTGTCAACATTATTGTTAAATGAGTTCTCATTGTTCCATTTCCAGTACTCTAAATGAAATGGAAGGCATAAAGATCAATATCCTAGGCACTGATGAGCTGAAATGGACTGGTATTGGTGATTTTGAATCAGACAACCCTATGGTCCACTATGCTAGGCATAACAACTTGAAGAGGAATGACGTTGTATTCATTGTCAAAAAGAACATTTCAAGATCTATCCTGAAGCACAGTGCTGTCAGTGACAGCATAATATCCATACGCCTACAAGGAAGAACAGTTAATACAACTATTATTCAAATTTACACACTAATCCCTAAGACCAAAGATAAAGAAATTGAAGATTTTCACCAACTTCTATAATCTGAAATTGATCAAACACGCAATCAGGATGCACTGATAATTACTGGTGTTTGGAATGTGAAATGTGGAAACAAAGAAGAAAGATCAGTAGTTGGAAAATGTGGCCTTGGTAATAGAAATGATGCCGGAGGTCGCATGATAGAATTTTGCAAGACCAATGACTTCTTCATTGCAAATACTTTTTCACCAACATAACTGGCAACTATACATGTGGACCTCACCAGATGGAATACACAGGAATCAAATCAGCTACATCTGTGGAAAGAGATGATGGAAAAACACAGTCTCATCAGTCAGAACAAGGCCAGGGGCCGACTGCGGATCAGACCATCAATTGCTCATATGAAAAACTCAAGTTGAAACTGAATAAAATTAGAACAAGTAGATGAGAGTAAAAGTACGACCTTGGTGACCTGAATTTAGAGACCATCTCAAGAATAGATTTGATGTGTTGAACACTAAGGGCCTCAGACCAGACGAGTTGTGGAATAACATCCAGGAAATCATACATAAAAAAGCAAGAGGTCATTAGGTCATTAAAAAGACAGGAAAGAAAGAAAAGGCCTAAATGGATGTCAAAAGAGACTCTAAAACTTGCCCTTGACCTTCAAGTAGCTAAAGCAAAAGGAAAACATGAAGTGAAAGGGGTGAAGAGAAGCTCTCAAAGGGCAGCTAGAGAAGGCGAAGTAAAGTATTATGATGACATGTGGAAAGACCTGGAGATAGAAAACCAAAATGGAAGAACATTCTCAGCATTTCACAAGCTGAAAGAACTGAAAAAAATTCAGGCCTTGAGTTGCAATACTGAAACCTACAGGGAAAATATTAAACAACACAAGAACGCATCAAAAGAAGATGGAAGGAATACACAGTCACTATACCAAAAAGAACTGGTTGATGTTCAACCATTTCAGGAAGTAACATATGATCAGGAACCTATAGTACTGAAGGAAGAAGTCCAAGCTGCACTGAAGGCATTAGCAAAAAACAAGCCTCCCAGAATTCATGGAATACCAACTGAGATGTTTAAACAAACGGATGCAGGGCTGGAAGTGCTCACTCGTCTATGCCAAGAAATTTGGAAGACAGCTACCTGGCCAATGGTCTGGAAGAGATCCATATTTGTGCCTATTCCCAAGACAGATGATCCAACCAAATGCAGAAATTATCGAACTATATCATTAATATCATGTGCAAGAAAAATTTTGCTGAAGACCATTCAAAAGTGGCTGCAGCAGTATATCAACAAGGAACTGCCAGAAATTCAAACCAGATTTAGAAGAGGATGTGGAACCAGGGATATTATTGCTGATGTTGGATGAATCCTGGCTGAAAGCAGAGAATACCAGAAGTATGTTTACCTGTGTTTTATTGACTATGCTAAGGCATTTGACTGTGTGGATTATAAGAAATTATGGATAACATTTCAAAGAACGGGAATTCCAGAACACTTAATTGTGTTCCTGAGGAATCTATACATGGTTCAAGGTGCAGTTGTTCAAACAGAACAAGGGGATACTGCATGGTTTAAAGTCAGGAAAGTTGTGCCTTGGGTTGTATCTTTCACTATAATCAATCTGTATGCTGAGCAAATAATCTGAGACGCTCAACTATATGAAGAAGAAAGGGGCATCAGGACTGGAGGAAGACTCATTAACAACCTGTGTTATGCAGATGACACAACCTTGCTTGCTGAAAGTGGAGAGGACTTGAAGCACTTACTGATGAAGATCAAAGACCACAATCTTCAGTATGGATTACACCTCAATATAAAGAAAACAAAAATCCTTACAATTGGACCAATAAAGCAACATCTTGATAAATGGAGAAAAGACTGAGGTCAAGGATTTCATTTGACTTGGATCCACAATCAACAGCCATGTAAGCAGCAGCAAGAAATCAAAAGATGCATTGCATTGGACAAATTAGCTGCAAGAGATCTGTTTAAAGAATTAAAAACACAGATGTCACCTTGAGGACTAAGGTGCACCTGACTCAAGCTGTGGTGTTTTCAATAGCCTCATATGCAAGTAAAAGCTGGACGATGAATGAGGAAGACTGAAGAAGAATTGACGGCTTTGAGTTGTGGTGTTAGCGAAGAATATTGAATATAGCATGGACTGCCAAAAGAAAGAACATATCTGTCTTTATAAGAAGTACAACCAAAATGATCCTTAGAAGCAAGGATGGTGAGGCTACATCTCATATACTTTGGACATGTTGTCAGGAGGGATCAGTCCCTGGAGCAGGACCTCAAGCTTGGTAGAGTATCAACAAAAAAGAGGAAGACCTTCAATGAAATGGATTGACACAGTGGCTGCAACAAGGTGAAGCATAACAATGATTGTGAGGATGGAGCAGGACCAGGCAGTGTTTGGTTCTGTTGTGCATAGGGTCACTATGAGTTGGAACTGACTCGACAGCACCTGAAGACAGCAACAATTTCCCTGCATCCTTATTGTCTTATCTTTGCTTTAGATTAAATATTGATCTTTTGGACTCATACAGATGGCTTTCTAGTACTGCACCGATCTAACAGGAATAAGTCTTTATTTTGTGTGTCTCGCTGCTTTTCTGCTAAAAGGTGATCTCAGGGGATAGTTTTGGTTCGAAGTTTAAAGAGGCAATAGTCTCAGGGATTCCTCTGGTCTCAGGTGATCCAGTTAGTCTGGTCTTTTTTAAGAATTTGAGTTTTGTTCTACGTTTTTCTCCCATTCCATCTGGGGTCATCTACTATGATCCCGGTCAGTGGTGGTAGCCCAGCACTATCTATTTCTGGTCTAGATGATGCCATGGTTCGTGTAGGCTATCAGCCTTTCAGACTTTTTTTTGCAAGATTTTGGTGAGCTTCTTACTCTTTAGCTCCTGAGGAGTAGAGGCCAATAGTTGTACCTTAGACAGCCACTCACAAGCTTTTAAGACTTCAGACACTACTCAGTTCACTAGGTTGTAGAACATGAACTTTGTGAACTACATTATGCCAATTGACTGAGTTGTCCTATGAGACTATGGTCCTAAGCTTTCAAACCTAGAAAACCAATCTCAGAATATGTTTGGTTATGTCCAAGAAATATTTGTAGCTGTGTCTTCAATGAATATATCTGCCTGCCCACATATATTTGTATTTACATGTACATATAGATACTCCTCGGAGCCCTGGTTGCACAGTGGTTAAGCATTCAGTTGCCAACCAAAAGGCTGGCAGTTTGAATCCACCAGCTGCTCCTTGGAAACCTCATGGAGCAGTTCTACTCTGTCCTATGCAGTCAATATGAGTCAAAATCAACTTGATGACAATGTGGTTGTTTTTGTAATTCTATCTGTTCTTGCATATGTACACATCTGTATCTACCTCTATACCTATATGCCTAACTCATCAACATGTGATCCTACTTTAGTTTTTTGGTCTTTGTTGGAGTTATGGCCATCATATATGTCAAATTCTTTAGCACAGACATCCTTTTTCTTGTGAGCACTTTTAAGCAACATCATTTACTTTGGTCATGCTCTGCTCACTACAACCACGTTCGGTGCCACTTTTCCCATCACCAAAAATAGCAAGTACCTACAATATAAAGTGTGCTTCTCTCTCCTGCCCTTTCTCTCCCTGCTAACCACCAATGAACATTGGTCTTTTTATATATGTCTATTCTTGTCTTCTTATAAAAGAGGGATCATACAATATTTGATCTTAGGTGTTTGATATATTTCACTTAGCATTATGCCCTCCAGGTCCATCCATGTTATGTTTCACAGACTCATCCTTGTTCTTTATGGTTGTGTAGTATTCCATTGTATGTATGCACCACATTTCGCTTATCTTTTCATCCTCTGATGGGCACTTTGGTTATTTCCATGTTTTTGCTATTGTGCATAAAGCTGCAATGAACATGGGTGTGCATGTTTAAGGCACTACTTTTAGGTCTCTAGCATATATACGCAGGAGTGCGGTTGCTGGATCATAGGGTAGTTCTAGTTCTATTTTTTTTGAGGAAGCTCCATACCATTTTCCAGAGTGGCTGTGCCATTTTATGGTCCCACCAGCAATACATAAGTGTTCCGATCTCACCAACATTTATATATATATAAATTAGTGTCATTTAAGCCAGGGTGAGATTGTATCTCCTTGTAATTTTGATTTTCATCTCTCTAATGGCTAACGATCATGAGCATCTTTTCATGTGTTTGCTGACTGCTTGGATGTCCTCTTTGGTGAAGGTTCTACTCATGTCCCTTGCCCATTTTACAATTATGTTGTTTGTCTTTTTGTTGTTGAGTTGTTGCAGTTTTCTATAAATTTTAAAGATTAGACTCTTATCAGATATGTTGTTTCCAAAGATTTTTTCCCAGTCTGTAGGTTCTCTTTTTACACTTTTGATAAAGTCTTTTGAAGAGGATAGTTGTTTTTTTTTTTTTAATTTTTATGAGGTCCCATTTATCTATTTTGTCTTCCTCTATTCATGCATTTGTTATGTTTTTTATAGTACTTTTACACAGGATTAGATCCCATCATTTTCTCGCTATGGTTTCTTTCAGGATTTTATAATTTTAGGTTTAACATTTAGGCCTTTGATCCATTTTGAGTTAGTATTTGTGTATGGTGTGAGGTATGGGTCTTGTTTCATATTTCTACAAGTGGATGTCCAGTTTTGCCAGCACCATTTATTAAAGAGGCTGTTTCTGCCCCACTGAATGTACTTGGACCCCTTATCGAAAATCGGTTGTCCGTAGATGGCTGGATTTATTTCTGAGTTCTCGGTTCTATTTGAATGGTCTATCTTTGAATCAATACCAGGTTATTTTGATTACAGTGGCTGTATAGTATGTTTTGATATTTGGGAGCATAAGCTTTCCTGCTTTGTTCTTCTTCTTCAATACTGTTTTGCCTACTCTGGGTTTCTTTCCTTACCATGTGAAGTTGGTCATTAGTTTTTCTATTTCAGTAAAGGATGTTGTTGGGATTAGTATAGAGATTGCATGTATCTGGATCATTTTAGGTAGAATTGCCATTTTTACCATATTAAGTCTTCCAATCCGTCTGCAGGAAATGTCCTTCCATTTATGTAGGTCTCTTTTAGGGTCTAGTAGCAGCATTTCTTAATTTTCATTTTATAAGTCTTGTATGTCCCTGGTTAGGTTAATTCCTAGGTATTTTATTATTTTGGGAGCTATTGTAAATGGTCTTCTTTCCTTGATTTCTTTTTTGGAATGCTCTTTGTTAGTGTAAAGGAGACCAACTGATTTTTGTGTGTTGATACTGTACACTGCGATGTTGCTGAATTCTTCTATTAGATCAAGAAGTTTTCTTGTGAAATCTTTGGGGTTTTCTATGTATAGGCAGGGGTAGATTACCCAATAAGCAAGGTAAGCACGGGCTTAGTTGTGCTTACTTACTAATTTGTAGCGAACAATTTCACATGAGTTCCACTACATTGTATCAAAGTGAAACTAGTGAAATCGTTCACTACAGATTAGCAAGCAAAGACAAGTGAGATTATGCTTACCTCGCTTACTGAGGCATATGCTTTGTCAGGGATTGTAAATTTGAAAAGAAGCTTTGGTTCTGTAGGAAAGTGCTGTTGGGGCTGCGAGAGAGATGGATGCCAACCACGCCTAGAAGCAGAATCCTTGATGTGGTGAAAAAAATGTGAAATTTTAAGCAAGCACAAGTAAGCCCATGCTCACTTTGCTTAATGGATAATCTGTCCCTGTGTGTGGGATCATGTTATCTGTGAATAGGGATAGTTTTACTTCTTCCTTTACAACCTAAAAAAAAAAAAAAAAAAAAACTTGTCATCAAGTCAATTCAACTCATAGCGACCCTATAGGACAGAGTAGAACTGCCCCATAGGGTTTCCAAAGAGCGGTTGGTGGATTTGAACTGCCGACCTTTTGGTTAGGAGCCTAGGTTTTAATCACTTCACCAATACCCTTTATTTCTCTTTCTCGTCTTATTGCTCTGGCTAAGACTTCCTCTACAATATCAAATATGAGTGGTGATAATGGGCATCCCTGTCTCATGCCCAGTACCAAGGGAAAGGTTCAGTCTTTCTCCATTGAGAATAATGTTGACTGTTGGTTTTGCACATATGCCCTTAATTATGCTGAGGAATTTCCCTTCTATTCCTATTTTCTTGAGAATCTTTATCAGGAAAGGGTGTTGGATTTTATGAAATATCTTTTCTGCATCAAGTAATATGATCATATGTTTCTTTTCCTTTATTTTATATTTGTGGTAGATTACATTGATTATTTTCTAGTGTTAAACCACCCTTGTAGTACTGATTTGAATCTGACCTGATCATGACATATGATTTTTTTGATATGTTACTGAATTCTGTTGGTTAGAATTTTATTGAAAATGTTTGCATCTATGTTCACAAGGTGTGTTAGTCTGTAATTTTCTTCCTTATTTATTTATTTTGTGATTTCTTGATGTCTTTGTCTGGCTTAGGTATCAGGGGTATTCTGGCTTCATAGAAAGAGTTAAGGAATATTCCTTCTCCTGTATCTTTGAAGAGTTTGAATAGAATTGGTGTCAGCTTTTCTCTGAAAAAAAAAATTTTTTTTTTTTTCTTCTCTGAATGTTTAGTAGAATTCTCCAGTGCAGCCATCTGGTCCTGGGCTTTTTTTTGTTGGATTTTTTTTTTTTTTTTTGGTAAAATCTTTAATCTCTTCTTTCGTAATGGGTCTGTTTAGATTTTCTACCTCTGTGTTAGTTTAGGTAGGTAGTGTGTTTCTAGGGATTTGTCCATTTCATCTAGCTTTTCAAATTTCTTGGAGCACAATTTCTTGTAGTAATCTGTTATGATCCTCTTTATCTCATTCGGATCTCTAGTAATGTCTCCAGTTTCATTTCTTAATTTTTCTATTTGCCTCTTCTCAGTTTTTCCTATTGCCAGTCTAGTCAGTTGTTTCTCTATTTTATTGGTCCTTTCAGAGAACCAATTTCTGGTCTTGTTGATTTTTTCTATTGTTTTTCTATTTTATTTATTTCTGACCTGATCTTTATTATTTCCTTTTTTCTTGTAGTGTTAGGCTCCTTTTGCTCTTCCTCTTCTATTTGCCATTTTAAATTATTGACTTTGAATCTTTTTTCTTTTTTGATGTAGGCATTTATTGCTATGAATTTCCCTCTGAGAACTGCTTTCACTGTGTCCCAAAGGTTTTGATATGTTATGTTTTCATATTCATTTGATTCTAAGAATCTTTTCATTTTACTTTTGATTTCTTCTATGGCCCAATAGTTTTTTTAGTAATGTAGTTTTTTAGTAGTAGTTTTTTAATTTAGTTCCCATGTATTTTTTTCCCCCATTGTTAATTGCTGTTATGGTCTGAGAAGATTTTTTTTATGATTTCAGTCTTTTTAAATTTGTTGAGATATGTTTTATGTCCTAGTATATGGTCTATTCTGGAAAATGATCCATAGGCACTGGAGCAAAATGTGTGTTGCTCTGATGATGAGTGTTCTATATATGTCTTTAGGTCAAATTGGCTTATGTTTTATTTAAGATCTCAATGTCCTTAGTGATCTTTTTAACTGTTTTGTATAGAACTGAAAGTGGTATGTTGAATTCCCCAGCTATTACTGTGGACTTATCTATTTCTCCTTTCATATCAACCAGTATTTGTTTTATGTATTTGGGGGGCTATTATTAGATGCATATATATTTGTAATCGTTATGTCTTCTTGCTGGATTGACCCTTTTGTTGTTATGTAGTGACCTTCTTTATCTCTTGAAATAGATTTTGATTTAAAGTCTATTTTATCAGATATCAGTATGGCCACCCCAGCTCTTTTTGGTTTACTGGTTGTGTGGAATATTTTTTTCTATCCTTTTATTTTCAGTCTGCTTGTGCCCTTGTGTCTAAGAAAGCAAAAGGATGGAACATGATTTTTTGTATCCATTCCACCACTTTCTGCCTTTTGCATGGTGTATTTAGACCATTTACATTTAAGGTATTACTGAAAATGAAGTATCTACTTCATTCATTTTGCTATTTGTTTTTTGCATGCTTCTCATCTTCTTTATCCTTTAATTCTTATTATTCTGATATCATTTGTATTTGGCTGCTTTCTTGTGATGAGTCTTCGATTTCTTCTTGCTTTTCTGCTGTGTATTTTTTCTAGGTGATTTCTTATTGGTTTCCACACATATTACATTACACAACTTGCAATTGTGATAACATTTAACATATGAACAACAGATGACATGCAATATTAACATAATAAATCTATTTCTGATTTCCCCCTCATTTTTGAGTAACAAAATTGCTGGGTAAAGGAATCTTGGTTGGCAATTGTTTTCTTTCAATATTTTATATATGCTGTTCTGGCCTCTAGAGTTCATGGGGAGAAATCTACACTGATATTATGGACACTTGGTATGTTATATTGTATTTTTCTCTTGCTGTTTTCAAAATTCTCTCTTTGATTTTGGTTTTGAGGAATTTTATTAGAATATGGCATGGGGTTAATCTTTCTTGTGTTTCTTCTAACTGGAGTTTGTGTAGATTCTTGTTTTTGCAAGCTTGATTCTCTGTACAAGCCTGGGAAATTCTCTATGATTATCCCTTGGAAAATTCTTTCCATGCCTTTTTTAATGCCATAGTGCTCTAGAATTCCAATAATTCCAATGTTACATTTCTTCATTTCTCATGTTTCCATTTGGCTTTGTTTTCCTTTGTTCTTTCATCTTGTTTCTCTTGAGACTTGATAAATTCAGTTACACTGTCTCCTAGTTCATTTATTCTACCTTCTACTCATTGACTCTGTTGTTGTGTTTCTCTTGTATTTCCTAATTCAGTTGCTTTATTTTTCAGTTGCAGTAATTCTCTTTGTTTTTATTTTTAATGTTTTCAATTTTCTTATTGAATTTTTCATTTTGTTCTTTAATCTGTTCCCTGATGTCTGTGAGTTTGTTTTCGTTGTGCTTTTTGCTTTCTTTAAACATGTTTAGCACCATTGTCTGAAATTTTTCTTTTTCCATTATCCTGATTTCCACAGGAGAAATTTCTTCTTCATGTTTTCCTTTTGACTGGTCCTTCTTCTCTCCTGATTTTGTGTGCTTTACTTTTTTTGTTGAACTTGGACCATTTCGATACCTGTTTTTATAATATTTTGAATTCTAAAATATTAGATTTTCATAGGAATTTTACTGTCATGGTCCAAGAAGATGCTGATTTTCAGAGGAATTATACTTGTTACATTTAGCTCTGCTATCTTCCAAAAGCCTCTGTAGGACACTCTTGTCCTTAGTTTTTTTCCAGCACTGAATGAAGAGTTCTGAGTGAATTTTCATACGGGTGCTTAAGTCTTTGGGTGATTATTCTGGCTGGTTTGCCCTGAGGTGGCTGACTTTGCTGGTGTGTTAGTTTATCAATGTCTCAAAAACAGCAGTCAATTGCAAATCATATGAAAAGACACAAAAATGGCTTAAACAAGTAAACAATAAACAGAAAAGCTCTGAGGAAGAACAGATAATGGAACTACCTGACAAAGACTTAAAAAGAAAATAGCATTAAGGCTTGTCAAAGAAATCAACTAAAACATGGAAACCAGCCTAGAAGAACTCAGAAGAACAATACAAGAACAAAATGACTGCTGTACATTGTATTCTATCCCTCCAAAATAAGTGTTGTAAATCCTAACCTCTATGCCTATGGTAATAATCTCATTTGTGAATGGATTGTCTTTGTTATGTTAATGAGGGAAGATTCATTCTATTGTACATAGGGTCATTATGAATTGGAACCAACTCAATGGTACCCATCAACGACAACAGTAAGAAAAGCCTAGATTGCCTTGAAAAGTTTATTGGTAGAATTATGGACTTCAAAATTAATTCTGGTGAGGGCTCAGAAGAAAGCGAGGAGAACTATAGAGAAATTATCATATTAGAGAATACATATGGTGCCAGAACCAGTATGTTGTTAGAAAAGTGGATGCTAAATGTGCTTCTGGTGAGGGTTTAAAAGAAAACGATGAACATGTGATTGGACAGTGGAGGAAGGGCAACACTTTTATGCAGTAGCAAAGAACTTGTCTGAATCATATTTACATGTTTAGTGGAAGGTAGAACTTGTAAGTGATGAACTTGGATATCTGGCTGATGAGAATTATAAGCAAGTCCTTAAAAGGGCTATGTGGTTTCTCCTCGCCATTTATAGTAAAATGTGAGAGGAAAGAGATGGACTTAGAAATAAACCATGCAAAATAAAAACAGAACTTAAAGATTTGGAAAATTATTTTGTACAAATTAAAGAAATGTGACCTAGAATGTTCACCAAGGATGTGGATACACAATCCTTTGCTAAAGAGATTAAGCCTGTGACTGATGGATCTAACCAATTACTACGACAGAAAATCCATTAGCTTAAACTGAAGGAAAGAATGCCGTCTGTCTCTTGGAATTCCTGTCAAACAGGAAACAGGCCAAAGGAGCTATATCTGTTGTCCTCCAAGAAAACAAAAGGATCATCCTTGGAGCAGCTCAGAGATCAGCAGAACTATTGGAAAGAGCACAGGAACCACAGCCTTCTCAGTTTCACTATGGTGGGGCCATAGTCTCCTGGATCTCAAAGGGTGGAGCCACAGCCTCCTAGGTTTCAAAGAGTAGGATCTTTGCAAACTCAGTCCAGAGTAAGGGGATGCCATTAAGGTGTGCCAGGGGAATGGGGTCACCACTCAAAACTGAGAGGGTAGGACTGCCTTGCCCAATAGACAAAGAAATAGGCCCTGCCAGGTTTGAGGATGTAGAGTTGCCACTCATGTGCCAGAAGAATTGGGCTGCCCAAAATGAAGGGAGAAGACTTACCATCCCATTGGACCGGGAAGGTGGAGCTGAAGCCCAGGGCTGAGTGGTCTTCAGCCAGAATCAACAGGGTGTGGCCAATACTCAGAGTTAGGAAGACTGGGGAATTTCCCAGATCTCAGAGAACAGAGTATTACTTTCAAGCCTTGAGAGCTAATGTAAATTGTCCTGGTGGGTTTTGGACTTGCTTTTTTTTTTTTTTTTTAGTGATCATTATCCCTTCTTTCCCTCTGATTTCTCCCATTTGTAATGGAAATGTCTATCTTATGCATATTCCACCACTGCACTTTGGAAATAGATGGCTTGTCATCTAGATTTCACAGTTTCACAGATGAAGAGAAATTTCACCCAGGATGGAATATGCCAAAAGTCTTATCCATATTTGATTTAGATGATTCAGAAGATGAGATTTTGAACATGGAGCTGATTGAAAACATTGGGATGATATGATAGGTTGAATATGTTTTGCATGTGGCAAGGGCACAAATTTTGGGGAGCCAAATGGTGGAATGTTATGAATTGAATTGTGTTTCTCAGAAGTATGTGTTGTAAACCCTAACCTTTATGCCTGTTGTTATAATCTCATTTGTAAATGGCTTGTCTTTGTTATGTTAATGAGGTTAGATTAGTGTAGGGTATCTTGAGTCAATCTCTTTTGAGATATAAAAGAGATTAAACAATTGAACAGAGCCAAAATGGGAGAACAGAGATGCTGAGCTGCATGAAGATTGCCCAGGAGCAGAAGCTCAAAGAGAGGAGGTCCTTTCCATAGAAATGAAAGAGAGAGAAAGCTTTCCCTTAGAGCGGTACCCAAAATTTGGACTTCTAGCCTCCTAAACTGTAAGAAAATAAATTTCTGCTTGCTAAAGTCATCCACTTGTGGTATTTCTTTTGTAGCAACACTAGATAACTAAGACAGTGACAAATTCAATAAAGAAATAGAATCCTTACAAAAACAACAACTAGAAATTCAGAAGTTAAACAATAAAGTACAGAAATAAACAACTAAATGGAAGGACAGAGAAGTAGAATTAAAACAGCGGAAGAGTCAGCAGGAAAAAAAAAGACAAAACCCTTGATATTAATTTTTATGAGGAACAGAGAAAAGATTAAAGAAAAATGAAGAAAGACTACAAGTTATGTGAGACACCATCTAAGGGAATAATATTTGCATATTAGGAAACCCAGAAGAGGAAGAAAAAAAAAAGTACAGAGATAAATTTAAAGCAATAATGGCAGAAAATTTCCCAAATATCATGAAAGATGACATTTCCATCCAAGAAGCTCAATGAACCCCATATGGGATAGACCTCAAGAGAAAGTCACCAAGACATATCATAATCAAACTTTACAGATACAATGACAAAGGAAGATTTTTGAGAGCAGTTTGTGAAAAGCAAAATATCACCTACACAGTCATCATAATGAGAAGTGCTGATTTTTTAGCAGAAACTATGCAGGCAAGAGGGCAATGGGATGGCATATTCAAAGCCCTGAAACAAACGAAAAAGAAAAAACTATAAACTAAGAATTATATATCCAACAAAATTGTATTTCAAAACTGAGTGAAAACAAGACATTCTCAGATAAGTAGAAATTAAGGGAATTTATAACCACCAGATCAGATCAGCCCTACAAGAAATATTAAAGAGAGCCCTTCAGGTAGAAAACCAATGACATCAGACAACAACCTGAGATAAAGACACATTACAGCATCACCCAGATACCAAGCCAAGTAAAGAGATCACAATAGTAAAACAAAGTTGCAAAATTGATTACAGGGAATCTGAGATACAAAGTTATAATTGACAACAACAGCAAAACAAAAGGGGGAATGAATAGTGCAGACATAGAGCTTTCACATGGTGAGAAAGTTAAGGCAATTTAAAGATATAGCAGATTGTTTTAAATGTAAAATATTAAATCTAAACCTTAAGGTAGTCACAAAGAAAATTAATAAACCTACTCACCAAGATAAAGAACAACAATAACAACAAAAAAAAGATACAGAAAATAGAAAAACAAAAATAAATGAAAGGAAAAGAAAATCCATATACAAAAAGACTTTGGCACCGAAAGTAAAAAAGAACAAAGAAATCACTTGTTGCTGTTGTTAGGTGCCATCAAGTTGGTTCCAATTCATCGGGACCCTACGTACAACAGAACAAAACACTGCCCAGTCTTGTACAACCCTCACAAATTCGTTTGTTATATTTGAGCCCATAGGAGAAGCCACTGTATCAATCCATCTTGTTGAGAGTCTCCCTCTTTTTCACTGACCCCATACTTTTGCAAGCATGATGTACTTCTCTAGAGGTTGGTCCCTCCTGATAACATGTCCAAAGTACAGGAAACGAAGTCTCAACACCCTCACTTCTAAGGATATACTTCTTGCAAGACACATTTGTTCTTCTGGCAGTCCATGGTATATTCAATATTCTTCACCAACACCATATTTCGAAGGCATCAATCCTTCTGTGGTCTTTCTTATTCATTGCCCTGCTTTCTCATGCATATGAGGTGATCAAAAATAATATAGCTTGGATCAGGCACACCTTAATCCTCAGAGTGACTTCTTTTTAACACTTTAAAGAGGGCTTTTGCAGCTGATTTGCCCAATGCAATACATTGTTTGATTTTCTTGACTGTTGCTTCTGTGGGTGTTGGTTGTGGGTTCTAGTGATCCAAATAAAATGAAACCAGTCCCCTCACAAAAACAAACAAAAAGTATAAAAAATGGCTCCAGCAAATACTTCCCTGTGGATAACACTAAATGTAAATGGATAAAATGCTGCAGTCAAGATAGAGTGTGACTAAAAGGATAAAAAAAAAAAAAAGAGAGACTCATCAATGTATTGACTTTGAGAGACACATCTTAGGCAAAATGCACAAACAGGTTAAAAATCAATGGATGGAAAAATAAGAAAAAGTTAACAGTAACCAAAAGAGAGCAGGATTGGCAATATTGATATCTGACAAAATAGACTTTAAGTCAAAATCTGTTATAAAAGACAGAGAAGGACATTAAATAATGATAAAAGGGACAATTCACCAAGAAAACATTAAAATTATAAATATTTATGCACCCAATTCCAAAGCCCCAAAATTCATAAAGCAAACTCTAACAGAATTAAAGACAGGAATAGATGAATCTAAAATAATAGTAGAGGATATCAATACATGAGTTTTGATGACAGATAGAACAACTAGAAAGCAAATTAATAAAGATATAGAAGACCTGAATAACACTATTAACAAACTGGACCTAACAGACATATATAGAACACACCACTCAAAAGCAGCACAATACTCATTCTTCTCTAATGCATGTGGAAGTTCTTCAGAATAGGCCATATCTTAGGTCACAAAGCAAACCTCAACAAATTTTTTACAAAATTGAAATCATACAAAGCATCTCCTCTGAATATAAAGGTATGAAACTAGAAATAAATTACAGGAAGAATAATGTAAAAACTAATGGGAACTAAACAACACACTACTAAAAAGCTACTGGGTCATAGGAGAAATCAAAAGTGAAATTAAAAATACTTAGAATCAAACAAAAATGAAAACATAATATACCAAAATCCATGAGATGCAGCAAAAGCAGCACACAGAGGGAAATCCATAGCAATAACTGCCAACACTGAAAAAAAGAACAATCCAAGATCAATAGCTTAAACTGACCATTTGAAATAATAGTAAAGGAAAATCAAAAGTAGACCAAAGCTACCAGAAGACATAATAAAGATCAGAGCAGAAATAAAATAAATAAATAAGTAAAGCAGAAAAATAGAATTAATAAGACTAGAAACTGGTTCTTTGAAAGAATCAATAAAATGGACAAATCACTCGCTAGAATGCAAAGGAAGAAAATAAGAAGATGCAAATAACCAAAATAAGTAAAATTAGAGATATCACAACAGATCCAACTAGAGATACAGAGGATCATAACAGAATACTATGAAAAACTGTATTCCAACACATTTAAAATCCGACAAGAAATGGATGAATTCCTAGAAATGGAACAGGTTGTCCAGCCATATCTTGAACAGAACCTGCACCATTTTTCCCTTGCCTATCCTGCCTCTGTCTCCAAGTGTGATTCTGCTGTTAGCTCCTCTAAAAGATAGGTGTTAACCAATGTTTCCCCCAGTTCCGTGGAAAAAATAACAAGTGACATCAATCTAAGCCTGTCAAACAGGATGATGCTCATCAGGACTGATGGGATAATAGCAGGAAAAGATAAACATGCTTGAGACGTGATCACCTAAACCACACAGAAAAAGAATGGGTATTCCACGAATTCCTGAAACCCATGTCCCCTTTTCCCTCTAAAACCCCAGCTGGACTGCAGTTTCTTGAGATGGACAGGTTTAGGAGGAGATCATTCCCGTCTGTCTCCATATATCAATATATTAATAAAGCTCTTGCTACCCTGATGGCATAGGTGTTAAGTGTTACGGCTGCTAACGAAGAGGTCGGTAGTTCGAATCCACCAGACACTCCTTGGAAACTCTATCAGGCAGTTCTACTCTGTCCTATAGGGTCGCTATGAGTAGGAATCAACTCGACAGCAGTGGGTTTGGGTTTTTGGTTTTGGGCTACCCACCTCTCCCCTGTCTCAAGAATTGGCTGTTCGCAGCAGGTCGCTCTAACTCACCAAATTGTGGTAACAGAAACACACTACCTGCCTAAACAAACACATATAGAGAGAGAAAATCTGAACAGGTCCATAACAAAAGAAGAGATTGAGACATCATCAAAAAGCACCCAACTAAAAAAGTGCAGGATCAGATAGCTTCACTGGGGGATTTTAACAAACATTTAGAGAAGATAACACCTATGCTACTCAAACTCTTCCAGAACATAGACTAGAAGGAAGATTCCCTAACTTACTCTATGAAGCCAGCATAACCGTGATACCAAAGCCAGGTAAAGATATCATGAAAAAGAAAATTACAGACTACTATGCCTCATGAATATAGGTGCAAGAATCCTCGACAAAATTCTAGCCAATAGAATTCAACAACATGTTAAGAAAATCATACATCATGATTAAGTGGAATTTATATCAGGAATGCAAAGGTGGTTCAACATTAGAAATTCAATCAATGTAATCCACCACGTGAATAAAACAAAGGAAAAGAACCACGTCTTAATTGATGCAGAAAAGGCATTTGATAAAATCCAACACTGTTTCCTGATAAAAATTCTCCACAAAGAAGGAATAGAAGGGAAATTCCTCAACGTAATTAAGGGCATATATGCAAAACTAACAGCCAACGTTATTCTCAGTGGAGAAAGACTGAGAGCCTTTGTTTTCATAATGGAAGTGAGACAAGGATGCTAACTATCACCATTCATATTCAATATTGTATTTGCCAGAGCAATAAGGCAAGGAAGAGGAATAAAGTGTATTCAAGTTGGAAAAGAAGAAGTAAAACTATCTGTGTTCACAGATGACATGATCCTATACGCAGGGGCGGGTTATCCAATAAGCAAGGTAAGCAAGGGCTTACTTATGCTTACTTACTAATCTGTAGTGAACAATTTAACATTTTTCACCACACCAAAGATTCTGCTTCTAGGTATGGCTGGCATCTGTCTGTCTTCCAGCCCCACATCACCTTCCTACAGAATCAAAGCCTCTTTTCAAATTTACTATCCCTGACAAGGACGGATGACTCAGTAAGCAAGGTAAGCACAATCTTACTTGTGCTTCCTTACTAATCTGTAATGAACAATTTCACGTGGGTTTCACTTTGATGTGGTATGGTGAAACCCACGTGAAATTGTTCACTACAAATTAGTAAGTAAGCACAACTAAGCCTGTGCTTACCTCAGTTATTGGATAATCTGCCCCCGCCTATACATAGAAAATCCCAAAGATTTCACAAGAAAGATTTTTGATCTCATAAAAGAATTCAGCAACTTTGCAGGGTACAAGGTCAACACACAAAAATCAATCGGGTTCCTTTCCACTAACAGGGATAACCCGAAAAGGAACTCTAGAGAACTATATAATTAAAAAAAAAAAAAAAATTACCACCCAATAATTTACAGTAGCTACCAAAATGATACAAAATGATACAATACCTAGGAATAAATCTAACCAAGGAGATAAGAGACTTATACACTGAAAACTGTAACACATTATTACAAGAGACTGAGAGAACTACCTAAATGGAAGGACATTCTGTGCTCATGAATTGGAAGACTTAATATTGTGGAAATGTTAATACTACCCCAAAGCAATCTATATTTATAGATACAATGCAATCTCTATGGAAATTCTAACCTTTTTTGTGAAATGTGTTGTTCACGTTGGTTCTTTAGCATCTTTTCTTCTTTGTTATTCTGGTCAGGATAAGACCATTTGCTGTACCTTAGATGGCTGCTCACAAGATTTATCATCCCAGATGCTGAGCTGCTTCGTAGTTTGATAACATAAAAGATCAGAATGAGGAGAATCTATAAGCCAATGGTCTGGAAGGCTTGTCTGGGCCATGAACCCAAATTTCCTAACCATGCCCACACGTAGCAAAAACCCACCCAGTGCCGTCCAGTTGATTCTGACTCATAACGACCCTATAGGACAGAGTAGAACCGCCCCATAGAGTTTCCAAGGAACGCCTGGCGGATTTGAACTGCCGACCCTTTGGTTAGCAGCCATAGCTCTTAGCCGCTATGTGATCAGGGCTTCCTACACGTAGCAAGAAGATGCATAAAGGTCATCTGCAGCACGCATTGCATCTCTGGTCATGAACTTGTGTTCAAACTGTTACCCAACAATTTTCTTTTACCAAAGTACTAACTTCTCCTTGGGAAGCAGGTAAATAATCAAAGCTAATCTGTTTTAAAATATAATTAAATTTAACTGTATTATTTCAGCGATAGAGAGTGTAGCATTGTCTAGATTGTTAACAGAGCCACCTTGTCTAATATCATTTGTAACCTTATTTACGTATATATATATATACACACATATATGCATATGTATATTTAGATAGTTTAAACCAATTTTTGTAACTAAGGTTATCATGGAAACCCTGGTGGTGTAGTGGTTAAGTGCTATGGCTGCTAACCAAAGGGTCGGCAGTTCAAATCCTCCAGGCACTCCTTGGAAACTCTATGGTGCAGTTCTATTCTATCCGATAGGGTTGCTATGAGTTAGAATCGACTCAAAGGGACTGGGTTTGGTTTTTGGTTTAAGGTTATCAATTTAATGTTCTCTTTGTCAATGGAACCTGATTTGATAGCAGTTTAGTCAGTCGTTTGATGGCTTTCAGCCTTAGACTCTCTCATATTTCCAAATTTTTCTTTTGGCTAATTCATTATGTAGAGATACATAGAGAACAACATAAACCAGGTAACAAGGACAATTCTAATCTGCAAGTAGAAAACAAACTCATTAGTTATCTGTGGTTTCTCAAAGACAATGAACAAAAACCAGAGTTCAATAGCCCATGAAGGCTTGCCATAATTTTCTTCCAAAACATAAAAATTCTGTCTATGGTCACCCTCCTCTCAATCAAAAGACAATCTTGAAGCCAAATTTTTGTTGATCTGAAATGTGACTGTTCATTATTATTTACATAGGTGCAAGAACGGTAATTTATCATATAGCGTTTTAAACTGTTTTGATAGAAGTTTTAAGTCAGAGGAGTTCACTTGAATTAATTCCTGGGAATATTTGGATTATTAAATTTATATAAGTACTTATTTATCAGTAAGGAGCCCTGGTGGTGCAGTGGTTAAGAGTTGGCTGCTAACTAAAATGTCAGCAGTTCAAATCTACCGGCTGCTCCTTGGACACCCTATGGGACAGTTCTACTCTGTACTATAGGTCACTATGAGTCGGAACTGACTCACGGACAAAGGTTTTTGTTTGTCTTTTTTTTTGGCAGGGGGGAGTACTTATTAGCAAACCATCAGAATAAAGCTCTTTGAAAGAATATTATAATCCAATTTAATAATACCATCGAGGTAGGAAAATATCCTATTGACATAATCCTATCTTTTTTTTTTCTGCATGTTTAAAAAAACCTGTTAGAGAAGTAAATTTAGAATTTTTGTCTTTTTGAGATTGCATTATACCAATCAAAATAATTCATCCTTTTTTTACGTGCACTTTTCAAATGAACCAATTTATATCAAAGCTTTTCAGAGTAGCTACTGAAAGTTCTGTCATTAAGTGACAATGCACACTCTGTTTAAAATGAAAGTAAAGAGATTTATCAAGAGCAAAGGTAGCTCGAGTTGGGGACAAGTTGGATCTCACAAAGTGAAAGTCAGCACTCTGAAAAATTGCAATCACCTGGGCACAGTTATAGGGTTGAATCAGGAATTTAGCTTACAGTATTCTGATTAGTAGGTGAGCAGTCAGTAAAGTGGAAGGCAGAAAATCTCGAAACAGTGTTTTGATGAGGATTGGCTAAAAGAGTATATGGGGGATAAGGAGATTGGGTACACTCAGTAACTGTGGAAGTGCATGCTCACAAGGGAGTCACAAGGATTGGTAAGGGGGCCAGGGTATGCAACTTTGGCTGAAAGAAAAGCCCTTGGAGTATTCATTTTGGCCATAAATTTGTTTAAAGTGAATATTTAGTTTCATGTGAAACCAATAGAAAACCCCTAAATCAAAGCTAGGTATTGACTACCACTTTGTTTCTTTGACAGCAACAACAACTAAAAAGTATATGTGGGTATATATGTATGGGTGTATGCTGATAGGTATACGCATGTGAGTATATAAGTGGGTATATATAAAACCCAGTGCCGTCGAGTTGATTCTGACTCACAGCGACCCTGTAGGACAGAGTAGAACTGCTCCGGTGGGTATATATAGGTGTGCGTGTATATATATGTATACACATATACATGTAAGTGTGTGCATGCATATATATTCATCTATATAATAAAACACAAAGGGGACACAATAATGTATGCATCTTAGACATATCCAAACACCTCATGGATTGGTTTTCTGGGTGTGAAGGATTAGGACCATAACCTAGTAGGACAACTTGGTCAAACGACATAATATAGTTCACAGAGTTTATGTTCTATATCCGAGTCTGGTGAGCAGCGTCTGAGGTCTTGAAAGTTTGCAAACAGCCATCTAATATACAACTATTGCTCTCTACTTATCCAAAACCCAGGACTCAGAGAAGAAACCAGTCTATAGGACTGCCTACATGAACCATGGCCTCATCCACCCTCAGATGAGAAGAACTAGATGGTGCCCTGCTACCACTACCAATCATTGTAATTAGGGCCACAGTATGTGGATGAAAATGGATATGGGAGAAAAATGTGAAACAGAACCTCAAATTCTTAAAAAATCCAGAATTACTGGATTGGCTGAGGCCAGAAAACTCCCCAAGGCTATAGTCCTAAGATATTCTTTAGACCTTGAACTATCCCTCTAATGTCACCTTTTAGTTAAATAACAGATGGACTCACAAAATAAAAACTATTACCAGTGAGTACTGCACTACCTTTAAAAAAAAAAAAAAAACTATATAAAACCAAACAGTTAAAAATTACTTTAAAGAAAAAAATGAAGATGAGAAGGCAAGGGGTCAGGGAAACTAGATTACTAGAAGTGGAACAACCAGAATAGAAACAATAGGAATGTTCACACATTGTGAGGAATGTAACCAATGTCACTGAACAATTTGTGTAAAAATTGTTGAATGGGAAGCTAATCTGCTGTGCAAACTTTCACCAAAACACAATGAAATATTATTTGAGAAAAAAAAGTTTATGTACGAGAACCATCCACGGGCCAACTCTTCAAACAGGGGTCTTGCTACTGGCATCTTTAGCTTGAGAATAATTACGTGGATACCATCATGATTCAATCTAACAAGTTGCTCTCCATTGAAACACAGTTTTGAAGGAGTTGAGGTTAGCTCGTTAGGAGGGTCCTAAACCAGCTGCCATTGAGTCACTTCCAACTGGTGGCTGCCTCGTGTACTCTGTAGGTTTTTCAAGCCTGTGACTTTTCAGAAGCAGATTATCAGGCCTTTCTTTTGAGACATCTCTGGTTGGGTTTGATTTGCCAACCTTTCAGTTAATAGTCAAGTGCTTAACTGTTTCCACCATCCAGGGACTTCAAGAGAATCCTAAACACTGATATATATTTTATGGTAAGTATGCACTTACACACATGTGAATATATTTATTACTAAGACTTTCTATGGGCTTATTTATTAGATTATACACTGTGTTAGATTGAATAACTGACCGCAATTCTTCCCTAGCCCTTGATTTTGAGCTTGGCCATATGACTTGGGTTGGCCAATGGAATATGCATGGCAGTAACAATATACCAATTCTGAGCCTAGGTCTTAAGAAGCACTACTTAATTTCCAGCACCTGTGTCAACAACATGACAAGTTTCCCTAAGAGGCTGCTGTCCCCCAGCTCTGAACTCCAGAACAACACACACAGAGCAGACCAGAGTCAAATCCTAGCTGAGAACCCTACTCAACCCAAATCTGCAGCTCAAGACAGAGTTGCCAACTGAGCCAAGCTGAGGTCCACTAACCCCAGGCAACCCACAGATACCAGTGAGAACAAACGGTTGTTGTCTTAAACTTTGTGGTCTTTTTTCTAGCATGTTAAAAATATCTCACCTGAATATAAATTGGTCTCCTCTAAAATATCTATGTTGGAGTCAAGAATGTATTTCCTCATTACTATTTATTTTTAAGTATACTTTGCTGCCTCAAAACATGGCAGAACTGATGTCAAAAGATTTTATGAGGTAGAACACTCTTGAAAACATTTCTTCTTTAGACTCTGACTACAATAGTGTAGTAAAACAGTGACTACAATAAATCTGCCATTATCAGTAGGAAGCCGTAAACCACTTTTCATTGCTTATTTTAACTATTATTTATTGTAGGCACGGAAAAAAATAGAGGAGAATAAATGGATGCAAGGACTCCCAGGCTTGTTTTGGAATGTTGTCACTTCCTTATGGGGAAGAGTCCAAAGGAATGAAAAGATGACTAGTTTCAGGCTTTGGAGATCATGTAAGAGCTTGCAAGCCTGCATAAAGGCCATATCTGATAAGAATATGTTTGTCTTTCCTCTGATGAAGTCTCCCTGATGGCCTCTCTCTTGCCTACTCTCAATAACCTATTGTGTGGGACTCCTCTGCATTCCTTAGGGAATTTCTAGGCTGCAAACTGAGGTCTATACCCCTTATAAACTGTTTTTCAAAGTAACCACCTACTACGCGCCAGGCAATCTTGTAGGTGTTGAGGACACACTGTATAGGAGAGACTAACACAGATAAGTGCTTCTGTCCTTGAGAAACTTCATTCCAGTGGAGGGAGATGAACTATAAAGAACTGAAATTCAGCAAGACAGGTTCAGATAGTGCTAAGTGCAATAAAACAAACAGAACAGAGTAACAGAATAAAAAGGAAGTGTAGGGTGGTCAGGGAAGGCCTGTTGGAGGAAGCATAGATGAAAAGATCAGAAGGAACAGGCATCTTGTCTCAAGGAGTGGAACTGGAAGCACAAAATATCTGAGACAGGAGGACAGAGATTTGGGGGAATAAAATGGTGTGTATATACCGAGTGCAGAAAACAAAGTGGAGAGAGGAATTAAATGAATTCAAGAGCTAGACAGAGGCCCCATATATAGATCTTATGGGCTGGGGTAAGAAGTTTGTGCTTTATTCTAATATCAGTGGGTAGCACTGGAGAGTGTCAAACAGCATTGTAACATGATCTGGTTTGTATCTTTCATAAAGGATCAGTCTGGCTGTTACATAGAAAATGGATTGTAAGGAGGTTACCAGTAGAATAGGGAGACCAAATATAAAACTATTGCAGGTTACCAAGAGTGACAGATAATGGTGGATGAGATGAGATTAGTAGCAAGAGAGAAGGTATGATGCGATCAGATGGAAATATTTTGGAGGCAGAGCCAACAGGGTGTATGTAGACTGGATGTAGGTGCAAAAGTGCAGAGGAATCTATGAGGAACCCCTGAGTATATGGCCTGACTCACTGTGTAAATCATGATGTAACTCATGAGAGAAATGCAGGAGAGTGTCTCAGGGTTTGTTGCAGAAATCAGGGTCTTTCTGTTCTATATGTGTTATGTTTGAAATGTCAGTGTGACATCCAAAACTATATGGTGAAAATTTGAATTCAGGAATATAGTTGTGGGAAAACAAGTCATTTGCATTTCCAGTGCTAAGACCTTCTCAGAATATTTGGCCTTTTAATCATTCTCTTATAAAAAAAATTTTTTTAGATGAGTTATTTGTCACAGTAAATATATTTGTTTAATAAGTTTCTAAAAAATAGATGACATCCAGTCACAAAATGCATCATGGCCACAGGAGATTTATTTTTAATGTAGGCCCTACCAAAATATGGTTTTGGGGCAAAGCCAAGATGGTAGAATAGACAGATGCTTCCGGCGAGCCCTCTTTACAACATAGACCAAAAAAAACAAGTGAAACGAGTATATTTGTGACAAGCTGGGAGCCCTGAGCATCAAAGCCAAGCTTAGACAATGAACTGAGGGGTAGGGGAGGAAGAGACAGTTCAGAAGTGGAGAGGAGTTACCGGACCTGAATCTCAGGGAACCCTCAGGTGCCATTCCAGGAGTGGCAGTGGTGGCAGCAGTGGGCTGCTACTAGCTTTCAGCCACAGTTTCTTCAGGGACAACCAGCCACACAGCCTACTCGCATCTCTGGAACCTGAGGAGAATGGCGCTCTCGGCAAAAGCTAAGTACTTGTGTATATTTTATCACAACCCCCCCACACCCAAGCTGGCTTCAGCGGCTGAATCCCTGGGCCTGAGATAGATCCTGGTGAGCACCTAGAGCCTTCTTCCTGGCCTTGGGGAAGGAAAAAATTTGCAACTGGGGGGAAAATAAACTTGCTAGCTCCATTAACTGGGGGGGAGCTCAGGACAGAAGCAGCTCCTGTCCAGGCATAAACCGTCCGTGGACCTTGAGCACCTTTTCCTTCTGCATGGACCTGTGTGGGCCTATTTGGGGAGAATAGGCCCTTGTTGGCAGACTCCAATCATTTCAGCTGTGTGGTGGAGAGGTGGGAGTTTGACGTTTGACATTGTTTTGCCTATTAAACAATGTCCTCACCTACCCACATCAGGGACCTAAGGACTAATAGCTCCAGTCATGTCACCCAGCCACCTGTGACAGGGGTCCAAAGGTAACTGGTACCTCCTAGTCCTTACAACCAAAAACTTTGGGTGCCCAAGGTCCCTCTGCAGAACCCACCCACCAGCATGCTCTAGGAAACAGAGATACATTTTCCTCAGAGACACTTGGGGGTGGTTCTCAGCTCCCTGCCTTGTTCAGAACGTGACCCTCTGCTGCAATCAGATGCCAGTTTATACGCCAATCACTCCTGCCCTCTAAGACTGTAGGACAGAGCCTGTACCACACCCTTGATGATCAGCTACCTAGAAACCTGAGCTGAATTCATACAAGAAAACTGAATGGACTCCTAGGCTTATATACCTGATAACAGCTCTAGCCAGCTGGGGACAGGACACCAGAGCTCCAAACAAAAATAATCAAGCTAGCTCACTCAAGCAACCTATAGGGGTATACCAAAACAAAACAAAGCAAGAAACTACGACACAGTAAGCAAGCATAAACTAATACAATAACTTATAGATGGCTCGGAGACAACAGTCAATATCAAGTCACATAAAGAAACAGACCATGATCACCTCAACGGGCTCTCAAAACAAAGAATCCAGGGATCCTCTAGATGAAAGTGCATTCCTAGAATTAGCAGATGCAGAATATAAAAGTTTAATATACAGAACCCTTCAAGACATCAGGAATGGCAATATGCAGAACAAGCCAAGGGACACACAGATAAAGCAACTGAAGAAATTAGAAAGATTATTCAGGAACGTAATGAAAAGTTTAATAAGCTCGAAAAATCCATAGACAGTAACCAGAAATTCAGATTAAAAATAGAATTACAGAATTAGACAACTTGATAGAAAGTCAGAGGAGCAGAAATGAGCAAGTAGAAAACTTGGCACTAATCTATTTGTAGAAAAATCACGTAAAAGAATTTAAAAAAATGAAGAAAACCTAAGACTCATGTGGGACTCTATAAAGAGAAATAACCTATGAGTGATTGGAGTACCAGAACAGGGAGGGATAACAAAAAATACAGAGAAAATTGTTAAAGATTTGTTGGCAGAAAACTTCCCTGATATTGTGAAAGATGAGAAGCTCGTTATCCAAGATGCTCATCGAACTCCACATAAGGTGGATCTGAAAAGAAAGTCACCAAGACATATTATAATGAAACTTGGCAATACCAAAGATAAAGAGAGAATTATAAGAGCAGCAAGGGATAAACGAAAAATCACTTACAAAGGAGAACCAATAAGAAGAAGGTCGGACTACTTGGCAGAAACCATGCAGGCAAGAAGGCAGTGGGATGACATATTTAAAAAATTGAAGGAAAAAAATTGCCTGCCAAGAATCATATATCCATCAAAATGGTCTCTTAAATATGAAGGTGAAATTAAGACATTTCCAGATAAACACAAGTTGAGGGAATTTGTAAAAACCAAACCAAAACTACAAGAAATACTAAAGGGAGTTATTTGGTTAGAAAATCAATAATATCAGGTATCAACCTAAGACTAGAACATGGGCAGAGCAACCAGAAGTCAACCCAGACAGGGAAATCCAAAAAAAACAAAGCAAGATTATATATATAAAAAAAAAGCCCAACACAGGGTAATGGCGATGTTATTATATAAAAGAAGACAACATTAAAACAATAAAGAGGGACTAAGAAATGTAATCACACACCTTCCATATGGAGAGGAAGATACGGCGATACAATGAAATAAAAGGAGACAAACTATCCACTCATCAAAATAAAATACAAGGGAAAAATAGAGACTCAGCAGAAACAAAGTCAACAACAACAAACATGAGGAAAGGACAATATATAAAGACAATCCACTTAGCACATAAAATCAAGTGGGAAAAAGAAACTGTCAACACACAAAAAAAGACATCAAAATGATAGCACTAAATTCATACCTATCCATAATTACACAGGATGTAAATGGACTAAATGCACCAGAAAAGAGACAGAGAGTGGCAGAATGGATTAAAAAACAAGATCCGTCTATATGCTGCCTACAAGAGGCACACCTTAGACTTAGAGACACAAACAAACTCAAAGGATGGAAAAAATATATATCAAGCAAACAACAATCAAAAAGCAGCAAGAGTGGCAATATTAATGTCTGACAAAATAGACTTTAAAATTAAGTCCATCAAAAAGGATAAGGAAGGACAGTATATAATGATTAAAGGGACAATACACCAAGAGGATATAATCATATTAAATATTTATGCACCCAATGAAAGGGCTGCAAGATACATAAAACAAACTCTATCAGCATTGAAAAGTGAGATAGACAGCTCCACGATAATAGTAGGAGACTTCAACACACCACTTTCAGTGAAGGATAAGATATCCAGAAAGAAGCTCAATAAAGACACAGAAGATCTAAAGGCCACAATCAACCAACTTGACCTCATAGACATATACAGAACACTCCACCCCACAGCAACCAGCTATACTTTCTTTTCTAGTGCACGTGGAACATCCTCTAGAATAGACCACATATTTGGTCATAAAGCAAGCCTTAGCAGAATCCAAAACATTGAAATATTACAAAGCCATAAAAGTGGAAATCAATAACAGGAAAAGCAGGGAAAAGAAATCAAAGACTTGGAAACTGAACAATACCCTGCTCAAAAAAGACTGGATTATAGAAGACATTAAGGATGGAATAAAGAAATTCAGAGACTCCAATGTGAATGAAAACACTTCCTATCAGAACCTTTGGGACACAGCAAAAGCGGTGCTCAGAGGCCTATTTGTATCAATAAATGCACACATCCAAAAAGAAGAAAGGGCCAAAATCAAAGAATTATCCCTACAACTTGAACAAATAGAAAGAGAGCAACAAAAGAAACCCACAGGCACCAGAAGAAAACAAATAATAAAAATTAGAGCTGAACTAAATGAAATAGAAAACAGGAAAACAATTCAAAGAATTAACAAGACCAAAAGCTGGTTTTTTGAAAAAATCAACAAAATTGATAAGCCACTGGACAAACTGACAAAAGAAAAACAGGAGAAAAAGCAAATAATCCGAACAAGAATAGAGATGGGCAATATTACAACAGACCCAAATGAAATTAAAAGATTCATATCAGATTACTATGAAAACCTGTACTCAAACAAATTTGAAAACCTAGAAGAAATGGATGAATTCCTAGAAACACACTACCTACCTAAACTAACACAAATAGAGGTAGAGCAACTAAACAGACCCATAACGAAAGAAGAGATTGAAAAGATAATCAAAAAACTCCCAACAAAAAAAAGCCCTGGCCCGGACGGCTTCACTGCAGAGCTCTACCAAACTTTCAGAGAAGAGTTAACACCACTACTACTAAAGGTATTTCAGAGCATAGAAAAGGATGGAACACTACCAAACTCATTCTATAAAGCCACCATATCCCTGATACCAAACCAGGTATACACCACAAGAAAAGAAAATTATAGACCTATATCCCTCATGAATGTAGATGCAAAAATCCTCAACAAAATTCTAGCCGATAGAATTCAACAACATACCAAAAAAATAATTCACCATGACCAAGTGGGATTCATACCAGCAATGCATGGATGGTTCAACATTAGAAAAACAATGTATTCCACCACATAAATAAAACAAAAGACAAGACTCACATGATTTTATCAATTGATGCAGAAAAGGCATTTGACAAAGTTCAATACTCATTCATGATAAAAACTCTCAGCAAAATAGGAATAGAAGGAAAACTCCTCAACATAATAAAGGGCATCTATGCAAAGCCAACAGCCAACATCACCCTAAATGGAGAGAGCCTGAAAGCATTTCCCTTGAGAACGGGAACCAGACAAGGATGCCCTTTATCACCACTCTTATTCAACATTGTGCTGGAAGTCCTAGCCAGAGCAATTAGGGTAGATAAAGAAATAAAGGCATCCAGGTTGGCAAGGAAGAAGTAAAAGTATCTCTGTTTACAGATGACATGATCTTATACACAGAAAGCCCTCAGGAATCCTCCGGAAAACTACTGAAACTAATAGAAGAGTTCACCAGAGTATTCGGATACAAGATAAACATACAAAAATCATCACATGGATTCCTCTACACCAACAAAAAGGACATCGAAGAGGAAATCACCAAATCAGTGCCATTTACAGTAGCCCCCAAGAAGATAAAATACTTTGGAATAAATCTTACCAGAGATGTAAAAGACTTATACAAAGAAAACTACAGTACACTTCTGCAAGAAACCAAAAGAGTCTTACGTAAGTGGAAGAACATACCTTGCTCGTGGACAGGAAGACTTCTTAACATTATAAAAATGTCTATTCTACCAAAAGGGATCTATATATTTAATGCAATTCTGATCCAAATCCCAACGACATTCTTTAATGAGATGGAGAAACAAATCACCAACTTCCTATGGAAGGGAAAGAGGCCCTGGATAAATATGGCATTACCGAAAAAGAAGGACAAAGTGGGAGGCCTTATTTTACCTGATTTTAGAACCTGTTATACCGCCACAGTAGTCCAAACAGCCTGGTACTGGTACAACAACAGATACGTGGACCAATGGAACAGAATGGAGAATCCAGACATAAATCCATCCACATATGAGCAGTTGATATTTGACAAAGGCCCCAGAAGAGTTAAATGGGGAAAAGATAGTCTTTTTAACAAATGGTGCTGGCATAACTGGATATCCATCTGCAAAATGGACACGAAAAGAGAGAAGGAAAGGAGAGAGAGGGCTGTCTTACTAGTGGGAGAGTAATTGGGAGTGTGTAGCAATGGGTTTTTGTGTGAGAGACTGACTTGATTTGTAAACTTTCACTTAAAGCACAATAAAAATTAAAAAAAAGAGCAAAATATGGTTTTGGTAATTATCATTTTTGCTCCATGGAGTGATCTCAGGAGTAAATGATGGGCAGCCATAGAGAATCAGCATATAAGGCTCTGGTCTTTAACTACCTCATTATACACACACACACACACACACACACACACAGAGCACAAACTTCAACCCAAGAGTTTCACTTTTATATGGTGGACTTTCTTTTGTGTCTTTATTTGAATAAAGGGTCATATGACCTAATAAAAACATGGCATCTCCTCCCCTCAAAGTCATAATTTTGCTTGGAACGGTTTCTTCTAACTTCTTACCCCATTACTGTCAAGCCAATTCCAACTCATAGCGACCCATAGGACAGAGTAGAACTGCCCCACAGGGTTTCCGAGGAGCAGCTGGTAGATTGGAACTGCCTACCTTTTGGTTACTAGCAGAGCTCTTAACCACTGCACCACCAGGGCTTCTCTAACTTTTTAGTGTCTGCAATTTTTGGTCTTGAGTAGACCTTCTTTAAGGATTCCTGGGTGGTGCAAATGATTGGCTCTTGGCTATTAACCAAAAGGTTGGCACTTTGAACCCACCAAATGGTTGCCATGGAAAAAGGCCTGGCAATCTGCTTCTGTAAATATTACAGTCAAAAAAACCCTATGGAGCAGTTCTCCTCGAATACATTGGGTTGACATGAGTTTGAATTGACTCAACGGCAGTGGGTTGGTCCTATTGTTCTTGATTTTTAGACTCTTTATACCTGTCTTTGAATTTTGAGTCAATTCTGAACCTTAATCCAAGATGCATCCATAGGTTATAAAAACTGAAACAGTAGTAGGTTCAGGGGCTTCCCACCAGCCTGCAGCCAAAGGAAGAGTTAATGGAGAAAATCTCTCATCACCTGAATATGCTGAGGCAACCAGACCTGTCACTATTTCCAATGCAGAAACCATGAGGACAAGCCCCCATCTTACCTGTTTCCTTCCATAGGGCTGGAAATCTCTGTGGATTCCTAAAATGATGTTGGGATAAGAGCTTTCTGTAGCAAGAAAATAGCTAATTCACTTCAGAAACACCATAAACCCTAAGCAGCATTTTCAGAGGCATGCCCTGAAATCAGCTGCTAATTTATAAATACCTTTATGTGACCCTGGTTTTAATTTGTATGTCATTGTGTTGAGCAAGAATTTAAGGGTTTTAATGACTTTCTAAGGAAACTGGTAAATGTAATACATCCGGGGCTGACAAAGAACAAAAAGTACCCAAAGATTTATATGTGGGAAAAATCCCTCCTATTTCCTCTTTAGTGTAGAGTTTCATTAGGAATTGCTGTCTTGCCAAAGACTACATCTCCCAGCTCCCACTTGCAGTAAGGTGGAGTCATGTGATTGTGTCCCGGTCAATGGAATATTATCAGACGTGGGGGCATTCTTCCATGAGTGCTTCATAAATACATTATATTTGTTCTTCTCCATTATCTTGCCCCCTTCTAGCTGGCTGAAATTGGGATACTTCACAGGACAATCCTGGAAGTCATGCATTGAGGACGGAAGAGCCCTTACTATCCTAGGTCCTTGAATTGCCACAAGGTGACCTGCCTGGTATACTACTCATTTGCCCAGTGCTCTTGTTTGAACAAGAAATAAAAATCCATTGTGTTGAGCCATTGTATATTTTAGGATACTTGTTAAACATTATTGTAATTAATATAGGATGGTGGTTGTGAAGATCACTGATGAAGACCACCTCTAATGTTTCCAAAATAAAATTAAACAAAATTTTATGCACTGCATTTTTTTTTAATTTTAAGGACATCACACTTTCAAGAATATGTAGTGTCTGAGGAAATTCTAAGCAGTAATATGGCTGGTCTACACAGGATTGGATGACCTTTGCATGTTCCCAGGCCACTTGACAATTTCCAGAAATATCAAGCTATTAATAGCTGATATATTTTTCTTTGCCTGTCCAGTATGTATCATTTCTTCTTTTGATAACAATGTCTTGGATTTCCTTTGTGAAACTATAGATTTTCCTTTGTGAACACTCTTAGTGTAAATGGAAATCATGATATTCCACACTTTCTTGGTCCAGAGTTGATCAGGAGACAAGTCAAGGCCAATCAGACCCTCTCTTCCTGGGATTTCAAGTGGGATGTTAGGCAGAATGTAAGAGGAACTGAAAACGGTTGTCACCAACTCATTTTGACAGCTGCACTCAGAAGAAGTCATTATTTCCTGCTTTTTTAGACCCTTCAATTCTCTGAACTTCCATATTTTCATCCAATAAATTATTTTGATCTAGTTTGTTTTATATTTGTATAATTTGTTTGTTACCTGTCGCTACATAACAACTTACCCCAAAACTTAGTGGCTCAAAGCAACAATAAACATTTATTATCTCATAGAGTCCCTGTGGGTCAAGTATCCCAGTGCAGCTTAGCTGGGTGCTTCTGGCTAGGGTCTCTCATGAGATTGCAGTCAGGTGTCAACCAGACATGTGATTGACTGTGGACTAGCAGGATGGTCCAGTTCCAAAGTGGCTCACTCAAATGGTTGACAAGTTTATGCTGGCTGTTGATGTGAGGCTTTAGTTCTGCTCCTCAAAATAGCTCGAGTGTCCTCATGGCATGGTGGTAGGTTTCTTTCAGAAGAAGTATACAAGAGACTGAAGTGGAAGCTGAAATATTTCTATGGCCTTGCCTCAGGAGTTACACACTGTCACTTAAAACATATCCTATAGACCACCCAGAGTCAACACTATTTCAGCATGGAAGGGGACTACACGAAGGTCTAAATGTTAGAAGGTGAATATTTCTGGGGCTCATCTAGGATCCTCACTATCATATAGAGTTAGTTTCTGTTTCTTGAAACCACAAAAACTTGCTACACTTGATTAAGTTGAAAAAGTGCAGGCTGCCATCACACATCCTTAAGAGCAATTCTAAGAGATACTCTAGAAGATTTCAACTTCTGAGAGAAAATGTCTTAAGGTTGGGCAGTATCTTGGGCAATATATATTTTTATCATGTTCTTTTTTCCTGACATTTATCTTTGATTACTGTGATTATGAAATGCCAGTTGGAATTGGATCCCAAAACCCTGGGAACTTTTAAGAACAGTATGCTATAAACTTTGTTAATGGTGTGATTAGGCCCAAGACCAAATTCTTAATTCATGTTTTTGTTCATAGTAATCTCCTAATCTCTCACATCCCCAAAAGATTATCTTCTTAGTTGAGTATTCACTGTAATAGTTTAAGAAATACCGATATACCAACATAAGTCCTTTTATTTTTTTCACCATTAGCCACAGTATACAATTGAAATTATTTTATTCAGTAAATTAGAATCAAAGAGAACTGGCTCCATTCAGCCAAGTTTCATGTTTTACAGATGAAGAAACTGAAGCCCAGAGAGGTTGTACAATGTTCCTGTGGCCACACAGTCAGTGGGAGAGCCAGAAGTTGAAACTAAGTCTCCCAAATTCCATACCAATATTTTTCCCATTATATGAGTTTAAGTTTGTATTGTTTGAGCAGTAGCTTAAAAGTCAGCCCAATCACTTCATTTGATATTTGGCTGAGAAATGCGAGCATGTAAGAGTTCCTTCTCTACTTTATCAGAAGTAATAACATAATAAATACATGAAGAAAAATTATGCTGAAAAGTTACTAAATCCCACTTGAAGCAGGAAGTGGAGATCTAAGGATGCAGTTCTTTAATTTTCCAATTAAAAGTGAAGGAAAATAGTATAATGAGATGCCTTAGAGATGATTTATAGGGTATACAGACTAATTGTACAATTCTTTGAGTGAATTAGAATATCACTGGACTCCTACTTAGAGTGTGATCTTCATCTCACTCTGGGAGTGTCCAGTGGCTTTCTGCTTTTATAAGCAATATCCTTGGAGAATGCTAGTGGGGCTGTGGTTTCAAGCAAGGGAGGAGTCTTAAGAGGCACAGAGCCAAGAGAGTGAGAAAGAAGAATAAATTTTATTTTTTTCCAGCTGATCAGTGAGTTCAGAAAATGGCCTCAAAGATTGCATTTCCTCTAGGGGTTCTCAGATAAGGCAGCTTATACCTGCACTCCCTGAATCTCTTGAAATATTAAGACTTGGTGAACTCTTTGCCATATCCCTTCACCTCTGAAATTCTAGGTCCTGGGATTCCAAGGCTAGCATGAATTGAAAAAAAAACTAAACCCAGATTTCTCAACTTGTCACTACTGACTTGAGGCAATTCTTTGCTGAGGGGGCTGTCTTGTGCATTGTGGGATGTTTAGCAGCATCCCTGCCCTCTACCCCCAAGATGCTGATAACATCCCTCTCTCAACTTTGACAATCACAAATGCCTCCAGACATTCTTTAATGTCCCCTGGGTGGGGTTGTAAAATCTACCAAGGTCGAGAACCGCTGCCTTAAGGAAAGGTGCTGGAGCACAGTGAAAGCCTGTGGATAATAAACTAAGAGCATAGGTTTATTTTCTTGGATACAGGGAGCACTTTAGAGGCACTTAATTCACTTTCATCAAATGGTTATTTGGTACCTGCTGAGCCCCAAACAGAGTCCTTGGGTGGCCAAACAGTTAAGCACTCAGTTATTATCCAAAAGGTTGGTAGTTCAAGTTCACCCAGAGGCACGTTGGAAGAAAGTTCTGGATATCTACTTTCAAAAGATCACAGCCATTGAAAACCCTCTGGAGCACAATTCTACTCTGAAACACATGGGGTCGCTATGAATTGGGGTCACCATGAGTCAGGGTCACCATGAGTCAGAGTTGACTTGACAGCAACTGGTACTGGAAGGCCCCAGGCACTGGGTATATTCGTAATGTCTAAAAAATATGACCCCTGCCTGTAATGGTTAAGACTGTGTGGCAGCTTAGCTGGGCTGTGACTCCTAGTGTTTTGGCAGTTGTGTAATGTGATCACTTTCTTCCCCGCCAAATCTGGTATGTGATCACCCTCATGATGGAAGCTGCTGAGTGGTACCAGCGGGAGTGGGGCCTGTGGTGGCTCACTACCCCTCAGCCTTCATCTTTCCACCTTCCACCACCTACTTCCTTCCTGCTCACCTTGCATAGGTTGTTGGGTTATTCTGGATCCAGCAGCTGTCTCTTGTCTGACCTCTGGTTCTTGGGGCTTGAGCTAGCAGCTTACCTGTCCATCTTGGGATTTGCTCATCTTCACGGCCTTTGAGCAAGAGTCCTGCTCCCCAACCTGCCTATCTTGAGTTCGCCAGCCCCTGCAGCTAAGTGACTCAGGAGGAACCTTGCAGTCTTGCCTGCCAACCTTGGGGATCCCTGCTCTCCAACCTGCTAACCTTGGGTTCACCAGCTTCTGGGGCTCCTTGAATTGGGAAAGGACTCTATCTTGATCCAAGGTCTTGGGACGTTCCAACCCCTATAATCGTGCGAGCTGTTTCCTTAATATAAATCTCTCTCTACAAATTTATATGCATTACTGGTTTTGCTTCTCTAGAGAACCCAGCTTAAGACACTGCCCTTAAGGAGGCTTTATCACAGTTAATGGTTGAGCTATCAGTGGATTCACTGAATTTAATTACCTTTAGAATTTTCCAGGGATGTTTTAATCAATCTCCTAAACCTTCAAGTTTGGGGCCAAGTCCAGAAAATTTAGGTTATTTCAAGACAATGTCAACCAATAAATTAATCCAGTGACAACACCATCAGGGGATGTTTTTGAGTAACAAATTAGCACTCAGACTCAGAAACAAAGAGAAATAGCTGTAATCCTAAAATTAGTTCTGATTCTCTCCTAGATTTCTTAAGAGCTTTGTGAATAAGAAGCAAGAATTTCTAAGACTGGAATAAACATTTTGCTCCAATAAATTATGTTGTGTGCCTTGTCAGACTGAGTACTTAACTTTAAGGGTGGAGGCAGCAACCCATGAAACTCTGCCATAATTGCTTACAAGGAGATCAGAAAGATAATGAAAACAGGAATGGGACTGCTCAGTTCCTGGATCTGCTTGAGCCCGAAGTCACGATTTGCTAACAAGTGAAATGAAGGCGTTTCTAAAAGGCATGTCTTCCAGAGAGCCCCATGGTAATTTTAAGGCAGATTTCCCATCCAGACCTTATGATGTCGATTGATGACAATTGAACTGGAGTCCTGAATCTCTCCATAAATTCTAGGTAAAACAATACATTCCTGCTTTAAATATTTCTGTCCTCTGCCTCCCTTGGCTTCAGATTTTCAGAAGTGAATTTTTGGAGGCATTTGGAAATTTGGAAAAAGAAAAAGCATGCACTTAAAACTTCTTTTTAAATTCACTTTCTAGCTAGAGAAGAGAAATCCCAACAAATCAAATTGAAACTCAGCAAGAAAAAAATACATAGGGAAGATTTACTGAGGAACAAGAAACCCAAGGTGAAATAGCGTATAAAAAGAAGCTAAGTAGGAATGGAGTATTTTGCATGAAATTAGGAAATTTAGGCGCAACATATACCCCCAACTCTTTGGAAATAGATGAGTAAGTGTAAAAGGCAACATAGTGCAAAGAGTGTGGACTTTGAAGTCACAGTAGTCTCCAAATTTCAGCTCTGCCATTTGTTAGCTAGGTAACCTTGGGAAAATAACTCAACCCTCTAAATCTTGATTCTCCCAATTGTAAAGCACAGTTCTAATCCACTTCTTTTTTTTTTTTTTTGTCTTTTTTACTGAACTTTAGATGAAGTTTACAGAACTAGTTTCTCATCAAACAATTAGTATCACACTGGTTAACACCCCCATGACATGGCAACGCTCTCCCTTCTCAACCCTGGGTTCCCTATTACCAGCTTTCCTGTTCCCTCCTGCCTTCCAGTCCCTGACCTAAGGCTGGTGTGCCCCTTTAGTCTTGTTTTGTTCCATGGCCCTGTTCAGTCATTGGCTGAAGGGTGAACCTCAGGAGTGGCCTCATCTCTGGGCTGAAAGCATATCTGGGGGCCATACTCTCTGGGTTTCTCCAGCCTCTGTCAGGCCAGCAAGTATGGTCTTTCTTTTTGAGTTAGAATTTTGTTCTACAATTTTTTCCAGCTCTGTCCAAGACCCTCTATTGTGATGCCTGTCAGAATAGTCAGTGGTGATAGCCAGGCACCATCTCATTGTACTGGACTCAGCCCGGTGGAGGCCACGGTAGATGTGGTCCGTTAGTCCCTTGGACTAATCTTTCCCTTGTGTCTTTAGTTTTCTTCATTCTTCCTTGCTCCCAAATCTAATCCACTTCTTAAGGGTGTTGTAAGAACTAAATGTGATCATATATTTAAAGTGTCTCTTCCATCATCCATACCTCTCCCATTGCAGCCACAAATTTTATTTTTCTAATTTTTCCATTGGATTAACTGTGGGGATAAATGGTGGTAGACAGGAGGGGAACTGAAACATATAAATCTATTGGATAAATTCATACATATAAATCCCAGCTGCTGTGCAGTTGACTCTGACCCATGGCAATCCCATGTGCGTCAGAACAGAACTGTGCCCCCCAAGGTTGCCAATGGCTTATTTTGTTGGAAGTAGGTTGCCAGGCCTTTCTTTTGAGGCACCTCTGGGTGGACTCAAACTTCTAACATTTCAGCTAACAATAAGCTAAGTGTGTGCACCACCCAGGGACCCCATACATACAAATAATAATATATAAATAATGTATGTACTATATACTTCATACTAGACTATACATTATTGCTTCTCATGAGTATTCATAGTATAAAACTCATATTTAATACATATTTTATGATAAGAATACACATATGTGAAGCAACAACATTGTGCAATCATAGGAACACAAGCACTGAAATTAAATCATTCTCATTTGAACCTTGAATCTGCTACTAACTGTGCCTTCTTGGGCAAGTCAGAACACAGCTCTGTGCCTCAATTTTCTCATCTATAAAATTGGGAAATTATTATTTTTTTTACCCCATAGAAGAGTGATAAGAGCTCCAAAAGATCATGAAAGCCAAGTGCTTAGCACATAAAAGGCTCTCAGTAAACAATATGTATTACAAAGGTGGCAGTGATACCTACCCATAGCTCAAGATAATGGTATGAGCATAACACTCCAGTTTGTGTGTCTGTAAACATGTCTACAGCCTATTTTTAGGTATCCATCTAATAACTGTGCTGCTTCCTATAAATAAGCTTTGTTCTTTTCATTACGACAAGATTTTATGTGATCCTTTCTCATGTCTGTTTTCGAAGTCAAATTTTGTCTTTATACTGTATTACTCAGACTCTAGCCCTGGCAAAAGCTAAGAGATAGAGCCCAAATGTATTGACTGTTAACTATTCTCCAGTATTCTTCCTTTAGTGCACCATTTCTCTCTCTGGTTGTTGTTTTGTGCAATACATTACCCTGTAAGTGATAATGTTGCTGTCGTTCGGTGCTGTCCACTTCGTTCTGACTCATAGGACTCTACGTACAACAGAACAAAACATTGCCTGGTCCTGTGCCATCCTCTAAATCATTGCTATATTTGAGCCCATTGTTGGAGCCACTGTGTCAATCCATCTCTTTGAGGGTATTCCTTTTTTTTGCTGACCCTCCACATGATGTCCTTCTTTAGGGACTGGTCTCTCCTGATAACATGTTCAAAGTACATGAGACGAAGTCTCGCCATTCTTGCTTCCAAGGAGCACTCTGGCTGTATTTCTTCTAAGACAAACCTGTTTGTTCTTCTGACAATCCATATAGTCAATATTCTTTGCCTACACCCTAATTTAAAGGTGTCAATTCTTCTTCATTTTTCCTCATTTACTGTCCAGCTTTCACATGCGTATGAGGCTACTGAAAACACCATGGCATGGGTCAGGTGCACCTTAGTCCTTAAAGTAACATCTTTGCTTTTTCAGTCCAATCGTGAGGATTTTTGTTTTCTTTATGTTGAGATCTAATCTATACTGAAGGCTGCGTTCTTTGATCTTCATCAGTAAGTGCTTCACGTCCTCTTCACTTTCAGCAAGCATCTGCATATCTCAAGTTGTTAATGAGTCTTCTTCCAATCTTGATGCTCCATTCTTCTTCATATAGTCCAGGTTCATGGATTATTTTCCCAGTACACAGATTGAATAAGTATGGTGAAAGGGTACAACCCTGACACACATCCTTTCTTATTTTAAATCATGCAGTATGCCCTTGTTCTGTTCAAACAACTGCCTCTTGATCTATGTACAGTTTCCACATGAGCACAATTAAGTGTTCTGGAATTCCCATTCTTCACATCCTTCACCTAGCAAGTGATAATACTTTGCTATAATTACTATATATAATATAAAATGTAATAAGTAATATAAATAATTAATACCCATTGTTCTGCTGGAGTCCTGGGTAGGGCAAATGGTTAATTACTTTGCTACTACCAAAGTATGGCAATTCGAATCTACCCAGGGGCCCCTCCGAAGAAAGGCCTGGTGATAGCAGTCATTGAAAACCAATGGAGCACAGTTCTACTCTGACAAACTTGTGATCTCTATGATTGGAGTTGACTCAATGGCAACTATTGTTTTGTTGATTTATTTCTCTGTTAAGTGCTTTGGCCTGAAAATGCATTTGGAAATGGTTTTTGTTTTTTGTTAGGATACATAGAGAAGTGCTCACAGTTAGTGCATACCCTACAATACACACACACTCACACACCCCAAAACACGAACAAGAAACAAGAAAGACAAGGTCAAAGACAACTGCCACAAATATTTTGTGCAGGTAGAACTGGTTTTGTGCCTAATGTGTTGAATAAAACAAAGCAAGAAACAGTGAGGGATAATGTAATTCAATGTAATTAGGGGTGTGTTTGTAGTTTTGGAGATGGTGTGGAGAGAGGTCATGGGGTTTACATAGACTAGGACTTACAGAAAGGAATATACTATTTGAGCAATAAAATGAAGATCTTCTATTGATCAGACCAGACATTGATCTTTATATACTTTAACTCATTTAATCTCAAATCAGAGCTGTAGGGATTATTATTATTATTAATTTACAGCTGAGAAAACTGTAATCCTGAAAAGCTGGAATACTTGGCCAAGATCACAAAGCAATCCATTTCAGAACCAGGACTGAAACCCATATCTGTCCTCTGAGATTAGGTTCTTGGCTGATCTTCTTTTCTTGGCAATGGCTCTGCAAGGTTAATAGTGTCGTCATCTCCATTTTACAGAGAAGCCAAGGCTTAGAGAACATAAGTGACCTCTTCCAAACCAACAAAAATTTAGATCTGAATGTGAATCTAGGTTAAAATTGGGTCACAGAAAATATATTTATGTTTGCTATTTTTCTAGCCATGGAGTAATATGGGAAGTAGAACTTCCCTTTGAGGGAGTAAAACTAATGAACTGAAACTACCTTGTGCAGGAAAGAGAATAACAACAGCCATGAGGAAAAAAAAAAAAAAAAAAAGCAACATGAGGAAAGTTTGTAATGGACCACTTTTCCCATTAATACATTCTTGCTTTTCAGTTGAGCTGTACTTCATCTGTCTGTATCAGTTAGCTATTGCCTTGTAACAACTCATAAAATTCAGTGGTTTAAAACAATAACCATTTAGTGTTTCTTAGGAGTCTATGAGTCAGTTGGGCAGGTCTTCTGGTCTTAGCTGAGCTCACTTATACTTCTGTGGCCAGCTGTGGGTTGGGTACAGTTATGCTTATCTCAGCTGGGCCTTCTGCTATGTTTGGGTTTCAGTCAGTGTCACCTTGGCCCTCCTCCATTTGTCCTTTATCTGCCAGATAGCCTGGACTTATTCACATGATGGTGGCAGAATTCCAGGAGAGCAAGTGGAATTCACAAGGTCTCTTGAGGTCAAAGATTGGAATTAACACACTATCCCTTTTTCTGCATTCCATTGGCCAAAGCAAGTCACAGGAAATCCCAGATTCAAGAGAATGATAAATAGAACCTGCTTCCTAAGAGCTCGACTGCTAACCAAAAGGTCAGCAGTTTGAATCCAACAACCACTTCTTGGAAACCCTATGGGGCAGTTCTACACTGTCCTATAGATTTGCTATGAGTAGGAATCAACTTGACAGCCGTGGGTTTGGGTTTTTTTGGTAATGTCGTTGCAAAGGAGTAGAGAATTGGTGCCTTTTTTTGTAATTAATCTACCACACTGCTGTCATAAAAATATCATACCAATTTGCTCTCACTAAGGTATAAATGAATGATGGTGCTTGATGTATTGCCATCTTGTCAACTTTTTCATTTTAAAAACTAAAAATATAGAAGACTTTTACCATTACTTGGTCACTTTCTGTAATCCCAAGTGAATTTTTTTAGATTAATTTATACTTGTTTTAAAATATATGGTTCAAAAGCTATAGATATAACTCAAAATATGAGAATGACACATGGTTTTTTTCTCTCCCAAGATCTACAGTTGAATGGGGAAAACAAAATCTCATGAAAGGGTTAAATGAGATGGTAGAGCCTTCTATCTTCTTTACTGTAACACTTTCCTGAGAGTAGAATAGAATAACCAAATGGTCAAAACAGAGCTTGAAAAGGTAGCAACAGAGGTGACAAAATGTCTTTCTTTACACTTGATTCCTTACCTACGTCTCAAGGAATCTCAGCCACACATGGAACTATTTTACTTGTTGAAAGGACACAGTCTATGGAGTCACAGAAAGGGAATTGAGCTGGAGGAGGTGAAGTGTTGGTGATTGGGGATGCTCAGAAAACATGTTAGATTGACAAGGTCTAGATGGAGCTGTTTGAGATCTCCCCCTCCCTTTTCCCTTTACAAGAGCAATGAGACATAATTATTTTATTAAAGAATAGCCAAGTTACTACAAAAAAGACTGACAATACCAAAAGTTAGCAAGGATGGAGGTCATCACAACTTATGTACTGCTTGTCGAAGTATAAATTGGTACAACCACTTTTGAAAACCCCTCAACAGAATCTATTAAAACTAAACAAATACCTTCCTCTTGACTAAAAAATTTCACTTCTAAGTCTATCCCCAATAGAAAAGTGTGTGTATGTTAACCAAAAGATACATGCTAGTATGTGTAGTAGCACTATATGTAATAGCCCTAAACAGGAAACAACCCATATTTGTATAGCTAGAAATCAAAAGAGTGGCTACCTTAGAAGGAGAATGACTAGAAGAGGTTACAGGGGGTTTTCTGGGTTGATAATGCTCTGTTTCTTGATCTTGGAGAAGGTGTGTTGAGTTTATGGAAATCATACAGCCATTTAGTTATAGTATGTGTGCTTTTGTATATGAATATAATATAATTTTTAATTAAAATAAATTAAAATTTTTATTCAACTCAATTGTTTGGTTTTAGTTTTTTCGTTATAATAAAATTTTTCATTTTAAAAACTATCCACATTCTAAAATAAGTTAAAAAGCCAGTTTAACCAAAGTGGAACTAAGATCAAGTATGCTAAGTGTCTTAGTCATCTAGTGCCGCTATAACAGAAATACCACAAGTGGATGGCTTTAACAAAGAGAAATTTATTCTCTCACAGTCTAGTAAGTTACAAGTCCAAATTCAGGGTGTCAGCTCCAGGGGAAGGCTTTCTTTCTCTGTCAGCTTTGGAGGAAGATTCCTTGTCATCAATCTTCCCCTTGTTGATTTGCTCCTCAGACACAGGGACCCCAGGTCCAAAGGATGCTTTCTTGGTGGTATGAGATCCCCAACTCTCTGCTTGCTTCCCTTTCATTTTATCTCTTGTAAGATAAAAGGTGATGCAGGTCACACCCCAGAGGAACTCCCTCTACATTGAATCAGGGAGGTGATCTGAGTAAGGGTCGTATTAAAATCCCACCCTAATCCCCTCAACATAAAATTATAATCACAAAATGGAGGACAACCACAGAATACTGGGAATCATGGCCTAATCAAAGTGATACACACATTTTTGGGAGGGGCATAATTCAATCCATGACACTAAGTATTGAACAGAGGCTATTAAACAGCCAGCCTCCGAGTGGAAGCATCCAGATGCACTGAAGAATTGAATTTCTGTGGGTCACCTGGGAACAACAACAACAAAAAAAGAACAAAAGCAAGCTGTAAATGACGAAGTACCAAAGTTAGGTTCACTGCATGAAACTGGAGGGACCTGGCTGGGATTTCACTGCTCATGAGGGCAGGCAGAAGAAAGCTGAAGGCTCTGCCTAAAACTACGACTACGTAAAGTTGAATGGTTGAAGGGGTGAGATAAAACCATGTGTGCAGAACCTGGGGAAGCATAAGACTGGCTCAGGAGTGGAACCATTACTCCCGCATCATGTGGAACAGAAATTAAGAGGCCCAATATAAGTTCTATTTCAGGACTGAGCATGTATGGGGGCCCAGGAAGAGGTGGCTGCAAAACCACCAGGAAGAAATGAGCCAGAGAACGATGAAGGGGGACAAATCCTTTAAAATAACACTGCAAAATAAAATTTCAAAACAAATGACAAAAACCAACACGAAGAAAGTGGTTAACAAGTAGGAGATAAAATGATCCTTGACCAAATGGAAATAACAGAGTATTCTGAAAACACTTTTTAATAGTGTATGTATGTCCTCATAGAGATAGACTATGAAACAATATCTATAAATATTAAAAAAATTTTTTTGAAGTAAATATGAAGGGATACATTAATCAAAACAGATGCCTATAAAGCATGACAGACAAAAGACTAACAGATGATTTAACAAAATACACGTGACACTTCATAATAGCCAGAAACCCTGGTGGCGTAGTGGTTCAGTGCTACAGCTCCTAACCAAAAGGTCGGCCGTTCAAATCCACCAGGCTCTCCTTGGAAACTCTATTGAGCAGTTCTACTCTGACCTATAGGGTCGCTATGAGTCAGAATCGACTAGATGGCAACAGGTTTGCTTTGGTTTTGTCATAACAGCCAGAAAGTGTAAAAAATCAAATGTGTATCATCTGGTGAATGGATCAACAAAATGTGGTCTATCCATACAATGGAATACTATTTTGTAATTTTAAAAAAAGAAATACTGATATATGTTACAGCACAAATAAACTTCAATAAAATGCTAAGCAAAAGAAGCCAAATGCAAAAAACTACATATTGTTATGATTCCATTAATATGAAATGTTCAGTAAAAGCAAATTTATAGACACAGAAACCCTTAATTTTTCTTCACCAGAATTTCTGGTTCATTTATTATCTTTTTGTTAACACTTTTGAAAGTCTTCTCAAGGCCCCTTAGAACATAAAAAAAAAAAAAAAAAAAATTGACTTGTTGCTGTCGAGTCGATTCTGACTCATAGTGACCTATAGGACACAGTAGAACTGCCCTATAAGGTTTCCAAGGAGTGCCTGGTGTATTTAAACTGCTGACCTTTTGGTTAGCAGCCGTAGCTCTTAACCACTATGCCAGCAGGGTTTTCTCTTAGAACATGGTGATGTATAAATAAGAAAAAGCAAAAATAGGTGTGTGATTGTGTGTGTGTGTTTGTGTATGTGTGGTTGTGAACGGTTGAGAGATATAGTGGCAAATATCGGGTGAGAGAGGAAGGGAAGAAGAAATTCCATTAGGGAAAAATATCGTCCTCTGCACTTCCAAACCCCATCCTTTTAGGTATTTGGGAGAAAATGTGTTTTAACTTAACCCACATTTGGACTCACACAACCAGTTCGACTACCTTCACCAAAGCCAAGAGTTTGTGTTGAGGAGGAGGAAGTTTTTATCTGAAACATGTCAATAGTTTGCCTGATTGAGTTTTTCCTCTTTATCTTTCTTTTCTTCACTTGGAATAGTTTCATCTGGAGCAAATGCATAGCCTCTTGGTTCAAAAAGCAGGACATTTAGGGCTGGCCACACCCTTGGATTCAGTAATCAAAATAGCCACATTTAATATGGACATGTTTCAAAAAGCTGTGCTCCCTTCTAATTTCATCAAGGACTGAGCTTAAGGCATACCACCCAGAGGTTTCTTCCAATTATTCCCACTATTGGAGTTTACAAATGGAACCAAATCAATTTCCACATAATGTCCATAGAGGGAGAATTCACTTTCTCTCCAAGTCCAATTGAGTTCAATGTGTTGATATCTGGGACTGAGACCAGGACCTTTCATGCACCCAATAGTTAAGAACAGAACTTCCTATCCTAAAAAAATAAAGCCAAAATAAATAAATAAATAAATAAGTGCTTTTCTTTGAAGTGTTGTGTAAAACATAATGGAGTGCTTATAAGGATTCATGAAATATTAAAGACTTTGAGTTTGGAGAATTGGCATTGTAACAGGTCTAAATTATGCACCCCTCCCCTCTTTCCCCCCCTTTTCTTAATAACCTTCTTTCATGACCTTCTAAAGGCTCCATTCCCTTAGGAAACATTAGATGATTTGCAATAGTCTGTAATAAAACTTGGAAAAGATAACCACAGCACTGGTTCAATAATTATGAACATTGTTTTTAGCCGCAATTTTCCAACGAATTGCTCATAGAATTAATTATAAACTCTGGAATAATGATTTTGGTCTAAAGTACAAATGTCCCTTCATGTGTTTGTGGTATGGGCTCAGCGTTCTTGGTCTTTGGATCTCCTTAAGCCTTGTCTCTTGGCTCATGTGTGACCTTAATCTCTAAGCAGCCCTCATGGATACAGACACAACATTATGTCCTTATTCCTGGAAGTACAGACTCTTTTCTGGCTGGAGCTTCACCTTCAGCTCCAAGAGTTGTGATCCTATCCTCTCTCAACTGACACAAGAATCAGCTTGTTTGCTCACAGAAGGCCTATCCTTCTAGATTCTAGAACTGAAGCTGTTTGTTGGTGTAGTCAACATTCCAGTGTTCTGTGATAACTCCAAGTCAAGTATCTCTCTGCTGATGGCAACTTCTCTGTGGGTCTCTCCAGTTTTGCCATCCCTTGCCACCTCCTCATCTTACATAAACTCCCACACCAGGGCCCCAAGGGATGCTATTTGAAAAGTGTTGCATGCTCCCTCCTGTCATAGGGAATAATCACTTTCTTGATAAGAGGTGGCCACCTGGTTGGATCTTTAGATCCCTGAAAGGAAGAATTTTTCTCCCTCTTGTCTGAGCCAAGTAATTCCTAATTAAGACTTCTTTTTTTCCTTCTTTTGAGTTTTCATTATCATCTTGACAATCAGATAAAACATTGCCTGCCTACTAGGGATGTTTACATGGAATAAATAAAAACTGAATATTTTATTAGAAAACTGAGGAAGCTGAGCTGATTGAAGGGTTTCTAAAGCAGAAGTTGCTTTTGTGAGTCAGGAAGAAAACACAGGTGATTTTGCAATGAAACCAGAAACTTGGGGGTCTGAATATAACTTGAGGCTGCAAAACCCCATAACAGTGAATAATTTAGAGACAACTCTTTTAATTTCGATCCTAGAAATGCAGAGACACAGAGAAGAAGAAGAAGAAGAAAAAAGTAAAGAGAGCAGGAGAGAGAAGAAAAAGAGGAGGTTGAGGAAGGGAAGAGGACAAAAGAAGGACGGGAGGAAGAAATGACGGATAAATGCAAAAGAGGATGTCCCTTCTCCAATTTACTTCAGTAGGTATTGAATTTTTGAGTAGTTGGAAAATACAGTCTTGGTGATAGAAATGATGCTGGAGATCACATGTTAAAATTTTGCAAGAGCAATGTCCTGTTTGTTGGAAATATTTTTTTCAACAACATAAACGGTGACTTTTTTTTTTTTTTTATACACACAGACTCACTAGAAGGAATACACAGAAATCAAATCAGCTACATCTGTAGAAAAAGAGAATGGCGAAGCTCAATATTATCAGTCAGAAAAAGATCAGGGGCCGACTTTGGAACAGATCATGAATTGAACATATGGAAGTTCAAATTGAAGCTGAAGGAAATTAAAATATGTCCGTAAGAGCCAAAATATGACCTTGAGTATATCTTACCTAAATTTAAAGACTATCTCAAGAATAAATTTGATGCATTGAAGATTAATTACTGAACACCAGATGAATTATGGGATGACATCAAGGACATCATACATGAAGAAATCAAAAGGTCATTTAAAAGACAGGAAAGAAAGAAAAGATCAAAATGGATGTCAGAAGAGACTGAAACTTGCTGTTGAATGTAGAGTAACTAAAGTGAATGGAAGAAATAATGAAATAAAAGAGCTGAATAGATTTCAAAGGGCAGCTCAAGAAGACAAAGTATTGTAATGAAATGTGCAAAGACTTGGAGTTAGAAAACCAAAAGGGATGAACATGCTCAGCATTTCTCAAGCTGAAAGAACTGAAGACAAAATTCAAGCCTGGAGTTGCTATTGAAGGATTCTCCAGTGAAAATATTGAAAGAGGCAGGAAGCATCAAAAGAAGATGAAAGGAATACGCAGAGTTACTGTACAAAAAAGGATTGGTTGATATTCAACCATTTCAGGAGGTAGCATGAGATCAAGAGCTGATAGTGCTGAAGGAAAAAGTCCAAGATGCCCAGAAGTCATTGGTGAAAAATGAGGTTCCAGGAATTGACGCAGTACCAACTGAGATGTTTCCAACAAACAATAGCATGCTGGAAGTGGTCACTCTATGCTAAGATATTTAGAAGACAGCTAACTGGCCAACTGAATGGAAGAGATCCACATTTGTACCCATTCCAGAGAAAAGTGATCCAACAAAATGTGGAAATTATCAAATAACATCATTAATATCACACCCAAGTAAAATTTTGCTGAAGATAATTCTGAAACAGTTGCAGCAGTACATATACGGGGAACTACCAGAGATTCAAGCCAGATTCAGAAGAAGACATGGAATGAGGGTTATCATTGCTGATGTCAGATGGAGCTTGGCTGAAAGAAGACCAGAAAGGTGTTTATCTATGCTTCAGTGACTATGAAAAGGCATTCAACTGTGTGAATCACAACAAATTATGGATAACATTGGGAAGAATGGGAATTCTAGAATATGTAACTATTCATGCAGAACGTGTACATAGATCAAGAGGCAGTTGTTGGAACAGAACAAGCAGGTACTGTATGGTTTAAAATTAGGAAATGTGTGTGTCAGGGTTGTATCCTTTCACCAATTTATTCAATCTGTGTGCTGAACAAATAATCCCAGAAGCTGGACTATATGAAGAACAAGACATCAAAATTGTAGGAAGACTCATTAACAACCTGGGATATGCAGATGACACAGCCTTCTAGCTGAAAATTAAGATGACTTAGGTTAAAGTACTTACTGATGAAGATCAGAGACTATAGCCTTCAGTATGGATTACAACTCAACGTAAAGAAAACAAAAGTCATCACAACTGGACCAATAAACAACATCATGATAAACAGCGAAAAGATTGAGGTTGTTGAGGATTTCATTTTACCTGGATCCACAATCAATGCCCATGAAAACAGAAGTCAGGAAATCAAAGGATGTATTGCATTGGGCAAATCTGGTGCAAAAGACCTCTTTAAAGTGTTAAAAAGCAAAGATGTCACTTTGAGGACTAACTGCACTTGACCCAAGCTGTGGTATTTTCAATTGCCTCATGTGCATGCGAAAGCTGGGCAATGAATAAAAAAGACCAGAGAAGAATTGATGCCTTTGAATTATGATGTTGGTGAAGGATTTTGAATTTACCATGGACTGCCAGAAGAACAAACAGATCTGTCTTGGAAGTAGTACAGCCAGAACGCTTCTTAGAAGTGAGGATGGTGAGACTTAGTCTCAGGTATTTTGAACATGTTATCAGGAAGGACCAGTCCCTGGAGGACATCATGCTTGGTAAAGTAGAGTGCCAGTGAAAAACAGGAAGACCCTCAATGAGATGGATTGACACAGTGGCTGCAACAATGGGCTTAAACATAGCAATGATTGTGAAGATGGTGCAGGACCTGGCAGTGTTTTGTTCTGTTGTACATAGGGTTGCTATGAGTTGGAACCAACTTGAAGTCACCTAACGACAATAACAATAGGTATTGAAGACAGTTCAGGAGACTAAAGAAGTTCAATAAAATATATATTAAGATGAACTTTGATGCGTACTTGGTACACAGAGTGTTCCCATGTATAATCTACACTAAGGAAAATACAAATCATGGGGTTAGTATCTGGGTAGCTCTCTAGACTCATGAAAAGTTACATACCTGGTAAATGGCACCAATGTCACTGTCTTAGTCATCTAGTGCTGGTATAACAGAAATTCCACAAGTGGATGGCTTTAACAAAGAGAAGTTTATTCTCTCACAGTCTAGAATGCTAGAATAAGCCTTAATTCAATTTCAAGTCTAAAATACAAAAATTTCTCTTCATCTGTGAAATCTAGAATACAAGTTACCTGCTTACAAAGTACAATGGCAGAATGGGTACAAGCTAGACATTTCCATTACAAATGGGTGAAACTGGAGGAAAAGAAGGGATAACAGGCACCAAGCAAATCAGCAGAACATATTACTTTAGCCCTCAAGGCTTTGAAAATAATCCTCTGTTATCTGAGACAATTTACACAATGGCCCTGCCCTTCAGACTCTAGGTATTGGCCACACTCTCCAGATTCTGAGTGGAGGCCCCTCAGCCCTGGGCTTCAGTTCCACCTTCCAGGCCCAGTGGGATGGCAACACTGCTCCCTCACCTTTAGGCGCACCATTCTCCTAGTCCATCTGAGTGACAATTCCACTTAAAAACACCAGAGGCCATGACTTCACCCTTTGAAACCCAGATGTCCTGGCCATAGCTTTTGAGACTGAGGCAGCTCAGTTTCCTGTGTCCCTTGTCTCTTCAGCTTCTACTTCCTGGTTTCTTGGCCTCTTGGCTCCTTGGGCCTCATGCCCACATCTGCCCTGCTGGGGCAAGTGTTCTAAAGCTCTTTAGCTCCACCAATTAAGTGCCTGGAGGCACCCCACTCCACCAGTAAACTTTGGCCAGGAGGCACTCAGCCCTTCTCAGCCCTTTTGCTCTGTGGGTTGGCAAGGCTAGCTCCACCAATAAGTGTCTGGAGGCATCCCACTCCTCCAGGAAGCCTCCTGCACAAAGGCACTCAGCACTCTCACTCCGTGGGTTGGCGCCAGTGCTGTCTGGCACTGGTCTCCTGGTTCTGTTGCTGCCAGTCCTTTGCTGCTGCCGGTCCTCTATCCATTCACAGTTTCAAAACCGCTTCCGCATTTTAGGTATCTGTTACAGCAGCACCCCACTCTCAGTACCAAATTCTATCTAGTTATCTAGTGCTGCTGTAACAGAAATACCACAAGTGGATGGCTTTAATGAAGAGAAGTTTATTCTCTCACAGTCAAGTAGGCTAGAGTCCAAATTTAGGGTTCCAGCTCCAGAAGAAGTCTTTCTCTGTCAGCTCTGAAGGAAGGTCCTTGTCATCATTCTTTCCTTGGTCTGGGAGCATCTCAGAGCAGGAACCTCATGTCCAAAGATGTGTTCTGCTCCTGGTGCTGCTTTCTTGATGGTATGGGGTTCCCAACTCTCTGCTTGTTTCCCTATCCTTTTACCTCACCCCACACCCCAGGGAAACTCCCTTTACATTGGATCAGGGATGTGACCTGGTAAGGGTGTTACAAGCCCACCCTAATCCTTTTGACATAAAACTACAATCACAAAATAGAGGGCCACCACAGAATACTGGGAATCATGACTTGGCCAAGTTGATACACATATTTTTAGGGGGATGTAATTCAACCCGTAACAGTCACTTTATTCTTCTGCTGCTTTTGACCAGGTTACTTTGGGGAAAACCACAAAGACCCTCTTTCTGATGATGTCAGAGCACAATTTTAAAACGTTTTTCCAGCATAACTCTGACATTTTTGTCCACGTTTTTTATCATCTTTGGGTGTCAAGAAAATGAAGACACATTTAATGGAAATGTTGTCCTTGGATTGCATTGGCTTGCCATTGTGGACCCTCAACACTTGGTGGCAGCTCTGATGAATAAAAACAATAGGTTTTCTTCCTCAGCTCTCTTCAAAATGCCTTTGTAAGAAAATCGTTTTGCATTCCCTACGTGCATGTTTTTAGTGAAAATCTTCATTTACGCCTAATAGAAAATTCAGTCCAAGGGCTCTTCCATGTGCAAATGATGTTACTGATGGAGGTGCATTCAGTCTTTAAGGCTCTGGAGGACGTTAAGGATGTAGATTCCTTAAGGGGCATTTGGGAGATGGGCAGTGCCCATGTCTCCTAAATCATGTTGGCATTTCTGAAAAGCAATCTGTTTCTCTCGGATATTTTTTCTAACTAAAAAGAGAAAAGATAAAATGAAAAGAAGTTGAATAAATGAATAAGTGAATGAATGAATAAGCAAATAAATGAGGAAGGAAGGGAAAGAAGGGAGGAATGAAGAAAAAGAAAAGAATTCCCTTTAACCAGTCATTAATCTTTAGGAATTCATTTGTGCCCAGACAATAAGCTCCATTCTGTTCCAAGTGATAATCTGAAGGGAAAGTTCTGCCAGCTGGGCAAAAAAGGGAGAAAAGCGTCATGAATTCTTTGTCAAAGCCAGAACATGCACCTTCTGAGGATACCAGGGTCATTCAGTGTTATCTTACTTCCTGTGCATTTCTGAGAAACAAAAATACCCTGGATTGTTTCCCTTTGGCTCCATGAAACACTCCTCACCTGCTTATAGCAGTGAGGAAGCCAAGACCTCCTCTCTTCACCCTTCCCTGAATCACTGCTTCCACCAGCCCCCATAGTAGCAGAGAACCTGGGCACCCTGGCCTACAGCCTACCAGCCCACATGTTCTGATGCTGACCATCTTGGAAGCTCTATCCCACAGAGCCATACAGAAAAAGTTCTGCCAACCTCTTAGGTGGGTTTACAGCACTTTTAAACTGGGCTTAGAGATTTGTATTTTCATATTGCCATTCTTTAATTCCCATTACACAGTTTGACATGCATGTAGGGAGCCAGGAGACATTTGGGAAGGTTGGGATAGAGGACACATCTTGGCCAAGGAAATCTTGACACATGACTGCTGCAGCAAGTCATTTGTGTAAAGTTAGCATGTGTGTAAAAGGACAAAGGAGAAGCCCAGTCCCTACTTTTTGTTTGTTTGTTTGTTTTGTATTGTACTTTAGATGAAGGTTTACAAAGCAAACCATTTTCTCATTAAATAATTAATGCACATATTGTTTTGTGACATTGGTTGCCAACCCCACGACATGTTAACACTCTCCCTTCTCGACCTTCAGTTCCCCATTACCAGCTTTCCTGTCCCCTCCTGCCTTCTCATCCTTGCCCCTGTGCGGGTGTGCCCAGCATTGTCTACTTTCTAAAGAAAACACAGATGTTATGAAGCTTTTTTTTTTTAAGTTTTCCCTTTCACAGCCTAGAAAGGACTATGGATTTTTATCAACATCTCAGGGTGAAGATTCTTTGAATGGAGTGTTGTTTCCATATGTAACCTAGATCTCCCTTTAGACAACATTGGGGATTTGTACTGAAAATGGAGCAAGTTATGAGCAAAGCATGAGATGATTATGTTCTTGGTTGGCTTCCATGCATTTTCCTTCTAGCTATGACCCCCACCCCTAGTGGTGATGGACATCCCTGTGTTTATAAAGCTCTGATGCTCAAAAGTGAGGATTAAGTCAGGAGAACAGAACACTGAGTCATTAACAGGAAGGCATTGAGGCTGGCTTAGAGTCATAATTATCTCCACCCAGATCTGCATTATGAAGAAAAAGCTTTAAGCCAGATGAATCTTTAACAGTAGCATGGCAGACTGTGTGAGATGAAGAATCTTAAATTATATAATAAATCAAATCATAAAGAAGATTACCTCCTTGGTCTCCCTAGAAGACTAAAAAAAAAAAAGAAGACTAGCTTTCGTCAATATCTCAAATGTCCATTTTTAAAACTTCCCAGGTGATAAAGTGTTTGATAATTACAACCAGCTTTGAGGGCTCATTGCTTCTCCTTTGACAACACAGCACATTGCACCCCCAGACCTGTGGTACATGAAGAATTATTATTTGAGACCTGGAAATGGGGGTGATATCCTATTCCTGCCAACATCAAACCGATCTCTGATAGTTGTCTCCATATAGACTAAATAATTCCTTAACCATACTTCTTTCTCAAATTTATTTCCCATTGTATCTTGAAATCAGGATATTTGAAAGAGCCAAAGTCACTCAATTTCTCCTAAGGAAACAAATCATAGTTTGTAACCCGTTGGCCTTGAGTCGATTCTGACTCATAGTGACCCTATAGAACAGAGTAGAGCTGCCCCAAAGTTTCCAAGGAGTGCCTGGTAGAGTCAAACTGCCTACCTTTTGGTTAGCAGCCATAGCTCTTAACCACTATGGCACCAGGGTTTCCCATGGTTTCTAAGAGACCCCAAATCTCAGATATCCTCCTTGTCCCCCTATCAGCTATCAGACTCCAAATGGTACTTCAAAATCAAAACAAAAAGCGGTAAAGATATGAGGACTAAAACTTAACTTCTAGCATGAACGAAATGTTAATCAAAATATGTTTTTCTGCTCGTATTCTGGTAGAGGGTTCAGTTAATGTTTATTTGCGTACATCCTCATGTTGAGGGTCGAGAGGGAGTTCCTGTTTTTTCTTTTCTTTCTTTAAGCCATCCCCTTCATGGGACTGCTTCTGAAAATAAATTTCTAATTAAACTTTGCATACTATATTTCAGAAACCTAGGGTTAAAAAATGGTGTTTGGTGTGTCAGAGAAGCATGCAGGCATTACAAGGCAATGTATAGGTTCCTAGAAGCAATAGGAGACCACAATTCCCTAGACATTGCTGGTAATCATTGTTAGCAGGTTCAGTTGTTGGGTTCAAGCAAAGAATACCTTATTTATAGCTTGTTGCATATCAATAACAGCCTTGGTTTTTGTTCCATGTAAAAGGAAAAGAGGCCAGCTCTCCCACTGGTTTTCTAAATAGAAGTGAAGAAGTGATGTAGACATCCCTATATCTAGTTCCTTAGCCAAGACCATTTCAACTGGAGTATGGATGGTCAATAAGGCTGGTGTTCTTTCAGAAAAAGGATGATGCAAGGTTTGTACTGCATGTCCTCTTGTAAATTTTATCAGGAATACCTATTAATGGGAAAGTTCTTACACTCATGGCAGATACATGGTTAAAATTCACTCCCAACTCTGCCTTGTCCTTTTATTGAATGGGTCAATGTGTCAATTCTTCCCTCTGAATGCCCTCTGGGTTTTGGGAAGTGTTCAAACTAGTGTTCCTTCCTGGTGCAATTAGATCTTGTAATGAACGCAGGTAAGGGCCTGCCTAGCTATTCTAAGATTTTCTATTTTTTCTTGGCTCCTCCTGACCTGCAGGTCCTAATGATACCTCTGGTCTCTCATGAGCCTTGATTCCCTATTGATTTCCTTTTCTGGAGGTCAAGGAAATGTTCCTTCAATCATGGGGCTGAAAGAAATCCCTCCAGGTCAAACCCCTGAGGAAGACAGCCACTCTGAGAAACACTAAGTTACTTTTCATCCAGGTCTTCCAAGGATCTTTTTTCAAAAAACAAATAGTTAATAATAATCTTCTAGATGTTTGGCTTTGGGGCAAAGGACAAAAGCGAAAGGAATTGATATACTAACATTTTTGCTCCTTTAGCCCAACATAATCACCTCTTTCAGTGTTAAACCAATAAAAAAATGAAATAGTCTATACAGTTTTTTTCCCCTGGGGTATGTATCTATTTTAGCAATGGCACATTGCCTTCTTATTCCCGGTTCCAACTTTAGTATTTCTCCTTATACACCATTGTCATCAAACATACTATAAATCTCACCAGTTCATCTTGCTCCTGTCTTCCTCACTACGACGTAAGGTCTGGCAGAGTGCGAATTTTTGTTTGCTTTGTTCACAGCCCTAGAGCCCTGTTGGAGTGATGGTTAAGAGCTCAGCTGCTAACAAAAAGGTCAGTAGTTCGAATCCACCAACCGCTCCTTGGAAATTCTATGGGTCAGTTCTACCCTGTCCTATAGGGTCGGTATGAGTTGGAATCGACTCAAAAGCAATGGGTTTATTACAGCTCTATAGTCAGTGCCTATACTCAGAGTGTGTGACTCTAGTGCCAGCCAATCACTTTTTAGATACAGATAAGAGTGGTTAAACTCTTACCCCGTGCTTAGAAGAGGTACCATCATCACTTTTCCTAGCTTCTAGGGAGAGGGAGGACATATTCTCAGGGCTGCCCTTCACTTTGAACTGCTGCATCACCTCAGCCTTTCCCCGTTTTGAACCACAAGTCTCCAGGTTTTCCATAATTTTACAGTCAACCACAAACTGTTAATGGAAGTTCAAGGAGATCATTCATGAAACACAAACAACCTTCAGTTAAATTTTAGAGATACCTGCTCTCAACAAATCCTCTGGCAACTGCTATATTGCCAGGTAATCTCCCTACTTTTCCTGCCTCCTCTCTTCTCCCTGTTCCCAACTGCAGTTCATGCTTATGCTTAGTGCTCTCGACTCCTTCCACCAAGCCACCTTCTTCAAGCAATGTATTAATGTATGTTCATTAAAGCACAGCTCTTCCCTAAAAGAAGTCCTTGCACCAGTGGTTAGGATAAAATTTCTGTTCAGTCGGCTAGAAGTGAACGGTAGAAAGAGCAGAGGACACAATTCCTGGGAGAGATTTAGTTGGGACATGGGTGGGAATTGATAGATTCCAAGTATTTTTAAATTTCTAATGGGATTCCTTCCTTATTACAGGAATTATTTAAAAGTGTGCTTTTACATAAATTTTTTAATATGTGAGAAGTTTTAGGTTGTATTCCTGTTCTTAATTTCTATTTTTATTCCATCATGGTCAAATATGTAGATCTCTATGGTGTCAGGCCTTTGAAATTTGATGATCTTTGCTTTATGGCCTAGCACAAAGGCTTTTTTAAAAATGTTTCATATGTTCTTGAGAAGAGTGTGCATTCCCTAATTTTTTAGTACAAATTATGTATATGTGTATATATATATATATATATATATATAGTTGTTCTTATGCGCCATTGAGTCGATTTTGACTCCTAGTGACCCCATCTGACCCAGTAGAACTGCTCCGTCGGGTTTTCTTGACTATAATCTTCACAGATGCAGATCACCAGGTCTTTCTCCTGTGCAGCTGCTGGGTGGGTTTGAACCCCCAAACTTTTTGTTAGCAGGGATCCTATTTATATCTACCTACTTGTAGATAGGTGTAGATATCTATATATATAAAAACCAAACCAGTTGTCATCGAGTTAATTCTGACTCATATAGACATATAAGTATATATGTATATATACCAAACCAAACCCATTGCAACCGATTATGACTCATAGCAACCCTATATGATGGAGTTTAGGGTTTCCAAGGAGTGTCTGGTGGATTCGAAGTGCCAAAGTTTTGGTTAGCAGCTGAGCTCTTAACCACTGTGCCACCAGGGCTCCTTATATATACGCCACCAGTATATATATATATATATGGAAACCCTGGAGATATGTATATATATATATACACACATATATATACGTATATATATACTTATGTATATACGTATATATATACGTGTATATTTTTTTATATACATATATATATATATGGAAACACTGGTGGCATAGTGGTTAAGTGCTACAGCTGCTAACCAAAAGTTTGGTAGTTCGAATCCCCCAGGCGCTCCTTGGAAACTCTATGGGGCAGTTCTACGCTGCCCTATAGGGTCACTATGAGTAGGAATCAACTTGACGGCAATGGGGTTTTTATATATATATATATATATGTAAATGTATATAAATGTATACATATGTTTTTTATACATATATATGTATACATTTATATACATTTACATATGTATATGAATAAACATATATATATCTACTTCTCACTTATTGACTATCTCGTTATCCCACGTTTCACATTTACAATAACAAAAAAATTTACTATCTGACTATTTTGTGCGTTAGCAACATATATCTGGCAGTAATAAATGCTGAGGAGTGAGGCAAGAGTTACACTGGCTGTAATGGTTAAGCTTATGTGTTAACTTGGCTGGCCCACGATTCTCAGTGGTTTGGCAATTATGTAATGATGTAGTAATCCTCCATTTTGTGATGTGATGTGGTCATCTTTCATTTTTGCATATCATCAATTTTTACATAAAGACTGGGTCTTTGGAACCTAACCATGTCTATAAGCGAGGAATGAGTATTGTATATATATGTATATATATATAAATATACACACACAAAATATATATACTCACAAATATGTATATATATATATATGTGTGTCTATGTATACACACACACACACAATTGATGCATAATGATGATATGCAAAACTGAAGGATGACCACATCACAGAATGGACAATTACTGCATCATTACGCTGTATGTATATAAAACCAAACCTGTTGCCGTTGAATAGATTCTGACTCATAGCAACCCTGTAGGACAGAGTAGAACTGTGTCGTAGAGTTCCCAAGGAGTGGCTGGTGGATTCAAGCTGCCAACCTTTTGGTTAGCAGCCATAGTTCTTAACCACTGTGCCACCAGGACTCTCTTTCTCTCTCTCGATATATATATACACACACACACACACACACACATATATGTAAAACCAGCTGCTGCCATGTCCATTCTGACTCAGGATGACCTGATGTGTTTCAGAGTAGAACTATGCTTGATAGGGTTTTCAATGGCTGTGACCTTGCAGAAGCATATACCAGGCCTTTCTTCCAAGATGTCTCTGGATGGATCAAATCATCAACATTTCAATTAGCAGCCAAGCGCTCAGCCACAAAAAATTCCCAAAGATTGTTCACTTTTTTTATGCAAATCTTTGATTTGTATTATTGTTTGCTTGATTAAAAACTCGAAACCAAACTTGTTGCCATTGAGTTGACTACGACTCATAGTGACCCTATAGGACAGAGTAGAACTGCTCCATCGAGTTTCCAAGGAGAGCCTGGTGGATTTGAACTGCTGACCTTTTGGTTAGCAGCTGTAGCACTTAACCACTACACCACCAGGGTTTCCTTCGCTTGATTAGTATAGATCTATTTGAAGTAAATTTTCTCTCTTCTCTCTTTCTTTCTTAATCTTAATCTGAAAATGTTTTTATTTTACCTTTGTTTTTAAAAGATCATTTTTCTAAGTTGAAGTTACTTTCTCTGAGCATTTTAAAGTTATTATTATAATATCTGCTGGCTTCCATGGCTACTAATGAATAGCTGTTATCAGTCTAATTTTCTTTTTTTTTTTTGGTTGGTGATTCATCTTTCTTCTCTGACTGCCTTGTAATGTCTTCTAATAGTTCTTTATTTTTGTTGTTTCAATATGTGTGGAATTACTTTTGTTAATCCAAATGGTATAAATCCTGATTTCTATATTTATGTTTGAATGTCTTTGATAGATTATGAAAAATTTCAGCCATTACCTCTTTAAATTTCACACCCCCGATTTTACCTTGTGTCCCTTTAAAACAGGTTAGACTTATCCATTAGATGCTTCTATTCCATCATCTATACACTTAACTTCCTTTTCCCCATTGTTCATTTCTTTTCGGTATTGTACTCTGTGTAATTTTATTACATAGGCCGTCTCACACTAATTCTCTGTTCAGCACAGTCTAAGATAGTGTTTAAACCATACATTCGGTTGTTTAAACCAATAATCACATTTTTTCATTTCTAAACATTTTATGTAATTCTTTTTAAATTTCCCTGGGTTACTATTCATGAAGTCTTTTTACTTACTCTTTTTAAAACTTGTTCTATTTTTTATAGTCTTTAAATATTGTATAATTAATTTTTTATACTCCTCAACTGATAGTTTCAATATCCCAATTCTTTAGGTGTCTAAATTTGTCACTCATTGCTTCTGCTGAATCTTTTCACATGGAAAACTAGGGACCTGATTTGAGGATACCCTTTGTCAAAGATTTGCATTTACTCCTCTTAGAAACCAGGTCCGTGGGCTTCATTCCTGGGTCTTAGTTTTGGCATATCTATGTTGCTTCAAAAGTCCAAGGTCTACTCTCTGGACCACAACACTGATATTGGGATCTGCCTTTGGGAGAATTACACTCTTTATCTTTGTCTAAGCAGTATAAAATTGTACCTGAGACAAGCAGTAAAGAACTGCTATAACCATTTCTATTTGAGAGTGTGTTACTTAGTGAAGTCAGAGAAGATCCTCTTGGGCTTGAGCTTAAGTCTTGAGCAGATCTCTAATGGAAAATTAGGAGTTAACTAGGTAAAAAAAAGGGAAGAGGCAGAGCTCTGGGTACCAAGCACAACATATACAAGTGCTCTGTGGCTAGGGGGAGAGTGACAAGCATGAGGAATTAATTTATTTTTCAACTTTGGTCGAGCTTTTGTAAGTTACGTGCAAACACCTCAGGAGGCATTGGTGGACCTTACCTGCTATGAGGCTGCCAAACATCTGAGAGAGTAATATGAGCTGGAATTATTTTGGAAAAGTTCCCAGAGCAGGGAGGGTGGTAAGCTGCCCTTGGAAGGAAAGAAAAGGTTATTCCAGACAATAATTGCTGACAATTAAGAATCAAGGTTAGAGCCGGGCACAGTGGGTGCAGTGTGAGATTCCAGGACAGTGCTTCTTAAACTTTCATGCACAAATCACCTGAGGATCTTGTTAAAATGTGGACTCTGACTCAATAGGTCTAGAGTGACTCCAGGAATTCTGCATTTCTCACAAGCTTCCAGATGATGCATAAGGTGATGGTCTGTGGACACACTTTGAGAAGCAATGGTATAAGGAAGTTATTGAGAGGTCTTCATAAGGAAGAACATATCTGGATAAAACAAGATCAGATTCTGGGGACCTGTAACACCAGAATATGAAATCTGGACTTGAGCCCTTTCACTGGTGAGCCTAAAACTTTAAATCACTGAGGAAGCTTGTTAGAATATAGATGCCCAGCTTCATCTAAACCTACCAATTCAAAGTTTTCCAGAGATGAGGCCCTGACTACCAGAGAACAAACAACTCTCTACGTGATTCTAACGCACAACAAAATTTGAGAACCACAGTAACTAGGCAACTAGGAACCAAGATAAGATTGTCCCTTTTGCAATGAAAGGATGAAAATGTTTTAGGGAACGGCCTGACAAATAGGATAGAGTGCATGAGCAGAGAGAAAATAGTAAGAATGTAAAACAAGGACTGCTTTTTGATGCTTTTACAAGCTCAGAGCTCAGCTTTGTCACGTGGCCTTAGCTCTTGCCTTTCACTTACTATGAGTTTATGTAGAAATTGATTAGGGAGCAGAATATGCAGGTGCTCCCCAGGTGTGCTCTGATGTTTAATTAATGTTTATAATTGGATTGTCAAATCATGGGTTGCTGTTGTTAGCTGCCATCGAGTTGACTCCAACTCATGGTGACCTTGTGTACAACAGAACTCAAGATGCCCGGTCCTGCACTATCTTCATGATTGTTGGTATGTGTAAGTCTATTGTTGCAGTTATTGTGTCAATCCATCTCATTAAAGGTTTCCCTCGTTTTCCCTGACTTTCTACTTTACCAATCATAGTGTCCCTTTCTAGAAACTGGTTTTTCCTGATGGCATGTCCGGAGTAAACTAGTCTAAGTATCACCATCCTCACCTCCCAAAGTTGGATTTGGTTTCCTGCCACCAAGCAAGCTCATAAAAACACCCTCACTTCTAAGGAGTATTCTGGTCGTATTTCTTCTAAGACTGATTTGTTTGTTCTTTTGGTAAAAAAAATGTAGTCCATGGTATATTCAATATTATTCAAAATCCTTTGGATCAAAATAGCATCATGGGTTAGGAGTACCACAAAAATACAAGGTGTCATCTCAAAAGATTAGATAGGACCCTTAGGGGCAGTGGGTTGACAGTAATGGGGGAGGAGCAACTCAGAAAAGGAGGATGAGAATGGTTGTACAACTCAAAGAATGTAATCCATGTCACCGAATTGTACATGTAGAAATAGTTGACTTGGTGTATGTTCTGCTATGTATATTCTCATCAACAACAAAATAAAACTTAAAAAAGAAATGGAAATACAAAGTGTCGTTATTGTTCTCAAAACACAACTGAGATCAAATGAAGGAGGCTAAGTCCAGTAAAGCATTCAGCAAAAATCTAATTCTTCACAGGTATATTTATACTAAAGCTTTACGGGATTCAGGAAAGGAGGTAAAGATTTCCTCATGCAAATTGTTTCTTTGATATTTGTGATTCATCCATGAGCTATTAAGTGATTTTCCAAATCAGCTAAGTAGATAGTTACTTAAAACACACGCAAATACACATACACACATGCCTTTTAATTTGAATCCAGCATAGCAGCTTCTGCTATATTTAGAGTTGTTTTTCTTTAGGTAGCTTGTCCTGTTGTTGTATGGGTTTGTTTCCCCAGCGATGTTGTTGGGGCAACCCAAGAGGAGATTAAGAATCCAGGGATGCCTGTCATCAGTTGCTGACAGTGTAGACCCTGAAGATCTCATTTGGAGCAGGAAAGAGCAGAGGGTAGAGGCGAGAATTACATAGAAACCTATAAATGTAGTTTAGTATTAATAGAATGACCTCTTGGGAATAGAGAATTTGCTACTCTGTGCCGGAGAGAGTGATTCTGTAGGAAATCAGCATGCTAAAAGGAACACAACCCTCTGTTAACACTAAATTTGAAATGGAAAAATGCCTTCAAAGCTGAGCTTACACATCAGATCCAGAGGCCACATGCAAACTACCCACCCCTTATCTGAATGTGGCCATCTTGATTTGGGGAAAACCTACCCCGACTCTCCATAAACTGGGATGTGACAACCCCCTTGGGCCTGTTGGGTCTTGCAGGTTGAGGGCGGCCTAATCACTATGAAAGATGGGTCTGGCCTGCTCTGTGTGCTGGTCCTGTTTGCAGAGAAATGTGCTTTTACCTGTGGTTAGCAGCATTTGTGACCAGCCCCCGTTTAGCCCACACCCAAGCCTCAGTGCCTATGGCTTTCATGACACTTGTAGAAATTGCTGTTTTCTCTGAACTGCTGTCCTGGGTCTAAGATATTTATACATAATAATCTGTTTTGCAAGCTAACTTTCTCTAAACTTGAATACTAAATAGTACCAGTTATATGTACTAAGGTAGTGAGCTCTGGTCTGATACTTTATTAGCCTTCATTTTTATCTCCATTAGCTCATATCTGGCTTCCCAAATAATTTTTCTCCTCAGAAGCAGTTACTGCCCACAAGTCTTAATAACCCATAATTTAGGTTCTGTGAGGGAGTTTTCTTCCTTCTCCTTTTCCTTCTTCCCCTTGTTTTCTCCACATCCCCATCCCTAATGTCTGTATGATATATTTTACTTTTTTTTGGAAAATAAGTTCGTTTTTCTAACCCATAATTGTTAATGAAGACCAAAAAACAAATGCCATAGAAGTACTCCAAAAATCAATTGGTTGGTTTTCATATATTAGTATGAACATGGGCCTTAAATTTTAGCTAAAATACATAAACCAAATAATTCTTAGCATATCTAGATATTGCATATGATGGAAAATTTTACAGCCATTCTAAAATATCAGCCAGCAGATTGCAGAGAGCAAATATTCTATTTTATTAGGCTAGGGTTGTCAGACAAAACTCATGTAGTATTTTAATCATACTTTTACAAAAAAAAAAAAAATCCACTGTTTATCTAAAATTGAAATTCAACTTGGTGTCCAGTACTTCTGCTAAATCTGGCAACCTATGTGACTGGGTTGTACCATATTTAGTAATACCAGTATTCTCGGTTTTCACATAAGAAATATCAATTTTTGTCTTCTCTCTTTTCTTTAGTAAAAAACAAACAAACAAAAAAACCAAGTTGGTTGCCATCCAGTCGATTCCAATTCATAGTGACCCTATAGAATACAGTAGAACTGCCCTACAGGGTTTCCAAGGAGCAGCTGGTGGATTCGAACTGCCGACCTTTTGGCCCTTTAACACTGCACCACCAGCTAGCTCCCCTCTTTAGCAAAAGCACATATACTATCTGTGTTTCTCCCTCCTGGGTGCCTTAAAATTCTCCTTCCTCTAAACTCAGAAGTGCCAAATGTTGGAGACCTTTTAAATAAGTTTTTTTCAGGTAGTTTTACTTTAGATTCCAACTACTGTTCAACGGTTTCCTTATCTCTGTACTGGAACTCAAGGACTCCTTGTTCTAGACTTTCAGAAGAGGAAAATACGGTTATGCTAAATCAAAAAAATAGTTGCTCAAGACACTGGGGATCCTAGTCCTGCAGAAAATACAGCACCTTCATTGATCTGTGTACAGTAGTGCTGCAGGAGTGACCTGAGTACAGCCTTTGGAGTCAGATCTGCCCAGTTGGGTCTTCAGCAATGGCAATAATAAATCAAATGTACTTTGGCAATTTGTGCATCTCTCTGCCATCTGCTTCTTCATTCATAAAAAAAAAAAAAATTAGAGGTAGGTTGATGGCTGCATGTTGGTATGAGATTTCAGTGAGGTAACAAATGGAAAGTGGTCATTGTAGAACGAAATTTTGAAATAATATTAAATGCATTGTTCCTTCCTAGTAACTTGTGCATTCCTGGTATAAAATGTGATGATCATCATTCTTGACCTTTGGTTCAACTATCTCGCCTAGTTTTTTGGTGGGCTTTAGAATGAGGCATTAGGGGTCAAAGAAAGAGCAGAGATGGCAATTTAAATGTTTATACTATAAAAAAAAATATTACTTGTAAAATACGGAGGAGGTAATTAATGGCTTTTTAAATCACATATATATCAGGTTATGTAGGAAAGGGGTCACTGGGTAAGGACATGTTAAAGTGGAAAAGATTAAAATTAAAGTATTATAATTTGGTGTTCCAGAGTGACTACTTCCCTTGATAACCACAGAGAACAGTAATGATTAAATTGGTATATCCAAGAATATTTTGGAATAGAACAAAACCATAATAAACATTTTACTCAGCTTAAAAAAAAAAAAACAATCCATAACAGCCAAAGCAGCCATTGTTCCAGGAAGAGGACAGAGCCCCAGCAAGGGCAAAGACAGCATTGCCTCCATTGTCCAGCCTTGGCTTTCTAAATAGTAGTGCGATGTGCTGGTAAATGTTAGTGAATAAGCAGCTCTAGAGTGAATGAATGAGCCCCGATTTGCAGCACTGAATGATTGCTATGGTATAAATATTCTCATCATTCCCAATTTCAATCTACCAATGTGAAATCACTGAACCCAAAGTTGGGAAGAGGTGTATTCAAGCACTTGGAAGAGTATTTTCTTGGATCTCCTAAAGCTGGATTTTTCCTTTCAGAAGAAGAAAGATGTAGGATTACTGTGGAGCAATTTCCAGCCACCAAGCAGGCTCATAAAAATTCTTCTTAGTCCAAACGGGGATTTGGGAACATTCAGAAGGATGCAAACTGAGTGGCCCATCTAAGATGCCACAGATCATTCATGAGGGTCTGAGTGTGGTAAGATAGTGGAAAACTAGGGAGGGAAAAAAATCCAAATGCTTGTACTGTTTCCTCTTTGAAATTCTGTGAGGAATTCTGAGATTAGAAAAGACTGGATGTCATTGTTAGGCAGAGAGAGACCTAGGATAAGAGCTCCGACTCCTCAAGACTCTAGCATCTTGTTGTAGCATGACAGACATCTAGAACATGGATAAGGCTCCAGTGGTAAAGACGAAATGTTGATAGGGACATGAATGCTGCTACGTGATGCCCAGAAACCACCTTGTCTCTCATCTTAGAATCTTGCCCACTGCCTTTTCTCTTCCATGTATCATGGGGGTTAGAAGCCTGAAAACTGCATTTCCCAGACTGCTCTGTCTACAGACTTCCAGTTTATATTCTGCCCATGAGAAGCTCTTGGGTGAGGTTTGAAAGATGGAACAGAGGATTATAGCATTATGACCCAGTCCCGAAGGCAGGACTGTGGGCTCCAGCAGACAGCAGATATGTCTTGTCAATGGTTTCTCAGGAGCCTCTTGGGAATCATCCATCTCAATGCTGCAGGCAGATCCCATCTATGGCCAGATCCTACCCCAACCCCTCAGATAGACATCCTCATGAAGCTACTACCCGTACATTTCCAGTGACCACAAGATCAATACTCCTGAAGCCAGACTATTCTACACTGTAGTGTTTCTTTTTTTTTACTGGTAAATTGGAAAGATCTATTGTGGCTGATTCATTGTCATTGATCTATAATATAGGTTATTTTTAAGGTTTAGTGGGAGTCTACCTCAGGTTTACAATCAGCCATCCAGCCTTCTTTGACTAATGCTAGCATTACTGTTTAATTATATTAAATATTATTTAAGATAACCCTGGAGTAAAATTTTCCCTCAAAGTCTCCCAGGGGTTAAAAGGGTATATATTATTAGAGGTACAGATATTCTCTACTGATGAATTATAAATTTAGTAGATAAACCTATACATACTGTTAATTTTTCAGTTATATTCTGAAAGTAATTTTGTTTTAAATAAGCGAGCCTACAATAAAAGGATATCACTTGCCTTTAGCTTTTCTTTTTAACTACCAAGAAACTCAGACTGAAGCAATTCATTAGGGAAAAATGAAATAGAAAATATCACTCACTTGAAATTCCTGAGGAGTCATTTGTTTATCCTTGGCCAGACATAGCTGTATCTCTTTCTTTATGGATCCTGGGGCCAGAAAGGAAGGCTCTAACTTTCCAACATTAAGGGAGGAGAACTGTAATTCCGGGATAACAATCCAACTGATTAGTTTGAAGGAGATGACTGGAATTGTTAGAGCTGGAGAAATATGGGGTTTCTGGCCATAAAATGATTTGGCAACATCAGCTCAGTGCACCCTGTTACAGGCATTCTCCCATAGCTAGACAAACAAAGAAAGCTACACAGTACAAGAATTTTCTACCTGTATTAGGGTAGACTGTGTCACATATATTTGTCTTAGTCACAAACTGAAAAAAAAATAAAATCTTGTATTGGTAATATTACTAAAGAAAAAAAAAATCAAAAAAGGAAGTCTTGGCAGATCCACAGTATGAATACATGGCACAGTGTGTTGTAAGAGGCCGAAGTGTTTTAAGTTCAAAAATATTGCCCTAATGCCAGTTGTTGCAATGACAACTTGGAAAAATGTTGCTTTAGGAGAAAGGAGAGACTGCAACGAACACATTGGAGAAATAAAGGAAAAGAACATCCTTTCTGCTTGCAGAGCCTATAGCCTGACAGATGAAAAGAGCTATGAAGCTCTTTAAAGTACAAGGTGTTCTTGATGAATTAGGTTTATATCCCCCAAATGCAACAAAACATTACAGAGTTTTCTATCTTTTCAGGAGATTCTATTATATGTGGTTCTGGACATATGACAAGCTCTAAATAGTTTGATTTGAAGGCCCCCCTTGCCAATGACACCTCCCTCAACTTCCTTTCACAAAACATGATTGTCTTCCTCCAACTCATACCTTCATATTAAGACATTGTCCCAAGAAGGTCCACCTTTAAAACGTTGACATGTTTCAAAGTAGGGAGTCTAGTGAACATTTTTTTTCTCTCCAGAAAAAAAGAAATAAGTGTAGTATATCTGATTTATGTTTAACTTTTTCTAAAAACTTTACCTGGGGAATCAGGAGTTAATCGAGAGCATTATCAGCAAGATGTTCTTCTAGATTTTGGACCAGTATTTACAGCAGTCTGTATGGTACAGTATTTGATGGGTTTGTTGTGTTCACTAGCCAGAAGCTGTCCAGTGGAGCACCTGTTCTGGGCCTCTAATTAGTACTGTCTAACCTTTTTTTTTAACCTAGATATGAGGCCAAACTGACAGGCAGTAGGATCTAGAGGCTAGAGTTTCATGCAGGGAAATTTTCTTGGCCATCTATCAGTGTGTGAGGGATGACAGCAGGACAGCATGTAGGAAATTATCAGGAACAGAATATCTCAGAAGTTAGCAAAAGCAAAATATCAATGGTGACAGAAACCAAAAAGCCTGGGGGCTCTTGTTAATGGAAAGCCACCTCGAGGATTGAGAATATTCTTAGATTTTTATTATTATTATTATTATTATTGGAAAGCAGCTATTTTATGACTCAAGAGAGTTTTGCCTTGAGAAATTAATGGTCTAAGAGTCATTTCTATTGTGTCCCGAGAGTCCAGCTTCCCAACTGTGCAAAAACAACCCTTGGCTTAAGAGTCATTAAAAGAAGAAAAAAAATCCATCATTTTTGAGAGTATGCTGGAAGAAAGAAAAATGGGTACATTTCCTTGGCCATTGAATTTCCTGTTGGATAGAATTACTTCTACCTCCTGGCCTTCCAGCTGTACTGTCTAGCCAGTGTGTAGAACAGGGATGACCTATCTCTCTTTGATTTAATTTCACATTGGACTAATCTAACTTGGAGTCTTGGGTGGTGAGAGTCTAAAACCTCTGCAAAATCCTAAAAGGAGTAGTTTTTTTTTCACTTTTTTTCTGGTAATATAAAGAACATTATAAGGTAATATGCTCATGTGTCTCTGATATACTTGACTTTTACAGAAAAAGAAAAAAAAAGGGGGGATTATCTGCTTGCTAAGTAAACTTGAATCTGAAGCTAATTAATCAGCCATCCAGGGGTTGGTAAAAGCAATATTCAATCACTGCTTTTTTTTTTTTTTTTTTTTTTAAACCTGTAGGCCATACTGAAGGCAATGACCAGCAAAATTAAAAAATATCATGAAGATAATTAGTGAAATTAAATTCAAGTGGCAATTTATGGAATTATTTTAGATGGTTACAGAGAATAGTTATTTTTTAAGTCATATATAAAGATTTTTAATTTTATAACCAAATACTTGTACACAAATCTCTAAAGAAAAAAAAAAAAATTTAAAACCCCCAGTTAAAAGAATCCAATAGATATTCCTTAGATCTTAATATTTTGATGAGAAGAACATGTTTAAATCTCTAAGAATGGAAAATAGCAGGCCGTAGTCTGAGGAATGCTGGTATTCTTTCCACAGCAGCCTCACTTGGGTCAAACAAGTATAATTACTTTGATGGAGCCAGCCTTTTTTCAAATGCTTGATAATTCTCCACTGCCTCCTGGAATTGCTGAGAACCTACAATGATTCACTTGGGTACAATTACAAGCATTACTTTTTAGAGCACTGCTTGGAAGAAAGAGGGAAACTGAAAGGATAAGTCAGTAATTAGGAAAACTTTCAGAGACTTTTTTTCACCATTTGTGATTACTTGGCTATGGGATTATAGGTTAAAAAAAAAAAAAGTATATGTGTCTGCTGCTACTGTCTACAGCAGAAACCAAACAAAAATATAATAGTCCTAAAGAAATACTTGCATATGCACGCATGTATGCACACACACGCACAGACACACAGACACACACACACCACCCTATTTTTGTAAGAAAAAAGAAAGAGATCCCAATGGTTATTCTCTTGGCTGGATCTGATCCTGTATGAGAAGATATGAGACATTTTGTCACATCCAGGTTCTTGGAAGGACATTAGGGAGACACCAGTTCTCTCCATACAAAGAGACCTGGTGGCTCAGTGGTTAAGCATTCAGCTACTAATTGAAAAATTAGCAGTATGAACCCAGCAACTGCTACATGGCTAAAAGATGTGGCAATCTGCTTCCAGAAAGACTACAACCTTGGAAACCAAGTAGGACAGTTCTATTCAACCTTATGCAGTCACTATGAGTCAAAATTGACCCTACAGCAATGAGCTGGTGTTTGATTTTCTCCCTACACTACGGCCACATCCGGATCTTCATTATTTCAATATGTTCAGGTCAGTTTTGTACTGAATCACGAAAAACTGCGGTTGTAAGAACAGCATGGCCACACAGTCAGATTCAGGATCTAGCAATCAATTATCAGTCTGGAAAAAGCCAGAATTCGAGCAAAAGAGAAATTAGTTCTGGAATTTCCTACTTTCCTCTGTGGGCAGAACCTACCGTTGAGGAAAAAAATGATGCAGATACTTCAACCCACTCAATGGAGTTCTTAAAACATATCTCCACCCCTTTCTCCTTTATTTGAATATGCTTTGTGGCAAGGCAAAATTCCAGTGGTGCCATTTAAACATAAAAGCAAAGCCACAAGTATTTGCTGCCCCAATTTGAATTCCAGAACATAAAAGCAATTCTCAGATTGCCTTCAAGCATTTGCTGTATATGAACTTTGGCCTATTTGATTCTTGGTTGTGGCCAGTCACTCAGGCCCTCTTGTTCATGTATGGGGTATCACTTTTTGAACCCCTTTTCTCCACTCACTGTTTCTGGTTGGGTGTAGTTGGAAGCTCAGTTGAGCTGGAAACATTCCAATGGATCCTCTAAGAGTAAACTGAAGAAACATTCCCAAACAGTGGCTCCCAATTTTAGTGTTCATCAGAATCAACTGGAGGTTTTGTTAAGACAAAGTTTATTGGGCTCTGTCCCCAAAAAGGGGCTCTGGTGGTAGAGGGGTTAAGCACTCAGCTGCTAACAAAAAGGTCAGCAGTGCAAATCCACCAGCCGCTGCTTGGAAGCCCTATGGGGAGAGTTCATCTCTGTCCTGTGTGGTTGCTATGAGTCGGGATTGACTCAATGGCAATGAGTTTGGTTTGGATCCCCAAAGAGGAGTCCCTGGATGGTGCAAATTGTTAGCATGCTTGGCTGCTAACTGAAAGGTTGTCAATTTGAGTCCACTCAGAGGTACCTCAGAAGAAAGGCACCTCTGTTTCCTCTATTTTCCAAAAAAATTAGCCATTGAAAACTCTGTGGAACACAGTTTTATTCTGATGAAAACGGGTCACCATGAGTCCGAGTTAACTCAACAGCAACTGGTTGTTGTTATGGCCACAGATTCTGATGGCGAAGAGGGATGTAGAGTTTACATTTCAACAAGCTCCCACATGATGTTGTTGCAGCTCCTAGGAGCACAGTGCTACTTTGAATAGCACTTTCTAGATTTGCGCACAGACACAAAGCTGGGTAATAAGAGGACTCATCGGAACATTTATTCATTCATGGAGCATTAGTCACGTGCTGTCACGTCCCAAGCCCTCTGTCAGACTCTGGGGAGTACACCTGATTAACACTCAGGACAGCAGAGCAGGAATATAAATTTCATAATGTGTTATGTATAAATGGAAATATGCACAGGGAAAAGTGGGGTGTAAAAAAAGCAAGGCTCAAGTTTGACTGGATATGTAGTCGGGGCAGGAGCTGGCATGGAAAGTCTAAAGAGAAGAAGATGTTTTGGCTGCATCTTGAAAGGGGAATCCAGAATCAACAGACAGAGCAGCACCATGAAGAATGGCATGAGATTGTAGTAGAGAATACTGCATATAGACCCATAGAAGATTGCATGAAGACATAGAGCCTGGGTCAGGGATAGGGAGGGTAGAGGATGGTAGATGAGACTAGAGGTGGTGAGCAAAGGTCGGTTTGTGATGGGCTTCAAAGTCTAAGCTAAGAGGTTTGGAATTTATCATATAGACAAAACAAGCAGGAGCTATTAAATGGTTTTACATAAGGAACTGACCTTGTCAAATGTGTATTTCACAAAGATAACTCTGCTGGCAAAATTCAGGGGTATAAAGGGAGTAGGCTTGTGCTGTGGATTGAATTGTGTACCCCAAAAATGTGTGCCAACTTGGCTAGGCCATGATTCCTAATATTGTGTGATTGTTGACCATTTTGTCATCTGATGTGATTTTCCTATGTGTTGTAAATTCTGCCTCTATGATGTTAATGAGGCAGGATTAGAGACAGTTACGTTAATGAGGCAGGACTCAATCCACAAGATCAGGTTTTGTCATAAGTCAATCTTTTTATTTTTTGAGATATAAAAGGAAGACGCAAGGAGAGAGACAGGGGGACCTCATACCACCAAGAAAGTAGCACCAGAAGCAGAGCCTGATCTTTAAACCCAGGGTTCCTATGCTGAGAAGCTCCTCAACTGGGAAAGATTGATGACAAGGACCTTCCCTCAGAGCTGACAAGAGAGATGAAGCCTTCCCCTGCAGGTGGCACCCTGAATTCAGACTTCTAGCCTACTAAACTGTGAGAAAATAAACTTCTCTTTGCTAAAACGATCCACTTGTGGTATTTCTGTTACAGCAGCACTAGATAACTAAGACAGCTTAGAAACCTGGAAACCAGAGAGAAGACTTCAATACTCTCAGATAGTCAAGGCTTGCTTAGAAGGTAAATCCTAAGACAAGCAATGGGGCATGAGGATAGAAAGAATATGAGAGTGCTAATGAGAAAGAATCTCAGGCATTAAGATTTCATTAAATGAGAGGAATAATGGAAAGGAGAATAATGATGGAGGATCAGGATTGGAAGAGGATGAAAATGAGTTCAGATCTGGATATGTCAAATTTGAGGTGCCTAGAGGGCAAGAGAAAAGGAGCCCTGGTGGCACAATGGTTATGTGCCAGTTCCTAACCACAGGGTTGATGGTTCAAACCCACTCAGTGGCCCCATGGGAGAAAAGACCTGCTAACCTGTCCCCATAAAGATTACAGTCTAGGAAACCCTATGGGGCAGTTCTACTCTGTCCAATAGGGTCACTACGAGTCAGGATCCACTCAATGGCACACAACAACAGAAGGCAAGAAAGTAGATCTGTCTGTTAGACTGCTAAACATACAGCATATGGAGCCCACCCCATAAACCACCTCCCTCCCTTCCCACCAGCACCCAAGTCCACTCTGCCCCCACTCACCAGCCCCCACTGTGCCACCATTTTCATTTTTTCTCTTTTTTCCTTTCTTTTATTTCTCCCTCCCATCTAAACACACACACCACCTACCCCCTTTCCCACTAGCCCTTGCCACACTGCCAGAAATAGAGTCTCTCCAGCACACAAGCCTGGGCTGCCCCAGATCTGCCCTGCCTCCACCCACTGGCACCCACTGTGCAGCCATTTATTCATTTATCTATTTTTTTCTCTTTTCTGATTCTTTCTCCCTCCCACCTAGCCCCATATGCTACCTCCCTCCCCTTCCCACCAGACCCCAATCCTTCTCTTCCATACCCACCAGCTACCATCACGCCACCTCCTTTTTTTTTTCTTTCTCTCTCTTTTTGTTTCTTTCTACCTCCCACCTAGCCGCATACATCATCTCCCTGACATCTTGTCGAACCTCACTGTGCCATCATGGCTAAAGTGTCTCCAGAGCTCAGGCCCATCACTACACTGTACCTGCACTGCCATTCCCCACCTGCTACTTGACTAGCTGATGAATGGTAGGAAGCAAGCCCATGCCACTCTCCATCAGACACCCCACAATCTGGCAAGGGGCTGTGAATACTCCCGCACTGCTGGGCCGACATCGGGAGGCAGACAGAGCCTGCCCAATTAAAACTCAGCCACCTCACAAAACCAGTGTCCAGCAAAGTGGACTAGCCATGTCTGCTGCTGCCCTGCTCACCCAGACAATGTGGTGAAAGCTATCATGCCCACAGATGAGCAAGCAGCAAAGCATGCCAAAACAAAACAAAAAAGCAGGATGGAACAAATAAACTTAAAACTCTAAATGAAGAAAATAATAACCTAAAGCCTCAGAGACAGCAGATAATATCAAAACATATAAAAAAGCAGGACAAGATCCTGTAAGCAATCAAAATAAAGAATCAGATAACCTTCTTGTAGAAGAAAAGTCAATGGAACTACTTAATATGGAATTCAAAAGGTTAACATCTAGGGATCTCTAAAACAGTCCATGGAAACTCTATGAGGCAGCTCTACTCTGTCCTACAGGGTTGTTATGAGCCAGAATTGATGTGACAGCAATGGGTAAGAGATTAGGAAAAAGGTCAAGGGACACACAGAAAGAAAAAAACAAGGAAAAAATAGACAAAATTACAGAAAACACAGACAAAACCAAAAAATACTTAGGCAAAATCAAGGAAAACACAGACAAAGCCATACAAGAATTTAAGAAAATAATACAAGAAAAAAAGTCAAAATAAACAATTAAAAATCATTCAAAAAAAAAAAAAAAAAAAGAGCAATTAGAACTCCAAAAGATAAACAACAAAATTTCAGAAATGGGCAACTCAATAAGAAAGTTTTAGGAGCAAATTTGAAACAATGGAAGACAGAATCGGTGAAATTGAAGACAAATCCATGGAAGCTACTTTGTTTAAGGAAAAATCAGAGAAAAGAATGAAGAAAACCTAAGAATTGTGTGGAACACAATCAAGAGCAAAAATGTTTACATGATCAGAGTTCCAGAACAGTGGGAGAAAATAGAAAACATAGAGAAGATTGTTAACTACATGCTGGCAGAAAACTTCCCAAATATCCTAAACTGTGAAAAGGAGACCATCCTCAGAAGCTCAACAAATGTGGAAAGTCACCAAGATATATGACAATCACATTCGACAAAATCAAAGACGAAGAATGAATCCTGAGAGCAGATCAAGAAAAATGAAAAGTCATATACAAAGGTATACAATAAGACTAAGCTGTGATTACTCAGCAGAAACCATGCAAGCAAGAAGACAATGGGATGACATATATAAAACTTTGAAAGAAAAAAAAAACCAACCAAAACTAACGTATCCTCCAAAACTCTCACTCAATATGATGGCAAAATTAGAACATTTCCAGATAAAAGGAAATTAAAGGAATTCCTAGAAGTCAAGCCATACTTACAAGAAATATATAAAAGAAAGTCCTTTGGGTAGAGAAGCAACAACATCAGACAACAACCTGAGTCTAGGACACAGGACAGCATCACCCAGATATCAACCTTGGTAAAGAACTCTCAATAATAAAAAGAAGCCAAAAGATTTAAAACTGGGAAAAAGAGACATCAGTCTGTAAATGACGACAAGTTCAAAACAACACAACAGGGAATAAATGGTGCAGGTATACAACTTTTAAATGGAAAGAAAGTCAATGTGATATCAAGTAATAAAAGGCTGGTTCAAACTTAGGAAGTAAAGGTGAATTTCAAGGTAACCACAAAGAAAGTAAACAAATCTCCTACTCATCAAAATTAAAAAAAGAAAAACATAGAGACTCAGTAAACGCAAAATCTATAATAACAAAAGAAAATCCACAAACGAAACTCATCATGTGAAGTAAGAGCAACAAAGAAACATCAGCACCACAGAGGGGGAAAAAAAGAAAAGCACAATATGACAGCAATAAACTCATACCTCTCTATAATAACACTGAATGTAAATGGCTTAAGTGCACCGATAAAGAGAAAGAGAGTAGCAGAATAGATTATAAAATACAAGCCATCAATATGCCATCTACAAGACACACACTCTAGACCCAAAGACATAAACATATTAAAAAGCAAAGGATGAAAAAAAATACATAAAGCAAACAATAAACAAAAAAGATCAAGAGTGGCAATATTAATCTCAGATAAAATAGGCTTTAAGGCAATATTTACCATAAAAGACAAAGGACATTATGTAATGATTAAAGGGACAACACACCAAAAAGACAGAACTGTAATAAATATCTATGCACTCAACAACAGAGCTTGAAAATACATAAAAGAAACTCTAATAGCTCTGAAAAGAGAATTGGCAGTTCCACAATAATAGTAGGAGGCTTTGATATACCACTTCCAGTAAAGGACAGAACATCTAGAAAGAAACTCAACAAAGATACAGAAAATTTAAAGGCCACAATCAACCAACTTGACCTCACAGACATATATAGAAAACTCCACCCAAGGGCAGTGAGTATACATTCTTTTCCAATAGGCATGGAACATTCTCCAAAATAGACCACATTTTAGCCCATAAAGCAACTCCCCCCAAAATCCAAAACACTGAAATAATACAAAACATTCTTTCTGATAATGATGCCATAAAAGTAGAAATCAATAACAGAAACAGCAAGGGAAAAAAAATCAAATACATAACAACTGAATAACACTTGGCTTGAAAACAACTGGGTAATAGAAGAAATCAAAGAGAGAATCAAAAAATTCCTAGAATCAAATGTGAATGAAAACACCATACTGAAGCTTTTGGGGCACAGCAAAGGCGGTGCTCAGAGGTCAATTTAGAGCAATAAACAAACACATCAAAAAAGTAGAATAGACCAAATCAAAAGTTAGCGCCCTACAAATTGAATAAATAGAAAGACGACAGTAAAAGAAGCCCACATGCATCAGAAGAAAGGAAATGATAAAGATTGGAGCAGAAATAAATGAAACAGAGAACAGAAAAAGAATCGAAAGAGTCAATGAGACCAAAAGTTGCTTGTTTGAAAAGATCAACGAAATCAACGAAACATTGGCCAAACTGACAAAAGAAAAGACAGGAAGCCAATAAACCAATATAAGAAATTGGATGGGAGACGTTACAATAGACTTAACTGAAATAAAAAGGATCACAACACAACACTATGAAAAATTGTACTACAACCAATTTGAGAAACTAGAGAAAATAGACAAATATCTGGAAACACACTACCACCCTAAACTAAAACAAACTGAGATGGAAAATCTGAACAGACCCATAACAACTGAAGAGGTCGACGAGGTAATAAAAAGCCCTGGCTCAGACAGCTTTGCTTGAGAATTATACCAAACATTCAGAAAAGAGCTCACATCAGAATTACTCAAACTATTTCACAGCATAGAAAAGGAAGGAATACTCTGAATTCATTCCATGAAGCCAGCATAATCCTCATACCAAAGCCAGGCAAAAACATCACACACACACAAAAAAATTACAAACCAATATCCCTCATGAGTATAGAAGCAAAAATTCTCAAGAAAATTCTGGCCAACACAATTGAGCATTATATTAAAAAAAATAACACCGCTCGATCAAGTGGCATTCATATGAGGAATGCAAGGATGGTTAAACATCAGAAAATCAATCAGTGCAATCCGCCTCATAAATAAAACAAAAGAATCACACGATTATCTCAATTGATCAGGAAAGGCATTTGATGAAGTCCAACACCTATTCCTGATAAAAACTCAATAAAATTAGAAGGGAAATTCCTCAACATAATAAAAGGTATCACAGAGTTTAAGAGCTAGGCTGCTAACACAAAGGTCAGCAGTTTGAATCCACCAGTGGCTCTTTAGAGACCCTATGGGGCAGTTCTACTCTGTCCTATAGGGTCACTATGAGTCAGAATCGACTCTACGGCAAGGTTTTTTTTTGGCATACAAAACTAACAACCAACATCATTCCCAATGGAGAAAGGCTGAGAACATCCCCTCTGAGAACGAGACCAAGACAAGGATGCCCTTTATTATCATTCCTATTTAACATTGTGCTGGAAGTACTAGCTAGAGCAAAAAGGCAAGAAAAAGAATAAAGGGCATCTGAATTGGAAAGAAAGAAATAAAACTATCCCAATTCAGAGATGATGTGATAGCACACAAAGACAACCCCAAAGATTCCACAAGAAAACTGCTGGAATTAATAGAATGATTCAACAGAGTAACAGAATACAAGATCAACATACAAAATTCAGGTAGATTCCTATACAACAGCAAAGAGAACTTTGGAAAGGAAATCAGGACAATGATATCATTTATAGTAGCCCCTCAAAAGATAAAATACTTAGGAGTAAATCTATGTAGGAATGTAAAGACATATACAAAGAAAAGTATAAAACGCTATTGCAAGAAACCAAGAGACTTACATAAATTGAAAAACATACCATACTTATGAATAGGAAGGCTCAAGGCTGTGAAAATGTCAATTCTCCCCAAAGAGATCTACGTAAATAATGCAATCCCAATCCAAATACTAACAGCATTCTGTAACAAGATGAAAAAATTAATAAACAACCTTATATATATTTTTTTTATATGTAAAGGAAAGAGTCCCCAGATTAGCAAAGCATTATTGAAGAAAAAGAACAAAGTAGGAAGCCTTACAAGTTCTGATCTAAGACCTTACTACACCGTCACAATAGTCAAAACAACCTGGTACTGGTACAATGACAGAGGCATAGACCAATGGAACAGAATAAAGAACCCATACATAAATCCATCCACCTATGATCAGCTGATCTTTGACAAAGAGCCAAAGTCCATTAAATGGGGGAAAAGACAGTATTTTTAACAAATGGTGCTGGCAAAAATGGATATCCATCCGTAAAAAAAATCAAACAGGACCCATACCTCATGCCATACACAAAAACTAATTCAAAATGGATCAAAGACCTAAATATAAAACCTAAGACAATTAAGGTCATGGAAGAAAAAATAGGAACAATGCTAGGGGCCCTAATACATGGCATAAATATAATACAAGCTGTAATTAGCAGTGCAGAAACACCAGAAGATAAACTAGATAACTGGAAGGTCCTAAAAATTACAACATTTGTTCATCAGAAGACTTCACCAAAGGAGTGAAAAGAGAACCTACCAATGGAAAAATTTTTGGTTGTAGCATATCTGACAAGTACCTAATCTCTAAAATCTACAGGACACGTCAACACTTCAACAACAAAAAGGCAAATAATCCAATTAAAAACTGGGCAAAGCATACGAACAGACACTTCACCAAAGACATTCAAGAGGCTGACAAACACATGAGGAAATGCTCATGATCGTTAACTATTAGAGAAATGCAAATCAAAACTACATTGAGATACCATCTCACCCAGACATTAGAGGCACTAATTAAAAAAAAAAAAAAACTAATGTTGGAAAGGTTGTGATGAGATTGGAACTCTTATGCGCTGTTGAGGGGAATATAAAATGGTATAACCACTATGGAAAATGATACGGCTCTTCCTCACAAAGCTAGAAATAGAAATACTATAAAATCCAGCAATCCCACTACTAGAAATATAACATAGAGAAATAGGAGCCAACACATGAATAGATATATGCACAACCATGTTCATTGCAGCATTATTCACAATAGCAAAAAGATGGAAACGACCTAAGTGCCCATCGACAGAAAAATGGATAAACAAATGATGGTACATATACACAGTGGCACACTACACAGCAATAAAAAACAAGGATGAATCCACGAATCCGGAGGGCATTATGCTGAGTGAAATGAGTCAATCACACAAGGGCAAATACTGTATGAGGCCAGTATTATAAAAACCAAAGAAAAGGTTTACGCACAGAAAAAAAAAAAACCAATCTTTGATAGTTATGAAGGACGGGACGGGTAGGGAAGGGAAATCACTAACTAGGTAGTAGAAAAGTGTTAACTTTGGTGAAGGGAAAGAACACACAATATAGGGAAGTCAGTACAACTTGACCACGGCAAAGCCATAGAAGCTTCCTATATACATCCAAACACCTTGAGGGACAAAGTTACTAGGGCTGAGAGCTGGGAACCATGGTCTTGGGGCACATCTAGGTTAATTGGCATAGCATAGTTCATAAAGAAAATGTTCTACATCATAATTTGGTGAGTAGCTTCTGGGGTCTTAAAAGCTTATGAGCAGTCCTCTAAGATACATCTATTGGTTCCGCCCTGTCTGGAGCAAAGAAGAATGAGGAAAACCAAAGACACAAGGGAAATAGTAGTCCAAAGAAATAATGGGCCATATGAACCTCTTCCAGCCTGAGCCCAGAAGAACTAGATGTTGCCCATCTACTACCACCTACCTCCCTGACATGATCATAATAGAGGGCCCTGGACAGAGCAGGAGAAAATTGTAGAACAAAATTCAAATTCACAAAAAAGATCAGACTTACTGGTCTGATAGATACTGGAGGAACCCCCGAGACTAGGGACTATGGCCCCAGGCACACTGATAACTCAGAACCGAAACCACTCTGGAAGTCCACCTTTCAACCAAAGATTAGACAGGCAATGAAACATGTGAGGAATCTGCTTCTTAGTTCAATCAAGTATTTGAAACCAAATGGACAACACCTGCCCAAAAGCAAAGACAAGAAGGCAGGAAGGGACAGGAAAACTGGATGCATAGACACAAGGAACCCAGGGTGGAAAAGTGCTGCCACAATGCAGGAATTGCAACCAATGTCACAAAACAATTTGTGTGTAAATTTTTTAATGAGAAACTAATTGCACTATAAACTTTCACCTAAAGCACAATTTAAAAAAAAAAAAAAAGATATGGCTCCTAGCACAGAGATTTGGGCTGGAAGGACCCAACATTGACTTATTAAGAGCTGAATTCTTGGAAGTGAATAAGATTACTCACTTGTTTATCAATATATTAAAAGTTTATTGAGCACTTACTATATGTAAGATACATATGAGGAGTGTGTTAGTTTTCTATTGCCACTGTAACAAGTTTATCACACACTTAGCAGCCTAAAACAATACAAATTTATGATATTACAGTTTTGTAGATCATAAGTCCCAGTTGGCTGAACCAGTTTCATTGTCATGGGTTTCAGGAGGTAGAAGTCAAACTGTTGGCAGAGCTGTATTCCTTGGGAGGCTCTGAGGATGAACCTGCTTCCAAGCTCATTCAGGTTGTTGGCAGAATCCAATTTCTTGTGGTTGTAGGAATGAGGTTCCATTTCCTTGCTGAGTGTCAGCCAGGCTTCAGTCTCCTTCTGAAGACTGCCTGCATTCTTTCTCATGCTTTCCACACACCCTACATTCCTTCAGCAACTGTGGAGTGAGTGCCTCTCACATTTTGGACCTCTCTGCCCTCCTCTCTGCCACATCTCTCTCTCTCTCTCTGCCTTCCTCCTCTGTGGCATCCCTCACAGAAATAGCTCTGCTGTTAAGGACTCATGTGATTAAATGGGGCTCACCTGGATAGGCGAAGATAGTCTCTCCGTCTTAAGGTCCATAAACTTCAATTTCATCTGCAAAGTCTGTTTTGCTATGTCTGACTATTCACAGGATGCAGGGATTAAGGTGTGAACATCTTTGGAGGCTACTCTGGCTTTCAGCATTTAGCAAAATAAACATAAGCCTTGCCGTCATGGAGTTTATAGGATAGGAAGACATTTAGACATAAATCAAATGATTACTAAAAAATATGTTGAAATCCCTGAGGGAAAACCAGAGTGTGAAAGCTAAGATGAAGAGAAATGAGGACTGATCTGGACTGCAGAGAGAAGGAATGCTTCCCCAAATAAAAATTTGATTTGAGATCTGAGAGATGAGTAGGGGCTCCGTAGGTGAAGAGGGTTGAAGGAAGAGCACTTGAGAAGAAAAGAACAAAAGGCACACATGTCCAAGAGGTGAACAAGGTACACGTAAATAACTGGAAGAAGTCAGGGTGGCTGGAGCAGAGGGCATAAGGAGATAAGATGCAGGAGAGGGAGGCCGAACATGTGGGAGGGCATGTGAAAACTTTTTATCTTTATCCTAAGAGCCATGGGAGGACACTGAATAGATTTCAGCAAGGAAATGTCAAATTCAGGTTTTAATTTGCATATTATTGTTTTGGCTGCAGTTTGGAGAAATGATTGCAGGTGCCAAGAAAGCTGTTGGGAGGATCAGTATTAGGGGTGTAGTTCTATGGTCTTGAGAATGAGATGATAGGTGCTTTATTTTAGGCTGAAAGACAATAGTGAAAAAGGAGAAAAAGCAAATGGATTTACAGTGCATTTAGGAGATATATTAGACAGGATTTCTTGGTTACATGTAACTCGAACTCCCATATAGGGAAAAAAAAGAAAGGTGGATAGAGTATTATCAGCTCACAATTTCCCCAACACAGGATGACCAGGGATGGCATTGACTGAAGGCAGGAACAAGTGCGCAGAGCCTTCTCAGCAGCTCTCAGCATGGTGGCTGCCTTGCCCATTAACACACAAATCAGCCAAGCGTGAGGACTGACACACAGGATAGGGGGACATCCTTCCTGCAGTCCCAGATTTCTATCTTTAAAGCCAGGGAAGAATCTTTTTATTTCAAATTCAGGACTTTTTGTTTTGTTTTGTCTTTTAATTCCATTATTAGTCAAATTTTAGTTACTTGTTAATCCCTAAGGGAAAAAATGTGGTCAGGGGTCAGGTCCTTATATTGGGAGCTCCTGCTGTTTTCAGTTTATCATGATGCTGTTTATTGGTTCAGTGGTAAAGATTTTCATTTTCTTAATGTTCAGGTATAACCCTGAACATATGCATGGGAAATCTGGACAAAGAAAAAGGAAGACCAAAGAAGAACTGATGTATTCAAATTGTGGTGTTGGTGAAGAATATTGGATATACCATGGACTGCGAGAAGAACAAACAGGTATCTCTTGGAGGAAGTACAGCCAGAATGGTCACTAGAAGGGAGAATGGTGAGATTTCATCTCACTTACTTTAGGCATGCCATCAGGAGGGATCAATTGCTGGAGAAAGACATCATGTTGGGTAAAGTAGAGGGTCAGTGAAAAAAGAGGGAGACCCTCAATGAGATGGATTGACACAGTGGTTGCAACATGGGCTCAAACACAGCAACAACTGTGAGGATGGTGCCAGACTGGGCAATATTTTGTTCTGTTATAAATAAAGACATTATGAGTTGGAGCCAACTCAGTGGTACCTAATAGCACCTAATGACAATGGCGCCTAATGACAACAACCGCTATTTTCCAGGGATATTTCTCAGAAAAAAAAGGGGATACTGTACCGAGAAAATAAAACAATAAAAGTCCAATACAACAAATAATGTTGATAGCATTTAGGCATATGGCATATGATAGAGAAGGAGGTGCCCAAAATATTTCCTCTGTTTATGTTTTAACCACCTAGATCAGAGGTAGGCAAATCATGATCTGTGGGCCAAATTCTGCCTGGTTCTTGCTTTTATTAATAAAGTTTTATTAGAATGCAGCCAAGCCCATTTTTTTTTATGTATTGTTGATGGCTGCTTTCATGCTACTGTGACAAAATTGAGTAGTAGTGACAGAGAATATATAGCCCCAAAATGTAAAATATTTACTATCTGGCCCTTTACAGAAAAAGTTTGCCAACTTCTGATCTAGATGAAAGGTATGCCTTTCATGAGAAGGGTCTAGTTTGGAGGGAAAAACACACATTTTGTTTTGAACATGTTAAGTTCAATTGCTTTTGAGATTTCCAAGTGGAAACAGCAATTATATTTTTTAATATTTGAGGTTCAAATTTTTTTAAATTCCTCAGCTAGGAATTAAAAAATCTCCTACACTCCTAGGAAAAGACTTTGTGATCATTAAGGTTGTGTGTTAACTTGGCTGGGCCATGATTCTCAGTGGTTTGGCAGTTATGATGTAGTTTGGCAGCCCAAAGACGATGTGATCACTTCCATGAGGAGATTTGATATAATGTGATCACCACAATGATACGATATGCTGTGAAGAGCCAATCAGTTGAAAGGGAGTTTCTTTGGGGGTGTGGCCTGCATTGAATGTAAGTGGACTCTGGCAAGTTTCACGGGCTTTTGCTAACACTGGATTCTGCAGCTGGCTCCTGTTTGTCTGACCTCCCATTCCTGGGACTTGAACTAGCAGCTCACCTGCAGCCTTACCGGCCAATCTTGGGATTCCTCAATCCTTGCAATCTGTGAGCAAGAGTCCTGCTGTCTGAACTGCCAATCTTGGGTTCACCAGCCCCAGTGGCTATGTGAATCAGGAGAAACCTCTATCCTGACCCACAGACTTGGGACATTCCAGCCTCTACAACTGTGTGAGCCGTTTCTTTGATATAAATCTCTCTCTCTCTCTCTATTTACATGTTTTGCTGGTTTTGCCTCTCTAGAGAACTCAGCCTAAGACAGACCTATTGTTTTGTATCCATGGTAACAAGTTACCACTACAGTCAACTTTAAACCGTGTAATCAATCAATGATAACTTTCTCAGAGCACAGGTTTCTGAAAACTAGCCAGTCAGTGACCGTGCTTGTTTTTGATAATCAACCAGTTGTTAAGAATATCACTTCAGTAAACACACTGGAAAGTCAACCCATTCACAACAGCTATGCCTGACAACCATACTTCTGTAGCAGATGTCAACAATTTTCTGAACTGTATCCTTCCTAAAAACCCTATGTAAGATCAACAGTCTGCTTTGCTTGGAGAGATTTTGCATAAAAATCATAGTTCTCCCTTCTTTAATGAGTAATAAATTCAGCTTTGCGTTTCAGTTAATAGTGGTGGTTTCTTCCTTCAACTTACCCTGAGATTTGAGAAAATTAAGTGTTTTAAGTGCATAGATAGTTGTGGCTAGGGGAGCAGAAGTGACCATTTAGGGAGAGTATACTGAGTGAGAAGGCAAGAGGGACTTGGCTGGAGTAATATGAGCTTCAACATTTAATGACTATGTAGAAGGAGATGAGGCTAGGAAGGATACATAGAAAGAGGGGCCATGAAGGTAGGAGAAAAAATAAGAATATGTCTTACCATATAAACTGAGGTCAGAAACTGCTTTAAGAATTATAGAACAGTCAACTGAGTCAAATGTCAATAAAAACCTACCTAAGATGGAAACTGAAATATGTCTATGGGCTTTGTGATAGAGAGGGCATTGTGGTTTTTGTGAAATCTGATTTCTGCACCAATGGAAATGATATTCAGGTTGGAGGTTGAGGCGTGAGCAGAGGTGAGGAAATAGGAACAAAATGTAAACAATTTTTTTGGTAGATAGAGAAAAAAATTGTTTTGGTGTACCTTTGTTTTGTTTTTAAAATGGGAAAGTCTTTAAAATGGGAAAGTTAAAATGCTGATGGCAAGAATTCAGTAAAGAAAAAGAGGTTGAAAATATGAGAGAAAAGGGATAAACAACAGTATAGTGAATGCAGGGATGGTAAGAGGGGAAGTGACCTGAGTGGCAGTCAAGGAATTGGGTTTAGATAAGAATGTAGGTACCTTCGTCAATTGTATTAATTTCCTAGGGCTGCCATAACAAAATTACCACAAGTTACTGACTTAAAACAACAGAAATGTATACTGGAGACCAGATGTTTGAAATCAAGGTGTTGGCTGTGCCACACTCCATCTGAAGGCCCTAGAGGAGAATCTTTCCTCACCTCTTCCAGCTTCTGGTGGTTCCAGGTATTCCTTGGCTTATGGTAGCATTACCTCTAGTCTCTGACTTTGTCTTCACATGGTCTTCTACAATGTGTCTCTTATTCTTCTCTTAAGGACACTTGTCACTAGATTTAGGGATCATCATAATCCATGATGATCTTATCTTGAGATCCTTAACTTACATCTGCAAGTTCCTTTTTTCCAAATAATATAACATTCACAGGTTCTGGGGCATGAACATATCTTTTTGGTGGACCACCATTCAACTTACTACCTCAACATAAAAAGAATGAAGTGTGGCTTGAGATGTAGATTGGTTTACAAGTTGGGTAGCATGAAGTTGCAGGAATACCCATCTGGTTGTTTCTTCTGTCTCTTTTGAGGAGGGAAGCAAATTTATCTTCTAACTGTGAGAGACAAAGTGGGAGAGGCTGGTTGGAACTTGATGAAAGTGAGGATATTAGGATATTTAGAGAGAGAAGAGAGGGAGAGCCAAGAAAAGGACTTGAGAAAACCATGCTTTAAAAGATGGACAATGGTAGAGGAACCAGCAAAGTAAGCTTAGAATGATTGATGAAAGAAGAAAGGAAAACCAAGAGACTGGTGTAATAGAAACCAAGGGAGGTGGAAGTTTTAAGAAGAGAATAAACACTAGTTGCAGTGGAAAAGTAATAAAAATGAAAATATTCAATTGGATTTTGGAATTAGAACATCTTTGAAGAGTGGGGGCAGAAACCTGATTAAACAGGTTAAAAGGGGAATTGGGGGAATTTCTAATTAAAGACGGTGGGTTGAACAGAACACACTTATTTCTGCACCTTCAATATATGAAAATAGAGAATTTACTCTGTATTATTTTTACTATAATGAGAGTAAAAAATTTAAAAATTATGTAGTACAAGAAAAATTATGTACTACAAGAGCAAAGAAAACCAGAGAAGACATACAACAGACAATAATTGTCGACAAATTTTTGGAAGATGGGAAGCAGATGGAATGATCAGAAAAGATAAGTATGTAACAACTGCCTTCAAGTGGCAAAGGAAAAAGAGCCATTTCAATACAGAACCATGAAAAGGTTCAGAAATTGGAATTGGCAGGTCATGAATAGGCACAAAAAGCCCCATATGCAGAATAGATGGATCAAGCAAAATTCATTATACTAAGTGATGACCTCTCCTAGTTCCCTTGAGCCCTTGGGTCCTAGAATGCTAGTGGCTAGTCATTTACTCCAGTTGGAGCCTGAAGGATTCTGTTCTAATAAAATATCAGACAGTAACATCTGAGCTTCTTGCTCACCCTAAACAGGCTGGTCCCTGCTCAATCACTTACCAGTTGACTGATGATTCAGTCTTAAATACAAATGAACAGCAAATGACCGCTAGTCCTTTGAGGAAAGCCACTAACACAGCACAGGCCAAAAGAAAGAAAAAAAATAAAACAGGCTAGAAGGAGCAATTCTTCAGCCCCACAAAAAACACCACCACCACTAAAATTAATATTCTTAGAGAGATATAATGTTGCATGTCTGTCTGTCTGTCTGTGTAGTCCAAAAAATAAGAAAAGGGAGAGGAAGGAAGAGTTAACAGGAGCATAGCTTTTGAGAAGAGTACCAGAAGAAATAGATAAAAATGTTTGAGAAGGGGGGCTCAAAGTTAGGGAGTATAAATCAAGGGAGTGCTGTTTTTCCTTATTAGCTATGTACTACTCTTTGATTTTTAGATTTTTGTGCATGTATTAACTTCATAAGAATGGAAAAGCATTAAAAATAAATGAATTAGGCATGCAATGTGTGCGAAGAATGTAAATAACCTTCTCAAGGATCTTTGCTGTAAAGAATAGAGGAAAGGACTTCAGTGGTAAGGAATGCAGGAACCTGGAAAGTTTTCCTTCTTATTATTTTAAATAGGCATTATTTGGGTGTACTTATAGGCTAGTTGTAAGAAGACCAAAGATAAAAAGATCAAAACACAAAGACAGCAAGGTTGTGAAGGAGAGGTGGAGAGGGAACAGGGTCCACAAGTAGGTATAAGGCTGAGATTCGGCACAAGCTGCCCTTCTCTGAACTGAAAGGGTGGAACACTGGTAGGATTTATGCCTGATTGTTCTCCTTGCCACAGCAGGAGCAAGGTCATCTACTGGAAGCAATGTCAGTGAAAGAAAGGTGGACAGACGAGGATGAGAAGAGTCGTAACCATTCAGAATTGAGGAAGAAAGTAGGTTTAAAAAAAAAAAAAAAAAACCTGCTGCCGTCGAGTCATGTAAAAAGAACTTTCAAACCAAAATGAAAGCTCGCTGAGGTCAGAGATCCTAATTTGTAGTAACAGATGCCTACACAGCTTCCGTTGTTGTTGTTAAACTGAAACGAACCCGTTGCCATTGAGCCAATACTGACTCATAGCGACCGTATAGGACAGAGTAGAACTGCCCCATAGAGTTTCCAAGGAGCACCTGGTGGATTCAAACTGCCGACGTTTTTGGTTAGCAGCCATAGCACTTAATCACTAAACCACTGCAGTCAGTTCAGCCCCCACTCATGACGACACCATGAGCAGAAGAATGAAACACTGACTGGTCCTGCTCCATCCCTATGATTAGCTACAGGTTGAGCCTTTGTGATCCATAGGGATTCTATGGGCTGATTTTCAGATGTAGATAGCCAGGCCTTTCTTCCTAATCTTCTTAGTCTGGAAGCTCTGTTGAAACCTGTTAAACATCATAGCAACATGTAAGTCTCCACTAAGAGACAGGTCGTGACTGAGCATGAGGTATATTGGCCAGAAATTGGACCCAAGTCACCAGCAGGGAAGGCGAGAATTCTTCCACTGAAAAACCAAGGCACCTGCCCAACTACGGGGGGTAAAATGGATAGTTGGGTTGATATCTATCGGCAAGCCCGTGGGGATGTTAAGAGGAACAAAAATAAATAGATAGATAGATGATAGATAGATAGATAGATAGATAGATAGATAGATAGATAGATAGATAGATAGATAGATAGATAGATAGATAGATAGATAGATTGACAGATGGATGATAGATAGATAAGGGAGTGGAATGAAAGATGAAAGTGTTTCACTTTGTAGAGGTGGGTTAGAAATGGAAGGTAGCAATGGATGAAGAGAAAGAAAAGGTGTTGAACAATTAGAAGTCTTAAGGCGGCCAGAAAATCTGTGATAGGGAACAGAGGAAAAAAAAAAATGTTGGAATAATGTGGTCAGAGATTGGTATGTTGGAGTTTATGATTTCCTGAATGGTGATAAGATCCTATGTGTGTGGTCCTGGGAGAGGGTGGCACATGGAGTGGAATAGAGATGGTTAGAGTTTAAGAAGGCAAAAAGCTTTTCACGTGATGAAGATGATGAAAACAACCAAGATGAAGGCTGAACATAGAGTGAGTGGAAAGGAAGGCAGTAGCCAGGTACCAATACTTGATGAATAATGGAGCAATAGAAGTACATGGGGCAACCTCAAGGAGAGGGACTCTCACCTCCTTTGAAGCATAAGGTAGAAGCATAGCATGTGTTGGTAGTGATTGGCACCAGTGACTTTATAATATTTCTAAACTTTCCCTCGTCTCTTGACTGTGCTAAATGCGGTTACCTGGCCAGACTAGAAAAAGAATCAGTGTCACGGAAAAGCAAGTTGGATGAGATAGATCAAGAATTGCTGCCAAAGGAAACTATTGTGAAAAAACACTGAAGGGTGGTGGAATAGAAGGGAATCTAAGTCAGCCATAAAAATGTATCAGCCCAAATGCCTAGGGCCACGAGGAAATCAGGATAGGCCTGACAGAAAGCAATCAGGCTACCAGGGCTAAATCAAAGGGAATAGATTTTTAATTGCAATGTTTACATACGTGTGTGCTTGGGAAATATGAGAGCTCACTGTTGAATTGGCTGCAGAGGGGGAGCTTAATGGCATGATTAATGGAAAGATGCAGAGGGACAAAAATGGCAGGGCAGAGCAACCACTGGGCAGTGTGGAGTGACTTGTGCAAAGCCTGGCTCTAAATGACTAGCCCACTGGTCTTGATGGAGACCATTAAGGGGTACAACGCTGGGCACTGAGGGCTCTGGTTTGCATTTTCCTACAAGCCCAGCATGGAAGCCTTTGCAATAGGTGGTAAGGTTACTCTCAGAATGTGTTTCCGGTCTTCTTCTCTTCTCTAATATCAAATGCTGGATTCTTTCCAGCCCCTGTTGTGCATCACACCAGGGCACCGTGAAGACTCCTCTTGTTTATTATTTCCCTGCTCTGTCTTCCTGCCTCTCCTTCCCCTTTCTATTACAAGGGCAGGCTCTTTCTTGTCAAATTTTATCTCTGAGCTTGGGGACCCTCCTCATTTCCTCTGCCTCTTTACTCCCCAGATGTGCTTTGATTTATTAACAAACCTACAGGGTTCCTTGGAACTAAGAGAACTCAAAGATGATTGCTACATTCCTCCAATCTCCCAGAGCCCACAGGCTGTAGGCATCAACTGCCCAAGTATTCACAGGGAGTTATTTTAGGGAGTGAATTTGAGGCCATTGTGAAATTCCAGTGGCTTTAGATGAGTAGGTTGCTCCACAACTTTCTGATATTCAAACTTTCTACACAGAATTGTCTAAAGTTGTATAGCTTAAGGATCTCTTAGTTATAACTATAATCGTGGGCTTAATTCCAACGCCCTGTATTAAAACAAGCCTCTGAACCTCTCTGTCCTATACAGTAGTGAGCACAAAAGGAACTAAGCTCAAAGGACTATGGTCATAAAAGCTAACAAATATTGCCATGAAACAGCCAGGATTTGGATGAAGAAATAGGGTGCCGGAGAAATATTAAATAAAATGATGTAGTAAGCAGTCCAAGAATTGGGAACTCAAAGCAGTCTGCCAGCTGAAAACATTAAGATCCTTCATTACTGCAGAGTCAGGGCTTCCCAGAGGCAAAATTCTGCTGGAGGAAAAAGTTGCAAGCATCAATCCACCTCCGCCCTCCCTCGTTTTGGGGTCACTATCCCAACCCCCAGGTGAGCAATGCCTTTTTTACTCCTACTAATTTCTTGGGTTTCGCCACTGCTCCTTACCCACTCCAGCAGCAATCTGGACAGCGTTCTACCACTTTCCTAATCCCATTTCTCCAGATCTTATCTGTCTTATGTGAAAACCCCCAGGACGATGTAGCTGATGACAGTAGATAGTAAGTGGGTTAATAAGGGAGATAATCCTAGTAAAGAGTTTCATTAGGACTTAGTAACAATGCCTCAATTCAGTACAAATATGGAGGCTTTCACAAATCACCACTAAATGTTCAGTAATCCTGGAAATTTCAAGCAAAGCAAGTATCTCACTATGTATAGAAGAGAGTTTAGGTTACCTGGGGATTTTAGCACCCTTCAATTGGTATTATAAAAGTTGTTGCTAATTCCACCTACACCCTTCAGAGGGCCATCCATTAACATGAGAAAGCAATATTTAAGGGCAGTTTCTATCTCACTTCAGGGAGAACATACATCTTACTAAGACAACTTTATCCCTCATAACCAACCAAGCAAGAGGAGTCTCTTTGATCCTGACCCAACTCCCTAGTATTTTAGGTAAGGCAGAGAAAGTCAACCTTCAACAACTCACAGGTGGATTACCTGCAAATATGGTTTTTACCTTTTTATGTTGACATTGTCATTCATTTTGTCTACTTAAGCCCTCCAAAAGCATTACTCTTGCTTGTTTACTCTTATTCCTTGCATGCAGCAGTGCTAACTCCTAAGATTTGTATGGCATTTTACAGTTACTGAAATTTTTCACATGCGTTATCTCATTCGACGTAGCTTCTAACTAATCCAAAGTTGGAAGTAAAGTCTTTGAAATGATAGCTTTTTGTCATCACAGCTTTTCTTGGACAGGTGTATGCTAACATGTTGGAAGTTGATTAAGAAACAAAGCAAAGGAAAATATGAGATCGGGCTGGCGATTTTCACAGGTCTGAGCATTGCCAGTGACTATATCAGCACTGAATGAGGAGAAGGAGATAAGCAGACAGAGGCTCACCCATCTCCAATTCTTCAAGCATTGTAGTACTGTTGGGCTTAGGTCCAGAACATCTCTCATATTCAAATGCAAGGTCACAGCTACATTTAAAAGTGAATTTAGGCCCTCATGTTTATGGTTAATTAATTTTCAACAAAAATGGCATACAAATTCAATGAGGAAAGGGTAGTCTTTTCAACAAATTGTGTTTGGACAACTGGATATCCATATGCCAAAGATAAACATAGACACTTAACTCACACAATGCACAAAAAATCCTCTCAAAATAGTTCAGAGGCCTAAAAGTAAAAGCTCAAATTTTTATACTAAAACATAGGAGAAAATATTCAAGATTTTGGGTTAGATAAGAATTTCTTAGATATAACACCAACATAATGTTTAAAGGAAAAAACAAAACAAAACATTTGTACTTCCAGAGATAGCACTATTGAAACAAAATATTCAAGCCATAAAACTAAAACCCGTAGCTGTTGAGTTGATTCCTATTCATAGCCACCCTATAAGACAGCATTGAACTGCCCCATAGGGTTTCCAAGGAGAGGCTTGTGGATTCAAAGTCCCAACCTTTTGGTTAGCAGCCGATTTCTTAACCACTGCATCACCGCAGACTGGGAGAAAATATTTGAAAATCATATATGTGATAAAGAACTTATACTGTAAATATACAAAGAACTCTTACAACTCTGTAATATGACAAACAACCCAGTTAAAAATCATCAAAAGTTTTAAACAGATATTTCACAAAAAAAGGATATATAAAGAGCTAATAAGATGGCACTGAGTTATTTAGGTTTAATAAGCACATGAAAAGATACTTAACAATATCCTTACCCAAAAGGGAAATGCAACTTCAAACCGCAACAAGTTGCCTTTTCACACCAATTAGAATGGCTATAATAAAAATGACAGATTATAACAAATGTAGGTGAGGATGCAGAAAAACAAGAACTTTCATATGTTGCTGATAAGAACATAAAATAGAACAGTGACATTGGAAAACAGTTCACAATTTGTTAAAAAGTGAAACTTTAATTTACTATGTGACCTAGCAATTCCATTCTTAGGTATTTACCCAAGAGAACTGAAGATATATGTTCACACAAAGACTTGTAATTTAATGTTCATAGTAGCATTATCACGATAGCTCAAAATTAGAAAGAACGCAAACATCCATCAACTGGTGAATGGTCCATCAACTGGTGAATAGATAAACAAAATGCGGTACATCCATACGATGGAATACTATTGAGCAATAAAAAGGAATGAGGTACTGATACATTCCAAAGCATGGATAAACTTCAAAAACACTATGCTAAGTGAAAGAAGGCGGACACAAAAGACCACTATTGTCTGACTCCATTTATATGAAATATCAAGAACAGTTAAATTCACAGAAACAGAAAGTATTCCAATGCTTGCCTGAGGCTGGGGTCAGGATGGGGAAGCAGGGGAGAGGTAGGGATTAATTTTGTGAATGAGTATGAGGAATCTTATTGGAGTGATGAAAATATTCTAAAAGTGGATTCTTGGGATGCTGCACAATTTGGTAAATTTACTAAAAATCATTGGATTGTACACTTAATACTGTGTAGTTTTATAATATATAAATCATGCCTTAAAAAGTTATTTATAAAAGTCAGTTTAGGAGTTATAATCAATTCTCCATTATCCATCTTGATTTAAGAGAACTGCCATATGCAAAATACTAAACTCTAGATTATCCAGAGAGATCGATCATTGGTTTTGCTTTGAAGTATATTTTTCTACTGCTAATCGAGTCAGAATTTACCTTAAAACCCACTGCTGTCGAGTTGATTCCAACTCATAGTGACCCTAAAGTACAGAACGGAACTACCCGCTCTGGTTTCTAAGGCTGTAATCTTTACGTAAGCAGACTGCCACATCTTTCTCCTGTGCAGCGGCTGGTGGGTTCAATCTGCTGACATTTTGGCCAGGAACCAAGCACTTAACCACTGCGCCACTCACTTTCAACAAAATTACCATGGAAAGAGGGCCTCATTCAAGAGGAATTTGGAATTTTAAGCCTGCTTCCTTATCCTTCACTCTTACCATGCAACCCAACTCTGCTCCCAACTAATGTGTGTGTGTTCTCAGACACACCAGGCAAAGACTTTTAACTTTCAGGGTTTCCTAGAGCAGAGAAACATAGATGTTTTTGTTTCAAAGTTAAGCGGCATGATGCATTGAAACTTTCACAGGGCTGGAGACATTTATTCTAGGTCCAGTCCTCTCGTGAATTAGATGTTACGTAACTCACCTACCTAGCACTCCTTACACTTTTATTTAATGATACACTGTCATCTTTAAACAAGATTGGATAAGTTGTTCTCTAACTGGCTATAGATTTATTGCTTGAGGTGTGAACACCTGTGTATTCCAAGAACTGTCAATAGAGAGAATAAATGAAACATTCTACATATACGGGCATTATGTTTTCTTAAATATCTGTGGATGCATTTGCGATTAATAAAATCCAAGGTCATTAAAATGTTCCTGAATTTAACATAGTAGTATGTTTTGTTTTTTCCCAATTAATAGATTTTAGGCAGTCTGCTGCTAACTAAAAAGTTGGTGGTTTGAACCTACCCAGCAGCTCCACGGGGAAAAGACCCGGTGATCTGCACCCACAAAGATTGCAGCCTAGAAAACCTTATAGGGAAGTTCTACTCTATCACAGGGGGTTGCTATGAGTCATAAATCAACTTAAAGACACTTAACAACAATAAGGGTTGATAAAAAAATATTAATACATACACATACATGCACGCATATGTATGTGTATATGTATACACACAGACACATATAGACACATACATGTTTATATGTATACATATATATATACACACACATATATACATTTTAAGCCCCAGATTAGGAACCACTACATTTTTCTAAAGTCACTTTCATCTCCAATTCCTGCCTTTTGGCAAATTTTTTTTTTCCCTATGTGCAAATTAGACTAAAGAAATGTGATGTGACATTAGCAAAACTTAAAATTAGTATAGAGTTATAAGTATTCTTAATGAATGCGAAATTACGTAAACTCATAAATAATCATAGTTGATGGGTGTCTTAGTTATCCAGTGCTGCTGTAACAGACATAAAAAACCCAAAACAAAAAAAAAATGTAACAGACATACCGCAAGTAAATGGCTTTAACAAACACAAATCTATTCTTTCACCGTTTAAGAGGGTAGAAGTCTGAATTCAGGACACCAGCTTTAGGAGAGGGTTTCTCTCTGTGTCAGCTGGGTAGAAGTCTGAATTCAGGACACCAGCTTTAGGAGAGGGTTTCTCTCTGTGTCAGCTCTGGAAGAAGGTCTTTATGATCAATCTTCCCCTGGTCTAGGAGCTTCTCAGTGTAGGGACCCTGGGTCCAACGGACACGCTCCACTCCCAGCTCTGCTTTTTTGGTGGTGGGAGGTCCCCATCTCTCTGCTCACTTCCTTCTCCTTTTAGCTCTTGTAATGTAACAGGAAATGCAAGCCACACCCCAAGGAAACTCCCCTTACATTGGATCAGAGCTGTGACCTGAGTAAGGGTGTTGTGTCCCACCCTAATCCTCTTTAATTTAAGCTAATCTTGCCTCATTAACCACAGGCAGAGATGGGGATTTACAACACAGAAAAATTACATCAGATCACAAAATGGAGGGCAACCACACAACGCTGGAAATCATGGCCTAGCCAAGTTGACACATATTTTTGGGAGGTACGATTCAACGCATTACAGTGGGTATCCAGTTTGAATGTATTCTACTATTGGGCAGATAATGAAAAGCTCACCACACCTTACTAGGACATTCCAACCCAAATGGCAATCAGCTGCTTGGAACGTTAAAATTTTAACTTGTAAATATAGGGAATGTTCTTAACGTGGTAGGCAAAATTCAGACACGGCTCTCAATATCCCCAACCCTGGGATACATGCCCTGTATAACCCCCTCACCTTAGTGTGAGTCCTATTAATATGATGAGATATCACTCAGTGATTATCCATGCTATATGGCAAAAGTGAAGGAATTTTGCAGATGTAATTAAGCTCCCTAATTAAACTAAAAACCAAACCCATTGCTTTTGAGTCTATCCTGACTCATAGTGACCCTACAAGACAGAGTGGAGCTGTCCCATAGATTTTCTAAGTCTGCCACATCTTTCTCCCATGGAGCGGCTGGTGAGTTTGAACTGCTGACCTTTCAGTTAGCAGCGAGTACTTTAACCACTATACTACCAGGGCTCCTTAGTTCCCTAATTCGTTGGCTTTAAGACAACTAATCATAAAGGGAATTATCCTGTGTGGGCCTGGCCTAATCAGGTAAGCTTTTTAAAAAATGGTCTAGAGGTCAGAGACAGAAGAAGTTAAGGAAATTTGAAGCAGTAGAGGTACTCTCCTGTTGGCTTTGAAGAAGTGGATTGCTCTGTTGTGGAGAAGGCCACATGGCAGGGAAGAGTGGGCAACCTCCAGAAGCTGAGAGCTTTAGTTCTACAAATACAAGGAATTGAATTCTTTCAACAACCAATAAGATTGCAAGAGAACCTGAGCCTTAGATTTGGTTGTAACTCTGACACCTTGATTTCAGTCTGGTAAGACCCTCAGCAAAGGACCCATACTCCTGACCTATAAAGGCTGAGATAGCGAATGTGTATTATTTTAAAAAAGCAAACAAACAAAAAAAAACCTGTTGCCATCAAGTCGATTCCGACTCATAGTGACCTTATAAGGTAGAGTAGAACTGCTCCATATGGTTTCCAAGGAGTGGCTAGTGAATTCGAACTGCTGACCTTTTGGTTAGCAGCCGAGGTCTCTTGTGGTAATTTGTTATACAGCAATAGAAAACTAATATACCCATATTTGGTAGAACAGGACAAAGAACGATGTTCCTGAAAATTGCCTAGCTGAATTCTACTCCCCTCCAATCCACTGTCCACTGTAGGAAGTCCTGGTTGACCAAGGTACACTGCAGTCTCTTCATTGGCCATCCATGGTGTTGGCTGAACATGGTCTAGGCCCTCAGTGTTGCAGATCTTAGTGACACATGGGAGAATGGCAGTGAGAAGGACTGGAGGTGAAAGGTACTTCTACTTCACTGTGACAGAGACTACCAGAGAAGGGCAACAGGACTCTGTCTGCCTATGTTCACCTGGAATTTCCTCATAAAGCTCCCGTTACACAACCGCCAAGAACAACAGATACCTTTTGCCTTATGGTAGCATACTTTAAAGGAACAAATTCGGTAGTTATGCCTAGAAGAGGTGATTTCTTCTCTCTGTTAACTTGGTGACTTTACCCTAGAAAGAGTAGCAGCTGACAACATTTATAGCTAAAAACTTAAAACAAAAATGAAATTTCTGCTTTATGAGGTACCCTACTACAGAAAGGCCTATGATTCTATGACAATGTGTCTGCCCCCTTGGCCTCATTCTAGGCTATGTTCCCTAAAGTTTATGAGTAATGCGTATTCCAGTACTTTTAAAGAAATTCAACCCAGATTATATGCTTCTGACCCATGGCCTAATCCAGGCAGCCACCTCTTCCCATCCATTCACTGGGTCTTCTAGTGACACACAGCCCCATTGGCTACAGCCACCTTGCATGGGTGACAGCCATCATCCTGAAGGATGTGTACAATGTCCTGGCTGCTGGCCCATTCCAGCCTCATTATCCCGCCTGGGATTTTGTCCATCACGTTATGATGAATTGCTTTGGAGGAAAAGATCAAACAGTGGAGAAAGCCTCGAGAAGAAGAATGCGTCTGTTAAGAACTCCTACCAAAAATGTTATAAAACGTTTTTGTTTACTAAATCTTTCAAGTCTGAAACTCGTTCAAGGGCAACTTAGCAGCTTTGTTATGAAAAGAGAGAGAGAGAGAAAGAGAGAAGGAGTGAGAAAGATGAAACAGACCTAACTGGGCACCAAAGCTAATTAAAAAATAATACACATATACCCATAAAGCCATATAAAACTACAGATGTTTCTGGGCAGCATAAATATCTCAAACATGTTGACAAATATTATAAATATACATCTTAACTGTGACTCTGTGTATGCATTTAAGACAAAAAAGATTTCTATAGGCCATAGAAGAGCTTTATACACACAACCACACTCGAGCTCTACTTAGAGTCGTTTCTAAAAATTTTAATTCTTGGCACTGTACCTGACTGCATGGGATTGAAATGAACTCAGTTAAAGATTTGATTTTGGTTTATGTGCTCAGATAACTCTATCTGTCCTCAACCAATACTTTGTAAGTTTCAGCATGGACCAGGCAGTAGCTGCCTTTGTGGTCCTATAAAATAAAATACATATAATAGAAAAGGGAGGGAAAAAAAGCCTGCAATTTCATAAGGCTTTGGGGTCACCAGTTGGGCTCCTGTTTGATTATACATCACAGTATGTTAATGTTGAACTTTTTTCTCCTAAATAATGATAGTGGGATAGAAATGTCTACTCTCTAACTCTCCCGTAGCATAAATAACATTTACCATGGCCCACTGAATACGAGTCTGCTGGAACCGTGAGATCAGACCGGTATTTGTAGGAAGTAGAGAGCTATTTCCCCAACACATAACCAGGATGAGTGGGTACTAAACACATTGTCAAGAAGCCACAACTGTGCCTTCCTTTTTTCTCTTCTCCTCTCCCTCATCCTACTCCTCCTCTATCCCTTTCCTTTATACAAAAAGACAAATTGTTCTGTAGACCCCCACAGAAGCCCAGGGTACCAGACAAAGAGTTACTGGCTTTGTGCAGGAAGTGGGAGAGAACACTCAGCAGAGTTGCAAATAGTCTCTTTTCCTTGGGTTTGCCTGGAAAATCCTCTGAATGTGCTGGCTGCAACCCTTTCCTTACCTTCTCATGATTGTTAACAAATGTAGGAAAAATACACACAGAAGAGTTTAGAAGAAGAAAGGAGGGTTCTGGAGATTTCACAGAAATGATTGGTTGCATTTCCTTCTGGTCAAACTTAGTTCTTGATTGTCTGGACAAATGCTGGAGGGCAGTGAGCAGATTATCCAAGGCACAGACTACGTTTCCTTGGAGCCCCAAGTATATGCCCCTGCTGCCCTGGTCAAAACCATTTCTGTCCCTCTTAGGCTGCGGAGAGTAGCTTCAACTGCTCTCCCCATCAGCAGTTGGAGACCGAAGTTTTGCCAGAGCAAAGTTCTGGGGATAGCTTCTGGGCAAAGCAGAGGAGGAAGGCATGGAAGGAAAGGGGTCCTGCCTGGCATTTCTCCTGGGCCTAGGTGTCCGAGTCTCATTGGATTGCCTTGTGTCCTCTGGGTGTTGCAAATGGTTAATGCACACAGCTGCTAACCTAAAGGTTGGAGGTTCAAGTCCACCCTGTGGCACCTCAAAAGGAAGCCCTAACAATCTACTCCTTGAAAAATCAGCCACTGAAAACTCCATGGAGGAAAGTTCTACTCTGGACATGCGTGGGGTCACCATGAAATGAATCAACTTCACTCCAACTAGCTTGTTTGTTTTGTATTTTGTGTGTGTGTTGGTGTCCTCTTAGGTCCACTTTAGGTGGAGCAGGCTTATTTGTGTTTTAGTCTGGGAACAGAATTAATAGGTAATGATCAAGCAGTGTTATCTGGGAACAGTCTGGAGTAGAAGTAGAATTACATGGGAAGCCCCCTCCTCTCACCTTTGGGGAACCTCCTTTGCTCAAATCCCTACCCAAACCCACCTTGGTCTGAAAGCCCACCTGCTAATCCTTATGATTCAACACAGTCATGATGATGGCACTCTGGGCTTTTATTTCAGAGGAGGATCCTGGAAGCAAATGCTTGAACCACGAAGAACAAGTCTCTAATGGCCTCCCCTACGACAATGGTATTCTGTAGGTAGGAGAACCTTCTGATAAGAGAAGAAGGGCTTCCCATTACTTCTCCGTTCACATTAGCAAGGATACATGCTTTCTCCCTGAATAAGAGTCTTACTTTAATAACAAGCTAGTAGTTACTACGATACCCCAAAGTTTCATACAACTCTTATTGGTCATTCTAATTATTTATTTTTCTTTTTAATGCCCAGAGGATTGCTATAAATATCAGATGCATTTGTTTTGCAGAAGAATAAACTGAGGCTGGATATAGAACTACACAAAATTGTCACTTCAAATGCATATATATGCATACTTGTATGTGCCTCTTCAATAAAAAAATCATTGCAATTTGAAGGAAAACTATAGACAGGTTTAGAAAAGAAAAATAATGATAAAAATTAACATAACCATAACTACAACATGACCATAACACAAGCATTTCCACTATGAATGAATTTTCTTCCAGCTCTATTTTCTGCAGAATTTTTTTTTATTCATACTGTTTGCACAATTTTGTATTCTTGTGTTTTTAAATAATGTCAGGCATACACTCAAATTTTCATGTGAATTACTTATTTTCACAACAAAACATTTCCGTGAATTAATTTGCTAAATGATTTCCTTGATTTTTAACCATTAGATTTTTTTAGTCTCACTAAATATTAAGTACTGAGTTCAAAATCTTTGTAACTTTTTTTTTCTTAAGAAAAACCTTTGTAAGTTTAGTCAACCAAAGCTCTGAAGAATATTGTTAGACTTAAATTTTTAAAGGTGTGTTGAAAGTTGTTTTTAAATTAGTCATTTTGAAAACACTCATGTTTTATATTAACTTTCTTCAATGTTTTTTGTTTCCTTTTCTTATGTAATCTTATGTAGTGCCTTTAAACTTCCACAAGTAAACAGATATTAGAGGAATATTCTTTTATAGCCTAAAGTCTGTGGCAAAGACAGAAATATCATTTAAACACACATCCTTCCCACATGTGCACATACACACTCCATATGTGTGTATAAACACAACACATGTGAACATACACACTCCATATGTGCACATGTAAAAACCCCACATGTGCATACACACCCCACATGTGCACACACATCACATATGTGCTATACATACACTCCACATTTGCACATACACACACCTCACATGTACACATACACACCCCACATGTTTGCATCTAAACACCACATGTCCACATACACCCCCACATGTGCACACACACATCCTACATGTATACATACATACATCTCACGGTGCGTGTATAAACACCACATGTGCACATACACACCCCACATGTGCACATACACACACCCCACATGTGTGCATATAAATACCACATGTGTGCCTGGACACAGACCCTACATGTGCACAAACACACCTCACGTGTGCATACACGCACCACAGGTGTGTGCATACACACACTTCAGGTGTGCACACATACACACCTCCCACATGTCTGCATATACATACATTAGTGCACACACTCCACAGGTATACAGACACACACCCTCTGCTCCTTGACTGGCCTTCCCACCTGGCCTGGCTTACATAAAAGTATGAAACTATAGGCTGTCTCTCTCTCATCACAATTCTGAAATCATTGAATGCATGAAAAATGAACACTTAGAAGACAGCAAAGGATCTTTCATTTTAATGCCACCTTGAAAGTTGAGTCATTATTGTGTCAGCAAGTGGACAATTTTTATTTTCTGACATGGACATATTTAATAATCTTCCCCAATCCTGGCACTTACCTTCTTAGATAACTACACACTTGGTTTGTATTATTTCTTTTCCACATTACTCGTAGCTCTTCTTTTCACACCATAGACAACTGTGGGTCCCAGTATTGCAATATATTCGTGCACAAAGAAGCTTTATGTCTGGAGAGAAATCAAACATTCCAGTGGCTTTTCTTACCAAGTCCTGACACAGAATGATCTCTTGGCATACCGTTTGCAGGCACGAGGCTGAAGATGGTAGATAACCTGAAGCAAAATTTAGCCTCAGAATTCATGCTGCTTTGTGCAACCCAAAACAAAACAAAACCCATTGCCATCAAATCCTTTTGAGTCATAGCGACCTATAGGACTGAGTAGAGCTGCTCCATAGGGCTTCCAAGGATCAGATGGTGGATTCTAACTGCTGACCCTTTGGTTAGCAGCCAAGCTCTTAATCACTGCGCAGCCTAGAAGAGATTTAAACATTTAGAACACTTACGACCTTCTCTAGAGGTAGAACCCCCAGTTGTGGGCCAGCAATTACACATGAGAGTAAAAATGAGCCAGAAATGGACCACTATTTCAATCAAGGTTTTTTTGTTTGTTTGTTTGTTTTTTAACCTGTGTTTGGGCGATTGTTCAAAGTATTTGGCCTTTTGCTCCTCCCCTCCCCCACTCTACATTTTGCCCTCCCTCAAAAATGCTTTAAATACAGCAATGATGTTTTTAAAGATGTTAAGCCCTAGTTTGTTTTTCCTTACCATTGCCTTCTTGATTGCTTTAATTCTTTCCCTGAGGTGAAAACTTGATTCCATTCAAAGGAAAAAGAAAATACAACCAATACACCACAAACAAAATATAATAGAGCAGAGTAGTGCCTCTAAAACTACTGCTGAAAAACCTAGCTTCCGTACAGTTCAAATATGATCAGCTGTCTCCATCTGCTGGCCACAGTTTGGAATTTATCAAAAGAAAGAATTAGACACAGATGCGCATGCCGTAATCGATATACTTAGATGTGTTGTGAACCTGTGTGCAAAAAGTGGTCCCTTTAAACTTTCCAGTATTCAAATTCAGTATATTTTTTGAGCTCATGTATTGAGTTCAGCCTCTATAGTCTATAATTTGGTAGAAGAGTTTATGTTTATGGAGCCATCATCACAGAAAAGATGAAGTGGAGACCAAGGCAAATAAATAAATGAATCCATTAAGAACTTCGGTTGAAGGACAGGGTACAGGTGGTGGCTTGTCGGAAGCAGCTGCCTCTGAGGACTCAGTATTTTTCTCTTCCTTGTTGGGACCACAAACAACTGTGTTCCACCAGTGTAACTGTCTCCCCCTAGAATACGCTTTTCTGAGTGTTCAGGACTCCCAGGTAGTTTTAGAGATGCCCCTCCTTCAGGGGTATACCTTCCCTAACTGCCCCAGAGGGTTTCAGAGGAGCACCTCATGGATTCAAACTGCCGACCTTTTGGTTAGCAGCTGAGTTCTTAACCAGTGCACCACTAGTGCTCGAAATAAGACATTAGCTAACCTTTTGATTAGCAGCCCAGTGCTTTAGCCGCTGTATCACCAGGGCTGAGAGAGAGAAGCTATTATTAGCCTCATTTTATAGAAGAGGAAATTGAGGCCAGGGAAGTTAATGACACAGTTGCTAAGCAACCAAGTCAGAACTCAAACCCAGTTCCCTGAGCCCCCATCTTGCCCACTGAAATATCTGCCGCTCATGCTTTCCAGGTGAACCTGTTTGCACTGGTACAACACGTGGCTACTAGGATTCCCATTCTCAATGATCTAACCATTTCCAACTCCCAACTTATCTCCACCAAACATTCTCCTTCAGTATTTGCCTCCAGAATTCCTTGTTCAAAAGTCTTTCTGAATTCTTCTTTCTCTCTGACCACTCAGAATATGTTTATGCTATAAAATTTCATTTGGCAGCCGAGCTATTTGGTGGATGGTGCCAATGGTTGACGTGCTCGGCTGCTAACCAAGAGGTTGGCAGATTCAAACTTGCCCAGAAGCACTTTGGAAGAAAGGTGTGGTGATCTAATTCTGAAAAATTAGCCATTAAAAACCCCGTGGAGCGCATAAGCCAGAGACTCCATCAGCCTGAGACCAGAAGAACTAGATGGTACCTGGTTACCACCAATGACTGCCCTGATGGGAACATGACAGAGAATCTCTGATGGAGCAAGAGAAAAGTGGGATGCAGACCTCAAATTCTAGTAAAAAGACCAGACTTAAGGGTCTGACTGAGACTACAGGGACCCCACAGGTCATGGCCCCTGGACTCTCTGTTAGCCCAAAACTAAAACCACTCCCAAAGTCAACTGTTCAGGCAAAGGTTAGTCTGGACTATAAGACATAAAATGATACTGGTGAGGAGTGGGCTTCTTGGCTCAAGTAGACACATGAGACTATGTGGGCAGCTCCTGTCCGGAGGGGAGATGAGAAGGCAGAGGGGGACAGGAGCTGGTTGAATGGACATGGGAAATACAGGGTGGAGAGAAGGAGCGTGCTGTCACATTATAGGGAGAGCAACTAAGGTCGCATAACATTGTGTGCATAAGTTTTTGTGTGAGAAACTGATTTGAGCTGTAAACTTTCACTTAAAGGACAATTAAAAAAAAAAAAAAAAACCTGTGAAGCACAGTTCTACTCTGACATGCATGGGATTGCCATGAGTTGGAATCGACTCAATAGCAACCAGTTTTTTTTTAATGTTCACTAAGATATATATTTATTTGACTTTGTTGTTCTGTCAGCGTGTACTTTTGGGGGATAAAAAGCGATTATGTTTCTTCTGACGGCTCCCTACCGGAGCTGGCCAGCCGGGGTTCCGGGAGTGAGCACCTCTCGTTTGTACGGGAATGCCCACGTCGGGGCCAAAATGCCTGTGTGTGTCTGTGTCATTGGGCCTGGCAGGCCAATGATGTCTCCTTTTCTGTTGTGCACCATTGCATGGAATAATAACTCCAAGTGGTTTCCCAAGGATATAAGGCTTTTTTAAGAAACCAACAAATGTATGTTTACTTTTATTGCCCCACATCCTGAAAATTCCTTTCCTTCATATTTACTTTCATTTTCTTTGTTTTTTTCTTTCCTTTACGTTTCTACTCAGTGGCTGGGGCAGTTGGGTTCTCCAGAGCCAGACAGAACCCAAAATGGAGTCTGGAGCTCCAGACGTTCCTTAGGGATCCACACGTGTGGAAGGCAGAGGGAAGGTCTAGCTGCCGTAGGAGCCCAAAGAAGCTCCCCCTACCAACACAGCAGGGAGTGTGTAGTCGCTGGAGTAATAGAATCTGTCCACATGTGTGCCCCAACGGGCAGAACTGACCAGGCCTTTGTCCCCCCACCTCACTTAGTCTCGGGGTCTGGGCTGCCCCAGGAAGGAGTGGATGAGGGTGAGGAGAGATGACAGCAGGAGACGACAGCAAGCACTTCCTGGGCGGGAGATCCGGGTGCCTTCTCTCCAGGTCAGACACATGGCACAGGCCCTGCCTGTAACACACACACACACACACACACACACACGCAACTATTTCTTTTGTAGGTTCCATGCCATGCAGGCTGTGTTTCTGCATGTGACCAGGGGCTCACCATATACTCATGCATATATTCTCTCTCTTCGGCAGAAAATGTGCTAAGATACAGAGCAGCTTCCACAACGTCCATAATCTACATGTGAATAGGAACCTTAGACAGGGAAGGTGAGTCATGGCATGTTAAGAGTCCAGTCTCTCCATTTCTCCAGAAAAATTATAAAGGGCTCCCAGGTGTTCCTTTAGTTCCTTGTAAGAATTAGGAAGCCAAAGGGCCACAGGGCACACTTCCCTCTTGCAGGCAGGGTGAGGTAAACATGTTTTTTCCTCACCAGCATAAGCTAACACCTTGGCTCCATGCCTGAGTCCATATATCCTCTGAGGAGCAGAGGCTTAGATAAAAACAGACGGGTAAAAGATTTGTTGGGGGAAATGCCTGGGCAGGGGAAGTCTTCAGCGCATGATGCAGGTCTGATACTTGTGAAAGGCGAGGGAAGGAAGGAGGACTGGGGAGAAAGAGCTCAGACCATAGCGCAGCTCTGACAGAGCCTTGGCCAGGCCAGTGGGCAGCCTCCCAGCAAAGACTGCCCACTAAAAGGAGTCCAGCTTAGTGCGGGGGTAACCTGGCTCTAGGACCCCTGATGGTGCAAAAGGTTAAGCTTTCAGCTACTAACCGAAAGGTTGGCCATTTAAATCCACCCAGCAGCTTCCCAGGAGAAATCCTGGCAATTTGCTCCTGTGAAGATTACACCCAAGAAAACCCTATGGGGCAGTTCTACCCTGCTACATGTGGTCACTATGAGTCGGAAATGACTCAATGGCACCTAACAACAACATCCTGGTTGTAGCACCATCACTGTTCTCGGTAAGACTGGGAACAGCCCAGGGAGAGAATGCTCTGTGTGTGAAGGTGTAGCAGCTGGAGGCTCCTCACAGATGAGCCTCTCTCTTGAAGGGAAATCTGGGGGGCACAATCCCATAACTACCACAACATGCTCACTTTGCAGCCCCGGATTCTCAAAAATGCGTTCATAAGGCACTTAAAATCCATATAAATGGCTTAGTTCCCTCCATTTCTCTTGCTCTTCTACTTTATTTCTGATCCCAGAGGAGACTAAGTACTTGCACAAAGTTGAAACCTGATGCAGGTTAAATTTAAATCAGTAGACCAGTAAAGAAAACAGCATCTTAACCACTGGAAACATGTACTCATTTTCAGCCATTGTGATTCAAATGTAGGCTCAGCCCCACCTCAGTTACACACTGCCTTGAACGCCTACTGTGGGCGCAGTCTGCTGGGTCATCAGAACCAAGTGAGATCGGGCAAGGGCTTGACAGGCCTGTGGGTGTGACATTCTAGAAACTGAAGAATCATAGTTTGCTGCTGATCATTTCTATCTTTTCATTTAGTCTGACATTTTTGTTTCTGTCAAAACAATATTTATTTGTCAAGAAAACTGAGATACCGCATAAAATCTTATGATGAAGGCAATCAACTTACGCTTCAACTCTATTTCTGAGGTAGCTTTTTCTAAGCTTCATTTCTGAGGTAACTATTTCTACATGTTTCTGTTGTACTTTTCCTGGTATTTCATTTAAATCTCCAAATAATATGTTTCTACCAATGTCTTGGAGCCCTGGTGGCTCCGTGATTAGGAGCTCAGCTGCCAAGCAAAAGGTCAGCATTTCACCCCCTGGAAACCATATGGGGCAGTTCTACTTTGTCCTATAGGGTTGCTATGAGTCGAAATAGACTTGATAGCAATGAGTTTGTTTTTTTGTTTGTTTGTTTGTTTTTACCCAATGTTTCTTGACCTATCAACTAGACTTTATCTTTTGACATTTTGCCATGTTGAACTCCTCCAAAATGTCACCAGACAACCTGTTCATAAAGAAAAGCTAAATTTACTAGAAAATCATTGCATTAAGGGAAAATACCACCTTGACAGAGTTTAGGCTCAGAGTCGGGAGGTCGGTATGCATCTTTATAGATTCTTGAGGTCTACACTCAGGTGGTTTAAGCTACTGGGACTGAACAATAATTGCTACATAGGGAGGCAAACAATTCTGCATAAGAAAAATTTTTACGAGTGAGATGTTTTCCTAAGCGAAACAACTGTTGTCTTGGAAAAAATTGATGCTGGAATATCCACAAGGCAACAGTAATGTTATTTATGGGTTTATAATGTCTTTCTCAGGCAAAGTTTTTCAGACACAAACAACTAAGTCATGCTGACATAGGTTGTCTCATTTTTTTTGTCCTAAAGGCTAGGTAATGTTGATGCAGGTGGCTGTATTTCTCAACTACAAATGGATTTAGCTCACTTACCCGTCACTATCTTCTTTTCCCAGATCTTCTCCACTGTGACATCACTGGTTTTCATTTTCCTTGTGGTTATTTTGAAAACTTTTAAGTAGCTTTTTTACCTCTCCCTTTTTTGTTCAATCAATCTTAGCATTTAACTCTCACCTCGTGAGATGAGTCATTAAGCTCCCTTCTTTTCCTACGTTTCCTCTCCGGCCATTTCTACCAATCTCTGTCAGCTGGTCTGTGCTCCAAGATTTAATATATTTACATTATGCTTTTTTTTTTTTTTAGCACAAATTAAATCTTCCGAGCTGTCACTAGTGATTGAGTCAGCAATTTCAAAATAAGTTGTGCTTGTAAGAATATGATAATAATAATAATAAATTTGTACAAGCGTTTACTATGCATAGCACAATTTTAAGTGCCTTATGTATTTCGTTGACTTCAACTTAATAGTAGACACTATTGTTAGCTGCATTTTACAGATGAGGAACCTGAGTCATAGAGAATCAATACCTTGCCCAAAATTATTTCTCTGCTAAAAGGCCACACCTCAATGCTCTATCCTAAAATAGACATACTTATTTTGCGAAACCTTCCCGTTTTCCATTTTACAAAGGTTTGTCCTAACTCTCTCTTTTACAGCTTCTTCCCCCAACTCTTCACCTGGCCAATGCCAGCTTATCATGCAGATCTCAGCTAATATCCATTCCTCAGGAAAGCCTTCCCTGACCACCACACACCACAAGGTCCTTCTGCTTTTCTCTTTCATAGCATCCATTCCTTTCTTTCCTAGAGATCAACACAATTTATAAGTGCATAGTTTTTTTTGGTGTATATTGATATAACATCTCTTTCCTTCTTGATGATCAGATGATGTTTAAGCACCACTGTATAGTCATAGAATAGTGCTTGATGCCTAGGAAGTAATTATTTTCTCTGCATGTAATGGACTATCCAAACCACCAAACCCACTGCCGTCGAGTCGATTCCGACTCATAGCGACCCTATATGACAGAGTAGAACTGCCCAATAGAGTTTCCAAGGAGCGCCTGGAGGATTTAAACTGCCGACCTCTTTGTTAGCAGCCATAGCACTTAACCACTACGCCACCAGGGTTTCTGTAATGGACTATAGAGGTTGATAAACATAATTTCATTTTCTAGTTAAATGCAAGATTATCATTATGAACGATTTATTGGCTATTCAGTGTAGAATACCGGGACATATTTGCATTAAATCCAAGACCTACAATAGAAATTCATTTTGAAGACATCTAAGGTATTCATGTGCTTTCCTGAAATTTGATTCATGAGGAGCCCTGGTAGCACAGTGGTTAAGAGCTCAGCTGCTAACCAAAAGGCTGGCAGTTTGAAACCACTAGCTACTCCTTGGAAACCCTATGTGGCAGTTCTACTCTGTCCTACAGGGTTGCTATGAGTCAGAATTGAATAAAAGACATGTGAATAATCTTCTAGGCAATGGAACATAGCAATAAAAATAACAAACACCAGGTGTAGCACTTGTAGCACTTTGTAGTTCTTTCCCAAGGCCAGAGTGTTATTCATTTATTCTCACAAGGCCATTGTGATGCCATCAAGTAACTTACTCCAGGTCACATAAACTACAAATGGCAGGGAGGGAACACGGTTTTTCTTCTTTGCTTCCAGTGCTCTTCCCAGACCTTTCCACCTTCCTTTTCTTAGTTTAAATTCAAAGAAGCATTCCAAAAGGACAATTTTGCCTTTAACGATGACATTGTTTCCACCTTATTATCAGTCATTTTGACTTGTCTGCAACAACCAAAACACTCTTATTACAGCAGCAATAATTTTGATCTCTTAGTCAGTTATTTCATAAAGGAAAAATAAATTATTCAGACAACCTAGAGTTTAGTGGAGAACAAAGTTCCTGCCAGTGCATTTAGCCAACTTCTAAAAGAAGCTTCAAGCAAGAAAGATTGGAATTGAGCCTTGAGGTTGTAGTAGAATGCTTAGGCGAGGAAGAGGTTGTGTCTTAACTCTTTGCTCGTGATGTACTTTCACCAAGGAGGGTTTGCACCTGCGTATACTTTGGGGCCATTACCCATCAGTCAGTTTGTTGTAATGTGCTAGCTTGCATGCTGTTGTGATGGTGGGAACTGTGTCACCAGTATTTAAAATACCAGCAGGATCACCCATGGTAGACAGGTTTCAGCAAAGCTTCCACACCAAGACAGACTAGGAAGAAAGCCCTGGCAATCTACTTCTGAAAATTAGCCAATCAAAACCATATGGATAATGTTGAGTAAAATACAGGGTCAGTGAAAATGAGAAAAACCCTCAGTGAGATGGATTGACACAATAGCCTCAACAACGGATTCAAACATACCAAAAATCATGAAGTTGGTGCAGGACTGGGCAACGTTGCTTTCTGTTATGCGTGTTAAAGTTGCCGCAAGTAGGAGCCGATTTGATGGCAACAACTAACAATAACATACTTTTGGGACTCCACCATGACAGATTATTACAATCCAGTTATAATCGTAAAGCATTCTTTCATTCATTTACTCACTTATTGATGCATTCCAAAAAAGTTATGCAGAAAGGATCTTGCTCCGTAAGACATTCTGACTTTGCGAAGCTATCTCTGCATGTATTACCATGCTGCAAATGGGGCTGTGTAGATAGCTGAGGTTTGGCTACATTCCTTGGCACTAATTTGGACATGGCAGTCGTAAAGTTTGGGATTCTGCTTTCTTAAGTCACGTTCCCTAGAAGTAGAGTCTGAGGAGGGAATTGGAGAGGAAGTTCTTGGGAGAAGGCTGCCAGCAGAAATTAGGTGAGGGGAGCAGACAGAGCAGACACAGGTGCTGAGCAAGGGCATGGCCAGAGGGCTTCAGTCTGATCCGAGGAGAAGCCCTGGTACAGGTATCGCACCAAAGAGTTGGTCCCACCTGAGGCAAGGGCGCTGGTCTTTTGTATCTGCTTCTCAGTCAGCCACTGGCTGGGGGTGCTGGGAAAGAAGAGGGCAGCTCTGAGCCATTAATAGCCAACTATCAGCAGTAGAGAATGGTTGCACAGCTCCGTGAAGGGGATCTGGGTGGAACATGAGAAGAACTTACCACACTGTCCATGTATATCCAGGGATTAATTCTAAAGAGTAGGAAAAATCCTGTTATCTTTCTGAACTATCAATCATCACACTCAGAGCAACGTAGCACTGTAATTATAAATCTGATAATATAAGCTAAATTTAGGATAATGATTTCCATTCATGTTTGAGTGACAATAAGTCACACTTGTGTCAATGCATTTTTACACAAATTGCACCAAATAATTAGTTTCATTTTGAAAAGTTTGGATTGACATCTATCCCCTCCCATCCCATTTACCTACCATGTAGATTTCCTAGCACACTTAAGCCGATCATTAAATGCTGAGAACATTATTAAACATTTGGAGACTGTAAGTGGAGGAAGGAAATGGCACAATTTGAGACCTTCTAGTTGTCCCCAATCTCTACAGCACAAAGTTCATCTGAGGAAATGATGAGAGATTAGGTTAGGAAATGAAGGACAGCCCAGGCCACAAAAGACCTTGAATAACCTAAACTTAGTTTGGCTGTTATCTTTAAGATAATGGTTCCATTAGTTTCCTGGGGCTGCTGCAACAAATTGCCTTAAACCAGGTGGCTTCTGGAGACCAGAAGCCTAAAATAATGGTGTGGGTAGGGGTCAGGGTTTTCCATCAGTTAGTTCTGGCTCAAATCCCTGTGGAGAATTTACATTTCGTCCCCAGATATGCAGAATCAGAATCTATCTTTTAATAAGATCTCCTGGTGATTCTTACGTATAATAAATTTTGAGAACCACTGCTCTACTGGTGGCTCTCAGAAATGCTCCCTAACCAGCAGCAGTAACATCGCCTGGGAACTTGTTAAAAATGCAAATTCTCAGCAGGGGGTCAAACTGGAACAAACCAGTTTGAAGCCCTAGTAGGGGTACACTCTCTCTGGAGGCTCTGGGGAGAATCCATTCCTTGGTTCTTCCACCTTCTGGAAGCTGTTGGCACCACTTAGCTTGTGGTTGCATCTCTCTCTGCTTCCCCTTCACATCCCCTCGCCATGTGTCTGTCTCCCTCTGCCTCTCTCTTATAAAGGTATTTGTTATGTCATTTAGGGCCCACCAGATAATCCTAAAGATCCTTAACTCAATTATATCTTCAAAGGCCCTTTTTATCAAATAAGGCAAGATTTAGCTATTCAGAAGATTAGGACCTGGACATATAGTTGGGAGCCATTATCAGCCTACTGCAATGGGGATGCATGGAATCCCTTTAATCAGAGGATTGGCATAATCAAATTATGTTTTAGAGAAAGTGAGAACTGTACGGCATTATAGAATACAGATTAGATAGAGTGAAGACAGGAGTTGAGGAGACCCTACAAAAGGCTTGGTCAATAGTTCACATGCTTAACGGTAGGGAACTATATAAAGGCTGTGGCGGTAGGGAAAGAGTCAGTGCTGTAATTGGCAGGATTTAAGGGTAGACTGGATGTATGGATGAGGGAGACCTAGGCTCCTAGGATGATTGCCAGTGTCCTGGATGGTCTTCCTTTTATTGAACTAGGTCATATATGCTGAGGAGGAAAGCACATATGTTTGGTGAAAAGGACTATGGGTTCAGTTTTGGCAGAGATACAGGAGGAATATATAGTGGAAAAAATATACAATCCAGTGTGGTTGTAACAGATCTCTCCAGAAGATGGCTCTCATAGCTTTTCTTTGATTCTTATTTCCATCTTGATTGGAAATATAATTCCAAGTTTACAAAGATACAACACATAGACATATGGCTTAAATGTCTCTCCACATATTGGCAAATCCTCATTCTATCATGAATAGGACCCGGTGGTGTAGTGGTTAAGAGCTCAGCTGCTAACCAAAAGGTCAACAGTTCAAATCCACCAGCCGCTCCTTGGAAACCCTATGGGACCGCTCTACTCTGTCCTATAGGGTCGCTATGAGTCAGAACTGACTTGACAGTACCTAACAACAACACCATGTAGAAATTATTTTCACTCCTGCCTCTGAGGCAGGGCTTCCAACCCGTTCATTACGGTTTGAACCCCTGCTGAGAATTTAAGTTTCTATCAATTTTCCTGCTGAGAATTTCCATTTCCGCCCCAGATATACTGAATCAGAATCACATTTTAACAAGATCACCGGATGATTCTCATATATAACTTCCTGGGAACTCGTTAGAAATGCAATTATCAGCAGGGAACTTGTTAGAAATGAAAATTCTCAGCACGAGTTCAAACCAGAACCAACTTGTCCGAAGTCCTGCTCTGGGGCACCAGCACATTGCATATGGATGCCAGGATTCTGCATTAAACAATTGGAGAGGGAGGTGTATTGTGCAGCATGGTGTACAATTCTATTGATCCTTGGTGACCTGCTTCTGATTTCTGGATGTAGTGAGTTGAGATGTGGCTGTAAATAAGCAGGTGGTGTTGTCTAAGACACGCCCAAGTGTTCTATACCTTCTAGTGTCATCTAAAGAAGACATAATTTGTGATAGCAATCTCAAAAGATAAGTTGTTGTTGTTAGGTGCCGTCGAGTCAGTTCCGACTCATGGCGACCCTATGTACAACAGAATGAAACACTGCTCAGTCCTGCACCATCCTTACAATCATTGTTATGCTTGAGCTCATTGTTACAGCCACTGTGTCAATCCACCTCATTGAGGGTCTTCCTCTTTTCCGCTGACCCTGTACTCTGCCAAGCATGATGTCCTTCCCCTGGGCTGGTACCTCCTGACAACATGTCCAAAGTATGTAAGACGCAGTCTCACCATCCTTGCTTCTAAGGAACATTCTGGTTGCACTACTTCCAACACAGATTTGTTTGTTCTTTTGGCAGTCCATGGTATATTCAATATTCTTTGTCAACACCACAATTCAAAGGTGTCAATTCTTCTTCAGTCTTCCTTATTCATTGTCCAGCTCTCACATGCATATGATGTGATTGAAAATATTATGGCTTGGGTCAGGCGCACCTTAGTCTTTAAAGTGAAGTTTTTGCTTTTCAGCACTTTAAAGAGGTTCTTTGCAGCAGATTTACACAATTCAATGTGTCATTTGGTTTCTTGACTGCTGCTTCCATGGCTGTTGATTGTGAATTCAAGTGAAACGAAATCCTTGACAGCTTCAATAGTTCCTCGTTTTGTCATAATGTTGCTTATTGGTCCAGTTGTGAGGATTTTTGAGAACCTCTGATTTGGGAGGGTATAAGGAGATTTTTTTTTTTTTTTTTTTAAGGAGATTAACCAGGCACTCCTTGGAAACTCAATGCGGTAGTTCTACTCTGTCCTGTAGGGTCGCTATGAGTCGGAATCCACTCGACGGCAATGGGTTTCAATGGGTAAGGAGATTAAGGGCAAGTGCCATTCAGTGGTAGAATTTTCACCTTCAATGCAGAAGATCCAGGTTCGATTCCCAGACAATGTACCTCATGCACAGCCACCACTCCTCAGTAGAGGCTTGTGTGATGCTATAATGCTGAACAGGTTTCAGCAGTGCTTCCAGACTAAGACAGATCAGAAAGAAAGGCCAGCAGATCTACTTCTGAAAATCAGCCAATGAAAACCCTATGTGTCACAACGATCTGATCCACAACTGATCATGGAGATGGCTCAGGACAAGGCAAAATTTAGTTCCATTGTGCATGGGGTCTATATGAGTCTGGGGCTGACTTATGGGCAGCTAACAACAACAATGAGGAGATTAAAAAAAATAACACCCTATCTTCTTCTTACTAATTCCAAACCAACTGAGGAAAACAGTTTTGGGATCAATTAGATGGAAATAAAAACATCAGATTTATTACCAGTAAAGGCTGTATTTGAGAACATGATTGCTGTGTGACTTAACAGTCAGATTTCCTAATAATTCTCCTGAAGTGTTATTCCTTTTGACAAGCCCAAAACCGAGGGAGAGTGTGAGTCTTGGAGTGGACATGTTGAGGTTCCCTTCAGAACCATGTAATAAGTATTACGTGTCTCACCCCAAGCTTCAATATGTGTTTGCTTCTAATTCCCAGAACCTATGGTGCTTCTATAGAGGCCTGCCCTGGGCTACTGTACATTCATATAGAGGCAGAAGCACCTGGGGCAGCCCTTGTTCAATGACTGACAGCTGGAGGGATATGAAGGCTCAGCTTCTTGAGATTTAGGATAATTTTGAGGAAGAACGTCCAGTCACTAGTTCTCATTTGGGGTAAGGTCTACTCTATCCCCCTCAGGACTTTCCTCTTGCTTGACTTCTTTGTCTCTACCGTGCTCCTCTTACTCCTTTGTTTGTTTCCTCCTGGAATCACTTCTGATTTAAATTGATTACAAATACATCCTATCTCAAGGTTACTTCTGAGAAACCCCACCTACCTCAGGGCTCTAGAGAAGACACATTTACTCCTAGTCCCGTTTTAACCTTGGCATCCATAAGCAGCTCTACTTTCCCTTTCTAAATCCATCAAGGCCAAACCCTTCCAGATGTCATTTACAAACTACTAGAAAGATCTTCTCCCTTTCAAGTTGAGTGCATTCTCTTTCAGAAATCATGAAAACATCACAGATGGGGTTAAATAATTAGTGATGAAGACAATTATTGCTCATCTGTGATGAATCAAACTTCTTTTTACTTAGTAAGCAACAAGTTGGACATTGTCATTAGAGTGCCCTTGGGACTGTGGAGCCACATGGCTTAGAAAGTTATTCTGTATTTTTGCCTCATGAAGTCATGTGCTGAATATTTATCTGAAATGTCACTATTCATATACTCTCAGACTTCAGTTTCTATGTTAATATTTTTCTTGGCAATTGGTCACAGGCTCTGCGACCAAAACTACAACCTTTACAATAGCTTCACATTCCAGTACTTTTCTTAACACCCCTCATAAAAAGAAATTGTCCCTCTGATGATTCAACTAAGACGCCCAAAAGGCAAAACAAGCCCTTTAACATCCTCTTTGACTGTGAAGCAGATGCTCTTTTGTTTTGTATTTCGTTTTATGAAAACCGCTAATTTCATTACACTCTTTGACATTTTTCTATTTAAGCTGGAATGATTATACTTTATAACTCAATGATAACTTGGCTCCATAACTATATGGATAAAGATAAATGTTCCCAAGCAACATGGGTAATGAAGAGCACCCTGTAGAAATAGTCCAAACACTTCAGTTATCTTCCTTTGACTTGCTGAATGGCCAAGACAAAGTCATTGAACTTTTAACTCTGTTTCATCAAGTATCAAAGGAAGGAGTTTGGCATCATGATCTCTGAAGTCTACGTCAGCTCCAAAGTTCTATGATTCTGGGAGTTTTAATTACATTTGGTTAGAATAAATATATATTATATATATGTATCTTTAAAAAATATTACTAATATTTATATTGTTGAGTCTCAAAGTGTGAACCTTAGATTAGCAATGTCATTGTCAGCTGGAAACTTGTTAGAAATGCAAATTATTGGCACTACCCCAGACCTACTGAATAACAAATTCTGAGCGCAGGGCCTTAGCCATCTGACACTGACCTGCTTTATAAAACACAAGTCAAAAACCACCATGATGGTAACAATGACCAGATTTTACCAAACAAGAGCCAGTGGTCTTTGAATATACTAAATGCTGTTTCCCAGAGCCGATCGATGAGATTCTGATTCAGTAGATCAGGAATAGCTTCCAGGAATCTACTTTTGAAATAAATCTGACAGAGCTGCTGCTTGGGCTCCTGACACAGAGTCAGTGCTCAAGAAGTTATTGATGGAGGAAGGACAGAAAGGATGGGGTGGAGGTAAAGGTAGATGAAGTAGGAGAAATAGCTGCACATCATGGTGCTGGTTCCCTTCCTAATCCCTGAAGGCTGAGATGTTGAGAACAGTAACAGTGTCCCCACTTGTTACATGTCCATTTCTAGAACACTATGTCCAACTAGAACATAAGTTCCTTGAGGACAAGTACTGACTGCCATGTTTTAGATGTATTTTTGTATAAGGTGACAACATAAAGGGAGGCAATGCTACAGCATCCCACTCATTCTGGAATAGAGGACAGGCTATACTGGAGCATATAAAAGCTAAAGGTTAGCAAGAAAACATGTACGATTGATGGATGCTCTGCCCATTTCGTCTCAGGGAGAGATACCTATACCTGGGGAAAGCTGCTGGATGGGCAGTAGGTTTACCTTCCAAGAGAGTCATACTGCCTGCAGAGCCCCTGCTACTCTGCCTTTTTATACCCTAAGCAAAAGAGTGAGCTTTTAAATGGGGGACTTTTAAATGAAGGTTCATGCAAGAAGCCATATGAGTTTACACATTTTAAAATAAGTCCACTAATTGATTCTCATTCTTCCTTTCAAAATGTGAAATCTAATTTCTTTCTCTTTGAATTCCTAGGCCTAGTGACTCATTCTTAAGAACACAATATGTTGAAAGCAAGGGTGTATGACTGCTGAGGCTAGTCATAGAAAGTGTTGTGGCTTCCACCTTACTCTTCCTTACCAGTTCTGGGGTGGAAGCCAGTCACCATGTTGTGGCAACTTTTAAGCAACATGTGGGAAGGTCTATGTGGAGAAGAACTGAGTCCTCCTGTCTACAACTAGCCCAAACCTGCCAGTCCAGTCATGAGATTAAGCCACTTTGGAAGTGAATCTTCAATCCTCAGTCAAGCCTTCAGATGACTGTAGCCCTTGCCAACATTTTTGTTACAACCTTATGTACCAGAACCACCTGGTAAGTCCTTCTGAATACTCGACCCACAAAACTGTAAGGATAATAACTATTTTATTGTAGCTATCTGCTGCTAAATTTTGGAGTAGTTTTTAATTATAAATAATTAACTAATATATATGATTTATAGGGAAGGCAGCCATGTGACTTCTAGAAACCTTAGGGGTTTGTGGGAAGTTATAGTCACTCCTAAAAGGAGGACACCAGAGGAGGCTTGAGAAGTTGAATGTGGGCAAGTGCTACTACTACGTTGAAGGAAGCACCCTCATCTTACCAAACCATTCTCAGGCAATCAGGAAGAACTTCTGGAGTCATCTTAAAAATCCTGTTTATTAGCAAGCTTCAGTCATAAGGCAAACACTAGTTAATACTACCACTTTGCCTTGGGACTACTTCAACTTGGCACATGGTCTGAAAATAGAGAGAAATGGGGGAAATCTTGGAAGATAAGGAGCCCCTGGGTGGTACAAACAGTTAAACATGCCTGGTGCTCATGGAAAGGCTGGTGGTTTTATTCCACCCTGATTCACCTCAGAAGAAAGGCCTAGTGATCTACTTCAGAAAAATTATCCATTGAAAACCCTGTGGAGCAGAGTTCTGCTCTGACACACATGGGATCACCATAAATTGGAGTTGACTCAAGGGCAACTGTTTTGGTTTGTTTTTTGGTGGGAAGATAAACTGTGACTAATTGATAGGTCCTTTAATTACACAGGTTTAAAAAGCCAAATCCATTGTTGTTGAGTGGATTCTGACTTACAGTGACCCTACAGGACAGAGTAGAACTGCCCCATAAGGTTTCCAAGGCTGTAATCATATGAAAGCAGACTGTAACACCTTTATCCCATGGAGTGGCTAGAGGGTTAGAAATGCCAACCTTCTGGTTAGCAGCTGACTGCTTAGCCACTTGGCCACCAGGGCTCCCCTTTATAGGTACATCATACACAAATCATGTTTGGAGTCATTTCACTGTATATTACTGCATAAAAATTACACCACAATTCAATGATTTAAAACAACGAGCATTTACTTAGCTATGAGCATGTGAATTGGCTGGAGGCTGGCTGTGGTATAACAATCTTGTTCATACATCTGTGTTCAGCAGACAGGTCAGCTGATTGTTGGTGTCGCTGATCCTGGCTGGGCTCTTTCACATGTCTGGGCTTAGCTGGGATGAATCGGCTGACTCATCTCAGGTTCTTGTGGTCTCTCAACCTCTAACAGTCTATTCTAGGTTTGTTCTTATGGAAGGTAGGGAGGGTTCCAAGAATGTGAGTGGAAGCAAGCAAGATCTCTTGAGACTCAGGCTCAGAACAGGCATACAGTCACATACAGTCACTTCTGCCAAATTCTGTTAGCCAAAGAAAGTCAAAAGGTTAGCCTAGACTGAAATGTAGGGAAATAGATTCCACCTTTTTAAGGGAGAAGCTGCAAAATTACATTGAAAAAGGTGTGAATAAAGGGAAGAACAAAGATGTGTGGCCATTTTTGCAATTAATATTTCAAAGTCACTGAAGTCCTGGCCTGATATTAAAGGACAACTAATAATTATTGCTCACCTACTATGTACCAGATGCTGTGCTGCAGTGTATTTACACTTATTTAGTTCTCCAGATAAATAGCTATGGATGGATTGTCCAGCCAAGGAAACTGAGACAGAGATGCCAGGTCACTTGCCTAATCTTAGTAACTAACAGGTTTGGGAATGGAACCAAATATGTCAGATGTTAAAAAAAAAAAAAGCCACTAATATTTAGATTTTCAGTAAAATAAAGAATTAGATAAATGAAAGTCATTGGGCAGCATCAGTCGTGACTACATTAATAATATATAGGATACTCTCAAGTCTGTGTCTGGCACCTAGTAGGTATTCACTAAATGTCAGTTTTCTCTCAATATCCAAAAGGGAGCTTATTATTAGAATTTATAGACACATATATATTATATTTTGGTGTTATTTGTGCCCTTGAGTTTTGTTAAGAACTCACATATCCTTATCTGGATCTGCTGTGTGTGCCTCAGCTGCTGTGATGGTCATTTGCCTATTAGCTCTCAACCCTGATGACCACCCACTATCGTCCACCATTACTGCTCTGCTCTAAATTGTAGGCAGCTGACAGTCTGTTTTTCAGACTCACTGGACAGCATTGTCTGTTCAGTTTCTGCTGATTGGAGGCCCTACTGAGATACCTGAAGTTAAGAGGAAGAAAGACATAAATCTTTTCTGGTTTCCAATTTCTGTATGTGTCTGCAGTAATAGCAGAGACAAAAGCACAGGGTCTCCAACCATGCACCAGCATGTGACAGCTCGCTGGGCTCCATCCCAAGGGTCTTAGCAGCATCCGATTTCTGGCTATTACACCTCTTTCCTTTTGGCTCATCCAGCCCCTTTCCATCTTGCTCTTCCATGCCTTCCAGACTCTGCATAAACCAGTTCTATATAGGAAATTCCCTCTGTTTGAAATACTTAGAAAAGTTTCTATTTTCCTGACTAGAAATTTAATAATTTAAGGGAAACATGAATTGTTGGAGAATGTAAACAAAATGGGGTGCGTCTGCACATTTTTAAGAAAATGAATTCCATAACTTGTGTTACATTTCTCAAAGGGGAGAATATCCCTCAAGAAATGAAGAATTACTTTAATTACATGTTCCAGATTCAGAAAAGTCATTCCTTTTTCGCTCAGTCACTTTTCAGTTTTTAAACTGATTATAGGACCTTCTTTCCTACCTCCATCTTCTTAAAATTATTTTATCAATAGTGAGCAAGTCCTCAATAACCAGAAAACTTTTTGTTCCTCGAGCATGCTCAACAGAGCATTCCACTTCACAGTCAAAGATTAGCCACCTCTTTAAAGGGAGCAGTGTCATAAAGCCTGCTTTCCACATGTCTGGTGGTAAAAGAGGGCACATTGTGTACATTTAAGTTACACTCCACTTAAGAGTTCAGCAGCTCCCTCAGGACAATCTAAGCAGTGACATCACTAAGGTAGGTGTCACCCAGTGCGGTAACTCACAGTGTCACGGTTCCCTGCTAATTACCAAAAAATTATAGTTAAAACATCAGAAAATTTGACAAAATCAGCCACTATAAAAACACTAAAAAACACTAGCAACAGCAAAAACAACAGCGCGTGCTTGTAGCAGGTACAGATGAAACTACGTGATTCAAAGTGTCACTGTGGTTGGCACAGTGATAGCTCTGACCGGAGTGCATTAGGAGGTGCAAAGAAGAAATTTGCATAGAGTTTTAGCCTTTTAGATATATTGATATATCTATAAGCTGGGCTTACGAAATTTTTGTTGTTGTTGTTATAACTTACTACGGAGCCCTGGTGGTGTAGTGGTTAAGAGCTCAGGTGCTAACAAAAAGGCAGGCAGTTGGAATCCACCAGCCCTTTCTTAGAAACCCTATGGATCAGCTCTACACTGTCCTATAGGGTCGTTATGAGTCGGAATCAACTCAATGGTAACTTTTTTTTTTTTTTTAACTAACTACAGGGACATTTTTATAAAAAATAATAAATCTCTACTGAAACACCACACAAAAATTTTATAGACAGTCATTTTAGTGTCATCCTGTCTAACAGTGTCACCTGGTGCAGTTTCCTCCCCCTCCCATGTCCCCTTAGTGATGCCACTGACTCTAAGAAGTAGTACTTATTGGTATACCTAGCTCTGGTGTACACTCCGTCACAATGCCAGGACTAGGGCACAAGGAATCTAATTTGATCTTCATATCTAATTAGCTGTGTGACTTTAGGAAAATCACCTAGCTTCTCTGGGCCAGAGATTACATTTGTAAAATGCAGGCATTGGAGTAGTTAATCTCTAAAACATGCCTTTCTGCTCTAATAGTCTTTGATTCTGTAATTCAATTAAGAGCCTCCAGTTTTGCATCTATACACAGAGGAAAGGTAGCACTGGGTGTGTTCTTAAAACTAAGAGGAGATCTGTGAACAGTAAAGTAGTATAACATTCCCTTGGAGGAAAAAAAAGGTATTTTCTTCAATAGTATTCATACCTTTGTTTATAGTGCGTATGTGTATGTGTCTTTGCATGCGTGTGTGTGTGCATGTATGTTTACAGTATGTGTACACTCATTCATGTTTATAGTATGTGTATACATGTTATGATGTATGGGTCCATGCATGTTTATAGTGGGGGGTGTGTGCATGTCTACATATATGAACTGCCTTAAGGTCCTAGTTAATGACTACTCTATGTCCAAACCCTTAGGCAGTGTCTTTCCAAACTGACTGGCCTTGGTCCATGTGAATTGTCAATGGGATATTAACACACTTGACATGAGTAGAGACTTGAATAAGTGCCTGAGCATTTTTTTCTTCCTCTTTTGGACCTCTGCAACTGCCATGAGAACATATCCAGTATAGCTTGATGAAGATCAGACATGTGGGGCTGAGCCTGTCATGCCAGCCAAGGACATCCTAAATCAGTTAAAAGTCCACAGACTACTAGACATGTAAGTAAGCCTTAGCCAAGACCCAATAACCTGCCTCGCCAAGCCCAGCCAACATCAGCGAAACCACCTGGCCAACCTATAGTCCCCTTAGGAATAATACATTGTTTTTTGTATGTCGCTGAGTTTAGGAGTGCTATTATAGTGGAAACCCTTATGGTATAGTGGTTAAGGGCTGTGGCTGTTAATCAAAAGGACGGCAGTTCAAATCTACCATGCACTCCTTGGAAACCCTTTGCAGCAATTCTACTCTGTCCTGGCGGTATCAGAGATGACTAGAGCTACATTGGTAAGGCCATGTCCATGGTTCAACAATAGGAAGCCCATTGTTCCTGGATATCTAGGACAATCCATGATAACCTGAAGTCTTGTTGGTGTTTTCATCCCGATTTGGTCAATTTAGTTGACTATTTCTCAATGCGTTCCCAGCTGGGGTGGGCAATAATGGGGCTCTTACTTACCGAATCTCCTTAACCCCTCCCACTGAAACACAAATACTAGATGTCTAAGCTGCTTGGGAACACTTCTGAAACCACTGTTATAAAAAGGTTTCATTGGTTATGATCAATAATAAAATATTTATTTACTTACTATATCCTTAGGGGGTACTGATCGTTCAGTGATAGAATTCCCCCCTTTCATGTGGGAGACCTGGGTTCGTTTCCCAGCCCATGCACCTCATGTATAGCCACCACCCATCTGTCAGTGGAGGCTTTCATATTGCTATGATGCTGAACAGGTTTCAGTGGAGCTTCTAGACTAAGGCAGACTAAGAAGAAAGACCTGGAAATCTATTTCTGAAAATCAGCCAATGAAAATCCTATGGATCACAGCAATCAGATCCACAACCAATCATGAGGATAGAGCAGGACCAGTCCGCATTTTGTTCCATTGCGTGGGGTTGCCATTAGTCAGGGGTCGACTCATCAGCAGCTAACAACAACGACAATAATATCCTAAGCATGATGGGAGAAATAAAGTATAAGACATGAGCCCTCCCCTTAAGGAACTGGCAATCTGGGATGTCTATCCTTGTAGCAAAATTGCAATTTCAACAACCGAAAATGAAAGCACATATTTTTCATTCTCTACCACTAATTCCATTTACTCTGTAGTTCCAATTTTTGCTAATGACAAGAAGATAAATGGAGACTTGCCATTTAATGGTAATCTATCTTCCTTGTTTAAAGAGTCTTTAGTCTTTTCCACGGAAGCATCCTATAACTTAAAGTCCACAGTCCCTATAATGACTGAATCACCCTACCTCTTCTTTCTTAATATAGTTTCTCAGTATGGTAGAAGATTCTATTTAGGGTTCTATGGTCCATATGGAAACCCTGGTGGCAAAGTGGTTAAGAGCTACGACTGCTAACCAAAAGGTCAGCAGTTCCAATCTACCAGATGTTCCATGGAAACCCTATGGGGTGGTTCTACTCTGTCCTACAGGGTTGCTGTAAGTCAGAATCAACTTGACAGCAATGGGTTTGGTTTTTTTTATTTGTTTGTTTTTAGGGTCCATGTACTTTTTTTTTTTTTTTTATACTTGCCTATGGAAAACCTGGTGGCGTAGTGGTTAAGTACTATGGCTGCTAACCAAGAGGTCAGCAGTTTGAATCTGCCAGGTGCTCCTTGGAAACCCTACGGGGCAGTTCTACTCTATCCTATATGGTCGCTATGAGTTGGTACTGACTCATTGGCATTGGGTTTGGTTTGGTTTCAGTATGCTTGCCTATGGATTGTCGGTTTCCTTCTCTAAGTTGTTGTTGCTTTTCCTGCCTGGTACAATCTGGGTTTTGGGGATGTCTTGATGACACTTGCTATTGCTCGCTGTAAATTCTTCCATTTGGCTCCAATCATAGTAATTGTAAATTTTCAGCCTCTTCTTCTCAATGCCACATCAGTTTTCAGGTTTTGGAGATTGTGAACAGTCCCCAGTTCAGACAAATGGACATGGAGTAATCTCAGGATCTCATTGGAACTATGACACTAAGTTCACATGACCCAGGATACCTTTGTATCAAGTTTCTCATGATCTCAGGTTTTGTGGAAATTCTCATGCATTCTTTTTCCCCAAGCCATTTCTTTTTAATTCTTCTCATTGTAAACTCATGCAGACATATCAATGTGTAAAAATTAAAAATCAGTATTTTGGGTCATGCAAACAACTTTCCAGAAATAACCATTGTTAATAGCTTGGTGTCCAACCTTCCAGATATTTTTTGGTGGCTCTTCATTCATGCAGAGGATACTAGTAGTTATTGCCTGAAAAAGAGGGTCAAGCCAGAACTAAGAATAAAACAGCCAACTGAGTTTATGAAGAGTTAAATGAGTTTCCGACTACAACTTTTTTTTTTTTTAAATATGGAGATTATAGTATTGAAAGTAGAGATATTTGATGGCAAGGGCCATGTGTTTAAGAGAAAAACAGACTTTGGGGCTTTGAATATTAACAGTCAAGGACGCTGAAGGACTCAGAGCATAGCACTTATACCATAAACTGTAGAGGTGGGTGGAATGCATAAGAATGGAAAAGTAATTTCCTGGAATAGATTAGATGGAGATGCTATAGGTGTGGGAGAAAAGAAAATTGAGAAAAGAAAGTAAGAGAGTTGGATATTAATGAGCATCTTCGAGAGGGCTCTGAGCTTTTCCCTCCCTATGGTGGAATCCAGGAAAGGGATTCAACTGACTTCTCAGTCATAAGGATGTTCCTGGTGGCTCACCCAAATCTCTTCACCCGAAGGTGCACCCTATTCCACACCTGCACTGAGTGTTTTTTGCTGAGACACACAGCTGCCCCCTTCTCTAAGAATTACTCTCACTTTATGACATCTGCCTCTCCTGAGTATGCCTGGAATATCACCCTCCCCTGCCTGCACCTTCAAGGAGCTCTAGTGGTGCACTGGTTAAGCACTCAGCTGCCAAGCAAAAGACTGGCAGTTTGAACCCATCAGCTACTCTGTGAGAAAAAGATGTGGCAGTCTGCTCCTATAAAGATTTACAGCTTTGGAAACCCTTATGGGCAGTTCTACTCTGTCCTATAAGGTTGCTATGAGTCGGAAATCAACTGGACGACAATGGGTTTGGTTTGGGACCTGCACCTTCAGAGTCCCTGGGTGGTACAAAGGGTTAGCTAAATGACTCACTTAATAGCTAACCAGAAGGTTGTTTGGTTTGAGTCCACCCAGAGGCAACTTGGAAGAAAGGCCTGGTGATCCACTTCTGATAAATCAGCCATTGAAAACCCTGTAGAGCACAGTTCCACTCTGACATTCATGGAGTCACCAGGAGGCAGAACTGACTCGGGGCAACTGGTTTACCCAGGCCTCCAAGGAGCAAACTGCAGGCAATGACTAACGTGGGGTTATAAAAGCCTGGCCCCCTTGCCTCAAGATGAAACAATTCTGTACACCATTCGTTTTCCGGAGCAACTCTTGGGATCACATTCCAGGTGAAATTCAGCAGAAGCCACACTCCCCACCCCACCTCCCCATCTTTCTCCTGTCTTAAATGCTTCCCTCGCTCTCTTACAGGTTTTCCCAGGAATCTCTCTCTCACTAGATCACGTGCCTCTGAATTCATGTCTAAGACAGTGCTTCTGCACAACTTCTCATGTGGGTACACAGAAGAAAAATCCAGCCAGGAGCATTTTATAGCAAAACTCTCATACTCCAAACTCAGAATAAGGAAGAGTAGGGAGAGAGGAAGAATTTGAAATTAGCTGAGTGTGTAGCTAAAAAAAGGAACTGAAATTTAAATCGAAATGACTGATTAAATAAGGTTATTTTTTCTGATGAGTTGTAGGGAAATAAAGTTAAGTTTTTAAATTTATAAAACTTGAGGTGTTACTATACCTGCATAAGTTCTGCAACCTGCTTTATTCAATAAAAAAATATTCTTGTACCACAAAATTAAAAAAAAAAATCTTAGAGGTCTTTTCTTGCTATTGGGTCATGTCATTAAATGGTATGAATACGACATAATTTACTTAGCCGTTGCTTACTAAAGGCATGAAGGTTGTTCGTAATGCTGCAGCATATGTATATATATATATATATGGTTTACCCAAGCCTCCACGTATATATATATCTATACATACATATGTGTGTGTATATACACTTATGTTTGTGAGTATATATACACATATGTACATACATACATACTTATGTGTATGTACATATATACATATAGTGTGTGTGTATATATATAGTGTGTGTATATATGTATCACTCTCTCTCTCTTTCTCTCTATGTATATATATATAATATATATATGCATTGTATATTTCCATACAAGGAGAGCCAAAAAAATGTCCTCACTCAAAGACTGCCACATTTTCTCAGGGGCTGGGGGTAGGTTGGTTAGAAAAAAGCTTACTCAGGACACAAATGAACTCTCCATCTTCAGAAATCCCCAACTCCTTCCCAGTCCCCTTTCCGTTAATACAGGCATTTACATCAGCTGCTAAGTCAGCAGCTACCCGCCAATTACATTGCTATCTCTTGACCAAACCCTCCGCTGTCATGAATAAGAACGCTTGTTTAAAATCGGACAGCTGCTCTAATTTATGAAAATCTACTTCTTTGACTCTGGTGGAAAATGCACAAAACATAATTTCATGAATTTTCATCAAATGCTCCATTTTTTTTTTTTTTTATGAAATCTCTTGCTCACCTTCAGGTGAAAAATTTTGATTGCTTTCTTTTATGATTATTATTAGTGTGGAAAATAGGAAAGGGAGACGTGTTTTCCACACTGCCGGGTTTCATTGCTCTTAGTTATGTCAGTCAGTCACAGAAATAAACAGCTTTAAACTACTTTTCTGCATATTTACCTCCACACAACAACAAATAAAAGTCAAGGAAGCAGCTTCCCGGGACAAGGTCAAGTGAGCTAGCTGGCTTCTACAGCTTTGCAGGTATTGGTGAAAATCCATTAGATTCTTGATCCTGTTAGAGATTTTCAAGGGATCCTCTGTTTGAGTGTCAATTTTGGGTCTCAGTGATGAGTAATCAGGAAAATGCCTGAGTGGACTTGGAATCAGATTATTGGAAAGTTGGCAGAAGTTTTAATACTGTCCCTCGACACACTTTGAGATGTTAGTAGCTTTTCAAGGATCTATGGCAAATATTTGTTTTGAGTTTGTTTCTCTTTTTTTCTATACTTTTAACCATTAAATAATTAAGAAGACAGCAATTATAAAGAATACATTGAGGAACACTTGTGTCCACTAACTGACTTAAGCTGTAAAACATTATCTATTTCCCATCCTATTTTCTTCATGTCTTCCTTCCCCTAAAACAACTACTAGCCTGTGATGTTTATCATTCCTACTCATTTTAAAATACATTTTTTATATATCCATGTATTGGGAAATAACATTTGGAATTTTATTTTGTGCTTTTAAGCTTAAGTAGTACCTACCTATGTGTGCTGTTTTCCTTCAATATTTTGATTTTGAGACATTTTCACATTGGTAGGTCTAGCACTAGTTCATCTATTTGCACTTCTGTAGAGTTTCATCAGAAAAGTCTCTAAGATTTATTTATTCCTTCTCTTAATGAAGACATAGAAGTTGTTTCCATAAAAATTTTTTTTTACTATTATAAGTAATGCACCGATGACAATTTTTCTATCTCCTTGTGCTCATTGGCAATAGACTTTCTAGAATATGCATTGTCAATTTTACTAATTATTATTACTTTCCCAAAGTGGTGATGCCAATTGATCTTCCCACTAAACGGATTATATTGTTAATTAGAATCAGCACAAAGCTGGTTCCTATGAGGAGGAGGCTGACCATGTCTCAGACGTTCAGCTTCTCCACACTGCGCTACCACTCATCATCTCCCACGTCCACCACTCTCCCTCCCCTCAGCTCTCTTCTCTCTCTGCTGAGTGCGGTAATTTGCAGCCACACCTCACAGAACTCACGAACTGTACTTAGGTTATATGGTTTATCCAGGAAGGAACGGTCTACAACTTGGGATCAGGATCCACTTGGACGTAACAGGAACAGGATCAACTCAGGATGAAGAGACCGCAGTTCAGGATCAGCGGCAGGAAGCGTACAGGCAAGGCCTGGAAGGCTCCCAGAAAGTGAAGAGTACATCCCGCCCTTCTTCAGTGTAGTACAGTTCTCTCAGCTCTCTTGGCAGCTGTGCAAGCCCACTCTAGCCATGCATGCCCCCCCAGGACAAGGCTCCTTTTGGGCCTCCTTAGGACAGGCTCCCTCTCAGCTGTGCATACCTCCTCTTGGCCACGCATGCCCACTGTTGGCCTTGCAAGCCACTGGACTCTCTCTCGGGCCTCTAGCCGTCTTCAGAGTTACAGCCCTAGGCCCATATTACATCACTTTTAACCTCACTGGCAAGCCTTCTGCCCAGAGGTGCTCAGCTCTCAATCTCTTTCTCTCTCTCTCTCTCTCCACTTTTTTTCTCTGCTCTTGTCTCCTTGCCTCTGACCATCTCTAGGGGTTGGCTCTTTATATAACCACACTTCACTTACAGACACATGGTTAGGTTCCAAAAAACCAAGGAATTGTGCAAAAATCTGCATTATGTGAAAATGAAGGAGGACCACATCAGATCACAAAATGGAGGATGACTACTTCATTACCTAAGTGCCAAACCACTGATAATCACAGCTCAACCAAGTTAACATAACCTTAACTAGCACAGCCAGCATTACTCTCATCTCACAGCTCAGCATTCATTACTGTAAAGATGTATGTCCTTGATACGCAAAACATTTGTATAGTAGATATTTTTACTATTGCTGTAAATGCAAAATGTTAGATAACAAGATAGTCGGTAAGTGAGGAGTAGGTGTATAGGCAAATGGCTCAATCCCACTGGATGTATTTTCAAGCCATGATTTGCATAATAGAAGCTCTGGTGGCTCAGTGGTAAAGAGCTACAGCTGCTAACCAAAAGGTTGGCAGTTCAAATCCACCAGCTGCTTCTTGGAAACCCTATAGGGCAGTTCTACTCTGTCTTATAGGGTTGCTATGAGTCAGAATCCACTCAACGGCAATGGGTTTAGTTTTTTAGATATTATTTGCATAATAACCTACCAATCCCTTCGTTGGACTAAACTGACAAATTCCCTCAGTGGACTGAAAGTGGCAGTATCTATTTGCGTAGTAACTAACATTTTCTCCTGGCATGGACTGGCTTCTTCCCTGGGCAAAAGTAATAAGCTTCTCTGAAGAACTAGGGCAACTGTAACAGGGGCAAATGTAACAATTCCTCAGGGCTTAGGGGAATATCTGCCAAGCTGTTTTTGTCTTTGAGTTTTCATAGAACCAAGGCAAAAGGCCACATAAAGGAACTCATTTCACCATACCACTATCAGTGTAGACTTTCCTTGCTCTATCTTAGCAAAATTTGTCATACTGTTTTTTTACAGAACTTATGGATGTGAATTTTTTTTTTTTTAATATCTGTTTTAATTTCCTGGAGTATATCTTAAATTTGAGCATCTTTTCATATATGTATAGAATATTACTTTTTCTTTGCCTATGGATTGCTTGTCCATATCCTTGCTTAATGTTTAATGTATTTAATCTTTTTCTTACTGAGTTGTCAATGTTTTGGCAGTAAGTCTTTCACAATTTATATTCATTCAAATATTGTCTCACAGTCTATAGCTTCTCTTCTATTTTGCATAGAGTGTCTTACAAAGCATACCAAAACACAGAACCAAACCCATTGCCATCAAGTCAATTCTGACTCATGGTGATCCTAGAGGATAGAGTAGAGCTGCCCTATAGGGTTTCCAAGGAGCAGCTGGTGGATTCGAGTTGCTATCCTTTCGGTTAGTAGCCAAGCTCTTAACCATCGCACCACCAGGGATCCCTATTAAGCATAGATGTTTTTATTTATTGTATCAGTTATATATTTCTTCAAAACAAATCACCCCAAGATTTAGTAGCTTAAAACCACAATCATTCATTTGTTTGCATTCTGGGGATTGACAATTTGGGTAGTGCTCATCTCTGTGCTGGTCTCACTCACACGTCTGTGGTCATTTGGAAGGTCAGCTGGGGAATAGCTGACCCCAGATGACCTTATTCACATCTAGCAGTTGACTGGGATTTTGGGGTGAGGATTACATCTCTTCCACTGCTTTTTATTCCTCAAAGCAAGCCATAAGCCTGGCCTAGACCCAAGGTGGTATGGCAATAGATTCCATGTCTTCATGGGAAAAATATCAACATCACACTGCAAAGATGAATGACAGGATGAGGCAAATTTGCAATCTCCCTCGGATATACTTATAATGTGGTCAAATATATTATTATTTTACTCTAAATCCTGTATCTTTCATGTCTTGACTAAGAAATCCAGCCCCCTTGGTTTCATAAAGACATTCACATTTTCTTCTAAATTCACTAGAGTTCTGCTTTTTTACATTAAATGACCTAACCCAACTGGCTCCCACTTGTCTGTCAGTTTGTCATACTGTGGGGATTTGCATGTTACTGGAAGCTATGCCACCACTATTCGGATACCAGCAGGATCACCCATGGAGGACAGGTTTCAGCTGAGCTTCCAGACTGAGACAGACTAGGAAGAAGGACCCAGCAGTCTACATCTGAAAAGCATTAGCTAGTGAAAACCTTATGAATAGCAGTGGAACCTTGTCTGATATAGTGCTGGAAGATGAGTCCCCCAGGTTGGAAGGCACTCAAAAGACGACTGGGGAAGAGCTGCCTCCTCAAAATAGAGCCGACCTTAATGATGTGGATGGAGTAAAGCCTTCAGGACCTTCATTTGCTGATGTGGCACGGCTCAAATTTAGAAGAAACAGCTGCAAATATCCATTAATAATCTGAACCTGGAATGTAAGAAGTATGAATCTAGGAAAACTGGAATTCATCAAAAATGTAATGGAATACATAAACATCAATATCCTAGGCATTAGTGAGCTTAAATGGACTGGTATTGGCCATTTTGGGTGGGACAATCACATAGTCTACTATGCTAGGAATGACAACTTGAAGAGGAGTGGTGTTGCATTCATCGTCAAAAAGAATATTTCAAGATCTATCCTGAAGTACAACGCTGTCAGTGATAGGATAATATCCATATGATAAGGAAGACCAGTTAATACGACTATTATTTAAATTTACGCACAAACCACTAAGGCCAAAGATGAAGAAACAGAAGATTTTTATCAGCTGCTGCAGTCTGAAATTGATCAAACATGCAATCAGGATGTACTGATAATCACTGGTGATTGGAGTGAGCAAGTTGGAAACAAAGAAGTATCAGTAGTTAGAAAATATGGCCTTGATGACAGAAACAATGCCGGGATTGAATGAGAGAATTTTGCAAGACCAACGATTTCTTCATTGCAAATACCTTCTTTCACCAACATAAACAGCAACTATACACACGGACCCAGCCAGATGGAACACACAGAAATCAAATTGACTGCATCTGTGGAAAGAGATGATGGCAAAGCTCAATATCATCACTCAGAACAAGGCCAGGGGCCAACTGTGGAACAGACCATCAATTGCTCATATGCAACTTCAAGCTGAAACTGAAGAAAATCAGAGCAAGTCCCGGAGAGCCAAAATATGACCTCAAGTATATCCCACCTGAATTTAGAGGCCATCTCAAGAACAGGTGGGACGCATTGAACACTAGTGACCGAAGACCAGACAAGTTATGGAATGACATCAAGGCCACCATATATGAAGAAAGGAAGAGGTCATTGAAAAGAAAGAAAAGACCAAGATGGATGTCAGAGGAGACTCTGAACCTTGCTGTTGAGCGTCGGGCAGCTAAAGCAAAAGGAAGAAATGGTGAAGTAAAAGAACTGTACAGAAGATTTCAAAGGGCAGCTCCAGAAGAAAGACAAAGTAAAGTGTTATAATGACATGTGCAAAGAGCTGGAGGTAGAAAACCAAAGGGGAAGAACACGCTCGGCGTTTCTCGAGCTGAAAGAACCGAAGAAAAAAACCAAGCCTAGAATTGCAATAGTGAAGGATTCTATGGGGAAACTACTAAACAATGCAGGAAGCATCAAAAGAAGATGGAAGGAATACACAGAGTCATTATACTAAAAAGAATTAGTCTATGTTCAACCATTTCAAGGAGTAGCATATGATCAGGAATCGATGGTACTGAAGGAAGGAGTCTAAGCTGCTCTGAAGGCATTGGCAAAAAACAAGGCTCCAGGAATTGACGGAATATCAATCGAGATGTTTCAGCAAATGGATGTAGCGCTAAAAGTGGTCACTCATCTATGCCAAGAAATATGGAAGATAGTTTCCTGGTCAATTGACTGGAAGAGATCCATATTTATACATATTCTCAAGAAAGGTGATCCAACAGAATGAGGAAATTATAGAACAATATCATTAATATCACATGCAACCAAAAGTTTGCTGAAGATCATTCAAAAGCAGCTGCAGCAGGATATCAACAGGAAGCAGCCAGAAATTCAGGCTGGTTTCAGAAGACGACATGGAACCAGGGATATCATTGGTGATGTCAGATGGATCCTGGCTGAAAGCAGAGAATACCAGAAGGATGTTTACCTGTGTTTTATTGACTATGCAAAGGCATTCGACTGTGTGGATCATAACAAATTATGGGTAACATTGAGAAGAACGGGAATTCCAGAACACTTAATTGTGCTCATGAGGAACCTTTACATAGATGAAGAGGCAGTTGTTCGGACAGGACAAGGGGATACTGATTGGTTTAAAGTCAGGAAAGGTGTGTGTCAGAATTGTATTCTTTCAAAATACTTATTCAATCTGTATGCTGAGCAAATAATCTGAGAAGCTGTACTATATGAAGAAGAATGGGGCATCAGGATTGAAGGAAGACTCATTAACTACCTGCGTTATGCAGATGACACAACCTTGCTTGCTGAAAGTGAAGAGGACTTGAAGCACTTACTAATGAAGATCAAGGACCACAGCCTTCAGTATGGATTGCACCTCAACATAAAGAAAACAAAAATCCCCACAACTGGATGAATGAACAATATCGTAATTAACAGAGAAAGATTGAGGTTGTTGAGGATTTCATTTTCCTCGGATCTGCAATCGACAGCCTTGGAAGCAGCAGCCAAGAAATCGAACGATGCATTGCATTGGGTATATCTGCTGCAAAAGATCTCTTTAAAGTGCTGAAAAGCAAAGATGTCACCTTGCAGACTAAGGTGCGCCTGACATGAGCCATGGTATTTTCAATCACATCATATGCATGTGGAAGCTGGGCAAATGAATAAGGAAGACCGAAGAAGAATTGACTCCTTTGAACAGTGGTGCTGGCGAAGAATATTGAATATACCGCAGATTGCCAAAAGAACAAACAAATCTGTCTTAGTAGAAGTACAACAAGAATGCTCCTTAGAAGCAAGGATGAAGAGACTGTCTTACATACTTTGGACATGTTGTCAGAAGGGATCAGTCCCTGGGAAAGAACATCATGCTTGGCAAAGTACAGGGTCAGTGGAAAAGAGGAAGACCCTCAACGAGCTGGAATGACACAGTGGCTACAACTTGACAGCACCTAACAACAACAACAACCCAACTGAAATTAATTTTTTTTGTATGGTGTGAACTACTTTCATGTTTTTTAATATGTACATCCAGTTTTTCCAGTAGCATTCACTGACTATTCCATTATTTCATAGCTGATTTGTGATAGAGCCTCTGTCATGTTTAGCAATTACAGTGAGCAAGTGAAAATCATGGGACACGATTGGAGAAAAACTTTTTAGTTACATCCAAGGCTCATTTAAACACATTCTTTTCTGTATCTGAGTTTGGAACCAACTAATAGAAAGGCCAAGAACTGACGCAGATGGATATCAAAATATCAGGTTTCTTAAAAGACAAGAGCTAAAGTAAAGGATATAAACTAGATGCTCAGCAACAATGGGTTTCTTAATTCTGAACCCAAAACTAGACCTACCGCTTATTCAGAGCAGCTCTAAACAACCACAGCATTAACTCTGAATAAAGGTTGGAGTCCTAGTCTCATGCTCTTCTGGGCATGGTGACTACTGAACAGTGTGCGTGATCACAATGGAGAAAGTTTACTTGCTGGAGTATAAGCAGTAAACTATGAGGCTTCTGAAGATTTTATCCAAGGGACAGATTACCTGTATTTTATCCTAGATTATTGCTACCGCTGTAACTAATAATCACAATAGCTAAGAGTTTTGAGCACTTACCATGTGGAAAACACTTTGTTGTTTTCGTTAGCTGCTGCTGAGTCAGTCAACTCCGACTCATGTGAACCTTATGTACAACAGAACAAAATGTTGCCTGATCCTGCATCATTCTCACAATCAACAACATGTTCAAGACCATCATTCCAGCTATTGTGCCAATCCACCTCTCCAAGGATCTCCCATGCCCTTGGTGGCCCTTTACTTCACCAAACTTGATTTCTTCCTCCAGCAATTGATCCTTCCTGATGACATGTCCAAAACCAGCAAGTCAGTGTTCTACTGTGATACATAAGATTTTTATTAGCTAATTTTCCAAAGTAGATGACCAGGCCTTTCCTCTTAATCTGTCTCAGTCTGACACTCTGCAGAAACCTGTCCACCATCGACAGATGGCATAGTTTCCACCATCATAGCAACACACGAGTCACCACAGTACAACAAACAGACAGATGGGTTGTAGGTCAGGTGCCTTACATGTATTTATTTACCAAAACAAGTTTATAAGATGGATTAGTTCAGCCCCTCTGATAAGCAGATACCAAAATGGGATTCAATGTGCAAGGCATTTATTAGCAAAAATTCACAGGAAGGGAAACTGGAGGAGTGACAGGAAGCTCAGAGAGCTATCAGACCCCAAATAAAAGAGAGAGGAAAGAAAAAAGGTTGAGTGGAGAGTATTGGTCTGCAGTGCCTATTCTAAGATAGTTCTCCAGGCCATGATAAATTACCACAAACTTAGTGGCTTAAAACAACACAAATATATTATCTCACAGTTGTGAGTTCGGAAGTCCTGAAGTCACGCGTTGGCAGAGCTGTGTTCCTTCTGGAGGCTCCGGGGGAAAATCTGTTTCCTTACCTTTCCAGCTTCTGGAGGCCGCCTGCATTCTTTGACTTGTGGGTCTTTCCTCCATCTTCAAGGCCAGCAGGGTATCATTCTCAAATCCCTCCCCACTCTTTCTGGCATCTGCTTCCTTCGTAGCATATCATTTTTCTGACTTCAACCCTCTTGCCTCCGTCTTATAAGTATCATTGTGATTACTTTGGGCCTAACAGAATAATCATCATTTTTCAAGACCCTTAACTTAATCACACCTTCAGGATCCTCTTTGCCATGTAAAGCAACAAATTCACAAGTTCCAGGGATTTGGACTTGGACATCTTTGGCGAGCCATTAATCTGTCTACCATAATTCTCAAGCCAAAATTACCCATCAGAGGAACCCTACACATTCCTGGAACGGGCTTCCCTTAATTTCCCTGTTGTTCTTAGTGACCGAGTGTGGCCCGTGGGGGATGTGGCCTCATTGACCATGCAGTCAGAAATACAAGAGGCTTGTTTTCATGGCCGCCATAGGAAGTCAGGGGAAGAAATAAAGACATAGAGAGGTTGTGTTACTTACACAAGCATATTTAGCTGTGGAACCATTTCTCACTTTCTCTTTCCTGCTCTATCTCTGCATCTCAATCTTGTACTCCCCCCCACCCTGCCCCACCCCAATTTTCTGACTTGGGGCCTGAACTCATTGTTTGCTTTGGTATCATGAAAAATTTAGTAAATTTTCTCCTATTCTACCAAATAACTAGTTACCCAAAATGAAATATTTTTGAAAATGATCTTAAACCATGGGAAATAGTAGGGTTAGTCCCCACCACGGACCAGATTCTACCTTCTTCCACCAATACCTAGTCCTAATGACACCGATACTGAACATTAACAACAAAGGAAATCTGGTTTACCAAGTAGCTATGACCTGTCCCTCAGCAGCTCACTGTGTCTGCTAGTATCCCTCTGAGTGCACCACAAAGAGCTTTGACATCCTCTTCAAATACTAGAGAGGTTAGGTCTTAAAAGGTAGAATCTGGGGCTCTACAAGGGTTGACATGTGTGGGCATGAAAAATTATGTTGGTTTCAAAAGAATATGGCTTTGACATAGGCTGGTGTATATACATAAACCTTCTTAAATGTTATCTTGCAATATATTCACTTTGTCAGTTACATACAAGTATAGCTATGTTTAGCATGATTCAAAGGACAGAATCATTAGAATTCTAAAAAGATAGTTGTAGATGAAGTCATTTTCCCCAAGAACCAGGGAGTTTCTGAAATAAAGTATTAGACAGAAACACCAGAATAGAAAAAACTTTATTTCTCTAATGGTTGGAGAAAGGATAGTTTCTTAAGGAAAAATTCTATAGAGAAATAAAATGTTGAATGTTCTGAGCATATGGTACCCAGGGGTGGATACTTTCCAAAAATAGCCTCATTATTAAGACAATTGGCAGGAGACCTTACATGATTATTAGAGCAAAAACTCATTGCCTTCCAGTCGATTCTGACTCTTAGTGACCCTATAGGACAGAGTAGAACTGCCCCATATGGTTTCCAAGGAGCAGCTGGTGAATTCAAACTGCCAACCTTTTGGTTAACAGGCGAGCTCTTAACCACTGCACCACCATACATCTTAATATATTATCCTTTCCTACTGAACTGTAGCTGATAATATAGAACCCAAAGAAGTTTAGACCATATCCATCCTATTATTAAAAATCTCAACAAAATTTTAAGACTGGCCAATTATGTACAACTCATTAACTACGCTGTTGTACCAGGTAGTTTAAAATGATGTTTTTGGATCCATTTATTTTTATTTCAGAAGGACTGTATGTATTCTCTGACTCTGAGTGACCCTATTAAAGTCTTTTTGAGAAACTTCCAAAATAATTAGTATAGATGTTTATAAAGATGTTCAGGAAATTAATAAATATACCTCAATCATATTATTTAAAAAAAGGATTTTAGGTAATACAAATTAGAAGGGAAAAAAAGCCCATCTAATTTCTGGGAAAACCTGCAGTATTTTCTCGTGAGAAAAACAATAGAATATGGATTTTTGCTTCCCCCTTCTTTATTCTTCACAGGGATGCAATTTCTTTCTTTACCCCAAAGACCTTTCTCTGCTTTGATGTTCTTGATGTCTGACCTCAGCCTTTCCTGATGGAAGGGATTGCCTGAGGCCTGAAAGGATTCTATTTCTCCTCAGAGGCTGGGGTGAGGATGGAGAGGGAAAAGGGAAGCCGACATTCAGATTCATCTTTACCCTCTTCGGCTCATGCCTTTCTTTTCATCGTGCAGACAAACCACTCCCTTAGAACCTGCAGCTGAAAGAAAATATTTTAAAGGAGTGCGCTGAGTTTTGCAAAAGTCGTTGCTTTGTTCCATGTCATACCTCCTCTCTGGGCTGAGGAACGTTCATCGACTCATTAACAACTGCATACTGTGTCACTTTTCACATAGGAATTTTTTTTATTAGTTTTTCCTGTTTGATGTCCTTTGTCATGTTGCAGGTGTATCAGAAAAACAAATTGCTCTTCATAAATGCTGCAGAACCTAAGCAGAAAATCAAGTTTGAACCTAAGTAGGGAATCAAGAGACTTGGATTCAAACTGACATGAATGTAAAATCTGATGTGAAAAAATACGTGATTTTTTGTGATCAATATCCATGATCCTCATTTCTAAAATGCTTGTTATGCCATAAACTCACACTGATACATTATATAACCAAAAATTTCTCTTAGGGTAGTGCATCATGTATTAACTTTTATTGGAATTACAGTAGTGATGATGTTAACAACGAACATTTATTGGCTACTTAACATGTAAGAAGCCTGGTCCTACGTGTGTTACATGTATTCCCTTTTTACTCTTTTCAACAATCCTACGAGGTAAATACTGTTATGATGCTTATTTTATAGATATATAAACTGAAACTAAAGAGATGAACTTGCCAATGGTCTCCTATCTTGTAAACAGTAGAGTGAAAGTTGAAACCAGGTCTTTCTGGGATGCAGACCTATGTTTTGAACCCTTATTTTATACACCTCCAACGACTGTTATTTAAAGTCCTCCAAGCAATTCAAACCAAGTGTATGCAAGCAGAAACAGAGAGATGTTCTAATGGTGACCAATAAGAACATGTTCACAATCTGTTCAGATATGTGCAGATTTACCTTTACTCTTCAGTCAAAAATTCAACTACATTTGTGACATGGCTGAAAAATTTCAGGTCGTAGATGAAAAAAGGCAAAAGCAGAGGAAAAACAAAGGAACCTGACATACTACTGTATCAATGAGATTTCTTCCATCGCTTTCATCTCAGTTCTTCTCAAGCATTAGCACACGTAAGAACTATCTAGAGGGCTCATTGAAACACAGATTCCTGTGCCTCACCCTCAGAAATATTAATGAAATTTTGAGAATTTGGATTTCTACTAGGCTTCTAGGAGATGTTGATGCTGCTTGTCTGCCATCCCAATCTGAGTAGCACTGGTCTATTGAACCACCACATGTCTGTCAGTTTGTCATACTGTGGTGGCTTGCATGTTGCTGTAATACTGGACGCTTTGTCACCAGTATTTCAAATACCAGCAAGGTCACCTTTGGTGGACAGGTTTCGGCAGATCTTCCAGATTAGGAAGAAGGGCCTGGCAGTCTACTTCTGAAAAAACTGGCCAGTGAAAACTTTATGAATAGCAGTGGAATATTGTTTGATATAGTGATGAAAGATGAGCCCCTCCTGCTGAAAGGCACTCAAAATATGGCTGGGGATGAGTTGCCTCCTCAAAATAGAGTCGACTTTAATGATGTGGATGGAGTCAAGCTTTCGGGACCGTCATCTGCTGATATGGTATGACTCAGAATGAGAAGCAACAGATGCAAACATCCATGGAAAATCAAAATGTGGAATGTACTAAATATGAATTTAGAAAAATTGGAAGTGGTCAAAAGTGAAATGGAACACATAAACATTGATATCCTAGGCATTAGTGAGATGAAATGGACCGATATTGGCCATTTTGAATTGGGCAATAATATGGTCTGTTATGTCAGGAATGACAAATTGAAAAAGAATGGCAACACATTCATTGTAAGTAAAAACATTTCAAGATCTGTCCTGAAGCACAACACTATCAGAGATAGGATAATAATATACATATGCCTACAAGAAAGACTAGTTAATTTGACTATTATTCAAATTTATGCACAATCACTAAGCCTAAAGATGAAGAAACTGAAGATTTTTACCAACTTCTGCAGTCCGAAGTTGATCAAGTATGCAATCATGATGCATTGATAAGTACTGGTTATTGGAATGTGAAAGTTGGAAACAGAGAAGAAGGATTGGTAGTTGGAAAATATGACCTTGGTGATAGAGATGACACTGGAGATCACATGATCGAATTTTGCAAGATCAATGACTTCTTCATTGCAAATGCCTTTATTCAACAACATAAATGGTGAGTATATAGTAGACCTCACCAAATGGAACATACAGGAATCAAAATCAACTACATCTCTGGAAAGAGGCAATGGAGAAGCTCAATAACATCAGTCAGAACAAGGCCAGGGGCCAACTGTGGAAGAGACTCTGAACTGCTCATATGCAAGTTCAAGTTGAAGCTGAAGAAAATTAAAACAAGTCCATGAGAGCCAAAGTACAACCTTGACTATAACCCACCTGAATTTAGAGATTGTTTCAAGAATACTTTTGACACATTGAACACTAATGACTGAAGACCAGACAAGTTGTGGAGTAACATCAAGGTCATCGTACACGAAGAAAGCAAGAGGTCATTAAAAAGAAAGAAAGACCAAATGGACATCTGAAGAGACTTTGTCCTTAAGCACAGAGTAGCTAAAGTGAAAGGAAGAAATTATTAAGTAAAAGAACTGAAGATTTCAAAGGATAGTAGAAGAAGGCAAAGTAAGACCTGGAATTAGAAGACCAAAAGAGAACAACACTCTCACCATTTCTTAAGCTAAAAAAACTGAAGAGAAAAATCAACCCTAGAGTTGCAATAGTGAAGGGTTCTATAGACGAAATACTGAATGATGCAGAAAGTATCAAAAGAAGGTGGAAGGAATACCCAGAATCACTGTACTAAAAGGAATTGGTCAATGTCCAACTATTTGAACATTGTGGTAGCATATGATCAAGGACCAAAGGTACTGAAAGAAGAAGTCCAAGCTGCACCGAAGGCATTGGTGAAAAACAAGCCTCCAGGAATTGACGGAATACCAACTGAGATGTTACAACAAATGAATGTAGTGCTGGAAGTGTTCACTCATCTATCCCAAGAAATTAGAAGAGAGCTACCTGGCCAACCCACTGGAAGAGATACATATTTGTACCCATTTCAAAGAAAGGTGGTCCAAGAGAATGCAGAAATTATCAAACAATATCATTAATATCACAAACAAGTAAAATTTTGCTGAAGATCATTCAAAAGCGGTTGCAGCAGTGCATTGAGAGGGGACCATCCAAAGTTCAAGCCGGATTCAGAAGGAGATGAGGAACCATTGCTAATGTCAGTTGGATCCTGGCTGTAAGCACAGAATAACAGAAAGATGTTTACCTGTGTTTTATTGACTATTAAAAGGCATTCGACTGTGTGGATCATAACAAATTATAGTAACGTTGCAAGGAATGGGGATTCCCAGAACACTTAATTGTGCTCATGAGGAAGCCATACTTAGACCAAGAGGCAGCTGTTCAAACAGAACAACAGGATACTGCGTGGTTTAAGGTGAAGAAATGTATGTCAAGGTTACATCCACTCACCATACTTATTCAATCTGTATGCTGAGCAAATAATCCGAGAAGCTGGACTATGTGAAGAAGAACAGGGCATCAGGATTGGTGGAAGACTCATTAACAACCTACGATATGCAGATGACACAACCTTCCTTGCTGGAAGTGAAGATGACTTGAAGCACTTACTGAAGATCAAAGACCACAGCCTTCAGTATGCATTATATCTTAAGATAAAGAAAACAAAAATCCTCACAACTGAACCAATAAGCATGTCACGATAAACAGAGAAAGGTTTGAAGTTGTCAAGAATTTCATTTTACTTGGATCCACAATCAACACCCATGGAAGCAACAGTCAAGAAATCAAACAATACATTGCATTGAGCAAATCTGCTGTAAAACATCTTTTTAAAAGGTTAAAAAAAAACAAGGATGTCACTTTAAGGACTAAGGTGTACCTCACCCAAGTCATGGTGTTTTCCATCTCCTCACGTGCATGTGAAAACTGGACAATGAATCAAGAGGACCAAAGAAGAATTGATGTCTTTGAATTATGGTGTTGGCAAAGAATATTGAATATACCATGGACTGCTAGAAAATGAACAAATCTGTTGTGGGAGAAATACAGCCAGAATGCTCCTTAGAAGTGAGGATAGCAAGACTTTGTCTCACATATTTTGGACATGTTATCAGAAGGGACCAGTCACTGGAGAAGGACATCATGCTTTGGAGAGGGTCAGTGAAAAATAGAAAGCCCCTCAATGAGATGGATTGACACAGTGGCTGCAACAATGGACTGAAGGTTAACAATGATTGTGAGAATGGCACTGGACCAGGGAGTGTTTCATTCTGTCGTGTATAGGGTCACTGTGAGTTAGAACTGATTCGACAGCACCTAACAACGATTTGATAGGAATAAGAACCTGCTATCTGCAAGTTCAGTTTGCCAGATACAGAAGGTCTAAATATTTAGTGGATATCATTGGGGAGTTTGCTTGAAATGGAGGCTGCAGAATGCCAACACCAGAAATTCTTACTCATGTGATAGTTTGTAGGCCACGCTTTGATAGTTAGTGCTAATCTTGGAGTCAGTGAGTGAGAAGTCTTGATGTATATTTAGAGCTTTCTTCCCCCCTTGTGAATGAGGTTCTGGGAAAAGTCTGAGGCTTTCTCACTTGCTGTTGCGTGAACTCATAACAATTTAGTTCCCTGAGTGTCCACTTGCACCAGGTTATAGCCCCATCTTCATGACTCCACAAATATATACTTCATGGCCTACATACTAGGTTTTGTTCCAGGGAGGGCAGTGGTAGAATTCTTGCCTTCCATGCAGAAGACCAGGGTTCAATTCCTGGCCAATGCCTCTCATGCGCAGCCATGTTCTGTCTATCAGTGGAGGCTTGTGTGTTGCTATGATGCTGAACAGTTTTCAGTGGAGCTTCTAGACTAAGACAGACTAGGAAGAAAGGCCTGTTGATCTACTTCTGAAAATCAGCCAGGGAAAATCCTACGGATCACTACGGTCCAACGCACAACCAATCATGGGAATGGTGAAGGACTGGACAGGATTTTCTTTCATTGTATATGGGGTTAACACAAATTGGGGGATGACTTGATGGCAGCTAACAACAACAGCAGCAACAACAACATTGTTCAAGCTCGTCACTGCACAGCAAAAAAACAAAATAAAAAACGTCCATGCTCATATCAGCTACTCTTCCTAACTCACTCAGTAAGCTGGGGGATTGTAAACCCCTAACCTCATGTTCCACTCCCTTTCTCTGTGGTAAATCTTATTTTCAGCATCCTTGACTTCAATTGGAATGGCATTATGACATGGTATAGACATAAAAAGCAAAGATGTCACTTTGAGGGCTAAATTGTGCCTGACCCAAGCCAAGGTATTTTCAATCACTTCATATGCATACAAAAGCTGGGCAATGAATAAGGAAGACTTAAAAAGAATTGATGCCTTTGAATTACGATGTTGGCAAAGAATATTGAATATACCTTGAACTGCCAGAAGAATAAACAAATCTGTCTTGGAAAAAGCACAGTCAGAATGTTCCTTAGAATTGAGGATGGCAAGACTTCTTCTCACATACTTTGGATATGTTATCAGGAGAGACCAGTCCCTGAAGAAGGACAGCATACTTGGTAGTGGATCAGTGAAAAAGAGGAAGACCATCAACAAGATGGGTTGACACAGTGGCTGCAACAACGGGCTCAAACATGGCAATGATTGTGAGGATGGGGCAGGACTGGGCAGTGTTTCATTCTGTTGCACATAAGGTCACTATGAGTCAGAACCAACTCCACGGCACCTAACAACAATGACATAGACATCCCTATTTGAGGTTCAGGATGTCTCTGACTTGAGATCAAACTCTCTTCCATCACTCTTTTCTGAGGGTTAACCCCTTGGACTAGAGTTTATTAGACCTCCTTAGACAATGAAACCTTGGAATTCTGGTCCCTCAGACAGCAACCACCTATTTCAAAAAGGTTAATTTCACTCAGTCAACCTTAATTCACCCTTCATTCCTGTCAAACATTCCAGCATGCACTGTGCCAGCTATGGCAATCTCAGATCCCATAATCTTCTCACCTTACTCTTCAGATTCCTGCTGTGGTTGAATTAATTCCATTTCAATTAGTAAACAACTTGGGAGAAGACAGGAGACAGTGATTCAGGGAAGGAGTGTGAGGGGGTGGGAAGAATTTATGTTTCAGAGACAGTCAAACCACCATTCTAGTTCTACCACCTAATGGTTGCGTGATTATGTGCACGTTTAGCATCTCTGAGATTTATTTTCCTCCTCCAGGAGAATTTCTGTGATCATTAATGGTATGACAAAGTCCCTAACACAATGTCTGCCAATAAATAATGGATGGAAAATGGTTGGTTTCTATGGTAGACTGATTGCAAAAGTGGTCCCAATTCACTACCACTCCCTGAATCCATGCCCCTGGGCAATGTGACTTCACATTTCCTCCCTTCAAAAGGCCAAATCTATTTCTCCAACTCTTGAATCTTGTTTTGGTCAAAAGAACGTAGCAAATGTGATTGCAAGCCCGTGACTAGCCTTGATCTCAAACAGCCTTTTGTGCTTCTGCTCGCTATTTTAAATTCCTGCCCAGGCACCATATGAATAAGCCTGGAGTAGCCTGGTGGTGATGACAGACCTGACCTGAGTCAGCCCGGTTCTCTTAGCCAAATCCTCAGCTATGTGGGCGACTCTAGCCTAAGCCAGCAGAGCCATTGTGTTGACCTACAACTGACAACAGAGGCATGAGCCAAAATTAGCCATCCTGGCTCCCCTCAGCAGGACCACAAAGCTGACCTGTGGTCCCTTGAAAAATAATATATGTTTATTACCTTAAGCCACTCAGTCTTGGGGTGGTTTGTTATGCACCAATATATTAGAAATACATTACTTTCCCCTGGGTCTGCCAGTGGGATGAACAGGACTTCTTGTATGGGTACCATAAATATTATGGTCTATTTCCCTAATTCTTTAACTATTTCGGTCAATGTTATCCACAAAAAAAAAAAAAAAAAAAAAAATTCCAATGACTTGGATGCAGGTATCCTGCAGACCTCCTGGCAAATCTTTTTTCCTGGGGATGAGTGTTCTTCCTCATGCTTTTTTCCAGGGAGTATGCTTACTTTGAAAAGTCCTCCTAATACCAGCTTATGTCCAGCCTGACTTGTGGGCTGGAAAATTGTTTGAAGCCCTTCTGAGTCAGATCTTCAGCTGGGAATGGCTGTCCAGTTCTCAGTGATGGTACAAAGGTCTTTGGGCAAGATTCTATTCCCTGCTCAGCTTCTTTTTCTCCGACTAGGCCTTGTCTCATTTTAGCCAATTCCCTCCTCCCTGCCATGTCCAGTAACCTGACATCAGGACTGTGTTCTCTGTCATTATATCACCAACACTTGGTTCATAGAAGGTGATTTATTAACACATGTTTGGGAGCCAAATAACAACTGGATGAATAGATGCTTTTCCCACTGAAAACATCTTGCTCTCATTTTCCATCTTTTAAAATACTATTTTTAAGTGGTAACTTTGGTGAAGGGTAAGACAGTACACAGTACAGGGGAAGCCAGCACAATTTGTACAAGGCAAGCTCATGGAAAACTCCATAGACACATACAAATTCCCTGAGGGACTGAATTACTGGGCTGAGGGCTGTGAGGACCATGGTCTCAGGGAACATCTAGTTCAATTGGCATAATAGAGTTTATGAAGAAAATGTTCTACATTCTACTTTGGTGACTAGCATCTGGGGTTTTAGCAGTCTGTGAGCAGCCATCTAAGACACGCCACTGATCTCACCCTTTGGGAGCAAGGGAGGATAAAGAAAGCAAAAGATGTAAGGGGAAGATTAGTCTAAAGGACTAATGAGCCACATTTACCACGACCTCCACCAGACTGAGTCCAATACAACTAGATGGTGCCCGGCTACCGCCACTGACTGCTCTGACAAGGATCACAGTAGAGGGTCCTGGACAGAGCTGGAGAAAAATGTAGAAAAAAATTCTGACTCACAAAAAGAAGACAAGACTTACTGGCCTGACAGAGACTCGGAGACTGGAGAAAGCCCGAGAGTATGGCCCCCAGACACCCTTTTAGCTCAGTAATGAAGTCACTCCCGAGGTTCACCCTTCAGGCAAAGATTAGACAGGCCCATAAAACAAAATGAGACTATAGGGGCACAACAGTCCAGGGGCAAGGACTAGAAGACAGGAGGGGACAGGAAAGCTGGTAATAGGGAACCCAAGGTGGAGAAGGGGAGAATGTTGACCTGTCGTGGGGTTGTCATAAAACAATATGTGTACTAAAAAAATAAAATACTAATTTTTTTTAAGGACCAGCTTAAATGACAGCCCCAACACATTGTTTAAACCTCTCTAAGAGCATATCGTTAAGTGCTAGGCTACTAATCAAAAAGTTGGCAGTTTGAATCCAACTAGGGGTTCCTCCTCAAAGCCCTGGTGGTGTAGTAGTTAAAAGTCCAGCAGCTAACCAAAAAGTAGGCAGTTCAAATCTACCAGCTGCTCCTTGGAAACCCCATGGGGCAGTTCTACTCTGTCCTATAGGGTTGCTAGTCTCTATGAGTCGGAACCAACTCAAATGGCACCTAACAACAACAGGGGCTTCTCAGAAGAAAGGCTTGGTGATCTGCTTCTGAAAGATCACAGTCATTGAAAACCCTGTGAGCTACAGCTCTACTCTGACACACATGAGTTTGGTATGAGTCAGAATCAGCTCGTCAGTAACCTGTTTAATTTTGTCTTTATTATTATTTTTATTATTAAAAGCATATTACCTTCTGTCTTTTGTGTAGTTAATAGTGTATCTGTTCAACCTTTAGAATAGAGTCTTTTTAATGTTTAAGTCTTACTCCCTTCCACAGAAGAGCAAGAGTTCCATAAAACAATTTTTAAAACAAAATGGATCTAAATGCTGAATGATAGTCTCAAATGAAAGTCTGTTCCATGAATAATTGTAATCATGGTACCTAAATGTCTCTTGGCCTTACGTAAGGAGGAATAAATAGAAAAGGCTAACTAACCCAAATGTTCAAGGCATCATAATCAACTTGGAGATCTACTGAAGTGAAAAGAAGTATACCCCAGCCTGCATGTCCAATATTGTGTAACAAATCACATAACAAACCATCCCAGACTCAGTGACTTATGACGTGCATTTATTTCTAGTTCACATGTCTTCAGATCACTTGGGATTTGGCTGCTCAACTCAACCAGGTGTGCTGGTTGGCTCCAGGTTTGTTCTTCATGGCTGTCATTTTCTTTGGACCTGTGGCTGCTAGAGGCAGGTACCAGTGGCTACCAGTGGCTACTACTAAGGGATTAAAAGATCCCTGATGGTATGCAGTGCTATTCTGTCCTCTAGAGTCCCTATGGGTTGGAACTGACTCCACAGGAGCGCATTTGTTTCTTTTTTGGTTGGTGGTGTGCAGTGGTAAGGGCTGAGCTGCTAACCGAAAGGTAGGAGGTTGGAACCCACCACCAGCTCAGTGGGAGAAAGATGTGGCAGTCTGCTTCCGTAAAGATTTACAGTCTTAGAAGCTCTATGGGGCAGTTCTATTCTGTCCTATGTGATCTCTATGAGTTGAGTGGAATTAACTCCACGGCAACAGGTTTGGTTTTTTGGTTTTGAAGGGATTTAAGGAGCCCTGGTGAAATGCTCAGCAGCTAACAGAAAGGTGGTTCGAACCCACCAGCCACTCTGTGGGGGGAGGCCAGAGGGGAAGGGAACCTGGTGATCTGCTCCTGTATAGATTATAGCCTAGAAAACCTTATGGAACAGTTCTGCTCTATCACACGGGGTCGCTATGAGTGGAAAATTGGCTCAGAGACATCTGACAGCAGGAGTGTGTGTTTCAGATAGCAATAGAGGAAATCCATTTCTACCCTTTTTTCTTCTCTTTAGCTAAATTATAATCACCAAAAAGACTGTTTAATTTGGAAATGGCACCTGTAACTAGAAATAGCTTTGATATCAATTTATTACTGAAAGAAAATTTCTGTTCAGTCATGCATTTTCTGCTTTAAGAATTGCCATTGAGATAAAAAAAACCACCTTTATTTAGTTTAAGAAAAATGCATTATTGGTTAATATACCATACCACACAGTCTAGATAACATTAAAAAAAAGTAGGAGGTACAAATTTGCTACCACTATAATTCAAAGTAAAAGAAATGTCACATTTCTTTATGTTCTGTAAATTTTATTAAATCTAATTCCAAGTCTAGAGGGAAATTGAATCTTTCTTGTTATTAGAAGCTACCCCACAACCCCCCCATCGCCCTCCACTCTACCTCATTTCCATGGTACCAAGGATCTCAGGCACAACAGAACATTTGGGGAGGACATACAGATCTCCAGTACATTCTGGTAACCACTCAAATTTTATCTTCCACCTAGCTGGGTCGCTGGAGCTATACAGCTCCGCAGTCTTCAAGGCACAAGAATCCTCATGAGGTACGGAATCCATCACCATTCCCTACTTTCTCCAACTCCCCAAAAGCACCACTCAGTGGTCCTATTGTTCCTTCGTGGTGTGTGGGGGTAGCGGATGGGAGCTCAGATACTATACATTGCTAGAGCCACACATTTTAGTTTGCTCCCCATTGTTGGAGAAACTTCTTTTCCCTTCACTTGTCTGTGGCTCTCCTCTTTGATACTCACTGGTATCCCAACTCTCCAATTGGAATTCCTGCCTACCTTCTTGGGGATACCTTGTGCAGTCTTACTGAGTTTAAGGTTTGGAAACTTAAAACAAGAGAAGAGATTCTCTTCAAGGGATTTTCTTTCGGTTCTAAAACAGAAGTTTCAACTGAGGCAAGGAAACAAAGGAGAAATGTGTACTTGCTTAGAACTGGGGTGAGTTGAGCGGGGGTGGTAGGAATACAGAGCGCAAAACACACACAGCCCTCATTCTGTTTGCTTATGACACAGCAGTGGATTCAAAGCACTAATTAATATATCTTTAATTACCCTGCTATGAGGCTATTTATTGTACTATCATTTTGTGTCAGCTTCTAAATGAAATTACTTCATGTGCTTCTGTTGCTTCCATGCCATATTATTTTGTTCAGTGGAATTGTTAATTAGTGGATATTATTAATATGGAGACATTCTTAGTTCATTAGTTATAAGACACATTTCTGTTGTCTGTTTCCTTTATTTTTCCTCTTTGCAGTTACAATCAAAGGGTAGAGTCCAGAAGTTAGTTTTAGCAGCCCTGGGAAACCCTGCACACAGCAAAAGTTAGAATGCCGGTATCTCACAAGAAGATATCTAACACCTTTTGAATTTCTTTCAGAATAAACTATTGGGCACTAACAAACAAGAGTACATAGGGATTTTTTGCAATAACTGGATTTATGGGAAAGAAAAGTTTCACTCTTATTTGTTCTTAGAACTACATGCTAATATTTTTTATCTTTATTTCTTTAATTACTTTATTCCAATATATTAAATTCTGGGGACATTTTCTTCATCAGTCAGATCAAGAATTAAGCTTTTCATCAGTGCTATCCTTAGTCAATCACTAACTAAAATGTATCTAAACCAAAAAAAAAAAAAAAAAGAAACTCAAACCTGTTGCGATTCCGACTCATAGCAACCCTATAGGACAGAGTAGAACTGCCCCATAGGGGTACCAAGGAGCAGTTGGTGGATTTGAACTGCCTACATTTTGGTTAGTAGAAAAGCTCTTAACCACTGCACCACCAGGGCTCCAAAATGTACCTAAGACCTACAATATATACTCGTAGGATATATATATCTATATATATATATATATGAGTTCAAATAAGGTAAGTACTGTATATATCTGTAATTTTCATTATCAGCAATGATCGAAAGCAATGTAAGATGTGATCTTTATTTCCAACTACACCCAAGCTAACAAAGCAATTGACTGGTGTTTATAAAATGTATTCATTCAACAAGTACTTTTTTTTTAGCATTTACTATGTGTCAGAAGTTACAAATTGTGCTCAACTGCTAATCTAAAGGTTGATAGTTCAAACCTGCCCAGCAGTACCACGGAAGAAAAGCCTTGAGGATCTGCTTCCACTTCATATTACAGCTAAGAAAACCCTGTGGGGCAGTTCTGCTCTGTTACATGCGGTTGCTGTGAGTTGGAATCGACTTGGTGACAACTAATAACAAAATATGTTAGGTGAAATTTTTAAAACTAGAAGAAAATACATAAAAATACCGGGACAAAAAGCACTATGTAGTTTCACTTTTATTAGTTCAGAAAAGATTGAGATATAAAATAATGTATTTTAAATACAAAAGGAACTAGACTCGCTGCTATGTTCTTCTCCAAATAAACAATGAAAAGCCCTCTTCTCAGTCTACATAAGCCAATCAAGCAGTCAGTCAGTTATTTCCTCATTTTCTTGATTCAACTAATTTTTTTTTTTTTTAACACACTGCACTGTGTTAAGTTCTGGGAATATAGCCAAGAACAAGACAGCCCAGATCCCTACCTTTCTTATCCTTACAATCTTTAAATTATAAGTGAATATAAACTATTAAAATACAAATACCAGATTGTACACATCCAAATAGGAATATTTCATTTCATAATATTCAGGATGGGATTTTATATTGGAAATATCCACTTCCTTTCAGGATTTCTTTCAGAGCCAAATTATACTTAACCCAAAACAGTACTACTCAAACTACACACTATGTGGCCAAACTTTCGTATTACTTAGGCAAGTAACCAAATCGCAGTGTTTTCACCCAATAAACATTTATTTCTCATCCCTCAAAACCCAAAACAAATGTCTGATTGGATGGCAGGCTTGTATGCTCATTCCGGACCGGGTTTCCTTCTGTCTTGTTCTTCCTTCTTCCCCAGCGGTGCTATAACCTCTGCTTGGTCCTGGGTGTCTGTCCAGTGGATGAAGGAGAGAGGATGCGTGGGATTGTGGGAGGTTTTTATGGTCCAGGCCTGAAAGTACTGTATGTCACTGCTGATCACATTCTTTGCAACAGATGCAGTCACATGACCAAATCTAACTGCAAGGAAAACTGGGAAATGTAGGCTAGGATTAAGCCCTGATGAAAGAGGAAATAGGTTTTGGTGAGCACATAGTGTTTCCCTGGCACAGCTTGTTTCTGGACACCTTTTAGCTCATCCCAGAAATAAAATCCTGTCTTCAAAAAATAAATTATTTGCTCCACATAGTGGTTATTTAAAAACTGAGTCACAACCACTCTAGCCGTGTTCTGATTAATTCTAGATATTTTTAAACTCTTACTTTGAGATAATTTTACAATTACAGAGGAGTTACAAAAATAGTATAGTGAGTTCTTGTACACTGTGTACCCAGTTTCCCCTAATGTTTAAGTCTCACATAACCATAGTATACTAATCAAAACTAAGAAGTGAACATTGGCATGACACTATTATTTTCAGGTAATATCCTGTATCTGTCCCAGGTAATTCCAAGTATTTTAAATTGATACATACAGACACACACACCCACTCAGGGACTATTTCTTTTCTTTTTTTTTTTTTTAATATGGTAATTTTATACATATACATATAAAACAAACCAAAAAAAACCAAACCCAGTATCATCAAGTCGATTCCCACTCATAGTGACCCTATAGGACAGAGTAGAACTGCCCCACAGAGTTTCCAAGGAGCACCTGGCGGATTCGAAATGCCAACCCTTTGGTTAGCAGCAGTAGCACCCAACCACTACACCACCAGGGTTTCCCTATATATATACAAATATATATAATATTGCTGTTAGGTGCCATCCAGTCAGTTTCAACTCATAGCGACCCTAAGTACAACAGAATGAAACACTGCCTGATCTTGCACTATCCTCACAATCGTTGCTGTGCTTGAGCCCATTGTTGCTACTGTGTCAGCCCATCTTGTTGAGGGTCTTCTTCTTTTTTGCTGACCCTCTACTTTACTAAGCATGACGTCCTTCTCCAGGGATTGGTCCCCCTGATAACATGTCCAAAGTACATGAGACAAAGCCTCTCCATCCTCGCTTCTAAGGAGCATTCCGACTGTACTACTTACAAGACAGGTTTGCTCATTCTTCCGGCAGTCCATGGTATATTCAGTATTCCTCACCAACACCGTAATGCAAAGGTGTCGATCCTTCTTCAGTCTTCTTTATTCATTGTCCAGTTTTTGCATGCGTATGAGGAAATTCAAAACATCATGGCTTCAGTCAGGCACACCTTAGTGCTCAAAGTGACATTTTTGCTTTATAACGCTTTAAAGAGGTCTTTTGCAGCAGATTTGCCCAATGCAATTTTTGTTGTTGTGGTTAGGTGCCATCGAGTCGGTTCTGACTCATAGCGACCCTATGCACAACAGAATGAAACACTGCCCGGTCCTGAGCCATCCTTACAGTCATTGTTATGCTTGAGCTCATTGTTGCAGCCACTGTGTCAGTCCACCTCGTTGAGGGTCATCCTCTTTTCTGCTGACCCTGTACTCTGCCAAGCATGATGTCCTACTCAGGGACTGATCCCTCCTGACAACATGTCCAAAGTACGTAAGATGCAGTCTCGCCATCCTTGCTTCTAAGGAGCGTTCTGGTTGTACTTCTGAGACAGATTTGTTCGTTCTTTTGGCAGTCCATGGTATATTCAATATTCTTCATCAACATCACAATTCAAAGACATCAACTCTTCTGTCTTCCTTATTCATTGTCCAGCTTTCACATGCATATGATGCAATTGAAAATACCATGGCTTGGGTCAGGCACACCTTAGTCCTCAAGGTGACATCTTTGCTCTTCAACACTTTAAAGAGGCCCTTTGCAGCAGATTTACCCAATGCAATGTGTCTTTTGATTTCTTGACTGCTGCTTCCATGGCTGTTGATTGTGGATCCAAGTAAAATGAAATCCTTGACAGCTTCAATCTTTTCTCCATTAATCATGATGTTGCTTACTGGTCCAGTTTTGAGGATTTCTGTTTTCTTTATGTTGAGGTGCAAACCATTCTGAAGTCTGTGGTCTTTGATTTTCATCTGTAAGTGCTTCGAGGCCTCTTCACTTTCAGAAAGTAAGGTTGTGTCACCTACATATTACAGGTTGTTAATGAGTTTTCTTCTAAACCTGATGCCGTGCTCTTTTTCATATAGTCTAGCTTTTCAGATTATGTGCTCAACATACAGGTTGAAAAAGTATGGTGAAATGATACAACTCTAATACACACCTTTCCTGACTTTAAACCACACAATATCCCTTTGTTCTGTTTAAAAGACTGCCTCTTGGCCTATGTACAGGTTCCTCATAAGTGCAATTAAGTGTTCTGGGAATCCCCATTCTTCCCAATGTTATCCATAATTTGTTGTGATCCACGGAGTTGAATGTCAATAAAACACAGGTAAACATCTTTACATAGTCAATAAAACACAGGTAAAGATCTTACTGGTATTCCCTGCTTTCAGCCAAGCAATGATATCCCTTGCTTCAAGTTTTCTTCTGAATCTGGCTTGACTTTCTGGCAGTTTCCTGTCAATGTACTGCGCAAATGCTTTTGAATGATCTTCAGCAAAATTTTACTTGTGTGTAATATTAATGATATTGTTCACTAATTTCTGCATTCTGTTGGATCACCTTTCTTTGGAATGGGTACAAATATCGATCTCTTCCAGTCAGTTGGCCAGGTAGCTGTCTTCCAAATTTCTTGGCATAGATGAGTGAGCAATTCCAGCCCTGCATCCCTTTGAGGAAATATCTTAATTGGTATTTTGTCGATTTCTGGGGCCTGGTTTTTCACAAATGCCTTCAGTGCAGCTTGGACTTCTTCCTTCAATACCATCAGTTTGGGATCATATGCTACCTCCTGAAATGGTTGACATCAACCAATTCTTTTTGTACAGTGACTCTGTATATTCCTTCCATCTTCTTTTGAAGCTTCCTGCATCATTTGGTATTTTCCCACAGAATCCTTCAATATTGCAACTTGAGGCTTGATTTTTTTTTTCCAGTTCTTTCAATTTGAGAAATGCCGAGCGTGTTCTTCCCTTTTGGTTTTCTAACTCCAGGTCTTTACACATTTCATAACAATATTGAGTGCCTTCTAACCTGAGGGGCTCATCTTCCAGCACTATATCAGACAATGCTCCATTGCTATTCATAAGGTTTTCACTGGCCAATTTTTTCAGAAATAGACTGCCAGTTCCTTCTTCCTCGTCTGTCTTAGTCTGGAAGCTCCACTGAAACCTGTCCACCATGGGTGACCCTGCTGGTATTTGAAATACCAGTGGCATAGCTTCCAGCATCACAGCAACATGCAAGCCACCACAATATGACAAACTGATAGACAAGTGGTGGTGATATATACATGTATATACATATATATACATATATATATATATATATTCGAATCTACCAGGTGCTCCGTGGAAACTCTATGGGGTAGTTCTACTCTGTCCTGTAGGGTTGCTATGAGTCAGAATTGACTCCACAGCACTGGGTTTTTTTGGTTTTTTAATATATATATAAAACATTTTCCATTTCATAAAGATTCAAAACATACATATATATAAAATGAAACATTTGATATTATATATAACACACACACAAATATATATATAACAAAACATTTGCCATTTCAACATTTTTTACACATATAATTCGGTAGCATTAATTATTTTCATCATGTTGCGCAACCATCATCATTACCTATTTCCAAATTTTTCCATCATCCATAACTGAAGTTCGGTGCCCCCTAACCAATGAACCCCCTTTTACCCTTCCTGCCCACCCTGGTAAACATTAATAGACTTTGGTCTTTATACGGTTGCCTATTGTAGATATTTTACGTAATTGAAATCCTACAATACTTGTCTTTTTATGACTGACTTATTTCACACAGCATGATGTTTTCAAGATTCATCTATGTTTTAGCATATATTGGGATATTATGTGTCTTTATGATATTCATTTTTATGAGTTTTTGAATCTCTGTAACGAATGACATTTCTACATCTTCATAGGTATCATGGATTGAATTGTCTCCTCCCAAAATATGTGTCAAGTTGGCTAGGCCACAATTCCCAGTATTACATGACTGTCCACCATTTTGTCATCTGATGTGATTTTCCTGTGTGCAGTAAATCCTACCTCTGTGATGTCAATGAGTCAGGACTCAACCTACAAGACTAGGTTGTAGTTTAAATTAATCTCTTTTGTGATATAAAAGAAAGAAGCAAGTGGAGAGACAGGGGGACTTCATGCCACCAAGAAAGAAGGTCTAGGAGTACAGCACATCCTTTGGATCGGGGGTCCCTGTACTGAGAAACTCCTAGACCAGAGGAAGGTTGATGACAAGGACTTCCTCCAGAACTGACAGATAAAGAAAGCCTTCCCCAAGAACTGGCACCCTGGATTTGGACTTCTAGCCTCCTAGTCTGTGAGAGAATATATTTGTTAGTTAAAGCCATCCTCTTGTGATAATTCTGTTATAGCAGCTCTAGATAACTAAGACAATAGGAAATTATTGTCCAAATAGCAATAATTTTCCAAAAATGAAATTCCATATTGGCCATAACATTACTAGGAATTTGGCAGTGATATTCAGAATATTATTAGCCCATGGTAGTGCTGATAACAACGATTACATATGGGTTTTACTGAGCCTCTATTGCATACAAATGCTTTACGTGGGACCGATCATGTAACCCTCACAACAACTGTATGAAGTAGGCACTATTTTAGCCCTTTTTTTCCCAAGTAAGGAAACTGAGGCTCCCAGAGCTCCTATAATTTGTCAGTCCCACACCTATGAGGAAAGAGCCTGGACCCAACTTAAAAAAAAAAACATTGCCACCAAGCCCATTCCAACTCATAGCAACTCTAAGGACAGAGTAGAACTGCCCCACAGGGTTTCTAATGCCGTTAATCTTTACAGAAGCAGATTGCTGCATCTTTCCCCCATGGAGCGGCTGGTGGGTTCAAACTGCTGACCTTTTGCTTAGCAGTCAAGTGCTTTAACCACTGTACCACCAGGACTCCTGACCCAACTTAAGGCAATCTTAATCACCATACTTAATTGCCTATTGTGTAACAGAATCAAAGAATTTGCATTCTTCTCCTTCTACCATAAACGGGAATTCCTATGGAAGACTACTTTCTGGGGTTGCTGGAGAGGGAAAACACAGCTTCCTGGCTTGGGGCCTTTATACTTGTTCCCTCTGCCTTTTCTATTGGATAAATATTACTTCTTGAGAGAGGCCTGTCATGACCACCATATCTAAAATTATTTTTTGCTTGATTTATCTTCATATTATTTATCACATCATAATAATACATATATTTAACCCAAAACAAACAAACAAAATTTTTGTTTTGTTTTGAGTTAAATATATGTATTATTATGATGTGATTACACCCTATAATTTGTTTTCCCAACCAGGCAACAAATCCCATACCTGTCTTATTTGTTATATTCCCAGCATGGAGAAATGACACCCACACATAAGTATTCTGCTTGTTAACTGAGTGAAGAAAAGAATAAACAAACTTGATTTATACTAGAGGGAACCAGGGAACTAAAACGAAGGGAAAAGGACCTCACACTTAGCAAAGGCCTACATCATCCCAAACAATCCTCACAACAACACACTATTGAGTTAAAGTTTATTATTCTCATTTTAATTATTGAGGAAACTAAGGTCAAAGGGGTTTAATAACTTGATTAAGATTTGAAATTACAGAAGTAGGATTTGAAAATCAATTATGTAAAACCATGGAGCCTAAGGTATTTGCATTAAATACAATGGAAAATAGCTTCTCATTATTAAACTAAGTCAACAGAGGTCACGGCAGAAACCAAGATGAAGATGCAAATGGCTGAAGGTAATGGGGGAGAAGAACACGGTCAAAAGTCATATCTGGAGTGGGGTACATCCAAGCATTCTTCAGAAATACCTATTATGAGGCACATCAGACAGAGGTGTTTGAGGTAAGAAGAATAAATCCATTTTAATTTTGTACCTATTTTCCTCATAGTAAGGAGCCCTGGTGTTGGAGTGGTTAAAGCACTCAGCTGCTAACGAAAGGTTGGTGGTTCAAACCACCAGTTGCTCTGCAGAGGAAAGATGTGGTTGTCTGCGTTCATAAAGATTACAGCCTTGGAAACTCTATGGGGTAGTTCTATTCTGTTCTATAGGGTCAGTAAGCATTAGAATGGCCTCATTGGCAGTGGGTTTTGGTTTGGTCTTCCCATTTTTTGAGTCCTAATGGTGCAATGGATAAAGGCTGAGAGGTCTTAGTGTCTGACAGCTCAGCAACTTAGCTGGTTGCATGACCCTGGGACCTTGCTCAGCCTCTGTGCTTTTCCATTTTCTCATCTTTAAAATACACCAAAGAGCTATAATCTAGCTTCCTTTTTTTCTGTGTTTGCTGATGAGTAACTAATGGTGAGTTGTGCTATCCCATGTTAATCTTTACTGCCGGACTAATGCTTAGCCATGGCTTTTGTACTAAGGTTGTCCTTGGGATTGCTAAAGCCTCTTCTGTTACTTTGGATTTGTAGAGCAGCATTCTAGCAGATTTGCATTCCATAAATCATTGGGGCATGGCATGGATTGGAATGCCGTATACTCATCTATTTGTCATTAAACTCTAGTACGTATTTAACCATTAGTTAAACTCCCATGCTTCAAGATGGTTATAATTGAAGGAGGTATGACCTTTAGTCTAACATGGAAGGGCTTTCTCTTGAAGTATTTCAGGTCAAGAAATGAAAAAGAACTCACCTATTATACACAAAGACTCCTGATAGAAAGGAAAACACACACCTGAAAAACAAAGCCTTCCCAGGCCATAGCCCTTGGAGTAACTGATCTGGTTAAGAATCATGAGATGGAGGTGGTAGTTGCAACAGAATACCAATATTGCAGGGAAAAGTGATCATGGGTGTGCTGACTTCAAGAACACTGGAGGAGTCTTGGAGATGTCACTCTTTGGAAGTAGCTCTCTGGATTAGAAAGTATTAAGGAAATAAATGAAAGGAGAAAAATATAATAGAGGTAAGCGTCTTAGTTTGAATTCCCCTAGAAGCTTACTACTCTGAGCAATAACTTTAATACAAAGAGTTTATTTGAGATGTGATCCCACAAAACACTAGTAGGAGAGGGGAAGGAAGGCAGTACAGCATGTCTTATCAACTACGCCACTATGCCAACTGCAGCTTAGGGCCAGAAGTTCTGGGTTCAAGTTCAGACTCTGTGGCTTATCACCTTGGTGCCCTGAAAAATCACATCACCTTTCTTTGAATCACATCCCTCTTCTAAGGAATGGAAATCAAGTTACCTACCACATGGGTGGATGCTGTTGCTATTGATAAGAAATGGCTATCGTTTATTGAGTACTGATCCTATACCAGCCTCAATGATAAGCTCTCCTCAAAATCCTGGAAAATAAGTAAACGCTCCTCACATTTTACTAAGAGGTCATATCAACGACATCATTTTATAAACATAAAGGGACTTTGTAAGCTCTAAAGCAAAGAGAGCTTTAACAGCTCCTCACGAATGAGTAGGAAGCCTATACCTGATCGATAACCTTGCAACTCATTACCTGTGAGGCCTCAGCCAAATCACTTTGCCTCTTTCAGTCTGTCTTTTCCGTTAAAAAAAAAAAAAAACAGATTATGCAAGATGTGAACACTGGCAGCAGCCAGAGGCAGGGTACACAGAATCTCCTTGAACATTTCCTGGCACCTTGTTATAAATCTCGAAAATAAAAGTTAAAAAAAAAAAGAATTGAGCTCATGAAAGTAAAAATTGGTACAACCACTTTGGAAAACCATTTGGTAGAATTTACTAAAACTGAATATATATATATATATGTGACCCAGGAATTCTGCTCTTGGATAGCTATCCAACAGAAACACGAGCACATGAACACCAAAAGATATCCATTGGAATGTCCATAGCAAGATCATTTGTGATAGTCAAAAAATTAGAAATAACCCTAGTGACCATAACTGTAGAGTTGAATAAATTATGGTGTAGTCATTCATTGGAATATTCTATAGGGATGAAAATTAATTCTCTACAAGAATACATAACAACAGAAATGAAATTTACAAACATAATATTCAGCGTGGTGGTCCAGATACAAAACAGAATGGTATAATTCCATTTATTAAAAGTTCCTAAACAGGCAAAGGTAATTTATGCTGTTAGAAATCAGGATAAAGGAGTAGGAGATAGCGGCTGAAAGAAAACATGAGGGGGACTTTTGAGGCCTGATCATGTTCTGTTTCTGGTTCTGAATGCTGGTCACATAGGTATGCTTGTTCACTTTCTGTCCTCATCGAGCTGTACATTTATGACCTATGTTCTTTAAGTAAGGAGGTGGTGCCTACCTACAGAAAGCCTACCTAACAAAAAAGCTCTGAGATTTGGGTTAGATGGATTAAAAGGTTTCTCCTCTCTCCAAAATCTAGACCCTGCAATGAGGCTAGGACATCTCTCATGGCTATTGAGATAAGGGTAACAGCAGGGTTTGCAAACATAACAAAACCAGGAGGATAGACTGGCTCCGATCAGTTCTGCCCATGGAGATGTTCTTTTGCCTGGCATGCTTCATTTTGCCTTCACTGGCACACAGTAGAGATTTCTACAAAGTGCCCAGGAGCCATATGTTTAATGCTTTTGGATAATGTAATTTCATAAAAGTCCACAGGGTGGCAAGGAAACTATTTCCCAACAGTCTTTAAATACTTAAAGCCTTTCTCCTTTCTCTTCTCTTAGTCCCTTTCATAACGGGCAGGCTTGCCTATCTGCAGCTATTATAAAAATCGGAAAACAAAATTTTATGTACTATAATATTTCTAATAACCGTCCCATGGTCTAGTTAACGTAGGGGACTAATTGGCAGCTTGAGAACAATGAATGAAGTAGAGAAAAAAAAAAATCAGTGAAATGAGAGAATAGAATTCCTGAAGCATTAGAAAACTAGCACAGGAAGTGTCTAAAGTCAGGAATAACATCAAAATGGGTTGCAGGGTTACTGAAGAAAGCAAGGATGTGGTACCCACACCTTACAAAGTATCCCGGACACCTATACGAGCCAGAATGTGGTAAAGTGTTTGCAAAAAAGAAAAAGAAAAAAAAGGCTGCTATTTTTCCATCCATATGTCCACTTCCCTTTCCAATGCAATTTTGCAGCAATTCCCTTTCAGGGATGGCACTATTCCCCCCATGTTCACTGATATGCATCTAGGCTGGTCTTATGACCTGATTTGACCAACAGAAAGCAGCATGCATGATGCAGGTAGTTTATTTGGGTGATGATCCCAGGAAGAGACATAAAGGAGTGGGACAGTGAGACAGAGAAGGGAAGGCAGCCTTATCAAATAGGTTACCACTGTGGGCATTATCAAATAGGCTACCACTGTGGACAACTAGATTTTAATACTGTTGGGGAACTCTGGAAAACAGTTTAGAATGCACGCATGAATTTATCCCACCCAAGAAGTAAGGGAGCTGGGGTATTACGAATATCACAATCCCCATCAGTTATTGGTTGCAGGCTACTCCTGAAGGGTTTTAATTTCCCAGTACTTATGGCTACATGCACAGACAGAGTGGACTCTGGCAACCATACAGAGCCCCCAGGCAAAGTGACAAGGGCTCTGGCCAGCGGGAAGCTGAATCACCAAGAAGATACAGCAGAGCACCAAGAGAATCTGCCAATGACACTGTGTCTTACACATAGAATGTACTAGATATACAATTAACCTTTGTATGTATCGACTATTCCCAACCTTAATATTTTTATTACAGAAAAAACTATTAATTTTTTTTCCAACCTTAAGTATATAAAATGAGTTCCATTTTCACTCTTTGGACACAGCTCAAGGTTTACCTTTCCTGTGGAATCTTTACTGTCCAATTGTTTCTTCCCCACAAAAAAAAAAAAAAAAAGACAGACAGACAGACATATAGATGGGTGCGTAAAAGAGCCAAGATGTTCTTTCTTCTACAAAACCTCTCTACATTTTACATATAACCAAAAACCAAACCAAAGCCACTGCCATCGAGGCGATTCCGACTCATAGCGACTCTATAATGTATAAATTTATCATATGGAACTATAATTATATTTAAGTGATCTCTTTCCTGCTGTTTTTTGCATTCCTTATGCATTTATATAACTTGAGCAAGGTTCCTGGCACATATCAGACATTGGTGAATGTTGGCTGCCTGACCAATGAAATTCACCAATGAGTAGTCATCAATGCCAGCAGAAAATCATGATCAAAATTTACATAAATCCTGTAAGTGCTAAATTTCTCAGCAAGGACATGAGTTATATGTTCCATGAAGGCCAAACACAATGCCTGCAACAAATAAGAAAATCAGTGAATGTTTGCTAAAAAAGAAAAAAATTACAAATTCTAGTGAGAACTTCAATATAATCGAAAATATTACTTAGGTTTTTCTATACATTGTATTGCATGGGGCCTAGCATTTAATTTGCATTAAATAAGACTGAAGTATTTTAAATGAGTTCTGTATAATACATAGATTGTCTATACCCACTTAAAAATTGCACTTAAAGAAATTGCTTAACATCACGTTGGTATATGATTCTCTTTCCAGCTGTTATAAAAATTCACAGTGGACTTCCAAAAGTAATACAATGAGATAGTAAAAAAATGTTGTGGTACTAGAAAAATTTTTATAGTTGATTATTCTTTATGGAGCTTCAGTTCTTATTGAATGTTATGGTGTTTCAAGGATACCTTATAATTCAGGTTTTGTGATGTAGGAATTCCACAATGTGGTTCCCCACACCTGCAATCTTCAGAGCTTAGCTTCATAACTAAGTCTCTTTCCCCAGTAAAAGACACTGACAGAGCTGAAAAAGGGAGAGATTTTCTCAGCCACCGGCTGTTGGTGAGCTGTGTTTGAAAAAATTCAAGGCATTTTGAGATCATCATCAAATGTGCAGGGCAGAAAAAATGAAAACCCATCTAGGAACAAGGGACAGTTCATTGTACAAGTGTCTTAATTTGTCACTGTAAGATGGCTCTGAAAATACCGAAAACATTAAAAGAAAGATCTGTTGTGATGGGACGGATTTTTTTTTTTTTTTTTTTTAAGCTACAAACCGTGAGAGAGCTTCTGACATCCAAGTGATTCCACGACAGCTTTGCAGCCCTGCTGTGGCTGTGAATGACAGCTTAGTATAATGTGTATGGAAGAGGTAAAAGGCAGAAATTCTTGCCCAGACTCAGAGCTTCCGTGTCCTACAGCCACAATGAGCAATCACATCTTCAAATAACTCTTAAACTCTAAATCCTTTAACATCCATCCTTACTCCAGAATTAGTGGATGAAATGAATTAGATAACCTCAAAGGTGCAGTATCTCCTAGAAAACCCAAGGTGGCTGGAATGCTGCCTTTTGGAAATCGATTTCTCACCAGGAACCTTCACCTCTTCGTCTGCCATCATGAAACTCTCCCTTACCTGTCTTAATAAATCTTAACCCTCTGGATAAAGAAAACACTTAAAATAAAAAATTACAGTCTTCCCGAGGAATGGCTATTTTCTGTAATAAGAACTGACATTTCAGTTGATGCTTGATATAAAAATATTTTCTTTGTGTTATTTGTTTTTTACTTTATTGCAAAAATTTTATTAAAAATAAAATTTTAAGTCAAAAATCAACCAACATTAACAATACCAACAATAATAAAAAATGACTCCGGTCACATATGTAGGTGTGTAGGCAAAAATGTGAATGGGTGGTACAGATGTCTACACACATGCACACAGAGAGAAGTATCTATATGTACATACAGATATGTGTGTGGATGCATATATGATCATAGAGGACACAATTACAGATATTTCTCAGACATAACACTGTGAGATTGGTCTTCTGGATCTGAAGGCTTAAGACCCTAGTCTCATAGGAGAACTCAATCAAATGGCATAATATAGTTCACAAAATTCATGTTCTGCATCCTAATGAAGTGAGTAGTGTCTGAGGTCATAAAAGCTTGTGAGGCGCCATCTAAGATACAACTATTGATCTCTACTCATCACAGGCAAAAGAGAAAGAAGGAAGCAAAAAGTCTCACAGAAGAAACTAGTCTACAGGACTGATAGGCTACACAAGTCACAACCTCATTTACTCTGAGACCAGAAGAGCTAGATGGTGCCACACTGCCACTACTACTCATTGTGATCAGGGCCACAATAGATGGACCCTGAAAGAAAGGAAGAAAAATGGGAAACAGAATTCAAATTCTTAAAAATTCCAGACTTACTGGACCTGTTGAGACCAGAGGACTATTGCCCTGAGATACTTTTTAAGCCTTGAACCAAAACTATCCCCTGAGGTCAGCTTTTAGCAAAAGAACAGATTAGCACAAAAATAAGGGCTATTACCTGTGAATACAAAGCTGTATTAAAAAAAAAAAAATCAAAAGATCAACAATTACTCTAAAGCAAAGATGAGAAGATAAGGTGGCAGGGAAACTAGAATGCTGGGAACGGAACAACCAGAATGCAATTAAAGAGATTATTGACACATTGTGAAAAATGTAACCGGAATTGGTTAAGATTGTGTGTCAACTTGGCTGGGCCATGATTCTCAGTGTTTTGGCAGCTGTGTAATGATGCAGTTTGGCACTTACATAGTGATGTAATTCAGCAGCCATGTAATGATATAGTCATCTTCCATGATGTGATCTGATATGATCAGCCAATCAGCTATAAGGGGAGTTTCCTGGGGGATGCAGCCTGCATCCAATATATAAATGGAAGTTCTGGCAAGGCTTGTTTTCTTGCTCTGGATCCTGCATCTGGCTCGTCATCATGGGACCTCTTGTTCTTGGGAATTCAGGCTACCATCTTACCTACCGACCTTGGATTCCTCAGCCTCAGCAGCCTATCAGGCAGCAGCCTGTCATCTGACCTGCCAATCCTGGGTTTGTCAGCCCTTGCAGCTAGGTGAGTTGGGAGAAAGGTGAGTTGGGAGAAAGCTGCAACCCAACACCTGACTCACAGACATGGGACTTGCCAGTCTCTACAACCACATGAGCCATTTCCTTGAGATAAGTCTCTCTCTCTGTGTATACATATATATATATCTATCTACATATATGTATACATTTCTCTCTCTCTCTCTCTTTTGCTCCTCTAGAGAACCAAGGCTAAAACAGTAACTAATATCACTAAAAAATTGATGTAGAAAATGTAAAAAGGAAACTAAATTGCTGTGTAAACTTTCACTGAAAGCAATAAAAAATATTTTTAAAAAAAATCAACCTACTACCTTCTGTGGCAAGAAAAAAAGGCAGAGGCAGGGCCAAGATGGTGGAATAGTTAGAAACTTCCTGTTGTTCCTTTTACAACAAACACCCCCCCCCCAAAAAAAAACAAGTGAATCAGATATATACGACGATCTAGGAACCCTAAGCATCAACAACAAAGCTGAAGAATTAGACTGAGTGACAGGTGGAAGGAGAGGCAATTCAAAAGCAGCCATAATAAGGAATTACAGATCTCTGCTTGGAGGGTGTCCTCCTAGCCGAATTGCACAGTGTGGCCATATTGAGCCAAAAAGCAGCATCTCAAGCCCAAATCCACTCCACCTGGTGCGGCTAAGCAGGAGCAACTCTGTATGCACCTCCAGAATCAAACAGGAGTGACACCGGACCTGTGAAAGTTAAGGGCATGCTGGAACCCACTGTGCATATTACAGCCCTCCTCCCACCAGAGCTCCACAGGCTGAGGAGTACTCTCTCCCATTCACCACCCCCCCACCCCGACTTCAACACCAGTCCAGCAGCATTCAACACTGCTGTTCCCCCTAAGCCAGGAGCTCATGGCCAGGTCAAAAGGTGCCAGCCCCCTCACCCAGCCACTGGCATGGGGGGTCCACTGGCTTGCAGCAAACTCCACCCCCTCTGATCACCCACACCAGTGCCTTGCTGGTGGAGTTGGCACAGCATGTACACATTAACATAAGGCAGGCTGAGTTTCTAGCTGAAGCCCATTTTTACCTGCAGCAGCCTAGTACAAGCTGCAGATCTGTGACATTCAACAATGCCCTACTCCCTAAGCCTGTAGCTCTCAGCTCAGTCCGAGGTGACTGAAACTTAGCCCAGCCACTGGGCAAGGGTTCCATGGATGTGCAGCACCCTTCACCCTGCCGATCATGCTCACCACTGCCTCGCTGGCTGACCTGACACAGCATGCCTTCATTAGGACAAAGTGGGCAGGGTTCCCAGCTGAAGCCCATTTTCACCTGCAGCAGCCAAGTGGGAGCTACAGATCTGTGGCATTCAACACTGCTCCACCCCCTATGAAGGGGCCTCAACCACCCACACCAGAAGCCTGAGAGCCAGTGGTACCCACTCACTCCATCCAGCTAACAACAATGGGGTCCTGAAAACCAGTGGCAACCCCCAATCCCTCTAACAAATGGCACAGGCTACCCAAGAACTGGCTGCACTACCTTTCCAATAACCAGTCTAGCATACAGGGGCATGCCCTTCATCTGAGCACCAGGGGTCAGTCGACAGCCCCCTGCCTTGCTATGGCACCATGCCCCACTTCAATCAGAGGCTTGTACCTACTATGAACACCCCACACAGCCCTGCTCACCCAGGATTGTAGGTGAGATTCTCAGCACCACACACTTAGTGAATGATGACTCGGGGACCTTTATCCTGAGCATCCAGCAAGCATCAGACCATGCACACAACACTCAATGACCAGGGAGAACACCTCCTGTACCCGTAGCCAGTTGACCAGCAGGAGAGATCCATCATTTCCTGAAGCCTTGTCACCAATGTCTTCAGTGCAGCTTGGACTTCTTCCTTCAGTACCATCTGCTCTTGATCACATGCTACCTCCAGAAATAGTTGAACATCAACCAATTCTTTTTAGTACAGTGACTCTGTGTATTCCTGGCATCTTCTTTTGATGCTTCCTGCATGGTTCGGTATTTTGCCCATAGAATCCTTCACTATCGCAACTTGAGGCTGGAATTTTTCCTTTGTTCTTTCAGCTTGAAATGCCAAGAGCATTCTTCCCTTTTGGTTTTCTAACTCCAGGTCTTTGCACATGTCATTGTAATATTTTACTTTGTCTTCTTAAGCCACCTTTTGAAATCTTCTGTTCAACTCTTTTACTTCATTATTTCTTATCTTTGCTTTAGCTACTCGATGTTCAAAAGCAAGTTTCAGAATCTCTTCTGACATCCATTTTCATCTTTTCTTTCCTTCCTGACTTTTTAAGGCCTCTTGCTTTCTTCATGTATGATGTCCTTGATGTCATTCTACACTTTGTCTGGTCTTCAGTCATTAGTGTTCAATGCTTTAAATCTGTTCTTGAGATGGTCTCTAAACTCAGGTGGGATAACCTCAAGGTCATGCTTTTGCTCTCGTGGATTTATTCTAATTTTCTTCAGTTTCATCTTGAACTTGCATATAAGCAATTGATGGCCTGTTGTGCAGTCAGCCCCTGGCCGTGTTCTGACTGATGATATTGTGCTTTTCCATCATGTCTTTCCACAGATGTAGTTGATTTGATTCCTGTGTATTCCATGTGGTGAAATCCATATGTATAGCTATGATTTATGTTGTTGAAAAAAGGTATTTGCAATGAAGAAGTTGCTGGTCTTACAAAATTCAATCATGTGGCCTCCAGCATCATTTCTACAACTCAGGCCATATTTTCCAACTACTGATCCTTCTTCTTTGTTTCTAGCTTTCACATTCCAATCACCAGTAATTATCAATGCATCCTGAGTGTATGTTTGATCAATTTCAAACTGTGGAAGTGATCATATGATTGTCCTATTCAAAATGGCCAATGCTAGTCTATTTCAGCTCATTAATGCCTAGGATTTCAATATTTATGTGTTCCATTTCATTTTTGATGACTTGCAATAAAAAATGAGGCTACTGATTTTTTTTTATAAGTCAAATTAAATTGAAAAGACTGTTGGTGGAATTACAGGCATTAAAGGCGATTTTGGTAAGAGCTCAGAAAGATTTGAGAAGAGCTGTGGAAAAAGCTTCTATGCACAGAACATTTGCTAGAAATGCAAATGTTAAATGTGCTTTTGGTGAGGCATTGTTATTGTTGTTGTTAGTTGCCATCAAGTTGATTCCAACACATGGTGGCCCTATGTGTACAGGGTATATCTGTTCTATAGGGTTTTCAAGTCTGTGACCTTTTGGAAGCAGATTGCCAGACTTGTCTTTCAAGGCGCCACTGGGTGAGTTTGAACTGCCAACCTTTCAGATAGCAGTCAAAAGCTTAACTATTTGTGCCACCTAGGAAGTCCTTAAACTGAAATAATGAACACAGTATTGAACCCCGGATTAAAGACGATTCTTGATATAAAGTGGCAAATAACTCAGCTGAATTATGTTTGAATGGTTTGTGACAAATAGAGCTTGTAAGTGATGAACTGGAATATTTAGCTGAGGATATTTCTAAACAAAATATGGAAGGTGCAGTCTGGCTTCTTCTTGCTGCTTATTATAAAATGGAAGTAGAAGACATAAATTGAGGGAAAAATCAGAGAAAAATAGCCAAACTGAAGATTTGAAAAAGTCTCACCCTATCCACATTGTAAAGATTGAGAAAGTGTGCTCTGGAAAGTGTGCTCATGAATGTGGCTGAACAACCATTTACTAAAGACATTAGACATGTGACTTATTCAATCAAAGATCTCATCAGATCTGAGTTCAAAGATGCCAGCTTGGGTTGAAGGGGACAAGGACAGTATATGAAATGGAGTAAGGCTATCAAACTACTGGGATTCTATGGTTAGAAAATGAGTCAATAGAACTACTTGGCTGCAAGAATCTCTTGTCCTTCAAGAAAAGGGAGGGGTGATTCTGGGGGTGATTTGAAATGTGGTGGGGTTGTCATTGCCATCACAGGCCCAGGCAGCATGGGCCTGGGGAACAGGGATCCTACATTCCCATGCTAAAGAGCGGGGCCATCTCCTCATTAACAGAAGGTGGGGCCACCATCCTGGTGGGCCTGGAAAATGGGATTGCTGCCTTGGTGGAACAGGGGGCGGGGCCATCACCCAGTATCCAGAGGGTAGAAACACCACCCTCATAGGCTTGCTCATAGTGTGGAGCTGCCACCCTGGTGGCCCAGAGGAGAGAACATTCAGCCAAAGAAAATTATTATGAAACCTAGAAATCTTATGGTATTTGCCTTGCTGAGTTCCCAACTTGCTTTGGATCCATGAGCCATTTTTCCCTTCCAATTTCTCTCTTTTGGAGTGGGAATGTCATCCTATGCCTGCCCCACCATTGTATTTTAGTAGATAACTTGTATTCTAGGTATCACACATCCATAGATGGAGAGGAATTTTTCCCCTGGATGGACCATACTCAAAATTGCAACCATATATCATTTAGATGATGAAATTTTGAACTCAGAATTGATGTTGGAATTAATTAAGACTCTTAGGATGCTTAGGATGCTAGAATGGGGTTAACGTATTTTGTATGTTGGAGGAACATACATTTTGGGGAACCAGAGAATGGAATTTTATGGATTGAATTGTGTCTCCCTAAAATTGATGTTTAAGTTCTAACTCCAGGTACATGTGAACTTGAACCTAGGTACACTGGAAGCCAGGAGAGACTAGACAGAACCTTTCCCTATAGGCTTTGAAGAGAATATGGTCATGCCAACACTCTGAATTCAGATTACTATCCTCCAAAACTATGAGAAAATAAATTTCTGTTATTATAAATCACCCAATTCATGGTATATTTTTATGGCAACCCTAAAAAAGTAATATGTCCTCCATAAATATCACAGAACATGTGTACGTGAAATCATTAAAGACATAGAAGAGAAACAACAGAGTCAACTAACTTAGCCTCATTGAAAACTCTACCCATCATCAGCAGGATATACATTATTTTAAAAGGTACATGGAACTTTTATTTTAAAGATAGGTGACATTTTGAGTCATAAAGAAAGCCACAATAAATTTGAAAGAGTCTCAGTCACTGTAGAAAACTGCTGAGCAGTTCCTTAAAAAGTTAAACATAGAGTTACCACAAGACCCAGCAATTCTACTCCTAGCTATATACCTAAAAGACTTGAAAGCAGGGGCACAAACAGATACTTATATATCAATATTCATTACAGCATTAGTCACAATACCCAAAAGGTGAGGAACAACCCAAGTGCCCATCAATAGAAGGACAGGTATTGTGTGATACCACTTATATGAAACATCTAGAATAGGCAAATGCATAGAGACAAAAGTTTATCAGTTGTTACCAGGGGCTGGGAGAAGAGGGAATGGAGAGTTATTGCTTAAAGGATCCTGAAATTTTGTTTGGGATGGGTAAAAAAAACTTTTGGAAATAGATACAATATTTTACAGCAAATAACACACACCTTCTTTTTTTTTTTTTTCTGCATTTGTTTGCCAATGCACCTTGCCCCTGCTAGGCACCCTCGCAAGCTCTGCCTTGCCAATCCTCTTCCACATTTTGTTGTTAAAAAAAAAAAAAATTAGCATAGCATGCCTAAGAAAATACCTCCTAGGGGGAGGGTGTGGCCAGCAAACAAATGCAAAAGGCACACATTATTTGTGTAAAAGTGCAGTAGTGGTGATGGTCACACAACTTGGTGAGTATAATTAATGTCACTGAATTGTACACTTCCACCAGTAAACCCAGTGCCGTCAAGTGGATTGTACACTTAAAATGACTAAAATGGCAAAATTTTTGTTACATACATTTTACCAAAATAGAATTTAAAAAAGAAGAACATAACTCATGCGAAGTATGTTCTCTGACAAAAATGGAATTAAATTAAAAACTAACAATGGGAAGATTGGCAAATCCTCAAATATTTGGAAATGAAATGACACACTTCTAAATAACCTATGGGTTACAGGATAACTTAGAATGAGAAAGTATATTAAACTGAATAAAAATGAAAATATCAAAATTGTCGGATGTTAATAAAGCAGCAGTTTGGGATAAATTTATAAAAATGAAAGCCTGTCTTATGAAAGAAGAAAGACATCAAATTAATGGACACAGCTTCCAAACTGAGAAAATTTAAAGAAGAGCAAAAGAAAGACAAAGTAGAAGAAAGAGAATAATAAGGATAAGAACATAAATCACTCCAACAGGAAGAGAAAATTCATGAAAGTAAAAGGTGTTTCTTTGGTAAGACCAATAAAAGTGATAAACCTCTAGCCTGACTTACAAAGAAAGACTGAACAGCGGTGACAAGACAACCTACAGAATAGGAGAAAATGTTTGTAAATCATATATCTGAAAACGGACTTGTAGCTAGACTCTATATAGAACTCTAACAGCTCAGTAATAAAGAAGACAAATAACTCAAAATTGGGCAAAGAATCTGAATATAATTTCTCCAAAGAAGATATAGAAATGTCTAATAAGCACATGAAAAGATGCTCACCATCATTCATCAAGTGAATGAAAATCAAAAACACAGTAACACTTCCCACCCAGTAGGGTGGCTATAATAAAAAGACAGAAAATAACAAGTGTTGGCGAGTGTACGGAGAAAATGGAACCCTCATACACTAGTGGTGGGAATGTAAAACAGTGGAGCCACTTTGAAGAGTCTGGCAATTCCTCAAAAAGTTAAACGTAGAATTACCATATGACTCTTACTCAAGAGAAGTAAAATCATGTCTATACAAAAACTTGTACACAAACATTCATAACAACATTATTCATGATAGTTAAAATAGGAAAAACACCCAAATGTCTATCTACATTTGTGTTATTGATAAGGGGACAAAATAAAATGTGATATATCAACTTCATCAACTTTAAGACTTTTAGGAAAAAAAAAAAAACAGAAGAAAATAGTTGTGATTAAAGGCTAGCAATGAATTCTTACACTTGACACCAAAAGAACAATCTAAAAAAGGAAAAATTCATAACTTGAACCCCAACAAAATGTGAAACTTTTTCTTTGCAAAAGACTACGTGAGGAAGATAGAAAGGCAAGCTACAGACTGGGAGAAAATATTTGCAAATCACATATTCGACAAATGACTAGTATATGAAATATATAAAGGACTTTTCAAAATTCAGCAGTTAAAAAAAAAAAGAAAAAACACACAAATAATCCAATTAGAAAATGGGCAAAATATATGAGCAGACACATCACAGAAGAGCATATGGAGATGGCAAATAAGCACTGAAAAATAGTTAACAGCATTGGCCGTCAGGGAAATTCCAGCTAAAACCACAATGAGATAGCACTACACACCTATTAGAGTGGCTGTAACGATAATAGTGACAGCGTCTGACGCTGGTGAGTATGGAGAGAAACTGGATCACTCCTACATTGCTGATGAGAATGTAAAATGTTAACAGCCAGTCTGGAAACACTTTGGCAATTTCTTGTAAAACTAAGCGTGCAATTACTACACTACCCAGCGATTGCACTCTCGGACAATGATCCCAGAGAAATGGAAACTTAGGTTCACACAAAAATCTATACACGAATGTTCATAGTTGCTTTATTTGTAATGGCTAAAAACTGGAACCAGATCAGATGTCCTTCAGTAGGTGAATGTGTTATTCACAATAAAAAGGACTAAGCCGTTAATACACACAATAACTTAGATAAATCTCCATGGGATTATGCTGATTGAAAAAATCCAACCTTAATAGGTTACATATTGTATGATTCCATTACATACTACATGGTGCCATTTATATAACATTTTTGAAACAACAAAATTTTAGAAACAGAGGACAGATCAGTGCTTGCCAAGGATTAGAAAAGTGAGGTGTGGGAGAGGGTAGAAGTTTGTGTTGTTTAAAAAAGGGCTGCAAAAAGAATTATTGCTGTGTCGGAAATGTTCAATATCTTGGCTGTGGTGGTAAATATCCAAACCTACGCAGGTGATGAAATGGAATAGACCTTAATACACACACACTCACACATACACACAAATGTGTACAGGTAAAACCAGATAAACATTAAATAAGGTGGATGGATTGTACCTCTGTCAATATCCTAGTTGTAATATTCTACTATATAGTTACCATTGGTGGGAACTGGGCAACATACACAAGGGATCTCTCTGTATTATTTCTTACAGCTGCAGATGAGCCTCCCATTATCTCAATATCAATCTTAATTAAAAATATGATAGGTTTTATGAGAGTGGGCTCGAATAAAATTTTACTGCTTGTAAAAAGAATACATACAAAATGATTACTTTTATGTAAAATTCTAGAAAACACAAATCAATTTATCATGACAGGTGTAAATCAGTGGTTTCATGGAATAAAAAGCAAAGGATTTTGAAAGGGGAGGGGATTTTTTGGAACTGACGGATATGTTAATTATTATCTTAATCGTGTTGATGGTTTCATGAATGTATACATATGTCAAAACTTACCAAATTGTATACTTTAAATATATTCAATTTATTGTGCTCCGATCATACTTTAATAAAGCTGTTTTTAAAAGGAACTTCGCCTCAGTTTTGTGTGAGGCTCCATAAAGCTAAGAGGGGAAGAAAACCTAGAGGACAAGTATTCTCACTTTCCAAACCAAGGGGCTAGGCTACCTAAGCAAGACTTAAAAAGATCCAGTTTTGATACCCTTAGTTTACCGTCACCCTCTGATCTATAAAAGACATTGGAGAAGCAGGCGAGAAGTTGGAGATCAGAGAGGGAGTTTTTCGGAGAGTTGGTGTGCTGAGTCCATCATCCTCAAGCCTAGTGGGGTCTGGTGCAAGGAGTCCACTTGAAGAGATAGTAAGAGTCTCCTGGTAAATGTCTATGAAGATGATTCATCTCAAATTATTTTTTTATGCAGGGTGCATAGTGGGGTTGAGGTTCATTTTTTTCCTCCACCTACCTACATATATAAATATAGAGCTGGTAAAACTTTCCATTCTCTATTGAACCACTTTGGCATTTTTGTGAAAATTTAATTGGCCATTGTCATGGATTGAATTATGTCCCACCAAAAATGTATGTATCAACTTGGTTAGACCATGATTCCTCGTATTCTGTGGTTGTCCTCCATTTTGTGATTGTTATTTTATGTTAAAGAGCATTAGGGTGGGATTGTAACACCCTTACCAGGTCACATCCCTGATGCAGTGTAAAGCGAGTTTCCCTGAGGTGTGGCCTGCACCACCTTTTATCTCTCAAGAGATAAAAAGAAAAGGGAAACAAGCAGAGAGGGGGGAGCTCGATCCACCAAGAAAGCTGTGCCAGGAGCAGAGCAAGCCTTTTGGACCCGGGATCCCTGCGTGAAGAAGCTCCTAGTCCAGGGTAAGATTGATGAGAAGGCTGACAGAGAGAGAAAGTCTTCCCCTGGAGCTAATACCTTGAATTTGGACTTTCAGCCTATTTACTGTGAAGAAATAAATTTCTCTTTGTTAAAACCATCCACTTGTGGTATTTCTGTTATAGCATCACTAGATAACTAAGACAGCCGTACATGTGTAGGTCTATTTTTGTACTCTAAATTGTGTTCCATTGATCTATTTTTTTATCTTTTTGTACACTACCACTATCTTGATTATTGTAGAAAAGATGTGAAGATACATCATGTAAGTCTTTCACCTTTATTAATTTTCAAAATTGTTTTGTATACATCCTTAGCTTTTCTGTATAAATTTTAGAATCAGCTATAAAGAAAAATATCTGCTGCTATTATGATTAGGATTTTGTTGACTATTTAAATCAATACTGTATCTTTCGATTCTTGAACATATGTATCTCTCCATTTACTTAAGCCCATTTAATTTCTTTCAATAATATTGTTAATGTAGGGATCTTGCATGGATTTCACTATACTTATTTTTCAACTCTAAATTTGTTTTAAAATTAACTTTCATTTATTTGCTGGTCCTATTTAGAGATAACATTTGAAATTTTTTTTGTATTTTCACTTCACAGCCTAGAACTTTGCTAAATTGCAACTAGTTTGTAGACTTCTTAGGATTTTCTATATAAATGATCATAAATATAGTTTTATTTCTTCTTTTCTAATTTTTTACACCTTTTACCCTTTTTCTTGATTCATTGCATTAGCTAATATCTCTAGTACAACGTTGGATAGAAATGGTGAAAGCAGGTAGCCTTTCCTTGTTTTTGGTTTTAGGAAGAACTCATTCAGAGTTAACATTAAATATGATGTTAACTACAGATTTTTAATATATGCTCTTTATCAAAATGAGAAAATTTTACATTTTATTTATAAAATGAGGCATACTCTATACTTTTCTTTACAATTTGCCTTTCACATTTAACTGAAAAATGTGGATCCTAGTTAAGTCAGTAGATGTAACAATGACACATTCTTATTAATACCTTCTCCATATTCAAAGGTATGGCAACCCCAGTCAATTCAGCCATATCTCTATTGACGCTTATTCAGACGATTCCAGTGTTTGCAGACAGAGGTGCTAATGAATCTTGGTACGTACAATCTAAAAGATGGTGCATTTTTTTTTTAGAAGATCAATTTCTAGAAGTAGAAACGCTGACTCAAAATGAATAAATATGTACGTGTGTGTGTGTGTGACATTATATTTCAGATGCTTAATCCAGACTTTTATGCCTATCTGAGTCCTGGTCGAGACTAAAATCAACTGTGTGAAAGGCCCCTAAGAAAACATTGTAAGGACTGGTATGGAAATAAGAGTTTCACAAGTGTTACGACGGATATGTCCAAGTCTTGCATCTGGTTAACTTATTTGAAAAATTGAGGTATTATCAGGGTTATTGAGAGTATACAAACATGTAAGAGCCAGTGCAATGTTAAGTTCTGCATAAGAAGGCAAATATATAACACACAAACTGCTGTTCCTCTTTCCCCTGCCTGTGACAGGCATCGCTAATTGATCACAATCTTTTTTCCAGCTAAGCCTGGACAGAGCATTATAATCGTTCTCAGAAGAGTGTCCAAGCAACTTACATAAATTGCTTAGAGAAGGCACATGAGATAAACCTCTTTGCCATCCTGGCTTAAAGTGAGCGCAGAGAAACCCTATGCATTTTGAAGATTCCTAGCATCCATTTTGCCTGTAAACCCAATATAATGTGTCTGTCTCCAATGGGATGTCAGACTGTTTATAAACAACACTGCCTTTGAATACTGACTCTGGTGTGGTTATTTCCATTACGACTGGACCCAATTTGGGGTCTTACTTGGGGCTAAATTGTCCTCTTATTTTTGCCTATCGTCCTTATTTGAGCCCTTATTCAAAATGCCATGATTTAGACCTTTGACTCTAACCCTGTCTTCCAGGTTATTATCCAAGACTCTATTCTGCACTCATGGTCATCAAATCTGCTCCTTATGACACACTAATTATACTAAACAAAAAACCAAACCTGTTGCTGTTGAGTCAATTCCAACTTATAGTGACGCTATAGGATAGAGTAGAACTGCCCCATAAGGTTTCCAAGAAGCAGTTGGTAAAACCGAACTGGTGACTTTTTGGTTAGCAGCCAAGCCCTGAACCACTGCACCACCAGGGTTTCAGCACTATAAGCAGTATGAAAATCTTCTAGGAAGACAACAAAGGGGTTGGTGTAACACCAATTTATTTTTTAGGAAGATTTAATATCTAATTAAATATAATGAAATATTTTTATGTAATAAGTTGATATTTTAAGATTGGGATTGTCCTAGAAAACTCTAAACCCCATTTGGGTCATGAGTATCTCTCAAGCTTTATGGCAAATCCATTTATTCAACAAATATGTATTGGGTTCCTAATACTTGCCAGATAGAAATAGGAAACAAGACCCAATGGGAGCTCGCGTTCATAAGGCAGTTTAGTACCGTCTTTGGAAACATGCTAAAACTTTACCAAATGTTAATTTACAAACTCTTTTCCAGATGCTAGGATCAGGGTAGACTTCACTTCTGTTTGAAATAGAATGGCAAAGTTGATGAAAATAAAACACCTGTATTGGAGAAGGTAAGGAAAGAAATGTTAGTGGCAAATGATGAGAAAAACATAAACTGAATAACAATACCTGGCGTATATTAAGTGTTTACTCTGAGCCAGTAACTTCTCTAAATCTTTCTATGTATGAATTCAGTGGATTCTCACAACCACCTTAGAAGTTTATCCCTATCCCCCATTTTGCATATGAAGAAAAGAAAGTCAGGAGCAAAGAATTTGACTATTTTGCCCATAGTCTTATACCTAAAAAAAAAAAAAAAATACCTAGCACAAAGCAAAACAGGGATTCAAAGCTAGGGAGTTTATCTCCAGAATCTGTGCTGTTAACCATTTTGTCATAGTAATAACACAGTAATGTTAACAAATGTGTGTGTGTGTGTATACCTGTAAACATACATACATGCACATGTAAGAATACTCACAGCTATAGGCACTGGGTTTTATATAGCTATATAAAGACATTAATTTGAAGTTAGACTGAAGGCACTTTAGAGTGTCTTATATTCTATGAAGCAACAATTAATAAGAACCTAGATAAGAGAAAATAACACTCCATTCCCCAACTCTTCCTTACGTGACATAGAAACTTCTTTCCCTAGTCTATTTATTTTTCATTCAATTCTATTCTCTTTCACCCTCTTCTATTTTCCACACGATCCACAGTTACAGCCTCTGCTGTGAGCACACCAGGCAGCAGAAGGGAGATATTGACATTTTCATGGAGCACAAGGTTTGAAAATCTCCAACAACTTTACCGTTTCTGCTTCAAAGACACCCACAGAGAACTATGTAGGAAAAGGGCAAGAGGGTATCACCCCATAGAGAGGTCACAACTTCCAGAATTTACTAGCTTAAAAGCATAGTGTCAGTAGAAAAATCAGCTCTTACCAGAAAAAGGGGATTTTCCTGCCCTTGAAGGTTAACTTTGATATTGGTCAGTTGCTTATGTTAAAGTAAACAGAATCTACTTTGTCTAGGTTTATCAGAAAGGGTTTTATTTATTAAAGAATATTAATAGCTACCAGAATTAGGGGTTAGCTAGAGAAACAAATGAGGTAAGCTTTCAGGAAAAAAAAAAAAAAGCACAAACCATGCTGCAGAACAGAATTTATGAAAAAAAAACCTCATAGCTGCTACCAAGCACCATTGATGTTAATTTTGATGTTTTTTTTTTTTTATGTGTCAACTTGGCTAGGCTACAGTTCCCAGTTATTTGATCAAACACTAATCTAGATGATGCTGTTAAGGGATTTTGGAGATACAGTTAAAATCTCCAATCAGTTGACTTTAAGTAAAGAGATTATCCTGGAAAATCTAAGTGGGCTGGAATCAGTTGGAATGCCTCAAAAGTAAGGCCAAGGGTTTCCTGAGAGTGAGAAGAAATTCTGCCCATGGACAACAGCTTCAGCTCATGTCCACAGAGTTACTTGCTTGTGATCTTTATCCCTTTCTGACTGCCTGCCCTACAGATTTCAACTTGCTCAGTCAACCACATAAATTGCATAAGTCAATTCTTGTCACAAATCTAAGACAGATGATAGATACATAGAGACAGAGAGAGAATCCCGACTTCTAAACCACTCTATGGCAAGAATCTGACTTTGAAACCAATGAACCTGTTGCCTTTGAGCTAATCCCAAGCTCACAGTGACCCATGTGTTAGCGAGTAAAATTTCTCTTGGCTGTAATCTTAACGAAAGCAGATCACCAGGCCTTTCTTCCATGGTTCCACTGGGTGGGTTCAAACCAACAACCTTTAAGTTAGTAGCTGAGTGCAAATTATTGTGCCACCTAGAGATTTTTTTTTTTTTTTTTGGTTTTGAAACCATTGCCATTGCCCAAATCCAGAGGCTGCCCACAAGCAAAATAGAATCCTTCTCAAACCACGTTACTCCTGTTCCCTATTTCCAAATCAATATCTCCCTTGGGTATATGTCAGTCCTGTCTACATCTTAGCTGCAAGGGAGGCTAGGAATTCAGTTCTGATTTCTATTTTGGAAAGACAGGATTCTCACAGGAATATTTTCTAAAACACAGAAAGGCTATTCAGAAGATTGAATGTAGCATTTGCTCCAGACATTTCTGGCTTCTCAAAACTTCTCAAAGGAAATAGTTCACTATTCACTCTTTCACCTATTAATTTCGATTAGTGACTAAGTAACACTCAGCTTTACATAATTGTTGTAATACTAGCTTTCGTTACATAATCCATATTAAAAAAAAATATGTCTGTGTATATCAGTCAAGATGGTCTAGATTATGCTGCTGTAACAAAAAACTTCCAGATCTCAGTATAGCAAATGTGTATTTCTTGTTCATGATACAAGCCCTGTGTGATTGGGCAGGGTCTCTTTTTTCAGGTTTCCAGAATGATGGGTACTTCTCCTTGACACATCCTTCCGTAATTGCCAAGGTAGGGAAAAGAAACATGGTAAATTGTGCATTCTCTCTTAAAACTTTTGCAATAGGTAACACAGATCACATTTTGTCAGCCAAGTGTAAGCCTTTCCTAAATTCTGAAGGTTATAGCAAGTGTAATCCTACCATATTTTTAGCAGAAGCAGAATATCTGTTAACAACCTTCTTGACTACCCAAGTTTTCAAAATTTTGTAAAAGAATGCTTATGCTTCATATTTAAAAAGGCATGGTTTGTGGTTAAAAAATATAATTTACAAATTCTAAAGCACCATTTAAATAAACAAACGCATTGCCGTCGAGTTGATTCTGACTCATAGCCACCCTACAGAACAGAGCTCAACTGCCTCATAGGGTTTCCAAGTCTGAAATCTTTAAGGCAGCATACTGACACATTTTTCTCCTGTGGAACAGCTATTGAGTTCAAACCACCAACCTTTCAGTTAGCAGCCAAGCACTTCAACCACTGAGCAACCAGGGTTCTGTACCATTTAAATAACAATGGCCAAATCTAGTAGGTCATCAGAGGATAACAATTCCACTATAAACCCGCATGCAGAGAGGACCCAGGAGGTGATATGAGGTACAGCCTCTCCATCTGGAGATAGAGTGGAAAGATTTCTGGGATAAGTAAAAAAGGAGGAAAGTGTAGAGGCTAAAAGTACCTATATTTGCTTCCCCCCTCTTAGGGTAGAACATATGCCCTCAGGCGGTGGGGGCGGGGAGGGGGGAAGTAGAGGAAGGAACCCAGTAGAAATAACAAAGAGTTAAAAACAAACTCACTGCCTCTCAGTCAATTCTGACTTATAAGGTAGAGTAGAACTGCCCCCAAAGGGTTTCCAAGGAGCTGCTGGAGGATTTGAACTGCCAACCTTTTGGTTCATAGCCAAGCTGTTAACCACTGCACCAGCAGGGCTCCAAAGAGTTATAGGAGGACCTAAGTGCTACAACTGCTAACCAAAAGGCTGGCAGTTCGAATCCATCAAGAGCTTCTTGGAAAATCCATGGAGCAGTTCTACTCTGTCCTATAGGGTCACTATGAGTTGGAATTGACTCTGTGGCAATGGGTTAATAACATCAAGATTCTTCGGGCGGTGCAAATGGTTAAGTGCTCAACTGCTAGCCAAAAGGTTAGTGGTTCAAACTCACCCAGAAGTGAGTCAGAAGACAGGCCTGGAGGTCTGCTTTCTGAAAGATCGAGGCCTTGAAAACCCTATGGAGCAGTTCTAATCTGCACGTGTGGGGTCGCCATGGGTCAGAATCGACTCCACAGCAATTACCAACAACAACAAAAACATCAGGAGAGGGATGAGTGTACCTTTTCCCTGGTGCAGCCTAATGGGAAAGGCACTTCTCTAAAAGAAGCCCCATGCACTTCTCCACGTCTCATCAAACATGTCATCTGAAAACCAGCATGTGCAAAGGGTAAATCTAAATAGGAGTCCCCGAGTGGTGCAAATGCTTAATGCTCTTGGGTCCTACCCAAAAGGTTGGAGGCTCAAGTCCACCTAAAGGTGCCTTAAAAGAAAGGCCTGGCAATCTACTTACAAAAAAATCAGTCATTGAAAACCCGCAGAGCACACTTCTACTCTGATACACGTGGGGTCACCATGAATTAGAGTCAACCCAAGGGCATCTGGTACTTGTAGTCTGAAGAAGGTTTTTTATTTCCTTATGATTTTCAGAAGGCATTTCGAGATTCTAGAAACACTCCTGTGCCTCAGAGATCGGGCACAGATGTGTGGCAATGGCCTGAGAGTGTGATAAAGAAGTGTGTGCACAGATCTATCGCAGCACCTAGAGAGGCTGTCAATGAATGCCTAAACAATGACTCTGAAGGCTGGGCAGGACCTGTCGCACCTGGTACCAGGAGACACCAGGCTCAGTGGCAAAGATCACTGAAGATCTGAGGACAAGAAACGTCTTTAAATATCCCTTCAAAACACCACAAAAGTTCTCCTAAGATGCACCGTCTGGAGAAAGAGGAAAAGAAGTTTGGAAAAACAAAAGAGACTGGATCATCCAAAATTGATAGTTTAAATCAGGAGTAATCAAGATAATCACCGCTTGGCAACCAGAAGAGTGAGTCCTCTGAGGGCTATTAGAACAATTATAAAAACTAAATATGCTGTATTTTATTTGCACAACCCAGTGATATTGCATGCCAATTTGTGACCCACCTATAAGCACTTTCAAATATTCGGTGAATTTGTGACTATTTCCATGAGATAGTTGATCATTCATGAAAGTTGAAGTAGTCAAGAAATCAAATATTCTTAAGGTATTCTTTAGAAATTCGATTCTATGGCAACTTTACAGACAAGTTATTCTAGAACCCTCTCAACTGAAAATTTAATTGTTTTTATCTCTACAAAAGTGGAGACAATAGTATAATAAAGAGCTATTTGCCCATGACCCATATTCAATACATATCAATATTGTACCATTCCTCCTCCATTCTCTTCTTTCTCTTTTTTCCTTTCCTCTTCTCTCCCCTTCCCTCCTTCTTCCTTTCTTTCTCTTCCTCCCTTCCTTAGTCTCTCCCTCCTTCCTGTCTTCCCTTTTTTCTTTTATTCTTAAGTACCTTAGAATACAAACACAATCAATAGAAGTTTTCTAAATAAATAAATGAAAGGCATTCAGACCTTCAAAATATTAATTAAGAAGTAAGGGTGGGCTGGTTATAAACATAAACCGAGTTTACTTCTTTAGAAGTCTTGAGTACCGAGGAGGAGGGGCTGGATATACAATTATAATTTAGTGAGAAAAACATGATAATAGGAATATGAACTGGGGGAGGTATAGGAGCAGAAAGATAGAAATAAATAGGAGCATAACAGGAAGGGGAAAAAAGATGGTAGAATATTGTGGAAAAAGACCACTACCTATAGAAGAAACCACATATAAAAAGATGCAGAGGTCTGAGAAAATAGGGTGTTTCTTCAGGAAGCTGCACATTTGGAAGAAAGCCTGGAGAATTAGGCAAGACATGGATTTTTAAATTTATTTTTCCCCTGAGATTTTCTGGTGATCTTTTGAAGGGCTTTATGCAGAAATAAAAAGATGAGAATTGGTCTTGGAAAGATAACTGGTAGAATACAGCAGATAAACACAACCTGATATAATGTGAAGACTATTGAAATTGACAAAACTGGCAAGATTGATCAAAATTCAGAGAGAAACGTACAACTAAATAATATTAGGAATACCAGGGGACATGACTGCACTCCAAGCAGATATCAAAATGACAATATATTATGATGAACAACTCTAAGCCAACGCTGTAAAAGATGAAATGAGTAGACAATTTCCAGAAGAAAAGATAATAGCAAAACTGACTCAAGAATGAACAGGACATACAAATAACTCTATAACCATCAAAGAAATTGAATTAATATTTTTAAAATTTCACACTTCCAAACAAAACAAACAAACAAACCAGATGCCCATATTGATTTATAGTCAAATGCTAACAAACGTTTGGGCTAACAAACATTTAGGAAATTGATAATAAATGTTTTTGAAAAAAGAGATACATGATCTCACTCTGTTTTCCTTTTCTTCCTTTCTTCTTTGCTTCCTTCCCTCTTTTTTCCTTCCTTTTTCCAATCTGTTGTTCTTTCCCTATTTCTTTTATTTTTTAAGACCGATATAACATTGATAAGCAAACTTAAAGATGACAGTACAAAGAAATAAAACTACAGACCAGTATCACTAATGGCCATATGTACAGGCATTTCAAATAAAATATAAGCAGAATAAACTGACTATTTAATGCACATTTATATACACATATAAAAACACTATTAGGAAAAGTTGAGTTTATTCTAGGAATGCAAAGATTCTTTTCATTAGAAAAATCTATTAAAGTAATAAAATATACAGCAATTTAAAGAGAAAAAAAACATTTTCAACACATGCAGAAAAAAATCATGTAATAAAATCAACATCTGTTCATTAAAAATAAATTCTTGCAAATGAAGAATAGAAAGGAAAATTTTTAAAACCTGATTGAGCAAATAGCATTCTTAAAGGTAAAATGATGTGAATATTTCCTTTAAAATCTGCAACAAGGCAAACATTCACTGTTAATGCTCCTTTTGGTATTGTGCAAGAGGTTCTAAAAAGAGCCCACTATGACAAGAAAATGGAATTTTTAAAAATATAAATATTGTAAAGAAACAAAATACTCAATGTTCACAGATACTCTGATGGTTATGATTATCAACATAAGAACCTCAAAACAAATTAGTAGAGTTCAGGAATGTTAAAGCCAAAATGAAACCCATTGCTGTCAAGTTCATTCCAACTCATGGTGACCCTACAGGACAGAGTAGAACTGCCTCACAGGGTTTCCAAGGAGCAGCTGGTGGATTCAAACTGCTGACCTTTTGATTAGCAGCCAAGCTCTTAAAACACTGCACCACCACCAGGGCTCCAGTCAGGAATATTAGTAGGTACAAAATATTTATTTAAAAAAAAAACAAAAAACTGCATCTCAGGATACCAGAAGTTAACAGAAAATATACTTTTTTAAAGGTATCATATCAAATGCTTATAAGTCATATGCAAGCTATGCAAGATAGCTAAAATTATAATACTCAAAGACATAAAAGAAGACTTCAGTAATTAAGAGATACAGCAAGTTCATGGATGGGGAAACTCAATATTGTAAAAGTGTCAGTTCTCCTAAAATTAATCTATAAATTCAATGCAATCCAGTCAAAATACCAATGGGGATTTTTTAAGGAACTTGAATCCTGATTTTAAAATTCATTTACTTTTAAAATACTAAAAGTCTTCGAGATAATTGAAGAACAGGGTAGGAGTTCTCAACATACAGTATAAGAATTATTACAAAAGTATTGCAATTAAGAGACTGTAGCATTAGCTCAGGAATAAAGAAACCAAAAGAGAAACTAAATAGAGACCAGAAAGAGAACCACATAGACACGTCAACTTGGTATTTGACACAGATTCAGACTAGTGAAGAAAGAAAATGAGCTAGTCAATAAATGGCGCTGAGGCAATTATTCATTGTAAATAAATTACATTCCTACCACAGGCCCTATAAAAAAAATTAAATACTCCAGTTGGATTAAATGCCTCAATGTAGAGGGCAGAAAAAGCCTGATGACTTTGCTGTACAGGAAGAATTTTTCCTGTAAGATAGAAAATGCACAAACAATAAAGAAAAAAGAATGAATACAAACTCACAATGTAATTAAAAACTTCTGAGCATCAGAAGACACCCTTTAAGGAGTCCCTGGTGTTGTAGTGATTAAGTGCTAGGGCTGCTAACCAAATGGCCAGCAGTTGGAACCCACCAGGCACTCCTTGAAAACTCTATGGGGTAGTTCTACTTTGTCCTGTAGGGTCACTATGAGTCGGAATCAACTTGATGACAATGGATTTAGTTTGGTTTGGTTGGGTGGTGCAAACAGTTATCATGCATGGCTACTAATCCAAAAGGTTGGAGGTTCAAGTCCACTCACAGGCAGGTTGGAAAAATACCTGACCTACTTCCAAAAAATCAACTATTGAAAATTTTACGGAACACAAGTCTACTCTGACACACATAGGGTCGCCATGTGTCAGGGCCTACTCAACACCAGCTGGATTGAGCAGTGGAGGGGAGAGGATGAATCCCAGCAAAGGTCTCTCTCAGATTGTTGTCTAGCTAACTGGAGAAGGATGGTTGAGGATTCCCAACATGACTGGCACAGGTATTGGACAGTGGACTCCTTTTATTGTCATCAGCATTATGCCCCAACATGGACAGAAACTCCTCATATGGGTGTGTTCAATTGTGTTGTTCAGTGACAACACCACGAGGTGGCTGTTAAGATTTGCTTAATAAAACAGAATGACAAGTTAAATTTATGTTGTCATTACTCTGATTAAAAGAATTACTACTGAGCAGACAGAATTTCTTCTTGTGGAAATGCTGATTGACAGCTGGGAAAAATTGTCGTGATAAAGTTAATTAACTTTACCAACTTTCTCTGGCTTTTACTATACCTGTCTTTTTTAAAGGCCACTGTCAGCTCTCTTGGCAGAACAAATGAAAGAGCTGTACAGTAGTAACTCTAACTCTTTATTTATTGCAAAGTCTGAAGAGAACATATGGCGCTAGAAGGAACAACGTCCAAACAGCTCTCAGGAGAAAAATGGCTCTTGGTGACTTTCTTTCAGATAACTGGAGCTTCTATAGCAGTGTTTTCGAAAATATAATGCAGGTACAACTTGTATAAGAACTCCCAGTGGTGCTTTTGAAAATACATATTTTGACGATCCATCCAGATTTACTGAATTTGAATCAGTGGACATGGAGCCCAGGACTCTGCATTTTTGACTAGCTTGCCAGGCATTTCTTCTGTAACTTCAAGTTTAGAACCATTTATATTTTCTGCAGTTCTATCAACTAAAGCATTGTTTGGGTTAGTAAGCATCTTCTTTTAAATAAGAAAATTAATGTATTTCCAGCCATTCAGACATCAATATGAATTTGAAGTAATGGGAGCTCGGTTGCACTGAAGCAATGGTTATCACACTGCATTCAGAATATGCCGTAGGGACCCAGCTTCTGTGTGGTTCAGATTCTGTTTTTAAACTGTTTTAAAGCTGTGATTTGATAACCTACATACTCAAGTGTGTTACAATACAACGCTTCAACACTTTGGCAACCGCCAACTCATTAAGCCACATTGCCAGTTTAACTAGATTTTGTGCTGACTTCAAACAATTTCCTGCTATCTCTCCGCATACACTAAATTTGTAATGGGCTCACAATGAGAAGGATTTAAATTCTGGCCTACTTTTTTTTTCAAGAGGATCCACCTCTCAAGTGCAGCTATAAAATCGTACACTCGAGTTTCACACGGCAGCTTGTGCTCACGGTGCTCAGTCACGGGCAGACCTAACCAGGGACAGCACAGGCTCTGTTTACGTCACAGATAATTCTGTAATCAATAAGTGAACACAGAACACAGTTTGTCATGATGATGGCAGAATTTGAGGCTTTGTAAGTTTTAAGTGTTTTGGTCTACCATTATGTTCATAAATATTGTCATATATTTCAAGCCACGGTGATAAAATTATTCTTAAAACCAGAAATGGATCACAAGTTAAAGAAAGAAAAAGGAAAAAAAAAAAGTAATTTGCTGATAGAATGGAGAGGCTGTGCAGGCACGAGAAGAAATGACACACCAGCCTCTATGATTAGCACTATTTTCTTCAGCGAAAGGGAACGACATCAATGAGAGCAAGAAAAGAAAGCCTTGTAGTGAGAAAGTCTCACAGTAAGTCTCCAGGAGACAACAGAACACAATGATAGTTATTAGCCACTTGGTTTCACCTTTGTAAAGGCAATAAAAAGTCCCCAAGTGCTCACTACATTTTATATAGTGAATTTTTTCCACCTTCTAATTCTCTTCCTGAGTTACAATTTCATGTTTAAGGCAAACACAGTGAGTATAAAAATAAGGATTTTGGCCTCTGTCAGCATACAAATTGCACAGCTTTATATAAAAAATATATGCAAGCAAAGTTTCGATTTGAAGATTAAAATATGCCATAATACCATACCCAGCAGCCATCTGTCCGTTTGTTGTACTCTGGTGGCTTGTGTGCTGTTTGTTATGCTGCTGAAAGCTCTGCCACTAGTATTCCAAATACCTGCAGGGTCACCCCTGGTGGACGGGTTTCAGTAGAAGCTTCTAGACTATGACAGAGAAGGAAGAAAAACCTGGCAATCTACTTCAGAAAATTAAATTAGCCAGTGAAAACTCTATGGATCACAACAGAGTATTATCTGATATAGGGCTGGAAAACGAGCCCCCTAGGTTAGAAGGCACTCACGATGCACAGTGGCTGCAGCGATGGAATTGAGCATACCAGGGATTCTGCGGATGGTACAAGAGCAAGTAATGTTTTGTTCTGTTGTGTGCTGGGTCACCCTGAATTGGAGCCAACTCAGTGGCAACTAACAGGAGTTACTGTGATGTGAGTAAGGGAAAAGACCCCAGCAACAAGACAAGCCGCCACAAAATGCTGCCAGTGCCTTTGCCAAATAACAATAGGGAGAATCCATCAGACTTCACCCCACGCTGAATTAGGGACTTTGTGATCACGTTCAATTTAGTGAAACGAAACAAAAAAGGATCGACCTTGTGGAGGTCTCTGCTTTATCTTTTGAGCAGTGTGTTTTTGCAGATGAACATAAGGGAGATTTATGTTGGAAAATACTGAAGATCCAAGTGGGAAATATATTCTTAAATTTGTATGTCAGTTTTCAAGTTGCCATCCTATAATTTGCTGCTTGTATGTCAGATCAGCTATACTGCTGATCCAAAAGCAACAGCACAAAGCACAACGGGAGTGTAGGCTTTCACCAAAGCCTCGATGAAATAAATGTGTTCCTGTGAGTCGAGTGCTAAGCTTAGAAGAGACACCAGTGTCTGACGAAAGTGTTGGACGATGCCACAAGTGTTGTCACTTAGATAACAGGGCAGCTTTCCCATTAGATTGTTCAGAGTGCTCTAGAATGACATGAATGATGATTTCCAAATGCTACCGTTACCTGCAAGTGTTTCTAGGCATTTCAAGGAACCTAAGGCCACCACTTAAGGTGCAGGGCTTCTAAGCATATTTCTGTTGAAAGGTACATGGCGTACACAAGTATCCACGAAGTAAGAGTAGAGGATGGCCATGCGTTGCCTCGTGGATGCACACAGGTGCACCCGTTCTTGTAATAAGTTTATCTGGATAACCTTATGTCTTAGTTACCTAGCGCTGCTGTAACAGAAATACAAGTGGGTGGCTTAAAGAGCAGAAATGTATTTTCTTACAGTTCTGGAAGCTAAAAGTCCAAATCAGTGTCTTAGCTATGTCAATTCTTTCCTTGTCAGTAGCCCTGGGCATTCCTTGGTTCCTTGGCTTATAGATGGTGCTCACATGGTGTCTGCCCCTCCCATCCGTGTATATGTGTGTGTGTGTGTGTGTGTGTAATCTGGTCTTTTTGTAACTCAGAAGTGATTAGATTTAGGACGCACCCTATAATGGTATGGCCTCACTAACATAATAAAGAAAACCCTATTTTAAAACAGGATTACATTCACAGGTGTAAGGGTTAGGACTGCAGCACATATTTTGGGGGGACATAATCCACTCCATAAGTTACCTTAAAAAAAAAAAAAACCCATTGCCATAGAGTCGATTCTGACTCACAGTGACCCGAGAAGACAGAGTAGAATCACCCCATAGGGTTTCCAAGGAGCAGTTGGTAGATTCAAATTTCCAAACTTTTGGTTAGCTGTCATAGCTCTTAACCACTGCAACTCCAAGGCTTCAAAGTTTACCTAGTGCTCCATAACACAAATGCCACAAGTGGGTAGCTTAAAGAACAGGAATGTATTTTCTCACAGTTTAGGAGGCTAGAAGACTGAATGCAGGGTGTGGCTCTAAGATGAGATCGTTCTTTGTCCTTGGTGTTCTTTAGCGTCTACCTTTCTCCTGTATGTGCCTCTGTGTCTATTCTGGTCTCTTTTTAACTTAGAAATGATTAGGTTTAGGACTCACCTTATTCTGGTATGACCTCATTCACAGGACAAAAGAAAAATCTTATTTCCAGACAGGATTACATCCACAGTATCCACAGGTACAAGGGCCAGGAACTCAACACATATTTTGGGGAACACAGGTCAGTCCATATGTATGTAATCACATGGCAAAGTCAACTAAGAAGGAACCACACTTACCAAGACTTAGACTTGGGCAAGAAGAGAGGAGGCGTCACACAAAAAAATGAAGGTAATGATGTTGTGGGGAGGAGGGAGGAACAGACTCCCAGTGTGCACATAGCCAGTTGCCTGCACCTCACTCGTAGTCCCTCAGCCTGAACTGGTCAATGGCTGCCCCAAGATGAAAGGACACCGTAGAGAAAGCTGCTTCTTTGAAGCTGACCCTGTGCTTGGCCCCACATTAATAGCCAGGGATCATGTTGGATGAAGGTCAATAATTTCTAAAGTATGAAGGGATTTTATTACCCAACCGCGCTCAAAGTTAACATGGCCACACAACCCTGAATGTCTTTCTGGTTCTGGGTTTTCTTTCCCCTGAGCTGAATGGGCTCATTCTAGACACAGAAAACCATGATTCTGGCACAAAAACATTGCATATATTGTCAAGGAGGAGGAAAGAGAGAGAAACTAAAATTTGAATGTTCTGAAATATTAGCTACTTGCTCAAAAGATGAGAACTAAGAATTTTTTTAATGAGATTGTTGAATAGCTTATGTTACTAAATATATTTGGAAAAACATTTTCTTCTCTTCCAAATGAACATATCAAAATTTTAACAGTTTTATACCTATTTTATGGAGTCCCTGAATGATACGAACAGTTAAGCTATAGGCTGCTAACCAAAAGTTAGAGGTTCAAATCCACCCAGAGGCACTTCGGAAGAAAGGCCTGGTGACCTACTGCCAAAAGAACACAGTTATTATTTTTTTCAAATGGTCAAAGAATTTAAATAGACAATTTTCCAAAGAAGACATACATATGGCCAACAAGCCCATGAAAAGACACTCAACCTCACTAGTCATCAGGGAAATACAGGTCAAAACCACAATGAGGTACCACTTCATACCAACTAGGATCAAAAACCAAACCAAACCCATTGACTTGGAGTCAATTCTGACTCATTGTGGCCCTATAGGACAGAGCAGAACCACCCTATAGTGTTTCCAAGGAGCACCTGATGGATTCGAACCGCCGACCTTTTGATTAGCAGCCTATCATGGATTGAATTATGTCCCCAAAAAATACCTGTCAACTTGGATAGGTTATGATTGCCTTGTATGATTATATGATAATCTTCCATTTTATCTTCTGATGTGATTTCCCTATGCGTTGTAAATCTTATCACTATGATGTAATACGATGGATTAGTGACAGTTATATTGGTGAGGTTTACAAGATTAGATAGCGTCTTAAGCCAATCTTTTTGAGATATAAAACAGAAAAGCGAGCAGAGAGACATGGGAGCCTCATACCACCAAGAAAGCAGCGCTGGGAACAGAGCTTGCCTTTTGGACCTGAGGTTCCTGTGCTGAGATGTTCCCAGACCAAGGGAAGACTGACGACAAGGACCTTCCTCCAGAGCCAACAGAGGGAGAAAGCCTTCCCCGGAGCTGGCACCCTGAATTTCGACTTCTAGCCTACTGGACCATGAAAGAATAAACTCTTTGTTAAAGCCATCAACTTGTGGTATTTCTGTTACAGCAGCACTAGATGACTACGACACAGCCATAGCTCTTAAGCATATGCCAGCGGGGTTTCCAACTAGGATAGCTATAATCAAAAAGACTGATAATAATGAGTGTTGGAGAGGATGTGGAGAAACTGGAACTCTTACACACTGCTGATAGGAATTCAAAGTGGTACAGTCACTTTGGTAAACAGTTTCTCAAAAAATTAAAACCAGGTGACTCAGAAATTTCACTCCCAGGTATATAACCAAAAAATAAAAAACCAAACGCACTGCGGTCGAGTCGATTCTGACTCATAGCGACACTATAGGACAGAGTAGAACTGCCCCACAGAGTTTCCAAGGAGCACCTGGCAGATTTGAACTGCCAACCTCTTGGTTAACAGCTGTAGCACTTAACCACTATGCCACCAGGATTCCCTTCCAGGTATATAGCCAAGAGAAATGAAAGCATATGTTCGCTTGTACACAAATGTTCACGTCAGCATTATTTACAACAGCCAAAAAGTGGAAACAACCCAAATCCCCATTAACTGATGAATGGATAAGCAAAATGTGCTCTATCCGCACAATGGAATAGTATATAGCCATAAAAAGAAATGAAGTACTGATACATGCTACAACATTAATGACCTTTGAAAATGTTATGCTAAATAGAAGAAATCAAACACACAGGCTCCATATTGTATGATTGCATTTATATGAAAAAATTCCAGAAGATGCAAATCCACAGAGACAGAAAACAGATTAGTGTTTGTCAGGGTCTGGGAAGAGGGAGGGAGTGGGGAGTGACCGTTAATGGGTATGGGAATTCTTTGGGGGATGAAGAAAATGTTCTGGAATTAGATAATGATGAGGGTTGCACAACTTTGAAAATACTAAAAGCCACCGAATTGAATTAAATTCACCTTAAGAAGGTAAATTTTATGGTATGTGAACCTCAATTAAAAAAACTTGTTTTCTGGATATAGGATTATTCTATTTATTTTCAAGTCAGTTTTAGTAAGTTTTTGTTTTCAGGGAATTTGTTAATTTTATATAAATCTGTTACCTTTGAGTTGATTCTGACTCATAGACACCCTAGAGGACAGAGTGGAATGGCCAGCCATATCTCTCTCCAGCAGAGTGACTGGTGAGCTTGAACTGCAGACCTTTCGGTTAGTAGCCAAGAGCTTAACAACTCTGCCACCGGGGCTTTTTTATATAAATTGTTAAATTTATTGGTATAAAATTGTTCATAATATCTTCTTATAAATTCTTTAACATCTGTAGACCCAATAGTAGTGTCCACTTTTTCATTCCTGATATTGGTTATTTATGCCTTCTCTTTCTCTCTTTTTCTTTATCATTTTTATCTTGCTAAGGGTTAATAAATTTTATTAGGCATTTCAAAAAAACCAACTCATGGCTTTACTGATTTTCTTTATTGCAAATTTGTTTTCTATTTCATTAATTTTTGCTCTATTATTTCTACACTGCTTGGATTTAATTTGTGCATGTGTGTTCTTTTTTTTAAAATCTTGATATGGATACTTTATTAATTGATATTAAACAGTTCTTTTGTTTCTTTTTTTTTTTTTTACTGTTCTTAAGATGAAGGTTTACAGAGCAAACTAGTTTCTCACTAAATAATTAATACACATATTGTTTTGTGACATTGGTTGCTAACCCCATGACATGTCAACACTCTCTCCTTCTCAACCTTGGGGTCCCTATTACCAGCTTACCTGTCCTCTCCTGCCTTCTTGTCCTTGCCCCTGGGTTGGAGTACCCATTTAGCCTCATGTTTTATGGGTCCTGTCTAATCTTTGGCTGAAAGCTGAACCTCAGGAGTGACTTCGATATTGAATTAAAAGGGTGTCCAGGGGCCATTCTCTCAGGGTTTCTCCAGTCTCTGTCAGACCAGTAAGCCTGGTCTTTTTTTGTGACTTAGAATATTTTTCTACATTTTCCTCCATCTCGGTCTGGGACCCTCTATTGCTATCCCTGTCAGAGCAGTCGGTGGTGGCAGCAGGGCACCATCTAATTGTGCCGGGCTCAGTCTGGTAGAGGCTCTGGTAGTTTCTAAGACGCTGATAAGAGGCCTCAATTTCTGTCCTTATAGATCTCTGCAGAGGTCTTCCTGAATGTCTTCATGACATGGCTGTTGGTTTCCCTCAGAATGAATGATTCAAGGGAGCAAGGCAAAAGCCACATATCTTTTATGACCTACTCTCAGAATTCATGTATTGCCATTTCTGTAGTATTCCATTGATTATACTGATCATCCCCACTTACATGGGAGGGGACTACACAAGGATATAAATGTCAGAAAAGGAGAGACATTGGAGGTCCTCTTAGAGGCTGCCTACCAATTCTCCAAAAAGAAATTTATGTGGGCCCTACCCCTCTCTCATTTTAGGAGAATGAAGAAGTCCATAAGGCCCTCAAACATAAAGTGCTAACAAGACAGAGCCTATTAGCCACCCCTATTTGACTGTTAATACTAGGAATTAGTATTAACAATATTTTAATTTTGTTAACTGAAAGGTAACAAAATTTTAGAGTTGCATACATTCTAGAAATGCTGAAACCAAAGGGATGTGCAAGAGCATCTTTTAGGAAAACTGTGAAAACCTAGGCTGATCCCAAGAAAACTCTGAAACAATACCCAGAGAGACCCGGGCGATGTCCCAACTCAGGGGAAATTTAAGACACAAGCACAAACCAGTTAAAACACATGGAGACAGACCTCGGAGGAAACGTGTGGACACTGGTATCACCGCTGGTACACTGCAGTTTTAATTATATTTTTGGTAAAAAAGAAGAAGAATTAAACTACTGTTTCAAGAGTGTTTTAACATATGCTTTGGGAGACTTCAATCCAGGAACACTGTTAATTCCATTTTCCTCTTCCCTTCCATTAGACAATCTTGATTCTTTGTGCCATGCTTAAGTGTGTAAGGTAGCTGGTTTACAATCAGTGGTGTGCATGGAAATGCTTAAGAACTGGCTTTCCAGAAAAGAGAAAAAGTTCTGATTGTAGCACTTGGTTTGCCAATTGCTGTATGGAAATAACACCACTGGGCTAATTTCAAGCTACGAACATGATATCATATTTGGAGTTGGAAAGAAATTACAACAATCAGCTCTAGTATACCACTACTTATAATACATACACAATAAATAGTAGTCTTTTCTTCCCTTCCAGCATTTGTCCATATGACCTTCTGACTCACAGAGACCATACAGGACAGAGTGGAATGCCCCATATGGTCTCTGAGGTTGTACATCTGTATGGGAGCAGACTGCCACGTCTTTCTCCTGTGGAGTGTCTGGTGGGTTCGAACCACTGACCTTTCTGTTAGCAGCCCAGCACTTAACCACTGAACCATCAAGGCCCCTCGAAGCAGAAAAGTAGCCATAAGCAATACATTAATGAATGGATATAGCTGTTTTCCAGTAAAATTTTATTTACACAAAAAGCCTGTGGGCTGTAGCTCTCTGACTGGTTTGTTTGTTCTTCGGGCAGTCCACAATATATTCAATATTCTTCACCAACAACACAGTTTGAATGCGTACACTCTTCTGTCTTCCTTTTTTAATGTCCAGCTTTTGCATGCATGTGAGGTGATTGAAAAGACCTAGACTTAGGTCAGTAGCACCTTAGTCGTCAAAGTGACATCTTTGTTTTTTAAAACTTTTTAAAAAACTTTAAAGAGGTCTTTTGTAGCAGTTTTCCCAGTACACCACTTGATTTCTTGACTGCTGTTTCCATGGACATTGATTGTTAATCCATGTGGAATTGTCTTAGCTGGGTCCTGTAGAGAAGCAAAACCAGTAAAGCATATAAATATATACAGAGAGAGATTTATATCAAGGAAACGGCTCACACAGTTTTAGAGACTGGAATGTCCTGGGTCCGTGGGTCAGGATAGAAGCTTCTCCTGATTCACGTAGCTACAGGAGCTGGCAAACCCAAGATGGGCAGGTCAGACAATGGGGCTCTTGCTCACAGGCTGGGAAGATCAACAAAACCCAAGATCAGCAGGCAAGAGAGCAGGTAAGCTGCTAGATCAAGTCCCAAGAACTAGAGGTCAGAAGAACAAGAGCCAGCTGCAGGATCCAGAGTGAAGAAAAGCCTGTGAGCCTTGCCAGGAAATCCACTCATATTCAATGCAGGCCACACTCCCAAGGAAACTCCCTTTCAACTGCTTGGCTACTTATGGAAGATCCCACCATGGAGGTGATCACATTATATCAAACATCGTCATGGAAGTGATCATATCATCATACGACTGGAACACTACATCACAACTGCCGAACCACTGCGAATCACGGCCCAGCCAAGTTGACACACAACCTTAATGATCACAAAAAAATGAAATTGTTAACAACTTCAATTTTTTCTCTCTTTATCATGATGGTATTTATTTGTCCAGTTGTGAAGACTTTTGTTTTCTTCAAGTTCTTAGCAGGGTTGTATCCTTTCACTTTACTTATTCAATCTGTATGCTGAACAAATAATCTGAGAAACTGGACTATATGAAGAAGAATGTGGCATCAGGACTGGAGAAGACTCATTAACAATCTGTGATATGCAGATGACACAACCTTGCTTGTCAAAAATGAAGATGACTTTAAGTCCTTACTGATGATCAAAGCCTATAGCTAAAGTGATACTTTTGGTGTAACCTCAAAGGCATCTCCATCTTTGGGCGAAGTGACTACCATCAACCAAGAGCAATTGTTTGAAGAAGGTTGCAGCTGCAGACTGTCAGCTGCAGTACGGACAGATGACTGCACCAGCTGGTAAAGGGAACCTGGCCTGGTACCAGCAGTGTCCATTATAGTACAGGTTTTCAGACTTCATTCTGTATCATAATCCCTTGTAGGGCTTTTTAAAACAATTGCTGGACTTCACCCCCTGAGTTTCTTCTCAGTAGGTCTTGGGTGAGACTTAAGAAATTGCATTTCTAAGTTCCCAAGTGCTGCTGGTGCTGCTGATCCAGAGGCCACACTTCGAGAACCACTGTATGACCATGTCAGTTCCTTAAATGCAGAAAGCTAAGAGCTTGGATGATCCAACAGTGTTGTTATGTCATGGTCTTGCAATTTGAAGGCTGAGAGGAAAAGCCTGGGGGAAGAAAGAGGCTTTTCAAAAAGTTTTCGCCTTATTTGGATCCTGACTTTCCATTATGAAACAAATGTAAAAGGTGTATTTGTAGCATACTGCATGGATTTTGTGACCAAAAAATCACAATATCGTCTAAAGAAAATTTATGAATGTAATTCTTTTTCCAGTTGCAGGCAGTCCCCAGGTTACAAACGAAATCAGTTCCTAACTGTGTCTTTGAGTTTGTAGGCAAATCAGAACATGTGCATATGGTTCTCATTTAGCCTTACTTTTTTTTTTTTTTAGTGCAAGAGAGGAGCCCTGATGGCGCAGTGGCTAAAGAGATCAACTGCTAACTAAAATTGGTGGTTTAAAACCACCAGCAGCTCTGCAGGAGAAAGATGTGGCAGTTAGCTTCCGTAGAGATTTACAGCCTTGGAAACCCTATGGGGTGGCAATGAGCCTGAACTGTCTCTACAACAGTGGGTTTTGTTTTGTTTGGTGCGACGAAAAGCTCGAAGCTTTTTCAATGATTTAAAAGCTGTACGTGCAACAAATAAAGGTGATGATGATGAAGAATTAGGTGTGAGTAGAGGTTGATTCAATCGTTTCAAAGTGAGAGCAAATTTACATAACATTAAAGGGCGAGTATGAGTTGTCTGTAAGTTGGGGTTTCATAACCCAGAGACTGCCTGTACTACTATCGACTGCCAGCAACTTCTACCTTCCAAAATCATCACACAGTATCTTTTTTTTTAATTATTTTTTTAATTAACTTTTATTGAGCTTCAAGTGAACGTTTACAAATCAAGTCAGACTGTCACATACAAGTTTATGTACACCTTACTCCATACTCCCACTTGCTCTCCCCCTAATGAGTCAGCCCTTCCAGTCTCTCCTTTCGTGACAATTTTGCCAGCTTCCAACTCACTCTATCCTCCCATCCCCCTCCAGACAGGAGATGCCAACACAGTCTCAAGTGTCCACCTGATATAATTAGCTCACTCTTCATCAGCATCTCTCTCCTACCCACTGTCCAGTCCCTTTCATGTCTGATGAGTTGTCTTCGGGAATGGTTCCTGTCCTGTGCCAACAGAAGGTTTCGGGACCATGACCACCGGGATTCCTCTAGTCTCAGTCAGACCATTAAGTATGGTCTTTTTACGACAATTTGGGGTCTGCATCCCACTGATCTCCTGCTCCCTCAGGGGTTCTCTGTTGTGCTCCCTGTCAGGGCAGTCATTGATTGTGGCTGGGCACCAACTAGTTCTTCTGGTCTCAGGATGATGTAGGTCTCTGGTTCATGTGGCCCTTTCTGTCTCTTGGGCTCTTAGTTGTCGTGTGACCTTGGTGTTCTTCATTTTCCTTTGCTCCAGGTGGGTTGAGACCAATTGATGCATCTTAGATGGCCGCTTGTTAGCATTTAAGACCCCAGATGCCACATTTCAAAGTGGGATGCAGAATGTTTTCATAATAGAATTATTTTGCCAATTGACTTAGAAGTCCCCTTAAACCATGGTCCCCAAACCCCCGCCCTTGCTGTGCTGACCTTTGAAGCATTCATTTTATCCCGGAAACTTCTTCGCTTTTGGTCCAGTCCAGTTGAGCTGACCTTCCATGTTTTGAGTATTGTCCTTCCCTTCACCTAAAGCAGTTCCTATCTACTAATTAATCAGTAAAAAACCCTCTCCCACCCTCCCTCCCTCCCAGCCTCGTAACCACAAAAGTATGTGTTCTTCTCAGTTTATACTATTTCTCAAGATCTTATAATAGTGGTCTTATACAATATTTGTCCTTTTGCCTCTGACTGATTTCGCTCAGCATAATGCCTTCCAGATTCCTCCATGTTATGAAATGTTTCACAGATTCGTCACTGTTCTTTATCGATGCGTAGTATTCCATTGTGTGAATATGCCACAATTTATTTACCCATTCATCCGTTGATGGACACCTTGGTTGCTTCCAGCTTTTTGCTATTGTAAACAGAGCTGCAATAAGCATGGGTGTGCATATATCTGTTTGTGTGAAGGCTCTTGTATCTCTAGGGTATATTGCGAGGAGTGGGATTTCTGGATTGTATGGTAGTTCTATTTCTAACTGTTTAAGATAACGCCAGATAGATTTCCAAAGTGGTTGTACCATTTTACATTCCCACCAGCAGTGTATAAGAGTTCCAATCTCTCCTCAGCCTCTCCAACACTTATTATTTTGTGTTTTTTGGATTAATGCCAGCCTTGCTGGAGTGAGATGGAATCTCATCGTAGTTTTAATTTGCATTTCTCTAATGGCTAATGATCGAGAGCATTTTCTCATTTATCTGTTGGCTGCCTGAATATCTTCTTTAGTGAAATGTGTGTTCATATCCTTTGCCCACTTCTTGATTGGGTTGTTTGTCTTTTTGTGGTTGAGTTTTGACAGAATCATGTAGATTTTAGAACACACAGTATCTTTAACCAGTTGCTATGGAGTCAAAACCCACTCACAGCAATCCCGTGTGTACCACAATAGAACTGTGCCCCGTACGGTTTTCAGTGGCTGAGTTTTTGATAGTAAATCACCAGGCCTTTCTTCTAAGGCTCCTCTGGGTGGGCTTGAACCTCCAACCTTTTGGTTAGCAGCTGAGCTCATTAACCATCTGAACCACCCAATGACCCACAACACCTTAAGGGTGATATATTATCAAGAAGGAGGATATTTAATCTGACTCTGATCTTTACCACCCAACTCTCAGTGACCCAGGGGCAAGAGCGGAATACCAGCCTACCTCTCAGGCTTGCAGGGATACCTGCTTGAGGTGTCTTTCATCCAACAAGCAGGGACAATAAAAACTTGGAGAACAGCCGCTCTTGCCACACCTGGGTGCAGGTGTAAACAGTGCTAATGTTTGTGAAGGCCAGCAAACCCAGCGGCAGAACTGTGAAACCTCGAGAGAAATGCTGGTCTCTGATGCTGTTGGGTCACTTAGTGTCATTGTCTTGAATCTGCTTCCTCATGGGAGTCCACTGTTGGTAGCTTTCTCAGGTCATTAGCTCCTCTTTTTTTTTTTTTTTAATTTTTATTGTGCTTTAAGTGAAAGTTTACAAATCAAGTCAGCCTCTCATAAAAAAACAAATTTATATACACCTTGCTATATACTTCTAGTTGCTCACCTCCTACTGAGACAGTACACTCCTTCCCTCCACTCTCTAATTTTGTGTCCATTCGGCCAGCTTCTGACTCCCCCTGTCCTCTCACCTCCCCTCCAGACAGGAGCTGCCCACATAGTCTCATGTGTCTACTTGATCCAAGAAGCTCATTCTTCACCAGTATCATTTTCTATCCCATAGCCCAGTTCAATCCCTGTCTGAAGAGTTGGCTTTGGGAATGGTTCCTGTCCTTGGCTAACAGACGGTCTAGGGACCATGAATACCAGGGTCCTTCTAGTCTCAGTTAGACCATTAAGTCTGGTCTTTTTACCAGAATTTGGGGTCTGCATCCCACTGCTCATCTACTCCCTCGGGGGTTCTCTGTTGTGTTCCCTGTCAGGGCAGTCATCGGTTGTATCCAGGCACCATCTAGTTCTGGTGTCAGGCTGATGTAGTCTCTGATTTATGTGGCCCTTTCCATCTCTTGGGCTCATGATTACCTTGTATCTTTGGAGTCCTTCATTCTCCTTTGCTCCAGGTGGGTTGAGATCAATCGATGCATCTTAGATGGCCACTTCCGAGTGTTTAAGACCCCAGACACCACTCTCCAAAGTGGGATGCAGAATGTTTTCTTAATAGATTTTATTATGCCAATTGACTTAGATGTCTCCTGAAACCATGATCCCCAAACCCTTGCCCCTGCTATGCTGGCCTTCGAAGCATTCAGTTTATTCAGGAAAATTCTTTGCTTTTGGTTTACTCCAATTGTGCTGACCTCTCTTGTATTGTGTGTTGTCTTTCCTTTCACCTAAAATAGTTATTATCTACTATCTAATTAGTGAAAACCCCTCTCCCTCTCTTCCTCCCTCCCTACTCTCATAACCACCAAAGAATATTTTCTTCTCTGTTTAAACTATTTTTTGAGTTCTTATAATAGTGGTCTCATACAATATTTGTCCTTTTGCAACTGGCTAATTTCACTCAGCATAATGCCTTCCAGACTCCTCCATGTTATGAAAAGTTTCGTAGATTCAACAGTGTTCTTTATCTATGCGTAGTATTCCATTGTGTGAATATGCCATGATTTATCCATTCATCCGTTGATGGGCACCTTGGCTGCTTCCATCCTTTTGCTATTGAAAACAATGTTGCAGTGAACATGGGTGTGCAATATATCTGTTTGTATAAAGGCTATTTCTCTAAGATATATTCCAAGGAGTAGGATTGCTGGATCATATGGTAGTTCTATTTTTAGCTTTTTAAGGAAGTGCCAAATCGATTTCCAAAGTGGTTGTACCATTTGACATTCCAACCAGCAATGTATGAGTGTTACAGTTTCTCGACAACCTCCCAAACATTTATTATTTTGTGTTTTTTTGATCAATGCCAGCTTTGTTGGAGTGAGATGAAATCACATTGTAGTTTTGATTTGCATTTCTCTAGTGGGTAATGACCTTGAACATTTCCTCATGTATCTGTTAGCTATCTGAATGTCTTCTTTAGTGAAGTGCCTATTCATATCCTTTGCCCATTTTCTAACTGGGTTATTTGTCTTTTTGTAGTTGAGTTTTTGCAGTGTCATGCAGATTTTAGAGATCAGACACTGATCAGAAATGTCATAGCTAAAAACTCTTCCCAGTCTGCAAGTAATCTTTTTACTCTTTTGGTGAAGTCTTTGGATGAGCATAGGTGTTTGATTTTTAGGAGCTCCCAGTTATCTAGTTTCTCTTCTACATCGTAAATAATGTTTTGTATACTGTTTATGCCATGTATTAGGGCTCCTAAGTTTGTCCCTATTTTTTCTTCCATGATCTTTATCATTTTAGAGTTTATATTGAGGTCTTTGATCCATTTTGAGTTTGTTTTTGTTCATGGTATGAGGCACGGTCTTGTTTCATTTTTTTGCAGATGAATATCCAGTTATGCCAGCACCATTTGTTAAAGAGACTATCTTTTCCCCATTTAACTGACTTTGGGCCTTTGTCAAATATCAGCTGCTCATATGTGGCTGGATTTATGTCTGAATTCTCAATTCTGTCCCATTGGTCTATATCTGTTGTTGTACTTAGTACCAGGCTGTTTTGACTACTGTGGCAGCATAATAGGTTCTAAAATCAGGTAGAGTAAAGCCTCCCACTTTGTTCTTCTTTTTCAGTAACGCTTTACTTATCCAGGGCCTTTTTCCCTTCCATATGAAGTTGGTGATTTGTTTGTCCATCTCATTAAAAGATGTCATTGGAATCTGGATCAGAATTGCATTGCATCTATTGATCGCTTTTGGTAGAATAGACATTTTTACAATGTTAAGTCTTCCTTTCCATGAGCAAGGTATGTTTTTCCACTTATGTAGGTCTCTTTTGGTTTCTTGCAGAAGTGTTTTGTAGTTTTTTTTTTTCTTTTTGGTATAGGTCTTTTACACCTCCAGTAAGATTTATTCCTAAGTATTTTATCTTCTTGGGGGCTACTGTAAATGGTATTGATTTGGTGATTTCCTCTTCGATGTTCTTTTTGTTGGTGCAGGGGAATCCAACCGATTTTTGTGTGTTCATCTTGTATCCTGATAATCTGCTGAACACTTCTATTAGTTTTGGTAGTTTTCTTGAGGATTTCTTAGGGTTTTCTGTGTATCAGATCATGTCATCTGCAAATAGTGATACCCAAAAACCCAGTACCATCGAGTCAATTCCAACTCTTAGCAACCCTGTAGCACAGAGTAGAACTGCCCCATAGAGTTTCCAAGGAGCGCCTGGCAGATTAGAACTGCCGACCTTTTGGTTAGCAGCCTTAGCACTTAACTACTACACCACCAGGGTTTCCACGAATAAAGATACTTTTACTATTTCCTTACCAATCTGGCTGCCCTTTGTTTCTTTATCTAGACTAATTGTCCTGGCTAGGACCTCCAGCACAATGTTGTATAAGAGTGGTGGTAAAGGGCATCCTTGTCTGGTTCCTGATCTCAAGGGGAATGCTTTCAGACTCTCTCCATTTAAAATGATATTGGCTGATGGCCTTGTATAAATGCCCTTTATAATGTTTTGGAATTTTACTTCTAGTCCTATTTTGCTGAGAGTTTTTATCATGAATAGGTGTTGGACTTTGTTAAATGCCTTTTCTGCATCAATTGATAAAATCATGTGAGTCTTGTCTTTAATGTATATGATGGATTACATTAATTGTTTTTCTGATGTTGAACCATCCCTGCATACCTGGTATGAATCCCAGTTGATCATGGTGAATTATTTTTTTTGATATGTTGTTGAATTCTATTGGCTAGAATTTTGTTAAGAATTTTTGCTTCTAAATTCATGAGGGATACAGATCTGTAATTTTCTTTTTTTGTGGTGTCTTCACCTGGTTTTGGTATCAGGGATATGCTGGCTTCATCGAATGAGTTTGAGGGTATTCCATCGTTTCTATACTCTGAAGTACTTTTAGCAGTAGGGGTGTTTACTCTTCTCTGAAAGTTTGGTAGAACTCTGCAGTGAAGCCATCTGGGTCAGGGTTTTTTTTGTTGGGAGGTTTTTGATTACCTTTTCAATGTCTTCTTTTGTTACTGGTTTATTTAGTTGTTCTACCTCTGTTTGTTTTAGTTTAGGTAGGTAGTGTGTTTCTAGGAATTCATCCATTTCTTCTAGGATTTCAAATTTGTTAGAGTACAACTTTTCATAGTAATCTTATTCTTTTAATTTCAGTTGGGTCTGTTGTAATATCGCCCATCTCATTTCTTATTTGGGTTATTTGCTTCCTGTCCTGTTTTTCTTTTGTCAGTTTGGGCAGTGGTTTATCAATTTTGTTAATTTTTTCAAAGAACCAGCTTTTGGTCTTGTTAACTCTTTCAATTGCTTTTCTGTTATCTATTTTATTTAATTCTGCTCTAATTTTTATTATATGCTTTCTTCTGGTGCCTGTGGGTTTCTTTTGTTGCTCTCTTTCTATTTGTTCAAGTTTTTCTTTGATTTTGGCCCTTTCTTCTTTTAGTATGTGTGCATTCATTGATATAAATTGACCTCTGAGCATGGCTTTATCTGTGTCCCAAAGGTTCTGATAGGAAGTGTTTTCATTCTCATTAGAGTCTATGAATTTCTTTATTCTTTCCTTGATGTCTTCTATAATCCAGTCATTTTTGAGCAGAGTATTGTTCAGTTTCCAAGTGTTTGATTTTTTTTTCCTGCTTTCTCTGTTATTGATTTCTACTTTTTTGGCCTTATGGTCAGAGAAGATGCTTTGTAATATTTCAATGTTTTGGATTCTGCTAAGGCTTGCTTTATTACCTAATGTGTGGTCTGTTCTAGAGAATGTTCCATGTATACTGGAAAAGAAAGTATACTTGGCTGCCGTTGGGTAGAATGTTCTGTGTATGTCTATGATGTCAAGTTGGTTGATTGTGCCATTTAGCTCTTTAGTGTCTTTATGAGCTTCTTTCTGGATGTCCTCTCCTTCACCGAAAGTGGTGTGTTGAAGTCTCCTACTATTATTATGGCACTGCCTATCTCACTTTTCCATTATGTTAGAGTTTGTCTTACGGTATCTTGCCCTGTCATTGGGTGGTTTAATATTTAATATGGTTATATCCTCCTGATATATTGTCCCTTTAATCACTATATAGTGTCCTTCCTTATACTTTGTGGTGGATTTAACTTTTAAGTCTATTTTTTCAGAAATTAATATTGCCACTCCTGCTCTTTTTTGATTGTTGTTTGCTTGATATATTTTTTTCTGTACTTTGAGTTTTAGTTTGTTTGTGCGTTTAAGTCTAAGGTGTGTCTCTTGTAGGCAGCATATATATGGATAGTTTTTTTTTTTTTTTTTTTTTTATCCATTCTCCCACTCTTTGTCTCTTTATTGGTGCATTTAGTCCATTTACATTCAGCGTAATTATGGATACGTATGAGTTTAGTGCTGTCATTTTGATGTCTTTTTTTGTGTGTTGTTGACAGTTTCTTTTTCCCACTTATTTTTTTGTGCTGAGTAGTTTATATATTGTCTTTTCCTCTTATTCATTGTTGTTGATTTAGTTTCTGCTGAATCTCTATTTTTTCTTGTATTTTATTTTGATGAGTAGGATTGTTAATCTCCTTTGTGGTTACCTTAATATTTACCCCTATTTTTCTAAGTTTAAACCTAACTTTTATTTCTTTATATCACCTCGTCTTCCTCTCAATTTGAAAGATCTATGACTACATTTCTTAGTTCCTCTTTATTGTTTTAATGTTGTCTTCTTTTACATAATGACACTGCTGTTTTCTTGGTTTGAGCTTTTTTTTTTTTTTAATCTTTATTCATTTTTGTGATTTCCGTCTCCGGGTTAACATCTGTTTGCGTCTTGGTATTCCAGTCTTGGGCTGATATCTGATATTATTGACTTTCTAGCCAGAGAACTCCGTTTAGTAGTTGTTGTAGTCTTGGTATGGTTTTTATGAATTCCCTAAACTTATGTTTATCTGGAAATGTCCTAATTTCACCTTCATATTTGAGAGACAGTTTTCCTGGATATATGATTCTTGGGTAGCAATTTTTTCCTTCAGTGCTTTATATAAGTCATTCCATTGCCTTCTTGCCTGCATGGTTTCTGCCAAGTAGTTCGAGCTTATTTTTATTGACTGTTCTTTGTAGGTGACTTTTCATTTATCCCTAGCTGCTCTTAAAATTCTCTTTATCTTTGGTTTTGGAAAGTTTGATTATAATATGTCTTGGTGACTTTCTTTTAAAATCTACCTTATGTGAAGTTTGATGAGCATCTTGGATAGGTATCTTCTCATCTTTCACGATATCAGAGAAGTTTTCTGACAACAAATCTTCAACAATTCTCTCTGTATTTTCTTTTTTACCTCCTTGTTCTGGTACTCCAATCCCTTGCAGGTTATTTCTCTTGATAAAGTCCCACATGACTCAGGGTTTCTTCAGTTTTTTTTTTTTTTTTAATTCTTTTGTCTGATTTTTCTTTAAATATATTGGTGCCATGTGCTTTATCTTCAATCTCACCATTTCTACCTTCCACTTGCTCAATTCTGCTCTTCTGACTTTCTACTGAGTTTTCGAATTCTGTAATTTTATTGTTAGTCTTCTGAATTTCTGATTGCTTTCTCTCTATGGGTTTGTGCAGCTTATTACATTTTTCATTATGTTCTTGAATAACTTTTTTAATTTCTTCAACTGCTTTATCTGTGTGTTCCTTGGCTTGTTCTGTGTATTGAATGATCTCCTTCTTGGTGTCTTGAAGAGTTCTGTATACTAATCTTTTGTATTCTGCATCCAGTAATTCCAGGAAAGCACCTTTATCCAGAAGACCCCTTCATTCTTTGTTTCGAGAGCTTGTTGAAGCGATCATGGTCTGCTTCTTTATGTGTTTTGATGTTGACTGTGGTCTCCGAGCCATCTACAAGTTATTGTATTAGTTTATTTTATTTTTGCTTACTGTAACCTAGCCTCTTGCTTTGTTTTGTTTTGATATGCGCAGATAGGTTGCTTGAGTGAGATAGCTAGATTATTTTCACTTTTGAAGCTCTAATGTCCTGTCACCAGGTGGCTAGAGCTGTTATCAGGTATATAAGCCTGGGAGTCCATTCACTTTTTTTGTATGGATTCAGCTCAGGTGTCCAGGTTGTTGGTCATCAAGTGTGTGGTACAGGCTCTGCCTTACAGTCTTAGAGGGGCAGGAGTGTTTGGTGTGGGTACCAGTATCTGGTTGCAGCAGTGGGCCAAACTCTGAAAATGCCAGGGGGCTGACCATCATCCCCTGAGTGTCTGTGAGGAAAGCACATCCCTGTTCTCTAGAGTGCACAGGTGGGTTCTGCAGATGGACCATGGGCACTCAATGCTTTTGGATGTAAGGACTGGGATGTACCAGTTATCCTTGGATCCCTGTCTTGGGTGGCTGGGTGACCTGAGTGGAGCCACCAGTCCTTAGGCCCCTGATATGGGTAGGTGAGGAGCCTGTTTAATAGGCAAGGCAGTGTCAAACATCAAACAGCCACCTATCCACCACACAGCTGAAACATTTGCAGTCTGCCAACAAGGGCCTATTCTCCTGAAATAGGCCCACACAAGTCCATGCCGGGGGGGAATTTATTCAAAGTCCATGGACCCTTTATGCCAGAACAGAAGCCACTTCTGTACTGAGTTCTACAGGTTAGTGGAGCTGACAGATTATCTTTTCCCCCAATTGTGAATTTATTCCTTCTCCAAGGCTGGAAGAATGGCTCAGAATGCTCAGAAGGACCTATCTCGGGCCCAGGGAAATCAACAGCCACTGAAGCCAGCTTGGGAGCTGGGAGCGGGGTAAAATATTCACAAGTACTTAGCTTTTGCTGAGAGTGTCATTCCTCTCTGGTTCTGGAAGTGTGAGTAGGCTGTGCAGCTGGCTGTTTCTCCCTGAGGAAACTGTGGCCAAATGCTACCACCAGCCCACTGCAGTCACTCCTGGGAATGGTGCCTGAGGGTTCCCAGGAATTCAGGTCCAGCAACTCCTCTCCACGTCTAAACCATCACTCCTTTCCCCTGCTGCTCAGTCCATTTTCTAACTTTGCCTTTGATGTTCAGAGCTCATAGCTTGTCATAAGTATAATCATTTCACTTGTTTTTTCTGGTCTTTGTTGTGAGTGGGATCACCAGAAACATCTGACTACTCTGCCATGTTGACCCCGCCTCTTATTAGTTCCTCTTTAAGAGAAGAAAGATGACAGTACTCCTGACTCTTTCCAACCTACAAATGTGTTGTGTGTTCTACCTTTGCATCTTTACATGTCTCCATTTTGACCCACAAAAAGCCCATGGCTGTGTTTTGGCTCAAAGAACAAAATCACAGAATCTCAGAAACTGGGAGGGTTATTAGAAACAATTAGGGCATTTGTAATATCTCGACACACCAGAATGTCACCTGAGTTTGAAGTTCAACCATGTGATTTGTTCCTAATAACATACAGAGTAGCCATGATCTTATAGTGGTTAGTATTCTGCATTATGCCCATGCAGCAAACTTGGTTCAAATTCGAGTCACAGCATATTGATGAAACTTACTTTGACAGCCCTACTTTTGGAGCCCTGGCGGTGTAGTGGTTAACAGCTTGGTTGCTAGCCAAAAGGTCAGCAGTTCAAACCCACCAGGCACTCCTTGGAAACCTTATGGGGCAGCTCTTCTCTGTCTGCTATGAGATGGAATCAACTTGATGGCAACAGGTAATGCTAATGGGTAACGTACAGCAGTATTTGCAAAATTTAACATTTTTCTTAATGTCTTGGAGTGGACTTGCATTATTTTGGTAATGTCAATGTCATGCACTTGCATTCTAAAGTTTTCTTGATCAGATGAGACAATAATGGGATTAAAGCTAATGTTTCTGGCATTGTTCATCTCTGTGGCTATGCCTATAGGGTTGTTTTCACCTAGAAATACCAATGGGCATGTGCATAGCAAACTTCTGGTTTGACCACTACAATCCCAAAGAAATATAACAGGAGCCACGCAGGTGAATCACATACGGAATTTAAATTTTTCTAGCAGTCATGTTGAAATTTTTTTAAAAGGTGAAATTAGTTTTAAGAATATATTTCGTTTTACTCATACATCCTAAATATTACCTTTTAAGACACAATCAATAAAAAAATATTGAGATATTTTGCTATTTTTTCATACTAAGGCTTTGAAATCGAGTGTGTATTTTACTTTTTTTTTTACACACCTCAGTTTGAACTGGCCATGTTTCAAGTGCTTAGTAGTCACATGAGCAGGTGGCTACCATACTGGACAGCTCAGGTCTAGACTAATCCCTTTAATTTATGGCAAGAAACAGAATACTCAGGCCCAAAGTGACTTGCCCAAGGTCATGAAGCTGACTACCGAAGGAAAAGAGATTTAATTCATGCTCACTAGGTTGCATGGAAACTCTGATGGCCTAGTGATTAAGAGCTATGGCTGCTAGCCAAAAGGTCAGCAGTTCAAATCCACTAGGTGCTCCTTGGAAACTCTATGGGGCAGTTCTATTTTGTCCTATAGGGTTGCTATAAGTTGGAATCCACCCAATGGCAATGGGTTTGGTTTTGTATGTTGCAGTCTCCACCACTCACCAGTCAGTCATGCTGTGGTAGTTTACATGCAGCTGTGATACTGGAAGCTATGCCACTGATATTTCACATACCAGTAGGGTAATCCATGGTGGATAGGTTTCAGCAGAGCTTTCACACCAGAAAGAAGGACGTGGTGATCTACTTATGAAAACGTTGGCCAGTGCAAACCTTACGAATAGCAGTGGAACATTGTCTGATATAGGGCTGGAAGATGAACCCCTCAGGTTGGATGGCACTCAAAATATGAACAGTGGCTTCAACAATGGGCTCAAACATAGCAACGATTGTGAGGATGGTGCAGGACCAAGCAGTGTTTTGTTTTGTTGTATGAGTCACTATGAGTCAGAACCAACTTTACGTCACCTAACAACAACAATATATCACACACTAGCTAACTATAGTGCTTCTTGTATCCAGACTTTTCTATTTTGTTTTTAATTATTTTCCTACTAGAAGAAAAAGCTAAATAATCACAGACCAACGTACCCTTAGGGCTGGCCATAAAGTGTGATGGTTAGGCATACAGGCTCTGGTGTGGAGCTGTCCAGCTTCCAAACCTGGTTCTTCCATCCACTAACTGCGTAGTCTTAGGTAGGTTACTTGGCTTCTCAATGTCTCAGTTTCCTTATCTGTAAATGGGGATGTTAATAATAGTACCTGCTTCCCAGAGCAGTACATCCGTTAGGGATTATATATATATACACAGGTACACATATATATGTATGTTGTTGTTGTTAGGTGCCATCGAGTCTGTTCTGATTTGTACCAACCCTATGGACAACAGAATGAAACACTACCAAGTCCTGTGCCAGCCTCACAATCATTGTTATGCTTGAGCCCATTGTTGCAGCCACTATGTTAATCATCTCATTGACGGTCTTCCCTTTTTTTGCTGATCCTCTACTTTACCAAGAATGGTGTCCTTCTCCAGGGACTGACCCCTCCTAATAACATGTCCAAAGTACTTGAGGCAAAGTTTCACCATCCTTCCTTCTAAAAAGCATTCTGGCTGTACTTCTTCCAAGACAGATTTGATCATTCTTCTGGCAGCCCATGCTATATTCAATATTTTGCACAAAAACCATAATTCAAAGGCATAAATTCTTCTTTGTACTTCCTTATTCATTGTCCTGGTTTCCCATGCATATGAGGCAATTGAAAATACCAAGGACTGGGTCAGACTCATCTTAGTCCTCAAAGTGACATCTTTGCTTTTGAACACTTTAAGAAGGTCTTTTGCTGCAGATATTCCCAGTGCAATAGTTGTTTGATTTCCTGACAGCTGCTTCCATGGACGTTGATTGAGGATCCAAGAAAAATGGAATCCTTGACAACTTCAATATTTGCTCCATTTATCATAATGTTGCTTTTTGGTCCAATTGTGAGGATTTTTGTTTTCTTTATGTTAAAGTACAATCCACATTGAAAGCTATAGTCTTTGATCCTCATCAGTAAGTGCATCAAGACCTCTTCACTTTCAGCAAGCAAGGTTGTGTCATCTGCATATTTCAGGTTTTTAATGAATTTTCCTCCAATCCTGACTCCATATTCTTCTTCATATAGTGCAGCTTTTCTGATTATTTGCTCAGGATACAGATTGAATAAATATGGTGAAAGGATACAACCCTGACACACATACATCTTTCCTGACTTTAAACCATGCAGTATCTCCTTGTGATTGAATGACTGTCTCTTGGTCTATGTACAGGTTCCTCATGAGCACCATTAAATGTTCTGGGATTCCCATTCTTCACAATCTTATCCATAATTTGTTATGATCCACACAGTCAAATCCCTTTGCATAGTCAATAAAACACAGGTAAACATTTTTCTGGTATTCTCTGCTTTCAGCCAAGATCCTTCAGACATCGGTAATGATATCCCTAGTTCCATGTTCTCTTCTGAATCTGGCTCGAATTTCCTGCAGTTCCCTGACAATGTACTGCTGCAGCCATTTTTGAGTGATTTTTAGCAAAATTTTACTTGTGTGTCATATTGATGATATTGTTCAACAGTTTCTGCATTCTGTGGGATCATCTTTCTATGGAATGAGCACAAATGTGGATCTATTCCTGTCGGTTGACCAGGTAAGCTGTCTTCCAAATTTCTTGGCATAGACAAGTGAGCACCTCCAGTGCTGCATCTGTTTGTTGAAACATCTCAATTGGTATTCTGTCAATTCCTGGAGCCTTATTTTTTGCCATTCAATTCAACACAGCTTGGACTTTTTCCTTCATTACCATCAGTTCTTGATCATATGCTACCTCCTGAAATTGCTGAATGTTAATCATTTCTTTTTGGTACAGTGACTCTGTATTTCTTCCATCCTCTTTTGATGCTTCCTGCATCTTTCAATATTTTGCCCATAGAATCCTTCAATATTGCAACTCGAGGCTTGATTTTTTTCTTCGGTTCTTTCAGCTTGAGAAATGCTGAGCATACTCTTCCCTTTTGGTTTTCTAACTCCAGGTCTTTGCACATTTCTTTATAATACTTTACTTTGTCTTCTCCAGCCACCTTTGAAATTTTCTCTTCAGCTTTTTTAGTTCATTATTTCCTCCATTCAGTTTAGCTACTTGATGTACAACAGCAAGTTTCAGAGTCTCTTCTGACATCCATTTTGGTCTTTTCTTTCTTTCCAATCTTTTTAATGACCTCTTACTTTCTTCATCTATGATGTCCTTGATGTCATTCCACAACTCGTCCGGTCTTCAGTTGTTAGTGTTCAATGTGACAAATCTATTTGTGAGATGGTCTCCAAATTCAAGTGGGATATACACAAGGTCATATTTTGGTTCTCATGGACTTGTTCTAATTTTCTTCAGCTTCAACTTGAACTTGCATATGAGCAATTGATGCTCTATTCCAAAGTCTTCCCCTGGCCTTGTTTTGACTCATGATACTGAGCTCCTCCATTGTCTCTTTCCACAGATGTAGTAAATTTGATTGCCGAGAGGTTGGGGCCAAGATGGCTGACTAGGTAGACGCTACCTTGGATCCCTCTTGCAACAAAGACTCGAAAAAACAAGTGCATCAATCACATACCTGACAATCTACGAACCCTGAACAACAAACACAGATTTAAAGAGTTGACCTGAGTGACAGAGACGGAACGAACAACTACGGGGAAGCAGTGACTTTTTTCGGAGCCTGGAGCCAGCGTCCCAGTCAGGTAAATTTGCCGCCGGGCTTAGGATTGGGTGCAGGGGAGCTGAACATGACATCTGTGACGGCGCAAACACGGGGCACAGCCCTAGCTCCCTGAACTGACCCCGGGAGGGGGCCCAGCTGGTCCACACAAGCTGCACGGCCACGCAGCTGGTGGGAGGAGAAGTCCCTGGGAGGCAGTGACTGGTTTGGGAGCCGGGAGTGCAGCGTCCCAGCTGGGGAACCTTGGCGCCGGGCTTTGGACTGGGCACAGGGGAGCTGAATGCAGCATCCGGTCATGGTGCAAACATGGGGTGCAGCCCTACTCCCCTGAACTAACCCCGGGAGGGGGCCCAGCCGGTCTGCGGGCAGCGCGGTGAGGCAGCTGGGGGGACGAGAAGTCCCCGGGAGGCAGTGACTGATTTTGGAGCTGGGAGTGCAGCATCCCAGCAGGGGAACCTTGATGCTGGGCTTTGGACTAGCAGCAGAGAATCTGACCACGGCTTCAGTGGGCCAGACCCTCGGGGACAATCTCCACACAGCCAGCACACATAGGCAACACGCCCCTCGGGAATCTCAGATAAAATAGTCATCCCAAGCAAGATAAGCAACTTTGGCTATATTCTGGGGTGCTACTGTCTGCTGTTTTTCTGAACCCTCCCCTCCCCTTCCCAGGCGGCTTCATTAACATTGGAATTTCCTGAGCCAGAGGGAGAACAGCTCCGGCTCCGTGACTTCGCTTCCCCCCCCCTTTTTTTTTTTGGTCTTTTCTTAACCCATTCTTCCGGCCTGAGAGAAGCAACCAGAAAAAACCCAGGGACAAAAAATCCTTCCCTAATTGGACTAAAAACACAGAACCAGCTCCAGCCAAGCATATATGATCCAAATCTCGGGCTTTCGTCCTTACAGGGAACAAGGTGGCTGTTATAATGCAAAGGCAGTTCTGATAAGGATCTGACTGCATTTTTTTTTTTAGCGGATTTACTGGAAAAACAAGTTTCCCAGGTCTGATATCTCTGCTTATTCAACAGAGCCCTAACTGACCCACAACAGGGAACTGAGGGCTGAAGCTCCCCCCAGACCACCTAGCCTCTTGCCTTAGGGGTCTAAGGAGGGTGACACCTACCAACCAGTAGAGGTACTTGCATTGGGGCCCTAAGGTACAGCTATAGAGCCCTCCCACCAAGGTGCTATAGGAATAGAGACACACCTACTTCACTGACACTTGGGGGAAGCCTGTCAGCATCCTGCCCCCCCCCCCCCGGAGTGTGAACCCCAGCTGCTAATAGAATCTGGTGCACACAACTATCACCACTACTTCTCGAGGTGGATAGGTGTTAAGGTGCAGCACACACTTGATGACCCAAAATTCAGATTCTACTCAAGAATAGTGAATAGACTCAGGCATATATATCTGGCAACAGCCCAAAACAGCTAGTAATAGGTCATAAGTCAAGGGCTACAACAAACAAGACAGCACAATCTAGTAGCCCATCCACCTATATTGAAAGAAAACAAAACAAGATAAGACTCAGTGAGCAAATATAGAATAAATCACTACTATATCTTAGTGATGGCTCGGAGACAGCAGTCGATATCAAATCACATAAAGGAGCAGACCATGACAGCTTCTACAACCCCCCAAACAAAAGAATCAAAATCTTTCCCAAATGAAGACACAATCCTGGAATTATCAGATACAGAATATAAAAAACTAATTTACAGAATGTTTCAAGACATCAGGGATGACCTCAGAAATGAAATAAGGCAAACTGCAGAAAAAGCCAAGGAACACACTGATAAAACAGTTGAAGAACTCAAAAAGATTATTCAAGAACATAGCAGAAAAATTAATAAGTTGCAAGAATCCATAGAGAGACAGCATGCAGAAATGCAAAAGATTAACAATAAAATTACAGAATTAGACAATGCAATAGGAAGTCAGAGGAGCACACTCGAGAAATTAGAATGCAGAGTGGGAAATCTGGAGGACCAGGGAATTAACACCAACATAGCTGAAAAAAAATCAGGTAAAAGAATTAAAAAAAATGAAGAAACCCTAAGAATCATGTGGAACTCTATCAAGAAGGATAACCTGCGTGCGATTGGAGTCCCAGAACAGGGAGGGGGGACAGAAAACACAGAGAAAATAGTTGAAGATCTGCTGACAGAAAACTTCCCTGACATCATGAAAGATGAAAGGATATCTGTCCAAGATGCTCATCGAACGCCATTTAAGATTGATCCAAAAAGAAAAACACCAAGACATATTATCATCAAACTTGCCAAAACTAAAGATAAAGAGAAAATTTTAAAAGCAGCCAGGGAGAAAAGAAAGGTCTCCTTCAAGGGAGAATCAATAAGAATAAGTTCAGACTGCTCAGCAGAAACCATGCAGACAAGAAGGCATGGGATGACATATACAGAGCACTGAAGGAGAAAAACTGCCAGCCAAGGATCATATATCCAGCAAAACTCTCTCTGAAATATGAAGGCGAAATTAAGATATTTACAGATAAACACAAGCTTAGAGAATTTGCAAAAACCAAACCAAAGCTAAAGGAAATTGTTTGGTCAGAAAACCAATAATATCAGACACCAGCACAACACAAGGTCACAGAACAGAACATACTGATATCAACTCAAACAGGGAAATCACAAAAACAAATTAAGATTAATAAAAAAAAAAATGCTCAAAACAGGGAATCATTGAAGTCAATATGTTAAAGATCACAATAATCAAAAAGAGGGACTAAATACAGGTGGCATAGAACTGCCATATGGAGAGGGATACAACGCGATATAGGACAATACAAGTTAGGTTTTTACTTAGAAAAATAGGGGTAAATATTAAGGTAACCACGAAGAGGTATAACAACTCCAAAACTCAAAATAAAAGCCAAGAAAAACGTAACGACTCAACAAACATAAAGTCAAATATTATGAAAATGAGGATCTCACAATTTACAAAGAAAAACATCTCAGCACAAAAAAGTAAGTGGAAAAATGAAATTGTCAACAACACACATAAAAAGGCATCAAAATGACAACACTAAACACTTACTTATCTATAATTACACTGCATGTAAGTGGACTAAATGCACCAATAAAGAGACAGACAGTCTCAGGCTGGATAAAGAAACACGATCCATCTATATGCTGCCTACAAGAGACACACCTTAGACTTAGAGACACAAACAAACTAAAACTCAAAGGATGGAAAAAAATATATCAAGCAAACAATAAGCAAAAAAGAAGAGGAGTAGCAATATTAATTTCTGACAAAAGAGACTTTAAACTTAAATCCACCACAAAGGATAAAGAAGGACACTACATAATGATAAAAGGGACAATTGATCAGGAAGACATAACCATATTAAATATTTATGCACCCAATGACAGGGCTGCAAGACACATAAATCAAATTTTAACAGAACTGAAAAGTGAGATAGACACCTCCACAATTATAGTAGGCGACTTCAACACACCACTTTCGGAGAAGGACAGGACATCCAGTAAGAAGCTCAATAGAGACACGGAAGACCTACTTACAACAATCAACCAACTTGACCTCATTGACTTATACAGAACTCTCCACCCAACTGCTGCAAAGTATACTTTTTTTTCTAGCGCACATGGAACATTCTCTAGAATAGACCACATATTAGGTCATAAAACAAACCTTTGCAGAGTCCAAAACATCGAAATATTACTAAGCATCTTCTCAGACCACAAGGCAATAAAACTAGAAATCGATAACAGAAAAACTAGGGAAAAGAAATCAAATACTTGGAAACTGAACAATACCCTCCTGAAAAAAGACTGGGTTATAGAAGACATTAAGGAGGGAATAAGGAAATTCATAGAATGCAAGGAGAATGAAAATTCTTCCTATCAAAACCTCTGGGACACAGCAAAAGCAGTGCTCAGAGGCCAATTTATATCGATAAATGCACACATACAAAAAGAAGAAAGAGCCAAAATCAGAGAACTGTCCCTACAACTTGAACAAATAGAAAGTGAGCAACAAAAGAATCCATCAGGCACCTGAAGAAAACAAATAATAAAAATTAGAGCTGAACTAAATGAATTAGAGAACAGAAAAACAATTGAAAGAATTAACAAAGCCAAAAGCTGGTTCTTTGAAAAAATTAACAAAATTGATAAACCATTGGCTAGACTGACTAAAGAAATACAGGAAAGGAAACAAATAACCCAAATAAGAAACGAGAAGGGCCACATCACAACAGACCCAACTGAAATTAAAAGAATCGTATCAGATTATTATGAAAAATTGTACTCTAACAAATTTGCAAACCTAAAAGAAATGGATGAATTGCTAGAAAAATACAACCTACCTAAACTAACACAATCAGAAGTAGAACAACTAAATAGACCCATAACAAAAAAAGAGATGGAAACGGTAATCAAAAAACTCCCAACAAAAAAAAGCCCTGGCCCGGATGGCTATACTGCAGAGTTCTACCAAACTTTCAGAGAAGAGTTAACACCACTACTACTAAAGGTATTTCAAAGCATAGAAAAAGACGGAATACTACCCAACTCATTCTATGAAGCCACCATCTCCCTGATACCAAAACCAGGTAAAGACATTACAAAAAAAGAAAATTATAGACCTATATCCCTCATGAACATTGATGCAAAAATCCTCAACAAAATTCTAGCCAATAGAATTCAACAACATATCAAAAAAATAATTCACCACGACCAAGTGGGATTTATACCAGGTATTCAAGGCCGGTTTAATATTAGAAAAATCATTAATGTAATCCACCATATAAATAAAACAAAAGACAAAAACACATGATCTTATCAATTAATGCAGAAAAGGCATTTGACAAAGTCCAACACCCATTTATGATAAAAACTCTCACCAAAATAGGAATTGAAGGAAAATTCCTCAACATAATAAAGGGCATCTAAAAAAAAAAAAAATTTTTTTTTTTTTTTTTTTTTATGCAAAGCCAACAGCCAACATCACTCTAAATGGAGAGAGCCTGAAAGCATTCCCCCTGAGAACAGGAACCAGACAAGGATGCCCTTTATCACCGCTCTATTCAACACTATGCTAGAAGTCCTAGCCAGAGCAGTTAGGCTAGACAAAGAAATAAAGGGCATCTGGATTGGCAAAGAGGAAGTAAAATTATCTCTATTTGCAGATGACGTGATCTTATACACGGAAAACCCCAAGGAATCCTCCAGAAAACTACTGAAACTAATAGAAGAGTTTGGCAGAGTCTCAGGTTATAAAATAAACATACAAAAATCACTTGGATTCCTCTACATCAACAAAAAGAACATCGAAGAGGAAATCACCAAATCAATACCATTCACCGTAGCCTCCAAGAAGATAAAATACTTTGGAATAAATCTTACCAAGGATGTAAAAGACCTATACAAAGAAAACTACAAAATACTACTACAAGAATTTAAAAAGGACATACTTAAGTGGAAAAACATACCTTGCTCATGGATAGGAAGACTTAACACAGTAAAAATGTCTATTCTACCAAAAGCCATCTATACATACAACGCACTTCTGATCCAAATTCCAATGTCATTTTTTAAGGTGATAGAGAAACAAATCACCAACTTCATATGGAAGGGAAAGAAGCCTCGGAGAAGCAAAGCATTACTGAGAAAGAAGAAGAAAGTGGGAGGCCTCACTACCTGATTTCAGAACCTATTATACAGCCACAGTAGTCAAAACAGCCTGGTACTGGTACAACAACAGACACATAGACCAGTGGAACAGAATTGAGAACCCAGACATAAATCCATCCACGTAGGAGCAGCTTATATTTGACAAAGGCCCAGTGTCAGTTAATTGGGGAAAAGATAGTCTTTTTAACAAATGGTGCTGGCATAACTGGATATCCATTTGCAAAAAAATGAAACAGGACCCATACCTCACGCCATGCACAAAAACTAACTCCAAGTGGATCAAAGACCTAAACATAAAGACTAAAACAATAAAGATCATGGAAGAAAAAATAGGGACAACCTTAGGAGCCCTAATACAAGGCATAAACAGAATACAAAACATTACCAAAAATGACAAAGAGAAACCAGATAACTGGGAGCTCCTAAAAATCAAACACCTATGCTCATCTAAAGACTTCTCCAAAAGAGTAAAAAGACCACCTGCAGACTGGGAAAGAATTTTCAGCTATGACATCTCCGACCAGCGCCTGATCTCTAAAATCTACATGATTCTGTCAAAACTCAACCACAAAAAGACAAACAACCCAATCAAGAAGTGGCAAAGGATATGAACACGCACTTCACTAAAGAAGATATTCAGGCAGCTAACAGATACATGAGAAAATGCTCTTGATCATTAGCCATTAGAGAAATGCAAATTAAAACTATGATGAGATTCCATCTCACTCCAACAAGGCTGGCATTAATCCAAAAAACACAAAATAATAAATGTTGGAGAGGCTGCGGAGAGATTGGAACTCTTATACACTGCTGGTGGGAATGTAAAATGGTACAACCACTTTGGAAATCTATCTGGCATATCTTAAACAGTTAGAAATAGAACTACCATGCAACTCAGAAATCCCACTCCTCGGAATATACCCTAGAGAAATAAGAGCCTTCACACAAACAGATATATGCACACCCATGTTTATTGCAGCTCTGTTTACAATAGCAAAAAGCTGGAAGCAACCAAGGTGTCCATCAACGGATGAATGGGTAAATAAATTGTGGTGTGTTCACACAATGGAATACTACGCATCGATAAAGAACAGTGACGAATCTGTGAAACATTTCATAACATGGAGGAACCTGGAAGGCATTATGCTGAGCGAAATTAGTCAGAGGCAAAAGGACAAATATTGTATAAGACCACTATTATAAGATCTTGAGAAATAGTATAAACTGAGAAGAACACATACTTTTGTGGTTACGAGGCTGGGAGGGAGGGAGGGTGGGAGAGGGTTTTTTACTGATTAATTAGTAGATAGGGACTGCTTTAGGTGAAGGGAAGGACAATACTCAATACATGGAAGGTCAGCTCAACTGGACTGGACCAAAAGCAAGGGATAAAATGAATGCTTCAAAGGTCAGCACAGCAAGGGCGGGGGTTTGGGGACCATGGTTTAAGGGGACTTCTAAGTCAATTGGCAAAATAATTCTATTATGAAAACATTCTGCATCCCACTTTGAAATGTGGCATCTGGGGTCTTAAATGCTAACAAGTGGCCAACTAAAATGCATCAATTGATCTCAACCCACCTGGAGCAAAGGAAAATGAAGAACACCAAGGTCACACGACAACTAAGAGCCCAAGAGACAGAAAGGGCCACATGAACCAGAGGCCTACATCATCCTGAGACCAGAAGAACTAGATGGTGCCCGGCCACAACCGATGACTGCCCTGACAGGGAGCTCAACAGAGAACCCCTGAGGGAGCAGGAGATCAGTGGGATGCAGACCCCAAATTCTCTTAAAAAGACCATACTTAATGGTCTGACTGAGACTAGAGGAATCCCAGCGGTCATGGTCCCCAAACCTTCTGTTGGCACAGGACAGGAACCATTCCCGAAGACAACTCATCAGACATGAAAGGGACTGGACAGTGGGTAGGAGAGAGATGCTGATGAAGAGTGAGCTAATTATATCAGGTGGACACTTGAGACTGTGTTGGCATCTCCTGTCTGGAGGGGGATGGGAGGATAGAGTGAGTTGGAAGCTGGCAAAATTGTCACGAAAGGAGAGACTGGAAGGGCTGACTCATTAGGGGGAGAGCAAGTGGGAGTATGGAGTAAGGTGTATATAAACTTATATGTGACAGTCTGACTTGATTTGTAAACGTTCACTTGAAGCTCAATAAAAGTTAAAAAAAAAAAATTTGATTCCCGTGTTTTCCATCTGCTGAGGTCCACCTTTATAGTCACCATTTATGTTGTTGAAAGAAGGTATTTGCAATGAATAAGTCGTTTTTGCAAATTCTATCATGCAATCTCTGGCTTTGTTTCTATCACCAAGGCCACATTTTCCAACTACCATTCCTTCTTCTTTGCTTCTAACTTTCACATTCCAATTGCCAGGAAGTATCTGTGCATCTCGATTGCACACTCGATCAACAACAGACTGCAAAATTTGGTAAAAATCTTCGATGTCCTCATCTTTGGCATTAGCTGTTGCTGCATAAATTTGAATACTTATACATCTCAGAAAAATAACCGGGACATGGGAAGTACAGTGTAAATATGAGCTATTGTGATGGTTAAGATTGTGCGTCATCTTGGCTGGGCCATGATTCTCAGTGTTTTGGCAGATGTATAATGTTGTGATCACTTCCCTGTTGAAATTTGATAAGTGATCACCCCGTGATGGAATCTGCTGAGTGGTACCAGCAGGGGCATGGGCTGTGGTGGCTCAGCGCCCCCTCAGCATTCATCCCTCCACCCTCTGTCACCTACTTCCTTCCTGCTCACCTTGCTAAGGCTTTTGGCTTGTTTTGGATCCAAAAGCTGTCTTGTGTTATCTGACCTCCAGTTCTCAGGACTTCAGCTAGCAGCTTACCTGTCGATCTTCACAGCCCGCAAACAAGAGTCCTGCTCCCCAATATGTTGATCTTGGGTTCCCCAGCTTCTGAAGCTGCATGAATTGGGAGAGGCATCTATCCGGATCCAAGGACTTGGGATGTTCCAGCCTCAAGAATCATGGGAGCTATTTCCTTGATATAAATTTCTCTCTCTATGTATACGCTTCACTGGTTTTGCTTCTCTAGGGAATCCAGCCTAAGACAGTTATATTATTAAAATTTTTCCAAAATCCTCTGAAGCATAATTTTGTATAAATATCAATTAACTTGAACCTGTATGTTTCTATTTGATAATCTTGCACTATACTAAAAGGAAATGGTCTAGGGTTTCACCACAATGCATTTATTACAGTAGTAGATTTTAGAGTATATTAATTAAAAAAAATTGGGGATAAAATTGAATTCATGATTAACTTTTGTTTAGCCAAAAACCTAAATGTAAACCACTTCACGTCCCCCTTAATTGGGTTAAATAAGGTGCTACTATAGTGTTTTGGCAGGGTTTCTTTCCTGATCTCTAAAAGGAATACAAATATATTTAGCTATCCTTTGCATTAGAAAGAAATCGTACATAATTATCTAAAATCTAACTGAAAAATTGGGACAGCTCAGATTCAACATGAATCAAAGGCATCTATTAACTACCAAGTCAGTAAAAAAGCACCACAGCAAAAGCTCTTCCAAAGTCTGGTTTATAGCTAGACATAGGTTTCTTTTACAAACTTAGGTGCACAAAGGTCAAAATAAGTTTCTTTATTGCAAAAACACAGAAGATTGTATTGCAAAACATGTCCTAAAAATAATGGCATCTGATTACCAAAGAAGGTCACTTTCGCCATCTTTTGAAGGGATTTTAGTATCTGATGTTGTTTGGGGAATTTATAAGGAGCATTTATTATAGGTAGGTTGTGAAATGGGGTCATAACCCCATAGTTTATTTCACAAAACTTCCTTTGCCGAACCGAGCTATAGAAATATGTAATTTTACCTGAGCTGGTGACATTTGTTATTCGGATCCAGAAAGTTTTTACGTGCTAAAAGTTGGATTATTTCTTAGGCAATATACTATTTTAGATTTATATATATTACATATTCCCTGAACAGGCAAAAGTCCTTTTACATGTTTGTAGTACTATGCTTTGAATTAAAAAATAACCCCTCTGCTGGTGGTGCCGTCAAGAATGGGGATATTTGGGGTGATTTATGGAGACTCAAAAGTCTTTTTTCCACAGCACATAAATGTCAAACTATACCTTTGGGTCGTAATTGTGGCCACTGGTCTGATTCCCACTGCTCATTGGAACAATTTCTTTCTCTTAAGTATCCCAGAGTTCCCACATAATAATAATAATAACAAAGTGGACTATGACTGGTTGATTTATGCCATATTTTTCTTCCTCTAGCTGGAGTTTAAACACATTTCACTATAAAGTTACATTCTGGGGTTTTTTTTTTTTTTTTTGGCCCCCACAATGCAGCTCTTTCCCACTTCTTAAGTCTAGTCCACTCAATTTGCCTTGGCATATACCTCGGTAACCTCTTGCCATTCATTCTCCATGCCCAAAGGATGTCTTTAGTGGTAAAAAAAAAAAAAAAAAGCATCACTTTAATATTTGTTGACTGTCACCATTTTAAAGCCTGACTGTAAATCTTATCTTAGTATTTATTTTTCACAAATGGCTTGCAGAAGATTTGGAAAATCAATAGCTTATTTTCTCTCAAACTCATTTGAAGCAAAATAGTGCAAATAAGAAGCAATTTCACTAATGCCTTTAGGTATAGGTTCATTAAGTACATTTTCAGGCTCATAAGTGAAGTCAGTGCCAAATCACGATCTTTACTCTTTTTTCCCCAACATTGTAGAAGAAAGTATACTGGACTTGGGAGAAAAGAGATTGAGCCAATCTCTCCTCCATGATTTGGTGACTGTGACTTTGGCAAATCCTAGGATCTTTCTGAGCCTTTATTTCTTCATACATAAAATACGGTTCAGAGCGCCAGTAGGGAGGTGTTTTTTGTCTTCCCAGCTGCTCCTTCCTTACTGAGTGGTACAATCTGTTCCCACCCCATGTCATACTTTATAGGGCTATTGGTCACAGGACCAGACCACGGCTGGACAAGCAACACAATCTAATCCAAGCACATTCTCTTCTCCAAATTTGAATCTTGAATGGAGACTCACAGAATGCAACATGAAGCTGCTGAGTTACCTTAGTGATTCTATGAGTTCCAACAATTCAATTGAAGGCTTTCTAAGTGCAGGCGCTTAGTTTGTTTATATAAATAACCTCATTTAGTTCTTACAATTCTACCTATAGTATCTACCTATGAAATAGGATAATTGTCTGCAAAATTAGAACCCAAAATAGGAATTTGGTAGGTGATCGCAAGAGGCCTGGGATGTGGGAAGTAAGACAGGGAAGAGAGAAAAGTCAATAAAGATTATGTTAATAATTCAATTTGTTTTGTCAATGTGTCCAGTGTGATTCCAAGGATTCCATGCCAAGCAGTTCAAATCATGAGTAAAACCATTTACATGCTTTATGTGAGTGCGACTTGTTTTGGTACTTTATCTTTTTTTTAATAGAATTTTGTGGAAATCAATAAGGATATCTTAGGCTGCGTTCTCTAGAGAAGCAAAACCAGTGAAGTAAATATATATACACATATATATATGTATATATACATACATGTACATATATTTACGTATAGAGAGCGATACTTATATCCAGGAAATGGCTCACATGGTTGTAGAGGCTGGAAAGTTCCAAGTCCGTGGGTCAAGCATCAGGCTGGAAGCTTCTTCTGACTCATGTAGCTGCAGGGGCTGACAAATCCAAGACTGGAAGGTAAGACAGAAAGCTGCTGGCTCAAGTACCAAGAACCAGAGGTAAGATGGCCCAGCCAAGTTGATATGCAACCTTTATTATCACAAAGGGGATATCTTTTATGTCTAGGTAAGCATGGCATGGGATAAAATTCATATAGATGAAATCAGAAGTTCAGGAACAAAAGAAACCATAAGCATTTTAGGACCCATAGAAACTGTGGGGTGAGTTTCCTGTTTCATAGGTTATGGAATAGGGTGTTTTCAATCACCTTATATGCAAGCGAAAACTGAACAATGAATAAGGAAGACCGAAGAACCAATGCATTTGAATTATGGCATTTGTGAAGACTATTGAATATACCATGGACTGCCTGCCAAAAGAACAAACAAATCTGTCTTGGAAGAAGTACGGCCAGAATGCTCTTTAGAAGCAAAGATGGCAAGACTTCGTCTCTCATACTTGGGACATGTTATCAGGAGGGATCAGTCCCTGGAGAAGGATATTCTACTTGGCAAAGTAGAGCATCAGCAAAAAAGAAGAGGACTGTCAATGAAATGGATTGACACAGTGGCTGCAACAATGGGCTCAAGCATAACAACGATTGTGAGGATGGTGCAGGACCAGACAATGTTTCATTCTGTTGTACACAGGGTCTCTATAAGCTGGAACCAACTCAAATGCACCTAACAACAACGACAACATGGAATAGGGAATTGAGCTAAGAACGTGAAACTGGAGGTCACACTGGTATTTTGTAGATTTTCAGTATTTGGTAGAATCAAGATAATGTCTAGTTTAAATTAAATAATATAAACACAGAGTTACATTTTTTTACTTCCACTGAATTTTCACAATTAGCTTCCTCTCCCCACCCCCTCACACCCACCCCCGCCCCCAACAAATTTAGGCCATAGTAAAGAATAACTTCTGGGTTTGAGTTGATTCTTAATCAAATATGTTCTACCTTCAAGGCCAACATTGGATATGAGCTTACCCTAAATATTAAACAGCAGCTGGTGCCTCTATAATTTGTATGTTCTTCCCTATGATGCCACCTAGGAATACAAAGTTTTGCCAAATACATGAGATTTTTCAAGAAGGAAATCTGGAATTGAAATTCTATTTTATGTTTATGTTGCAGTTTACAGAATGGATTCCAGGAAGAACAAAAACTGACTTCATTTTCCTTTTACTCAGAAAAAAAGAAAAAATGTTTTACTCAGCAAACAGGCTGGATAAGTTCTGACTACATCATAACTTTTTCCAACAGCATCTTAAATCCAAGTTATTACTCTAAGTTGTTTATCTGGTACTTTGTATTGCTTAACACTTGCTGCTGGCAGATTTAGGGTATAGTATAAGTCTTGTTTTGTGCTTGAATCCTTGAATAACCTATAGATGGACAACAGTAGTTGGATCTGAGATGGTTGCAAGAAACACAGCATCAATAATATGAAATAAATTGTACGTTTTAAATGTGTGATCTGGTCCTCAAACTTGGTTATCCATAGAAAGTGAGCAGCATCCTCATCACTCTCAGACAAGTCACACATCTAGATCTAAAATCTCGTATCCTTCTTAGAAATGAAGATCAGGATTTGGTAAAGGCAAGTCAACAAAAATGCACTGAACACCTGCTTTGTACTACCAGTGTTGGCACCGAAATTGTGGAACCAGATGTCATCTGGGGCATTTCTAACTCTTCACAGCAGGTAAGTTTGCTCATGCTCCCATTATATCCTCAGTGGAATATTAAAGTATCCAGGCAGGTACAAGTAACGTGAAATTTGTCTCTGAAAAAGGAGGGTGTTGAGAGACTGAAAAAAGAGGTGGGCAACTCCAGGGTGGCAGCAAAGTTTATTAGGGAGACTTATACACAAGGCAATTCCTGGGGGTAACAGGACCACCCTGCAGTAGGAGGACAGGGGTTTTATAGTGGTGGTGGACAATAGTGGCTCCATACAAGGAGCATACATAAGAACGCAAACTGTAGTGAGCTAGTGGACCACAGAGGGGAGCCCATGTTTGGCCTTGCAAAGTCTACTTCCCCTTCACAAAGTCTTCCCTAATGTTATCTGAGGAGTCCAGGTATACTTGCATTCTGAATATATTCCTCTGAGATATCAAATCTGCCAAAGAAGATTGCCTGGCTATCCTATACATTTAGCACTTGTTGGCCTACCTAGTAAGGAGCCTTGGCAGTGCAACAGTTAAGCACTTGGCTGTTAACTATAAGATTGGCAGTTTGAACCCACGCAGTGGCTCTGAAGAAGACCTGACAATCTGCTTCCATAAAGATTACAGCCAAGAAAATCTTATGGGACAGTTCTACTCTATCACATTGGGTCACTATGAGTCAGAATTGACTTCATGACATCCAACAACAACCTACATTTTGCCCCACTTTAACATACAAGTGGCAGTTATTTCTATCAACACTCAAGAAACAAAATCAAAACTCATTCACAGTGTATGCCTGCAATCGATAGATTTTATTTAGTTTTGAAATGACAAGCTAGGGAATTACCTTGCAGCCATGGAAAAAATTTCATATGAAATATAGATATCCCTGTTCATAAAAGTCTTTTACATTCTGGTCTACAAATAATTGTCCATTGGCCACTTCATTTCACCTATTACCCCTGCCTCACACCATATCCCTGGCTCTTCTCTTCTTTTTCCTTTCTCATTTCTCATTGATCCCCAGATCCCTATTCACCCTAGGAATTCAAAGATTTTCTCTATCACCCATTACTCATATCAATGATATTACCCTACCACTAATAGTGGATCTCCCATCTTGGGTTAAATTTGGAAATTATTTAAAATGATGATTCTTAGAGCCAGGTGATTCTTATGCGTAACCTCCTGGGAACTTGTTAGAAATGCAAATTCTTAATAGGAGGTGGAACCAGAATGCACAGGTCAAAGCCTGCTAAATAGGGACTATATTTTTAGAGTGGATCCCAGAATGAGAAAACATGTGGAACAGAAGTGGTGAAGCTGCGACCACCAACTACCTCTGCCAACAAGTAACAAGTGCTCGTTGTTCAAAACCATGGAGATTTGGGGAATTGGTTGTTACCAAAGCAAAGCTGACTAATGAAGAAATCTTTCATAAAGGTTTTTCACCTAAGTCTACTTTATTTGATCTTACTACAGCCACACAGTCTTTGTTGTTGTTGTTGTTCATATTACCTGGTGTATATCTACCATTTTCCTTTCAGGCTTCTCAATTTATATTTTAGACATGACTTTTGTAGACATCATACAGCTAAAGCAGTGGTTCGTAAACTTTAGTGTGCATCAGAATCACAGGTTAACCCGCAGGTTCCTGGGATCCACCATCAGAAATTCTGATTTAGTTAGTAAGTCTGAGGGCAGTGCTTAAGAATTTGTATTTCTAACAATTTCCCAGTTGATGCTGACACTGTTGTTCCAGGGTCCACACTGTAGGAATCACTCAACTAGATGTTTCCTTTTTATTTTTCTCCTGCCTAATAATCTTTGTCTGAAACATTCAGTCCATTTTTATCTACTATAATTACTATTGCATCTGTAGCTATTTCTACTATTATATTTTCATTTATGCATTCATGGTATTTTCTGCTTTGTATGTAGGCCACATCTTATATATTACTTCATCCTTCCTTTCCTCCTTCTTTTAGATTAATTTTTTTCATTTTGTTCCCTACAAAGTTATGCATTCTGCCTCTCTCCTTTTATTGGATTTCCTAGAAATTAAAAATGAGAACTAACTTATCAAACTTGAAAATTTATCAGTATCTTTGCACATGCTCCAGACAATTTTGTTGTTGTTACATGATGTCAAGTTGATTTTCAACTCTTAGCAACCTCATGTGACAGAGTAGATCTGCCCCATATGGTTTTCTAGGCTGTAATGTTTCCAGGAGCAGATTGCCAATCTTTCAGTTAGCATCTGAGCACTTAACCATTAAGCCACCAGGGCTCCTTGGTCCAGACACTAGAAGGATTTTAAACACTGTAAATCCAATATCTGCCACCCCTATTTTTGTTATTATCATGCATTATATCTATTTAAAAAAAAAAAACTTTTTGTTAATTATTCCTCCTTGCTTCATAAAATTTCTATCTGAAATCATACTCCTGCTGGAAACAGACCCTCTAGAATTTCCTTTAGTGACAGCCTATTGGTGATAAACTCTTGTTTTTATACTTCTGAAAATATATTTTGTTCTAGTTATGAAAAATAATTTATTTCAATATGAAAATCTAGATCAGCTATTATCCTTCCCCAGAACATTGAAAATATGGTTTCCATTGTTTTTGCTATAAAGTTGGCAGTTAAATTTTTTTGAGGGGGGAATAATTTGTTTTGTTTTATGAGGTAACTTTGAAAATCTTTTCTTCAGCATGAATTATTTTAAATTAAGCATTCATTTTATATTCCAAGTTGGATAATTTTAATACCTGAAGTCATTGATGATCTAATTATCTCTCCAATTCTTACTGGCTTTTGTTTACTTTTATGTTTTGAAATTATCAATTGTGTATCCTTGGAATGTTTTCTGTGGAACTGTTCATAGTTGAAGGTGGTACTCTGAGTTTATTCAGAGTGTGGTCCATGGACCAACAGCATCTGCATCATCTATGAGATAGTGAGAAGTGCAGAATGTTGGATCCCTCACTTCAGACCTACTGAATCATAACTTGAATTTTAATCACAATTCTATGAACATGAGAATTTGAGAGGAGCTAGTCTAGGGAGGATTAGTGTTTTTTGTTTGTTTGTTTTTCTGCCAGGTACCTGGAGTCATCACCACAGCATTTTATATGAAATTATCAGCTGGAGGTGTTCCTGGACAACACAAGTTGTATCAGTTCAGGATGAGAACTCATGTGAGAGCTGGTTATGAATTCTTAGAGGAAAGAAATTCCCTCTTTTACACGGTGCCAAAGTTCAAGAGGGGCAAATGTCCTTGCAGTTCCCTCAGGGAGTGGGAGGTGGGCAGGCTTACTACCAGTTCACACTCCCACCAAAAAGTGTAGCTCTGTGTAGTGCTGATTTTGAGGGTGGAGGGGAATAACCTAATAAAGCCACCACCTGATGTGGTGTGGGCCAAGGCTTTATCTCTTAATTTGCATGTCCACAAACCATGAAAACCCAGGCTTCACAGTACTCTGGTTCAGCAGATGCTTGCTGGACAAACCCTTGCTCTTCTGAACTGTCTGACTCCTACTGTCACTAAGTTTTTAGCTTTTGAAGATTCTTTACTTTCTTGTCAGCTAAGCAATAAATTTAAATATGTTAAGTTTTTAAATACTTTTGAGCATTCCTTTTTATTCTAGCAGGAAGATCATTTGGGTAGCCTGACATATTCCAGGCAACAAAAACTCAAGCCTTAATACTTTTATTTTCCATCATCAAGGGAGAATACACACAGGTGGAGCAAGATGCAAAGTGAGTGGATACGTCCATTTACTCTCCCTGCAACTAACACACTGAATAATGAATAAAAACAAGCATGGACTGAAATCCCAGAACTCCGGACAGCAGCTGAGACATTGGAGAGTATGGGTGAGTCCAGAGCCAGGGGAAAGGAATAGGGTTGGCACAAGATACCAGTAGAATTCTACATGCTAACAACGAGGCTGTTCTATTATCATAGCCATTTTGGGATGGGGCTGGGTAAACCCCAAACAGGGATGAAAAGAAGCTAATCTAAGGAAGCTGTAGCCTGAATATGTTTTTAAGGCAGCACAAATTGGCTGTGGGAGCTCGAGGGCCACATAATTGGGAGGGGTCGATGGGAGACCATGAAGCTGCATGAGAGTGCTGTTGAATATCTTTAAGGCCAGAGAAGGATGGGCATTAGGAATGGGAGGTACAGCCAGAGCAGCAGGGTGAGGGGAATACTTTAGACTGACAGGTGACATAGGAAAGCCCCACAGTGGGACATCATGGGAGTGCCTGTGCAGGGGTGCCAGTCAGGGAAAAACAGAGAGATCCTACCATCACCACAGGAAAGTTGAGCCCCACTGCTTATGTCACCATCTGCGAAGAGCTAAATCACCCTCTCCTATGCATGTGTATTGAATTTCGGAGACCAAGCATCCAGAATTCCTGAACCAGCTTGAAGAAAACCTAAGGATGAGAGTGCTATCTAGTGGTTCTCAGCAGCCTGCTACTGCTGGGTCATTCTGACTAATAGTGAAACTGCGGGCTGAAGGGAGCTGCCCCATGGGGTTCTGAGAGCTGTGAGTCTTTTCAGAGGTGGTCTACCTTGTCTTTCTCCCTCAGAATGGCTGGTAGGTGCAAACCCTGGCCTTCTGGTTGAAACCAGGAACTTGGCTGATGTGCCATCAGGGTACCCAATCAGAAAGTTTTGTCACAATAAACAGAATACAAAATTTAAAACAAAGCAAAAAAAGATAACAAAATGGCCCTAAATTCTTTACCCAAGAAAGTTGTCATTCAAAAATGAGGGGGAAATCAAGACGTTCCCAAAAAACAGAAGCTCTAGGAATTTACCATCACCACACCTCTGGAGTCCTGATGGCACAGTAGTTAAGAATTTGGCTGCTAACCGAAAGGTTGGCAGTTTGGATCCACGAGCAACTCCTTGGAAACCCTATGGATCTGTTCTACTCTGTCCTGTAGGATCACTAGGAGTTGGAATTGACTTGATAGCAATTTTTTTGTTTGTTTGTTTAAACCCGCTTTGCAAATGTTACTCAAGGGAGTACTTTGAATGGAAAGGTTAGAGCATTAAAAAATAAGCACAAAGTAGAATTGTTGAATACAGGTTGTATATTGATGTTAAAGGAGATGCACCAACAGAAACGTGAGAAAGGTGAGCATATCAGGAATAGATTTCTTATGTTAAGGTTGTACGTTAACTGTTGTTCATATGTTAAATGTTTTAATTGTAAGCTGTGTAATGTAACATGTGGTGACCACTAAGAAACCACCAACAAGAAACTTTCAGAAGACAAGAAGGAAGATAACAAAAAGGCTTATCACAAGAAAGCACCCAAATATAAGCAAAAACAGAAAATCAGAATAAAAAACAAGAATCAAAACATTCAAAAAGCAAATAAGAAAATGAGTGAGGTAGACACTTCATTTTCAGTAATAACCTTACATATAAATGGTCTAAACATTCATGCAAAGGCAGAGAGTGGTAAAATGGATTAAAAAAACATGATCCATCCTTTTTCTGTGTACAAGAAACACATCTTAGACATAAGAACACAAACAGACTGAAATAAAAGGATGGAGAAAAATATTCCATGCAACAAGTAAACAAAAAAAGAGCAAGAGTGGACATACTGATATCAGGTAAAATGGACTTTAAATCAAAATCTATTTCAAGAGATAAACAAGGTCATTACATAATAACAAAAGCATCAATCCAGCAAGAAAACATAACAATTATATATATATATATATATGCATCTAACAGCAACCCCCAAAATACATGAAGCAAACATTGGCTAATATGAAAGGGAAAACAGACAACTCCATTATAATAGTAGGAGCTTTCAAAGCACCACTTTCAATTATAGACAGAACACCTAAAAAGAAACTCATGAAGGACAGTGAGAACTTAAATAAAACCATAAGCCAATTGGACCTGACAGACGTATATAGAACAATCCGCCCAGCATCAGAACAATACACATTCTTGTCCAGGACACAAAGATCATTTTCCAGAATAGACCGTATGCTACGACACAAAACAAGACTCAACACATTTAAAAAAATTGAAATCATACAAAGCATCTTCTCTGATCATAACAGTATGAAACTGGAAATCAACAATAGGATAAACAAGGAAAACAGAATAAATTCATGGAAGCTAAATAATACACTATTAAAAAAAACTATTGGGTCATAGAAGAAATCAAAAGTGAAATTTAAAAAAGTCCCTAAAATCTAACGAAAATGAAAATGCAACATATCAAAACCTTTGGGATACAGCAAAAACAGTACTCAGAGTGAAATTTATAGCAATAAATGTCTACATTAAAAAAGAAGGAAAATCCAGAATCATTAACTTAAACCAACAACTTGAACAAATTAGAAAAGGAAGAGCAGAAGAAGCCAAGAATAGATAAATACAGAGAGATCAATATTCATTTGTGGTTACCGGGGGTGGAGGGTAGGGGGAGGAACTATGCCTTAGACAATAGGCTTATTATTTTTGGTGTTGGGAAAAGTGGCACTGAATGTGGTTGTGGTGAGCACAGCATGACCAAAGTAAAAACAAGTGTTTGAGTATATATTGATGGGTATAGTCATATTGATATGTGGGTATGTACAGGTCTGTACATAGGTGAAAACAAGTATCTATTGATACACATAAATACAAATATGTGGGTGCAAGTTCATATATTCATTGAAGACATAAATACAGATAGTCCTCAAACACAACCAAATACCTTCCAAGATTGGTTTTCTGAGTTTGAAGGCTTAGGACCATAGTCTCATGGGACAGCTCAGTCAACTGGCATAACAGTTCATAAAAATCATGATCCTTATCCTAGTGAGGTGAGTAGCATCTGGGGTCTTAAAAGCTTGTAAGTGGCCATTTAAGACAAAACCATGGGTCTCTACCTGCCAGGAGCTAAATAGTAAGACGACAACCAAAAAGTTCAGAGAAAAAACAAGTCTACACGAGTTACAACCTCATCTAACCTAAGAATAGAAGAACTAGATGGTGCTCACCTACCACCACTGACCATTCTGACAGAGATCACAGTAGTTGGACCCAGACAGAATGGGAGAAAAATACAGAGCAGAACTCAAATTCTTATTAAAAAAAAAAGCCAGTCAAACTGCAACAGTAGAGAACAGAGGACCCCCTGAGACTATCACCCTGAGACTCTCTTTAAACCTAGAATAAGCCTATCCCCTAAGATCACCTTTCAGCGAAATAGCAGGATGGCACACAAAATAAAGGATATTACCCTTAAAATTGGTGCTCTACTTCAAAACCATCAGTATGAGAACAGGAGGTCAACAATTACCCAAAGGCAAAAATGAGGAGATAAGGGGGCAGGGAAACTAGAGACCTGGAAATGGAACAAACAGTACCCAATTAAAGAGAATGTTGATACATTGTGATAAACGTAACTAATGTCACTGAACAGTTTTTGTGGAAATTTTCAAACAGGAACCTAACTTGTTGTGTCATCTTCCATCAAAATCTCAATAAAATATTATTGGAAAAAAAAGAAAGAAAGAAAGGATGCATACCTGGGGCACAGATGGAAAAGTGCTTAATTTAATATTTAAAAAAACAAAAACAAACAAAGAAGAAACCCCTGGTAGTTTTGACTGTCCACTATCATTTAATTCAAGTTTCATTCGTATTTTTTTTGGGGGGAGGGGCCCAAGTGTGGTGCTTCTCATGTATCACCTCATTTAGACCACACATCACCACTTATTAGGAATAGTGATCATCATGCCCACTTTGTACATGAGAACATGGATGCTTGAAGATGGATAGAATTTTCTTAAGGTCACCAATCTACAAAGAACTAGAATTTGAACTCACGTTCATCTGAGTCCAATGCTCCCCCTTCTAATCATTCCTCCATTCCAAACCACCTTACCCTGCCTCTCACCAAGCCTCCAAGCTGTTGTTCCATCTCTTCAACCACTCTTACATTCTGCTGATGACTTTCAGCCCAAAACACCTCTTTCACCTTTCTACCTCCTCAAGAACTTACAGTGGCTCCTCTGAAAAATCAGGGTGGTCCTATTCCCACCACACCACCTGATAAAGCTCAACTCTATGTCTCACTCTTCCTTGAAGGCTCGGCCACCTGCTCTAGTCCACAAAGATCTCTTTCTTCCTACTACACTTGTAGGCACAAAGCCTAGTCATCATCTACTTCTTAAAAAAAAAAAAATGTACAGACTCGCTCGATTTATGGCTAAATTTAAAGCTATTGTCAGGTGTTGGGCAACAATAGTGGGTTTTTTTGTTTGTTTTGCTTTGTTTTTCTTTCTACTCTTTCTCTTTCCACCTAGAATTAAACATTGTATATGACACTTATTTTTGTCGTTAGCTGCCATCCAGTTGGCCCCCAACTCATGAAGACCCCACGCACAACAGAATGAAACACTGCCCAGCCCTGCGCCATTCCCATGATCAGTAAAGGAGCAGACCACTGTTTTCTGTAGAGTTTTCATTGGCTGATTTTTTTTTTTTTTTGTACTTTAAATGACAGTTTATAGAACAAACTAGTTACTTATTAAACAATTAGTACACATATCGTTTTATGACATTGGTTAACAACTCCACGAGATGTCAACACTCTCCCTTCTCAACTCTAGGTTCCCTGTTACCAGCTTTCCTGTCCCCGCCTGCCTCTTAGTCCTTGTACCAGGGCTGTTGTGTCCCTTTAGTCTCATTTTGTTTTATGGGCCTGTCTAATCTTTGACGGAAGGGTGAACCTCGGGTGTGACTTTATTACTGAGCTAAATGGGTGTCCAGGACCCATCCTCTCAGGGTTTCTCCAGTCTCTGTCAGGCCAGTAAGTCTGGTCTTTTATTGTGATCTAGAATTTTGTTCTACATTTTTCTCCAGCTCCGTCTGGAACCCTCTATTGTGATACCTGTCAGAGCAGTCAGTGGTGGTAGTCAGGCACCATCTAGTTGTACTGGACTCAGTCTGGTGGAGGCCATGGTAGATGTGGTCCATTAGTCCTTTGGACTAATCTTTCCCTTGTATCTTTTGTTTTCTTTGTTCTCCCTTACTCCTGAAGCAGTGAGACCAGTGGAGTACCTTAGATGGATGTTCACAGGCTTTTAAGACCCCAGATGCTACTCACCAAAGTAGAATGTAGAACATTTTCTTTATAAACTATGTTATCGGCTGATTTTCGGAAGTAGATGACCAGGCCTTTCTTCCTAGTCCATCTTAATCTGGAAGCTCTGCTGAAACCCGTTCAGCATCACAGAAATACACAAGCCTTCACTTAGAGACAGGCGGTGACTGTGCACACGTACATTATCTGGGACTCAAACCCAAGTCTCTCACATGGAAGATGAAAGTTCTACCACAAAACCACCACTTCTTCTTGGTAGGTATTAAATAAATGCTCATTGTTTGACTGCAAAGTAAGTACTATTTTTATTCTATTAGTTTTATTTTATTTTTTTGAGTGGTGATGAGAAGCAAATAGAACAGAATGATTAAAATCCTAAGATTGCAATTAAAGTAAGGACAGAAAAGTGACCACACTATGAGCTGTTTTTGTTTCTAGATGTTTACTCCAGCATTGCCTTGATTGATGCAGTTCAGGCAACAGGTAATTCTTAGAAATGATTAATTCCTGGTAGATCAAACCTTAATATACTTTTGAGGATGACTCACTTCAATTTGCTGCATCATTACTTTTAGGAGGCAGCAAATGATACCAAACACTATCCATGCTTGCACATTCTCTCCCACTTCCCTCCCAAGTTGAAAACCATTTAAAAATAATTTGAGATAAAATTCCATCAGTTAGCTAGTTATAGCATTCTCTTAGGGTAGCATTAGCATTAATTAATGTTTGCGGATTGCTTTGAAAATCACAAACGCTATGGAAGTACTGACTATTAATTTAGTAAAAGCACCAGCCATGAAAATGAAATTTATAGGCAGTTGTTCACTGCTGAAATGTTTTAATATTTAAATGTGCCAGCCCAAAGAAAAGCTCTAACACTCCACATTTGAAAATCAAGAGAGAAAGAAGTCAGAAGTGGCAAGATTTAAAACTATTGAGAAGAGAATGCTGAGGTGGAAGTGGACAGGATTGGTGGTCAACTGTAAGAGGAGGATAACTACCCTCAAGAATAAATAAAATTGTATTTGAGGGTTTGTACAGCCATCAGCTTGGAGACTCTCCCTTGTGGTGCTAATTGGCAGTGACTCAGGAAGGTGGAGCATGGGGGAAAGTGGAAGAAGAAAAAGAAAAGGAAAAATGAGAGAAAGACAAGGGGAGGAGAAGGAAAAAAAGGAAGAGGAAGACAAGAGAAAGGAAGGAAGGAAGAGAGAGACGGAGGCAGGGAGAGAGGGAAGCAGGGAGGAAAAGATCTTTTGATCTGAGATTAGAAACAATGATGGTGATGAAACTGATGTTCCCCCATTGCAAGTCAACTCAAGGAGCAGCTTTATCACAATAATGACTCCAAAATAGAAAAAACCCTCTGACTCAATTTTCACCAACCCGTTAAAAACCCGTTGCCATCGAGTTGATGCTGACTCATATCAGCTCTATAGGACAGAGTGGAACTGGCTCATAGGGTTTCCAAGGAGCAGCTGGTGGATTCCAACTGCCAACCTTTTGGTTAGCAGCTGTAGCTCTCCAAATCCCCCTCCATTACTGGTTTACAGGTGGACCTGAGTGAGCACATCTTGTGCCCCCTCCTACCCTGAGTTATTTGCATCTTTTTGCATTCATCACTTGGCTTCCTGATACAGGCTAGTATCCTGTAGCTGTCCTCCCACTTATCCCCACATCCACCAAATTAAACCTCAGGGACTGGCCCCGCCACCTCCACACCTTCTGTTGTGATTTTAAATTTCCTTTTCAAGAAAGCCTTGAGACTCAACTTTCCCAGTGAGGTCCACAAAATTGGGCCCTTGCCTCCATGTAAATGCTGTTCTGATGGCTTGAATGCTACTCCAAATGAAGATTTCTGAAAGAATGGACTTCCATGAGCGTGAAGGTTGTTAAACCATGGAACTTGTCCCTCAGATGGAACTTTCTAGATGACTCTGATGTGGTCTTACCGGAAAGCAGGGCTATGAATTAAGTGACTTTATGTAGCAACCTGTAATGTATCAGAAAACATCCGTATAAAAGGAATTGCCTTTCTTCTCTCCCTTTTTTATTCCTTCCTGTTAACTTTCTTTTAAGCATAACATACATTTATTGCAGGACATTTGGTAAATAGAAAAAAGAATAACAAAAACACGTTAACTATATCTCTTCACCTCCAGATACATGAACATCTTACATTTAGTCATAGTTCCTGTCTTAATTATTTATGCATGTTTACATTATTTATCATGCTGTGTAAACCATTTTATTCTGTATGTTATACGATATCATATCAAACATTTCATTATAAAATATTTTCCTTTTATGTTTTTATAGTGTATGCTTAATATTCTGTCACGTGAATATACTATTTACCAGTTACTGTCTTGTCAATTCCAACTCATGGTGGCCCCAAGTATGTCAAAATAGAACTGTACTCCAAAAGATTTTCAATGGCTGATGTTTTGGAAACAGAATGCCAGGTCTTTCTTCTGAGGTGTTTCTAGATGGACTCAAATCACTAGTCTTTCACTTAGCAGCTGAGTGTGTGTCATTTGCACTGTCCAGGGACTCCTGGATATACCACACACAGCCTTCCCTTGAATATGGCATTTTATTTTTAGTGCTCACCCCCGGCCATGTTTGTCCTTCTAACAGTGTTATGTTAAGTATCTTTGGACAGACATTTTATTTTAGTGCCCACCTTCATGTTTGTCCTATAATAATGTCGTGATAAATAAACACTTTTGTCAGAATTAATGTTAAGTGAGACAAGGTCCATTTCCAACCATCATTCGAATTTTGTGTTTTCTAATTTTCCTACCACTGCTATTTCTATAAGCTGCCAAATATGCAATTAAAAAAATTTTATCCTAGTCCGGGTCATCTTAGATCACCTTTGTGAGTATGGTAATCATCACATTTTAACAGAATTGGATTCTGGCTGGAGATTTCAAGTTCTATTTAAAACAGCAAAACAAAATGAATTAAAATGTTTTCAAGACATTTATTAAATGCTCAAAATATGCCAGGGTCAGAGAACACCAAGATGGTGCTAAAGAAAATAAGATGAATAAAACACAGTCCCTGGTAAATTTTTGCCTTCCAAGGACAAGAAGCTGTAGGCAGTTGTCTTTTCTTTCTGTCTCAGCTGTTTTAGATCTTGTTGACATGACAGTTTAAGATAATGAGTGTTGAGCTGTCCTTTAGAGGGAACTTTCTACAAAGGAGTGAAAACATCCTGATACAAGAGAGAGTCCAGTGTTTTTCTTCTTAATTGATTCCAACTCCCAACTTGTTACCAACGGGGAAACCTCCAACTTCCCTGGGAAAGGATGCAAGGTCAGCCAAGCCATAGAGGTAACTGCTGTTTAAACTTAGCAACAAATTCTCTTGTTTTGGAAGCTGGTGGCCTTTGGTGCTGCCAGTGAAGTAACTACATAGTTATCCTGGCCCTGAGAGGCAATTGTCTGATGTATCCAAGTTAACAGGGCTACCCAAACAGCTTTTCAGTGCTTCAAGTAGTGGCTTTGGATTTGCAGCTTTGATTCCATTAAGCCAGCATCCTTGTGCTCTCTGGAGTTCCTCTCACTGGTAAGCCCATAAATAAAGTCTGTTTTTCTTTCCCAAGCTTTTCTGTGTTTCCGTCAAAATCTAACAGTCAATTGGACTTTTCTCCCACACTTCTTATTTCTACTACATCAGTGCATCTCAAACTTTAATGTGCATGGGAAATCACCAGATATCTTGCTAAAATGCAGACCCTGATACAGTAGGCATGGGGTGGGACCTTGTATTTCTAACAAGTTCCTGGGTGACACTGATGCTGATGTAAGGACACCACCATTTTGAATATTAAAGCAGTACATGACAAGAAGGAGCCCTGGTAGTGCAACAGGTAAGCATTTGGCTACTAACCGAAAGGTAGGCGGTTTGAAGCTACTAGCCACTCTACTGGAGAAAAGACCTAGCGTTCTGCTCCCGTAAAGATTACAGCCTAGGAGCCCCTATGGGGTAGTTCTACTTTGTCATATAGGGTTGCGATGAGTCAGAATCAACTCAACGGCACACACTGACACATAATAAGTGAACTAATCCCTGCTAGCCAAAGGCTGGTTAATGGACAATTTTTCTGAGTTAGAGAGTCCTGAGCTCAGTTATAATTGTCCTGCTCTCATTTATTCGTAGACAGGTAAGCAATCATAGCCTCTGACCTCAGGGAGAAACAAAGGGTCAGACTAACCTTGACCGTCTGTGCTGATTCCTACAATGAAGGTTATTCTCAGGTACAGCATCTTTCTTTTAAAGACTCACTTGCCCAAGGCTCCTCATAACAGGGGGCAATGGTAGGTCCTGGCATGAACTCCAGAGCACCCTCTTCTGCTTGTCTTTACCTCATTGCATCCCCGACTGTCCTACTTCCAACCATCTGTTATTCCTTTGTCCCCTCAAAATTAAAAAATCCTTAGCCAATTTCCCCAAACCTCCCAACTTCTATTTAATTGTATGGAATCCAGGAACCCCTGTTATGCTTGACGGCAGCCCTCTTAGGACATGGTTGATTTCTGACACCTGCTTCTCCTCAAAGCGGTTTTTTCTTGGAACTGCTAGTATGTGGCTGTAGAAACATGGCTCTCTTTCAAAATACGGAGGTACCTGAGCAATGTTAATTGCTCCCAAAACTGTTTTTTGTTGCTGTTGTTGTTTTTATCTTGAAATCAACAATAAAGGGAAAAATTCAGAAGGACTGCCCACTTTGAAGAAAAAAATACAAAAATTTACACAAAGCTTTGTGTATCTTCAAATCAATACAAGTATTTATTTTTATCCATCTTGAAATGAATAATAAAGGGGAAAAAACCTCCCAAATGGTCATCCACTTTAATATATGCTTCTTATAAAGCATGTTGAATGATTATATTGATTTCAGAGGTTACAACTAGAGTTCATTAAACTACTTCATTGATTATCCTTGGATTTCCTTTTCTATGCTAACAGGAACGAAACGATAAATCTGCCTTTTTTTCTTTTTTTTAAATAACTTCCTTTTAATTTCTTTTTTTTTTTGAGAGAAAAATATACCTTTGTTCTATTTAAGTTGCCGTGATTTGAGTTTTCTTTTATAATCAGTTGTTGCCTTTGAGTTGATTCCATCTCATAGCAACCCCACGTGTGTCAGAGTAGAAGTGCATTCCACAGTTTTCAATGGCTGATTTTTTCAGAAGTAGATTGCCAGGCCTTCTTAATTCCAGATTTCTTTGAAGAAAATATGACTCTTTCTCCATGAAATCTCCAGCCACCTACCAAAAGTATCCAAGTTGCTTTTTTTCCAATCATTTTAGATTCATATTTTTAAAATACCCCCAAAATACATGCCACATCGTCTGTTAGGTTAAACCACATGAAATTGCCAGTAGTTGACAACCCTTGAAACACAATAATGGTAATTTAATATGGTTCAACCGAATCGTTTCCTCTCACCACAACTTAGAGACTCTCCATGAGGACATTTTTTATTAATTGTAACATCAATTAGAAAAATATATTTTTAAGCGGTCACAAATCTAAGTTCTTTTCTGTCCTAATATTTTTATTTCTTGAATCACACAAACCATCCAGTAAGTACACCAGTCTTACACTGTTCTAATTCTTGATAGTCACATTAGCACTATCAGGATAGTTGTTGTTGTCGTTTGGTGCCCGCAGGTCAGTACTGACTCACAGTGACCCTATGCGCAACAGAATGAAACACTGCCCGGTCCTGTGCCATCCTTACAATCGTTGTTATGATTGAGCTCATTGTTGCAGCCACTGTGTCAATCCATCTCATTGAGGATCTTCCTCTTTTCCACTGACCCTGTACTTTACCAAGTATGATGTCCTTCTCCAGGGACTGATCCCTCCTGACAACATGTCCAAAGTACATAAGACGCAGTCTCGCCATCCTTGTTTCTAAGGAGCATTCTGGTCATACTTCTTCCAAGACAGATTTGTTCATTCTTTTGGCAGTCCATGGTATATTCAATATTCTTACCGAACACCACCATTCAAAGGTGTCAATTCTTCTTCAGTCTTCCTTATTCATTGTCCAGCTTTCACATGCATATGATGCGATTGAAAATACCATGGCTTGGGTCAGGCGCACCTTAGTCTTCAAGGTGATATCTTTGCTCTTCAACACTTTAAAGAGGTCCTCTGCAGCAGATTCGCCCAATGCAATGTGTTGTTTGATTTCTTGACTGTTGCTTCCATGGCTGTTGATTGTGGATCCAAGTAAAATGAAATCCTTGACAACTTCAGTCTTATCTCTGTTTATCATGATGTTGCTCATTGGTCCAGTTGTGAGGATTTTTGTTTTCTTTATGTTGAAATGCAATCCATACAGAAGGCTGTGGTCTTTGATCTTCATTAGTAAGTGCTTCAAGCCCTCTTCACTGTCAGCAAGCAAGGTTATGTCATCAAAAAAATCAAGATGGAGCACTCCTTATAATCAAAACAAATTGCTGCTGAGTCAATTCCTACTCATGGCGACCCCAGGTGTATCAGATTAGAGCTGTGTTCCATGGGGATTTCAATGGCTGATTTTTCGGAAGTAGATAGCCAGGCCTTTCTTCTGAGGTGGCTCTGGGTAGACTGGACCCTCCAAATTTTGTTTAGCATCCAAGCCCATTAACTATTTACGTCACACAGGAACTCATTAGAGGGGGAGAAAACAAACTAGGATGATTTTTCTAAAAGCTTCATTTGGAAAAATTAAACAGTAGAATGACTTAAAAAGAAAAAAAAGTCACTCATGCCCCTAACTCCACAACCCTAGTTTTAATGGTTGAATAATAAAAATATCAGAATTGTCTCAATAAATAGCTGGACTGTGTCCTAGAATAAAACAGAATTAACCCATGAATCCATTTTTTTTCTTAATGTTTACTTGGCTAATATCATGAGAAATGTTTTAATGATTACAAATAGGAACAAAGTAATCCTGAATTGCCTTCAACACCATTAAGGAGATTAATATGTTCAGTAGAACGTTAGATATTCATGTATTTTACTGATTCTCAATTTCCTGAAAATTCGTCATTTGCTGATGCTTACAAATCATGGTATACAAATTGACTTAGGTATGGGCTAACCAAAACTTTTACTACTGTTCTGAATAAAGAGAAAGTTTTCCGAAAAGAAGTTTGTAATATGCCACCTCTTTGGCATGATAAATTAAGTCCTTGTCCTGAGAGCACACATCTGTGATCCAAGGTCTCACAAATTAGGACGCACCATTAGAAGTTGGTAGTGACTCCGCCTGCCCCAACCAGTGGCATTTGTGTTAACGCTGATGGCATCTTTTAGCCAGCTCTTCAGTGAGGCAGAAAGCTTCCTTTTACTCAGTGACCACTGTTATCGTGTACGAAAAGGCCTCCCATTGAACGTTCTCCAACAGAGGCTCAGTTTCCAGGGCAACCAATTAGAGCAAACTGATACCAAACCCACTACTTCACCTAGACACAACGTTATTGGTCGTCACTGAAATATTTTTTTTAAGTTCCAAAGAGAATTAGGAAAAAGAAATAAGAACTGAGTTTATTAAAGACTCATCTGCCAAAAATCTGACATATTCAAATTGAACACAAAAGGAAGCTATGTGCCTTTTAGCACATATTATTCTTTCTTTGTTGTTGTATGCCGCGGAGCTGATTTCTGACTCATGGTGACCCCACGCGACAGAGTAGAACTGCTCCACAGGGCTTTCTTGGCTATAATCTTTACAGGAGCAGATCTTCAGGCCTTTCTTCCACGGAGCCCCTGGGTGGGTTTAAACCACCAGTCTTACAGGTAGCAGTCAAGCTTTAATCCTTGCACTACCAGGGCTCCTTGTTCTTTTTTTTTTTTTTAGTGAACAGTACATCTTAACTCTCAAGCAATAAAGTATTTTTTGAAGAATACCTAAGTGCGTCAGAGGGTACGTGGATTTGGCTTGAAAAAAGTGTTACAATTTTATAAGTATTTCAAATCTCTATGATGAAGACGTAATATATATTATAAAACAATTATGAAGCAAAAAGTACTGGAGAAACAGTGAGCAGATGTGAAGTTTTCTCGAAACTTCCAAGAAAGAAATACTTGGACATATTCTCTGGTACAGTGGTAATCAAAGTGGGGTATGCATACCAGATTGATGCAAGAGCTATTTCTTATCAGTCTGCATAGAGATTAGTAGAGAAATTGAAAAGAAATCTTTATAAACTTGTTTAACAATTCATCATTATCTTATGTCTGTGGGATCAAGTATTAAAATATTTGGGCTTGAATTTATGCCTTTTTTCTTTTTATTTTAGTAACTCATTTACATTTTATTTTACAAAAATATAGGTTCACTATGAATTAGAAATGCAAAAAAAAAAAAAAAAAGCAAATAAAAACAAAAAACAGGTCCTTCCTTACAGACAATTTGAGTAGATTGTTGTGGTCAGTCCCTGGCTTTGAAATCAGTTCTGACTAAAGCCATCCATTGCTAGACATTTTCATCTTGTTTTTAAAGGTACCAGGGAAAAGAGATTTTATGACCTTACTGGGGAGTTCAGTTTAGCATTTGGTGCCCTTAATATTAGGAAACTCAGTCTTTTAGCTAACCCAGCCCATGGTCTGCACCATGCTGCACCGCGATGTCACTGATAGCCATGGAGAACAGGTTATCATATTTGTTCTAGCTCATTCTCCAATAACCAGACCATGAATAAACGGTTCCCTTAGTTCTCCACCTTCATCTTCTCACCCACTCCACTGCTTCCTTTTTGCAAAGAAAGAGGAAAAGGACATAGAGAAAGTGATATAGGCTGATTTTTGCCTGGGCTAAAGTTGAATAAAGTTTAGAACAATATGCACCAACCATAGAATTTACTTTTCTTTTTTTCTAACTAACATGAGATTATGAATCAGAATTGCTTTATCCAAAGCCCACAAGGATCCCCAAGCACTTGACTGAGACTCACTCTTCCGCAAAGTGCAAACAAGGGGCACGGTGGTGTGTCTTGAAATTCAGTTATTGTGATTACTTTGTCCTGAGTGTAGACCTTAAAGGTTCTCACCAATTTACCACCAGTGAGATCTCTTCGGTCTGCAGCAGCACGAATTATGCACCAATTAACCTTAATTAAGACAGTTCTTGTGTAACAGCACACCCAGAGAGTTCACTAAGCACACAGCTTGACAGACGCTGTCACTTATAAACCCTTTCCAAACATGTCACTTGCTTAATTAGGAAGTCAGGTTGTGAAGACTGTATATTCACAGACATTATTTGGGAAGTTAGGATGCAGATGATGACGGCCAGTTCCTCCTCATGCTCCATAAATGCATTGGTTACAGCGGAATGTACAGACTTGAGCAAACCCCAGAGGGCGGGCCAGGAAGAGCATTGCTCTGTTTCCGCATTTGCTCCACGTGGGCAGTAAAATGGTACCCAGTTACTGGAGTTAGTTTTCTTTTCCAAGGATATTAGAAAATGAAAGGTAGCATTTTGTGGAAACAGTGAAAAGACTTAAGGTTGATCTTTTTTCCTGTTTGTATTACCTACAAGACAAACACACACTCTAAATTTAACAGAAAATGGTGACAAATTTGGTATTTTTAATTGATATCTTCAGTTTCTTTAAAATCTTGAATTCTATTTTTTTTTAAATTTATTTCCGTTTATTCAAGTCATCATTTATGCTATTCAGCAGCTTTAATGCATTCTTTTTATGTAGGATCTATGTCTTTCTTGGGTTTTATATCTTTCTTATTAAATATTTCATATTTTGTTGATTTGTGAGATATTTTCTTTTAGTATATTTAATTTTATCTTAAAATATTTTAATGTGCAATTGTCATACAAAAATATACGTTATATGTATAAAAAAAGTATACGCAGAGTAAAAAACATAGTACTAAATAGTAACCTAAGTTAAGTTTTCATAGTTTTGCATATTTAATATAAATGGAGTCATACTGTCATATTCATACAGTCATAGTATGATTTGTACTGTAATATGATTTCATTTTTTGTCAACATATTTTTGACATTCATATTTTTTAGTTACATGATACTAGACCTGTGGTTATGGTCTTAGCTATCTAGTGCTGCTATAACAGAAATACTGCAAGTGGATGGCTTTAACAAAGAGAAACTTATTCTCTCACAGTCCAGTACACGAGAACTCTGAATTCAGGGTGCCAGCTCCAGGAGTAGGCTTTCTGTCTCTTGGCTCTGAAGGAAGCTCCTTGCCATCAGTCTTTCCTCGGTCTGGGAGCATCTCAGCACGGAAACTTCAGGTCCAAAGGATGCACTCCGCTCCTCGCACTACTTTCTTGGTAGTATGAGGTCCTCAGCTCTCTGCTAGCTTCCCTTTCCTTTTATCTCTTTAAATATAAAAGTTGGTGCAAGCCACACCCCAGGGAAACTCCCTTTACATTGGATGAGGGACGTGACCTGGTAAGGGTGTTACAATCCCACCCTAACCCCCTTTAACATAAAATTACAGACACAAAATGGAGGACAGCTACAGAATACTGGGTATCATGACCTAACCAAGTTAAGGCACACATTTTTGAGGGGACATAATTCAATCCATGACATTTGTTTTCACCGTTGTAGGGTATTCTGTTATACAATTACACTATAAAAACACAATTATTCATTCTAATGGTACTGAACATTTAATCATATGGGAGGCAGAATTCTAGAATGGCCCCCAAGATTCAGGGCCCCTGGCATACATACACCTTCTTCCAGTTATTCAAACACTAAACTAGGTGCTACTGTAAGAGAATTTGCAGATGTAATTGAAATCCACAACCAGTTGACTTTAAGTTGGGGAGATTATTATGAATGAGACTGACCTATTCAAGTGAACCCTTAAAAGAAGTCAGAGAGATTGGAAACATGTGAAGACCTATGGAGAAGGAGCTGCAGGTGGCTGTTAGGGCTGAGAAGAGCCCCCAGCTGAAGGAAAACCAGGACCTCAGCCCTACAACTGCAAGGAACTGAATCCTGGGACCAATCCCAGGAGCTTGAAAGATAGCCTTGAGCTACAGCCCAGGAGCACAATGTAGCCCAGCCCACACATTGATATCAGCCTATGCCACTCTGAGCAGAGAATTCAACTAGGCTGAGTTTGGAATTCTGACCTTCAGAAATGGAGAAAATAAATGACTCTTGTTTCAAGCTGCTTAATCTGCAGTCATTTGGCATGCAGCCATAGAAAATCAACACAGGATGTTTGCAGTATTTTGCTACTATAGACAATGCTGCTCTAAGTATTTGTGTATGTGTTCCCTGGTAAAGTTGTGTAGGAGTTTAAGGCACATATCTAGGAATAGTATAGAATTGTGCACAATACGCACATTATTGGATAATGTCAAATTATTTTCCAAAGTAATTTCAGTTTACACTTCCACCAGCAGCCATGAACATCCTCTTCTTCCCATCCTCCCCTAAACACGGCATTGACAGGATTAAATGTTTTGCAAATTAGTGCCTGTGAAATGGCATTTAATTGGTTGTTTGAATTTTCAGTAGTCTTAATTACTAATGATGCTGAGCATCTTTTTCATGTTTTAGTGCCATTTGGGTTTCTTCTCCTGTGAAATGTTTTCTCAAGAATCTTTTTTTTCCATGGGAATTAGTATTATGAATATTAATCCTGTATTTGCTAAATTTGTTGCAAATATCATCTTCCAGTTTATAATTTGTGGTTTTACTTTCATGTCTTTTTAATTTTATTTTTTTTATTGTTGTAAAATTTTTATTGTTGTTGTTGTTATCGTTGTTACAGGTAACACATTTGCCTACTCAACGTTTTCACGGATATGATTCAGTGAAATCAATTATATTAATCATGTTGTACTATCATCACCAATAGACATCCTTGATGTCTATTTTAATAAATCTTTCTCTTCCCCACGTCATGAAGATCGTCTCCTCTATAACTGTTTAAGTATTTTAAAGTTCTGTTTTGCACATTTAAGAACTGGTTTTGGGGTATAGTGTGAGGTAGGAACTCATTGTCCAGGTTTATATGTGTATGACCAAATGTTGATATACCACTTATTAGATATTCACTCATTTCCCCACTAATCTGCTGAGCCAGCTCTGAACCATTTCAGTTTTCCAGATTTGTAGATCTGCTTCTGGAGCTCTGTTCTATGCCTGTGGTAGACTACTTACCTATTCCTATGACAATACTGTCCTATGTGAATACTAGCCTACTTGTAGTGCAAATTGTGATAATGACTATTTTTGGCCCTTTGCTCTTTTTTGTATATTTTACAATGAGCTTGTCAAGTTTCATTGAAAAATGCTATTTCATTTCAATTATATTGAATCTATAAATGTATTTCAAAATAAATGACATTTAGTGATGAGTCTACTCATAAAAATGGTATATTTTTTATATAACCATTTTTTAATTTATTTTATTAAAGTTTTATAATTATCTATATAAAGATCTTCTACACCTTTTGGAAATGTTTGTTCTATGTACCATATACATATTTGCTATTGTATATGGTATCTCATTAATAGCATTTCTAAAATTGTTAATGGATGATGTACAAACTTTTTCATAATGGTCTTATATCAGAAAATTTGTTAAACTTTCTTATTAAATTCAATACTTTTCATGGTTTCAGGCTTTATTTGAGACAGGCACATTATGGGCAGGTCATGAAAATTTGGTTTTGTCCTTTCTAATCTTTTTACCTTTGATTTCTTTTTCTTATTGCACTGGCTAGGAAATCTAGCACATTATTAAAAAGAAATGTTAATAAGCAGGCATCTTTGCCACACTTTGGATTTTAAAGAAAATGCTTTTAAATATTTCAATATTTTAAAAACATATTTTGTTTGTTTCTTATTTTAATAGAAATCTTTTCACAGTTAAGGAAGTTATCACCCATTCCTATTCTGTTAAGTCATTTTTCTGTCATGAGTTGTTGAATCTTATCAAACTTTTTTTTTTTTTTTTCCTGAGTCTATTGCAATTATTATAGACCTGGATATATATTTTTTTCAATCTGCTAATACAATGAACTGTGGCTGCTAACCAAAGGGTCGGCAGTTCAGATCCTCCAGGCGCTCCTTGGAAACTCTATGGGGCCGTTCTACTCTGCCCTATAGGGTCGCTACGAGTCGGAATCGACTCGACGGCACTGGGTTTGGTTTTTGGTTTATAATCTTCAATGTGGCTAATACATCCAACTTGGCTATGTTTTTATATTCAGTGCTGGATTCAATTTGCTATTTATTTTTTTTAGTGGAATTTTGCATTCAAGTCTACAAGTAACTGAATTATAAATATTTATTTTTCCTGTTGTGCTTCTCTGATTATGGTTTTAAGACTATACTAGCCTTAAGACATAAGTTTTGAAGTATTCTTTCTTTTTCTAGTCTCTGGAAGATCGTGGTGGATTAATTACTTTTGTGTGGCCTTTCTCGCCATGATCTTGTAACTCCCACCCAGGTGATTAGGCAGGACTGTGTGATAAGGGGATTGGTCGGTTTTGCCTTAAAAGATAGCCAATTCCAGAGCAGAGGGAGGAGCCCACCACCACCAAGGAAGGACAGACCAGCAGGAGAGACCCAGCAGCAGAGACCCAGCAGCAGGAGATGGTACAGTGGGTTTTCTGGCCCATTGAAGAGAGAAAGCTGAATGTCTTTGGACAGAGGTTGAAGACCAGGGAGAGAGGTGCCTGTGAGTACAGCTGGGGAGAGACTATCCTGATGGAAGAACCGTATCCTGATGGAAGAACCGTATCCTAAGTACTCTTGAGCCTAAATTTTAACTGTTACTTCCCTAATAAACTCCATAATTGTGAGCATGGTCTTTGAGTTCTGTGTGGCCATTGTAATGAATTATCAAACCTAGTAGAGAGTGCTATGGGAGGGACAGTTGGTGTCCGGATTAGTAAAGATGGCAGAGAAAGGAGGCTTGCCTGACCTCTGTCTAATAGGAATCAGCCTTAGGCTGTTGATTTTGGTTCTCCTTCCCCTTTGTGGGGTTGGAGTAGGTCAGATGCTGCCCTCAAGTTGTTTTTCAAAGAGATTTCTTAAGTTGTGTATTACCTTTTCCTTGAATATTTGGTACAATTTTTCTTTAAGTTTATGTAGAGTGGGAATAAGGCAACTCAAATTTTCCATTTTCTGTTATCATTAACATTTCCAGGAATTTTTTTCTATTTCATTAAATTTTCTAATTTGTAGGCAGACATTTCACAATAATTATATCTATTATCATTTTATTGCCAACATCTTTAAGAATATAACTTTTACATTCTTAATGTTTATTTGTGCCCTTTCTTCTTCATATATCTTGTCAGAGGGTTGTCAATTTTTATAGTCTTCAAAGATGTTATCTATAGTATATTTGTTTTTTTCTTATTAATTCCTGCACATATTTATTTACTTCATCCCACTTTTTTAGGATTTATAATACTTTTCTTTGATTCTTTTTATTTTTCTTTGGAATTTTTTGTTGTTGTTTTAGCTTTTTTCTTAAGCTGAAATCTTAGCTCATTAATTTCCAACCTTTTTTCTTTTCTAGCAGAAAACTTTAAGGCTATTATTTCCCTTCTAAGAACCATTACCAGTGTCACACAAATTTTAATGAGTAGTGTTTTTATTATTACTTAACACTAATATTAGTACTATTAACATACTTCTAGTGGTTAAGAGTTATAGCTGCTAACCAAAAAGTCAGCTGTTCAAATCTACCAGCTGCTCCTTGGAAACCCTATGGTGCAGTTGTACCCTGTCTTATAGGGCTACTAAGAGTCAGAATCAACTCGATGACTCTGGGTTTTGTTTTGTTTTTAATATTCCAAAACCCTGGTGGCATAGCGATTAAGAGCTATGGTTACTAACCGAAATGTTGGCAGTGCTCCTTGGAAACTCTATGGGGCAGCTCTACTCTGTCCTATAGGGTCGCTATGAGTCGGAACTGACTCAATGGCAGTGGTGTTTAAATACTACTACTATTTCGAGACTTTATATTTGAGACTAATCATAGTCTAAAGCCTCTCAGGCCACTAAGGAAATCTCTGGTTGGTCTTTTGGCCACATGAACAATGATGTTAGTGATGACTCTAACTTCAGCAGATACATTCCACAGTTACTACTTACTGGATTAAGAAAACGATGCTTTTACCTTGACCATTCTATTTTAGGGCCTGACCTGATTGTATTCCACCACCAGTCTGTTTTGATGTAAAGGTCTTTGAGTTCTGTCTCCATACATGTAAGAAGAACATTCATTTTATGCTTGGATTTTGTGTCAGGAAATTGCATATTCTGGACAAAGTAAAAATGGCCATTGCTATAGGCAACAACAGCCCCTTTCCCCCGACCCTTTTACTAAATCTGCCTGAGAGAAATTTAACAGGTGTCATAACATCAAAGACTGCACAGGGCTGAAAAGAAGTCTCCTAATGCCTTTTAAATCCCTTCTTTCTTTTTTAAACCTGCAATGTGTGGTTATTTATTATATGCAACTTACATTAAAATTTCTGCAGTCCAAGCAGAAGAATGTCTTTTTTCAATTTTAAGTTCTTTAAATATTTCTGAATCCCCTACTGAGGATAGACTGAGCAGCCTTTCCAGAGACTGGAATAATTCTTTCTGCTACCTGGATTTAGGCAAATTATTTTGACTGCAAGTAACAGAAACACATTGTTGAAACATAACATGAAAGGGAATTTATTAGTAAGATACAGAATTTGTCATGGATTCTATGACCTATTAGTTCTGTGGAAGGTCTAGAACCAGAAGTTGCAAACTACCTACTGGCTATTGGAGCTTGACACATCACTCTAAATTCCACTTATAAATTCTCAGGAGAGAAAAAATCTGTTGAGCCGAACTTGTGAAACTAAGTGATGATAACACAGTATTAAAGGACTTTGGGGATCCTTTGCTGTATGTGGGGTCAACAATTCTTTGAGTGAAAAGGGTAGCTATTTTATAAAAAGGAAAATTGGCTCTGTTTTAAAAGCTTGGCAATTCCTCCCAGAATTTGGAGGGAAAGGAGGAAGGCTGAAAATAGTTGAAGAGAATATTAAGTAATATTTATAGCAGCAAATAGACTCAAGATACAAATAATTAGTATCTCTTAGAAAAAAGAAACAGTCAATATCAAATTTTTTTTTAATAATTTTTATTGTGCTTTAAGTGAAAGTTTACAAATCAAGTCAGTCTCTCACACAAAAACCCGCATATACCTTGCTCCCAGTGCTGTCGAGTCAATTATACCTTGCTATACACTCCCAATTACTCTCCCCCTAATGAGACAGCCCACTCTCTTCGTCCACTCTCTCTTTTCATGTCCATTTTGCCAGCTTCTAACCCCCTCCACCCTTTCATCTCCCCTCCTGGCAGGAGATGCCAACATAGTCTCAAGTGTCCACCTGATCCAAGAAGCTCACTCCTCACCAACATCCCTCTCCAAGCCATTGTCCAGTCCAATCCATGTCTGAAGAGTTGGCTTTGGGAATGTTTCCTGTCCTGGGCCAACAGAAGGTCTGGGGGCCATGACCACTCGGGTCCTTCTAGTTTCAGTCAGACCATTAAGTCTGGTCTTATGAGAATTTGGGATCTGCATCCCACTGCTCTCCTGCTCCCTCAGGGGTTCTCTGTTGTGTTCCCTGTCAGGGCAGTCATCAGTTGTAGCCGGGCACCATCTAGTTCTTCTGGTCTCAGGATGATGTAGTCTCTGGTTCATGTGGCCCTTTCTGTCTCTTGGGCTCATAATCATCAAGGCAGACATTTTTTACTAGTTAAGCTAAACTGTTGGTTGGTTTTAAGAAGACTTGAGGAGATATTTTTGGTTTAAGGTTTAAAGATTATCTCAGGGCAATAGTCTTAGGGGTTCACCCAACCTTCACGTCTCCAAGAAAGTCTGGAGCCGTTGAGAATTTGAAATTCCATTCTGCATTTTCCCCTTTTGATCAGGATTCTTCTATAGACTCTTTCATCAAAATGTTCAGTAATGGTAGCTGGGCACCATCCAACCCTTCTGGTCTCATGGCAAAGGAGGGAGTTGCTCATGCATTCCATATCCTCTGCCAATCCTGACTCTACTTCTTCCTCTGTTGCTCTAGGCAAAATATTGTTGTGCCTTGGATGGCCACTTGCAAGCTTTTAAGACCCCAGACACTACACAGTGCACTAGGAGGTAGAACAGAAGCACTAAACACATTATTAGGCCAGTTAACCAGGCTGTCCCATGAAGCCATGACCTTCAAACCAAGAAACCAAATCCCATGAGTTTTTTGGTTGTACATATCAGCTTCAGCAGCTAGTCTTTTTGTTGTAAATCTATCTGTCACACAAGTTTCGCCAGTTCATCTTTTTACAGGTGTACAGTTTATGGACAGCAGTAAAAATAATTGGCTGTGCAACTCTACCCATAATGTAATTTTTCCAGCAGCATTAATTGCTCCTTTTCCCCTCCCTTCTGTCCCTGGTAACCACTAATAAACTGGTTTCTATATAATTGTCTTTTCTAGTCTTTGTATATAAGTGAGGTCATAAAATATCCATCTGTGACTGACTTACTTCACTCAGCATGTCTTCAGGCTCCATCCATATTGTAGCATGTATCAAGACTTCTTTTCTCCCCTTGGCTGAGTAGTTTTCCATTGTACATATGTACCACGTTTTGTTTATCCATTCATCTGCTGATGGGCGTTTAGGTTGTTTCCACCTTTTGGCTGTTGTGAATAGCGCTGCAATGAACACTTGTACAAGTCTCTGTTTGGGTCTCTGCTTTCAAGTTTTTAGAGTATATACCTAGGAGTGGAGTTGCCGAATCATGTGGTAGTTCTATATTCAGCTTTTGGGGAACTACCTCACTGTTTTCCACAAAGGCTGTACCATTTTGCATTCCCATCAGCAATGGATGGATAAAGATCCCAGTTTCCTCACATCCTCACCAACATTTGTTCTTTTCTTTTCTTTTTTTAATGTTAGCCATCCTAGTGGGAGTGGAATGGTATCTCATTATGGTTTTGATTTCCATCTCTCTGGTGGCTAACGACTTTGAGCATCTTTTCATGTCTTCTATGGCTATTTTAACGTCCTCTCTGGTGAAATGTCTATTAAGTCTTTTGTCCATTCAATATCAAATTTTTAAAAATCCTGAGCTAAATAAAGATCTGACCCAAGAAATAATAATTAAGGATAATATCCTAAGACATACCACTGAAAACCTTAAATGTAAAGAAATAACATATAAACACCAAAAGCACTCAACAGAAACAACACAAGAGGCGAAAAAAGTTATAAATAAAAAGAAAATTAATCTGGTCTTATATTTATTCTATGAAATTTAGATGACAGAACACCTCTGAGCAACAGCTAAAGGTTTTGAGTAGAAAATTTAAGACCACCGTCATTAAAAACAATTCAAGTTTTCATTCACATATTTAAGCAAAAGACAGATATTTTCCTTCCTTCCTGGTGGGGAAAGGTGTTTCCTACCAACTGAAAGAACATGCTATTTCCTCAGCCTGTGAAGCTCCTACCTCTGTTCTCACCTGTTGACTCCTTTCTGCTGATCATTTTTGAGGATAAGCTCAATGGCAAGTCCTTCCCTGGACCCTGAAACTAAAGCATGTTGCCAGGGATTGTCTCTCTAACAGGACAAAATTGTTTTCTTTCACAGTACATTTCAGAATTCAGATTTGTGTATTTAATTTTGTTTACTGTTAAATGTTATCCTCTCATGTTAGCTTACGAGACTCATGAGGATAGGTGTTGTTTCCATTTTGTTCATCACTGTCCTCATGATGCATGATACAGTATCTGAAACAGCATAGTTAATAAATATGGTGGGAAGAAAAAGGAGAGAAAAATGAAAGGATGGGAAAAAAAGGAAAGGGAAAGAAGGGAAGAGAAAAGAAGGAAAGGAAGGAAAATAAGTGAAAGGAAGAAATTGGTAGGGAGGAAGGGGAAGGAAAAGGAAGAAGAGGGAGGAAAGAGAAGGAAAGAAAAAGCTTTTTTTATGAAAAACTTGAGTGAAGAGGTAGCCATTTAAATACAAAATTATTGTCTCAATTACTGTTCTAAATACAACTACAAAAGAAATGTCTGTGTTACTTTTTGTGGAAAATATGGAAAATTTTGTAAAAAAATTTAATATAAAATTCATAGTCTAAAACTCTATCAATAAAAACTGTGTAAGGGGGAGAAAGAGAGAGATAGGTGGAGATAAATATATTCTTACACCCTCTTCCTACTCATGGGAAACTTGCACAACACTCTTTTCCTCTTCTACGAGGAAACAAAACACTAGACATTTTAAAAAAGAGAAACACAATGTGTATGGCATTATAGTAAATAAACAACATAAAATTTTGGGAAAAAAGATAACAAAAGTAAGGACACCACATCGGTTTTACTACAGATGTTAATGTGTAAATTTACTATACTATTAAAAGAGATTAAAACTCAAAAGGTAAACAAAAGACCTACCTTTGAATGAGATTTGTGTATGTGTGTGTCAGAATTTCTGTTAAAGCCCTAACTCTGAAAACAATGAATATAAAATACCATCAAATTCCAGGTAGATCAAGGATCACGAAGCTAACCAGGTCCTGGAATCCTCACCAAGCATTGCCTCCACTCTAACCAACTTGTACAGAAATAAGACTAGAAACATAGGAGAATTGTTGAAAAAATATTGTTATACTAAAGAAGAGAATTTGTTTGAATTGAGAACTGTACACCTGACTTGAATTAGTGGTGGGAAGGCAATTAGGCCAATAGGAAGCTACCAGTAAGAGTCAGTAGAGTGGACTGGTTGACACGGAGTCTAAGGAAGGGTCCCAAGAAGACTAGAAAAGGCATCACTCACATCTGAGCATTGAGTATCAGTAATTGTTATGTGCTACACAGAGTTAGGGGAGAGATGGCTGAAGGACTTTGTGAAATCAGAGAGAGAGAAAAAATGAAAGATGATGAGACTAGGATAGCTTCTTCTAATGCTTAATGAGAAGCTCTCCCTTTTAGATTACCAAACCCACTGTCATAGTATCAAGTTGATTTCCACTCACAGCAACCCTACGTGACAGAGTAGAACTGCCGCTTAATGTTTCCAAAGAGTAGCTGGTGGATTCGAACTGCAGACCTCTTGGTTAAGCAACTGAGCCCTTAACCACTGTACCACCAGGGCTCCCCCTTTAGATTAATCTTTATTAAATAAGTAGAAATTTGTTGAGTGTCCCAAAAAGAGGGATTTCAGTTAATAAAACCTGTCCAGGTAGGGTGTTCTCTTGAAAGAGTTGATAATGAAAACAATTTACTTTTTTCTTGGGAAAAAAAAAAAAAAATTCTTCATATTATGTATGTTCAATTAACTTTAGTCTTAGAAGGAAAACTATATCCAGAGAACAATGGCATCCTTAATGTAGCAAATTCTCTCTGGATCCATTTGTAATGGAGGAGCTTCCACCACCCACGTGACCAAGTCTAGGCTTTGCCCTCTAAACGACCACAGTTCCTTGACTGTTGAGGTCAAAGGGTAGTATGACTGCTCTTATAAGTGTCTTAGAATGTTAGCATTAGGAGGTTGTCTACATCGAGCAATTTGGATGGAGTCAGTGTCAAGGCACAAGCAGCATCCCTCTGCTAGGGCATACATGGGTGCATTGCTGACAGTTGTTGATGGAATTTCCACTATCCATAGTAAGCGATGAACAACTATTATGGCTCTTCTATTTGAGAGATGCAATGTTAGTACAAGATGGTGTCTTGGTTTCCATGCAGCTCTTGGCACGGGACACTAAGAAGGTACAGTTTTTGCATAATGTTGCTTCCTTGTATTTCTTGTGTTTCCCCTGGGTTAGTACTTTTATCCCAGCCTCCTGTAAACCCACGCCTCCATCTTGTACCACATCTCCCAACCTAGGCAATGCTCTTCCTGTTTGGTTTTTCCTTCTTCAGAATTTAAAAATCATCTCTCCATTGCAAACTTCTGCATACCATGGTCATAAATTCAGTGTTTATAATTCCCATTAATGTTTTTAATATTTTGGTACGTGATTCTTTTATCCATGAATATAATATACAAAATATGAAACAAAGGAAAATAGACACATATCAGAAGCTGAATTAGCAATCAATGAAGAAACAATTACATATAATAGATAAATGTTTTAAATTTTACTTAAATCACCTTTATGAATTCTAATTTTTTGTCAGATTAATCTATCCATTTTTTATAGAGTTTTGTTAAAATCTCTAATTTTTCTGTATTAGTTTCTCGTAATTCTGCAACTTGTATCTTTATCAACTTCAATACTATGCAAGTTCATGATCAACATAGCTTCCCATTAGCTTGTTCTTTTTTCAGTGCTCTATGGTTTCCCTTTTTATCCTAATAATGTTATTAGTTTCAAATTTTATATTTGCAGATATCACTCTTCTTACATCACTTTTTTGCTTAGTAGTTTTTGTGGGTGTGTTTTATGTCTTTATTTTTGATCTTTCTATGTGGTATTATTTCTGTGCATTTTTGTTTTTTGTAAACAGCCTGTAGATGGTGTCATGGATTGAATTGTGTCTCCCAAAAATATGTGTATCAATTTGGCTAGGCCAGGATTTCCAGTATTGTGTGATTGTCTACCATTTTGTCATCCACTGTGATTTTACTATGTGTTGTAAATCCTATCACTATGATGTTAATGAGATGGATTAGTGGCAGTTATGCTGATGAGATTTACAAGATTATATTTTGTTATAAGACAATCTCTTTTGAGATATAAAAGAAACAAGCAAACAGAGAGACATGGGGAACTCATACCATCAAGAAAGCAGCACTGGGAGCAGAGCGCATCCTTTGGACCCAGGGTCCCTGCATCTGAGGAGCTCCTTGACCAGGGGAAGATTGATGACAAGGACCTTCCTCTAGAGCTGACAGAGAGGGAAAGCTTCCCCTGGAGCTGATGCCCTGAATTTGGACTTGTAGCCTGCTAGACTGAGAAAATAAATTTCTCTTTGTTAAAGCAGTATTTCTGCTATAGTGGCACTAGACAACCAAGACAGAATTTGGTATCGAGAGTGGGGTGCTTCTCTAACAGATAGCAAAAATGCAAAAGTGGCTTTGAAATTGTTAATGTACAGAGGACCCAGAAGGAAGTGAGGAGAACTGTTAACACAGAGACAGTGCAGATGGTGATAAGCAGCAGCAGAGGACTGGCAGTGGAAAATGACTGGCAGTGGCAAAGGACCAGCAGCAGCAGAGAACCAGCAGACTAGCATGAGACAGCGTTGGAGCCAACCTGCAAAGCAGAAGAGCTGAGTGCCTATGTGCAGGAGGCTTCCTGGTGGAGTGGGGTGCTTCCAGGTATGTATTGGCAGAGCTACGGAGCTTTGAAACACTTGTCCCAGCAGCACGGACATGAATAGTGAGGCTTGAGGAGCTGAGAGGCCAAGGAACAAAGAAACAGAAGCTGAAGAGACAAGGAACACAGGAAGCCGAGCTGCCTCAGTTTCAAAGGGTATGGCCATGAGCTCTGAGGTCTCAAAGGGTGGAGTCACGGCCTCTGGCGTTTCTAAGGGTGGAGTCACCACTCAGATGGACTAGGAGAATGGTGAAGATAAAGCTATGGGAGGCGGAGTTGAAGCCCAGGGCCAAGGGGACTCCACCCAGAATCAGGAGAGTGTGGCCAATACCAAGAGTCTGGAGGGCAGGGCTATTGTGTAAATGGTCTCAGAGAACAGAGGATTATTTTCAAAGCCTTGAGGGCTAATGTAATGTGTTCTGCTGACTTGCTTGGTGCCTGGTAACCCTTCTTCCCCTCCAATTTCTTCCAACTGTAATGGAAATGTCTAGCTTGTGCCTATTCTACCTTCGAAGCAGATAATTTGTATTCTAGATTTCACAGATGAGAAAGAATTTTCAGATTTTGGACTTGAAGTTGTTTTTTTGTTGTTGTTGTTTTGTTTTTTGCCATGATATGATGAGATGAATGTGTTGTAAATTACATGTGGCAAGAACATGAATTCTTCAAGGCCAAAGGATGGAATGTCATGGATTGAATTATGTCCCCAAAAATATAATGTATTAATTTGGCTAGGCTGGGATTCCCATTATGGCGTGATTGCCCCCCATTTTGCCATCCACTGTGATTTTCCTGTGTGTTGTAAATCCAATCAGTATGATGTTAATAAGGTGGATAGCAGCAGTTATGTTGATGACAGCTATGTAGATTAAATTGTGCCTTAAGACAATCTCTTTTGAGATATAAAAGAGAGAAGTGAGCAGAGAAGCATGGGAACCTCACACCACCAAGAAAGCAGCACTAGGAGCAGGGCATATCCTTTGGACCCAGGGTCAGTGCCTGAGGAGCTCCATGACCAGGGGAAGGTTGATGACAAGGATCTTTCTCTAGAGCTGAAAGGGAGAGAAAGCCTTCCCCTGGAGCTGATCCCCTGAATTTGGACTTGTAGCCTACTAGACTGAGAGAATAAATATCTCTTTGTTAAAGCCATCCAATTGCAGTATTTCTGTTATGGCAGCACTATATAACGAAGACAGATGGATGTTTTAAATCCAATTTTATAAACTCTAATTTTTAATAGTAAAGTTTAATCTATTTACATTTTCTGGGAGTCTATAGAATTTGTTTCTATCTACTTACTATTGGTTTGAAATAATCGTGCTTTATCTTTATTATGTTTATTTTCTTTCTCTGCCTTATGTTGACTTGGCAAAATGTTCTATTCTCTTTTTTTTTTTTTTTTTTTTGCTTGTTTTGCTTGTTTGTTTATTGTTAGTTTCAGAGCTACTTCACCTCGTCCTCCAGGGCACCCGCCAATCTGGAGCCAGTTCCTGTTATGGCAGCCATTTTGTAAACATGGCAGATCCAGACTTAGAACAGGGGTCCAGTTGCTACAACTCATGGTCATGCAGATGTGTCTTTGTGTTTCTGTCCCACCTCTCTAAGAGTTCAGCTCAGTAGGAACGATAGCTCCAAGAAGGGTTTAACAGAAGAATTTCACCTTCCTATTTTTATCGCAAGTTTGGGAGCCCTGGTGGCACAGTGGCTAAAGTGCTTGGCTATTAACTGAAAGGACAGTGGTTTGGACCCACCAGCCACTCTGCAGGAGAAAGATGTGGCAGTCTGCTTCTGTGAAGATTTATAGCCTTGGAAACCCTATGGGATAGTCCTACTTTGTCCTATAGGATTACTATGAGTTGAAATTGACTCAATGGCAGTGAGTTTGGTTTTTGGTTTATCACAATTTAGGGTTTTTTTTTTTTTTACCCTAATCCCCTAAAATCTTCTGTGGAGCATTTTCAGCCCTCTTTACTCTGGAGCATTTGAGTGGTAGAAACAGTTAATGTGCTCAGCCACTAACCAAAAAGTTGGCAGTTCAAATCTACCCAGAGGTGCTTCAGCTGTCTGGTGAGCTACTTCTAAAAAATCAGCCACTGAAAACCCTGTGGAGCACAATCCTACTCTGACACACATGGGATCACCATGAGTCAAAATTCACTGGATGGCAACTGGTTTTTACCCTGAAATAACTACCTCTTGTAACTACCACCTACTTCCGCATTCAAAGTACAAGTAATTCTTACCGTCAGCTCTGCTCACTGTTTTCTTTTTTTTTTTTTTCTGTTCTGTTCCTTGTCTGTGGAAACACTTGTTCTGTACTGAGTTCAGCTATGCCTCTTTTATTTTTTTTTCTCCTTGCTGTATGATTGGAAAGAGATGCCATCTTGACCTGAAGACTGCCTTATCTCTCTCAAAACTCAAATCCATTTTGATTCTCAAAGGACTCTTTTAGAAATCAGAAGCACAACATTGGCTGTTTCTTCTTTTCGTGTTCTCTCTAATGATCTACTTATCTTCAAGGCAACGTAGATGCCTCTAACTGAGAAGGGAAAGGTCACCTACAAGGAAACTGGAAAAAGTAAAAGCTCAGAAATTACTACCATCTATGTATGTCCTTAATGAGGCATATGTTTCAAAGCTTGGGTTAAGCCATTCATGTGTGCATGGAATTAAGCATAGACTTTTTTTTTTTTTTATGCTAGAAACAAGTGCCGAGAGTAAATTAGTGTGACTTGTTGACTTTTTCTAACATTTCCTATTCCCTTTGCTCTTTCTGCTCCAGGAAACTGAGAAAGCTGAGGTATTCTTTAGCCCCTGTTGCTACCGAGGAGGGAAGAACAGGAAGGAAGAAAATGTTGTCATAATGGGAAAAAGAAGAGATGATAGAAGAAGATCTATCCCTGTGGGAACTGTGAGCACAGGACCAGCTCTGGGCTTTCTCAGGGTTGGATAAAGGGGCAGCACCTGGGTAATAAATAACATAGAAGCCCTTAAAGAGGTGAGAAGAGTAAATGGCTTTGAAAATAAATGTCTTGACACTTTAAAATACACACCTGTTTATTTGGCCACTGTGCTCACATCCACAGATCTGCTCCCCTTCTGTTGTCTTCAGGCTACCCTTTTGTGAAATCCTCTTCTCTTCTAGGACATGCTGAATGTTCATGTGAACCAAATACCACACAGACAGTAATGTCTGTAGGGTGAGTCACACATGTTATGGTACCCATGGCTGGACTGGGATCTCTCAAATGTAGCTGCAACTGAAAAAAATCCTATCTTGATATTCTTTAAAGTAAGTATGCTGAAAACAAGTATAACAAATATCGAAGCAAAGAATGGACAAAATTATTTTACTTTTTAGAGTCTTTTTTGGTTGATGGGTAGAGGAAAAAGAAACCTCAACCCCCAAACTTTTCTTTTCTGTGAAAGTATTAGTTTTCCAAAAGAAGGGTAATATGTACTGGTTAGATACAGTTAGGTGTTTTCTATATAGTATCTCACTGAATCTTCACAGTGGCCTGTGAGGATAAGTGATGGGATGAATGACTAGCTTGAAGTCTTTCAACTAGTAAGTTCAGGGTCAAGATTTAAACTCAAGTTGTCTGACTCTAAAACCCAACCTTTTCCCACTGAGACACAATATGCACAAACTCTACTGACACTCCGCCATGGAGTATGGCTCTCTACAAACTGCCTCGAACTTGCATTCCAGCCTTCTCTTTCATGATCCCTTACATTATTTACACCTAATGGGATTGTTTTCTGCACAAAGTGAATTTTTAATTCCCTTAGGACTTTGGTTGTTTGTTAGTTTTGTATTTAAGCTCTTTATGAAGGAAATTGTCATATGAAGAAAAAAGTGGAAGCCACAGCCCAGCCCCTCTATCCCTCCATGGTTGTGTGACTTGAGCAAATTACTTAAATCTGATGGACCTCAGTTTTATTTCTCAATTATAAAAAAAAAAAAAAAATTAGAGGCAATAAACCTTATCAAAATTCTTCACATGGTTATTGTGAGAATTCTTTGTGATACTGTAATAAAGCTATACATAAATATAGGGAGTTCGATATTTATCTTTTCTACCTATTTCATCCCCCACGTGTCTGTCAGTTTGTCATACTGTGGGAGCTTGTGTGTTGCTGTGATGCTGGAAGCTATGCCACCAGTATTCAGATACCAGCAATGTCACCCTCGGAGGACAGGCTTCAGCTGAGCTTCCAGACTAAGACAGACTAGAAAGAAGGACCCAGCAGTCTACTTCTGAAAAGCATTAGCCAGTGAAAACCTTAGGAATAGCAGCAGAACATTGTCTGATATAGCGCTGAAAGATGAGCCCCCAGGTTGGAAGGCACTCAAAAGTTGACTGGGGAAGACCTGCCTCCTCAAAGCAGAGTCAACCTTAATGACGTGGATGGAGTAAAGCTTTCGGGACCTTTACTTGCTGATGTGGCACGACTCAAAATGAGAAAACAGCTGCAACATCCATTAAAAATTGGAACCTGGAATGTACGAAGTACGAATCTAAGGGAAATTGGAAATCATCAAAAATGAAATGGAATGCATAAACATCGGTATCCTAGGCATTAGTGAGCTGAAATGGACTGGTATTGGCCATTTTGAATCAGACAATCACATAGTCTACTATGCTGGGAATGACAAAGAGGAATGGTGTTGCATTCATCGTCAAAAAACGTTTCAAGATCTATCTTGAAGTACAACGCTGTCAGTGATAGGATAATATCCATACGCCTACAAGGAAGACCAGTTAATACGACTACTATTCAAATTTACGTGCCACTACTAGGGCCAAAGATGAAGAAATAGAAGATTTTTGTCAGCTGCTGCAGTCTGAAATCGATCGAACATGGAATCAAGATGCATTGATAACTACTGGTGATTGGAATGTGAACATTGGAAACAAAGAAGGAGGATCAGTAGTTGGAAAATATGGCCTTAGTGATAGAAACAATGCCAGAGATTGAATGATAGAATTTTGCAATATCAATGACTTCTTCATTGCAAATACCTTCTTTCACCAACATAAATGGCTTTTTTTTTATACACGTGGACCTCGCCAGATGGAACACATAGAAATCAAATTGACTACATCTGTGGAAAGAGACGATGGAAAAGCTCAATATCATCAGTTAGAACAAGGCCAGGGGCCGACTGTGGAACAGACCATCAATTGCTCATATGCAAGTTCAAGCTGAAACTGAAGAAAATCCGAGCAAATCCACGAGAGCCAAAATACGACCTTGAGTATCTCCCACCTGAATTTAGAGACCATCTCAAGAATAGATTTGACGCATTGAACACTAGTGACTGTAGACCAGATGAGTTGTGCAATGACATCAAGGACATCATCCATGAAGAAAGCAAGAGGTCACTGAAAAGACAGGAAAGAAAGAAAAGACCAAGATGGATGTCAGAGGAAACGCTGAAACTTACTCTTGAGTGTTGGGCAGCTAAAGCAAAAGGAAGAATTGATGAAGTAAAAGAACTGAACAGAAGATTTCAAAGGGCCTCTCGAGAAGACAAAATATTATAATGACATGTGCAAAGAGCTGGAGATGGAAAACCAAAAGGGAAGAACACATTTGGCATTTCTCAAGCTGAAAGAACTGAAGAAAAAATTCAAGTCTCGAGTTGCAACAGAGAAGGATTCCATGGGGAAAATATTAAATGACACAAGAAGCATCCAAAGAAGATGGAAGGAATACACGGAGTCATTATACCAAAAAGAATCAGTTGATATTCAACCATTTCAAGGAGTGGCATATGATCAGGAACCAATGGTACTGAAGGAAGAAGTCCAAGCTGCTCTGAAGGCATTGGCGAAAAACAAGGCTCCAGGAATTGATGGAATATCAATTGAGATGTTTCAACAAACAGATGCAGCGCTGGAGGTGCTCACTCATCTATGCCAAGAAATATGGAAGACAGCTTCCTGGCCAACTGACTGGAAGAGATCCATATTTATGCCTATTCCCAAGAAAGGTGATTCAACCGAATGTGGAAACTATAGAAAAATATCATTAATATCACATGCAAGCAAAATTTTGCTGAAGAACATTCAAAAATGGCTGCAGCAGTATATTGACAGGGAACTGCCAGAAATTCAGGCTGGTTTCAGAAGAGGACGTGGAACCAGAGATATCATTGCTGATGTCAGATGGATTCTGGCTGAAAGCAGAGAATACCGGAAGGATTTTTACCTGTGTTTTATTGACTATGCAAAGGCATTCGACTGTGTGGATCATAACAAATTATGGATAACACTGTGAAGAATGGGAATTCCAGAACACTTAATTGTGCTCACGAGGAATCTTTACATAGATCAAGCGGCAGTTGTTCGAACAGAACGAGGGGATACTGATTGGTTTAAAGTCAGGAAAGGTGTGTCAGGGTTGTATTCTTTCACCATACCTATTTAATCTGTATGCTGAACAAATAATCCGAGAAGCTGGACTATATGAAGAAGAACGGGGCATCAGGATTGAAGGAAGACTCATTGACAGCCTTCGTTATGCAGATGGCACAACCTTGCTTGCTGAAAGTGAAGAGGACTTGAAGCACTTACTAATGAAGATCAAAGACCACAGCCTTCCGTATGGATTACACCTCAACATAAAGAAAACAAAAACCCTCACAACTGGACCAATGAGCAACGTCACGATAAACGGAGAAAATATTGAAGTTGTCAAGGATTTCATTTTACTTGGATCCACAATCGACAGCCATGGAAGCAGCAGTCATGAAATCAAAAGACGCGTTGCATTGGGCAAATCTGCTGCAAAGGACCTCTTCAAAGTGTTGAAGATCAAAGATGTCACCCTGAAGACTAAGGTGCGCCTGACCCAAGCCATGGTATTTTCAATCGCATGATATGCATGTGAAAGCTGGACAATGAATAAGGAAGGCCAAAGAAGAGTTGACGCTTTTGAATTGTGGTGTTGGCGAAGAATATTGAATATACCATGGACTCCCAAAAGAACGAACAAATCCATCTTGGAAGAAGTCTGGCCAGAATGCTCCTTTTAGGCAAGGATGGCGAGACTGCATCTTACATACTTTGGACATGTTGTCAGGAGGGATGAGTCCCTGGAGAAGGACATCATGCTTGGCAGAGTACAGGGTCACTGGAAAAGAGGAAGACCCTCAACAAGATGGATTGACACAGTGGCTGCAACAATGAGCTCAAGCATAACAACAATTGTAAGGATGGCACAGGACCGGGCAGTGTTTCGTTCTGTTGTGCATAGGGTCACCATGAGTTGGAACCGACTCAACGGCACCTAACAACAACAGCAACAACCTATTTCAACTGTAAACTATTTGACAATAGTTCTAGACCTTGTTCACCTTGTAGAACCTGTAGCCACATGGTCTTACACAAAATAAGTATCCAATGAATACGAGTTGATTAAGTCAAATGATAGCTATTCAATAAATGTCAGCTAATAAACTCTATAAGGGTGGTGGCCATGTCTGTTTTTTCACTGCAATATCCCTAGTATCCAATATAAGCATGGAAGACAGTAGAAATAAAGTGACCATGGAAAGGGCATAATAGTACATTTTTTCCCAAGGTTTTTCACTGATGAACATTAGGGAAGTAACTTCCCTAGCCTGTCTACAACTTCCCATTTCCTCATTATCCCTTTTAAGCTTTCATATTTATGTTCATCTTTAAATGACTGCACTTCTTAAATGTGTGGCCTGGACCACAACAATCCTTTCCTCCCTATCCATTCTTTACTGCTTCTTGAGGTAATGAATCATTTCCAAAATCCATTGGGATTGAGTTGATTCTGACTTGCAGCGACCCTATACGACAGGGTAGAACTGCCCGGTAGGGTTTCCAATGCTGTAATCTTTTTGGAAGCCAACTGCCACATCTTTCTCCCACAGAGCAACTAGTGGGTTCGGACTGCCAAACTTTCATTTAGCAGCCAAGCACTTAATGACTGTACCACCAGGGTTCTTTAATGAGCCACTTAACAGAGAACAATTTCATCTTTGTCCTTGCTTCCTGAGAGATAATCTTTGGAAATTCCTAATTGAGGTGCCTTATGTTATTTAAGCCTAAAGACTATATTGAAAGATTTGTGCTTATGAGTGGGGGGCCTGGCCAAGCTAGAAGGACCACCTCATGGCCTAATAACAGCTGACTTCAGGGAGAGAATGGAGCATGATTCAATCATACACACACAATAAGTCTCCTATCATGCATATGCAATGAGACCAATAAAGGCCGCTGTGGACACAGACACTTCAAGAGCTTCTTGGTTGGTGAAAGACATCTACAGATGTAGGAGGGTAGCACATCCCCTTTGGGACATAGAAGATCTGTGTTGGGACCCCCCCGCCCCAGGCCTCATCCCTTGTGTCTTTTCTTTATGCTGGTGCTGATTTGTGTCCTTTTGCTGTAATAAATCTGTAATCATAAGTATAGTATTTTCAGTGAGTTCTGTAAGTCAGTCCAGTGAACTATTGAACACAAAAAAGTAGTTGGAGTCAGCAGGTGAAAGTGGGGAATCTCAGGGGAGGCCCCTGAGCTTGCAGCTGGCATCCTGAAAGAGTAGGGGGAGGACCCTGAATTTGCAGCCAACATGTCAGAAGTAAGGGTGTTGTGTGGACTCTCGAGCTTGCAGCTGGCTTGTGCCTATTTGGCAGTCTGAAGGATGGTATCCTTTTAACTTGAGAGATCTGACCTAGTTCCAGGTGGCTAGAGTGACAGGAAGAACTGTTCACGGGCAGCTGGCATCTAAGGCCTTGGGCTGAATGATGGTGTCCTTTCAGCTTGTGAGATCTGACCTAGCTCGGATGGCTACAGCCAGAGAGAAAGGCAGTGCCACATGGGTGGCTGGTGTGAGATGATTGATAAGGCGAAAGTGGGGATTTGATTAACCCTCACATTTCGGGGATTGAATTTATGTAGATTTTTATCTAAGAACAAGTCTATAAGTCATGAAACCTAGGGATCCCCTTTGACCCTTTGCCCTCTTTCACGTTCTCAAATCATTCAAGTGTTAACATCTATCAGCTTTCTTTTTCATCTAGGGTCTTGCTAAGACAGCAATAACATTTGGAATTGCTCTTGTGTTTAATAAGTATCAATAACAAAAGTCTGTTAATATTTACAAGATGAATGAATGAAGCTTTTAAGTTTTTTAAGACTCAACTTTCTTGTCTACTCAATTAATATTTAGTAACGGATGTTCAAAACAATCTAAAACATAATAAATATAAAAGCTGCACAGACACTTTTCTGACAACTTCTTGTAAATAAGAGGTGTAGGAAGGCTCAGGTATTTGACCTCTAATAACTTATAGTATCTACTTTCTCTCTGCTCTTCTTTTTTAACTTATAGTATCTACTTTCTCTCTGCTCTTTTTTGGTGCCTTCACCTTATGGCTTCGGTTTTCAGTCAGCAGAGGGGAATTGAAGTAGGTGTCCACCTTATCTTCTGCAGAGCTCATCCACTCTGGCCAAGATGGAATTTGAGTTCCAAGACAGTATCCTTTCCCAAAAGAAAACAGGAAGGGAGGAGAGAAAGGATGGAGAGAGGGGAAGGAGAGAGGGTGGGAGGAAGTAAAGAGAAATATTTCATTTCCATGACCAGGTTCATCTAATATTTAGTGGTAAGAGAGGAGATTCCCACAAAACTCTAAAACACTAAGAAATTAATTACTCATTTCTTATATTCAGGAGTTCTGCTTTCATCTTAAACTAATAATTTTGAAGGGGAAAAAGCAGAAAACAGGGGAAGCTTACATTGGATTAATTTAGGGCGGCTTTTTTCCTTTACTTTTTTTATTTTTCAATATAAACAGCATTGGACTCCTGAAATAGTTAGATGAGGTCTCCCTCCCTACCAATAATTGCCATAATGAGCCACTTTTATGGGGTAAAATGGATCTTATCTCCCATGGACTTCTGCAGAAGAACATAGAGTTAGGAGCCACTAACCTAGGCTTAAACCAATGAGCTCCTGGGATAAAAATTCAGATTATTGAGCTTCCTGGGGCCAGAGAAGACCTAATGCGGACCTGAGAAGGTTATATTTTACTCTAGAGAAAATCCAGCAGCAGTCCTAGGAGAATTTCCACTATACTCAGTCTCTAGATTTGTCAAACAGAAGTTATAGGAGTCTCTTCTGTTACTCTCACAAGTTAGACCCCACGTGAACCTGCTGTGGAACGAGAGAGATCTTCAAACCTACTCTTTTCTAAATCCATATCCCTGAAGGCTGAAGGAGACAAAGCTAGAAGCAGCATCTTCTGGCTTAAGTTTTAAGCTGTTGTCACTGGACATTGCAACACTTCCAGCAACGCAGCTGCCTTGCTGTGGCTCACGGCACGTCAGCTGCTCTTTCTGAACCTGAGTTTCTTCATCAGTTAAAGAGGTGGGTGGGGAACAGATGGATGAATTTTTAAAGCATTATTATGTATCTTTATAGGCTCTATTACTGGGCAAAAAAATTAAAAAGTCCACTAAGTTATTTTTTTCCAGCACCTTTACTTTGCCTGGGAGTGGGGGGTTGGTCCAGGGGGTGGGTAGGAGTACTTTTATATTCCTTTTTCTGACTCTAGAGGGCAGCATCTTCCTGGATAAAGAGAGGTCAATGAGGCCTAAACAGCAACTAAGTGATGCCACTTGCCTCTATTAATAAAGCCCTGAGGTCAGAAGGTAGGTCCAAATGAACCTTTCTAGAGAAACATAAAATCATTAGAAATCATGCCCCAAATCTAAGGAAACTTTAACTGCCGGGAGATCCTCCAAACATGAAAATTACTGTTGCAGTGATAATATTTCTCCTGAAGGAATTCCCTTAGATTTTCCTGGATGAGTTTTGGGTGAGAGCAGATTTATTTTTAAGGAAGTGAACACACATGGCATCGTCTTTCTTGATGACATGGACTTTTTACTTTTCCAAAATGTGGTTGGCAAGCCCCTAAGCCAGAGAAACAAGACTGGGAGGCCTAATATTGCACAACACATGGCAGGTGATCACAGAAGCTGTTCTGGTCTCCATGTCCCTCCTGATACAACAAGACACATTGTATTAGCACTCAGGAGTTGCTGTGTACTAGCAAATCTGCCTGTGTATTTATTCTATTTTTCCATTTCCACTAGAGGAAAGGAAGGAATATAACTTAGAGGATTCAGATAGTTCTAACAGATTTTTTTTTTTTTTTTTGGTGTGGCGTTAAGCCCAATCGTTGCAGCAGAAGTCTTTGAAATTCTTGCAGTGAGGAAGTCCAGGTTCCCTAAAACAGTGAATATGCATGGCACACATAATCTACAATTTATTAGTTGCTTCACTTGCCATTATTGAGATTTGATTGTAATGCTTAGTGGCGTTAACATCCTCCCCACATCTCCCTAACAACATTTATGGTCAGTTTTTTAATAATATTAGTTCAGTCCTTGAGCTGTGCTCTGCAGAATGAGTCTGAGAGGGCTCATCTTGTCTCATTACTCCTAACAGGGCTCCCATAGTCAAGTCACACTTTAGTTGATCCGCCAAATAGAACGACAGCTTTTAAATATTATCTCTGACATATTTCATTTGAAATGCTAGCCTTTCAGTTAGTGCTCTGCACCAAGAAGTGACAGATTCTGGAGGAAAAGTTATTTCTCTAGGTGAGAATAGTAAAAACACAATTCAAAGCAGACCTATTGCAACACTGTGGGGTGGGGGTGGGGTGGTGGGCCTAGAGAAGGCTTACAGGAGGAAGAGGTCCAGGAAACACCATTTGAAGTTGAAGTTGTTTCCTTGGTCCAGGTGGCCATTGGTGGTGTCCCATCTAAATTCCCTCATATCCTCTTCCTGGTGCTGCAGAGCCCTTCCCCCAGCTTCTACATGTTTTGCTACTAACGGCTGCATCTTGCTGTGGGCAATGCAGCTGCCCAGGCCCTGCCCCCTAAGGTGCTCATGGCCAATGACTGGCCACTGCAGGAGTACAAATGCCCAGCTCCTTTGCCTAGAGACTGGACAACTCTGAGATGCAGGTCATGCACAGAAATGTTTGGCTCATATTGCTTCTGAGAGAGCCCTACCTCAGATACATCAGACAGGTTCTTAAATCTCCAGCTGTGTGCAAGCCTCGTTCTGTGCAAGAAGCATTCTGCTTCTGAATTTGCTACTCTAGAGTGGAAAATCACCTAGCAACACCAAGCCGTGTATCCTCTCAAAACATCCGTCTCTCTCCTCTACCTCCACTCGAAGCACCAGTTCCCTTCAGCACTTGGACCTTCTGTCTAGGATGGCCTAAGGGGAAATCACATTTTTTAATTGTTTGCTTTTGTCTTTATATATGTAATTCCATTTTATCCTCTTACCAACAGTTCCAAGTATATATTAGTAGATCCATTTCATAGTCAAGGAGACCTTTAGAGAGTTATGAAAACAGAACAAATTCTCACACCCAAAGATGTAAGCCTTTTAACCCAGGCTCTCAACTCCATGTCCGCTGAAGTTTTCATCATACTTTAATGTTTCAACAAAAAAAAACATTGGTTAATTAATGGCCCCTCTGGCAACCAGGTCATGACATTCCCAACTGAATCTAAGTAATGCTTAGGTAAGGCCACATCATGACCACGTGTGGAGCAAGATGGAGATAAAATCACCCACAACCACAAAAAAATGACTAGACATCCTCTCTTTTGACTAAACATGAATGACTACCATTCTCAGCCAACAACTCTTTATCAACTACCAGTTGTCATCAAGTTGATTCCAACTCATGCCAACTCCATATGTGTCAGGATAGAACTGTGCTACATAGGGTTTTCAGTGGCTGATTTGTTTAGAATTAGATGGCCAGGCTTTTCATCCAAGATACCACTTGGTGGCCTCGAATCTCCCATCTTTCTTTAGCAGTCGCTGTGTCAACTGTTTGTTCAACCCGGGGACTCTACCAACAATTCCAGTCTTATTTTAATCCTCATGTCTCCTAAATAAAATTTGTTAAGATACCAAGTCAATAAATTAACTTCTTGACAGCCTCTAATACAGAACCAACAGCAATGCTTCATGTGTAGGTTTAGAAGGAGACTCTTTGGAATACTGTCCTCCTTCTACCTATTGTCCCTTTCCTGAGGCCAGCTGTGCCATGACTGGTAGGTATACCTGTGTGCAGCCTAATTTCCTCCCTGCCTCCTTCCCTCCCACTGCGCTTCTTTTTCCCAAGTCTCTTCTTTTTCTACATTTCGCAATGACATGTTGATTGCGCTTTTTCTCTGGGCCGTTTTTTCTGAAAAAAAAAACCCAATGAATTTGAATCAAAATGGCTCTGTATTCAAGAAAAAAAGAAATATTCTTGAGAATTAGAGACCTAGAAATTTCTTTGAGGTACAACAAAAACAGCACTTTGTTCCTTTATGCACGGGATTGCTATGAGTCGGTGGCAGCTTCTTGGCAGCTATCAACAATAGCAATGCTTGTTAAAGTTTATGCTTATTTATCCCACACCCTCATGCTTGATTTTCATTCCAAAATGGGGGGGGAGGGGTTTAGAGGTTTCACTTTTTTTTTTCTTTTTTTACTGGTGACCTAATTATCATTGAATCACAGTCATTTAATAGATGTTAGCTCATATTTACTCTATTTAATTTCTTAAGGTTTTCATTTTTTAAATTCTGTTACTTTCTCATAGTTTATGTTGGCATGTTTGTCTTTTTTTTATATTCAATCCCTGGTTTATAGTTCGCAAACTGTTTTAGGAGATTTATATAAAACATAATGAAGAAATACATTCCCTGAAATCCACTGTCTTTGGAGTTCTTTTTGATCCAATTAATTCCTCTTCTTCTTGATTTTATAAAGGACACAGATTTTGATAAGTTCTTGAAGTCCTAAATAAGCAGGAAGATGTCCAATTGGTCACGAAGAAATCATTGACCCTGGACCTCAGCCTGGAAACCCTGGTGGTGTAGTGGTTAAGTGCTACTGCTACTAACCAAAAGGTCTGCAGTTTGAATCCACCAGGTGCTCCTTGGAAACTCTATGGGGCAATTCTGCTCTGTCCTGTAGGGTTGCTATGAGTTGGAATTGACTCGACGGCAGTGGGTTTGGTTTGTTTTTGGTTTGGACCTCAATCTGCTCCCAGAAAAAATACTCCCACACCCTTTTGCATACAATTTTATGAGCTTTATGAAATTTTGCATGAAATGACAGGGGCTTCACAAGTCCCTCCAGGTCCCATTCGCCAGGAATATATTTTTCCAGATGAGGTTCTTTAAAAGCCTGAAATCATGTCATGTAGCAGCTACTTTAGACCTAGCTGAGCCTTAGGCCCAGCATATCAGTTCAGGGCGGCCCTAATAGCACCAAACCAGCTCTGTAGTTCTGTTGGATGGGAAACAGGAGAACAGGAAAGGATAAATCTTCTCTGAAAAGTTTGCTTTTTTTAAAATATTTTACAATTATTGTACATTTTCCATGTGCCAGACACTGGGCTACGTGTGTTAGGTGCACTATCTCATTTAATCATCACCTGTCTGCCATACTGTGGTGGTTTGCATGTTGCTATGATGCTGGAAGCTATGCTACTGGTATTTCAGATAACAGCAGGGTCAACCGTGGTGGACAAGTTTCAGCAGACCTTCCGACTAAGACAGACTAGGAAGAAAGGCCAGGTGATCTACTTCCAAAAATCAGCCAATGAAAACCCAGTGGTGCACAACAGAATATTGTCCGATACAGTTATAGAAGACGAACCTCCTAGGTTGGAAGGCACTTGAAATACACAGCGGCGGCAAGAACGGACTTGAGCACACCAATTGTGAAGATGGTGCAGAACCAGGCAGTGTTTCATTCTGTTGTACATGAGCTGACTCAGTGGCAATGAACAACGACCACATCTCATTTAACACTGTCAACAACCCCAGAATGGAGCTATATTATTATTTCAGCATATGAAGGATATTGTGGTCCATCACAGAGGCAAAAGTACTTGCCTGAAGTCACGTTTCTAGCACAGAACGATCTTAAACCAAAGAAGTTGTTTCTCGAGGGCATCTGTTCCTAACCACCTACATTCCCCGAAGTTTCTAATAGACCTGTAGGTGGAGACAGGCAGAACTCCCCGGGTCCTATATAAAAACAACTGGCAACCTCTGTGATGAATATTTATGCTTTAAAAAAAAAAAATGCTTTAAAGCACCTGGTATTTCTATGGTATGAATTGTTGTCATTAAAAATGTGAAGGTAAATATTTATAAACAGCTGTTAAGGAATCTAGACTTCTGGGGAGGAATTTTGAATTCAAATTACTGCTTGGAGATTTCCTTTTAAAAATGGAAATATGCAGAAAACTGACTCTAAATATAAACCTTCTTCGTATTGCAGTTCCCGCCATTCACAGCCCAGCTTGTGATCCCCTGGAATTCAGCTTTAGGTCCCAGGAAAAGGATTGCTTTGAAGAAGTTTGGCCACAATGAGATGCCTCACTTCACACCCACTACATGGCTGAAACAACAAAATGGGCGATCCCAAGGATGGGAAAGATGTGGAGCAACTGTGCTCCTCTGAAGCTCTCTGGGAGGGTATCTGTGCCTCCATGGTTCAGTTTGAGTAACTATGCTGATGGGAGTGAAAAATGGCACAACCAAAACCAAACCCATTCCCTTTGAGTCGATTCTGACTCATAGTGACCCTATACATAGGTCAGAGTAGAACTGCCCCATAGAGTTTCCAAGGAGCACCTGGTGGATTTGAACTGCCAACCTTTTGGTTAGCAGGTATAGCGTTTAACCACTACACCCCAGGGTTTCCGCATGGCACAAAGGCCCTGCAAAATTGTTTGGCAGTTCCTTGTAACGTTAAACTTTTACCTACTGCATGACCCAGCCATTTCACTTCTAGGTATTTACCCAAGAGCAATGAAAACCTGTGTCCACCCAAAGAAAGAATATTCATTGCAGCTATATTCATAAGAGCCCCAAACTGGAAAGAGCCCAAATGTCCACCAAGAGATAATAGGTAAACAAATTGAGGTGTATCCCTACAACAGAATGCTACCCCACAAGTACATGGCACAAACTACTGATATGTGCTACAACATGGATGAACCTCAAAAACATTATGCTAAGAAAACAAATCCAATGAAAAAGATTACATACTATATGATTTCATTTATATGACACTCTAGAAATGACAAAGTCATCTGTAGAGACAGAAAAGAGATCCATGGTTTCCTGTAGGGGGTAAGAGATTGACTGATGCACTGGGGAAGAGGAAATTTGCTGATGTGGTGGATGTGTTCTACGTCTTGATGGGTGGTGGTTACCAGAGATGTGGATACTAGTCAAAACTCTGATCTTGTATCTTATTGTATATAAATGATACCTTAATGAAGAGTACTGGAAGAAACCAATAAGTTCAGATGATAAATGTGTATCTGAGGGAGGGTGGGCCGGCTTCCTAAGACACAGTCTTGGGTGCCTTGTCTATAGACCATGTCCAGTGCCCCTGTTCACCTCCTTGGGCATGTGGGAGTAGCCAGACAGGAAACAAATGCCTTTTGAAGACTGACTGCCGCCCTTTTCCAGCTCTCTGAAGGAAGCTAGAAGAAGGGGCAATTTCTTCTTAATTATTGTAAAAATATATATAACACAGCATTTGCCATTTCAACGTTTTCATGTGCACTACTCAACGACACCAACTGAATCAATGATGTACAACCATCACCAGTATCTGTTGTAAAACTTTCCATCACCTCAAACAGAAACTCAATACTTCCTAAGTGATGATTCCCCTTTTCCTTCTCCCTCTCATCCCTAGTAGCCATCAATAAGCTTTGATTTCTATATATTTGTCTATGCTAGGAATTTCATGGAAGTAGCACCATGCAATATTTGTCCTTTTGTGACTGACTGACTTCAACTAGGATGTTTTCAAGGTTCATTCATGTAGTAACATGTGTCAGGATTTCATGCCTCTTTATTGCTGAGGAATATTCCTTTGTCTGAATATACTTCATTTTGTTTATCTGTCCACCTGTTGATGGACACTTGGGTTGTTTCTACCTTTGCGCTATTGTGAACAGTTTTGCAAAGCACATTGGTGTACACGTTTCTGTTTGAATCACTGCTTAGGAAGCAATCTTTATATACTTCCAAATTCCAAAAAGCAGTAAGAACAGAAACCATCTATCTCTGCTCTGCCTGTGTTTAGCTTCCCAAATCTCAGACCTGAGAAATTCCTGAGAAACTCTGACCAAGATGCTTTGTTTTGATGATCTTGCTTGCCTCCATCACTCACCTGGCACAGGTTTGGGCTACATTTGGGGATTCCACCTGGGGCTGGGAGGAGGTAAAGGGGTACCCATCGGACTTTTCAGTGGGAGCCATCCCTTTACAATTTTGGTACACCCCGTTTAGCATTGCCCAAAAACCCATTGCCATTGAATGGATTCTGACTCAGTGCCCTCCAAATCCCTGCTTGTTATGAAAGTGTTACCAAGGGAAGTGTGTTGGGCATCTCAGCAGAAGCAGGTCAACAACTGCAGCCTGGATAATGGAAAACCCTCTGCCAATTGCTGCACAGCTTTTCACCATGAGTAATGCTCCAACCCACTTAATGAATTTAGAGACACATTAGCTTGATTTACATAATAATATTTTAGAGCACATGGCTCCTTTAGAGAATTTTTTCTCTCTCCCTTTTTTTTTCTTCCTCAAACTGAACTGTGGAGTTACAAGGACCCTCCCAGAGAGCCTCAGAGGAGGCACATTTGGCGAGATCGGAGAAGGAGCATAGGAAAATCAATGCCTTGTAAATGCCAAGAGGAAGAACAATCTGGAATTAGTTGGCAAGCCAACAGTTAACTGCAGGATTTGGGGATAGGACAAGGATCTTAAAAATCATCTTGCATGGGGAAAAATGAATTCTACGCTCCTGGAAAACAATGCTGGATCTGGGAGGCCCCGGAGTCACTCAGAGAGCAGAGCTGCAAGGGGACAGAATGCTGCGCAGCGGTGGTTCCTGGCTTCCCTGCCAAGAGGCCCGCGGCCGCCTGCTCTGTAGTGTGGCCGACTGCCAGGGCCCCAGGAGCAGCGGCAGCCTTCCTCGGAGCACCTGTTCTTCCTCTCCATGCCTCAGGAAACTGCCACCTTCCCCCACCCCGTGCTGCTTTCCCCTGCGAGGCCCCATTTTTGTCTTTACTTGATGGCAGGTGCCAGCTGCCTTCCTCCAAACGTGTGCTTGGGCTGGGGGATGGGGTGGCCCTGTCAAACGCATTCCTCTTCTTAACACACTCCTGCATCCCTGTATCAGTCAGCAGCAGGTGCTGTGACATTATGACAAACACGCAGGTCCTCGGTGACTGGATGCGTCACACGCTGCGTCTCAGACTCACCGACAACTCATCAATCACGGCCTTGATTATGCTGTTCAGGGTCCCCGGGCTTGACTTTGGGCTCCGATCAGTATTGCAAGCTGAACATCAGCATTTCCAATGTGGGCATCGTGGTCTTGCTTAAAATAGCATAATCCAGCTAGACATCAGACTTGAGCACTCAGATTGGCCAACATTTTCCCTTGTCAGTGTGGCATGAGACAGGCACAACAGGGCCTGGGGCTTTGCTCGCCTCCATTCTCCAGCCATTTGTTACAACTGAAGGATGTTTTTCCTTGTCTCTCCATCACTGTATTTGACTAAAGGCTGTATTTGTGACTGCTAGTGTATAAATGATGAACAGTAGATCCTCTCATAGAGGGGGAGAGGAAAAAGACACAACTGATGATTTTAAGCCTGCCCCTAGCTAGCGGTCCTCAAAGAGCAAGCCTGTTTTATTGACTAGCGTTGATTAAACAGGTAACGACCAGCAGCGTGAGATGGTAGGGGACATGCAAGTGAGAGAAATACGATTGCTGCCCAGGAAAACTACACAATCTATTTGAGGAGATAACTGTGCAAATGGCTATGTAGCAAAATATTGGCCAAATGTCTTTGCCTGATAAGAAAGATGTTCTAAAATCTGACCATGATGGACAGATCTTCACATGACTTCCCTGCAGGGCTTCAAACTGGTTCATTCTGGTTCAAATCCCTGCTGAGAATTTGCAATTCCACCCGAGATATACTGAATCAGACACTACAGTTTAACAAGATCCCCAGGTGATTCTTATGTATGATAAGTTTTGAGAACCACTGTTCTTCTAGTGGAAACCCTGGCGGCGTAGTGGTTAAGAGCTACTGGTGCTAACCAAAAGGTCGGGAGTTCAAATCCACCAGCTGCTCCTTGGAAACTCTATGGAGCAGTTCTACTCAGTCCTATAGGGTTGCTATGAGTCAGAATTGACTGGACAGGGGTGTGTTTGGACTGGTTCTTCTAGCGGTTCTCAAAATCGGTTCCTAACCAGCAGCATTAGCATCACCTGGGAACTTTTTAGAAAAGCAAATTCTTCGCAGGGATTCAACCCGGAACCAACCACTTTGAATCCCTGCTTGCCTGGTGGGTTCACTTCCTTTCCCTGGAATATCCCTTCTGTTTTGTTCCTCCAGACTTGAGCCGACAGCATTGTGCTCACCTGTGACCCCATCTATCACATAATTCTCTAAATCAGAGGTTAGAAAATGTTTTTCTGTAAAAGGACACACACACAAAAAAAAACCAAACCCACTGCCGTTGAGTCGATTCCGACTTATAGCAACCCTATAGAACAGAGTAGAACTGCCCTATAGAGTTTCCAAGGGGCATCTGGTGTTTTTGAACTGCCGACCTTTTAGTTAGCAGCTGTAGCACTTAACCACTACACCAGGCCAGGTAGTAAGTATCTTGGGCTTTGTAGACCAGGAGACAAAACCAAGCAACTGTTCTTCCTGGAAGGTTAAGTTATTTGTTTACATTTTACATTTAAAAATGGAAAAAACAAATCTTAGCTCCTGGGCCATACAGAAACAAGTGGTGGGCTCAATTTGGCCCCAGGGCTATAGTTTGGGGGACCTATGATCTAAATCCTTATTTGTCTTTTAAGACTCAGCTCAAGCCCCAGTTGCTATGTGAAATACTCCCATTCAAAATTCTCCGTCTTATGAATGCCTACTTTTGCAATTTGTCTAGCAGGTATTCTTATATCTAGGAATGCATCTATCAGGCAATATGGCTGGAGGAGAAAGGAGAGAAATTTTGAAGTCAGACAGAAACATTCATATCCTGATTTCTCAACTTACAGCTGAGTGGCCCTGAGAAATGTACTTAAGCATTCTGAGTCTTCATTTTCTTTTTGTTTAATAGGCATCATGTCACTTGAACAATTTGTCCAGAATGTTATTAAAAAGAAGTAAATGAAAATATGTTTCTATTTGGGTTACTGTTGTTGGCTCCCATTGAGTCAGCCCCCAATTCATGAAAACCCCATGCACACCAGAAGAAAATACTGCCTGGTCCTGTGCCACACCCATAATCAGTGGTGGAGAGAACCACTGTGATCCAACTGGCCTTCACTGGCTGATTTTGCCAAAGTAGAACACTAGGCCTTTCTTCCTAGTCCACCTTCCAACTCCGAAAACTTTTTACCTAGCCTGAAAACCCCCGCTGAGACTTGTTCAGCATCATAGCAACATGCAAGCCCCCATGACAGATGGATGGTGGCTGCCCATGAAGTGCATTGAGCGGGAATTGAACCCTGGTCTCCCACATGGAAAGAATTCTACTACTGAACCGCCAGTCACTCATGTATCTGTCATTTTTTTCTTATATAGATTCTTAAAAAATTATTTACATCAAACACGTATCTCTTTCGTAATACAAATATGCTAATTACCTAACCACAGAGTTACCTAACCACCATGTGCCTGAAATGTTATAAAGGCTCACTAAATATTTTCTTTCATTTCTTCATGAATTCTTTCTTTCTATATCCTGATCAGAAATATGTGCCTTGTGTCCAAAACTAAATTGCATTTTCCTTGAGGGCAAAGATATCCTATTTTGCTAAATCTTCCACAATGCTTAATCAAGTCCTTGCATTTGGCAGATGATCAGAATGATTTGTTATTAATTGAAAAGGTATCCAAAGCCCTTTTATACTAAACTTTTCAAGAGAGTTTTCTTTATTCATTTTCATTTATTCAGTTGCCCTACTCTTCAGCCTGATTCAAACTGTCTTCTCTTCCCATCAATCAACTACCACGTCTCTAAATCCAATGAACATATTTCAAGGTTCAACTTATTTGACTTTTCATCTCCATCGGACTCAAACGCTTCCTTCTTTTCCTGGGCTTCCTCCTAGTTAGATGCTATTTCTCTGTCATGTGCAGGATCATCTTCAGGTGGAGATCATTAACCATCAGCATTTCTTAAGTCTTGCTGTTGTTGTCAGGTGCAATCAAATCGGTTTTGACTCACGGTGAACCTACAGGACAGAGTAGAACTACTCCGTAGGGGTTCCAAGGAGTGGTTGTTGGGTTTGAACTGCTGACCTTTGGGCTAGCAGCCGAGCTCTTAACCACTACACCACCAGGGGTCCTCTTAAACCTTAGTCCTTGTTATTATGCATTTCCATCCAAGTCTGTGGCTTCAGATAACGTTTTTACCCAAATGAATCACAAAATTTAGTCTCTAGCCAAGAGCTCTCCTCTAAAATCTAGCTCCATTATCTCACTCAGAAATCCTTCAAACTCAACATGACCAAGGCTAAATCCGTAATTCATACTAACCCCCCATGCCTGCCACCAAAAGCTGGACCCCCTTCAGTTCCCTATCTTAGGGAAAGGTGACTCATTCTTCCCATCACGCAAGCCAGAAAACTAGAAATTATTATGGGAATTCTGGAAACAACCTTCTTGCTCATCCCCAATAGCTAACCCATCACCAAAACACCAAGCTTTGCAAATATTAGCTCCTAAATATTTCTTACATTCCCCTCCTTTTCCCATGGTCAATGCCGCCACCGTAGACCAACAAGAGTTATCTGATGCCTGGACACTGCACTAGCTTAGCTCTGCATTCTCTGCTACTCTCCATCTGTTCTCAGCACCACCGAGTGATGTTTGGGAGTTCTAATTTTGATTATAATTCCCCAAATTATCCATTTGTTTAAACACAAACCTTAATACTTTCACCGAAAGGCACAGGTAAATGGTTGAATCTTAAGGCAAAGTATTTGGTAACCAAATTATTTCAATCACCCATTCCAATGTGCCAATCCCTTTATTCATTGCACAAATCCCTGGTGCAAATGGTTAACATCCTTGCTGCCAACCAAAAGGTTGTAGGTTTGAGTCTACCCAGAGGCACCCCAGAACAAAGGCCTACCAATCTACTCCTGAAGTCAGCCATTGAAAACCCTATGGAGTACAGTTCTACTTTGACACCAGCGCTTCGAACTGGCTCATTCGTGTTCAAACCCCTGCTGAGAATTTGCATTTCTACCCCAGATGTACTGATTCAGAGTATTTTAACAAGATCCCCAGGTGATTCTTATGTATAATAATAAATTTGGAGAATCGCTGCTCTACTAGAGAGTTCTCAGAATTGGTCCCTAACCAGAAGCATTAGCATCGCCTGGAAACTTGTTAGAAATGCAAATTCTCAGCAGGAGTTCAAAGAGGAACAAGCCTATCTGAAGCCCTGGCTGACACACATGGGGCTGTCATGAGTGGGAGTCAACTGTATTGCACCTGTGGTTTTTTTCTAATTCTCAATATCCATTCACACAGCATGCAAAAAATGGGTTTTTCTTCCAGATTATCTGGCCCATCACCTTATTAATCCCTGTAGGTGTAAAATACAGAGACCGTTCCAGGTGAACCCAAGTAATGGGAATTGATTGTAAGAATAGCACAGCAATAAAGGATACAAGTCTTTCAGGACTTTCCCCCAAACCAGGGTTATAACGGCACTGGACCTCGTGGGGACTGGAAGAAAGGACGATTTGGGATCGAATGGACTCATTTGCCTCTCAGCAGCCGTGGTCACTGGGTTCTCATTCTAGTGTTCTTACATGCATGCAACGCAGGTGCTCTCTGAGACCAGACTCACTGAATCCAGGTGCTTTTCCTCAAGTTACTGACTGCTTCTGCCATGTATCTCAGCTCAGGTTCCTCTGAGCCACAATCTGATTGGCCCAAGTAGTGACCGATTAGCCTGTCCAGATGGATTTTTCCCCAGACCATCGCCCAGCCTATGGATTGTCAACCCTTGGTTTAGGTCTGTACAAGTGATGGGAGTGATGTAGGAAGTATGGGCATAAAATGCATGACGAGCAACCACTTCTCCCTCTCCATAACACACATTACCAGTCAAACACCCAACTCTTTCAAGCTGAGCCTAGATATCACCTCTGGATCCTACTTAACACAGCACTCCAGGCCATTATTACTAACCAAAGAGTCCACAGAAGAAAACACCTATGCTTTATGATCTTTTTTCACTCAAACTAGCCCTGAATCCGCTAACTGGTATCTATTCACTGTTTTTTCACTTTTAGTTATGTGTCCACTAAATTACCAGCTCACTTAGGAAGATTTTTAAGCTTTCTAAGGATAAGGGTAAAGTTTAAAATTCTTCTGTACCCTTCCAGAATGTCACATATTGTTAGTTGCCATTGAGTTGATTCCAACACACGACAACCCCAGTAGCACTGTGCTCAGTAGGGTTTTCCAGGCCGTAAACTTTCAGAAGCAGATTTCCAGGCCTCTCTTTTGAGGTGCCTCTGGGTGGGTTAGAACCACCAACCTTTCAGCTAATCGTCAAGCGCTTAATCGTTTGCACCACCTGGAGACTCCTAATTCTGAGCATAAGGTAAGACCTGAAGATACCAGTTTGTCTTCCAACTAAACAGAAGGTATTGTAACAGATATCCAGAGATGTTTACATTTGATCTCACAGGTTTCACTCTATTAAGAGCCAAGTTCACCTGAGTTCCTTATTCTCCAATCCAGACAACAATACTAGAAATATTTACTTGAGTAGTTTCTTAGGTTTTCACAGAATAAAATGTGCCTTATCCTCATTTCCTCAATGGAAAGGGGGGCAGAGGACCATGAAATCTATATCAGCTCCAAAGCAAACACCAGAAAATAAGGCTAAAAACCAAACATTGTGTCTAAAATAAGAGTAATAGCTCAAGATGATGGCTGCTGGTGACAGTGGCACCATGCAAATGCCAAGCCTTATCTTGGTCTGAATTAGCATTTACAGGAGCTAATTTTTTAAAATCTGAAATAAAATCTTGACCTCAACTCTACTTCCTCCTTTTTCATATCTTGGCATAGACAGTACTAAGGGAGATGGGAGGGGGCCCAGAGGGCTGTGATTAAACCTGCTCCTCCTAGCCATTGTCATCTCACTTTTCATGAGCTCTAATTTAAACATCTTATTTATAGTGTAATTTTCTTAAAAGTTGGCCGGGTATATTTAAATGAGGATAGTTAATTGGGACCATTCTAGCAGGAGTCGGCTTCAATCTCATCTTCCGAGGCTGTAGCTCCTCTCTGCTCCTGAAAAATAATGTAATTTCCCATCCTTTAGTCTAATTTTCATGTTCATTGTTGCTGCTCTGAATATTGCGGCCTAAGGCTGCATGAGATTAATAATGTTTTTAGTTTTAATATTATTCCTAGTATTTGAAATCTTCCCATCATGAATTTGGTAGCTTCCTACAGTACTCCCCACAGTTCTTGAAATAAAAAATAAGTTCTACAGCAGGGAACTACTTAAAAATAGTGTGAATAATGGATTGAAAAGAAAAAGTGAAAATTATATGCGTATGTTATAAATAAATGTTTATTAATAGAAGCTTAGAAAATGAGCAGAAACTATTTGTCAACTCTGAAAGAAGTTCTTTACCAACCTACTCTTGTTTCCAGGTGATATATGGCTCACTGGAATAATTCAATGGCCGGTATGTAGACCTACATACAAAGTTAGATTAATTTAGACACCTTCCTCTCTTCTCCAAATGTCACCTGTCTTAGGCTGGGTTCTCCATAAGCAGATCCCTAGATGAGGGTCAGTTGTATATTAGGGGCACGCTCTATGAGACCTGAAAGACACGGGGAAGCAGGGAAGTGGAGGGGAAGAGGGACAAGCTCAAGCACAGTCCCAGCCTCAGGCTGATATGGGAGAGCTCTGAAGAATAAATTACACCTCACAGTTTATCCCTCTTTGAGGGGAGGGAGCTGGGCTACCAGACTCCTTCACCAGTCATTGGCTACTAGGGCCAAGTGTTTGTGCTAATCAGATCGCACATAGGTCAGCTATAAGACCCCTTCCTTACTACCCCAGGGATGGGTTTTTGAGGAACTGAGTAGCCATACTCTTTTCAGCCCACCAGAACTTCTGCACACGGACTAGTGTGAGAGGAAGCCATAGCCCTGCACAACTGTCATTTGTCCGTATTCCCAACCTCATGGACACTTTCTAGCTTTTCTTCATCAGGTGTCCTCTCTCTTCAACCCTATATCAGTTAGCTACTGCTACGTAACAAACCATGCCAAATTTTAGTGTCTTAAAACAACAACCCCTTTTTTAGTTAAGGAGTCTGTGGGTTGGCAAGTTGGGCTGGGCTCAGCTGGCAGTTCTTGTGTTAGCTGGGCTCTCTCCATTATGTGTGTTCAGCTACAAGTCAGGTAGGAGGCTTAGGTGATCGTGATTGAGCTCTCTCACATCTCTGGGGCCTCAGTGGGGCCAACTGTGATGACTCATCTCTCCTCACATGGGATACGTTCTCTCATCCTCCAGCAGGCTGTCCCAGGCTTGTTCACATGGCAGCAACAGTAACAGTAATGGAACAAGTTGTGGCATGCAAGGCCTCTTGAAGTTTAACCTCAGTACTAGTTCACTGTCACTTCTGCTACATTCTGTTGGTCAAAGCAAGCCAGTGGCCAGGCAAGATACAAGAGGTAGGGAAAGTAGAGGTAGAATTACAATGCAATGGTCATGGATATGCGAGTAAATAATTGTGGCCATTTTTTGCAATATACCACAGGCTCTTAACCCACATGCTTCCTCCAAAAATGTCAATTTTATTCCTGAATGAGATTAACCATTCCAAAAGAGGCTCAGGTGGAAGTTTTCTTTATCTTGGCTCCCTAAGACGCTAATTCCCTCCCCCAAGGGGATCCACTGGGTAAGCAGACTTTACATCTTCCAGGGCAAAGTCTTGTCTGTTATTGGGGCATGTGGAGTAAGGAGGGAGAGTTTTCGTTCCCTCTTTTCCCTAGCAGCAAAGACAAGACAGAAATGACTCTCAGTAGAGGTTTCATTTCTCTTCATTTTATTTCAGGTGGAGGGTAGTATTGGGAGGGTCATGCATCCTGTTTATCTCTGTGTGGTGCCTAATGATTAAGAATCACCAAAGGGAGTGAAGAACATAATTCTATTTTCTGCACACGGGCATGTTTTACTCTTCTACCAGGAGATCATTTTCCAGTAACTATAACTTGTGAATTGGATAATGATAAGGGTTCTTTATGTGCCCTCACTTCCAGGGGTCCATTTTAAATACAGTAATTTATAACTGAAGTCTATCCATTGAGTGTGAAGCTGAGGAAAAGCCTATACAAGCTTCAAATGATCAAATGTTATACCCAAAGGGTTTCTTCACAAGGCATAAAAGAAGTACCGTATTTCATCAATACTAATATGCTCATTTTTCACATTTTAACATCTCTGAAATTAGGATGTTTCTTAAAATTGATGGCCTCTTAACATTATTTGGCAGCATTTTCTTTATGGCCTGTAAAAAACGGTGGTGAACCTTACAGTCAGAGTTGCCTTAGAATCAAGGAAATATGATAACCAGAAGAAATAACTGTTTCCTCACGTAAATTATTGGCCTACAAAACACACATGAACTTGTTAAAGGCATAACAAGCAACCCTTTGATATAAGTGTTCAATAATTTAACAAGCATTGCTCTTTACATGAAGAGTAAACTCCACGTTCAGCCAAGTTGAGTATATGTAAAGGAGTGGTAGGTGATCAAGCTCACAAGGATGAGGCAAATTTGTTAAGCATCGTTGTCAAAACACTCTGGAGTTAAACAACAGCAACAACAAAAAAATTGATCTTCTTTAATCTGCTTAACGTTTAAATTACCTGAATAGAGTAAGAGAGTGTTAGTGGGACCGCATTAGAAAGGTATAAAGTTATGGCCATTGTTTTGGCTTTTAGGTCTAAGAAAAGGAAATTTCCTCAGGGTAATTGAGATCTGGCATTTCCAAACTCAACCATCAGATTCATGCCTCATATAAGTCTGTTTGAAAATGTTTTTCCTCATTACCACAACTGACGACCAGACTATAGCCTGCCCAAATGTGATCACTTATATAGATAAAAATGTATATGCTAGGGGATTAAGAATATTTTTGTCCTTTTCTACATATTGCCAGTTTTCCCCAGCACCCATGTATTATATTGATAGTCAATTTTTTTAATTGAAGGAAATTATTTGTAGAAGAGCAAAATAGATCACTGCAAAGTTGGAAAGTGAGCAAGATAATAATAAAAGCTAACTCAATTATACATTCTGTATAGCAGGCCACTGACCCATGGAATTCTCACATCCACGTTATTATTTCCACTTTACAAATAAATAAACCATGACACACAAAGATTATATTGTTTTCCCAAGATCACAGAGTCTGTTCTTGGGGGAGAAAGATTTGAAGATGGGCAACCAGGCTCCAGAGTCCTGCTGCCCTACACTTTGATGAATAAACTGGAAAGGAACACAGAGAAGCAGGTCAGTGCCTTGGGAAATCATTCTATTTGTCTACCTCTTCCTAGCTAGTTAACCTTGAGTGAATAACTTCATCCCTCTAAACCACCATTTCCTTATTTGTAAAATGGGTATATGGGTATTAATAATTGCCCTCTTCTGAGAATCAAGTGAATGAAAGAATATAAATATGCCTTGTAAACTTCCATGTGATGTTTAAACATGTTAATAGAAATAGAATCTTCTTCGGTCCCTCAGGACTTGGGTAAGAAAATAGGATATTTTTATCTCTCTGACTCCTTCTCCCCAATCATCTTGCTTTCCCCTTTTGGGCAACAAAGTGCTGTGTTCTGCCGTATCTCAGAACCACCAGTGCCATCAGTGTATTGCTAAGTAGGCTCAGGATTCCACAATGGAGACAACAAATTGAGGGCACTTGTGCCACAGCCCCACTTCTTTCTCCATGATAGACATTGATAATCAAGCCTGGAACCCATTCCTGCTTAGCCTAAGCCGGGCACAACCTCAAAATTTTTCTTAGCAAGTCTTCTGGGTACCTACTGGGTGCTACCAATCAGACACAGTGAGCTCCTGAGCCTAGTGTAATGTCAGCTTCTTCAGTTTTGACACAAATTAGCTGTACAGCAGATCATTCAGTCTTTTGCCTCTAATTTCCTCCTAGTTCTAGTGAGGGAGTTGGATTCTGGTCTATAACAGAATCCATTCTAGTTTCTGGTCTTTAAAGTCCCTTCTAATTTGTAACACCTTCCAAAATTTGTTTTTGTCTTTCCTCTTATCCACCTGAAATGCCTTTCTAATTGTCTTGGTACATTTAAGCCATACTTGAATACCTTGAAATTCTGCTTCCCTACCAGGTGTTTTTTTTTGCGTACTTCAGTTGTGGCATAGTGGTTAAGTGCTACAGCTGCTAACCAAAGGGTTGGCAGTTCAAATCTGCCAGGCACTCCTTGGAAACTCTATGGGGCAGTTCTACCCTGCCCTCTAGGGAGGCTATGAGTCGGAATCGACTGGACGGCACTGGGTGTGTTTTCAGTTGACAAGGGATCTCCCCTTTCGCTGCAGGACTTCAACATTCATTGTCCATGGATTTATTGGCATCATGTGTCTTAGAAAATTAGATTTTGACCTCCTTGGGTGGGGGAGAGAGGAGGATTATAGGTATCATATATCTTTCAATCTCCCTCACTGCCTTGCAGAGCGTTTAATACATAGAAGATACTCTATGAAAAACACCTAAATTTACATTGGACTTTATAATTTTCAAAGCACTTTCAAATTTGTTTGTTTCTTAATAAAGTACTGCCGCTATAACAGAAATACCACAAATGGATGGCTTCAACAAACAGAAGTTTATCTTCTCACAGTCTGGTAGGCTAGAAGTCCAAATTCAGGGTGTCAGCTCAAGGGGAAGGCTTTCTCTCTGTGAGCTCTGGAGGAAGGTCCTTGTCATCAATCTTCCCCTGGTCTAGAAGCTTCTCATCACAGGAAACTCAGGTCCAAAGGAGGAGCTCTGCTCCCGGTGTTGGTTTATTGGTGGTATGAAGTCCCCAGGCCTCTCTGCTGGCTTCTCTCTTTTATATCCCAAAAGGGATTGGCTTAAGACATAACCTAATCTTATAGATTGAGTCTTGCTTCATTAACGTAACTGCTGCTAACCCCACCTTATTAATATCACGTAGGATTTACATCACATAGGAAAATCACATCAGATGACAAAATGGTGGACAATCACACAATACTGGGAATCATGGACTAGCCAAGTTGACACACTTTTTTTAGGGAGGAGGGACACAATTCAGTTCATAACAGTTTGTTTTCAATTGATCTTCTCAATTTCCCTGATAGTTTAACCTTAGAAATTTTGGTTAATGAAAATATTTGGCAAAAGAACTAAAGCTAGTCTTCCAAGTTCCTTTAAAAGCATTTATTTTACTCCACAAGCCTGTGGTCTATCTCCTCATGCCAGGAGGATTAACCAGGAAAAACAAGAGGTGAAAAAGAAGTCTCATATCATACACTCAGGGTAGGTGGTAGATCTCAACTTCATCAATCTGAGGCTGGTTCAAGTGCTTTTTTTATTTATTTAGTTTTTTTTTATGCTTAAATATATTTTGTGACTGATTTATAACATGGTTGATATAAGTTATAATGATATAAATATTATAATTAATTTATAATATAAACATATTTTATAATGTAGATACATATATTTTATAATTCATAGAAGCAAATAGATTGTATAATCGTATTTAAGACTTTGTATAATAACTAATCATTATTGTTTATACTTCTTGTTTAAAAAAAAACTTTGGGATGGGTTTTCTAGAGTATAGCTGAACTAATGAAATGTACTGTAAGAAAGGCTTTATATCTCCCCTCTGACTTCTGCTGTCCTTTTGTTTGTCTTCATTTTGATGAAACATTTTGCTGTTCTCCCTCCAATGCTGGCTTCCCCCATGTGGGTCCTTATAGGTAGGGCTCTGGGTCTTTATCAGAAAGTGCAAAGAAAGTAGGAAGGACTAAGGTGTAGTTGGATTATATGATGAAGAATCTGACTGGAGAAGAAATTCCATTATCATCCCCCTGGAAGCAAAGCTCCCTTCTTCACATCAAAATGTGAGGAAGAAGGAAGGAAAACAAGTCTTCTGAATGGGTTTCCCTTCATTTCCACTTCAGTTTGGTCATTCTACACTCTCAGGCTCTCAGAAGAGCTTGACTCTGCCTTGAATACATTGGGAAACTCAGCTCAAGCAGGTTCGACAGGAGAAGATGACTGAACAGATGCCGCTTGTGTAAAGAAGATTTTTTTAAAACTGAAAATTGCTGACTTTTCTTCTAAAAAAGCCTTTTCCCTGATGAGATAAGTTTTAAAGTGTGAAAATTTTGACATTTCTTTTCTTCTTTTTTTGCACATCACAGGTTTACTGTGTTTATTTTTTTCCCCGTGGCTAACGAAATCATCCTATGGTGGATTGAGAAGGCAATATTCACATTCTGTCAAAACCACTGGGCCATTGCCATGTTTTTGAAACTTCTGGCATTTTACTGAGTTTACCAGGGGTCTGGTTTCCCTGATGTGTGAATTGCTGCAGAAATTAAAATGTGGCCAACGCTGGAATCTCCTCTGACAAGATGATGAAGTTTGTGTCCCCAGAGTTCCTCTCAAGTCTCACCAATCCTGTCACAGAAATCACTACACCTGCTCCACATTTCTACCTGAGGAGAAAATTAGGACCTTACAGGCATTCTGAAAATATTGCAAAAGGGGAGTGAGAATTCTGGGTGAAGAAAGATGAATCTCCTATGGCTGAGAGTGAACTGGGCTGGTATAAAATACACAACGACCTCATGTTCTGTATCCAAAATGGAAACAGATCTGAGAGGAACAGATACAGTTATGGGGGGGGAATACTTGAAATTAATATTCTCCCTGTTAGTCCAGAACCTACAGATTCTGTAATTATGCAACAAAATACCCCATTTAAGTTGGTTGATTGACTTGTCCCTCAATGTTCTTGATAGGGCAAAGCCAAGAAAGGAAAATGTTTATTCTCTGCATCCAAAGCCCTCTCTCATTCTTAAGGGCATCATTCCCTCCTTTTACCAGAGCTAGTTTCCGCTGAGTCAATTCTGACTCATGGTGACCCAATGTGTGTCCGAGTAGAACTGTGCTCCATAGCGTTTTCAATGGCTGCTATTTTGGAAGTAGATCACCACGCTTTTTGTTCAAGGCAACTCTGGTTGAATTCAAACAACTAATATTTGATTAGCAGCCAAGCATGCTAACCATTGCATCACCCAGGGACTCCCTTCTCTAAGCAGACCTCAAAGTGTGGTTGCTGGACATGTAATATCAGCATCACCGAGGAAGCTGTTAGAAATGCCAATTCCAGGGCCCCATCCCAGACCTAATGAATTGGAAACGTGGCAAGGGGAACAGCAATCTGAGTTTTCACAAGCTTGCCCCATGTTCCTAATCCACACAAAATTTTGAAATACGTCTCTCTAGTCTAAAGCACCATCGGTTCTGAACTCTCCACTGGTTTATTCTCATCAGCATGCAATATGCCCTAATATTTGCTACATTAAAAAAAGATAAAAATCCTTCCCTGGCCTCATGGCTTCTAGCTTTCTTCCCTCTATCTCCTCTTTCTTTTCAATACCCTAAAAAAAATTTACCTATTACCCTAGGGGGTGATGCAGAGCTTGACTTCTAACCAAAAGGTCGACCTTTTGAATTCACCAGCCATTCCTTGGAAACCCTATGCGGCAGCTCTACTCTGTCCTATAGGGCCGCTATGAGTAGGAACAGACTTGACAGCAATGAATGACTCCAATCATGATGTTGTCACCAACACTCTACTGAAAAAAATCTTTTCAAGGTTGAAAATGATTTTCTGTGGCCAATTTCAATGGTCACCATATTTGTCCCTGTTATGGATTAAATTGTGTCCCCCCCCCCCCCCAAAATATGTTGAAGTTCTTTCCCCTGTACCTGTGACTGTGACCTTGTTTGGAAATACAGTTTTTCTTTATCAGTTAACAAGATCAAGTAGCAGTGTTAGGCCCTAATCCTAATCCCTTCTGAGCGATGTCTTATAAAAGAGAAGACCAGACATGAAGACAGTCACACAGGGGGAAGACACCAGATGAGGATGCACCCACAAGCCAAGGAACACCATGAATGCCAAGAAACCTTCCGAGCTAAAAGAGACAGGGAGCTTCCCCTAGTGTTAGCAGAGAGAGAGATCATAACTCTACTGACACTCTGAATTCAGACTTCTAACCTCCAGAACTGTGAGAAGACAAATGTCTTGTCTTTAAAGCCACCCATTTTGTGATATTTTGTAATGAAAGCCCTAGGAAACGAAGGCAGCCCTAATCTTACTTGATGTCTTAGTAGCTCTCAAGACAGTTCCCCTTTCCTGCCTTCTTGAAATGCTCTGATTTTTTTTTTTTTTTTTTTTCCTTTGGTAACATCCTCTTACTTCCTTCTTTTTCTCTCTTAGGTGCAGAGGATTGAGGTAATCTTACTTCTCAGATCTTTGCCTTACTATATCCTCACTGGTTTCACCAATGTTTGTTTACTAGTCGGTTACTTTGCTTGTTTATCCACCTATCTCCTTTGCTAACTCTTGTTCTGCTACTGACTCTCTAATTGTTAGTGAGCAACCAGATTGAATCTATTGAATCTTTCTCCAGTCCTGAATAGGATAAGGCAAACACAGGGGTGTCATTCTTGATTTTTCTCCTTCCTCCAATTATCTGGTTGATTCTACCTTCAGGGTCATGTGTTCATTCAGTTCTCTTTGTCTTCAGTGATGATGTCCCCCATGATCCCTTTCCTCTGAACTGACCTCCTGGGCTCTACTTTCCACTCTAACCCTGCCCGTTCTTCTTAGGGCAGTCAGAAAACTTTGAAAACATAAATTTCATCTGCCACTTTCCTACTGAAACTCCTACTTCACAGTTACTTTGAGTACAATCTATAATCCTCAACATTGCCTGATAACCCTGCATGATTGACCCATCTACACTTCTGACCTCATTTCCTCCCACTTTCCTCTTCACTCAAAATGCCTGAATGACACTACTTTTCCCTCAGGTTCTCACACTCACCACACTTATTCCCACCCTTAGGGTCTTTGCACTGGCTGGTCTTGCTGCCTGGACTGTTCTTCATCAAGATAGTCCTGGCCTTTCCTTGTCATTTATGTCCATTCAAATGCCTCTTCGCTGGCATACTATTCCCTGGATACCCCAACACTCTCCATAATATGGCCCTATTTTATTATTTTTTTCATGACATTTATCACTATGCGAAATTATATCAGTCATTTTTATACTTCCTATTTTATTACCTATTGACCAGCCCCAAATAAATACCCCAAAATATAAACTCCATGAGAAAAGGAGCCTCATCTGTCATGTTCCCTGGTGCACCGCAACTCCCAGCACACTGCTACTAAACAAAAACTTGTGGACAAGATAAACAATCGGGTACACCTTCCAATCTGCCATGCACACCTGCTTTCTTATGCCACTGGGCCTTTGCATGTGCTATTGCTTCAGACTGGAATGGTCGTTCCTCTGTCTTTTACTTGTTAGATCTTAACCTGTCCTTTATATCTCAGTGTGATGTCACTTCCTCTGAGAAGTTTTCCCTGATTTTGTCAAATCCCTCTCATGGGAACCCACACCTCCATCACAGCACCCATCATGGTTGTCATATTTCCTTTGCTTATGTGGTTATTTGATTCATGTCTATTTCCCCAGGGCGTTTGTTATCTCTAGTTATCATTGAGTAGGCTTTGACTCATGGCAACCTTATGTATAATAGAAAAAAAAACAATGCCAGTTCTGTGCCATCTTCATGATTTTTGGTATGTTTGAGTCCATTCTTATGGCTATTGTATCAAATGATCACATTGAGGGCTTCCCTTGTTTTTGTTGACCCTCCACTTTACCAAACATGATGTCCTTTTCTAGCAATTGGTCTTTCCTGATGATGTGTCCAAAGTAAGCAGAAGAAGTCTCTCCACCCTCCCTTCTAAGGATTATTCTGGTTGTATTTCTTCTAAGACTGACTTTTTCATTCTTCTGGCAGTCCATGGTATATTCAAATATTCTTTGCCAAGCTCACAATTCAATTCTTCTTTAGTTTTCCTTTTTCATTGTTCAGTTTTTGCATGCATATGAGGTGATCGAAAAGATCAAGATCTGGGTCAGGTGCACCTTAGTCTTCAAAGTGACATCTTTGCATTTTAGAACTTTTGAAGGAGGTCTTGGGCAGAGACTGCCCATTTTAGTTCAGATCTAATTGACAGTTCAATGTACAAAATAAGTACTCAATAGGTGTTTGCTGTAAAATAGTGGCTTGTTGTAGCATGAATATGCATCCTGGTTTTCCCAGGACAGACCCTGTGAATGTGTGTTGGCCTTTCATAATTGTAAATAAAAGGGTCCCAGTTTAAAAGATCAATTATATGGTCATTCCAGTTATGTGACATTGGAACTGTCACTAAAAAACATATTAAGGTTAAAAATGTAAGTAAATCACTTAAGCGTTGTTAGCTTTTAAATGATATTTAGATATAAATCAATGTTTTTCAAACTGTAGGTCACCGTCTAATAGTGCTCCATGACTACCACTTTTTTAATGAATTAGGATAGACAGGGATAAAATAGAAATTATTCTAGTTGAGCCACAAGTGGACAAACAAGTATTAGGGTAGGAAACTTTATATATATTTACATATACATATATATATGAGCCCGGGGTGTGCAGTGGTTAAGTGTTCAGCTGCTAACTGAAAGATGGGCATTTGGAACCCACCACCCACTCTGTGGGAGAATGATGCAGCAGTATGCTTGCATGAAGATTACAGCCTTAGAAACCCTATGGGGCAGTTCTACTCTGTCCTATAGGGTCACTATGAGTCAAAATCTGCTCAACGACAATGGGTTTATATATATAATATGTATATTACAAAAAAAAAACCCAGTGCCGTTGAGTCGATATATATATGTATATTACATATATATTTATACATATATATATACACATATATGTCAAAGTATAAAATACTTTAGTTTTACTATGGACTGTGGTGGCACTCTCGGTCTCCACCCAGACTATTTACCAGGCTGCTACACCTATTTTTTGCCTATTGCCTAGTTGATATGAGTATTGGCTACTAACAGCTGTCCCCTTCTCACGAAGACTGCCCTCTGCAGAGCTGTCTCCAGAAGTATTTGGAGCTTTTCCCGTCTCCCCAGGGCAGATGATGACTGACCAATATGAGCTCAAGAAGAGCAACTATGTGGTGCCCTTCCCATTCTAGAACTTTCCAGTGAGATCAGACCAAATCTAGACTCCATCCATATCTTGGCCTGGCTTCTTCCCCTGCCCCATCTTGCTTCCTTCACCCCTTACATGCTCCTTCTGAGAACCCTCTTGCAATATATCAATTGTACAAAAATCTGTGTTTCAGGCTCTACTTCTCAGAGCCCAACCTAAGACCGTTATTTAAAAAGTATGAAAAACACCCAATAGGCTGTATAACTTAATCGGTTAGTATAAACATATTGTTCTTGAGTTATAATAATTTGTGCAAACAGGATTTTTTTTTTTTATCTTTCTGAATAGTCTCTGGGAAAGGTGCAAAGTCTTACACAGAAATGTTCAATGAGAAAAGTGCTGGATTGTTTTTTGAACTGAGACTCAGGAAAAAGGGGTGCCAGCCATCTTCTGGTGTTGGTCATGCTCTTCCCCAAATGTGTCATCCAAATATCAATTCACATAAGACTTTAGACCTAAAATGCGTTGGGGGAAATGGGATGGAAGGTGAAGTCTTGTTTCCCTGGGTAAACCATTGATAATTTCATCACTTTATCCCCAGACAGAAGACAGACAGGTAGTTGTCAGGACAGCTAGCAGCCTGCCTTCAAGCACTTATTGGTATCATAGAGGATGCCAGGCTCCATGGGCCACACCGCTCATTGTTTGACAAATGCCCAGGCTTCTGTGATGTGTTTCCTCTGTGATTTACAGAAGCCCCTTTGGTGGATCTGTGTTGAGCCTGAACAGTCTCCAGACTAGAGAGAATACACAGCAGGTTCCGATCAGGAGGAACAAATGGCCAATTTCTGTACCAAGCACAGCCCTGGGAAATGTAAACCAAGGTAGATAGACACACCTTAGTTGAACGCTCATAATGTTTCATCCAGAGACTTATTTATTAATGGAGAACTCACCTTTTGAACGCATTTCAAACCGTGTTTTACTAATATTACCAGGCAGAAATCACCTGGATTTGCTGAAGGTTTTGTAGAGAGAAAGGGAAAGGGAAGAACCTGACACCAAACCAAAAATTGAATTCCTGAAACTCAAAAAAATAGGCACCAAGTAATCGAAGAGTAATGAACATGATACTCTGTATAGAACAAGAACTTCTCATCTCCCCTCAAGGTCCCTTGCTAATTAGAAACCAGTAACCAGGATTTGTTAAATTCTGGATCATCCAGGTAAGGAAACATGATTCAGCTATTGACAGATCTATATAGATCTTAACATGCAATGCTTTCCAAGATACATGTCTTAATGTGAAAAAAGAAAAAAGTCAAGTGCAAAACGTGTGTGGCAAAAAAGGGGAGAATCATTTTATATGTGTGTGTGTATATAAATGTGTGCATATATACATGTGTAGATAGGTTATGGAAACCCTGGTGGCCTAGTGGTTAAGTGCTACAACTGCTAACCAAAGGGTTGGCAGTTTGAATCTGCCAGGCGCTCCTTGGAAACTCTATGTGGCAGTTCTACTCTGTCCTCTAGTTTCGCTATGAGTCGGAATCCACTCGCCGGCACTGGGTTACTGGGTCGGGCTAGGTAGGTTATATATTACACACACACACACACATTTTTGCAGGGAGACTGGGAAAGGAATATAGGAAGGAGACTTCACTGCTTACCTTTTTTCTAGATTTTTTTTTTTAACCATGTGCATCTATAAATCTATTCAAAAACATTTTAAAGGAATACAACTCACAAATCAAAAGAGCTAATAACATGCTAAATAATATGTTTTTTGTCATGCAGTGTGGGTCATTAAGTACTGCTATTGGTATTTGCTATGCCGGGTTCTTATTCATTATGTATACAGTATTCCTTGGAATTCCCATAAATGCTTTGAAAAGCCTTTGATGATTTTAGCTTCTGAGGATAGCATGCTGTGCTCTTAAACCATAATTACTAAATCCTCATCCAGTGTCCTTAAAGAGGCATCTGTATTTATTGATTTCAGATCAGAATCCTCAGGAAAAATGTATGTAGTGGAAGAGCCCAGACTCACCCACCCCCGTACAATTCCGCAGGCTGCATTATATTCCAGGACAGACTGCCCAGAAACAGTCGCCTAAGTAACTGCTACTCTCCCAGAGGACTAAGTCTAAGTACATTTGAACAGTGTTTACTGCCGCACCCCACCCCTCCTTTGTAGGAAAGAGAAGGATGAAGGCTTCAAACTCCAGACTGATTCTCTAGGCACCCGTATTAGACAGCAGCATTCCTAATCTTTAAAAAAAAAAAAAAATTTTTTTTTTAATTAGAAATGAAAACCTGACTCTTTAAATTGTTTACTTGAGAGCAAAGTGTAGCATCGCCTAGTAATTCTCAAGGTTGCAAACTGCTAAGAGCTAAAAATATCTTCCGGGGGAGGGTTGTGCAGATGGGGAGCTGAGAGCAGAGGGGGACACGGAGAACCTAGAAGAGCAGCCATCTGAGCCGATTTCACACAATTAATAGGGAGTTTGTTGGCTGGTGGACTTTAAAAATAGAACCTCATTTCTGAGGGGTGGGTGCCTTGCTCCAGAGCCCCAGAGGGAGCCTGCTGAGAGGGATGATTAAAATGAAAGATTGTGCAGCATTAAGGAAATGTTGGCATAAAGGAATGGCACCGATTACTGATGCTCCGGCCACCTTCTAAAAGGTTTCTGCAAATTGCTTTCTTTGGATGAAATACCAAATATCTGTTCCCAAATGTTATGAAGCAAAATAAATCACATTCCACTGACACATCCAATATGTCGTATCGGAGACCCTGAATCCAAACAAAGCAAAACTGCCCTTAGCTCAGTGCTATTATATTTCCTTCTCTGGCTTTTGTATGAAGGCTGCAAGATGAAAATTTGTCCCTTCTAAACCAAAAAATCATCTCCGCCTCCTCCCTGCATGAAATGAGGAATCAAATCAACCACTGGCAAGTTCCTAGAGTTCAAAACAACCTCAGAAATATTTCCTCTGTCCCCCTACTTTGATAAGTGAAGAACCTGAAGCCCAGAAAGGGTGGACCAAGTCACAAAACTGGACAGCCACACAAGCAGAACTAGAACCCAGACCTCTCAACTCATAGTTTGAAGACTAAAACATTCAAGTTATCATTCCTCTCCAAGACTTGGCATTTTCAGTAAGATCAAAGATTTAATTTAAAAGGTGATTTTTTTTTTTCAAGCAGTAATCAGTGAATGATGGAGGCATTTTTGAGGAGTGCAAAGTAAGAAACAGGGTTCAATTTTCTCTACCTGCAAAATAATTCAGTCAAAGTTACAGGCACTAAGGGACTAACATCTGCTGAATTCATAAATGGGCATATTGAGGCACAGTGCAATGAACAATACTTACCTAGGTGTAGACATTCATGTTGGATCACTGGCTGGATACCTTTACCCACTAGGTGTGCCCACTCCCACTTGCTGTGAATGTTGGCTGCTAAGAGCTGTTGTCTCCCCTTTCTCCAGAGAATTACCCTCTTCTGGAAATGCCTGAGAGATTACCATTTGATACAGGGATACTTATGTGGTGCTGATGAAGAATATTGAGTATTCATGAACTTTCAGAAGAACAAACAAGTCAGCCTTAGAAGGAATACAACCAGAATGTTCCTTAGATATGAGGATAGTGAGACTTCATCTTACTTACTTTAGACATATTATCAGGAAAGACTAGTGACTAGGAAAGGACGTTGTGTTTATACCATGTTTGATAAAGTAGAGGGTCAGAGGGATAACAAGGAAAACCCTCAATGAAATGGATTGACTCAATAGCCACAACAATGGGCTCAAACATATCAAAAACAATGGGAGATGGCACAAGACCTAGCGACGAGTCAGAGCTGACTCGATGGCAACTAACAGCAACACATGGCAAGACAAAAGGCCAGGCCCTTAGCTCAACTTGGTAGCTCTATTCCCACTCCGGAGCTCCCTGTGGGATCAGGTTGAGGCTACACTCAAGCTGAGATGGCATCTCTGTTCAGCTCCTTCCCCCACCCTGTCTGCTTCTTTTTTTCCCCTCAGGTTTCTTCTGAGATCCCTCCCTTAATAAATCAAGTGCCCAGAGGAACCTGACCTAAGACATCGAGCGAGTGTGCTGGAGACATAACAAATGTCAGTAGAGCTTGTAATGTCCCACATCTATTTACCCCACTTGCAGTTTGGTCTCCATACAAGCGTGCATTTGAGACAGAGAGTTCTGCAGGCTTCTGCTGTAAGCAGATGCTCCTTTTCTTCTTGTCTGGTGTTATGAAATGTTTCCCAGTTTTTCTGCTAAGTCATATGCTTTCTGGCTTGTCCATCCAATTACACATCCTTTCTGTCAACTTCACATTTTTCCTAAAAGCAAACAAACAAACAAAAACCAGATTTTTAGGCATGCCAAGGACACTGATTGAGCAAAGAAAATGACTTGTAGTTTTTAACCTAGGTCATATGGTAAATATGGGGCCTCTATAGGGTCACTATGAGTTGGAATTGACTCAATGGCAATGGGTTTTGGTTTTGGTGGAGCAGTGGTTAACAGCTCAGCTGCTAACCAAAAGGTCAGCAGTTTAAATCCACCAGCAACTCCGTAGAAAACCTGTGGGGCAGTTCTACTCTGTCCTATAAGGTCGCTGTGAGTTGGAATCAACTTGACAGCAAAGGGTTTGGATTGTTTTTTTTTGTAACCTATATACAATAAGGGAGCCCTGGTAGTACAGTGGTTAAGTGCTTGGCTGCTAACTGAAAGTTTGGCAGTTCAAACCCACCAGCCACCCTGTGGGAGGAAAGACCTGGCAAGCTGCTGCCTTAAAGATTACAGCCTAAAAAACCCTGTGGGCCAATTCTACTCTGTCCCATAGGTCACTATGAATTGGAATCAACCCCACAGCAATGTTTTTTTTTTTTTTGGGGGGGGGGTTGGTGGTTAACCTGTAATAGGAACTTGGGTGGTTCCCTTGCCTTCTGTTTTCACACTTTTTCTTCTGTGTGGCAAGGAGCATGATACCAGGTGCTGAAACCATGAACAGCACAGCTGAGAGCCCTCAGCAGAAATAGAGAGCAATGAAATGCTCATGGATTCTCTCATTTGATATTCCTTGGCTGTAAGCAACAGACTCTGACCCAGCTCATCTTAAGCAGAAGGGGTATTTATTGATGAGGTATGTGGGAGCTCAAAGGATTGCAGTGGCAGATGTTGAGCAAGCCCAGAGCAGGGAGACAGAATGGCTTTGTTTGGGTGCCACTGAAGAATAGTTTTTCCAAATGCTCTCAAGATTCAGGGTTCTGGGAGAGAATCCAGTCATCCAAGCTGAAGTCACAGCCTCACCCCTTGAGTCAATGAGATCGAAGATCTGGGATAGGGGTTGTCAACCTTGGCTGCACATTAGAATTTCTTGGGGAGTTTTATAAAAATCTGATACTTAGGCCACACTACAGACCAAATAAATCAAAACATCTGGAGGTGGGACCAAGGAATTTGGTATTTTTAAAGCTCTCCATGTGATATCAGTGTGTAGTCAAGGTCGTGAAATACTGATACAGAGGAAAAGCCTTCAGAGACATCAGGTTCTTCAGTAGGAGGGCAGAACACAATTCTTACCATCCTAGCATGACTATACCAAATTGGAAAGATGGAAAATTCCTAAAATTGGGCTACATTTAAGAAAAGGGGAAATAAATATTGAAAGAGAAATAAATAAATAGACAAATAAGAAAAAAATCCATGGCTAATGTAATCTAGTCAAACATTTAACTGTTCCAACACTGAAATTGAGGTCTAGTACACAATGGATACTCAATAAATGGTTGTTTAATAAGTAAAAGTCAGAACTAGGAGTCAGTACCAACTCGATGGCACCTAACAACAACAATAAATAAGTAATAGTGACATATAATATATGTCATGTATATCTTGAAATATCATGTATAATATTATTCCACTAACTAAATTATGCATTTTTCTAATTCAGTCTAAGAAATCCTCTATTGAAGATTAAAAAGGTGTTTATCAGGAGAGGATAAAACAAATAGATGGGTGAAGATTTGAGTGATGCACCTATGAAAAATTGCTATGCAATTTCTGGAATATTATTAAGTTGTACATTCTTCTACTAGACCCTATTTGTCTACCACTACCTTTCATTTTCAAATTCTGCTGTTTATAGATTATATGCTCTTTTTCTGTTTAAATTGTCAGTTACAGAACCATCTGCCTTGATTACTTAAATAAAGGACATTTTTTCCCATGGCTCAAACTCCTTGTTACTCAAAGTGTGGTTGGAACACCAGCAGTGTCTCCCCTACCAACCTACTATATCAGATTCAGCATCTAGCAAGATCCACATGGAAATTACAGGCACACAGATGTTTGAAAAGACCCAACATGACCTTCATGGCCTCGTAATGCCTAAAATGGCTTACTGTGCCTGTCCTCTGAATATGGTTCCCTTGCTCACTCCTTCCAGCTCCAATCCGTCTATCTCTCCCAAGTCAAACAGCAAATGGATGTAGTAACGGACCTGGCTTTGGTTGGGGTTCTGAACATAAAGAATGGTGTAGGCCTTTTGATCTCAACGTCTGGGCAAAAAAATGGAGAACAACATCATAGTCCAGTCAGGGGCCTGGAAACAGAGGATTCTAAGGGAAAGCTTGGGATAGAAAGGAATTCTATGGTCCCCTAAGAGAAAGTTAATGTTAACTCTCTATGAATGTGGCAAATCTCCAAAAGGCCAAGTGATAGGTGAACAAGTAAGCTGGGTTTCCCTCTCTTGAGTTGGGAGACTACAGGGACATGGACATGAGGTACCAGCCTCCTTACTATTACACTGCAGCCCATGGGGGCAGGGACGGACCCCTTCACCTTACCAGGATTCCAATGAAAAATAATAACCAATCTATGCTAACCCACTAATCTCTGGGTGGTGTAAAGGGTTAATCTATCCACTATTAGCCAGAAGGTTGTTGGTTCTAACACACCCAGCAGCACCTCGGAAGATAGGCCTCGTGATCTGCTTCCAAAAGATTACAGCCTCGAAAACCCTGTAGAGTACAGTTCTACTCTGTAACACATACGGCCACAGGAAGTTGGAATCAACTCAACAGCAAGTAACAACAAGACCATGGTAACCCATTAGCTAGTGAGTAGATCAGGCAGAGCTATCAGAACTTATATACAGTGAAAAACAATCTTTCAAGCAGAAAAAGAATACTTGAACTGGAAAAGAAAATGAAAGCACTTAAGAAGATTCACGTATACCACATTCAATAGATTTATTCAAGGAGAAAATGGTGACTGTTGAGATCCAAGTTAGTAGATTGGAAGATCAAGCATGAGAAAGTCTCAAAGCAGAGAGCAAAAATATCAAGAGATAGATGCTGTGAGAAACATGTAGAATGGAGCCAGTAGCTTAAAACGTAGTTGCAGAAGGACAAAAAGGAAATACACAGAGATGAACCAACAATAAACTCTAGAAGAATATTTTCCTGAGCGGATGAAGACCTGAAGCAGCAAATTGAAAGAGCCCATTAAAATTCAGGTGGGATAAATAGACACATCCATAAGCTTCGCATAGAAAAATTCCTAACCTCAAAGAAAATCAAACAAACAAAAACCATCTAACACTATTAAATACGGGGGGGAGGGGCGGAATCCGCTATTAAAGGATGTCTTATCACACCAACATTGGAAGAAAGAGAATAATGGAAGAGCATCAGCTTAAAACCCATACCCATTGCCATCGAGTTGATTCTGACTCATAGTGACCCTACAGGACAGAGCAGAATTGCCCCATAGAGTTTCCAAGGAGCACCTGGTGGATTCAAACTGCCATTCTTTTGGTTAGCAGCCATAGCTCTTAACCACTATGCCACCAGGGTTTCTGGAGCATCAGTTTATATCCTGCTAATCTGGAATTAATCTGTCATGCTAGACAAAAGCTGTTTGAAGAGAGTCGAGAATTTGGAAAGAATATCACCTAAGAGCCCCGTATGAGGAAAATACTTGAAAAAAGACTCTGTCCCAACAAAAATTTAGAAAATTCAGAAACTCCAAGATGAGGAAAAAAATTTTTAAAAAGTCATGCATGTTGTATACACATGTGTTTGTGTACACTAATATATGTGCAACTTCATGTGTGGTTATTAAGCTATAAAGATAAAAACGTTCAAAAAGGAATGAGAATAAATTATTTAGCAATGTATAATATCAGAAATTAATGACAATAGAGAAAGGATATACTGTATGGAAAAGTTAATAAACACTAGACTTTATTTATCAAACCTAAGAGAAAGGGTTACCAAGGAGACAGTAAAAAATTTTACCATCTCTTTAGGAAAAAAAGAAAAGAAATGGAGAAGAGAAATAGGTTTATAAAATTTTATTTTATTGGCATGGAGCAAAGTAGGAATAAAACAGTGAATTTGCTGGGGTGGAGGGATCTCAATTTTAAAGAATAGTAGACATTGGCCTCTGATAATTCAGATCAAGAAAACAGAAGTTAATCATCAATGACAAGGGAAAATACAGTAGACTTTCCAAATTAGCAATGAAGAAAAGAAAATGAATAGGAAAAAGTACTTATAGAGATCCTATAGGACAGAGTAGAACTGCCCCATAGGGTTTCAAGGCTGTAATCTTCCTGAAATCAGACTGCCACATCTTTATTTCTTTGCAGCGGGTTCTAGCTGCAGACCTTTCAGTTGGCAGCTGAGTGCTTTAACCACTGTGCAACCAGTGCTCCTAACGGGTCACTATGAGTCAGAATCAACTCGAGGGCAATGGGTTTTTTCTTTTTTTTTAGGAAAAAGTAAGACAGAGAAAAAGAAGAAATAACAATTTGTTCAATAAACCAAAAACCAAACCCGTTGCCTTTGAGTCGATTCCAACTCATAGTGACTCTATAGGACAGAGTAGAACTGCCCCCATAGGGTTTCCAAGGAGCAGCTGGTGGATTCAAACTGCCAAGCTTCTGATTAGAAGCCGAGCTCTTAAGCACTGTGCCACCAGGGCTCCAATATATTCAGTGGTAAATATAAAATAAAGTAATACATCAGGTGCACCTTAAAAAAAAGGTCTAGCAAGGCAATCTACTTCTGAAAAATCGGCTATTGAAAACCCTGTGGAGCACAGTTCTACTCGGACACACTTGGGGTCTCCATGGATTGGAATCGACTCCATAGCAACTGTTTGTTTTGTTTTGTTTTATTGGTTACTCTATTAAATGCAAAGGGATATGGATCTGTCATAAAAGCCAGAGATTACACATTTCTTTATACAACAAAACACAGCTAGATAATATAAAGGACAATCTTAAAACAAGATAATTTTAAAAATAACTTAGAGGAGGCGGGGCCAAGATGGCTGACTAGGTAGAAGCTACCTCGGATTCCTCTTGCAACAAAGACTCGGAAAAACAAGTGAATCGATCACATATATGACAATCTATGAACCCTGACCATCAAACACAGATCTAAAGAGTTGACCTGAGTGACAGAGACTGAGAACGAACAACCACAGGGAAGCAGTGACTGTTTTCGGAGCCTGGAGCCAGCGTCCCAGTCAGGAAACCTTGGCGCCGGGCTTTGGACTGGGCACAAGGGAACTGACACGGCATCCTGAGACAGCACAAACACGGGACGCAGACCTAGCCCCCAGAAGTGACCTCGGGGGAAGCCCAGCCAGTGCACGCAGGCAGCGCAGCAACGCGGCTGACAGAAGGAGAAGTCACTGGGAGGCAGCTTCTGGTTTTGGAGCCTGGAGTGCGGTGTCCCAGCTGGGAAACCTTGGCACTGGGCTTTGGACTGGAAGCGGAGGAACTGAAAACAGCTTATGAGACAGCACAAGCACAGGACAGATAAACACAAGCTTAGAGAATTTGTAAAAACCAAACCAAAGCTACAAGAAATACTAAAGGAAATTGTTTGGTCAGAAAATCAATAATATCAGATACCAGCAAAACACAAGGTCACAGAACAGAACATCCTGATATCAACTCAAATAGGGAAATCACAAAAACAAATTCAGATTAATTTTAAAAAGAAAAAAATGCTCAAAACAGGGAATCATTGAAGTCATTATGTAAAAGATGACAATAATCAAAAAGAGGGACTAAATACAGGAGGCATAGAACTGCCATATGGAGAGGAAAACAAGGCGATATAGGATGATACACGTTAGGTTTTTACTTAGAAAAACAGGGGTAAATATTAAGGTAACCACAAACAGGTCTAACAATTCCATAACTCAAAATAAAAACCAAGAAAAACATAACGACTCAGCGAACATAAATTTGACTACTATGAAAATGAGGCACATGCAATTTACAAAGAAAAACGTCTCAGCACAAAAAAGTAAGTGGAAAATGAAATTGTCAACAACACACACATAAAGGCATCAAAATGACAGCACTAAACACATACTTATCTATAATTATGCTGAATGTAAATGTACTAAATGCACCAATAAAGAGACAGAGAGTCTCAGACTGGATAAAGAAACACGATCCGTCTATATGCTGCCTACAAGAGACACACCTTAGACTTAGAGACACAAACAAACTAAAACTCAAAAGATGGAAAAAATATATCGAGCAAACAACAATCAAAAAAACCAGGAGTAGCGATATTAACTTCTGACAAAATAGACTTTAAAGTTAAATCCACTACAAAGGATAAAGAAGGACACTACATAATGATTAAAGGGACAATTGGCCAGGAAGATATAACTATATTAAATATTTATGCACCCAATGACAGGACTGCAAGATACATAAAACAAACTTTACCAGAACTGAGAAGTGAGATAGATACCTCCACAATTATAGTAGGAGACCTCAGCACACCACTTTTGGAGAAGGATAGGACTTCCAGTAAGAAGCTCAATAGAGACACAGAAGACCTAATTGCTACAATCAACCAACTTGACCTCATAGACTTATACAGAACACTCCACCCAACAGCCGCAAAGTATACTTGTTTTTCTAGTGCACATGAAACATTCTCTAGAATAGATCACATATTAGGTCATAAAACAAACCTTTGCAGAATCCAAAACATCAAAATATTGCAAAGCATCTTCTCAGACCACAAGGCCATAAAAGTGGAAATCAATAACAGAAAAATTAGGGAAAAGAAATCAAATACTTGGAAACTGAACAATACCCTGCTCAAAAAAGACTGGGCTATAGAAGACATTAAGGAGGGAATAAAGAAATTCATAGGATGCAACGAGAATGAAAACACTTCCTATCAAAACCTCTGGGACACAGCAAAAGCAGTGCTCAGAGGTCAATTTATATCGATAAATGCACACATACATAAGGAAGAAAGAGCCAAAATCAGAGAACTGCCCCTACAACTTGAACAAACAGAAAGCAAGCAACAAAAGAACCCATCAGGCACCAGAAGAAAAAAAATATAGTAAAAATTAGAGCTAAACTAAATGAATTAGAGAACAGAAAAACAACTGAAAGAATTAACAAAGTCAAAAGCTGGTTCTTTGAAAAAATTAACAAAATTGATAAACCATTGGCCAGACTGACTAAAGAAATACAGGAAAGGAAACAAATAACCCAAATAAGAAACGAGATGGTCCATATCACAACAGACCCAACTGAAATTAAAAGAATCATATCAGATTATTACAAAAAATTGTACTCTAACAAATTTACAAACCTAAAAGGAATGGATGAATTCCTAGAAAAACACTACCTACCTAAACTAACACAATCAGAAGTAGAACAAGTAAATAGACCCATAACAAAAGAAAGAGATTGAAAAGGTAATCAAAAAACTCCCAACAGAAAAAAAAGCCATGGCCCGGGCAGCTTCACGGCAGAGTTCTACCAAACTTTCAGAGAAGAGTTAACACCACTACTACTAAAGGTATTTCAAAGCATAGAAAATGATGGAATACTACCTAACTCATTCTATGAAGCCACCATATCCCTGATACCAAAACCAGGTAAAGACACCACAAAAAAAGAAAATTACAGACCTGTATCCCTCATGAACATAGATGCAAAAATCCTCAACAAAATTCTAGCCAATAGAATTCAACAACATATCAAAATAAATAAATAAATAAATAATCCACCATGACCAAGTGGGATTTATACCAGGTATGCAAGGCTGGTTTAATATTAGAAAAACCATTAATGTAATCCACCATACAAATAAAACAAAAGACAAAAACCACATGATCTTATCAATTGATGCAGAAAAGGCATTTGACAAAGTCCAGCACCCATTCATGATAAAAACCCTCACCAAAATAGGAATTGAAGGAAAAGTCCTCAACATAATAAAGGGCATCTATACAAAGCCAACAGCCAACATCATTCTAAATGGACAGAGTCTGAAAGCATTTTACTTGAGAATGGGAACCAGACAAGGATGCCCTTTATCATCGCTCTTATTCAACATTGTGCTAGATAGAGGTCCTAGCCAGAGCAATTAGGCTAGATAAAGAAAAAAAGGGCATCCGGATTGGCAAGGAGGAAGTAAAATTATCTCTATTTGCAGATGACATGATCTTATATACAGAAAACTCTAAGGAATCCTCCAGAAAACTACTGAAACTAATAGAAGAGTTTGGCAGAGTCTCAGGTTACAAGATAAACTTACAAAAATCACTTGGATTCCTCTACATCAACAAAAAGAACATCGAAGAGGAAATCACCAAATCAATACCATTCACAGTAGCCCCCAAGAAGATAAAATACTTAGGAACAAATCTTACCAAAGATGTAAAAGACCTATACAAAGAAAACTACAAAGTACTACTGCAAGAAATTAAAAAGGACCTACATAAGTGGAAAAACATACCTTGCTCATGGATAGGAAGACTTAACATAGCAAAAACGTCTATTCTACTAAAAACCATCTATACATACAATGCACTTCCGATCCAAATTTCAATGTCATTTTTTAATGTGATGGAGAAACAAATCACCAACTTCATAAGGAAGGGAAAGAAGCCGTGGGTAAGTAAAGCATTACTGAAAAAGAAGAAGAAAGTGGGAGGCCTCACTACCTGATTTCAGAACCTATTATACAGCGACAGTAGTGAAAACAGCCTGGTACTGGTACAACAACAGGCACGTAGACCAATGGAACAGAATTGAGAACCCAGATATAAATCCATCCACATATGAGCAGCTGATATTTGACAAAGGCCCAGTGTCAGTTAATTGGGGAAAAGGTAGTCTTCTTAACAAATGGTGCTGGCATAACTGGATATCCATTTGCAAAAAAATGAAACAGGACCGATGCCTCACACCATGCACAAAAACTAACTCCAAGTGGATCAAAGACCTAAACATAAAGACTAAAATGATAAAGATCATGGAAGAAAAAATAGGGACAACCTTAGGAGCCCTAACACAAGGCAGAAACAGAATACAAAATATTACTAAAAATGACAATGAGAAACCAGATAACTGGGAGCTCCTAAAAATCAAACACCTATGCTCATCTAAAGACTTCACCAAAAGAGTAAAAAGACCACCTACAGACTGGGAAAGAATTTTCAACTATGACATCTCCGACCAGCACCTGATCTCTAAAATCTATATGGTTCTGTTAAAACTCAACCACCAAAAGACAAACAACCCAATCAAAAAGTGGGCAAAGGATATGAACATGCACTTCACTAAAGAAGATATTCAGGCAGCTAACAGATACATGAGAAAATGCTCTCGATCATTAGCCATTAGAGAAATGCAAATTAAAACTATGATGAGATTCCATCTCACTCCAACAAGGCTGGCATTAATACAAAAAATACAAAATAATAAATGTTGGAGAGGCTACGGAGAGATTGAAACTCTTATACATTGCTGGTGGGAATGTAAAATGGTACAACCACTTTGGAAATCTATCTGGCGTTTTCTTAAAAAGTTAGAAATAGAACTACCATACAACCCAGAAATCCCGCTCCTCGGAATATACCCTAGAGAAATAAGAGCCTTTACACAAAGAGATCTATGCACACCCATGTTTATTGCAGCACTGTTAACAATAGCAAAAAGCTGGAAGCAACCAAGGTGTCCATCAACGGATGAATGGTTAAATAAATTATGGTATATTCATACAATGGAATACTACACATCGATAAAATACAGTGATGAATCTGTGAAACATTTCATAACATGGAGGAACCTGGAAGGCATTATGCTGAGTGAAATTAGTCAGATACAAAAGGACAAATATTGTATAAGACCACTATTATAAGATCTTGAGAAATAGTATAAACTAAGAAGAACACATTCTTTTGTGGTTACGAGAAGGGGGAGGGAGGGAGGGTGGGAGAGGGTTATTTACTGATTTGTTAGTAGATAAGAACTACTTTAGGTAAAGGGAAGGACAATACTCAATACAGGGAAGGTCAGCTCAACTGGACTGAACCAAAAGCAAACAAGTTCCCAGGATAAACTGAATGCTTCGAAGGTCAGCAGAGCAAGGGCGGGGGTTTGGAGACTATGGCTTAAAGGGACTTCTAAGTCAATTGGCAAAATAAATTCTATTATGAAAACATTCTGCACCCCACTTTGAAGTGTGGCATCTGGGGTCTTAAATGCTAACAAGCGGACATCTAAGATGCATCAATTGGTCTCAACCCACCTGGATCAAAGGAGAATGAAGAACGCCAAGGTCACACAATAACTATGAGCCCACATGAACTAGAGACTTACATCATCCTGAGACCATGCAGACCACAAATTCTCATAAAAGACCAGACTTAATGGTCTGACTGAGACTAGAAGAATCCTGGCGGTCATGGTCCCCAAACCTTCTGTTGGCCCAGGACAGGAACCATTCCCGAAGACAACTTATCAGACATGGAAGGGACTGGACAATGGGTTGGAGAGAGATGCTGATGAAGAGTGAGCTACTTGTATCAGGTGGACACTTGAGACTGTGTTGGCATCTCCTGTCTGGAGGGGAGATGGGAGGGTAGAGAGGATTAGAAACTGGCAAAACGGTCACAAAAGGAGAGACTGGAAGGAGGGAGCGGGCTGACTCATTGGGGGAGAGTAAATGGGAGTGTGTAGTAAAGTGTATATAAGCTTATATGTGACAGACTGACTTGATTTGTAAACTTTCATTTAAAGCACAATAAAAATTATTTAAAAAATATATATATACATTAAACGCACACACAAAAAAATAATAACTTGGAAATAAATGGAGTGAGCCAAGAGACACCAGGTGAATTGAAAAACAAAGAAAAGCAAAAGTAATAATATTAGTAGCAACAAAGTGGACTGTAAGCATAAATAGAATCAAAAGAGATGTCATCTAATGAGAAATGGCACGATTGCAGATGTAACAGTCATACCTGGTATGAGGCCAACACCATAGTAACTCAATACCTAGAGTAAAATTGTTTTAAAATCAAGGAGGACCTACTAAAAATATAATCATGGTGGGAACTTCAATATACTTCTCTCAGAACTGGAAGATCTAGTTCAAAAAATAAAGAAGGACACACAGAAGCATAAACATGTAAGTAATAAAGGTATTCATTATACTATGGTCGCTATGAGTCAGAATCGACTCGATGGCGGTGGGTTTTTTGGTTTTTATATACATTTATAATTCTATTGTTTACTACTTATATATACGTATAACACCTTATCTTTTATACATATTTTTTTTCAAGTATTCATGGAACATATTCAAAACTTGGTCATATATGTGGCCATTGAGGAAAAAACTAGAAAAATATATCAGCGGAGGGCTTTTATAATCTCCATCCCCGATCTTAAACTAATAAAACTGTAAATAAGCAAATCAGTGATAACCAAAAATTTGTAATGACTTGAAAATTAAGAAGCCTACTTCTAGATAATCTTTGATCAAAAAGGAAATTAAAAGCTGCCCAGAAGGTAATGTAAAGAAACAACCTGTAACAAAAGCCAGAGAACACATCAAAAGCTATCTTTAGAGGAAAATTTATAGCCTTAATTTTCTTCATTATTAGAAGAGAAAGCTGGTGCATAAAGTAATTTTTTATCTAAAAACTGAAATAAAACCAAAAAACCAAACCCAGTGCCGTTGAGTCGATTCCAACTCATAGCAACCCTATAGGACAGAGTAGAACTGCCCCATAGAGTTTCCAAGGAGCACCTGGTGGATTCGAACTGCCAACCCTTTGGCTAGCAGCCGTAGCACTTAACCACTAAGCCACCAGGGTTTCCAAAAACTGAAAATAGGAATGGCAAAATTAAACAACAGCTAGGAAGAGGTAATTTAAAATATTTTTCAGTGGGAAAAATAAAAAAAAAAACAAATGATCAAAGCACTTGTCCTTTGAAAAGATCGGTAAATTAGATAAAAATACTTTATGACTCTGATAGAGGAAAAGAGCAAAACCAAAAATAGATGGAACAAGAAATGAGAGCAATATAACCACAGATACAAAAGAGATTAAAAGCACGATGAGAAAATACTACAGGCAACCCCATGGCAACAGCTGAAAATGAGTAATTTTTTAAGCAAGGTTTATCTCCAACCCATCAACTCTTCATATTTTCTACCCCTCTTTCACCTCTTCTGCTCTCCTTTTTCTGTATCTCATTCTCACCAACCATCTTCTCCTCCATGCCCTGCTTCCCTACCCTTGACCAGCATATTTTCCTTTTATCAAAGGTCATTCTGCTCTTACCACGTAGTATGCATGTGGGAGGAAACTTTATTAGGCCCAGTACAAATTCATTAAGCGTTGATTTTAGACTTTCACTTTCAACCTTATTTCTAAGTTCTTGGAGCATCTCCCCAACATTCCCCCACTTAAAAGGCCACACATGGCAACTTTTCCATCTCTTTTTTAATGTTTCAGAGTACTTTCATTGTAGTATAATCTCAGAGTATTCTTTTTTCTCTTTTTAAGCACCATTTTTTTTTTTTTTTAATTTTGGATCATGAAGAAAATGTTGCTATTCCAGGTAATAGTTTTATGTGAAAAGTAAAAGAAATTGTTTGACAGGATAAGTGAGAGAACATTCTTCACAGGTTTTTAATTATCAATGATATTTATCTGTCAGGAACACACACATATTATTTCACCAGGAAGATAGATCAGTCATGATTCCCAGCCTCAAGAGGTTCATGATCAAGTAAAAGTGCTTAGAATTTAGTAAGATACTAGAAGTAACATAACAATTTTACACAACTGGTAGAGAAGGAATTGATAGGGGTGAGAGTCTAGCTCTGTGGTGTCCTTCTTCCACAAACCTGAATCCTCTCTAAGGGAGATCACACACTTTTCTCAACAATCTCAGCAACCAAAAAAAAAAAAAATCTCATTTTCTAAATACAAAAGTCCAGTATAAGCAATATTGTATTTTCATTCTCTGTATCAGCAAGCATTTACTGTGTAACAAAGTATGCCAAAATTAGTAGCTTCCAAGGACAGCCAATTACTTGGCTCACAATCTAGTCTGGGTTCAGCTGGGTGGGGTGCTTCTGTGCTTTCAGCTGGGCTCCCTCATAGCTGGAGGTCAGCTATACTGATCTTTTCGTAGATTCTTTCACATGTCTAGGGCCTTGCTGGGACAACTGGGTGGTCTCAAATATTCCAACAGGCTAACCCATATTTGTTCACCTAGCAGTTGAGTAGGGTTCTGAGAGAGAGAGTCAAAGTGTGTGAAACGTCTTTAGGTATAGGTCGTAACTGGCACAGTCTCATTCCTGCCTCATTCTATCGGCTAGAGGAAGTCACATGGGGACAGTGGTGTTTCAGTGGTAGAATTCTTGCCTTCCATGCAGAGGCCCGGGTTGGCTTCCTGTGCAGCCACCACCTGTCTGGAGGCTGGTGTGTTGCTATGATGCTGAACAGCCTTCAGTGGAGCTTCCAGACTAAGACAGACTAGAAAGGCTGGGCAATCTACTTCCAAAAGTCAGACAATGAAAACCCTGTGGATCACAATTGTCCAAGTCACAATTGATAATGGGGATGGTGCAGGACTGGGCAGTGTTTTGTGCCATTGTTCATGGGGGCATGAATCGGGGACCAACTTGACAACATCTAACAACAAAAGGGAGTCATAAGTTTGGCCCAGATGCAAGAAGTATGGAAATAGGCTTTACCTCTCAACAGGAAGAGCTATTCACACACACTGCAAGGGAAAGGAGACAAGGAGGAGAAAGATTATGGCCACTTTGTACCCCGACAACCTAAATCTGGCTTCCTTCTATGGATATATACCTGGCCCACAGGACACATCCACTTTTGCCTATTACCATGGGCTTCCACGTCAATTGCTCAACCTCTGATTTCTCCAGGTAGGAGAAATTCCTGGGCTCCCACCTTCAAACTCCATTGAACACATGTCAGGTGTCCCCAGTGGTGCCCCAAAGCCTCCTCACTTAACTTGGGATTGGGGGGATTCACCCACGCCTCCCTCATGCACGCTCCTCAACAACCCTTTCGCGGAAATCTCTACTCTCGTCCTTTCTCAGCCTCTCTCAATCTCCTTGTCTCTATTTAGCGGTGATGATCTAAGGGTATAAAACTGGTTTCATGCTTTTCTTAGTTTGGGTTTCCCTAGAAGTAGACCCTAAGACAAGCATGTGAGTGCAATAAGATTAATTGGGGGTGATCCCCAAAAAACATAGATGGGGGAATGGGGAAGTGAGGCAGGAGGCGAAGGAAGCCAGCACAGGGTTTGTTGCTCATTCCAGTTACCACTGACTTCAGAGTTATCCCACTCAGGGCATGAGGGACCTGGGGCTTTTGTATACCCATTAACATCCATCATTGGTTGAGGGCTGCTCTGGGTGAGCAGTGCTTAATTCCCAGGCACTTCCAGCCTGATAGGCATGCAGGCAGAGCAAGCACAGCCAGAGGAAAGCTTCAGGCAAAGGAAGGCAGGTGCTGGCAGTCAGGCCAGTTTATGTTTACGCTGAAGTGGTAAGGATGAGGGATGTGGGTGGGGCACCAGGAGTGTCAGCTCCCGACCTGTCTTACATGTACTTTGTGGATGGTATGGCTAGTTAAACCAGTTGCTCTCCACTCAGTTCCAGCTCACAGCGACCTCGTATGGGTCAGAGAAGAATTGTGCTCTATACGTTTTCAATGGTTGGTTGTTTGGAAGTAGATTGCCTTTCTTCTAAGGCACTTCTGGGTGGACTCAAACTTCCAACCTTTTGGTTAGCAGTTGAGCACGTTAACTCTTTGCACCACCCAGGGACTCTAGATGATGTGACAACTCTGTTAAATATAAAACAGGAAATGTTGAGTTTAGAATTCTGTTACGAATGCAATACTCTCAAAATGTCTGTTTTTCTTTTAGCTTCAACCTCTCTCAAAAAAAAAAAAAAAAAAGAATGCGTTATCCTTCTAGCTGGTACCAATTATTTTTACCAGTTATACATACTTCCATTCCTGATGTTCAGAAAGCCTTTAATAGAAAGATTAAAATTCATCTTTCTTCTCCTTTTTTCCTTTACCTGTAAGACTCCATAAATTCTCTCCTGTCAAGGTGTGTCCTGCATCCATTATGGGATCTGCCCCATAGTAGAGGCTCAACAAGTATTGCTGGAATAAATGAATTAATAAGGGTCATTCATTATTCTTTAGGATCAGGCATCTAGGATATTTCCCATGACAATATCAGATACAAAATCATCTTGTATTTCCTCCCCTCCACTCTCTTGAGAGGTACAGCCTCTCATTACCTGAAAGTTTGTATTAGTTTTAACCAGTGGTTTATTATCAAGGAAATTCAACATGACACCTCCCATTTGTCATAGTCATTCTATTTCCTGCAACATCTTAAAATTTTTTTGAAGGTCTATGCCTATCACTTTCCATTTGGTAAGCATAGATTTCCTTGATTTTTATGAAGTATGCTCTAGGAATAAAGAACTCTTTCTCTCTTTCTTTTCTCTTTCCCTCCCTTCCTCTCCCCCCCCAATCTTAAATTCATAAACACAGCTGTTGAATTGTGTTTTTCATATTGTTCTCTCTGCCAGGAATTCCATTCTCTCACATTATCACCTATACTCCTCAATTGTTGTTAGTAAACTTTCTGTTGAAGATAAACACACAAATAGAGAAGCGTATAAATCGTAAGTAACGGCTTGGAGACTTTTCACAGGTGAACACACCTGTGCAGTCAGTGTTCCTTCCTCAGCCCTGGGGAAAGAAGCAGTGCAACTCCACCTCTTTCTGTGGAGGTCTCCTCACTCTTCCAGGAGCACCTGTGACAATCACACTAAGGCTCCCTCCCAGCTACAGCCACACCCAGTGCCTGGAAACCCGTAGGCAGCCCTGCCTCCTCTCTGGTTTCCTTCCTGCCATGATGTCATTTTTATTTTCCATTTTGAGCACTCCCAGCTCACTTTCTATCTCTTTAGCCTTATCTTCTGTTGTTTGATCTCTTATATGTGAATTCCCTTTTCAAGGTACATTTATTCTCTGCAATTTCTTTGCACTTGTTGGAGGGAATCCACCTGAAGGGATTAAGTTTCCTCTGAGCATTCTTCACGTGTCTTTTGCCTCTAATATTCATCTCATCCTTTTGGAGAGTAAGTGCTGTGACCCCTGTTTCCGTGTCGTGCTTATCCCCAGTGCATGGAACTGTACTCGCTACATTGCCTGTGATCACCTACTTGCCCAATAGATATGGGATGAATCTCTGCTGGGTTCCACATTGGAGACTTTTGTCTTTTGTGTTAGTTTCTTTTTGTTGCTGTAACCACAAAACTAGCAGCTTAAAACAGTATAAATGTACTATCTTACAGTTTTGTACACCAAGAGTCTGACAGGGGTCTCGCTGGGATAAAATCAAGGTACCAGCATGGCTGCGTTCCTTCTGCACTCTTTGGCCGATGGCCACCTTTCCTCCATCTTCAAAACCAGCAGCATAACATCTTCAAATCTCTCTGACACTCCTTCCTCTATTTTATAAGGTACCTTATGATTACACTTGGTCCACTCAGATAATCTTCCCGTCACAACATCTTTATTTTAATCATATCTGCAAAGTCCCTTTTTCCATGCAAAGTAACATGTTCACAGGTTTCGGGGATTAGGATATAGGCATCTTGGAAAGCCATTATTCTGCTGATCACAGCTTCTTTCTAATCTATGAATGGGGTAACTCTTTGCCAATATTCATTTTACTAAAAAAAAAAAAAAAATGGATTTATGTGGTGGGGCGTGTGCAGTGGCTGATTAGGTGGGAACATTTGGAATTGGACCAGCCAATAGTATCACAAAAAGTATGCTGTCTTGGAGTAGTTTCCTCCTAATTTTCTACAATTTCTGCCCTTGGAATCTTTTATAAGCTTTTTTTTTTTTTTTTTTAACCCTCTCCACACAGGTATACACTGCTCAGCACATACCCAGTAAGCATTACTCTGTATCATTGACACTAATGAATAGCAATGACGCTGCTGGCCACTTCCTGTCATGGATCCAGGCTGCCATACCTATAGGCTGGTTCTCCAGAGTAGGAATGTGAGCCACAAAGAGGACCAACAATAAAGACAGCATGTTCAAATCATCCTTCTTTTAGCCCCCTGCCCCCAATGCAATTGCCAAGCCAAATAGCACATCTCAGGGATCCACCGTCTTCTGGCTTCCCGACTCCCACCATGTTCCATTTCCTAATCTTTCCCAGAGAACCCTCCAATTTATTTTCAAAGAGTGCTGCATCCTGCTTTAAATCTGAGTGATTATGTATTTTTGGCATCTTCCCTTGAATTAGTCTAAATTTCTCCATATTTAGCTAATGTTCTTTGAAATCCATGGCCACGGGCTTCAGCACTCACCAGTGTATCTAACTGTGGTCTCTAAATTTTCTGTCCCATCCTCCCCACCCTCATTTCAGGGAGTTTCAGGGGAAAGAAACCATTGCTCCACCACCTTTTATTGTAAGTCTTACACTACATTTTAAAAAACCTTTTTAATTGCTTAAATGCTCTGACACAAACACTCTCATATCACAACTGAGTGCTATTTCCATTGCTGGAAAATAGGAACATCGAATCAGTAAATAAATGAATTTCACAGACTGGCTATTTTCAAAGGAGATTTTAGAATTTACTCTCTGTTATCCTCAGCCATGCCCTGCGGACATCTCCTAAACCAGTACCCCAGAAGTGGCTGAGCTGTAGCTTGGGGACTTTGAAATTCTGTTAAATAACTTCTTGCCTTTCATTGCTCTGCTCTTCTGTCCATATTTATGTCTTCTTGGGGTATGGTTCCTCATCTACTAACACCAAATCAGAGGTTGAAGGAAAGAGAAACTGAGTCAGCAACCAACCTCAGATCCATTCTAGAATCTAGACGGGATGCCAGAAAATCATAGAGCTGGATTTTTGGAAGCGTCACTTCTCAGGTCACCTCCAGGAGTCAACTTTTCCACAGATGTTGTGCTCTGAGAAAAATCCTTTGTCTATGGGGACAAAATATATAAATGGGCCCAATGTGGCATGCGTGCCTACCAACTCCCGCTACAGAATGAGTCAGCAGTGATGGTGCTATGTGGGGACACTCCCTCTGCCTTCTCTCTGCCTTCACGGCACAGCTGGATGTCACAGATGTATGTATATACGGATATTATCTATTATAGCTGCTTGTTCACTGCTGCTCCTTGGCCACAAGGATCCTTTTCCTCAAAGGGTTCAAATATGTAAATAATTTCTCAAACTGGATTCCAGAATTCCCTGAGGTCCCACAAGGGTGTTTCAAGGGGAGAAAGGGGCACTCAAGGGGAAAGCTGAGCATGTGAACCTCCAAATTCTTCATCAATGCAACCCACTCACTTTTATCTGTTCTATACGTGTGGTTCCTTAACATAATTTTGATTAAAAAAATTTTTGATGATAAGTTTTAAAAATTCTGCAACCCAGATGATGTTGATACCTCAGTCTTCCACATTACTAAACGCTTAACCTGGGGATCTATACTTTTGTCAAGTATTGTATAATTAATCATGAACTCTAATGGCATGGAGCCCCTGGGTGGTGCAAACGGTCAACATGCTCAGCTACTAACTGAAAGATTGGAGGTTTGAGTCCACCCAGAGGCACCTCAGAAGAAAACCCTGGTGATCTACTTCCAAAGAAATCAGCCACTGAACACTCAGGGGAGCACGGTTCCACTCTGACACTCATGGGGTGGCCGTATGTCAGCGTCACCTCAACAGCAATTGGCTTTTATTACGGGGCAATCAAATAGAGCACTTTCACTTCCCTTCTGTCCCTTCGTCAATGTACTAGTCAAACCAACGTTCCCTCCCCCAGGATTTCAGTGTCAGGGTCCTAAGGCCTTTCTTTAAGGCACATGCTTGAGTGGAAGGGGTCTGGGGTGGGAGGTGGTGAGTGTTAGCAGGCTATAGTCACAAGGGCTGGGTGGGATGCTCATTCACTGAACGCATTGGCAGCAGTTGGGCAAGATCAAAATAAAAATCAGCTTCATGCCAGCTTTACATAAGGGTCAAAGTTGACTATCAACACTCAGTGATTCTGAGAATATTCAGACTGAGTCATAGGCTGGTGGGGAAGACATCTTTGTCCAGAATCTCTCAATGCACACCGCAGAGACAAAAACCTAAATGTCCAACTCCCTGCCATCTTTGTGTGATTTGCTCTGTAGGATATGTGGCATTGTTTGTCACCCTTAGCTCGCACTCAGTGCTTCTGAATATCACTAGTTACTTTCCTTCTAAGTACAAATATCACTTACACACCGTAGATGAAGTATTACATTGTTCCTTGAAAAAACTACACCAAATCCTATGATTAAACAATAATTAAATGGCCTAAAATATGTTCATGTTGTTAAAAAATAAAGTAAAAAGAATTTAAGTCAAGTGTTATTATTAACCTGAATATAATAAATCTTTTTTTTTTTTAATTGGGGATGGGGAGATATGTGTGCCTGTATGTGTTTATCATGGCTATGAAACTTAATTTGGTGCTCACTAAATTGTAAAATAAATGAAGAATTGCTCCTCTCTTTATGTCAGCCAAATGCTGTGTGACTAAAAATCACCCGAGATCTTTTTGAACAGGTGCACATGGGGATTTTCTGCCAAGGAGGTGGGTCTGCCAGCAACAAAATTCTGGGGTTTTTTTCTCCCAGTTCCAGCTAGTGGAACTGTGTTTGTTGGGTCCTTGACTTCAGCTCAAAAGCAAGTGTGGGTTTTAGGGGGCTGATCTAGTGAGACAGCTAAGCAAAAGCTGACCCACTTAGGCACACACCTGCACACATACACACATATAGAGGAATCTAGGGATAAACCAGGCGCCACCTTGCAGGACCTCAGTCCTGCTCCTATATTTTGTAGTTGTAGAAGTGGGGAGTAGGAGAGAAAAGGTGCATGGTTTTCTGTATTTTGCTTTCAAATAGAGCAGCAAATTCTTAACCACAGTAGGAAGGCTTCCATTAATAATGCTTTTCTGAGTGATTTGTGACTTCCTTGAGTACACACAAAAATAGAGTATTTTTTTTGTATTTATGTGTACATACAAAATATACTAAAATGTAGACATACTTATATTTTCAATAAGAAATAAGAGTATTTCTCTGATTCTTAAATTCTGTCCAGTGGTATCAGATTACAAACGAGAAGATTGAAGCTGCAAGATTTAGCCCCATATGCCATTTCCTCGAAAATCCTGGTGGTGTAGTGGTTAAGAGCTATGGCTGCTAACCAAAAGGTCCGCAGTTCAAATCCACCAGGCGCTCCTTGAAAATTCTATGGGGCAGTTCTACTGTGTCCTAGAGGGTCACTATAAGTTGGAATAGACTCGATGGCAAAGGATTTGGTTTGGGTTTGGCCATCTCCTCCACCTCCTGCCAAACCCCTGCCTTGCCACAGTAGCTAAAGAGCCACTGGCCCACCACTGTCTCGGCTCTGCCCCACTTCCACCCACTGGCTCCCACCATGCCGTCATTTTTCTTCTTTTCTTTTTTCTATCTCTTCTGTCTTTTCTTTGTCCCTCTCACTTAGCCCCGTGTGTCATCTCCCCTCCCTTTTAACTTGCCCCCGGGTCTGCCCCATCCCTACTCACCAACCCCTACCCCCATCATCTTTTTTCTCACTCTTCCTTTTCTTTCTACTTCCCACCTAGTCCCAGATGCCACCTCGATCCCTTCCCATCAACCCCCCCTGCACCACTGGATACAGAGTCACCAGCAGGCTGCTGCCCTGGATCTGCCCCACCCCCACCTGCTGGCTTAGTAACCAAATGAGGGTTCTTGTCCTGTCCTACTAGCACATCAAATTAAGACAGGTGCCACACCACCAGTTGCAAGGGAAACAGAAAGTGACAATTTATTGTTTGTGCAAACAAAGAACAACATGGGACCATGTGCTCCCTGCCCCAGGGGAACTTGGAGCTTTTATGCCCTCCAGTCCCCAAGAGCAGGGATTGGCACCCAAAATCCAATACCCTCCCATGGCCATATTTGGAGATCCAGGTGCCGGGTCATGTTGTAAAGGAAGGGAAGTTTCACTTTACAAACAGGCTTCGGTGCAGCTGTGTCCTGGAGAACATCTGCCTCTCTGGCAAAGTTCAAATCAGGGATCAAGTTCAGGGCCACGGCTCTTCAGGTCCTGTGCATGCACCAAGATCCTGGTTTGAGCATATGTAGGATTCTGGTGCCAAATTCAAACCACAATTAGGGCTGAGGCGTGGTCGGGCCAAGCCGAAGTGAAAAACCACAGCTTGGTGGGCTTTGAGGGAGGGGGAATCTGGCAGAACAGTGGGAGCCTTGGCAGTGACTTCAGCTTCACCACACCATTTTTTTTTTCTTGAATACTTTTTTCCTTTCTTTTCTTCTCCTCTACCATTTAGGCCAGTATGTCACATCCCCTCCCTTTCTACCAGCAACTGGGTACCAACCCCCCCCCGCCACTTGCCAGCCCTGATAGTGCCACCATTTTTTTTTTCATTTTTCCTTTTATCTCTTTTTTTCCTGTTCTTTCTGCCTGCCACCTAGCCCTGTACTCCACTTTCCTTCCTTCCTGCTGGTCTCCACTGTGCCACCATAGCTAGAGACTCGCTGACATACCCATCAACTGCTGCCCCAGATCTGCCCACCCCTACCCACCAGCCCCTACCATGCTTCCATTTTTTTTCTTTCTTTGTTCTTTTTCCTTTTTTTTCTTTCTCCCTCCCACTTAGACCCATACGTCACCTCCCCTCCCTTTCCACCAGCCCCTAGGTCCAACCCACCTCCACTCACTAGCCCCCAATGTGTCACCATTTTTTAATATCATTTAATTTTTTTCTCTTTCTTCTTTCTTCCTCCCACCTAACCCCACAGGCCACCCTAGCCTGCCCGTATTGCTAGCCCCCACCTCACCACCATGGTTATAGAGCTACTGGCCCAATACAGCCCTGAACACACTCCACCCCTACTCACCAGCTTCTGCCACATGGTCATTTTTTTTTTCTTTCTTTTCTTTTTTCCTTTCTCCCTCCCACCTAGCCCTGTACATCACCTCCCCTCCCTTCCCACCAGCAACTGGTCCTGCCCTGCTCCCACTCACTGGCCCCCACAGCATTGCCATTTCATTTTCTCCTTTATTTTTTTTCTCTTTCTTCCTGTTCTTTCTCCCTCCTACCTGGCCCAGTACATCACTGCCCCCTTCCTTCCAGCCCCTGTCACTGCCCTGGGGACACCCCACCTCCATCAGCCTGCCCACAGCATGCCACCATTTACTTTTCTTTCTTTTCTCTTCTTTTTCTTTCTCTCTCCCACCTAGTGCCATGTATCACCTCCCCTCCTCCCTTCCCTCTGGTCCCCAGGGCCACTCCACCCTCACTCACTGGCCTCTACTGCACCACCATTTTTTTTCCTTTTTTCTCTTTTTTTCCTTTCTTACTTTTCCTTCTCCCTCCCACCTAGCTCTGTATGCCACGTCCCCACCTTCCTACCAGCACCTGTCATGCCACTGTAGATACGGTGCCACCACTGCCCCAGCCCACTGCTCCCCAGGTCCAGCCCACCCCACCCACTGGTCCAAACCACACAGCCATTTATTTTATTTTTTTGTCATTTACCTATTTTTAATATTTTATTTTTTCCTTTCTTTTCTTTCTCCCTACCACCTGGCCTATACACCACCACCCTCCCATTCCACTGGCCCGTGGGTCTCTCCTACACCAAGCTGCCAACTACTGCCTACTGCACCTTTTTTTTAATTTCTTTTATTTTTCTTTCTCTATCTTTTCTTTCCTATCTACCTCCCCCTTAGTCTCATATGCCACCTCACCTCCTAGGCTAGTGTCCCAAGCACTCAAGCTAGTTGCACTGGGTTTGCACTGCCCATCCCCTCCCATCACTTGCCCAGCTGCTGAAACATGGGAAGCAAGCCCCTACTGCTCCCTATACGACAATCTCACCCATCTGGCAAGGGGCTCTGAACACTCCCATACCGATGGACCAATATCAGGAGGCAGACAGAGCCCACCCACTTCTCCCTCAGCCACTTCACAAAACCAATGAACAGTGAAGCAGCCTCACCCTTCCTGCTGTTGCCTTGACGACCCACAAAAAGTGGCAAGAGCTAGTATGCCCACAGACAAGCAAGTAGCAAAGCACATCAGGCCCACCTTCCCTGGCACACCAAAACAAAACAAAAAAGAAGGATGAAAAAAATGAACATACAATCAATATATAAAGAAAATAATACCTTACTATATTGGAGAGACACCAGGTAAAAACACATAAAAACAGGAAAGGATGGCTCCAGCTAGTGACCAAAACAAAGAATTGGATAACATTTTGGTAGAAGAAAAGGCAGTGGAACTACCTGATAGAGAATTCAAAAGCCTTATTTTTAGGATTATCCAAGAGATTAAGAAAGCGATCAAGGAAAATACAGACAAAATCAAGGAAAAAACAGACAAAATCATGGAAAACACACACACGCAAAAACAATGAAAACAGCAAAATATAGGAAAACACTGACAAAGCAATAGAAGAATTCAGGAAAATAATACAGGAAGATAATGTCAAAGTAAGTAAACAATTAGAAATCATACAAATATAAAAATAAAAAAAGTAGCAACTAGAAATCCGAAATATAAACAACAAAATTTCAGCAATGGACAACTCAACAGAAGGTTTTAGGAGCAAATTTGAAACGATGGAAGACAGAATCAACGAGATTGAAGACAAATTCATGGACCCCACTTTGAGGAAAAATGAGAAAAAAGAATGAAGAAAACCTAAGAATTATGTGAGACACAATCAAGAGCAAAAAAATTGCATGAGATTGGAGTTCCAGAACAGAGGAAGAAAATGGAAAACACAGAGAAGATTGTCAAGGATTTGCTTGCAGAAAGTTTTGCAAGTATCATAAAGACAAAATGCTGACTACCCAAGAGGCTCGACAAACCCCATATAGGATAGACCCCAAAAGGAAGTCATCAAGACATATCACAATCAAACTTGGTAAAACCAAAGACAAAGAAATAACCCTGAGAGCACTCAAGAAAAAACACAAAGTCATGTACCAAACAGAAACAATAAGACTAAACTCTGATTATTTCTCAAAAACTATGCAGACAAAGAGGCAATGGGTTGCTATATATAAAACCTTGAAAGAAAAAAAACTGCTAACCAAGAATAATATATCCTGCAAAACTCTCTCTCAAATACAATGATGAAATTAGAATATAAACAGGTAAACAGAAATTAAAAGAATTTGTAAAAACTAAATCAAACTTACAAGAACTATTAAAGGGAGTCCTTAGGTTAGAGAAACAACATCAGACAAAAACTGGAGGCCAGAACATGGGACAGCATCAGCTAGATACCAATCCAGGTAAAGAACTCTCAATAATATAACAAAGCCAAAAGGTTTAAAGCAGGGAAACAGATGTCAATCGGTAAATGACAACAATGGTAAAACAATAAAAGAAAGAATAAATGGTATATGTATGGAAATTTCAAGTGGAGATGAAGTCAAGGTGTTATCAAGTAATAAACCAAAAAACCAAACTCATTACTGTTCAGTCAATTCTGACTCATAGGGACTCTATAGGGCAGAGTAGAACTGCCCCATAGTATTTCCAAGGAACACCTAGTGGATGTGAACTGCCGACCTTTTGGTTAGCAGCCGTAGCTCTTAACCACTACTCCACTAGTGTTCCCCAAGTAATAAAAGACTGGTTCAAATTTAGGAATATAAGGCAAAATTTGCAGGTAACCGCAAAGAGAGAAAACAAACCTACTCATCAAAAGAAAAAAAAAAAAAAATGAATACTCAATAAGAAAAAATTCTTTAATGATCAAAGAAAAGAAAACCCACAAACGAAAAGAACTCAGCATAGGAAAGTAAGAGGAGCAAACAAAACATCACCACCACAAAAAAAGAAAATACAATAATATGACAGTTTAAAACTCATATATATCGATAATCACACTGAATGTAAACAGCTTAAATACACCCACCCTAAAGAGACAGAGAGTGGCAGAACGGATAAACAAAACAAGACCCATCAATATGCAGTCTACAAAAGACACACCTTAGATGAATAGACATAAATATATTAAGATGAAAAAAAGTATATCAAGCAAACGGTAACCAAAAAAAGGTCAGGAGTGGCAATACCAATCTCAGACAAAATAGGCTTTAAAGCAAAATCAACCCTAAAAAACAAGGACATTATATAATGATTAAAGGGACAATTCACCAAGAAGATATAACCTTAATAAATATTTATGTACCCAATGACAGGGCTACAAAATACATAAAACAAATTCTAAAACCACTAAAAAGAGAAAAAACAGTTCTGCAATAAAAGTAGGAGACTTCAACACACCACTCTCAGCAAAGGACAGAATATCCAGAAAGAAACTCAACAAAGAGAAGATCTAAAGGCCACAATCAACCCACTTGACCTCATAAATGTATATAGAACCCACCATTCAACAAAAGGATAGTATACATTCTTTTCCAATGCACACAGACATCCTCCAGAATAGACCACATTTCAGGCCACAAAGAAACCCTCAATGAAATTCAAAACATCAAAATAATGCAAAGCTTTCTCTCTGATCATGACACCATAACAGTAGAAACCAAAAATAGCAAAAGCAAGGGAAAAAAATCGAATACATAGAAACTGAATAACACTTTGCTCAGAAACAACTGGGTAATAGTAGAAACCAAAGAGGGAATCAAAAAATTCCTAGAATCAAATGAGAATGAAAAACACATCGTGCAAAAACCTTTGGGACACAGCAAAAGAAGTGCTCAGATGGCAATTCATAGCAAAAATATACACATCAAAAAAGAAGAATGGGCCAATATCAAAACATTAGCCCTACACCTCAAACAAATAGGAAGAGAACAGCAAAAGAAGCCCACAGGTGCCAGAAGAAAGGAAATAATAAATAATGAAGCAGAAAAAAATGAAACAGAGAACAGAAAAACAATAGAAACAATCCACAAGACAAAAAGTTGGTTCAACAAAATCAACAAACCATTGGCCAAACTGACAAAAGAAAAACAGGAGAGGAAGGAAATAACCTAAATAACAAATGAGATGGGGGACATTATAACAGACCCAACTGAAATAAAAAGGATCATAAAAGAATACTTTGAAATATTGTACTTCAACAAATTTGAGAAACTAGAGGAAATGAACAAATTTCTAGAAACACAATACTTACCTAAAAAAAAACACAAACCAACATAGAGAATCTGACAGACCCATAATTTAAAAGAAAAGACAAAAACTCCTGAAAACAACAACAAAAATACACTGGCCTGAATGGCTTCACTGGAGAATTCTACCAAACATTCAGAGAAGAGCTCACACCAGTACTACTCCAACTATTCAGAGCACATAAAAGGAAGGAATACTCCCTAATTCATTCTATGAAGCCAGTATGATGCCAGAAAGACATCAAAGTATCAAAGACAGAAAAAGGTTACAAAAAAAGAAAACTACAGACAAATATCCCTCACGAACATGGATGCAAAATTTCTCAACAAAATTCTAGCCAATAGAACTGAGCATCATATCAAAAAACAATACACCACGGCCAAGTAGGATTCATACCAGGTATGCAAGGGAAGTTCCATATTAGAAAATCGATGTAATCCTCCACAAAAATAGAACAGAAGAATCACATGATCATTTCAATCAATATGGAAAGGCATTTGTTAAAGTCCAACACCTATTGCTCAAAATTTCTCAATAAAATAGGAATAGAAGGGTAATTCCTCAACATAAAAAAGGGTATCTATACAAAACCGAGGAGATATGGTGGTGCAGTGGTTAAGAGCTACGGCTGCTAACCAAAAGGTCAGCAGTTTGAAGCCACCCAGGCACTCTTTGGAAACCCCATGGGGCAGTTCTACTCTGTCCTATAGGGTTGCTTTGAGTCAGAATAGACTCAAAGGCAATGGGTTTGGTTTTTGGTTTTATACAAAAGCAACAGTCAACATCATTCCCAATGGGGAGAGGCTGAAATCATTCCCCCTGAGAATGGGAACAAGACAAGGATACCCTTTATCACCACTCCTATTTAACATAGGGTTTGAAGTCCTAGCTACAGCAATAAGGCACTAAAAAATACATAAATAAAGGGCATCTCTATTGAAAAGAAAGAAGTAAAACTATCCCTATTCCAGATGATATGATTTATTATACATAAAGAACCCCAAAGATTCCACAAGAAAACTGCTGGAACTAATAGAAAGATACAGCAGAGCAGCAGGATACAAGATCAACACACAAAAATCAGTTGGATTCCTTTACACCAACAAAAAGAACTTCAAAAAGGAAATCAGGAAAACAATACCATTTATAAGAGCCTCTAAAAAGGTAGCATATTTAGGAATAAATCTAACCAGGGACATAAAAGTCCTGTACAAAGAAAACTACAAAAAAACTATTGCAAGAAATCAAAACAGACCTACATAAATGGAAAAGCGTACTTTGCTCACGGATAGGAAGACTCAACATTGTGAAAATGTCAATTCTACCCAAAGCGATCTACAGATACAGTGCAATCCTGATCCAAATACCACCAGCATTCTTCAGTGAGATGGAAAAACTATTCACCAACTTTCCATGGAAAGGAAAAAGGCCCAGATAAGAAAAGCATTGTCGGAAAAAAAAAAAAAAAAGAATAAAGTGGGAGGCCCCACAATCCCTCATCCCAGAATCTTGTATGCACCCACGGTAGTCAAAACAGCCTGTACTGGTACAACAACAGACACACAGACCAATGGAATAGAATCGAGAACCCAGATGCAACTCCAACCACCTATGATCAGCTGATCTTTGACGAAGGACCGAAGTCCATTAAATGGGGAAAAGACAGTCTTTTTTAACAAATGGTACTAGCAAAATTGGATGTCCATCTGTAAAAAAATAAAACAGGACCCATACGTCACACCAAACACAAAACCTAATTCAATGGTTATGTCACATTAATTTTAGTAAGTTATCTAATCATTTCCATTTTTTAAACAGTTACCTAATTTTTATTTTCTTTTTGACTTGGAATATTTCATTGATTTTGGTGTTTGTATTTATAACTTGTTAGGAATTTCTAGTTTTATTTCAAGGTGATGAGAGAACGTGTCCTTTACAATTTCTGCTCTTGGAAATGTGCTGAGATTTTTTTTTCTGTCTAGTTTCTATGATAAATTTAATGTTCGTTTAACAAGAATATATGTTCTCTGCTTTAGAGAAAAAAGAAAAGTACCTATTAATTTAATCGTATCAATGGGTTCATTCAAATTCCCTGTATCCAGATTTATTTTTTTGCCTAATTGATCTGAGAAAGACGGTCTGGTATGTCAAAATCACTCACTATAATTCTTTTCAGTTATTTTCTTGTATTGCTAATTGTTTCACTTCATATATTTGTAGTCTATGCTATCTTAATTTTTAATTTTTCAAAAAAGTTTTTATTTGTAAATAAAGTACAGACAATAGCACATGACGAATCTTTATACAGGTACATTTCAGTAGACTCGTCTTCTCACTCCTGGCCAAGGAGCTTCTCTAATTGATGGTTTATATTTTGCAGATGATTTTCACCTCCCAAAAGGCCTTTTGCTTTTAATAACAGAGCTGGACGGCTGGATGAATCATACGTTTCCTTGGCTTCTGGTTCTTTTTCTCCTACATCTGAATAATCCTGATGAAGCCGCTTTAAATTCGATAAGAAATACGCTGCGTTCTTCAGGGAAGATTTTCTCTCCTTAAGTTCATCATATTTTGTTTGTAGCTGTTTCGGTGGTGGTTCTAACGGAAGTAGTTCATCCTGGGTTTCAATCAAACGTTGCCTTTTCTTTTTGATACCTGAAATCATCTTAGCATTCTTCCTTTTCAGATTTTTCAACATCTGAACTTTTGTAATCATTTTGATGAGTTCTTCTTTAATATTAGAATAAAATTTGTTGATGGCTTCCTTACACACTCTAGATTCTATTCTCTGTTTATGCTCTGAGAGGGCTTTCTCAAATGCAGACAAAACAACATCTAACTCCATGATGTCACTGGTTTTCTTTCCTTCTAGACACCGAATAAATGTGCACTGTCGGAAATACCACTATCTGAGTCTACATCTTTACTTCTTGATTTCTTCACTTTGCCATGAGACATCTTGCCCTTTTTCTGAATTTTCTGTTTGACTTTCTGTTGCCCAGGTCTCCTTTTCTACACAGGACTGGGCATTAAAAGGCCCTATTTGTTTTAGGAGTGACCGATTTAGCTGGTTTCTCTGAAAGCTCTGAAGATGCCGTAGCTGGAATAGCTTCATGTTGTTGTCTACTTTTCTCAGCTGGCTGATCGCTTGTTGTTGTATCACTTTTTTCAGTGCTTCCAGATACATCAATACCGTGCGCTAGTTTCCCTCCTAGCTTTTTTGCACAGTTTTTTACAGATTCACATTCACTTGCTTCATTTCCAGAAGTGTTCAAACTTCTTCCTGTTTCTTTTCCTTGAGGAGTTGAAGGGATAGAGGATCCACGCTCTGCAGAGAATTCCTCTTCATCAGCATATGTAGCAGTGCTATGTAAGCAGGGGCAGAGGTCTCATAAGGTTCTTCATCTTATGATTTTTATCAATATTATCAATGATCTTAAGCATTCATCTTAATAAATGTTTTCACTTTGAAATTTTCTCTGGTATTAATATTGCTGCCTTTGCTGCTTTCTGTTTTCCTAATATATCTTTTCCATATTTTTATTTTTAGCCATTCTGCATAACCTTTTTTTTTTTTTCCAAATTTGGTGTCTTGTAAACAATATACAGTCATTTTCCCAAGCATCTATTAGATCCAGGGTAAATAAAAACAAACAACATAGAATGAAAACCAAACAATATAAGAAGCCCTTAGAGACTCAAGCTACAGAAGTATATTGTTAGATGTCACTGAGTCAGTTCTACTGAATAGTACTTATGAAAAAATTAATGGTAGAATATCTCTTATAAATATAGAAACACACCAGCATCCCCTTTTACCTCTGAAACTGAATATTGTTATATATTTTATCCTAAATAACTATAATCTCTATTTTCTTATCTTTTACATCAACTAATAACATTATACCAAAAAGAATTAGTTGATGTTCAACCATTTCAAGAGGTGGCATATGATCAGGAACCGATGGTACTGAAGGAAGAAGTCCAAGCTGCTCTGAAGGCATTGGCAAAAAACAAGCCTACAGGAATTGATGGAATATCAACTGAGATGTCTCAACAAACAGATGGAGCACTGGAGGCACTCACTCGTTTATGCCAAGAAATATGGAAGACAGCTTCCTGGCCAACTGACTGGAAGAGATCCATATTTATGCCTATTCCCAAGAAAGGTGATCCAATCGAATGTGGAAATTATAGAACAACATCATCAATAACAAAACATCACACAAGCAAAAATTTGCCAAAGATCTTTCAAAAACGGCTGCAGTATATCAACAGGGAACTGCCAGAAATTCACGCCAGTTTCAGAAGAGGATGTGAAACCAAGGATATCATTGCCGATGTGAGATGGACCCTGGCTGAAAGCAGAGAATACCAGAAGAATGTTTACCTGTGTTTTATTGACTATGCAAAGGCATTCAACTGTGCAGATTGTAACAAATTATGGATAACATTGCAAGAATGGGAATTCTAGAACACTTAATTGTGCTCATGAGGAACCTTTACATAGATCAAGAGGCAGTTGTTTGGACACAACAAGGGGATACTGATTGGTTTAAACTCAGGAAAGATGTGCATCAGGGTTGTATTCTTTCACCATACCTATTCAATCTGTATGCTGAGCAAATAATCCAAGAAGCTGGCCTATATGAAGAAGAATGGGGCATCAGGATTGGAGGAAGACTCATTAACAACCTGCGTTATGCAGGTGACACAACCTTGCTTGCTGAAAGTGGAAAGGACTTGAAGCACTTACTAATGAAGATCAAAGACCACAGCCTTCAGTATGGATTGCATCTCAACCTAAAGAAAACAAAAGTCTTCACAACTGGACCAATGAACAACATCATGATAAACGGAGAAAATATTGAAGTTTCAAGGCTTTCGTTTTACTTGGATCCACAATCAACAGCCATGGAAGCAGCAATCAAGAACTCAAAAGACACGTTGCACTGGGTAAATCTGCTGCAAAGGACCTCTTTAAAGTGTTGAAGAGCAAAGATGTCACCTTGAAGACTAAGGTGAGCCTGACCCAAGCCATGGTATTGTCAATCACATCATATGCATGTGAAAGCTGGACAATGAATAAGGAAGACCGAAGAATTGACATCTTTGAATTGTGGTGCTGGTGAAGAATATCGAATATATCATGGACTGCCAAAAGAACAAACACATCTGTCTTAGAAGAAGTACAACCAGAATGCTCCTTAGAAGGAAGAATGGCAAGACTGTGTCTTACATACTTTGGACGTGTTGTCAGGAAGGATCAGTCCCTGGAGAAGGACGTCATGCTTGGCAGAGTACAGGGTCAGCAGAAAAGAGGAAGACCCTCAACCAGATGGATTGACACAGTGGCTGCAACAATGAGCTCAAGCATAACAATGATTGTAAGGATGGCGCAGGACTAGGCAGTGTTTTGTTCTGTTGTGCATAGGGTCGCTATGAGTCGGAACTGACTTGACGGCACCTAACAACAACAACATTAATATGGCAGGAGCGGTAAGTTTTGTGCTCCACCCGCTGTTCCTTTGGCAGCCTGGCATCTTTGAACTGTCGTCTCTCTCTAAAGAAAGCTAAAGCCTCTCCTCCTCCTCCACCTGGGCCAAAAGGAATATGATATTACCTGACTTAAACAGAGTCTAGACCAGCAGAACTCTTTCTAGGCACTACCTTCCTTTCTTATGAGAAAGGATAATAACAGAGCCTAGGAGGAAAAGTTGGAGATGTAATTAAATAACTTTAGAAAGAGTCCAGAATCTTACCAAAGATTTGATCTTGGCTAAATTATTTAACATCTCTGTGCTGTATTTTCTTCATTTGTTAAGCACAGATAATAAGGTCTACCATAGAATTTTTTGAGGCTTGTTCTTGTCATTAGGTGCCATTGAGTCAATTGCAACTCATAGCAACACTATGTACAACAGAATGAAACACTGCCATGTCCTGTGCCATCCTCACAATCGTTGTTATGCTTAAACCCGTTGTTGCAGCCACTGTGTCAATCCATCTCATTGAGACTCTTCCTCTTTTTCTCTGACCCTCTACTTTACAGCATAATGTCCTTCTCCAGGGACTGATGCCTCCTGATAACACGTCCAAAGTGTGTGAGACGTAATCTCGCCATCTTTGTTTCTAAGGAGCATTCTGGTCATACTTCTTCCAAGACAGGTTTGTTCATTTACATGAGAAAAATCTATCAAATTTGGTACAATGGCTAGCACTTCATCAGCATTACATAGCTAGATATTTTTAGTCATTCTTCATCTATGCTGTTTATTCCGTGTTCCTCGTATATACTAATGGTTTTCTGGATTTGACTGGAGAAGTACTTTCTCCCATTCTTTCCTTTGTTCTTTTCTTTTGTCACTCTTTTTTTCTATTTTTAAGTTAATCACTCATTAGCTCAGAGAAAAGTGCTAAGAGTTTAGAAAGGAAGGATTTAAGAATATATATTTGTATTAAACACACACACAAACACCAGTCACCGCAACCAAAATGGCATTGTCATTGGCTTGGGGGGTCAATGCAAGTCCTGTTCACTTATCAGCTCAACCACTTTCTATCTGTATAACTGTTAGATTTTTTTTAATCTCTACTAAAAATACAAGACTGTAATTCTTATTTTATAAGGCTTTAATGGGATTTAAATGAAGTAATTTGTGTAAGAGTGTGCACAGAGTAGGAACTCTGCAATATTTAATTCCTTCTTTCTCTTTCTTCCCTCGATGCTCAGTAAATAAAAGTCACTTAAATGGGCTCGCGTCGACACTCATTACGGATAACGTGCACTATTTTCTGAAGTAGGATGTACTAGGTTATTTCTTTTAACCAGGGCTAGCAATAATGTCTATCACAAAAGCCTTACTTAAATATAGAAGAGCTAACTACCTCAACTGAAGGCACTATGAAATCCTATTAACTGCAACTAGCCAACGTTCCTCACCACCAAGGGTGTATGCCTGGAATTCCACAGTCTCTTTATTTTTGGTTTTGATGTCTATTAAGTCATTGTTGCTCACACAAGAAATACTACTAGATATGTATTCACACCTTCCCTAGAGTATGAGAATGGATGAAATTTAAAAGCAGGTTTTTAGCTTTTACGTTTAGGAATTTGCATGGGGAAAGAAATAGAAGAAGAAGGAATGCTGTGGCTACTGAATTCCAGGGGCAGGGTCGGGGTGAGGTGGAATGGCAAGAGGAGCCACAGAAGAGAAAGGAGAGTATATTGAAGACAAAGAAAATACTATCTCATAAATGTGCCAGATTCGATCTTTAATCCCAGTGCAGGAGTAACCTCCACTCTGTGTTTAAGAAGTCAAAGTGGGTTTCATCCCAGAGAGAGACGAGCACATTTTCTTACCTGTCTCCTTGCTGCTACTTCAGCTTTAGAAACTGTTGACCCAAAAAAGGACTCCTCTAGTTCTTTAACCCTTTTCTCATCTAGAATTCTGGGTGCATCTAGAAGAATTCTGAGCGCATCCATGTGGAACTGACTTCAGGGAAGATGGGACTAAAATATATGATTGGTTCAGAAGTTCTCAAATGAAAGGTGAAATTGCTCACAGTTTCAACTAGTGACTAGATCTCCAAGAACTGAAAAGGTAAAGAGGAAAAAAGAAAATTTTTCCATTAAAACAATTATCACAAAAGACAACAAAACAAGGCATTTTGAGTGAGATTCTTTTAGGACGTGCCCACAAATCCTACCATGACATATGTGTTATTGGGGGAGATGTGTGGGTTGTCAAAAGTCCAGGTAAAGAAGTCAAATTTGAAGTAATCAACAGTAAGAGAGAAAAACCCTTCTTAAGATTTCACATGTATACATGAATTGCTCTGTCCTTTTTCAAGTTTAAATTATTCATATTTAATCCCATGTGTACACATCGATGGGCAGCCTGGAAGCACACGTATTGCTCCAGTCGTAACCACATGTGTGACTATCCTCTCAAGAGACATAGCAGTGCATTTTTCTTACAATATGTCTCAGGAACATTGACTGACTGAGATTTCACAACCTAAGGGTTTCAGTCAGCTCTTCAGTTTTTCCATTTTACTGAAATCTCATTGCTACACTGAGGATTTGTCCTCCTAGGGATCACTTTCAAAGCATTTCACTGCCTGTGACAAGATAAAACCCAAGATAGAGTAAGTAAAATGCTGAGCTTGGATGACTTTCCCCAGTCTCTCAGTTTTTCTGTCTCAGAGTTTGGCATCTCATTCCTCTATTACATAAGATGCCATATTAGAAATTCCTGCTTGATCTTGAGATATATCAAAGTTGCTGACTGACAAGACATGAGTTATAACTTAAAGTCAGCCTTTAACCACCACCGCTTTTCAAACATTTCATAGTGTGATTAGGAAGAATTCGGAAAATGCTTAAAAATGTCACATAATTGTAAAATTCAGAATTAGTAACCTTGTTAGATGTTTTTATGCCACTTGATGCCAGGTACCACAGGGATAAGGCAATTTTTCAATAAATTCAGCAATTATTTCAGACTAAGATATGAGCTGGATGCCCTATTTCAGTCTGCTCTTTGTTATTTTTGCATGTTCCCATCTTTTCTTCTTGAAAGGTGTGTCATTGAATAGAAAATGATGACACCACTTAAAGTTCTCACTTAAAAGCAATGATACAAAATTTCTTAATAATTCGAAAGAAAATCGTGGGAAAGTAGAATTATTTTCTTGGTCAAAATACTAAGGCTTAAAAAAAAACTGTTAAATCTAGACTAATTATTTTTTGATTATTATATGGAAACTTAATCGTCAGTGAGGTGCGCCAACATTTTGCATTAATAAGATGACTTTAAGAAGTCCCACGTGAGGGAGATATGAAGAGGAGACATAACCAGGCCAATATTTATTTTTCAATTAGTAAGTTCCCTAAACAAACCATTCTATATGTTGAGAATTTTACTTTCATGGGAAAGATGTCACAATTAGTTGTTCTCATTTCCCTACCAAATCAAAGCATGGTCTATAAAACAAATGGATTGCAGATTAGGTGTAAATATACTGGTAATACTACCTGGATAACTTTGATGTTCTCCTGAAAGGTAAGAGAGATTCAGAGCACCTACTTTCCATAAAAATTGTGTGTTAGTTGTGATACATCCTACGTATCTTAAACTTTATGTTCAAATAGACCTTGAATTCTATGCTCCTGCAAGAAAAAAACCTGAATTCACAAACAGAAGCATGTGACACGAGATATATTTGAAATATTTGGCAAATAGAATATGCTAGAGTTAGCAGAAAAGTTTGGGTGAAACTTCTATTACGAATAAAATTGTTGTTTGTCACTTTTACTTTACCAGGAGGCAAATTAGTCATCTCATAGCCTGTTCTACTTTTTTCTTGAAATCAGGTCACTTAATCCCTTCTGGGATGTGTTCAGGATGAGTGCCTATATTTTCCTCTCAGATTAATCTGGAGCAAATTTCAAGTTTCAGGTCCTCATATAATAGGACATATGGAAATGGAATCTAAAGTGTCTCACACTTTAAATAATATAACTTCATTCACAATGGCATTTCTTGTGAATATAAATTAAATGAAAATGAAGGCAAACTAAATCCCCACAGGACCTCAGCAGCTCAAAAATTGCATTCCTTCAATGTTCTTTATGCCTCCTAAATGCTAAATACAGCCAGTAACCTCTAAGTGCCAGCATCTGTGAACAGAAACCTATTTCTGAACACAATATATTATCTATGCCTTGGCTATAACCTCTGTTATTAGTTTTGCTTGGACAAGAATCCATGTTTAATAATATTTATAATTTAAAGTTAGATCTAGCTAAATGCAGGGAATTCTAAAGTTTAGGACAGTCAGTTCTGTACTCATCCATTAAGTTTTCTTTATGTTTCTAAATACAATAGCTCAACCTGAGGGTGGAGGCTAAGGTCGAGTTTCAGCTCGATGACTTAAAAGCTGAATAACTGTTGCACAATTGTCGAGCTGATATTACTTCTAAAAGAAATCTGCAAGACACAATATTTTTTTTTTTTTTTCAGAAAAGAGCCAAAATTTGAGTGCTGGTTGTAACCCTAGTCACACAGGAAAAAAGATCCAGAAAAAAATAAGCTTAGATAGGTAGGTAGGTAGATAGATAGGTAGATAGATAGATGATAGATACATACATACATACATACATGATGGATAGATAGATGATAGATAGATAGATAGATAGATAGATAGATAGATAGATAGATAGATAGATAGATAGATAGATAGATAGATAGATAGATAGATATAGACAGACAGATAGATGGATGGATGATAGATAGATGATAGATGATAGATAGACAGATAGATAGATGATAGATAAATAGATACATAGATAGATACATACATGATGGATAGATGATAGATAGATAGATAGATGATAGACAGACAGACAGACAGATAGATAGATAGATGGTAGAGAGAGACAGGTAGTAGGTAGGTAGATAGGTAGACAGGTAGGTAGGTAGATAGATGTAGGGACAGAGCAATAATTCTCAAATTGCTGTGTTGTGAAGGATCGTTTTTTGTTTTTAATTTCCAATTCAGCAAGGATGAATACTTCGTAAAACAAAATAAAAGTGACAATAAAAATAAAATAAAAATAAGCAAAGTCATATAAAATATAAGCCCATATTTTTATAATTAGATTCAACTTTCAAAGAAATTATATTGCAATGAATATTATCAGAAGAAAAAAAAGATATAGGAAAATTGCTATAAACATTTCTCAGTGCTTACTCCTCACCTTCCGTACTTACCTCATTGCGGACTGGCACTGATCCACAGGCCCTTCGTTGAGAAACACTGAAATAGAGCAAATACTCTTGGCTTGCCTCTCTCCTTATTTATTAGATACTTGTACATAGCTTGACATTTCTAAGGGAACCCTGGTAGTATAGTGGTTAAGTGCTATAGCTGCTAACCAACAGGTCGGCAGTTCAAATCCACCAGGCACTCCTTGGAAACTCTATGCGCAATTCTACTCTGTCCTGTAGGGTCGCTATGAGTCTGAATCGACTCAACGGCAATAGGTTTGGTTTTTTTGGTTTTGACATTTCTAAACTGGGTGATAGTAGAGTTATTTTGGTAAAATAAACATTCTTTTCCCTGTGCCACGTACCCTTGCCTGAGTTTATAGCTGGTGGTGACACCAAGAAGCTGGGGAAGGAGTTGTAGTACAGACAAATGTAAGATGTGGTTCCTACCTTGAAGAAATAGAACCCATGAAGAAAGGAAAACATCGCAAGCTTTCTGGTGAAGTTCATTCCCACTCGTGGTCTGGGATTAGCAAGGTGTCATAGGCTTCTCTCAAGGTGCAATCCCTCTGTGCACCAAATCTTGTCATCAGACAGGATAATTGCTTAATGTATATGAATTTCTCAGCTTTTCCCCTTAATGAATGCAGCTGAATTTAATAAAATATATCTTTATTCAATAATGCTAACTGAATTGACAGTAACTTTATGCCAATATGTATTTACAGTCAGTAAATTCTAAAGATACAACTACAATCATGAGGAGGCACTCATAAAAAACTCATAAGGGGCCAAATAATGTTGCTATGATGCTGGAAGCTATGCCTTTAGTATTTCAAATACCAGCAGGGTCACCCATGGTGGACAGGTTTCAGCAAAGCTTCTAAACTAAAACAGACTAGGAAGAAAGGCCTGGCAATCTATTTCCAAAAATTAGCCAGTGCAAACCTTATGGATCACAACACCGCTACATTGTCTAATATAGTGCTGGAAGGTGAATGCCCTAGATTGGAAGGCACTCAAAATACACAGTGGCCACAAGAATGAACTCGAAAATACCAGTGATCATAAAGATGGCTACATTTCATTCTATCGTATATGGGTCACCATTAGTCGGAGCCAATTCAACCGCAGCTCACAACAACTTCCTAAAGCTCAATATTGAAAATGACTTTAAAGTTGTATCAACCCTCAAAGAGGAAGAGTGCTTGTCTTAGTTATCTAGTGCTGCTATAACAGAAGTACCACAAGCAGACGGCTTTAACAAGAGAAACTTATTTTCTCACAGTCCAGTAGGCTAGAAGTCCAAATTCAGGGCATCAGCTCCAGGGAAAGGCTTTCTGTCTCTGTTGGCTCTGGAGGAAGGTCTTTCTCATCAATCATTCCCTAGGCTAGGAGCTTCTCCATGTAGGAACCCCAGGTCCAAAGGATGTGCTCTGCTCACGGTGCTTCTTTCTCGGTGGTATGAGGTTCCCCCAACTCTCTACTTTCTTCCCTTTCCTTTTATCTCTTGTAAGATAAAATGTGCTGCCGGCCACACCCCAGGGAAACTCCCTTTACATCGAATCAGGGATGTGACCTGAGAGCGTGGGTGTTACTTCCCACCCTAATCCTCTTTAACCACACGCAGAGATTATGATTTATAACCCATAGGAAAATCACAAAATGGAGAACAACAACACAACGCTGGGAATCATGGCCTAACGAAGTTGACTCATATCTTTGGGGGACACAATTCATTCCATGACAGTGCTGTAGCTGATAATTCATGTCTGCCACAGGCACGTGTACTTCTCAGTACAAGAAAGTGAGGCATAAGATGGATAGGTGTGCAGTTTCTACATAATCTCTGAAGGGATTTTATTCCAAGAGAATGTAAGTATTCAGTAAAGCTCTGTTTTTCTACTTCTCCATATGGTACAGAGCTAGAGGGAAATGCTGTAAAGGAAAAGGAGATTTCAGACCAAGGCTAGGATGCATTTTATGACAACATTAATCTAAATAGACAAACATAAATTTAAAAGACCCCCATTATAACAGAATAAAATTCTAATTTACTTGTGAAGTGGAAACGTAAAGATTTACTGATCTTCCAAGTCAGGGAGCAAGACATTATGATGTCTAGTTAAATATGCGTGTATGTCTTTATTTTTTGGGTTTGTTAGAATGCTGGGTTTTGCAAGTTATCTTCCTGAAGAATTTTAAAAGATGCTTAAAAAACTATCGAGTGTACTATTCCTATGTCAGCACTATCATATATAAGCCATAGCCTCACAGAACAATTTTAGAAAAAGGAAACTAAGTCCTGATACATGCTATAATATTGATGAACCTTGAAAACATTATGCTAAGTGAAATAAGTCAGTCACAAAGGGGTCAATATTGTATGATTCCATTTATATGAAGTATTTAGGGGATAGGCAAGTATATTGAGACCAAAGTTTATTAGTGGTTACCAGGAGCAGGTGGGGAGGAGATAAAAGAACGACTCACTGCTTAGGGGACACTGAGCTTCTGTTAAGGGTGACGGAGGAATTTGGAGATGGGTAATGGTAATGGTTGAACAACATGATAAAAATAACCACTGTAGCTGAATTGTTTATGTGAAGAATGTTGAAAAGGCAAACAATTTGTTACATATATATTTCCAACACACATAAAAAAAAGATACGAAACATGAATTCCCAAACCCCAAATATTGGCTGGGTAGCCACCACACCAAAGCAAACCATTGAAACTGAAAACCTTGCTAATCACAGTTGTTGCAATGTTGTCATGGTACCTGAAGGCCACACTTTGTATTTTCTAGAAAGTTAATGGGTTATAGCAATACATGATTAACTTTTTATTTCCATGGCCCAAACATGTTGGAAACTATAATGTCAAAAGAGTAAAGTATTGCCTGGTTTATTTATACAGACTTTCTACGATACTCACATTTTGTAAATTTTATGTCTTAAAGTTTGTTCCTGGAAGCCAATGATAAAATATCCCTTCCCAGATTTCCATTTGCCTATAAGGGTTGTAGAACAAGGGATATCACTGGTGATGTCAGATGGTTCTGGGCTGAAAGCAGAGAATACCAGAAAGATATTTACCTGTGTTTTATTGACTATGCAAAGGAATCTGACTGTGTGAAACATAACAGATTATGGATAACATTTTGAAGAATGAGAATTCCAGAACACTTTATTGTGCTTATCTGGAACTTGTACATAGACCAAGAGGCAGTCATTCGAACAGAACAAGAGAATACTGCATGATTTCAAATCAGGAAAGGTGTGTGTCAAGATGGTATCCTTTCACCATGCTTATTAAATTTGTATGCTGAGCAAATAATCCAAGAAGCTAGACTATATGAAGAAGAACACAGCATCGATTTGAGAAAGACTCATGAACAACCTGTGATACGCAGATTGCTTGCTGAAAGTGAAGAAGACTTAAAGAACTTACTGATGAAGATCAACGACTATGGCCTTCAGTATGCACCACGCCTCAACATAAAAAAAACAAAAATCCTCACAACTGGACTAATAAACAACATTATGATAAACAAAGAACATACCGAAATTGTCAAGGGCTTCATTTTACTTGGATCCACCATCAAGGTCCGTGAAAGCAGCAGTCAAGAAATCAAAGTATTGCATTGGGCAAATCTGTTGCAAAAGACCTCTTTAAAACCAAACCAAACCAAACCAAAACCAGTGCCATCGAGTCGATTCCGACTCATAGTGACCCTATAGGACAGGGTAGAACTGCCCCATGGAGTTTCCAAGGAGCGCCTGGTGGATTCAAACTGCAGACCCTTTGGTTAGCAGCCATAGCACTTAACCACTACACCACCAGAGTTATGTTAAAAAGCAGAGATGTCACCTTGAGGAGTAAGGTTCACCTGACCCAAGCCATGGTATCTTCAATCACCTCATGTGCATGCAGAAACTGAACGAGAAAGACCGAAGAAGATTTGATGCATTTGAATTACCGCGTTGGCCAAGAATATTGAATATACAAGGAACTGCAAGAAGAATGAACAAATCTGTCTTGGAAGAAGTGCAGCCAGAATGCTCCTTAGAAACAAGAATGGCGAGGCTTTGTCTCAGGTACTTTGGACATGTTATCAGGAGGGGCCAGTTTGTGGAGAAGAACATCTTGCTTGTTAAAATAGAGGGTCAGAGAAAAATAGGAAGACCCTCAAGGAGATGAATTGACACAGTGGCTGCAACAACGGGCTCAAACACAGCAACGATTGTGAGGAAGGTGCAGGACCAGATAGCATTTCGTTCTGCCATACGTAGGGTCGCTATGAGTCAGAATGGAACTGACGGCACCTAACAATGGTAACAACATGAGCTTTGATCCTCTGCTACCAGACACGATGGGGTCCGAGCGTGTGTCACCACCTGCTGACTTACACAATGGCTGAGCTTGGAGCTCCAGTAAACCCATGCAAGTTTCTCTGTAGTGGGATTTCCTAGACACAGGTGATGTGAATGTACAACTTGAAATCGGAGGTTGTACCAATTTCCACTCATCCCATGAATGTCTAAAAGTCTTGTTGTCCTGTGCAAACAAGTGCAAACAAGGCAACTGGCCTAGCAGTGAACACCTGAAGCCTGCTAAAAGAGTTTTTGTTGGGGGAAATTCACGGAGATGGGACTGATAGTAGGTGTATGTGAACTGTCTTGCCCTCATGGCACTCTGGGGCAGTACCCAACAAACTGACAGGGCCAGAAGTCAGATTCTGAAAAGAAATCCCGACACCTTAGTTTGAGAGCTTTTAAGCATCACTGGCTAGTGCAAACAGCTAACGTGCTCAGCTCCAGTCAACCCAGAGGCAACTTGGAAGAAAGACTTGATGATCTACCATACTGTACACAAATAACACACGCCTTCTGCGTTTGTTTGCCGGCTGTGCCCTCCCCCATAAGGCACCTTGTAAGCACAGCCATACCAATCTTCTTCCACATGTTGCTGTAAAAAAATTAGCATAGTATGCTTATGAAAATACCCCATGGGGCAAGGGTGAGGGTGGCAAACAAACACAGAAGATGCAAATTATTTGCATAAAAATACAGTACTTCCAAAAAGTCGGCCATTGAAAACCCTATGGAACAGTTTTACTCTGACACACGTGGGGTCACCATGACTCAGGATTGACTTGGAACCAAGCTTTTTTTTTTTAAATTGGGGAAGAAACAGTCCCTCTCCTTATATGGCCAGAGACTTTGATACAAAAAAATAAGATGCTACAGAACCTTGGCTCCAGTCCTTTCCTGTCAACTCAACGTTCATACTTGAGAGTGCAGCTGCTGCCCCTCTCCTGGCACGATCAGATGCTACAGTTCAAACCTTACTGCTCTTAGTTGCCATCAAGTCGATTTTGACTCATAGCGACCCCATGTGACAGGGTAGAACTGCCCCATAGGGTTTTGTAGGCTGTAATCTTTACAGGCACAGATCACCAGGACCTTCTCCTGAGAAGCTGCTGGGTAGGTTCCAACAGCCAACCTTTCAGTTAGTAGCCAAGCACTTAACCATTGTGCTATGGGGATTCTTTTCAAGGCTTGCCATTGATCTCCTAAGCCCAAAACCATATCCAGTTTCCATGGAGATTTGAAGGAAGCTATTTCCTTTTCTGGAAGCCGTTAACTTTTCCAGAAGGCTGATACCAGCCTTCAAGGTACCAGTCTTAGACAAATTAACATTCCATATCCCTTTCTTTTTGGTATCTTTTTGTTATTGTGGTGTGATTGGTCACTTTTTTGTGGCCTTTCTAGCATGGTCTTGTAATTCCCACCCAAGTGATTAGGTAGGGCTAGGCAAATAAGACAAATGTGGCCCACCAAGGGGATCTGTCAGTTTTGCCATCCTGCTGGGCTTGAAATGAGCCATTCCAGAAGCAGGAAAGGGAAGATCCCACCACCACCAAGGAAGAACAGCCAGGAACGGAAAGCATATCCTTTGGACCCAGCATCCCTGTGCTGAGAAGCTCCTTGAACCAGGAGACAGAGAAACAGAGAGCTGTAGTAAAGAAGGCAGTGAGAAGCGATGACAGAGACCCTGCAGCAGAGACCTGGCAGCAGAGGCCTGGTGGCAGAGGCCTGACAGCAGGAGACAGCTTGATGGGCTTCCTGGACCATGGAGAGAGAAGCTGAGTGCTTTTGGGCAGAGGGCTAGGGCTAGGGAGAGGCATGCCTTCCAACATGGCTGGGAAGAGGCTGACCTGATGGAAGAACTGTAACCTGAGTGTTCCTGAGCCTGAATTGTAACTGCTATTTCCCTAATAAACCCCATAATCATGAGCATTATCTGTGGGGACATTGCAATGAATTATCAAATCCAGCAGAATAGTAGAGTGCTGGGGAGGGATGATTGGTGTCAGAATTGGTAAAGATGGCAGAGAGAGGAAGCATGCCTGACCTCCACCTCATAGGAATCAGCCTTGGGCTGCTGGTTTTGATTACCCTTTCCTCTCGTGAAGTTAGAGGAAATCAGATGCTGCCCCATACCATTTTTAGAGAAGTCATCAGAACTGGGATTCTTTGCAATGGCTCCGGACTCATGGAAGCATGGAACTTTGTAAGAGAAAGAATGAATGGGCTTAGGAAGTGAGGCTTTTGATTCTTAGATGGTTACTTTCGTTGTTGTAAACTGTAATGTCTGAAGGGAATGCTATGCTGCACCTGGAGAGACCTGGGGCCAAAGCCAGGCCAGATAAGCATGATGACTGATAGGGGGCAGGGCTTACTGGTTCCACCCAGCCAGAGGCCAAGGCCATATGCATATGAATGGGAAGATAATTAAGTAGTGGAGAAGAGAAGATGAAACTGGAATGTTTTAGAAAATGTTATGTGTTTAATTGAATATACTAGGGATATTGAATGTGCCTCCAACCTAGTGTTGTAAAGCAAACCTAAATGTATGGGAGGAATGAATATTGAGTATTATAGGTTACAAAGAGCATGTAACTCCACCTTCAGCCAATACTTGATTAAAACAAACAAACAAACAAAAAGAAACCCTGGAGAAGTAGTGGTTAAGGGCTACAGCTGCTAACCAAAAGGTTGGCAGTTCAAATCTACCTGGTGCTCCTTGGAAACTCTATGGGGCAGTTCTACTCTGTCCTATAAGTTGGTATGAGTTGGAATTGACTCCACAGCAAGGTTTTTTTCTTTTTTTTTTAAATACTTGATTGGATATGCTAAAAAGGGGAACTAAGATTAGCCCTAGGGAAAGAGGCTGTTGGTTTGAATGCAGTAGCCTATATATAGAGTGGGAGCTTAATTGAAAAGCTGAGCCTCACTCAGATTTTGCATTTGAAAAGATGTGCAGAACTACCTAGAACTGCTAAGAGAACAGGAAATTTGCATTTGAAGGAAGGACCTGCAGGAAAAAAAGATCAATTGTTTTGCTGTTTAAATTTCAAGCAAGCGGTTTGCTGTTAGATGCATCCAGGCAAGAAAAATCAGTGTCTATCAGAAGGATCCCCCTTCCAAGATTGGAAGTTAAAGAGCACTGGTGAGTAGACAGCTTGATCGGCTCGCTTGTGGTGACCACCTGCGTCCACTCATAAGTGAAAGTGGGGAGAGTGCAGCAATGAAGAGGTGGCTGAGTTCGAACATGTTCCGTTGGCACCCGTTGACTCCAGCTGGTCAGAAGTAAAGGGAGTTCTGTGGGCTCCTGAAGTTTATGGGTGGAGCCCATTAACCTACTCCAAGAGGGGCTAGGGATGGGAGTATAGGGACAGTCTGAAGTGCTGGGAGCTGTGTGTGAGCTCTCGAGCCTCAGGCTGCTGCCCATTGTGACCTAGATTTGATAGCTAGGGATGAGCTGACCAGCACTGGACAGAATGAAGATGTTTGACACCGTAAGCTGGTGTAGATTGCTGCAATTTGGTGGCTTGCTCTGGACTGGACTTTGCTTATGGACGCAGATGCTCAAAGTTCCAAACTGAATAGAAGACAGCATGCTTGTCTCCTTAGTACTGGTTTGATAGGAACAGGTGATTTAAACATTGGCTATGTAAAATAGGGGGAGATAAAGGCATGAAGTAGCTGGCTTACACACTTTCATGAGTGTACTTACATTAAATGAGGGGGACTAGGGAGGATCCCCACTGAAATAGTTTTCTCTTTTCCTGATGGACCTGGGGAAGAGAGGGTGGTAGAAGATGCTGGTAGGATTATGATTCAGATGTGAGTGTTGATTGTTAACAGGGTTAATTGTGATTGTGAAAACTGTAATTGTAGACGCTGTAACCGTGAAAGAGTGGACTAAGGGGGGAGCACCCCTGGACTGAAGTACAGTGGCCAAACCTAAACTCCCTCAAAAGTGTTGCTATGCTGATACTGCTGCTAACTCGTGAGGCTCAAAGCAAGGGAATTATATTTTCTCAGTTAAATTTTATGAGAAGGCAGAAAGGGTGAAGCCAAGATGACTTTTGGAGATCCTGACTAGATCAGATGGACACCTGAAGCAGACTTGAACACCTAGTTAGTACCTGAATAATTTCACCCTGAGAACTCTTTGCCCTACTGAAGGACTAAATGGTAATGACTGTTTTGAACTGGTAAAATGATTGGGAAGGGAACTTATCCTCCAAGTATAAAAAAAAGCCATGGCTACAAAAGCCAGGGGGTGGCCGGTGGTGCAATTGATTGCTTTTGTTTGGGCTTTCTACCCATAATCTTGTAATTCCCACCCAAGCTATCAGATGGGGTTGTGCAAATAAGATAATTGTGGCCCACCAAGGGGATTTGTCAGTTTTGCCATCCCCTCCGCACTTGAAATGAGCCACCCCAGAGGTGAGAATAGGAGAATCCCACCACCACCATGGAATAACAGCCAGGAGCAGAGAGCATGCTTTCTGGACGCTGCATCACTGTGCTGAGAAGCTCCTGGAACCAGGAGACAGAGAAAGAGCTGTGACAATGAAGGCAGCAAGAAGCGGTGACAGAGACCCAGCAGCAGAGACCTGGCAGCAGAGACCTGACAACAGGAGACGGCTTGGTGGGCTACCCAGCCCCTGGAAAGAGAAAGCTGAGTGCCTTTCAGCAGAGACCAAGGGCCAGGTAGAGGCGTGCCTGCCAACATGGCTAGGAAGAGGCTGCCTTGATAAAAAAATTGTTCGTGAGTGTTCCTCAGCCTGAATTGTAACTGCTACTTTCGTAATAAACCCCATAATCATGAGTATTGTCTGTGAGCTCTGTGTGGTCATTGCAATGAATTATCAAACCCAGCAGAGGAGTAGAGAGTGCCGTGGAAGGAATGGTTTGTGTCAGAATTGATAAAGATGGCGGAGAGAGGCGGCATGTCTGACGTCCACTTCATAGGAATCAGCCTGGGGGTGTTGATTTTGATTGTCCTTTGAGGTCAGATCTTGTCTCCATGCAGTTTTTACAGTGTTATTAATTTCTTACTTGTGTTCGTAGAAGTTAAACCAAAAAACCAAACCAATAGGGTAAGTGATATAAAAAAAAGTGATATACATGACAATAAATCTTTGAAAGTTAAGATTTTCTTTCTCTCTTAGTGTATTGTAAGTTTTTATCAATTTTCTGTGTTGCTGGAGAACAACACTTTAAATATATTTATTGTTAATTATGTTGTTCAAAACTTCTACAGCCTCTTTTTTTGCTTGATTAGCCCATCGATCACTTAGAGAGGTGTGTCCAAACGTCCCATTATGTTGGTGGATATTTCAGCTTCTTGTATGTAGTTTTATGGATTTCTGGTTTATTTAAAAAAAAAAAAAATTTTTTTTTTTAATTTTGCAAGGCACATACAAGTTTGTAACATATCTTTCTGGTGAATAAAAGCTTATGTCAATATGTAAATAACCCTCTCCACCTCTTATAATGCTTTTTACCTTAAGTCAATTTTGTCTTATTATATCTCTACCAACTTTCTTTTAATTAATATTTGACTGGTATTTCTTCTATCCTTTAATTTTCGACTTTTTTGTGCCCTCTGTTTTCAGTACTTGTCTTTTAAAATCGTTCACTTTTTTTTTTTTAATCCGAACAGGAAAATGTTCTCGTATTAGTGGGGAGTTTAGTCCTTCACTTTATTGATTGTAAATACTGATGTATTTGTTTTTGTTTTCTTATATTGTTTTGTACCCACTTGTTCTATTTTTTATTCACATGTTTACCCTTTCTTGATGCCATTTGAATTGAGGTTTATTTTCCCATCCCATTTTTTTTTTTTTTTAATCCAATAGTTTGGAAGTTCTGTGTTCCAATTCTATGTTTTAGGCATTCCTCTGGAAACCTTACCATGCATTTTTAGCTTAAGATATTTAAAACTAATCAATAACTTAACCCTTCTCCTAAACAAGATTTTAAAAAGCTTAGCTCTGATCACTCCCTCCTTTCACATTCTATTCCACTGTTATCCAGAATTTAGGTCAATCTTGATTTTTTTTTTAACCTCAGAAACTAGGTATTATTATTGTTATTGCCAGTCAATGTTTGTTTAGATTTACCAATATATTTACTATTTGTTTTCATCTCTGACCTACCTTTTGAAATCATTTTATTTCTACCTGAATATATTCTTTGTCAGTTCCCTTAGTGAGCATCTGCTTTGTAAACACTCTCAATTTTTGCCTGAAAACGTCTTTATTTTCTCTAGGTGTGTAGTTATAGATCGACAGGTATTTTCTCTCAGCACTCTATAGATCTTACTCTCTGACTCCGACCTTCCATTGTTGCTATGAGGAGTCAGCTGTCAGCCTAATAGTTATTTCTTTGTAATTGATATTTTTTGTCTTATTTTTTCTGTAACTGATTGTAAGATCTCTGTTTGCAGTGTACTATGAGTTCACTACAATGTGTCTACATGCTTTTTTCCTCCTTGAAATCCATTGGGATTTTTAAATCTGAGGACTGGTATCGTTGATGAGTTCTGGCAACATCTTAGGCATTATCTTTATGGACATTCCTACTGCCACTTCTTTCTCTTCTGTTGTTGTTGTTATTGTTACTGGGTGCTGTAGAGTCAGTTCTGACTCACGGCAACCCTATGCACAACAGAACAGAAACACTGTCCACTCCTTCACCATCCTCACAATGAATACATTGCTATGTTTCAGCATGTTGTTGCAGCCATTGTGTCAATCTATCTTCTTGAGGCTCTTCCTCTCTTTCACTGACCCCCTACTTAACCAAGCATGATATCTTTCTCCTTGTCCCTTCTGATAACATGTCCAAAGTACATAAGACAAAGTGTTTCCATCCTCCCTTCTAAGGAGCAGTCTGGCTTTACTTCTTCCAAGACAAATTTGTTCATTCTTCTGGCAGTCCACACTATATTCAATATTCTTTGCCAACACCATAATTCAAGTGCATCAATTCTTATTCAGTCTTTCTTATCCATTGTCCAGCTTTTGGATACATATGAACCGAAAACCAAACCCACTGCCATTGAGTTGATTCCAACTCATAGAGACAATCGAAAATACCATGGCTTGAGTCAGGTGCACCTTAATCCTCAAAGTGACATCTTTGCTTTTTAACACTTCTGTTTAAAATATATATATATACGTAACTCTATCTGCCATGTGTCATAACTGCTTTTTTATATTCTTCATGCTTTTGTCTCTCTGTATTGCATTCTGGGTAATTTCTTCAGATCTCTCTTTAGTTGTTTCTAATTTACTGTTAAAAGCATCTAAAACTCTATGCCTTGGAAATACACAACTGCATATGGGTTTTGTATAAACGACACTCCTTGCAACCTTGTTTGAAATGCAGAGAAAAAAACCACTAAATATACCTCACTGGGGGAATGGTTCATAAATTATACACATCTGTTCTATTTAATTAACATTACTACTAGTTAACTATCTAAAACAAAGTTGTTGCTTCATGTATTCCAACTTGGACCAATGGCCATCTATATATACAGTAAAAGAGTGTAAGTTTGTGTGTGTGCATGTGTGTGTGTGTGTAGGTGCATAGAAAAGGGGCTAAACACAACAATTTGGTTGCTCCAAATTGAGATGTGCTGTAAGTATAAAATACACACCAGATTTTGAAGACTTAGTACAAAAAACAGAATATAAAGTATCTCTTTAATACTGATTACATGTTAAAATGATAATACTCTGGATATGCCAAGTTAACTAAAGTATATCACTGCTATCAATTTCACTTGTTTCTACTTTTTTATATGGCCACTAGACATTTTAACATTATATATCATTTTTTAAAAAAACTTAATTTTCCAATTTAATTAATTTATTTTACTTTTCTAGAATTGTTATTTGGTCCTTTTACAGTTAATCGCAATTTTGATAATCTCTAATTTCTTAGTCACAATTTCTATACTCTATTTTTTGAACATACGCAACATATTTTATATTCATTTTCTGGTATTCCCAATATTGACAGTGATTGTTGACCTGCTTCTCAAATGTGTTGTTTTTGCTAACTCTCACCCATGGTGGCTCATTTCCTCTTGTATTTATTACTTCTCAGAATTTCAATCTGTGAAAACTCTGTGATCTTAATTTACATTTCTCCAAAGTAGATATGCATTTTCTTCTGCCAGAGATGTGAGATTCTACCACCTTGTGACAAATTAAAACAAAGGTCCTTTTTATAATTTTTAGGGGGAAGCCACGGAAGTAACATGATTTTTTTTCCATTTTATTTTAAAGTATTATATATGAAGAGATGTGTACATATTATAAATAAAGGGTTAATGAATTTTCATAAACTAAATGCATTTATGAAACCAGCACCCAGGTCAAGAAACAGACTATTGCAGATACCTAGAAGTGCTCCACAGGCTCTGCACTCTAGAGAGAGAGAATTTTCTTTTTTTTTCCTCTGTTTCACCCAGAGCCCTGGTGGAGCTCAGCAGATACCCTCAAGGTCTCCTCTATGGGTATAGTCCACCTTTCCGGGGGCTGCTCTCTCACCCTGTTGGGGTCCCAGGCTCTGTTCCCTGTCCCCTTTGTGAGTGGCTTATTTAAACCCAGGATCTAAGATGTACAAATACTCCCAGGGGAAACATTGGTTCTAGCACTTTCATATTTCTCAGGACTTGAGCTTTTCTCTTGTTTCTGGCTTTAGAAAAGCTTCTTATTTTCCCACCAGCTCAAAGATGTACAAGAGAAAAAGAAAGAGATGCTGATTTAACATTTAATCCAGCATTTCTAGTTGTTTCATTCTGGGAGGGATGTCTCTGCACATTTATTCTATCACATTTCCAGAAAGAGAAAAAATTAGAACAATGTAATTTCCAACAATAGTGAATTAGTTCAAAATATTACCATGAATGACAAAGATGAAATACTCTACAGCCATTAAAATTTTTTTTTCAGGAAGTATCTAATGATATGTAAAAAAAAGTCCATGTCGTGTCACCATACTTATTCGATATGTATGCTGAGTACATAACCCAAGAAGCTGGACTATATGAAGAAGAACACAGCATCAGGATTGGAGGAAGACTCATTAACAACCTGTAATATGCAGATGACACAATCTTGCTTTCTGAAAATGAAGAGGACTTGAAGCACTTACAGATGAAAATCAAAGACTATAGCCTTCAGTATGGATTATGCCTCACCACAAATAAACCAAAAATCCTCACAACTGGACAAATAAGCAACAGCATGATAAGTGGAGAAAAGATTGAAGTTGCCAAGGATTTCGTTTTACTTGGATCCACAATTGATGCCCACGGAAATAGCAGCCAAGAAATCAAATTATTGCCCTGGACAAACCTGCTGGAAAAGACCTCTTTAAAGTGTTAAAAAGCAAAGATGTCACTTTGAGGACTAAGATTTACCTGAATCAGGTCGTGGTATTTTCCATCGCCTTATATGCATTCCAAAGCTGGACAATGAATAAGGAAGACTGAAGAAGAATTGATTCATTTGAATTATGGTGTTGGCAAAGAATATTGAATATATCATGGACTGCCAGAAGAACGAACAAAATCTGTCTTGGAAGAAGTACAGCCAGAATGCTCCTTAGAAGCGAGGATGGCGAGAATTTGTCTCACATACTTTGGACATACTATCAGGAGAGATCAGTCATGTTTGGTAAAATAGAGGGTCAGCGAAAAAGAGAAGGACGCTCAACTAGATGGATTGACACTGTGGCTGCAACAATGGGCTCAAACATAGCAACAATTGTGATGATGGTGCAGGACCAGGCAATGCATTGTTCTGTTGTCCATAGGGTTGCTGAATGGGAACCGACTCAATAGCACCTAACAACGACAATAACAAAAATGTCTATGCTGTTGCTCCAAATGTAAAGTATGACCCTGATTGTGTAAAAATATATGTGTATTTCCACAGACATAAAAATATAGGAAAGAAATGCATTAAAATATTAACAATGATTCCCTGGGGGATGGACCCATATGATTTTTAATTCTTATACTTTATTTTCCACAAGTTGCACATCTCCATTTTATAATATGACCAAAAATTAAGAAGAATTCAAAAGAAAGAGCAGGAGCCAGAAAACACTTTTCACCACCCATCAGCACTCTTTGTCACATGCCCAGACTATGTCAGTGGCGTGAGAGAATCTGGGAAAAACTGAAGAGCCCAAATGATGCTGTATTAGAGAAACCTGCCACATGACACTGCTCAGCATTTTCTAAATGCTGATTGCCATCAAACAAAAAACACAGCTTCATCTAGGAGGAAGCCTTTGACTCTTTCCACCCATGGCTTTTCTTTCATGTCGTAGCGTTAAGCTACCTCCCTCCAAGCAGCTAACAGCAGTCGTGGAAGGGATATAAGAAAACTCTTCACAGCTTCTAATTTAGGACTCCTAACCTTTTTGGTTCCTCAGCTTGACTGAGTTAGTAAAAAACCATAGGCATGGGATTCAGGGAGGAGAGAAAAGCAATAGACATTTTTTACCAATTCACGCTCTTTGCAAAGAAAATATCAGTAAGAACTGCAACTTTTATTCAGCCTAGCATGGCTGATCAGCAGGCATACTTTTTAGGTGGTAATTAGAAAAAACTTTTTAAAGACCACACTTTGGTCAAGGCAAAAAGAAAAAATAAAAAAAGAAGGAAACAATTTGCCTCTGGGAATTTTTTTATAATTCTCTTTCTTTAGAGTTGTGAAGCTGTAACTCAGTCTCTAATCTTGCCACTCACAGTGTGGTTCAGAATCTTGGGGATCTATGACTTAACAACCTCCCAGTGGTGCCTATACACACTAACATTTCAAAACCATTTGAGAATAACCAAAACTAATATCAAAGAACCACAGTTCAAATCAAAAAGAAAAGGAGCCTAATAACATGTTTAGTTCTTCTGTACTACGTCCTAGTTCATTGCATAGTGCCTGGGGTCTTAAAAGCTTGCAAATGGCCATCCAAGGCACAACAATTATTCTCTATTTACCTGGAACAACAGAGGAAGAAGTGGAGTCCAGAATAGGAGGAAGTGGAATGTGTGGCTAATTGTCTCCATGAATGTCTTAGTTATCTACTGCTGCTATAACAGAAATACCACAAGTGGATGGCTTTAACAAAAAGAAGTTTATTTCTTTACAGTAAAGTAGGCTAAAAGTCCAAATTCAGGGTGTCAGCTCCAGGGGAAGGCTTTTTTTCTCTGTCGGCCTTCTTATCAATCTTCCCCCAGACTAGGAGCTTCTCTGAGCAGGGACCCCAGGTCCAAAGGACCTGCTCTACTCCTGGCACTGCTTTCTTGGTTTTATGAGATTCCCAACTCTCTGCTTGCTTCCCTTTCCTTTTATCTCTTGAGAGATAAAAGGTGGCACAGGACACACCCCAGGAAAACTCCCTTCACATTGGTTGGATCAGGGAGGTGACCTGAGTAAGGGTGGTGTTACAATCCCACCCTAATCTTCTCAACATAAAATTACAATCACAAAATGGAGGACAACCACACAATACTGGGAATCATGGCCTAACCAAGTTGATACACACATTCTGGGGGGGACATAATTCAGTCTATGACAATGAACAACCTACCTCCTTTGCGATGAGATCAGAAGAACTGGATGGTGCCTGGCTACTATTACTGAACATTTTGATCAAAGATTCTATAAAAGATTCCTGATAAAAAGGGGGGGAATGCAGCACAGAATTTCAAATTCTCATGGACTCCAGACTTTCTGGAGCCATGGAGGCTGAATGAACCCCCAAAACTATTGCCCCAATCTTTAAAACTTAAACCCCTAAAATCTTCTTAAAACCATAGTTTAGTAAAAATGTCTGCCTTGAGCATTATGCTCTTTTAAGATCTACCTATATGTGATCAAATTGACAACAGCAGCTCAAAAGGTTAGATAGGAAACTAAGGGAGCAGTGAGTTAATGGAAGAGGAACAACTCAGAAAACAAGAGTGGGAATGGTTGCACAACTCAAGGAATAATCAACGTCACTATTGCACTAGTAGAAACTGTTGAACTGGTGTATGTTCTACAGTGTATATTCTCAACAATAAAAAATAAATAAATTATTTTTTTAAAAAAGGAGCCAATTTTATCCTTTGATAATTGGCCTCTCAACTGGGGGAAAATTAGCTATAAGCCCTCACCCTAGTAGTGACATTAACTGTGGGTACCGTACGTGCATCAATAAACAGAGAGCAGGGCCACATTCAAGTGACTTTGTCCATAAATGCTTCCCATGCCCAGTCAAACTCCAGGAATGGATCCTGCTCCATTTCTCCTTTTGATCCCGTTGAAGAGGTGCAACTTTGAACTGACCGTGTTCCTGTTGGCAATAGTTTTGTGCCAGTCTTAAATTGTGTTTTCCTCTCTATGACTCCGCCAAGCCAATGAGAAAATAGGAATGAAAACAAGAAAAAGAAAAAATCAAGAAAATAAGAAACTCTCTAGCCACAGAAGTTTGGCAGCTTAATTCAAAAAAAAAAAAAAAAAAATGCACTGCTAATTGCTGTGGTATATGACTTACTAAAAGTGGCTGCAACAGTATATCGACAGGAAACTGCCGGAAGTTCAAGCTGGATTCAGCGGTGGACGCAGAACCAGGGATATCATTGCTGATGTCAGATGGATCCTGGCTGAAAGCAGAGAATACCAGAAGGATGTTTACCTGTGTTTTATTGACTATGCAAAGGCATTCGACTGTGTGGATCATAACAAATTATGGATAACATTGCGAAGAATGGGAATTCCAGAACCCTTAATTGTGCTCATGAGGAACCTGTACATAGATCAAGAGGCAGTTGTTTGAACAGAACAAGGGGATACTGTGTGGTTTAAAGTCAGGGAAGGTATGTGTCAGGGTTGTATCTTTCACCATACGTATTAAATCTGTTTGCTGAGCAAATAATCTGAGAAGCTGAACTTTATGAAGAACAAGTCAGCATCAGAATTGAAGGAAGACTCATGAAAAACCTGTATTATGCAGATGACACAACCTTGCCTTCTGAAAGTGAAAAGGACTTAGAGCACTTATTGATGAAAATCAAAGTCTACAGCCTTCAGCATGGATTACACCTGAACATAAAAAAAACATAAATAAAGAACACAAAAATCCTCACAATTGGACCAATAAGCAACATAATGATAAAAAGCAGAAAAGATTGAAGTTGTCAAGGATTTCATTTTACTTGGATCCACAATCCAAACCTATGGAAGCAGCAGTCAAGAATCAAAAGACACATTGCTTTCGGCAAATTTGCTGCAAAAGACCTCTTTAAAGTGTTAAAAAGCAAAGATGCCACCTTGAAGCCTAAGGTGTGCCTGACCCAAGCCGTAGTGTTTTCAATAACCTCATATGCACGTGAAAACTGAACAACGAATAAGGAAGGCTGAAGAGGAATTGACACCTTTGAATTATGGGGTTGACAAAGAATATTGACTATACCATGGACTGTCAAAAGAATGAACAAATCTGTCTTGGAAGAAGTACAACCAGAATGCTCCTTAGATGCAAGGATGATGAGACTACGTCTCACATACCTTGGACGTGTTGTCAGTAGGAATCAGTTGCTGGAGAAGGACATCATGCTTGGTAAAGTACAGGGTCAGTGAAATAGAGGAAGACCCTCAAGAAGATGGATTCACCCAGTGGCTGCAACAATGAATTCAAGCATAACAATGATTGTGAGGACGGCTCAGGACCCAGCAGTGTTTTGTTCTGTTGTACATAGGGTCGCTATGAGTTGGAACCGACTCAACAGCACCTAACAACAACAACGACATGACTTACTAACTTTCCTTTAAAGAACCATGGTTGACTAAAAACGAAAAAAATATAATTGACAACAAGCACATGCCAGATTATGAAAAATATGCAAAAAAATCTAAATTGTGTCTTCGTTATCTTCTATCTTCTTTTTTATCTTCCTTTTTAGTGTTATTTACTTCTGAGGATCACCACTTTCACCAGTCTAACTTTTGACAAATGTGGATTAATTAATTACTATATATTAGGAAGTTTTCAAAGTAACTATTTCTGTCCATATCAGCTTATCTGTCCTACTTCCCATTCCCAGGGAACTTTGCGTTATGATAACATCACTGCTGTTGTGTGCCATCGAGTCAATTCCCACTCATAGCAACCTATATGACAGCAAAACTGCCTCCTAGGCTGTAATTTTTACAAGAGCATATGGCCAGGTCTTTTCTCCTGCTAAGCAGCTAGTAGGTTTGAATAGTTGACTTTTTTGGTTAGTAACCAATCACTTAACTATTGTGCCACCAGGCCTCTAAACTGTGCTGTGAGAGTAATGTGTACGGATGACCATGTCCCAAATATTTTTCTCCCTTACCCCTGTCCCAGTTATCTATTGCCACAGCCGTACTACAGAACAATCAACCACAAAACCTCAGTGGCATGTAACAATAACTGGTTTTTGCCCACGTACCTGGGTCAGCTGGTGATCTGGTAGGCGACTCCATGTATTTTGTCTGGTCTCACTTACTTGACCGTGTACAGCCTATTGTCCATTGATCTAACCTGGCTTCAGCTGGGCTGACCAGGCACCTCAGGTTGGCTCCATGTATCCATCACGTTCCAGTGGCCACCTCAGGCATGTGCTCATGGAAATGACAGAGACACAAGAAAGAGCAAGACCTCTTGAGTTCTAGGTTTGGAACCAACTCACTGTCACTTGTACTTCATTCTCTTGGCCAAAGCAAGTCACGTGGTCAAACCCAGAGGCAGAGAACACTTCAAAGTTACATGGCAAAGAAGTAAATGAAAGGAGGGTGAAGAACTGGTATCATGTCTGCAATCAAGCCCCCACACCCCATCATCCAATCCATTAACCAGACCTGGCAATTTGGCCTTTTTAAAAAGAAAATCTTCTCTTATCACTCATTTGGTTAACTCTGCTCAATAGTTTCATAGTGCTCTCCAGAAAAAGGCTCAAATCCAACTTTGCTGTTATTCCCTACTGAGAACCACGACTTTTACAAATCCAAATTTTGACAAATGACTGTGTGTTATAAAGATGTCAGAGTAACAATTTATGGATATGGGCCTGCCTCTCTCTCCAGTCTTACTTAGCTCCCCTGTACCCTGCAGGCTCCAGCCACTCTGGCCTTCCCTTACCTTCTTCAGTGCCATGCTTCCCTCGCCACAGGGCCTTTACACATGCAGGTCCCTCTGCCTCAGTTGTGAGCCTTTGCCCAGTTCAGTTCTGAGCACCCATCAGGTCACCACTCAGACATCACTTCCTCGCCTCCCTCACCCTACTGACACTGTAACAGGATGTCTTAGTTTTTTTTAACCCACCACCCATCTGTCAGTTTGTCGTACTATGGCAGCTTGCATGTTGCTATAATGCTGGAAGCCATGCCATCGCAATTTAAAATACCAGCAGGGTTACTTATGGTGGGCAGGTTTCAGCAAAGTTTCCAGACTAAGGCAGACTAGGAAGAAAAGTCTGGCAATCTACTTCTGAAAACTAGCCAATGAAAACCTATGGATCACTGACTATTGTCTGATATAGTGCTGGAAGGTGATTTCCCAAGATTGGAAGGCCCTCAAATTACACAGTGGCCACAACAGTGGGTTCAAACATACCATTGATCATGAACATGGCACAGGACGTGGCAACATTACATTCTGATGTACATAAGGTCACCATGAGTCAGAGCCAACTCGATGACAACTCACAATAACAACTAGTTTTATGCTCTCAAAGCTGGTTGTAACTTTCCATCCTTGTCCTTACCACAGTCTGTAATCAACAATTACCTGTGCCATTAATTGATACACATCTACCCCCCACTAATCTCTAACACTCCAAACCCCATGATGTCAGGGGTCGTGTCTGTAAATTCATTATAGTTTCCTAAAACATAGTATCAAACTATAAAAGAAAATAAATTAAATTTTACTTAATTTTGAATTTACTTAAATTAATGAAATGCCTCATTGCAATGATCCTCCGTACATAGATTCCTTAAGAAAAGCCATTCCAAATAAATGTGGTAAAATAGCAATCATTTCTCTGCTTCCCAGATGTACAGGCCAAGTCCTGATTTTAATTTGGACACATATGTTTCGCTCCCAGAGATAAAACCTTAAAACAGATTGGCCAGATTGCTGGTAAAATTATTTTTGAAGGGTTTGTATTTACTTTTTGGTCATTTTTTTTAAAATGATCTCCTACCTCCCCTATAGGGAGGAAGCATAAATTCAAGTCTATACTAAAAAGGTACGAAGCAAAATTTGATTTGTATTCTGACAACCAAGAAGTGCTATGTACATCTTCAACATAAGTATTATTTCCTTCCTTTACAAAAACTCAAACTATAGTGAAAACTGTAAAAACATATGCATACAATAGTGTTTAACAATGATTTTATGAAATCAAATTTTAAGTATTTCAGAAATTTGGTCCATGCATTTTTATAATATGTATTGACCTGGTAAGCCAATATATATATATATATAATTGTATGCTTACTAACAAGACTGTTGTAGAAAAGTTGCTCATTAGATTAAAGAATCATTTTCTCCCAACTCTACACTCCCCTGTTTGTGGACCTGTCCTTCAGACAACCCGAGAAAAGGCTGCCCATGGGACCTCACTCTGCTATGGTTGATTACACCAAGTTTGGACCTCTGATTCCTACTGGACCAATCAGAGACTCCCATCTGGCGAACTCTAGAGCCCAGAGTTTGTAGTTAGGATACAAAGAGATTAAACTGTATGTAGGGTAATGCTGGAAACCCTGGTGGCATAGAGGTTAAGCACTATAGCTGCTAACTAAAAGGCCGGCAGTTCAAGTCCACCAGGCCTTCCTTGGAAACTCTACAGGGCAGTTCTACTCTGTCCTATAGGGTCACTATGAGTCGGAATCGACTTGAATGCAGTGGGTTGGTTTGTTGGGTTTAGGGTAATGCTATTCAGCTACATGCATCCCCTCCCAAATGGAATCAGCTTTGCTCTTCCCCAAAGCATGACTGGGGATGAATTCGGGATGGACTCAGGCTAAGGTACAAGGCTGGGTGGGAGTGGCATGATTGGGTCAGCAGCCAAGGCTGGGGAATGCCTTAGCACCAAAAAGGAAAACATCTGGGCCTGGTTGTGAAGTCCCTGGGAACACTGACTGCCCAAGGATGTGAGAGAAAACAATGAGCCTTTGTCCCAGCTGGAATGGTATATAAGCTTGGGTCCCTTGCTAGGTGGTTGCAGAAAATACTCCAGTCGGCCACTACTGGAGAGCAGCTGCTTGCCCACATCAGTAAGTTTCCCTGAATAAACTCATGAATCTGGAAAGGGCTATGTGTCAGTTCTTCGGATTATCTGCCAGGACGCTGAGTGAGGGTCTTTCCTTGCTTGGTCTGTCCCCTGACACTGTACATGGTTGAAAGTTCAGGTGAATTCCAGGTCTGAATACTCCTTTTTTTTAGGAAGCTAGTTAGGCAGTTCAGTGGTAGAATTCTCGCCTTCCATGCAGGAGACCCACGTTCGATTCCAGCCAATGCACCTCATGCGTGGTCACCAGCCATCTGTCAGTGGAGTTCTACTTGTTGCTATGATGCTAACAGGTATCAGCAGACCTTCTAGACTAAGACAGACTAGGAAGAAATATCTAGTATTCTACTTCCGAAAATTAGTCAATGAAAATCCTGCGGATCACGAAGGTCCAATCCACACCCAAACACGGGGGTGCACAGGACCAGGCAGTGTTTTGTTCCATTCCGTTGTGCATTGGGTCCCCACGAGTCAGAGGCTGACATGACCACAGCTCACAACAACAACTTCATGTTAGGCTAATGAGCAGTCAGAAGAAGGCAATCTGTGAAAAGGGAAAAAGGAGAATAGAAGGCATATCCAGCGGAATTGGAATTTTTGTGGTGAGGGAAGCAAGGAGAAAAAGAAAGGATGTGGACAAACAGGACATTCTGGTTTCTGGTCTGTTCTTCCTCCAAGTCCAGGCCTGGTAAGAATTCCTTAAGTCTATGTAGTAAATTCCTTTAGGTGAATCTACGGTATGGTAGGTAGGGCCCTTGCCTTGGGTGCTGCTTGGGGGTGGGGGTGGAGGGCACCAATGAGCAGTTCCCATTGCCAGCTGTGAGAGATCCTTCAGCAATTTACAGCTAGTTGCCACAGGTGCTATTTTCTGTAGATACACTGCTCCTTATACAGTGAGTTTCTGTTTCTTGTAAGAAAATAATTTCTGGCCAAGGTGGAGATCTTCAGGAGAAAGGAAGAGGCCAGCAAACATGTTCAAAGCCCAGGGCATGAGACCTTTTCAGAGCCTCACTATAGAGTCTGGGCTGTTCATTCATGGAATGGCCTAGGGCGATTCTGGCCTTATCTGGACGTTAGTTATCATGTGCCTCTATCGTGGTTCACAACCCTAAAGGGAGACTTCCAACGGGAAAATCATATTGCTTTAGTGCCAGAAGAAAACCTTCAAGGAATTCTTTTCATCTAGCTTTCATTAGAGCCACCTGTGACATTTACAAAGAAGCAGGGCCCAGACTCCCAGTTTCAGTGGTTCTGGAGAGGAGACAAAGCAGCTAGACCGACACCACAGGTGATCCTTGTGCAGCCTCCTTAAAATCCACAGTGCCTTGGAAACTAACCTACCAATCCTTCCTTTAAAGACAAAATATTAAGACCATTTTCAGTTAACTATTGTTGTGTGACAAACAGCCCCAAAACCCAGTGGCTTAAAATAACAAAAATTACTGTTCATAATTTTATAAGCCAGCTGAATGGTTTTTCTCATTCATACCAGGTCAGATAGATAATAGCGCTGTTGTAGCTGGACTGTCTTACATGTTTGGGGTCAGCACTCTCACTTGTCTAGTGTGGCCTGGACTGGGACAACTGGGCTCTCGATCATGTGGTTTCTCATTCCTAGCAGGCAGCTCAAGGGGTTCTAAGAGAGGACAGCAGAAGTGTGCCAGGCCACCCGAAGGGAAGGTCGGAATGGTACAAATCACGTTCAGTGAATGTTGCTGGTCATAGCAGGCCAAAGGCCAGCCAAGATTTGAGGGGTGAGGAATAAACTTCACTTCTGGATGGAAGAGCTGCGTGGTTATATTACCAGTAGTCTGGGTATAGGGAGGGTTGATAATTATGACAAGTTGTTTTACAATCAGCCTACCAACAGCCCAGAAAGATTTAAATGAAGCTCAAAGTGTCAGAGAAACAAATTCCCTGATATTGAGTAGAGTGTTTTCCTACCACCAGATCCCTCTGACAGGTTATAAATATTGGTTCTCATTTCCAGCTTCCCTTGGACAAAGATGTGAGAATGCTAATGGTAAAGGTTGGCTTTCTTTTCCTTTTTGTTTGAAGCTCTGTGTCAGCTCACATCAGCTGCCCCTGCCTGAAGAATGTTACTTAATTGCCAGGTGGCTTAGAAGGACTCAGAACACAAAGCCAAGAATGCTTTTCAAGTTGAGCCTAAACAGCACAGTCACCTCTACTAGGATGAATGCATCTTGGGACAGTGCAAATTATGAAGGTTTCATTACGCCTTCAGATGCAATTCCTGGGAGTGATGGCTGTGTCTACTAAACAGCCAAGTAAGCTCATTATAGCAGAGGCAGAACTGGATGCAAATCAAGTGAAAGCTAGGAGCAGGTACTTGATGAAAGTGGCAAAAACAACTGAGAAAAGAATGGCAAAACCAACTGCAATGATAGCTGTTTACACGACAGTTTTGCCTCTTGGAAACAACATGGTCAGAAAAGGGCCATGGTTGATATGGTCGTTAAGGTCATTTATCAACTTGGTTGGGCCACGATTCTCAGTGGTTTGGCAGTTATGATGTAGTTTGGCAGTCGAATAATGATGTGATCACTTCCATGATGTGATTTGATATAATGCGATCACCTCCATGATGGGACCTGCTATCAATAGCCAATTAGTTGAAAGGGAGTTTCCTTGGGGGTATGACCTGCCTCCAAAATAGGTGGACTCTCTGGCAAGGTTTGGGGGATTTTGCTCGCTCTGGATCCCACCGCTGCGTCCTATTCCACTGACCTCTGGTTCTTGGGACTTGAGCTAGCAGCTTACCTATTGTCTTGCTGCTGACCTTGGAATTCATAGGCTTTCACAGGCTGTGATCCAGACTCCTGCTGTCAGTCTTGGGTTTGCCAACCCCTAAGGCTATGTGAATCAGGAGAAGCCTGTAGTCTGATCCAAATGTTGTATCACAGAAATACAAGTATATTTTAAGCCAAACCAGCAAATATTAGGACCTACCTCACTCAAAGCAGTGATTGGCAACCTTGGTGGTACAATGAAATGATCTGGAGAGTTTTGAAAATTCTGATGCCTGGTCTCACCATCACTGATTCTAATTTCATGAGTTTAGAGTGTGGCTTGTGTACTAAGACATTTTTCTTTTTTACCTCTTTTTTTGTTTGTTTATTTGCTTTTATTGTTGTAAAAACATATATAACACAGCACTTGCCAATTCTACCTTTTCTACATGTACAATTTAGTGACACAATTACATGTATCATGTTCTAAACTCTCCAGTTGATCTTAGTATACAACTAAGGGAGGCATTGATGGTTCAGTGGTAGAATTCTTGCTTTCAATGCAGGAGACCCAGGCTCAATTTCTGGCCAACCTACCTCATGCAGAGCCACCACCCATCTGTCAGCAGAAGTGTGCATATTGCTATGATTCTGAACAGATTTCAGCAGAACTTCCAGATCTACTTTCAAAAATCAGCCAGTGAAAACTCTGAATCACCATGGTCTGATTCACAACTGATCGTGGGGATGGTACAGGACACGGAGGCATTTCGTTCCATTGTACGTGGGATGACCATGAGTCCAGGCCAACTCAAATGCAGCTAGCAATAACAATAACTTAACTAGATGCCTGGGTGGCTCTTAAGTTGTTCAACTAATACATTGTTTTAATCACTTTTTATGTGCCAAGCACATTGCCAAATGTTGTGATCCAGGGGATGCAGACCTTTTGGTCCAAAGCAGAAGAAAAATGTCTATGCTATTGAAGCCACCACAAGGCAGATCAGGGGAAATGAAGTAAGTACAATAGACATCTAAATGACATGCTTGAATGACACACAGAGGAGGGGCTAGCTCCTCACCTGCTGCTGATGCCCCAGTTTTCTGTACTAAGCAATCAGCCACATGACTGGATGAATGTATCACTCAGGGCCCAGCGCCTAGAATCCCAGATGGGAATCCTGATTCATTCCCATGCCGTATGAGTGACTCTGGGTAATCACAGAGCTTCAGTTTCCTTATCTGTAAAATGAGGGCAACCCTTGTTCTCACCTCACAGAGTTGTTGTGAGGCTTCAATGAGATAATTTAAGTAAAGCGAAAAGCACAATGCCTGACACACCGCAAATGTTCAATAAATGTTAATGACAATTTGCATAATTAATAATAGAATAAGGAGTCCTGGTGGCACAAGAGTTATGTACTCAATTATTAATGGGAAGATTGATGGTTTGAACCCACCCAGTGATTCTGTGGGAGAAAGAACTGGTGATCTGCTTCCATAAAGATTACAGCCTAAAAAACCTAATGGGGCTGTTCTACTCTGTCACGTGGGGTTGCCATGAGTTGAAAATCAACTCAATGGCACCTAACAAAACAATGACAAATAATAGAATAACAACAACAAAAATAATAGCTGATAGCAGATACTATTCTGAGGGGGGTTCTTTGAACAGGGGGCAGAAAAAAAAGCAAACCCTCAAATCTAGCAGAAATGAGGGGCAAGCTGGGAATAGGAAGAAGAAGAGAGAAAAGAACACAGAATTGATGTAAGGTCAATGAAGACGTATTTTGCCTATTTTCAGAGATGTGTTGCAACACCACATACAACAGGATTTAAGAAGACCCCCTAGACTGTCCTGAACGCTTGGCAAGCCACTCCCAGTTCCACACTAAAAAATGCCTCAGAGATCAGGCCCTGAAAGCCATCAGAACCAATCCTATCATGCCTTGCTTTCTTCTTTACTCCAGTCGCCAAAGGAAGCCCACGGTGTTCAGGTTCTTCTGCATGACCTAGATTTCCAGCCTCGAGTGACTCTGTCCCCTTATCTAACTCAATCTAACTCCCTCCTGACCCCTCATACTCACACTTTCTGTCGTCTTGAACCCACAGGGTACATATCAGCAGAACTCCAATATTCATCCACATCTTCTTTCTGGAATGAACTCTTTTCCGTCTTGCTCTAATTGGAAACACGCTGTCCCCTGTGAGTCACTCAACTCAAGGCAATTTGTTTTACTGTTTTTTTGTTTTGTTTTGTTTTAGTCCCCTAAGGATACTGCTCACCTGTAGCCATGCAAAAGACTAGCTGTAATTTTTTAACTCACTCCATTTACTATTGAATCTGCAAGAGTCTTTGCTTCTTATCACTGCATCCAAATAATTGTTCTCTTCTCCCAGAGCAACTCCATCTTCTTTGAATCTCTGGCCATTAGGCTACACCAGCTGCTACGAGTTCTCATTGCTGCCTCCTACAGATTTATAGAAATGTTTTCATTTATTGAAGATTTTAGAATTCCCCTTACTTTTTGAGATGCAACACTATTCTGGTCATCATTCCTGGTGATATTAATGGCCATAGGGGTCATTTATCCTTCACCCTGGACTCCCAGCTTCTTGACCTCCTTATATTCCACAATTTTCCCCTTGCCCTTTCCCCTGCCTCAGCCACACATTACCATGGTTATGCACTGGACCTTGTCATTTTCTTGGCATTACCAATAACTTCACCCCTTCAAATCTCAGTTTGAAATATCTTATCTCTAACCACCACCTCCAATCTTTCTAGCTCACTCCTAATAACCTGAAGCTAAAAATGTCTTGACCTCTCTGTGATGTGACCTATAATCCATTGACTCTGCTACCTTGTTACTATCACCTCCCTCACAGCATCACTTCTTTCCTCTGGCTTAGATTCAATTCATCATTATGATGATACCCTTATATTAGCATATGCATGACTATGTCACTGTGTGCCATCAAGTCAATTCCAACTCGCAGCAACCTTATACGACAGAGTAGAACTGCCCTAAGGGGTTTCTTCGGTTGTAATGTTTACAACAGTATATCACCAGGCCTTTTCTCCCTCAAAGCTGCTGGTGGGTTCAAACTGCCACCTTTTGTTATCAGCGGAGCGCTTAACCATTGTGTCATCAGGGCTCTCTGCATGGCCATACCCTCTTGCGATAACCAGAATTCTGCTACACTAATGCTGCGTAACAATTGAACCAAACTCTCTGTAGCTGATAAAAAGCTGCATTTATTTCTGAATCATGCATCTGCAGGGCAGCTGAGGCAGCTCTGCTTCAAGCTTCAAGCTTGGTTCAGGTCTACTCCACACGTCCTCATTCTAGGACAAGCAGCCTCCTGGAGCAGACCTTTTCATGGTGCTGGCAGAAGCTCAAAAGAGCCAGACAAAGCATGCAAGCATGGATAAAGCCTCTCCTCACATCACATCTGCTCACATTCCATTGGCCAAAGCAAGTTACATGGCTGGGCCCAAAGTCAAGGAGACAGAGATCAGTGTCAGCAGCAAGGGGTATGTTATGGATTGAATTGTGTCCCTCCAAAATATGTGCTAAAGTCCTAAGCCCTGCATCTGCAAACGTGATCCTGTTTGGAAATAGGGGTTTTCTTTTGTTATGTTAGTGAGGCTGGTCCTGAACCTAATCACTTCTAAGTGTAACTGGACTATTCCAGGCCTGCTCCGTGCAGCCATAGAGACATGAAACAGGTGAAAGTGACCGAAGAAGCTTTATTTGGTTGGCCAAGCAAAGGAGTACACCAAGATGGCTCCCAGAACAATAGCCCCAGGGGTTTATATGGGTAAAGTAAATCGAGTCTGGGGTCTTCAGGAACGCCTTGAGGTGGGGCCAGCTTGCTGACTGGGTCTGGCCCAAAAAGGAGTTCCTGGGGCAGTCCAGCCTTTCTGTGCTTGCTCAGTCTAAAAAAGGGAGAGGGGTCTACCAAAACGGATCTTAGGCTCAGACCCCTTGCTTCTGAAAGACTTCTCCCAATCTTGGGCCTCTAAAATTTGGTTCTGTCCAGCAGGAGAGGAGTTCCGGGATAACCCAGAGTACAGGGTCGATGGTTCTGTGCATGTCAGGCTAGCTACATCTAGTTCTTGCCAATTTTAGCTGGTCCTATGACCCCAGTCTCTTGTTTTCCTCAACTTAGACAGAAACAGAAAGTATACCTAAATAAGGAGATAGCTTAAAGGCAGGGAGTTATTTCCTGTATTACAGAAGATGAAAAGCACAGCCCTTTGCCTGTTCAAGATGGCGGGCAGGCTACTGTACTCAAAAGTGTTGTCTTATAAAAAGAGCAGTATAGACACAGAGACACATACAAGGGGAAGACAGATGCCAGGTGGGCACCCATCTACAAGCAAAGATATGCTGGCAAACACCAGAAACTAGAAGAGATGCCCACATAAGGAATCAACAAGGCCAAGACCCTGATTTGGACTTTTAGTCTACAGATCTGAGAAAATAAAGGTCTGTTATTTAAAGCCACCTACTTACGGTATTTTGGTTACAATAGTACTAGCAAACTAAGACAAGGTATATATGTATAAGCCTATTTATAGGAAAAAGTGAAAACTGGGAACAATAATCCAATCCATCCCATACCCACTCCATTATCTCTCTCCCAGTACTGTAATCACTAAGAAAAACTCCAATTTCTGTTTAAATTCTCTGCACCTGCTCTCGAATAACTAACATGGCTAGAAAAAAACCACCAGTATGCTGAATGATCTCATCTTATACTCATGGCCACTGACCTCAAGTGCTACCTCATAGGTGCCCAGAATTTCTACAGTTCCATGGTCAATTTGTTTTTTCTTTGAGATAACTGTTTCATACCTCCTTGGTTCTGTCACCTTCAGCACCAGCCCCCTCCTCTCTCCCTGAAGATGCCTTCTTATTTCACTGAAAAAACAAGCAGTCTTCTACAACATCTAGTTTACCAGCTTTTCTGCTCAGAGTCTTTCTCTGCTCTATGCAAAGCCTACCCCTCCAAATGGATACTGGACCTCATCCCCTCTTGGCCACCCAGAATTTAGCTCTTTCAGGTATTTTCCTCTTTCCCGCATCATCAATTTTCTCTCTGTCTGTTGAATCATTCTTAACAGCATAAAAACATCCTGTAATATGCTGTAACATCTCTCTTCCCTTTGACCCCATGTCGCCTTCCAGATACAGTCCCATTTTTTTTTTCACACTTTTGCAGTAAATCTCCTCAAAGAGTTACTTATTCTTTTAATCTCTACTTCTTGTCTTTTGTTCAGGCAATGATCTGTGCCAATCCACTAAAATCTCTCTTTTCACCATCACCCATGACTTTCACATAGCCAAACACGACGATCAATTCTCATTCCTAAACTCGCTGGGTCTATGAGTAGCATTTAAATCACTCAGTGACTCAGTCCTGTGTCAGCCATTTTCTTCACATAGCTTCTGAGATGTTTCAGGCTCCGAGTTTTCCTCCTGCTTTCTGATCTCCTTTGATGGCTGCTCCTTCTCTGATTGATTGGTAACTATTAGAGCATCCGGATTCAGTCTAAGGACCTCTTCTTTTTTTTTTTTTCAGTTATTCCCAAGATTATGCCAACCAAGCACGTGGATTTAAGTATCATTATAGTCTAATGTCTCTCAATTTTATTTTTTCAGTCCCACTTCTACTCTAAAGTGCAGACACATATAGCTATATCTCAACAACCCCCACCCGCATGCATACACACACACACACAACATCACTGGAATGCCAAGCCAGTCTTATCTTCAGGATATACCCAAACTTAAAACATTTAAAAGTACACTGCAAATTTCTCCCCACAACCTATTCCTCCCTCCATCTTCTTTACCTCCATTATTTTTCAACCACTTTCTCATGTCAGAACTTTTAGAGACATTTTTTTTTATTTGTCTCTCTTTATCTCATGCCTGATCAATCTACTACTCCTTCTAGCCTTATCTTCAGGATATATCCAGAATACCACCGTGTCTTTTCTCTTGTGCCAAGACCACCCTTATCTAAGACACCATCATCTTTCTCCTGGGTAACTATAACAGCCACCTAACTAGTCTACTCATTTCCACTTTTGCTTTTCTATCATCCATTTTCCAGAGAATATCTGTCATCTATTCTCCTTAGAATATTAATATAACCACATCACTTTCCAAGTCAAAAGATCAAACAGCTCTAATCCCTAAAATATGTAGAAAACTTCAACAACTCAACAATAAAAAGACAAACAACCCAATAAGAAAAATAGGCAAGAGACATGAACTGACACTTCACCAAAGAGGACACAGAGGAGACCAACAAATATGTGAAAAGATGCTCTCAATTATTAGCCATTACCAAAAAAAAAAAAAAAAAAAACAATGCTGTTGAGTAGACTGTGACTCATAGCAACCCTATAGGACAGAGTAGAACTGCCCAGTAGGGTTTCCAAGGAGTGGCTGATGGATTCAAACTGCCAACATTTTGGTAAGCAGCCAAGCTCTTAACCACTGCACCACGATGGCTCCCATTAGCCATTAAAACGAACAAATAAAAAACCCACCAAACCTGTTGCCTTCTAGTCAAGTCCAACCTATAGTGACCCTACAGGACAGAGCAGAACTGCTCCATAGAGTTTCCAAGAAGATGCTGATGGATTCAAACTGCTAATCTTCTGGTTAGCAGCCAAGCTCTTAACCACTGCCACCAGGGTTCCAGCCATTAGAAAGACGCAAATTAAAGCTACAATAAGATACCATTTCACCCCTGCAAAAATGACAATGATTAAAATGACAGAAAACAACAAATGCTGGCAAGGTTGTAGAGGGATTGGAACTCTTATACATTGCTGGTGGGATTGAAAATGGTACAACCTCTACGGAAAACAGTATGACACTTCCTCAAAGAGCTAGATGTAGAAATACCTTATGATCCAGCAATCCCATTTCTAGGTATACACCCTAGAGATATAAGAGCAGTGGTGCAAATAGACATACGCACACCTATGTTCATTTCTGCATTATTCACAATAGCAAAAAGATGGAAACAGCCTAAGTGCCCAGCAATGGATGAATGGGTTAACACACTGTGGTGCATACATACCATGGAATACTACAGAACTATGAGGAATAATGAGGAGTCCAAGAAACATCTTTTAACATGCATGAATCTGGAGGACATTATGCTGAGTGAAATAAGTCAATCATAAAAAGACAAATATTGTATGGTCCCACTATTATAAAAAATCAAGAGTGGATATACACACAGAAAGCAAAGCTCTTTGATGCTTAAGAGACAGTGGGAGTGAGAGGGAGGGGGAAATTGCTTTCTAGAGAGTAGACACTTGATATTTTTGGTGATGAAAAAACAAGACCAAATATGGCTGAAGTAAGCACAACCTGACCAAGGTAAATAAAGACACTAAGAAGTATACAAGAAAAATGGACAATTTTGGTAAATGTTATAACGTATACAATTTTGCAACAATAGTAAAAACAACCAAAAAATATGTGTGCAGTTACATGGGTAATATGGATGCATATATGTGTATAGAAAGATATGTGTGAGTAAATGCACGTGCATGCATAAGCATATCTGTAGGCATATGTATATACACATTTATGTGTGCTGCATATGTACCCACATAAATAATAAACCACATGGGGGCACAGTTACAGAGGCTTCCTAGACATGTCCAAACAACTCATGGGTTTGGCTTATTGGGTTAGAAGGCTTGGGACCATAGTCTTGGGGGGATAATTCAGTCAACTGGCATAATATAGTTCACAAAGATAACGTGCTACATCCTAGATGGGTGATTAGCGTCTGGGATCTTAAAAGCCTGTGAGCAGCCATCTAAGATAGAGCTATTGGTCTCTACTCACATGGAGAAAAAGAAAATAAGGAAATCAAAGGCTCAAAGAAGAAACTAGTCCACGAAGCAATAGTTCACACAACCCACAACCTCTTTAACCTGAGACCAGAAGAACTAGATGGTGCCCAGCTACCACTACTGACGGTTCTAACCAGAGATCCAACAGAATGTCCTGGATAGAATGGAAGAAAGGTATAGAACAAAACTCAAATTCCTAAAAAAAAAAAAGCCAGACCTACTGGACTGATAGAGACTAGAGGAATCTCTGAGACTATTGCCCTGAGATAACCTTTGAAACTGGATTTGAAGATATTTCTGCAGGTCACCTTTCAGCCAAATAATAGATTGGCTTATAAAATAAACAGTATCACCCTTGAGTAATGTGGTTCCTTAGACAATTAATTATATGAGACTAAATGATCAACGTTTATCCAAAAGCAAAGATGAGAAAACAAGGAGGGGAAAGGAAGCTAGATCAACGGAAACAGAACAAACGATGGAAATAATGAGAATGCTGACACTTTGTAAAAATTGTAACCAATGGCACAGAACAATTTATATAAAAATTGTTGAAAGGAAACATAATTTTCTGTGTACGTTTTCACCTAAAACACAATAAAAAATATATTTTTTTAACGTTATATTGTCATTACTGTGTTGTTAGATGCTGAGTCAGTTCCAACTCATATTGACACAGTTTGTACAACAAAACTAAACGCTGCCTGGTCCTGTGCCATCCTCACAATTGTTGCTATGTTTGAGCCCATTGTTGCAGCCCTTCTCCAGGGACTGGTCCCTCCTGATAACATGTCCAAAGTATGTGAGATGAAGCCTCACCATCCTGGCTTCTAAGAGTCATTCTGGCTATACTTCTTCCAAGACAGATTTGTTCTTTCACAGTTGGTTTTCCATGGGCTGGTGTCCCATACCCTCCCTGGCTAAGGAGCTTTCTTACAATTGCAGCACCTGCCTTCCCAGAGACGGAGTCTGGTCTCCACTTTTGTATTCCCTTCGAAAAAATTAGAAAATAACAAGCGGATGTGGAGAAACTGGAACCCTTGTCTATTGATGATGGAAATGTAAAATGATGTCGAAATGATGTCAAATGATGTAGTCACTGTTGAAAGCACTTTGGCAATTCTTCAAAAAGTTAAACAGAATCATCATATAACCCAGCAATTCCACTCCTGGGTATCAGAGGCTAAAGTAGATCCTTTTACACCAACGTCCTTTGCAGCATTATTCACAACAGCTAAAAGGTAGAAACAACCCACATGTCTATCAGCAGATGAATGGATAAATGAAATGTAGTCTATACTTGCAACAGAGTATTATTCAGCCACAAAAAGGAACGAAGTTCCGATACACGCTACGACATGGGCAAACCTTAAAAACTTTATGCTGGTAAAATAGGCCAGACTCAAAAGAACTGATATTTCATGATCCCATTTATATGAAATATCTAGAATAGGCAAATGCATACAGACAAGATGGGCTAGAAAGAGAGGGCTATGGGTAGCTAATGCTTAGTGGGTACTGAATTCCTCTCTGGCATGATGAAAAACTTTTGGAAACAAAAAGTGGTGATGGATGCACAATATCGTGACCATAAATGCTACTGAATTGCACTCTTGAAAATGGTTAAAATGGCAAATTATATGTGATACATAATTTTTTAAATAACTGCAGTTAATATAATAAGAGCTCTAATGGGCAAAGTAGACAATATGCAAAGAAAGAATTGGTGTGTAAGAGAGATGAAAACTCTAAGAAAAAAAATCAAAGAAAATGCCAGAAATTAAAAACATTGTAACAAATAAAGAATGTCTTTGATGGACTCATCAGTAGACTGCATGTGGCTCAGAAAATAATCAGAGAGCTTGAGGGTATGTCAATAGAAACATCCCACACTGAAATGCAAAGTAAAAAATTAATAATCAAAATAATAATAATATACAAGAATTGTGGAATAATTACAAAATGTGTAACATACACCCAGTTGAATTCCCAGAAGGAGAAGAAAGGAGCCAAAGAAATATTTCAAATAATAATGGCCAGTCGTTTTCCAATATTAATGACAGACACCAAAGCACAGATTCAGGAAGCTAGGGGAACATCAAGCAGAATTAATAGCAAAAATTTTACACCCGGGATACCATATTTAAACTTCAGAAACTGAAGACAAAAAGAAAATCTTGAAAAAGTCAGAGGCGAAAAAAATACGTCCCCTCTAGAGGAACAAGGATAAGAATTCCATTGGACTTTTCACTCCATTCCCCCCCCCCACTGGAAACCATGCAAGTAAGAAAAGAGCGGAGTAAAATATTTAAAGTGTTAAAAGAAAAAAAGTCACCAACCTAGAGTTCTATAACCAATGAAATTATCCTTCAAAAGGGAGGGAGAAATAAAGACTTCCTCAGGCAAATACCTACCAAAAACCCACAGCTTACATCATACTTAACAGTGAGAAAGTGGAGGCTTTCCCCAATGCGAATTAAAACCATAATGAGATATCAATTTATAACTACTAGGTTATAGGGACCCTGGTGGCACAGTAGTTAAGAGCTTGTTAAAGACATTAAGAATGGTTAAGGTCTACAGTTTGAATCCTCCAGCCCTTCCTCGGAAATCCTACGGGGTAGTTCTACTCCGTCCTATCGGGTCGCTATGAGTCAGGATCGACTCCACGACAACCGGTTTCGTTTGGTTTTATTTAAGATGCATGTAATAAAAAGGACAGACAATAACAAGTGTTGGAAATGATGCTGAGAAATTGGAACCTTCATGCACTATTAGTGAGAATAAAAAATGATGCAACCGCTTTGAACAACGAATTGACAGTTCCTCAGATAGGTAACGCGTAGAGTTACCACGTGAGCCAACAATTTCATTCCTAGGCATATACCCAAGAGAATTGAAAGCATATGTGTACAAAAATTTATATAAAAATGTTCAGAACCACATTATGAATAATAGCCAAAATGTGGAAACAACTCAAAGGTCCATCAATAGATAATGGATAAATGAAATGTGGTATAGCCATATAATGGAATATTATTTAGCTTCAAAAATGAATGATGTACTGATACATGCTAAAAACCCTACCCATTGCCATTAAGTCGATTCCGACTCAGTGACCCTATAGAACAGAGTAGGACTGCCCCACAGAGTTTCCAAGGAGCTCCTGGTGGATTTGAACTGCAGACCTTTTGCTACAACATTGATAAACCTTGGAAACATTATGCTAAGTGAAATAAGCCAGGCACAAAACACTGCACATTTTATGATTCCGTTTATATGAAAGTAAATTAGTGGTTGCAGGGGTGTGGAGTGGGAATGGGAGACAATAGCTAAAGGGTTTGTTTTTGGGGTGATAAAATACTGGAATTAGATAGTGGTGATGGATGTACAACTATGTGAATATATTGAAAACCACTTAATTGTACACTTTTAAAAGGTGAATTTTATGGTATGTAAATTATACCTCCATAAAAATATCTGATAGGTATTTTACATTTATGACACCTCTCAATTCATTGCTCAATACCCACACGTAGCTGTTGAGTTCTGTACTACAAGACGCAACTCTTAACCAGTTGGTGTCAGTTGATTCTGACTCATAGAGATCCCGTTGTGTATCACCGTAGAATTGTGGTCCACAGCAGTTTTTGGTGCCTCTGAGCGGACTCAAACCTCCAGCCTTTAGGTTAGCAGCTGAGCTTGTTAACGGTTTGCATCACCCAGGGACTTCTAAACTCGGGCCATTCAGATCGGATTGTGCTACCAGGACGAGCAGCACCTACACCACCTGGAAGCTTGTTAGAAATAAGGAATCTCAGGCTCCACTCCAGGCCTGTAGTAGCAGAATCTGCAGTTTAACAAGACCCTCAGGTGGTTTTTATGCACAGAAAGTTTGAGAATTGCTGATTGTGATAATGTTGCCGGCAGCTGAGTCTGCTGAGTCCCTCTGACTCTGCAGCAAAGAAACTCTTCTTTAGTTAGGTCTAAATTATCTGACATCACCCAATTAGCATTTCAATTCTTTTCTACTCACCCTGACCCCACAGGTCAGAATCCAATCTTGTTAGCTGCACCTAATTGCTCCTGAGACTTTAGTCCAGCTCTGACTGAGAGTACCAGTTCTGGATTATTCCAAGCTCAGAGTCATTGACTAAATTTAATAATGGGCTGCTTGTGGCTATACCTCTACTAGGGTTGACAGTTTTGAAAACCATCCAACTTTGCTCTCCCCCTGCCACTAGGATGCTGTGACGGAACAGACGCTTTACCTGTAGCTTAGCCACAGGGTTGAACAAAGTGGCACAAATGGGCATCAGATGTTAATATTTTCCATGTTTATAGGAAAAGCGTGTGCTAATTTTACAAACAATTCCTGACAGTCTCCATCTCCCTTTCTCCCACTAGAAGGGAAAAAGGAGAGGTGGTTTTTATTTACATTTATTTATAGTTTTGCTTAGAAGAAACTGCAGTGTACTGTTTCAAGGGCATGCATTATTTTTTTTTTTTCCAATGTTCTAAGGAAGTTTAGAGTACATTTTCATATTTACCAGGAAGCGATTCTATCTCTAAAGGATGCTCAGTTCCAGTCCTTTTCCTGTTACTATGTAGTAGGAAATTTCAAACAAAGCACGGTTGAGGTTCACAGGATTAAGGGAGGTCCCTTTTTCCTTTGTGGGTCCTGAACTCAGTTTCTGTTTCACCAGAATTTTCTGTCTTTTCTTTACCTGAGAAATACAGCATAGAAGACTGTATTAATTATAGTTTTAGTTAAAACTTTCACGTCTATCCTGTCCACATGTCTTGGTATACACAAAATAAAAATATGAGTACTGTAAATATGTTCATTCTTCATCCACATACAAAGGGTTTCCTTGATCCAATGAACTTTGCTGAATGGAAGAGAGAATACAAAATTAACAAGATGTGTGTCCTGCCTTCAAAAAGTATTAAATATACTAAAAACATACACATAAAGAAATAGAGCCACAAAGATGGGAGAAAATTAGAAGTACAGAAAAAGGCATTTTTTTTTTAAACCTGTGTGTGACAGTGGAAACACTGTTGGCAAACTGGTTAAGTACTACGGCTGCTAACCAAAAGGCGAACAGTTTGAATCCACCAGGTGCTGCTTGGAAACTCTATGGGGCAGTCCTACTCTGTCCTATAGGGTCGCTATGAGTCGGAATAGACTCAACAGCAATGGGTTTGTTTTGTTTTTGTGTGACAGTGAGTGCAGCCAGCAGCTGCTCAGCCGTTATCAAGCAAAACATGTCCCTCCTATCCATTGTCTTGAGCACTGGGTGTGGCTCAATTCCTGCTTTAAACCAGTCAAACCCAGTTTACTAGCCTCAAAAGTATTCCAAAGTAAACTAAGCCTCATTAAGACCTAATTTAATATTCAGATCTTTGCCATGGGAGAGACTTATCCTTTTTCTGCACATACTAAGAAAAAAAATGCAATTTGTCTTACTGTGCCTGCGCATCATGATAATTTGTGTAGTCCATGATGTTTGTACGCATTTCCCTGTGAAAGACAGTATAACAGGTTGGGCCTCCCTCTGTTCAGGGGGCTTGATTTGAGGTATACACCTCCTTGTTCCTTGCCTGTGTGCTTGCAATAAACGCTCTTCCTCCCTCCTCACTTCTGGTACGTCTTTATTGACAAGAAGCCTCACTGAGCTTCCAGTAACATGCGTGGTAACAGTGATGGAGAGGCAACTCACTTCCAGCATGGGGAAAGGAATAGATGGCCAAAAGGAGAGGTTGGAAAAGAGTAACTTTGGAGCTAAAATTTGCAGATGGGTAGAACTTCAAAAGATGACAACGTGATGACACAGAATTCTGTGGAAAAAGAAAAGATATTTTTTAAAAACCCATGGAAGAGGAGGAGTAAAATATTAATCAACTTCTTCCCTAGGAACCATTTTATTATCATTATCCTGTAGGGGTTGTGACCAGATTAATTGTGTGCTCTGAGGACCAAAGAAGAGGGGAAATGAAGTTGAAATGGAAGGCAGAATTCCCTCTGACTCAAACAGCTAGGAAAGAGAAGAGATTCTATTTAGCAATTTTATTTTTAGGAAGAGAAATATTTCCCTAGCATTGAAAACCTGCTTACCAATTAAATATAAATGGATGTCCTTGACAAGTTTTTGTTTATGCTAACTTATGGTAGAGTCTCCTGAACTTTGAAGGCAATCAGAATTAATAATTCAGTATTAAGAAGCTATAGCTGAAATATATATATAGAAAAGTTATATTTTAAAAAAGTGTCACAACTGTTCCTCCTTTGTTCCTTAGTTAATTAAAAAAAAAAAAAAAAGAGGAGAAGGAAGGTATCAGTCAAGAAAAAAAAAAAGATATGTCGTCCTAAGGCATAAACGATGTTCTTATGTCCGTGATTTGGGGAAGTAGCTGCCATTTTTAGGGGACTGTCAGAGTCCTGTTAAGGGACTGAAGGAATAAAGATACTCACTGAAGAGCTTTCTAGAGATTTTTATGCATCTTCCAGAAGAACTAACTTTTGGCTAAGACAGAACTCAAAAACTGAAATAAGCAAACATTTTATATCTTAATGAGTGTGGTTGTGATTCACACACATGACACAAGTATTTTCTTTGGTTTTTTTCTCATAAAAATAATGTAATGCTAAAAGGAATTGATTTTTCTCACATCTCCAAGTGTATTTATCTTTTCTCCCCCTCTCATAATGTCAGCCATTATCTTTGGCAGATGATGTTGAAAACAGAAAGTATTTTGTTTAACCACATGGGCAGCTGTGAGTTCTCTTTCTTCTTTTCCAATTAATGAAAAAGCACTTCCTTGCAGCAAAGAATGGGACCGAAGTTAGCATCTAATTGACAATGTAAAACTCTTGAGTAAAAACAAGCATCTGGGTAGGAAGAAAGATGCCCTCGAGAATTATATGTATGCATCTCACATGGCCATCTCTGCACCTGTTTTCAAAGGGAAAGATTTCCAGGTCATATACAAGGAACAAACTTCTCTTTTCAAGTTGATTATTTCTAAATGTAGCTCAACATAATGGGTCCTCACAGTGTGCTGTTTCCTTTCAACAAAGCACAAAAATCTGTATTGGTTTTGCTTTGGGAGTCAGTCACAGCCACTTCAGAACATGTGTTCGTGCACCTTTCCTCTAGAAAGTTCATTGTTAACAACAACGGTTAACTCTACCTTCTCCTCCTGTCATTAACCCTGTCCACTTAACATCAGTTCTTATTGAAGCCATTAGTTATGTTCTTTACAGTATGTGTGTATGTGGGTGGGGGTTGACCCTAAATGACAATTTCAGCAGCATTTTCAAGGTCACCCTCACTGTGTTCCTTTGAGATATAGATTGAAGGCTCTTTGAATTTTCAAAATGCTGGATCCATGAAAGGAAATGGTGTCAACAAGGAAACTGTCGTATTTGTCTTACATCTTGATTAGTTTGAAATGCCTAACTTGGGCAGTTTGAAAGATGTTACCAATAAATGGGGAGTTCCAGGCCCTACTCTGAAACGTGCCTGTGGCCAAGAATTTTTAATATTTATGGGGGGTGACCTCTAACTGTCGATGATCACTTACTTCTCCCAAAGCTATTTTGGGGCAAATGCTGATTGCCTGAGGAGCCAGGAACACATTAAACTCTGAACTCAATATTGTACTTGCAATAGACAGATTTCACCTTCACGGGGACAGTCATCACTGTTGATCTCCAGTGGACCACTCAGGCTTTGCCATCAGAGGTTTTAGAACCCTCCAACAATAATCTGAGTTTTCACCACGCAAAAGAACAACCATGCTACTTGTGGAATTGCATTTCTTCAGAAAGTCAAGGAAGACCGAACTTCACAGCTATACAAGCAGTTGAAAAAAACATAACTGAGGGAGGAATTAGTGTTCAGTATGGGATATTTTTTTTATGGGATATTTTAGGAATATTTGGGGTCCTACTTCCTTCTTTAAGATGAAAGAATATTAAAGTTTTGAGGAAGCATTTTTATTTTTAAACATTGAGGAAGGACCTATGAAAGGACAGAAAATTTGTTCAAACAAACACAAAATATTCTGGAGCCCTAGAAGCCCTTAGGAGAGGAGAGTATGGATTAATATTAACTAAAACTAACTAATATTATAAAACTAATAGAATAATATTAGCTACCATTTTTAGATGTTTCCTTCCAGTCCTTTTTCCTGCCTATATATGCTTATATATCTTATTAGAACATTGAAGTTATTTTATTCTAACATAATCCCTTCTTTAGCAATTTGAGAGGAGACTGATGAACAAGCAATGTGCAAATAGGCCATTAGCACTTTAGCTCTGTGGGAATATAGATTTTGAGGCAGGCTGCCTCAGAGCCCAGCCCTTCTAAGAGACACTTGCTCTGACTTACCCTCCTACAATGAGCAAAATAAGAAATTGTCCTTGACAAGATAACCACAGAATGGGCCATAGATGGCCTCAGCCCCGCTCTGGGTGGAGACTTAAATCCTAATGAAGAAAAATTCATTCCTTCCTCCATCTGGGGGATCAAACCATTGTCTAAAGAAAATGCATAGTCATCCCCAAGCTCTGAGCACCTGCGTGAAGTTCAGACCTGAATATTCATGATGAATTTTCTGCCCTCTGTAAAAGCCCACCTGCCCAAGCTGCCCGAGAGCAGCCTTGGCAGCAACAGCCCAGATTGCTCCTTTCCTTGTACAACAAAATAAAGGCATCTTTCTGATCTCCCACCTCAGCCTCTTGTTTATTCGCTGTAACAAGTCACACAGAGCAAAACCTGGGGTTTTCACCCAGCCGCAATTTTGTAGCATGCCATGAAGTATGTAACCCCATTTTGGGTAGAAAGGACAAAATGTCCTTTGGCAGAATGCTAACCTGGGGTGGACATGGGGAAAAACAGCCGACTGTACTCTCTTCTTAAAAAAAGAAAACATGAAATGTTTCATTTGAAATTCCGTAACTGATTTTCTACTGTGTGCCTGTTTAGCTGCTAATTATACAAACAGAAAACATGCTGAAGTCCTTGATTGTCAGGTGTGCAGTTCCTCAAGGCCTCATGGATGAAAAATCTACCTCAAAAGAAAAAAAAAATTCTCCTGTGAAAGATAACAAAGAAGAAAAATTGATAACGGAGATGAAGAATTGTGTGTGTGTGTCTGTGTGTGTGTGAGTGTATGTATTCTCCACTTCAATGAACTAAATTATGAAATCATATACTCTGAAAATTCCAGCTTAAGTTATTTCATTAGTGATACAATATTCCCTTGGGGGAACCTTTGTCTGCTCTTTTTCTCCCGTATCCTACCTCCTATCATTTGGGGGGAACAGTCTTTTCTCCACACTCAAAATACAGTGAGAATCTGATCACTTTTTCCTCCCTGCACTGTTACCAACCTGGCCTGAGCTGCTTTCATCTAGATTATCAGATAACCAAAAGTAAACCAAACCCAGTGCCGTCAAGTCAATTCCGACTCACAGCAAGCCTATAGGACAGAGTAGAACTGCCCCATAGAGTTTCCAATGAGCACCTGGTGGATTCGAATTGCTGACCCTTTGGTTAGCAGCTACGCCACCACTACGCCACCAGGGTTATCAGATATCATTCTGAATATCATTCCAAACAGCTCCCATTTTGATCAAAAGACAGATGCTCAAAATGAAACAAAAAATATAATTCATTCTTTATTCATTCAATAGTTGCTGATTGCCTACTATGTGCCAGTCTGTTCCAGGCACGTGGGATATTTCAGTGATCAAAACCAGAAAAGATCCCTGCCTTTGCGAGGTTACATTCTAGTGGGTGTGTGGGTGGGGCAAATAAATAAATCACATGGCATATTAGAAGAGGGTAAGGACTATTTAAAAAGGAAAAGGAAAGCAGAATAAAGGATTGTCATTTGGGCTTGGGGTACAATTTTTAAGTAGGAAGATTATATTGCACCAAAACTCAAATAAGAATATTGAATACGCCATGGACTGTCAAAAGAACCAACAAACCTGTCTTGGAAGAGGTATAACCAGAATGCTCCTTAGAAGCAAGAAGTCTTAGAAGCCTCCTTAGAGGCTACATCTCACATCCTTTGGACATGTTATCAGGAGGAACCAGTCCTTAGAGAAGGACATCATGCTTGGTAAAGTAGAGGGTCAGCAAAAGAGAGGAAGACCCTCAAGGAGCTGGATTGACACAATGGCTGCAACAATGGGCTCAACCATGATGATTGAGGGGATGCTGCAGGACCGGGCAGTGTTTTGTTCTGTTGTACATAGTCACTGTGTACTCAAATAAAGTTAGGGAAGGAGTCACATGGTTAACTTGAGGGATGTTGTTCCAGACAGAGGAAAGAGCCAGTGAAGTGGCTGCATTGCAGCAGCATGCGTAGTGTGTTTGAGGACAGCAGGAGGCCTGTATGCCAGGAGAAGAGGCCAGTGGAGGAGGGAGAATATTAGGAGAGAAGTCAGAGACGTAATGGGGTAGGATGGGATATATTATGTAGGGTCTTATAGGTCAATGCCAAGCATTGGCTTTTACTCTGAAGTCAATGAGGAGCCAAAGGAGTGATCTGACTAATTAACATAGTAAAAGGATTACCCTGGCTGTTATGTTGAGAATAACCCATAAAGAGGCAAGGGTAGAGGAAGAGTGACCAGTTAGCAGCCTATTGCATCAATCTAGATGAGAGCAGCTCAGACCAGGTTGGTAACAGTGCAGGGAGGAAAAAGTGATCAGATTCTCACTACATTTTGCGTGTGGAGAAAAGACTGTTTCCCCCAATGGATAAGAGGTGGGATAGGGGAGAAAAAGAGCAGACAAACGTTCCCCCAAGGCTTTTGGCCTGGGCAATTGGAAGGATGAAATTGCCATCAACTAATACGGAACAGGCAGCAAGAAGGGCAGCTTTGAGAGAAAAGCAAGAATTTAGTTTTAGACACAATGAGTTTGAGATATACTGACATCCAAGTAGAGACAGTGACATCCTGGACCTACAACTGAAATATAAGTCACCAGCACAGTGTGTAAGAGGGTAGAGCAGCCTCCTCTACAGTACCCAGTGTGTTTTGGTACTGAAATGCAGAAGGAAGGAAAGATGATTCCATTATCTGAGCCACAAACTCTCAATAAAAATTTCATGAAGAAACAGCTTGGTAAGTTAGAAAAGCTGAGATTTGAATCCCTGCTCTGCCATATATGAGCCAGGTTGCGTTCAACCAGTTTCAAATCTCCATGAGATTCCACGATCCCATCAATAACATGGAGTTCCTTGAGTTAAGTTCCCAAGAAGTAGAGCCTGAGATGAGAAAATTCATGCAAACAATTTGAGAGAGTGCTCACAGGGGAAAGGGAATAGGGAAAACAGGATAGGGCAGGGGAAGGAGTTAAGAAAAACTGTGGTTTCAGCTGGAGTCGAGCTTCAGCCTGATACCATGGGCAACTCTGCAGCTTGAGTTACACCACAGAATTGGCGTTACCTGGAGGGAAAGGAATCAATAGCATCTACTACATGGAGGTTGTAATAACACTCGAGTTTATTGCAAAGTTTAGGAAAGCATTGTAATTGTCACACAGTAGGTCTTCTATGAAAGGTTCTGGCCTTTATCCATTACAGCTTTATGGCAATTCTAAATATTTACTGGCAGGTGTATTCCTTTCTCTCTCAATCAAGGAATGGTTTGTTGGTGCTGAAATGCCAAATTCACTTTTAAATATACAGATATATTGCTGTTCCTTCCATTAGAATTTCCTTATTGTTGTTATTATTGTTCGTCGCCATTGAGTCAGCTCCAACTTGTGGTGACCTCATATGTGCAGAGTAGGAGTGCACTCCATAGGGTTCTCAAGTCTGTGACCTTCCGGAAGCAGATGACCACCTCTGTGCTTCCAGGCGTCTTTGCATGGATGCAAACTGCCAAATTTTGGCTAGTGGTACAGCACTTAACTGTTTACACTACCCAGGAACTCCTCTAGTTTTTCTTATAGGGCTAATTAGTCATGTATTTTAAAACACAGCCCATCTCTTCCTTAATGAAGTTCTGAGCATGTTTCTCTTTTCATAGGCACTGCAAAAAACAAAGACTGGCAAAGTGCTCTCTCCACCCGTGCTGGGCAGAACACTTTCATTCCCTTATCAAACACCTGCTGCATATCAAAAACATTTTTCTCTCTTGCAGCACAGCAAAGAGAAAATAGATGAGGGAATGGAGAAAGGGACTTTATGCTCATTGCTAATCTGGAAATCTAAGCATCTGACCATGACTTCAGAAAAGGACACAATAGAACATCTTCACAGTCAAGAAGACTTGATTTAACAAGTAGAATCACCCTCAGTTTTTAAAATGTCGTAATGCTAATCATGAGCTTTGTACTTTGCTCTGTCCCTTCTCTATGGCAACGGTGGAATGTTGTGGGTTCTGATTAACCAAGAGAGAATGTTTACCACAAAACTATTCTTCTCCTCCAGTCTTTGTTGTCAAAAATTATTCTAAAATCATCCCAATCTGTGTCTTTGTTATGGTCATTTTGTTAGGTGCCACTGAGTCAGTTCAGACTCATAGAGACCCTACAAACAACAGAACAAAACACTTCCCACTCCCGTGCCTACTTCGCAATTGTTGTTAAGCTTGCATCCGTTGTTGCATCCATTGTGTCAGTCCATCTCATTGAGGATCTTACTCTTTCATGCTTACCATATACTTTACCAAGCATGATGTCATTCTCCCGGGACTGGTCCCTCTTTATTGCATGTCCAAAATATGTGAGCTGAAGTCTTGCCATCCTCGCTTCTGAGGAGCATTCTGGCTGTACTTCTCCTAAGGCAGATTTGTCTTTTCTTCTGGCAGTTCATGGTATATTCAACATAATTTGCCAACACCATAATTCAAAGGCATCAATTCTTCGGTCTTCCTTATTCATCGTTCAGCTTTCGTAAGCATATGAGGCAATTGAAAACACCATGGCTTAACCTTATCCCTTAAAGGGACATCTTTGTTTTTAAGAATTTCAAGAGGTCTTTTGCAGCAGCTCTGCCCAATGTAATGTATGGTTTGATTTCTTGACTACTGCTTCTATGGGCATTGATTGTGTGTCCAAGTAAAATGATAACTTCAATATTTTCTCTGCTTATCATGATGTAGCTTATTGGTCCAGTTGTGAAGATTTTCATCTACTTTATGTTGAAGTGTAATCCCTAGTGAAGGCTGTGGTCTTTGGTCTTCATCAGTAAGTGCTTCAAGTCCTTTCCACTTTCAGCAAACAAGATTGTGTCATCTGCATAATGCGCATTGTTAATCAGTTTCCTCCAACCCTGATGCCTCATTCTTCTTGCAATAGTTCAGCTTCTCAGATTATTTGTTCAGCATACAGATTGAATAAGTATGGTGAAAGGATACAACTCTGACGCACACCTCTCTTGACTTTAAAACACACAGTATCCCCTTGTTCTGTTTGAATGACCACCTCTTGATCTCTGTACAGGTTCCTCATGAGCACAATTAAGTGTTCTGGAATTCCCATTCTTCCCAAGGTTAACCATAATTTGTTATGATGCATACAGGAGAATGCCTTTGCGTGGTCAACAAAACACAGTTAAACATCTTTCTGGTATTATCTACTTTCAGCTAGCATCCATCTGACATCAGCAATGATATCCCTGGTTCCACAGCCTCACTTTCTGGCAGTTCTCTGTAAATACACTGCTGCAATCACTTTTGAATGATCTTCAGCAAAATTTTACTTGCATGTGACATTAATGATATTGTTTGGTAATTTCCATATTGAGTTGGATCATCTTTCCCGGGAATAGGCATAAATATGGATCTCTCTCAGTCAACTGGCCAGGTACCTGTCTTCCGAATTTCTTGGCATAGGCAAGTGAGCACTTTCAGCACTGCATCCATTTGCTGAAACATCTTAACTGGTATTCTGTCAATTCCTGGGTGAAACATCTCAATTGTTATTCCATCAATTCCTGGAGTCTTGAGTTTTGTCAATGCCTTCAGTGCAGCTTAAACTTCTCCCTTCAGTACCATTGGTTCCTGATCATATGCTACCACCTGAAATAGCTGAATATCTACCAATTTTTTTTTGGTATAGTGACTGTTCGTATTCCTTCCATCTTCTTTTGATGCTTCCTGCATCGTTTAATATTTTCCCCATAGAATCCTTCAATATTGCAACTCCAGGCTTGAATTTTCAGTTCTGTCAGTTTGAGAAATGCTGAGTGTGTTCTTCCCTTTTGATTCTATCTCCAGGTCTTTGCACATGTCATTAGAATAGTTTATTTTGTATTCTTGAGCCACCCTCTGAAATTTTGTTCAGCTCATTTACTTCATCATTTCTTCCCTTCAGGTTAGCTACTCTATGTTCAAAAGCAATTTTCAGAGTCTCTTCTGACATCCATTTTGGTCTTTTCTTTCTTTCCTGTCTTTAATGACCTCTTGCTTTCTTCATGTATGATGTCCTTGATGTCATTCCACAACTCCTCTGGTCTTCAGTCATTAGGGTTCAAAGCGTCAAATCTATTCCTGAGATGGTCTCTAAATTCAGGTGGAATATACTCAAGATCGTATTTTGGCTCTTGTGGACTTGCTCTAATTTTCTTCAGTTTGTACTTGCATATGAGCAATTGATGGTCTATTCTGCACTTGACCCCTGGCCTTGCTCTGATTGATAATATTGAGCTTTTCCGTCATCTCTTTCCACAGATACAGTCGATTTGATTCCTATGTATTCCATCTGGCAAGGTTCACATGTATAGTCACCATTTATGTTATTGAAAAGTGTATTTGCAATGAAGAAATTAGTCTTATAAAATTCTATCATTCAATCTCTGGCATTTTTTCTATCACCAAGGCCATATTTTCCAACTACCGATCCTTCTTCTTTGTTTCCAACTTTTGCATTCTAATCACTAGTAATTATCAATGTATCCTGATTACATGTTCAATTGAATTCAGATAGCAGAATTTGGTAAAAATCTTCAATTTCTTCATCTTTGTGGTTTGTGGGTAAATTTGAACAATAGTTGTATTAACTGGTCTTCCTTGTAGGCATATGGATATTATCCTATCACTGACAGCATTGTACTTCAGGATAGATCTTGAAATGTCCTTTTTGAAGATGAATGCAACACCATTCTTCTTCAGTTTGTCATACCCAGCATAGTAGACCCTATGACTGTCCAATTCAAAATGACCAATACCAGTCCATTTCAGTTCACTAATGCCTAGGATATCATTCCATTTTTGATGGTTTCCAATTTTCCTAGATTTGTGCTTCATACACTCCACATTCCAATTATTAATGGATATTTGCAGCTGTTTCTTCTCATTTTGAGTCATGCCACATCAGCAAATGAAGGTCCCAAAAGCTTGACTCCATCTATGTCATTAAGGTTGACTCTACCTTGAGGAGGTAGCTCTTCCCCAGTCATATTCTGAGTGCCTTCCAACCTGAGGGACTACCTTCCAGCACTATATCAGACAATGTTCTGCTGATATTCATAAGGTTTTCACTGGCTAATTCTTTTCAGAAGTGGACCACTAGGTCCTTTTTCCTAGTCTGCCTTAGTCTGGAAGCTCAGCTGAAACCTGTCCACCGTGGGTGACTGCTGGTATTTGAACACAGGTGGCATAGCTTCCAGCATCACAGCAAACACAAGCCCCCACAGTACAACAAACTGACAGTCACGTGGGGGAGAGTCTAGTAGTACCCCAGTAATTGGAAAATAAACAATTGAAACTGTGCATTTTTTCTTATTAATTTAAGTTGATAATTATACCAACTCGATTTTGAGTCATCAATCAGAAACTTGAACCTACTGAAGCCTGTCCATAAATCACGTGCTATCAATTAGAAGCATAAACAAAGCAAAACCTTCACTGGCATAAGTGGCATTGAGTAGCTATCAATAGGAATCTCAATTCAACCTGCATTGACATAATTATCACAGTTGTCTTTTGACTCTGGTTTTTAATTAAAGGAATAAACAAAGTAAAACTGGTACACGATTGCTCTTGGCTCAACAGTTGAACGCAAAATCCTAATCAGATCATCGTAAGTGAAGCCATTAAGCTATGTTATGTCTGCTTATTTCATAGTCTAATTATGTCTTATTAGAGTCAATGTATTTGATCAATGATCATAAGCCACCTTAGTCATATACTTGCAAGCATATGAAAAGACCCTTCCTTCTTGTATACCTCGCATTTGAATTTTGCAATCTCTTTACTAGGATTACCCAATTATTGATTATACCATGAACATTTTTTCAGTTCCTAATTCTAAATCTTAGAACCCATTAAGATCATGGCAGAAATTAAGCACCAGTCTTACACCACTGACTTCAAACTGAAAGTTGTTGTGAGGGCAGAAGAAACAAACAAAAGAGCAGCAGCCAAAGAGTTTGAGGTTGGAGAGTCATCCATTTGGGAAGGGAGAAAAAGGAACTAGAGAAAATGAATCGTGTAAACATACACATCATTGGCCCAAAGGAAAATGGCCTGAGTTGCCGAATGACTTCAAAGAGTGGATTATTTCTCAATGGGAACAAAATCAAGCTGTCTCTACTGTCACAATTGTGATCAAAGTGAAGTTTCTGGCAAAGGAAAGAGGAATCCCAGATTTCAAGGCAGGTTTCACTTGGACGTCTAAATTAACAGAAAGGACTGGCATTTTCATGAGAATGAGAACCACCGTAGGCCAGCAACTTCCAGATGACTGGGAGTCAAAGATGGTCAACTTCTGCGAACTCATCACCAGAGAAATCTCTGGACTTAGTGTCTCTGCAATGGATGTAATTAATGTGGATGAGGTTCTGATATCTTTTGTTATTCTGGCCACCAAGACCGTAGGTGCGTCAGGTAAGAAAACTGTAGCCATTACAACCACTGGGCACAAAAGCACTTGCTTCACTCACTGTAATCTTGGTTGAACTGTGAGTGGGTGAAATTAAAGCAAATGGTGATTTTCAAGAGAGTTACCATGCCCGGTGAAAAACTGTCCACCAGTATGGTTGTTCATTGTAATAAGAAGATATGTGTGGATTGTGATGTTATGAAAGTATGGGTAGATAAATAAATGTTACAGAGCCGGGCAGGGGGGATTCTTTTTTTGCGTGTGTGTGTGCTTTAGGTGAAAGTTTACAGAGCAAATTAGTTTCTCATTAAACAATTAATGCACCTATTGTTTTGTGACATTGGTTGCCAATCCTGCTATGTGTCAACATTCTCCCCCTCTAAACCTTGGGTTCCCCATTTCCATTCATCCAGCTTTTCTGTCCCCTCCTGCCTTCTTGTTCTTGCCCCGGGCTGGTGTGCCCATTTAGTCTCGTATACATAGTTGAACTACATGTGCTATTATTAATTTTATAGGTTTGTCTAATCTTTAGCTGAAGAATGAAGCTCAAGAGTGACTTCAGTACTGAGTTAATAGAGTGTCCAGGGCCATACTCTTGGGGTTTCTCCAGGCTCTGTCAGGCTGGTAAGTCTGGTCTTTTATGGGAGTTTGAATTTTGCTCTACATTTTTCTCTAGCTCTCTCTGGGACCCTCTACTGTGATCCCTGTCAGAGCAGTGAATGGTGGTAGCCAGGACCATCTAGATATGTTAGACTCAGTCTGATGGAGGCAGTGGTAGTTGTAGTCCATTAGTCCTTTGGGCTAATCTTGCCCCTGTGTCTTTGGTTTTCTTCATTCTCCTTTGCTCCAGACAGGGTGGAACCAGTAGATAAATCTTAGCTGGCTGCTCACAAGCTTAGACAATGGGGATTCTTTTGGAAGAAGTCTTTACTAATTTTTGATGCCATACCTGCTCACAAAGAAAAAAAAAAAATCAAAATTATACTAACTTTATTGATGCTCATATAGCAGTCATACCTGGTGGCCTTACCTGCAAGCTTCAGCCACTAGGTATAGTGGTCAACCACACATTCAAGTTCATGAGAAGAGAGTGGAATGAATGGGTGCAGTCTGGGATTCATGAGTACACATCATCAGGATGACTGCAGCAGGTGATGTTTATAGAAGTCTGAAAGTGGGTGGCTTCTGCTTGAGGAAAAATAACCCCAGAAGTGATCTACAATGGCTTCAGGAAAGCTGGGATTGTGTATCAACAGAATACCAATGATTAAGACACCAAAGGCAGTGATGATGATGGCATCAATTCAGAAGCCACAGAAGAGTGTCTGCAGGCACTCAGATTTTTCAACGATGATAATATCAAAGGATTGGACTTCGAAGGGCTCTGGTAGTTGGATGATGATGATGATGATAATGAATAAATAAACTAAAATTTCCTATTTTAAGATGAAAACACTATTTCCTCTAGTGGCTTTTGTTTGTTGATTTCAAAGACACTGACCATCAAAAATTATGTTTCTGTTTAAGATTCATGAAAGCAATAAAATATAAACGACCTCTTGTTCTTGTAGTTTAAATCCTAGAATCACTTCTTACTTACTCATTTCTAGCTCTCTGTGCATTCATACCATTTGGTTTCAACATGATATCCTGTTTCCACCATCAGCCCTTTCAGTTCACCATTGGTTGCACTTGTTTTAGGAAAATACCTACCTTAAATGAAGTTTTCATGAGATCAGTTTTATCCTGGTAATATTAAATCTGTTGGATGGAAAAAAAAAATGAAATTGAAATCAGCAACATGTAAAAAAAAAAAAAAAAACTATTGGTATAGTAAAAAAATATATATATATAGTACGCTTATGAAAATAACACGTACGAGCTGCATAGTCTACAAAAACATATAATGTGGGCATTCTTTGCATAAAAATATGGTAGGAAACTTAGGGGGTAGTAAGATTACGCTAATGGGGGAGAAACAACTCAGAAAATGAGGATGAGAATGGTGCACAACCTGAAGAATGTAATGAATGTCCTTGAATTGTACATGAAGAAAGTATTGAGTTGATGTATGTTCTGCTTGCATGTTCTCAACAACAACAAAATAAAATAAATGACGTTTTTTAAAAATAGCTAATTAATACAATGTGTTTATGTCATTATAATCCCGGAGGAAATTCAATAGCAAATTAAGAGGGCCTTTTTTTTAGAATAATTGCCACAGGAATTTGATGGAAGAGTTGGCTTCTGAATTGGAAAAGAGTAATGTTATTTCCCTCAGCTCCTATCTCACGAAGATGTGACTTTTAGACTTAGCTTTGAAGGTCAAGTAGGGTTTCTGCAAGCGAAGATAAAAGGAAAGCATAACATTTTTATTTTTACTAAAAGTTATTCTTCATTTGAACTTTGCAATGTTTTTCTTATGTGTTTTATATCTTCAATATTTATTCCCTTTGTGACTGAGAAAAAATTGTATAGATACATGAATTTCTCCACCTCTCATGTCAAGGATCAAAACTAGGGTTACAGTTTTGGAAAGGCAATTATATTTCCAGTGAATAGAATAACACTCTACAGCAAACACCTATATCACCCCAGCACGTGTTGAATAAAAACATGTACATCTTATTAATAAAGGTCAACTAATTAGCAAGACTTATATTTTATGAAACAGGATTTAAAAGGCAATTATTCTAAGTGATAGAAGCATAATTGCTATCCCAGCCAAAACCCAGTGCAATTGATTTGATTCTGACTCTATACATTTAACTTACTGAGTTACTCAGCCAAGTAAGAAAGAAAGAAGAGAAGAAAGCTGTATAACATTATTAGAGTAATCCCTAGCAGGGTCACCAGTGAGCACTGATCACCTTTACTCACCCATTATCAATTATTAAATATCTACTTCTAACGATATTGTGAAATAACGCACTATAGGATAAGAATGTTTCTCAAACAAAGCCCACAGAAATGAGAAATAATTACTGCTACAAGAAACATGATAAAGTCACCATCAGCAAATAATTAAATCCAGGGAAATTTCTGGATGCAATTACAATAAAATAATAAACACATGGAAGAGAAAACTACTTTTCCATTTTTCCCAGTTGCAATCACATATTACTTACAGAATTAGAAACACACACACACACACACCCCTCCTCAAACTGGGCATCAAAAAGTTAACTCAAAGTAATGATTAAAAGCACTATGTTCTTAAATTAAATTAAAACTAAACCCAATTAAACCTAGTGGAAATGGACAAATTTATAGGAACATACTATCTACCTAAACAAACACAAAATGATGTTGAAAATCTGAACAGGCCCATACAAGAGAAGAGATTGAAAAGGTAATTCAAAAAAAATAAAGAAAAGGCCTGGCCCATATGGCTTCACTGGAGAATTCTACCAAACATTAAGAGAAGAGCTTACACCAGTACTACTCAAACTATTTCAAAACACAGAAAAGGAAGCAATACTTCCAAATTCTTTCTATGAAGTCCACACAGCCCTGAGACCAAAACCGGGCAAAGATGCTACAAAAAATAAAATTACAGATGAATATCTCTCATGAATATAGATACAGAAATTCTCAATAAAATTCTAGCCAATAGAATTCAGCAGCATATCAAAAAAAAAAAAAAATACACTACAACCAAGTAGGATTCATACCAGGTATGCAAGGATGGTTCAACATCAGAAAATCAATCAATGTAATCCACCACATAAATAAAGAAAAGAATCACATGATCACCTCAACTGATGCAGAAAAGACATTTGACAAAGTCCAACACCTATTCCTGACCAAAAAAAAGAAAAAACTCTAAATAAAATAAAATTGGTATAGAAGGGAAATTCCTCGACATAATGAAGGGCATCTATACAAAACCAACAGCCAACATCATTCTTAATGGAGCCAGGCTGAAAACGTTCCCCTTGAGAACAGACAAGGATGCCTTTTATCACCACTCCTACTTAACATTGTGCTGGAAGTCTTAACTAGAGCAATAAGGCAAGAAACAGAAATGAAGGGCAACCAAATTGGTGATGAAGAAGTTAAACTGTCCCTATTTGCAGATGATATGATATTATACATAGAAAACCCAAAGATTCCACAAGAAAACTATTGGAACTAATAGATTCAGCAGACTAGCAGGATATAAGATAAAAATACAAAATCAGTTGGATTCCTGTACACCAATAAAGAGAACAATGAAAAAAAGGTAATCAGGAAAACAATACCATTTATAATAGCCCCTAAAAAAAATATATATATATATATATATATTTAGGAATAAATCTAACCAGGTATGTAAAAGACCTATACAAAGAAAACAACAAAACACTACTGCAAGAAACCAAAGGATATCTACATAAATCGAAAAACATACCATGCTCATGGATAGGTAGACTCATCATCGTGGAAATGACAATTCTACCCAAAGCAATTTATAAATACAATGCAATACCAATCCAAATACCAACAACATTCTTTAAAGAGATGGAAAAGCTAATCATTAACTTTAAATGGAAAGGGAAGAAGCCTGGGATAAATAAAGCAATATTGCAGAAGAAAGTAGGAGGACTCGCACTACCTTACCTCAGAACCTACTATACAGCTGTTGGTTGTCAAAACAGCCTGGTACTGGTACAACAGATACATTGACCAATGGAACAGAATTGAGAACCCATATGTAAATCCATCCACCTACAGAAACCTGATCTTCAACAAGGGCCCAAAGTCCAATAAATGGGGAAAAGACAGTCTTTTTTTTTTTTTTTCTGGAAGGTATGATGAAGTCACTCTTCTTTTTTTTTTTTTAATTGTGTTTTAAGTGAAAGTTTACAGCTTAAGTTAGTTTCTCGTACAAAAATTTATACACACATTGTTATGTGACCCGAGCTGCTCTCCCTTTAATGTGACAGCACACTCCTCCTTTCCACCCTGAATTTCCCGTATCCATTCAACCAGCTCCTGTCCCTTTCTGCCTTCTCATCTTGCCTCCAGATAGGAGCTGCCAATTTAGTCTTACATATCTACTTGGGCTAAGAAACACACTCCTGACAAGTATCATTTTATGTCTTATAGTCCAGTCTAATCTTTGAAGAGTTGGCTTCAGGAATGGTTTTAGTTCTGGGTTAACAGAGAGTCAGGGGGTCATGTCTTCTGGGGTTCCTCCAGTAAAATATAGCCTTTTTAACAAATGGTGCTGGCAAAACTGGATGTCCATCTGCAAAAAAAAAAAAAAAAAAGAAACACCATACACAAAAACTAATTCAAAAGAGATCAAAGACCTAAATATAAAACCAAAAACTATAAAGATTATAGAAGAAAAAATATGATCAACACTAGAGGCCCTAAAACACAGTATTAACAGGATACAAGCCATAACTAACAACACACAAACTCCAGAAGATAAGCTAGATAACTGGAATCTTCTAAAAATTAAACACTTATGCTCATCAAAAGACTTCACCAAAAGAGTGAAGAGAGAACCTACAGACTGGAAAAAATGTTTGGCTATTACAAATCCAACAACGGTCTAATCTCTGAAATCTACAGGAAAATCCAATACCTCTACAACAAAAGGACACATAATCTAGTGAAAAACTGGGCAAAGGAAATGAACAGACAGTTCACTAAAGAAGACATTCAAGCTGCGAACAGGCACATGAGGAAATGCTCGTAATCACTAACCATTAGAGAAATGCAAATCAAAACTACAATGAGATACCACCTCGCCCTAGCATTACTGGCACAAATAAAAACAAAAAAGAAATTAACAAATGTTGGAGAGGTTCTGGAGATATCAGAACTCTTATGTACTGCTGGTGGGAAGGCAAAATGACACTACCATTTTAGAAAATGATATGGCGCTTCCTTAGAAAGCTAGAAATAGAAATACTATATGATTCAGCAATCCTGCCTCTAGCAATATAACCTAGAGAAATAAGATTAGTCACAAGAATAGACATATACACACCCATGTTCATTGCAGCATTGTTCACAATAGCAAAAAGATGGAAACAACTAGAAGTCCATCAACAGATGAATGGATAAACAAACTATGGTTTGTTTATGGTATATTGTATAGTACAATGGAGTACTATACAACAACAAAGAACAATGATGAATCTGCAAAGTATCTCATGACATGTATGAATCTGGTGGGCGTTATGCTGAGTGAAATAAGTCAACCACAAAAGGACAAATATTGTATGAGACCACTACTATAAAAATTCATGAAAAGATTTACACACAAAAAAAACAATCTTTGATGGTTACGAAGGAGGAGAGGAGTGGGGATGGAAAAACCCTAAATAGACAATAGATAAGTGGTAACTTTGCTGAAGGATAAGACAGCACACAATACTGGGAAAGCCAGCACAACTTTTGCAAGGCAAGGTCATGGAAGCTCCATAGACACATCCAAACTACCTGAGGGATCAAATTGCTGGGCTGAGGGCTGTGGGGGACCATGGAATCAGAGAACATCTTGCTCAATTGGCATAACATATAATTTATAAAGTAAATGTTCTCCATTCTACTTTAGTGAGTAGCATCTGGGGTCTTAAAAGCTTGTGAGTGACCATCTAAGATACTCCACTGGTCTCACCCTGTTTGGAACAAGGAAGAATGAGAAAATCAAAGACAGAAGGGAAAGATTAGACCAAGGACTAATGGACCACAACTACCATGGCCTCCACCAGACTGAGTCCAGTACAACTAGATGGTGCCTGGCTACCACCACTGACTGCCCTGACAGGGATCACAATAGAGGGTCCCATAGAGAGCTGGAGAAAATTGTTGAACAAAATTCTAAGTCACAAAAAAAGACCAGACTTGAGAGCCGGAGCCAAGATGGCGGACTAGGCAGATGCTACCTCGGATCCCTCTTACAACAAAGACATGGAAAAACAAGTGAATTGATCACATACATAACAATCTACGAACCCTGAACAACAAACACAGATTTAGAGATGGAGAACGAACTAATACGGGGAAGCAGCGATTGTTTCCAGAGCCTGGAGCCAGCGTACCAGTCAGGTACGGCACAAGCACAGAGACCTGCTCCACCCTCCTGAACTAACCCCGGGAGGGGGACCAGCCGGTTCCACGGGCAGCGTGGGACGCAGCCGGTAGGAGAAGTCCCCGGGAGGCAGTGACTGGTCTTGGAGCAGAAAGAGCAGCGTCCGAGCCGGGGAACCATCCCGCAGGGATTTGGACTGGACGCAGGTACGCCATAAACACGGAGAGTTGCTCCACCCCCCTGAACTAACCTCGGGAAGGGGACCAGCCGGTTCCACGGGCGGCGTGGGACGCAGCCGGTAGGAGAAGTCCCCGGGAGGCAGTGACTGGTCTTGGAGCAGAAAGAGCAGCGTCTGAGCCGGGGAACCGTCCCGCAGGGATTTGGACTGGACGCAGCGGATTTTCTGGAAAAACTAGTTTCCCAGTGATGGTTCGGAGACAACAATCCATATCAAACCACTTAAAGAAGCAGACCATGACAGCTTCTCCAACCCCCCAAAAAAAAGAATCAAAATCTTTCCCAAATGAAGATACAATCTTGGAATTATCAGATACAGAATATAAAAAACTGATTTACATAATGCTTAATGATATCACAAATGAAATTAGGATAAATGCAGAAAAAGCCAAGGAACACGCTGATAGAACTGTTGAAGAACTCAAAAAGATTATTCAAGAACATACTGGAAAAATTAATAAGTTGCAAGAATCCATAGAGAGACAACATGTAGAAATCCAAAAGATTAACAATAAAATAACAGAATTAGACAACGCACTAGGAAGTCAGAGGAGCAGACTCGAGCAATTAGAATGCAGACTGGGACATCTGGAGGACCAGGGAATCAACACCAACATAGCTGAAAAAAAATCAGATAAAAGAAGTAAAAAAAATGAAGAAACCCTAAGAATTATGTGGGACTCTATCAAGAAGGATAACTTGCAGGTGATTGGAGTCCCAGAACAGAGAGGGGGGACAGAAAACACAGAGAAAATAGTTGAAGAACTCCTGACAGAAAACTTCCCTGACATCATGAAAGACGAAAGGATATCTATCCAAGATGCTCATCGAACCCCATTTAAGATTGATCCAAAAAGAAAAACACCAAGACATATTATCATCAAACTTGCCAAAACCAAAGATAAACAGAAAATTTTAAAAGCAGCCAGGGAGAAAAGAAAGGTTTCCTTCAAGGGAGAATCAGTAAGAATATGTTCTGACTACTCAGCAGAAACCATGCAGGCAAGAAGGGAATGGGACGACATATACAGAACACTGAAGGAGAAAAACTGCCAGCCAAGGATCATATATCCAGCAAAACTCTCTCTGAAATATGAAGGCGAAATTAAGATATTTACAGATAAGCACAAGTTTAGAGAATTTGCAAAAACCAAACCAAAGCTACAAGAAATACTAAAGGATATTGTTTGGTCAGAGAACCAATAATATCAGATATCAGCACAACGCAAGGTCACAAAACAGAACGTCCTGATATCAACTCAAATAGGGAAATCACAAAAACAAATTAAGATTAATTAAAAAAAAAAAATACACATAACAGGGAATCACGGAAGTCAATAGGTAAAAGATCACAATAATCAAAAAGAGGGACTAAATACAGGAGGCCTTGAACTGCCATATGGAGAGTGACACAAGGCAATATAGAACAATACAAGTTAGGTTTTTACTTAGAAAAATAGGGGTAAATAATAAGGTAACCACAAAAAGGTATAACAACTCTATAACTCAAGATCAAAACCAAGAAAAACGTAACGACTCAGCTAACATAAAGTCAAGCACTATGAAAATGAGGATCTCACAATTTACTAAGAAAAACGTCTCAGCACAAAAAAGTATGTGGAAAAATGAAATTGTCAACAACACACATAAAAAGGCATCAAAATGACAGCACTAAAAACTTATTTATCTATAATTACCCTGAATGTAAATGGACTAAATGCACCAATAAAGAGACAGAGAGTCACAGACTGGATAAAGAAACACGATCCATCTATATGCTGCCTACAAGAGACACACCTTAGACTTAGAGACACAAACAAACTAAAACTCAAAGGATGGAAAAAAGTATATCAAGCAAACAATAAGCAAAAAAGAAGAGGAGTAGCAATATTAATTTCTGACAAAATAGACTTTAGACTTAAATCCACCACAAAGGATAAAGAAGGACACTATATAATGATAAAAGGGACAATTGATCAGGAAGACATAACCATATTAAATATTTATGCACCCAATGACAGGGCTGCAAGATACATAAATCAAATTTTAACAGAACTGAAAAGCGAGATAGATACCTCCACAATTATAGTAGGAGACTTCAACACACCACTTTCGGAGAAGGACAGGACATCCAGTAAGAAGCTCAACAGAGACACGGAAGATCTAATTACAACAATCAACCAACTTGACCTCATTGACTTATACAGAACTCTCCACCCAACTGCTGCAAAGTATACTTTTTTTTTTGTCGCACATGGAACATTCTCTAGAATAGACCACATATTAGGTCATAAAACAAACCTTTGCAGAGTCCGAAACATCAAAATATTACAAAGCATCTTCTCAGACCACAAGGCAATAAAACTAGAGATCAATAACAGAAAAACGAGGGAAAATAAATCAAATACTTGGAAAATGAACAACACCCTTCTGAAAAAAGACTGGGTTATAGAAGACATTAAGGAGGGAATAAGGAAATTCATAGAAAGCAACGAGAATGAAAATACTTCCTATCAAAACCTCTGGGACACAGCAAAAGCAGTGCTCAGAGGTCAATTTATATCAATAAATGCACACATACAAAAAGAAGAAAGAGCCAAAATCAGAGAACTGTCCCTACAACTTGAACAAATAGAAACTGAGCAACAAAAGAATCCATCAGGCACCAGAAGAAAACAAATAATAAAAATTAGAGCTGAACTAAATGAATTAGAGAACAGAAAAACAATTGAAAGAATTAACAAAGCCAAAAGCTGGTTCTTTGAAAAAATTAACAAAATTGATAAACCATTGGCTAGACTGACTAAAGAAATACAGGAAACAAATAACCCGAATAAGAAATGAGAAGGACCACATCACAACAGAACCAAATGAAATTAAAAGAATCATTTCAGATTATTATGAAAAATTGTACTCTGACAAATTTGAAAACCTAGAAGAAATGGATGAATTCCTAGAAAAACACTACCTACCTAAACTAACACATTCAGAAGTAGAACAACTAAATAGACCCATAACAAAAAAAGAGATTGAAACGGTAATCAAAAAACTCCCAACAAAAAAAAGCCCTGGCCTGGACGGCTTCACTGCAGAGTTCTACCAAACTTTCAGAGAAGAGTTAACACCACTACTACTAAAGGTATTCCAAAGCATAGAAAATGACGGAATACTAGCCAACTCATTCTATGAAGCCACCATCTCCCTGATACCAAAACCAGGTAAAGACATTACAAAAAAAGAAAATTATAGACCTATATCCCTCATGAACATAGATGCAAAAATCCTCAACAAAATTCTAGCCAATAGAATCCAACAACACATCAAAAAAATAATTCACCCTGATCAAGTGGGATTTCTACCAGGTATGCAAGGCTGGTTTAATATCAGAAAAACCATTAATGTAATCCATCACATAAATAAAACAAAAGACAAAAACCACATGATCTTATCAATTGATGCAGAAAAGGCATTTGACAAAGTCCAACACCCATTTATGATAAAAACTCTTACCAAAATAGGAATTGAAGGAAAATTCCTCAACATAATAAAGGGCATCTATGCAAAGCCAACAGCCAATATCACTCTAAATGGAGAGAACCTGAAAGCATTTCCCTTGAGAACGGGAACCAGACAGGGATGCCCTTTATCACCGCTCTTACTCAACATCCTGTTGGAAGTCTTAGCCAGGGCAATTAGGCTAGACAAAGAAATAAAAGGTATCCGGATTGGCAAGGAAGAAGTAAAGTTATCACTATTTGCAGATGACATGATTATATACACAGAAAACCCTAAGGAATCCTCCACAAAACTACTGAAACTAATAGAAGAGTTTGGCAGAGTCTCAGGTTATAAAATAAACATACAAAAATCACTTGGATTCCTCTACATCAACAAAAAGAACACCGAAGAGGAAATAACCAAATCAATACCATTCATAGTAGCCCCCAAGAAGATAAGATACTTAGGAATAAATCTTACCAAGGATGTAAAAGACCTATACGAAGAAAACTACAAAGCTCTACTACAAGAAATTCAAAAGGACATACTTAAGTGGAAAAACATACCCTGCTCATGGATAGGAAGACTTAACATAGTAAAAATGTCTATTCTACCAAAAGCCATCTATACATTTAACGCACTTCCGATCCAAATTCCAATGTCATATTTTAAGGGGATAGAGAAACAAATCACCAATTTCATATGGAAGGGAAAGAAGCCCCGGATAAGCAAAGCACTGCTGAAAAAGAAGAAGACAGTGGAAGGCCTCACCTTACCTGACTTCAGAACCTATTATACAGCCACAGTAGTCAAAACAGCCTGGTATTGGTACAACAACAGACGCATAGACCAATGGAACAGAATTGAGAACCCAGACATAGATCCATCCACGTATGAGCAGCTGATATTTGACAGAGGACCAGTGTCAATTAACTGGGGAAAAGATAGCCTTTTTAACAAATGGTGCTGGCATAACTGGATATCCCTTTGCAAAAAAATGAAACAGGACCCATACCTCACACCATGCACAAAAACTAACTCCAAGTGGATCAAAGACCTAAACATAAAGACTAAAACGATAAAGATCATGGAAGAAAAAATTGGGACAACCCTAGGAGCCCTAATACAAGGCATAAACAGAATACAAAACATTACCAAAAATGATCAAGAGAAACCCGATAACTGGGAGCTCCTAAAAATCAAACACCTATGCTCATCTAAAGACTTCTCCAAAAGAGTAAAAAGACCACCTACAGACTGGGAAAGAATTTTCAGCTATGACATCTCCGACCAGCGCCTGATCTCTAAAATCTACATGATTCTGTCAAAACTCAACCACAAAAAGACAAACAACCCAATCAAGAAGTGGGCAAAGGATATGAACACACATTTCACTAAAGAAGATATTCAGGCAGCCAACAGATACATGGGAAAATGCTCTCGATCATTAGCCATTAGAGAAATGCAAATTAAAACTACGATGAGATTCCATCTCACACCGGCAAGGCTGGCATTAATCCAAAAAACACAAAATAATAAATGTTGGAGAGGCTGCGGAGAGATTGGAACTCTCATACACTGCTGGTGGGAATGTAAAATGGTACAACCACTTTGGAAATCTATCTGGCGTTATCTTAAACAGTTAGAAATAGAACTACCATACAACCCAGAAATCCCACTCCTAGGAATATACCCTAGAGATACAAGAGCCTTCATACAAGCAGATACATGCACACCCATGTTTATTGCAGCTCTGTTTACAATAGCAAAAAGTTGGAAGCAACCAAGGTGTCCATCAATGGATGAATGGGTAAATAAATTGTGGTATATTCACACAATGGAATACTACGCATCGATAAAGAACAGTGACGAATCTCTGAAACATTTCATAACATGGAGGAACCTGGAAGGCATTATGCCGAGCGAAATGAGTCAGAGGCAAAAGGACAAATATTGTATAAGACCACTATTATAAGATCTTGAGAAATAGTAAACCTGAGAAGAACACATACTTTTGTGGTTACGAGGTGGGGAGGGAGGGAGGGTGGGAGAGGGTTTTTTATTGATTAATCAGTAGATAAGAACTGCTTTAGGTGAAGGGAAAGACAACACTCAATACATGGAAGGTCAGCTCAATTGGACTGGACCAAAAGCAAAGAAGTTTCCGGGATAAAATGAATGCTTCAAAGGTCAGCGGAGCAAGTGCGGGGGTCTGGGGAACATGGTTTGCGGGGACTTCTAAGTCAATTGGCAAAATAATTCTATTATGAAATCATTCTGCATCCCACTTTGAAATGTGGCGTCTGGGGTCTTAAATGCTAACAAGCGGCCATCTAAGATGCAGCAATTGGTCTAAACCCACCTGGAGCAAAGGAAAATGAAGAACACCAAGGCCACACGACAACTAAGAGCCCAAGAGACAGAAAGGGCCACATGAACCAGAGACCTACATCATCCTGAGACCAGAAGAAGTAGTTGGTGCCCGGCCACAATCGATGACTGCCCTGACAGGGAGCACAGCAGAGGACCCCTGAGGGAGCAGGAGATCAGTGGGATACACACCCCAAATTCTCATAAAAAGACCAAACTTAATGGTCTGACTGAGACTGGAGGAATCCCGGCAGCCATGCTCCCCAGACCTTCAGTTGACACAGGACAGGAACCATCCCCGAAGACAACTCATCAGAAATGAAAGGGACTGGTCAGCGGGTGGGAGAGAGACGCTGATGAAGAGTGAGCTAATTATATCAGGTGGACACTTGAGATTGTGTTGGCAACTCTTGTCTGGAGGGGGCATGGGAGGATAGAGAGAGAGGGAAGCAGGCAAAATTGTCAAGAAAGGAGAGACTGAAAGGGCTGACTCAAGAGGGGGAGAGCAAGTGGGAGTAGGGAGTGAGATGTATGTAAACTTATATGTGACAGACTGATTGGATTTTTAAATGTTCACTTGAAGCTTAATAAAAGTTATTAAAAAAAAAAAATGAGCCTGGAGGCTATGGGAAGGCTTTGGAAATTGAGATGTGAAAGGCTCAAATGTGAGTTCCTCTGGTTGCTGTGAGGAAACCCTGGTGTCGTAGTGGTTAAGAGCTACAGCTGAAACCATAGAGGTCAGCAGTTTGAATCTGCCAGGCGCTCCTTGGAAACTCTATGGGGCGGTTCTACTTTGCCCTATTAAGTTCTACTTTGCCCTATAGAGTCGCTATGAATTGGAATCAACTCAATGGCAGTGGGTTTGGTTTTTGGTAGTTGCTGTGAAGAGGTGGATATATGGGGAGGAGAGGGGAAAAAATGGTCAGAGGGAAGACTGGAAGTGAAATAACAGATGATATTACCATGCCTCAGGCAGAGATAATAAGGGCCTGAAGTATAGTGTTGCTTGTAGAATAGGGATGAGCAGATGGATTAGGGACGAATAAAAAAAATAGAAGAAAAAAGAAAAAAAAAAAAAAAAGACCAGACTTACTGGTCTGACAGAAACTGAAGAAACCCAAAGAGTATGGCCCCTGGACACCCTTTTAACTCAGTACTGAAGTCACTCCTGAGGTTAACTCTTCAGCCAAAGATTAGACAGGCCCATAAAACAAAATAAGACTGAATGGGCACACCAGCCCAAGGGCAAGGACTATAAAGCAGGAGGGGACTGAAAACCTGATAATAGGGAACCCAAAGTCAAAAAAGGAGAGTGTCGAGAGGCGGAGCCAAGATGGCAGAATAGACAGACGCTTCTGGCGAGCCCTCTTTACAACAAAGACCCAAAAAAACAAGGGAAATGAGTATATTTGTGACCAGCTGGGAGCCCAGAGCATCAAAGGCATGCTTAGACAACGAACTGAGGGGTGGGGGAGGAAGAGACCGTTCAGAAGTGGAGAGGAGTTACTGGACCTGAATCACGGGGAGCCCTCAGGCACCATTCCCAGAGAGGCGGTGGTGGAGGTGGCGGGCTGGTACTAGCATTCAGCCGCAGTCTCCTCAGGGAGAAGCAACAAGCCACACAACTTACTCACACCTCTGGAACCTGAGGAGAACAGTGCTCTCTGCAAAAGCTAAGTACTTATGTATATTTTACAGTGCCCCACCCCCCGCCCCTAAGCCAACTTCAGTGGCTGAATCCGTGGGCCTGAGACAGACCCTGGTGAGCACTGAGCACCTACAGCCATCCTCCCAGCCTTGGGGAAGGAAAAAAATTGCAATTGGGGGGAAAAGATAATTTGCTAGCTTCATTAAGCGGGGGAGCTCAGGACAGAAGCAGCTCCTGTCCAGGCATAAACCGTCCGTGGACCTTGAGCACCTTTCCCTTCTGCATGGACCTGTGTGGGCCTATTTCAGGAGAATAGGCCCTTGTTGGCAAACTCCAACCATTTCAATTGTATGGTGGAGAGGAGGGTATTTGAAGTTTGATATTGCTTTGCCTATTAAACAAGGTCCTCACCTACCCACATCAGGGACCTAAGGACTGGTAGCTCCAATCAGGTCACCCAGCCACCCATGACAGGGGTCCAACAATAACTGGTACCTCCCAGTCCTTACAACAAAAACTTTGGGTGCCCATGGTCCCTCTGCAGAACCCACCCACCAGCACGTTTTAGGGAACAGAGACGCGTTTTCCTCAGAGACACTTGGGGGTCAGTTCTCAGGCCCCTGCCTTGTTCAGAATGTGACCCCCTGCTGCAATCAGACAGCGGTATATATGCCAATCACTCCTGCCCTCTAAGACTGTAGGACAGAGCCTGTACCACACACTTGATGATCAGCTACCTGGAAACCTGAGCTGAATTCATACAAGAAAACTGAATGGACTCCTAGACTGATATATCTGATAACAGCTCTAGCCAGCTGGGGACAGGACGCCAGAGCTCCAAAGGCAAAAATAAGCAAGCTACCTCACTCAAGCAACCCATAGGGGTATACCAAGACGAAACAAAGCAAGCAGCTACGACACAGTAAACAAGCATAAACTGATACAATAACTTACAGATGGCTCAGAGGCAACAGTCAATATCGAATCACATAAAGAAACAGGCCATGTTCACCCCAACAAGCTCTCAAAACAAAGAATCCAGGGATCTTCTAGATGAAAGTGCATTCCTAGAATTACCAGATGCAGAATACAAAAGTTTAATATACAGAACCCTTCAAGACATCAGGAAGGAAATGAGGCAACACGCAGAACAAGCCAAGGAACACACAGATAAAGCAACTGAAGAAATTAGAAAGATTATTCAGGAACATAATGAAAAGTTTAATAAGTTGGAAAAAATCCATAGACAGACGGCAATCAGAAATTCAGAAGATTAACAATAAAATTACAGAATTAGACAACTCAGTAGAAAGTCAGAGGAGCAGAATTGAGCAAGTAGACACTAGAATTTCTGAACTTGAAGATAAATCACTTGGCACTAATATATTTGAAGAAAAATCAGATAAAAGAATCTTAAAAAATGAAGAAATCTAAAGAATCATGTGGGGCTCTCTAGCATGAGAAATAACCTACGAGTGATTGGAGTACCACAATGGTGAGGGATAATAGAAAAACAGAGAAAATTGTTGAAGATTTGTTGGCAGAAAACTTCCCTGACATTGTGAAAGATGAGAAGATATCTATCCAAGATGCTCATCGAACTCCACACAAGGCAGATCTAAAAAATAGTCACCAAGACATATTATAATCAAACTTGCCAAAACCAAAGATAAAGAGAGAATTATAAGAGCAGCAAGGGAGAAACAAAAAGTCACCTACAAAGGAGAGCCAATAAGAATAAACTCAGACTATTCGGCAGAAACCACGCAGGCAAGAAGGCAATGGGATGACATATTTAAAAAATTGAAGGAAAAAAATTGCCTGCCAAGAATCATATATCCAACAAAACTGCCTGTCAAACATGAAGGTGAAATTAAGATATTTCCAGATAAACACAAGTTTAGGGAATTTGTAAAAACCAAATCAAAACTACAAGATATACTAAAGGGAGTTCTTTGGTTAGAAAAACAATAATATCAGGTATCGACCCAAGACTAGAACACTGGGCAGAGCAACCTGAAGTCAACCCAGACAGGGAAATCCAAAAAACAAAGCAAGATTATTAAATAAAAAAAAAAAAAAAAGCCCAAAGGAGGGTAACAGCGATGTTATTATATAAAAGAAGACAACATTAAAATAATAAAAAGGGACTTTTAAGAAACATAATCATACACCTTCCATATGGAGAGGAAGTTACGGTGATACAAAGAAATAAAAATTAGTTTTAAATTTAGAAAAATATGGGTAAATAATAAGGTAACCACAAAGGAGACAAACTATCCTACTCATCAAAATAAAATACAAGGGAAAAATACAGACTCAGCAGAAACAAAATCAACAACAACAAATATGAGGAAAGGACAATATATAAAGAAAATCTACTCAGCACATAAAATCAAGTGGGAAAAAGAAACTGTCAACACACAAAAAAAGACATCAAAATAATAGCACTAAATTCATACCTATCCATAGTTACCCTGAATGTAAATGGACTAAATGCACCAACAAAGAGACAGAGAGTGGCAGAATGGATTAAAAAACAAGATACGTCTATATGCTGCCTACAAGAGATACACTTAGAGACACAAACAAACTAAAACTCAAAGGATGGAAAAAATATATCAAGCAAACAACAATCAAAAAAGAGCAGGAGTGGCAATATTAATTTCTGACAAAATAGACTTTAAAGTTATATTCATCATAAAGGATAAGGAAGGACACTATATAATGATTAAAGGGACAATACACCAAGAAGATATAACCATATTAAACATTTATGCACCCAATGACAGGGCTGCAAGGTACATAAAACAAAAACTATCAGCATTGAAAAGTGAGATGGAAAGCTCCACAATAATAGTAGGAGACTTCAACACACCACTTTTGGTGAAGGACAGGACATCCAGAAAGAAGCTCAATAAAGACACTGAAGATCTAAGTGCCACAATCAACCAACTTGACCTCGTAGACATATACAGAACACTCGACCCAACAGCAACCAAGTATACTTTCTTTTCTAGTGCACATGGAACATTCTCTAAAATAGACCGCATATCAGGTCATAAAGCAAGCCTTAGCAGAATCCAAAACATTGAAATATCACAAAGCATCTTCTCTGACCATAAAGCCATAAAAGTAGAAATCAATAACAGGAAAAGCAGGGAAAAGAAATCAAAGACTTGGAAACTGAACAATACCCTGCTCAAAAAAGACTGGATTATAGAAGACATTAAGGATGGAATAAAGAAGTTCAGAGAATCCAATGAGAATGAAAACACTTCCTATCAGAACCTTTGGGACACAGCAAAAGCGGTGCTCAGAGGCCTATTTATACCAATAAATGCACACATCCAAAGAGAAGAAAGGGCCAAAATCAAAGAATTATCCCTACAACTTGAACAAATAGAAAGAGAGCAACAAAAGAAACCCACAGGCACCAGAAGAAAACAAATAATAAAAATCAGAGCTGAACTAAATGAAATAGAAACCAGAAAAACAATTGAAAGAATTAACAAGACCAAAAGCTGGTTTTTTGAAAAAATCAACAAAATTGATAAATCACTGGCCAAACTGACAAAAGAAGAACAGGAGAGGAAGCAAATAACCCAAATATGAAATGAGATGGGCGATATTACAACAGACCCAGCTGAAATTAAAAGAATCATATTAGATTTCTATGAAAAACTATGCTCAAATTTGAAAACCTAGAAGAAATGGATGAATTCCTAGAAACACACTACCTACCTAAACTAACACAAACAGAGGTAGAACAACTAAATAGACCCATAACGAAAGAAGAGATTGAAAAGATAATCAAAAAACTGCCCCCCCGCCCCCCCCAAAAAAGCCCTGGTCCAGATGGCTTCACTGCAGAGTTCTACCAAACTTTCAGAGAAGAGTTAACACCACTACTACTAAAGGTATTTCAGAGCATAGAAAAGGATGGAACACTCCAAACTCATTCTATGAAGCTGCCATATCTCTGATACCAAAACCAGGTAAAGACACCACAAGAAAAGAAAATTATAGACCTATATCCCTCATGAACTTAGATGCAAAAATCCTCAACAAAATTCTAGCCAATAGAGTTCACAACATATCAAAAAAACAATTCACCGTGACCAAGTGGGATTCATACCAGGTATGCAGGGATAGTTCAACATTAGAAAAACAATTAATGTAATCCGCCACATAAATAAAACAAAAGACAAGAGTCACATGATTTTTCTCAATTGATGCAGAAAAGGCATTTGACAAAGTTCAACACTCATTCATGATAAAAACTCTCGGCAAAATAGGAATAGAAGGAAAATTACTCAACATAGTAAAGGGCATTTCTACAAAGCTAACAGCCAACATCACCCTAAATGGAGAGAGCCTGAAAGCATTCCCACTGAGATCCGGAACCAGACAAGGATGCCGTTTATCACCGCTCTTATTCGACATTGTGCTGGAAGTCCTAGCCAGAGCAGTTAGGCTAGATAAAGAAATAAAGGCATCCAGATTGGCAAGGAAGAAGTAATATTACCTCTATTTGCAGATGACATGATGTTATACACAGAAAGCCCTAAGGAATCCTCCAGAAAACTACTGAAACTAATAGAAGAGTTCACCAGAGTATTTGGATACAAGATAAACATACAAAAATCACATGGATTCCTCTACACCAACAAAAAGGACATCGAAGAGGAAATCACCAAATCAATGCCATTTACAGTAGCCCCCAAGAAGATAAAATACTTAGGAATAAATCTTACCAGAGATGTAAAAGACTTATACAAAGAAAACTACAGTACACTTCTGCAAGAAACCAAAAGAGACTTACGTAAGTGGAAGAACATACCTTGCTGGTGGATAGGAAGACTTAACATTATAAAAATATCTATTCTACCAAAAGCAATCTATACATTTAATGCAATTCTGATCCAAATCCCAAAGATATTCTTTCATGAGATGGAGAAACAAATCACCAACTGCATATGGAAGGGAAAGAGGCCCCGGATAATTAAGGCATTACTGAAAAAGAAGAACAAAGTGGGAGGCCTTACTTTACCTGATTTTAGAACCTATTATACTGCCACAGTAGTCAAAACAGCCTGGTACTGATTCAACAACAGATACATGGACCAATGGAACAGAATTGAGAATCCAGACATAAATCCATCCACATATGAGCAGTTGATATTTGACAAAGGCCCCAAAACAGGTAAATGGGGAAAAGACAGTCTTTTTAACAAATGGTGCTGGCAAAACTGGATATCCATTTGCAAAAAAATGAAACAAGACCCATACCTCACTCCATGAACAAAAACTAACTCAAAATGGATCAAAGACCTAAATATAAAATCGAAAACCGTAAAGATCATGGAAGAAAAAATAGGAACAACGTTAGAAGCCCTAATACATGGCATAAACAGTATACAAAACATTATAGAGAATGCAGAAGAAAAACTAGATAACTGGGAGCTCCTAAAAATCAAACACCTATGCTCATCCAAAGACTTCACCAAACAAGTAAAAAGACTACCTACAGACTGGGAAAAAGATTTTACCTATGACATTTCTGATCAGCGCCTGATCTCTAAAATCTATGTGATACTGCCAAAATTCAACTACAAAAAAACAAATAACCCAATTAAAAAATGGGCAAAAAATATGAATAGACACTTCACTAAAGAAGACATTCAGCTAGCTAACAGATACATGAGGAAATGTTCACGATCATTAGCCATTAGAGAAATGCAGATCAAATCTACAGTGAGATTTCATCTCACTCCAACAAGGCTGGCATTAATCCAAAACACACAAAATAATAAATGTTGGAGGGGTTGTGGAGAGACTGGAACACTTATACACTACTGGTGAGAATGTACAATGATACAACCACTCTGGAAATAGATTTGGTACTTTCTTAAAAAGCTAGAAATAGAACTACCATATGATCCAGCAATCCCGCTCCTTGGAATATATCCTAGAGAAATAAGAGCCTTTACACGAACAGATATATGCACTCCCATGTTTATTGCAGCACTGTTTACAATAGCAAAAAGATGGAAGCAACCATGCTAGCAAGCAGCCATCTAAGATGCATCGATTGGTCTCAACCCACTTGGATCAAAGGAGAATGAAGAACACCAAGGACACAAGGCGATTACGTGCCCCAGAGACAGAAAGGGCCACATGCACCAGAGACTACATCATCCTGAGACCAGAACTAAATGGCGCCTGGCTACAACCGATGACTGCCCTGACAGGGAACACAACAGAGAACCCCTGAGGGAGCAGGAGAGCAGTGGGATGCAGACCCCAAATTCTCATAATACCAGACTTAATGGTCTGACTGAGACTGGAAGAACCCAGTATTCATGGCCCCCACATAATCTGTTGGCCCAGGACAGGAACCATTCCCGAAGCCAACTCTTCAGATATGGATTGGACTGGACAATGGGCTGGAGAGGGATGCTGGTGAGGAGTGAGCTTCTTGGATCAGGTGGACACTTGAGACTGTGTTGGCATCTCCTGCCTGCAGGGGAGATGAGAGGGTAAAGGGGGTTAGAAGCTGGTGAAATTGACACAAAAAGAGAGAGTGGAGGGAGGGAGAGGGCTGTCTCATTAGGGGGAGAGTAATTGGGAGTGTGTAGCAAAGGGTATATGGGTTTTTGTGTGAGAGACTGATTTGATTTGTAAACTTTCACTTAAAGCACAATAAAAATTACAAAAAAAAAAGCGGGGAGAGTGTCAACATATGTGGAATTGTTAACCAAAGTCATAAAACAATATGTGTACTGTTTAATAAGAAGCCAGTTTATCCTCTAAACCCTTGTCTAAAATACAATAAATAAATAAATAAACCCAGTGAATTATTTTCAAATTCACACTCAAAATTATGATGGTGTTAACATTACAAAATTCATTTATGATTGAGTCACCGCACTGGTTTAAAATCTTCAAAAGGTTTCCTGTTGTTTACAGGATCAAAGTTATCTCCTAGCTCAGGCTCCCTAAAAGCAGAGCCTGAGACAGGGATTCTTGTGTATTTGCTATAGCGAGGTGTGCTCCCAGTCGAAGGCGAGTGAGGGAAGGAGGATAGGACATGTGGAAGAACCTAAGCAAAGATTTGCTCTGAAGTATGAACGGCTCTTATATTCCCATGCTAGTCAGTCTTTGGCTACAGGTTGCCCCAGGAAGTAAATGCCATGACCCTTCAGGAATTTCTGGGTGAGGCGGCTCCCACATACTGGGAAAAGTCAATGCAGAAGGGTGACACTATGAGCTGTTAGTAGTCAACACACACAGCAGCTGGAGGAAAATATACTGACCAGGCAAAGGAGATCTGGGTGGGGCACTAACAGCATCTTCTACTTTTGTAATCTAGGCCCAGGCTAGACCTTGCTGTCCTTATCTCCCCCAACTCCCTCTGAGCACCCAGCCTTCGGCCAGTGCAGTGAACCACCACGTAGTGTACAGTTTCACAGCGGAAACTTGCAGGGTCTGTTCTCTCATGCTGAATTCCTCAAACCTTTTCTCTGTTTGAAAGCCCCAGCTTATTCTTCACAACCAAGCACAGTTGTTGCCCTCTCTCTGAAGTCTCCTTTGATTGCCCAGAAAAGAGAGTTACTCTTTTTTTTTTTTTTCTGTTATTTCAAGGCCTTTTATATAATTCACTCTTATGGTACGGCATACCATTTTAGATATATGTTAAATGGCTTAATTCTCCAGCTAGATCTTGAGTCCTAAGAGGACAGAGATTGCATGTTTCTTTCTTTTGTTTTTCTGTCCCCAGCATTTCATACACGGCCTGGAGTATAGTAAATGGTCTGTGACTGATTGGTAACTAAACCGATGCCTACATGAAAACGATGCTCTTCTCTGGAGAAGAAAAAAGTCATCATTCAGATCCCACTTTCTGTTTAAACTAGGCAATCCTGGTAAACTGTGTTACTGAAATATCATGGGTAAGCTGTCCTATTTACTCATAACCTGGGAGACTTTTAGCTAAAATTTTGCATCGTCCCTCTCATTGACATAGGACATGCAAATAATTAAAAGAGGATAATAGAAGGGCTTTGTTCCAGCAAACTCTGATTGAAGAACTGGTGCTTCTTGGCATGAACCACTGAATTCGATTCTCTCCAAGAGTAAAGGTTGAAAATCAAAGAGTTAAAAGAAGATGCTGAGATGGAAGCTTAGAGGTAAGACTCACCTTCGCTCCTAGAATTGTTTAGACACAATGAACATACTAAACTTAATGATCTTTTCATAGGCTTGGTACCAGTTCTCCCCTCTTCTTATGCTGCTCTCACCTATTATGACAGAGACCAAAAATTTGGGGGGAAATTTTTATTGACTTATAGTATATATAAGTGTACAGCTCAATTATTTTTACAAAGTGAACACACCCATATAATCAGCTCCAGACCAAGAAATTGAACATCACCAGCAGTCCAGAAGCATTGTTGTGTCCCCTTCCAGCTACAACCTTGCTGTGGGTTACCACTATGTTGGCATCTAACACCATAGAGTAGTGTTTAGCATGCTTAGGAATAAGGAGACCCATACAGGGAACGCTTTTGTACCTGGCTTCTCTGACGCAACATTATGTCCATGAGATTCATCCATGTTGTTATGTAGAGCTGTAGATTGTTCATTCTCATTGCTGTGTCATAATCCATTGTGTGACTATGCCACATTCTGCTATTGATTCTCCTATTCTACTATCGATGGGCATTTGGGTCATTTCCAGTTGGGGACTATTAAAAGCAGTGATGCCATAAAAAATCTCTCGCATGTCACCTGGTAAACATTATACATATTTCTGCTGAATTCATATCTAGCAATAGAATTACTGGCCCAAAGGACATGTGCATGTTCAGCTTCTGTAAATACTCCCAAAGAGTCTTCCAAAGTAATATCAACAAGTCGAGCCTGAATTTTTGTAATCCAGAATTTCTTTGTGCAGGTTGACCAACCGGGGCATTGCTGCTAACAGACCCAGCCTAGTTCACTAGGTGTGTATAATATGTAATGGTCATGCCTAGATTTATTCACTCTGTCATTAAATACAAACTGATCCATGTGAAAGAGAAGAACACATCCTGGGGATGGCTGTTTACTACGTACATTCACCCTGGATCTACCAGGCAACTCCAATTTCTATTCTCCTTCACTTTTTCTCTTTTGTTCAAAAATATCCACTCCAATTATTGAATCATTATTTAGCAAGAGAGCACTAATACAAAAATATGGTCCTGGAGCTTTATTACATTAACAGAAAATAGCTAGATTCTATAATCGCAAATTGGATTCTGAGGAACTAGATTGTAAGTCTGCTAAGTTTTTATGGGAAGAAAAGTAAAAAAGAAAAACCTGTGGAAAGGCACTTGTATTTCCAAATTTCTGTTTTTCTTGTGATAGTGTAAACTCTGTAAAGTCGAGGATTAAAATCCTCTGGTTCGCCACTGCTTTCCAGACATCATGTAAAGTACCTGATATAGAGTTAAAAAAAACTAAACCAGTTGCCTTCAAGTCAATTCCAACTCATAGTGACCCTACTGGACAGAGTAGAACTACCCCATGGTACTGACAAGGCGATAAATCTTTACAGAAGCAGACTGCCACATCTTTCTTCCGTGGAGCAGCTGGTGGGTTCAAATGGCCAACCTTTTGGTTAGCAACTGACCACTTAACCACTGCGCCACCAGGGCTCCTTTGACAGAGATTAGTTCTCAGTAAACCTTTCTTGACTGGCTTGCTCATGACGTTCGAGTAATTCCTGTACATTTTTAGAGGATAGTCCTTGAGGGGTGGATGAGTTGTTCCAATAAGCAAGGTATGTGAGTGTGTCACTATTTTAATGTATGGACTTACCTCATGGCATCATGGTCTTCACTGATTGTGGATTAGAACAAAAGTGAACACATCTACTGCGGCTTTGTGCATGGCCTGACTCAAACCAGTTTGAATCTACAGTGAGGACTGAAACTGACCAGCTTCAACTGGAGGACAAACTGGTCAATTCCATGTAAAAATTGAATAACAATAAATGGGTACCTACTGTTTTACTGTGTGCTAGATACATTATCTAGGTTAAGCACACTATCTCCAACTCCACAACAATGCCACAAGCAGGCAGCATTAGTCTCACCTTTCAACTGAAAATAAAAGCTCTGGAGTGGCTTTCCAAAAAGATCTAGTTACCGACTGGCAGAATTAAATGTAAACCTGGGTTTGTTTGATTCCCAAACCTCTTGGTATTTCTGCTATATTTCTATGTCCCAGAATTATTATTTGGTGTGAGGAAGGAAAATTAGGAAGAAAACAAAACGTAGTAAAATGTCAAGACTCCAAAGACTAGGATAGGATGCAAAGTTTCTCCCAGATGGACATGCCAGCTAGAATCCCGTGGGTGGTGCCATGACAACAGGCAGATATCTTTAGCAGAGGCACATTAGAGATCTATGCTTGTTTTTTGGTTTGTGTGTGTGTGTGTGCATGCACGCGCACGCCCCACACGCACTTTTAACCAGATATTAGGAACAAAAAGTTTTATTATCCATGTCTTTATTTGAAAATCACTCTACACACAGACCTCAAGGGAAATGCGCTTTATCTTTCAAAGGGAAATTTACATTTTTACTCTTGAAAAAGGGTACTTTTTTGTGATTTGCTTTTAAATGGGAGCTCTCCAAGGCCCCTTCCATATTTCAAGTTTTAAAATACTCTGATTCTACAGCTCATCAAATGTAATAGAAAAGTTCAAGTTTAATATATCTTACAAAAATTGCCTTCCTGTAGATTATGCCCTTCACCTATCATTTTAAATTATAATTTGCAGTTTTGAAATTCTCCCATAAAAGATGTTTTCTTTAGTCAAAATAGAAGTAACTTAATTTTTATTGTCTAAATTGATCCACTTCCCTCTTATTCTTTAGTTTCAAGGACTAGTTATGAATGTGTAGAGTTGCTCCGTTTTCAAAGGAAATGTATATACTCTTTGGTATATGACGAGTGAAAAAAATATGACTTTGAAGTGTGTGTAGGGCAAAAATATAGGGTCGCTATGAATTGGTATCGACTCCATGGCAGTGGGTGGGTAGGGCAAAAATGGTTTATGCTTGATGCTAACCTAAAGGTTGATGATTTGAACTCACCCAGTGATAGTGTGAAAGAAAAGCCCTGGCGATCTACATCCGTTAAGATGAAAGCCAAGAAAACCCTATGGAGCAGTTCTACTCTGTAACACATGGGGCCGCCATGAATCAGAATTGACTCACTGGCAATGGATAACCCAGTACTACAGGGTAAAATAGCCATAGTTCCATTATAGTTTTATTACTGACCTAGTTTTTGAGGGACAAAAGACTAATTATTTTAGGTAGCCTTCAATATAACTCAACAAATATTTTAGAGTGTACAGTAAGTGTGGGATACTTCCTGAGGCCCTGGAGACATTGAGTTAAGGTAAGATACACAGTCCCTTCCCTTAAAGTGTTGCCAGGTGGAAACCCCAGGTTCTGCTTGGTGCAACTCATCTTAGCCAATAAACAAGAGACCAAGGTGAGTGGAAAGGCACCTTTATTTCATTGCATGAGGAAAGGAACGGTTGGGGCTGTTGCCACCAAGACTGCTCAGTGAGGGCAAGAGGGAAGGTTACTCTTAAGGAGTTTATACATAGGAAGTTCATACAAGTTACATTAGCAACATTCTTAATCAAACTGTGCAGGTGTAATGGGGTTTACATATAACTTCAGGTACCGCATGTTCAGAAAATGGTGGTTAAACTCCACACAGAGGGGAGGAAGTTACTATGTATGAGGTATTTAATGAGCTAAAAGGTTATCCTGAATGTCAATATGGTGCCTAAACTGGCTTCCACCAATTTCCTCTAGTTTTGGGAGAGGGAAACCAAGATTTTAATATAAAGCTATGGGGTGTGTCAAGCCAAGGAACCAGGAGTTTAATGTAAAGCTATGGGACATGCCAAGCAAGCTGCTTGAGGCGGGGGAACGTTCCACAGTGTGGGGGCCTCTGTCTTAAAAGAGCTCACAAAAGAACAGGCTTATTTTTAAAAGCTAGATAGAGAGTAAGGCATTTGCAGGGGTAGGCCTAGAACTGATTAAATGAGTACTTTGGAAATTATTTGCCTGTTGTGTTCCTGTTAACTTATTTCAATATTGGTGCTCAAAAACTATGTTGAAAAAATGGATAGCCCTGGTGATAGATATCTAGAGGTAATTTTATTTCACCCATGCAGCTAGTGAGCTCTAGAAAACTTGATCACTATAGGGTCACAATAAGTCGGAACTGACTCAATAGAAGTGGGCTTGGTTCTTTAGTTTGTTTTAGAAAACTTGAAACTATGTATTTTTCATCTACGCTATGCACAAACCAGTTCTTCCTGGATGAATATCAAGGCATTCTGGAACTAAGAAGTCAAAGCTTTTCCTGTGATATTGCAAAGGCCTTGTAAAAATAGTTTTAAGTGTAATTAAGTGGCAACTTTAAGGGTAACAAAATTATTCATGGTCTAAAGAAAAGCAAGGAAGATGGAAATTTCGCAGGAATCAATTTAAATGACATGCAGTGAAATTAGAGAGGAGAACGATCCTTGTCAAACATAATCCGCATCATTCATTTTAAAATTCACTCATTGCTCACTTATCTTGATACGTTTTCTATTGATTGACAGAAGAATGCTAAATGATACAGACGTAATACAATAAAAAATACAATAAGGCACATTAAATAGCCACCCCAAATCCGAGAATTGTTGCTGCATGAACCAATACATCTCGGCACTGAAAGCTTTAACATCTTACAAAATGAGCTCCCTAAATTAGCCTGTGTGCCTGAGCCCAGATCCTTGGGGTGGGGGGCATTTTCATACAAATTGTTAACCCAAAAGATTAGCCCCTCTCACCTATCAGCATGATCTTGATTGTAATGGCAATATCCTGCCAGCTAATTTGCTGAATAATTCTATGCTTATTTTATATATTTTATCCAGTAGAAATTGGCTTAACTTATACTGAGACCTAATTGGTTTTCTTCTTTATCAGCATCATTGTCCAATTCACATAATTCACCCCAATTTTTCCCATATTGACCACCTTTTCACAGAAACAATTCCAGCCTCAGCAAAGCTTTTCTTTTTAAAATAGAAACACGTATAAGAAGTTCTCAGCATCTCAGCCTTTGAAAGTAACTTTCTTCTCCTGACTTTGGTAAATGAATAGGAAGCAATTGTTACTTCTACTACTGCACAGTAAATTTTTACAGTAATAGCTGTGTGAGTCAGCTTTCTTTTGCACTCTTTCTTGCCCTTTCACTGCAGGGGATTTTCCATTCTCCCAGTTTTCGCATTGTGATTTTGTAGGACTTGGTAACATTGTAGCAGTGAAAGCTCCCTTTATTTTTCTCTTTGCCCTTTTCCTTTGAAGTTTTTTTGTTGTTGCAGTTGTATTGGCTTTCTCTCTTCACTCTAAGTTGATTTCCAGATATTCGAAAGTACAAATAAGAAGCGTGCTACTACAGATGGACTGAGATCTTCCATGTTCCAGTTCTGATTCTGCCAAGTAGTAGGTAGGTGCCCTTGGGAACGCTGCTTACCTTTGTGTATCGCACTTTCCTCCTCTGTAAAATGGAGAGAATGAAAGCAGGCTTGAACGGTTGCTGTAAGCACCATACCAGTTGCCATCAAGTCAATTCTGTGTTGGAGTAGAACCACGCTCCATTGGCTGATTTTTCAGAAGTAGATTGTCAGGCCTTTCTTCTGAGGTGCCTCTGGGTGGAGTGGAACCTCCAACCTTTTGGTTAGCACCCAAGCATGTTAAACATTTGTACCACCAAGTGATTCCATGGGCACCATAGATAAAGAATATAGTACATTGCTGGACATTTAAGAGGGGCTCAGTACATGGGCAGTTTCTTCCATCCTCATCGCTTGTAGATAATAAAGCAGTCACATCAATAATAAAAACAATAATAATAATTCACATTTCCCTGATTTGAGCATAATGACACAATGTAGGGCCTCACGTTCCTGCCCTAAGTTTCCCATGGTCATTTCCAGAATTCCCTAGGGGAGGGCCTCCCTTGAGCTCAAACATTACCCCTTTTGGACTTCCTCTAGTTGATGGCCACGACCTGAAGAGCAGCTACTGCCCTGCCCTCTGTGGTACAGTGAAGTCTGAGCCAGTGGGGCTGCCCTCTTGAGCTTCCAAACCTTCAAACCTGGAGCCTCTCTGCATTCCCAGCCATCTCCACAGCATACGCAAGGAAGGAGGCTGCTCTCCTCCCGATCTTGTCATTTGGGCCCTGTGCAGGGCACCTTGGTCAAGAGATTACCTTGGCCTGCCCCCTATTCTCTAGGTATCCTTGCCAAAAGCCACGTTTTACTTCTCTCCAAACAAAAGTAAGTTAAAAACCCACCATGCAAATTGGGTCCTAGCAGCATGCCTAAACCTACTGCTGTCCAGTCATTTCCTACTCATAGAGACCCTGTGGGACAGAGTAGGGCTGCCCTCATAGGGTTTTAAAGGCTATAAATCTTTACGGAAGCAGATTGCCGCATCTTTCTCCCACAGAGTAGCTGGTGGGCTCAAATCACTGACTTTTCATTAGCAGCTGATCTCTTTTAACCACTGCACCACGAGGGCTCCTTCCTGGCAGCACAGCCCAGCATTTTGTCCGACTTACTCCTTCGTGTCTAAGCCAGTTCTAGCCAAAAGCTGGACTTCTATCGCGTGGATAGATAGACACACTCACCCTTGCCTTATTTCATTTTTAGGACCATTAGATCATCTGTAGATTTTATGTCAATTTGTACAGACTATTCAGAGCTTTTGTTATTTCAGATAGTTTTATTCTTTTAAAAATTTAAATATCCTGACTTGTAAAAAAAAAAATGGTCTGCCTTGAGCAGAACTATCTATGTGGGATCAGTGTGAAAACAGAAACTGGAAAGATTAGATAGGAAGGAACCTCAGGGAGCAGTGAGTTTATGTTAATGGGGGAGGAACAATTCAGAAAAGGAGGGCGAGGATGGTTGCACAACTCGAAAAATGTAATCAATGTCACTGAATTGTACTTGTAGAAGCTGGTTGAATTAGTGTATGTTTTGCTGTGTATATTCTCAACAACACAAAATAAGGTTTAGAGAAAAAAATCTAAACATTCTGTTTCTTCATCCTGCCCCCCCAAACACTTGGGGTTTGAAACTCTTTGCACTGGTTGTAGTTATTGTGTTAAATCTTTGAAAATACATCTTAAATGCTTTCCTCTGTTCCTAATGGCTTCATAGCATTGCAACTGCAGAAAGTCTATTCACTGTGCTTGAAATATTGAAAGAAAAGAGAGAAGCAGCTCTTGGGGAGGCAAACAGAATAAGAATAACAATAGCCAACACTCATATACCTGTATGCTTATAATAAAACGTATGCCAGGAACTCTCCTAAGCACTTGACATTAAGTTATTTATTGACTAAGCAAAGGAGTTAACAGCGTGGGTGTTTTACTCTGAGATATCTGAATTTGATTAAGACTTTCTAGCTAAAATGGCAGGGTGAAGACCTTGTGAATACACTCGCCAGCGAAACGATGAAAATACAGGCAAAGCAATCAAATTTAAACATATCGGAATTCTGTAATTTAACCAAAAGCACAAACAGAACACCATTTATTCAAGAAAAGTGACTGCACCTCCTTAAAAATGGTGGGGTCTGTGGCATTTTAACTTGAGACTATGATTCCCGTTCCCTCCACCCCACATGGCCCCACCTCAGTGGTGTGGTGGTCGTGAAAAACCCTGCAGCCTCACAACCAGTAAAGGAACTGGACCTCTTTGGAGCTCCATTGAAAGTGCCATCTCCAGGGGACAGTCAGTGCCTTGAACAAATTAGCAGCTCTCTGTAAAATTTCCATTCCCAGGTTGTCGATTCTATGTGGTTTGGAACTAAAACCAAAACCAAACCCACTGCCATCGAGTTGATTCCAAGTTATAGCGACCCTATAGGACAGGGTAGAACTGCCCCATAGAGTTTCCAAGGAGCGCCTGGTAGATTTGAGCTGCTGACCTCTTGGTTAGCAGCTATAGAACTTAACCACTATGCCACCAGGGAACTGGCTGGATGAAAATGCTCTATCCCCAGGGCATTACCAGAAACAACAGCAATCTACTGGTAACTCTAGCATCACAGCTGCCTAAAGATGACTTGGGGGAAATTTTGAAAAGCTCAGACTTTTTACTAGGAGCCTAGAAAACTGTGAGCAAGTGCAGGGCTGTATGCACACCCAGGGAAGAGGTGGGAAAGGAGAAGACTCCCCCATCCTTCACCTCTGACTGACTTTGAAGCCCTGCACAAGCAGGAAGTGAAAAGTGGAGGCTGACTCACAGGCCCAGGAAGATTGGAAGGTATACCGTCACACACAGAGCCCCTAGGCAAAAGGTGGAAGACTTACTGGCTCAAGGCAATGAAGGAAATCTGACTTGATCAATGGTTGGTGACTGAAGCATATTGACCTGAGGTGACCCTTGACTCTTAAAAATAGGTGTAGGATTAAAAATAAAGCCAAGCAAACGAACAAACAAAAAAAGAAGCAGAGAACTCAGTGGCCCCACATGGTAGAGAAAACAGAATCTACAGACTCAGTATAACTGCTTTGAGATTCATCCACGTTTTTGCGAGTGTCAACTGTCCCTTTTCATCGCTGAGTAGTGGTTCTTTGTAGGGATATACTTCACTGTCTCTGCACCAACTGAAGGACATTTGATCATTTCCAACTTCGGAGATTATGAATAAAGCTGCCATAAACATTTGTGTACAGATTTATGTGTGAGTATAAATTTTCATTGCTCTTGAGGGATAGCAGGGTCATATGGTAAGTGTATGGTTAACTTTATAAGAAACTGCCCAACTGTTTTTGAAAGTGGCTGCAGCATTTTTTTCCATTTACTCAACCTCCTCATTGTTGTTGTAGTTGCTATAGTGTGTTTCTTGTAGGCAGTGTATAGTTAGGTCTTGATTTTTTAAAAAAACTATCTGAAAATTCCTATCTTTAGTGAAGGGTATTTAGATCATTTACATTTAATGTGACTATTGATAATGATTAGGTTTAATTTTGTCCTCTTACTATTTATTTACTTATTCCCATAAGATCTCTGTTTCCTTTTTCTGTTTTCTGCCTATAACCCAAGGGTTATTTAGAAGTATATTGTTTAATTTCAAAATATCGAGGAGTTTCCCAGTATCTTTGTTATTGATTTCTAACTAATTTAATTCTGTACGGTCAAATAACATGCTTTGTATTATTTTACTTATTTTAAACTTGCTAAGGTTTGTTTTATGGGCCAGAATATGACATATCTTGATGAATGTTCCATGACCACTTGGAATGAATGTGTATCTTGCTGTTGTTAGGTGAAGTGTTCCATATACGTAAATGAGGCCACGTTGGTTGATGAAATTTTTCAGCCGTATCCTTGCTGATTTTTTTGTCTAATTGCTCTGTCAAATCCTGAGAGAGGAGTATTAAAGTTTCCCAGTAAATTGAAGGTTTGTCTGTTTCTTTTTCAATTTTATTATTTGTTGTTTCATGTATTTTGGAGCTTTCTTTTTATGTGCAAACTTGTTTAAGGTTCTTACATCTTGGTGAATTGACTCTTTTATCGTTATTTGATGTCTTTGTTTATCCATGATAATTTTCCTCTTTCTAAAAATACTTTGTCTGAATTTAAAATGGAAACCCTGGTGGCAGAGTGGTTAAGAGCTATGGCTGTTAACCAAAAGGTTGGCAGTTCAAATCTACCAGGCACTCCTTGGAAACTCTATGGGGCAGTTCTACTCTGTCCTCTAAGGTCTCTATGAGCCAGAATCAACTCAATGGCAACAAGCTTGGTTTGGAAACCCTGGTGGCATAGTGGTTAAGAGCTACAGCTGCTAACCAAAAGGTCAACAGTTTGAATCCACCAGGCGCTCCTTGGAAACTATATGGTACGGTCCTACTCTGTCCTATACGGTCTCTGTGAGTCAGAATCAACTTGATGGCAACAGGTTTGGTTTTTTGTTTTTGGTTTATCTGTGAGACTTTTCCTCATTTTAAAAATACTTTGAGTTTAAAATGGAAACCCTGGTGGTACAGTGGTTAAGAGCTACGGCTGCTAACCAAAAGGTCAGCAGTTCAAATCCACTAAGTGCTCCTTGGAAACTCTGTGGCACAGTTCTACTCTGTCCTATAGCATTCCTATGAGTCAGAATCGACTCAATGGCAACAGGTTTTGGAGTTTAAAATAACACATTTGTATGGTAAAATCTTTTTTTTTTTTGGTATAGTATGTAGTATATCTTTTTCTATTCATTTAGCCTAATGATATCATTGGAAACTGTGGTGGAGCAGTGGTTAAGTGCTACGGCTGCTAACCAAAGGGTTAGCAGTTCAAAATTGCCAGGCACTCCTTGGAAACTCTATGGGGGCAGTTCTACTCTGTCATATAGGGTCATTATGAGTCAGAATCGACTCGACGGCACTGGGTTTGGTTTTTGGGGTTTTTTTTTAAATTATATCATTGTATTTAAAGTAGATTTCTTGTACATAGCATTTACCAAAAACTAAACATGTTGCCATCAAGTCAATTCCCACTCATAGTTACCCTATAGGACAGAGTAGAACTACCCCATAGGATTTCCAGGGAGCAGCTGGTGAATTCAAACTGCCGACCCTTTGGGTTAGTGGTCGATCTCTTGATCACTATGCCATAAAGCATTTAGTTCAGTCTTAATTTTTTTAATCTCATCCGACTGTAACTGGTTGGATTTAGGTCTACCATTTTATCATTTGTTTTTGATTTGTTTCTTGTTTTTGATTCTTTGGTTCTTTTTTTCCTATCTTATTTTGGGTTATTTGAATATTTTTAATGCTTTATTGTAATTTATCTATCGGCTTTTTTGACTATTTGTACCATTTTTAAGTGGTTGTTCTAGAGAATACTATATACCTTACTTTTCAAAGTCTATTTAGTTTTTTAGCCTAATGAGTTTTACCACTTTAATAAAATATAGAAATCTTACAACTATACAGGTATCTTTACCATCATCTTTTTTTTTTTATAAAAATAATTTCTGTAGGTATTGCATATGGCTACATTTAAAACCCTCCAGACAATATTATATGTGAATGAGGCCAAGCTGGTTGATAGAATTTTTTCAGTGTTTATCCTTGCTGATTTTTCTCTTTTTTTTGTCTAATGGCTTTATCAAATCCTGAAAGAAGAATATTAAAGTTTCCAAGTACAATTGTAGATTTGTCTGTTTCATTTTCAATTTTATCATTTGTTGCTTCTTATATTTTACTTTCAACCCAAACCAAAACCAAACCCACTGCCATTGAGTTGATTCTGACTCAAGTGATGCTATAGGACAGAGTAGAACTGCCATACAGGGTGTCCAAGACTAAATCTTTACAGGAACAGACTGCCACATTTTTCTCCCACAGTGCAGCTGGTGGGTTCGAACCAGCCATACGTATTTTAAAAGAATGTTAAGAGGAGAAAAATGGCATTTTATCTTTACCCAGATATAGTACAATAAATTACTTAATGTGGCCTTTCTAGCCATAGTCTTTATAACTCCCATTCAAGTGATTGAGTGGGATTGTGCAAATAGGGCAATTGTGACCAACCAAGAAATTTGGAAGACAGCTACCTGGCCAACAGACTGGAAGAGATCCATGTTTATGCTTATTCCAAAAAAAGGTGATGCAACTGAATGTGGAAATAATTGAACAATATAACATCACATGTGAGTAAAATTCTGCTGAAGATCATTCAAAAGTGGCTGCAACAGTATATGGACAAGGAACTGCCAGAAATTCAAGCCAGATTTAGAAGAGGACATGGAACCAGGGATATCATTGCTGATGTGAGATGGATCCTGACTGAAAGCAGAGAATACCAGAGAGATGTTTACCTGTGTTTTACTAACTGTGTGGATCATAACACATTATGGATAACATTGCAAAGAATGGGAATTCCAGAACACTTAATTGTGCTCATGAGGAACTTGTACATACATTAGGAGGCAGTCATTCAAATAGCACAAGGGATATATGTGGTTTAAAGTCAGGAAAGGTGTGTCTCAGGGTTGTACCCTTTCACCACACCTATTCAATCTGTATGCTGAACAAATACTCTGAGAAGCTGGACTATATGAAGAAGAATGTGGCATCAGGATTAGAGGAAGACTCATTAACAACCTACAATATGCAAATGATACAACCTTGCTTGCTGAAAGTGATGAAGATCAAAGACCACAGCGTTCAGTATGAACTACACCTCAACATAAAGAAAATAAAAATCCTCACAACCGAACTGTAAGCAACATCATGATAAACAGAGAAAAGATCTAAGTTATCAAGGATTTCATTTTACTTGGATCCACAATCAACGCCTATGGAAGCAGCAGTCAAGAAATCAAACGACGCATTTCATTGAGCGAATCTGCTGCAAAAGACCTCTTTAAAGGTTAAAAAGCAAAGATGTCACCTTGAAGACTAAGGTGTGCCTGACCCAAGGTGTGGTTTTTCAATCACCTCATATGCACATGAAAGCTAGACGATAAATGAAGACAGAAGAATTGATGCCTTTGAATTGTGGTTTTGTCGAAGAATATTGAATATACCATGGACTGCCAAAAGAACAAACAAATCTGTCTTGGAAAAAGTACAACCAGAATGTTCCTTAGAAACAAGGATGGTGAGAATTTCTTACATGCTTTGGACAAGTTTGTTATCAGGAGGGATCAGACCCTGGAGAAGGACATCGTGCTTGGTAAAGTAGAGGGCCAGTGAAAAAGAGGAAGACCTTCAACGAGATGGATTGACACAGTGGCTGCAACAATGGGCTCAAGCATAACAATGATTATGAGGACAGTGCAGGACCGGGCAGTGTTTCATTCTGTTGTACGTAAGGTCGCTATGAGTCAGAACCAACTCAATGGTACCTACCAACAACAACAACAAGGGGGTTGGTCAGTTTTGTCTTATCACTGGGATTGAAATGAGCCATTCCAGAGGTAGGAAGGATAGAATCTCTTCACCACCAAGGAAGGATAGCCAAGATCTGACCATGTCCTTCGGACCCAGGATCCCTGTGCTGAGAAGCTCCTGGAACCAGGAGATGAAGATCAGGAGGGAGACAGAGAAAGAGAGCTGTAGCACTGAGCATGGCAAGAAGTACTGGCACAGAAATGGTGGCGGGAGAGACTGGCAGGAGAGACCAGCACAAGACTGGGCAGTGGGCTTCCTGGCCCATGGAGCAAGAAAGCTGAGTAGTGTCTTTGGCCCGAGGCTTACAGACAGAGTAAGGTGCCTCTGGGCACTTATTGGCAGGGGTTAAAAGAGCTTTGAAGCACTTGCCTCAGCAGGGCAGAAGCTGAGGGGCCAGAGAGAGGGGTGCCTGTGAGTACAGCTAGGAAAAGTCTGTCCTGATGGAAGAACTATATCCTGAGTGTTCCTGAACCTGAATTGTAACCTGTTATTTCCCTAATAAATCCCATTACCATGAGTATTGTCTGAGTTCTTCGTGGCCATTGTAATGAATTATCGGATGCAGCAGAGAAGTAGAGATCGCCATGGGAAGGATGGTTGGTGTCAGAATTGGTAAAGACGATAGAGAGAGGAGGCATGTCTGACCTCTGCCTCATAGAAATCAGCCTGTGCTGTTGATCTTGATTCTCCCTCCCCCTTGTGAAGTCAGAGGTCAGACACGTCTGCCCCACCACTTTTACACCAAATATTTACCATATCTGTTCCTCTTCCTTCATCCCTAATGTTCCAGGTTCCCTTCCGGTATCATTTCCCTTTAGCCTAAAGAATTTCCTTAGCATTTCTTTTACAGTAAGTCTACCCATTGCCGTAGAGTCAATTCTGACTCATAGCAACGCTATGGGACAGAGTATAACTACCCCATAGGATTCCCAAGGCAGTAAATCTTTGCAGAAGCAGGCTGCCACGTCTTTCTCCCACGGGGTGGCTAGTAGGTTAGAACCAGTGACCTTGTGGTTAGCAATCGGATGGTTAACCACTGCACCACCAGGGGTTCCTTTTGCAGTAAGTCAAAACCAAACCTATTGCTGAAAAGTCAACTCTGACTCATAGTGACCCTACAGGGCAGAGTGGAATTGCCCCCGTAGATTTTTTTTTTTTTTATTTTTTAAGTCTTTACGGAAGCAGATAGCCACATCTTTCTCTTGTGGAGCAACTGGTGTGTTCCAACTGCCAACTTTGGTTAGCAGCTGAGCGCTTACCCACTGTGCCGCCAGGGCTCCTTCACAGTAAGTCTACTGGTGACAGATTGTCTTAGTCTTCCTTCATGTGAGAATGTATTTATTTTGTCTTCATTCCTGAAAGACATTTTCTCTGAAATATAGATAAACAGTTGTTTTTTGTTTGTTTGTTGGTTTGGTTGGTTGGTTTGGTTGGTTGGTTTGGATGGTTGGTTTGGTTGGTTGGTTTGGTTGGTTTGGTTGGTTGGTTGGTTGGTTGGTTGGTTGGTTGGTTGGTTGGGTTTTTTTTCTTTCCTTTTTTCTTTCAGTACTTTCACCAAAATATTATTTCACTATTTGCTGGCCTCTGTGGTTCCTGATGAGAAATCCGCTGTCATTTAAATCATCATTCCCTTATATGTTATATGTTGCTTTTCTCTGGTTACTTTCAAGTTTGTTCTTTGCTTTGGATTTCAGCAGTTTGACTATTATGTGTCAGAGCACGATCTTCTTCAAGTTTGCCTTGTCTGGATTCACTGAGCTTCTGGAATTTGTAAATTTATTCTTTTCACCAAATTTGGTAGGTTTTTTTCCCCTTATTTCTTCAACTATTTCTCCTGCATCAAACACTTTCTCCTCTCCTTCTGAGATTCCAATGACATAAATGTTAGGTCTTTTGATATTGTCTCACGATATCTGATGCTCTGTTCATTTTTTTCTCCAATTCTTTTTCTCTCTGTTCTTCTGACTGTATAATTTCCATTGAACTTTTCTCCTCTTTCCTCCATTCTGCTGTTGAGTCTGTCTAGTGAATATCTTATTTTAGTTCGAAAATTTTGATTTGGTTGTATTTTATTGTTTCTATTTCTCTGCCGAGAACTATCTTTCAAGAGTGTTAACTGTATCTCATAGATGATGGTTATAATGACTGCTTTAAAATCCCTGGCTGACAATTCTTACATTTAGGTCATCCTGTGCCTGGAATCTATTTGTTGTCTTTTCTCTTGAGTATTTGTCACATAGCCCTGGTTCTTAGTATGTTACATAATTTTGGATTGAATCCAGGATATTTTATTTTTATCTTGCAAGTTTCTAAATCTTGTTAAAAATCCTCTGAAAAATGTTTTTTTTTTTTTTTTTTTTTTTTAAACTGGCAATCAGCCTGGTTAGCTTCGCACTGTCCAGTTTTTTCACCTTCAGTAGTGGTGGCCCTAATGTCAGTTGTGTTGTCAAAGTCTTTGCTATGCAATTAGGGTTTGCCTGGTACACGCTGCTCTGGTGGTGCAGTGGTTAAGAGCTCTACTGCTAACCAAAAGGTTGGCAGTTGAAATCCTCTAGCTGCTCCTTGGACACCTTGTGGGCAGTTCTACTCAGCCCTATAGGGTTGCTGTGAGTCGAAATTGACTTGACACTAACAGGTTTTTTTTTGGGGGGGGGCAGGGTGCACGCTCCACTCAGAGAATAATCGGACATGGGCCATGGTTTATATTGCAGTCCAATCCTCAGTCTTTGCTATGCTTTCCTGGAGCTGTTCTATATACTACCAGCTCAAGGTTGAGCCCAATAGTTATACCAATACAGACCCAGAATTTGGGGAATCATTTATCCAGCTCTCTCCCTTCTGGGACTTCTGTCACTCTCCCCAACTCCCAGTGGCTTCTTTTCCTGGTTCCCCTAGCAAGAAATATAGAGCCTTCTCTGATATTTAGCCTCACACACTGTTGTATAGTTCTGTGCAAATGGGGCAACTTTGGGGTTAAGTGACAAGAGAAAGAATAAATAACAGGGATGGTCCAAACTCTTCAGACAATAGTTACTTTTCTTGGTTCCTCTGGCTAAAGAGCTGAGGCTTCTCTCGGGTTTTAGGTACCATCACCAAGTGCAGCGCAACCCAGTGCCTGGGGCTGAGAAAGAAAAAAAAAGATGAAGAGAGTCCCCTCACAATATGCAGCATGCCAACCAAGTCTATTGCCACTCGTAGTGACCCTATAGGACAGAGTAGAACTGCTCCCATAGGGTTTCCAAGGAACAGCTGGTGAATTCAGATTGCAGACCCTTTGGTTAGCAGCCAAGCTCTTAACCACTGCACCACCAGGGCTCTATGCAGCATGCAAGGGTCCTTTTTCTAGTCCTTTGGTCAAGGAGATTTCCCTTTAAGTTTTTGCTTTCAGCATCTGTTACACAGTTCTTGAATTTGACCTGCCCTCAGGTCAAAACTGAGAGGTAAAGGAGAAAAAACAGAACATGAATCCCATCACCCTCAGCTCTACTCCCATCAAGGGCCAGTATTCATATTTTGACTTCAATGTCAATCCATCTGCTATTGTTACTTTTCAGAGTTCTTAGGTAGTTGCTTTTTATATTTTGTCCAGCGTTTTAGCTGTGCCAGTAGGGAAGACACATTACAGTATGCTTATTCATCTTGGCCAGCCAACTTATGTTACTTTTCCAGTAACAACATTAAAAGAAGTAATAAGGAAGAGATAAAATAGTTTGTATAAAATGTATTTTATTTAACTCAGTATCTTTGGGATATTGTCATTTCCACATGTACTCAATATAAAATTACTAATATTTTATCTTTTTTGTGTTAAATCTTTGAAATTTGGTTTCTGCTTTTACTTATAGCACATATTAATTCAGACTAGTCACATTTCAAGTGTTCAATAGCCACATGTGGCTAGTGGCAATTGTATTGGGCAGTGCAAGTCTAGGCCCTAAGCTGATGCATCTCAAACTTTTGAGTGCATATAAGTTATCAGATATCTTATTAAAATGCAGGTAATGTTTCAGTAGATCTGAGGAGGAACCCAGGAGATTTAAGTTTGTTGGTTACACACTTTGAGTCACAAGACTATAGAGCTAAATACGTTACTTCTTAAACTAATTGAATCTGTCAATCATATGGTCTACTATGCCAGGCATGACAAATTGAAGAGGAATGGTGCTGCATTCATCATAAAAAAGAACATTTCAAGATCTATCCTGAAGTATAATGCTGTCAGTGATAGGATAATATCCATATGCCTACAAGGAAGACCAGTTAATATGACCTTTATTCAAATTTAGATACCAATCAAACACTAAATGCCAAAGGTGAAGAAATTGAGGAATTTTACCACATTCTACAGTCTGAAATAGGTCAAACATGCAGTCAAGATTCATTGATAATTACTGGTGATTGAAATGTAAAAGGTGGAAACAAAGAAGAAGGGTTAGTAGTTGGAAAATATATATGGCCTTGGTGATAGAAATGCCAGAGATTGCAGAATAGAATTTTGCAAGACGAACAACTTATTCATTGGAAAAACCTTTTTTCAACAATGTAAACAGTGACTACACATAATGACTGCACCAGACAGAATACACAGGAATCAAATCGACTACAACTAGGGAGGGAGGTAATGGAGAAGCTCAATATCATCAACCAAAACAAGGCCAGGCCTACAGCAGAACAGACCATCAATTGCTCCTAAGCAATTTTAAGTTGAAGCTGAAGAAAATTAAAACAAGCCTATGAGAGCTAAAATATGACCTTGGGTATATTCCACTTGAATTTGGAGACCATCTTAAGTATAGATTTGACTCATTGAACATAATGACCAAAGACCAGTTGAGTTGTGGGATGACATCAAGGACATTATATGTGAAGAAAGTAAGAGGTCATTAAAAAAACGAAAAGACCAAAGTGGTTGAAAGAAGAGACCCTAAAAGTTGCTCTTGAACATAAAATAGCTAAGGAGGAAAAAAAAGTAATGATGAAATAAAAGAGCTAAACAGAAGATTTCAAAGAGCAGCTCAAGAAGACAAAATGAAGTATTATAAGGAAATGTACAAATGCCTGGAGTTCGAAAACCAAAAGGGAAGAACACGCTTGGCATTTCTCAAGCTGACAGAACTGAAGAAAAAAATTCAATACGCAAGTCACAATTTTGAAGGGTTCTATGGAATCGAATCAACCTCACTGGGTATAGGACAGAGTAGAACTCCCCTGTAGGGTTTTGAAGGATCAGCTGGTGGATTTGAACTGCCAACTTTTTGGTTAGCAGCCAAGCTCTTAACCACTGCATCACCAAGGCTCTGTACCTGACCTAAGCCACGGTATTTTTCAATGGCCTCATATGCATGCAAAAGTTAGACAATAAATAGGGAAGATTGAAAGAAGAACTGATGCCTTTGAATTGTGGTGTTGGTGAAGAATACTGAATATACCATGGACTGCCAGAAAATCAAACACATCTGTCTTGAAAGAAGTACAGTCAGAATGCCCTTAGGAGCAAGAATGGTGATACGGACTACTTCTCACATACATTGGACATGTTTTCAGGAGGGATCAGTCCCTGCAGAAGGACATCATGCTTGGTAAAGTGGAGGGTCAGTGAAAAAGAGGAAGACCCTCAATGAGATGGATTGACACAGTGGCTGCAACAATGGGCTCAAGTATATCAATGAATGTTAGGATGGCACAGGACGAGGCAGTGTTTTATTCTGTTGTACATAGGGTTGCTATGGTCATAACTGACTCAATGGCACCTAACAACAGCAACAAATTAATTCTGTATTCCCACTACCTATATAGGATATATCTCATATATGATTCTGTTTCTACATTTCTGCCCCAGTAACATAACACTTCTATCTACCCCCAAGGTCTTCCCCATGTTCCCAAAGGGAATATGCTACTCTAGTACTGGCCACATGTATTTCATTTTTATTTATTTTTTTCAACATTTTCTACACGTATAATTCAGTGACATTGATTATATTCTTCAAATTGTGTCCATTCTTGCAATCTTTTTCCAAATTATTCTAACACCATAAACATAAACTCAGTGTCCTCTAAGATGTATTTAATTTTATACATTTGTTTACCCCATATAAAGCACTTCTAAAGTGACAAATGAGAGAAAGGGCTTCTATGGGTGCCCATTTTTAATCTTTAGCAATTCTCTTTGGATCCGGCAGCCACTGTAAACTCAGGAGAAGGAGATAGCCTAATATCTGGATTTTGTAGGACCTCTAAGTCCTAGTTCTATTGAAAATGTATCTATAAAAGAGGGGTTAATTACCTTACTTATTTTCTATTTGACAGCTGAACATCAAGCATCATTTAGGAATGCTTCTTAAGGAAACCTCTATGGGGTGAAAGCCATACAATGAAACCTAAAAATGAGATGCATTTGAATAAGAGCTTGTGCTATTGCTATTGTGTGCTGTTGAGTCAATTCCAACTCATAGTGACCCTCCAGGACCTTTGTCTGCCTTGTGAATGGACCTAGCCGGGTTCTCATTGGAGAGAAAGGGCTCTGGCAGTCTCAGGTGGTTGCCATAAGAAGCGATCAGCATGCAAGGTGTTAGGGGATATGGGCTAGCACCAACAGCTTTGCTACCGTTGTCTTTGCCCTTTCAAGGTTCATGACAATTAGAGGAAGCTGATGGTCCTCAGTACAGTCCACAAAGAGACTGCTAGATGGAAACAGAAGGAAGGGCCATCATTTAAATGACTCTTAACTATGTAAGAGAATTAGATGGAATGCCCTTTCTGTTTTCACATATGTGTGTTGCCAATAACCAACACAGTTAGCTGAAGTTTCTTTTCTTTCTTTTTCCTTTATCAGTGGATATTTTTATTGTGGTTCAGTTGTTTGAAAGTATCATTTACAACACTTCTATTTAACTCAAGCAAGAAAAAAAGCAGTTTGTCAACCTTTTATCTCCATTATATTGGCTAAAAGGACCATCTCTCTCTACATCCTACCGTTTCCCTTAGTCCTATAGTTATGGGAAGCAACCAGCCTCAGTGGCGGCCTATTTAACACCAGTACAAAACCTAGGAGGTTTAATTGAAAGCACTGGCATTCAAACTGTGCTTAGTAGCTTTCAGAGAAAAAAAAAAAAAATTGTGTATTTAAGACCAGTATTGAGTGGCACCCCATGGGTCTCAGGGCACAGAGCCCAAGGAACAAGATGTGAAGGAGCTGAGAAAGAAAGCCTACTCATCAAGTGCTACAGCTGGTAATTTTACCCTAATAACGCCCAGTAAAGAAACTGTTAAAAGTTTAGGTAAAGGACTGTCAAAATAAGATTAAAATAGTCTCTCTCCCAATTAATAACAGAAAGATATTATAGCACCGACCTGTTCCTCATTTATAACTGTTCTTTTTTTATAAATTATAAATAAATTTATAATTTATTCAAAGAAACAAAGGAGATCAGCAAGATGATTTTTCTGTCACTGCACTGCTTGATAACACCTCTCAATTATAACCCAATGTTTAAGATTAATGTCACTTTTCTCCATATAATACACAGAGTTATAAGATTTTTATAGCTATAATTTCTTACCATGAAACTGAAATGAAACCAGCTCATTTCTACCTAATTATGCCTTCAATGTTTTGAGTGCCCACTTCTGAGTTGCTGAAGAGATATTATGCATTAAAAAGTAAAATTAAATGCACCAAGTAAGCGCCTCATGAGATAGTTAGAAAGAGGTATCGGTGTCTGAATTAAGTAAACTAGGAGATTATTTCTGTGTTGATATTTCCATTTGCAGACTGTTTTGTAAAATTACTTTTTTTAAGGAAATTATATATATGTGAGTGCGTGTATATATATATATATATATATATATATATATATCCTTCTTCCTCAAAATAATTCTCCAGAGGGATTACAAATTAGCTTTAATTGACCACTTTTCTGAGCTCAGTATTCAACATTTGGGCCTGCTAAAAGCCCGTAGTGAGTAAATAAACAAACCATTAAAACAAGAAGAGAAGAAAATGCTCAACAGAGACCCAGTACACTAATTGGATGGTCACTAATGGATAATGAATAATGAGAATGAATGAATTCATTGTATGAATTAATAATGTGAATAGTTAAAATAAAATAACACCAAACCCATTGCCATCGAGCTGATTCCGATTCATAGTGACCCCTATAGGTCAGAATAGAACTGCCCCTTAGGGTTTCCAAGACTGTAAATCTTTATGGAAGCAGATTGTCACATCTTTCTCCCACAGAGCATCTGGTGGGTTTAAACCATCAACCTTACAGTTAACAGCCAATCACCTAACAACTGCATCACCAGGGTTCCTTATTGTGAATAACAATGCCCTCTATAGAAACACAGTTAGTCACGACATTCACAAATACTTATTAAACCCCCAACTTTGTGTGCAATACTGCCCACAATCTTCTGGGTACTTGTTATGGGTTAAATTGTGTCCCCTAAAAAATCTGTGTTATAAATCCTAACCACTTGTGAGTAGTGAGTAGTGTTTCCTTTGTTTTGTTAATGACGCCATGTCAGTGTAGGGTATGCCTTAAGCCAATCCATTTGAGATGTAAAAAGAACAGATTATCCTTGAAACATCTTATATTGTGGATGAATCTGAAGGATATCATGCTGAGTGAAATAAGTCAATCACAAATGGACAAATATTATATGATCTCACTTTTTTAAAAAGACAGGAGTATACATACAGAAACTAATGTTCATTGGTGGTTACTGGTTACCAGGGTTGGCGGGGGTGCAGGGAGAGAAGGGGACGCTTGTTATTTTTGGTGATGGAAAAGGTGTGGGTGAAGTGCACACAGCTTGACCAAGGTAAATGATGTCACTAAGTACGCAAGAAAAAAGGACATTTTTTTGTAAATGTTATGACATATATAATTTTTCAACAACAGGAACAATACTCAAAATATATGTGTGTCTACCTATGTAGGTATTTATGCATGTATGTGCATAGGTATGTATATGTATGTATATATGTGTTCATATATATATGTACCTATAAAAGAGCCCTGGTATCACAAGGGTTAAGTTCTCAGCTGATAACCAAAAGATTGGCGGTTCAAACCACCCAGTGACTCCACAGGAGAAAGACCTGGTCATCTTTTACAGCCTAGAAAACCCTATGGGGCAGTTCTACCCCGTCCTATAGGGTAGTTATGAGTCAGAATTGACTTGATGGCATCCAACAACATCAACAACAAATATATATGTATATACATGTAAGTGTGTGTGTACATATATATTCAATATATAATAAAACTCATGGGAGCACAATTATGGATAATTCTTAGACATAACCAAACACCTTGACGGATTGGTTTTCTGGGTTTGAAGTCTTGGGACCATAGTCTCTGGAGACAACTCCGTCAATGAGCATAATATAGTTCAAAGTTTCTGCTCTACATCCTAGTTTGCTGAGTAGTATCTGGGGTCTTAAAAGTTGCAAGCAGCCATCTAAGATACAACTATTGGTCATAGTCATCCAGAATAAAAGAAAAAGAAGGAAACCAAAAACTCAAAGAAGAAACTACTGTACAGGACAAAAAAGTCTACACAAACCATGACCTCATCTACACTGAGACCAGAAGAACTAGATGGTGCTCGACTACCGCTACCAACCATTCTGATGAGGGCTACTGTAGACGCATCCTGATAGAATGGGAGAAAAATGTGGACTCGAACTCAAATTTTTAAAAAGCCCAGACTTCCTGGACCGATTGAGGTTAGAGGACTCCCTGAGACTATCGTCCGGAGATACTCTTTAAACCTTGAACCAAAACTATCCCCTGAGGTCACCTTTTAACTAAATAACAGATCGCCTTATAAAATAATGAATATCATCCACGAGTACTATGCTGCTTTAAAAAACCATCTACGTGAGTCCAGATGGTCAACAATTATTCTAAAGCAAAGATGAACAAGTAAGGGGGGTGGGGAAACTGGATTACTGGAAATGAAACAACCAGAATAGAAATAATGAGAACATTGACACATTGTGGAAAATGTAACTAATGTCACTGAACAATTTGTGTAGAAATTGTCACATGGGAACATAATTTGCTGTGTAAACTTTCACTGAAAACACAGTAAAATATTATTTTAAATAAATAAAATCAGATTAGGCACAGAGACACAAAGACGAATGGGGGGGGATAGATGTCACATGGAGATCTCTAAGAAATGCCAAGAAAAATGCTAGAGAAGTTTAGAAAGGATTTTCCCTCAGAGCAGGCAGAGAGAGCCAAACTGTGAGAAAATAAATTTCTGATTATTAAAGCCACGCACTCGTGGTATTTCTGTTACAGCATCACTAGATAGCTGAGATATTACTACAAAGAATTATCCTACTTCCCTTCATTATTTTTCTTCACAGAACTTATCACCATTGAACATACTATGCACTATATTCATTTTCTTTATCATTAGTTTCCTCCACAAGAATAAAAAAAATACAGGCTCTTTAAGGCAGAGACTGTATCAGACGCTGTCAACACTCCACTTATCCCCTATCACGTACAGTTCTTTGCTGTAGCTCTTTCTCTAGCTTCTTCAGCCAGCTTTTCTAGAGGGACCCAGGAATTATTGCTGTGCCCTCCCTGAGAACAGCCCTGATGGGGGTTGTTGGGAGAATAAACACCCCAGCTCCCTCCCACCTTGGTTGATATAACTCTGAGGTGTGTGCTTTGCACTGTGTCCCAGGGTTCCCCAGCAGGATTAAGCTTCAGTGGCCCACAGAGATTAATGTGGTAAACAACATACCCCTTGTTGACACTTCCCTTTGTCATCTCACTTCCCCACTGCCCTACAGGTGTTTCCTGACATCACCGTCCAAACAACCTACTTGCAGATAAATCCACGTCCCAAAATCTCTTTCTGGGGAACCCAGCCTGAGACGGGAAGTTACGTAGCTCACTGTGAGTTCCCAGGGCTGAGAATGGTGGCTGGCTGGTGAGGGGTGATAAACACACATTTGCTGATGAAAGCATTAGTAAAGTAGAATATGCGTCACTTGCCTTCAGTGATTCTGCAAGCTGGCATGAAATACATAGTTAGAGAGGAAGAGTTGAAGACAGTTGAAGGTCACTGGGGAGTTTGAGGTCACAGGTTAAATGAGGGTCACAGAGAGTAAGCACAGTCAGGGTGGTCAGTGGGAGGAGAGAGCACAGGGTGCCAGTACACTCACAAGGCTTCACTAAAGGGTAAAGGCTCCCATTAGAGGGCTGATGGCAGACATTGGAGTCCTTGCATGGTGAAGGTGATTAACTTCCTTGGCTGATAACCAAAAGGTTATAGGTAAGCATTCATCCAAAGGTGCCTGGGAAGAAAGATCTGGCAGCCTAGTTCCACAAAATTAGACATTGAAAACCCTATGAAGCACAGTTCTACTCTGACACACGTGGGGTTCCCGTGAGTCGGAATCAGCTGGAAGGCAACTGGTTTGGTTTTGGGTCACATACTCACTGTTGGTGAAAGAGACTTTGTCTACATTCTTAACCAACACAGCAGATTTTTCACAGTGGGGAGAGGCCAACCCTCAAGCTATGTTATCATTGTACAAAGGGTACAAAACTTACCAGTTCTACGTTTCACAGGAATTCACTGGCCAAGCCAAGAACAGAAATGAGATATTATTTTTAGAGAGAACTTGATTGTTTAATTCAAATGAATGTACATTCATCAGATATGTATGAATTTCTAAGCACTAATGCTTATGGGCTTAGGTGACTGAAAATTAAACAAATCTACCAATTGTAGAATTTAGGAGAGCAGCAGAAAAAAATCTATTGAGGTGATTCAAAATAGACACTTTTTTAAACTACTATATTGCTACTATTCATTTCTATGCCCATCACTACCACTCCTCTACTAAAACTAGTAGACATATGGGCAGGTAATCTGCTCAGTGTGTGCATGAACTATCTCATTTAACCACCGTAACAATCCTGAGGTAGGAATTCCATATACTTCCATATATGAAGAGACCTGACTTGAAAATAGAAAGTTGCGATCCAAAGAGTTGGTTCTGTCTTGTTTCAATGCTTAGGTTTTATATTGGATTCCTAGGGCTGTCATAACAAATTACCATAAAGTAGATGCCTAAACACAAGAGAAATGTATCCTCTCATAGCTCTGGAGACTAGAAGTCCAAATTCGCAGTGTTGGCAGGGCCACGCTTTCTCTGAGATCTCTGGGGAAAGATTCTTCCTTGTCTTTCCAGCTTCTGGTAGCCCCAAGTGTTCCTTGGCTTGTGGCAGTATGACTCCAACCTCTGCCTCAGTCTTCGAATGGCTGTCTTCCCTCTATGTCTATTTGCCTGTGTCTCCTCTCCCGTCATATTGTATTAGGACCCACTCTACTCCAGTATGACCTTATGATAACCAATTATACCTTCAAAGACACTACAGTATTTCCTAATAAGGCCATGTTTGTATGTACCAGGGGTTAGGACCTCAACATATCTTTTGGGGGACACAACTCAACCCATAACAGTGTAGTACGTAATATGAGTATTTTCTTAGATTTTTTATCATGTCCAGTTGTGCTGGACAAGGGGCCAGACTCAGACCTTGGAAGCTGTGAGTTATTTTACCTATTAGGTAGTAAGGGAGAGTTAGTAGTTCTGTAGTTCAGCACATATTAGACAAAGAAAAACATGGCAGACAGTATTTTCTAAAGATGGTCACACCAATGTATATCATATCCCACATAGTTTTCTTTCAATGTGACACTGACACTTCTTCATTGAGTTGGCATCTATGTTTCCTCCAGTTGGGCCTGGGTGGACCTATGTAATTACCTTGACCAATAGGCTGTGGCAGACCAGATGCTGTGTGACTTCCAAGGTTGGGTAGTAAAAGGCAATATGACTTTGTCTGACATTAGCCTTTGGGATCTACACTCTGATAACCCTGAACCCATATGTAAGAAGTTCAGCTAGGCTGTAGCTGCAGTACTTGCTGGTCACATGGAAACACCCCCAAGGGGCAGAGAGTGATGCCCTGGGAGACCCAGCTTTGCCAGCCCAGGTGTTCGAATCTTAACCAGTATCATCCACTAGACATGTGAAGGAGCAGCCCTTAAGATGCGTCCAGTTCCCAGCCCTCAAGCCATTCCAACTCCCAATCCTCCAGCCATTCCATATCCCCTCCCTCAAGCCATCCCAGCTGAGACTAATTGAAGCAGAGATGAACTGTTCCCCATCCAGCTCTGCTAAAATTGAAGATTTGTGAGCAAAGCAAATTCTACCATTGTTTTAAGACATTATGTCTTGGGATAATTTGTTATGCAGACATAATAACAGGAAAACAAAACAGAGGTGTGTAACTAAGAGAAAACTAGTCTAATGTAAATGAATTACCCCTTCTTAAATATTTTTTCCTGAAAAGGCATATATAGGGAAGATACCAAGATAGGCTTACTGTATTTATCTTTGATTTCTCTGTTCATGGCATAACTTAAATCCTGAAAGTCTACCTTCAATCAGAAGTGAAATAGATTTGGAGACCCTTCAGCTTGGCCTCCAGGGAATGTTCTTCTCCTCAAAGTTACTGTCTCTTACAGATTTTGACACAATTCTGAGATAGATGGCAAGGTCTTAGGTCAAGAATGAAAATCTGTTTTTTAGCCCTGCAGAAAGGTTCATGGCCTCAAGTCACAGATACACCTGGTTCAGGTTAATGCTCTTATCCCCTGGTTTTGAGGGGATTTACATCATGGTTTAGGTTGTTTTCTTTGAGATTAATAACATGAGAATGCAGTACAAGTAAGGTCTAACCAAAATGCAAAGGCTGGGGACAAACAGTATCTCAGCCAGTTTACAGACTGTCATTTTGACCACTCCACATTACCCAACCCAATAATATATGCTGTCTTCATATTGTTTAATGAATAAATATATCACCTGGAACCTTGTCCACGTATTCAATTTTCTACTTAACAGTCAGATCTTAAAGTTTCTAATTAGTTTGACTCTGTGTATTAATGATATTAAAATACCAGGAAAAATGGCCTGTATGCATTGATAAAATAAGATCCATTTAGACACTGATGACAGTAATGAGAAGTATTACATTTCCAAAATCATTAGGCCATAAAAAATCTCTTCAGCTCATTTGTTCTCATCTCCAACTTAATTTTCTATTTGACGAAGAGAAAAGATGGAACTTTTGTACATGAGCTCATTCCAGCTTTAATCATTCTCACCCTGGCTCACTTTATTCCATCCTGGTGTTTTATTGTTTCTTAAACACACCAAGAACATGCTTGTTTCACAGCCTTTGGCTTGCTCTTCTTTCTACAGGATATCCTCTTTGTTTGCTCTCTTTTTTCATAGTTCCCTGCCTGCAAAGAGCTTTCAGCTTAGTAGGAAATTACCATTAATCACAGTTAACGTAATGCCTGGTACCTAATTTTGAGTTCCCCAAAAGCAGAACTTGAGACAATTATTTGGGAAAAGACATCAGAAAACATCAGTGGGAAAGTAGGAAAGTGACACAGGGAAAGGAAGGCAGTCAATGAAGGGTGTGTTATTAAGTCAGTCACCACTGTGGACTTGATCCCACCTCGGAACTCTGGGCAATCGGTCATCCCCTCAAGTGGCAGAGAAGCCAGAGTGTTTATTCACCACTGGCTGAGGACTACTCCCAGCCCTTCTGGTCAGATAGAGCAGCCTCTGGGGGCCAGAGATCCTCAGACAGAAAGGAGTAGCTGCCGATGCAAAAGTCAAGCCGTGGGCAAGAGAATGGTGAGCGACACATGGATAGGGCACTGACAGCATCAGCTAGGGAGCCAATGGGGATCACTTTTAAAAGTATTATGAGAGTTTAAAGGACTAGTGAATACTTGTATTGGGTAGGTATATTAGGGTTCTCTAGATAAACAGGACCAATAGGAGATATATAAAGAGAGAAATTGATTTATTTTAAGGAATTGGCTCTCACAATTGTGGGGGCTAGTAAGTCTGAAATCTATAGGGCAGGCAGCAGGTTGCACACTCTGGAAGGATTTCTAAGTTACTGTCTTGAGGCAGAATTCCTTCCTCTTTGGGAAACCTCAATTTTTTGCTCTTAAAGCATTCAGTCGATTAGGTGAGGGTCATCCACGTAATTGAGGATAAATCTCCTTTACTTAAAGTCAACTGATTATATAAGTAAATCATATCTGCAGAATACCTTCATAGCAACACTGTGACCAAACACTAGCCGAGTCAATACATAAAATTAACCGTCACAGTAGGAAAAGTCAAGGCTTCCTGGAAGAGCTGTCATTGGTCTGAGTCCTAAAGAACAGATGCTTTGAATTTCCATTAGCAACCACAGCATAAGAGAGGCATAGAGGTTAGGAAAGCCACTTTCCTGACAGAATGAAGGAATGAGCACGGCAAAGGTGGCGAGAAGGCAAAGGTACTTTGAGAACCAGTTGGAGGAATTGCACATCAGTACTAGGACTGTGGTGCTGGTAGAGAATATCGAATATTCAGTACACTACCAGAACAAACAAAGCTGTCTTGGAAGAAATACAGCCAGAATGCTCCTTAGAAGCAAGAATAGCGAGACTTTATCTCTTTTACTTTGGACACATCATCAGGAAAGACCAATCGCTAGAAAAGGACATCACGTTTTGGAAGTGTCAGTGGAAGTGAGGGAAACTCTCAATGACGTGGATTGACACAATAGCCGCAACGACGGCCTCGAACACACCAATAATCAGGACCAGGCAATGTTTCGTTGTGTTATACTTGAGGTCACCATGAGTCAGAGCTGAGTCTACAGCGACTAACAGCAACAACGAGGGAAATCGTTCCAGTTCTTTAGAGAAGATGCAAAAAAAAAAAAGTTGTGGAGATTTAAGTTGATGAAACTGCAAAAATCAAGGAATAAAATGAGAGCGAAAGATACGAAGTGACATTTCACTTACAAGGATGTACAAATGGCAGATAAGGACATGAAAAGTTGTTCAACATCACTAGCCATTAGGGAAATGCAATTTAAGACCATGATGAGATATCCCAACCCACCTATTAGAACAGCTAAAATTTAAAAACAGTGATAACATTAAATGCTGGTGACGATGCAGGAAAGTGGGATCGCTCATACACTGCTGGTGGGCATGTAAAATGGTACAGCTGCTCTGGAATATTGTTTGGCAATTTCTTTAAAAAAATAACTAAACATACACTTACCAGGCAACCCAGCAATGCCATCCCTGGACATTTATCCTAGAGAAATGAAAACTTATGTCTGCACGAAACCTGTACACAGTTGTTCATAGCAGCTTTATTTGTAATAGCCCAAAACTAGAAACAACCAAAATGTCCTTCACAGGTAAATAGTTAAACTATGGTTCATCAGCAATAAAAAGGAATGAGTTATTGATATACACAACAACTTGGATGGATCTCAAGAGCATTAAAAAAAAAAAATCAATCTGAAAAGATCACATACTGTCTGAGCTCATTAATACAACATTCTCAAAATGGCAAGATTACAGTGATGGAAAACAGATTAGTGGTTTCCATGGGTTAGGACGGGGGGAGTAGGAGACTGGGTGTGACTCTGAAGTGGTAGAACAGTTCTGTTTCTGTGTGGTGTGATTACAAGAATCTACACCTATGATTAAAATAGCATAGAAGTATACCCACACATTGTACCAACGTCCATTTCTTAGTGTGGGCATTACAGTTATATAAAATGTAACCATTTGGGGAAACTGGGTTAAGGCTACATGGAATCCCTCTATGCTATCTTTGCAACTTCCTATGAATTTGTGGAGTCCCTGGGTGATGCAAATGCTTAAGCACTTGACTACTAGCAAAAAGGTTGGTGGTTCGAACCCACCTAGACGTACCTCTGAAGACAGGCCTGATGACCTGCTTCCAAAATATTGCAGCCTAGAAAGCCTTGTGGAGCTGCTGTACTCTGCCCACGTGGGGTTGCCATCAGTTGGAGTTGGCTTGGTTCAGCAACTAACAACAACATAAATTTGTTATTATTTCAAAATAAAGTTTTTTTTTTTTTGAATGATACCAAGGGTCATCAGTCAGTTTATAAGTCAGATCTAAAAGTGAACAACATTGCACAGACTTGCTTATAAATTTTCTACTCTCATTATTGAACAGAAAGCAAGTTACCAAGAGCACACATATAGGAAGTATAGAACTTGCTGGATCTTCTTCACAAAGCACACCCATGTAAGCAGCACCCAGATCAAGAAATGATATTTACCTGCACCCCAAATGTTTCCCGTTGCTCCCTTTTTGTCACTGTCCCTCATCCCACAAAGGTTGCCACTTTTTTTACTTCTAACAGCATAGGTTGGTTTTGTCTATTTTTCTATTTTACATGAATGGATCGATTTATTTTTTAATGAAAGTTCCGATTCATTTTTGCATAAAATAGTCAATCTTCCTTCTCACCCTAACCCCTGTCTTAAAAAAAGGAATAAAGTGCCTACTCCAGGATTAAGTAGTCGTCTACTGATGAGGCGAATGTCCTCAATGATGCAAAGGTCATTTGCGCCCCTGAATGCACCTCCCACGTGTAGAGCGGTGTGGTGGAGGTGGGTGTCAGGCTATTGTGGGATGGAATTCTGCAAAGCTGGATTCTAGAAATGACTTTCTAGTCTGTGAAATGCTGCTTTTTGAGATAATTATGTGTGAAATGTGCTCATTTGTACCTCCACTTTTTCAGCTCAGCGACAGGAAGTGAATCACAGAAGATGTTTTGATTGCCTAAACAAGATCCAATTTCAAGCTCATCTTGGTAATGTGTTTATTCTAGATGCAGACATAATTTCTTTTTGAGAAATGGCTACTAATGGAAGTTCCCCAAATCAACAGAATGTTCAGTGCATCTCTCAGAGGAAAATGGAGGCTAGCGTGGTGGTGGCTTGTCTGCCCCAGTGACTAGTGGTTTTAAACACCCTAACTTAGGTCCTGGACAGCTTTCTCTGGGTTCAGGTGTCCCTAATGCTGAGATGAAAGCTCCTCAAAAGGTCCTTATTGGCCTGAAGGCCGTTGCCATTCAGCAAAGAAATCCCTCCCCTTGGTAAAAAAAAAAAAAAAAAAAAAGGAGCTAATATTAAATCAGGAAAGGGGTGACTCTGTGACTGTATAACATTTCCAAGCACATTGGAGAAGTTTGAACAGAATTCTGTATTTGGCTGAGGTATGCAAATAGATTTTGGTGAAATCTAACCCAAACAGGATGGAGAATTTTGATAGCTTTTTCTGTCATAGCCTGTAAGGAGACAGATACATGTTGTACCCACTATAACTCTTCTGTGCTTGGGCTGCATTTGTTTTACTGGGAATAAAGAATAACAGAAAATTGTAACTCAAGGTATGTATGCATGTGGTATAGTATATGCATCAGGAAGATAAGCCTCCAGTTGAATCTTGGTCATGCAATCAAAGCATCTTTGATGATTCGCTTCCTCTCCCTGCCCCTACCCCCAGGACTGACTGTACAAATCGACACATTTGTACAGAACAGTGTTGAAAAGGAGTACCCCAAAGTGACATTTATATTTTGATTTTAATTTTCAGAGTATCATTTTGGTGTGTGCATACAAAATAATTAGTACTTCCGTTTTGTAACTTATAGCCTGTTTTTAAATCTGTAACAGCTTCGGATGTTCTACTTACTGTCCTGAAAATAATTTTAGATACTCCCTTCCCCCACCATATGAAAAAAATCATTGTGCTTTAATCTGCGTTCACATGATATAGTCTAGGCAGTTGACAAGTTTCGATTTTTGTCTTGACATTGTCGTTATTTTTCCTCCTTGCTCTTTTGAAATAGGAGACCTGGTGACGTAGTGGTGAAGAGCTGCAGCTGCTAACCAAAAGAACAGCAGTTCTAATCCACCAGCCACTCCTTGAAAACCCTATGGGGCAGTTCTACTCCGTCCTATAGGGTCGATATGGATTGGAATCGACTTGGTGGCAATGGGTTTGGTTTTGGTTTGGTATTTTGAAATAAGCTGAGGGAAAAACAGAAAAGAAATAGCATAGCAAGGAGTTAACTTACACCAGACTTTTCTCATTATCAAGTAGTTAGCGAAGAGTCCATTAGGAACAACCTTGTGTATCACAAAGAAAAATCGTCCTGTAGAATACTTTTTTTTCATTGCTTATCAAGGAAAAAAATCTATCTTCAAAAAAAGAGAAAGGAAAATCAATGTTGGTTTTTCTTTTTACTGCTGTACTTTAATTGGAGCAGTGAGAAAGACAAGTTAGCCTCTTAGAATCATTGATTTCATTTGGATATATTTGTTGTGTATGATATTAGTCATCTCCTAAATTCTGGTAAAGATGGTAGTCAATGGAATAGATTTTTGTGACATAAAAGGTCTCCCAATTAAGAAAATATGCTATAGTTACTGTTATTAATTAATTATATATTATTATATAATACTGCCATTACTGTCTTAGTCACTTAGTGCTGCTATAACAGAAAAGCCACAAGTGGATGGCTTTAACACAGAGAATTTTATTTTCTCACAGTCTAGTAGGCTCCAAGTCCAAATTCAGGGCATCACCCCCACGGGAAGGCTTTCCCTCTCTGTCAGCTCTGGAGGAGGGTCCTTCTCTTCAATCTTCCCCTGGACTAGGATCTTCTCTGTGCAGGGTCCCCAGGTCCAAAGAATGGGCTCTGTCCCCAGTGCTTCTTTCTTGGTGGTATGAGGTCCCCCACCCTCTGCTTGCTTGTCTTTCCTTTTATCTCTTGTAAGATAAAAAGTGGTACAGGCCACACCCCAGGGAATCTCCTTTTACTTTGAATCAGGGATGTGACTTAGTAAGGGTATTATGACCCCACCCTAATCCTCATTAACATAAAATTACAATCACAAATTGGAGCACAACCACACAATACTGGGAATCATGGCACAGCCAAATTTATACACACATTTTTTGGAGGACGTAATTCGATCCATAACAATTACTATTATATGTTTTATCCCTGCTTTGTGAAAAAAAAAAAAAAAATCCCATACCGTCTCCAGGATTCCTCATGGCTGCTTCCTGCTAGTTCCTGGTGCTGCAAAGGGTTAACACTTGGCTGCTAGCTGAAAGGTTGGAGGTTCAAGTCTGCCCAGAGGTGCCTCTGAAGAAAGGCCTAGTGACCTAAAAAAAAAAAAAAGTGACCTACTTCAGATAAATTGAAAACCCTATGGAGCACAGCTCTACTCTGACACGCATGGGAAGGCAACTGATTAAGGAAGATTGAAGGAGGAAGCACCCTGGGTCAGACAGTGGCAAACAAACAATCCAAGACACTTGCAGGATAAATTCCCAGCTATATGCGGGAATTCCAAATAAATGGTCGATTTGGCCCAGAAAAGAAGTTGATGCTTCAGTTTTGTTTCCATTCAATAGATCTGGAGACGATATACTTTGTTCCTTTATTTTCGTTCTCATTAAACATATTTGACTTTCATTTCGGATTCAATTAGTGTACTTTATGACATGTTTGGCTTATATTTTCATTTTATTAATTATCTACTTAAAATATAAGTTTCAATGACCTTTCCAAAGATTTACATTTTTATAAGCATCTGAAGTGTGTGTATGTGTATGTGTGTGTGTGTGTGTGTGTGAGAGAGAGAGAGAGAGAATATGTGTATGAGAATTTTATTAGGGAAAACTAGTGTATTTTTAGGTAATGTCAAAGTTAGGCTTCAGGGATCCATCTTAAAGCACTATGGTTTCAAAACCTCTACTTCAATCCATTAGTTCTTACTTATTCAGGTCTGCGAAAACGAAAGAATCACAACCATAATAAAAATAGTTGGATCCAGGATGGCTCCTTCTTGTGCTCAAAGAAGAAAGCTGTAGCCCTCCCACACAGCCCTGAAAGACTACTATGCTTGACACAAATTTACTGGATTTAGAGGTTTCTCGAAATAGTTATTAATGTTTTGGTAACTTTTCAACTTCCCTATCACCTTTCTCTGCATTCTGCCATTTATTATTAGACTGTTCCATTTAGTGACATGAAAAAAAATCGAAGTCTTGACCTTTCTGGCACACAGCTTACCTTAAAATAGCTCTTCTCCTTTTAAACTGTATATACAGGTTTACCTTATTTTTGACAAAATTTTGCAAACTTTCTCACTCCTGTTTGGCTGTGTGACGTTGGATTTACGATCTTTCTTCTGCAGGTAGTGTTAGGACAATACGCAACGTGTGAAACTGAGTAAAGTCAGGATTTTATGCCCCAACATTTTCTTATACGATAACAGTGTTCTTAACATTTAAAGGCATTTCATAACTTAAACTTATTTTTGAAGCATGCACAATATTTCTTTACTAAGTTTATCACAAAACCATATGTCAAAAAAAAAATCTTTTAAGTGTTTTTTCTAAAGAGCCAAAGTGTTCCAACTCAAGGAAAATTCTGCCCTTTAATGAAGCAGTTAGAAGTAAATTACCGACTGCAAACTCATTTAATGGTGATAGTTCATTAACTACTTAATAATGTCAGTAATTCTTTGCATATAAGGACCTCTTTCTAAAGAAAAACCAATTGAGTGTTTTGTACATGATAGCATTATTCTGTAATATTTATTGAAAGATGACATCGAGAATGACCAGAAGATATCATTCAATTCATTCAACAAAATAATTTGTGTTTTATTCATCACAAAAGCATGTTTTTGAAATCTAACATGCAAGCAGTATTATTCATTTCACAGATAATATTTGTGGCCACCATGTACTTGCATAGCAATGACTTTTCAGACCCCTGAGGATACACTGCTTAAGCAGCTGCACAAGATGAATTCCCTTTTACAAACACATGTACACATATGTATTTACACATACACACACATGTAATATATGTTTGTTAGAAAGATAGAGCCCCTGGATGGTGTAAACAGTTAAGCACTTGACTACTAACCGAAATGTTGGCAGTTCGAACCCATCCAGAGTTGCCTCAGAAGACAGCCCCAGGGGTCCACTTCTGAAAAGTCACTGCCTTGCAAACCCTATGAACAGTTCTACTCTGCACACACAGGGTGTTCAGGAGTCCAAATCAACTTGATGGCAACTAATAACAGAAGAGAGAAAAAGAGGGAGGGGGAGAGAGAGAGCTGTCTGTGGTTCTACTTCTATGATTGAACCAAATTCCGGCTGACTGTCAGGGTTGTGTTTATATATTTGAAAGCATTATTCTGAGAAGGGCTTCTGAGCTGCTCCAGACCATGAAAGGGGCCGCTGCACCAACAATGTTAAGAAACCCTGTTCTAGGGCGTGTGGTAAGCTTCTTTCAACATGTTCAAGTCTTTCTTATCCCATTTTGTGTAGGCTCTATCTCAGTGTGTAACTCTGATATATTAAGATGGGTAGACAAAAAGATTAAAACCAGGGTGAGCCAGTAAGTCAGAAAGAAGCACGTGACCTTACACCACACTGCAATTTACAAGTCACAATAAGTAGGCTGGGGCACTGAAGAGTCAGCCTGAGGTTAGAGAGAACGAGGATCTGTAAATTCTTTGTTTTCAAACCAGTCAGACCCCATGCAAGTTACACAACTCCCCTCAGGGCCTCACAGAGCAAGTGTTTCAAAACCTCAAGCTTCTGACTTCACCTTTAGATTCTTTAAATGGTGCGCAATGGGTGGTTTTCAATTCAATAGACAAACTGCCCTTAGTTGAGTAGATTCTAACAGTGCAGCAGCTACATCTAAGCCTTCCCTGTCTGAGATATAGAACAAGATTAAGCCAGAGATACAGACAGTATTGGAAAGTAGTCTCCAAACAGTCTCATAAAAGCTCCAGAATGCCAGATCAGCTCCTATATCTCTTTATAGTAAAGACAATGAGAGTAACAGATTTTTCTAGAAAGCTGAGAAAAGAGTAACCCTTTTCTTGATATTAAAGGGACATGCAAACTGAATTCAGCGTATGAACCAGCATTGAATCCTGCACCAACCAGGAAAAGAAAAAAAAAAAAATAGGCAAGCAGCTGCACCAGAAGAGAGGCTTAAAGGGTGTGAGGTAGGGCTCAGAAGCATCTAAAACACTTAGTAATGCTACAAGACCCATTATTTTTATGATTGGAGATCAGAGAAATTTGGATAGGCTCTGTTGATTGGATATTAGCATACTATCAATATTAAATTTCCTGAATTTGGTAATGTACTGTGGTTATCAAAGGGAATGTCCTTGTTCTTAGGAAATACACACTGAAGGTTTGGAGGCAACTGGTCATATCTTCTGTAACTTACTCTTTGTGGTTCAGAAAATGGCTGTGTGTGTGTGTGTGTGTGTGTACGTGTGTGTGTGTCTGTGTATTCTGTGTGTGGGTGGAGAGAGAGAGAATGATAAAGCAAATGTGGCAAAATGCTAACAATTGGTGAATATCCGTGAAGGGTGTATGCGATTTCTTTGTACTATTCTTGCAACTTTTCTGTAAGTTCATATTATTTCAAAATTATAAAGTTTAAAAAAATCCCTCTGCTTTTTAAAAATATAACTGAAAATGCCTTCAGTATTATATGCTCACTTACTACTCGGTTGCTCCAGTTGACAAGAACAGCTATTCTTATTTCCAAACTTAAAAATAAATAAATATAATAATGAAGTTCTCTGCACAAGTGAGCTGCTAGCCTGCCCCTTATTCTCACAACAGGAGATAAGACTGGCTGTCTCCCAACTTGAAGAGAGATGTATGAATTAAACAATTTTTGTTCCAGTTATTGTTGTTATAACAAATTACCTCAAAATTTAGAGTTTTAAAGCAATAGTACTCAATTTATTATCTCTCATGGTTTCTATGGTCAGGAATTTGAGAAAGGCTTGGCTTGGGTTCTCTGAACTATCAAGGAATTTGAGCAGCTGGGTTTGGATGGGCCTCTCTCTCTCTATCTGTAGTTTCAGAGTCTTTCCACGTGTCGTGGATTGAATTATGTGCCCCCAAAAATGTGTGTATCAACTTGGTCAGGCCATGATTTCCAGTATTGTGTGGTTGTCCTCCATTTTGTGATTGTAATTTTAAGTGAAAGAGGATTAGGGTGGGATTGTAACACCACCTTTACTCAGGTCACCTCCCTGATTCAATGTAAAGGGAGTTTCCCCGGGGTGTGAAACAAGCAGAGAGTTGGAAACCTCATACCACCAAGAAAGCAGCACTGGGTGTACAGTGTGTCCTTTGGACCCGAGGTTCCTGCGCTGAGATGCTCCCAGACCAAGGGAAGACTGTTGCATCACAAGGAGCTCCTCCAGAGCTGACAGAGAGAAAAAGCCTTCCACTGGAGCCGATGCCCTGAATTCAGACTTCTAGCCTATTGGACTGTGAGAAAATAAACTTCTCTTTGTTAAAGCCACCCACTTGTGGTATTTCTGTTATAGCAGCATTAGATGACTAAGACACCAGGTGATCTCTCCTCACGAGCTAGTTTGAGTTTCTTCAGAACATGGTGACCTCAAGGCAGTCAGACTACTTATGCGATGAATCAGACCTGTAAAATTATATCTCTAGACCTAAAACAGATACTTGTACACCAATGTCCATTGCAGCTCTATTCACAATAGCCAAAAGATGGAAGCAATCCAAGTGTCCATCAACAGAAGAATGGATAAACAAAATGTGGTATATATAGACAAGGGAATATTATTCAGCCATGAAGACAAATGAAGTTCTGGTACATGCCACAAAATGGATGAACCTTGAAAACATTATACTGAATGAAATAAATCAGACACAAAAGGACAATTATTGTATGATCCCACTTATATGAAATATCTTTTTTTTTATTTTTATTGTGCTTTAAGTGAAAGTTTACAGATCAAGTCAGTCTCTCACACAAAAACTTATATACACACGCCTTCCTACATGCTCCCAATTGCTCTCCCCCTAGTGAGATAGCCCAATCCCTCCTTCCACTATGAAATATCTTTTTAAAAAGCATCATAATGAAAGTGGTTACCAGGGTTTGGGGGGGAGGGGGAGTTATTGCTTTAAAGAGTACTGAGTTTCTGGATAGGGTGATGAAAAACTTTTAGAAATGGATAGTGGTGATTGTTGTACAACATAATGAATGTAATTAACGTCACTGAATTATACTTAAAAATAGCTAAAGTGGCAAAATTTTTGTTATATATATTTTCCCACAATAATTATTTTTAAATGTCCTTAGAGAACCATGCAGAAGTTACAAGGCTTTTATAAAGCATCAGCATTCCTTCTGAAAGTCACAAACATGCCCAGATTCATGGGTGTAAACCCAACTTTTAGATGGCAGAAGTGTCAAGCTCACTTTGTTATAAGAGCATGTGAGAAGAGATATCTTATTATGGCCATCTTGTAAAGTAAAATCTGTCACGTCTTCCTAAAACACATTTTTTTGTACCAAATGATTACAGAGGATATCATGAAGCTATTCCTCAAAGTAGGAGCCACAGAAAGCTAAGACCTATTCCTAGGTCATCTGCAGCCCTATCGCCTATGGAAAGACAAAGGTATTGGTCTTCCTATCAGTGAGAACCTAAACCATCTACTGCTTTTTGGTGTATTTTGTTTCTATAGTTTCTAAATTGCTAGCCAAATATCATACCCTTTCTGTTTAAAAATTGCATGTACATACTCCAAACTGCTAAAGGTTCTTCTTGTGAATAATGCAAGCTCTTCTAATTACATGGCGCTATAACACACAGATGCTCAGGGTCTTAAGCCAGGGTGCTCCTGAGTGTATAACCTGACATAAGAGCCTTGGGTACTAGGGGCTTTATGCGAGTGTCTCTCACAGATCAGGAGTGAGAGAGAGTGTGAGAGAGGGAAGGGGAAATTCAATCCAACTGTACAGTGTGGAGTTAGACACAGGTGTGGAAACTTAGAATTTGTTGTAAACGAGGATCAACAGAGAGAAGTATGATCTGTCCTCTTTTTTCCACCAGTTAAGAGTCACTGCAGTGTGTGTAGACCACCCCACATTTCCACATTATGCCAAAAGAGGCCCTGGGCAGTAAAGCACAAGACAAGACAAGTTGCATGAGCTTGAGGCAAGCAGCTGCACAGAAGTGAGGCTGAAAGGGTGTGAGGTAGGGCTTGGAAGCCTCCAAAACACTTAGCAACGCTACAAGACCCATTCAACACTCTGTAATAAAAGGCGCTTTCCTTGGTGTCAGGGAAATAGTTTTAAAATATTAGCACTTTTATTTAAAATATGCTTAGGGTGTGCTGTTAGCCTATTGTCTAATTTTCAGAAACATTGTGAGCTGGTTAACACATAATGGTTAAACACAACAGTTATTAAAAATTAAACTATGTAAACTTACAATTAAATGCGTGACACAAGTGGTGTGGGATCGGCTGCTAACCTACAGGCTGGCAGTTCAAATCTACCCAACAGCACCACGAAAAAATGTCCTGGTGATCAGCTTCCGTAAAAAGATTACAGCCAAGAAAACCCTATGGAGCAGTTTTACTCTGTAACACATGGGGTCACCATGAATCAAAGTCAACTCAATAGCAACGGGTTTAAATTTACAGTTAAATAAATTATGTTACAAACAATGTTAGTAAGCACTTACTATGAATCCCTTTCTAATTATTTTACTACATTTACACATGCTTTAGGGGTTATATATGGAAAAAATACTAATAATGATGCTTTGCTCCCCATCCCTTCACAACTCCATGTTCACTGATGTCACACTGATAACCTGGAATCAGCCACAGTGGGTATTTATACCACAGAAATCAGAAACCCTAAAAACCCTGGTTTTTATCGCTCTCTTTTTTTTTTTTTTTTTGAGAGCAGGTTGTTAAACATTTAGAACACTAACAATCATCTTCTCTTTTGTTGTTTCTATTCCTGCCACTTCATATCCCCTCCCTTCACCCCATTCAGACAGCAGCAGCTTTATGTTCACTGCCTCAAGTAGCGGATGATATAATAAAAGAAGAAAAACAACAACTGTTTTCCAGGCTTTTGAGTTTTAAAGGCTTAGGCCCTGTGGAAAGCAAAAGAGCTCATGGGCACAGACGATAAAATAGATTTGGGAGAAGGCAAGATGTGTGAAAGCAAAGTTTACCAGCTTACCCAACCCTCAAATGAAATAAAGTTTCTCTGGACTTGAGAGGAGGATCGTGGGGTGGTTGTCTAAATGAGAAAAACACTAGGACTGTAGGCTTAGCTCCTTGGAACAGGATTGATTCAAAACAAGGATAGGTTTGGATGAATGAAGTGAGGAATGGGTTATGTTTCCTTCGGTAAAATCCCAGGCAGTCAGGAAGGCCCCAGGACAGAAAATGATGCAGATCGTGTCCAGGCAGCTAGCACTGACCATCCTCACAATGACTCTTCCTTCAACCCCCGCATGGTGTGGGGCAGTAGAATGTCTCCTGCGTGACCTTGGATGGTACGACAAAGTGAAGGGCTTCAGGCATCACACCTGATCTCTCATTGCCAACGTGGCACCAGAGCCTGTGAGTCCAGTGTGCCTGAGGTGGGAGAGAAAGAGACACATTTGGGATCTTGGGGATAGAACCTTAAGACTACACATCAGTAGTCAGTAGGATCAAACACCAGGAGCCAGGATGAAGGATGTCTCAAAGATGGCAATGTGACCTAAAAACAAACGAACCTGTAGCTGTCTAGTCAATCCTACTCATAGAGACCCTATAGAACACAGAAGGACTGCCCCATAGGGTTTCCAAGGAGTGGCTGGTAGATTTGAACTGCTGACCTCTTGGTTAGCAGCCGAACTCTCAACCACTGCACCACCAGGGCCCCGAACATGACAGAAGACTCCATATTCTGGTCCCACACTACTGAGCCATGACACTGTGGAAGCCCCAGAGCTGACACACAGAACTGGGAAGGATTTGGAAACTGTGAACTAACTGAAATCAAGTTTACATTTTATGGTGATATAAACCCGTTGCCCTCGAATCAATTCCAACTCATTGTTATTAGGTGCCGTCAAGTTGGTTCTGACTTGTAGCAAAACTACGTACGACAGAGCGGAACACTACCCCATCTCAGGCCATCCTCACAATCATTGCTATGTAATGAGCCCACTGTTGCAGCCACTGACAATGTCAATCCATCTCCTCAAGGGTCTTCTTTTTCTCTGATCCCTCTACCTTACCAGGCATGATGTACTTCTCCAGAAACTGGTTCCTCCTGATAATGTGTCCGAAGTATGTGAGATGGAGTCTCCTCAGGATCGTCACTTCCAAGGACACTCTGGCTGTACTTCTTCCAAGACATATTTGTTCATTCTTCTGGCAGTCCACGGTATATTCAATATTCTTCATCAACACCATAATTCAAAGGCATCAATTCTTCTTCCGTCTGCCTTATTCATTGCCCAGCTTTCACATGCATATGTGGAGATTGAAAATATCATGGCTTGGGTCAGGCACACCTTAGTCTGCAAAGTGACATCTTTGCTTTTCAACACTTTAAAGAGGTCTTTTGCAGCAGATTTGCCCAATCATTTGATTTCTTGACTGCTGCTTCCATGGGCATTGATTGTGTGTCCAAGCAAAATGAAATCCTTTACAACTTCAATGTTTCTCCATTTATCACGATGTTGCTCATTGGTTCAGTTGTGAGGATTTTGGTTTTCTTTATGTTGAGGTGTAATCCATACTGAAGGCTGTAGTCTTTGATCTTTATCACTAAGTGCTTCAAGTCCTCTTCACTTTCAGCAGACAAAGTTTTGTCATCTGCATATCACAGGTTGTTACTGAGTCTTCCACCAATCCTGATGCCATATTCTTCTTCATATAGTCCACATTCTCAGATTATTTGCTCTGCGTACAGATTATTTGCTTACCATACTATGTACAGTATAATGAAAAGGTACAACCCTGAAGCACGCCTTTCCTGATTTTAAACCATGTAGTATCCTCTCGTTCTGTTCACACAACTGTCTATTGGTCTATGTACAGGTTCCTTCTGAGCACAAGTAAGTGTTCTGGAATTTACATTCTTCACAATGTTATTCACAATTTGTTATGATCCACAGAGTCAAATGCCTTTGTGTAGTAAATAAAATGCAGCAAAACATCTTTCTGGAATTCTCTGATTTCAGCCAAGATCCATCTGACATGAGCAATGATATCCCTGGTTCCATGTCCTCTTCTAAATTCAACTTGACTTTCTGGCAGTTCCCTGTCAATGTATTGCTGCAACCATTTTTGAATTATCTTCAGCAAAATTTTACTTGCATGTGATATTAATGGTATTGTTTGATAATTTCTGCATTTGGTTGAAATAACCTTTCTTTGGAATGGGCACAAGTATGGCTCTCTTCCAGTTGGTCGGCCAGGTAGCGGTCTTCCAAATTTCTTGGTGTAGACTAGTAAGCAACTCCAGCATTGCATCCATTTGATGAAATACGTCAATTGCTATTCCCTCAATTCCAGGAGCCTTGTTATTCACCAACGCCTTGAGAGCAGCGTGGACTTCTTCCTTTAGTAAAATCAGTTCTTGGTCATATGCTACCCCTAAATGTCGACGGATTCTTTTTGGTGCAGTGACTCTGCGTGTTCCTTCCATCTTCTCTTGATGCTTTCTGTGTCATTCATTTTTTTGCTCATAGGATCCTTCAATATTGCAATGCAAGGCTGGGATTATTTCCTCAGTTCTTTCAGATTAAGAAATGCCAAGTGTGTTCCTCCCTTTTGATTTTCTAACTTCAGGCCTTTGCACATGTCATTATAGTACTTTACTTTGTCTTCTCAAGCCTCCCTTTGAAATCTTCTGTTCAACTCTTTTACTTCATTTCTTCCTCCTGCTTTAGCTACTCTATGTTCAAGAGCAAGTTTCAGAGTCTCTTCTGACATCCATTTTGGTCTTATCTTTCTTTCCTATCTTTTTAATGAACTTTTGTTTTCTTCATGTATGATGTCCTTGATGTTGTTCCACAACTCGTCTAGTCTTTGGTCATTAGTGTTCAATGTGTCAAATCTATTCTTGAGATGGTCTCCAAATTCTGGTGGGATTTACTCAAGGTTGTACTCTGGCTCTTATGGACTTGTTTTAATTTTCTTCAGCTTCAAGTCTAATTTGGATATCGGCAATTCATGGTCTGTTTTTCTGTAGCCCAATGGCCTTGTTCTGATTGATAATATTGAGCTTCTCTGTCATCTCTTTCCATAGATACAGTCGATTTCATTCCTGTGTATTCCATCTGGCAAGGTACTCATGTATAAAAGAAAAAAGTTTTTTTTTTTTTTTTTATGTATAGTTATCTGCTAAAAAGGTATTTTCAATGATTAAGTCTTTGGTCTTGCAAAATTCTATCATGCAATCTCCACCTTCATTTCTATCACCCAGGCCATATTTTCCAACTACCAATCCTTCTTCTTTGTTTCCAACTTTCACTTTCCAATCACCAGAAATGATCAATGCATCTTGATTGCATCCTTGATCAATTTCAGACTGCAGAAGTTGGTCAAAATCTTTAATTTCTTGATCTTTGGCCTTAGTGGTTGGTGATTCAATTTGAATAATAATTGTATTAACTGGTCTTCCTTGTGGGTATATGGATATCCTCCTATCACTGAGTTTGTTATACTTCAGGGTAGATCTTGAAATGTTCTTTTTTATGATGAATGCGACACTGTTCTTCAGTATGTCATTTCTGGCATAGTAGACTATATGATTGTCTGATTCAAAATGGCCAATATTAGTTCATATCAGCTTACTAATGCCCAGGATGTTGACCTTTATGCTTTCCAATTATTTTTTTACAATTTCCAATTTTTCTAGATTCATACGTTGTACATTCTACTTCCTGATTATTAATGGATGCTTGCAGCTGTTTCTTCTCATTTTGAGTCATGGCACATCAGCAAACATAGGTTCTGAAACCTTCACTCCATCCACATCATTAAAATCAATTCTACTTTGAGGAGGCAGCTCTTCCCCAGTCATATTCTGAGTGTCTTCCAACCTCAGGGGCCCATCTTCTAGAGCCACACCAGATAATGTTCCCCTATTATTCACAAGGTCTACTTCTGAAAAAAGATCCTTCTTCCTTTCTGTCTTAGTCTTGAAATTCTGCTGATTCATAGTGACCCTATAGGACACAGTAGAACTTCCCATAGGGTTTCCAAGGCTGTAATCTTTACAGAAGCAGACTGCCATATCTTTCTCCCGTGGAATGGCTGGTGGGTTCAAACCACTGATCTTTCCATTAGCAGCCAAGCTCTTAACCACTGTGTCACCAGGACTCCCTTATTGTGATATAGGGTCCCATAATAGAAATTAAGTATAGTTACATAAAATAACAACAGCTGAATTCTTAGACACTTGAACTTGTGAAGTTGGATTGGTATCTGCTACATCTTGACTGGATGTAAAACTAAGTTTTATAAAACATACTTACTTTAAGGGATTTTTGTTGGGTTGGTTATACTTTCTGCCATGTCAGATACGAGTGGCATGACTGTTGCTTCCCAAGGTCAGATTGATAATAGGTTTTATTGATTGAACCAGAGGTCATAACAGTGGAGAATCTTTAAATGCCCCAGGGACTTTTAAGGTACAACCTTTTGGAAGCATGAAAGCATATCATCAGCTTTCTCTGGCCTTGCCTAATGCTTGAGAAACACTCTCATAGCAGGATAACACCTAACTCACACACCAACACACTGAGTGGTGTATCAGTCACTCAGTGTGTTGGTGCATGAGTTAGATGTTATTTTTTCCTCTCTCTTTAACTTATGTGAAAGATTGTTTACAAATATTCGTTGTCCTTCTATGATAAAGGATTTTATACCCAACCCCTCTGACATTTGGCTAGACCATATGACTTGTGAAATGTAAGAGAAACAATGTATGTTACTTACCAGAGAATCTTTTCCTATGGTCACTTTCTCCTTTGCTTTGATGACCAGCTCTGTTTTAGATTTTAGGAGATCAACTAAAATTCTTCACCTCTCTCTTTGCAATTTGATTTGGTAGTAATTCCCATCAAATGTGGAGTACCCCACCTCTAGAATCTGGACTGGACTGTTACATGATTTGGCCAATAGAATGATGTGGTCGAAGCAATGATGTACCTTTCTATAACCTAGTTTAAAAGAGGGCCTCTACTCTCCCACTCACTCTCTTGGAACCCTGATACTGTCATGTGAACAAGCCTAGGCTAGCTTGATGAAGAATGAGAGATCAGTGGACAAGGGCTGAGTTGTCCCAGCTGAGGCCATCTTAGAGTACCCTGTAACCATTCAATCCCCAAATATGTGAGTGAGCCAAACTGAGATCAGCAGAGCCTGGTTCAGATCAGCATCACTGTCCAGGTAGCAGATAGACTCAAGTGCAAAAATAAATGTTTATTCCTGAATGCCACTAAGCTTTTATGGTAGTTTGAAATTGCAACATTATTGTAACAAGATATAGCTAAAACACAGATTGAGGCTGCTCTGTCAGCCTGCATCCCTGAGTGCAGGAGATGTCAGGCAGAGCCACAGCCAGCCTACAAAGGGTATGTATAAAGCATTAACAAGAAAGAAACCTTTCTTGCTATAAACCACTGAGAGCCAGGGCCCATTTGTTACCCACAATAGCCTAGCCCATGCTGACTAATACACCACTCAACATCCCTAATTGTACCTGGTTCCTCAATTTCTCTTTCCCACTTGTCGATGTCTGTTTTCCACTCCACAGAAACTGAAGTTGTATAAATCCTCTATGACATAGATATCTACCTGCTTCTTTCTGGTTATTCATCCTGAATTTTTCCTGCCTTTGGGCCTAAGATTTATTCTTTCCCTTTTGTTCCAGTATCCTAGGCCACAGATTAAGTTTTACCAAACTGGAAATTTGTACAATTTGTTTAGTGATGAGAGTTTGCGAAAACAAGGCTAAGGTCATGATTTTGGGGGTCAGCTGCATATTACCTTTAGAATTCAGTTACTTTCATTTTTGTTAATAAGAGTATTTAAGGCTCGGTGTCACAAATAACCTACAAAGTACAATTTTTTTCTATTCATCATATTACTGGAAAATTGTTAAACCCTCCTGAAATATTTCAAATAGCTACTGAGCAAAATTCAAAAGAGCTCATCCATCTTCCCCAGTGGAAACATAAGTGCCACCGGGGCACTGTACAATATTCTTTATATCCAAGAAGTAAAGAGTAGTGGAAACAGGGAGAGGTTAAAGGAATTATCACCCCACTATATTTATAAATGTGAAGTATCATTATTGCTTTGGGAAGTCTGTTTTGATCATTCCACTTCTCTCACTCTCCTTTTAATATGGAATATTTCTACATGGAGGAAAGAGTCTGTCCTCTTCTGAGTCCTCCTACCACAAATTTCCGTACTCACAAGGGAGGTCAGATACCATGGCTTTGAGCAAGGCTACCCAGTGTCCCCTAATGCTGAAGAGAAGGCCAAGGACAAGCACAGGGATGAACCTGGCAAGAAACCATTGCTGACTGGAACTTCCTTGCACTGCTGGTGGGAGTGGAAATTGGTACTATCATTTTGGAGAACTGGCATGTATCCTCTGAAGCTCAACATTTTCACACGCTTTATTTCAGCAACCTTAATCCTAGGAGTATACTCAATGGAAATGTGTACATTTCTTTACAAAAAGATTAGCGATAGAATATTTGTTTTTGTTGATATTATTGTTAGCTGCCATCGAGTGAGCCCCAGACTCATGGTGACCCCATGCACAATGGAAAAATGCCTAGCCGTGCTCCATCCACATGACTGGTTGGGATCAGATCATTGTGATCCATAGGGTTTTTACCGGCTAATTTTAGAACTAGATCACTAGGCTTTTCTTCCTTGCCCGTCTTAGCCTGGAAGTTCTGCTGAGACCTGTTCAGCATCATAGCAACACTCAAGCCTCCACTGATGGATGGTGGCTATGCACAGGGTAAATTGACCAGGAATCAGAATGAAGTGTCCTGCATGGTAGGTGTGAATTCTACCACTGAATCACCAATGTCCCTAATAGACTATTTATAGCAGCAATATTCATGATAGCCCCAAACTGAAAACTACCCCAATTCCCAAAAGAGTAGATTAGAAAAATAAAATGTAATGTATTCATACAGTGGAATACTATCCAGGAATGAGTATGAATGACCCACGATTACATGCAAAACTTCCTGTATGGGTCTCACAAATATAATGATAAGGAAAAAACTTAGATGCAAAAGAGTTCTCACTATATAAGTCCATTTACATGAAGTTTAAAAATAAGCAAAACTGACCTACAGCATCAGAAGTCAGGATGTTTGTTACTTTTAGGGGGGAATGACTTGAAAGGGGATGATAAGGGCTTCTGCGATTCTGGTAATGTTCTGGTTTTCTTTATTATAATCTGGATCTTGGTACTATGGTTGTGTTCATTTGTGAAAATCTGTAAGTTCAACTAGAGAGGCAAGAAGAATAAGAAAAAAAAAAGACAAGAAAGAATGCAAAAACAAACCATTACTGCAAACTTTTCTATTTTCTTGGTTATATCCCAAGATCTTCCCAACTCTCCCAATTATAAAGCCTCTTAGCAACACCAACCTTTCTGTGTTCCAGCTAAAATTTGATTTCACTTGTGTGGTTTTGTGTGCCTTGTATGTGCTAAGAACAGAGCTTGGCACATAGTAGAAATTCAACAAATGTCTATTAAATGAATGAATGGATGGATGAATGTCTATGTTTCCAACCAGTGGGAACCATAAGGTCAGAGATTGTCTGGTTTTACTCACCAGTGAGCCACATACCTGACACAATGTCTAGTAAACTGGGAGCCCTCAATGTATATTTTTATTTTAGAAGACAAGAAAGAAGGAAGGGAGAGAAGAAAGAAGGGAGGGAGAGAGAGAAAAGACCTGTTTTCCCAGTGAAGAAGTAGAAGCTTGCAGGACCACAGAAGCCATTTCTACTCTCCTGTCCATGAAATTTCATGGCAATTTTGTGAAGGATTTGTAGTACCTTTTCCCCTGATATTTTGTGGTCATAGAGTTCTCAAGTGGGGAATAATGTACTGACAAGACAATTCTCAGATTTACGATAGGGAGCTCGAGCCAAATGAATTGGATACCCTGGCCCTGCTACCTGTCCTCCAAAAGATAGACAGGTCTATGAGGCTGCAGGCATCCTGATAACATGGCTGTATTGAGCCTTTATAATTATAAACAGTATTAGTGCAATGCTTGGGTCCAGGCACCATGCAAAGCCCTTTACTTTCTTACAACAAGACAGTTGCTATCATCATCTCATTTTAGGCTTGTGAAAGCTAAAACCTAAAGAAATTCACCTCAGGCCTTAGAACCAACTGGAGTCAGAGGCTGTATTTGAACACAAAGTTTTGAACACATAGTATGGACCATTCCTGCCCATCAGAAAATAGCCAGTATTTACTAAGCTAAGTACTCTAGTAATGATGGCAGGTAATTTCTTCAGCACTTACAGGTACCAGACCCTGTTCCAAGTGCTTTACCTACCTCTTACATTAATATCTGCCATTGTACAGATGAGGAGACAAAAAGACACTGAAGTTCAGAAAATGTCTCAAGGTTGTCCAACTTGCAGATGAGGGAGGCAGCCTGGCTCCAGCACCTGCATCCCTAATCACTACCCTATGTTGCATCTTAAATGCTATCTCATTTAATCCAGTGCTTCTCAGACTTAAGCCTGCATCAGAATAAACTGGAAGGCTTGTTAAATGAATCCAGGACCCTGCCCCCAGAGCTTCTGATTCATCAGGCCTGGGTGGGACAGAGAATTCTGTATTTCTAGCAGGCACGCAGGTTTTGTAGATGCTGCTGGTCCACGGACCACACTTTGAGGAGCAGTAGTTTGATCTTTGTGGTAATACCCTGAGGAAAATATCACTTTCCCTTTTAAAAAAACAAACCACCCCACCTGCCAGCTCCTGTCATGCCATTTTTTTTTCTCCCTTTCTTTCTCCTTCCGACCTACCCCCATCCAAAAACCAAACCCAGTGCCGTCGAGTCGATTCCGACTCATAGCGACCCTATAGAACAGAGTAGACTGCCCCATAGAGTTTCCAAGGAGCATCTGGCAGATTCGAACTGCCGACCCTTTGGTTAGCAGCTGTGGCACTTAAGCACTACGCCACCAGAGTTTCCATAGGCCACCCCTATCCCTTCCAGATGGGGAACACTATGCTGCTCAGCTGGAGAGCTACCCTGCCATGACCCTGGGTCCATGCCACCCCCACACACTGGCTCCTACCATGCTATTTTTTCTTTTTTCAACCTCGCTTCTTTTTCTTTCTCCCTCCCACTTAGCCCCACGAAGCACCTATACCCCTTCCCTCCAGGACACACCTCACTGCCTTGGTAGAGAGCTACTGGCCTGCCACCACCCCGCTCCCCCATTCCCCCAGCTGCCAGCTCCTACTATGTCTTCCCCCTCCCCATTCTTCCTTCTCTTTCTCCCTTTCAGCTAAGCTGGTACACCACCTCTACCCCCTCTCACCAGGCCATGCCACACTGCCTCAGCTAGAGAGCCAGTGGCTCACTGCCATACCAGGTCTGCCCCAGGCCCCACCAGCCAGATCCCAGTGCACCATTTTTTTTCTTTTTTTCTTTCCCTTTTACCTTTTCCTTTCTCCCTCCCGCCTAGCCCCACATAACATGTCATCCCCCTTCCACTCGCCCTCAGGTCCGCCCTGCCCCCACCCGCCAGCTACCCTTTTTTCTCTTTTTTTTCTTTGTTCTCCCTATCTAGCCCTGTATGTCACACCCCACTACCACCACTTCCTGCAGGCCCTCACAATGCCACCGTGACTACAACATCCTTGGATCTGGTCCACTGCTGCATCAGGCTTGCACTGCCCTGTACCTCCGGCCACTCAACCAGCTCCTGAAGGAAGGGAAGCAAGCCCCTACCACTCCCCGTCTGACACTCCTGTCTCTCTGGTGAGGGGCTTTGAATGCTCCCACATCACTGGACCAACAACAGGAGGCAGACAGGGCCCACCCAGTCCACCTTCAACCACCTCACCAAATCAGCGTAAAGCAAAGCAGGCTGGCCCTGCTTGCTGCTGCCCTGCGCACACAGACAAGGTGATGAGAGCTACTGTGCCCACAGACAAGCAAGTAGCTAAGCACGCCTGGCCTGCTTACCTTGACATATCAAATCAAAACAAACCACCACTGTTGGCTCTGACAGAGATCATAATAGAGGATCCCAGACAGAGCGGGAGAAAAATGTAGAATAAAATTCAAATTCACACAAAAAAGTACCAGACTCCCTGATCTACTAACTCAGAACTGAAGCCACTCTCAAAGTTCACCTTTCAGCCAAATATTAGACAGGTCTACAAAACAAACAATAACACACATGAGGAATGTGCTTCTTAGTTCAGTCCAGTACAGGAGACCTAATGGGCAACATCTGCCCAAATACAAAGAAAAGAAGGCAGGAAGGGACAGGAAACCTGGACGAATGGACTCGGGGAACCTGGGGTGTAAAGGGAAAGGGGGAGAGTGCTGACACATTGTGGAAATTGCAATCGATGTCACAAAACAATTTGTGTGTAAATTTTTGAAATAGAAACTAATTTGCTCTGTAAATTTTCACCTAAAACACAATTAAAAAAAAAAAATCTAGTTGCCATCTTGTCTATTCCAACTCACGGTGATCCCATGTATTAAAGGAAGGCTTAAAAGTTATATTGCCTGCACAGTGCTTGGCACATGATAGGTTTCAATCAATGTTTTTCTTTTTTTTTTTTAATAAAGTTTGGAAATAACTTGCCCAAGATCCCATAGCTTAATGGCACAGTGAGCATTTAAATTTACACTGTGTTATTTCAGAGACAAAGCTTAGAAAGAGATTTCAGTTTCCTTTTAAAGAATGTACCTCTCACATAGGAGACTGACAGGCAGTCCAGGGAGCCAAGTCTCCCAGATCCTCCGTCTCTGTAGGGTAGTTTCCAACATATAATGAGTACCTAAGAATTGTTTGACAAATTGAACTAAAGTTATAATATGGTGTCCACTCCCCTGCTCTATTCACTCCACCCCAAGAGTTAAGGTACAAGTAATTACATTAGATGAAGAAATATTTGCTTCTTGTTTTCTGTAAGTGCCTGTTTCTTTCCCTCATCCTTCACAGTTTAGTTTGTTTGCTACAGATTGCCCTTGTATGTATTTTAATCGATTGCAGTTTTTTTTATTGAGAGTAACCCTGCGGGCCAGAGAAAAGGCATAATGGTTTCTCGTTCATTCCTATTTAACTGGAGCAATACACTAATGTGATCAATATCTAGTTCAACTTTCATCATTAGTAGCAATAAAACACTGCCATCTAAATAAATGTTTCCTCAGAGGAAGTGAAAGTGTTTAATAATGCTTCATTTAGAACACCGTTTGTGAAAATAAGGTAGACATTAAAAAGAAAAATGTAAAGAAATCAGTGCCTTCAGTTAGGAACTGGAGCCCCGTCATAACAGGAGCTTTGAGTACAGGCAATATATAAATTGCAGGGCCTTTGCATCACTTGAAAATTGAACTAAGCCTCTGGTGTTCCATATAATGAGTGAAAGGAAAATACAGGTTTTTTTTTGCTTTTTTAAAATTTGTTTTACTTTATTATTGTTGTTGAAAATATACATTGCAGGACATACACCAATTCAATAATTTCTACTTGAACAATTTGTTGATACTGATTACATTCTTCAAGCTGTACAACCATTCTTGACCTCCTTTTCCAAATAGCCATTATCTAAACTCGCTGCCCCCTAACCTTTCTATGTAAACTTTTGAGTTGCTATTGTTAATTTGAAACCCTCGTGGCATAGTGGTTAAGTGCTATGGCTGCTAACCAAAGAGTTGGCAGTTCGAATCCACCAGGCGCTCCTTGGAAACTCTATGGGGCAGTTCTACTCTTTCCTATAGGGTCGCTACGAGTCGGAACCGACTGGAAGGCATTGGGTTTGGTTTTATAGTTCTTTAGGAGAGCACAGTGATCAAGGCAGATATTCTTTACTAATTACACTAACCTAAAGAAGACTACAGGGGATGATTTTGGTTTAAGGTTTAAAGATTATGTCAGGGCTATAGTTCTGGGGATTCATCCAATCTCAGTGGCTCTAGAAATTATGGGTTCCATGAGAATTTGAAATTCTTTTCTGCATTTTTTTCTTTAGATCAGGATTTTTTTTTAATCAAAACTTTCATTAATGGTGGCTGGGCCCCATGTAGTTTTTCTCAGGGCTTCAAACTGGTTCTTTCCAGTTCAAGGAAAATACCAATTCCCAGCAGGGAACTTGTTAGAAATGCAAGTTATTAAAAAAAAATAAAAATAATTTTTTTTTCAGGTGTTTAAACCACAATGTACTGGTTTGAAGCCCAGTTTTTCTGGTCTCATGGCAAAAGAGGTAGTTATTCATGGAGGCAATTAGTCACAAATTCTGTTTCCACCTCCAATTCCTGACTCTCCTTCCTCTCTCACTCTATAGAGACCAATCCTTGTGCCTTGGATGGCTACTTGCAAGCTTTTAAGACCCCAGGTACTATGCAACAAACTAGAGGTAGAACAGAGGCACTAAACAGGATAGTCGGCCAGTTAACTAGAATGTTCCATGAAATCTTGACCCTAAGCCTCTAAAGCAAGAAACCAGATCCCAGGAAATATTTGGTTGTCAGAAGTAGCCTCAGCAACTGCTTTTATTTATTTATTTTTAATAAATACAACTATCACACAACTTTTGCCAATTCAACTTTTTACAGGTGTATGACTTACTGACCTCAATTATATTAATGGGCTGTGCAATCCTTGCCCTTAATCAATTCAAATTTTCCATCACAGTAAACAGAAACTCAATGCTCCATTAGCAATACCCCCTCCTTCCTCACCCCTGGTAACCACTAATAAACTTTGGTCTCTATACGCTTGCCTGTTCTTGACTTTTTATATAAATGAGGTAATACAATATTTGTCCTTTTATGATTGGCTTATCTCACTCAGCATAATCTCTTCAAGCTCCATCCATGTTGTAGCATGTATCAGGACTTCATTTCTCTTCCTGGTTGAGTAGTAGTCCATTGTATGTATATACCACATTTGGTTTATCCATTCATCTCCTGATGGGCATTTAGGTTGTTTCTGTGTTTTGGCTATTGTGAATAACGCTGCAATGAACATTGGTGTACATATGCCTGTTCACGTCACTCCTTTCGAGTCCCTTGGTTATATTCCTAGCAGTAGGTTTGCTTGGTCAAGTGGTAGTTCTAATTTTAGTTTTTTGAGGAACTGCCACACTAATTTCCATAACGGCTGTACCGTTTTGCATTCCCACCAGCGTTAGAGAAGGGTTCCAATTTCCTCACATCCTTGCCAACATCTGTTTTTTTCTTTTTTTTTTAAACACGTTAGCCAGCCTAACTAAAAAAAAAACAAAAAACCTGTTGCCATCGAGTCAATTCCAACTCATAACAATCCTGTAGAACAGAGTAGAACTGCCCCAGAGGGTTTCCAAGAAGTGGCTGTTGGATTCGAACTGTGGACCTTTTGGTTAGAAGACAAGCTCTTGACCACTGTGCACCAGGGCTCCATCCTAGTGGGAGTGAAATTGTATGTCATTGTGGTTTTGATTGTATCCTTTTGGTGGCTAATGACATTAAACATCTTTTCATGTGTTTGTTAGTCATTTCAATGTCCTCTTTGGTGAAATGCCTATTCAAGTTCTTTGACCATTTTTGATTGGATTATTTGTCTTTTTGATGTTAGCCCTTTTGAAAGGCCCCATTATCTTCTGCTTTGAATTTTTTGTTACAACCATGTGTTTTCATTAGTGGGAGCATGCTGAATCATTGACTGTGTCTGGATTTTTGGTAGGCAGTATGGATTTTTTTTCTCTTGTCAGCTTTCACAAGCCTACCCTCAGAATCTGGTGGGTTTGAACCCCAAAATTCACAGTGTTCCACTGGAGTCCACTGGGTCACATGTGTTCCCAAGAAAAATTTTTCTCTTTTTCCTACCAAAAAATGCACACACCTCATACAATACCCTGTAGAAGGAATGATTTATGGCACATACCCTTTTTTTCAGTTTCAAAAAGTCATAAAGACCCCTCATTGCAGCACCATGCACTGTCACTGGGAAAGTGGCTTCCAAAAAAGTCTTAGAGCTGGAAAAAGTAGGAGGGTAACCATGTATCCTGAAAGAAGTAAGTTGTCAAAGTTTTGTATATATTTTGATTATTGGTTCTTTTCGAATACATGGCTCCTGAAGATATTCTCCCAGTTGGTAGCTTATCTTTTCACTTTTTTGGTAAAGTCTTTTGACAAATGAAAATATTTGATTTTTATGTGGCCCCATTTACTTATTTTTGCTGTTCATGCTTTTGTTTTTATATCAGATAATACATTATTAAAAGCTAAGCCAAACAGCGGAAACCCTGGTGGCATAGTGGTTAAGTGCTACGGCTGCAAACCAAAGGGTCAGCAGTTCAAATCCGCCAGGCGCTCCTTGGAAACTCTATGGGGCAGTTCTACTCTGTCCTGCAGGGTCACTATGAGTCGGAATCGACTTGACGGCACTGGGGTTAAGCCAAAGAGCCTTGCTTCTGCATTTTCTTTTAAGATATTTATGGTTTTAGTTTACACATTTAGGTCCTTAATCCATTTTGAATTTGTTTTTGTGTGTGGTGTGAGGCATGGATTCTTTTTCATTTTTTCTGCAAATGGAAATCCAATTTTTCTGACACCATTTATTGAAGAGAGTTTTCTTTCCCTGTTCAATGAACTTAGCATCCTTGCCAAAAATCAATTGGCAATAGTTATGTGGGTTTATTTCCGGACTCTCAATTCTATTCCATTGATCTACATGTCTAGTATTATACCAGTACCAGGCTGTTTTGATTTTTGTAGCTTTATAATAACTTTTAAAATCAGGAATTGTGATTCCTCCTACTTTGTTTCTCCTTCAGCATTGCTTTAGCTTTTCAGGGCCTCTTGTCTTTTCTTATAAAGTTGGGGATTGGATTTTCCGTTTCTATAAAGAAGGCTGTTGGAATTTTGATTAGGATTACATTGACTCTGTAGATCACATTGGGTAATACTGACATCTTAACAATATTAAGTCTTCCAATTCAAGAACATGGAACATCTTTAATCCCTGTTCTTTAAACTCTATTGGCAATGCTTTATAAATTGTCCTTGTATAAGTCTTACACATCCCTGGTATGATCATTGAAGTTGTGTGTCAACTTGGCTGGGCATGATTCTCAGTGGGTTAGTGGTTATGACGTAGTCTGGCAGTTGTATAATGATGTAATCATCTTCATGATGGAGTCTGCTTTGAGCAGGCAATCAACTGAAGGAGCTTCCTTGGGGGTGTGCCCTGCATCCAATGCAGGTGGACTTTCTGGCAAGGCTTGCAAGAATTTGCTTGCTGTGGATGCTGCAGCTGGCTCCTGTTCATCTGACCTCTGGTTCTTAGGACTTGAGCTAGAAGCTTGCCTGCCAATCTTGGAATTCATCAGCTTCTGTGGTTTGGATCTTGGGTTCACCATCCCCTGCAGCTACACAGATCAGAAGAAGCCTCCAGCCTGACCCATGGACTTAGGACTTTCCAGCCTCTACAACCATGTGAGCCATTTTCTCGATATAAATTTCTCTCTCTTTCTCTCCATCTATCTATCTGTCTATCCATAGATGCTTCACTGGTTTTGCTTCTCTGGAAAACCCAGCCTAAGACACCTGGTTAAATTTATCCCTAGGTATTTAATTCTCTTCGATTCTATTGCAAATGAATTCTTTCCCTAATTTCTCTTTCATATTTCTCATTGCTGGTGTATAGAAACCCAAATGATTTTTGTCTACCTTATTCACTGCAGCTTTGCTAAAGTTCCCTATTAACTCTTGAAGCTTTCTTGTAGATTCTTTGGGATTTTCTATACATGGATCATGTCACCCACAAATGAAGATAATTTTATGTCTTTTCTGATTTGGACAAATTTTATTCCTTTTTTTCATCTTAACACTCTGAGTAGGACTTCTGATAGAATATTGAGTAGGAGTGGAGAGAGCAGACATCCTTATCTTGTTCCCAATTTCAGGGGGAAAGCTCTCAGTCTTTCTCCATTAAGTACAATGTTCGCTGTTGGTTTTTCATAGACGCCCTGAATAATATTGAGAAACTTCCCTTCTATAAAATCTTGTTGAGTGTTTTTATCAAGAAGTAATGTTGGATTTTATCAAATGCCTTTTCTGCATCCATAGAGATGATCACGTGGTTCTTAACCTTTGTTCTATTGATATGGTGTATTACATTGATTGATGTTCTGATGTTAAACCACCCTTGCATTTATGAAATAAGCCCCACTTGGTCATGGCGTATGGCTCTTTTAATATGCTGTTAGATTCTCTTCAATAGCATTTGATGAGAATTTTTGCATCCATATTCAAAAATCCTCACAACTGAACCAATAAGCAACATCATGATACACGAAGAAATATTGAAGTTGTCAAGGATTTCATTTTACTTGGATCCACAACAATGCCCGTGGAAGGAGCAGTCAAGAAATCAGACAACACATTGCATTGGGCAAATCTACCGCAAATGGATCTCTTTAAAGTGTTAAAAAGCAAAGATGTCACTTTTAGGACTAAGGTGTGCCTGAACCAAGCCGTGGCGTTTTCAGTCACCTCATATACCTACTAAACCTGGACAATGAATAAGGAAGATCAAAGAAGAATTGATGCTTTGGAATTACAGTGCTGGGGGAGAATGTTGAATATATCATGGACTGCCAGAAGAACGAACAAATCTGCCTTGGAAGAAATACAGCCAGAGTCTCATTAGAAGGGAGGATGAGGAGACTTTGTGTCACATTCTTTGGACATGTTATTAGGAGGGACCAGTACCTGGAGAAGGATATCATGCTTGGTAAAGTAGAGGGTTAATGAAAAAGAGGTAGAGATGGATCGACACAGTGGCTGCAACAATGGACTCAAGCATAACAATGATTGTGAGGACGGCACAGGACATGGCAGTGTTTCCTTCTGTTGTATATAGGGTCACGTTATGAGTCAAAACTGATTCTATGGCACCTAACAACAGCAACAACATTTATAAGGGATACTGGCCTGTAGTTTTCTTTTCTTGTGGTATCTTTGTCTTGTTTTGGTATCAGGGTTATGTTTGCTTCACAGAATAAGTTAGGGATTGTTCCCTATATTTATCTATATTTTGGAAGAGTTTAAACAGGGTGGTGTCAACTATTCTATTAATGTTTGTCAGAATTCTGCAATGAAGCCATTTAATCCAGGACTTTTTTTGGGGGGGGGAGGGGTGTTGATAACTGATTTGATCTCTTCACTTGTTATGGGCCTGTTGCAAGTTTCTATTTCCTCTTGAGTCAGTTTGCGTAGACAGTGTGCTTCTATGAATTTGTCCATTTCATTTAGGTTACTCAGTTTGTTGCCATACACTTACCATACATTTTGTTGCCATTCAGAATGAAAAGTATTCCGTCACAATTCTTTTTATTTCTATTGGTTCGGTTGTAATGTCTCCCATTTCATATCTTGTTTTGATTATTTACATCTTTTCTCTTTTATTCTTTGTCACTCTAGCTAAAAGTTTGCCAATTTTATTGGTCTTTTCAAAGAACCAATTTCTGGTTTTGTGGATTCTATTGTTTTTCTGTTTTCAATTTTATTTATTTCTGCTCTAATCTTTGTTATTTCCTTTCTTCCAGTACGTTTAGGCTTAGTTTGCTCTTCTTTTTCTAGTTCCTCAAGTTGTGGAGTTAGAGTGTTGATTTGAGATCTTTCTTTTTTTTCATGTGCTGATTTGTGATTTGTCTTAAGCCTTCTTTGTCTTTTTCCCATACTCAGAGAGAAACTCTGAGTACTGCTTTTACCGCAGCCCATAAATTTTGGTATGTTGTACTTTCAATTTCTTTTTTTTTGGTTTTGGGTGCTTTCATTTTCATTTGAGTGTAAATAATTTGTAGTTTCTTTTCTGATTTTTTCCTTGACCCATTGGTAGTTTAATAGTGTGTTGTTTAATTTTCATATGTTTGTGTATTTTCCAGGGTTGTTTTTTGTTTGTTTGTTTCTGTTATTGGTTTCTAGTTGTATTCCATTGTGGTCAGAGAAAGTATTTGTATGTTTTCAATATGTTTCAATTTATTGAGACTTGTTTTTGACCCGGCATATGTTTTTTTCCTGGAGAATGTTTTCTTGGAGTAGAATGCATATTGTGCTGTTGTTGAGTGAAGTGTTTTCTATATATCTGTTAAATCTAGTTGGATTGTAGTGTCATTCAGGTCCTCTGTTTCCTTGTTGGCCTTCTTTCTAGAGGTTTTGTCCAATATTGGAGTTGGTGTATTGAAGACTCCAGCTACTATTGTAGTGTTATCTCTTTCTCCCTTCAATTTCATCAGTGTTTGCTTTATATATTTAGATCCTCCATTGTTGGGTGCATATTTATTTGTGACTTAAATCTTCTTGATGAATTGAATCTTTATCACTATATAACATCCATCTTTACCTCTTCTAACAGATTTTTTCTTAAAGACTACTTTGTCTGATGTCAAGATTGTCATTCCAGCCCTTTTTGTTATTATTTTTAAGAATTTTTTTTCATTCTTTCACTTTCAACCTGTCTGTGCCCTTGTGTATAAGATGTGTCTCTTGTAAACAGCATATAGTTAGATCATGTTTTGTTTGTTTGCTTGTTTGTTTTTGTCCATTCTGTTACTTTCTGCCTTTAGATTGGAGCATTTAGTCCATTTACATTCACTGTAATTATTGATAAGAAAGGACTTGCTTCTGGCATTTTCTTATTTGTTTTTTGTGCATCTTAAGCCTTCTTTGTTTTTTTTTTTTTTTCCTTTAATACTGTCTGATTTTGTGGTTTACTGATTTATTGTAGTGAGCCATTTTTGTTCACTTCTCCTTTCCTTTTGTTCATGTTTTTTAGATTTTTTTTTCAGTGGTTACTATGAATATTACATTTGACATCTTGCATTTATAACATCCTAAGGTAAGCTGATACCAACTTACCTTCACTAACATATAAGAGATTCTTACCTATATCACCTTCCCCCCTGAATTTTGTTATTGTTATTGCTGATTATACCTTTATAGTTCATGTGCCCTGTTCCATAAGTTTATCCTTGCTTTTTATACATTTGTTATTAAAAAGCACGAAAGACAAACCAATTACGATTATTAAGCATGAATAGCTTATTATTATTCCTTATACTGGAGACCCTGGTGGCATAGTGGTTAAGTGCTGTGGCTGCTAACCAAAAGGTCAGCAGTTCGAATCCGCCAGGTGCTCTTTGGAAACTCTATCGGGCAGCTCTACTCTGTCCTATAGGGTCTCTATGAGTTGGAATCAACTCGACAGCAGTGGGTTATTCCTTATCCTTTCCCATGCTGTACTAGATAGCTTTTTTTTTTTTTAATATGTGACTTTGAATTACTTTCTAGGATATTTTCTCTTTCACCTGCAGGACACCCATTAGTATTTTTGTAGGGCTGGTCTAGTGAATATGGAGTCTCTCAGCCTCTGTTTGTCTGGGAATATTTTAATTTCACCCTCATTTTTGTAGAACAGTTTCACTGGGTATAGTATTCTTGGTTGACAGTGTTTTGTTTTTTTTTTTCTTTTGGCCCTTTAAATATATTATTCAATTGCCTTCTGGCTGTTAAATATTTCTGACGAGAAGTGAGCAATTAAGCTTATTGGGAATCCTTTATAGGTGACGGTTCTTTCTCACTGCTTATAGGATTCTCTCTCTTAATTTTTGAGAGCCCCATTATCATGTGCTTTTTTTTTCAGTGTAGACCGCTTTCATTTTTTATTTGCTTGGAGTTCTTTGAACTTTTTGTATTTGTAGATTCATGTCTTTCTTTCGATTCAGAAATTTTTCTGTCATTATTTCTTCAAATATTTCTGTTCCTTTCTGTCTCATCTCCTTCTGGAATTTTTATGACACATACGTGAGGTTTCTTGATGTTGTTCCACCCTTCCAGTAGACTGTGCTCAGCAGTCTTGAGCTTCTGTTCTTTTTGCTTTTCAGCCTTTGTAATTTCAACTATCTTATCCTCTGATTTGCTGATTCTTTCTTATGCCTCATTAAATCTGTTGTTAAATCTTTCCATTGTGTTTCTCATTTAAGTTATTGTCCCTTTCAGTTGCAATATACCTGTTTTGTTTCTTTTTAGAGTGTCTATCTCTTTTTTATTATTATTATTATTGTTTTGTTCATGCATTGTTTTCCTTTTCTTTTAGATATTTGTCTATGTTTTGCCTGTTCTTTGAGTATGTTTAATGCTGTTGTATTATATTTTTTCATCCTGTTCATTACCTGGTCTTCCATAAATCTGATTTCACTCCCTTTGTTGTGTTCATTTGAATGGTCAATCATTTCTTCTATCTTTGTGTGTCTTACAATTTTTTTTGTTGTTGAGACTTTGGAATTTTTGTGGCTGTTAGCTTTTTTAGTTCTTGGTGCTTTTGCCTTTACTACTTTCTGTGAGAAACTTACAGCGGGCAGAGCCTTTGGCCTTGGCTTAATACTTCCTCTCAGTCTTAGTCATCTAGTGCAGCTATAACAGAAATACCACAAGTGGATGGCTTCAACAAAGAGAAATTTATTGTCTCACAGTCTAGTAGGTTAAAGTCCAAATTCAGGGTGTCAGCTCCAGGGGACGGCCTTCTCTCTGTTGGCTCTGGTGGAAGATACCCCGTTATCATTCTTCCCCTGGTTGAGGAGTTTCTCAGGCCCAGGAACCCCAGGTCCAAAGGATGCACTCTGCTCCCAGTGCTGCTTTCTTGGTGATATGAGGTCCGCAGCTCTCTGCTTGCTTCTCTTTCCTTTTATCTCTTGAGAGATAAAATGTGGTGCAGACCACACCCCAGGGAAACTCTCTTTACCTTGAATCAGGGAGGTGACCTGAGTAAGGGTGGTGTTACAATCCCACCCTAATCCTCTTAACACAAAATTACAATCACAAAATGGAGGACAACCACACAATACTAGGAATCATGGCCTAACCAAGTTAATACACACATTTTTGTGGGGACATAATTCAATCCATGGCACTCTCCCTCTCTATGATAGCTCCTTATCCTTATCTGATTTTCTTAGGATTAGAAAGTTCTGCATCTTGATTTTCAGCTTTCATGTCCCCTAAACACACCACAGAACATGCAGTGACCCATCTGTCCACCAGAGGGTACAGCCACTCAGAAAAGATATTGCACACTAACAAAACTGTTCACCAGTTGACATAGTCCTCTCACTCTAATTAATGCTTTCGCCTTTGCTCTGTTTCTACAACCACGTTTTCATTCAGAAAGCCCACACCTAGTAAGCACCCTGCAGGACTGGGTGTTGCCCTCAGTCTTAGTCACCTAGTGCTGCTATAACAGAAATACCACAGGTAGATGGCTTTAACAGAGAGAAATTTATTCTCTCACAGTCTAGTAGTCTAGAAGTCCAAATTCAGGGCATCAGCTCCAGAGGAAGGCCTTCTCTGCCTGTTGGCTCTGGAGGAAGGTCCTTGTCATCAGCATTTCCTTGGTCTAGGAGCTTCTCTTTGCAGGAACCTCAGGTCCAAAGGATGCACTCTGTTCCCAGCACTGCTTTCTTGGCAGTATGAGGTCCCCTATCTCTCTATTCACTTCTGTCTTTTATATCTCAATAAAGAAATTGACTCCAGACACAATCCAATCTTGTAGATTGAGTCCTTCCCCATTAACATAACTGCCACCTAGCCCACCTCATTAGCATCATAGAGGTAGGATTTACAACACATAGGGAAATCACATCAGATAGTAAAATGGTGGGCAATCACACAATACTGGGAATCATGGCCTAGCCAAACTGATACACATATTTCTGGGGGACACAGTTCAATCTATGACACTCTCAAATTTTGCTCAAGGCTTTCTCCCCTGTTCTGTGGGTGCTGCTTGTATCTGAGGTGGCATTCAAGGAAAGCAAAGGCATACTTTCCTCCATATCAGGAAGAGGAGGGGCTGTCACTCACCAGGTGGACCTCCAAGTTATCTGTCTTGTTGATTTTAGAGCCCCAGCACCCCTGTGGTGATTGATGAGCAGTCTCCACTTAAGTGACCCACCTCTTAGCTCCACCGCAGAGGAATTTCTGTAGGAGTTTGTATCAGGCCTGCAGCAAACAGTTACATGCTGGGAAAAAGTTGACACGCTATGAATGGACCCCTGCGGAGGTCTGCTTTCTTGCTATCAGAGCCCACCTATAGTATGTTGGCAGTGTGTTCAGGCTCCACTCAAGGCACCTGCTTCCTAGTACACAACAGCCTCAGTCGGCAGTCCTCAGTACCAACCAGAAGGGGAACAGACAGACTCGAACTGACTCCTGGGAGGTCAGTTCTTTTGGTTTTGGAGGCCTAAGCCATGGAGTACGCATGCAGGCAGGCAGAGTTCTAGATATAATAACAGACTCCACTGCTGGGAGCCTTTGGTAGTAATTTGCAGTAGCTCAGCAGGCAACAGTTACCGGGTGGGGAGGGGCTTTCATGCTCTAAATGGACTCTCAGGAAGGTCTACCTTGTTACCATCAGAGCCCCACCTGTAGTATGTTAGCTCTGAGTGGAGACTCCACTCAAGCACCCACTTCACACATCAGCCTCAGTCAGCAGTCCTCATCGCCAACTGGAAGAGAGGGCAGACAGACCTAAACTGACCCCCTGGGAGATCTATCCTGTTGATTTTGGAGGCCTGAGCTATAGGATGTACAGGAAGATAGGTAGAGTGCTGGCTGTGAACACAGGCTCCACTGAAGGGGGCATCCTGTAGTAATTTGCAGCAGCCTGGAAATAGGCAGCTACCAGATGGGGGAGGTACTTGCATGCTCTGAACAGACCCCCCAGGGAGGTCTCCCTGGTTGATTTTAGACTAGAAGCTTGGGGTCCTATCTCTTTCCACAGGCAGGGGATGTGGTGCTGAGGGATGCAGTCTCTTTTGCAGGGTCGCTTCTCCAGTTCACAGTAGCTAGAAGCCCACATGGCTGTGAGGAGGGGCAGGGACAGATGGTAGAAGCAATTTTCCTAACATATGCAATTTGTCATTGACTCATTGATTCTTGCCTGTCTGCAGTAACCCACTGCTATCCTCTGCTCCCTGATTCAGAGCCCCTCAAGTCTGAGCACCAGTTTCTTATTGTATTTCTTGTTGTATTTGTGGAGGAGGTTTGGAACTATGATCCGTTTAAGCCATTATCTTCCTGGAATCAGAAAATATAGTTGTAAAAGTTCAAAAACAGACCCCACCTTCTTCCCTGTTTTTCCTCACTTGACCTGACTTTCCTTTGGGATATTCCTATTCTTACTCATATTGTCATTTTTCTCCCAAGGCAAAACCCCAAGGCAAAGGGCTGAGGAATTGGTGTTGCCCTCACTTTCCTTCCATCTGCCTCACCTTCACAAGTGATCAGCTGCTTTGTACTCAAGCATTCGTGTATCTGTTGCCCATCATCTCCATAGCTGGCACTCACAGGTTGGCGAGCTCTCAGATCCCAGAATTCCTTTACCAGTTCTCTGTGCCAATCTCCCAGCTTCTGCCTGCTTTCCTTCCAATGGTTTGTTCCCAAGGCCTTCTTCAGAAAGCTGCTCTGGGGCTATTGGAACTATTTTCCCAGGGCGTATGAGTTTTTATCACCCTGGGGCGGCCAATAACCAATTACTGACTGGTACAGAAATATGAAAGCCCAGATATCTTAGCTTAAAACAAAACAAACTCTGAGGTGTAATTAGTACTTCAGAGCTCCTCACGAGATCAGGCTGAGGCTGAAACTTGCCCTGAAAATTTACCGTTTCTGGACATCTTCTCCTTCCCTGTTCTGCCCCTGGGAGCAGTGCCCTGAATAATTACTTCCCCATGCCTCGGGGTCTGCTTCTAGAGAACACAACCTAAGACTATCTCACTTTGGTGCCTACCTTTCCATTCCCAAAGCTACCACCTTAGTTCACTACCTATTGTGTAAGTTGTTCCTATATCCATCTCAGCTGTGACCCTTCCCACCCACTCTACTGTCAGATGATTTGCTAATGGACCTCCTTGATAACATTGTTACTCCAATCAAACCAGTAATGCTTCCCCATTTCCTGTGAAATTAAGGAAAAACTCTTTAGCATGAAATTTAAAGTCCTCTGCTCTGTGACTCCCAATCTGTGAATTTTAATTCCTACATATAAATTCCTAATACTGTTTGGAACTTAACCCTGAAGACCAATCACCTTCCTTTCACACCTCCACTCCTTATCTCAGGTTGTTTTTTCCATCTGAAGTGTCCTCCCATTGTATCTAGGTGACAAAAACCTGCCTACCAATCAAGCCCATCTCAAATGCCTTTTCTATTATGAATATTGATTCCCACTTTTTTAGTTTATATTGCTGCCATAAGAAATTATGAAAAACCTAGTGTCTTCAGGCAACACACATTTGTTATCTTACAGTTTTGTAGCTTAGAAATCCAGACAGGCTCAACTAGTCCTCTGCTTAGTGTCTCACAGGACAAACTTAAGCTTTTGGCTAGCTGAGCTCTTATCTGGAGGCTTTTAAGGAAAAATCTACATTAAATCTCCTTATGTTGATGGCAGAACTCAATTTCTTGTGATTGTAGTATCCTTCTCTTGACCAGTGGTACTTACACTCACTCACCAACATTTTTTGTCTCTCAGGTTCATTGGAAAGCTGCTTTCCCACTGATAGTGCATGCTGCTACAAGGCAGAGGCCTTTATGGCTGCTTAAAACAAACAAACAAGAAAAAGGCATATGCTGCAAATTACTGTTTCTAAAGGGTATTATAAGAGGTGGGTGCATTTTGGCAGGAAAAACAGAAATTTTGAAAAAAAATGTTGGGACACATATGTTCCAGTGGATTCAAGGCGGGGGGCCCTTGGGGGGGTAGAATTAGTGAGATGCCATATGTCCTTTTGGACTCTAAGGGTAGGCTTGTAGAAGGGGGCAAGAAAAAAAATCTACACTACCTACCAAAAATTCAGCACCGCTCAATGATTCAGCATGCTTCCATTTAATGAAAACACATGGTATTAAAAAATTCAAAGCAGAAAAAATTGGTTCTTGAAAGTGATAGTGAGGTCCCTGACCCTTTCTATCAGCAAAGCCAGTCTTTCCCAAGCTTCAAATCTCTTTTACCTCCCCTCTGTCACTCCTCTTCTGCCTCCAGTCTGAGGAAGTTTTCTGCTATCAAGTTCTCATGTGATTAGGCTGGGCCCATCTGGACAATCCAGGGTAATCTTTCCTGAAGGTCTGTAACCTAATCACATCTTCAACATCCCTTTTGCTTGTAATATAGAATATGCATAGATTCCAGGGACTAAGGCATGGATAACTTTGAAAGGCCATCCTGCCTACCACATCCCCAGATAAAACAGTCTCTTTATACTATGAAATTCCGGATTCCTCAAATCTGTCTTAGTTTACTTCAGCTGTACTTACTATGTGCCAGCCACTCTTCTAAGCATTTTCTTGTGTATTCTCTCCTTTAATCCTAATAATCCTATGAGTACTATTATTACCCCCAAGGTCACCCAGCCTTTCCAACATTTGTTATTTTCTGTTTTTTTGATTCGTGCCAGTAATGCCAGGGTAAGATGGTATCTCATTGTGGTTTTAATTTGCACTTTTCTAATGATTACTGATTGCAAGTGTTTCCTCATGTATCAGTTAGCTGCTTGAATGTCTTCTTTGGTGAAGTGTCTGTTCATATCATTTGCCCATTTTTTAATTGGATTATTTGTCTTTTCATTGTAGAGGTGTTAGATTTTCCTGTAGATTTTAAAGACTACCAATTCGGATGCCCTTTATTTCTGTTTCCTGCCTTATTGCTCTAGCTAAAACTTCCAACACAATGTTAAAAAGGAGAGGTGATAAAGGGCATCCTTGTCTTGTTCCTTTTCTCGAGGGGAATGTTTTCAGCCTTTTCCATTAAGAATGACATAGACTGTTGGTTTTGTATAGATATCTTTTATTATGTCGAGGAATTTCCCTTCTATACCTATTCTATTAAGAGTTTTTCATCAGTAATGGGTGTTAAACTTTGTTGAATGTATTTTCTGTATCAATTGAGATGATCGTGTGATTCCTTTATTTATGTGGTAGATTATGTTGATTGATTTTCTAATGTTGAACTATCCTTGCATACCTGATATGAAACACACTTGGTCATGGTGTATTATTTTTTTGATATGATGCTGAATTCTATTGGCTAGAATTCAGTTGAGAATTTTTCCCTCTATATTTGTGAGAGATATTGGTCTGTGATTTTCTTTTTTTGTGGTGTCTTTGCCTGGTTTTGGTATCAGGGTTATGCTGGCTTCATAGGATGAATTCAAAAGTATCCCTTCCATTTCTATGTTCTGAAATAGTTTGAGTAATAGTGGTGTAAGCTCATCTCTGAATGTTTGGAAGACTTCTCCAGTGAAGCCATCTGGGCCATGGCTTCTTTTTTCGTTTGAGTTTTTTTTAATTATTTTTTCAATCTCTTCTCTTGTTATGGGTCTATTCCGATTTCCAAATTCAGCTTGTGTTAGTTTGGGCAGGTAGTGTGTTTCTAAAAATTTACCCATTTCCTCTAGATTTTCAAATTTATTGGAGTAAAGTTTTTCATAGTACTCTGTTATGATCCTTTTTATTTCATTTAGGTCTGTTGTAATGTCCCCTTATTTCATTTCTTATCTAGGTTATTTGTGTCCTCACCTATTTTCTTTTGTCAGCTTGGTCAATGGTTTGTCAATTTTGTTGATCCTTTCAAAGAATTAACTTTCAGTTTTTTTTTTTTTTTTTTTTCCTATTCTCTATTTCATTTGTTTCTGCTCTGATCTTTATTATTTCCTTTCTTCTGGTGGCCATGGGCTTCTTTTGCTGTATTCTTTCCATTTGTTCAAGGTGTGTAGCTAATGCTTTGATTTTGTCCTTTTCTTCTTTTTTGATATGTGCATGTATTGCAATAAATTGACCTCTGAGCACTGCCTTCGATGTGTCTCAAAAGTATGATGTGTTTTCATTCTCATCAGATTCTAGAAATTTTTCAATTTCATATTGATTTCTTCTATCACTCAGTGGTTTTTAAGCAGGGCGTTATTCAATTTCCATGTATTTGATTTTTTTTTCTTTTCTCTTCCTGTTATTTGTTTCTATTTTTTTGATGACGTTGTGATCAGAGAAGATATTTTTTATTATCTCAATGTTTTAGATTTTGTTGAGGGTTGCTTTGTGGCCTAAGATGTGGTCTTTTCTGGAGAACATTCCATGTGCATTAGCAAAGAATATGTACTTTGCTGCTGTTGGGTGGAGTGTTCTATAATGTCTGTGTGGTCAGGTTGATTGATTGTGGCCTTTAGATCTTCTGTATCTTTGTTGAGTTTCTTTCTAGATGTTCTGTCCTTTACTGAGAGTGGTGTGTTGAAGTCTCTGTCATGGATTGAACTGTGCCCCCCCTCCAATATACGTCAACTTGGTTAGGCCATAATTCCCAGTATTGTGTGGTTATCTTCCATTTTGTAATTGTAGTTTTCCTGTGTGTTGTAAATCCTAATCTCTGCCTGTGGTTAATGAGGCAAGATTAGATTATGTTAAAGAGGATTAAGGTAGGATTGTAACACCCTTACTGAGGTCATATCCCTGATCGAATACAAAGGGAGTTTCCCTGGGGTGTGGCTTACACCACCTTTTATTTTACAAGACATAAAAGGAAAGGGAAGTGAGCAGAGAGTGGAGGACCTCATACTACCAAGAAAGCAGCCCCGGGAACAGAAAGCATCCTTTGGACCCAGGGTTCCTCTGTGGAGAACCTCCTAGTCCAGGGGAAGATTGATGAGAAGGACCTTCCTCTGGAGCCCACAGAGATAGAAAGCCTTCCCCTGGAGTTGGTGTCCTGAATTTGAACTTCCAGCGTACTAGAATGTAAGAAAATAAATTTCTCTATTTTAACGCCATCTTACTTGTAGTATTTCTGTTATAGCAGCACTAGATGACTAAGACAATCTCCTACTATTATTGTGGAACTGTCAATTTCTTTTTTCAATGGTGTTTGAGTTTGTTTTATGTATTTTATAACCCTGTCATTGGGTGATAGATATTTATTATGGTTATGTTTTCATGGTGGATTGTCCCTTTAATCAATATATAATGCCCTTCTTTGTCTTTTATGGTGGATTTTGTTTTAAAGCATATTTTATCTGAGATTAGTATTACCATTCCTGCTCTTTTTTTGGTAGCTCTTTGCTCAATGGATTTTTCCATCCTTTGATTTTTAATAAAACTTTGTCTTTGTTTCTAAGGTGTGTCTCTTGTGGGCAGTGTATTTATGGGTCCTAGTTTTTTTTATCCATTCCGTCACTGTCTCTATGCAGCCTGTACCTACTTACTATTGTGCTAGAATATAAATGTCTTCTACATTAATAGCTATGAAATATGCATTTATATATAAAAATATCCTTAAATCTATGAGTATATTTCTATTTTTAGATGTTTATATTTATAAATGTATAAATTATCACAGATTGCCAAATCAAACATTTACATAAACGTTTATGTGCAATGATGAAGACTACGCTCTTCCCTTAGGTCTACACCTAAATTTTCTAGGTTCAGTGGACCTGGGTATTCTGTAGCATATTAGATGCCAATAGTCCAAAATCAATTTCATTGTTTTATTTCTGAAGTGTGCTCATAGAATATTCTCTATCTGGTTGAAAGCACTGTAGCCACCCAGTAGTCTGATTTTAATAAACAGTCTAGGCATCATACTTGGTTCCCCCTCCCCTTTCTCCCACACACAGTTTCCACAGACTGTAAAATCTACCTCAGAAATGTTTCTTTAAATGGTTCATTCCTCTCTTCAAAACTACTTATTAAATGCCTGCTATATCAGTTCCGTATTAGACACTGGATACAGGGCAAGTATCCTTATCCTTGTAGTGTTTATGTGCAGATAACACTGCAATGAGAGAAGCCAGAAGATAAACAAGGATAGGGAAGAAAGTAGAAAGAAAAAATGAATGAATGAAAGAACAGAGGGAAGGAAGGCAATGGAAGGGAAGGAGTAAGGAAAGGAAAGCTGTTGGTTTTTGCTACAATAAAGCTGCATAACTAATAACCCCCAATATCAGTAACTTAAAACAAAAGAATTTCTTTCTCACAGGTTTGCAGATAGGCTATGATCCATCTGAACTTGGCAGGGAGGTATATTTAAGTATGCACCACGTGCTTCCTTATTCTCAGGCCAATGGCTGCCCAGAGCATGTCTTTTTCTGGAAGAATGGAAAGCATAAGAGGTGAGTGATATACACAAGTCCTTTACAGCCTCAATATGGGACGTGTGTACTGTTTCTGTTCCTTCTGCCAAAATGTTATTGACCAAAGTAAGTCACACGGCCAAGCTCAAAGTCAGTGGGGTAAGGAAATACAATCTGTTCATACGGAGGTCATGAAAAAGCTTAGGAGGAAAGGAGAATTGTGGTTATCTAATAGAGCATAAAAGGAAACCGTGGTGGTATAGTGGTTAAGAGCTATGCCTGCTAACCAAAATGTCGGTAGTTTGAATCTACCAGGTACTGCTTGGAAACTCTATGGGACAGTTATACTCTGTCCTATAGGATACCTATGAGTTGAAATCAACCTGATGGGATTTTTTTTCTTTTTTTTTTTTTTTTTTTGGTATCAGAGTATAAAGGAAAAATGGAAGGAAGGAGGGAATTGTGGAAGGAAGGAAAAATGGGAGGGAAGGAGGGAAGGGCAGAAAGAGGGAGGAAGAAGAAGAGATACATCCAGATAGTGGTGAGTGCTAAGAAGGATATTAAACAGGTGATGTGATGGAAAGTAATGAGATAAGGCAAATGCTACATCCAAAAGAAAAGAAAGGCCTCTCTGAATAGATGACATCTGGACTGAGACCAGAAGGAAGAAAAAGAGCCAGGCATGGGGTAGACAGTAGGAGAGGATTCTAGGCAGAAGGGACAGCCAGTGAAAAGCTCAGCAGAAGAAGAAGCTTGGTCAGTTCAGGGAACAGGAAAAGCAGTGTGGATGGAGAGCAATGATGAAGGGGGCAAGAGATACAGAATGACACCAGAAAGGTAGGCAGACTCAGATCTTGGAGAGTCTTCAATTTTACCTACCAGAGGAATCTATTAGAAAGTTTTAAGCAGGGAGCAACATGATCTGAATTATGTTTTCCCAAGAATCTCTCTGGCTGCTAATTGGATAATGGACTGATATGGCAGGCAAGAATGAGAAAAGGTAGAAAGTTAGAGGGTAACACCATCACCAAGGTGAGGAATGATATTTGCTTACAGTACGACTGCTACCACAGATGTGGTTAAAAAAAAAAAAAAAAACTATCAGATTTGAAAAGTCTGCAAGAGGAACTGAGAGTACTTGCTAATGGAATTGTTGTGGGGAGAGAAGGAGAAGAACCAAAGATGACTTCTACATTTTGGGATTGAGCAACTGTACTCTCGCTCCCTATGGACCTCACTGTAGTTAAGTTTTCTTATAACTTTAGCCTGGACAAAATTGCAGCAGTGTCCCTTGTTTCCACTATTTTCAGTTCCCTCATTCTCCCTACACATTCCTGCGAAATTATCCACTAGGTTATACTGGAAATCTCAGAGTCATTTTCCTTAAAAACTGGATCAGTCAGAATCTGGTCAGAAAAAAATCATCCACACTAGGATTTTCAGGAAGGGTTTAATCAAGAGAACTTGCTACGCAGATGTTGGAAAGCAGAAAGAGCACAAAAGGGACACTGCCCAGATATTAGCAATTGCAAAACAATTACTATTTCTAGGGTTGAGGTAACCCAGATATTAATAACTGAAGGATATAACTACTACCCTAAAGGATGGAATAAAGGGGGAAATGTGAGGTTTTCAGAACCCAGGAGCTTGGGAAAACCTCCTAAACATCCAAAGCTCCAGACTTATTATCCCCTAAACCCACTGAAATTCTTAGAACCTTGGCACCTTTGCACATGTCATCTACTCTGTTCAAAACTTTATCCTGCACAGGAAACGCCTCTGGAAAGCCCCCCTCATTTTCTCCAGGCAAGTAAATCATACCCTCTTCGTGCTTCTATAGGTCTGTGTCCATAGTATCTCATTGGATTGTCACATATCTACTTACAGAGCTATCTCACCCACGGGGCTACAAATTTCTTTTCAATAAGAGTTTTGTCTTGAAGGCTTCTCAGCACGTCTCTGAAGATGCTTGTTGAATCAATAGTAGCCACAGACACACTAGAAGGTATCCGCAGATATTCACAACTTTTTGATCCAAACTGAGTGAAAAATTAGAAACTACTCACCTCATCGTCCATGGGACCCTGATGGTGCAGTGGTTAAGTATTTGTCTGCTAACCAAAAGATCGGCAGTTCGAATCCACCAGCTGCTCCTTGGAAACTCTATAGGGCAGTTCTACTCTGTCCTATAGGGTCACTATGAGTTGGAATCAACTTGACAGCAATGGGTTTGGTTTTGGTTTGGTTCATCATCCATATAAAAGAAACACAGAAGAAATGATGGTCATTTCACATGTATAGCATGTATTTATTTAACTTTTGTGCAATTAAAAAAAAAAATACCACTCCTAAACTTAGTGGTTAGCTCAGCATTCTGTGAGTAGACGGTTTGTGCTGGGCTCAGCTGGATGGTACTTCTGGTCTCAATAGGCTCAGTCATGCACCTCTGGTCAACTGCGGGTGGTCTAGGAGTTGACTGTTCTGAGTGGCCAATGTGGATGTGACATCTCACCTCCAGCAGGCTAGTCTAGGCGTAGTGACTGGTCAAGGCTCAAGACTTCCTGAAGCCTATGCTTAGATTAGTTCATCATCACTTCTACTGCGACCTCTTAATCAAGGCAAATTAGAAGGTCAGCCATAATTCAAGAGGTAGGGAAATAAACCTCAACTCTTGATGGAGGAGATTCAGTCCTGATGACGATGTGCCCGTTCAAGCCTAAGCCTCGAGAGGCCTTGAATATTTCTCTCTCTCTCTCTTGCTGTCTTTACTCTCACTCTTGCCACCACCACGAGAACAAGCTCAAGCTAGCCAGCCGGAAAATGAGAGGCCACGTGGAACAGAGTCCTGTTGTCCCAACTGAGGGCATCCTAGGCTGGTATAGAGCCCACCAGTCCCTAAACATGAAAGAAAGTGCAGCAAAGTTTAGCAGAGCTGCTGCCCAACCCACAGGTGACCGTAGACATATGAGTGAGCTGGGCCAAGACCAGAAGAACCGCTTAACTGACCCGTAGTGGGCAATAATAAAGTCTTACTATTTTAAGCCACTGGGTTTTGGGATGCTTTGTTATGCATCAGTAACTAACAGATACAGAAGTTATTATCAACCTGCCATAATATTCATCTCTATGCTGATCCAAAGTAATCTTTAAGTTGCTTTTTTCATTTGTCAAAGGTGTTTCTTGAATCACTCATTCACACACACAGTCTCTTTCTCTTTCAGTCTGCCAGTGGCCAGTGGCATGTTTTTTGCATTCCTGTTTTTTTTAAAGAAAAATACGGCACCTGGTGGGGGTCAGCTGTGTTCCCTGTTTCCAGCACAGTCAGTGGACGGAGCAGTCTTCACAGCCAGACAGACCCAGGTCTAATCCTGGACTGACATTGACTGGCAACAAACCCTTGGTCAAATTCTTTAACCTTCTGAGCCTTAGTGTCTTTGTCAGTGAGATGAAGATAATGATGCAAACCCAGGGCCCCTACATAAGGTTATTCTTGTGTGTACTGCACAGTTCCAAATGACACTGACTGTTGTCCTTTAGTACATAACCTGCAATGGCAGCCATAAGGTTGTTTGCAGTAAATATGAGATGGCTTGTTCAGGCACTCAATAAAGGTTAGCTCTGCTTCTTTTGTCTCCAGCTTCCAGGCATAATGTTAAAACCTGGGACAACTGCCACTTCATGGTGTAACCCAAGGGTTGGCAAACTATGGTTTGTGGGCCAAATCTGCCCCTTTGTTTATTTTTATAAATAAAGTTTTATTGGAACACAGCCATTGCCCGTGTGTATGACTGCTTCTGCTCTAACCAAGCCAGTTGCCATCAAGTCAACTTCGACTCGTGGCAGCCCCATGAGTTTCAGAGGAGAACTGTGCTCCAGAGGATTTTCAATGAGTAATTTTTTTGGAAGTAGATCACCAGGCCTTTCTTCCAAGGTTCCTCTGGCTGGACTTGAACCTCCAATCTTTCTGTTAACAGCTGAGAAAGTTAACTCTTTGCATCACCCAGGGACTCCACTTCTGCTCTACAACAGCAGACATAAGTAACTGAAATCAAGTCTGAAATATTTATGATCTGGCCCTTTGCAGAAAGAGTTGGCTGATCCCAGTTCTAATCTCTTGCATCTCAAACTTTTATTGCACTAAGAATCACCTGGGGAGCTTGTTAAAACCTAAATTCTTGGGCCTTACTCCCAAAGAGATTCTGATTCAGTGGGTCTGGGCGAGGCCTGAGAATCTGCATTTCTAACAAGCACCCAAGTCATGCTGATGCTTCCGGTTTAGGGGCCACACTCTAAGTAGCACTGATCTAACCATTTGAGGCAACTTAATTGCATTAAATTTGTATTTTTAAAACGGCAAGGTATCAGTAAATTAAACCCACACAAATAAACTGAGCCCACTTAGAGAAATAGCTCAAAATTGTGCCATAGGGAGTGACTATCAACAACAGCAAGCCATTTTAAGTACAAGGTTCCATATAGATAATTCTCGTTTATTCACAGGAGGAATAAGTTAATCTGGGCCAAGGACAGTAAGCACCAGCCAAATTTTGGAACCAAAACACACAACAAAATTAAGAATATGTATTAGGCTTTAATTATTAGCCTGTGCACAAAATGAAAAATCCACCTGAAGATTCTTTCTAAATTAGAAGGTTTTATTCCTCCTAATTGTTCCATTTGTCCAATTCTCTCCAAAATATCTCCTAATGGTGTGCGCAGTGACAACCACATACTCTGTGGCTCAAGATAATTTGTATTTTACCCCCTAATGACAGATTGCAGACGTTACTCTGGCAGTTCTGAGGGCTCCAGACTGATCACTAACAAAGCAGCGTATTTAAGACACACAGGGTCAGATGTGTTGTGATCTTATGAATGATTAAACTATAATGAGCCCTTATAAATTATTATAATTAAGCTGGCTGTTACTAGCCTGCCCTTCCTCGGTCCCTAATTTAATTTCCTTCAATGATTTCTTTCTTCTGCCGGTCTTTCTACTTCAAGGCTTAAAGTAAAAAAACAGAAAATCGCTTCCTTTTAAAACTGCATAACGTGCCTTCGCCGTATCTTGTTCATTGAGATTATACTCCTTTTAATAGTAGAAAAATGACCTGAATATGATTTCGAGTCCATTTTAAACATGGAGTGAGCTACAGAGCAAGAGACTCTTAGAAGGCTATGGGAGTGTTCACAGTCACATCTGTGTCCAGTCCAAAGTTACTTATGAAAGTTCGATGTAAATGCTAGTTTCTGTCGTGCGGGACCCTAGACGGGAGACAGGGCAGTGATTTAGGCTGGGCCGGGTTATGGCTGGGGCAGATTCAAAGGTTTATGAGCAGTTACGACTAAACACACATCTACACACTGCAATGGCAGAATTGTCTTTATATCATATAACGTGTTCCTGAAATAAAATCTCCTGTGCCAACTGGAGTGTTAGAATACGAAGAAAGTGCTATTGATGGAGAAAAATCTGCTTTACATTTTGATTCTCCTTCTTTTCTTCCCTCCTTCCTTTCCTTCCTTCCTTCCTCTCTCCCTCCTTCCCTCCCTCTCTTTGCTGCAATTTAAGTAGTTTTCCTAATTTATTATTAGAGTTACAGTTCTTTCACTTGCAAAACAGAGACTGAAAATTCCTACCTCATAGGATTTCACAAGCTATATTAGGATCATGATTTGACTGAAAAAAAAATTATAATTTTGTTCTTCATTCTGCTTTTCTAAATTTTCTGCAATGGACATATATTGCTAGAATAAACTTGAAAGAATATATAATACAGCATTTAGAATAATAGACCCGGGAGCCAGAGTGCCTGGGTTTGATTTTGCTCCACTGATGACACTTGTGTGGCTTTAGGAAAGCTAAGCAATCTGTCTGTGCCTTAATTTATCATTCTGTGGAAGGGAAATAAAAGCATTGTTCTATGCACCAAAATTGGTTCAGCAATTGTAATAAATATACCGCTAATGCAAGATGTAAATACCTAACAGGAGAAACTGTGCAAGGGGAAAGGGAGTATATGGGAACTCTGTACTTTCTGAGCATTTTTTCTACAAATCTAAAATTGCCCTAAAAACCAAAACATATTCTTTAAAAAGTTGAAAAAAAAAGTGTTCTACCTCAATGTAACCCCCCCCCCACTCTTAGGAATAAATTAATACTTAATGGATATTTTCCATGAATATTTTGTTAAGTTTAATTGCTTATCATCATTGTTATTTTTATTATGGATTTGGTGATTGTGAAATAAGATGCTTATTTAATTGATTCATTTAACCCTCATTGTCCTTGGCATCTATCTTACTTAATGTGGAACCCAATTCTTATTGACTAAGATCTTTGTGTCCTGGACGTTCACATTTGTATTCTTTTCTTAATGCAAATGGAGTTTGGTCTGATGGGTGATCCAGGTATTGGAGAAGTGTCAACCATGTTATTTGGGGACTGCAGGTCCAGGAGGTGAGCAACTGGGAAGCCCTGGATGCACCATTCACTTAAACACAATGCTGACCAAGAGGGGTCATCTTTAGTCCAGTGCTACAATCTGGAACATATTCTTCCTGCTGAAAAGAGGGGACTATCAAAAACCTCCTTCACAGAATGATGGTAGGGAAGCACTTGGACATAGCTGGTTTTTTTCTTGGAGAATAGCACCTATACCCTATGCTAAAAAAAAAAAAAAAATTGCTAGTGGAGAGGATATATTCAAGGGTTACACGTAGCTGGTAGTTAGCTTTTGCAAGAGTATATCAATTGTCTGTTGCCACAATACTGCTGAGTAAGAAACAACTCTGAAGCTCAGATGAATTTGTTTAGCCCACAGGTCTGGTCTACAGGTCAGTGATTTAGACTGGGTATGGCTGAGGAGTTTTTCTGGTCTCAGTTGAGCTCACTCCCATTTCTTGTGATCAGTTGGCTGTTGGCTAGAGGAACAGGAGTAACTAGGCTTTAATCTCTCTCTTATCCTCCAGGAGGCTAGCCCAGATTTCTGGGATCACCTTCCAAATAAATATTTGTCTTTTAATCCTTGACTTCGGATTTGCTTATGGGACATCTCAAACTTAGGCATATCTTTAATGCTGCGAATGTTACATTGAAGGAAACGCTTATAAACCTGTAATTCATAGCAGACCACTAGAAAATAGAAGAGCATTCAGTGGAATCAAACAAATATTACCTAACTCTGAGAAGCAGAGTTGAAGGCAAGAAAGGGCTTGTTGAATAAGTCCTGGTGTGCAGAGAAAGGTAGAGGCGGTTATGAATTTTGATCTTACTAGATTGCAGCAAGTAGAAATATCATCAGGACTTTTCCTGGAGTACCCTTGATAATATTGTGCAGTTTAAAAAAAAAAAAAAGTGGGGGATCTGAATAGAAAATTCACAAAAGCCAAAAAGTAAGTGACTAAAAATATATTTTAATTGTTCGGTTCAAGATTAACCAAAAAATAAAATTAAAATAACAAGGAGATAACATTTTTTCTCTTCTCAAATCAAGAAAAATAATAGGAGGGAAAAAAAGCTCAGTGAAGTTCTCATCTTTTCACCAGAGATGAGTTAATCTTTCCAAATCATGAGAAATACATCAATTTACTGTAAATTTAAATGCCTTTAAAAGCAAATGCCAAATTCTTTTTCAGGCAGTATTGAGCGTGGCAAAACCAGGCAGACCCTCCTGCAGAAAACTTTTAAAAGGCTAGATAGAACATAAATAATGTATTCTTAAACGTAAGCATGTGTGGATGAGGAGGTGAGGAATCCTCTGAGGCCAAAAACTGATTGAGAGCAGAAATCCAAACAGTTCAGAAGACAGTCAAGGCCAGCTTCAAGATAAGGGTATTTGCCAAGCCCAAATGAACTTGGCATTTGGTGGTTTTCACAGCCTGGTTGGAAGGTAGGATTGGCTAGAGTGAGATAAAGTCAAGGCTCTCCCATTTAAAACTCAAGTCACAAAGGACTACATCAAGGTAAAGATAAACTAAGGAGAAAATTGCCCTCACTGCACACCCAACCCATTTTTTACACCTCACACTTCATGGATCAGCAAGAAAGATTGATCATCTCAGACCCTGGCATTGGGTGGAAAAGAAAAAAACAAAACAAAACAAAAATCCCCTGAGAGATCATCATAACAAGGTACTCTTCTTATAGGTTTGCAATCCAATTCCTATTACCCGTATGGTTGCATTTTTAGAATAAGAATAGCTGCTTCAATAAATAAACATCACCATTTAATAAATAAGCAACATTTATTTCTTTCTCACAGCACATTCTGTTTTCACAGGATTGGAGGTAAGGAGCTCTCTAACAGACGCCACACCATCTTCATTATGTGGCTTATCAGGCTGCCCTGAGCAACTGCATCTATCTGTCAATCAAGGGAAGAGGGAGAGAATTCTGTGTGGGAACATTCAGGGGTGATGCGATAGAATGTTAAAAATGGCCCCCAATGAATCACACCTTCCTGTGCCCATGCCCCCTTGCAATGTGACTTTGCATCTCTTCTTATCAATAGGTGGAGTCCACTTCCCCACCACTTGAACCTGAGCTGTCCTTGCAACTTGCAATAGCCAATAGAATGCAGTGTAGCCATATTCTGGGGCTTCTGAGTTCAAGCTTTAAGAAGCCTGGTTGCTTCCATGTTCCCTCTTAGAGCCCAGCTGCATGCTGTCAGAATATCTAGGCAATCCTGCTGGAGAGAGAGACCACATAGAGAGGCCAATGAAGATGGGACATCATACGGACAGACAGGCCATAAAGAGGAGAATCATGGTGCTCCAGCTCACCGTGTGCACCAAAGCCTCACTATGTGATGGAGACCACCTAGGGCTTTCCAGCCCAGGCCACTGTACACCTTGATGCAGTCACATAACTGAGCTTAGACAAGACCAGTAAAGCGCTGTCCAGTCAACCAATAAATTCACAAGAAAAAATAAGATGGTTGCTATTTTATTTTTTTAGTCATCAGGACTTGGGGGTTTTTGTAGAACTGCCCCATAGAGTTTCCAAGGAGTGCCTGGCAGATTTGAACTGCTGACCTCTTGGTTAGCAGCTGTAGCACTTAATCGCTACTCTACCAGGGTTTCCGTTTGTAGCAGAGCAACAGGTAATTGGAACAGCTGGTCATCCAGTGGCGAAGTATTTGTTGTCCAGGCCTAGAAGAGGGATGCGTCACTCCACTCACATTCCAGCAGCAAGAGCTCAGGTGGATGGCCCTATCCAATCTCAAGGGTAGGTTGAGAATTATAGCCTAGCGGTATACCCAGGATGAAGAATAAAATGTTTTGGTAGACAGCTAGTTTGTTTCTACAATAGACGTGGTCCCCGTTTGATAGTTCTCAAATACTTATTGATAACTGCTGTCTAGTCGCCCCAACTCATGATGACCTCATACAGAATGGAACTGAACTCTACCAGTTCCTACACTGTCCCCACCATCGACTGCAGATTGGATAGTTGTGATCCATAGAGTTCATTTGCAGAGGTAGATTGCCAGGCCTTTCTTCCTAGTCTGCTGAGCATCATAGCAACGCTCAAGCCTCCACTGACAGATAGGTGGTAGCTGTGCATGAGGTGCACTGGTCAGGAATCAAACCCAGGTCTCCAGCTTGAAAGGCAAAATTTCTACCACTGAACCTTGAATGCCCTGTGTCTTGGTCGTCTAGTGCTACTGTAACAGAAATACCACAAGTGGATGGCTTTAACAGAAGCTTATTCTCTCACAGTCTAGTAGGCTAGAAGCCCAAATTCAGGGCGTCAGCTCCAGGGGAAGGCTTTCTCTGTCAGCTCTGGAGGAAGGTCCTTGTCATCAATCCTCCCCTGGACTAGGAGCTTCTCCATGCAGGAACCCCAGACCCAAAGGACATGCTCTGCTCAGGATACTACTTTCTTAGTAGTATGAGGTCCCTTTCTCTCTCTGCTCAATTCTCTCTTTTATATCTCAAAAGAGATTGGCTCAAGACGCAGTCCAATCTTGTAGCTTGAGTCCTGCCTCATTAACACAACTGCCACGGATCCCCCCTTATTAACATCACAGAGGTAGAATTTACAACACACAGGAAAATCACATCAGATGACAAAATGGTGGACAATCACACAACACTGGGAATCATGGCCTAGCCAAATTGACACACATATTCTTGGGGGATACAATTCAATCCATGACACCCTAAGAGGCAAAAACAGATAGTGTCCAAAAATTTTATTTTTATTCCACACTTCAAAGAGTTAGCATAGCAGAAGTCTAAAATAAACTAAAGAAAGTAGAGAATAGTTAAAATTATACATGAGAATGGAGATTGATGAAATTGGTGGTACAATACAGCGCAAGTATCAACAAAGCCAGCAAGTCATTTTTGTTGTTGTTTTAATGTTAATAAGATTGATAAACCACTAGCATGCTTGATCAAGAAAAATAGAGAGAAATGAAAAATAATATTAGGAAAAAAAATAGAGACATAACTCCAGCTATTACAACAATTTAAAAAGAATGTATGAGGATGTTGTGCCCCCAAAATTAAAAATAGACCAATTCCCCCAAATATAACGTACCAACACTGACTCAGGAGTATAGGAAATTTGAATGATCCTATAACTACTAGGAAACCCTGGTGGTATAGTGGTTAAGTGCTATGGCTGTTAACCAAAGGGTGAGCAGTTCGAATCTGTCAGGCGCTCCTTGGAAACTCTATGGGGCAGTTCTACTCTGTCCTATAGGGTTGCTATGAGCCAGAATTGACTCGACGGCACTGGGTTTGGTTTTGGTTATAACCAGTAAGATAAGGAATCAGCACTTAAAAATTTCTTTACAAAGAAAATAGCAGATTCTGACACATTTTCAGGCAAGTTCTAACAGTCTAGGAAATGATAATTTCAAAGTTACTCATACTCTTCCAGAAAACAGAAAAAGAGCAAAGATTTCCCCAACATTTTATGAGGCTAGCGTAATCATGACACAAAACCGGATAAGAAGATCAGGAAATGGAAATGCACAGAAAATTCTCATGAATGAATATATAGATACAGATATAGCTATAAACCCGTTGTCACCGAGTTGATTCCTACTCACACTGGTCCTATAGGACTGAGTAGAACTACCACATAAGTTTCCTAGGCTGTAATCTTTACAGGAGCAGATTATCAGGTCTTTTCTCCTGCTGAGCCTCTGATGGGTTCAAAATGACAGCCTTTCAGTTAGCAGCCAAGTGCTTAACCATTGCACCACCTGGGCTCTCTATATAGTCACCAATGGCTCCATGGGGGAAAACACCTGGTGACCCGCCAGGTAAAGATTACAGCCTGGAAAACCTATAGGGCAGTTCTGCCCTGTGCTATATGGTCAATACGAGTCTGAATTCACTTGACTGCCCACAATGACAACTCCATATATATATATGTATATATGCGTGTGTGTGTCTGTGTCTGTGTGTATCTATATATACATATATGTAGTTCCCAGCTTCCTATGTATTCAAGTTATGACAAACCACACTTAAAACAGGTTTTTTTTCCATCTTATCGTTAGTAATATGTACTACTTACAATGTTGCAGTGCCTAATTTGCCAATATTATCATTCTCAGATGTTCACTTGCAGATGTTCAAAAATGTTCAAAGATCAGATTTATAAAGATACTGATAATAAAAGGCAATAATAACGAAAACTGAAGAAAAACAAGGCTTTCAACTTATTCCAGAATCGACTTACTCCGGAGTCATCAGAAAGGAACCCCGTGGTAAATTGGGGACTACAGGTATTGTATATACGTGTATGTACTCCCATGTGTCTGTCGGTTTGTCATACTGTGGGGGTCTCGTGTGTTGTTGTGATTCTGGAAGCTATGCCACCAGTATTCAGATACCAGCAGGATCATCCATGGAGGACAGGTTTCAGCTGAGCTTCCAGACTAAGACAGGCTAGGAAGAAGGACCCAGCAGTCTACTTCTGAAAAGCATTAGCCAGTGAAAACCTTATGAATAGCAGCGGAACATTGTCTAATATAGTGCTGGAAGATGAGCCCCCCAGGCTGGAAGGCACTCAAAAGATGACTGGGGAAGAGCTGCCGCCTCAAAGTGGAGTCAATCTTAAAAACATGGATGTAGTAAAGCTTTTAGGACCTTCATTTGCTGATGTGGCATGACTCAAAATGAGAACAAACAGCTGCAAACATCCATTAATAATTGGAACCTGGATGGCACAGGACCGGGCAGTGTTTCGTTCTGTTGTGAATAGGGTCGCTATGAGTCAGAACCGACTCGACGGCACCTAACAACAACAACAACATAGGTATGTATATGTATATATATATATATGTGTGTGTGTGTGTGTATACATATATATACACATATATACATGGAGCCCTGGTGGTGCAGTAGTTAAGAGCTTGGCTACTAACCAAAACCTCCGCGGTTCAATCCACCAGCTGCTCCTTGGAAACCCTATGGAGCAGTTCCAATCTGTCCTATAAAATCACTGTGAGTCAGAATCAACTCTAAAGCGAATGGTTTGGTTTTTGGTTTTACATATATGTAGAAAATTTTAGCAAACTGAATTCAGCAGATTATAAAAAGATAACACTTCATGACCAAGTCGAAATGTAAGGTAGATTAAAAAAAAAGTAATTAAAATAATGTAATTCAGTACATTAACAGATTAAAAAAGAAATATTAAAATCATCTCAATAGCTATAAAGAGGATGTTAGATGAAATTCAGCTTATACTCATTGTGTTAAAAAAAACTTATAAGGAAATTAGGGGTAGAAAAGAATTCTTAGTAAACAGTATCTTAAAAAAAAAAAAAGAAGAAGGGGAAGAAGAGCAAGAAAGCAAAACTATGACAAACATCTGATTTTACTGGGAAATTTTTGAAGTTTTTAGAAACAGGAAAAAGAAAAAGCTTGCTATCATCATTTCTATTTGATATTAACCTGGAGATTCTAGCCACAATATTAACCTGGACATTCTAGCCAGTGAAGCGTGGCAAGAAAGAGAATAACAAAGCATAAGAATTGGAAGGAAAAGAATATAGCTGTCAAAATCATAGTTGATATGATTTTTTATATAGAAAACACCCCAAAAGTCTACAAGCACAATATTAAAATGAATAAGAGAGTTTAACAAGTTGGTTAGAAAAAATCAATATAGAAAATTCAATTGTATTCCTATGTGCTATCAATAGTAAATAACCTGTTGCCGTATAGTCGATTCCAACTCATAGCAACCCTATAGGATGGAGTAGAGCTGCCCCATAGGGTTTCCAGGGAGCGCCTGGTGGATTAGAACTGCCGATCTTTTATAGCTCTTAAACACTATGCCACCACAGTTTCCCAATAGTAAATAGTAATCATAATTACCCAAAGATCATTTAAAATAAAATTTAGTACCAGTACATGACTTTGCACGAAACCAGTCAACTGAAATTATTGAGTTTATTTTTGAATCTATAGATCTATTTGGGCAGAACCAACATCTTAACAACATTGAATCCTCTACTTCTTAAAAACGTGTGTCTGTCCTTTTATGCAGGTCTTCTCTAATTTCTCCCAGTGGTGCTTTGGAGATTTCATTGTACAGGCCTATCATGTATTTTGTTAAATTTTTCCCTAAACATTTCATGGTTTTGCGCTGTTGTAAATGGTAGATTTTTACATTTAATTTCTAGTTGTTCATGCTAAATTCACTTATTTCTTGTAGATTTTATTCTACTATGCTTATTAGAGAGACAATATTATAGATCAGTCGAAGATTGGCATTTAGACAACTGGTTTCTGTCTTAGTTTTCTGGTGCTGCCATAACAGAAATACCACAAGGGGATGGTTTCAACAAACGGAAGTTTATTCTTCCACGGTCTAGCAGGCGTCAGCTCCAGGGGAAGGCTTTCTCTCTCTGTCAGCTCTGGAGGAAGGTCTTTATCATCAGTCTTCCTCTGGACTAGGAGCTTCTCAGCGCGGTGACCTCAGGTCTTCTCCAGGCACTGCTTCCTTGTTGGTATGAGGTTCCCATGTCTCTCTGCTAGCTTCTCTCTTTTATATCTCAAAAAAGATTGGCTTAAAACACAACCTAATCTTGTAGATTGAGTCCTGCCTCGTTAACATAACTGCCACTAATCCCATCTCATTAACATCATAGAGGTAGGTTTTACAACACATAGGAAAATCACATCAGATGACAAAATGGTGGACAATCACACAATACTGGGAATCATGGTTTAGCCAAGTTCACAGATATCTTGGGGTGACACAGTTCAATCCGTGATGGTTTTCCTTAAGAAAAAAGTGAAATTGGATCCTTATGCACACACACACAATTCCTAATAGATTAAACACTTGAATGTGAAAGGAAAAACTATGAAGGTCTCTGGTGACCATTCAGAAAACTTTATTTATGACATTGAGATAAGGAAGCGTCTCTTAAACAAGATATACAAAGTTCACTCCATAAATAAAAATGTTAGTAAATTAGAATATATTTAAATGAAAACATTCTGCTCTTCCCAGAGAGGCAGCACAGGGTAGCGATTAGCATCACACACTCCAGAGACCAATGGCCTGGATCTGAATCCCGCTAGGCTGCCTACTAGCAGAATGAACTTGGGCAAGTTACTGAAACTCTGCCTGTTTCCTAAGAAGTAAAGTGAGGATGACGATAATACCTACATCATTGAGTTTATATGGAGACTAAATGAGTTACAGTAGGAAGCATTATATGATTACATACACATCTATAAAATAAAAATTTTAAAACAAAGACATTAATGAGAGTAAAAAGTTAGGTTCAAATCTGAAAGAAGATATTTGCAACACATATAACTGATCTGAAGTGTTAGAATATCTGTCTGTCTGTCTATCTATCCACCCATCCATCATCTTCCTACAACTCAAAATAAGAAGACAATGGGCAAGCAATTTAATAGGCACTTCACACAAAAAGCAACAGACTTGGAGTACAATTTGTCATTGTCTAGGAAAGCTGAAGATACAGTTCCCTACTCGGAATATGCCCTGGAGAAACCATTACACCTAGACATCAGGAGATTTATACAAGAATAGTCACTGTGAAACAAAAACAGAAAACAACACAAATTTCCATCAAAAGCATGTCGGATAAATAAGTTGTGTACTTCAATTTTTGTAAATTAAACAGTTGAATATAGCAACCTGAATGAGTCTCAGAAACATAATATTAAAGGAAAAAGAAAGTTGCAAAAAAAATACATGCAGTTTGATTCTATTAATATAAAGGTTAAAACATGTAAAATGAAGCAACATGTAGTTTAGGTGCATAAACATGTTTGGTAAAACTAAAAAGAAAAACAGAGGACGAATAAAATGCAAAATTCAAGCTAGTCACCCCTAAGGGGAATGGTATGGATAGGATTAGAATGAGGCACAGGAAATTTCAATTTAATAAAATGGTTGGCTGATACTACGATGTCTGTTGCATTATTATTCTTTATGCCCTCATGTGTTTTATACTACATTATTTTATATCTCCTCATCGTTTGATAAAAACGACAGTAAAATGCTAAAATCATCACTGTTGTTGCTAGGTATCATCAAGTCAATTTCCACTCATAGTAACCCCCTAAGACACAGTAGAACTGCCCCACAGGGTTCTTCTAGGCTGTGACCTTTATGGAAACAGATCACCAGATCTTTCTCCCTCAAAGCTACTGGATGAGTTCAAACTGACAGTCTTTCAGTTAGCAGCCAAGCACTTAACCATTGCACCACTAGGGCTCCTAAGGTATCATTAGTACAAGAGAAATATGTATAATATTCTAGTGACTCCAGGAAGACAAAAGGAACAAATAAATCTTGATTATCATAGCAAAGAGCAGGACAAAGGAAACAGATAAACAAACAAACAAAAAAACTCCATTCTAAAATCAAAATATAAGGTGACAGGAATAAAATGAACTGCAACAATTATAATAATTAATGTGAGTTAGTTAAATTGTTTATTGGAAGACTCTAATAACCAAAATATATATAAAACTTTGACATCTTAACAACAAAATCACAAATAACCCAATTATAAAATGGGTAAAGGACTTGAGTAGGTATTTCACTAAAGAGGGCATTCAAATGGCCACCAAACACATGAAAAAATGCTCAATGTCATTAGCCACTAGAGAGATGCAAATCCAAACCACAATGACACACCGTTTCGCTCCCACAAGAACGACTAAGATTTAAAAAAGGAAAATAACAAATGTTAGTGAGAATGTGAGGAACTTGGAACTCTTATCCATTGCCAGTGAGAATACAAAATGGTATACCCGTTATGGAAAACAGCGTGGTGGTTCAAAAAAAAACCTAAAAAATAGAACTCCCATAACCCCCCAAAAAACCAAACCTGTTGCCATCGAGTCGATTCCAACTTATAGCAACCCTGGAGCAACAGAGGAAGAAAAAGAGTCAGGAATAGGAGGAGGGAATGTAATGTGTGGCTAATTGCCGTCACACACAACTGTCTCCTTTGCCATAAGACCAGAAGAACTGGATGGTGCCTGGCTACTATTACTGAACATTTTGATCAAAGTGATAGTAAGTGCAGCCAGCAGCTGCTCAGCCACTGTCAAGCAAGAAAACAAACATCCTGCTTCTGTCCATTGTTATCAAGACCCTGAGCACTGCCTATAAATCAGTTTCTGCCTTAAGCCGGTCCAAACCAGTTTACTAGCTTCAAAAGTGTCCTAAGGTAACCTAAGCTCATCATAACCGTAAAATCTCTGCCCAGGGCAGGATTTATTTGCCATTCTCTATACACACTAAAGAAAAAAAAAAAAAAGTAATTTGTCTTACTCGCCTGCACGCCATGAAAACCTATGTAGTCCATGATGTTTGTATGCACTTCCTTGCGAGAGATGATATAAAAAGCCTCTGCCTCCCTTCGTTTGATGAGCAGAATTTGAGAAATGTTCTCTCTGCTCCTTGCTCCTGCACCTGCAAAAAGCAATCTTTCTCTCTCCTCACTTCCATATGCTTTGATTGACAGGAAGCCACAACAGGCGGGACCTGCTTCAGGTAACAAAAAAAAGAATCCTGATCAAAATGGGGAAAACGCAAAACAGAATTTCAAATTCTCTGAACTCCAGACTTTCTGGAGCCATAGAGGCTGGAGGAACCCCTGAAACTATTGCCCCGAGATAATCTTTAAAACTTAAAAGCAAAAATATCCCCTGAAGCCTTCTCAAAACCAAACAATAGCTAAACTAGGAAAAAATGTCTGCCTTGAGCATTATGCTCTTTTAAGAACCATCTAAAACAAGACAACAACAAAAGAACTATATGGAATCAAAGTGACAACAGCAACTGGAAAGACTAGCAAGGAATCTCAGGGGGCAGTGAGTTTACGTTAATGAGGGCAGAACAACTCAGAAGAGGAGAGTGAGAATGGTTGCACAACTCAAAGAATGTCATCAACGTTGCTGAGCTGGACTTGTAGAAATGGTCGAAATGGTATAGGTTTTGTCATGCATATTCCCAACAACAACAACAAAATAAAAAGTTTTAAAAAATGCAATCATTCTCAGATTGTTTCAAAAAAACAAAACGAAGAAAAATTCAGTTCTATGGGGAAGTATATTCTAGAAAAGTATGAAACAACAAATAAACACACAAAGCAAATTAAGAATAGCAATAAAGACACTAGCCAAAATAAAATTTAAGACAGGAAGTTTTAATTTGGGCAAACTATCCATTACCATCGAGTCGACTCTGACTCATGGCGACCCCACGTGTAGCAGAGTGGAGCTGTGCCCCATGGTGTTTTCAATGGTTGATTTTCCAGAAGTAGATCACCAGGCCTGTTTTCCATTTGCCAGCTGAAACCCTTTAATTCCACATGTTTCTCAGGTTTTATATTACGGTGTACTAAATAGATACTGGTTTTATTATTTCATTTCATTTCCCTATACACTCATAACAGATAGTAAAAAATGGTTTAAACAATTTGAGCGGCCATCTAAGATACATCTGTGGGTCCCATCCCACAAAGAGCAAACGAGAATGAAGAAAACCAATGACACAAGGAAAATACTCACCCAAAGGACGAAAGGACCTAAGGACCAGAGACTCCATCAGCCTGAGACTAGAAGAACTAACTGGTGCCCGGCTACCACCAATGACTGCCCTGACAGGGAACACAACAGAGAGTCCCAGACAGAGCAAGAGAAAAATGTAGAACAAAATTCAAATTCACATAAGAAGACCAGACTTAAGAGTCTGACGGAGACTGAAGGAACTCCCAAAACTAAGCTCCCCAGATGCTCTGTTAACCCAAAACTGAAACCATTCCTGAAGCCCACTCCTCAGACAAAGACTAGACAGGACTATAAAACAAAAAATAATACACGTGAGGAATGTGTTTCTTAGTTCACTCAGATATAGGAGATTAAATGGGCAACTCCTGTCCAAAGGCAGAATGAGAAGGCCGGAAGGGACAGGAACTGGTCAAATGAACACAGGGAACCCAGGGCGGAAACGTGGGGCTGTGCTGACACATTATGGGGATTGCAACCAATGTCAAAAAACAATATGTGCATACATTTTTAAATGAGAAATTATCTTGAGCTGTAAACTTTCACCTAAAGCACAATTAAAAAAAAAAAGGCTTAAACAATCATTTCTTCAATGTCACACTACTGTTTTTATCTCTATTTCTGTCTTTATCTCATACCAGTATGTGTACTTCAACAAAATGTATTTTAACACAGTATGTGTACTTTAACAAAATGTATACTTTAACAGAATGTGTATTTTAATAAAAATAAACAAAATCAAACAAATCCGTTGCTGTTGAGTCAATTCCCATTCATAACGACCCTATATGACAGCATAGAACCATCCCATAAGGAGCAGCTGGTGGATTCAAACTGGCAACCTTTTGGGTAGCAGCTGAACTCTAAACCACTGCATCACCAGGGTTCCTAGGACCATAATAAAAATGGCATTTTGAATTTTACTTTTTGTTTCACGTGTAATATCGTTCTTTCCATGTCGACAAATATAAATGTACATTTTCATTATTTTGTTATAGTATATTATTTTATTATCTTTTCATAATATTTTGATTTGCATTTTTTTACTTGAATTGTTGAACTGAATTGAATTTGTATTGGAGTAAAATAAGAGTCCATGGCAAATATCTAGTTTACATTACCAAAAACTCCCCCCAAAAAACAAACCCACTGCCATTGGGTCAATTCTGGCTCATAGTGACCCTATAAGACAGAGTAGAACCGCCTCATGGAGTTTCCAAGGAGCGCTTGGTGGATTCAAACTGCCTATCTTTTGGGTAGTAGCTGTAGCGCTTAACCAATACGCCTCCAGGGTTTCCCTAGTTTACATTAAAAAAAAGTTTACATTAGGAGACATAAAATTTTAGGTCATATGCTTTAGTGGCGTTCCTATGCAAAGGGGCTTTTTCGAATTTCTTCAAAGACAACTTTTGTTGTATAGCAATTATTATCTCGATCTTAGCAGACTGGAAAATACAGGCAACACCAGAAACAGAATACAAGTTTTAGGTTCTGTTTATTGTTCTTTTTACTGGCCTGTTGGCGATAAAACAAATACTGATTAAGTACTGGGCTTTATATCAAGAATACAAACATAGTTTAACACAAAGAATTGGCAAAGCTGAGAGAAAACCAAGTTGAAATAAGTTTAAAGTAACCAGTGAGTCAAATTTATTTTACTAAGGAAAGGTTAACTATAAACTTTAACACAATAACTTCAAAGTTTAGCAATAACTTTATAATTTATTCTGTTGTGAAATTATGTTCCTGTTATTTATGAGGCTTGACTAGCATAGTAGTTTTTTTTTAATAGTTGACAAAATTTAAATATTAGGAGTGTTCACATAATATCTAGGTTTCCAATTATTTCAAATCCCTCAGAAGACCGGACACCATGAGCTCTCCTTCCCACGTGGCAGCTGTAGACAGGGGTTGAAAGTCGGTACTTCGTTTACAAAGGAGCAGATTCCGTTGTCTCTAGCTGGCCTTTTCTATTCATCTGTATTGCCTGCCTACCTTGTTGCTTAATAAATCAAGCTTGAATTTCCTTATAAATTTATAATACTGGGGAAAGAAAGAAAACTCATTATGGACTCATTAGCATATCAATTATACTTCAAAGGGACAGAAAATAAGTTTGTCACCCTCTTTAGACATTTTTTCAGGAGGCGACTTTTTTTGTTGTTAATATTCTGCAAAGTTTTTCCCAACTATATGTCCAAACAGATGACCTAATGCTGAATCCCTCTGAATTAACACACTGTTTAGGCATTGCACAGATTCCCACTGAATGTTCCATGGTCCTAATGGAAGCGCTTATCAGACTTGATGTCAGTGGTATCTTTTAGCTGAAAAATCTAGTACTTTTCTTTACCAGCCCTACGAATATCAGTTCTCCTTTCCCTAAGAAAAGATATAATACGCCCAAAGACACTCACAATGTTTTGTAAGCAAATTTCAATGACTTTGGAGAAGGTTTAGGCCCTTCTATACTAACCATAAATTATGTGCTTCAGAATTGAGTTGGATATGACAAAATTCTCAAAATATGTATTTAGACAAGTATGTAAACATGTAGCCCTTATTTCTTTCTACCCAAAAAAGTACATGCAGATCCGCAAAAGAAGGAAATAAGGAAAGACTAGGTAAAAATATATAATCAGAAATTGGGAAAACCATCCTGCTCCAGGTGGTGCCCTGGTGGCGCAGTGGTTAAGTGGTCAGCTGTTAACGGAGAGGTTGGGGGGTCAAACCCACCAGCAGCTCCTCAGGAGAAAGATGTGGCAGTCTGCTTCCATAAAGATTTCAGCCTCAGAAACCCTATGGGGCAGTTCTACTCCGTCCTATAGGGTCTCTATGAGTTGGAATCTACTCAGTGGCAGAGGGTTTGGTTTTTTAGTCTTGCTCCAACTATTCCCCTTGATCTTGCTCGGAATGAGCCCAGGCATGATAGATACTCCCAGTGCCCTACCTAGATCCCCCAGGTTTCCTTTTACTGGTTCATCCCTCAGCTTCTGCCTACCTTGCTGCTGCTGGTGCTTCTTCCTCTTCTTTTAATTCTTCTTCTTCTAACTGAGGGTTGTTACGGATTGAACTGTGTCCTTCCGAAATTGGTGTTGTAAATCCTGTTAAAGCGATTGGCTTCTAACTGGAAGATCGATGGTCCAAAACCACCAGTGACTCTGAGAGAAAAAGATGTGGCAGTCTGCTTCCATGGAGATTTATAGCCTTGAAAGGCCTGTGGGGTCACTGTGAGTCAGAATCTACTCCATGGCAGTGGATTTGGGGCTTTTAGACTCGTGGGCAATCCCATCTGGGAGTAGTTTTCTGTTATGTTAATGAGGACATAGCAGTGTGGGCTGTGTCTTAAACCTAACCACTGCTGAGATATGTAAAGAACAGATTAGGCGCAGAAGCAAGGACAAGTGGGGGAAAGACAGACGCCACGTGGAGCTATCCAAGGAATGCTAAGAAGAATGCTGGAGAAGCTGAGGCAAGGATTTTCCCCCAGAGCAGACAGTGAGAGTCTTGCCCTAGAGCTGGCACCCTGAGTTCAGACTTTTAGCCTCCTAAACTGTCTGAAAATAAATTCTGTTCATTAAAGCCACCCAGTTATTGTATTTCTGTTATGGCAGCACTAAAAGGTCAAGTTTATTCCTGTACCTTCTTACAAACATCATGGTAAATTCTAAAAAAGACATTGAATCAGGCACATTGTCTTGGCCCCTCAAATATCACGAATTGTAGTTGCTGTCAGTGTGGTGATTTTACAAAAAAGGTGAACAATTTTTGGTAAAATTCTGGAGAAGGCAAAGTTCCATATTCCCTCGATTTACAACATCATTTCATTCCTAGAAAAGTCAGTCTATATAAAAACTAGACTGTAGAATTTAATTTTAAAATTAAAGCAAAATGTATAATTTGCATTTATATGTAAAATGGAGTTAGGTTCTAGGCTAGAATGATAAAATAGAGGGTCAGGGAAAAAGAGGAAGACCCTCAGTGAGATGGATTGATGCAGTGGCTGCAACAATGTGCTCAAGCATAACAACCATTGTGAGGATGGCACAGGACTGGGCAGTGTTTCTTTCTGTTGTACATGGGGTTGCGATGAGTCGGAACCGGCTTGATGGTACCTAATGACAACAACCTCAACAAATAGCTGGTAGTATGTTTGATTGCCCTGATACTTGGGATGTTCTTCACTGTGTGGGAAATGTCCTGCATATCCTTGACCTTGCTCCATTAAATGACAGTATTGCTTTCCTTTTAACAACTAAAAATTTCCAAAACATGCCTTAGGGGTGGGGAGTATCCTTCTATGAGGAATTATTGCCCAGGTTTTTTTTTAAATCATCAGTACCTGGAAATACTCCATCGTCTCAATTTCAAGTATTCCACTCTCCCAACAGACACCTCCTGTCTCTTGCCCATTCCCTCAAGATCCCCGGCACTGTTGATGTTTTAACTGTAATGGCAACTACAGTCCAGTGGCCCTTCAGCCTTTTCACTGTCCTTCAACCTCCTAATGTCCTTACTCCCTCCCTCACTCAATTTAAAGTCCATGACATGTTTTGCTTCGCCCAGGTTACACCTTGGAACTCCTTTCAAGGACTGTCCCTAGGCTCTGCAGCCATTTTCCCCATTCATAGAAACCAGTTGCAAATGAGTTGATGCCAACTCATGATAACCCCATGCTTGTCAGACTAGAATTGTGCTCCTCAGCGGTTTCAAAAGGCTTTTTAGTTGTTTATTTTGGAAGTAAATCAACAGGCCCTTCTTCCAAAGTTTCTCAGGATGGACTCAAACTTCCAATTTTTTGGTTAGCAGCTGCTTGAACATGTTAACCTTTTGTACCACCGAGGGACTCCACTTAAAGTGAGCCTGAAGTGCCTGGGAGTTTATGTCCTGGAGGCAACCCATAGCTGAAACCATCTGGCCTCAGAATGAAAAACCTAATTCCCTTTTCTTGACTGACACACACAGAGATTGGCTGTATATTCTCTTCATCCACCTGTTATAGGCTGATATAATCTCTTTCATTCCTTAAGATGGCCTTACTTCTGCATCCGGTAAATCATGACATTCCACTAGTACAAGTGACTGTCAACCTTACCCAGTCTCTCTCTTCACCCCTCCTGCCATGAGCCAGGATCAGGGACAGGGTAGCTCTCACTGAGACTCTTACATCCTTATTGCCCTACCTACCATGTGCCATTTCCCATGCCAGCCCACCCTCCCCATGGTGGTCTCTAGAATACTAAAATCTGAGAATGACCTTCCCCTGTAAACTCTTCAGTTCCTCCCTCCCCCATTGCCCACAGAATAAAAGGTCTTGGGATGACATAAAAGGCCCTTTAGGAATACTCCAGCACCTGCCCACCTGTCTAACTTTATTTCCCATTGCACCTGTGGTACTATTATAAATTCTAGTGTTATTGAAACATCAGGTTTTCAAACATGTCACCTCACTCTTAGACCCTGCCATTGTCTGTACACGTGCCATTGCCTCAGCCTAGAAGATCCTCCTCCTCACTGTGTGCTTGCCTAACTCTCACTCATCCCTCCCAGCTCCAAGCACCTTCTCTGATGCATCCCCTCACTTCTCTAAGAAGTAGCTCTCACTTCGCCAGATGCACAACTCTAGTAGGGCACTCTGCTTATTGTAATGCAATCTGTTGGTGATTCTCACCCCTGGTCAGGGAGGCAGCTGTCTCTCATTTGCATCCCTGATACTTGTTACTAACAGGTTGTGGGAGTGGTACACAGAGAAAGCACTCAATTAATGTTGGTTGAATGGAAGAAAACAAGGATTGACTAGTCATTTCCTTGAAAACTTCATTCATTCATTCATTCATCCATTCATTGGGAGCTTCCTAAATATAGGTAGACTACTATAGTGGAAGCTCCTGGGAGACCAGGTAAAACATGAGGATCTTGTCACGGCGACGGACACTGAAAGCCAGGCTCACTCACCTCAGAATTTTGCTTAAGGCCAACTGTGTAAATACAATACAGAGAACAATGTAAATAATAATACCTCACATGGATATATTACTTAATAGTTTATGAAGCACTTACGTGTTTGCAGCCTGTTTATCACATTTTAAATCATTAGACAATCTTGAAGGGGTTCGGGTTATGATCATCCCTATTTACTGAGGTCAGAACTGAAGCACAGAAAGATTAAGTGACTGTCTAAGTTTACCTAGTGTAGTAAAACCAGTTACCATCCAGTGGATTCTGATTTGTGTTGACTTTATGTGTGTCAGACCAGATGTGCTCCATAGGGTTTTCATGGTTAATTTTTTGGAATTAGATTGCCAGGCCTTCTGAGGTGCCTCCGAGTAGACTGGATCTCCAGTCTTATGATTAGCATTAAGCACGTTAACTATTTGCATCACCCAGGGACACTTTAGTGTGGTAGGTTGCAAAAATAGCCCCAACCCCTCACACTTTCCAGTATCCGTGCCTTTAGCCATAACTTTGCAGTACCTCCCACTTGAACTCTGGCTCCAGCCAGAAGACCTGCTTTGGCCGATGGGATGTCAGCATATATAACACTAGCTGAGTCTCGAAAAGCCCCTGCACCACTGGGCTTGCTTGCTCTTGTCCTCTGCCATCACCACAGGATGGCCCTGTCCAGGCTAGCCTGCTGGTCTCAGAGGGAAGGAGGAAAGACACCGTGAGTAGATTTACTCACCTCAGTCATCCGAAGTGTGGCTGTATAGACAGCTAAGGGACACATGAGCAAACCTAGCAAGACCAGAGGAACTGCTCAGTTTAGGCCAGACGGAATTGTCCACCCTCAGACATTCAGACTCCTGAGCTAACTATATGCTTATTGTCGTAAGCCACCGAATTTGGGCTTTATAAACATTTTTTGTTTTGGTAGTCTTTTTTTTTTTTTTAATTGTGGTGAAAACATACACGGCAGAACATCCACCAACACAACTTCCACATTTACAGCTGAATGACACAGATTACTTTGTTGGTGTTGTGCCTCCATTATTGTGATCCTCATCCAAAATATTCCACCACCATTAACATACACTCCATGCCCCCCAAACAAAAACTGCCCCCCTCCTGCCCCTGTCAGCCATTAATAATCTTTGGTTTCTATATATTTGCTTATTCATATAAGTGAGATCATACAGTATTCGTTCTTTGCGACTGACTTATTTCGCTCAGCATATTGTTTTCAAGATTCATCCACGTAGTGGCATGTGTCAGAACTTTATTTCTCTTTACGACTGCATAATATTCCGTTGCATGTATATACCACATTTGGCTTATCCATTCATCTGTTGATGGATATTTCTGTTGGATTTTTTTTTTTTTTTTAAATAAAGCATGAGTCCCTGGATGGTGCAAGCAGTTAAACGCTTGACCACTAACCAAATAGTTGGTGGTTTGAACTCACCCAGAGATGCTTCAGAAGAAAGACCTGGAGATCTGCTTCAAAAAAGTCACAGCCTTGAAAACCCTATGAAGCAGACTTTTCTACTCTGAAACATATGGGGTCATGGTGAGTCAGAATTGACTTGAAAGCTACTAGTTTTTGGATGACTTTATGAAGCATTAGTGTAACAATACCCAAAATCCATTGCCATTGAGTTGATTCCAACTCATAGAGACCTATAGGACAGAGTTCAACTGCCACACAGGGTTACCAAGGACTAGCTGGTAAATTCAAACTGCCCACCTTTCGGTTAGCAGCCATAGTTCTTAACCACTGTTCCACCAGGGCTCCATTGTGACAATACACCTAATTAATAAAAACAAAAAAACAAAGCTAGGACTGTTGTTGTTGGTAGGTGCTGCTGAGTTGATTCCAACTCATTGTGACCCCATATACAACAGAACAAAACATTCCCCAGCCCTAGGCCATCCTCACAGTCTTTGCTATGCTTGAGCCCCTTGTCGCAGCTACTGTGTCAATCCATCTCATTAACGGTCTTCCCTAGAGAAAATAAAAAGTAAAGTGTTCTTCTTTTAGAGCTACACTTTACAGGTATTGGCAACTCTGTAGGATTAGAGGCCTCAGCAATGAAGATAGACTATGTACAATTTAAAGAACCCCGATTATCCCCCATTTCCTGGGGATTATCTGTCTTGAGCAGCTGTGTGATTTAACAGTGGGTGAGTGCAGTGATGCTTCTTCATATCATAGACAACTCATGACAGTAACTTCCGAATTATCCCCCTTACTGGGAAAAAAAAAAAATTATAGCACATTATCCCAGGATGTCCTAAATTCAGATTTAGAATCCTGTTGTGGCTAGTGAACTGCTGAGAAAAGGACACTCACTCATGAGAGGCAGGGGGTGTGCTAGATGAAAGTTGTATATTTAATTTCTTATCTCAGAAATAGGAAGAGTGAAGAGATGGACGAAGAGGTCTGTTGGACATGTTTCTTCCAAGCCCTCTCCAGGAATCAGGTATTGATGACCCATTAGAGAGAGAGGAGAGTCATTAGGCAGGAGCTGAAACGTGGGATTTTGATGAGATTTGGCTGCTGGATCAAGGCAGGAGTATAGGGGTAGAGGCAGAGGTAATGGTTTGGGACTCAGGTAATAAAGAACCCAGGTAGTAAAGAACCTTTTGTAGTAGAACACGGAATATGGCTTTCATGAAGTAAGAATAGAAAGGAACCCAGGATATACTCTTCAGTAGCCCTGGATGTTGGCAGCATTTGGAGTACTGGACAAAATTCCTCTCAGTGGAGGTGCTGTACTCAGGGGTCTTGGCATCCATGGTCCTGATGAAACATTTTGTCCACATGCCTCATGGGCACTAAACATCAATGAAGTGGCCAGAGATAAGCTCCAGAAGAAGGTTCCTACGGGCTAAATAGACAACTGGAAATCACTGGTGGACGTTGAATTGGGTGTTGAGTGAGACTCTGCATTTATGTAGGTGGGGGCTAGAAACAGAAAGTGCTAGTGCAAAACTTAGTGTTTAATCTATAGGCTCATGATGCTGAGAGACTTGGGTTCCAACTACTAAAATTAAAGCTGAAACTAAATACATATGATGCCAGATCTAACAGAATGGCTAAAAAGAAAAAAAATAAAAAAGACAGTGTTGACAAGGATGAGAAGGAACAGAAACTCTCACACATTGCTGGTGGAAGTGTAAATTGGTGCAACCACTGTTGGACAATGTTTATTAAAGCTGAATATATGCACATCTCCTGGCCCAGTAGGAAACCCTGGTAGCGTAGTGGTTAAGAGCTACAACTGGTAACCAAAAGGTTGGTGGTTTGAATCCATCAGGCACTCCGTAGAAACCATATGGGGCAGTTCTGCTCTGTCCTATAGGGTCTCTGTGAGTTGGAATTGACTCAACGGCAATGGGTTTTTTGGTTTGGTTGGCCCAGTAATTCTACTCCTAGATATGAGTCCAATAGAAGTATGTACTGATATTCACCAAAAGATATGTATAAGGGAGTTCACAGACTATAATTTGTAAGAAGCAACCCAAATGCCCATAAGCAACTAAATGAATGAATAAATTTTGAGATGTTCACACATGGAATATTACAGAACAATGAGAACGAACAAGTTACAACCACACTTAATGATCTGAATAGACCTCACGAACCTAATGTTGAACGAAGGAAGAAAGACACAAACGAGTACATACTGCATGATTCTACTTATATAAAGAGCAAAATAGACAAAATGAATCAATGCTGTCAGAGGTAGGATAAAAGATAATGGTTTTCCTCAGGCAGTTGAGCAGCGACGTCAAAAAGGGGCATAAAGATCCCTTCCATAGGAATATGGTCACGCTCTGTTTTCTTGATCTGGTTACTGGTTATATGGATGTTTTCAGGTTGTGAAAACTCATTGAGTTGTACACTTATGCTTTGTATAGTTTTCCATATGTACATTAGGCTTTAATAAAAGGCTTAAAAATGGAAGTTAACCATAAAGTCAAAATCATACAATGTGATGAAAAATGCGGTTGTCTTACAAATAGTGAACACAATGTGTGTTCATAGCCGAATCATTATATTGTGATCTCTGAGTTACGATTTTGTCATTTAAAAAATGGGAATAATGATTATCTGTTCTGTCTATTCATACGGTTGGTTTGAAAATCAAGTGAGTTAATAGATATGAAAAAGAGAAACTCTGTAAACTCTGCATACATATGCCATGAAAGGTATCCTGATGGGAACAAAGCAAAACAGGGTTTTAATTTTAATTTTTAAATGATTTTGCACTGTTAAGAAATAACTCCCTTTGGCAAATGATAGTAATTGGGAGTGTTTTGGATCAAGTTTTAAAAAGCAGTTTTGTCAATTATATAATGGTCTTTAATGTACCCAGATTGTTGCTTTTGTTTCAGAAAACAGAAAATTACATGATAGCTTGTAAGTGGCACATTCAATTTCACACACTGAGAAAGCTTGAAAAGCGAAAGGTCCGCCTATAATGCAGGAACTCAAATGTAATGGCATCAAATGATACATAATTTGATTCGTTCAACCACATTTCCAGAAATTAATCACTGAATGTCAGTATCTTTCCATCCTCCATGACTCAGTGCCTCAAAAGAAAGCTGCCCTTTCTGCCTTAGCACCACTAATCAGCAATAGTTGGTTTTTTGAATTTAGCATTTCAATTCTGTGCTCAGCATCTGGAAACATTTGAAAAGGTCAGATTGCTACTCCCTTATTCGATTTAGTAAAGTTTCACAAAATGTAATAAGCTTCCTTTCTACGCACTTCAACCTACCTAGAAATACCTTTAGAAATCAATGGAAACTTTGGCTGTTGGAGTAAAAATTGGGAGTAAAGATTAGGAGAGGAAATTGCAATGTACGACCTTCTTCTTCTCCCACTGATGTTGTTTGTTATCATGGTTTCTCAACAGCAACTCACAATTGACCTTTTAGGGTAGCTGATTCTTTGTTGGGATTGGGGGGTGGTGTCCTGCACAGCTTAAGATGTTTAACAGCATTCCAGGCAAGTAGCACCTCCTCCCCAGTTGTGACAACTGAAAATGTCTCCAGCCATTGCGAAATATCTCCTGGGAACAGGATAGGGGCAAGATTCCCTTTAGCTGAGACCACTGCTCTAGATGGGTCTTTTGCTAACATTTTTGTCTTCAGATCTTCTCTAAGATGTCTACACCTTCATATAATTTCTTCCAAACTTTCTAGTAATATTTTGCACGTAAGGTGCCCTGTTCAGAGGCTGTGTGGGTAGTGTAAGTAGCCTGGTGGTTTGGGAAACCTTATATTTTGCCTCGTTGCCCTCTGGGCATGGCAGGCCACTGTCTGGCGTGTACCTCTTTAGACCATTCCTCTCTTGAGCATACTGAATATTGAGAGGCTCAGAGAGGGTAGTAACAAAACAAAACAAAAAGACAAAAACAAACAAGATGGACCAAAGAACTAAATATAGAACCTAAAACAATAAAGTTCATGGGGGGAAAAAAAAAATAGGAACAATGCTTGGAGCCCTAGTACATGGCATAAAGAGTATACAAAACATTACTAACAATGCACAAACACCAGAAGATAAACTAGATAACTGGGAGTTTCTAAAAATCAAACACCTATGCTCATCCGAAGGCTTCACGAAAAGAGTAAAAAGATTACCTACAGGCTGGGAAAAAGTTTTTGGCTGCAACAAATCTGATCAGTGTCTGATCTCTAAAATCTACATGATACTGCAAAAACTCAACTACAAAAAGGCCCAGTTAAAAAATGGGCAAAGGGTATGAATAGGCACTTCACCAAAGAATACATTCAGGTGGCTAATAGATACATGAGGAAATACTCCCGATCATTATCCATTAGAGAAATGCAAATCAAAATTACAGTGAGAGACCATCTCACCCCAACAAGGCTGGCATTAATCCAAAAAACACAAAATAATAAATGTTGGAGAGATTGTAGAGAGACTGGAACACTTACACACTGCTGGTGGGAATGTACAATGGTACAACCACTTTGAAAATCAATTTGGCACTTCCTTAAAAAGCTAGAAATAGAACTACCATACAATCCAGCAATCCCACTTCCTGAAATATATCCTAGAGATATAAGAGCCTTCGCAAGGACAGATATATGCACACCCATGTTCATTGCAACACTGTTTATTATAGCAAAAAGATGGCAGCAACCAAGGTACCCATCAATGGATGAATGGATAAATAAATTATGCTATATTCACATAAGGGAATACTACACAACGATAAAGAACAATGATGAATCCATGAAACACTCATAACATGGAGGAATCTGGAAGGCATTATGCTGATTGAAATTAGTCAGTCACAAAAGGAAAACTATCACATGAGACCACTGTTACAAGAACTCAAGAAAAAGTTTAAACACAGAAGAAAATATTCTTTGATGTTTATGAGGGTGGAAAGGGAGGGAGAGGGGTATTCACTAATTAGATAGTAGACAAGAACTATTTTAGGTGAAGGGAAAGACAACACACGATACAGGAGAGGTCAGTACAACCGGACTAAACTAAAAGCAAAGAAGTTTCCTGAATACAACCATATGCTTCGAAGGTCAGAGTAGCAGAGATGGGGGTCTGCGAACCATGGTTTTAGGAGACATCTAGGTCAACTGGCGTAAGAAAATGTATTAAGAAAACGTTCAGTATCCCACTTTGCTGAGTGGTGTCTGGGGTCTTCAACACTAGCAAGTGGCCACCTAACATGCATCAATTGGTTTCAACTCACTTGGAGCTGAGGATAATGAAGAACACCAAAGGCATAAGATAAAGATGACCCCAAGAGACAGAAGGGGCCACATAAACCAGAGATTAGTCTGAGACCAGAAGAACTAGATGGTGCCCGGCTACCACCAATGACTGCCCTGGAAGGGAACACAACAGTGAATCCCTGATGGAGCAGGAGAACAGTGGGATGCAGATCTCAAATTCTCACAAAAAGACCTGGCTTAATGGTCTGAATAAGACTGGAAGGACCCTGGAGATCATGGTTCCTGGACCTTCTGTTAGCCCAAGACTGGAACCATTCCCGAAGCCAACTCTTCAGACAGGGATTGGACTGGACTATAAAACAGAAAATGATACTGGTGAGGACTGAGCTTTTTGGCTCAAGTAGACACAAGAGACTATGTAGGCAGCTCCTGTCTAGAGGTGAGATGAGAAGCCAGAGGGCAACAGAAGCTGGTTGAAAAGACATGGGGAACATGGGGCGGAGAGGAGGAGCATGCTGTCTTATTAGGGGGAGAGCAGCTAGGAGAACATAGCAAGGTGTGTGTAAGTTTCTGTATGAGAGACTGACTTGATTTGTAAACTTTCACTTAAAGCACAACAAATAAAAAAGTAAAACAAACAAGAGAAAGGAGGCAATGATTGAGGGAATGAAGGAAATTTTTAGGTTTGCCTAGAACTAGGAAAAGGCTTCATGATGCCACTCTGTGTCCCTGTGTACTGGCTGGTGCTGTCCTGCTCATATGCCCTCATACAAACAGATGCCAGCAGCCTGACTTCCGATTGCCAGCAATTGAAATCATTTGCCTTTTCTCTGGCCATAGGATCATGTTTAGCTTACGAGTGGGGGCTGATGAAAGATGCTGGGAAATTAACTTCCCTGGCAGCAGCTCTTAACCTTTGATGTCTGGGAGTTTGTGAATAATGATCCCAGTTCCCTTGGCTCCTGATTGGGTTAACCCTGAGGCGTGTACTCTACACTGGCTTCCAGAGTTCCCCAGCAAGATTGAGCTCCAGTCGCCTACACCGATAACTTGCTTTATAACAACATCTCCTGCGTTGGCTGCCTCTCCATTGTTTAACTTCCCCACATCGCTTCCAGTGTTTCCCTGGATCACTTCCAAATAAACTACTTGCACTCAAGCTCTTCTTTGGGAGTTTGGTTCTGGGCAAAATCAAAGAAAGAGGGTCTGCTGGGATTGGGCTTTGCGCTGCCATACTGGGTTCCTGTATACCCAAAACCCATAAAGCTAACCTTGGGACAATTAGAATCCACAGGGCTTCTCCTGGTACAAGTTATTATTTGATCAGAAAGAATACCTTCTCCAGCTAAACACAAGAAGGCTTAGTCTTTTCTTCCTGATACGGATTTATACAGTCATAAACCATTTTAGAGGGTACACAGTGTAACTTAACCAGGTGGTGTTTTCTTATTCTATTTTTTGTCATTTACTCACATAGGCACAGAAAGTTGCATGGTAATTCAAAGCTCTATGAACTATAATTTACTCTTATAAAGGTTATAATCTAGTAACAAATCATTTACAGTGACTGTTTAAAAGGAGAAAGAAAAAAGAATTCTATAGAACTCTGAAACTCCACAGATGCCAAATATGTAACCCCCGAGAAGGAAATGTACTTGTTTTATTTCCTAAAATATAGCTTAGGAGTGTCTCAATTGATAAAATATAGTCCCTTTTACTTTAATGTCTAGTTTTAAGAATCTCTCCATATATACTTTTTTTTTTTCCATATATAACTCTTCAGTATATTTTCCCCTAAATTCATCCAAGAATGGTTTGACATGATGAATTGAGCCATTGACCGTGAAGGAATGCAGTGAAAAACGTGTAAATTACGATATCCAATGGACGATTGACAGGTAGGAAATAAGCACTTATCAATATTGTATGCACATAAGCTTTTATTTTTTTGAAATTAGGTTTCAAATTTTGACAGAATGTATTTAACAACTTTTTGTATCTCAAGACTGTGCATAAAGCCTGTAAACACACTGCATCTGTTCAAGGCAATGCAGTTAAATACATTCGATTGTTTAATTGATCAAAGATTTTATTCATTGTTATAATTTATGCACCTAATCAGATTTAAAAAACATTTTTAAAAGGGTAAAAATGATTGAATCACAAGAATGTTCTAAAAAACAGAGGGATATTAATAAAACTTAGAGAAACAGAGACCCAGTTTACAAAAGGAACAGGTATTCAACACTGCCGTGACTAAGATCGATATGTAACGTTGCAGAATGAGAACACTGGAAATGAACAGAATCAAGCGAATAAAGCACTGGGCATGCTAGACTGGCTGCCTCTGCCTGTACCCTTTGGCAGTGTCCTCCCACGCTGACTCTGGGCTTCCCATGTGACTTGCTTTGGCCAATTGGACAGTGGCAACTTGACGCAATCAGAGGCTTCAAAAATGTGCTTCCACCTTTCTACACTGTCTGTTGGAAGCCCACCACTGTTCTGAGAACAAGCCTGGGCTAGATGATGAGACTGGAGGAGGGCTGAATAGTTTCATCTGAAGCCATCCTAGACCATCGAGCAGAGCAGAACAGCTTCAGCTTAAGCCAACCTAGACCAGCCAGCCCCCAGGCAATCCATCGGCTAAACGTGGGCACATCCAAGATTACCTAAACCTATCCCAGATCAGCAAAACTGCCCAGCAAACCGACAGACTTAATGGAATTAATAAAGATGGTTGTTTTGAAGCCACTAAATCATTAAGTCTTGGGGTAATTTGTTACTCATCATACAATAACTTATATATTAGAAATAGTCAATGGTCAGTGGAGTAGAAAACAAAATGGGAAATATTTTAATAAATGTGTTAGCTCTTATGCTCAGTGATTGGATATCAGACACAAAAATTAAACATATCAAATAAATGTTGGCGTGATAGAAAGGTTTCATGAGCCCATTTTGAAAGATACTTTCTCTGTTAGGAGATTTGCTAAGCCAACCTAAAGTAAAAAATCCAGAAAACATATACAGGAGTGCCACTATTCAACAGTTCACACTAATTACTGAAGATTAAATTATCACCTAGAATGGCCCATGCTGTGTTTGAACTATGGCCATATTAACCAAAGCATTAAAATTTTATTAGCAGTTATTAAGCGTATTAAGATATACTGGTGGTGTACATAAGGTCCCTGGATAGCTCAAAAGGTTTGTGCTAGACTATTAACCTGAAGGCTGGTGGTTCAAACCTACCCACGGGTCCCATGGAAGAAAGGTCTGTCAATGCACTTCTGTAAAGAGTACAGTCAAGAAAACCTATGGAGCAGTTCCAGTTTGTAACACATGAGGTTGCAAAGAGTCAGAATCTACTTAACTGCAATGAGTTTTGTTTTGTTTTGGTTAGTAGTGTACATATACCCTATACGCTATACATACTATGTTGTTGTTAGGTACTGTCGAGTCAGTTCCCACTCAGCGCAATCCTATGTACAACAGAAAGAAACACTGCACTCAGCGCAATCCTATGTACAACAGAAAGAAACACTGCCCTTGCCTGGGCTGTCCTCACAACCTTTGCTATGCTTTAGCCCACGTATACTATAATTCTGAACCAAAAACAAAAAAAGTTGCCCTCAAGTTGATTTTGACTCATAGCAACCCTATTGGACAGGATAGAACTGCCACATAGGCTTTCCAAGGAACAGCTGGTGGATTCAGACTGCCAATCTTTTGGTTAGCAGCCAAGCTCTTAACCAATGTGCCACCAGGGTTCCATATATACTATACCCCCAGCGAATTTCATCATGAATTTAAAAAGTTGTTGGTTTCAAGTAAATATGAGAACAATTGCTACTGATTTCATAGTATTAAAGTTTTAATAATTCTTTTTTAAAAATGTAAGTAAGTGATACTAGCGATTCTCAAGGAAGCCCTGTGTAGAACCCTGGAGTGGTTTAGCGCTCAGTTGTAACCAAAAGGTCAGAGGTTTAAACCTACCAGTTATTCCATGGAAGAAAGATGTGGCAATCTGCTCCCCTAAAGATTACAGCCTCGAAGACCCTATGGGGCAGTTCTACTCTGTCCTATATGCTTGCTATGAGTCTGAATTGACTTGATGGCAAAGGGTTTTTTTGTTTTGGTGGTGAAAAGATAAACACCACAACTCTGTCCAGCACAACTTTCATGGTTACAACTCAACGATGCTGATTGCATTTTTCATGTTGTGCCACCATTATCGCTATCCTTTTCCAAAATATTCCACCACCATTAACATAAACTCGATGCCTCCCAAACAAAAAGTTCCCTTTACCCTTAGTCTCCCACGCCTGGTAATCACTAATAATCACCGCTTTCTATTATTTGCTTATTTCATGTAAGCTAGATCATATAATATTTGTCCCTTTCAACTGACTTATTTCGCTTCACGTAATGTTTTCAAGGTTCGTGAACGTAGTAGCATGCATCAGAACCTCATTTCTCTTTATGGTTGAGTAATAAAACCCAGTCCCGTCGAGTTGATTCCAACTCATAGCAACCCTATAGGATAGGGAAGAACTGCCCCATAGAATTTCCAAGGAGCGCCTGGCAGATTCGAACTGCCAGCCCTTTGGTTAGCAGCTGGAGCACTTAACCTCTATGCCACCGGGGTTTCCATGGTTGAGTAATAGTCTATTGTATACACCACATCTTGTTTATCCATTCATCTGGTGATGGACATTTCAGTTGGTTCCATCTTTTGGCTATCATGAAAAGTGCTGTAGTGATCATTAGTGTATAGGTTTCTGTTTGTCTTTTTACCTTCACTTCTTCTGAACATATGCTTAGGATTGGGATTGCTGGATCATTTCAGTTTTTAAAGGAACGGTCAAACTTTTTCCCGAAATTGCTGTACCATTTTACATTCCCATCAGCGACACATGAGATCGAGTTTCTCTACAACCTTACCAACACCTGTTGTTTTCTGTTTTGTTTTGTTTTTATCATTGTCTTTCTAATGGAGGTGAGGTGTGGTTTTGATTTGCATCTCCCTAATGGCTCATGCAGAGCCCTAGTAGTGCAGTGGTTAAGAGCTATGGCTGCTAACCAAAAGGTCAGCAGTTCAAATCTGCCAGACACTCCTTGGAAACCGTACGAGGTCATTCTACTCTGTCCTATAGGGTTCCTATGAATCTAAATCGACTTGACTACAATGGATTTTGTTTTGTTTCTTTGTTTGTTAATGACTAATGCAAGGAGCCCTGGTGGTACAGTGGTTAACACTCAAATGTTAACCAAAAATCAGCTGCTAGAATCCACCATTGGCTCTGCAGCAGAACGATGTGGTAGCCTGCTTCTGTAAAGATTACAGTCTTGGAAATCCTATGGGGCAGTTCTGCTCTGTCCTATGGAGTCACTATGAGTCGGAATTGACTCAACGGCAACGTTTTTTTAATTTTTAGTTTTTTTTTTTAATGACTTTTTTTTTTTTTTTTAAATGTGATCTGCCTCCTAAAGTTCACAGCCTTGAAAACCCTGTGGAGCACTTCTACTCTGCACACATGGGGTGGCCATGAATGGAAGCAACTTGACTACAACAAACAACAACAATTCCTAATGACGCTGAGCATCTTTTCCTGTGCTTGTTGGCCATTTAAATACCCTCTTTGGTGAACTGTCTGTTCAAGTCCTCTACCTGTTTTTTTGATTGTTTGTCATTATGTTGATAAGTGGTTATATGGTTCCTGAAAATTTTCTCCCAATCTCTGTACGTTCTTTTCACTTTTTTGATAATGCCCTTTGATGTACCTGTTTTTAAAAAAAAAAAAAACCCATTGGGTTCCAACTCATAGTGACCTTATAGGACAGAGTAGAATTGCCCCATAGGGTTTCCAAGGAGCAGCTGGGGCATCCAAACTGCCGGCCTCTTGGTTAGCAGCCATAGCTCTTAACCACTGCACCGCCAGGGCTCCCTTTGATGTACACAAGTATTTACTTTTTATGAAGTCCCTTCTATCTATTTTGTCTTTTGCTTTTCCGGCTTTTGTCCACATATCTGATAATCTGTCATTGAACATTAGGTCCTACAGCCTCAGCCCTACGTTTTCTTCTAAAAATTTCTGATTTTAGTTTTCACATTCAGGTCCTTGATCCCTTTTGAATTCATTTTTGTGACTGATGTATGTTTTCCTTTTTCAAATATGACTACTAGGAAATTTAAAACAGCAATGTAGCTCACATTTCTTTCTCGTTGACAGCACTGATCTAGACCGTGCCTTTAAACCAGACAACGAAGTATGAAAATAATTATTTTAACACTCATGTGATTCTCATAAATTTGCCTAATGAAGTCTGTGCTTACATTCTGGAATACTGGATACAGTGCGCTGTGGGAGGCTCATTTTTAAAGAAACCCTCTGTAATCCAAAACTGGGTTTGTTGTGGCTGATGCAAAATAATTTATATGCATTTAATTTTTATTACACTCAATTTAATATTGTAAATGTCACACTGGATGTAAAGTTTATTTAGGATTTGTGATACAGGTATATTTAAAATGTACAAAAATCACGTTATTAAAAAGTTTCATGTCAATCAATCACATGTTGTCCATAAAATACAATACTAAAGTACCAGGTAAAGGGTGGAAGAACTGGGCAGGCTGTGTGTGGGGGGTGAGGGGTGTTGAACCTGAAGAGAATACTGTGCCCCTAGCCATTTTGTTAAAATTTGATTTCTCATGATCAAGTCTTCTTGTAGTAAGAAATACGTATATTGCCATTCTCTTGACTGAATGAGAAACACTGTGCTTGTGATACCAATTGGACTGAATTCTTTTGACAAGCATTAATAAAAGAAAGACCAGGAAAAGGAGAGTGTTGCATATGAATAGACAGAGTAGTGCTAATTGCATTTTATGTCTAATTTTAAACCATTCAGTGCTAGCACATTGGTTAAATTCACAAGGCACCATTCCAAGGTTTGTAATTTTTTAAAAATGTGGCCCACAATCTATTTTAACTTATTTCACATCTTCAGTTATCACCATTATTATCTATCAGGTGAAAATTACCATCCATGGCTTGAAGCCAGTCCTTTCAATTTTATTAAAACCCTTCCTTTTCTAGTATAGGGTTTCTTTTAATCCCAGATTAATTTATTTCCCAGTCCCTGTGACTAAGCTCACGAAATGAATGTATTTGCAAATTCTCAAAATACGTATCATCCTGATCATTTAAAGGTTGCTAAAAATGCTGTGTATTTTCTCCCAAGCACTCGGTTTGTCAGTCCTGTGGTTCTTCAACTCTCATCCACAATGGAATATTTCATTCTCAGCCAAAAGGAAAAAGGATGTCACAGGGTGACAGTTAACACTGACCACACCACAAACACGACAGTCATCTCTGTTCAACCTTGCTAATATTTTCCAACGCAGTCACTCATTGTTTTCTTATAAACCCAAACCCCTACCTTTTGTTATTTCCATGTTGTGATTTTCTGTATTTTCCCCACACGTCTCCATTATGTCAGGGAAATTTGTCTCAGTTTTCTTTTTTAACTCTAAAAATTCTCCTTTAAACAAATCAACATCCATAGCGAAGAAGGAAAACAAAGACAAAAGGAGCTTTTACAACTGAACGCGCCGTGAAACCTCTCCTACTTTACCTTGGAGCCCTCGTTGCACAGTGGCTAAGAACAAAGCAAAGTATGGCTGCTAACCAAAAGGTTGGCAGTTCAAGTCCACTGTGGGGCAGTTCTACGCTGTCCTATAGAGTCACTATGAGTCGGAATCAACTCGAAGGCAAAGGGTTTACTTCACCTTATGTTACTGTTTCCTGTAAGCTCCGAGGCAAATGTGCAACGAGAATGTTCATTTATTTGATATTTACCAACTTTGCTCAAAACATTTTTTAAAAGATGCTGGTGTATTACCTTGCCCCATCCCGAAATATGCTAAAGTGGGGGCTACAGTGGAGGTAGGATTAGGAGAGTGAGCCCCCAGCATCAATTTCATGAAGGGGATACAATTGGCCTAATCATTTATGTCCATCTTAAGGCACTTGTCACATTTCACCTTAACTCATGGTTATGGTTATTCACGTTTTTTTTTTTTCCCTATGATATTTGATAAATCCCCTGAGGGCATGGACAGTGCCTAGTACATAATAAATGGTACTATTAGTAGAATGAATGGATTATTTTGTCCATTTTTGTATATTCCCAATTGCTTTGACTTATCCCTGAAGAGATTCAATAAACATATTAAATAAGTGCACCTACTGAGATAGGAATTATTTCAAAACTATGCTATTCCTAGGTCCCTCCTTCTTAGCAGCAAGTGGAGTGAAGTGAACTCAACTGGAACTTAAATTGGAATGACATGTTCAAATGTGGATTCATGTTTGGTGTTTCGGGGTGTAGTCAGGTCTATCCTTAATTCATGGCTCATTGGGGCATTTATTTGCATACAGTTAAAGTATACATAGAGATGTCTTTTTAGAACTAGGGAGACCAAAATTTTGTTTTACCTCTTAAAACTGTTTTTTTTTTTTAAATAATATTTTATTGTGTTTTTGGTGAAAGTTTACACAGCAAGTTAGGTTTCCCTTTGACAATTTCCATAAATTGATCAATAACATGAGTTAGATTTTTCACATTGTATGGACATTCTGTATGGACATTCTCATTAATTGTGTTCTGGTTGTTCTTTTTCCAGGATTGTAGATTCCCTGCCCCCTTATCTTCTCACCTTCACTTTGAAATAAATTTGACCTTTTGGACTCATACAGATATTTCATATAGAGCACCGATCTAAGGAGCTTCCAAAGAACCTCTGGTGGATTTGAACTGCCATCCTTCTGGTCATGACCGAACCACCACAGTGCTGTATTCTTTACCTGGCTTCCTCCCCTACAGTGTTATATTGCAAAATGTTTTCCTTTGCTGCCTCCCTCCTTACCCTCAGCTTTCCATTTGAATCCTGCTTTTGCTTGGAGGTTATACGTAAGCCCCACTGCGCCTGCGTAGTATAATTAAGACTATTGCTGATATAACTTATATGAACTCCCTACTTGTAAACCTCTTTAAAAGTAACTTACCCAACCACCCTTGGCAAGCAGTCTTGGCAGCAGTAAGCTCCGGCTGATTGCATTTCCTTGTACAATGAAATAAAGGTGGCTTTTTTGTTCTCCCACCTCAGTCTCCTGTTTATTGGCCAATACAAGTTATGCCGAGTAAGAACCTGTGGTTTCTACCTTGTAACATGGTTAGCAGCTGAGCTCTTAACCACTGCGCCACCAGGGCTCCATCTAATGGGTAATGTCCTTTATTTTGTGAGTCATACTGCTTTTCTTTTAAGAGGTGATCTCAAGGGGCAGTTTTGGTTTAAGGTTTGAATTGTATCTCAGGGCAATAGTCTTAGGGGGTCCTCTGGTCTCAGTAGTCCAGTTAATCTGGCCATTTTTATGAATTTGAGCTTTGTTCTGCATTTTTCTCCCATTCTAGCTAGAATCATCTATTGTGGCCCTGGTCCGATCAGTCAGTCATGGTAGCTGTGCATCACCCACCCCTTCTGGTTTCAGGGTAGTTGAGGTTATGGTTTGTTTAGGCTATCAGCCTTGTAGACTAGTTTCTTCTCTGTGATTTTAGCTACCTTTTTACTCTTTTGCTCCTGACAGTTAGTGATCAATAGTAGTATCTTAGATGGCTCCTCTCAAGCTTTTAAGATCCCAGATGCTATTCACTTCACTAGGATGCAGAACGTGAACTTTGTGAACTATATTATGCTGGTTGACTGAGTTGTCCCATGAGACTAAAGTACTAAGTCTTCAAACCTAGAAAACCAATCTGGCAATTAAACCTGTTTTTTAAATTTAGCATTATTTTTCCAGAACGAGAATTTCAGAACACTTAATTGTGCTCATGAGGAACCTTTACATAGATCAAGAAGCAGTTGTTCAGACAGAACAAGGGGATACTGACTGGTTTAAAGTCAGGAAAGGTGTGTGTCAGGGTAGTATTCTTTCACCATACCTATTCAATCTGTATGCTGAACAAATAATACGAGAAGCTGGACTATATGAAGAATGGGACATCAGGATTGGAGGAAGACTCATTAACAACCTGTGTTATGCACATGACACAACCTTGCTTGCTGAAAGTGAAGAGGACCTGAAGCTTTCTAATGAAGATCGAAGACCACAGCCTTCAGTATGGATTACACCTCAACATAAAGAAAACAAAAATCCTCACAACTGGACCAATGAGTAACATCATGATAAACGGAGAAAAGACTGAAGTTGCCAAGGATTTCATTTTACTTGGATCCACAATCGACAGCCATGGAAGCAGCAGTCAAGAAATCAAAAGACGCATTGCATTGGGCAAATCTGCTGCAAAGGACCTCTTAAAAGTGTTGAAGAGTAAAGATGTCACCCTGAAGACTAAGGTGCGCCTGACCCAAGCCATGGTATTTTCAATCACATTATATGCATGTGAACACTGGATAATGAGTAAGGAAGAGCAAAGAAGAGTTGACACTTGAATTGTGGTGTTGGCGAAGAATATTGAATATACCATGGACTGCCAAAAGAATGAACAAATCTGTCTCGGAGGAAGTGCAGCCAGAATGCTCCTTAGAGGCAAGGATGGCGAGACTGCGTCTTACACACTTTGGACATGCTGTCAGGAGGGAACAGTCCCTGGAGAAGGACATCATGCTTGGCAGAGTACAGGGTCACCAGAAAAGAGGAAGACCCTCAACGAGGTAGATTGACACAGTGGCTGCAACAATGAGCTCAAGCGTCACAACGATTGTTAAGGATGGCTCAGGACCGGGCAGTGTTTCGTTCTGTTGTGCATAGGGTTGCTATGAGTCAAAACCGACCTGACGGCACCTAACAACATTATTTCCCCAGTGAAATGAGAAAATGCTTTCAAAGTGTCAATATTCACTCTCTCCCCTCCAGTTTTTTCCTTCCAGTATTTGCTCACATGGCACCAGTACAAGCTGATGTGTAGCTGATTCCAGCTCATGGTGGCCCCAGAGTAGAACTGTACCCTCCAAGATTTTCAAGGGCTGTGAACTTTTGGAAGCAGATCACCAGGCCTTTCCTCCAAGGTGCCTCGGGGTGGGTTTGTACCTCCAACCTTTTGGTTAGTATCAGATCTTGGTAACTGTCATTTATTCAGACAGTACTACGTGTTGGATGCTTTTGACACTTCTACTTAATTTTTTATAACCTCACAAATTATAGACAATAACCCCTATTTTTCAGATGAGAATTAATTTATTTTCTATTGGTCTTCATAACCTTGCAAGGTAAGTGTTATGGTTCCACGTTACAGACAAGCACGCTAAGGATCAGAAATATGAGGTAATTTGCCCAAGATCACTCAGGTTATTATGGGGCATCTGGACTTTTAAACAGGTTTTTGTTTTCCAAAACGCATGTATTTTTCACTAAATACTTTCTCTGGAACTAATGATTTTTCGGTTGAACAGAAATATGTTCTTTCAGGGCCAAGCTCATGGTAAAAGGAGCATTTATATTTGTAGCTATTTATTTCATAGGTCTAATTTGCCCACTAATAAATACTTATTAATGATGATGATCTAATCTCATGAAGTCTGTCATGGTAAATAGCTCTCTACTCTCAAAGAAGCCGGGAATCACTCTGCTCTTCACGATCTCTGGAAACGTTTCCACTTTTCCATTCCTCATGCCAACGCTTGAATTCCCTACTTCTTTTCTTAAATACATACTATAGCATTTCAAGCCTTTCCAGTCTTTATTTCTAAATTCTGCGTTTAATCAGACCAACACCTCCCCACCTCCAAATTACCGCTGAATAAGCTGAAAATTCGGGCTAAGCGTTAAGGAATGATGCCAGACAAGGTTCAACTACCTTTTTTCACCCTTCATTATGAAAAATAAACTCAGGGTACATCGGTTCCCGAGAGGGTCCCTGGGCTCACACGTTCTTTTATCTTTCTGCCATAGCGCCTTTGTGTTCACCTTCCTCTCCCGGTGAACTTCTCACTCCCAACTCCTTCCAAGCGTCGCAAAGAACCCTCCTTGAACTCACCAGGCAGCAGTGTGTCCTTAAGAGTGGGCAGTCCCTATTTAAACTCTATCTGCTCAAGGGGAGGGCTGGAATCAGTGCCAGAAAAGGGGCCCCAATGCCAAAAGTAATCCGTTCCCCCATTACCCGAACATGCCCTGTGTCCCGCACAGCGGCTCTGCCAAAGTACGTGTTCAATAAAGGTTTAATTCATTGATCGATGAGGGAACCAAAGAAGAAAACTGCATGTCGTGGGACAAGGACGAAGGTGACTAAAGGGACAGAACCCCCGGCTCTCCATCTTCCTGTCTCCCACGGACCCTGGGTCTCCCGCCCGCTCGGCAGTCCGACCCCCGGGAGACGCGGGCACTGCGCATGCCCCGTGTCCACGGCCGCCTCCGGGCGCGTCTCCTGGTCGGCACCACCCACTGCTGGTGCCTGAGCTCGAGCGCGCGGCCCCGTGGAGCGTCCCCTGCGTGCGGGTGCCCGCCAAGCCCGCCGGGCGGTGCATCCCCGAGTGCCCGGGCCGGGGCTGGAGGAGCGGGCGCCGGGCCCGGGCGGAGAGCAGCGAGCAGAGCGGCGACGGCGGAGCGCGAGGCGACGAGGAGCGCGGGCGGTGAGTGAAGGCGCCGCGGGCGAGCGAGTGGGTGCCTCCGCGCGTGCGCAGCGCCGGGCCGCCGGGGAGAGGCGCGCGCCCGGCTGCGACCCGGAGGGGCAGAGCGCGGCCGGGCAGGGCCTGGGCTGGGGGGCTGGCCTGGGGCCCGGGGGTGCAGGGAAAGCGGATGCCTCGCCCGGGCTGGAGAGGCGCTGGCCGCGCAGGCGGGGCTTCCCGGAGGGTTGCACGCGAAGCGCGCTGTGCTCGCGCTGGGGTCCCGACGCCCGGGCGAGGGGCCGGGCGGGCTGCGGCCGAAGAGCTCCGGGGCGGGATGAGGCGAGCCCGGTGGGGCTCTGGCCGGTTGCGCGGGCGCCCCCAGGGTGCGCGCGCGGCCCCCCAGGTGGCGAAAGTCCGAAGAGGGGCGCGGCGGGGCAGCCTCGGGGCTGAGCAGGTGGCCGGAGCCGCACCCCTCGCCCGGGGAGGCGCGCGGTGGGAAACTGGAGCAAACTTGCCCCAAGTAACTTTATTGGGGCGCCGCCGGCGGGGCCCGGGGCGGGGCGCGGGCTGGGGGCTCCCGGGCCCGACACCGCGGGCTGGCGCAGCTCCGGCCCCCGCAGGACCCCTGCTAGTGCTGGTGGGCGACCTTGCGGGTCGGGTTCCTCTGGTTATGGAGCCTGTCCTCCAAGTTCTGAGTGGCATTCGTGGCTCAGTCGCTCTTAAAATAGATGAAGAAGTTTGATGTTTTGGTAAGAAGATGTTTGCTCTCTCGGGAAGAGAAGGCGTATGCTGCCTGATCTTTTTGATTTCAAAGAAAGTGTTGTTAGGACATTTCTGGGGGTTCCTATTTATCAACAGCCTATTGTCCTGTATGTGCTTGGAGAAAGCCAGCAAATTCTATTATTAGCCGTAGAAAGACAAAGGGAGATTATAGTGCTTTTTTTTTTTTTCTTCAAACTCCCGCCGCCTCGCCATATCATGTACAGTAGTTTCCAAACTTGGCTGCAGAAAAGAATCACTGGGGAGTTTTTAAAACGTCCCATGTCCAAGTCGCGTCCCAGACCAATTAAATCACAATTTATTAAATTTTTTTAAAAAAAGATCTCCAGTGCAACAGGTTCTAATGTACAACAGAGTTGGACAATCAGTGGTCTAATTGCGGGCGAGGGGGGGGAGACTTCAGTTTCATGAAGTAGCATTCGGTTTGGGATGAAGCTCCGGCTTCGTTTTTCCATGGACAGGAACTCACAAAGGGTGGTTTGTTTCCCACAGGCGAGGGAGGGAAGTATCTCTAATGGTTGAAACTTTAACTGAACTAGGTGACTGTAGCTCCCACATCATTGTTTTAAATTTCTGTTATGATTACCAAGCTTACGTTTCTTGACCTCCCTGTCAAAGCCTAGGGTTTTTTTCCTCGTCCTGCCCCCCCCCCTTTTTTTTTTTTAACCTTCTTCCAGTTTCAAGGAGGATAACTCCTCCCCAAACTGCACTGGCTCTGAAGGGTTACGGTGGGTTCCCATAGTAACGAGTCCTCGAGGGGATGTGGGCGGGCCCTCCTACCATGGGGTTTTTAAATAGGATTTCCTTTTCTGAAGGTTCTGAATCGTACATTTCAGTTCTTGGCCTCAGTGCAGGTAAGGGTGAGCTCTTTCAGTCCCAGGCTTGCTTTCTAAGGTAATTACAGAATTATTTATTAATGCAGTTGCGTCGGGTGGTGATACTGCTAGCAGCTGTGTTGTTCTCCGCTGAATATTCATTTTCCCCAGTTCTTGCACTTAGAACTCTTTTAACCAAGTTTCAAAGTGAGGTGGAAAAGTAGCTTTTAAACGATTTTCCTTTGGGACACACAAACCTAAGAATTGTATGCATCGTTTCTCTATAAAGTCAAAGATACTTTATATTTAAGAAACTTGAAAGGTAAAATATAATACATACATGCTAAAAAGCTTCCGTAATTTGTGGCAGAAATGTCATTAGCGCATTTAAATTGTTTTATTCCTAGGAAGTGCCTTGCCAAAATTGATTCTAAGACGCTAAACCAGTTGTAATGCTATACTTTAGAATAACAAAGGGAAGACCAAACCCAAACCCACTGCCTTGAGTCGATTCCGACTCATAGCGACCCTATAGCATGGTCTACAAATTTGCCCACTCCTTCCCTGTCCCAACACAGACATCCAGAGGAACTCAGTTTTAAACATCGTTCATTGTTGTATGCTGAGTACAATAACTCTGTAGTCATTGAATTTCAGTTTGTCTTGCAAGAAGCTTTTCTGAATAAAATAGTGCAAAAATATGTCCTTTAAGTGCCTTGGGCTTTTTGTTTTTTTTTTTAAATTAAACCTTTCAAACTTTACTATGTAAGCGATGATCAGAATTCAGTCAGTTCCAAAGTGCCTTTACCATTCCAGTGATTCTGAGAGTTGAAGAGGTTTTCTCTTTCATATGTCCCCTGTGTTATATGCAAGTTAAATTTCAGTAAACGGCCACTGAGCAAATTCTGTAAGGCTAATTCTTTTTCCCATTTCACTCCGTGAGACAGGAAAAATGGCAGTGGAAAACCCTATCACTTGATGGGCCTTATGCTTAAACAGTAATGCTGTGCTGCTAACATGGCAACCACTCACTGAATCTTTGCTTTTTCCACCGCTCTTCAAAAAATTTTAATGTTAAACCTTCTCAATTTAATGTGTCTTTAACCTAGTCACCGAGTAACCAATTTCTTGAAAGTGTATTAATGTGTAATCATGAAGCAGTCATGAAACGGTTATAAAGGGTTATTAACCCTCCCTTAATAGTTTTTCAGAAAAGTCTACTCTTGCTACATTTCTGTTACAGCTTTTACAGCACTTCACCATGATTGGTCGAATCTCCAGGTTTCTCCTGACTGAGGCGGTGGCACAGGCCCACTGTGTCAAGCTGCCTACTTAACGACCTTCTTGGGGTGGCAGTAGCGAGCCTTTGCCAGTTTTTCAGGGCTGTGCCCAGGATTTTTAGAGCTATGCGCAAAACCCTGATGGCATAGTGGTTAAGTGCTACGGCTGCTAACCAAAGGCCGGCAGTTCAAATCCGCCAGGTGCTCCTTGGAAACTCTATGGGGCAGTTCTACCCTGTCCTGTAGGGTCGCTATGAGTGGGAATCAACTCGACAGCACTGGGTTTGGTTTGGTTTTGGTTGCCCAAAAACCCATTCACTGAAATTATGAGGACTGGGCACGCATCACGAGACTGAAAATCCTTCCCTCACTGTTCATGGATATATATGCCACTTCCTATAAAAGGAGCAAATCTGCCCTGGTTCAGGGAGCTGGCAGCCTTAGGTCATGAGACCCTTCCTGCCTCCCAGTTTGTAAACTGAATAAACCTTTCTGTTCTTCCAACCCTGTGTCTGGCTGACTTCATTTGCTAATCTGCTTGACAAGAACCTGTAAGTTGATGGCTTCAATTATTGGTATCTCTTCCCCCCTCCCCAAATAAACTACAGTTGAGAATTTCTGTTTAAAAATTAGTTATCCCTGTTGTTGACGTTTTGGAAATTGCTGAAAAACTACTAAGAAAAGAAGAATCACATTTAATCACATCATCTACGAATGCACAATTGTTAGTGCAAAGATGTGCTTCCATTTGGCCCTTTTTATTTGCGTGTATAGAAGTTTTTAAACAAAATTGTTTTAATTTTATCTTCATTTTTAAATACCGCACTGTCATTTAACATTGTATCATGAACATTTCCCATGCGCTTCAATCTTCTTTGAAAGTAGGGTTTTTCATGATGGCTATGGCAAAGTTTATTGAGCTATTTTTCTGTTGTTTGACATGTTTTCATTTTCAGTAGTTGAGAATATAGATATTAAATTGGGTGCAAATCTTAGCTTGTCCACTTTCCAGCTAAGTAGCCTTGATTACCTATTGTTTAATCACATTTTCTTTATACGTAAAGTAGAGATAATAATGGTGCCGGAACTGTTGAGTTTTGGGGAGATGGAATGAACCAAAGGCTCCAAGAGGGTGTGCCAAAGAAAGTAGGCTCAGAATAGCAGACAGACAGGCAGAGCTGGGATAAATGTCCTTCACTGTGTTAGAAATAATCAAAACTCAAAAGAAATTGAAACGTGAGGTTTATTCTGAGCAGTTATTCTGTCTGCATACAGGGAGACCGTTCTGATTCCAGAAACAAACGACTGCTAGAAGTGAGCTAGTTACAGGGAGGCTTGTAAAGAGCAGGGAGAAGAATAAAAGATCAGCCATTGGTTAATCTTACATGATTGATTGAATCCTTCCCCCTCCCCCTTTTACTGAGATCAACTGATAATGTAGTCACAGGGTAATCTCTGGCCCCTGACCCACCAGCAACCATGATATCTTTTGAAATTTAAGTAAGCCTGGCTTCTGGCAAGAAAAAAAAGATTAGCAATCTTGGCTGAAAAAGCCATGGCAGGACTTGGTCAGGAATCTTTACAGTTAGTACTTGGTTTTGTGGATAAGAAAAACCCTAAACTCAAAGTAAGATGCCTGTTAATAATTTTTTTCCTTGACAACCGAAACTCTCAGGGTCTCTTACTTGCTTAAGCTAGATTTATTGCAGCAGAATTCCTGGGGCAGAGGTGAGCCATTTTTATGGCTCTTGAGGCGTGTCGTTGAATTACTTACACGGAGAGTATTCCCCTGCGTGCTGGATGGTCTCCTCATACCACGCCCACACTCTTGTCTTCCCGATTTTTTATGAAAATGTTACTTGACTTGAATACATAGTTTTGGTTAACGAATGAGATTAGTAATTTTTTGTTTTCCCTTTTGGAAATTGTCAATTCTGGTACTTTACCCACCTTATTCTTGTTTTTTTTTGTTTTCTTTAACAGATTTGAAATACCTGTTTTATATTGATAGATTAAGAGCATTGTGCTTTTATGCTCTTAGTAGGGCTCTCCCCCTACCCCCCGCCTCCACAGTCCATTATTTGTGTTTCAGTTCACTTTCTGGTGTTTTCTAAGCAATAAAATATCTTCATTTTTCACGTGCTGAAGTAGATGTGTCCTCATCTTTTGTTCTTTGTGCTTTTTTCTTATAAATGTTTGTGTTTGGAAAGCCCAGAGATGAAGTAAATGAAGCATAAAATTGGGGAATATATTTGGCTTTTACATTGAATCCTGTATCACAGATGGATATGAGTTCATCTATAACCCCTTTCTCTTCCCCAGTTCGCCAGTTCTACCACCACCGTTTGTTAAGTAGTCCATCCTTTCCTCGTTGGTTTTTGGTAGTTTCTTTAGATATTTTAAGATCTTGATTATCTTTGAGTCTCTTTCTATTTTGGGTCTTACTCATCTACGCATTGATTTCTGTTCTTAATGCCATGTCTTTTTTTTTTCCCCCTTCATTTTTCTGTTTACTTGAAAAAGGTTCTTTTTTTTAAAATTTTTGTGAAGATACGTATATAACACATTTACCTGTTTTTTTTCTTGCGTACAATTTAGTGATACTTGTTACATTAATCATGTTGTATGTTTATTACCATAAACAGAAACTCCATGCTTCCTAAACAATTCTTTGCACTTTCTCCCTCCCTCCCAACCCTGGTAACCTCTGATAAACTTTGGTCTCTGCACATTTACTTGTTCTAGGTATTTAATATAAGTGAGATCATTATTTCTTGTTTTGTGATTGATTTACCTCACTTAGCATGTGTTAAACTGCTTTCAAGTTTCTTGAACAGATACCTAGTAGTGGAATTGCTGGGCTTCTATGAGTCAGAATTAATTCGATGGCAACACACCTTTTTTTTTTAATAGTAGTTCTTGTCCCTGGGTGGTGCAAACAGTTAAATGCCCTATTACTAGCCGAAAGGTTGGTGGTTTGAATCCACCCAAAGATGCCTTAGAAGAAAGCCTTGGCGATCTGCTTCTGAAAGGTGACAACCTTAAAACTGTGGAACACAGCTCTGTTCTGAAACACGTGAACCCCACTGCTGTTGAAGTCGATGCCGACTCATAGCGACCCTATAAAAAAAAAAAAAAGGACAGAGTAAATCTGCCTTATAGGGTTTCCAAGGGGCTACTGGTAGATTCGAACTGCTGACCTTTTGGTTAGCAGCTGAGCTCTTAACCATGGTGCCACCAGGGCTCCTGAGACACATGGGGTCACCGTAATTCAGATTTGACTCAACGGCAACTGGTTTGGTTTGATTTTTATGGTAGCCCTATGTTTAACTTTTTGAGAGCCCACCGAAATGTTTTCCATGGTGGCTGTACCGTGTTAATTGTTTATTTAGAATGCATAGGGCAAGTCCCACTATTCTTAGAGAAATAGTAATTATATTCATTCCGTCCTATAGAGTTGCCATGAGTTGGAGTCAACTTGATGGTAACGGGTTAGGTCAGGTCATCTAGATAAATATTACTATTTATAAGTTAATGCGTGCACACAGTTTTAAAAGTCTAGAAGTACTAAAAGTCTTATTATAAAATAAGTGGTTCCTTATCCCCTCCCTTCCCATCCTCTTCTCTCCTTCCCTGTTGCAGCCATTTTGAACTGTTTACTGTTTGTTCTGAGTTTTTCAGTGGGGCCATATTTGTAGGGTCTTTCCTCTTGGGCTGATCAGATTGTTCTGAGAGTGGTGAGTGGTCTTCCAGTGTCCTGCTCTGAGGGAAGGAATCTGTCAGCATTCATAGAGGAATGTGGTTGGCATCTCAACATCCTCTTTGGTAAAGAGTTGTTTTTGAGAAGGGTCCCATGTTCTCACAGTCCTAGGATTTATCTGTTTTATCCTCTTCTGAGAACACATCTCCAGTCTTGCTGGGTTTTGGGATGGTTGGCCAGTGGGCTAAGGTGAGGAGTTGGAAAAGACATCAAACAACCTTTACCTACCTTATTTTAGCCCGCCATCTTTTCGCCCCCAGTTTCTGAGCCTTTTTTGAATTCTGCTGTGAATAAACTGGAATGCTGTTTATCTTTTCCCCATTGCTGGCTTAACATTCTGCTGTTTTTTGGTCTGTTAATAGAACAGTTGCCACTTGTCCATTTGCTTTCCACTCATTGATTTTGTTGTTGTCTCCGTTCCTGTTCCTCAGGTCCTTGGGTCTCTGTTTTCTAGAAGAATCTCTTTACTGTCATTTCAGTAGGATTTAGAGGAAAGGTATAATCAGATGTGTATGTTAAATCTACCTTCTGACCTGGAAAGCTCTGCAGATGGATCCTTAGAACTAAAAAATACCTGATTGAGTTGCATCTTGGTCCTTTATGAAGGACTGCTGTCTGTAGAGGAGTCATCATTCCTGTTAAGGTACATAAAAGGTTATTCATACCTTTATCTCTCACAGCAGAGTTTGGTTGATGTCATGTAAGTCCTAACATTTCCCATTAGGGTATTTCTTAGGCATTTATGTTTTTGTTGCTACTGTGATGGGTTGTTCAAATTGGCTATTGCTGGTACAAGACGGTTGTTGATTTTTTGTGTATTTATTTTATAGCTGGCTCTTATTCTAAGAGCTTTGGAGTTTATTCTTTTGGATTTCCTAGTTATATAATCAACTGCAGGTAATGATACTTATGTCTACTTCTTTCTAATGATTATACCTTTTATTTTTGGTTTTAAAGCAAGTTACACTAGAGTTAGCATCCTGGAATGTTCTAAAATGCTCCTGGAACATTACCAAGTAGTAATGGTATTATTTTTACAGGAAAAACAGAAGTGCAATATTGGCTTTTGGTTTACATAGTACTTTAATAGGACAATGGAAATCTATCGTTTATTTCTGATTTACCTTGAGGTGTTTTTTTTTTTTTCTGTTTTGAAGGGTAGAAATTGAATATTAGCAAATAACGTTTAACGTCTGCAATTTATCATTATTTCTTATTCAATATGCTGATGTGATTCTCAAACATTAAATTGGGGTAAACTCTTATGGATAATTCTTCAGAAAAATGAATTCACATCATTAGATTAAGATATAACATCATACTCAGCGTGTAATCATGCCTTCTTGGGTGAGGTGGGGGAGTAGTCACGAGAGCTTTTTCAAAAGAAGATCTTCTACGTCGGTAAATCCAACTCATCTTCACCACTTGGGCGCACTTGCTGTGAACGGGCATTTCCTCTTCTTTGATACTCTGTCTTCATTTGAATTTGAGGACCCCACACTCTCCTGCTTGCTTTTCCTCCTACACCACTGGCCCACTGGTCTCCTTTTATTTTATTTTTTTTAATCTTTCCTCTTCTCAACAACCTATTAATTTGGAATGTCTCAGGGCTCAGTTTTTGTTGGACTCTCGTCAGAAACAGCCACAGGTCTTAATAAAATACCACATAGGACTCCCAGATGTATATTTCTAACTCGAACATATCTTAAGTTTTTGACTCCTCTATCTCTCCGCTTTTCTGACATCTTCCCTTGAATATGTAAAAGGGGGAAAAAAAAGTCAATTTTAAAGAAGCAAGACAGAATTTCTGACCTTCCTCTGCAAACCTGCTCCACCCACGGCCTGCCCACTTTGGTTAGTGCCAGCTCCATTTTTCAGGTTGTTCAAGCCAAAAACTTCAGTCACCCCTGCTCTTCTCCTCTCGTGCTCTGCATCCAGGCTGTCAACAACTTCTGGTGCTCTATCTTCAGAATGAAGAATCCTGCCTTCAAAATAAATCCAGATTCAACCATATTTGCCACCTTTATTACTAACACCCCTTTTCCAGCCTCTGGCATCTCTGGCCTGGATTATTGCAGTGAACTCTTAATGGGTAATTGGCCTTCTTTCTCCTTCCGTGGCTTCCCCTTAATTTGTTATCAACATAACAACCAGAGTGGTTTCTTTAAAACAGGTCAGATCATTACAAAAAAAAAAAAAAACCCTCCAATGGCTTTCCGTCTCACTCAGAGTAAAAGCCAGATTCCTTGTGATTCACAAAGCAGTGCATAGTCTGGTTTCCACTAACTGACCCGTCTCCCACTTTTCTTCCTCTTGAGCTTTCCACTTCAGCCATCCTTGCCTCCTTCTGTTCCTGGGACGCATCAGGCATGTTCCCGCATTTAGGCCGCTGCGTTATTTTTTTTTTCCTCTGCTTGTAATCCTCCCAGTATATTCATGATCAACTTCCTTACCTCCTTCAAGACTTAACTGAAATATCCTTGTCAATGAGGATTACGCTGTTGCTCATTGCAAGCAGCACCCTGTATTTTTCTTGCAGTGCTCGACTTCTTTTTTCCATAATATCCATTACGTTCTAAATTACTGTATAATTTACAGACTGACTAGTTATGAATTGCCTGTCTCACCCCTACCCCTGCTAGAATGTACATTCCATGAGGTATTTTATTTGTGTGCTCATTAGTATGCCCCAAGTGCCTAGAACAGTGCCCGGTACATAGAAGTGATGAATAAATATTTTTTGAATGAACGAATGTAATCTCCCCTCTCTTTTTTGGTGAATTTCTCATAAAGCAGTATATGCATAGTCCTTTGGCTTTTGTGGACTTGGGGATCCAACATGGATGATTTAGCTACCCATAAGCAATGGAGAAGTTTCAATACATCTGATAACATAATGGAGATAATAATTTATAGAGTGGCTGTCATGGATTGAATTGTGTCCCCCCAAAATATCTGTTAGCTTGACTATACCATAATTCCCAGTATTGTGTGATTGTTCGCCATTTTGCCATCTGATGTGATTTTCCTATGTGTTGTAAATCCTATCTCTATTATGTTAATGAGGTGGGGTTAGCGGCAGTTATGTTAATGAGGCAGGACTCAATTTACAAGATTAGGTTGTGTTTTAAGTCAATCTCTTTTGTGACATAAAAGAGAAGCTAGCACAGAGACAGAGGGACCTCCTACACCAAGAATGAAGAACCAGGAGGGGAGCAAGTCTTTTGGACTCAGGGTCCCTGAGCTGAGAAGCTCCTAGACCCACCCAGGAAAAGATTGATGACAAAGACATTCCCCTAGAGTTGACAGAGAGAGAAAGCTTTCCCCTGGAGCTGGCACCCTGAATTCAGACATTCTAGCCTAATTAGATTGTGAGAGGATAGATTTCTGTTTGAGCCGTCCACTTGTGGTATTTCTGTTATAGCAACACTAAATAGCTAAGACAGTGGTTATGTGGATTAAATTAGAGACTGTAAAGTGCTAAACTGGACCAGTATGTACTACCAAGTCACTTAACTCTCAACAAAACCTGGCCAACTGCTCCCATTCACATCTGAATGATATGAATTGTATTCTACACTATCCTGTCTTTGGATTTCAGTGTTTGACCAAGAGTAGACAGTGCAGTCTCCTGGGAGCTTTTCAAAATACTTATATGCCTGGACTCCCTGGTAAATATCAGTGATGTACTGCTATTATTTTTTTTGTTCTTTAACCAGTCTGCAAGTGTTTTTCTCTTGAAATAAAAACATTTGTTTTGTACGCTTATGCTTTCTTGCTGTTTCCTTTGTTTTGTTTTTGTTTTTTACCTTCTTTCGTGATTTGAAACCCAAACCCATTGCTGTTGAGTTGATTCTGACTCACAGCAACCCTATAGGACAGGGAGCTGCCCCGCAGAGTTTCCAAGTAGCGGTTGGTGGATTCGAACTGCTGACCTCTTGGTTATAAGCTGAGCTCTTAACTGCCACGCCACCAGGGCTCTAGTGATTTGAAGGTAGGCTATTTTTTAACTCTGTTGTTGTTGTGAGTTGTTATCAAGTCAGTTCAGATGCGTGGCGACCCCATGTGTGCAGAGTAGAACTGTTCCATAGGGTTCTCAAGGCTGTGACTTGTCAGAAGCACGTCACCAGGCCTGTCTTCCGAGTCTTCCCTGGGTGGGTTTGAACCACCAACCTTTTGGCTAGTAGTTGAGCACTTAACCATCTGAGCCACTCAAGAACTCTGTTCTTAACTCTCCTAGTTGTTATTGGTAAGATGCTCAGAGATTTTCTTTATTCTCTGATCAGGGAAGCACAAGACAAACGGAGTCCTTTGCTTCCCTTCTGTGTTAGTAGATAAGAAGTTGACTGTACCCTGATTACGTGTCTTAAGCTTTTCTTACCCTACTTTTGTTTTTCTTACCAGAAATTTGGTTAAGACACTATTATTAAATTTAACTTTTCACATTTAAAAATATTCTTCTAAAATGATTAATGTCCTTTGCGTCAATCTTATATCCATATTTACAGCAATTTGCTGTAATTTGACCTTTCTTGTGACTTTAATTTTACCGCACATTCCTGTCGTGTGTGATGTCCTCGAGTAGTTTGTTTCAAGTGCACCTGGGATGGTTTAGGTGGAATGTTCTAGGACAGCTAGATACAGAGAGTCTTGTCTGTATCCTCATATGTGGAAGGGAGTTTGAGTAAATGGAAAGGTTTTGAATTTCTACTTTTTTTCAAATTTTGGTAGGAATTTCTTTGTTTTCTGGCATTTGGTATTTTAGAGGAGACGTCTAAGGCTGTCTTTTTTTTTTCTCTTCTTTTTTCCCCTCTGTGGATAACCTCCTGATCTACCCCATTCTTTGTCTACCTGGTGGTAAAATCTTAAATTATTGATCAGCCTGTGCCAGCAGTATCTTGAGTAAGTAGCTGTCAGACATAGAATTAAACATCCCCAACGATGCAGAACTCACTGCTGCTTGGCTTAGCTTAGTCTAACATCCTTGGACAGTTCCAATTGTTGGAAATGTTCTTTATGTTGAACTGCAAATAGTCAGTCCTTCTTTACCATCCACCTATTGATTCTATTTCTGGTGTGATTACCATTTAGCACCTGTCTAATTAGACTGTATCATTTTACCTCGTGTGTTAAGGACATCTCTCAGGTTCCCCTTGAGCCTTTTTCATCTGAGATCCTCACTAAAACACTTCTCCTGTAAGGTGATTCTGAAACCTTTCAGAGTCACAGCGAGGCATATAACTAACTGCACAGGATAATAGACCCACAAGATCAAAGGTTCTCAGCCTTTAGGTCCCTGACAAAGAGTACATTGCAGCCATTCCCACAGCAGTGATTATAGCAGTCATTTTAAAGTTCTGTTTACAGTGTTTCTAGAATTCTTAGTATCCTTCAAATCCAAGAGTATTTCAAAGGCACCAGAGTCCTTTTCCTTCTCTTTCTTTTTAGTAGAGTAAGATATGTTTATAGGATGTGTACTGTTAGAACTGCAGTGCAAGTAAATGATGTCATTTCTGAGTAAAAGATGATTATTTTGGAGATAGTATAGGCAGCCAGATAATATAAAATACCCCCAAACCATGTTGTGTCTCTCTCTCTAGAAATGTGTAAACTCTGTGGTGAAGTGAGCTCCTTTATGTGGCCTTTTGCTTTGGTTCTTTGGAAAAAAATCATCTTGAGAGAGATTTCCCCTAAGCACCGAGGAGTTAGCTTTGCCCTAGTTTTCTACCCTAAAGGGTTTGTTACTTTTGTCCAGGTTCCTAGGTAAGCTGTAAACAACTCATGGTTTGATGCTTTTTGTCTGGCTCTGAGTTGTAGCCTGCATTGTGATTGGTATGCACCTTGCAGGGATTGGTCAATATTTATGCAAATGAAGTATCTGTGGCCTACTGGAGAAGAGGGCCACATCAATTTGTGGCCCCTGCTGGAAGGGACCATACCTTGAAATTGACCATTGCTGTATATAAGCAGCCAACCCCGCAGAGGCTTTTAAGACAGAAAGAAGCCAGAAGTGAAACAAAAGCAGAGAGAGAGAAGCACGGAACTTCCTAAAAAAGCTGTAACGGGTCAAGGGCTGTAACACTGAAGACAACGACAGGCCTGGAAGGGGACCAGTGGCAGAGCTGGTGGTGACAGGCCTGGAAGGGGCCCTGCTGCAGTCAGTAGCGATAGCAAGGCAAAGAGGAGCCTGTCCTCAGGGGGCTGAGAGGAGCCTATCTTCAGGGGACCCAGAGGAGACCTGCACGGCTGAGAGAACGGCCTGCTTACTTGCATGGCCAGGAGTTGCTGAGAGAGCTGTCCTGCACTGAAGAAGGGAGGGATGTGGTCTCCTCTTCCGGGGAGCATTCCGGACTTTGCCTGTGTGCTTCCTGATCCTGAGTTATAGACAGTTGATCTCATCCCAAGTTGTACTCTGTTACTTTCTTAATAAACCACTTAACCATAAGTATGGTTTGTGAGTTGTGTGTGGCCATTGCAATGGATCATTGAACCCAGCAGAGAAGCTGAGAGTGCCGTGGGAGGGATACCTGGTGTCAGAATTGGTAAAATGGTTGGAGAGTGGAGGTATGTCTGACCTCTACCTCATAGGAACCAGTCCTGGGCTGATCTTGGTTTGCATTATCATGGGAATGGCCAAGACTGGGTAGTGTTTTGTTCTGTGGTATTTGGGATTGCCATGACTTGGCCGACCAACTCGATGGCAGCTAACAACACTAAAAACAAAACAAAACACTACTACCGTACGTATTAGAAATAAAATTTCACAAGCACGGCTGTTTGGAATGCATCTACCTAATGAATTTGCCTTGAAACTGATTAATGTTGGTCTGTAATTTATTCTTCTGTGGACTCATTCTTCTGAAAATACCACTATTACAAATTTATTTTATATTGAACCCTAAGCAGTCAGTACTATTGGCCAAGACTGAATGGAAAGCATTGACCTCCCTTTCTGCTGCTGAACCACAAAATTTCCCTCAGTTTAGGCAATTAAGAATAGCCCAGTTGAAAAACACATCTTGTTTTTGTAGTTACTACACCTGTGGGTTTTTTTTTTTTTTCCCCCTTCCCTGTCTCATTTCTCCTATTTATCCAGTTTGTTTTTTTTTTTTTGGTAAGTGGTTTGCTTACCAGCAAACATACCTATTCTATAGTGAGGCATCGATTTTGGCCCTTAGCTATTCATGTGCTTTAGGTCTCCATGAATAGGCAGGGGCTCCACCTATTTCTGTCTGTGGAAAATACAGTGAAAAGTCAAGTGTAATAAAGTTAAACCACTTGTAGATATGTTATTGGGGAGTAGCATCTACATTCCTAGAAAGTCTGAAAAATGATAAAATTCTTAATTAGGGTTGCAGCAGGCATTTCTTCCCCAAATAATTTTATTGCTAATTTTTAAAATGATGAGAAGCTACCCAGAAGTACCTCCTTCTGCTCAAGGTACAGGTTCAAACAGCCTCCAAACAGCTGTGCCACTTGATCTTGCTTTCTCTTGTAGACCCTCACCTCCTACGCTAGAGACACCAATACCGAGGGGGTGCACCCCACCTGCTCCTGTGACCTCGGGAGATAGGGTGTGGAAATGCGTGAACCTGGGACCCAGCTGTTGGAGAACAGGGCTTTCACCTGACTGGGCAGCAGAGAGGCTAGGCAGTGGCGGGAGAAAGCACACATAGAAGTCACTTCCGATGCCTAGGAAGTCAGCCTCTCATGGCTGTGATCTTTTAGAAGTAGATCACAAGACTTCTGAATTGCCTCTGGATGGATTCGAACAACCAGTCTTTTGGTAGCTAAGCATGTAACTATTTGTGCCACCCAGGAATTCCATTTTACTGTGTAAGAAGGTTTTTACTATTGTATAATATCCAAGAAGGCTTTAAAAATGTATGCTGGAGGGGAGGTAGAATCTGCCTAGTGTGTCTTTCTTTAAATGAAAGAAAAAAGTGAACAACAGATCTTTTAAACTCTGGCAGCCATGCTTTGTATGAGAGAATAGCAAAGATTGCTACTTCTAATGCTCCCAGAAGAGGTGATACAGGAGAAAGACGTTTTCCGAGCAATCGAGTGATTTGCTTTTTTTCTTGTTGGTTTATGTGGAGTTTCTAGGGTCAGTCACCTGCTCAAAGTACATTGAATTTTTCACAAGTTCTTCAAAGGGGATGTCAGTTGATTATCTTTTTCCTTACATTCAGTGAATGTAAGGTTGGGTCCATCCCAAGATGCGAAACAATGTCATGGAACACATAGAGCATTAGCTCCTTGACTGCTGTTAATTTTTGCAGCAGAACTTGTCATGTTTTTCTTGGGTCCCATAATCTTTCTGCTTACTGCTCAAAAACATATTTTTGGAGTTAAGGGTTGACAGTCATGCTCTGTGAATTATTACTCTTTCCCTAGGAGAGTGAACCAAAAAGCAGGTATGTGTGGAAACGTGGCCGGGATTATTTATAGTTTGTTTTTTAAGAACCTTTTTGTTAAACTCCTCTAGCGGCTTACCTTCACATGTGCGATAAAATCCAAACTCCTCATGGTGCCATGCATCAGTGCTACTCACAGTTTATGGTCTTGGGACCCTTTTATACTCTCAAAAATTACTGAGAAGCCCAGAGAACTTTTGTTTATAGGGGTTCTATTTATAACTATTTACTGGAGTAGAAATGAAAACAAAGATTTAAGTATTTATTTACTTAAAAATAAATACATGTTTTTGTTGAAGTATATGAAGAAAATCTGGCCACACACAGATCTGTAGCTGGAAAATGAAGTATTTTAATGGCCTTTCCATATAATTGTGGATATTTTTCTTTGCTACCTCGCAAAAACTCGGTAAGTGGTATTTTCTTAAAGGTTAATTGCCGTGTGGAAACTAAGACCCTATCAGTGAACTTTTCATACTACTGTTACATTAAAATCCATTGGTCTGTCTTGTAGTGTGAATGGATCTTTTGCCCATGTATGATTTTTGTAACGTAATGCACCGTCGTTAGAAAACGTTGGTTCACTGAGTTACGCAGACCTTCCAAATATTGATGTTTCATTATGCCTTATTAAAAAAAATCATACTCATTTAACGTTACCACCTAGCTCATCAGAACAGTCTTTAAGTATTGCGAAGCTGTCAAGCTCATGTGATAGAATCGAGGTTTCCGAAACTTGAATTTTTGCTTGAAGGGTTGAATTTTATCATCAGCAATAAATAATGTCAGTTTTCCTTGACATAACAAGCTCACTTCATTCGTTTGTGAGAAAATGTTTGCCAAACACTAAGTCTAAGTAAGCGTACTCTGCCGGTCATTCTTTTCAGTAATGATGGTGCTCCATGAAAGAGGCGCCTGGTTTGGCTGCTAACAAACGGCGCCCAACGTTTTTCTTGAGACAACCATTCTATTTTAGTTTCCCTGGAAATGCTTTATGTGTAATTACTGTTTGATCCCACAGAATATAAGATGTGTATTCAAGGGTCAAGGTTTAATAAAGTCAGCAGTGTTCACTGCTGCATCTCCTGGAGATTCCCCATGGATCGGTACATTGATCATGGCAACGGAGTGCACAGTACCTACTCTGCAGTCACCCAGGCCATTTCACCACTATACTATACCCAAATCCATCCTGGTGCGGGTGGGGGAGGGATGGGGAGGTAAGGTGACCTGACTTCAGTGTCGTGCTCCCTTTGCTGCCCAGGGTCCAGTGGAGTGAGCTTCAAACAGCTGAGGAACCAGCAGCATCAATAGTGAAAAGAACAAAAAAAAAATCACAGAGCCGGGCTGTGGACCAGTCATTATGGTTTGGACCTGTTGGAGGAAAACATACCTTTCCCCTTTGGAGCAAATGGCCCCTCCGTGGGGGTTATGGATCACCACCACCAGACATTGCTGGGTGGGCACAAGGTTTCAGAGGGATTCACACAGATGCCTTCCTAACTGGTGCAGTTCAGAGCTGCTTAAAATGCTTCATATTTTTAAATGATGTACACTTCAAACAGTAAGTACAACACATAATGTATTTACCTCATCCCGCCTTCCAAAAAGTACACTTTCATAACCAGTTATATTTGTTTGAAAATTCAAGTTTTTTTTTTTTGGCCAACCTGTCACTTTAAAACAGTTTGTTTACATTATCCACCCCACTAACGGTTTTAAAAATCATCGCTGGTGGTAACAGTTTGCTTTCAAAAACTCACCAGCCCGCCAGAAACTTTCCATCCGTAGCCAGAATATCCAGCTATTCCACTATTGATATTTCCTCTTCATTTATACTTATTTCAGTAACGTGATGGCATATACAGAGAGGGCGGTTGAGGTTTCTTTATTTTTGACATAAACCAAACCCTGATTACATCAGGCCCTAGTTCTTAAGTAAAATGCGAAGTGGAGACACACACGTTTAAGGAGTGTTCCTTTCTCTCTGTGCTCACGCTCTGCCTCGGCCGCTTCTAGCAGTGTGGCTTGTTTGCAGGGTAGGTGTGAGTTTTCCACTGCTCACGCACTCAGCCCTGCACACACAAGCCTGTCTTATTACTTTGTTTGAAGATGGGGTGTGCCTAATCTAGTGGAAATTCATCCATTTGGTTTCAAGTACAGACGAGACACATTTCAAAGCCACACATAAAAGTCTTTTTAATTACCCATTTTTTTTTTTTTTTGGATTATTCATATGACTGCTTTCCTCCTTTAATGTGAATTATTGAGAATTTATCATACTCCAGTTCATTAAATCACTAAAGTTCTTTACTGGTGCTAAAAATAAATATGCCAGACCATGAATTGGGAGGTTGATAAAGGCAGCTTTGTCCTAGTAACTGAAGCTTGTTCCTGGTTAACCCATGTTTTTCTGGATATATGAATATATGGTAGACATCTAATGAAGCAGAGCTTTGCCTTGAGCACATGTATGGGCTTGCTTTAAGTCAAGCTTTAGTATTTTCAGTTGGCCTCACTGCAAGGTAACTGGAATATTAAAATACCACATTTGTGCTTAGGCATGTTCAGCAGAGCCCCAGGACACACTTAATAGATGTCTAGGTCTTTACCACTGTACTCCATCCAATCCTGCAACTCAGATGGCTAGAAACATGATAAAGCTCAGAGGCTGGAAGCATTTTATCTCAGGACCAATTGAGACCCACAAATGTAATATAGGGTTCTAGATGGATTTGGTGATGTGTGGGCTTAAACCTTCCTGTTACTTAACGATTAGAAGTCGGGTGTGTGGGTTTGGAACTGTTAACTCTTGTTAGAGACATACTTACAGACCTCAGAACTCACAGTGTAATTAGACAACATAACCCCGAACCCAGTGCTGTCCAGTCGATTCCGACTCATATAAGGCAAGACGAAATGTCGAAAGTGAAGTGCTGCAGTTGCGTACCGAATGGGAGCAGTCATCTGGGCAAAGCCCTGGAAAACCTTTGTTGCCAAGGTGGTGGTCTTTGGGCTGCATCAGGAAGGATGCAGGCTTTTGGTGGGCAGGATTGTGGGGTAGAAAGGGCCGGGAGGATGGCACAAGGCAAGGCCTTGAGGCAGGAGGGCAGTGGGCTACATTCGCCGTGTGGGGATAGTTGTGTTTGCAGGGTGGGTGAATGAAGAGGACAAGTCACAGAGCTAATGAGGAGTTGGAGCCAGGTCATGGAGATCCAGGATGCATTGCAAGGCTTCCTATCACCGAGAAAGGCAAGATAGGAATTTCTTCTCTTCTCCTGGATAGATGCTTGACCCGTGTTCCTCTGGTAAAAAGTAATAGGAGAAACCACCCTCAGTTCAATAATGGAGCCCTTCCCAGAAGAGGAGCACAGAGGATAGCTAGTTAAGACCTGGCCATGTGTCGTTTAATAAATATCCCTTCTTGTCTCCTTTTAGATGTTCTGTTTTAAATTTTACAAGATGGTATTAACAGATACTGATATCAACCTGGCCTCCTAAACTAGAACTTTGATGAGGTCATGGCACCGTACAGTAGAGACCTGACCCAGATGTAGCGTTTGATCACCGTTTCCAGGGATTGTCAGCTCTTTCTTGGTCTTATTCATCATCCTCATTACCAAGGATCTTGTATGAGACTGTGTAGCTGCCAACCATGGTGAATGGTTGCTTCCCTGTGTGTTATTAAAAACAATAAACCCACAGTATTGGCAGTTGTGTTGCCACTCTTTGAAGATATATTCTGATGTTGATGCTTTTAATCTGCTCGTTAGAGTTAAGTTACACATGTAAACACTGCCTATTACAAGATGATGCAGAGATTGGAGAAACCCAAATTTAAGAACATTTCTATGAATAGTTCTGGCTTTCTGAGACTTATTTGAGCATTATTTTTAAGAGCAATTAAATTATTTTATTCTATACTGCTGGGTGGTACAAGTATTGACCTACTTGTACAGTAGTACTTAATTAAGAAAAAAAAAAAAATTTTGGCTGAGTATATTACTAGAATTGAATTTTTGTTTGGAATACCTTGTTTTCTTAGTTCTGGCACATGGGACCAAGCTAAGTATAGAGCCTCCTGAAACTTTTATGCCGATTACAGCAGCGCGAGCAATGGAAGCAACAGGGACTACGTTATCCATGCCAAGTAATTATTACTGAACCAAATAAAGAGTTTCTGAATATTTCTCGGTGCTGATATAGTTAAGGTCATGCCAAGATTTGCAGTACAGGTAGTCGCAATTTATGACAGAGTTCTGTACGAAGGACTCCATCCTTAAGTTGGTTCTGACGTAAGTTGAATTCCTGTTACTTTTTTTTTTAGTATTCATTATTACTGCATTTTATTATCAGTTAACTTTATAAATCTTCCAATCTTTGAACATCTGCGAGTGAACACCTAAGGCTGGTTAACATCAGCAAGTTACGCACTGTAGTATTGTATGTAACTACGTATTTCTAACAATAGGATGTACAAAAAAAAACAGACGTAACTCAAATACTTCGTAAGCCGGGGACTACCTGTACAGTGTGCCTTTATGTCTTTCACAGCAGTCATGGGAAAATGTATATTTTAATGCTAATTACAAGTAGCATGAAACATATATGTGTTTTTAATTTGGACTTAGAATAGATTTTACTTTGAATTTTTGCCAGAAGTTGGTTTTATAATAGCCCTCTGTCACAGGCTTCTAATTCTAGTTGAACTTTTTGTTAGGGAGTTACTGTGACTCCGTCTAGAATGTGCGTCTTTAATTTTCACTGGTGATATCTTCTCCAGAAGAAGATATGTTAGAATTTGGGTGTCCAAGTATCTTGTAACTTCACATGTATTTGTGTTTTCATATAGCAGGGTTTCTCAGACTTCAGCATAGCAGACCTCTTATTTTCAGATACTGCGTTGTGTGACTAAAATAACTGTATTTCATTCTAATCACATACAATGTAAAAGTAAAGTAAGGCATTTTGTTAAATAGTAATTAATTGAGGTTCTTGTGGATGGTCTTGACTAGTGATGGTCAAATGTAAAATTGGTAAGTGGCCTTTTCTATGTGGTTTTGCTAAAATAAGAAATGGCTTATTAAGTTTTTTTTTTCTGGCCTTGCCTTTCCCAAACCTTTTCTGTTCATTTAACAGTGATAAATTTTTTAAATCTAAGATAATTTTAATAGTTATTTCAGTTTTGTTTTTGGGGGGGTTGCAAATTGAAGGGTAGAAGTATTAATTTCTAAGTATACTTTTTGAGTGAATAAGGGTACAGCACACATTTAGGAGACTTGTATTTGGGAATCTTTTTTTTTTTTATTTCTTGTAGAGTTTTCTCAATAAGAGTTGTGGATGTTGGGAAAATTCGGCCGTGACACTTGGAACGTCATTAGTCATCAGGATCACTAGAATGTCTGGTCGTTTGGGGATTGTCCGGATTCTTTCTTCTCATTCCATGTACCCAGTGGAAAAGAGTGACCTTCCCAAGTAAAGCAAGATATTTTTGGTTAAGTATATAAGCAGCATCCTGATCCAAAACCAAACCCTTTGCCATAAATGGAGAAAATATTGAAGTTATCAAGGATTTCATTTTACTTGGATCCACAGTCAACACCCATGGAGGCAACAGTCAGGAAATCAAACGATGTATTGCATTGGACAAATCTGCTGCAACGACCTCTTTAAAATCTTAAAAAGCAAAGTTGTCAGTTTGAGGACTAAAGTGTGCCTGATCCAAGCCGTGGTGTATTCAATTGCCTCATATCCATGGGGAAACTGGACAGTGAATAAGGAAGACCAAAGACAAATTGATGCCTTTGAACTGTGGTATTGGTGAAGAATATTGAATATACCATGGACTGCCAGAAGAACGAACAAATCTGTCTTGGAAGAAGTACAGCTAGAATGCTCATTGTAGGCAAGGATGGCAAGACTTCGTTCACGTACTTTGGACATGTTATCAGGAGGGACCAGTCCCTGGAGGAGGACTTCACACTTGGTAAAGTAGGAGGTCAGTGAGAAAGAAGAAGACCCTTGAAATGATTTGACACAGTGGCTGCAACAATATACTTATACATTGCAATGATTGTGAAGCTAGCTCAGGACCCAGCAGTGTTTTGTTCTGTTGTACGTAGGGTTGTTATGAGTCGGAACCAACTTAAGAGCACTTGAGAACAACAACAATGTAAGTGACAAGTGCTTTGGGTTTTAAGGATATGATTGTGGAGATAATTCCTAATATCGGGAAATAATATAACCAGCGAAAATAAAAAGTATCTGTGAAAAAAATGTTTTTTCTTTAACTAACCAAAACATATATTTCCCTTCTGTGTCAACAAATGACCTGGAGAAAGCCACAGAAATGGTTGGGTGAGGCTGTTCCATTCTGTTGTTTTCAGTAGAACTCACGTTCCCTGTTGATCAGAATAGCCACCCTGCAGGTCTTATCAGGAAAGACCTTGGGAAGGCCTGATTTTACTTATGTTTGGATAAATTGTTTGCAGGTACCTGGGAGAGACTCATACATAATATAATCAGATCATTGTAATATTATAATAATATATCTCCCTCATAAACTAACTTTTCTTTTTGTACTTGCCGTAAGAATGTTTATTAGGTACTGTAATCACAGTCCTCCCACCTCCATTTGCTTTAGTGTTGTCATGGCATCTTTTAAGATAAATTTCTTTTTGTTTTTTTTATTGTACTTTAGATGAAGGTTTACAGAACAAACTAGCTTCTCATTAAGCAATTAGTACACATACTGTTTTGTGACATTAGTTACCAACCCCAGGACATGTCAACACTCTGCTTCTCAACCTTGGGTTCCTATTACCAGCTTTCCTGTCCCTTCCTACCTTCTAGTCTTTGCCGCTGGACTGGTGTGCCCCTTTAGTCTCGTTTTGTTTTATGGGCCTGTCTAATCTTTGACTGAAGGATGAACCTCAGGAGTGATGTCATTACTGAGCTAAAAGGGTGTCTGGGGGCCATACTCTCAGGGTTTTTCTAGTCTCAGACCAGTAAGTCTGATCTTTTTTTTTTTTTTTTTTTTTGCGTTAGAATCTTATTCTACATTTTTCTCCAGCTCTGTCTGGGACCCTGTATTGTGATCCCTGTCAGAGCAGTCGATGGTGGTAGCTGGGCATCATTCAGCTATGCTGGACCCCTTCTGGTGGAGGCTGTAGTACTTGTGGTCCATCAGTCGTTTGAACTAACCTTTCCCGCGTATCTTTGGTTTTCTTCATTCTCCCTTGCTCCAGATGGTGTGAGACCAGTGGAGTATTTTAGATGGCGGCTTAGAAGCTTTTTTTTTTTTTTTGTGGGTGAATATTTTTGTTTTATTTCTTGTAAATTTATATCGGGGAAATTTGGCATTTAAAAAATTTTTTTTATTGTGCTTTAAGTGAAAGTTTACAAATGAAGTCAGACTCAAACAAAAATTTATAAACACCTTGCTATATACTCCTAATTGCTCTCGCCCTAATGAGAGAGTGCACTCCTTCCCTCCACTCTCTCTTCTCATGTCCATTCAGCCAGCTTCTGACCCCCTCTACCCTCTCATCTCCCCTTCAGGCAGGAGATGCCAACATAGTCTTATGTGTCTCCTTGCTCCAGCCAGCTCATTCATCACCAATATCATTGTCTGTCACATAGTCCAGTCCAATCCCTGTCTGAAGAGTTGGCTTTGGGAATGGCTTCTGTCTTGGCCTAACAGAAGGTCTGGGGACCATGGCCTCTGGGGTCATTCTAGTCTCAGACCGTTAAGTCTGGTCTTTTTACGAGAATTTGGGGTCTGCATCCCACTGCTCTGCTGCTTCCTCAGGGGTTCTCTGTGTGTTCCCTGTCAGGACAGTTATCGGTTATAGCCAGGCACCATCTACTTCTTCAGGTCTCAGGCTAATGCAGTCTCTGGTTTATGTGGCCCTTTCTGTCTCTTGGGCTTATAATTACCTTGCATCTTTGTTGTTCTTCATTCTCCTTTGTTCCAGGTGGGTTGAGACCAATTGACACATCTTAGATGGTCTCTTGCTAGCGTTTAAGACCCCAGATACCACTCTCCAAAGTGGGATCCCAGAATGTTTTCTTAAAACCCAGAAGCTACTCGCCAAAGTAGAATGTAGAGCATTTTCTTTATAAACTATGTTATGCCAACTGAGCTGGATGTTCCCTGAGTCATAAACTAACATTTTAATATCAATTTTATTTGTTTGAAAATAAGCAGTAACTTATAAGGAGTCAGTTACATGTTCAAAGTATATTAAACATGTTAACCTGTTAAACATGTAGGTTAATAAATCATAGCTTGCCTGATAAAATATTTTTAGCAAATAAAATATCTTTAGAAAATACTACTTAAGGGAGTAATATTACTCAAGGCTTTTACTAATCAGTTTGGTGGCACAACGTGTAAGCCCTTGATTGCTAACTGAAAGGTTGACGGTTTCAACCCACCCAGCAGCTCCATGGGAGGAAGACCTGGCCATCTGCACCATAAAGATTAAAGCCAAGAAAACCCTACAGAGTGTTTCTTCTCTGTCACATGGGGCCGCTATGGGTCAGAATCAACTCAACATGCAACACCACCACCAGTAATCAATTTTATATATATGTATCATTATGTGCAATGAGGAAATATTAGAAATTCAGCCTGTTAATACTGGAGCTCTTACCAGTTCAAGCAGTGGAAATTCCCATTTTGGGATTTCCATCTAGACTCTCAACCATATCAGCACTTGTCATAGTAGCAGTCTCAATTGAGAATTGTGATTATATACTTTATTAAATGACTATTTGATGAAAGCTCAATTATTCTAATGTAGTTCAGCCAGAATTCTGAGCTGTCATCTTGCTTAGTTAGGAGAATAATTAACCAATCTAAAGAAGCATTTCTTTCTATTGAATTATGTGTGTTCTGTTCCCTCTTTTACTGACTGTATAGTGCCATCAGTTCTAAGGCATGCCATTATTTTCTGGATTACTCAGAAAGATAAAAAATGGTGCTTATAATTGTGAGATGCTATCAATTATAAGGCACAATGCAATTTTAGAGATGTAAAAAAATGTGGCAGAAAATAAGTAATCATAAAATTGATAAAATATGGCACACATGTATACATATTAGAGTTTTAGTTGTGCATTGGTCATAATCAGACTGTTAAAATATAAAGAAAAGTATATTAAAGAAATTATTTCTGCCAAATATTAGACAGATGCCTTAATCCTAGAAATTTAGAATTGGAAAAGGTAAGAGATTATGTAGTCAACACTTTTACACATGAGGAAATTTACTATGAAATCATCCAGATTATATAAAAATTAGCAATTGATTACCTAGTTTACCAAAGTATATTAAACTTCACAAAAGATTTCATAGCAGTCTTCCTTTAAATTGCTATCTTTAGAGTATAGGTTGTCCCTGATGTATGATGTATTTTAATTACCATGAACTGCACTGTCATGGATTGTGGGAATCAGTTTGGCTGGGCCATGATTCCTGGTATTGTGTGATTTTCGTATATGTTGTAAATCCTGCGTCTATGATGTTAATGAAGGAGGGTGAGAGGCAGTTAGTGAGGTAGGACTCAGTCTACAAGACTGGATTGTGTCTTGAGGCAGTCTCTTGAGATATAAATGAGAGAAATGAGCAGAGAGATGGGGGACCCCATACCACAAAGAAAGCAGTTCTGGGAGCAGAGCACCTCGTTTGGACCTGCGGTCCCTGCATGGAGAAGCTCCTAGTCTAGGGGAAGACTGATGAGAATGCCAATGGAGAAAGCCTTCCCCCGGAGCTGACATCATGAATTTGAAGTTTTAGTCTACTTTACTGTGGAGAAATTAATTTCTCTTTGTTAAAGACATCCACTTGTGGTATTTTTGTTATAGCAGCACTAGATGACTAAGACATGTACTGACGACCATCATTTTTTTTGTATATCTTATCACTAGTAATCTGTACTGATACAGTGTTGTAGTACATAATTGGCTGATATTATCATTCTCAAATGTTCACTCGCAGCTATTTATATGTAATGTTTCCAACCCCCAAAGACAGATAAAGATTGAATTTATAAAGGTACTGATAATAAAATGCAATAATAATGTCCATCTGCAGATACAGGTCTGGTGGTAGATCTCTCTACATACGTAACTCTAGGTGATGCTTATGTATCAGTGTAGACAATAGAGTACGCAAGGGACACAGTCAGGGGAACATCTTAGACGTAACCAGACACCTTGTAGAATAAAGTTTCTAGGCTAGAAGGTGAAGGACTGTAGACTTGAGGGACATCTGTATCATTTGATGAAACATAGTTCATGGAGATGAAGCTCTGCATCCTGCTTTGGTGAGTATAGCATCTGGGGTCTCAAAAGCTTGTGAGCAGCCATCTGGGAGAGAACTGTTTAGTCTCTTACCATCCAGAGCAAAAGAGAATTAAGAAAACCAAAGACCCAAAGGAGCAATTAGTCCAAAGGACTAATGGATTACATGAACCCTAGACCAGAAGAATTAGATGGTAACTGGCTACCACTTACTGACTACTCTGACTGGGATCACAACAGAGGGTCCCAGACAAAGTGGAAAAAATCTTGCAAAACAAATTCACAAAAAAGAGCAAATTTACTGGTCTGATAGAGATTGGAGGAACCTCTGGGACTGTGGGCCTTCTGAGCTGGAACTGAAGCCATTACTGGAGACCACCCATCAGCCCAACCACAGACAGGCCCGTAAAATAATATCCGAGAGGAACATATTCCTTAGAACAATCTATTATACGAGATCAGAAGGGCAACATTTGCCCAAAAACAAAGATGAGAAAGCAGGAAGTGGTAGCAAATCAGGATGAAAGGAAATGGGGAACCTAGGATGGAAATGGGGCGAGGGCAGGCACATGGTGGGAAATGGAACCAATGTCATGGAACACTTCGTGTCTAAACTATTTAATGGGAAACTAATTTGCTATGTAATCTTTCAGTTAATGGACGGTTAAAAAAAAAAAAAAACCTTGAGAAAAATGCAATAATAATGAAAACTAAAAAAAAAAAGTTATTTGAATTACATTAGAAGTGACTTACGATGGAGTTGTTGAAATGGGTCCTTTTGTAAGTCAGGAACTGCCTGTATCTCATATACCAAAAACCCGTTGCCGTCGAGTCGATTCTGACTCATAGCGACCCTATAGGACAGAGTAGAACTCCCCCATAGAGTTTCCAAGGAGCACCTGGTAGATTCAAACTGCCAGCCTTTTGGTTAGCAGCTGTAGCACTTAACCGCTATGCCCGACGCATTTTAGATACTCTTTTTCAAGAGCACCACATTTAATGTATGGTAAGGATGATTTGGGATTTAGATGAGTTAGTTGTTTAACATTCCAAACAAGGTATACAGTTAGGCACAGTATTTTTAGAGCCATAATCGTCAAATACTGTGTTAAATGCCTTACGGAATTTTAAAAAGAGTCACCTTTCCTGCCTTTTAAGAATTGTCACATTCTACCCTGGGGTTCCAGATTTAAAACAAAATTTCAGGTAACAGGAGCTCTGAGTGGTGAAAAGGACGTGACTTGGGAAAACTGTGAACCTCATCCTTATAGACAGCACTGAGGTATACCTCGCCCAACTACTTGTCATAATTATGAGACTTAGTGCTGGAATTCAAACTGCGTCTTTGTTGAGAGAGGCCAAGTTGAGTTGCTTGCACATACAGACATCATCACTGGGTGGCTGGACAGACAACTTGCAGCTGTGCGCTGTCTCAGGATGGGGATACAGCAGGACATCAGCCAGCAGAGGGCCTCTTGGAGGTTTACAGTCCATGGTGGAGAGCCAGCTTGGAGTGTAGCTTCCAGGAATAGGATTTTGGAAACAACACCATAGGATTTAGGCATTGATTGGGGACCTGAACACAATGCAAAATATGAATCTTGATGATTGAACCTTGCCCACAAAGTCGGAGCGAGATCACAGGAGCCAGGGACCTTCTTGGCCTGTGTGTGGGTCCGGAACATTCAGAAGGGATGAAGTGTCAGTAACAGGGACAGGGAGCCCGGCTAATCTTTGGGTTTTTGTGTTTTGAAAGACTGCATCACAAATGATGTTTGATGTTTCCTGCTTTAGGTACAATTGCTGCTAATGGTGATGGCTTAGCTTTCTAGAGTGTTTCAGCTTTTATCAGAGTGCTTTCACAAACATGTAATCTTGCCTTCACAGTAAACCTGAGAGGGGTGACTTGGGTATAATTATCCCATTTGGCAGATGAGGAAAATGAAGCTCACAGATACTAAGTAACTAACCTTAAGGTCACTTGCTATTGGCTCTTGATATTACCACTATACCATGCTGCCAACGCTTGACTTCATATTTATTTCCACATTTGGAAAGCATATAGTCTATTTTCCAGCAGCCGCTGCTGTCTTTAGGGACTGCCAACACTTGTCGCTTATCTTTTTACCTCCCAAATCACAAACGTAACTTTGGCTTAGTAGAGAAGGGAAAAATAAGCAAAAGCAAAAAAATCAAAATGCTATTCCATCAAGACTTATCAGATGAAACGACTCTCCTCTGTTATTTTCTATCAGCTGTTGTTGGAAGTGGCGCGTATTTCTTTCCACCCTATTTTAACCTCCGTTAACCTGACTGCTGTAGCCGCTGAGGTGTCCCACAGTCAGCCAGGTACAAGTCCAGACAAGGAGTCCAGAGTTTGAGCAAGTTAAACAAGAGCTGCTAGTGTAACAAGAAATGGGCCTTAGTTGTTGACATAGAATTTGTTGGTTTTAGCCATGAATGGGTTGGCTTTCTAACTTTCATTTTACCTGGAGAGCCTCTTCTGTTACGCTTTTGTTTCTTCCTGTTAGAGTTCCTCTCCATTTCTTTCCAGAAAATGCCCGCCAGCCTGCTTTCCTGCACTGTGCATCCTGCAGGGATGCAGACTACAGATCTTAATGGTTTTCAACTCTGTAATTTTTGCACATATGTTTTTTCTTTTAAAGTAGATTAGAAACATGAAGATAACAGTATTATGTGGGGGTAATTACTGTGGGTGAAAGTTGAAGTAAGTGAAACAAATGGAACTGGGCAAACAGTCAGAAAATCTGCATTTTTATCTAGGCATTTATTCCACCAAGTAACTGTGGATTTTGCACAAATCCTTTTATCTTCTGGACACCCATTTGCCTTACCTGTGAGACAGAGTTGCACTAAATGATTTCTGGAGTCCCTGTAAGATCCGGACCTTATTCAACTCCCCAAACAATAGACAGAGGGTGCTAAATAAAAGTAGGATGGCTGGCAAACCTTCCAGCAGTGAAAAGGATGATACAAATGAGCTTACATTCTGTTGACAATGAATGAAAAGCCATATAGGTGAGACAGCTTTCTGGCAATGATAAAATCGTCTGAGACCCACTGTTGTTAGCTAACTTTTTAAGCTTGCTTCTTTATATTGTTTACCACTGGATCCCCAACACCTGATAGACCACATGAACAGAATGTTATATTCTGGGAATACTTTATAAAGGATGATGGGCTTCTTGACCCATTTACCTCATTAGAGTAAGTTAACCATGTCTTGAAAACAGCTCTGAAATTCAGGAGGTATGGGAACAAGTGATAGAATCCTAGTTGGAAAGAAATTCTAGAGATAAAAATTTGGCAATAGATGACAAGCTGGTATTCCTTATTCTTTTTCAACTCCATGGGTGATGTTTCTGGATTAAAGACTTGATAAATGGGATTTTAACTCGATATCTTAATTTCAAGGGGGGAAAGGGGGCCATATTTGGATTTAATGTAGTAAAGTATGGAAATGAAGGCAGAGAACAAAATGTTACTAATGTTTTATGTGTGAATTTTCATAGCATTTATTGTGTTCTGGGTCATGGATTAATCTGAAAAGCAGATGAAAGCTATGGGTTCTGTTTCCAGGAAAATAAGTACACAGTCCTAATTTTCCATGTAATTTTTACTATGCCACATTGCTAATTTTCTGAGTAGAATTGTAGATTATTTAAAAATATTAGGCGGTACATTGTCTCTACACTTGCATTTTTTCACCTTTTATTTTTCCCACTAAAATTATCTGTCGTCATCCTTTGAGATAGTCTGGACTTGACCTTCATTCCCAGAGAATGGAAAGATATTCTGGGGGCCCCCTCAGTTGATTGCCTACCCACCTGAACCCTAGAATTTTAAGGGGCACAGTTTACGCTCGACTGCTAACCTAAAGGTTGGCTGTTCAAATCTACCCAGTGATACAGCAGGAGAAGAGTCCTGGTGATCTGGTTTTATTAATTACGGCCAAGAAAACCCTATGGAGTAGTTCAACTCTGTAACACATAGGGTTGCCTTGAGTTGGAATTGACTAACAATAACAACAATCGAATTTCAGAACAAGAGATGAAGGATTGTTAAGTTTTACGTCTAGCAGTTCGAATCCGCCAGGCGCTTCTTGGAAACTCTGTGGTGCAGTTCTACTCTGTGCTATAGGGTCACTATAAGTCGGAATTGACTCGACGGCACTGGGTTTGGTTTTTTTTTGGTTTATGTCTAAAACCAAATATTTTGAATTATTTGTCCATCGACTTGATAATTATTTAATAATTGAGTGAAAAATGTGACACCAGATGTTGATAGTGGATCACTGGGAAGATACTACAAATTCTTTAGTTTTCTAACTAAAGTTAGTTTGTACTGGATTTTCACAAACTTAAATTACCCGAAGGCCCTTGTTAAAATGTAGATTCCGATGCAGCATCTGGGTCTGGCTGACATTCGGCATTTCTCACAGATTCCAAGGTGATGCTGCTGCGGACTCCCAACCTTGACCCACACTTTGAGCAGCAAGGATTTGTGTTACCTGCGTTATTACGATGGTGAGAAAAGGTAGCTCTCAAATAAGTTTTCCATGGTTTTGATTTTGTTAAAATTCTCATGCTTTTTCAAATTGGCTTCAAAAACTAGTCATTCTTTTTTTTTTTTTTTGAATCATTTCTTCTTATAGTTAAGATATTTTTAAAACAGCCACAAGCATCAGTCCTCCCCCGCACGAGAGTGGTATGCCCCTTTACAGACCGTACTTGGCGATTCAGATTTAGCACTGCTTCATTTACCTAGTGTTCATTTTTCAGCTGATCTACAAAACTTAGTTTTCTAAATATCTGAAATCTGTAATTTCAGAAAGAGCATTTTCTAAAATACTATATAATTTTTTTCCTTAAACTATTCCAGGCACTTTTTTTCCTTTGACTTGGTGGTGTAAGAATCATGTTTTCTGGAACCTGTCTCCATGAGGGGTGTTGAATTGTATACCAAATGAATAAGAACCAGTCTTAAGTTCTTGTGTCTTTTTTTATGCTTTTTCTGTTTTGTCCTTGTCCAAAAAAAAAAACAAACCCAGTGCCCTCGAGTCAATTCCAACTCATAGCAACCCTATAGGACAGGGTAGAACTGCCCCATAAGAGTTTCCACGGAGCACCTGGCAGATTGGAAGTGCCGACCCTTTGGTTAGCAGCCGTAGCACTTAACCACTACGCCACCAGGGTTTCCTGTCCCTGTCTAGCTGCCAGTTATGGGTATGCCTGTCTCTAAGTGGCTTGCTTCCTTTTCCATTCTCATTGATTACTTCTAACCTGAGAAGCCAGGTGACTAGGTTTGTTAGAAATATGCATGGGATTACTGCTAGGCAGAAGGGCCTGCCTTGTGTGGGGGCTTTCCTAGGAGGGAAGCAGACGGGAAGGTCAGTAGCATTTGAGCAGGGAAATCCTTTGGTTTAAATGGTCTTCTGAATAGTTGAGGGGCTCCTTTGTGTCTTCCTTACGCCTTTCTCCATGTTCTTTGTAAAACTAGTTTTAGGTCTCTTTCTCTTATATCATGTTCTAGTGTGTTTGAAGGCAATTCGGAAGTGTAGATATGCATGTGTGTGGTCAACCCACGAGCAGGAATAGACTCATAAATAAGCAGGACTTCAGGGTCCATCTCAAATGGAGGTGGACAGCCTTGAGCCACAGATGGTTCTCTTACAGTACGTCTTGTAGTGGCGTTGCCAATAGTTTTAAGAAGGATAATGATGACAGTAAAAGGGTAGGCCGTGTTTCAGCTTAGTGACTTAAAATTCTAGGAACACGAAGACTGATTTCTGGCGTGTTTGGTGTCTGTAGTAGATTATTAGCTATACCAATCACAATAGTAGCTCCTGTTTGTTGAGCCCTCACCCTGTCAGGCACTCATTATTCAGATGAGTGTTGTGTAACAAACAGGGCTGTGGTCATGGAGGGTGAATTAGATTGGAGGGGAGCAAATGGCTACTGCATATTGAACAAATGAGAGTCATCCGGATAGAGAAGGGGAGATTAAATCTCCTCATTAGCCCCTCTTACCAGATAAATAAGCATGTGTGGAATCTGCCGCAGGTGTTTTTGTTTTTTCTTACCAAGGCTAGAAATAAATTGTCAGAGGACTCACATCTGTGAGAACCACATAGTACTTTATATTCTTCTGATCCAAAGCAGAGAGAACCTGTTTGTGTTTTAACCAGGCAGCATCAGAACATGTTTTACTTGGAATAGCCTCATTTTTGGTTCCGTGTTCTAAATTGTGGATTATAGTCTTTAAACTTAAAAAAAAATGAAGCTAAATGCAGCCATAACATTTAAGGTGGGTTCTGAGATCCCGAACAGGCCCCATCTGACATATTTTTAGTGAATTAAACCATGTAACACTGATAACCAGTTTTCTCTCATTTGAATCTTATTTTTACATCTAGAATTTGCCTTCTGTTACAGTGCAGCTCAGTGTACTGTTACAAATACTAGTCTAACAGTATTTTGTGGTCTGGGGCTCCTGTCAAAGATGATTATAGAAGCTGGGAACCTTGGGAGGTACAATGAACGAACACAAGGCCTCATCTCTTATTTTGTGCTAGGATATAACGTGAATTCAAAGAGACTGAAAAAAAATTCCTTCTTTTAATCTGTAATGTGTTTAGTATGGTTTTACTATTAGTAATCCCTTTTAGCTTTTAGACTAGAGTATTCTGTTGAAACATTTGAAATTAAATGCTGCCAGGAAGAAGATTTTACTAGAAATGAGGGTAGTTATCAGTCCTTACCCTTGATTAATCGATCGTGCTTGTTTCACTGGGGAAATAAAAATGTACGTTTACCGAAGAGAAATCTGTGGGTATAAACTCTTCTCTTCCTGTTCTCAAATATGCTTCATATGTTGTTTATCTTATTTAAATATACAGTAGGCAAGAGTGCAACTACTGTTCCTTTAATATCAGAACTGTGCACGTTACAATAGGTGTCACTGTTTTACTTGGGCCAATCCTGATCGGTGACTTCAGCTATTGGCTCCGAGCACCGGCTGTCTGACTCCATCTGCAGGGCTGTAACACCTACTCTCCTCCGATCCATTCACCACACAACTTCAGCCGGCTGAGCAGACTCGTGCGGGCGGCTCCAGCAGCATCTTGCTAACCTAATTCAGCAAACAAGTGCTGCGGCTCTGTGCCTGTCATCTCTGCTCAGTGTAGCCTTTCCAGGTGATCTAGGAAACTGGGTGATTTTTATGAACAAATAAGAGAAACAGGAATCATGATGGGGGTCTGTTTAACAGACCAAGTACTGGATAAAACTTAAAGCCAGTTTCTATTCAACCTAGTGAAAAGGTCACCTTGCCTGGCTGAGAAAAGAAGCAAAACATCAGCTCGTTGGTGTCTGTTAACATCTTAGCTCGCGCTGGCCTCTTTTCCGTGATATTCGCACCAATTTGGGATATCTAGCTATAGAGAGAGAGACAAACTGTACTCATGGTAGATGACAAGGAAAAGAACATGAAATGTCTCACCTTCTTCTTGATGCTTCCAGAGACGGTAAAGAACAGGTCCAGGAAAAGCTCCAAGAAAGCAAATACCACGACCAGCAGCAGCAGCAGCAGCAGCAGCAGCAGCAGCTTGCCCCCAGTTTGCTATGAAATTATTACCTTGAAGACTAAAAAGAAGAAGATGGCTGCTGATATGTTTCCCCGTAAAAAACCAGCCAGCTCCAGCACCACCGCTGTCCCGCAGTACCACCAGCAGAATCTCAGCAACAACAACCTGCTTCCAGCCCCCAACTGGCAGGGTCTGTACCCCACCATAAGAGAAAGGTGAGTGCCGGGCCAGCGTATCTACGTGAAAAAGTTTTCCTGGGCCGAAGTTTCTGCTTTTGCACGACTTGTAATGTATTTTCACACAGATCTGTGTTTGCACGTTTCCCAGAAGCTTTATTGGTAATGGAAAACTGCCTTGTATCTTTTCCAAAACGGTACAGCTGTTTTCCTCTTAGATAAAAATGTTTTTGCAAGCTGTAACATTTAACTGACAAGGTTGTGTCTATGGGGCCATAGAGGATGGAAATCTTTTATTTGTCCTTAGCCTTGTGAAAAGTTTGGCTAACTTTTCTGGCTTTTTTCTGTTTTTAAGCTTGAGTTACTTCCCATGGGTTTGCAATGATTATAAACACAGTTCTTAGACCCTTTCCTTGTTTTGCCTTGAAGCCATTAAACTGTTACTTAGCTTTCAGATCTGCTGTGGGTTTTGTATGTGGGAGAGTGGGCATTAAAAATGCTGACTGCTGTGAATTAATGAATTGCCTCTGTTTATAGAAATGCGGTGATGTTCAATAATGATTTGATGGCAGACGTACATTTTGTGGTTGGGCCACCAGGTGGGACTCAGCGGTTGCCAGGACACAAAGTAAGCAACAGCTGCGTTACTGGTTTGGACCTGAGACTCACAAAGAGGGACCCTCTTTGTGAGTGTGGAACTTGGGGTGGGCGGCCTGCTGATGGCAGACAGTGCGTGTCTCGCCCAGTCCCGGAGAAAGCCCAGCCTCTTCAGAGGGTTTTGGGCATGCCAATTTTTTTCTTTGTCTCCTTCTACCCTGTTTTATATCCCACACAAAACACATGCCCTCTTTGCTCTGCAGTCGTGGGATAAAGTCTCTGGAAGTTGCTGTGACAAGTTAGGAAGTCATCTGTCTGTTTACCCCTTTTCTAGACGTCAGTCAGAGAAGCTTTTTGTTTTTTTTAAGTTATTTTCGTAATGGAGGAAATTATGCATTAATCCCTTAAAGCCTCCATCATGAGCAGTATAGAGACTGTTTGGCCTGAATATCCGAGGCTTCCACAGCAAGACACGCCGCAGGAGCAGGTTTAGGTGCTCTGTGCTTCGGGTTGTTTTTCTGGATTGATTTGCTGAAAATGCATTCAGTTTGGTGCATGAAATAAGATTTGCCTTTCTCCACAGTATGTTTTAGCTGTTGGGAGCTCTGTGTTCCATGCAATGTTTTACGGAGAACTTGCTGAGGACAAAGATGAAATCCGTATACCAGATGTTGAACCTGCTGCTTTTCTCGCTATGCTGAAGTAAGCATCATTCGTGTGTTGGGCAAGAGTTTGTTTATGCTGCATTTGTCCTCTGCGGGGCTCACAGTGAAGCAGGAGTTCTGTGTAACAGCAGTGGGAACACTGACGAAGAAAGAGGGTGCTGCTTACCTTGTGAATGCTGTGGAGAGAACTACTGAGCATCTTTCAGCGGGAGCGTTTGGAGTGATGCCGGCTTTCATAATCACACCTCGACATGGGATTTGGGGGCAAGTGGTGTGAATAGCAGTTCGATTTTTAATGACTTATAATTAAAAATAATTTTCTGGTGTAAACATTATTTGGTAGACCATGTTCTCTCTGAAAGCATTGTGAAAAAGTCTTTAAATATATTTTACTTCACAGTGCTATAAATCACATACATTGTTTAAATAGTACCAGTTAGGATATTTCTCACTTTCCTAAGGGTTGCTGTCAACAAATGCAAAATTTATCTGTTGAAATAATCTGATCTTTGTGTACACATACGTATACTCCTTTTTTTTTTTTTTTTCTAGTACACATATTCTTAAGATCAGGCATCCTTTCTCAAGGATATGAAGCATTTGCCTTTGATAGTAGAGGAAAAATTTTTGAACTATGAATAGTTTTCTCTAGATTTATGTAGAAAAGCTTCAATTGTAAATACGAAATGCAAAGCTATATGTTCTGCATTTATGGAAAATAATTTTATATCTAGTCAGACTTTTTGAGAATCTAATAAATGTTAACTAGGTAAACAGAGTTGCCCGTTTTACCAATTACTGGTGCTGTACAATGTGACAGCCTACAATGTGATCAAAATCCAATGGTTATTCTAAATAATATTTATATGATCTTTATTAATCCTTATTCTACCACACCAGAGTATATCAGAGTTCAAGGTTACGTGCTGCTCTAGGGATTGCAGTTCACTGGATAAATGCAATGCTTGTTGGAAAAAACTTGTCCAGGGGTCAACAGACTGGGCAGTAATCCCACAAAGAGTTAAAACGCCGGTATGTGTTGTTGCTGCCTACTGAGTTACGTTTACACTCTAGAACTGATTGTGAAAAAAAGAATATCATAACTAATTCTAGAACATAAATGTATTTAATTGCTTATTCATATTATAGTTTGCTACTGACGTATTATAATTGCTACTGACTCGAACTTTCACGTTGGAGACCTGGTGGTACAGTGGTTACGTGCTCAGCTGCTAACTGAAAGGTCAGCGTTTTGAACCCACCACTGGGATTTAGAGAAATTAAAGACAAGTGAGCACATACCTAAATATCAACTAAACCATCTCCTTAAGCCAACCAACACTTAGTGACCTTTATAATCCCTTAGAAATATACGTGCAGAAAACAATTTTACCTGTGAAGATTTTTTTGTTTTATTTTTGTCTATTTTTTTTTTTCCCAGTGAAGTCACAGCTTTGTATATTTGAGTGTTATCTGTTGCTGAGAGAATACTAGCTGTCGTGTAGCATTTTGGCTTCACTGCAGTCAAGTAGAGTATTGCACCGTCCCAGATGTATACGTAATTAGGAAGTGGGAGCAGGAATTGCAAAGAATTGTATTTCACCTAAGTCACTTCGTCATTTAATAAGCATCTTGTCTCACAGATACATTGTCTAGAATATATAGTTAAAAAAAAAAAAAGCTTTTTAAAAAACACGCATTCAGTCAGTGTAAAGTAGTAAAAATCAGAAATGTGGTAATGTACCATTGACTGTTATGCCGTCTTTGGTCAGTACCACACTGTCATCTAGGGTAGTGGTGGCCAGATTTTCCTTACCCCCCCAGCATTGTGGGGAGTAGCCAGTATTCCTAGAAAGGGGGCTGTTGAGAGAAACGGAAGGCCGCCCACTTGATAGTTACAGGGTCAGAGCTGTGAAGTGCTGACAGTGCTCCCTGGCCCTCTCCATGGACGCTGGCGCTCCTGTAGGGAGCATTGCTAAGCTGCAGGAGTGTTGTCTGTTGGCCCTGCCCGTGGTAGCTGGCTCAGCCTATCGGAGGAGAGAGAGGGCTTCTTGGCAGCAGACAGGCAGGTCCCAGTTGTGACTGTGGAAGATTTTCTCATTGCTATCCTTGTGGTTTTGTCCTTTCTAACAGAAGGCATTCTGATTTTTTCAGCTGTATGTGTTTCACCAAAGTGAAATGTAAGAACTAGAGAAGAAATGTCAGAGCAAGTAGCTCTACACCTTAGCTATAAAAAAAAGTTTAAATGAAGTGTTATCAGTATTTATTTTCCACTCATACTCAGTCCTCATTGCCTAGCTCTTATGTCAGCCATAGCAGTCTAAAGGAAGCGGATGGTTTCTACCTTGTGTAACGTTTTTGGGAGTCAGGCACAGTCTCCCAAACACAGAGAAGGTTTCTTCTCCAGAAATAGGGATAACCAAAGAACCAAACGTGTTGCTGTTGAGTCGATTTCAGACTCATAGCGACCGTATAGGACAAAGTAGAACTGCCCCGTAGGGTTTCCAGTGAGCAACTGGTGGAGTAGAACTGCTGACCTTTTGGTTAGCAGCCGAATTCTTAACCACTATACCACCAGGGCTCTAGAAATAGGGATAGTTCACAGAAATAAGTACATATTTAAGGTTTCATCTTATTAATTAAATGTATCTGGAAATAATGTAGTCTCTAGTTGCGAAAGTAGAAGGGATGTGTGAGGAAGAAGAAAGAGTTTCAAATAAAAAATAAATAAAACAACAAAAAAAACGGATATGAAGCCTGTGTTGAATTAACTCTAAAGTTAGCTGGAAGATAGCACCAGGATCTGTGTTTGATAATCCGTTGAATTTGGGGCTACTTTATTTCCTCTCAGGTCTTGTTTTATGTTTAGGGAAAATCTAAGTCGTACTTAGTTCCAAACATTAAGACAATAATTTCTATCTGAACGAGCAGAATGAGTTGAAAGTAAACCATGCGTGTTGCTCCGAAGGCATATGAAGACTGGTCTTTGATTAAATATTATATAGGTAACAGAATTTTGCTACTTTTTTCCTAATACTTTCCATCTCTGAGATGTAGCTCTTTCTCAATCTCATTCTCTTCTGTTGTTACGAACATACTCAGTGCAGCTTATAAAAGAGAGGCCAGAATGGCAACCCAAAGCTAATGTCTTTAGTCATACAAAGTTACTGCTAAGTTCAAATATTAATAATTCATGAATATGTTTCAGATGTTTCCTGAATTTTTTTTTTTTTTTTAAGATAATTTCCTTGGCACTAACTTGAAAACGTTTTTCACGCTGGATGCTCTCATTTTGTGAGCGTTCCATTTACATGCTGTGCGCTTCCTTTCAGGTATATCTATTGCGATGAAATTGACTTGGCCGCGGACACAGTGCTGGCCACTCTTTATGCTGCCAAAAAGTACATTGTCCCTCACCTTGCCAGAGCCTGCGTTAACTTCCTGGAAACCAGCCTGAGCGCCAAGAACGCCTGCGTGCTCCTCTCCCAGAGCTGCCTGTTTGAGGAGCCGGACCTGACCCAGCGGTGCTGGGAGGTGATCGACGCCCAGGCCGAGTTAGCTCTCAAGTCCGAGGGATTCTGCGATATTGACTTCCAGACACTAGAAAGTATCCTCCGCAGGGAAACTCTGAACGCCAAAGAGATCGTGGTTTTTGAGGCAGCTCTCAATTGGGCTGAAGTAGAATGCCAGCGACAAGATCTCGCCTTGAGCATTGAAAATAAGCGCAAGGTCCTGGGAAAGGCACTTTACCTGATCCGAATACCCACAATGGCCCTCGATGATTTTGCAAATGGTGCTGCACAGTCCGGCGTTTTAACACTCAACGAGACCAATGACATCTTCCTCTGGTACACTGCTGCCAGAAAACCAGAGTTGCAGTTCGTGAGTAAAGCCCGCAAGGGCCTTGTCCCCCAGCGTTGTCACCGCTTCCAGTCGTGTGCCTATCGGAGCAACCAGTGGCGCTATCGGGGACGCTGTGACAGCATCCAGTTTGCAGTCGATAAAAGAGTGTTCATCGCTGGCTTTGGGCTGTACGGCTCCAGCTGTGGCTCTGCAGAGTACAGTGCCAAGATTGAACTCAAGCGCCAGGGCGTTGTCCTGGGGCAGAACTTGAGCAAGTACTTCTCGGATGGCTCCAGCAGTACCTTCCCTGTGTGGTTTGAATACCCGGTGCAGATCGAGCCCGACACCTTCTACACAGCCAGCGTGATCCTTGATGGCAATGAACTCAGCTACTTCGGACAGGAAGGCATGACGGAGGTTCAGTGTGGCAAAGTGACCGTGCAATTCCAGTGCTCCTCGGATAGCACCAACGGCACTGGGGTCCAGGGAGGGCAGATCCCTGAACTTATATTCTATGCTTGAAAACTCATTTCCCTGAGCAGTGCGAGCTGCTGTGAGGTGCACACCTGGTTCCTGCTTGCTCGATGCTTAGCTCATCTGCGGATAGATGATGAGTGCAGATGATTTTAATGAATGATGCCGTAGGCAGTTTCTCATTTCTTTTAACTTTTAATTGTGTACAAGCAGAAATGCAGCATTCAGCGCTTAACTCTGTGCTTAAAAGATGCACACTTTTATTTTTAGAGTACGTCTGTACACCTAGAGAGATTTTGTTCTCTTTCAGACTGCCCTTCTGGTTGCCCAGTTTTGTCCCTTTGAAGAAATGCTTGGAATCACCTCCAGTTTCCTTTTGGGCTTTATTTTGATGGGTAGAAATAAATAGCCTAAAATAATGACGACGAGTTAATTTAAACAGAACCTCCCTCCTGCCCCCCCAAAATTAAACATCAGTGTACAGTTTTGAAAGAAGTTTTGTTTTAGAGTAATTTAGAAAGTAGGCAGTAGCCATGTTTGGCTTTTATTTCATTCCTTTTAAATTCTTTGCTTCTGGGCTTTGCGTTCTTTTTAAATCCTAAATTTATAATGTTATGTATTAAGCGCTACAAAGCGTCAGTGTAAGATGGAAAAAAGAAAATAAGAAATTGAGTGTTTCTTTAGGCTATGACTTCTGCTACAATCAGGTTATATTCCCTTAGTTTAGAAGACAAAATATTGAAGTACACACACTTCTTTTCAAAGGAATTAAATTATAAAATTCTCCTGTCAGTAGAAAAAAGTTGCAGGCCCATTAGTTTAAACTAAAACAGTTCAGAAAGGAAGCCTTAAAAATGTCCTATACTACAAATCTTTTGATTAATGGCACATTAAAATACCTGGTTTGAAAAAGCCAAATTCTTGTCTCCCCTCTTAGTTTCTGGTCCCCACTATTTGCTTGTTTTTGGTTTGAATATAGAATTCCTCTTCTTTTCTTTCCCCATTGAAAGTGGACCAAACAATTCTCTAGACGAATAGAATAGTAATTTATCTTGTAGCACTACATGTTTGTGTAAGAAGACACTTTATTCATCGATTTTTTTTTTTTCCTATCTGAAATATACTTTACCTGATCTACTTTGACTACATACTATTTTGTTATTATAATTCTGTCCTGTTCCTGGACTGCTAGAATCTGGCCTCTGGCCATCTCGAAGTGCCAATATATGCCTGCAGGGTTTTCAACAAGATCTGGAGCGACACACTGGTTTATACTAATAGCGCATCAGCATCACGTCCCACTCTCTTCTCTGTCCATGGGTGATGTAAACAACAGAGAGAAGTGTTCATCAAAAAATTCTCCTTCACTGATGGCTTGTGGTGGTTCTGTGCCTGTGTTCCTGGCAGTGTCCGATGCTTTCACTTCCAGCTGAAGCATCCGTGTGTTCCTGAGCAGCTTTTCTGCTCAGCGTGATCCTGAGAGCGCTTCCCCCACCACCCAGAGTGTGGTCTCTGACCGCCTCCTTCTCCTGCCCTTCAAGCCTGAAGCCGGCTTGTCTGGAGCCAGGGGTTAGTCCCGGGGTGTGTGTGTGTGTGCGCGCGCGTACCCATGTGCACACACGTGCGTTTAGGGACTCAGGAATTGTCTCCTCCCTTCTTGGCTGGTGAGAGGTGGGACAGAAATGGTCCCCTGCTGGCCCCCGTAAGGCCCCAGCGAGTGACTGCCCTTCCCTTGTTCACTGTGCTTCTGGGCCACTTCTTCCTTTGTAAACGTGGGCCTTCGGCCAGCTTCCCTGGTGGAGGAGAACACTGGATTATGGGAAATTCCTCTAATCACCTTTGCCATTACTTATGTCTGTTAGCATAGATGATCAAAAGCCGTTAACTGGTGATTACAGATGAGTACTCCCAGGACAACTTTCCAAAAATGATCAAATAATTAATTCCTATTAGGACGATTACAGATAGTAGTTTTGGCAAAGCATCGGTGAAATAAAGGTACATTTTCAAATTTCAAAAAATATTTCTGCAAAAGATTTTGTTTTTAAATTATGGCTAAACATTTCAGTGACTTATACCTACCATGTAGATTGGTAGACTGTGTATCTGATTGGAAGACACTCATTTTTAAGCCAGAGGAGAAGAAACTTTATGTAACACTAATTTCATCCTATCAGATTCTTGAGGTGGGTGCGATAACCTCAGTGTGAAGGTTGCTCACCCTGTACCGCTCCAGTCAGTGCTCTTATTAGCTAGCTGCCCTCCATGTGGTGAGGGGACAGCTTGGTGAAAGCCAGATGAGATCCTGTACTCTGGGCTGGGCCAAGAAGGACTTAATGTCATGCTAATTACCATTACTTAGAAACAAAAGACTGGACACTGCCAACATCAGACTGGCTGGTGCCAAAAGCTGTGGGTTAAATTTGAAAATTGTATTTAAATATGAAATTTTGTACTTTCAACCCTCATGTCTCTTTCTGTATTTTTGACAAAATGGGATGAAGGCTGATGTACTCGCTTTATTTTCTTTGGCGATCTTTGATTTTGTAGCTCTTAAAGCTAGAAACCATAGTTCCGACAAGGCAGTCAACTCTAGTATATAAACACAACTTTGTCGAGCCGAATAGGCCGTACTTTTCTTTTCTCAGTGTGTCTGGCAGTCTTTGTCATTGATACCGGGGATAAGGGGAGCTAGGCTAGCAGTTCGGATGTAACGTTCTTTTAGAGTATCTCAAAATAGCATTTAAGCAAATGGTCTAATTTCTACCTAATTATTGCACTGAACTGTCTTTTTGTTTTTTAAGGTGTTTTAATAAGCTCAGCTAATTTCAGGACACTGTAGCCACTTGTGCATCAGGGTGCTTGAATTTAGTAGCTTAACGTTATTTATGAAGAAAAAAATATAAATATGAAGTACCTCATGTTGAATGTTATTGTACTGTATTTTAATGTAACAGTGCAGATCTTGTTAGACACATGAATGTGTGTAATCATGTTAAAAGCAAATAAAAATAAAACTGGTTCGTAGATTTGTTTCCCTTAGCATTTTTGTAGCTCCCCTGAAATAGTAAAAAAGTTAATTCTGGCACTTCAGGTACCACTACGGTGGTTCACGTAGATGGCTTCACAGGTGAAGCCCGTTCGCTAAGTATTCAGCTTTCTTTGATCCCTAAAGAAATGAAAATTTGAGGCAAAAGCATAAGTGAACAATGAATATGTTATTCAATTGGCATTGTTGAAAGCCCGACAGTTAAGTTATAGAGAGGGCGTGAATGGACGCATTTATATTCCCCTTCTGTAGATACGGATTCCTGTAGCAGCTCAAAGCCTGTGTATCTTGCCGTGCTAAGGGGTGTTGATGACAGTAAACGACATCTAGCTTTAGATGTGACCAGTGCTGTTTTTCCTGCTGTGCTAGAATAGCTTAAGTCTAGGAATAAAAATAAATAAAATGTCATGTGAGAACTTTGAGTATAATTTTTATGGGCTCAACTAGTTTTATATTTCCCCATATCAAGTATGTGTGTCTGGCTTATACGTAATTATTATACACACGTGTACATAATTTTTTTCTCTACAGCTTTCTGTTGTTTCTCAGAGTTTATTGTGATACCTCTGTGTATTTGTTTACCCACTTCATCTACTCAGGGTTCAGTTTTTACAGCATACCTGCTCACGGGAATTTTGGAATTTTACCGAAGAGTAGGGGAAATGCAATCACCCATTCTCATCAACTTAATCACAGACACAACCTGAAATTACAAAGACCTTTAATCCAGGGAACTCTAAACCTTGTCTCATCTCTGTTGCTATTAAAACTTAATTCATATGTTTGTTTACGGCATCCCAAGACAATTGGGAGTGATCCCCTTCCATTGCTGGGGCTTAGAGATCAACATGTCACTGCAATTACCCTTTCTTCCCAGTTGACAGCATGGCTTGCCTGTGAAAGCCCGAGGCTCAGACTTGGGGAACACAGGAACGGGGAAAGCAGTGCTGAGGAATTAAATGGTATACAACTTAGAGGCTGAAATTAGCAAGTGGCCCTGAAAACCTGAGATGATTTGAAGTGTTTATCAGAGTAGGGTTTGAGTGCCTTTGACATGCTTCAATAGAGGATGACTGTACCTTTAGAATTTTGAATTTTAGCTTTTTTTCAAAGCCACTTAACATTTATTGACCAGTGACTCCCTTTCCTCAGCGCTTCATGTTCAACTTTTCAGAATACATGTTCTAGCAAAACGAACACTGAGAAGTTTTCAGAAATAGAATTTTTCCATGTGTTTCCGCGACCAACATACACACCAATGAAAAGAGTTTCTCAACTGGGAAGTTGCAAAGCGGTTGGCTGAATATCTTTGTGAGGAAGAGGTGAAGGTGACCATTTACGCTGTCACTCCAAATACCTACTTCTATAAATGAGCCTCTGAAGAATGTTTGAGTACATTTTCCCAACTTGGACGCCTCTCTGCCACCTCTTCTGAACATTTTTTTTTAATTCAGACTGTAGTTATTTTTATAATCGTTTTCCATGTGCTTGGTTAAGCATCCAGTGGGCACCAATTTTACTAGCAAATGTTGCTATTTTACACTCTGCCTCTGAAAATCCCTAAACCTCAAAGTATCCAGTTAAATACAACTACCCACTTTTTGTCAAATATGTGCTTTAAATAAATATGCGTATAGGGCATAATTAAAATGAAGTCACCTATTAGACCACTAATGTTTGAACTTTGGTTTACTCTTACTTAGAAACCCTGGTGGTGTAGCGGTTAAGTGCTAAGGCTGCTAATGAGAAGGTCAGCAGTTCAAATCCACCAGGTGCTCCCTGGAAACTGTGGGGCAGTTCAACTCTGTCCTGTAGGGTCACCATGAGTCGGAATCAACTCGACAGCAATGGGTTGGTTTGGTTTGGCAGGCTTAGTTACTAATTTCACTTGAAGCTGTTGGTGGTAACCAGGTTAAGTGGTACGAAAGGACAGTGTATTTATGTTAAAAGCTACTGTAAGGATTATGTCCTTGTTTATGTAGCAACAATACAGAAAATTATTTCAAAATGGAGGCATACTTTCTGCTTTGATGAACAATTTTCTACTTAATAGACAATCGTTTTTACATCAATTTCTTCTAGAGGACTGAAATTACACCTGGAAAAAAAATACAGACATCATACTAGTAGCCTTGTTAATTTTAATTAACGGGAAGTGTTTTAATTAGTCTTTATGAGCAACATATAGCAGGAAGACTTGGGAGAAACCAGGAAAGTCTACGAGACAATGTTTTGATATGTAGCAGCCTTTACTGTGTCTGTGAAACTTGCATTTTCCTTCCTAAATTACTAAAAGAAAAGCCAAAATGTATATATATAATGACTAAGGAAGCTAAGAATAATTTTTCAAAGCTTGAAGCAGAGGGTACCACCTTCTGCTATGCAGTAGAGTAGGTAAAAGAGTACGTTTAAAAGACATTCTATATATCTGATGTAATAAAGGTTTTGTACTTGTCTTAATCAGCTCTAAATTTTCAGTTCAGCACCACTTATGAAACGCTCAGTGCGCTTGAACCTTAGCCAGTTCAAAACTAAAAGCTGTCACAGATCTTTATTCTGAAGAAGAACTCTAAGAATGTTTGGAGGCATTCATGGACCGAAGAATACAGTGTTTGCTGGATAATTCAGTTCCCCCAGAAACGAACCAAAGGATTAACCCAACAGTCATCCATTCGTTGGTCACTGTTCCTTGCTCCATCCAGGCAGTTAGAAAAGTGATGAGGAGTCACAGGCCGGTGAGCTATGGGGTGTGCTCTGAGGAGCTAGGGTCCATGCAGTGCTTGATCCACGACATGCAGGATTTTAAGATGGCTGGGCCCCAACCCAGAGTATCTGATTGGGTAGGTCACATAGGTGGGGCCCCAACCCTGAGTATCTGATTGGGTAGGTCACATAGGTGGGGCCCCAACCCAGAGTATCTGATTGGGTAGGTCACATAGGTGGGGCCCCAACCCTGAGTATCTGATTGGGTAGGTCACATAGGTGGGGCCCCAACCCTGAGTATCTGATTGGGTAGGTCACATAGGTGGGGCCCCAACCCTGAGTATCTGATGGGGTAGGTCACATAGGTGGGGCCCCAACCCAGAGTATCTGATTTGGTAGGTCACATAGGTGGGGCCTCAACCCAGAGTATCTGATTTGGTAGGTCACATAGGTGGGGCCCCAACCCTGAGTATCTGGTTGGGTAGGTCACATAGGTGGGGTCTGAGAAATTGCATACCCTGCCTGTCTGCTGATCACAGGGATCTCTAGTGAATGGTGGTATAAATTAATAGTGCTGAGGGGGCAGTGGAAACCCTGCTGGTCTAGTGGTTAAGTGCTACAGCTGCTAACCAAAAGGTCGGCAGTTTGAATCCACCAGGCACTTCTTGGAAACTATGGGGCAGTTCTACTCTGTCCTGTAGGGTTGCTATGAGTCAGAATCGACATGATGGCAACAGGTTTGGTTTTGTTTTTTAAGGGGTAGTGGCAAAAGAGTCCTGGTGTCACAGTGGTTACAGCACTCAGCTGCTAACCAAAAGGCCGGCGGTTTAAAACCAACACCGCTCCTCAGGAAAGAGATGTGGCAGTGACTGCTGCTTCCGTAAAGATTACAGCCCTGGAAACCCTATGGGGCAGTTCTCTGTCCTAGAGTCGCTATGAGTCAGAATCGACTCGACAGCAGCGGGTTTGGTTCTGGTTTAAAGGGGTAGCAGCATGTCTGAGTTAGCTAGTGCTGGTGTAACAAATATAAGTGTGTGGCTTTAATGGGTGGTAATTTTCTCACAGTTTTTTGTGGTTAGTTGCCATCGAGTCGATTGTGACTCGTGGCTACCCTTGTGTGCAGAATCGAACTGTGTTCCACAGGATTTTCAAGGCTGTGACCTTTAAGAAGCAGAGCACCAGGCCTGTCTTCCACTGCTTCCCTGGGTGGGTTTGAATGCCAGTCTTCCAGCTAGTAGTTGAGCACTTAACCGTGTGTGCAACTCAGGGTCCTCACAGTTTTGGAGGCTAGGAGTCTGAATTCATGGCACTGGCTCTAGGGGAAGGCCCTCTTCTCTGGGAGAAAATCCTTGTCTCAGCTTCTCTAGCCCCGGCCTTCCTAGGTGGTCTTCATGTAACATCTGTCTTTTCCCCCCTTGCTTGTCTCTGTGCCTAATCTACTTTTTATATCTCAAAAGTGATTGAGACACACCCTACATTGATATGGTCTTTAGGTAAGACACACCCTGCACTAATATGACCTCGTTAACAACAAAGAAAATCATATTTCCAGATGGGATCACAGCTACAAGTATAGGGGTTAGGATCCCAGCACATACTTGGGGGGACACAATTCAATCCATAACATGGAGACATGTCCTTGGCTACTAAAGGACCACTGAAGAGGGGCATCAAGATCAGCCTTGGAACAGAACGGTATGTTTCCCGGGGGGATGATGGTCCAGCTGAGTTTTGAAGGATACAGTAGAACTGTCCAGATGAAGGTGGGTGATGTAGGTTGTGTAGCTATGGGGGAGGAAATTCCAGAAGAGAAACGGCAGGGGGCTAGAATAGCAAACAGCTCAATGTGGCTGTAGTCAAGGGTGCATGTGAAAGAATGGGCCACCCACTGTGTGCCAGGCATGGAGCAGGTAACAAACTGGGCAGGGGCATGAAGGTTGTCACTTGTTAGATTAAGTTACATGGCTTTTATCCTCAGAATAAAGCAGTGACATTGAAGAGACTGAGTAAACACAAGACCAAAGTTTTGTGCTTTGGAAACATCTTTCTGAACTCTTGGAAGGATAAACTGGTTCAGACTGGGCATCCGCAAGCAGTTAGGGCTGTGAGAGTAATGCCAGCGAGGACGGAAGGAGGCCTGGGAATGGAGAGAAAGACGAAGATTCTAGAAACCTGGAGGGAGGGGTGCCAGGATGCAGGGACTGTGACATCCAGTTAAAAGAGGGCATGCTGAAGTTGGAATGAAACCTCTTGCCTTAACATTTGTCCTTATGAAGAGGGAAGGAGTACACCTTTACCTTCCTCTGTAGAGACTTGGCTTGTAGATACCCACTCTTGATTCTATCTTTAGATTCTTTTAGGAAGAAGGTAAAACAAGAGAGCTGACATAGTGCAGTGTAATGGCTCAGGCTTGGAGCAAGCCTGCCTGGATATGAAGTTTGGCTCCAGCTGTGTGACTTCAGGCAAGTTACATAACCTCTCTGAGCCTCAAGGCCCTCAAGAAAGATGGCACTGATAATGGTGCTTTCTTTAAGGTTGTTATGACTGTTAAATAAATCAGTATTTCTAAAGCACTTAGAACAGTTCCTGGCAAGCAGAAAATTCCCTAAGTGTTGATTAAAGGAAACAAAATGTAAAAGGCCACACATTAAACTCACGCAGTTTCCTCCTATATGCGTTTATGAGAACCAGCCTGCTTTTAGTTTCCACCTACCTCCTACAAGTTGTCAATGAAGACAATTAAAAAGCAAAATGAAAGAGATGGATTTTGTTGCTGTTCTTTTAAGTCACTGCTAGGGAGTCTGTAAAGCTACAAAAGGCTGTATTGTTGAGGAATTCTCATATTTTAATCCAATTTCTGATACATATTTCAATTTCGTCATGGTAATGAAAGATAGAAATGAGGTACCCTGATTTGGATGGATTCTAGCACATCAGATACCTGCTATGCGAGGGAATTCCTCGGAAAACAACTGTAAAAGCTGAAATGTGTGTGTAACGAGTTTTTGAGAGACTCTTTGAAGATATTTTCCAAGAGGAGTCTATTTTGCAGGTGAAGGAACACCCCCTTTGCTAGCTCTGCTAGAGTCAGAATAAGTTTTTTCTTTGCCTGCTGTCTTAGACACTTTAGACATAACCTCTTCTCTAAGTATTTTGGGATTAAAATCAATGTTAGTGTTGAAATTATTAGTTGTGTATCGAAAGCAGATTTGATATTTATGATGAGTGATTTGGACATTATGAACGTTTGAATGGCTAATTGCTTTTATGCAAGTAAATACGGGTGTGCCAGAAGTAGGGGCAACTCCTAGTCCATGTACCCCTGCTGTTGTTTTTCCTTCACCTCCACTCCGCTGCCTTCTCACCAAATCCTTGAGCCAGTGCTGTGGCCTCGTTTGATGAGGGCCCAGACATCCTGGATGTGAATTTCTAGTTTCTTTTTCAGGACTGGATTTGCCTCCATTTTGCAGAATAAGCCTTCAAGAAGCATGGCCCCCAGAGGTTCTCATTCAGGAGTCTGGGGGCTAAACTGGAGTTCCTGGGTAGCGCAAATGGTTAAGCTCTCTGCTGCTAACCAAAAGGTTGGAGGTTCGAGTTCACCCAGAGGCACCTCAGAAGAAAGGCCGGGCAATCTATTTCTGAAAAATCAGCCACTGAAAGCTCTATGGAGCACAGTTCTGCTTTGACACACATGGAGTTTCCATGAGTTGGAATCACCAGCAAAGGAAATGGTACTAGTACTGGGGGCAGGGCTGGTCCCCTTTATTTATATGAAGCTCAATGAGGATGAGGATTCTGATACACGTGAAAGGTTGAGAACCCCAAATATAGACAAACTTCCTGGAAATTTGACTTCCACTCACATATTCCTCACTGGAAACCCTGGCACCACACACTTTGATAGGTATCGTGTTGAGTCTGCAGATCACTTTAGTTTGTATTGACATCTTAACAATATTGTCTTCCAATCCATGAGTATGGGATGCCTTACCTGGTGGCGTTGTGGTTAAGTGCTATGACTGCTAGCCAAAGGTCGGCAGTTCGGATCCACCAGGTGCTCCTTGGAAACCCTATGGGCAGTTCTCTGTTCTATAGGGTCTCTATGAGTTGGAATCAACTCAATGGCAATGGGTTTTTTTGTTTGTTTTTTTAATATCTTTCAGCAGTGTTTTATAATTTTCAGCGTACAAGTCTTTCACCTCCTTGGTTATATTTATTCTTAGGTATTTTATTATCTATAGGTATAATTTTGATTGGCGATAACAACGAATATCAATGGGAGCCTTGTGACATGGTGACTTCCCAGAGATTGACTCTTCCGTCCACTCCAGCAGAGAACCAGGGCTAAATTTGAGAACCTCCCAGTCAAAACTTCTTCCCAGCTACAGAATGTCAAAAGCGTTTTATCTTTCCATCTTTTGCTTACTGCATTCAGGAGGAACGCTCCCAATGAATACCATGCGCAAAGAAAGCATAACCAAGCAGTTAACTACATCCATTTTTAATAAGACTTAAATATACTAACTTATATGTACAAGAAAACTCTATTAAGGATGTTTTTTGGATGTTTACAGTGGATTTTCATGTTATTTTTTAGTGTTTCATTTGAGACAGAATTCAGAAGTCAGATACGAAATGAACTGAATTCCTCCCTATAATTGCAAAGAAACACCCACCTTTTCACATAAACAGTTATTAGATTGATAAGACTGAATCTTCCAGATATGGAACCTTGACCTTCAACTCAAGAAAGCTCCAGAGATGAGCAAGAAACAGGATACCCCATTGATTTGATTCTGACTCCTGGCAACCCAGTGTGTAACAGAGTAGAACTGCTCCATAGGGTTTTCTTGGCTATAATCTTTATGGAAGCAACTCACCAGGGCTAGAGTAGTGAAGGCAAAACAAATCAGGGAAGGAATGGGGATCAGAGGAGGGAGAGAGCACCTCACCATTTCCCCTGAGACACAAAGGGTTTGGGTGAAGGATGATGGAAACAAGTCTGTTTCCTTTGGATAGGATGAGTGACACCGAATGGTGACAAGTGGCTGGCGTTAGGGGAGTTGGCTCTGTTAGACCTCCCTGATCTACTGCCTGCCCTCTGTAAGGAGCCTTTGTGGGTTTGCCAAGCATTTTTCCAGAGTCTCATGAGTGACATTCTCAGGGCTGTTCCTTGAGGGCTTTTCAGCTTCTGGACCTCCCAAATAAAGCTCACAGTGCAGGCCATTCAAGGTTGACAGGTGAAGCGAAAAAACCAGGCCATCCCTGATCCCTCTCCACCGAGTGCTGCCCTTAGGCCTTGCAGCAGCTGAAAAGATGTGCAGGCTTTGTCCTTCACTAGAAAGAACCCATTCTTACAGTGGCCATAGACATACCTGGAGTCCAGAGGATGGTGTCCAAGTTTCCTTACTGTTCAGCTCTGGCTACCCCTTGAAATGGGCAACCAAACCAAAACCAAACCTGTTTCCGTCGAGTAGATTGCAACTCATAGTGACCCTATAGGACAGAGTAGAACTGCTCCTACAGTTTCCACGGAATGCCTGGTGGATTTGAACAGCCAACCTTTTGGTTAGCAGCTGTAGCTCTTAACCAGTAACCACCAGGGTTTCCTGAATTGGGCAAAGTTGGCCTCAAATGGGGAACCGGGGCCGTCTTGGCTTAGTCTCACTCCTCCTGCTATTTGTACCTTCCTTCCTCAATGACCTCATCTCACTGCTGCTTTCTGGGCTCCAGCCATAGCCCTGGAACTTGGGTAGGCCACCCCACCCCCATCACCACTTTTCTTGGTGAAGAGGCTGAAGGCGAGGGAGTCTTTTTCTTGCCAAAAGCCATTCAGCTCTTACAGCTAAAAGACCACTTCACAATAGATGGGGGAATAAGAAGGACAAAAGGGATGCAAGAGCCAGCAGGCGCCATGTTGTCACACTGACAGAGGTAAGTACTGCAAGCCACCCCATCCTCAATAAGAAAAGAGAAGAAAAATGGCTTCTTCCAGCTGGAATAAATAAGTGAGCCATATTACAGGCTCTGCCGTGTGACTGCCATTATACAGGTGCCATGCAGTCTTCCCACCTCCTGCTATGATGCCCTGGGTTAGAAAAACCAATCACTGCATGAGATCACAATAAAGTCTTTAGTAGGTCATTATCAGAGCGGGTTTCTTGTCAATACCATGCCTGATTGGGAGCAGCTCTCAGAATCACTTAGCGTCTCCTGTCAGGGGAAGCTTTTTAACTGATTTCTGTTGTCCTGTCATTTTGTGCTAACCCCAAAAGGCTATGTTAAATTGATGTCATCTTTCCAATTTCTTCCCAGAAACGTTTTCCTTTCTGGTTAACAATGGAAACATTTGTGCAATAACTGGGGAAGAAGAGTGGCCCAATGTGAAAACTGTGAAAACCAATTAACTAGGATGAATGCATTTATCTATCTGCAGATGTCCTTTGGGGGAGCAGGGCGCCATCATGCTGGAGGATATAATGAAGAAGGATGACTGTTATTCAGGTAGCAAGATAAATAAAAATCAAGAAATAAAGTAAAAGCAAACCCGAACCAAAAAGAAGTCTCCGTTGCCTTCAGTCAAGAAGGGGATTCAGCTTGAAACTATTATAAAATTACCACCAAACAAAAAATTAAAGGAAATGTCAATAATCGTTGAACTGGATGCAGGGAAGATGGAGTCTCATTGTACAATCTATGTTTCTGTGTGTTTGAAAATTTTAAAATTGTGGTAGGGATTGGATCAAAGAGTTCATACACATTTTGTAAGAGACCACTTTTTTTCCCTCCAAATTTAATTTTCAGTCCTAACAGGCCCACTCCAATAACTCACAATAAAGAATATGTTTTCCAGTAAAATGTGGCTTGTTTTAGACACATGTAGACAAAGGGTTTTGTGATCAGCCCACCTCTAGCATCATGACATAGACTAAGATTTTCATAAACACTGGAATCCTGAATTTTAAAACTTAAATTATTGATCACCTTAAATGCAAGAATGGATGTTTATACTTAGCTGCTTGAATGAAGACTCCTATTTCATAAAATTCATAGTTGAATACAAAAACATTCTAAATTCTTGATCTTTGTTAATCTTATCTGGGAGAAGCCTGAAAGTTTAGATCATGATTTCATTAGGGCAGTCTCACAGTTCCCCTGGGGGTAACATAATCTAATTTTAGCAAACTTTAATTGCAAGTGTAGTGTGGATTTATGCTGGATAAGAGTCGAGACTTGAATATTTTGGCTTCTGGAAGTAGCACTCCCACTTCTCCACCTCAGAGCACTCATCTAACCATGCCCAACCCTAACGGTTATAGGGCCCAAGACAATTGTGCAAATTGCAGCATACATGCCATATGTCTAAATATTAAAAGTTATTAATCAAGCTAACAAATTGCTAAATGAAATCTGTTCTAGAATCCTGCCTTGACAAATATGCCTCCATAGTGACCTGGAAGGCCAGGTTCAAATTTTGAAGTCTTGCCCCCTCAGAGTTCTGCACCAGAGAACGTAGTAGGCGAGGAGAGCTGGTCCCTGGATCATGAACCCCCGTCCATGGCCCGCACCCTTTCTCTTACCACCCCTGACTTTATCTCACAGCACAGGAGTTCTTGTTTGGTTTCCTCAGCTGGTATGTTCAACTCTGTCCACCCCAACACAACATCAAAGAGCTTCCCCTTGGCTACCTGTAATGCTAGGTGTGTACACACTGGTGACATGGCCTGCTTTTGTGTGGAGAGATCGGGGGAGAAAGACCCATGCAGGCCCAGGCAGTGCTCTTGAGGCCAACTGGGCAGAGAATTCCAGGGTACCAGATCCCCCATGATACAGAGGTTCAAGCATGGGTCCTAGGTGGCCATTTGTATTTGACAGATTTGTAAGCGGCTCAGGAGATTCCAGTGTAAGAACTTTGTCTCCTCCTCCTTTACCAGACCCCTAGATGTTGGAGTGCTCCCACACTGTCTTAATCTCCCCTCTACTACTTTTTCCCCAAGTGAGCTCATCTGGTTTCATGGTTTTATATTCCTCATTCATTCATCCATTCATTCAATAATCATTCATATTTTTTGACACTGGCAAAACAGGAGTGAACAAAACAGACAAAAATTCCTGCATCACAGAGCTGATGTCATCAGTGGGGGAGACTGAGTAAGGTATGGCAGTTTTAAGCATGACCCTGAGTTCTCCAGTACTCCTACTGTTGTGAAATGGGGCCAATGTCTACTCTTTTTGAATTTAGATCAAAATAGAGCCCAGTGGAAGTAATGTGGTGTGACTTCCAAGGCTAGGTCATCGAAGGCCATGCAGCTCCTAACCTGGTCACTGGAAATGCTTGCTCTTGGAGCTTCAAGTGGCCATGTAAGGAAATTGACTATCCCAAGACTGCCATACTGGAGAGGTCACATGTAAGATTCTGGCTGAGATTCCCAGCTGAGCCCGTCTTTCAGCACAGGTATCAGACATGTGGCTGAGGATGCCATCTTGGAAGTAGATCCTCCAGGCCCTACTGTTCCAGCTCCAGGCATTTGAGTCACTCCCAGGCGAGGCCTCAGACATCATGGAACAGAGAGGGTCTGCTCTCGCTGTGTGTTTTCCAATACTGATGCACAGAATCTGTGAGCATAACAAAACAATTTTCATTTCATGCCACTAAGTTCTGGGGCAGGGTGTAAATGACTCCTGAATTTATGTGTCTAGCTCACAACCGACACCCATGGAAGCAACAGTCAAGAAATCAAAAGACTCATTGCACTGGGCAAATCTGCTACAAAAGTCCTCTTTAAAGTGTTGAAAAGCAAAGATGTCACCTTGAAGACTAAGGTGCACCTGACCCAAGCCATGGTGTTTTCAATTACCTCATATGCGTGTGAAAGCTGGACGATGAATAAGGAAGACCAAAGAAGAACTGACACCTTTGAATTGTGTTGTTGGCAAAGAATATTGAGTATACCATGGGCTGCCAAAAGAACAAATAAATCTGTCTTGGAAGAAGTACAACCAGAATGCTCCTTAGAAACAAGGATGGCAAGAGTACGTTTCACATACTTTGTTGTCCGGAGGGATCAGTCCCTGGAGAAGGGCATCAAGCTTGGTAAAATAGAGGGTCAGTGAAAAAGAGGAAGACCCTCAATGAGATGGATTGACACAGTGGCTGCAACAATGGGCTCAAGCATAACAACGATTGTGAGAATGGGGCAGGACCAGGCAGTGTTTCGTTCAGTTGTACATAGGGTCGGTATGAGTTGGAACTGACTTGATGGCACCTAACAACAACAGCAGCCCAGACCTGAGATCCAGGTTTGTATGTCCAGCTGCCTTCTCACAATTGCATTTGGATCTCTAAATGGACATCTCAGAATTTTCATTTTCAAGGCAAAAGTCTTGTTTACCGCTGCTCCTCCCTTACAAAAGTAAGTCAATAAATAAAGCACACACACAAAAAAAACAGTTTGTTCATCTTTTATTTGCCCAATTTCAGTAAAAGGTACCACTCCCAATCTAGTTACTTAAATCAGAGTCATCCTGGATTCTTTTTTAAGTCATTTCATGGTGATTAAGAGCTTGGCTGCAAACCAAAAAGTCAGCAGTTTGAATCCATTAGTACTCCTTGGAAACCCTATGGGGCAGCTCTACTCTGTCCTATAGGGTTTCTATGAGTATGAATTGACTTGATGGCAATGGATTTGGATTTTTGGTTTTTTAATCCAGTAGCAAATCCCGCTGTTTTGATAGTAAAAATACATCTCTAATCCATCCATTTCTTTGCAGCTCCACTGTCCATATGCCAGCCCAAGCCACCATCATCTCTTGCCTGAACAGCCTCATAACACTTGTTAAACATCCAAACTTAGCTTCCTCTAGTTGGGTTTTTACACAGCAGCCAGAGAGATCTTTCAGAAGCATAAATCAGGATTTCCAGGGCAAGGTGGTACATTCAATGAATGCTTCAATGCCTCCCAAACCCTTCCTTTCCTCCAGTTCTCTAAATAAACAGTAATGAGGAGAAAAACAGCCAGCATAGTGTGAGGACACTCAGCCATCTTGTGGAGAGGTTAAAGTGCTACGGGATTGAGGCTTCTGCCAAGAGTCAGCAAGGACCTGGGGCCTCCTGATATTAGCCTCCTGAGTACACCATCTTGGTCCTTCAACCCCAGGCAAGCCTTCAGCCGACTACAGCCTCGCTGACATCTTGACTTCAACCTCACGAGAGACTCCAAACCAGAACCACCAAGCTAAACCACACCTAGATTTCCAACCCACAGAAACAGTGCGAGATAATAAATGTCTATTGGTTTTTAAGCTCCTAGATTTTAGGGTACTTTGTTAGACCGCAATAGATAACTAATACAGATTTGGGTACCAGAAATAAGATCAGACAAAAGGCCCTATAAGGATTTTAAGGACGTATCTTCTCACAGATTTGATGGATTCAAAATCGTCATGGGTTCAAATCCCGCTAGACGAGGAATGATTCAGTTTTGCTTTATGTGGCTGGTTTGGGCTTGTAAACATGATGGTGACAGGACTCCAGGAGAGAAAGAAAACACACCAGCGTGGTTTTTGTGTGTGTGTGTGTGTGTATGTGTGTGTGTGCTTTAGGTGAAAGTTTACAGAGGAGATTAGTTTCTCATTCAACAATTTATACACAAATTGTTTTGTGACATTGGTTGCCCCTTGGCCAAAGGAAATCACATGGCCAAGCCAAGACTCACCTGGGAGGATAATAATCAAGGGCATGGATTTGGGGAGTTGTGATAAATTAGAGCTGTTGATACAATTAAAGTGCCACAACAATCAGATCTCTGTAAACGTGTCAAATTATAGGAAAATGTACAAAGTGACAAATCCCTTATTACATGTCCCTGTTTTCCACATCTGTTTAATCTAATTCCATTTCCCTTCGTTTTTAATGAGTGATTCCTAGAACATTTACGTGGAATTTTTAATGTTAAATCCTCTGCAGTCTATCTGGCTGGTTTTCATGTCAAAATCCCTTGGCGTTGCCTCCTTTCATGCGTTGCCAGAGGCTTCGCCTGAGCTTTGATATGCTGTCTAGTAATAAAAACCTGACTACTTACAAATACTATTTTTAAAATGCCATTAAATTGTTTCCTTAGGACAGCACACACATTCCTTAGCTCGCTTTCCTCCAAGAGCAGAAGGGAGATTCAAAAAAGAAAATGCAGCACATGGGATGTTAGCTAGGAGAAGCCTCGTGGTTACGTCTTCCCCCGATTGGGAGGAAATACCGTTCCATTCTCCTTGCCTTTTGAAGCACATCTTCCATGACTGATTTTATATTGGCTGCTTCTTTAGCAGTATTCATACCTGTTGGGTTAGAATGCTTCTGATGCATATGTTTTGTTTTGTTTGTTTTTATTTTCCCCCCTTTAGGATGATTATAATCCTTTTCCAGCTACAGTTCAGGAAAAGAGCATAACTTTTAAAAAAAACACACTTAAGCACGACTTGACAGTGTTTCCAAACAGAGCTGCAAAGTGATTTCATTCCGTTGATATGTATTGCGAGAGGAATCCCTGGTTACAGAAGTCACCCAGAGGAAGAACAGAAACATGTGAGAGTTATGGGCCCCCAAAGCCTACACTGGATTCATAGGAAAATGTACCCTACTTTTTTTTAGTGTAGTCAGCTCTCTGCTTTGAAAGCTTTCTGAGCTTAAAAGGTGTGGCGTTTGGTATATTAATATATTTTATATGGAGTCTGAGAAACTATTGGTACTTAACACATTGACATTGCTGGGTTTGTCATTAGGGTTTCAAGAATTCCCAAGCAACTGGAAACTTTAGTGAATAATGTACAGTTTTGTTGGGGCATGGTATTTCATCTGAATGTGCGGTGACACTGGCTTTTGAGTAAGAGTCACTCAATCCAGTTGGGTCACCCCATCATCCTCACCCCATCCCGTCATCACACATCTATGGACTGGTGTGAACAGTGATGGTAGCAAACAGGCTGCTTGCTCACAATGGTCGAATGCATTTCCACTCCCCACTCTTCTCCTTTCTCTGTTGTAATAATCCTTGATATTCATTAGAGTTTCCATTTCCATGTCCTCATTGCAGCTTCAGGTGGGCCTTGATTGGATTCTATCCATTTCCCTGTCCACAGTGATTGGTTTAGGGGTGAGCATGTAACTTAAAACAATGTAGTCAAAACAACCTCAGAAGGTTTGTGGATCTGTTAGCAATTGTTATGTAACAGACCATCCCAAAACTTGGTTGCTTTAATCAGTGAGCATTTGTTAATAATTCATGACTCTGCACATCAGTGAGGTGAGTCTTCTGATCTCAGTTGTGGTGATGGGTAGGTCAGGAAATAGCTCTCCTGCTCTAGGCTGGGCTGTAATGTGTTTGCAGGTTGGTTGACTGTAGGCTGGTCTAGGGTGGGGTCAGCTGCAATGGCTGTTTCTGCTCCACGTTGTCTCTCATTCTGTAGCAAGGTAGCCTAGGCTTGTTCTTATGTTGGAGGCAGGATTCCAAGAGAGAGTAGAAATGCACAATTCTCCTGAGGCCTAGCCTCAGAATTAGTACCTTGTCATTTCTACTGTATTCCAGTGGCCAAAGTAAGTCATGACTGAGGGATGAGGAAATAGACTCTACTTCATGATGAGAGGAAGTACAAACTCATATTGCAAAGGAAATTAATTCAGAGAGGAAGTTGTGAATTGAATTGTTTCTCCCCAAAATATGTGTTGGAATCTTAACCCCTATGCCTATGGATGTAGTGCTATTTCTGAGTACAGTTTTCTGTGTTATATTAATTAATAAAGCCGTATCAAGTGTAAGGTGTGTCCTAAACCTAATCACTTCTGAGTGATAAAAACAGCAGATTAGACACCAGCCAACCAACCAACCAACCTGTTGCTGCCAAGTCAATTCCAACTCATAGCGACCCTGAAGGATACATGCAAGCACAAATGGGGCAAGATAGAGGCCATGTAAACACCACCAAGGAACCAAGGAACACTGGGGCTACAGAAGCTGAAAGAGGCAAGGATCTCCCCCAAGAGCCAACAGAGAGAGAGAGCCTTTTCTTTGGGCTGGTGACCTGAATTCAGACTTCCAGCCTTCTGATCTGTGAGAAAATGAATTTCTCTTCTTTAAGCCCACTTGTGGTATTTCTGTTACAGCAGAACTTGGAAATGAAGACAGAGGGATAGAGAGAACTGGGGTCATTTTTGCAAGTCTGCCAGAGGGTGAAATGCCAAGGATAAGACCAAATCTGTCTCTGTCTCACTTCTGGATATAAATGAGAAAGTAGATGGTAGCAGTAAAAACAGCATGGGGGTAATGTCTGACCTCCTCCAGCCTCACAACGGGGAAGCAGAACCAAGATCAACAGTGCAAGGCTGACTCCCATGAGGTGGAGGTCAGACAAGGCTCCTCTCTGCCATCGTGACTAATTCTGACACCAGCTGTCTCTCGCACAGCACTCTTTACTTCTCTGCTGGGTTCGATAATTCATTGCAGTGGCCACACAGAACTCACAGACCATGATTATGGGGTTTATTAGGGAAGTGACAGCTATAATTCAGGCTCAGGAACACTCAGGATACAGTTCTTTCATCAGGACAGCCTCTTCTTCCGAACTGTGCTCGGAGGCACGCCTCTCCCTGGCCCTAGGCCTCTCCCCAAAGGCACTAAGCTTTCTCCCTCTGTGGGCCAGGAAGCTGCCTTGCCATCTCCTGCTGCCAGGTCTCTCCTGCCCCTGCTTCTCACTGTCTTCAGGGTTACAGCTTGCTCTCTGTCCTCTCTCACTCTCCTGCTTCCAGGAGCTTCTCAGCATCCCAAAGGATGTACTCTCCACTTTCCCGCTGTTCTTCCTTGGTGGTGGTAGGATACTCCTCCCTGTTCTGGAATTGGCTCTTTTAAGGCAAAACTGACCAACTCCCTCGGTAGGCCACAATTACCCTACCACACAGTCCCGCTTAGTCATCTGGGTGGGAGTTACAGGACTCACACAAAAGCAACTACCCCACAGCAGTAGCCCTCTGGCCTGCTGGTATCCTTCTTGCTGTCACTAGGGAAGCCAGCTGGAGAATAAGACCAACACACAGGGGAAGATAGAACCAAAAGAATTGCAGAAGAAATGTGTCACAGCCCTCATGAGAGAGTGGACACCTGGATCAAGCCAGCCCTCCCCCCTGGACTTAACAGATACTTCACCAGTAAATTCTCATATTTTTCAAGCCAGTGTAATTGGAATTCTCTGTTACTTGGAACATAAATGATACCGCAATTTAACAAAACTATAGCTTTGTTTCTCCCTTAAAATTGCCTCTCCAAGAAATTCAATTGCTGGTCCTTCTATGGAAGTGAAGAGAGTATATGAAATGTAGAAGATAGTTCTTAGTCAGAAAGTCGAAGTTTCACATAAATTAAAGAGTGAAATATCTTACTCAACAGAAGTCCACGTCTGTGACTTTAATCCTATATTTATGGAATACTGAAGAGCCCAAGAGGGTCATTAAAATTTTTCAGTTATAATTTACTGTCTCTTCTGGGAAAAATTACACGTTTCAATAGACAGTTGCTCAAGCTTTTTTTTTTTTTTTTTTTTTTAAACTTACATATTCTGAAATGCTCTCTTGGATTATTTTCTCACCAGTCAAGGTTTCATTGACTTTTACGTTTGATGGCTTATATTAAAAGTAGTATTGGTATGTTGAGTAGGCTTTTCTCAACTTCTACACTACCCTTTCAGATTTATTTATTGAAAAATAAATCTTTTTTAAGGGGGGGCATTGAACTCCCACCCTCCCCATTCAGTTTGAGAATTATAGCCTGTCTTGGTCATCTAGTGCAGCTATAACAGACATACCACAAGTGAATGGCTTTAACAAAGAAAAGTTTATTCTCTCACACTCTAGTAAGCTAGAAGCCTGAATTCAGGGTGCTGGCTCCAGGAGAAGGCTTTCTCTCTCTGTCGGCTCTGGAGGAAGGCCCTTGTCATCAGTTTTCCCTTGGTCTGGGAACATCTCAGCATAGGAACTTTGAGTTCAAAGGACATGCTCTGCTCCCGGCACTGCTTTCTTGGTGGTATGAGGCCCCCATGTCTCTTTTCTTGCTTCAGTCTTTTATATCTCAGAAGACATTGGCTTAAGACACTATCTGATCTTGTAGATCTCATCAGTATAATTGCTGCTAATCCATTTTATTACATCTTAGTGACAGGGTTTACAACACATAGGGAAATTACATCAGATGTCAAAATGGCAAAAATTATACAATACTGAGAATCATGACCTAAGCAAGTTGGCGCATATTTTTTTTGGGGGGGGGGGCACAATTTAATCCGTGACATAGCCTGACTAGTATTTGAAAATTTGTAGGTTCATAAGGACTTTGGACGCATCCTTCCCAAATGTCAAGAATCTATTCTCTATTCATTCCATTAAACAATAAATGGATATATAAAGCTTAATGTAGTTACTGTTAACCTAAACAAGGTATTAATGATTTCATCTTCCAGTGGAAAGAATGCTGTGAAGAATCCCAGACATATAGCTTCTAAACTGAGTTGCACTCTATTTTCGTAAAAATACAGTAATAATGGTAAATGCTATAATTTATTGAGCACTTACTCAATGCCCGACGTTGGGCTAAATGCCTGATCCATTATCCAATTGCTTTTTCACAGGGAGGGAGTACTTTCCCTCCTTCCTCACCTTTGAATTTGAAGAAATGAAGCTTGAAGATGTACCTATTTGGTCAGAACTGGCGCAGGATTGAGGCATATCTGTCTCCAAAGCTTTGCAGTCACCTGTGTCTTTGGAAATTTCATGACTGTATCCTGGCTTTGAGCAAAGAGGAGAACCTGTGCTAGACCAAGACATGTGGGCACTCAGGCAAGCTCGTAATCTGTCTCTTTCAACATGATATTCTTTAAATATTGGGTCAACACTGATTTAGAGGAGAGCCTGTTGTGAGGAGAAAACGTGGAATGGGAAGCCACTGGTGAAGGTGCGTGTCTTTCCTTGGTTGTCTAAAGATAGTCAACTCTACCTCCAACATGCCTTCCCAGTCAACAAAAACAAAGCCCTGCAGTTAACTGGCCAAACGTCCTGAGAAAGCAGGTTAGTGGCAGTTTGAATTGCCCATACTGATTCTGTCGTTGGCCACGTCATCTGCTTTGGCCAATAGGAGAGTAGCAAATGGGACACATGTAGACAAAAACACTTGTACATTTCTGTTTCCTTTCTTCAGTTCCCACTACTGCCATGAGTTAGGCTGCTGGAGGCATCTGAAAACACATGGAGCAAAGGCAAGTTATCCCAGCTAGCCAGTCAGTTGACCAGTTAGCCAATAGCAAACACACAAGCAAGCCCAGCCGAGATCAGCAGAACTGACCATCCAACCCAAACTTATGAATGATAATAATTGTCTGAAGCCACAAGGTTTTCAAATTTGTTATATAACAATAGATACTGAAACAGTGACCATGGGTTGTTAACTGGATCATAGCCATCGAACTACCTACCCTTCTCTAATTGGCTCTTGGATACATGCTGAGGCTGGAACAGATGTTTTTTGAGAACAGACTAGAGCAGGCGGCACCATATAATCCCCAGTGTCCACCTATGGAAACAACGTCTTTACTGAGACTACTCCTTGCGTTGGCCAAGGTAGTATTTGCTTGGCAGGCTCCTGGCCGTTGGTTGGTGATTTCTATCCACCTGGCATACAATTAAGGTTGTACCTTGGTAAGACCCAAAGGCACTATCTTTGCTGAGGCGTGTACTTTTGCTTACAGCCTTCTCTCATGAATACTTTTATTCACCATGGACAAAGCCTCCATCGAAGTGGGAAAAAAACCCATCAGGCTAGCAAACAAAACAAAAAAACCCATTGCCATTGAGTCGGCCCCCAATTCATGGCAACACCATGTGTTGTAGAGTAGAACTCCTACATAGGGTTTTCTTGGCTGTAATCTTTATGGAAGCACATCTCCAGACCTTTCTTCTGCAGTACTGCTGGGTGGGTTTGAACCACCAACCTTCAGGTTAGTAGTCGGTGCAAACTGTGCCACCTAATTAGGCTGCCACCATAGGCTTAATGTCACCTGCCTGGGTCATAGCAGTTAATGCCCTAACTACAGAGTGATGAGACCAAGCCCCACAGCCTGGCTGAGCTGCTGTAACTTGCTATGTCCGTAAGATTCTTCACACGACTGTGTTGCAGACCGACCCTAAGCTTCTAGATTTGTTATTATGATCCGCCAATTACCTCAGGGTTTCTGGACCAGTTCTCCTGTCGCTACAGTTTTTGAAGGGGCTGCCAGTAAAAAGTATCTCTCTTCCCAATGCGAGTTATAAGTTAACTGAGAGGATAAAAAATGGCAGATGTACGTGGATTATTTAAAATAAAGCTGATATTGGATGACATGGTTTATTCTGTAGGAAACTGGGTTCCCAAACACTGACCCTCAAACTGAAACTTATTCACCCAGATGGTATAGGGGTACACTGGTTGGGCCTTCCCACTCAAGGGGCTGAGCAAAATTCTTGCTCCTTGTAAGCAGCTTGATCCCAAGAGATACAGGTAGGAAGAGGCTGGGCGGGGCATTCTTAGTTCCTGCTCCATAAACACTCCACCACCCTTGGTGAGAGAGGCCAGGGCGTCACATTGGTGGTCTGTCTCCTCACTGAAGGAGACAGCTGCAGGGGGAGGCTACATGCGCGTGTGTGCATGTGTGTGCATGTGTCCGCGTGCGCATGTATGCACGTGTTTGAATTTTATTTCCAGGGATGTTTTGGTGTATTTCTAGATTAGGGCATTGAGAAACTGCTAGGCTGCGTCTCTGAGCAGAACTGACCTTTTCACAAGTGTGAGAGGACTCCAGTTCTTTCTATTCCCTCTTCTCCCCAGATAAAAGCGTCAGCGTCTCCTTAGCAGGGACGCATTTGAAGCCTTTTCCACAGGGGCATAACTTCTGGTGTGGAACACTCTGATAAATAGTTTTCCATAGTACTACTTGTCATTGTCACAAATTACACTGTTTATTTATTGATTTATTTATTTACAGTCTCTCATCCTCACTAGAATGTGGGTTAGCTCCACTAGTGTGGGAACTTGTCTGTCTTAAACCTAGAGCAGTCTGAGCCCATAGCAGGAATTCAATAAATATTTGTGGAATGAATGAATGAACTAATGTTTTTTTCCCTTGTAGAACAGAAATAGGAATCTCTGGGAGAGGATTTTAACCCTTTTATTCCTCATATCCGGGCCCTGGGCCACAAAATCGAGGTTGTTAGTATGAAATATACAGTAGCCTGCTCCTTTACAACATCTAGGCGAACCCTCCTGTTGAACATTCAGTTATTCATTTGATAAATATATGCTGAGCACCGGCCCCCATCCCACAACCGACAACTGTAGTTCTCATCGGGGACTTTAAGATAAATAAGACCTCGATGGTCTTCAAGGAGCTGAGGGCCTAGGAGGGGCATGGACAAGTCAAAGGATGGGGAAGCATCTTAGCAGAGCACAGCCTCAGAAGCAAGCCCCTTACGAGGGTGGCAATACACCACCCTATCCCAAAGCCCCGCTTAGAGCTTGGCAAAAAACAGGTGCTCAAGAAATATCTGTTGACTGTTGAGTGAATGAAACAAAGATTTTTCTCAGCTGGAGAAAAAGGCAAAGAGCGTATGAGAAAGAAGGGTAACTACAGAAAAGGGAACCCTTGCTAAATGTCTAAGTAACATTTGGTTCCCCATCCACTTATTCTGTGCTCAGGAAGAGTCATTACAGAAAAAAAAAAAAAAGGCTACTTTTAAATGCCAAGGACCCCAGCGCAAGCACACCACTGTCCTTTGAAAGCAAGCCCATTAAAAAGACATGAAAAAATAACAGCCTGTGCCTCAAGTTTTTGCTTAGAGACAGATTCGTGCAGTCTCAGCATTTTATCCCGGGCAACTCCCCAGAGAAGATGCACTAGGGAAGCAATTCGTATCTTTTTTTTCACGAAGACAGGATACTTTGAATTCTATGGGTTATGCATTTCCCCGAGGCTCTGATCCAATCTCTGGAAAAGGTATGGGATCTGAAGAGTTTGTGTTTGGTCAACTGCTTGTGATTTTCTCTCCCTGGGTTTGGTGTTTTGTTTGTTTGTTTGTATTTATATATAAGGCGATACAAAACCTTTGGTGTTATAACCACATCAGGATGCTGAGAATATTCTTGAGTCGATTGTGTCTGAGATTAATTAAGATGTGGAGAGAATTTGGGCATGTCACCAGGAAGAGAGGGGGCATTGAATCATCATTTGTTGAATGAATGAATATGAATAATTAATAAGACTGCTTAATGCTTTTTATGGTTTTCTACATTTCAAATGCAATCTCGTCCAGCTCCTAGACTCTGGGAGAGTAGGAGGACAGGCCCTACCAAGACTATTTTTAGAGAGGAAAAGTGAGTTTTAAAAAAGCATCAGTTAAAAGACAAAGACTGTAGAGACAGTAAAAAGATCAGTGGTAGCCAGGGGCTCAGGGGAGGTGGGCAGGGATGAACAGGTAGAACACAAGGTATTTTTAGGGCAGTGAAATTATTCTTCATGATACTATAATCATGGACACATGACATTATGCATTTGTCTGTGTAAGACAGAGAGTGGACCCTAATGTAAACTCTGGACTTCAGTTAATAACAGTGTATCAGTATGAGTTCATCAGTTGTAACAAATGTGCCACAGGAATGTAAGTTAATAAAAGGAGAAAGAGTGCACATGGGAAAGGGAGTATAAGGAAACTGTATTTTCTACACTTTTTTCTGTAAACCTAAAACTTCTCTAAAAAATAAAGTATATTTTTCAAAAAGGCGTCAATTAGAATAGCCACCCAGTGAAGTAAAGATGCAGCAGTTACTGACTTAGTCCTTACACATGGTACTTTTTGCTACATTGCACTTTGGTGACTAACACAGACTTTTCTGGGTTCTGAAGCATCTGAACATCTTCCACGTTCAAACTTTGTTCCCCTGTGCCATTTAATTCTCAGTAAGCTGTCTAACAGGTATGGTGTCTGTGTCTTAGCTCCCATGTGGGAAGCAGGATAATGTAGTGGAAAAGGCAGAGGTGTTTAAGTCAGAACCTTCTGTTTCCCAACCCTTGTGAGCCTCAGGTTCTTCATCCATATATTAGGAATGATCATACCTATATTATAGAATTACTGCGAAGATCAAACATTATGATGTATGTAAAGGAATTTATACATGGTCTGCCATAGAAAAAGGCAAACAAACATTTGTCACCTGTCCTTACTTTCATGCCAGCATAAAAGATCCTTGGAGGCAGAAAGCTGGCACAGTGCCTTACATCCGAGAGGGTTTTATGAATATTTATTCAATGAGTGAATGCATGAATAACTGTAGGATGGAATACCATATTAATCAGGATAACTCTAGCTGCAGAAACAAATCTATCTCAGTGCCTTATCATAATGGATCCTTTCTTGCCCATTTAACAGTCCACTTTGGGTGTTCCCATCTGCAGGTGACTTTTACCACAGGTTGACTCACGGTCCCAGGCTCTGTCCAGCTGACATACCTTGAGCCATGGTATCTTTGTATATCAAACCAACTGCTTCTTAACCCCAGGGCTGGAAGGAAAGGGACACTCATCATCTCCCCTCACATTCCATTGGGGAGACTGAGTCATATGACATGCTGCAAGGGTGTCTGAGAAGTAAGATCCCTTCTTAGGCAGCTGTTCCTCAACTCCACTATGGAAGAGGGAGTCTACTGTTTCTGCAAAAATAGTCAAGAAAGTACGAGCTGGAAACTTAGAGATGGGTGAACATGTGGCAATCACCGGAGTGGAAAGCACTTCCATAATATGCCTTAATAAAAGACATCCTTTAGGCAAGCTCAAATATCTCCAGGAAACAATCAATGGATAAGTGTCAAGTGTAGGAATATGGGGGTAAAGGAGAACTGGGACTAGGTGATGAGTGCTTACCTCCCCCCTTTATCTCAGGGCTCTGAAGCAGGGAGTCAAATTCATCCTAACCTTCACTTTATGCAATACCATGGTCATAGGTCCAGGCTCTACAGAGCCCTATTTCACCTTTCTCTCATTTTTATTTTAACTGTTTATTGGTGTCTAAAATGCCTACAGAAAGGGATAAAATCTTATGTGCACAGTTTGATGAATTTTCACAAACTCAACACACTCAGTGCAGCTAGCACCCAGAATTAGAATCAGAATGTCCCCACACCTCAGAAGGCCTCCTCATGCTCCCTTCTGACCAGATATTTCTAATATTTCAAAATAAACTGAAAATATGAGATCAAAAGTAATTCCGTTCTGATTTTTAATGCACTGTGGTAGACACACAAGAGATGTTTGCCTGGCTTAAGACAACCAGTCTACCCAGCCCTCTTTCCACTCAAGGTGAGTATCTGTTACCTATTGTGCCCAACAAACTACCCGAAAACTTAGTGACTTAAAACAATAACTATTATTTCACCTAAGCCTGCCTGGGCTCAGCCAAACATTTATAGCTGTCTGGTGGGCCATCTGGGGGCTGGCTGGTCTAGGATGACCTCAGCTTCCATGGCTCATCTCTACCCCATGTCACCTGTCCTCCAACAGGCTAGCCCAGGCTTGTTCACATGGTGGCCGGGCAAAGTTTGAAGGGAGAAGGTAGAAGCACAGAGCCTCAGAGGCCTATATGTAGAACTACCATGGCATCACTTCTGACATATTCTGTTGGTTAACTCATGTCATGAGATAGGCCCAGATTCAAAGTGCCATGATATAGATTCCACCTCTTAATGGAAAATAACTATGGGTTAATTTGTGCCCCATCAAAAGATACATTCAAATCATAACCCCAGGTAGCTCTGACTGTGACCTTATTTGGAAACAGCATTTTTCGCAGATGTAATTAGTTTACACAAAGTCTCACTGGAACATGCTGCACCGTAACCTAATATGACTCGCGTTGTTGTAAGAAGAGGAGAAGAGACACAGAGACAGACAGGAGAACATCTTGTGAAGACATGGACACAGAGAAAAGACAGCTGTGTGAAGAAGAATGCAGAGATTGGAGTGATGCTGCCACAAGTCAAGGAACACCTGAGGCTACCAGACGCTGGGAGAGATGAGAAAGGATCCTCCCCTAGAGCCTTTGGACAGATCATGGCCTGCTGATACCCTGAATTCGCCTACCAGCCTCTGGAACTGTGAGAAAATCAGTGTGCTGTTTTAAGCCACCCAGTGTGATACTTTGTTATGGTAGCCCTAGAAAACTAATACAAAACCAAAAAACCAAACCCATTGCCGTCGAGTCGATTCCACTCACAACGACCCTATAGGAGAACAGAACTGCCCCACAGGGTTTCCAAGGAGTGGCTGGTGGATTCGAACTGCCAACCTTTTGGTTAACGCTGTGCCACCAGGGCTCCAGGAAACTAATACAGGGGAGCTGCAAAGTCACATTGCAAATGGTGTAGAGACACAGGAGGAAACAATGGAGCCCTTTTTGCAATCAAAGTATCATGGGGAGGGTATCCCAAGTTACCTAAAATTCAGTAGTAACCTGGGAACATCAGCCACAAAAGGAGGCCATACAACAGTGATGTAATAACTTTCTCCATCAAGCCACAAGTCTTCGCCAAGTGCCAATAGTACCTATGTTGGGTTGGGGAGAAGTCAAAGGAACAAAAACAGCCTGTGGTCTATGCCTTAAATAGCTTGCAGTCAAACATAGAGTCAAAACCAAGGCAGATAAAGCTAGAAAGAAATTCCTGGACAGAAACGCCCTTGGGACTCTTGTGGAAAAAGGGAAAAGAAGAGGCTTTTAGAGGTAGGGAGAAGCCTCGTAATCAGTGAGATGAAGGGAAGGAAGATGGGAAGCAGGGGTTGTAAGGATCTCCAAGTCCTGTCTGTTGTAAGCAGGATTAGGGTGGTGTGTGGAATATAGCCTGGCCATCAGGAAGCGGTTGGAAATAAGACATGTTACCATATAAAAGTCAGAGGTCTGGGTATGCATGGTAGACAGAATAATGGCCCCAAAGACGTCCATATCCTAATTCCTGGAACCTGTGTATGTGTTACCTTACATGGTAAAAAGGACTTTGCAGGTGTGATCAAGTTAGGGACCTTGAGATGGGGAGATTATCCTGAAGTACCCAGGGGGGCCCAATGTAATCACAAGAGCTGTTATAAGAAGGAGGCAGGAGGGTCAGAGTCGAAGAAGGATGTGCGTCTACAGAAGCAGAGGGCAGAGTGATGTGGCCAGGAGCCAATGAATGCAGGCAGCAGGGACGGATTATCCAATAGGCAAGGTAAGCACGGTGCTTACCTTGTTTACTAGTTCATCTGTAGTGAACAATTTTACATTTTTTTTTCACCACATCAGAGATTCTGCTTCTAGGTATGGCTGGCATCTCTCTCCCAACTCCACAGCACCTTCCTGCAGAATCAAAACCTCTTTTTGAATTTACAATCCCTGACAGGGGCAGATGACCCAGTAAGCAAGGTAAACATGGGCTTACTTGTGCTTACTTCCTAATTTGTAGTGAAATCATTTACTACAGATGATCTGGTAAGCAAGGTAAGCACAGTGATTACGTTGCTTATTAGATAAATCGCCCCTGATAGCCTCAAGAAGCTGGAAAAGGCCAAGAACAGATTCTCCCTTCGGCTCTCCAGAAGGAACACAACTTTTGATTTTGGCCTATAAGGCCTATAAGAGGCCATGCTTCTGACCTGTACAACTGTGAGATCATAAATCCGTGTTGTGCCACTGAATTTATGGTGAATTGTTACAGCAGTCACAGGAAGCTAAGACACCAGGCCTTTGCAATCCTGCCTTTCACATGCCCCTGGGGTGACCGTGGATGTTCTTGCACTGCCATGACTCAGGCCATCTACAAGCCAGGCAACTTGGGCCCTGCACCACAGAGACCCCCCGCAGCTCCCCCACAACCCCAGTGAAGCCAAGGGTCTTCTAGTCCAGTACTACTCCAGCCAGGTCTTCAGAACGGCACCAGCCAGAGGTTTGTTAGAGATGGCGATTCATGCGCTTCAGTCAAGACCTTCTGAACCCAAATCGCTGGGAATAAGACCCAGAAATCTGTGTTTTAATGGCCTGCAGGAGATTCTGATGCAGGCCCAAGTTTTAGCCAACATTAGGGGCTGTAGGGGTCTTGTTGCAGGGTTTGTCCTTCTAAGGGTGGCCCAGGAGATAGCTGTTTGGAAGTGGATTGGGGTGGACCAAGCTTAGTTACATGGCTGCTGTGTCTCCCTGGCCATGCTGGAAGGAACCGGGAGTGGGAAGGGAAGAGGGGATGGAGTGGGATTTTTATTTAACCTCTTGCCCCCAGGAGATCCTGGTCATAACAATTACTGAAATAAGGAAAAGGGAAAGCACATTGAAAAGTGCTGAGTTCTTTACACTTGGAGAAATTATGATCATCACTTCATTAAGAAAACAAGACCACTTTTTATGACATGACTACGGGAATAATAATAGCAATGGAGCCCTGGTGGCGCAGTGGTTAAGAGCTCATTTGCTAATGAAAAGGTTGGCAGTTCCAATCCACCAGCGGCTCCTTGGAAACTGTATGGGGCAGTTCTACTCTGTCCTATAGGGTTGCTAGGAGTCGAAACTGATTCGACGGCAATGGGTTTATAGTAACAATAATGATAATAAGGATAGTTACTGTCTTCAGAGGTCTGGTTCCCCAGAAGCAGAGCCTGAGACAAGGATTTATGATTTGTTGAGGAAGGGTCCTCAGGTGGAACCTAGAGGGGAGTGGGGGAAGCAGGACAGCAAAGGAGAAGCCAAGCAAGGGACCTGGTACAGGCAGAGCCCCAGATTTTACTTTCATCCTCAGGGGAGCTCTGGAGTGTAAATTACACCTCAGAGTTTGTCTGCCCTGAGGCCAGGGATCTGGGCCTTCCAGTGCCCCGTGCCTGTCAGTAACTGGCTGCTCCGCATCACACTTGGCACTTGAGGCTTTCTGCCTTTGCAGGTAAAATGGCCCTAGTAACCCGAGGGTAACCTCTGAAGAAGGGTTCAAAAACCAGTTGCCGTGAGCCCCGTGTGTGTCAGACTGGAACTGTGCTCCAAAGGGTTTTCAATTTCTCAGAAATAGATCGCCAGGCCTTTTTTCTGAGGCACCCGTGGGTGAACACAAACCTCCAACCTTTCAGTCAACAGCTGAGCGCTTAACCGTTTGCTGCACTCAGGGACTGAAGGAGGGTTCCAGTACAAGATTTTAGCAACAAAGTACACAGGAGCTGGAGGATAGGTGCCCAGAACCAGCACTTGGGCCCCAAAGGATGTGGACGAGGCACTGACAGTGTCTGCTGTGGCTTCCCTGGGTTCTTGGGCCAGGCAGGGCACTGTTTTCAAGGCTTTCCTTGTGTTCTGTTGTCTAATCTGTTTTTCAAATGAGGAGCCTGAGGCACAGGCAAATTAAGTCATTCGAATCCACCGGTTGTCTTCGGCTGGGCTGGGATTCAAACCTGAGCGGGTGTGGTGCCCCACCCCTCCTGCCCCCACTGTCCTGGGGCCATTGCCTGCCCTTCCAGGGTCTTCCTTCAGGAACAACACTTCTTCCAGGGCCAGTGGGGCTGTGGGTAAGTCTCCAGGAGATCCCACTGAGGCTTGTGAAGAAAAGGGAATGTTTCATCAACCAAGACTGAAAATCTCAACACACGTGCTTAATTAGGTCAGATACTCATTTCCTCTGAGTCTTTTCTAGTTCTTTGAATCATAGGAAGCCCTGGGCATCTGAGAGGGAAAAAAAGTGCAGAGAGAATTGAGAGGAAACCTCCTACGTACACGTAAATCAGTCCATCAGTCCTCTTTAAAGGTTGAATGCAGATAAAGTTAGCTATCAACCTTATCCACATAGGAAAAAAATGCTTAAAATAAAACTAGGGCAGCCCCCTAAAGGAGGGAACCTTTGGCATCAATCTAAAGACTTTCCCTAACTCCTTAAAAGCCTCCTTTCCCCCTGGCTTACTAAAATACAGAACTTGTTTACAGTCCGTCCAAAGATGTCTTGGTGATTTAGGTATTTTAGGTAAAGCAGAAGATTCAAAATTTATAGATTTGGAACTTTCAAAGACAATGTGAAGGGTAGTTGTGGTGGAGTGAGACATGCTGGGGAGGGAGCATTGAAGCAGGGGTCAGGAGGTCTGGCTTTGTAGTCTTGGCTCTGAGACTCGCTAGCACGGGGACCCAGGACAGCACTGTCCGGGAGCTCTGTGATCTGTGATGGTGGAGATATTCTGAATCTGCGCTGTCATACCCAGTAGCCACTTAGCGACATGTGACTACTGAGCGCTTGGAATTGGATAGTGTGACTGAGGAATGGAATTTTTACTTTTGTTTAATTTCAGTGAATCACATTTAAATTTAAATACCACATGTGACTGGTGGCTGCTGCATTGGACAGTTCAGCCCTAGGGTTTAATTTGGTATTAAAAAAAAAAGCCTAAAAATCGAGATATTGGGTTCTATCCCTTTACTGTACAGATCAAGAAGGCAAGTATGTGGGTTAAAATTTGCTGCAGAGCAAATAAACCAGTTGCTTTTGAGGGGACTCTCTCTCAGGGTGACCCTCTGTGTGTCAGAGTAGAATTGCACTCCTTAGGGTTTTCAGTGATTGATTTTTCAGAAGTAGATTGCCAAGCTTTTCTTTCGAGACACCTTTGCATAGAGTCAAGTTGCCAACCTTTTAGTGAGCAGCCAAGAGCATTACTTATCTGCACCACCCAGGGATTCCCACTGCGTAGCAAACCACCCCAAAACAGTGGCTTGAAATAACAACCATTTATGTAGCTTGTGATGCTGTAGGGAAAAAACTGGGGATGGGCTTAGCTGGGCAGCTTTTATTGTCTCTCTAGGCTTAATTGTGCCTTTGTGGTCATTTCTGATTGGGAACTGGCTGGTTTAGGATGGGCCATCTGTGATGGTTCATCTCTGCTCCATGTGGTCTCTCATTCTCTAAGGCTGTTGTTGTTAATTGCCATCAAGTCAGTTCTGACTCATGGTGACTCCACGTGTGCCGAGTAGAACTGCTCCATAGGGTTTTCAAAGCTGTGACCTTTAGGAAGCAGATTGACAGGCCTGTCTTCTGAGATGGCTCAGGGTGGGTTTGAACTGCCAACCTTTTTGCTGTTTGTCAAGCGATTAATGATTTGTGCCACCCAGGGACAACATTTTCTGAGGTTTTTCACATGGTAGCTGGGCAGGGCACCAAAAAAAGGGTTGTTAGTGTGCAAGGCCTCTTGAGGCCTAGTCTTGGAACTGGCCTACTCTTACTTCTGCTGCATTCCATTGCCAAAGCAAATCACAAGCCAGCCCAGGTTGAGGGGCAGGAGAATAAAACTTACCTCTTGATCTGCAAAGTAAGGTTGCAGGGAGTGTGTGGATATCGGGAGGTATGAACAATTGTCCTTCAGACTAATTGTTTCCTTGAGACTTTGATTTTCTTCATTCTTCTTTCTTCTAGCTGAAGAAAGACTAGTAGTTGTGTCTTAGATGGCCCCTCACAAGCTTTTAAGACCCCAGTCGCTACTCACCGAAGTAGGATGTAGAACCCTGTCTTTATGGACTATTTTATGCCACCTGACAATTGACCTAGATGGTCCTAAGCCCTCAAACCCAGTCAGTCTGTCCCTCGAGGTGTTTGGTTATGGCTAGGAAGTTTTCATAACTGCCCCCTATGTGGTTTACTATATACATGGATATTTTTGTAGCACGTACAAATGTGCGTATAGAAATATCCTCTGCCAAACCTATATATACTTGTGGGTGTACTCCCATACACCATCCCATGCCTGTTCAGTTTACATATCTACCTATGTATCCACTCCTAATTTATTGTTGGTTATTACTATTATTGCAGGATTGTGTATGTAGTAGTACTTACTGTTGTTGCCTTTTACTCTTACATACCTCGTACCTCTCGGTGTCTTCCTTTGCCTTGGTCATGTTGTGCTGACTTTCCCCATATTGTGTATTGTCGTTTCCTTCCCCCAAGTTAATACGTATCTACTATCTAGTTAGTGATTTCCTCTCCCTTTCCCTCCCATCCCTGGTAACCATCCAAGAATGTTTTTTTCTGTGTGTAAACCTTTTTTTGACTTTTCAATAGTGGTCTCATACAATATTTGTCCTTTTGTGATTGACTTTTTTTCACTCAGCATAATGCCCTCCAGATTCATTCATGTTGTGAGATTTTTCACAGATTTATTGTTATTCTTCAGTGTTGCATAGTATTCCATTGTATGTATGTACCACAGTTTGTGTATTCACTTATCTGTCGAAGGGCACTTAAGTTGTTTCCATTTTTTTGCTATTGTGAATAATGCTGCAATGAACATGGGTGTGCATATGTCTATTCCTGTCACAGCTCTTACATCTCTAGGATATATACCTAGTAGTGGGATTGCTGGATTATATGGTATTTCTATTTTTAACCTTTTTAAGGAAGCACCATACTGTTTTTCACAGTGGTTGTACCATTTTACCTTCATGCCAGCAGTTTATGAGAGTTCCAATTTTCCCACACCGACATCAACATTTGCTGTTTTCTGATCATTGCCATTATTTCTGGGGTAATGTGATATTTCATTGTTGTTTTGAATTGCATCTCTCTAATGGTTTTTTAATGGCTAATGATTGAGAGCATCTCTTCATGTATTTATTGGCCGCCTGAACATCTTCTTTGGTGAGGTGTCTATTCATGTCCTTTGCCCATTTTTTAATTGAGTCATTTATTTTTTTGTTTTTGAAGTGTTGAAGTTTCATATAAATTTTAGAGATTTGTCCCTTGTCAGATATGTCATTGCCAACATTTTTCTTCCCAGTCTGTAAGCTTTCTTTTTATTCTTTTGGAGAAGTCTTTTGATGTACACAAGTGTTTAATTTTTAGGAAGTCCCAGTAGCCTAGTTTATCTTCTGCTGTTTGTACTTTTTTTTTGTTATATTTGATGGTCCATTAATGCCATAAATTAAGGCGGCTAGATTTGCCCCTGTTTTTTCTTGCATGATCTTTATAGTTTTATGTTTTACATTTAGGTCTTTGATCCATCTTGAGTTAGTCTTTGTGTATGGTGTGAAATATGGATCCTGTTTCATTTTTCTGCAAATGGAGATCCAGTTTTGCAAGCACCGTTTGTTAAAGAGACTACCTTTCCCCCATTTAATGGATTTCGGCACTTCGTAGAAGATAAGCTGCGCGTAGGTGGATGGATTTACTTCTGGGTTCTCGATACTGTTCCATTGGTCTATGTGTCTGTCATTGCACCAGTACCAGGCAGTTTTGACTACCACATCTATGTAGTAGGTTCTGAGATAGGGAAGTGTGAGGCCTCCTACTTTGTTCTTCTTCAGTAGTGACTTACTTATCTGGGGGCTCTTTCCTTTCCATATAAAGGTGGTGATTAGATTTCCATCTCGTTAAAGAATGTTGATGGTATCTGGATCAGGATTGCATTATATGTATAGATCACTTTAAGTAGTATTGGCATTTTCACAATGTTAATTCTTCCTATCCATGAGCAAATATATCCATGATATATTTTCCCAGCTACGTAGGTCTCTTAGTTTCTTACTGTAGTGTTTTGTAGTCTTCTTTGTATAAGTCTTTTACATCCCTGGTTAGGTTTATTCTTAAGTGTTTTATCTTTTTGTGGTGCTATTGTAAATGATGTTGTTTTCCTGATTTTCTTTTTGGAGTTCGCTTGGTCAGTGTAGAGGAATGCAACTGATTTTTGTATGTTGACCTTGTACCCTACCACTTTGCTGAACACTTTTATTAGCTCCAATAGCTTTCTTGTAGAATCTCTGGGATTTTCTATGTATAGGATCATATTATCTGCAAATAGGGATAGTTTTACTTCTTCCTTACCAATTTGGATGCCTTTTATTTCCCTTTCTTGCCTTATTTCTTCGGCTAGGACTTTCAGTACAATGTTGAATAAAAGTGGTGATAATGGACATCCTTGTCTGGTTCCCATTCTCAAGGGGAATGCTTTCCGTCTCTCTCTGTTGAAAATAATGTTGGCTGTTGGTTTTGTATATATGCCCTTAATTATGTTGAGCCATTTCCCTTCTCACTTAGGTTTCTTGACTCTTAGACTATTGCTGGAGTTTAGTTTATTTCTTGGGTTCTTTTTATAACCCCTGCCTTCATGGTATTCCGTTTCTTTATCTACAGGAAGAGATGGAAATATGAAATGACTTCTCTGACTTCCTCCAGTTTTCAGTGTTGCCCTTAGGAGCACTGGGGCGGGGGCAGAGAAATGGGTAGGATGGGGTTGGAGCAGGCCTAGAGCAGCCCATATGGAATTTTTCAAATGTGCCTCTGTGGCAAAGTGCTGTTGGGAAGCCAGGAATTAAAGCATACTAGACAAGTGTGTAAGGTATTTGCAATTATGGTCAGCCTTTTGGAAAGAAGGTCATAAAAGATTTAGTTTGGAAAGGATAGAGATGTTCTTCCAGGGTTTTCTAATTTATAATCTACCCACTTCCCTTTCCTTTCATAAATATGTTGTACGTGAGTGGAGCAATCTAAATATCTTCCTAGTTCCAGAAGCTTGACAGAATTCTCACATTGATCTTCCGTCAGATAAATCAAGCCTCGCGGGTCTGTGAGCTGCAATGCCAGTACAGTTCCTCTGGTGGAGAAGGGCTGCCGCTTCTGTGTTTCCTGCTTCCTGAGCCATGAATCTTCGTGATGGTGATCCTGCTGACTGAAGAGCCTGGGAGCAGCTATTGCACAACTGCCAGCCTACATTTGGGTGTTTTGCCAAATCACTGGCTCACATGTCTTTACTTGTGAAAACAAACAGAAATGAGTAGAAAGAGAAATCTTCAGAGGAAAGGGGCCTTGGAGATGGTGTTGTTAATGATGAGAAGGAGGATTAGGGTCACAGGTGCCAGTCCTAGGGGATGGGAACACAGAACCAGCAGAAGGGATCCTAGGGAACTTGAGTGGGGCAGGAACAGTATCTTCCGTGCGATCTTTATGAGTCTCCCCCAAAACCAGGGTTTATGTAGGCAGTTGTAGCCCACAGGAATGAGGCTCAGCCCAGATCAGCAGAGCCACCCAGTTGCCAGTTGTTGCCCGTTGCTGTCAAGTTGATTCAGATTCATGGCAACCCCATGTGTGACAGTGTAGAACTGGGTTCCATAGGGTTTTCAGTGGCTGATTTTTCAGAAGTAGATCACTAGGTCTTTCTTCTGAGGCATCTATGGGTGGACTCGAACTTCCAGCCTTTCAATTAGTAGCCAAATACGTTAACCATTTGTATCAGGGACTCCAACCACCCCGTAGGCCCACAGAATTGTGAGCTAAATAAATAACTGTTGTTTTAAGCCCATAAATTTGGGGATGGTTTGTATACACCGATAGCTACCTGATACATAGGGAAGGAAATGATCTGAACTCAGAGTTGTTTCTGTGCCACAGGTATGATCAGTAGGTTAGGATTTGAACATAGGCTTAATACTGAAATCAGAATTGGCCTTCTTCCATTTTTTACTTTACTTTTCCTTGCAGTAGGGAGCCCTGGTGGTGCAGTGGTTAAAGTGATCGACTGCTAACTGAAAGGTTGGCAGTTTGAAACCACCAGCTGCTCTGTGGAAGAAAGATGTGGCAGTCTGCTTCTGTAGGGATTTACACCTTGGAAACCCTGTGGGGCTGCCAGGAGTCAGAATTGACTTGATGGCAGTGGGTTTGATTTCGGTTCCCTTGTAGTGGCATTAACCTTCCTGAGACACAAGATAGTTCTGCCTGGAAAGAGGCAATAAGAATAAGGTCTCTCTAGTTCTTACTGAATTAATATTAGACAGTTGACCCTCTCCTTTCAAACCATCCTCAGCATTTCAAGCGACTCCTGAGTTTTAATCTACTGCCTTATCATCCTTGAGGTCACTGCTATGATGGAATTTGTTCTTGAAAGATAAGTCAGCTTCTTTAAAAAGAAGGCAGGAAATCATATAAAGAAAGAAAGAATAAAATAAGGTTATATGGCCAAGCCGAAACAAAGACACACACACACAAATGAGGAATAAAGGAAGAAAGGAGAAATTAATTGAACTGTGCTTTGAATGGTTGTCTTGATGGGCAGTTTCTTCTACAGTTAAGATTAGAGCAGAAAGGTTAGGTCAATACCTTCTTTGTATATATCTCTCAGACATCTCCCATGACTTTAATTGAAGTTATTTTTAAGCTTCAGAAGAACCCAAATACAAGCTTAGTTCAACATGACCTTTCTGGAGCCTTTGCAGATCGAGCGTCAAGGATGGATCTTATTCTAGCTTGGCTTAGGTAACTATCACTGCTTGACATCATTCCTTCCCAGAATCACCATATTCGCATAAAAAACTCATATGAAAAGTGTGGTGGGTCGCTAGGCAGATGGAAGCCTTTGACTAATTAGTTGAGAGTGGTGACAACTTTGGAGACATGCTTCAGAACAGATTTAGCACTGACAGTGCTCGCAAATATGGGAACACTGTGTCACTTTCCCGGGAGATGGGAGAGGAGGAAGTACCGGGCTCAGAGAGTCTATTGTCCTGGCTTCAGTGGAGGAACATCTCAGAGGTGGTGCAAGGCCCTTCAGGACTCAGCAGGTGACAGTCCTATTTGCAGAGATTCCAGAAGACCTTTTTAGGTCTTGTCAGCACCCTTCCTTTGTCCTTTGACACCCTCATCTTCTTTCTGGCCCTGAGTACTGAGGACCTTACTCCGCTATAACCCCAGGCCCTGTCCTTAATCCCTATCATACTATCATACCTTGAACATCTTGTACTGTTTCTTCTGGACCACTCCTATTTTGGTGTACATAAGAATCACCCAAGGGCTTGCGAAGGCACAGACACACTCCCAGGGATTCTGATGCAGAACACCTGGGGTAGGGCCTGCAATTCTCTAGTTCCAAGTGGCTCTCAGGTGATGTTGATCCTGCTGGCATAGTGACCTTGCTTGGAGTAATTCTACTCTAAGGAAATGACACATTGGTCTAAGCACAGGGTTGCAAACGCCTCCTGCAGGCAAATTCCAGCCCACAGGACAATTTTTTGTTGGTAGTATTTTAAAGAGAAATTATACATAAATATCTAGATGTTTTATCTTGTGAAATAAAGACATCTGCCATTGTCAATGACAACTTCCTAAAAGTTGGTATCAGCATCCCCTTCTAGAGGGGACACGAATTCCTCAGTTTGCTGCAGTCCCCACTACCCTCTCTTGCACTATACCAGGACCACTGGAATCATTTTCTTTATGTGTCTAGTCTTTGTTGCCCCCTAAATTTGTGTCCCTTAATATAACTTTGTGTAATACAAGTTGATTAATATTAACCTTGACAGGTAACATTTTCATTTTTGCAACAGCTCTCTGGATATAATACCTTATTTAATTCAGAGGTGTTATACTGATGACGGAAATCTCAGGCTGCAGGTGGCCAGCTTCTGCATAGAGTTGTGGGGCTTCTCAAATGACCCTGCCATGTCTCCTTGAGGAGTTTAACCTAGTTTCAAAAGTCAGTGTGCAATAATATGGAAATAGATGAGAAAAGACTAGGACCCCTTGGGAAAGAAGAGTCTTTATAAATAACAGGGGTTATTCCCGCAATAAATTGAGAGTAGAAGAGCCTTAAGTCAGGTGAAAAGATGCAAAAAGTGTTACTAGGGGCTGCTTACGAAAATTGTTTTTACATGTTAAAAACAGTCTTTTTTACTTCCTCAACCCCCTGATAGATGCCAGGTATAGTTGACTGAAGTCATGAAGTTGTGCCTGGGATCACATTCTGGCGTGGCAGTTTGCTTTCTGAATTGTCTTAGTTAAATTACTGAGCTCTGGAGTGCCTTGGCTTCCCCGTCTGTAATTAAGTCAACCTCACAGGGTTACATGTGATAATTAAACAAAATAAGACATGTCAAGGTAGTAGAACAGCTTGATGTCTAGTGAATGCTGGATAAATGTTAGTCATTATCATTACCATCTGCTTCCCATCATAGAAAGTACATCGCCAGAGAGATCAAGCCAACCTGTCTCTGTCATCTAGTGCTGCTGTAACAGAAATACCACAAGTGGATGGCTTTAACAAAGAGTTTATTTTCTCACAGTACAGTAGGCTAGAAGTCTGAATTCAGGGCATTAGCTCCAGGGAACGGCTTTCTCTGTCTGTCAGCTCTGGAGGATGCTCTTTGTCATCAGTCTTCTTTTGGCCTGGGAGCATCTCAGCACAGGAACCTCAGGTCCAAAGGACGTGCTCTGCTCCTGGCACTGCTCTTGATGGTATGAGGTTCCCATGTCTCTCTGCTTGCTTCTGTCTTTTATATCTCAAAAGAGATTGGCTTAAGACACTACCTAATCATGTAGACCTCATCAGTATAATTGGCGATAATCCATCTGATTACATCATATCGATAGGATTTACAACATATAGGGAAATCACGTCAGATGATAAAATGGTAGACAGTCATATAATCATACAAAGGAAATCATGACCTAACCAAGATGACAGATATTTTGGGGGGACACAATTCAATCCATGATACTAACCTAACCTCAAATTCCTGTTCCACCACATACTGACCACGTGATCTTGAAAGACGGTGCCCTTTCTTTTAGTCATTCCTTCAACAAATATTCATTGAGCCTGTATTTCCTCACTTGTGAAACGGGGGTAGTAGTATCTACCTCACAGAGTTCTTGATGACTCCCACAGTGCCTGGCACATGAGAAGAAGTGCTTAGTTATATTAGATTGGACCATATAAAATTGCTATTTTTGTGAGTCAAAAGTGGTTGAATTTTGACAATTTGTATAATTCAGATATACGAGTAGTGCTATTATTCCTTTTAATATAGCTTTAGTTGTTACTGCTGTCAAGAGTATATCAGCTACTGCTGTGAAACAATCAACCTCCAAACTTGGAGGCATAAAACAATGAGCCCTTATTTCTCATGAGTCTGTGGGTCAGCTGAGTAGAACCATACTTGACTGATCTTGATTGGGCTTATTCATGAGCCTATAGTCATGTGGTAGGATGGAGGCGAGGGCGAAGGAGGGGGACTGGCTGGGTGAGAATGGCCTCACTCGTGTGTCTGGGACCATGGCGGGTAAACGGACCCTGTGCCTCATCCTCCGGTAGGCTACCAGTTGCTGGGGAGTCCACTCCGATTCATGGAAACCCATGTGTGTCAACGTAGAACTGTGCTCCATAGAGTTTTCAGTGGCTGATTTTCCCAAAGTAGATTGTCAGGTCTTTCTTCCAAGGTGCCCCTGGGTGGGCTTGAACCCCCAACCTTTAGGTTAGCAGCGGAGGGCATTAACCATTTGTACCACCCAGGGACTCTCCAGCAGGCTAGCCCAGGCTTACTCATGAGATGATGACAAAGTTCTGAGAAAAAGAGAGAGAGAAGAGGAGTACATGGCCTCTGGGGCCCAGACTCAGTACTGACAGAGTCACTTTGATGTCCCAAAAGCCACATTGTCAAGGGCAAGGATACAGGAGGGAAGGAGAAAATCGAGCCCCCTTTTTTCCTTAATCAGTCTCATGCAGGAAGTATAAATAGTACTTGTGTTCCTTTGCCTTACCATTTATCTTATTTCTTTATTAAAAAACAAAAACGACAACGAAAGCAGATCTTTGACAAGCAGTGAAAAGTTCTCCAGCCTTTGATGATTAGATTATTTTTATCTTCCCCTCTTTGGGCTCTCCTGGAGTTTTAGGAAGCTTCTGGCTGGAACATCCGTGGGCGGACTCACTCAGCTCTTTGATCAGCTCCATCTCTCTACCTTAAAATAAAGGACACAGAATTACCTCTGCAAGAAAACAGAGTAACTGGATAGCAACTTAGTTGATTTAAACCAGGACTCTTGCTGATGAAATGCATAGTTGCCTTTGGTGTTCTTTTTATACAGTACCTCTAATCATTGTAAGAAATTTAAGGAAGACATTGCTAAATGTATTGTATTCATATAATAAGGAGGGAAAAAAGTCTGCCCTCTCCAATTTTTCAGAAGTACTATTATAAAAGACTTTACAAATGCTTTCTGGATTGAAATAATAAAAGCTAAATTTGATATGGCAGTCTGTACGTGTATTAACCCATTTTCTCCTCTCAACAATATTCTGATGTAGGTACTAATATTACCCCGATCTTACAAGTTTAAGAAAACAGAAGCACAGAGAAGTTAGTGATTTGCTTAAATTCACACAGCTAAGAAGTGAGAGAGTCAGATTTAAACCCAGGAACTCTAGGTTGAGAGCTATACTGTAATTGAGTAAATGCTTGTACTCTCTCTAATCAAATGATGATACGTTCTTTTCAATTCTACTAAAGACCCATAAGCCATCACTAGGACCAATGAATAGAAGATCCACAGAGGCAGATGATAGCTCAGTATAAAAACAAATGTATATTCTTACTTTTAAGAGTTGCCTAACAATGAGATGTGGTGTGAGGTAAGGATTCTCAGATGGAATTGAACATCATTGACACAAGAACTCAAGCCTTGGAGACTTGGTTCAAATCCTGGCTCTGCAATTTCTTACTGTGTGATGGTAGCTAAGGCACCTAAGTTATCTTTAGTCTCAGTTTCATCATCTTAAAAATAACAAACAACAAAACAGGGACAATAATAAGGAACTCCATAAGTTACTGTGAAGATCTAGTAAAATATTTAAAGTTTATGACTCATTATAGGTAACCAGCAAACATTCATTTCCTCTCTTCCACCAAGTGATGAGCTGTCCAACAGAATTTGCAAGTTGCCTTACAGGAAAAGGAGAGGTGAGAAGGGGGTTTCTTATATTAGGAAAGAGGTTGGTTTAGCTACTTGGTACTAAATGCATCACTTGGGAGCTTTTTAGATATGTAAATTCATGGACTTTACCCCGACCTACTGAATCTGATCATCTTGGGTGGGGCCCAGCAATGTGTGCTCTCCAGCTAACTTTTATGATCTGTAAGTTTGTAATGCACTGGCCTAGGTGACCTCAGAGCCTCTTTCAGTTTTAATTCTGTGGATCTAGTTCATCCCTCATCTACCACCGCCCTTCTAATAATTGCTACCACTGGCTGAATACCTCCTCTGTCAAACATGTGAGTGTATACTTTACATGGATTACCTCATTTAATCCTTATTCCTGTGGGATTTGTGCTATTATTATCTACATGCTACAAAAGAGGAAACTGAGAAGTTAAGGAACTGGAAGACTGGGATTCCAGTCTGAGTCTGCTTGGGGCTTTAGCTACTTAGTACTCTGCTAAACTAGTCACCACAGAGTGTCTCATAACCCCAAGAAGGACTCAGAAACCAATGGTCATAAAGTAAATTCCAACTCATGGCACCCTCAGGTGTGCACAGCACTGTACTCCATAGGCTTTTCATGGCTGTGACCTTTCAGAAGCAGATTGCTAGATCATTCTTCCAAAGTGCCCTGGGTAGGTTTGAACTGCCACCCTTTCAGCTAGTAGTCCAGCACTTAACCATTTGACCCACCCAGGGACTCCTAAGAAGAACGCAGAGGAGAGCTATTTGTCTATCAAATCCATTCATCTGAATAATAGGATAAAGAAATTAATCTAATGCTTCCAGACAAGTCATAGAGAGTGTTTGTGTAGAAGGTCACTGACTGATAACCTAAGTCTTCTCAAGAGTAGAAAATGCTGGGAGGTGACGCGGCTGAGAAGAAGGGAGCCAGGAGGGTCCTCCCACTCCCAGGTGAGTGCTCAATGAGGAACAACTTTGTGGGTAAAAGTGCTGCTTTTAGCAATTCACAACTGAAAAACTAAGTTGTAGGCAATTTTTTTTTTTTTCTGGCTATAAATAAAATATGTAAGAAGAACAACAGAGTAAGAGCAGTTGGGGGAGCTTTGCTAGTGCTCTCCCTATCAGCTCCTCTAGATGATAAAGTTGTGAGTCCTGCCACCTAATGCCTTTTTTGCTGGTGAGGCCTCTGCAGAGAACATGTCTTAAAACAGTATTTATGGTCAGCTGAACCTGGAGAAGAGTTGGCTACGCGTATGTCCTCCTCTGTGGTCCTGATTCAGAGGAAACCAACGGTGCAGACCCAAATACTTTACTGTATAGAGGGAGAGAGACCTTCTGTTCCATCACTGTGGGTCTCTTACCTCCTGTCTGCATCCCCTTCAGCACACTGACATCCATCTCCAGCACTGGCCTTGTGCCTAAGTACTGTTGAATGCAGGTGAAACCTCAAGATATAGACAGTGGTCAGGATTTCAGATGACTTGAGAAGGATGCACTCAAACCGTCTCCAGCACCAAAATCCCACATGGACACCATCGTGACCTTGGGGAAAGCATTCTTAGCTTTGTAAACTGGAAAATACACCTGAGAATGGAAACAGTAATACTAAGATCCCCCACCAATTGAAGCTTTGTGGTCAAAAAGTCACTTGCAGAGGTAAGATTTTGTTGGGTTTGGGATAAGAGGATATAGAAGCTCTAGATATGTGCTACTTAAACTGTGGTTTGGGATCAGCAGCATCACATCCCTCAGAGCTTCCCAGAACTGCAGAGTCTTGAGAACTGGCTCAGCCCTACTGGACCTGAATCTGCATTGTAATAGTTCACTGAGTGATTTGTATGCATATTAAAGATTGAGAAGCACTGGTCTAGACATTAGAGAGAGACCACAAGGCAGGCATGTGGAGGAAGGGAAAAGCATCAAGAAGAGATAGTGATGGGCTAAGCATACATATTATGGAAGTGCAGGCAAAGTCTTTTAAACATATGCAGAGCAGAAAACAGCTGAAAGGTCAAGGCCTAATCTCTGATCATGGGTCCACTTTTAGATCCAGGTCCAGCAATACCTCTTGGTGGCCCCCTGGGGTCAGAACTTTGGACCCTCATTGAACAATGGCAAAGGTAATGATGAGATTGCCTGGCTCTGCCCTGTTGGAATTGTCTGCCCTGTTCATTTACAGGCAAAAAAAAGAAACTTTCAAAATGTGATGCTCTCATGAATCGTCAACCATCATGCGTTGTCCCAGGACACATTTTGATTTGCACCCCTTGTTGAATGTGGTTCATGAGGCATTTGCCTTAGATAGAGCCAACCTGTGAGCTTCTTGGAGTCTCATCTTGATGCCAATGGTCCTGTAAGTCACCAGGATCTTGAGTCCAAAGGTGAAGAAGGATCACTATGCTGGGCATGTAGGTGAAAGAGGTATAGGAGGATAGGACCAGAAGAGCCTGTGCTGAGGCCTGGGGCCCCTCAGTGAAGTTTCTTTGACTAATTCAGTCCAACCTGACCCAAATACTTGAACAGGGACTATTCTGTGTGGGGCATATCACCTTTTATGATGAGTAATTAAAGATAAAAGTTCAAATTAATAATGGTAGACATTTGTTCCCCAAATATTGTAAGCCAATATTTTAGTAATTGCAGTAAAATCTCATCCAGTGGGCCTTCATTGGACAGTGGCTTTAGTTCTGCAGTCCTAACTGCCACATCAGCTCCTTTGTAGCTATGATCTGAAGCGAACATGAAGGGGGTGGGGGTGGAGGCTCCAGGCTACAGGAATCCATGAGATATCCCTCTGGGCACTTTGTAATTCAAATCACAATCTGAATGACTCAGAGTTCCAGGTTAGAATATATCAACTTCCATGAAATGGGGCACAACTATGATTTAAGGATGATTAACCCAAATGGACATGTTGAATCATGATGAGATATGTGTAGACTCCTCTGGTACCTGCAGAACCTTACTGCTAATCACCGTGATGATATCTATACTGAAAAACCAAACCCGGTGCTGTTGAGTCGATTCAGAGTAGAACTGCTCTATAGGGTTTCCAAGACTGCAAATCTTTACAGAAACAGACTACCACATCTTCCTCCTTCGGAGCTACTGGTGGGTTTGAACTACCAACCTTTTGGTTCACAGCCAAGTGCTTTAACCACTGCGCCACCAGGGCTCCTTATGATATCCATGTAAGATAGAAATCTCTTCACCACCCTTGATATGCCCATCATTTATTTCATCCTGTTTAAAATCCTTGAAGATTATTCTCTCATTCCCACATAGTGTATGAGAACTGAGGACCTTGGTGTAGAGCGATGGGGATTTGTAGAGATGAAAATAGATAATCTTTAAAACAAATAAAATAGATATAACTATTTACTGAAATGAAATGAGAGAATCAAGTGAGGCGATTATCTAGCACACAACCTTGGTCAGGTCTAGATTTTTAGGGAGAGGTCATCTCTTGTTTACAAGCCAGGTTCTTATTGCACAAGGTTTAAATGGGATGCTAACAAATGCAACTCTTCCCAGCCATAATATCTCACCCACAATAAACCCAAAGGTTGTATCTGAATAAAGAACATGGAGTGGCCCATGAAAGGGTCTCTGACCAAAATCATGGGTCTCATTCCCTTGACTCCTGCTCTGAGCACTACCGAGGCGTTAGGTAGACCCTACTCTTCACTTTCTTGATACATATGTATGCACGCATGAGAGGTAGGGCAGTCCTCCCCTCATGGGGCTTATATTCTAGTGGAGGAGACAACCAGCATACATGCAATAAAGGCACACACATAAAGATAGAGTGCAGCAATGGTGGGTGGGTTACCTCTTGACCATAATAATCAGGGAAGATGAGATCCAAGTAGAGAGACCAGCAAGAGCAAAGGCCCTGAGGCAGGCAGAAGCTTGATGTATTTATTTTTCTTTTTAACAAACTTTTATAGCACTTACCACATACCAGGAACTCATAAGCACTTTGCAAATAACATCTCATTTAATTCTCATAAAAACCTTGTGAGATAAATGCTGTCATTATTTGTAAAATACCACATTTTACAAATGAGGAAGCTGAGGTACAGGTTGTTTAAGTAACTTGCTCAAGATCACACAGCTGGTAAGTCGTGGAGCCAGGATTCAAACCTAAGTTGTCTGACCCAAGGGTTTGTGCTCATAACTACTTTGCCGAGGCTTCTCAAACTTCCATGCACATTGGACTCACTTGGGGATCTTTAAAAGCTACCAATGCTTGGCTCCCACCCTCAGCCATTCGGATGGAATTGGTGTGAGGTAAGACTTGGACACAGGATTTTTCAAAAGCTCCCCAGGCAATTGGAATGTGCAGCAGATTTGGGCAACAAGGCACCATGCCTTACAGAACACCAGTGTGTTGAGGCTTGGTGAACAAGGAGAGAATGGCATTTCCCCCTCTCCTATTCCTGTTGGTTGATTTTTGCCTGTTTATGTTCAGGGGCCTATCTATGGAAAATAGTGTCTGTGACAATTAGTTTTAAATTCCTGAATGAACTCTCACAGGTAGTGATGGAAACTGCGATGGCCAATAGAAACTGCTCATTAGTACCCTCCTTAGGCAGCATCCAGAGCACATGCCTTACCTGCCATACTATACCTGCCATACCTTATAATGCCTCTGTGTCTGCTGAAATCAAAAGCATCATTCCAACCACTTCTTAAAGAACAGATGGGCTGTTTTGAATCAAGAAGAACACAGCTACAACAGTTGTATCATTAACATCGCCTGTGCATCATCAGACCCTTGCTCTTCCTCCATTCCTGGTGCTGGACTTTGGCAAAGCACCTCGCAAAGGCAATCAGAGGCCAGCCCTGATGTCCAGAGATATCAGTTCATCATCTCTGAGTAGGCTTGGTCTATATATTCTGCAGAAGTTGGTGCTCACTCAAAGGGAACTCAGGTTTCTCTTCATCCTGCCAATGAGCTGGCCTGTGCTCATGCTACAAATGGCTCCTCCATTCACCAGATGGTTGATGAATTCAGATGGTGATGGACTTCAGGCAGTGGGGTAAATTCTAGCCATTGTCTGTGTTAGGATCGTAGGCAGCATGGATACTTAGGGGCACCAAGAAATTAGGGACAAATATATTACTGCTTCCGGGTTCTGGCCCAGACACATCCCTAATATCTCTCTGTGGTGCAATGAATTACTTAATATAGCCCTTCTAGCCATGATCTTTGTGGCATATGAAACCCTAATGAAGGGATTGGCAATTTTGCCATCCTGCTAGCCTTAAAATGAGCCACCCCAGAGGTGGAAGTAAAGGATTTCCCTACCACCAAGAAAAAAGGGCCAGGAGTAGAGTGCATCCTTTGGACCTGGGATCCCTGTGCTGAGAAGTTCCTGGAACCAGGAGATCAAGGAAGAGAGAGAAAGACAGCTGTAACATTGAAGACAGTAAGAATCAGTTGCAGAAGACTGGTAGCAGGAGAGACCAGCAGGGGACAATGCAGTGGGTTTCCCAACCAATGGAGTGAGAAAGCTAAGTGTCGTTGGGCAGGACGCTTGTTGGAGGAGTAGAATGCTTCCTGACATTTGGTGGAACTAGGTTTGCTGACCCACGGTGCTAGAGCTGAGTAGCTTTGGGGCGCGGCTTACTGGCAGAGTAAGGTGTCTTGGGGCAGTTGTTGGTGGAGCTAAAAGAGCTTTGTAACACTTGCCCTAGCAGGGCAGAAACGGAGGGGCCAGAGAGAGGTGTGCCTGCAGGCATGAGAAGAAGCTGTCCTGATAGAAGAACTGTATCCTGAGCATTCCTGAACCTGAACTGTAACCTGTTACTTCCCTAATAAACCCCATTACCATGAGTATGATCTGTGGGTTCTGTGTTGCCATTCCAATGAATTACCAAACTTAGCAGAGAAGTAGAGAGTGCCGTGGGAGGGACAGTTGGTGTCAGATTTGGTAAAGATGGTGGAGAGAGGAGCTATGTCTGACCTTGGCCTCATAAGAATCAGCCTCAGCTGTTGATTTGATTCTCCTTCCCTCTTGTGAAGTTAGAGGGAGTCAGATGCTGCCCCCATGCTGGTTATACACACTCCAAAATTGAGTATCTTCCTGTCTACTTGGTAGAACTTACAGGAGGATAAGTGGTCACTATGGGTCTTTACTACTATACTACTCATCAGCCACTTTGTCATACTGTGGTGGCTTACATGTTGCTGTGATGCTGGAAGCTATGCCACCAGTATTTCAAATACCAGCAGGGTCACTCATGGTAGACAGGTTTCAGAAAAGCTTCCAGACTAAGATAGACTAGAAAGAAGGACCCAGCAGTCTACTTCTGAAAATATTGGCCAGTGAAAACCTTATCGATAGAAGTGGAACATTGTCTAATATAGTGCTGGAAGGTGAGCCCCTTAGGTGGGAAGGAACTCAAAATACGACTGGGGAAGCGCTACCTCCTCAAAGTAGCATCAACCCTAATGAGGTGGATGGAGTAAAGCTTTCAGGACCTTCATCTCTTGATGTGGCATGACTCAAAATGAGAAGAAACAGCTGCAAACATCCATTAATAATCAGAATGTGAAATGTACGAAGTCTGAATCTAGGAAAACTGGAGGTCATCAAAATGAGATGAAATGCATAAATATTGATATTCTAGGTGTTAGTGACCTGAAATGGACTGGTATTGGCCATTTTGAATCACACAATCATATGGTCTACTATGCTGGGAATGACAAATTGAAGAGGAATGACATTCACGTTCATCTCCAAAAAGGACATTTCAAGATCTATCCTGAAGTACAATGCTGTCAGTGATAGGATAATATCCATATGTCTACAAAAAAGACCAGTCAAATGCCTACAAAAAAGATCAGTCAATATGACTATTATTCAAATTTGCACACCAACCACTAAGGCCAAAAATGAAGAAATTGAAGATTTTTACCAACTTCTGCAGTCTGAAATTGATCAGATATGATAATGATTGGAATGTGAAAGTTTGAAACAAAGAAGAAGGATCAATAGTTGGAAAATATGGCCTTGGTGATAGAAATGATGCCAGAGATTGCATGATAGAATTTTGTAAGACCAACAACTTCTTCATAACAAATGCCTTTTTTTTTTTTTTAACAACATAAAAGACATCTATACATGTGGATCTCACCAGATGGAATACACAGGAATCAGATAGACTACATCTGTGGAAAGAGATGATGGAGAAGCTCAACATCATCAGTCAGAACAAGGCCAGGGGTCTTTAGCAGAACAGACCATCAATTGCTCCTATGCAAGTTCAAGTTGAAGTTGAAGAAGAAAATTAGAGCAACTCAATGGAAGCCAAAATACCAACCTTGAGTATATCCCACCTGAATTTAGAGACCATCTCAAGAATAGATTTGATGTGTTGAACACTGACCAAAGACCATACAAATTGTGGAATGACATCAAGGACATCATACATGATGAAAGCAAGAGGTCATTAAAAAGACAAGAAAGGAAGAAAAGATCAAAATGGATGTCAGAAGAGACTCAGGAATTTGCTCTTGAACATAGAGTAGCTAAAGTGAACAGAAGAAATGGTGAAATAAGAGCTGAACAGAAAATTTCAAAGTATGGCTCAAGAAAACAAAGTATTACAATGGACTGTGCAAAGACCTGGAGTTAGAAAACCAAAAGGGAAGATCATGCTCAGCATTTCTCAAGCTGAAAGAACTGAAGAAAAAATTGAAGCCTCAAGTTGTAACACTGAGTGATTCTACAGGAAAATATTGAATGATGTAGGAGGCATCAGAAGAAGATGGAAGGAATATGCAGTCACTGTACCAGAAAGAATTAGTTCAGCCATTTCAACCATTTCAGGAGGTAGCATATGATCAAGAACCAACATACCGAAGGAAGAAGTCCAGGCTGTACTGAAGGCATTGGTGAAAAACAAGACTCCAAGAATTCTCAGAATACCAATTTAGATGTTTCAACAAACAGATGCATTGCTGGAGGCGCTCACCCATCTATGCCAAGAAATTTGGAAGACAGCTCACTGGTCAACCAAACTGGAAGAGATCCGTATTTGTGCCCATTCCAAAGAAAGGTGATCTAACAGAATGCAGGAATTATTGAACAATATCATTAGTACCACACATAAGTAAAATTTTGGTGAAAATTATTCAAAAGTGGCTGTGGCAGTACATTGATGGGGAATTGCCAGAAATTTACGCTGGATTCAGAAGAGGACACGGAACCAGGAATATGATTGCTGATGTCAGATGGATCTTGGCTGAAAGCAGAGAATATGAGAAAGATGTTTACCTCTGTTTTATTGACTACGCAAAGGCATTTGAGTGTATGGATCATAACAAATTATGGATAACATTGTGAAGAGTGGGAATTCCAGAATACTTAATTGCGCTCATGAGGAACCTGTACTTAGACCAAGAGGCAGCCATTTGAACAGAACAAGGGGATACTTTGTGGTTTAAAGTCAGGAGAGGTGTGCGTCAGAGTTATATCCTTTCACCATTCTTACTCAATCTGTACACTAAGCAAATAATCTGAGAAGCTAGATTGTGTGAAGAAGAACGTAGCATCAATGTTGGAGGAAGATTCATTAACAACCTGTAAGATGCAGGTGACACAACTTTGCTTGCTGAAAGTGAAGAGGACTTGAAGCACATACTGATGAAGATCAAAGACTTCAGTATGGACTATACCTCAACGTAAAGAAAACGAAAATCCTCACAATTGGACCAATAGGCAACATCATGATAAACGGAGAAAAGGTTGAAGTAGTCAAGGATTTCATTTTACTTATATCCACAATCAACGCCCATGGAAGCAGCGGTCAACAAATCAAAGGATGACTTGAATCTAGAGCAGTGTAAAAAAAATCAGTGGGCGTATTGCATTAGGCAAATCTGCTGCAAATGATCTCTTCGAAGTGCTAAAAAGCAAAGATGTCACTTTGAGGACTAAGGTGCAGTGTGGTATTTTCAATTGCTTCATATGCATGTGAAAGCTGGCCAATGGAATAAGGAAGACCAATGAAGAATTGACACCTTCGAGTTATGATTTTGGTGAAGAATATTGAATATGCCATGAACTGCCAGAAGAACAAACAAATCTGTCTTGGAAGAAGTACAACCAGAATGCTCATTAGGAGGCAGGATGGTGAGACTTTGTCTCATGTACTTTGGACATGTTATCAGAAGGTGAAGGACATCATGCTTGGTAAAGTTAGAGGGTCAAGGTAAAAAAGGAAGACCCTCGATGAAGTGGATTGACACAGTGGCTGCATCAATGCGCTCAAACATAGTAATGATTGTGAGGATGGCGCAGGACCGGGTGGAGTTTTGTTCTGTTGTACATAGTGTTTCTATGAGTCAGAACCGACTTGAAGACACCTAACAACAACAACAACATGGGTCTTTGGGGAATCCCTGGGTAGGTCAAACTGTTAAAGCACTCGGCTGCTAACTGACAAGGTCGGAAGTTCAAGCTCACTCAGAGGTGCCTTGCAAGAAACACCTGGCAAACTACTACTGAAAAAGCAGCCACTGAAAATCCTATGGAACACAGTTCCACTCTGACACACATGGTGTCACCATGAGTTGAAATTGGCAACTGGTTGTTTGATTGGTCATGGGCCTTTGGCTCAAGCTTTGATTGGTGTACAGGTAAGTCAGTTTCAACATCTGCAACAGGCCTTCCATAGTATCCCGCACTTGAATGAGAGAAATGTTGAGTGCTCCACAGACTGAGGAAATGCCTATTTCCCTGCTGATGAAAGAAGGGCACAGGGAAGTTGCAAGAACTTCCCAATGCCACCTGTGATGTGTTGTAGAACTGGAATTGGAAATGAGGGTGTTGTTGCCAGGTGTGGCTGCTTAAACTCCACACCCCATTCATGAGGAAGGAAGCCTTCCAAGGACTTCTAAATGAGCAGCAAAGCGATGAAAAGAGCTGATTAAGGCACAGATGCCAAGGGCAGGGTCCATATTACACACAGTCCTGCAGCATAATATTTTATGTGATTATAATGTTTCACGAGGGTAGCAAAGGCACTGCTGTAAAATGCCCTATCAAAGTCCCAGCTGGTGAACCAGGAATTATGAAATGAAACTGCGGGTTAGGAAGCCAGTGTCATCCATAGTCTCTATTAATGTTGGGTACGATTAGTATTCACTAGTAATGGCTCAGAGCTGATTCCAAGTGTAAGAATTTATGGTGTTTACACAGAGTAGAAAAGTCAGATACATGTCAAAGACACTGAATTAGATTATATCACTCTCATATTCCTAAGCTATGACATACTTGGAAACCCTCATGGTGTAGTGGTTAAGAGCTACAACTGCTATCCAAAAGGTCGGCAGTTTGAATCCACCAGGCACTCCTTGGAAACCCTATGGGGCAGTTTACTCTGTCTTATAGGGTCAGTATGAGTCGAAATTGACTCGACGGCAACAGGGTTTATGACATACTTAACAGCGAGAGGAGTCTTATTTGTTCCTAATTTCAAACAGTTGGAGATTTCATGAAAAGCAATATGCTAAGGTAAAACAAAAATGTTGGTGATATGAGTATTAACTGTCATTACGCTAGTTAAATGACAGGCATCTGTGGGTAGTAGCTTGTGGGCTGTGGAGAGGAGATTGTGGTGAGGGGTCCCTGGGAGGATCTGGATTCTTGTTGGTGTTGGAGGAATCCGGGATATGTTATAGGGAGTCTGAATCTGCATATGTATCAGAGGTTACTTGCCATCAAGTTGATTCCAACTTATAGCGACCCCATGTGTGCAGGCTAGAATTGCTCCATAGGGTTTTCCAGGCTATGACCTTTCAGAAGCAGATCGTCAGACCTTCCTTCTGAGGTGGCTTTGGGTGGCTTTGTCCCATCAACCTTTCGGTTAGCATTCAAGCACTTAATCATTTGTGTCACCCAGGGACTGCTGTATGTAGGCTACATAAATGTATATGAAAAAATATTTTTAATTGAGTGCTAATGCTAACCAATTTCATGGAAAGTTTCCTGATCTCATACTACCTATTTGCCATTTCTATTTTCTTAGTCAACAGACACTTAAATTTTAATAATAACTGCTCTGCTCCTTTTCTAGAAATAAAAGGAATTAATTCCTTGAATTAATGACATGGAAGAAACAAAAGAAAGCAGAGGTAACGTGAGAGAATGTTCACCTGCCTTTTCTTCCTCCTGTTTGCATGGAATCAGGCCAATGGACAGAGGAACAGGACCGAGAGGACCAGGTCCTGCTGGGCTGGTTCCCACTGGAGAGAAAGATGAGCTACTGTCTCAAGACTTCAGCAGCACAAATCCAGGGGAGGAAATGGGCAAGGTGTGAAGGACAAGGGCAGTGGGTCTGATCTGATGGAGAGTTAGAAGACTTTTAAGAGAGGGTGGAGAGAGAGACATTGAGGCAGCTTCTGTATCTATGAGATGTTAAGAAGGAGAAATATCAGGAAACAGGATTTTAAATAGTCCTGTGTGGACAAGTAGAATCCCCTTTCAAGAGATTTCAGGAAAGATCAATATGCATTTTAGATATATTTTTGTGGATGGGTTATCACTTGCTTGATTATGACACTGTATCTAAAGGGACTGTCAGGGCAGAAGCTGTGAAATATCTCATCTTATACAGGGTACAAGGGTTTTGCAGTCTCCACACCCTCTCTCTCTTTTCTTATTCTGATTTCTTGTTCTTGTTCTTTTTTCTGATACCCCATGAGCCTAGGAAGGAGCAGCGAGAGAAGCTTTCTGAGACTGAGGAGGCCAGAATCTTTGATACAGCAAATTGATTTGGATCTCATCATTGAAACACTAACATGAAAGCTAAGAAATGAGTGAATATTAAGACCTTGTTGATGATCAGTAGTAATTTGCTAGCAATAGCTAAGCCATGGTTCTAGGCAGTGATCGGCAAAAGAGATCATGAAAGACAGGAAGTTAGTGGTAGTTGCCATCAAGTAGGCTTCAACTCATGGTTGAAGAAAACATTGCCTGGTCCTACGCCATCTTCATGAGCCTTGGTACACTCTAGTCCATTGTTGTAGCCGCTGTGTATTTTGAGTGCCTTCCAACCTAGGGATTCGTCTTCCAGCGTTACATCGGACAATATTGTTGTGATCCACAGAGTTTTTATTGGCTGATTTTTGGAAGTAGATTGCCAGGCCTTTCTTCCTAGTCTCTTAGTCTGGAAGCTCTTCTGAAACCTGAGCACCGTGGGCGACCCTACTGGTATTTGAAATATGGTACAAAGAGCTGTCAGGTGGGTTGGTGGTAGGGAGGAAATTAGAGTATTATCTTTGCTGTCATTTTGTGGGAAGAAGTGTTAACCAGAATTTGGACAGGACAGCTTGCCATTGCAACTGGCCAGGGCCATTTTTAGGTGGAGCCAAGGGGCAATGATCACATGAGGCAATTCAGTACTAATTCGAAACTGTGGGAACTGCAAGACTTGCCTGCCAACAATAGGCCTTGTGCCATGCCTGTCGTCCTGCCAAAGGTGAGCATCACTATGCAACACCAAATGCACGCTGGTGACTGTTGGCAAGGGGGAGGTAAAGGGCCATGAAAGAAACCTGTGATACTCTGCTGACTGTAGAGAAGGCAAGTTTGTATAAAAGCAGAGGAAGCTACACTAAGTGGAAACCCTAAGGACTCAGGAGTTTTGGGTAGGTTTTGCTACATTATCTGCTCTCAAAGCTTCTGTAATTTTTATTCCTAGCTCCCCTTACAATTACAGCTAATGATTAAGTAATTATTTGCTTGCTGTCTTCCTCTTTAGACTGTAAGTTCCACATGAGCAGGGATAACCAGGGTATTCATAGGTGTGTCCTTAGGCCCCAGCATGGTGCCCGGCTCGTGGTAGGTGGTCTTGTTCATTGAAAGATCAAGATTAATGATATCAGGATGCAGTAAAGTAGAGCGGGAATGAACCCCAAGTCTGGAGGAAGGATCATGAAGGAATGTGATCCAGTGAAGAAGATACTCTGTACAAGTAGAATTCTAAGAAAAACAACTAAGCTCCTCCCATCAAGGGTGGGATTAAATATTCTAGAACATCCCTACTCAAGTGTGATCCATGGGTCAGCAGCATTGGCATCACTTATGAGCTTGTTAGGCGTGGATTATCCCTGGCCCGCCTACTGAAACGGAATAATTTACATTTAAACAGATCTGGTAATTTGTGTGCACATTAAAGTGTGAGACACTACTCTAGAGTATGAACAAATACCCTACTTCCTCATTATGTAATAATGAGACTGCTAAGGACACTCAGAACAGTAGTGGCTAAGGAAATGGACGAAAGGAGGGAAATCTTCCCCAATGAAGCCATTACACAATAGATGTAATGTTTACTCTTCAGACAGAAAATCTCTATTACACAAGAAAGAAGATAAAGCAATTTAATGTAGTCTTATGATGGCTGGTCCTGAAGTTGGTATGTATCACGTAACTGAGAGCCAGCCAAATTATGCCAAGTTCTAGATCCATAACCATTATTGACTCACATGGGGAAAAAAAAATCACACTGTACAAACAGGGGAATGGAAAGGTTAGAATGAAGGGACTGTTTGTTCACATTTTTTTATTGGTTGAATTTCAGGGAAAAGAGAACAAATGAACAGGAATGAATGAGCCCTGGAAGGTAAACAGTTGGTTATACCAATGTTATATATACATTATGTGTTATATATATATATATATATACGTATATATATATTTATAAATAGTTGCTGTTGAGTCTATTCCAACTCACAGTTACCTCATTTGTATCAGAGCAGAACTGTGAATTTCAGGGAGAGGAGAGAGCAAATGAGCACAAGTGAATGAGCCTTGGAAGGTAAATGGTTGGTTATACTAATGGTGTATGTATATATATAGAGAGAGAGAGAACGTAAACCCTTTGCCATTGAGTTGATTCCGACTCATAGCTACCCTGTAGGACAGAGTAGAACTTCCCCATAGGTTTTCCAAGGAACTACTTTCAGAAGTAGATTGCCAGAAGCAGATGTCAGTGCATCTGGGGTGGACTCAAACTTCCAACCATTCTTTTAACACCTGAGTGCATTAACCATTTATAGGACACAGGTACTCCACCAATGGTATACCAAAAACCCACTGCCATCAAGTTGATTCCAACTTATAGTGACCCCATAGGATTTCCAAGGCTGTAAATCTCTGTGGAAGCAGACTGCCACATCTTTCTCCCATGGAGCTGCTGGTGGTTTCCAACCACTGACCTTTTGGTTAGTGGTCAATTGCTTTAACCACTGTACCACTAGGGCTTCTTCACCAATGGTATAAAAAAAAATTCAAATTGTGTCTTGTGGAATTCTGGAACTCTCCAGAGTTTCCTCAGAGGCTGATATGGGAGTGGGAGAGGTGAGGGAGAGCCAGAGCAGTAGTCCAGATTCAGCCAGAACAGCTGGTTTATATATCTGTGCTCTACTCAAGTCTGGACCTGTATGTACAAAGGGGATATGGGCTGACTTGAATGCCATTTCAACTGGATGAATAAAAGAGGACCTAGCTAACTAAACCTAAACAATTATGAAAAGTCATGGGGTGTTTTCAGACCCTCCCTGTAGGAAATGAGAGAAAACACAGAAAGTAGGGGCGCTCATCTTTTAGGTGCCTATTATTTTACACAAATGTGCAGCACCCATGGCAGTCTTCACAACTTGATCCCAGACCTTGCTCCATCTGGGTCCAGATGCAATCTCAGAGTTCTTCTTCACATGTAACTCTAGACTGTCATTAGTAATTAATTTTAAATGGCTGTGGAGATGAAATTCACTTACAAATTTGGGTTCCAGAAAATAGAAAGAAATGCCAATGATTTCTCCAATTTTATTTTAGTACTATAATAGTGATTTGTATGGAGACAAGAGAACATTTGTCAGTTTTCCTAGCTATTCAGCATGGTTCAAACACCCATTCTATGACTGGGAAATTTCCTGTCTTATGAATAACACCTCCCCAAGGATGAGCCTGCAACTCATTTTTTTCCCCAGCCTCCCTTACGTATTACACCAAACCCATTGCTGCTGATTCTGACTCCTAGTGACCCTATAGGACAGAGTAGAACTGCTCCACAGAGTGTCCAAAGAGCGGCTGTTGAGTTCAAGCTGCCGACCTTTTGGTTAGCAGCCATAGCTCTCAGCCACTGTGCCACCAGGGCATATATAAATCCCACCTATTAAATGTGCCTGCGTAAGATTTCTGATGTGAAGAGAGCAGCATGGGGAAGCTGGCACTTTACAGAATCCATTTTGGGGTAAATGTGGTGACGAAGGTATCCAGCTTTCTAGGACATCAAGAGTGGAGATTCTGGCATCTGGATACCAACTTCAGTGGTGCAAACTGAAGTATCTTTATCCAACTCCAACAGGAATGAGGTCTTTGATAGAGCAGATCTGCCCTGTGCTTTGGACATTTTTCTTGACTTTGCAGCTTCTAGACCTGATGCTCTGGCCCTCCTGGGGAATCTGTGAGCTAACCAACATTCTTTAATAAGTTCTTTTCTGCTTAAACTAGTTAGAGTGTGTTCTGTTATTTACTACTAAGAATCGTAACCCTGTGGTTAAAAAAAATAATAAAGCTCCGATTCTTCATTTTTTCCTCTGTTAGTTAACAATTGCTGCTGAATAAATTATCCCGTAATTTAGTGGCTTAAAATAACAATAAAACTTATCTCTCACAGTTTCTGCGGGCTAAGAATATTCAGAAGCGACTTAGCTCAGGGTCTCAGTTGCAGTTGAGTTGTGGGTTGGGAAGCAGTCATCTGAAGGCTTGACTGGGACTGGAGGATCCACTCTGACATGGCTGGCAAGCTGGTGCTGGTGGAGTTCCTCTCCATGAAAACCTCTCTATGGGTCTGCTGGACTGTCCTCAAAACAAGCGACTGGCCTCCCTTAGAGCAAGAGGTCCTTGAGGAAGAGAAGAAAGCAGAAGCTATCCTTTTTATGATCTAGCCTTGGTGCTATCTCTTCTACCACATTCTATTCCTTAGAAGTGTTCGGTGGCCATTTGAATGTCCTCTTTGGTGAAACGTCTATTCAAGTCCTTTGCCCATTTTTGATTGGGTTGTCTTTATGTTGTTAAGTTGTTGAAGTTTTGTATATATTTTCGTTATTAGATTCTTATTTTGTCTTTTACTGTTTTGCTTTTGTTATTATATTAGATAATTCATTGCCAAAAGCTAGGCCCCATTTTTAATTTGTTTTTGTGTATGTTTTGAGGCATGGATCCTGTTTCATTTTTCTGCATGTGGAGGTCCAGTTTTTTCCAACATCCTTCAACTGGCCACCAAACACATGAAAAGATGCTCAACACTGTTACCCATTAAAAAAATTTTTTTTTTTAGAGAGAGATGCAAGTCAAAACCACAGTGAGATAGTATTTCACTCCCACTAGGATGGCTAAGATAAAAACAAAACAAAAAAATCCCAGAAAGTCTTTTTTAACCAAGCTTTGAAACGACTTTAAAAAAAGAAAAATACTCTATTAATGTTCTTAGTTACACAAAGAAGAATTGACGGCTTTGAGCTATGGTGTTGGTGAAGAATATTGAATCTACCATGGACTGCCAAAAGAACAAACAAATCTGACTCGGAAGAAGTACAACCAGAATGCTCCTTAGAAGCAAGGGTGATATGAATACCTCTCACATAATTCGGACATATCAGAAAGGATCAGTCCCTGGAGAAGGACATCATGCTTGGTAAAGTAGAGGGTCAGTGAAAAAGAGAAACACCCTCAATGAAATGGATTGACACAGTGGCTGCAGCAATGGGATCAAACATAACAATGACTCTGAGGATGGCACAGGACTGGGCAGTGTTTTGTTCTGTTGTTCATAGGGTCGCTATGAGTTAGAACCGACTCGACAGCACCTAACAACAATTACACAAAACAGTACTATTTTATATGGAAGGGGAATATACAGGGCACGAATACCGGGAAGCAAGAATCATTGGGGGTCATCTTGGAGGCTCACCACTACATCAAGTTGCCCCAGCCATCCCATTTGAGGCCAACCTGTTTCAACCAGCAGCTAGCCTAACACCAGGCACAGGAGGGAGCCCTGGAAGATAAGCAGAGCTGTCCAGCCAACCCATTGCTGACTCCAGATGCATGAGCAATAAATGAGGTTTTGTGGTTGTTTGTTTGGCAGCATTATTGTGTGCAGCTATGATAATGTCCTGATACAAGTACATTAGTGACAAGGGGAGAAATTTAGAGGATTATGGATTAGAATTGCAACGGGAGTCCCTAGCCTCGCTTTTCTCAACTGGCCAATACTAAGATTCACATACAGATAGGATCTCTGTTTTTGAGGACTTATTCTAATACATTATTTTCATTTAAGCATTTGCACCATTGATTGATTTATTTCTTCTGCAAAATAAAGCTCAGGAATAAATGCATGCATTTTTATTTGTCCTGAATTATTCTCAAATTGCTTTGGTGTATAAAAACCAAACTCATAGCCACCCTATGTGACAGAGTAGAAAGGCCTCATAGGGTTTCCAAGGAGTAGCTGGTGGATTTGAACTACTGACCTTTTGGTTAGCAGCTGAGCTCTTAACCACTGCACCACCAGGGCTCCCTTTGGTATATAGAGACCAGAATACTTTCTCCTAAATTATTGAAGACTTTTTTTTAAAACAGTTTTATGAAAGATTATTTAAATATAACATTCACCAATTTTAAATGTCCAGTTTAATGAGTTTTAATGAGTGTGTGCAGTCATGTAATTACCATCACAGTCAAAATATAACACATCTTCATCCCTTTACAAACTTTGCTCACGTGATGAACGCATTTTTAAGTGTACTTTTATTGAAATAAAACTTACATGCAGCAGAAAGCACCAAGTTTTTCTGTTGCTCAAATCAGGTTGATAGAAGATGACACTCAGGAGCTCTCTCATCCCCCTTTCCCCAGTGGTAACCAGTAACTAGTCCTTTATCACCATAGATTAGTTTTGCTTGTTTTTTAACTTTGATATAAATGGAATCATACAATTAGAATTCCATGTGTCTGGCTTTTTTTTTTTTTTTTTTTGCTGAATATTATGTTTGGGAGATTACTTCGTATCATTGCATGTAGTTGTAGCTAGTTCATTCTCGTTGCCGTCTACTATTCCGTTGTATGAATATACAGGAATTGATTTATCCATTCTCAGTGAAGATTTGGGTTGTTTTCAGTTTTGGGCTATTATGAATAATGCTGCTGTGGACATTCTGGTACGTATTTGTATTTTTTGATGACTTTGGTTTTTTAAGGGGGGGAAACAAAAAACCAAAAAACCAAACCAGTTGCCGTCGAGTTGATTCCAACTCATAGTGACCCTATAGGTCAGAGTAGAACTGCCCCACAGAGTTTCCAGGGAGCACCTGGTGGATTTGAACTGCCTACCTTTTGGTTAGCAACTGTAGCACTTAACCACTACGCCACCAGGGTTTCCTTAAGTGGGAGTAGTAGGAGTATAATAGAGTAAAAAAACTGTTCATTCGTTTTGATCCAATTTATTGTTTTTGGACACTTGCCAAAAAACAAGAGACATTTCAGAGGAGATTTTTACTGATAAAGGATTAGGCTTCAGGTTCGTATTTGATCTATTCTAAGAGAAGAAAAATAAGCATACGTTTTGGAATTTGAGGGGCAGGTTACTGAGATGGGCAAATTGTTTTTCATGTTCTAGGCTCTTGTGTACAAACCTTTTCTCCCCCCTATCTACTTTCTTCCTCTCTTCCCTCCTTCCTTCCCTTCATTTCTTCCTATAATTTAAAAATGGATATGAACTTCAAAGATGGAATTGAAATGTCCACAAATGGGTTTTTTTTTTTTTTTCCCATGAAATTGAAGATAAAGTCAAATGATTTTCGGTTTTGGTCCAAATGGCTCCTTTTTCTGGGAAATAGTTTTGGGCTTCCATAAACATTCAGACATTTTTGTTGTCTCAGATTTTGTTCTGCTTATTACATCCTTCAAGAGAAGCCTCAATAAGCTATAATGAGGGCTGTGGTCGCCATAATAATCCGCATCTTCTCCATCACCGAGGCCCAGGTAGCATTGACATTAGAGGCAACCCAACATTTCATCTGCCATTGATGATAGGTAAGTTTCAATTTGGGTTGGCCAGGCCACCAAATGACCTGCAAATGGCTGGTTGCAACCTGTTATTTTATAGACTATAAGCTCTCATGAAAGTTGCCTTCCTTTCCAGGGAAGGTTATCTGTTCAAAATTTACATTTCAACAAGGTCTAGTGGGGGACAATTACTCTATGTCCCACGTACCACACATTTTTATTTTTTTGAGGGAAATACTTTAAATTCTAGTTGTTTCTAGTTCTTTTCTTGGCCATGCCACCAGTTAGACCATTAAAAAAACCCAAAAGACCAAACCCGTTGCCGTTGAGACAATTCCAATTTATGACAACTCTATAGGACAGGGTAGAACTGCCACATAGAGTTTCCAAGGAGTGCCTGGTGAATTCAAACTGCTGATCTTTTGGTTTGCAGCCATAGCACTTAACCAATACACCACCAGGGTTTCCAGTTAGCCCATTAAAGAAAGGCAATTTCTACCCTTGGAATCTATAGTGGACACATGGGGTCAATTCCCAGCATCCATCCCCACTGACCCTTTCTCAAAGGACCCTTCATATCCCAGCCAGGTTGGGCCTTGATTAGCTAAGTCCACTGCCCCTTAGGCTATGTGATTAGATCATCGTTGGCCACACATTACAAGTCAGGCCAATTAGGCCATCATGCCTCACTTCTGGCCCTTTGATTTGAGATTTTGGGACAGCAGACTATCTCCATTCTCTAGGCTTTGAAGCTAGGAGGAGCCCTGGGGACTGCTGGCAGCCATCTTCTGGGCAAGGTCAGGGCCTGTTGTGAACAGAAGCAACCTTGAGGACGCGGCATTTGCCTTATTTAGTGTGTTAGTTTCCCAGTGCTGCTGTAACAAAGTTCCACAAATTGGATGGCTGATAAGAGCAGAAATACATTGTCTCACAGTTCAGAGACTAGGAGTCAGATATCAAGGTGTCAGGGGTGTTAACTCCTTCTGAGGGCTCTAAGGGAGAATCTGTTCCACGCCTCTGTCCTTGACTCTCGGAGGGCCAGCTATTCTTGGCATTCCTTGGCTTGTAGATGCATCACTCCAGTCTCTACTTTCTTCATCTTCATATGGCCACTTTCCCTCTGTGTGTTTCTCTGTCTCTTCTCTTTTGCAAGGATGCCACTCATATTGGGTTGTTGTTGTTAGCTGCCTTCAAGTCAGCCCCTAACTCATGGCAGCCCCATGTATAATGGAAGGAAACAGTGCCTAGTCTGGTGCCATCACCATGATCGGTTGCAGATTCAACCAATATGATCCACACTGTTTCCAGTGGCTGATTTTTGCAAGTAGATTGTCAGACTTTTCTTCCTAGTCTGCCTTAATCTAGAAGCACCACTGAAACATTTTCAGGATCATAGCAACATGTAAGCCTCCAATGAGGTACACTGGTCAGGAATCAAATCTGGGTCCCCTGCATGGAAGGGAAGAAATCAACCACTGAACAATCGATGTCCTCCATACTGGATTGGGACCCAAGTACTCAAATATAACCATGTTAACTGATAATATTTTTAAAGACCCTATTTCCAAACAAGGTCACAGTCATGGGTACCTGAGGTTAGAATTCAAGCATATCTTTTCTGAGGACGTAATTCAATCTATTTATGTTCTACCTCCCATTTTTCCATTCTTCTGAGTTAAACTGAAAAAAAAAAAGTTTCTTCCTTCCTTTGAGTTGTGACCCATTCCAACAACTTCACTGAGGACTATGAGGGCTATAGAAGTAGAATGCCCCTGCATTTAGAGTAACTTCAAGCTGCATTTGCAAAAGAAGTCTACAGATAGATCCAAAGTTTTGGGTCTGTTTTTTCCTTCAGTGCAGATTGGACTCTGAAGTATACAAGATTTGGCGTTATAATCGCATTCTCTTTGAGACGGAAAACTCCCTCAGTAGGAGTCGTTTGCATTTCTATTTTTTGGGAGACAAATATAGTGAAATGAATAGCTTTTTAATTTAATTGGTTTCCTAGTGTGAATCCAAAATTAGAAGGCACAAACCATCCTGGAGTTACTCTAGAAATCACTGCAGTCCAAAGCCCAGCACATAATCCCCTAGAGTGTAAGCTTCTGTCTCACTGATGCCAGACCACCCAGGGAAACCCAGCGGGGTGGGGATGAGGGAGCTAGCCCCAAATGGAGACTTGGTCTATTTATTATTAGTTGTGATTACCTTCTCTTCTTAAAATATAAACTAGGCATGCTAGGAAAAGGAAAAAAAAAAGCAATACTACGTATTTGTATACTTTTCAAAATCAAAATAAAGCCAAAGAAGAGAAAAATCTAATACACGTTGACTGTGTTTTAATAAAAATAGAAGAGTGTATGATAGTGTGGCTAGAAGTGAAGGCCTGGTTAAAAGGCTTCCCCAAAGACCTTCTAATATCTCTCTCTTCTGCTGCTTAGAGCTGTGAAAAGTCCTGGGGTTAACGTTGCATTCGTGTTGGAAGTGAAGGAGAGAGGTAGATGTTGTCTGGGTCACAGGCCAACAGGCTAAACTTTTTATACAGCTGAAACTCATCTAAGGAAAATACAGGCGTCTAGTGGTTACCCTCAGAGCAATAGCTGGCCAAGAAGAAGACATCTCGTAGATGGTGCCTGATGTTTTGGGGAGGGAAGGAGGATCTGATGGGATGAGCTTTATCCCTCTGACGTAAGCAGGTGTTTTCTCCAAAGGACCTTTTTCTTGTTCACTGACCAGGAGCTGCTTGTGCCTCACTTCTTTCCAATTTCTATTTTTCTCCTCTCTCAAATGAAAACAGATTCCTTAGGTTGAATAATGTGTCCTTTTCCAGAATTTTGGTGGAATTCAAACTCTGTGGAAAAAAATGATAGCAACAACGTTAGAAAAGTTCTTTTGTTTAAAATAAGTGAATAAATTGCATGACATGGTTGAACCAAGTCTCTCATCTCCCAGCATATTCTTCCTAGCAAAAGCTTCCCCCTTGATTCAACTTGTGTTTCCTTGAAGTTGACAAAGGAAGCCTACCCCAGATCAACTTCCCAGACCTTTCTTGGCTTATGAAGAGAAGAGGTAATTTCCTTGATGGAAGGATTGTTTTTTAAACAAGTTTTATGTTTTTCTTTTCATTTATTCCACTAAGACCATGTCCTGGGCAAAATTGTGTAGGAAGCTATGGTGAGTTTTGGTTTACTCATGCCCTGGTCCTCTCCAGGCTTATTGGAGTCTCTCATCCCTCCAAGTCTTCCACCTACTTCCCAGCTGTCTTCAACGAATGCCTCTGCCTATATTCTGAGCTTTTAAGCATCCTCTCATTTAATTCTCAGAACAACCTGCTGACCTTTTGGTTAGCAGTGGAGCATTTAATCTGATGAGGCAGGTGATATTATTAGCTCCATTTTACAGATGAGGAAAGTGAGTCTCAAAGAAGGAATTATCCCAAGTTCCCAGAGTACTTACATTCTAATTGGGGATTTCTGAATATGAGCAACCACTACACTCCTAAGGACTACATCTCTAGTAGAGAAATTTCAGGGGCTAGAGGCACTGAGGGAGTTGATGTGTTTTTCAGGTCAGTCCCTGTTATGTCAACAGACTGGTTCTCCGCTTGCAGTCTCTAGTGGAGGAAGAGGAGTTCAATTTGGATCAAAGAAGTGGCAATAGCCTTTGCAACAATAAAAGCAGGGACTGATACCTAGGTTTTGCAAAAAGGGAGTCACTTTATTTTGTAAATGGCTCGTCAACCTCCCTCAGTGTGGAGTATAGCATTAAAAAGGGCAATAATATTTAGAGGACTGGCAGTAACAAGAAACGAGTTTCGCTGTTAGCTATCCCTAGCTCACCCCGTAACACAGGGCAAGCCCTGCTTTGGGCTTTGGTTTTCTTTCATCTGTAGCATGAGGGATTTTCATCAGATGACTGTGAAGGCCCCACCCCCCCGCCCCCATTGTAGCTAAACTTCTGCTTGGTCCTTGAGAAAAGGAATGAAATTTTCATTTAATATGCATGCCATGAGTCAGAAACCTTTGGGTACAAAGGTTTCCAATCAACTCTGCTTTTTTTTTTTTTTTTAGGTACACTAGTATCTATCTTTCTCACCGTTGGGATCATTTCTGACTTCCTTCTTTGGCTGTTAATAATTAATAGCACTGGCGTTTGTAAGCTAGTGGTAATATGTTTTGATTTTATCGTTCTTTTCATGAATTATGGATATCATTAAGAAGCGATTTTTTAAAAGTCCAAGAAGGGAACGGAAGCCGATGGAAGGTCAGAGGAGAGTTGAGGGCATCCAAGCTTGCTCTGCCATCATCTGTCAGGTTTAATAAATAGGTTTTAGCTTGAAGGAATTTAAAACTGCTGGTAGCTCCTGCTCTTTCTCCACGTCTTCCTTTGTAGGCGGGAGGACACAGCTGCAGCTGGGATACAGATTTATACCAGCACCTTAAAAGACTCCATCTGGCAGGGAATGGATCACCACATAAGGCTGTTCTCTCTTGGATCCCATTCGAGAGGGTAAGCCCTTGTATTGCTCCTAAGTCTACAGACTGAAATTCTGTCCCGGTCTAGAATCCGAAAACTCAAGTATTCTTACTGATGTTGCCTCTGACCAGCTGTTGCTTTGAATAAGGCAATGAACCTTGATGGGGCACCTAGTCTCCAAAATGTTAAAACAATACCAGACTCATGTAGCTAATAGGATTGTTTCTGAGTGTAAAATGAGATTGTGAATATTAAAAGAAAAACACACCTCCCTCACTTTGAAAGGCACCATTAGGAAAATGAAAAGGCAAGCCACAAACTGGTTGTAAATATTTGCTCAACATATCTAACAAAGGACATATATCTAGAATACATAAAGAACTCTTAGAGCTCAATAAGAAAAAAATCTAATTTAAAAATGAGTAAAATATTTGAGTAGATACTTGATGAAAGAATGACCGCTAAGCACATGAAAAGATCCTCAAGTTCATTTTTTAGACGTTCTAATGGGTGTATAGTAGGAGCTCATTGTGGACTTAAATACAGTTTAAATTGTGCTTAAATCCACAGTGAGATCCTATCGTTGTTAGGCGCTGTTGAGTCAGTTTGGACTCCTAGCCACCATGCGTACAACAGAACAAAACAGTGCCTGACGCTGTGCCATCCTCACGATCGTGGCTGTGTTTGAGCCCGTCCTTGTAGCCATTTTCTCAGTCCATCTTGTTGAGGATCTTCCTTTGTTTTGCTGACTCTCTACCAAGCATGATGTCTTTCTTCGGTGCCTAGTCCCTCCTGACAACATGTCCAAAGTATGTGGGGCGAAGCCTCCTCATCCTCCCTTCTAAGGAGCCTTCTGGCTGTATTTCTTCCAAGACAGATTTGTTCATTTTTCTGGCAGCCCATGATATATTTAATATTCGTCACCAACACCACAATTCAAATGCATCAAATCTTCTTCAGTCTTCCTAACTTGTTGTCCAGCTTTTGCGTGCATCTGAGGCGATTGAAGACACCATGGCTAGAGTCAGGGGTGCTTTAGTCCTCAAGGTGACATCTTTGCCTTTTAAACACTTTAAAGAGGTCTTTTGCAGCAGATTTACCAAATGTACTATGTCTTTGATTTCTTCACTGCTGGTCCCATGGCTGTTGATTGTGGATCCAAGTAAGATGAAATCTTTGACAACTTCATTCACTATTTTCTCCATTTATCATGATGTTGCTTATTGGTCCGGTTGTGAGGATTTTTGTTTTCTTTATGTTGAGGTGTAATCCATACTGAAGGCTGTGGTCTTTGATCTTCATCAGTAAGTGCTTCAAGTCCTCTTCACTTTCAGCAAGCAAGGTTGTGTCATCTGCATGTCACAGTTGTTAATGCATTTTCCTCCAAATCCTGATGCCATGTTCTTCTTCATATAGTCCAGCTTCTCTGACTATTTATTCAGCATACAGATTAAATAAGCATGGTGAAAGGATACAACTCTGGCACACACCTTACCTGCTTTTAAACCACACAATATCCCCTTGTTCTGTTTGAACGACTGCCTCTTGGGCTATGTTCAGCTTCCATGTGGCTCAGTTGTGTGTTCTGGAATTCCCATTCTTCACAATGTTATCCATAATTTGCTATGATCCACACAGTCTAATGCCTTTGCATAGTCAGTAAAACACAGGTAAACATCTTTTTTGGTATTCTCTGTTTTCAGCCAAGTGCCATTTGACATCAGCAATGACACCCCTCTTTCCATGTTCTTTTCTGAATCCAGCTTGAATTTCTGCCATTTCCCTGTCAGTGTACTCCTGTAACCATTTTTGAATCCTTCTATGTACCCATTAAATTAGTAAAAACCAAACCAGCTGCCATCAAGTCAATTACAACTTATGGTGACTCTCGTGTGGCAGAGTAGACCTACACTCCATAGGATTTTCAGTGACTGTGATCTTTCCAAAGCAGCTTGCCAGGACTATCTTCCAAGACACCTCTGGTTTGAACTGTCAACCTTTTGGTTAGCAGACTAACCAAATGGTTAGTTTAATGGTCAGCCTATTGGCTAGCTTAACCATTCCTGCCACCCAGGGACTCCTACATACCCACTGTAGTTGTTATCATTGTGTACCGTGAAGTAGACTCTGACTCATGGTGACCCTATAGGACAGAATAGAACTACCACCCAAGATTTCCTAGGCTGTGATCTTTATGCGAGCAGGTCTTTTCTCCCACAGAACAGCTGGTGGGCTCAAACTGCTGACCTTTTGGTTGGCAGCTGAGTGCTTAACCATTGGACCACCAACACTCCTTACATATACATTAGAATGTCTGAAATTTATAAAAACAATAACGATACCAAGTGTTGGCAATGATGTGGAATATCTGAAGCTCTCTCATACCTAGTGGTGGGAACGTAAAATGACACAGCTACTTTAGAAAATCTTTGTCGGTTTCTTATAAAAGTATTTCCTGGGATCACCTCCCAAATAAACCGCTTATAGTTGAATCCTTGTCTCAAAGTCTTCTTTTGGGAAGCTCAAATTACAGCATTGAGCAGCAGTACCTTAAACAGAATCAGGCTGCTCAGTGAAGAAGCAGAGTCTGCTATCCTACTGAGTCCTCAATTCTCTGATTATTCTTACCTGTGATCTCACACATGAGTAATGTAGTACAAATATTTTGGTGGTAGAAGTATCCAAAGCTAACCCATTTCTAAAAGGTTGCCTTTAGACAATTTTGGCAGTAAATAGTTTTTAAAATGCCTACTTTTTCCTGCTTAGTAATTGCATTTCTCAAAGTGTATTTAAAGAAAATAAATGAAGGTCTGTATAAAATTTGGCTCTGAGTTGTTGCACTGCAGCTTTTTCCGTATGGAAATGGAAATGGAAGCAACCTGGAGATCAGTAATAGAGTATGTGGATATGGTGTCACACCCATATGATGGAATACTCTAGTCGTTAAAGATAATGTTAAAGATGTATATATTTTGATAGAAGGGGATGTCTATGGTTTGTTGTTAGGTGCAAAGGTAGGTTATAAAGCAGTAAATAAAATATGATCTTACTTATTTTGGCTTTGTAGTCAATAAAGGAAATCTCTGCTTGAATCTTGCCCATATACAGAAAGACCTGACCCCTGCATAACCCAAAGCCTGCTTGAGCCATCAAAAACTCATCCAGGACCCTATTGAGAACTGGAATCCAGTTTAATGCTCATCCAGGTGACATCATACTGCAATAATGACCAATCCCAATAGAGACTTTTCAGGCCCCTTCTGTAACCAGTCACTAAGTGTCTTTCGAAACCTCCTCATTTGGAAGGGACTTCCTCCTTCTTGCCTTCTATCCAGCTCTCACAGAACACATAAGGAGAGACGTGCTGAACTTCCTCCAGGGGGACACCACTTTCCTACTGTGCCAGACGTAGTAAGTTCAGCCTCACTGCAGATTATTTGGGGGTTCTGGTTATTCCTCAACACATTTGAAAAGTAGCTCTTCCCTGGTTGTAGTCAAACAGAATTTAGAAACAAGTCTTTTCTGAGTGTCTTTTGTATGCGTAGCACCTGTGTAGGGTCCTATACTAAGCTTGAGTTCCTGACCCAGGGGACGGAGGGCCTCGAGGGAATCGTTTCAGCCAGAAGTGCAAGTTCCCCTGCGACATACTTGCTCTCCTCTCTCTTCTCTCCTTGCTTTTTTCCTGCCCGTGTTGGGTACCAGTTGAGCAATAGGGATAAGAATTGAAGAGTCGGCTCATCCATCTCCAAGGAGAGTATTTTAAAAGTGGCAGGGCTTTGGGAAGAGCTGGGAAATAAATGAAAATTCATTTTCCTCTCTGGTTGGTATATGTGCTCTCAAATGTACAAATTGAGTAGTTTGGGTAGAGATGGGTTTAGGACCTGGTAAGCAATCTTCTGAGGTTGTTGGTGGTTCTGTGGAATTCTTACCTTCCAGGTGGTTTGATTCCCAGCCTCGTGAGCAACTACCAGCCATCTGTCAGAGGAGGCTTGCATGTTGCTGTATGCTGAACAGGTTACAGTGGAGCTTCTAGACTAAGATAGACTAGGAAGAAAGGCCTGGTGATCTACTTCCAAAAATCAGCCAATGAAAACCCTATGGAGCACAATGGTCTGACCCCAAGCAGATATGGGGATGGCACAAGACTAGGCAATATTTGGTTCTGTTGTGCACGGATCCCCATGAGTCTGAGGCGACCCCATGGCAGCTAACAACAAGAAACAGCCACGTACCTTCTCTAATACAATATTAAAAACAGAGCTGAAGGTAAAAATATACCTCCATGGTGGGGTGTGTGTGTGTGTGTGTGTGTGTGTGCGCGCGCACACACAGGTCACGTGACTTTATTCTTTATTACACAACAGAGTTTTCATATGCTATTTTATTTCAGAGCCTTTCCCTACCCTTCTCTCCTATATAGCCTCAAATCACAATATTTTGTTTCCTTTTCCAGTACAAAAAGGGACTGTAGGAGCTGCAGACTTTACCGTTTGGCAAGACTGACAGATTTTCCTCATCATTTGTTTGATTAAAGACACAGAACCTTTGGAGTCCTGCTGATGGTTTCTTCCCACGTTTGAATGAAATGCAAAACAAAAGGCTTAAAGTGCCAAGAAGCAGGCAGGTGTGTTTATATTGATTCTATCTATAAAAAAATGCTGTTTATTTTGCTGTTAGGGAATGGGATTTTCACCCTGCAAACTTTAGTATTACAGCAGGTCAAAATGCTCTTTTGCTGTCTTCTCATCTTCCAGCTTTGCCCGCTGTGGACCTGGAGCTGGTCATGTTTGTGATGGGTGCCCCTTCCTGGAGCTGTGGTGCCTCAGATTAGAGGTCCCATGAAGGGGCAAGCAGGAGAGCTCATCCTGGAGACCCTGTGGTGGCTGTTAGAAGAAAGAAGACCTCTAAGATAGGGAGAAACTTTTTCCATAAGGGCCTGAGTAAATATTTTTGGCTTTGTGGATCATACGGTCTCTGTCACCACTACTGAACTCTGTCCTTGTAGCGCAATGGCAGCCACAGACAATGCATAAATGAATAAATGTGGCTGTGTGGGCCATAGTTTACCAACTTTTTGTTGTTATTAGGTGCCGTTGAGGCGGTTCCGACTCATAGCAACCCTGTGTACAACAGAACGAAACACTGCCCGGTCCTGCGCCATCCTCACGATCGTTGTTATGTTTGAGTCCATTGTTACGGCCGCTGTGTCAATCCATCTCATTGAGGACCTTCCTCTTTTCCACTGACCCTGTACTTTACCAAGCATGATGTCCTTCTTCAGGGACTGATCCCTCCTGACAACATGTCCAAAGTATGTAAGATGCAGTCTCACCATCCTTGCTTCTAAGGAGCATTCTGGTTGTACTTCTTCCAAGACAGATTTGTTCATTTTTTACCTGTAGTCTAGGACATTTAGAATGTTCATGGTTTACCTACAGAGGGGCAACATGGTAAGTGTGGCCATGAGACAGGCTGAGTTTGAATGCTAGCTTGTCCACTACCTCAGAGTGTGACCTTGGAGAAGTTACTAAAACTCTCTGAGCCTTGATGATTTCAGCAGTAAAATGGTAATAAAATCGGCACCTTGCAGGTGTCCTGAAAAGAGGATTAGGTTCAAGTCCTACATTGATCCTCAACCATGTGCGCAAACCTGGCCAAGACATTTATGTCACTGAGTCTAGAGAATGAACTCGAAGTTAGAGTACAGAAACTGGGACACACAGGCCATTTTTGACTATCTACTGGGTTTTGTTTAGCTCACACTGTGTTTTAAAGATGTTTACAGCACTGAACATGTATGCTTTAAAATGTGTTGTGTGCGTTTGTTTCATCAGTCTGTACTACTCTCTGTGGTCTTATGGCTGGCTGTCTTCGCTTATTTATTTTATTTTTAATTTCTTGCCTGGCCCCTTCATGTATCTAAGTTTGTGACCCCTTGGTTGGAAAAAAGTGTATAGATGCTTCCAATTCAGAATATACATGACCCTACCACTCTCAGATGGGATGCCAAATGTTGCTTCAGTATCTACTTCTGAACGAGCCACCCAAAACACAGTGACTTAAAACAATAACTATTTATTATTTCTCATGAGTCTAGAAGTTGGCCAGACTGGCTGATATGGGCTGGGTCCAGCTGATCTTGCTGGCCTCACTCATGCATTTGTTGTCAGCTGGTGGCTCAGTTGGCGAATGGTTGGTCTAGGCTGGCCTCAGCTGCGATGACTCCACTGTTCTCCATTGTCTCCCATAAGACTCCAACAGTACCGTAGAGCATGTACTCAGAGAAGCGAGAGAGGAAGCAGAAACACACATAGCTTTTCAAACTGCTAGTCTTGCCAAGTTTGTTACTGTCCCATTGGCCAAAGCAAGTCACATGGCTGGCCAAGCCCAGAGTCAGTGTGGGAGGGCATTACGAAAGGCACAGGTAAGACTGAAAAATTGGGACCATTATAGAAATAAATCTATCAAAGTGTTAAAGTGATGGTTTGTGTGAGGTTAACAGAGGCACCATGATTCTCTTTGTCATTGCTAAAAAGTGTTATAGCTTTCCAAAAGTTAAAAGTGGGAAGCACCCAGATAATAGTATAGGTGTGTATATATCTCTTTTTTTTTCTTGCAAACCAAGAGCAAAGAGAGTTTTGGGGACCTTTGAGAACTCTTCTGTTAGGCCTCTTGGGAGCTGTGAGAGCATGATTTTAAGGTCACTGTCAACAGGGAGACCTTTTTCTAAACAAACACTGCTCTAGTTTTTGACATCTTGATTTTGACATCAAGAGCTGCTTGCATTCTGAGTGTGGATCACATCTTTGCAGAGTTGGTCACTTTTTTTCCTAATGTAAGCCAAGAAAAAGTATTTATTTTAAGGGTGAGAATGAGTAACCCCCAAAACAAATGGATTGGTTATTTTACAAGGAAAAAATTGTGAGTTTTCCAGAGACGTGTGGTGTTCAAGTAAAGACAGTAAAAGATGTGGACTAGTGATGGTTGGAACTGATTTTGTAAACCTCATTTTTTGCATAGAAGCATTGCTGCTAAAGGTCCATAGGTAAGCATCTTAGATAAAACAGTGATGGCTAGAATGCCGAGGCTGTATATCACTAACAGTTATATCTTAGAAGATATCCTGAAGTACAATGGTGAAAAAGCACCCTTTTCCAAAGCATCGTTTCCAAATTTTTAATGGAGAAAACAGTGTCAAACCATACAACTTTCAGTCCATCCTTTTAGCCACTACATTTGCTAAATGCTTTGTAACCCAAGAGAATGAGGAGAAGAATGCTACAGCTGAGAAAGCTGAATTACTAGGTGAGGTTCAGTCCCTTGATGCCCCATGTGTGGTCCAAGGATGGGCAGCATCAGCAACACTTAGAGCTTGTCTTGGCTCCACCCAGACCTGTTGAATCAGAGTGTGCATTTTATCAAGATCCCCAAGGATTTGTATTCATATTAGCACTTGAAAAGGACTGGCTTATATCTAGTTATGTTATAAACTGAGGCTACGTTTGGATTTCACTAAAACATTGATAATACAGAACATTTTTTTGTAGACCACTTTTGCAACAGCCCTTGGCCTGTTATCATCTTTGGGCCTCAGTAGTTTCGTCTGTGAAATGGGAATTCATAACGCTCATGCCTAAGTCTCAAAGGAGTTGAGGAGATCAAGCAATACCCATAATAAAGTGCTCTGAAACAAGTAACCTGTTGCCACTGAGTCAATTCTGACTCATAGCAACCCTGCAGGGCAGAGTAGAACTGCACCCGTAGAGTTTCCAAGGACTGGCTGGTGGATTTGAACTGCCAGCCTTTTGGTTAGCAGCTGTAGCTCTTAACCACTGCGCCACCAGGGCTCCATATAAATATTAGGTCTTATTATTATTTTTTATTATTATTTTATTAGGGAAATGCTTGAATCTAAATATCACAGCTAGCAGAAGTCTTAAAACACTGAATAACTTGATGAGCTCAAGAAATGCTCTTCTACTTTTTTTTTTTTTTTTTTTTTTTTTTTAAATTTTTATTAAGCTTCAAGTGAACATTTACCATTCCAATCAGTCTGTCACATGTAGGTTTACATACATCTTACTCCCTTCTCCCACTTGCTCTCCCCCTATTGAGTCAGCCCTTACAGTCTCTCGTTTCGTGCCAATTTTACCTTCTTCCATCTCTCTCTATCTTCCCATCCCCCCTCCAGTCAAGAGTTGCCAACACACTCTCCCGTGTCCACCTGATTTAATTAGCTCGCTCTTCATCAGTATCTCTCTCCCCCCCACTGACCAGTCCTTTTCATGCCTGATGATTTGTCTTCGGGGTTGGTTCCTGTCCTGTGCCATCAGAAGTTCTGGGGAGCATTGTCTCTGGGATTCCTCTAGTCGCAATCATACCATTAGGTGTGGTCTTTTAATGAGAATTTGGGGTCTGTATCCCATTGGTCTCCTGCTCCCTCAGGAGTTGTCTCTTGTGCTCCCTGACAGGGCAGACATCGATTGTGGCCGGGCACCAACTTGTTCTTCTGGTCTCAGGATATTGTAGGTCTCTGGTTCAAGTGGCCCTTTCTGTCTCTTGGGTTCTTAGTTGTCGTGTGACCTTGGTGTTCTTCCTTTGCCTTTGCTCCCGGTGGGTTGAGACCAATTAATGTATTTTAGATGGCTGCTTGTTGGCATTTAGGACCCCAGGTGCCACAATTCAAAGTGGGATGCAGAGTGTTTTCATAATAGAATTATTTTGCCCATTGATTTAGAAGTCCTCTCAAACCAAGTTCCCCAGACCCCAGCCCCTGCTTCGCTATCCTTTGAAGCTTTCATTTTATCTCGGAAACCTCTTTACTTTTAATCCTGTCCAATTAGGCTGACCTTCCTTGTTTTGAGTGTTGTCTTTCCCTTCACCCAAAGCAGTTCCCATCTACAGATTGATCAATAAAAAGCCCTCTCCCTCCCTCCCTCCCTCCCTCCCCCCTTTGTAACCACAAAAGTATGTGTTCTTTTCCATTTTTTCTATTCCTCAAGATCTTATAATAGTGGTCTTATACAATATTTGTCCTTTTGCAACTGACTCATTTCGCTCAGCATAATGCCTTCCAGATTCCTCCATGTTATGAAATGTTTCAGAGATTCGTCACTGTTCTTTATCGATGCGTAGTATTCCATTGTGTGAATATACCACAATTTATTTACCCATTCGTCCGTTGATGGACATCTTGGTTGCTTCCAGCTTTTTGCTATTGTAAACAGAGCTGCAATAAACATGGGTGTGCATATATCTGTTTGTGTGAAGGGTCTTGTATTTTTAGGGTATATTCCGAGGAGTGGGATTTCTGGTTTGTATGGTAGTTCTATTTCTAACTGTTTAAGATAACGCCAGATGGATTTCCACAGTGGTTGTACCATTTTACAATCCCACCAGCAGTGTATGAGAGTTCCAGTCTCTCCGCAGCCTCTCCAACATTTATTATTTTGTGATTTTTGAATTAATGCCAGTCTAGTTGGTGTCAGATGGAATCTCATCGTAGTTTTAATTTGCATTTCTCTAATGACTAATGATCGAGAGCATTTTCTCATGTATCTGTTGGCTGCCTGAATATCTTCTTTAGTGAAATGTGTGTTCATATCCTTTGCCCACTTCTTGATTGGGTTGTTTGTCTTTTTGTGGTTGAGTTTTGACAGAATCATGTAGATTTTAGAGATCAGGCGCTGGTCTGAGATGTCATAGCTGAATATTCTTTCCCAGTCTGTAGGTGGTCTTTTTACTCTTTTGGTGAAGTCTTTAGATGAGCATAGGTGTTTGATTTTTAGGAGCTCCCAGTTATCGGGTTTCTCTTCATCATTTTTGGTAATGTTTTGTATTCTGTTTATGCCCTGTATTAGGGCTCCTAGGGTAGATCCTATTTTTTCTTCCAAGATTTTTATCGTTTTAGTCTTTATGTTTAGGTCTTTGATCCACTTGGAGTTAGTTTTTGTGCATGGTGTGAGGTATGGGTCCTGTTTCATTCTTTTGCAAATGGATATCCAGGTATGCCAGCACCATTTGTTAAAAAGACTATTATTTCCCCAATTGACTGACACTGGTCCTTTGTCAAATATCAGCTGCTCATACGTGGATGGATTTATATCTGGATTCTCAATTCTGTTCCATTGGTCTATGTGCCTGTTGTTGTACCAGTACCATGCTGTTTTGACTACTGTAGCTATATAATAGGTTCTGAAATCAGGTAGGGTGAGGCCTCCCACTTTCTTCTTCTTTTTCAGTAATGTTTTGCTTATCCGGGGATTCTTTCCTTTCCATATGAAATTAGTGATTTGTTTCTCTATTCCCTTAAAGTATGACATTGGTATTTGGATTGGAAGTGCGTTGTATGTATAAATGGCTTTTGGTAGAACAGACATTTTTACTATGTTGAGTCTTCCTATCCATGAGCAGGGTATGTTTTTCCATTTAAGCGTGTCCTTTTGAATTTCTTGTAGCAGAGTTTTATAGTTTTCTTTGTATAGGTCTTTTACTTCCTTGGTAAGATTTATTCCTAAGTATTTTATCTTCTTGGGGGCTACTGTGAATGGTATTGATTTGGTTATTTCCTCTTCGGTGTTCTTTTTGTTGATGTAGAGGATTCCAAGTGATTTTTGTATGTTTATTTTATATCCTGAGACTGTTCCAAACTCTTCTATTAGTTTCAGTAGTTTTCTGGAGGATTTCTTAGGGTTTTCCATGTATACGATCATGTCATCTGCAAATAGTGATAGCTTTACTTCCTCCTTACCAATCTGAATACCCTTTATTTCTTTGTCTAGCCTAATTGCCCTGGCTAGGACTTCAAGTACGATGTTGAATAAGAGCGGTGATAAAGGGCATCCTTGTCTGGTTCCCGTTCTCAAGGGAAATGCTTTCAGGTTCTCTCCATTTAGAGTGATATTGGCCGTTGGCTTTGCATATATGCCCTTTATTATGTTGAGGAATTTTCCTTCAATTCCTATTTTGGTGAGAGTTTTTATCATAAATGGGTGTTGGACTTTGTCAAATGCCTTTTCTGCATCAATTGATAAGATCATGTGGTTTTTGTCTTTTGTTTTATTTATGTGATGGATTACATTAATGGTTTTTCTGATATTAAACCAGCCTTGCATACCTGGTATAAATCCCACTTGATCAGGGTGAATTATTTTTTTCATGTGTTGTTGGATTCTATTGGCTAGAATTTTATTAAGGATTTTTGCATCTATGTTCATGAGGGATATAGGTCTAAAATTTTCTTTTTTTGTAATGTCTTTACCTGGTTTTGGTATCAGGGAGATGGTGGCTTCATAGAATGAGTTGGGTAGTATTCCGTCTTTTTCTATACTTTGAAATACCTTCAATAGTAATGGTGTTAAGTCTTCTCTGAAGGTTTGGTAGAACTCTGCAGTGAAGCCATCTGGGCCAGGACTTTTTTTTGTTGGGAGTTTTTTGATTACCATTTCAATCTCTTTTTTTGTAATGGGTCTATTTAGTTGTTCTACTTCTGAATGTGTTAGTTTAGGTAAGTAGTGTTGTTCCAAGAATTTATCCATTTCTTCTAGGTTTTCAAATTTGTTAGAGTACAATTTTATGTAGTAATCTGATATGATTCTTTTGATTTCATTTGGTTCTGTTGTGATGTGGTCCTTCTCGTTTCTTATTCGGGTTATTTGTTTCCTTTCCTGTTTTTCTTTAGTCAGTCTAGCCAATGGTTTATCAATTTTGTTAATTTTTTCAAAGAACCAGCTTTTGGCTTTGTTAATTCTTTCAATTGTTTTTCTGTTCTCTAATTCATTTAGTTCAGCTCTAATTTTTATTATTTGTTTTCTTCGGGTGCCTGATGGATTCTTTTGTTGCTCACTTTCTATTTGCTCAAGTTGTCGGGACAGTTCTCTGATTTTGGCTCTTTCTTCTTTTTGTATGTGTGCATTTATCGATATAAATTGGCCTCTGAGCACTGCTTTTGCTGTGTCCCAGAGGTTTTGATAGGAAGTATTTTCATTCTCGTTGCTTTCTAAGAATTTCCTTATTCCCTCCTTGATGTCTTCTATAACCCAGTCTTTTTTCAGGAGGGTATTGTTCATTTTCCAAGTATTTGATTTCTTTTCCCTAGTTTTTCTGTTATTGATTTCTAGCTTCATTGCCTTGTGGTCTGAGAAGATGCTTTGTAATATTTCGATGTTTTGGATTCTGCAAAGATTTGTTTTATGCCCTAATATGTGGTCTATTCTAGAGAATGTTCCATGTGCGCTAGAAAAAAAAGTATATTTTGCAGCAGTTGGGTGGAGAGTTCTGTATAAGTCAATGAGGTCAAGTTGGTTGATTGTTGTAAGTAGGTCTTCCGTGTCTCTATTGAGCTTCTTACTGGATGTCCTGTCCTTCTCCGAAAGTGGTGTGTTGAAGTCTCCTACTATATATGTGGAGGTGTCTATCTCACTTTTCAATTCTGTTAAAATTTGATTTATGTATCTTGCAGCCCTGTCATTAGGTGCGTAAATATTTAGTATGGTTATGTCTTCCTGATCAATTGTCCCTTTTATCATTATATAGTGTCCTTCTTTATCCTTTGTGGCGGATTTAAGTCTAAAGTCTATTTTGTCAGAAATTAATATTGCTACTCCTCTTCTTTTTTGCTTATTGTTTGCTTGATATACTTTTTTCCATCCTTTGAGTTTTAGTTTGTTTGTGTCTCTAAGTCTAAGGTGTGTCTCTTGTAGGCAGCATATAGATGGATCGTGTTTTTTTATCCAGTCCGTGACTCTCTGTCTCTTTATTGGTGCATTTAGTCCATTTACATTCAGCGTAATTATAGATAAGTAAGTTTTTAGTGCTGTCATTTTGATGCCTTTTTATGTGTGTTGTTGGCCATTTCATTTTTCCACATGCTTTTTTGTGCTGAGACGTTTTTCTTAGTAGCTTGTGAGATCCTCATTTTCATAATGTTTAACTTTGTGTTTATTGAGTCGTTACGTTTTTCTTGGCTTTTTTCTTGAGTTATGGAATTGATATTCCTTTTTGTGGTTACCTTTTTATTTACCCCTATTTTTCTAAGTAAAACCCTAACTTGTATCCTTCTATTTCGCCTTGTATCACTCTCCATCTGGCAGTTCAATGCCTCCTATATTTAGTCCCTCTTTTTGATTATTTTGATCGTTTAGCTATTGATTTCCATGATTTCCTGTTGTATGTATTATTTTGTTTATTTATTTATTTTTTAGAATTAGTCTTAATTTGTTTGTTTTTGTGCTTTCCCTGTTTGAGTTGCGTTGATATCAGGACGTTCTGTTTTGTGTCTTTGTATTGTGCTGGTACCTGATATTATTGGTCATCAGGCCAAACAATCTCCTTTAGCATTTCTTGCAGTCTTGGTTTAGTTTTTGCAAATTCTCTAAACTTGTGTTTATCTGTAAATATCTTAATTTCTCCTTCATATTTCAGAGAGAGTTTTGCTGGATATATGATCCTTGGTTGGCAGTTTTTCTCGTTTAGTGCTCTGTATATGTCGTCCCATTCCCTTCTTGCCTGCATGGTTTCTGCTGAGTAGTCTGAACTTATTCTTATTGATTCTCCCTTGAAGGAAACCTTTCTTTTCTCCCTGGCTGCTTTTAAAATTTTCTGTTTGTCTTTGGTTTTGGCAAGTTTGATGATGATATGTCTTGGTGTTTTTCTTTTTGGATCAATCTTAAATGGGGTTCGATGAGCATCTTGGATAGATATCCTTTCTTCTTTCATGATGTCAGGGAAGTTTTGTGTCAGGAGTTCTTCAACTATTTTCTCTGTGTTTTCTGTCCCCCCTCCCTGTTCTGGGACTCCAATCACTCGCAAGTTATCCTTCTTGATAGAGTCCCACATGATTCTTAGGGTTTCTTCATTTTTTTTAATTCTTTTATCTGATTTTTTTCCAGCTATGTTGGTGTTGTTTCCCTGGTCCTCCAGAAGTCCCAGTCTACATTCTAATTGCTCGAGTCTGCTCCTCTGACTTTCTATTGCGTTGTCAAATTCTGTAATTTTATTGTTAATCTTTTGGATTTCTACATGCTGTCTCTCTATGGATTCTTGCAACTTGTTAATTTTTCCACTATGTTCTTGAATAATCTTTTTGAGTTCTTCAACAGTTTTATCAGTGTGTTCCTTGGCTTTTTCTGCAGTTATCCTAATTTCATTCGTGATATCTTTAAGCATTTTGTAAATTAGTTTTTTATATTCTGTATCTGATAATTCCAGGATTGTATCTTCATTTGGGAAAGATTTTGATTCTTTTGTTTGGGGGGTTGGAGAAGCTGTCATGGTCTGTTTCTTTATGTGGTTTGATATGGACTGCTGTCTCCGAGCCATCACTGGGAAACTAGATTTCCCCAGTAGTCAGCTAAAAAAAAATGCAGTCAGATCCCTATCTGAATTCTCTCTCTGGCTCCGGGTATTCGGATGTTAATGGGGTCGCCTGGGGAGGGTGGGGGAGGGATCTGAGAGCTAGGAGTGTAGCACCACAGAATATAGAGCTGAACACCACGTTCACGCTCCGCCCCCGTTTGCCAAAATCCGGGCTGGACGGGTCCCTGGCTAGGACACTGCTTTCCTTGCTCGAAAACCAGTCCCTTCCTCCTGGGGACTTCCTCCGGTGCGCGGCACCGCTCGTGGGCACTGGGTGGGCGTTTCCCGCACGAACGGGTGGGCCCGCCCCCAGGGTCTATTCAGGCGATTATAATTAGATCCCGCGGTCACGCCCCGCTTGTGCGCGCGCCCAAATCCCAGCGGGATGACTTCCGGGTTGAGACGCTGCTTTCCCTGTTCGGGAACCAGTCACTTCCTCCCCGGGACTTCTCCTTCCGGAGCGCCACACCTCTCGCGCGAACTGGGTTGCGTCACCTGCACGGCCAGGTGGGCCCGCCCCCTGGGTCAATTCAGGGCAATAAAAATGGACTCCGTGCTCACGCCCCGCTCGTGCGCGCGCCCAAGCCCCAGCAGGACGGAACCCCGTCTGGGACGCTAGTTTCTGCGCTTCGGGACCAATCAGTTCCTCCGCACGGCCAGGTGGGCCCGCCCCCTGGGTCAATTCAGGGCAATAAAAATGGACTCCGCGCTCACGGCCCGCTCGTGCGCGCGCCCAAGCCCCAGCAGGGCGGCACTTTGGGATGCTACTTTCTGCGCTTTGGGACCAATCAGTTCCTCCCGGGGACTTCTCCTTCCAGTGTGCCGCACCTCTCGCGCAAACTGGGAGGGCGTCACTCGCACGACCAGGTGTTCCCGCCCTCTGGGTCAATTCAGGGTAATAAAAATGGACCCCGCGCTCATGCCCCGCCCGCGCGCGCGCGCGCGTGCCCAGATCGCAGCGGAATGGCTCCCCGTCTGGGATGCTGCTTTCCCTGTTTTGAGACCAGACACCTCCGGGGATTTCTCCCTCTGGTGTGCCGTGCCACACGCGCGGACTGGGTGCGCGTCCTCCCGCACGAACGCGTGGGCCCCGCCCTGGGGTCACTCCAGGGAAACACAGCTGACCCCCCCCCCCCGCGCGCGCCCCGTCGGCTTCTCGCCTAACTCCCGGCGGACAGCAGGGCACCCCAGCTGGGACGCTGTTCTCCCCCCTCTCAGATCAGTCACTGCCTCCCGGGTGTTTCTCCCTCCGGCTGCGCCCCTACGCCGCCCGCGCCAACCTGCTAGGCTTCCTCCCGGGATGGGTTCGGGGGGGAAGGGGTGGGCCCCCTTTCTGTGCCGTCTGCCCCCCTGGGCTCTGCCCCAGATCGAGCTCCGAAGGTCACCTGCCTGGTGCGCTGGCTCCTAGTTCTGAAAACAGTCGCTGTCTGCCCGTATTTGTTCGTCCTCCGTCTCTAAGTCTGTGCTTGTTGTTCAGAGTTCATAGATTGTTATGTATGTGATCGATTCCCTTGTTTTTCCGAGTCTTTGTTGCAAGAGGGATCCGCGGGAGCGTCCACCTAGTCCGCCATCTTGGCCCCCTCTCTCTGATGTCTGCTCTTCTACTTTTAAGCTATTATAAATGGTCAACTATCCTTTCTGTGTAACTGCCATTCTAGAACACTGTAGCATCTCTAATCTGCTCCATTCTCTTAATGATGACTCATCACATCAACTCCAAGAAAGAAGAATTGCTATTGACTCTGACTCGTGGTGACCCGATGCGTGTCAGAGTAGAACTGTGCTCCATAGGGTTTTCATAACTAATTTTTTTTTTTAATTTTCTGGAAGTAGATCATGAGGCCTTTTTTCTCAGGCACCTGTGGGGTGGACTTGAACCTCCAACCTTTTGGTTAGCAGCCCAGCGTGTTAACCATTTGCACCCTCAGGGACTCCCATCACATCAAAGAAATGTCTTAACACCTGGCACTTGATTGCCTCCAAGATTTTGTTATTGGGTATGTGGTCTTCTGACCAGCCGCCTCAGGATCATCTGGGGGTTTGTTGAACATGCAAAGCCCTCAGCTCCACCTGAGACCTCCTGAAGCAGATCCTGCATTTTGACAAGATTCCCGGTGATCTCCATGCAGATTAACGTGTGAGAAACTGATCTAAGTGAGTGGTTCTTAATCTGGTTGAACATTGGAAACTCTCAAAAATGCCAATGCCTGGGCCCCACTCCAGGGCAATTAGATTCTTTGAGAGTGGCCCCAGACACCTGTATATTTTAAAACTCCCAGATGATACTTTGCTCTACTACTTGAGGGTATAAAATGAGGCATGGGAAAAGGCCAGGAGGAGTCAAATGAAAAAAGAATCTTCTAAATATTTGGCAACTGAAATGAATTGGAATTTGGGTGTGAGGGAAATAAGGAAAAAAAAAAAAAAAAAGAAAGTGATGGAAGAGAAAGAAAATTGAGCCATGTTGAATCCCAGTTGAGGAATTAGCCATCCATGCTTTTGGAAAAAGCTAGAACCAACACTTAATATTAAGTTATACGTCCTTCTGTGGTATAAACAGCTCTATCTTCCCAGAACTGTAGTAAAGACTGTAGGTGTTTGGTTTGTTTTATGGAAAATAAGGAACTGGGTTAAGCTCTATGCTTGTGTTGATAGAGAAAATGTGCAATAACAGCGAGGTGATAATATACGGTTGCCAGATAAAATACAAGAAGTCCAGTTAAATGATAGAGAAAAGATTAAAGTTGTCAAGGATTTCATTTTGCTTGGATTCACAATCAACACCCACGGAAGTAGCAGTCGAGAAATCAAAAGACATACTGTATTGGGCAAATCTGCTGCAAAAGACCTCTTTAAAGTGTTGGAAAGCAAGGTGCGCCTGACCCAAGCCACGGTGTTTTCAATCACCTCATATGCATGCAGAAGATTGAAGAAGGATTGAGGCTTTTGAATTGTGGTGTTGGCGAAGAATGTTCACTATACCACGGACTGCCAAAAGAATGAACACATTTGTCTGGGAAGAAGGACAATCAGATGCTCCTTAGAGGCAAGGATGGCGAGACTATGTCTCACACACTTTGGAGATGTTATCAGGAGGGACCAGTCCCTGGAGAAGAACATTATGCTTGGTAGAGGGTCAGCAGAAAAAAGAAAGACCCATAAATGAGATGGATTGACACAGTGGCTGCAACAGTGGACTCAAAGCATAACAACTGTTGTAGGGGAAAACGTCACAAAGTTGAGTAAAGCAAAAAGAAAGTTTTATTTGGCATATATTCAAAAAGGCAAAAAGTGAGAAGGGGACAAGTATGTTGCCAGAGCTAATGTCTGCCCAAATCCAAATCTGGGGAAGGTTGCAGAATCACCAGTATATATTAACATCACAGTATGGGTAGAATCATTGAAAGCTTCACCTTTTCACAGATTGGCTAGAAATTGTAATCTTACATTTTGAATCATCTTTCTTAACAATCAATGGTACAGGTTTCAGTAATGACAGTCAGGAGGGTCTCATTGGTCCAACAAATTTCTTTTCAGTAAATGCTAATAGAAAAAGATAAGAGTGGAAAGTCTTTTGTGTTCTGTTTGATTGGCTTTATGTGAAAGTTTCCCTAAAAGATATTTTTCTTCCCTAAAAGATGATTTCCAAGATTGTCCCCTCTATTCTTTATCTCAGGGCCCAGTTGATGTGTCCTTGTGAGTCCTTGTGGGCCCAGCTCCAGCTGGGTCACATTCTCTATTCTCAAAGACAGGGAATAATGATTCCAATATTATTTTCTAAATCACAATTGTGAGGATGGCACATGACCAGGCAAGTTGTCTTACCCAATATTTGATATATCAAAAATTTTAATTTAAATAGGTATCCTATATTTTTATTTGCTGAACCTGGCAACCCTTTGATGAGCTCTTAGCTCATTGGTTCCGGAGAAAGAGCAGCTTAGGGCCAGAGGCCAACATCAGCCTTAGCATTGAGTTGGCAGAAATCTCGGGGGAGATACTATGCTTACATAGAGTTGGGATGTTGTATCTTCATTTGGTTTGAATCAGAAGAACTTTTTTCTTCTTTATTTCCAAATCTTCTTGGTTTTTCTATTTCCCCCTCCCCCATTCGCCGTCCTCTTGCCCTTGTTTATTTTTAAAGTGAATTCCTCCTGATTTTGTGTTTGTTGTTTTCACAGTATCCTCAAGTGTTAGAAAAAGAAAAAGAAGGCCCTTATTCTTAAAGTAAATTCAAATTCCTGGTATTTCTGGAACAGCCCTTATTTACTTACCATCTTCTAGGGCACCGGCAGCATTAGAGATGTGTTCACAAATTTACATTTGCAAAGTGCTCTCATTCTTCCCTGGTTTGTGATAGACAATTTCCTGAGGCAAGAAAGAGTGTCAGCTCAGGGTGTGGTGAGAAAAATATGGGGGTGGAGATGAAAAACAACAGCAAAATGAAAACAAGGATTTTTTCTAAAACCAGCTCCCACCAACAACCCTCTCTCTTTCCCTCTGCCTGGTACAAAGAGCCTTTTCAGCTGGCATGTTGAATAGGCAGGGGACCTCTCTCAGAACTGCCAAGTCTGTTAACGTACATATTATTTTCCTTTGAAAACTGCCTTGAGTGGAGCCTTGTGAAGGATTTCTCAAGTGCTGCCCTGAATCATTCCCAAGATTGGGTGGAGATGGAGGTTCAGAAGGAACAAAGAGCAGGCACTGGAATGTTCTTTTCTTGCTTGCATGATCAAGAAGAAAGAAAAAGAGGAGTGGGATAGACCAGTGGTTCTCGAATGTGGTCCTTGGACCAGCAGCCTCAGCATCACTTGGGAGGTTATTAGAAATGCGGAACCCCAGGCCCCACTCAAACCTACTGAATCAGAAATTGGCCATGGGGTCCAGCAATCTGTTTTAACAAGCCCACCAGGTGATTCATGCCCTCTAAAGTTTGAGAACCAAAAGGGTAAAGAATTTTACCTTTTCACCCTCAATAAGAAAACCTCAATTCTGCTGCCTTGAACCACCATTTTGGGGGGACATGGAGTATCCCAACGTGCAAGGCTGTGCTGCAGACAAAATAGAGTAGCATGGGTCCTTTTCTTTAGTTGGATGACAAATACGGAACCAGAGTAGGTAAGGATAGAAGAAATAGCACAGGCAGAAAAGAAACTTCCTTGTCAGCTTCACAAAGCTCAGGGGTACAGCCTGAGCATCAGGGTTCTAATGTGACTTCCCTGGGGCTCTAACATGAAGTCAGGTCTGAGGGCCACCATCTTATGGAATCTGTCACTCACCTCTTGGAGCCCTTCCTACAGTGGTTCTCAGCCCTGGCTGCAAATTAGAACAATCTGTGACCTCTTTAAAATATACTGGTGCTAGGCCCCATTGCCATTCAGATTTAATAGATCTGGGATGGGGCCCAAACTTCACATTGTTCCAACATGGGCACGAATTCACGGCTCTACCCCTATGCTGAGAGCAGAGGAGGGTAGAAAAGCTGGGTGTTAATGCGGCCTCACCCTGACATTGGAGTCTCTGGGCGGCCAACAGTTAAGTACTCAACTGGTAACTGAAAGGTTAGATGTTCGAGTCTACCCAGAGGCACCTGGGAAGTAAGTCCCAGTGATCTACTTAAGAAAAAAATCAGCTATTGGAAACCCTATGTAGTGCAGTTCTGTCCTGACACACGGGGGGCGCCATGAGTCTGAACTGGCTCCACAGCAGCTGGTACTGGTACCCTAACATTGTCACTGCAGATCAAGTCCTCCGGGGGCGTCAGACGGCTGCTCATCAAGAAACAAACGTTGGATCACAACAGCAGGCTTCAGACTATTCAGTTTGGGATTACTGAAATCCTGTAAGTGCTGTGTGTGGTATATGTATATGTGTGGTATATGTGTGTGTGGTTTGTGTGTGTATGTGTGTGTCTTTGGGTGAGGGACTGAGCACGTTAAGATTCCCACTCACCCGCCTTCACCTTGACTCCCTACCCTACTTCTACAGCTTTTATCACTTTTTCATTTTGATCTTCCTTGCAAAGTTTATTCGACAAAGGGTTTGTCCTCCTTAAGAAAACAAAACAAAAAAAGTGTGAAAACCAATGAGCTTAGTATCTCTGGGGTTCCCTGTAGCCCTGACATTCCACAACCCTGTGGTGCAAGCTAGGTCCATAGCCGTCATCCTCCTGGAGTTCACCGATATATCAGAGGAGCAGGGAGCTGGGAAAAAGCTGTGTATTCCTGGCCAGACGAGGGGCCCTCTGCAAATGCTCCTGGCTCTGGTAGCGGTGGTAGTTGTGGTGGTGGTGGTGATAGGTGTATCGGTAGGGCAGGAGATGGATATAAAGCGAAGATGAGATGTGGAATCGACTTGAGGGCAGCGGGAAGCGGTGGGCAGCAGGGAAGATGGGAAACAGACAGTAAGAAAAAGGGAGAATTAGAGAAAGATATTGTCTTCAGGAAACAGCTCTCTGTCATCCAGAACACATGGTTCTGTCTTCATGTATTATAGCTTTACCAGTGACCTAAGGGTAACCAGACAAAAACAGACTCTGAGCTGGTCAGAATGGTTGGGACCGAGTTTGCCTTCTAATAAAGGCAAAGTTTGACCAGATATGGGGACCTCAGAACTGCTTCTGAGGACCAAGTAGAGGTACAAGACTATCGGAATGGATGGGTGCTGTATTTTTTCTTTTCTTTTCACCATCACTATCACAATTTTAGTGACTCGGTTGGGATCTGTGGTGGAGAGAGCGAATGAACACCAGGCCTCCCAGATTCTCTCTCCACCCCTCCACCCACCACCCCAACAAAAAGCCACATTGTGCTCATGAACCCTGCTACAGTGAATGGGGCCTTTATTCTAGCCTCCTTTCTGAGTGTGCTGCTGCAAGCTTCCTTAGATGCAGTGGCTTTGACGTCAACTCCATTTTATAATATCGTAAAATAGAAGAGCTAGAAGGAATTTCAGGAATAGCCTGATCTAACTTCATTTTCTTCCTTCCTTCCTCCCTCCCTCCCTCCCTTCCCCCCTCTTTCTCTTACTCTCTTTCCAGATCAGAAACCAAACCCAGTGCCATTGAGTTGATTCCGACTCACAGAGACCCTATAGGACAGAGTAGAACTGCCCCATAGAGTTTCCAAGGAGCGCCTGGCAGATTCGAACTGGCGTTCCTTTGGTTAGCAGCCGTAGCACTTAACCACTACGCCACCAGGGTTTCCAGAAGGTAGGATCACACAAATCAAGGAACTTGTCCAGGAAACAGTTGTTTGGCTACAGACCTGTTCTGTTCCCTCCAAATCTGAAACACTAGGCCAAAAACTGCAGATTATTTTTTCAATTTTATACTGTTAGCATTCCCATGAACATATAATCCCATTAAACGATGAATGATCTACTTCCATTACATGTAGGGAAACATTTCAGAGTTGGAACTCAGAACTCTTCCGCTCTCCTTTGTCTCACCCTTCCACATCCTCAGGCCAAGGAAAAGTTTGCTGGAGAATTTGTCTGTTCAACTGATACATTCCCAATGAGAAAGATTTTTGTCTCTTCATCACTTCCAAAGCAAATGGAGGGATTTACCTTGGAATGAAGTTGAAATCCTTGCTAGTTAGAAGCATGCATTATTTTTACTTATCTCTCAAAGCTTCAGGTTTATGCTTATCTAAAATATAAGACCCTTTGCTATTTAGTCACTTCTGTTTTTAGATAGAAACGCTTTTAATTTAATGTCTCCAGGTCTTTGTCAAACCATTTCCTCTACCTGGAAGGTTTTTTCCTTACCAGAGGAGTTGGTGTGTGACTTCTTATTTAACTCCAGTCTAGTATGTCTTCATTGGAGAGGTCTTCAATGACCTACTGGTAGTATTAGTGGGTATCTCTGTTGCTACCTGGACACACTCTTGTGTAGCACTTGCCACATGGCCTGGAATTGTTAACTAGACTGTGAAAAAGTGAAATTGAAACCTTCACTCTTAATTCAGACACAGTATCCTAACTGAAGACATCAGAATAAAACGGCTGTGAGTCCATGTATATGACATTCTGGAAAAGGCAGAATAACAGGGGCAGAGAACAGATCATTGGTTGCCTGGGAGTAGGGGAAGAGGATGACTACAAAGGAGCAGGAGAGAATTTTTTACTGTGACGTAACTGTTCTATCTTGATTGTGATGGTGGTTACATGACTGTATACATTTGCCAATACTCATAGACCTGTGCTCCATAAAGGGCGAGTTTTACAGTATGTAATTTATACTTCAATAAACTTGACTATAAAAAAAAATAAACAAGGATACAAAGATACCAGCTCCTAAAAAAGAAAAATCCAAGCCAATCAAAATTACAAGCTCTTATCTACTAACTGAACTATAAACACAGCCTTCTTTTTTCTGGGAGCCCAGTTGATGTGCTTTCTTTAAAAATAAAACTCTATTTAGCCTCAAAAATTGTCCAGGTTTTTTTGAAAGTTCACATGGAGGTCGTCCTCCTGTGTTGCCAGGAGGACTCTCCACTGGAGCCAACTGAATCACTTGGGCCAAGAAGGGCACTGCATGGGGCTTCTTCTTTCAGAAGGATGACCAAAGTCCAATTTTGCCTTTTGCAAATGGGCGTACTCAACATAAGTTGGGGGTCCTCAGAATCTGGGGAAGCTAGGTCTGGAGAGTGGGCCATGCTGCCATTATCCTCCAGGTGTTGTGTTACAGTTTGATGGAGGACTCTATTCAGCAGCTGAGATCGAGGCATCATATGAGGATGCTGATGGGGGTGGTACAATTGAGTCACGGAACTGACTTTTCAAGAAATCTACCCAGGGATCCATAATCATAGATATGCAACCTAAAGAACTTTATTTAGTTAAAAATAAAAAAAATAAAAACCCATTGCCGTCGAGTTGATTCCAACTCACAGTGACCCTATAGGACAGCGTAGAACTGCCACATAGTGTTTCCACGGAGCGCCTGGTGGATTCGAACTGCCGACCTTTTGGTTAACAGCCGTAGCTCTTAACCACTACACCACCAAAGTTTCCATTTAGTTTAGTAAAATAAAAATAAATCAATTAAAATATAAGTTGGAAACTTAGTAACTTGTGTCTACAAGTATTTCTTTAGTAGGGGCATGTAAGCTTATGAGGCTGATACAAAGGGTATGAAAGATCTATGAATTAAAAAAAGAGTCAATCAAAAATTGTAAAAAGAATGTATAAATAAATAAAAACTTCAGCCATGCAAGAAAACCGCACTTTGATCCATTCCTTATTATCCCAACTTTATTACTTGTATTCATCCTGATTGAATTCTTTTTCCAAACTTCAAATTCACCAGAGGTGCATCATCCAGTATGATAGCCGCCAGCCACCCGCGGTCACGTAGGTGTGAATTTACAGCAACTGAAATTAAGTACAACTTACAATTCAGTACCTTTGTTGCATTACTGACATTTCAAGTGCTTAGTAGCCAGGTGAGCTGGCTGCTGTTTGGAGCGGTGCATATTGATAGGACATTTCCCCACTGCAGAAAGTTCTACTGGACTAGAGGCTGTCTCCTCAAAAACTGAAATTTAAAACAGTTCTTAGCTGTCCACTGAATAAAAACATTTAATCCTGAAAAATAAATTCACCTCGCACACCCTGGCATTCAGGCCCACCTTTCTCAGCATCCAGGTGATTCTGCCATCTCTAGGATGATGGAGATCCTGCTCTCACGGAGTCTGGGTCTGGATGATTTCGGGCTCACAGACAATCTGCTTTATTTTTGTCATTATTTCTTTTCATCTATACTCCCCTGCCAGTGGCCCGTGCTGCAGGACCGCTGCCAGCCTCAGTTCTGGGTTGTACGTTTTTGGAAACCTGGGAAGCCTCCGAAGACCGAGACCCCTTTTGATGACTAGATCACAGGGCTGTGGGCCAATGTCAGTGACATGGTTGAGGAAGTTGCCTCGAGTCATCCCCTGCACCACCGGTATTAATGTCACTCAGCTGTAGAGGGAATCCTCAAGCTGTCTCGTCTGCATCTGTCTCCCCTGCAGGTTCCTGCGTGTCTGTGTCTGTGTCCGTATTTGCTTTTCGCCTGTGGCTAAAGTTAGGCTGCCTGTACTCCTCTGTGAGCAAAATCCCTTCCACAGTGCTGTGCTGGTACCACAGTGCTTAACAGCTGGCTGTCTGGGGGAAAAGCCTGATTTGTAGTGTTCCCTGCATGTCATCGTGCAAATATTCCCACCATCATGGCTGATTTCAAGATGGCATCACTCAGCACAGAGTTGGGAAATTTCCTGCCATATATAACAGTACATATGTACGCGTTATGTGTGTATGCATGTATGTATTTGGATGCATGTATGTATTTGGATGCATGTATGTATTTCTACCGTGCAATAGCTGTAAATAATCTCAAGGGCATAACGAGAGTAAAATGTAATAAAGTCATGAGATTAATGAGTTTAAAATATTTGTTTTGACTATAATTTTCTTACCATTAAGTTCATATAATTTAACTTTTAATAATGGCCCTGTTTAACAACCAGGTCCCAGAATTCCTAAAAATATAATGACCGGCTCTTGTGAGTTGGTATGAGTCAGCCCCAGCACACCACAGCTCCCCTCTTTTTACTGAAGAAATGTAATTAGCCTTTTGGGAGCTATCTGTTCCTAATTATAACCCCTTTGTATGTGCTCCCGAGATTGAGGGAATGCTTTTTGAGGGTTCATGGATTGTAGGAATTTGTCATCTATGATCCCTCCAAATTATCTAGTTCGAACGAACAGATCTGCCCTCAAAAGGGAATATGTACAAAGATTTAGAGAACTAAAAATGACCTGAGAACAGAAGACTGCCTTTTAAGAGGGCTTTGCCTGGCCTGCATAACCATTACATGGAAGAGCCGGGATGTCCCAGCTGCATTACTGAAGTGGGAACATAGATGGAATGGGAATGGCTGCTCTGACTTGTCCAGAGCTTTATGACCTTCTGCTAATAGGACATGAGAAATCTGAAGGGTTTTGAGCACATTCCATTTTTTGTTTTTGTTTATATGGGTAGTTATCCTGAAAGCTGGACTTCTTTATACTATACTTTATTGCACTTAAAAACTCCACTCAGTGCTGAGAAGTTCAGTGGGTTTTTTCTCTGACAATTGAGAACTCCCGTGAGACGAGGACACTTGTCTCTTTGCCTAGTGAGTTCTCCAGTGCCTGGTATGATTTTGGTATGGAGAAGGGACTCGATAAATGGGGGCTGAATTAAGGCTGAGATGCTGGGAAGAGGAATGAGCTCGGGTTAGGGAGGGAACAACTTACTTCATGTTTTTGGCTTATGTTGGTGTTAATTACAAGCAGGTTATTCATTGTGTATATGGAGTACTGAAAGGGATCTCTCAAGTGTGTTTTTGCTATTTCACTCAGGTCTTTGTAGCCCCGTGGAGCAGGAACGAAGGATGGTAAATAAAGATAACAAGACCTCAGAACCTGAAGGCTCTGCAGAGACATCCTATGTCTTATGTTTTCTAGCTATGAGACCCTGGGAAAATCATGCCTACAAGCCTTAGTTTCCGTGTCTGTGACATGGCAGTGATCATTCCTACTTCACAGAGTTGTGAAAATTGAATGAGATGATGCATGCAAAGTGATTGGCAAGTGGCAGGCACTCAACAATGTGGACCCTCTGAATAGATTGCATTTCCTTTCCTCAATGTTGGGTAAAATGGAAGTACCTTCCTACCCTGTTGTAATTATCAGAGATAATAATATGTGGTTGCTAGCTTGATCCAGTGGAACCGTAGCAAGAAGGGTTAATTCACTCTTCTGTGTACCAAGTACTATGCCGGTTACAGGGGACAAAGAAATGAGTAAGTAATACTTATTTCCTTCCAGGAATTCAGAGGTCGGTGGGTATGAAATACACAGCCAAGTGATTATGACACAGTATAAACCAGGATTTTTGTCAGGAGGAGCAGAATTTAAAAGAAAAAATTGACTAAGAGAAATGTTTTGACCATGAACTTTGAACAAATGGGACCAAACATTTGTTCGCCTTTGTCCTCTGTCCCCATTGAGAGCTCTTGGCTTTCAAAATCAAATCCAGGTGCATCCCCAGGGTAAGTGGGCTGCCCTGTGGCCTTTCTTTGGGACAGTTGAAAATAAATTTTGCAGCCAAATATTACAAAGCTTTATACCTTAAGACTTGATATCGCTGCCAGCAACAGAATAAAGCCAAGGCCTGACCCCTCGGGGTTGTTACAATTTTGACTATTTTTGGTTGGAGACAGCACCGTCGTTATATCAATCCCAGTGTCCCCCATTATGCCACACATCTTTACTGCTCCTGAACCTTTGCTCCACAGAACAAAAAGCCTCCTCTGCTGAGGTTTTCAGAGGATTTTGTAGAGTCTCTTTGGACTTGGCCATTTTGAGGGCAACGCATTGAGTGTGCTTTCATGTATTTGTAATTTCCTACTTCCTTCCCCACTCCGAGGTAGTTTCTTTTCTACTTTTATGAAATATGCATTATGAATTCTGTACCTGAGAGCACATGAGTGCATATTTCCAAGGAAATCCAACGTTAAGAAAAAATAGCTAAGCTCGCTGCACTCCCCCTTGCCTGTTCCGGATTGCTGAGCCCCCTTGCCTGTTCCGGATTGCTGAGCCCCCTTGCCTGTTCTGGATTGCTGAGCCCCCTTGCCTGTTCCGGATTGCTGAGCCCTTCTGAAACACATAAGGATTAAAACAAAAACAAAAACAAAAAATGTTCTCATCGAGTCCATTCCAATTCAAGGCAACCCCATAGGTTACGGAATAGAGCTGTACTCCACAGGGTTTTCAGAAACAGATTGCCAGGTCTTTCTTCCACGGCACTGCTGAGTGTGTTTGAACTGCCAACCTTTCAGTTGGTAGCTGAGCACTTAAGTGCTTGTGCCACCCAGGGCCACCTAAACACGTGAGGCATACAGACAGCTCTGGGGTGTGCAGAGCAGCAGCATCTCCATTTGTGCATCAGTCCTTCTAATTCTAGGGCCTTTCATTTTAGTTTTTGAGAATTTTAGTATTCAAGTGCATCCTATTAAAATAAACACACTCAGAAGCAATGGGGCTACATTCAGCAGTTGTCCTCACTTTACCCAAGAATTGTCAAGGGCTAGCGAAATTGTAGAGGGTCAGCAAAAAAGAGGAAGATGCTCAACGAGGTAGGTTGACACAGTGGCTGCAACAATGGGCTCAAACATAGCAGTGACTGTGAGGATGGCACAGGACCCAGCAGTGTTTCGCTCTGTTGTACGTGGGGTCAGTACGAGTCAGAATCGACTCAGCAGCACCTAACAACAAGCTAAGAACCAGAAAAGTTTCTGGGCTTGGAGATGGCAGAAGGAGGAGCCATAAAAGAATGGAGAGTCTGAAAGACAAACCTCAGTTGCTCCACTCCTGCTGGCCCAGCTATGTACCCTTCTAAGCTAATGGTCCTCAGTGTGGGACATTACCTGGGAATGAAAAGCAGAATCCTGGGCCACCCCAGACTTGCTGAAAGAATCTCTGGGAGTGAGGGCCCAGAAATCTGTGACCCTGATGCATGTTAAAGGTTGAGGAACACTACTGTCAGTCACTGATTCAGTCTCCCCTTCTGCATAAGTAGCAGTAGTATGGTTTTATAAAATATTACGCTTCCTCTGCCATAAGCCAGAAAACCAGTCGCTCTCAGTTGATTCTGACTCGTGGTGATCCCATCTGTGTCACAGTAGAGCTGTGTTCCACAGGGTTTCCAATGGCTGATTTTTGGGAAGTAGATAGCCAGGGCTCTCTTCTGAAGTGCCTTTGGGTGGACTTGGCCCTCTTTGGGCATAAGTAAAATGTAATGAGTGTCTACCTCATTACTCAACACATTTACAATGTTCATACTGAAAACTACAATGCCTAGTGATGCCAGTTCTCTCTCATTGTGTTGTGGTGTTCCTTTTCCCTGTAGCTCTTACCAAAGATAAACTTTTGAGACAAATCTTATTAATGGTAATTATGAGTGATGCTGGAGATAATTTTCCATAATTCTCCTACAGAAGAAATCAGCTGTGATTCAAAATGGATCATGTGGAATTTCAAACTCCTCACAGGTTTGTGTGTGGAACTGAACACCTGTCTGCCTGTCTGAGTAGTAATATAGATAAAGAGAAAAATATATACATATCATGAGATAGGAAGAGGAACGGTTATTGAATATCTGAAAATTCCGTTTGCATTTTTTTTTTTTTGCTATTAAGATAATAGGAAAAGAGATATTTTCCCCATTTCTGGTGGAATATTCTGTTTGATATGCTTTGGAACTGAGTAAATCAAACTCCAGTTTTGAAAAACCCCATGGGTAGTGAAATTAGGCACAGAGTAACCTAAAATTCCTGGAGTGAATGTCTGAACACTTGAACCCTTGTTCTGTCCTTGTGACTCATTAGCCATAGGACCTTGCATATGTTATCCCCTCCTGGGGCTCTACGCTCTCCTCTGTAAAATGGCACTGTAGTCTCTCCTCCACTATTTCAAAGGTTGTTGTGAGGATAACATGGGAAAATGTAAACAAAATCATTGTATCAGTGACATACAAATATGAAGTATGCCAGAAAGATGGCAGCCTGGGACCATGCAGCAGAATTCCTCTCTGGACCCACAGCCCCCTCTGCTTGTCTCTAGAGAAATAGAACAGAGAACCAGAAGGGAACACCTGAGGCTACGCTCCTGAGCTTCCCAGGGGAGCCCGTGGAGGGAGAGCCTGGGGACTTACGCAAGAGACAGCAGGCTGCATCTTGAGGTCCAGGTTGAAGTCTGTAGTTTTTGTTGCTAGTCAAAGAGCCTCATCCAGCAGAGTCCAGGGAAGAGCACTGGAGAGGGATGCGCTAAGGCATGTGAGCTTTGGAGGGGCCCTCTGAGCTTGTGACCCTGGTAAATCTGGAGGAGTGCATCATTGGCCTGGGCTGATACTGAACCTTGCCTGGAGAAAGGGTTAGGACTTGCACCTGGAGTACTAACTTCTCATGAATAGGCAATTTAGACAAAAGGACTGGAGTCCTATAATCTTCAAACAAAATCCAGTGCCGTCGATTTGATTCCGACTCATAGCAACCCTATAGGACAGCGTTTCCAAGGAGCACCTGGTGGATTTGAACTGCCGACCCTTTGGTTAGCAGCTGTAGCACTTAGCCACTACACCACCAGGGTTTCCCCTATAATCTTACACCCAGCCAATATTATTTGCCTGCCCAAACAAGAGGCATCTTTTTTTTCAGAGTTGTAGGGTTTCAGAGAGGAGTAGAGAGAGAGTATATAGAAAATAAAACTTCATGAATCCTGAGGAAAATATTCAAGGAGATAGTCTAACAAATAAGAATTGGTTGAAGACATGGATCTCAAGAGAGGGGAATATAAAAAATACTGACAGGAGAGACCAACAAATGGTTCTTGCTTTATATATTTATAGCTACAAGGTAAAGGACAAAATAACACGATATAAAAAAGAGCAAATATAAAATAATTTGGACAAATAAAACTACACATCAGTTATTAAAATAAATATAAAGCAGCTAAATTATCCTATCAAAGTAGACAGATGATCAGATTGGGAAAATAAAAAAAATTCAGGTACATGCTGTTTAGAGTTACTGCACATAAAACAAAGTGACAACAAAATATAGATAATATAAAGGATTTGTCAAAAATATACTGAAAAGTAAATCAAAATGAAGCAAAAGTGGGCACATTGTCATACAGAATGAAATACAAGAGAGGGGGAAGAACCAAGCAGGGAAAAGAATAATAATAGATAATGGTAAATTATATCCTATTATTCTGTATTACTCTCTTCAACAAAGACAATACAACAGTTGCCAAATGTGTGCATAAAACATCATATCTGCCAAATTGGAAGCAAAACAAAACAGCTCCTAGAAATACAATGAAACTTTAATAAAACAATTAAAATACAGCTGCTGATAAGTAGTTTTTTTGAATTTCAAAGATCAAATAAAAAATAAGAAGCAATATATTAAAGAATACAGTCAACCAGCTCAGTTTAGTAGAAACACGTTAGGCTCTAGACATTACGTGGAGTGAATATCAGCCTTTCTCTTTCTAAACTAGAAACAGAAAATATACATCCTTCCCTATTTTGATGAAACATTTGCTTGAACTGATCGATCACATATTTAGCCACAGAACATCTTAATAAAATATCCTACATAGAGATTTTATAGGCGTTTTTTTGTTTATTCTCTGGCTAGGCTTAATTAAGCTAGAAATCAGCAATAAAAAAGGCCAGAAAGAACATTAACTACTTGGAAGTTAAAAGTATTCTTTTAAATAATTACTGGATCAATAAAGAAATTAAACTAAAATTACATGCTAAGGTGTTTAGAAAATACTGCGGAAAAAAAAAGAACACTCGGTATACAAACCTATGGGATATAAAGCTATACAAAAGTGGGTCTTTATTGGTTTTATTATTTAAAAAGGACTATAAATATGTGACCTTAGCTTTGAAATTAAGAAATTAGGAGGACAAACAAAATGGCCCATAAATTACAAAGAAGGATGCTGTAATCTAGTAGCATCTGAACTTGTCTAACTTCATAAGGAGGAGACCTACCATCAGCCCAAGGCTGACCCTATGAAGTGGAGGTCAGACATACCTCTAAGTCTCCAACTTTTTACCAATTCGGACACCAGCCACCCTCCCATGGCATTCTCTACTTCTCTGCTGAATTTGATAATTTGTTTCAGTGGCCACACAGAACTCACAGACTATACTGAAGTTATGAGGTTTATTAGGGAAGTAACAGGCTACAACTCAGAATCAGGATCAACTTGAAAGTAACAAGAATAGCTTAGGAAACAGGACACAGTTTGTCGGTCAAAACAGCTTCCAAACAGGACAGCTCTCAGCTCCTTATTGGCTGTGCTAGCGGGCAGGCCGCGTTTGGCTTCTGCCCCTGGAGCCCGCTCAGCCTGACCTGTGCCCTGCTCAGGCAAGTGTTATAGCCCTTTAGCTTCATAGACATGTGCCTGAAGGCACCCCACTCTGCCAGCAAGCCTCCTGCCAAAAGGCACTCATCTCTCTTGCTCTGTAGGCCAGTAAGCCTATAGCAGCCGCCTTGCTCCATGGGTGGGGAAGCCCACCACAGTTGTCTTCTTGTTCCTGCCATCCCATGACTGCTGCTACGTCATCTGCACCATCTTTTGCTGTCTCCAGTGTTACAGCTCTGTCTCTTAAGTCTAGGAGGTTCTCAGCACAAAGACCCTGGTTCCAAAGGAAGTGCTCCCATCCAGATTCTTCTTCTTGATGGTAGTGAGGTCCCCTTTAACTTCTGTGGGGTTAGCCTTTGTAAGCCTAGCAGGATAACAAAACTGACCAATCCCTTTAGTAGGCCACAGTCACTTAATGTGCATAGTAATTGACCAATCTCTGCAAGAGCTTTACGTACCTTATTAGCATAGTAAGTTGTCCAATTCCTGCAAGTTGTGTAAAATAGGCCAATCACAGGGCAGGTTGTAGCTCAACCAGTTATTTTTGGCAGAACTACAAACCAAGGGCTGGAAAGGCCATAGATAAAGGGAAACCCATTGCGCTGCTGATGCAATTGTAAAATTTCAAAAAATAGAATTACACAAATGTAATAGATTTTATTATTCAATTTCATAAAATTCAGTTTCACTGAAGAGAGGAATAAGATAAACTGGCAAGCCTGACTGGTGAAAAAGGAAGGAAAAAATATGTAATATGTTGCATGTGGAAGGAGAGGAACCACACATTACAGAATGAAATACTTATTGGTGACTATTATATAAATTTATTGCAATAAATTTGATTTCTTAGAAAAATATAATCAAATAAATGGACTCAACAGAATTAATATATCTGATTATGCCGATAATCAGAAAATTAATGGCAAAATAATTAAATATCTACTATTTAAAAAGGTCCAGATACTTTTAGAGTCAAATTGGATCTAACTTTTGCAAATATGGAAGTGTCTCTGAGATTGAATCATTAGAGATTGTAGAAAAAAATGATAAAAAGCCATATGATTATTTTATGAAGTTTACACAATCTCAGTACTGAAACCTGTTAAGGTCCGTGTATGAAATAAATCTCTGAATCAACTTATTTATGGATACAAATACAGATTTTCTAAAATAAACTGTTAGAAAAGAGATTTCAGTCCCTAATTCATCTAACCTCTAATACTTTGTAAAGTCTTGACCATTTTTTCTTTTTATTTTATGTTGCTATGTTCTGGACTGTTCTTGCTGACAGAATGGGACATTTTTTCAAATACCATAAGCAAGGGTACTATGGAAATTTTTTTATAGTTTAGGTTAAGGGACCTTTGAATTGCAGGTTGCTCTGAGTTGGAATTGACTCACCGCAACAGGTTTGTTTCTGTTTTTTTTTTTTTTGTTTGTTTTAATATCCATCAGTTAGTACGCGTACAAGCCCTAGGAGATTATCATAGCCCCCTTTTGCAATCACCATCACTGTCTTGAATAAAAAAGTTAGCATTACCCTTAGAAAGTAGAATTAAACAGCTGAAAATTTATTTAGTCACTTCTTCTCATTTCAGAACCAAGGCTAAGGAAAGATCAAGTTGACCTACTAATATTATACAGCTGGTTACTGCTAGATCAGGGACACATCTCTATCTCATAGCTCGCAGTCCTCTTTCCTGTCCACACACATGGAGCTGCATAGTGTAAACACCTTCTACAGGTTGCCTGAAATGGCCTGTTGTCCTTGTCTCTTAAAGTCTTGAATGGCTGTCATTTTCTTCTTGAAGGTGAATAGAAAGTTCCAGAAGTGCATTATCCACCTTCAGCACTCTGGTGTGAGTCTTCCCAGTCTGAATTAAACTGTCTTTCCAGTCAGTCTTGCCAGAATTTCAAATACTAATGAAAGGTCTTAGCTAGTAACCTACTGACTACACAGATGGATTAAATGGCCACATGGACATGATGGGCTGACTAATGGGGTCAGGGATGGGAAAAACTATTCTGATGGAGGTTTGCTATTTATAAATTATCCTAAGAGAGACGGAGCACAGAACTAACTTCATGCTGGCATGCCACCCCCACCTCCCCCGCCCCCCCCCGCCTCTTCTTACTAAGTAGGGTTAGCACTCTGAGGGGAAAAAGACTTTTTTTTTTTTTGCAGTAATAGATTGAGGTTAAATAAATTTCCAAATCTTTCTGAACTTAATTTCAGAAAACCAGACATTCCCCCGCTAACACTCTGCTATTAGAATGTCAGTCCATGACCTCTCCCTTTTTGGTCTATCAAAGGAGAAGTTCATACTTCCCAGAGGTCAGTGAAGAAGCCATCTTTTTACTTTCTCTGAATCAGAGAGAATTTTTATCAAGATATGGGCGGGTAGCTTGGTTCTAACCAAAATCATGTTTATGACTAGCTAAGCTTGGGTTCCCCCCAAAGCAGACCCTAAGACTAAAATTCGAGTGCAGATTAATTATGTGGAAGGAGAAACTGAGACAGGGAAGGAAAGGAAGCCAATGCAGGGTATGTTAATGTCAAATCACACCATTGGCAACCAAGCTCAATACTACTGGTGACTCTTGAGGACAGTATAGAACATACTTCAGACTTGTCCTACCTAACAAGAAGCCAGGGTATTCATCTACCAACTCCCACCTCTCACTGGCTGAAGCTTGATTCTGGAGGCCTTTACTCCCTAGTATCTGTGTCCAGCCCTTTGTGGTAGAAGCAGAGAGAAAGCCCTTAGGCAGGGCTTTTACCATTAATGGGGCACCAATACCATCTGCTACAATGAGCTTCTGGGAACATAGTTCACATCTTAATTTTCAACAACTTTACTTCGTAAATAGGCTAGGGCTTCTAACTTGACCTCACGGAGGCACATGTTAGGCACATATTCTTAAGCAGGGTACAAACGGTAGATTCATTAATTAATTAGCACGTGCTTTTTAGTTCTAATATGATGGAACATATTTTTAATTAAGGTTCTAAGTCTTCTTGGTATTATCTGAAAATATCGAGAGTGGTTAGGTCCTGGCTGGGAAGCTAAAAACCCATGTATTTCACTCCAATTATGACACTTAAGTCCGTATTATCTCATTGGCAAAAACTGAGGCTCCCACAAACATCCGCTTTTCAAACTGTTAAGCAATTAGAGCTGACAAAGAAATATAAATGAACATATTCAGGGTATTTGCATCTGGTACTAAAAATCACCATATTTATCCTGCTCACAAAAGTCTGGCCAAGAGGGACAGACACGGCTCCTGTATTTCTCTGGATTTTCCTCTATCCCCATCCCCTTTGAGCTTTTTACCTTTCAAGGGACTAGACCTAAGAAGGGAGGCATTGAAACCAATCCTTGCTTTATGTGAGGACATTCTCTGGTGATGACAGTATTTTTCTTTTTTTTTTTAATTGTGATGGTTTTCTTCAAATTTGGACTCACTGTAATGTCATCAGAGCTGGGATCACAACGTGGCTTGCTGAATTGCCATTGGAGAGCTTGTCTCATTGCCAGCAGGTCTAAAACCCTAGCGTTCTAAGATATAAAGGGGAAATGTTATTTATGGGTAATTACAAAATCACCTTGCTCCGTTTGATTTATTGGAGAAATTTCAATCAAGGTTTAGTGCTCATCCCAAGCAGACAGCCATGCTGATAGTATTTAAAGATTTATTGAATGCTGCGAACTCCAGGTTTCTGTCTCTTTTGGCTTTGAGTTGGAGGATGTGGGGAGTATTTAAGATGCACTCCATGCTATGGAATATGTGGTGGATCTCAAAACAGCACACAGCTCCTTCCCTCTTTCTTCCAATTGGTTTCTTTGGTTGAGTTTTTTGTTAGTGTGCATAGGTAGGAAGGACCTCAGTTATCACAAGATATTGGGATGCTGGTTTAACTGGAGGTGGCAGGGACAATCGGAAGGACAATCAGAAGGACAGAGTTAATGATTCTTTAACAATGCTAGGTGGACTTACTTAGATTGAGTGTGTTATGGAATAGATTTGCCAGATATGCTAATGTTATGTTGTTTGTTAAATCTTTTTTTTATAATTAACGTATAACTTACATACAGTGAAATGCTTGAATATTAAGTGCTTGGATCAATGAGTGTATATACCCATGTAACACATAGCCCAGTCAAAATATAGAACATTTTCATCACTTCCAGAAACTCCCTTTCGACTGTTTCCTATCAGTTCCCCCACCTTCAGTCAGTCACCCTTTATGTTTCCTATTGCTATAGAGCAGTTTTGTCTGTTCTTGAATTTTATATAAATAGAATCATACAGAATATGCTTTTGGTGTCTGGTTTCTTTTGCCCAACATTATGTTTTTGAGGTTCATCTGAATAATTGAATTTATCCAGTTTATATTTGATAAACTGAAATGGCTAAAATGAAATGGGCCACTTGAAGATAAATGTCCTAGGCATTAATGGACTGGTATTGGCCATTTTGAATCAGACAATCATTCGGTCTACCACGGTGGGAATGACAAGTTGAAGAGGAGTGGTGTCACATTCATTGTCAAAAATAACATTTCAAGGTCTATCCTGAAGTACAACGCTGTCAGTAATAGGATAATACCCACATGCCTACAAGAAAGACCAGTGAATAAGACTATATTATTTAAAGTTACACACTAACCACTAAAGCCAAAGATGAAGTAATTGAAGATTTTTACCAAATTATGCAGTCTGAAATTGATCAAATGTGGAATCAAGACGCATTGATCATTACTGGTGATTAGAATATGAAAGCTGGAAACAAAGAAGAAGGATCAGGAGTTGGGAAATATGGCCTTGGTGATAGAAACAATGCCGGATATCACACAATACAATTTACAATGACTTCTTCATTGTAAATACTTTTTTCCAACAATGTAATCAGCGATTATACACAGGGACCTTGCCAAATGGAATACATAGGAATCATATGGACTACATTTGTGGAAAGAGATGATGAAGAAGCTCAATATCATGAGTCAGAACAAGGCCAGGGGCTGAATGCAGAACAGACCATCAATTGCTCATATGCAAGTTCAAGCTGAAGATGAAAAAAATTAAAACAAGTCCATAAGAGTCAAAATAGGACCATGAGCCTATCTCAACTATTTCAAGAATAGGTGTGATGCATCAAACACTAATGACTAAAGACTAGATGAGTTGTGGGATGACATCAAGGACATCATATGTGAAGAAAGCAAAAAGTCATTAAAAAGAGAGCAAAAGAAAAGACCAAAAGGGATGCCAGAAGAGACTCTGAAACTTACTGTTGAATGTAGAATAGCTAAAGCAAATGGAAGAAATGGTGAAGTATAAGAGCTAAACAGAAGATTTCAAAGGGCAGCTCAAGAAGACAAAGTAAAACATTATAATGAAATGTGCAAAGATCTGGAGTTAGAAAAGCAAAAGGGAAGAACACACTTAGCATTTCTCCAGCTAAAAGAACTGAAGAAAACAATCAAGCCTGAGTTGCAATATTGAAGGATTCTATGGGCAAAATGTTGAACAATTCAGGAAGCATCAAAAGAAGATGGAAGAGATACACGGAATCACTGTAACAAAAAGAATTGGCTGAAGTTCAACCATTTCAAGAGGTAGCATATGATCAAGAACCAGTGGCAGTGAAGGAAGAAGTCCAAGCTGCACTGAAGGCATTGATGAAAAACAAGGCTCCAGAAATTGACGGAATATCAATTGAAATGTTCAACAAATGTAAGCAACAGTGGAGGTGCTCACTCATCTAGGCCAAGAAATTTGGAAGACAGCTCTCTGGCCAACTGACTTGAAGAGATTCATATTTGTACCCATTCCAAAGAAAGGTGATACAACAGAATGCAAAAATTGTTGAACAATATCGTTAGTATCACACACAAGAAAAATTTTGCTGAAGATCATTCAAAAAATGATTCTAGCAGTACATCCACAGGGAACTGCCAGGAATTCAAGCCTGATTCAGAAGAGGATGTGGAATGAGGGATATCATTGCTGATGTCAGATGGATCTTGGCTGAAAGCAGAGAATACTGGAAAAATGTTTAGCTGTGTTTTATTGACTGTGCAAATACATTCGAGTGTGTGGATCATAACAAATTATGAATATTGTTGAGAAGAATGGGAATTCCAGAACACTTAATTGTGTTCAAGTGGAACCTGTACATAGACCAAGAGGCAGTTGTTTGAACAGAACAAGGGGATACTGTGTACTTTAAAACAAGGAAAAGTGTGTCAGTGTTGTATCTTTTCACCATACTTATTCAATCTGTATGCTGAGCAAATAATCTGAGAAACTGGACTACGTGAAGAAGAATGTAGCCTCAGGATCGGAGGAAGACTCATTAATAACCTATGATATGCAGATAACACAACCTTGCTTGCTGAAAGTGAAGAGGACTTGAAGCACTTACTGATGAAGATCAAAGACCACAGCCTTCAGTATGGATTACACCTCAACATAAAGAAAACAAAAATCCTTACAACTGGACCAATAAGCAACATCATGATAAGTAGAGAAAAGACTGTAGTTGTCAAGATTTCGTTTTACTTGGATCTATAATCAGCGCCCATGGAAGCAGCAGTCAAGAAAATCAAAAGATGCATTGCATTAGGTAAATCTGCTGCAAATGACCTCTTAAAAATGTTAAAAAGCAAAGATGTCACTTTGAGGACTAAGGTGCACCTGACCCAAGCCATGGTATTTTCAGTCACTTCATATGAACGGGAAAGCTGGACAGTGAGTAAGAAAGACTGAAGAATTGATGCATTTGAATTATGGTGTTGGTGAAGAATATTGAATATACCATGGACTGCCAGAAGAACAAACAAATCTTTACTGAAAAAAGTACAGCCAGAATGTTCCTTAGAAGTGAGGATGGACATGTTTTTAGGAGGGACCATGTAACTTGGAGAAGGACATCATGCTTGGTAAAGTAGAGAGTCAGTGAAAAAGAGGAAGACCCTTAATGAGATGGATTGACACAATGGCTGCAACAACGTGCTCAAACATAGCAAAGATTGTTAGTATGGCGCCGGCCCAGGCAGTATTCCATTTTGTTGTACGTAGAGTCTCTATGAGTTGGAATAGGCTCTAGGACATCTAAGAATAACACATACTTTTTAACGATGAATAGTACTCTATTGTTGCTGTTGTGTGCCATCGAGTCGATTCTGACTCCTAAGGACCCTATATACAACAGAATGAAATAATTTCTGATCCTGTGCCGTCCTCATATACTACCCCATAGGGTTTCCTAGGCTGAAATCTTTACAGGAGCAGATTGCTTGGTCTTTTATCCTGCAAAACAGCTGGTGGGTTCAAACTGCTGAACTTTTGCTTAGGAGCCAAGAGCTTAACTCATTTGTATCACCAGGGTTCTTTGAATAGTATTCTATTTTATGAATATACCACAATTTCTTTCTCAAGTCTCCTGTTGATGGATATATATTTGAGTTCTTTTCCAATTTTTGGCTAGTATGAATAAAGCTGCTACAAATATCCTTGTACAAAACTTTTTGTGGTTGTGTGTTTTCATTTCTCTTGAATAAAACCTAGAAGTGTAGTTGATGGATCATAGGAAAGGTCTATGTGTAAATTCATATTATTTTTATGGTCTAGAGATGCTCAGTTAAGGTTACGTGATTAAATGAAATAGATTTCCATAAACTATTTCTAAAATTTAGGGTGTATGTCTACCTATTCATAGTATCCCAACCATTTCTAACAATAGGCAAAATATTTTTCAGCAACACAAAGTATATCTTATTTGGTTTATTGTCATGTGAGGGTATGATGTGAAGGGCATTTTGAGGAGCATATTCAGCCTGTGATATCCTCAAAATTCAAATTACCCTCCTGAGCAAGAAAGGAGCCAATGGCATCAATTAATACTTTTTGTGCTGCCTGATTGCACATTTTGGTCTTTCCCTGGGAAGAGGGTCACTCTTGGGACCAGGTTCCACATAAACTGAAAGAAATAATGTCTGCATTTGTATGAAGGAATGCAGGTTAGACCTAAAAATGAAGAAAAATGCAAAGTCAAAAGGGTTTTTGGAGGAGCAACTAAGAATGGAGTCAGGATTAAAACGTAGAATAAGAATGGAATAATTAAGAATGTGGTCAATGATGACAGAATTTCCAGGACTCTAAAAATTTCTCATTCGTTGAACTTGGTTTCTTGTTTTCTGTATCTGCTTTGCAGCAGAATTTAACAAGTAAGCTGACAGGTGGGGTTGAGTTCTGGGGAAACAATATCGCTTTCTGTGGTCCATCTAGGGGCAGAAAGATATCCTGTGGAACACAGTGGGTTATGGTAGAAAGAAAACCAGAAACAAATCATCCTGTGTGGCCCTGTAAACTCATGGTTTGGGGGCTGCTGATGTTGATACCCTCTTTAGTTCCTGGAGCCTCAGCCTAGGAACTGTACTGTAAATCTCCCATCCATTACTATGGACCCACCAACTTCTAACCTGGTAAACCCAAAAACCTGTTGTCATAGAGTTGACCCCAACTCATAGGGACCCTGTAGGACAGAGTAGAACTGCCCCCACAGGGTTTCCAAGGCTGTAATCTTTACAGAAGCAGACTACCACATCTTTCTTCAGTGGAGCTGCTGGTGGGTTCTAACTACTAACCTTTTGATTAACAGCTGAGTACTTTAACCACTGCGCCAACAGGGCTCCTGGGAGCTTGATAGAAACACCAAACCAAACCCATTGCGTCAGTTCTGACTAATAGCAACCCTGTAGGGTAGGGTAGAACTGCCACATAGGGTTTCCAAGGAGTGGCTGTTGGATTCAAACTGCTGACCTTTTGGTTAGCAGCCAAGCACTTAACCACTGTACCACCAGGGCTCCTTTCTAACCTGATAGTTGGTCCAATTAGTCTGTGCAGCTGTTGTTCTCACTGTTGTGCCATTTTGTGACCTTGACAAGTGCCCGTGACATTGGGTTTTGGCAGGCTCCCTTGAGAAGTTTTGCTTGGAGAGTGCAATGCTAGAGTTTTCGGCTGCTGTCTAGGCAAACATGACAAAGAGCCTCAATTAAGTAATTGGATTTCAATCTGGGGTCTCTTTTAGTTTATGAATTTCCTACACGAAGATTGCCTGATTTGATGACAGGGAAATTTTGTTACCCCCAAACTCTTGTTGGCCATTCAACATGATAAAAGTGTCTAGAGAGCATCTTCAAATGCAGTGGCCTTTGGTGTCCCCTTGTCATTGGATCCTTGAAAGGATGTCTGTATCTCCTAGCTCTCTCACTCAAACCTTGTGTCATTTATGAAATATTTCCAGAGTGAGAATGCAGCCTCACCAGGAAGATTTGGACAATTAATTAATGCCTTATTTGTTTGAAGGCTATAGGCTGTACTTCTCCACTTGTGGGAGTGACAGATTGTGACGTGTACCAAATACAGGTTACTCAAAAGAAAGGTCCCCAGGTTCTGGGGGGGCGGAAATGAGATGTCATGATCCCCCTCCCCTGTATTGGTGGAAATTGCGGTTTTTAAAATTCAATGTTGGCTCTTAAGTTTCTTCAATGCCTTTTTTTTAAGCCAGACATCCAACTCAATATATTTCTTCAATCTTTTGTCACCATATGTCCCCAGTCACAGTGAGAATGGAAGCAGCAGGTAATTTAATTTGTTCGCAGTATAATCTCTGGGTCCCTCTGAGTAAGAGCTTTTAGCAGTGGGCTCCCTAATTTTGGAATTTACTACCAATTTCTCATCACAGTACCCTGCCTGTCTCTGCTGAAATGAACTAAAGCTTTCTGGGTTAACTGGAGTGTTTGGAAGCTTGGATGGGGGTCAGAGGGGACCTGAAAGAGGCACAGAGAAATATGTGCTGTTCAGAGCCCAGGCTATTCCCTGGACAGAAGAATACACAGATTCACACTCATTTCCTCCTTTTTCTGTTTTGGGAACCTCAATAAGGAAAATGAGAGTAATGATAATAAAAACCAGTCAGACATTTGAGGAGAGGAGTAAAGAAAAGAGGAAAAAATGGAGGAGAAAGCAAAGATCTTAGAAAGCCAAGAAGGAACGAATCAACCTATTCTTATGTCGTTTCCTCCCATTTCTCTCTAACTGCCTTGAATTTAGTGGTTTTCTTAATTCGGTGATGTTCACATTTATCACAGGGCAGTTCTGTTTGCTGAAATATTTATCTGCCTTGAGTTGGGTTGTATGAAACAAGGGCTGTAGCTTGGTAACTGACACATGTTACTTTCCCTGGCTTTTCTGGAAGACTTTGCCCAGGGCATCAAGCCAGCAGGGAGGGACTGGACCCCTTCATACATCCTGCCCACCCCCACGGCTACTGCAGCCATGCTCTCAGAGTCCAGGACGGTGAAAACAAGTTAATAAAACCATCTGTTATGAATTGAATTGTGTTTCCCAAAAAACATGTGTTGTAAATCCTATCCCTATACCTGTGGTTATAATCCCATTTGGGAGTGAGTTTTCTTTGTTATGTTAATAAATCATCAGTGTAGACTTATGTTTTAAGTCAATCACCTTTGAAATATAAAAACCGCAGATTAGACACAGAGGAGCAAGCAGAGGTAGGAAAAGATAGATGCCATGTGATATGAAAATCACCAAGGAGCCAAGGAACAGAAGCTGAAGAGACAGGGACCTTCCCCCTGAGGCGACAGAGAAAAGATTTCTCCTAGAGCCAATGCCCTGAATTTGGACTTCTACCCTCCAAAAAACTACGAGAAAGTAAATTTGTTTGCTAAAGCCACCCACTTGTGATATTTCTGTTATAGCAGCACTACATGACTAAACCACCATCTCACCCTTCAGTTTCTAAAAAAAAAAAAAATTTTTAAGGCTCTCAACTGCCTGTGTTGGGAACATAAAATGATACGATGGGCAAAGATATCAACTTTCAAAGAGGTGGAAGAAGATGGTTGATAGCACTTAATATTACTTATTACTAGATAATTTATTAAATATATATTTAAATAAATATAAATGTTATTGTTATTGACTGCTTTTGAGTCATTTCCAACTCATATGTGTGTATCGATAGAAATAGGTCCCTAAGTGGTGCAAATGGTTTGTTCTTGACTGCTAACCTGAAGTTGATGGTTCAAGCCCACCCAGAGGTACTGTGGGAAGAAAGGTCTGGTGATCTGTTCCACTAAAATTACAACCAAGAAAACCCAATGGAGCAGTTCTACTCTGTAACACATGGGGTCACCATGAGTCAGAATCAACTTGATGGCAACTAAAAACAACATATATAGAAATATAAGTATAAATATATCTCTCTATTTTATCTCTTTATCATCTATCTGTCTGTCTGTCTATCTACCTCTCTATCCACCTTGACATCAGTAAGTTAACAACTGTCATCTTTTCACAGTAAGCAGAAGTGTTATTCACGAGGCCAAGCAGGTGCCTGGGGTTCTGAGGCTCTCCACCCATCGTTTGATGGAATCTGAGTATTTATGAAGCATTGGAGATTAAGGGCTGCATCTCTTTTCCTGGCTGAGCACAGAGCTCACTTGCCCCTGTTACAGTGTGTGAAGAAAATGTAACACAGAGGCCTCTCCTTTGCACAGAGAGTCACAGTACCCCGATAGTGAAGGAGTTTCCTCATTTATAATTAATTTCAGCAAGCAGACTAGTGTGTTCTTTCTGAGAAAGGAATGGCCTTCATGCTGAGAAAACTTAACCCTCCACTGCTCTTAGGTGTTAGAGCGTTTTTGAAGGTGAGATGGACCAGGAAAGGTGGGGCAGTGTCTGAGGACAGGAGAGATTTGAAAGAGTGTGTGGGAGTTGGGGTAGTCAGTGTTAGCTTCAGGAGAAGCAGAGAGCTGAGTCAAAATCAGGCAGTATCTGAGTGGTTGGTTGAGAGCAAGGATAGACCACAGGGACTATAGTGAGGGCTGGAGGTAGAACTCCAGCACTTGAACTAGACAGTAAACTGCAGGAGAATGAATGATGGTACTTTTTGTTGCTAATCTCACCTCTGGGCTTAGCCCAGAGTCTAGCATATAGCTGATGCTCTATAAGTATCTATTAATTGAATGAATGAATAAATGAAAGAAGGTAGAGACCTGGAGGAACTGGGCAGTATTTGGGGAGCCAGGGAAAGAAGTTTGGTATTGAGGTTTGTGCTTCCAAATCTTAAGTGGTGTATATGTGTATGTATGTGTGTGAGTGAGTGTGTGTGTGTTTGAGACATTTTGAGTTACAGAGAGGAGTACACAGAAAGACAGATTAGGAGGTACACAGAGATACAGAGAGATGGTGAATGTCTTGTTTATCTAGTGCTGCTATAGCAGGAATATTACAAGTGGGTGGCTTTAACAAACAGAAATTTATTTTCTCACAGTTTAGGAAGCTAGAAGTCCAAATTCAGGGTGCTGGCCCTAGGGAAAAGCTTTATTTCTCTGTTGGCTCTTCAGGAAGGTCCTTGTCTCTTCAGCTTCTGCTTCCTGGTTTATGGGAGATCTCCATGTGTCTTGGTATCTATTTTTACCCTGTCTTTGCTCACTTGCTTGCTTGTTTAATCTCTTTTTATATTTCAAAGGAGATTGACTAAAGACATATCCTCTACTAATCCTGTCTCATTAACATAGCAAAGACAACCCATTCCCAAATGGATTGTAACCACAGGATTTGTAACACATATTTTGGGGGAAACACAATTCAATCCATAACAGTGAAGTACAAAGAGACATAAATAGAGAGATACATGGATGCAGAGAGAACAGCAGAAACAAGGTATATAGAGTCAGTGATGGGCCTATTGGAGTTTCTCCCCCCACATCCCCTCACCCCCTCATTAATCATGGTAGTTGTTCGGTAAAATTGAGAATTAGGTAGTTTTTATTTTAATAATTGAAACTCTAGGTGCCTACTTTGGTTAGATCTTGGAAGAATTAGAGAAGTTAGATGCAAAAAAGAAAAGAAAAATCACCCTCAGAATGGAGAAGGCACCCTCTAAAAAGAAAGTTCTGTCACTATGAAAATGATAAAACTTCATGTTCAACTGGAGAAACCCCAAGAGTACGGCCCCTGGACACCCTTTTAACTCAGTACTGAAGTCACTCCTCAGGTTCACTCTTCAGCCAAAGATTAGACGGGCCTATTATTTTTTTTTTTTTATAAAAGAAACAATACACGTAGCTCAACCGTGTATATGAGACTAAATGAGCACACCAGCCCAGGGGCAAGGATGAGAAGGCAGGAGCGGACAGGAAAGCTGAATGAAAGGAAATGGGGAACTCAAAGTCAAGAAGGGGAGAATGTCGACACATTGCAGGATTGGCAACCAATGTCACAAAACAATATGTTTGTTAATCGTTTAATGAGAAACTAATTTGCTCTGTAAACCTTCATCTAAAGCACAATAAAAAAAAAAAAAAAAGAGAGAGAGAAAAGAAAACACCATTAAAAAAAACTGTTTAGGTTCAGAAATACAGAAAGGGCATTGAGAATCCCAGTCCCCCAAGCCTGTATGCTGGGTGCAGTGACAAGGCCTATGGACAAGCTATGGTGCTGGGGCTGGGAGTTTTGATGATGAACTCTTTTTGCTGAGATTCTCCTATATGTCAATATCCATGGAGATGATACCTGGCACTGTGATGACTGAAAAAGTAATTTATGGATCAAAACATTAATAAGCAGACACCCTTTTCATTACTCTTGCTCATATCCAGGTGAGCACCGGGCCAGTTTCTTCCTGGCTCTTCTGCTCCACCTTGTGCGTAAACAGAAATAATTATAAATTATACCACAGGCTAGTCAATAGGAAGCTTTCCAAGTCCAGACTTTAATTTATCTTGGGTGATAGGTCCCCTCACACAGCCCCACCAGACAGGAATAACTTATTTTAATTGGCCATCATTCGTGAACTGGAGCGTGGTCTACTTTAGAAATGACACTGCCACTTTATTGGAACTGTATTTCTCCAACTCATGGTTATCTAACTGAAGGAAGTAGGCCAGTTGTTCATAAATCATAAAAGTATGTAGAAAAATAGAATGGATTTTTTTTCCCCAGCCCTTACTGTCTTTTCCCCCGGTGCCAAAAGTGAAAAGACCGTCACATTCAGTGACACTCCAGCTGTACCTGACATTTCCCAAATGAAGACGACCCTAGGAGGTGAGAGCCAGAGGGACAATGGTCACAAGCTGAGGTTGGGAAAGGAACCAATGTGGGCCATTCTTCAAGCTTCTTTGGTCCTTTGTTAACTGGGTTGGCACAGTCAAGACAGTGTCTTTAATAAGAGTGATAACTTTCTCCCCACAAAGTCTTTGTTTTTTATTACAGAGAGCTATTTAGTGGCTCCTAGGGATGGAAAAGGATCGTATACGAACTAGCGTTAGAAATTCTATGCCCTTCAAAGGCCAGGGAGGAAACAAAAATATGCACCTGCCAAGAGCACGTGGATGGAAGAGGTAGGGTGGTAAATCTGTGCGCTCCTGTCAGAGGCAACTATGAACACTTTGCTGGGCGGACAGAAAACTCCTCCAGGAACTTCCCTTTAACCAAGGCCCTTCTTTAAAGGGGTTTGGGAGGTGGGATAAAAAAAGAGGCACAAGCACTCTGTTGTCAAGAATTGCCATCATAATAAAGAAAAGATTACTGTGGGCGAATTAATCTAACTAAGGCAGTTGAATCATGTTAATTCCACTCAAGCTCACACTCACGCCTTACCTGGGGGCCCTGCAGTGGGCATGGCCTACTTTATGGCACCTCCTATTCTGCACTTTTCTCTCTTAGCTGCCTGACCAAAAAACCAAACCAAACTCATTGACATCTAATCAATTCTGACTCATAGTAACCCTATAGGACAGGGTAGAACTGCCCCATGGAGTTTCCAAGGAGCAGCTGGTGGATTTGAACTGCCAGCCTTTTGGTTAGGAGCTGTAGCTCTTAACCAGGGCACCACCAGGGCTGCTTAGCTGCCTAATGTCTCTACAAATAATACCTCCAGGCACAGGTTTAGGAAGTGTACTTTCTCCCCATGGAAGGCAGCTCCTTTTGGTTCCATAAAGCATTTTAGTCATATGCTTCTAGATTACAGAAGTAAGAGGTCCCAGGAACAGTTAATAAGGACTTTTACAAATGAAGAATAGTGTTTTCAAGAAAAAGGAGGAATACAGTTGCAAAGGAGGTGTAGGTATATGTTCAGATATAAATTGCTTTGATCTCATTCAGAGTTTAAATTATTAATATTTAAATATAAAAGTTTGAACAATTACCAAGAACTGTTAAATCTCTTTTCTCACGTGGTTTGGGAGGGTGCACGTTCGTGTGTGTGTGTGTGTGTGTGTGTGTGTGTGTGTGTTTGTAAACACAGGCGGCTCTCAGTACATAAACAGCCTAAAACTGTTTTTAAGCCAGGTGTTTAAAGTTAGAACATGTTTCCCTACAGAAAAAAAGTGCTATAAAAGGTAGATTCCCTGGCTTGCCCGTCACAAAATAAGTAAATCTAAGAGACAACTGAGCCACTGTACATTTACCAAACAACTAAAAAAAAAATGGGGTCTCACATTTGCTTTTGAACCTCAAAAAGTATATTTGGAGGTATTGAATCACTTCTTGGAGATACTCAGTATCCCCTTTCCTTTCTGGCCACGTTTCTGAGCAATTGACCATTTTTTTTTACTCTCCCCTAACAAAAATCCTCACAACTGGCCCAATAAGCCACGTCATGATAAAGGGAGAAAAGATTGAAGCTGTCAAGGATTTCATTTTACTTGGATCCACAATCAACGCCCATGGAAACAGCAGTCGAGAAACCAAAAGACACATTGCATTGGGCAAATCTGCTGCAAAGGACCTCTTTAAAGTATTGAAAAGCAAAGATGTCACCTTGAAGACTAAGGTGCACTTGACCCAAGCCATGGTATTTTCAATCACATCGTATGCATGTGATAGCTGGACAATAAATAAGGAAGACTGAAGAATTGTTACCTTTGAATTATGGTGTTGGCAAAGAATATTGAATATACCATGGACTGCCAAAAGAATGAACAAATCCATCTTGGAAGAAGTACAACCAGAATGCTCCTTAGAAGCAAGGATGGCGAGAGTGCATCTTATATACTTTGGACATGTTGTCAGGAAGGATCAGTCCCTGGAGAAGGACATTATGCTTGGTAAAGAAAAGGCTCAGTGGGAAGGAGGAAGACCCTCAACAAGATGGATTGACACAGTGGCTGCAACAATGGGCTCAAGCATAACACCAATTGTAAGGATGGAGCAGGACCAGGCAGTGTTTTGTTCTGTTGTGCATAGGGTCGCTATGAGTTGGAACTGACTCGATGGCACCTAACAACGACGACAAATCTTCCCTAGCAAATGCCTGGTTCTCACCATGTTAGCTCCTCATAGATCTATTAGGTAACAAATAGAGCCACAATTTAAGTCTAAGGGAGACGCCAAGGTTTGTTGTACTCTGGGATACCTGTTCATGAATTTGCATAAAACAAACTCGTATGTATGTGCAATTGCTTATGCATATGTACAGATTTACAGTATACATATTTTCATGGTTTTTTATTAAATATAATTCAGACGTACTGTACCTGTTACCTGCAAATGTTCAAAATAACCATCCTCATGCAAAACATACACTTTGATTTGAAATACTTCAGTAGAAAACAGTTTTCTTAAGAATTATCGACTTGGAAATATTTTTACATAATTCACTCCCAGTCATATATTTCATAGGTATTTACTTTTTTTCACTTGCTTCTTAATAAATAGTACCGTTTAGTAATGAATAATTCAATCGTTAACAAATATAGAGGTGGGAGGGCTTCTTAATTTTAATTTTGAAAAGAGTTGTTTCAGCTGTTTGCCAGAGCCCCTCAGTTCTAGGACTGCTAGTTTAGGATTCTGGAATCATTTGTTCAGTGGGGTACCCTGGTAGCACACCTCTGGCTACATTCTGTAAATAAGGGACTTTGGGTCATTTTAGCTGTGCCTCTCTTCCAGTATTTCAATTTAGTTCTCAAATGCTGCTCCGTGAGCATTTCCTTTAAAGATGGGTTGCCAATAGGTAGACATAATTATCTAGCTGAGAATGCCAGGAGACATCTCTGTGCTGTTATGATGATGAAGATGTCTGGAAGCTTTATTGCCTTTAATTTACACAGCAATTTCTCTCCACACCCCTCATCTGTAGGTATTAGGGGATCTTTAAGGAAGCTTGACATTTAACTTTGAAATTAATGCACTTTTTTGTTGGTGGTGTTTTTCATAACAACCAGAGTAAGCTTTCAAAAGTAATTTAGCAAATGTTAAACTTTTCTAATAATGTAGATTTGATTTATACAGCCAAGCTTGTTATTCTCCTTACCTAGAAGCTTCAGACCTTGGGTGACTACCAAACCAAGGCACCCACGCTGATCACTTACCTTTAGATCCCACAGTCTCCCAGGAAGACCTATGCCTTGCTCACCTTCCTCCCTGCATTCTGCTGCTGTCTCATTCTCACTCCGTGTTCCTCAGTCAGAATGCCAGTGGGTGCAAGTATCTGCCATTCCTTTTTCTTCCTGACTTCCTCCTGATCACTTAAACCAAAGCCTCTTCTTTCAATAAGAACACATTTTCCTGTCTTTCAATGATGAAAGCAAAGTGGATAATGTGACTCATAGCCAGGCAGTCAGGACATGTTGAATGTCCATTCTATGCAAGGGTCTTACTGCATACAATTTCTATTTGTTTATCCAGTATCAATTTTCATTTTTTCTGGTACTAGCACCCCAATTTATTTTGGTGAACTTTGCTTTTTCTCGGTTTATGTGATTTGGATGAAATGATTCTACTCCCACCTCTTGGTCACAAATCCCAGTCAGCCCAATTGGAGGCTAGCACCCTCCTGGCCTCACGATTGGCTAGAGATAGACATGTGACCTGATGAAAGCCAACCAGAGCTGAGAATAATCATGAATAAGGACCTCCCTCCCCCCTGGGGTTGTCAAGAAAATTGTAGGCCTGGAACTATGAGTGTCCATCTATGGGGATAGCTTGTTTGAGAATGAAGCCATCTCAGGGAAAATTAAAGTCAAGAAATGGCAAAAGAAGCACGTTGAGAGCCCCTGGGCCTATACACCTGAAACCTGAGTCTATGTCTAGTTTTTCTTTTATTTTGAGTTTTCTTTTTTTTTTTTTTTTGTCATTGGCAGCTGAAAGAGTCTTTATTAACCTATGTGTACAGAATGCTTTATGAGACACATTCCTCTCCAAGAGCTAGTGTGGGGAGATAGTTAAAAATACATGGCGGTGATTGACACATGCTGATGAAGTGATAGAGCCAAGTGTGAGTGTGGGGTATTCCTATGAGTCAGGAGTGTCTGTGAAGAGTTCAAATCATGGGAGAAGTGGAATTTCATCCAGGTCTTGAAGGGTGAAGAGAATTTGGGGAGGCACAGAGGGTCATTGTGTCAGCATTTCTTCCTCCTTCTACACCTACTCCCTGATGCACCTTGGACTCCTTTGTTGGTCTTCTTTCTCCATCCACTTCTTCGATGCTCCCTTTTTGCAGGATTCTGCCCTTGGCTCTGAAGTTGTTGAAATCAATAGCCATGGCTTTTGGTTACCATCTGGGTATGTAAGTGATTCCCAAATCTGTTTCTCCTACCAAGACATCAGTTTTGAACTCTACATCAGATGTCCAATTGGCAGTCCTTTTCATCCTTGAGTCTCAGAGGCCTCTTAAGCTGAATCTATTAAAACTTAAACTGGTCACTGCCCCTAGTCCTATCTCTTACCTCCCTTCATATAATCCGTAATATTGGCTAACAACACTATGACACTGTGTTGTCCACTTCATGGAATAAACTCTGGGGTTATCCCAGATTTCTACCTCCATAAACTTCCTCAGATTTTGGTGTTTTCTCCTCCCTCAATATCTTAGAAGTCTGTACCCCCCTCTCTATTCCCCTGCCCTATGTTAGTCTAATATCTCGTCCTGTCTCAGCAGGTTTTTGCAAGAGCTTTCTAGCAGGTTTACCTTACAGAATTTGTCTTCCTACTGCCAGAAAGTGCCTTTTCAAATCTATTTTTATCATGTCACAGCCATATCTTGGGTTCCCTTTTGCCTAACAAGATTACATCCAAATTTCTTAGCATGGTATGTAACTCTCTTCATAATCTGCCCCTGAGTTCTTTGTCTAGCCTCATCTTTTACAAATCCAAAATGCATTCCCTGGGTGGAGCAAACAGTTAAGAGCTAGACTGCTAGCTGAAAGGTTGGCAGTTAGAACCCAGCCAGAGGTGTCTCTGAAGACAGGCCTAGCAGTCTTCTTCTGAAAGGACACAGCCTTGAAAACCCCATGGGGCAGATATACTCTGTACACTTGGGGTTGCCAGGATTCAGAATTGAATTGACAGCAACTAACAAAAACAATTACGTATTCCCAGCTTTATCAAAGTAATTGCCGTTTCCCAAACATACTGACCTTTTGGTTAGCAGCTGTAGCTCTTAACCACTACAACACCAGGGTTTCCTAACACGTTGTCACAACCACTGAATTGACAACTAATAGTTTTAGCCTTATATGAGCAGAGAGACCAGGCACCAGTACCGTTTGGGTAAATCAAGGCTATAAAAGGAAGTCAAACACAGTCAGCATCCAGGCAGAGGGACTAGGACCTTCTCCAGGATGGAAGGAGGTATAATCTTCTTCTACAAAATCCTCCCTGAGAATCCAGTGGAGAATAATAATATGTGATTAAGTGAGGGTCAAGGTAGACCTTAGTAGACCTAGCTACTCCTTGGCAGGCCCAGAACACTCATAGACGACCAAGGATGTTGTATCTCTAAGTTCATATGTAAACATGTCAGAAATCTACTCTCCTGAACCAGGTGCCTCATACCAGTTTCAAGGTTAAACAATGTATATTAAATTCCTGAACAATTAGGCATGAACCAAGACCTTGTGTATCCCTCGTGAACTCCCCAGGCTAATGCTGCTTAGCTCAAAATAATCTCCGAACTTGGGTTGGTTATCTAGTCATCTTTGGGGTCATACTAACTGTATCCTTGGACAAGGTATAGGGACCATCCTCCAGGTGCAATGGTCTCACCTTTGGGCCTTTGCCTGTTCCCTATGTCTGATCTACTCTTTCCCTCTTTCTCTGCCTGGTGAACTGCTTCTCACCTCTCAGAAGTCATACAGATGTCACCACCTTTGTAAAACTTACATGCCCTCTCATTGTTGTCAAGAGAACTATTTTATACTCTTGTTGAACTTTGTACATCCCCTGCTGCACAGTATGCTGTCTTTCCTCTGACCATGTTTTATTTACCATGGCATCCGACAGGTATGGATAATGCCTGGCATGTAACACGGTGCTCATAAATGGTTTTTGAATAAATAATTAAATGAGATGAGGGATGGTATGAACCAAGGTAACAAACTCAGAGAGTCCAATACACACAGCTTGCTTGGGATATGGTGAAAAATAAGCTGCAGGGCTAGACTGGAGAAGTCAACTTTTTTTAGTAGTTAAACATTGTTCTAAATGTGTCATATTATAGATTTGGTAGAATAAAATATGAAACATTTAAACAAATGCATCAATATGTCCACATTAAAAATGTTGTAGAAGTGTATTTTTTATGAAAATTATTCAATTTAAATAAATCAATTTAAAATGTTGATAGATGACATTGTCACACTGGGCTCACTCTAAGAATATCTAGGTGTATCAGTCAGGGTAGGTTATTTGCTACAACAAACAAACCCTCAAACCCAATATCTTGACCTAATGGAAGTTTAATTCTCTCTCATGCAAAATGTTGTTGTTAGCTACTGTAAAGTCAGCCCCCGGCTCGTAGTGCTCCCACGCACAATGGAGCAAAATGCTGCCCTGTACTGTGCCATCCCCATGATCAGTTGCAGATTGAACTGTTGTGATCCATGGGGTTTTTTTTGGTTGATTTTCAGAAGCTGATCACCAGTTCTTTCTTCCTAGTCCATCTTAGTCTGGAAGCTCTACTGAAACCTGTTCGGCATCATAGCAACGATCAAGCCTCCACTGACAGATGAGTGGTGGCACCACGTGAGGTGCATTGCCTGGAAGTGAACTTGGGTCTTATGAATGGAAAGTGAGAATTCTGCTACTGAACTACCAATGCCCCGCTCATGCAAAATCCAATGAGGATATTCTTGGTTGGGTAGCCATGCTCAAGCTGTTTCTAACTTGTGATTATGCCGTCTTGTACCTTCAAGGTAGCCTTGCTGTCATCCAGGAAAGGTACAGAGGGTGTGAAGATTCACATGGGACCTTCACTCTCTGTTCTTCTTTGTGGGGTATGATTGACTAGAACTCAGGTGATCCCACCTAGACTCCAGTGGGCTAAGAAATGTAGCCTCCCTGTGTGGTCAGAAATGAAATGTTTTCATGACCACAGAATACTGTCTTTTCTGCACTGGGGAATCAGAGAAAGAAGAGTATGTATTTAAAGCAAATTGTAGATCAGTGGGAAATGATATACACAGCTCTATTTTGTCTATCATCAGAAGTCTACTTTAGAAAAATCTGTAAAATATTACAAAAGGCATGCAGCATTATTTTTCAACTCCGTAAATGGTTGATTTGTACTTGTTCAAGTAGACAGAATAAATTAACAGTGGTGATCCTACCAGCATCACCATCATCATCATCATTATCATACCTTCACTGAAAGCCTTATATGATGTATGGTCACTGCATCAGATAATGGAGTTTCAAGGAGGCATAAAGGCCTTGAGGATCTTATAATCAAGTTGGGAAGTCAGGGTAACTACATTTATAAGGTAAATCATAATGCAAGTCTGCGTGTGCTTAGTGCTAAATGAGTGTCAATGATATTACGGAGAAATGGCCTCCCTGAGATAGATGTAATGAACTCTAAGAAATATGGATATTACCTGTATCAGAGAATAATAGGCTGTAAAAACCATGACGGCCTTTAGGGATGTAGGCCATCTTCATTTTATAAGTGAGTGTGGTAGCTTATCTCTAAAGATGGCCCATCCTTGTATATTCCCACTCTTATATAGTACCCTCTCTTCTAATCTGGGATGGCCCTGTGACTCTCTTCTGACCTGGAGAATATGGTAGAAATGGCATTATGCCAATTCATGGACTAAGCCTTAAAAAGGCTTGGCAATTTCTGTGTTAGTCTCTTAGATTGCACGCTTTGGGGAAACCAGCCGCCATGTAAGAGGTTTGACTGCTCTGAGGCCACCATGTTGTGAAAAAGCCCAAGCTAGCTACCTGGAGAGGCCATGTGGAGAAATAGAGAAAGAGAGAGAGGGAGGGAGAGAGATGCCCATCCAGCCATTAACCATTTTGTCAGGACACCAGACATGTGAGCAAAGCAGCCATCTTGGACGTTCAGCCAGGTTGATCATTCAGATGATCCAGCCCCAGCCACCACCTGACTTTAACCACAAGAGAGACCCCAAGTGAAAACTGCCCTGCTTATCCCAACCAACTCACTCAGAGCCATGAGAGATAATAATAAGTTATTGCTTCAAATTACCAAGTTTTGCAGTGGTGTGCTGTACAACAATAGATAGCTAGAACAATGAGGATACTGACACCCCAGAGGTTAAGTGACCTGCCTGAGGGCAAATACTATTTACGGTAGAGCCAGGAAGGGAGCCAAGTTCCTCAGTTCCTTATCAGGGTTTCAAATCTTTTCAAACCAGTTCAGTCATGGCTTAGGAAGCAGAACAGGAACAGGCCTGAAGTTTTACAATTTGGGTGAACTGGATGATAACTGGAATGGGAAAAATTACAGGTTGAAGTTCTGGAATAGGAGACGGGGAAGAGGCGTCGTGAGCCCTTTCAGGAGCCTGATGAGTGAGATTGGATTATTGACAGGATTGTGGTGAGTGACACGCATTCAGAGCAGTGTGGTCGGGTGCCATCTTTGAGCGGGACACCACTGTGTCTGATTCTGCTCAAAATCCAACAGGCAAGAAAGAGATTTGTTTGCTATGTAACACATAACACTGCCTTTGTTTTCTCACAGGGAGAATAGGTTTCTAGCAGGGCTTCGACCCATAATTTTTCCTGTTCCAGTTATCATTCCAGTTCACCCAAATTGTAAACCTTGCACGTGTTCAGGTTTTGCTTCCTCTGCCAAGACTGAACCAGGAAGGACAAGTGCAAACCCCTGTTCCTAATCCAGTGTAGTAGAGATCAGGGCTTCTTAAACTTCAGTGGGCATCAGAATTACCTGGGGAGGTTGTTAAAACACAGATTCCTGGGCTTCACTCTTAGATATTCTCATTAAAAAAAAAAAAAAAAAAAAAACCCGTTGCTGTCAAGTCGATTCCAACCCATAGCAATCCTATAGGACAGAGTAGAACTGCCCCACAGAGTCTCCAAGGAGCGCTTGGAGGATTCGAACTGCTAACCCTTTGGTTAGCAGCCGTAGCACTTAGCCACTATGCCACCAGGGTTGGGAGGTTGTTAAAATACAGATTCCTGGGCTTCAGTCTTAGATATTCTCATTAAATAGGACTTAAATGGGGTCTGATAATTTGCATGTTTAACAAGCTCCCAGGTAATTTTGATCCTACATCTGTTCACTACACTTTGAATAACCCTGCTTTAGACAAGGCCAGAGCTCATCTTCCAGCACAAATTAGGCAAAAATTACCATCTGTTGATTTACTGTTGTATTTCTTCACAATTGCCTGCTTGCTGTATTTCCAGGTAAGTAATTCAAAAGTGTGAAGTGACAGGCCTTGTTCAGGAAGTGCCCAGTCACAGCTAAGCCCATTTCAGCCTTTTTCTGCTGTAGACTGAAGAAGCCCATCTGGTCTGTCAGTAGGCACCCTTACCTGAGTTCTGCTTTCCCTAGGTATGACAGCCCAGGTTTCATCACCTTGTTACCAGAAGCAATTAGGGGAATCATCCAGATTTTCAGATCCATTCCCCATGGAGACAGACGTTAGGGATCTCCCACAGTGAATTTAATTAGTAGGAAATGTGGCTCAGCCAGGGACCTGCGGTGCAGATAACAGCCATGGCTGCCCAGCCATAAAAAGCCATAGCAGCTCCTTTTTCTTAAAAAATGACGCTTCTTAAAAGGTTGTGATGAGGGCCAAGCCAGACATCAGGTGGGACTCTGCACAGCCTGATTTCATGTAACCAGGCAACTCACACATCTTGCCTCTAATCAATTTAAAGAACTAACCTAGGCAGAGATGCTGGTGAGAATTAGGCATTTTCCCAGCGTACCCGGGCCCGTGTTGGCCACTGGTGTATCTCTGCAGATGTTTTGGAGGAGATATAGTAATTGTATTTGCTGATGGGATAAAGTTTATTTAATGAATATTTGTATCCTAAGTGAATGGTGGATACACTGAGTTTCCTTTAGATACCTGTGCATAAAAAGGGTTAGGGTTAGTCTTCAGTCGTCTGTGTACTGGAGTTTAACCATGACCTTGTTAAGAGTTAATGGGAGTCATAGGCAAACATTTGCCACCCATCAGCAGATGAATAGACCCCTCCTATGCAGAATATTCATGCATCCACTACAATACCTATTAGATACAATATAAGAAATTGATCAAATATGCTCCTTGTAATATAATCCTATATGAGGATTAATGAAGACATTAAGTACCAGATGGGATAATTTGGCATTGATTAAAGTTATTGGAATACTGAGAAATTTTAATATTCCCAGTGTTTCTGGTTTGGACTAATTGATTAATGATCAGAATTAGAAGGGAGCCCTGGTGGTACAGTCATTAAGAGCTGGGCTGCTAACCAAAAGGTCTGCAGTTCGAATCCACCAGCTGCTCCTTGGAAACCCCATGGGGATTTTTAGGGTCATTGAGTCGGAATCAACTTGATAGCCACAGATTTCTGTTTTGGTTTAGTGGCTCAGGGTGGGTGTTCACAGAGGTGTGTAACTGACTTTTAAGGGGAATAGTTCATTATAGAAAGGGACCTATTGAGTCAGTTAGTGACAGCCTTTATTTCCAATTGTGATACCAATTCACACTACCTTGGAGAAGTTTATCCATTTTTCATCATCATTGCCACGATGGGACAGTATTATTTAAAAAAAAAAAAAAAAGTGCTCAATTTCACAGTTAAAAATGGCATCTATCTGTTTTTATTTGCATTTCTTTGATTGGACACTTGTTTATGTCTCTTTTTGGCCATTCGCAAACATTAATAATTTTTTTCCATTGATATTTTTACCTTTCTTATTGATGAGAAAGAGAATTTTATATACAGAAGGTTGCTGACCCTTGGTCCTTGGGCGATACCAAAAGCATGGGTTTTGAGGGCGCTCGGTCATGGGCATAAGCTGTGCGGCCAGGTAAGCTGATTGTATAATAGGGTGTAAAGCTGAGTTTCTGAGAGCTCCACCTAAATGTTTGCATGGGGAGTAAATGAAGAATATTTGTAAAAGTGGGGCTAGCAGGCAGCTCTAAAAAAGTTGAAGTTTTTGATAATGTATTGCTTTAATTTAAGTTCACTTGACAGTCCATACACATGAGAATTATTTGGGAGAGTTTTAATTTTACTAGCTGCTGAACGTAGTCAGGTTGCTACCACCAGAACAGAAAGAGCTGGGCTGTTTGTTAATGCACTTGGGCTGTACTGGAGCCACGCAAGGCAGGGCTAATGGCCCTGGAGTCAATAAACATGCAGTTCTTTGGCTTTGAGGGTTATTTGCTTTACTGAACCAATATGTTTTTTCTAGTTAAGATTTTCTGTAGTGTTCTATTTTTGCCTACACTGGAAAGGCTTGTAAATACACCTTGAAGTTGTAAATACAACTTGAAGTTGCTGTACAAGGAAAAGGTATTGCTAACTTCATCTTGATGGATTAAATTCACTGTGTCTGCTGCTTCTCCCAGGCAAGCCAAACAAGTTGAGGTTGCGTATCTTTTGGAATATGGCAGAACTGAACTTAAACTTGTATTTTTTCAGGTGGGAGGGTTCTCATCTTCAGTAGCCACCTCAGAACTCTTAAACTGTCTGGAAAATCTTATTATTATTATTTTATTATGATCTACCCAAATTTTGTCACATCTACTATTTTGAGTGTGACACAGATGTTCTGGCCATTTCAATCAGCAAAAAAAAAAAAAAAACTATATTTGGTTGGAAATTTTATCTGTTACCAGTGGGAAATTTGATTTATCTGTTTTAAGCAACCATCTGGACTAAGTTTATTTGTATTATGTGCCATGCATATATTTATGCTGCAAGATCAAAATCCTTAAATTGCATCCTTTTGAAATTTTATATATTATACGATGACAATTGCCAACACCACAATGAAGTGATTAGATGGCTTTCAAAAATGGAAACATTATGCAACAGAAAGATTACAATGTATAATGAACGAGTTCATTTACTGGAATATAAATGTGCGGTGAATAATGAAACGCATACGCTATGAGCTGAGATGAATCTTCTAGCATTGGAAATACAATTACAGTGTGTTGAAATTTCCAAGGTCTTAACAAAAGTAAATATATTGTTATCCAGCCAAAACCAGATCCAATCTATTTGTGAAAGTTTTCCTTAATTATGTGATAAATATATCAAATTACTTGCAGTTAATAAGGACCATGCAAAAATTTTGATAGTGTGTGTGTGTGTGCGCACACGCACATGTGTGTGCACGTGTATTTTTTCAGTGAGAAGAGAGGTGTTTATTTGGTTCTGCTCTGAGTAAAATTTGAAATCTTCCAAGGTGTCTTTCAGTGTCCTGCTCTCATCACTTTCCCTGGCATCCTCCCTATCTTACTGAGGGGATCATTACTCTCCCCTTATCCCTGATACTTTCCTTAGCAAAATCATTTTGTGGGAGAGGGTCTGAGGAGCACATTCATACAAAAGCATGACCTAATGCCTTGTTTCTCATGAGAGGAACACCATTCCACATGCCTGTAGCGTAGCAGATCCCTTCTGATATTGGAGTCATATCAAAAACTTGCCACTTACAATTCGACCTTGGGTAAGTTGTTTAACCTCTTTGAGTTTATCTTTTATAAGATAGAATATTAATAACATCCTCTAGGGTTCTGTTGAGGCATTTTATATATTGCTTTCAGTAGCATGTGCTGCTCATGATGGGTCACTATGTTAGCTCATTTTTTGGTAATGACAATGTGGTCTTCTTGGCATTCTTCGCCAAGTTGATCACCTGCTCATGTCCTCTTCCCTGTCATATGAGGCAGGATGTTTCAACTACAGGTGGCATAATACTGACCTAAAAAACACTTAAACAATGAGAATGTTTATCACACGGCATCAAACCTGATTCCAGGTTTGGGACAGTGGCTCAGTGGTGTTATCAAGGGTCCATTTTTCTGCTCCTCTACCTTCACCGTATTGGATTGGTTGTTTAGTTTGCTGTCTTCGTGGTTGCTGGATAGCTGCTGCAGTTCCAGACATCACATGTAATCATGATGACATCCAGCTGAAGAATGACGGTGTTTCTTCCTTGCACCTTTTTTTATCAGTGTGGAAGAAGTTTCCCTATCCCTTACTCCTGCCTTAGTAGACGTCCCCTCAGGTCTCATTAGCCAAAATTAGGGCATGTGCCCATGCTTCAGCTTCAGAGAGGGCTTGGAAAATACCTAGGTGTTTTCAGCCTCCTTTTTGAGGTGGAGGGGAAAGGCAATTGGGAAGGCTTCAGGAGCATCTGCCCCACCCAGAAGTGTGACTAAGGTATGGCAGGTAGGGTGCGTGCCTGGGCGCCACTTTGAGGAGGGATTGCTAATGAGCAGTTTCTATTGGTCATTGCAGTTTCCATTGCCAGCTGTGAGAGACCATTCAGCAATTAAAAAATAATTTCTGTAGGTGCTATTTTCTGTATATAGGCCTCTGGCCCCATCCCTAATCATGTAAAGTCTATATCTCGTTGATGTAGCATGAAGATGAAGTGAGGTATGTGGCGTATATATGATTATCGATACTAGTTTATTTTACAGAAAACCAAAGGAATATTTCTCAGAGTGAAGTTGTACATCTTTAACACATAATACTTGGGGCAGAGTCTGATTTGAACATCAGAGAATGCCCTCTAGATGTTCTTTATTGCACCAGGAGGGTGGGCACCACCTCATGCACGTTCTTTGCAGAACTGGGGGGCTGTGGGAGAGTCTGAGTCTTAACCTTAGGGGTTAGACTACTGGGCCAGGGATGGGTAAGGAGCTGTAGAGGAGACGATGTGTGATAATGCCTCTGCTGTACTCACTGACCCTACAGCAAGATTTATGGGGCTTGGGGAAAGCAGCCAGCTATTTCCATAAGGACCAGCCCTGAATATTTACAATTGTTTATTTGTTCTACAAATATTCGTTGAGAACCTATTATGAGTAGGCTCTGGGCGAGATGCCAGGAGTTTAATGGGAAGCAAGACAGTCCCTGTCCTCAGGAAGCTCATAGTCAAATGACAGAGGCAGTTATGCACAAACAAATGTACTCAATTCAGTTTACTGGGTTATTTCAGTAATATGTTCTATGGTATGCTGGGTGAGCCATTGGAACACAGGTCTGGGATGTGTAGCTCTGTGTGGAAAGAATGTCAAGAACTTTTAACGTTGAGTTGAATTATGTCTCCCAAAAAGATATGTTGAAGTCCTAAACCCTGGTACTTGTGACCTTATTTGGGAATAGGGTCTTTGCAGACGTAATCAAGTTAAGATGAGGTCATTAGGGTAGGCTCTAACCCTGTATGACTGGTAACCTCCTAAGAAGAGGAGAAGAGGCACAGACTTGCACAAAGAAGGAACACTGTGTAGCAATGGACACAGAGAGGTTGGAGTGATGCATCTTCAATCCAACAAATGCCAAGAATTGCCGGTAATACCAGAAGCTAAAGAAAGGCATGGAATAGATTCTCCTTTAGAGCGTTCAGAGAAAGCCAGGTCCTGTTGACACCTTGCTCTCAGACTTCTAGCCCTAGAACTGTAAAAACAATAAAAAATAAAAAATAAAGCCACCCAGTTTGTGGTACTAGGAAATTAGTACAGTGGGTATAGGAGGTTAGTGTTGGTGAAGGAGAGGGCAGAAGATCATTCCAAGTCATGAAATAATAAATTCCACAATTGGCGTTATATCCCGTGCTTCACATACATTATTTTTGATCTTTACAATAGCTAGGCAAAGGGGGTAGAATTACAAGGTCATTTCTTCCATTTTATCTGAGGCTCAGGGAGGTTAAGTGCCTTGTCCAAGGTTACATGGTACATGGAGGAGTTGACATGAGAATCTAGGTAGGTATTATGTATAGCTTATGCTCTTTCTGCTGACCACACTGCCTTTCCATTGCCCAGGGAGTCACCTGGCTCTGAGAATCAGGATTCAAGAATGTGACATGGGAGCCGTGTCACCAGGTTGTATGGAGACGTGCTGTATCTTACTCCTCAGTGTATTTTTCACTGCAAGCTTCCTCTGCAGCGGTTCTACAAACTGATAGTCTATACATCTGTCCCCGGTTACACTACCCCCCAAGAGCTGAGACTGGGAAGGAGGGTGGAGAGAAAATGAGGCTCTTGTAAATTTTGTATGAAGAGTCCAAGAATATCCCTGTGAGTCAAGAATTTTATGTATATTTGATTGTAGTGTGAACCAATTTGGAATCTGTGTACTGTAGAGCCCCTCCCCTTTTGTAACCCTGGTTTATCTCACTGGAATCCCACTGTATGCTATTTATTTTTAATTTTTCATTTTGTTTTGTGTGATTGCTGAGCAAATAAGACACAGGTTTTCAATTCTGACCTAGCTTTGAATCCTGCCTCCACAACTTGCTATTTTTGGAATCCTGTCTAAATAAATTAAGATCTCAAAGCCTCAGATTTCATTATTGGTTAAAAGAGCCTTGTCTTAGGGTTCTCTAGAGAAACAGAACCAGTAATAAAGAAAGAAAGAGAGAGGGAAAAAGAGACAGGAAATTGATTTATTTTGAGGAATTGGCTCATGTAATTGTAGGGGTTGGCAAATTGAAAATTCGTAGGCCAGATGACAAGCCTGGAAATTCTGGCAGTCTTGTCTATTTGCATTCTGAAGGCAGACGCCTTCCTCAGAAAACCTCAGTTGTTCTTAGAGCCTTCAACTGATTGGCTGAGTTCCACCCACGTGGTGGAGGGTAGTCTGCTTAGTTGAAGGTCAGCTGAATTAAGTGGTAATCACATGTCACTACCTTCACAGCAACATCTACACTAGTGTTTGATGAAACAACGGGGCACCAGGTTGACTTATAAATTAACCATCCCAGGCCACTGATAGCACTTTTTCAGTATTATTCATCGAATCACATGAGTTCATATTTGCAGAGTGTGTGGCACAGTCCTTTCGTCTCTGATCCTTCTTTAAATCTTTAAGCCCCCTGCGATTTTTCAAGGACAGTGGACGAACATTTCATGGTTGTTGGTGTAGCCAAGGGACTAGGTCTCAACCCAAGCTACACATAGGAATCACCTGGGGGAAGTTTTTAAAAATACTGATTCTCAAGCCTAACTCCAGACCAATTAAATAAGAATCTTTGGGATGCACTACTGTCTTTTAAAATGTTCCCAGGTGATTTTAATGTGCAGCCTGGGCTGAGAACCACTTACCTAGACTATTGCTTCTTAAAATTTAATAAGCATAAAAATCTCCTGGGAATCTTGCTAAAATGTAGATTCTGATTAAGTAGATTAGGGTGGGGCTGGAGATTCTGCAGTTCTGATCGGCTCCCAGGTGATGCTGATGCTATTGGTCCACGGACCACACTTTGAGTAGCAAGAGGACCTAGGGGATAAGATTACCTTTGTGGTCAGGAACAATGTTTGCATCAAGGCAGGGTGTTGTGTAACAACCCAGCGGCACCTGGACCCAAGCTCGGCCGCATCTCCACGACACCAAAGAATGACTCTGGAACCAGCAATTCTGACATATGATTTATTTGTGGAGCTTATTTATAGGATGATTGGTCCAGGGCAGCAGCTGGACCAATTTAGCACTCCACAAACACCTAGCTGGGGACTCAAGCTTATATACTGTTCCATCTGGGGCCAAGTCCTTGGGCAATCAGCATTCCAGGGACTTCACATCCAAGCCCAGATGTTTTTCTTCTTGTTGCTAAGATGTTCCTCAGCCTTGGCCACTGACCCAGTCATACCACTTCTGGCCTTGTACCTTAGCCCAAGTCCATCTGAAATTCATCCCTAGCGTGCTTCAGGGAAGAGCAAAACACTCCATTGGGGGGAATGCATATAGTTGAATAGCACTACCCTACACAGGGACAGCTGGAGAGTGTTCCCAAGCCCTGGTTAGCTACCTCTTTTCTGAAATAAGTTGAAGCAAGTGGATTGAATTGAAATGTCCCATGTATTTTGTCTCCTCCATTTCTTCCTAGGCCCTAGTAGAAAGGGTTTGGGGACACAGACAGAAAACTTTGGGTTTCGTTTATGGCAGATACTCAATAACTGAGGCTTCTGCTGAACAATTGGAGGGGACCTGACTGCTCACTTGCTGGAGGCTTGGGAACTAGCAGAAGTCAGGATGGAGATATAGCCAACCTTCAGTGGAATTCAACACAGAGGGACCGTTCAGATCTCTGAAGACAGTGCATCTGAAGCTTAACATGCATAAGTTGAGGAACTGGCAGGGAAGACTTGTACAAACGAATTCCTGCACCCTACCCTAGTCAGTAGGTCTGGGGTGGAATCCAGAAAATTTACATTCTAACTAGGTGATGCTGCTAGTTTTGATCACAGACATTGAAAAGCAAAGGACTGGGAGTTTCTGCATAATCTGCATCCAAACCAAAACCCATAGTGATCAAGTTGATTTTGACTCATAGCAACCCTATATGACAGAGTAGAACTGCCCCATATTGTTTCCATGGAGCAGCTGGTGGATTGGAACCACCAACCTTTTGGTTAGCAGCCAAGCTCTTAACCGCTGTGCCACCAGGACTCCATAACCTGCATAGGTTGACTAAAAAAAAAAAAAGATTTTCGTAGAGCTCTTCTCATCAAAGGTGCAAGGCTGGACCAGCCATTGGGGTGCAGGGTTCTTCATTCAGCCCCCAGAGGTGAATGGAGAGCAGAGGTGAGGGTGGGTGCTGCCGGATATTGTGTGCAGGCGTGAGTGATGAGAGAGGGGCTTCCTGAACATCTTCAACCAATTGAATAGGAGGGTTGGTGTCTTAGTCATCTGGTGTTGCTATAGGAGAAATACCACAAGCGGACAGCTTTAACAAAGAGAAATTTATTTCCTCACAGTAAAGTAGGCTGAAAGTCCAAGTTCAGGGCAGCAGCTATTTCTTTCCTCACAGTAAAGTAGGCTGAAAGTCCAAAATCAGGGCATTAGCTATTTCTTTCTTCACAGTAAAGTAGGCTGAAAGTCCAAATTCAGGGTGTCAGCTCCAGGGGAAAGCTTTCGCTCTGTGTTGGCCTTCTCATCAATCTTCCCCCAGACTAGGAGCTTCTCTGAGGAGGGACTCTGTGTCCAAAGAACGCACTCTGCTCCTGGCAGTGCTATCTTGGTGGTATGAGGTACCCAACTCTCTGCTTGCTTCCATTTCCTTTTATCTCTTGTAAGATAAAAGGTGGTGCAGGCCACACGCCAGGGAAACTCCCTTTACATTGGATAAAGGATGTGACCTGAGCAAGGGTGTTACATCCTACCCTAATCTTCTTTAACATAAAATTATAATCACAAAATGGAGGACAGCCACACAATACTAGGGATCATGGCACAGCCAAATTAATACACACATTTTTGGGGAGACATAATTCAATCCATGACAGTTGGTCCCAGGGCATCTGGTTTTCAGGATGTGGGAGGGTATCTTTTGTTTACACAAGCCCCCTCCACCCCCTCATCAGAGGGCTGATTAGGCTACCGTGCACCCACTGAACCCTCTTGTCTCTCATAAGATGTCTTTCCTAGAAATCTGGGAATAGGAAGAAGAAGAATTTCCTGTGATGCTCTTGGAGCTGTGACGATGTGTGGACACATTAGGATGCTGATACGCAGAAGCACAAATTTTGATTTTATCTGTAACTGAACTCATTTTGCTCATCAGCCATGTGCTTAAGATAACACAGCCTCTTCTGGTTGAAAGTGTAACATCTCTGCTGTAAATATCCAGATGATTCAGGCTTCTAAACATTCCTTTCTGAGTTGAAGGTTTTCCTCTCTTCTCAAAAGATACTCCCCCTCTGTACTTCCCAGAAAGATAGCTGGGTTTAGAAATTGCACATCTGGAATAAGAGGAGAAGTTCTAATAGATGCTTATTTTTCAGTCATCATTACCTTCTCCTAATATAGTTTGGGGGCTAGCCCTGCCTCCACACACATCAGCTCTAGCTGTTGGACATGCTCTGGAAACCACTGCTTATGTCTGTGGTCCTGCTGGGGCTTCCACTTGAAATGCCTGCTGCTTTTCTTGGTGGTTAGGGTGGTAGGCATACAACTCCTGGTCTGTTCTCCCGGGGCTTTCTGGATCTCCCTGTGCCGTGGGGAGGAGAAGGGGGGTAGACTGAACTGGGCACTTACTTTGCCTAAACAGGACCTATCTGCCAACCCTGAGTCTGCCCTACAAACTGTGGGGGTCTCTGAGGAGATTGTCCATTCTCCCAGAGTTCCTATTGGGAAGCCTGGCTCCTCCCTCCTGCTGACAGAGTCCCTCCTGATCCTTCCCATCAGCCCCAGGCTGGCCAGCTCATTTCAGTCCCTGTGGTTCAGGAAACGCCCCTAAGCCATGTCCTGTCTAAAATCCTCCCTACACCATGGCTTTTGATTAACAAAACAAACAAAAATGAAAGTACTCCTTTCTCTCCTGTAAGCCCACCAAACTTTTTTTTTTTTTTTTAACATTTTTGGTTTTGCAAATGAAAGTTTTAGTTTTTACAACAATTGTTTGTCTCTGAGATGGGCTTCCAGAGGCTATTTTGGATTTGAGACCTGACCACTGAATTGTTTGCTTTTAGCTGAATTCAGTTGTGCCCCCAAGTAATGGGTGGCTCAGGTTCAGTGGAGGGAAATCTGTGTGTGAGAATCATCAATAATGAAAACATATTGGATATTTCAAAATATCACACCACTGAAACAAAGAGAATGTCAAAGAGGAGATCATCAAATCAATACCATTTACAATAGCCCCCAAGAAGATAAAATACTTAGGAATAAATCTAACCAAAGACATAAAAGACCTACACAAAGAAAACTACAAGAGACTACTGCAAGACACCAAAAGAGACCTACATAAGTGGAAAAACATACCTTGCTCATGGATAGGAAGACTCAACATTGTGAAAATGCCTGTTCTACCCAAAGTAACCTATAGATACAATGCAATTCTGATCCAAATTCCAATGACATTTTTTAATGAGATGGAGAAACAAACCACCAACTTTGTATGGAAGGAAAAGAGGCCCTGGATAAGTAAAGCATTACTGAAAAAAAACAAAGTTAGAGGCCTCATACTACCTGATTTTAGAACTAGTAAAAACAGCCTGGTACTGGTACAACAACAGATACATAGACCAATGGAACAGAATTGAGAATCCAGACATAAATCCATCTACATATGAGCAGCTGATATTTGACAAAAGCCCAAAGTCTGTTAAATGGGGAAAAGACAGTCTCTTTAACAAATGGTGCTGACATAACTGGACATCCATCTGCAAAAAAATGAAACAAAACCCATATCTCACACCATGTACAAAAATGAACTCAAAATGGATCAAAGACCTAAATATAAAATCTAAAATGATAAAGATCATGGAAGAAAAAATAGGGACAATGCTAGGAGCCCTAATACATGGCATAAACAGTATACAAAACATTACTAACAATGCAAACACCAGAAGAGAAGCTAGATAACCGGGAGCTCCTAAAAATCAAACACTTAGGGTCACTATGAGTTGGATTTGACTCGACAGCAACAGGTTTTTTATGCTTATCCAAAGACTTCACCAAAAGAGTAAAATACCTACAGACTGGGTGTGAAAGTAACATACCTACAGAGTAGGAAAAAAAAAATCAGCTATAACAATTCCGATATGCATCTAATCTCTAAAATCTACGTGATACTGCAAAAACTCAACAACAAAAAGACAACCCAACTGAAAAATGGGCAAAGGATATGAACAGGCACTTCACCAAAGATGACATTCAGGCAGCTAACAGATACATGAGGAAATGCTCTCATTCATTAGCCATTAGAGAAATGCAAATCAAAACTACAATGAGATACCATCTCACTCCAAAAAGGCTGCCATTAATCTAAAAACCACAAAATAATAAATGTTGGAGTGGTTATGGAGACACTGGAACACTTATACACTGCTGGTGGGAATGTAAAATGGTATAACCACTTTGGAAATTGATTTGGCACTTCCTTAAAAAGCTAGAAATAGAACTACCATATGATTCAGCAATCCCTCTTCTTGGAACATACCCTAGAGAAATAAGAGCCTTCACACGAATGGATATATGTGCACCCATGTTCATTGCAGCACTGTTTACAATAGGAAAAAGGTGGAAGCAACCATGGTGCCCATCAATGGATGAATGGATAAATAAATTATGGTATATTCACACAATGGAGTACTATGCATCGATAAAGAACAATGATGAATCCATGAAACATTTCATAACATGGAGGAACCTGGAAGGCCTTATGCTGAGTGAAATTAGTCAGTTGCAAAAGGACAAATATTTTATGAGATCACTAGTATAAGAGCTCAAGAAATAGTTTAAACAGAGAAGAAAATATTCTTTGATGGTTACAGGGTTGGGAGGGAGGGAGAGGGGTATTCACTGATTAGGTAGTAGATAAGAACTATTTTAGGTGATGGGGAAGACAACACACAATACAAGAGAGGTCAGCACAATTGGACTAAACCAAAAGCAAAGAAGTTTCCTGAATACAACCTAACACTTTGAAGGCCAGAGTAGGGGCAGGGGTCTGGGGACCATGGTTTGAGGACATATCTAGGTCAATTGGCATAACAAAATGTATTCAGGAAACATTCTGCATCCCACTTTGGTGAGTGGCATCTGGGGCCTTAAACGCTAGCAAGAAGCCATCTAAGATGCATCAATTGGTCTCAACCCAGCTGGAGCAAAGAAAAATGAAGAACACCAAAGACACAAGGTAATTATGAGCCGAAGAGACAAAAAGGACCACATAAACCAGAGACTACCTCAGCCTGAGACCAAAAGAACTAGATGGTGCCCAGCTACAACCAAGGACTGCCCTGACAGGGAACACAACAGAGAAGCCCTGATGGAGCAGGAGAGCGGTGCGATGCAGACCTCAAATTCTCATAAAAAGACCAGACTTAATGGTCTGACTGAAACTGGAGGGACCCTGGAGTTCATGGTCCCCGGACCTTCTGTTAGCCGAAGACAGGAACCATTCCCAAAGCCAACTCTTCAGGCAGGGGTTGGACTGGACTATCAGACTGAAAAGAATACTGGTGAGGAGTGAGTTTCTTAGTTCAAGTAGACAGACGAGACTCTGTGAGCAGTTTCTGTCTGGACGCAAGATGAGAAGGCAGAGGGAGACAGAAGCTGACTGAATGGACACAGGGAACACAGGGTGGAGAAGAAGAGTGTGCTGTCTCATTAAGGGGAGAGCAACTAGGATTACATAGCAAGGTGTATAAATGTTTTTGTATGAGATACTTGATTTGTAAACTTTCACTTAAAGCACAATTAAAAAAACAAAACTCAACGTTCAAAAAAAAATCACACCACTGCAATGTCACGTACCATGTTCATGTTACTCCTATACTAACCCCTAGGCTAGTCGCCAATCAGTCTCTCCTCCCCTCACTCTCTTTTTCTCTCTTCTTTCTGCTCTTTTTCTGTCTCCTCCTTTATTCTGGGTTCCCTCAGTTATTATAGCTCTGACAACAGGGGCAAAGGGACTAATGTCAACGGTATTTCATCTTGTCTCTTCCAAATCCAAAGAAACAGCACTCTTAGGAGAACCCACAGTCTTTTTCCATAATAGTCAATTACACCTGAAAATTTGTTTTTTATTGTATTTTTATACATATTTAGGCTAGAGCAAAAGTAAGAGGGAAGTTTCTGTTTCCTATAAAACATTTCCTTGTACGTGGTTCTACATGTCCAGCTTGTGTGGATATTATTGTGATGTTAATGGGATCTGTTTATGTTTAAAGCTATAGAATGAAAGTAGGGAAAGTGTGCAGGCATGGAGAGCCACTCTTTGAAACTTCACCTATAAGTATGTTTACAAGATAATGATGCAGCTAGAAGGGAAGCTCTATGCACACAGGTCTGCCTGTGTTAAAAATATTTCCACCAGACAGTCAGGGAATAGCCCTGCAAATCTGAGAAACAAGCCGTAAAATACCAGCAGTGGGCTAGAGCACAGCAAGGCTCGGGGGAGGGACCTCACGAATCCAGCCAGTGGGTTGGTCATTGAAACACATGGGGCTTATTCTGAAGAGGATATTGCATTTAGATTTTTTCTAGGTGGACAAATAATTATGAACATAACAGAATCCTAGAAATTAGCTCTGTGATAGGTCTCAATGTGGAGATTATTTCTCTTGAGCTATCTCTTTATTTTTCCCATCCAGAAGGCTTTTTAACTTGTTGGTTTTTTTAATCTTAGTTTTTGTTGTTGTTGTCATCACTGTTGTTTTAATTAGAAGTAAAACCTCTATGTCAACGCTGGTATGTACCGAACAGAAATTCTTTATGTATATAAAAGAGAATGTAATGGTCAGAGAGTCCGGGGGGTTGCTCAAGTTCTATTTCTTGATCCTGGATTGTGATTACACAGATTATATTTGTGATAAAAAATTTGATTTGTTTGTATATTTTAGTTCAATAAAAGAGCATACTTTAGAAGTTCAGAAAAAAAGGAAGCATACATGTATATCAATTCCCCTTTATATAGTTTACAGAGTCCCTGGATGGTACAAAAAGTTAAGTGCTTAACTACTAGCCAAAAAGCTGGTGGTTCCAACTCAGCCAGACACCTCTGGGTGAGTTAGCATCTTGGAAGAAAGGCCTGATAGCTGCTTCTGAAAGGTCACAAACTTGAAAACACTGTGGAGATGGTCTACTCTGCAACACATGGGATCGCCATGAGTTAGAATCAAGTTGACAGCAACTGGGTTTTATGTTTATATAAATATACATATACGCATATACATATGAGTATATATGTATATACACAAAACATATACACATATATACACACATATGTACATATATATATACTCATATATACACACACACGCATATATATATATACTCATATATACACACACACGTATATATATATATATGGAGCCCTGGTGGCACAGTGGTTAAGAGTTCAGCTGCTAACCAAAAGATCGACAGTTCGAATCCATCAGCAGCTCCTTGGAAACCCTACGAGGCAGTTCTACTCTGTCCTATAGGGTCACTATGAGTTGAAATTGACTTGATGGCATTGGGTTTATTTTTTTAATATATGTATATATGTAGTTTAAACATAAGAGTTCATTTTACAGTTAATTTCAAAGGCAGAAAAGTCTTAGGGCAAGATGGAATGGAGAGTATTATTACCCACTCCCTTCATTTTGACAGTGAGGAAGTAAAGAATCAGAGAGTCGAGTAACTGAAGAAATCCTGGCTATTAAGGGACAGGCAGAATTTGAATCCAGAGCCATATTTTCCACTAGGCCATACATGTAGCAAGGAGAGGAACCTGCACTAGATGATAACAAGAGCTATCACTTGTTGAAGGATAAACACTGCGTATACAGCCTCTCAATGAATCCACGAAACACTCCTGTTTGTAGATAGAATTTTTATTTCCATTTTTCAGGTTAAGAAACCAAGGCTACTTCTTTTTTTTTTTTTTACATTTCTTCGTCCAAATAGTTATATGTATATGTATATTTAAATTTTATTGTGCTTCAGTGAAAGTTTACAGCTCAAGTTGGTTTCTCATTCAAACATTGTTTGCAATCCATGCAATATGACAGCACTCTCCCCTTTCCATCCCAGGTCCATTTGTCTAGTTTTCCTGCCCCTTCCTACCTTCTTGTCTTGCTTTTGGAGGGGAGTTGCCTGTTTGGTCTTGAATGTTGCAACTAAGCAGCACATTCCTCACGCATTATGGTTTATTTTATAGGCCTGTCTAATCTTTGTCTGAAAAGTGAGCTTTGGAAGTGGCTTCAGTTCAGATTCAGCAGGGTGCCTGGGGGCCATAGTCTAGGGGATTCTTCTAGTCTCTGTCAGATCAGTAAGCTTGGTCTTTTTTTGTGAATTTAAATTTTGTTCTATATTTTTACTATTGTGATTCCTGTCAGAGCAGTCAGTTGTTAGTAGCCAGGCACCATCTAGTTCTGGGCTCAGGGTGCTGCAGACCGTGTTTCATGTGGTCCTTTAGTCCTTTGGGCTAATATTTTCCTTGTGTCTTTGGTATTCTTGATTTCCCTTTTCCCTGGGCATTGTGGGACCAATAGATGTATCTTAGATGGCTGCTCACAAGCTTTTAAGATCACAGACACTCGTAATTTTGGTCTTTTTTTTTTTTTCCATATTCTCTTACTTTTTATCTGGAAATGTCTTAATTTTGCCATTGTACTTGAGAGAATATTTTGCTGGATATGTAATTCTTTGCTGGCAGTTTTTTTTTTTTTTTTCCTTCAAGTCTTCATATATGTCATTCCACTGTCTTCTTGCCTGCATAGTTTCTGCTTAGTAATCAGAATTTAGTCTTATTGTGTCCCCTTTTTAAGTGACTTTTCATTTTTCTCCAGCTGCTCTCAGGATTCTTTGTCTTTGGTTTTGGCTAGTTTGGTTTTGATATGTCTTGGTGACTTTTCTTTTGGGGTCTATCCTGTGATGAGTTCGTTGAGTTTCTTGGATGAATATCTTCTTGTCTTTCATGATATTAGGGAAGTTTTCTGCCAGCAAATCTTCAACAATTCTCTGTGTTTTCCATTATTCCCCTCCATTCCATTTTGGATCTCTGGTCTCACATAAATTTTTCCTCTTGATAGTGTCCCACATATTCTTAGGCTTTTTTCATTCCTTTTTCTGATTTTTTTTCTCAAATAAATTGGCGTCAAAGGATTTGTCTTCAATCTCACTAATTCTGCCTTCCATTATCTCAATTCTGCCCCTATGTCCTTCTATGGAGTTGTCTAATTTTGAAATTTTATTGTTAATCTTTTTGGATTTCTAGTTGCTGTTTTTGTGTTCTTTCTAATAGCCCATTTATTCTGTTTTGTTCTTATATTCTTTTCCTGAAATCTTCTATTCCTTTGTCTGTGTTTTTCTTGGTTTTGTCTGTGTTTTCCACGATCTGTTGTACAGTTTTGTATATTAGTCTTTTGAATCCTTTATCAGGTAGTTCCATTGCCTTATCTTCCTCTGGAAGATTTTCTGTTTATTTTAGTCACTTGCTGTATGTAGCATGTTGTCCTGCTTCTTTATATGATTTGATATTGTCTATTGGAAACCCTGGTCACATAGTGGTTAAGTGCTATGCCTACTAACCAGAAGGTCAGCAGTTTGAATCCACCAAGAGCTCCTTGGAAAGTCTATGGGGTAGTTCTACTCTGTCCTATAGGGTCTCTATGAGTCAGATTTGACTCGGCGGCAATGTTCCTTTTTTTTTTTTTTAATTGTCTCTGAAGCATCAAGAAGTTATTATGTTTATTTATTTATTGTATATGTGCTGCATCCTGAGTTTTTGTTTTCTTTTGATATATCCACGTAGGCTGGGTGTGTGTGCTACTCTGGTCACTAATCTGGCCTCACTGAAGGTGGGCAGAGGAGCAACTAGGTGTGTGAGCACAGGTCCCTGTTTGCTGTTCTTGTGGGGATGCCGATGATGTAGGTGCTGCTTTTGGTGAGGTGATGTATCTTTTCTGCTGGTCACCTGGCCATGGGTGCATGGAGTGTTCTCCATGATCATTGTGTTGTGTGTTGTATGTACTCCACCACTTGACTCTGGTTTGGGCAAATGTGCCTGGGTTGTTGGTCACTGGGTAAGTGGTTCAAAGGCTCTCTAAGGTGGGTACAAGGTCGGTTGCCCATAGGTGCCCAGTTGGAAGGCATGCCCTGCCCACTATAGCACATCATGAAGGAGGTTGTGCAACTGGTTCTTGGGTACCCAGTGCCATTGACTGGAGGGATTGAGGGTTGCCACTGGTCCTTAGGCCCCCAAGATGAGCAGCTGGATGGAGTAGGTGGTTCCACCAGCCCTCAGGCCCCCAGCATGGGTGGTTGAGCTCCCATCTTAGGGGGCATGGCAGTGGTGAATGTCATGGGTCTGCAGCTCCTGCTTCGCTCCTGCAGATGAAGTTGGCTTCAGTTGGGAATGCTGCCCACCTCATCCCAGTAAGGTTGCACTGTGCTGGCTCAGCTCATGAGGTGCCAGTACTGATGACAGGAGAGGAGGGAGGGTGCTGCAAGTCCAGGAACAATCTGTGACAGTGGCTGGCCGTGAGGGTGGGTGTTTGGACCAGGCCAAGAGCTACTGTCTTAGGGGTTGGAGTGATGTCAAATCCCACAGGTCTGCAACTCCTGCTTAGCTGCTGCAGGTGAGTGGGCTTCAGCTGGGAATGTTGCCTGTCTTGTCCCAATATGGCCATGTTGTGCCAGCATGGCCATCAAGGCACTGGTGCGGGTGATCAGAGGGGGTGGAAGGCACTAGAAATCCCTGGACCCGCAGTGCTGGTGGCTGGGCTAAGGGGCAGGTACCTCCAGACTGGGGCCATGAGTTCCTGGCTTAGGGGGCCTGGTGGTGTTGAATGCCGCTGGACTGATGTTGGAGCAGGGAGAGGAGGTGGGTGAGGGGGAGGGAGCACTCTTTGGCCTGTAGAACTCTGGTGGGGGATGCTGGGGTGTGCGTGGAGGATTGTGTATGTGCACTTAACTTTCGCAGTCCAGGGCTGGAATCACTCCTGGCTGACTCTGAATGTGCGTGCAGAGTTACTTCTGCTTAGCTGTACCAGGTGGTATGGGTTTCAGTTGGGGATCCTGTTTGCTTGCCTCAGTATGTCCATGGTGTTCAGTTTTGGCTAGCAGGGCACTGATGATCTCTGTTTCTGAGGTTTTTGAATTGTCTCTCCTTCCACCTGTCACCAGTCTGATTCTTCAACCTTGTCCTTGATGCTTAGGGTTCCTAGATTGTTGTATACATCTGATTCACTTTTTTGGGGGGGTCTTTGTTGTAAAAGGGATGACACAGAGTGTCTGACTACTCCACTGTCTTGGCCTGCCTCTCCAAACTGAGACTTCTTGAGATAGGTTGTTTAGTCAAGGTCATGTAGCAAGTAAGTGCCAGAGCTAGGTTTTGAACCCAGATCTCTCTAACCCTCAAGCTCATCTTCCATGCCTAAAATTTTGTGATTTGATTTTTTCTAGATTCAAATTTTACTTTTTCATTTTGATATGGAACATTGAACATGGTAGGAAAGAGGGCAAGGTTTTTCAGAGAAGAAAGTAAATAACCAGAGAGTTTGTCCATTATTATCTTTTATGTATGCATTTTAAAATTTATACCAACTTTATTTATTCCTTAGATATTAGAATCAATATTCTATCTCATTAAACCTAGATTTCTTTAAGTGTCATATGTCTAACTATGATTTTAAGCCAGTGAGCACAGAAGCTGCTAGAAAGCACTTGATTACCCCTTTGACCCTTGAAATGGAACTTAGAAGTTTCTGTGGTAGATTAAAAATAATAGGGGTGTGGTCTCCCACTCTAATGACATGTCCTTTACTCATATAAGCTTCTTAAAAAAAAAAAAAAAAGCAAAACAGAAACAGTTGACATCTAGGGTTTTCATTGATTGATTTTTTTTCTGACGTAATCACCAGGGCCTTCTGAGGAGGCATCTGTGGTTGAACTTGAACCTCCAACGTTTGGGTTAGCAGCTGACCACGTTAACTGCTTGCACTACCCAGGGACTCCCCCACATTAGCTTAGGGAAGTGTAGCCCTACCTCACAGATGCCAGCCACTGCCTTGCATGAAAGCCAGATGCCTTTGCTCCAGAATTATGAGCTTACTCGGTGCTCTGTGAAAACAGGTACTTTCTGGTTGATTTTGTGATCATTTTGATGATAGGGTATACACTAAATGCTGTCATTACCAAGCTCTGATGGCCAGAAGTAATTTTCTCTTTGTGTCAGGGACCGCAAAGAATTTGTTCTCTGGCTGTTATTAGTTTAGATTGGAGAGAAATGCATTTGCTGGAGGAAAGTTATTAAAACACTCTAATTTAATGTTTGTGTGAGAAACTAATGAATTACAGGTGAGGAAGACCAGTGAGTTCTTTTGTTTTGTTTTTTTCCTTCTGGGACCCATTGCAGATTTCCAATGTCAACTGTGCTTCAGCTTCTCCTATGAATTATTTGTCTGGGTGTGGGATTAAAGAGACATGGTTCTTGGCAGAAAAGCCAAAATGCAGCCAAAAAGTCTGTGACTCTGCTGGAATATTGTCATCCATAATGCTGTCCTTAGTGTGTTATGTTCTATCCAAAGGAGACAGTCTTCATTTTTGATTTGTTGACAACGAGTAAGAGATTATTCTTGGAGCTGCTGACCCTAATTCCTACCCTAGCCCCAATGCCCCTTGACTCAAAGGAGTTTTACAACTTGTTAAGGAGCCTAAGTACACAAGTAATTTTATCTTTCCTTGATTTTCATATCGAAATGCACTGTAATTTTCCTCCTACTTCTTTGAGCATCTTTCTGCTTGTTTTCTTCTCTGCTTTTCAGCCCTTCTCTTTGGGCTCTGTAGTTTCTCCTTCAATAAGCCCATCCACTCCTTAGCACAGTGCTTCTCAAATTTTAGTGGGCATAGAATCACCTGGAGAATTTGTTAAAATACAGATTGCTTGGCCCTATCTCAAAGATCCTGATTCCCACTATCTCAAAGATCCTGATTCAGTAGGTCTGGGGTGAAACCAGAGAAAGTGCATTTCTAATAATCTTCCAGATGATGCTTCTGGCCCATGGATCATACGTTGAGCGGTGCTGCTCTGTAACTTCTAGGGCTTGGCATGAGACTGGCCTCATCATCGCTACCCTTCTATGCCTGCTAATGGTGCCTGCTTTACCCCAGTTGTCCAAGTTTGAGAACTCGAAGTCCACGTGCCCGTCTTTTCTCATCCTTTTTGCTTTTGCCCCTTTGGGTACCAAACCCAGCAGAACCCATCTAATCAATGGCTCTTATAGCCATGCCACTGCCACAAACACTTCTGTAGCTCTGAACAGTCTTCTTCCATACCTTTCCTTCTTATGTTCCCTGATTCAGCTACAACTGTACCCAACATTCAAATGCTTTTGTGTCTTTTGAGGCGCTGTTTCCTCAACCTGTAATGATAATCTGCTTTTCACCTGGGAAATGGCTACAACTCACGGGTGATGGATAGGTAGAGAGCAGGGTTATATTACTTTAGAGACTCTGACATTCTAGATGTACAAGACAGACTTAAAATACTCTGGTTTAATTTAGATAGGAAATTCTTGGATTAAGTTTTTACAGGATATATTTCTACGTTTGTAGAATGTCCAACTGCCTTTGAAACCCACTGTTACCCAAACTGAACGAAAATGGAACCACATTCTACTTTAATAATCTTCTCTTTAACTGGTTTCTGTTGAGTCAGTTCCAACTCATGATGACCTCACGTGTGTCAGAGCAGAACAGCTTCACAGGGTTTTCAGTGGCTGATTTTTTTTTTTTTTAAGTAGATTGCCAGGCCTTTCTTTTGAAGTGCCCTGGGTGGAATTGAACTTCCAACCTTTCAGTTGTTAGCTGAGCTCTTAAGCATTTGCACAACCCAGGGACTCCTTTCTTATATTGTGCCTCTTGCCTCCTTCTGAGTAATAAGCTATTCTTAATGATTAAAGTTGTTTGTCGTCAGCTGCTGTTGAGTCAACCCCCAACTCACGGGGACCCCATGTGCAGCAGCATAGGACATTGTGATCTCTAGGGTTTTCAGTGGCTGATTTTTCTGAAGTAGATCACCAGGCCTTTCTTCCTAGGCTGTCTTAGTGTGGAAGGGCCATGACACCCAAGCCTCCACTGACAAATGGATGGTGGCTGTGTTTGAAGTGCGTTGGCCTGTAATTGAACCTGAGTCTTCTGTGTGGAAGGCAAGGATTCTACCATTGAACTACCACTGGCCTTTCTTAATAATGATGGGAACCCTATTTTCCAAGTAAAAACCTGATATATATGATTTGGCAAAGGACTTTTGACTACTTCCAGGTCTAATAGGAAGTCTGGGGCTTTTTGGGAACATTAGTTTATGAGGGCAAAGATCAGAGTGCCCAAAATATAAACTGATCCATAGGATCAAGGTCACGTTACACATTCATGAATTTTTAAGATTTCCAAAACTTGTCCTCTTAAAGCCTGATAGAGTTTTCAATCTTTTGCTGAAAATCTTTCCAAAACGTATTTCCCATTTCCATGCCTTATTAAACAAAAATTCAGAACTAAATCTGTCTTTTTCTGATGATTCATAACAATCACAGCAAAGATCACCTTTTGCGTTCTGCAGAGATTTCTGTCTTTTCTCCACTTTCCAGTTGTGACATTATAGGTGGCTGATTAGCTTCCTGCAGCTCTGCTGCCCTTAGCAATGTACCGATTTTAATCACTGGGGTCTGGCGAGCAGATAACCAAGCACACAAGAACCGCATGCAAAATACATTGATAGACTCCGAGTGCTGGACTGAGAGTCCATCTATTAAACCATGACTCTTGGCATTTGTACTTTTATCACAGCCGTTTCAACAACCCAAAATGACTTTTTTTTTTTCCTTGTAAACTGACTTTGGAGTGTCAGTTTTGTCTGTTTTCTAGGGTTTACTGGTAGAAGACTGGCTTTCAGATGAATGGAGTATAACTCAGTCAAATTTTTACTCTTTCATTCTGTAGTATGTTTTTACTTCTGAGATATACATTGAAGTCCAAGGCAAGAATACTCGCTGGGATTTCATTGCCATCATTTAAAATCTAGAGCATGAGAATTCTGGTTTAGAACCCAAAGCCTCCATTTTATACATTGGTCACATTTGTGTACGTGTGTATATTCCCTTCTCCCAACTCCTGCAAAACCTAAGTTAAAATTTTAAATCATTTTGCATTATGTGGACTTAGGGTACCTGTCATAGAAATGGCTTTTTTCTGGGTGTGTAAATTGTGTGAATTACAAAAGATTTGAATCTAATTGGGAAAGAGAAAAGAGAGGTACTATAATATAATATAATAATATATATTATATAAAATCAAAACCAAACCCAGTGCCGTCGAGTCGATTCGGACATACAATATAATTAATATAATACAATACAATATAATATAATGTAACTGTAGTATTAAATACCAATCTCTACTGCTGTTTACATTATATATTGACAAACTTAATTTGCTAAGGGCTAAAATTAATTTGTTCAGCCTCATTTCCATTATTAAAAAAATACAAAAACCAAACCCATTCCCGGTGAGTCGATTCTGACTCAGCGACCCTATAAGACGGGGCAGAAATGCCCCATAGGGTTTCCAAGGCTGTAAATGTTTATGGAAGCAGGCTGCCACATCTTTCTCCCACAAAGTGGCTGGTGGGTTTGAACTGCCAATCTTTTGGTTTTCAGTGAGTGCTTTATTCACTGTATCACCATGTGGCTTTTGCAAAGGGTAAAAATGAATCCATCTTCACAATTAACTAGGAAACTGGCATTTCAGTATCTCAGTCTACAGGGTCCTTATAGTGCGGAAAATGATTGGTAAAGATGTGATATTCTGGAACAGCAAATCCCAACTGCTTAGTTAACCTTTTCTCTGCTCTGACAGTAAGGTTAAATTCTGTATTCCTAGCATTATGAAATCTCAATGTAACTCTATATTTTTTCTTTTTCAAATCAGTTAATAAATATCTATTGTGCAGATATGATAATATACAGAATTACAAGACAGATGCAGTTCCTATCCACAAGGACCTCACTGTTTAGCTGGAGAAACAAGGCACATGTATAAAACAAATAGTGAGGACAAGTATTATACATAAATACAGCACAGAGGGGTTTTCCTCAGGGCTAAATTGGATGCGTAGATGTTAAGGGAGAAATGAGGTGAAAGAAATCAGTGTGGGCTGGAGTTGGGGAGATGTTCTCCTGGAAGAAGCAGGGCTCGATTTTGACCTTGAGTGCTTTCTAGAAAGGAGTGGAGCGCCGAGGCAGAGATCGTTCAGTGGGGTCCCCAGGTATGCGTGAATCAGAGAAATGGTTAGTAGAAAAAAGAGAAAAGAGATCTTTTGAGAGGCTGAGGAAAGAGACGTAGTGTTGCAGCACCTGTGGTTTGAGACAATGGTATTTAGAGTGTTAATTCCAACTCATAGTGTCCTTATAGAACGCAGTAGAACTGCCCCATAGGGTTTCAAAGGCTGTAATCTTTATGCTAGCAGACTGCCACATCTTTCTCCTATGCAGTGGGCTCACGGGTTCGAACCCCTGACCTTTCAGTTAGCAGCCCAGCACTTACACACTGTGCAACCAGGGCTGCTGTTTAAAGTGTGGAATCATAGTTAACATTGCAGTAGACAAGTGGGAAGGAAGAAGGGATGGAGTCAGAGAAATGTTGAAAGAACTGCTGATGGATGGCTTGAGACTTTGTCAGAAAGCAGATTTTCTTAGATTGGGTGCCCGAGAAGCTGACGCAGAGGTGAAGATTTGGGTACAAGTGATTTATTGAGAGAGAGCTTCCAGGGGAAAAGGAGTGAGGAAGGGCAAGGGAGGAAGTCAGCAAATACAAGGTTTCAGCTAAAGTCTAGCCTCAGGTCTCATTGAGTGTGAAGGCACCAGAGTGTTGTCCCACCTCCAGGACAGGGAACAGGGTTAGTTAGCTGCAGGTTGCCTCTGAGTGGAGCAGAGGTGATAGCCTCTAGGTATTTCCAGGTAGATGGCTTCTCTCTTTGGAAGGTCATTCTTTAGCAAAGGGAGCAGTTGTGATCCATTGGCAGTCAACAGGAGCTGGGGAAGGGGTGTACCGACCCAGGAAAGGGAATCTGGGTGGGACACCAAGGGACTCTACCACACAGACCTTATTACTCTCAAGTCAAACACTCTTTTTCAAATTCGCTCCTCTCCAGTTGGCCATATGCTCTCACAGACCACCTCTCTGACACATACTTAATTATAATGCAAAATAGTGTATGCTCTTAAAGGACCCACTGCCATGTACACCCAATGACTTGCTGCTGTAGTTTTGTGCCCAGTTTTGCCAGACATGCAGCCTAAACTAAATATTAAACAGCAAAGGGATTTTTATCTGTTACAGCCAGCATCCAGAGGGAAGTTAAAAGGGCCTTGGGGGACAGGTTCTCTCACTCATCCCATAAGTAAGAGCCCTGCTTATTGGCCTTTGGGTCAGAAATAACTGTCTCCTTGCCTGGACAAACTAGTGGACACTTAGGGGATTGTTCTGCAGGTAAGGAGGCATATTCTACCTTTTTCTGCTCAGTGATGTGTGTGGAGAAGGAAACACACTTTAGAGTAATCCAGACCTAAGGCAACCAATGCTACACTAAGCTATAATTTTAATATCTGGAGGAGTTGAGGGAATTTCTAGTCCAGGAGTTTTAAACTAAGGCTGCACATTTGAACCACCTGGGAAAATTACACAACACAAAATTAAAAAATAACACACAGAGAGATGATTAAACAGAATCCCAGGTGGTAAGGTTGTGGGGAGGACAGGCGTTAGTATATTTTAAACTTTCCAGAAGACTATAATGTACTGTAATAATTTAGCTATTGTTGTTACATAACAAACCAAAAAAACAAACCTATTGCCCTTGAGTCGATTCTGACTCATAGCGATCCTATAGGACAGAGTAGAACTGCCCCATAGGGTTTCCAAGGCTATAAATCTTTACAGAAGCAGACTGCCACATTGTTCTCCTTCAGAGTGGCTGGCAGGTTTGTAGCCCAGTGCTTAACCACTGTGCCACTGTAAAAAACCACCCGAAAACTCAGTGGTTTAAAACAAGAAGCATTTATTATTAGTATGAGTCTGAGAGTCAACTGGACATTGAACAGCGTTTCACATTTTGGCTGGGCTTCCTCATACTTCTGGGGTCAGCTGTGGATTGAGAGGGTAGTTGTGCTAGTCTTGGCTGGGTTCTCACATGGTTGGAGTCAGCTGGCTGTGAATTGATCCAGGGTCGTTATGGCTGAGACAGCTACTTCACATTGTCTCTCAACCTCCAGGCTATCCCAGCATATTCACATGGTGGTTTGGCCGAGTTCCAAGAGATGGAGCAGAAGCTTTAAAAGCTTCTTGAGTTCTAGGCAGAACTGGCTGGACTTTACTGCCACCGCATTCTATTGGCTAAAGAAAGTCACAAGGCTGGTTGGGAGTCAGAATGAGAATGGACTGCAAAATTAGAGGGCCAAGGGCATTGGTAAACAAAAATAAACAAAAAACAAACCTGTTGCTCTCCAGTCAATTTCTACTTGTAGTGACTCCATGTGTGACAGAGTAAAACTCTGTAGGGTTTTCTTGGCTGTAATCTTTATAGAAGCAGATTGCCAGGCTTTTTTTTCTGCCAACCTTTAGGTTAGTAGATAAGTGCAAATCATTTGTGTCACCCAGGACCTGAGGGCATTTATTGAGGCCAACAGTAATATCTATCACTTAGACCTAACTTCTAACTTTATGGTGGGACAACTGACCCAACCTGACTCATTGAAATGGTTAGTTTAAGGCCTATACGTTTCATTCACAAATCTGTACATTTTCCCCTCCATAGGCCACCCCCTGCTACAATTATAGGCAATATTTGAAGTTCGGCATATAGCCATGGCATAGACATGATATCCAGAAAAAATGCACATGTCTATGCACTGGGTTTTTTTGTTTTATACTTCTTAAAAAGGTCTAATTCATTTCTGATATGCTTGCGCTCTGGATCCAGTTTACAGAGAGCAGATCGGTACTCTTTGGGCAAGTGAAAGTACATATCTAATATGCATTTTCTGAAGTATTGTTATTAGGAGCTGTCGAGTTGGTTCTGACTCACGGCGACCCTGTGTACAACAAATCCAAACCCCACCCTGTCCTGTACCATCTTCAAAATCATTGCTATGTTTGAGCCCATTTCGGAGCCACTGTGTCCATCCATCTCATTGAGGGTCTTCCTCTTTTTCATTGACCCTTTACTTTACCAACCATGATGTCCTTCTCAAAGGACTGCTCCCTCCTGATAACATGTCTAAAACACATAAGACGTAGTCTCACCATCCTTGCTTCCAAGGAGCACTTTGGCTGCCCTTCCAAGATAGACGTGTTCACTTTTCTGGCAGGCCATGGTATATACAATATTCTTTGCCAACGCCATAATTCAAAGGCATCAATTCTTTGGTCTTCCTTGTTCATTGTCCAGCTTTTGAATGCATATGAGGCGAATGAAAACACCATGGCTTGGGTCAGGCATACCTTAGTCCTCAAAGTGACATCTTTGCTTTTCAACACTTTAAAGAGGTCTTTTGTAGCAGATTTGCCCATTGCAATACGTCCTTTGATTTCCTGACAGCAGCTTCCATGGGTGTTGATTGCGGATCCAAGTAAAATGAAATCCTTGACAATTTCAGTATTTTCTCGGTTTATCATGATATTACTTATTGGTTTAGTTTTGAGGATTTTTGTTTATGTTGAGGGGTGTAATCCATACGGAAGGCTGATCTTCGTTAGTAAGCGCTTCAAGTCCTCTTCATTTTCAGCAAGCAAGGTTGTGTCATCCTCATATCGCAGGTTGTTAATGAGCCTTCCTCCAATCCTGATGTTGCATTCTTCTTCATATAGTCCAGCCTCTCAGATTATTTGCTCAGCGTACAGACTGAATAAATATGGTGAAAAGATACAACCCTGACACACACTTTTTCTGATTTTAAACAATGCAGTATCCCTTTGCTCTGTTCAAATGGCTGCCTCTCTGTCTATGCACACGTTCTGCATGAGCACAATTAAGTGTTCTGGAATTCCCATTCTTCTCAATGATATCCATAATTTGTTAGGATCCACACAGCTAAATGCCTTTGCACAGTCAGTGAAACACAGGTAAACAACTTTGTTGTATTCTCTGCTTTCAGCCAAGATCCATTTGACACCAGCAAGTATATCCTAGTTCCAAGTCTTCTTCTGAATCCAGCTTGACTTTCTGGCAGTTCCCTGTGGATGTACTGCTGCAACCATTTTTGAATTATCTTCAGCAAAGCTTTACTTGCATGTGATACTAAGGATATTGTTCGATAATTTCTGCATTCTGTTAAATCACTTTTCTTTGGAATGAGCACAAATAAGTAACTCCTCCAGTTGGTTGGCCAGGTAGCTGTCTTCCAGATTTCTTGGCTTAGATGAATGGGCACTTCCAGTGGTGCATCTGTTTGTTGAAGCATCTCAATATTCCATCAATTCCTGGAGTCTTGTTTTTCACCAGTGCCTTCATGCAGCTTGGGCTCCTTCCTTCAGTGCCATCAGTTCTTGATGATATGCTACCCTCTGAATTGATTAGACATTAACCAATTCTTTTTGGTACAGTTACTCTGTGCATTCCTTCCATCTTCTTTTGAGGCTTCCTGCATCGTTCAGTCACTTCGGTCATTAGTGTTCAGTGCGTCAGCTCTATTCTTGAGATGATCTTTAAATTCAGGTGATATATAATCAAGCCTGTACTTGAGCTGTCATGGGCTTGTTTTAATTTTCTTCAGTGTCAACTTGAACTTTCTTATGAGCAATTGCTGCCTAGTTCCACGGTCGGCCCCTGGCCTTGTTCTGACTGATGATATTGAGCTTCTCCATCATCTTTTTCCACAAATGTAGTTGATTTGATTCCTGTGTTTTCCATCTGGCAAGGTCCACGTGTATAGTTACCATTTATGTTGCTGAAAAAAGGTATTTCCAGTTAATAAGTCATTGGTCTTGCAAAATTCTATCATGCAATCTCCTACATCATTTCTACCAAGTCTATATTTTCCAACTACTGATTCTTTTTCTTGTTTCCAACTTTTACATTCCAATCATCAGTAATTATCAACTCATTTTAATTGCCTGTTTGATCAATTCCAGACTGCAGAAGTCATTAAAAATCATCGTCTTCATCTTTGACATTAGTGGTTGGTGGGTACGTTTGTAGTAGTATAGATATTATCCAGTCACTGTATTAATGGTCCTAACCCCTATGATTTAAACTGTAAATTTATTGACTCTCAAACAGCTGAGAGCCTTGTACAAATCATTTAATTATTCTGGGCCTGAGTGTTCTCATCTGTGAAATGAGAAGACGATCTTGAAGACACCCTGTAGTTCTTCTGTTGTTTGACTGAATTCTCTTTAGAAATACTTAACATCTCTCTGAAGGAATCATGTGGTCTTAAATCTAGGTAAACAAGTCCAAAACCAAAAAGTAAGCCATTATTCTTTTATTTGTCTTGCATGTCTTTCAGTGCCTAGAACGGCCCTCCATCATCTCAATGTCATGGAGAACATGGAAGATAATCACAGCCGCTCTGTGAGAAATTCACCACAAACATTACTTAGCATATTGCCATGCTATTAGGCTTCTCTTGGATCCTGAGTTTGTTAAAAAACAAAATAATAACAGAAGTGGTTATTTATTCCCAAACGGCCGCAATCTAAAGGATATTTGGTTGGATTCTGTTACAAATCCGCCTACCAAAATGTTCCCTTTGAATCTGCCCAAGGACATAATGTAACATTTGGAAATGTATCACTGTTAATAGTTTCCTCAAACTGAACAACTCAGTGGTAGAATGCTGATTCTGCCTTATTCTTGACCTCAATCCAAAACCTTAGGATTGACCCCAGGGGTACTTGGTCAATACCCAAACTCCTTTGTGACTCTGAGGAGCAAAGCAGAGAGTCGTGACCAGTTTCCCCTGAGACTCACTTCACTCCTGTCATCATGAGTCTTCTTACCCTGTTCTGTGGAGGCTGTCCAGCTTTACAAACTTCCACAATGCGTACTTTGATAAACCCTGCCCCAAGGAGTGGCTGATCCTGTACCTGGCACTGGTGCACTAACTTGTTTAAAACATCTAGAATGATAGATTCTTTTCACACCCATCTTTGCGAGCCTCTCAGCATTGAGAAACACTTTGTTTCTGGAACTGCATTTGCCTGTCCTCCTACACAATGAGGCAATTGTCTCTATGACAGATGGGCCAGACTGCAGCCCCTAAAAGTCTACAAACTAGAAGCTTATTAAGCCAGAGAGAAAACAATGTCCAGCTACTTCCATCACAAACACCTTTTTTCCTACCCCATTTGGCTGAGTCAGTCAATGAAGACCCTATGGATCACAACTCCCATCTGCAACCAATCATGGGGATGGCACAGGACTGGGCAGCATTTCTATGCATTGTACATGGGTTGTCATGAGTTGGGGGCTGACTCAACAATAACTAACAACAAGAACAGCAAGCTAGCTGAGGAATCCCTGGGTGATACAAACATTTAACGCACTTGGCTGCTAACCAAAAGGTTGAAGATTCAGGCCCATCCAGAGGTACCTCAAAACAAAGGCTTGGTGTTCCACTTCGATAAAATCAGTCACTGAAACCCTATGAAACACATTTTTACTCTGACACACATGGGGTTGCCATGAGTCGGAATCAACTTGAAGGCAACTTGTGAAGCTGGCTGAAATCTAAGCATGAATAGAGATGGGAAATCTCCAAATAACAAGGGGCAGTGGCCTGCCAACATTCTTTTAGGGTCCTTTGGGCTAGAGATTACCACAGAAGCAAATATTTAAATTTCGTGACAAGAAATGGGCTGGTAAGATCAGTTTGTGATTGACTTTTATATTTTGCACAAACAAAATGTTGCTTGTGAGAACTAGAAGGAAATCTTCCTCTATTGGAAAATCTTTGCCAAAGGATGTTTAAGGAGATATGTGCCCAACAGAGGCTGTCTTCTCTGTGCAGTCCAGGACCTGGAGAGAGACCAGCATTTAATTTGTTGTTCAGTAGTTTTCCCATTGGAGTAAAAGCTAAAGTACTTGCAATGGCCTGCAAAACTCTCCAGGATCTGTCCCCCTTATTTTTTTCCTACTGTTTCCCCCATTTTACTCCTTCCAGCCACAATGTCTTCCTCTTGTTTTGGTTATCTGATGTTATTGCCATCCCAAAATACTGTGGCTTAAAACAACAGCAATCATTTATTTTATCACAAATCCACAGTTTGATCAGGGCTCAGTGGAGAAGTCTTATTTCTGCTCTACATGGTGTCATTTGGGATAGCTCAACCGGGGACTGGAGGATCTGCTTCCAAAATGTCTCACTTATATGGCTAATAACTTGATGCTGTCAGCTGGGACTTAGCCTCAGTTCCTCTCCACATGGCTGCATCATGTGGCCTTGGTTTCCTCACAACATAAAAAAAACTGGGTAATAAGGGTGAGCATCCCAAGAAAGAAAGCCAGACAGAAGCTGTACTGCCTTTTATTTACCTAGCCTCAGAAATCACATCATGACACTTCTGCCATACTTACCATACTCTATAAAAAATAAAATAAGGTGAAGAAATCACAAAGTGTCCAGGTTGAAGGGGAGGAGACAGAGACTCCATCTCTTGATAGGGGTTGGGCGATGTCAAGGCTCTGGGAGATCATAAGGGATGGGAAATATTGTAGTGGCCATTTTTTGGAATATATAATGGGCTTCATCACTGTTTTTACATCAGATGTATTCCCTTTCAGGGCTTGGTCTTTACTTTTTCTTTGTCTAGAATATTCTTCTCTTAGGTATGCATGGGGTTTACTCCCTCAAGTCCTTTGGTTCTTTACTCAAATATTTCCTTCTTTGTGAGGTCTTCCCTGGACATCCTCTGTTATTTATTTAGTGAATTAATTAACTAAATATAGTGCTTTAAAACAACAATTATTTTTAGATTTGGAAAAATCAACCATAAATAGTTACTTATTCACAATGCGCCCTCCACCTACAAGGTAGCAGTGCCAACTAAAATGGATATCACATCCTGCTCTAACAGTGTTTCTTCTGCCTCCAATGAAAGTCAGGAAATTAGAAGAACAGAAAGAGGAAAGTCATCAGGGATGCCCAGGAGACGAGACATAGCCCTGACAGTGAACCTGGGGTGTCTGCTTGATATTTCCTCTATTGTTTGCCATTTGGGAAGGCTGACCTGTAAGGCAATTGGAAGGTGGCTTTCCCCCAATCTGGTTCAATGTTCACAATTTAAATAATAGATATCTTAGAAAATGGGAAAAAAACAAGAAGATAATTACCTCAAATATTATTGTGCAGTTGATTGGATCATTTTGCTGTCCTTGAGTAATGACCTCGCTTATTTCTGCATCTTTCTTTAAACAGATCTTCACTGTCTTGTGCTTGTTAGCACCTTCTCCACAGGTGTTTGGAATAAAGCAGTGACATTTCACAGCAGATTAATAAAAGAAGTTTTAAATTGGATGTGTTCTTGAATTTCACTTAAATATTATTCACTATAGAATACAGCTTGGTATCAGGCTGGTATGCCCAGGACTCCATCATCAGGTATACAATTCCAGAAGTTCAAATGTGTTCTGTTCCGAAATGGTCTTATAAAGACATTTAATGTATTTAGCTTTTGGCAGAATTCTTCCCGTCCCAAAGTAGAGAGAAACAAGGGTCATGTCCCCAAACAACTTTGACTTGATGAAGAGAATATAGTGGTGACCTAGATGTGCCCCCAAGCCAATTCAGCAGTCCAAAGGGTCACCACCACTCTCTTTTGCATTATGGTATTGAATCTGGAAATGTCTATGGAGCCCTGTTGTACATGTTTAGGGGTGTATGGCACAAAGGGAATCCCAAGGCCCTCCTAGAGTTGCTTGCTTCTCAAGCAGAGGTTACAGGGATGAAAAGACTTAACATGCTTTGAGCTCCTTTGGAGATCAGGTAAGAAAAATATAAACTATTAATGTAATTCATAGGTGGAAGCACTTTGAATCTACTTGAAGCAACCAATGGCCATTTTGATTGGCATTTATATCTCCTTTTTTAGAGATCACGTAGACTAGTGTTATAATTCTTGACAGTTTTGATTGTAAAGTATGTGGGACTTCAAGCTCCCTGGAAGAAAGCAGAAATGATTAATATTAATAATGGACAACTAAGTACACAACAGACATGAGTAATATGTTTTACATTTATATAGCTATTGTTTTAACTCATTGGAAAACATTGTATTCTTTATTGTTAGGGTGGCAGTAATAATCAGACACTCTATTATCTAAGTCACATAAAAGAAGACATTCGAGCTAATCCCTAAATCCTGTTAATTTCTTTATTCACATTACAGGAAAAATAATAGCCATCTGACTCTACTCTTCAAAATAATGTATTCCAAACAATGTGCCTGATTAAAGACATAGATCAAAATTCAGATAGCTTGGTTCAAATGCGGTGAGTCCAGAATCATTTAGAAATGTCAAGAAAGAATGTGGATTTCTAAAAAAAAAAATAAAGGGTCAGGCAAATCAAAGTATATTTATATCAGAGCAATGAGCTCCTTTTTTTCCCTCCTATATGCAGGATGCTGAATGAAGCAACTCGGGCTCTGTCAGCAAAAATACGGTTCTAATAAGAGTGTGTATTGTTATGGGGGAAATTATTTCAATAGAAAATGCACATAGATTATATCTAGCACTTGGAAAATTGGAAAATGTTTTACCACCTCTATTTCCCTCCTCCCTTCCCATGACTTTATCCTTGGCCATGTAGAACAAAGTTGAAGAAGAAAACAAGAAACAATGCAGGTGGTGATCAAGGTAATTTTAAGGCTTGCCTTTAAATCAAAATAGAACAGATCAATAAGTAAATGTCATGCATCAAGCCTTAAATAACAAGGCATTTGGAGTGCTTTAAAGAAAAATATAATAGGTAAAAACAGAAAGGTATTAGAATAAGATAAAATTTGTATAATTTTTGGAAAATTCAACTCCCCCAAAAATGACAATACATACTTTCTATCCTGGAATGTTCTATTTCCTCGTTGGAATTAGGACATAAATTCTGATTTTTCTAAACCGAAGAAAACATAAACAGCTACATAGTTTATATAACCCTAACTATTTTTTTTTAAGATTTGAGAGGAATTTTGTCTTTGTTTTATTTTGTGTTTTTGTTGTTTGTTTGTCTTTCTTTTCCTGTGGATTTTTTTTTTTCAGGACAATCCTGATGTTAGAGACAGAAACAAATTTCCCATCCTAGCCCCTTTGCAATTTGCTATGGTTTGAAAAGCCTATCTTGTATGAGATGTGATGGCTCCCCACTGTTCCATATAAAAAAAAAAATATGCCTCTGACTTTTTATACTTTTATGACATGTAGCCTTTGCTTCAGAAACAAGCCGCCCCAAAACTTAGCGGCTTAAACCAGTGTTCACTTATTTGTTCATAGTTTTGTGAGTTGGCAATTTTGGCTGGGCTAAACTGGGCCATTCTTCATCTAGTTTTGTCTAAGCTACTGTCACCTGGCAGTTCAGGTGGAGCTGGAGGGGTGATGAGGGCCACTTCATCTGGTGGTAGGCAGGCTAATTGCTGGGCTGCCTTGGTTTTCCTCTACTTGGCCTCTCCAGCAGGCTAGCTTGGGCACATTCAAATTATTATCTCAAAATTCCAAGTACAGCAAAAAGGAGCAAGCCTCAATGAGCAAGCATTTTTCAAGGTCTCCTTGCATTACATCTGCTTGTGTCCCATTGGCCAAAACAAGTCACATGGACAAACCAAGTTTCGAGGCATGAAGAAATAGCCTTTGCTCTTAAAGGAGGGACCTACAGCAAATTTGCAGTCGTTTTTTGCATTCTTCTGCAAGTACTGAGTTCGATTTCACTGTTGCCCTGTAGGTTGAGGAACCGACCCATGGCTGCTCTTCCTTGCATGAAATCCTGTGTTCCATAGGCCAATTGTGGGGACTATGAATGCTCTTCCAGAAAAAGAGAAGTTCACCTCCCTGGTTGTCACGGTAGGGGCAAGAAACCATATGATATAGGAGGCACAGGGAGAGTAAGGAGAAGGTAGAAATTAGTGGAAATGATGCAGGTATAAGTTGTGCGTGTGACAAGGATAGCCAGTACAATTGGACTAAACCAAAAGCAAAGAAGTTTCCTGAATATAACCAAAAGCTTTAAAGGCAGGGATGGGGGTCTGGGGACCATGCTTTCAGGGGACATCTAGGTCAATTGGCATAACAAAATGTATTAAGAAAACGGCCTGCATCCCACTTTGGTGAGAGGCATCTGGGGTCTTAAACACTAGCAAGCAGCCATCTAAGAGGCATAAATTGGTCTCAGTGAAGAACACCAAGGTAAATATGAGCCCAAGAGACAGAAAGGACCGCATAAGCCAGAAACTCCATCAGCCTGAGACCTGAAGAACTAGATGGTGCCCGGCTACTGCCGATCACTGCTCTGACAGAGAAGACAACAGAGAATCCCTGATGGAGCAGGAGAACAGTGGGATGCAGATCTTAAATTCTCGTAAAAAGACCAGGCTTAATGGTCTGACTGAGACTGGAGGGACCCTGATAGTCATGGTCCCTGGACCCCTTGATAGCCCAAGACTGGAACCATTTCCAAAACCAACTCTGCAGACAGGGATTGGCCTGGACCAAACGATAGACAATGATGCTGGTGAGGAGTGAACTTCATGGCTCAAGTAGATACCTGAGACTATGTCTGGTGGTGAGACGAGAAGGAAGAGGGGGACAGGAGCTGGTTGAATGGATATGGGGTATATAGGGTGGAGAGGAGGAAGGTGCTGTCTCATTAAGGGGAGAACAGCTGGGAGTGCACGGCGACGTGGGTGTGGCTTTTTGTAGGAGACTGACTTGATTTGTAAACTTTCACCTAAACACAATAAATAAATTAAAAAAAGAATTGTGTGTGTGAATACCTGTGGGTCTGTGTTTATATGAGGTGAAAGATGAGTGGGCTTGGGTTGCAATGCTCACTACTTTTTTCTTTTCTTTTTTGATTTTTTGAGGCCAAAGATAATTATTGAAAGATTTTAAGTGGACATTTATAAATCATGTTTCCAAGGCCACACCAGGTTGTGAGTTAAGATGGAGCTGAAAAACATGACCACAAGGCATTCTTTCTCTGGCAGGACCTTTCAAGGTACCTTTGTTCGTTTATTTCCGGCAGTCCCCAGAGGAAGCAGTTTCCCACAGTTACAGCCTTCTTAGCTACCATGTGTTCTCTGCCGTTTCTCTGCTTCAGTTCCCTGCAAGGATGTCAGCTGCAATGCTGCTAATGCTGGCAATGCCCTTTGAAGATTCCGGGATACTCAGGTGCTAATGCAGGCTCTGTTTCCTGCCAGTGATGAGAGTACCAGGATTAGTGTTGTTGGGTCTGCAGGTGCCCCTGTGTTCTTAAAACCTCGCAGTGATTTTTCTACAATAGCTACGGATGCATTTTGATGGCTCTTATACCTGGTTCCTTGATTCAATTGTTTTAGACCTCTTGCAGTAGTTCTTTTTTTTTTTTTCAGTTTCTCATGCAAGTAGAACTGTGACGGGCTGCTTCACAAGTCTTTCATATAACTTTATATTAGCAACATATTGCCATGAAATGCTGTTACAAATACCCACAAAACTTCATGGGTTTATGAGTCAGCTGAGTGGTCCTGTTCATGTAAGCCGATAAGAGCTGGGCTCACTCACACATCATGCTCAGCTGTGGGGTGATCAGGTGGCTTTGCTGATCTTTCCAGTGCTTGCTCACGTGTCTGGTGGGCTCGGCTTGAGAGATGTGGTTTCATCCCATGTCATCTCTCATCTTCCAACAGGCTAGACCCAGCTTGTTCTCACCCAGGGACAGGATTTGAAGACAGAGAGCAAGTATACAAGACTTTTTGAGGTCTAGGCTCAGAATCTTTATAATGTTACTTCTGTTGTTTTAAGAAGGTCCCTGAGTAGTGCAAACATTTTGTGCTGGCTGCTAACCTAAAGGCTTGTGGTTCAAACCCATCCAGTAGTGCTGCAGAAGAGAAACCTAGTCATCTGCTTCTGAAAAGATTACAACCAAGAAAGTCCTATGGAGCGGTCCTACTCTGTAACACATGGTGTTGCCATGAGTTGGAATTGACTCACCAGCATTGGGTTTTACTGTTCAAAGCATGTCAGAAGATTAGTCCAGATTCAAAGGGTGGGGAAATGGACTGTATCTGTTGATGGGATGAGCCACAAAGTCATATGGCAAAGGACCTGGATACAAAGAGAGGTGGAGTATTAGAGCCGAGTTTGTAGTCAATCTAACTACCACACACCTAGACACCCTTGAGTCCGGGGTGGAGCAGAGTTTGGCATCCTGAACTACTTTAGATGTGTTCTAAAAAGATTAATTTGGTAATCCTTCTTAAAAAAAAGGTGGAAGATAAATTGGTCTGGATAGTGGTGAAGGAGATTAGTGTAACCAGTTAAGTGATTTTTTTTGCTTTATTACAAGTGATAAATCAGCAGGATCTAGAACAGAGATAGCAAATGGGTTGCACGGCATGTGATTGATTCATAGTAAATGCCTGCAGTGGGGTGTGAAGGAGAATTATGTAGCCACTTGCCTAAGCGAGATGGATTAGCCATGTCTGCCATGGTCATTGAAGGGCAGAGTGAGAGCACAGTGACAGCACAGATAGTATTTGCCATCTCTGTCCTAAAAAGGACAATGGGTGTGAGGTTAAAGAGTCTTCTGAAAATAATTAGAAGATAGAATTAAATTTTTTTTTTGTGTGTGTGTGACAAAGTGCAAATAAAGGAAAGCTATGAACTTAAGAGGGCTCTAGATTTTAGATTTGGGTGCTAGGTGAAAGATAATGCTGTTTCTTGAGGTGGGTCATATTACATAATAACTAGGTTTGAATATTTTTAGGTCAGCATTGTATTGTATAAGGAGCAATTTTTTTCTATATAGTGTGTATATAACTATAATATGTTATCTATTACTGTATAACAAACCACCCAAAAGCTTAGAAACGTAAAAGACAGCCATCTTATTTCTCAAAATTCCATGGGTCAACAATTTGAAAGAACGGAGTGGAGGTGCCCTGTGATATCTGGAGACACGTGGGCTCTCCAGAGGTATCATCACACAGAGGTCTAGTATGAGCTTCTTTATTTAGCATTCCAAAATGAAAAGATCTTCCCAAACTTCTGCTTGCATCATGTTTGGTAGTGTCCCTTTGGTCAAAGCAAGTCGTATGGCCAAGCCCAGAGTCAATGTGAGAATAGGGTGGATGCTTGGAGATGTGGTTTGTTGGGGACACAAAAGTCAAAGTCTGTCACAATTAGGAAAGCGTGTGAATTCCATACTGGATGTATTGATCCTGATATGTCTAGCGATATCAAAATAGAAAGAGCCAGTTGGCAATATGTGTCTGAAAATAAGAGATGCTTAAACTGGATAGATAGGTTTGGAAAGCATGAGTGTATATATAGGTGAGGGTGGTTCAATGGTAGAATTCTTACCTTTCATGCAGGAGACCCGGGTCAATTCCCAGCCAATATACCTCATGCATAGCCACCACCTCTCAGTGGAGGGTTGTATGTTGCTGTGATGTTGAACAGGTTTCAGAGGAACTTTCAGACTAAGACAAACTAAGAAGAAAAGCATGGCAATCTACTTCTCAAAACTAGCCACTAAAACCTCTATGGATCAAATGGTTTGACTGCAGGATCATCATGAGTCTGAGGCTGACTCGAGGCAGCTAACAATGCCACCAACATGGAAATATTCAGCAATCAGTACAACGTGAACACCAACCAATTACAGCAAATGCTGTCTATAGCCTTGGAGCAATGTCCTGGAGCCCCTATTGTGCTGGCCATTTCCTCTTTCATTATAGGATCATTGGGAGATCTCAGGAGTCCCAGGAAAAGGAGGCAGCGAAGTCAGTGTAATATGAAGGCACCGATAGGATGAGGGCAATGGGGAGCAATAAGTTCCCAATTGGTAGGAAATATTGCAATACTTTAACAACTGTTCTGAGTATCAGCCCTGTCTACAGTCAGTAGCTGGAGCTACAGATAGTATGATTAAGATGGTAGGGGAATAGGGCATTAGGTTAAACCATGTGACATGACCAATATTTAACTGCTTTTGTGCAACAAAGAGGAAAATTTCATTTGTTCCAATCTAATTCACATTGCAATGAAAATGTGTCTAAGAAAAGGATAGACACCAATATTTAACTAATAACAGGCAAATTAGAGGAATCTCAAAGGAGGGGCGGAGGGAGGAATGACTAAATAGAAGACAAAAGAAGAGCAGCACATGAGATGTAGAAGCAAGCAAAGGTCTTGAGTGTAGTAGAGGCCAAGTAAGATGAGGACTTAATGACTTTTGTACTTGGCAACTAGGAGGCCATTGGTGAACTTGGGGACCTGGGTTTCAGAGCAATAGTCAGGGCCAATGCTATGTTTCAGAGTCCTATGAAACATCTGAGAACTTTACAAAGTTGAGCTTAGAATAATATTTCAAAATACTTCACCCTGATAGTGAGAAGAAAGGGTAATTGATTGGAAGATTATATATTTTTTTAAGATGAGAAAGACTTGCCCACATTTATGAGGAATGGAAAGAGCATTTTAAAAAGACCCTTCAGTTTCATGTTGTAAGATAATATGTGAAAAAGGGAAAATGGTGAGTGGAAAGAGCAAGTCCTGGGGTCAGAAGCCCTGGGTTCTTTCCCTGGCTCTTCCAGTCTTTCCAGCCAGTGTGGCCACTTGGTAGCCAATTTTTCTTTATAAACAGTGGTTCTCATCTTGAATGCATAGTAGTGTCCCTGGGGGAACTTTTAAATATCCCATGTGTGTGTATATCCCACACCAATTACATCAAAATCTCTGGGATATACCCAAACCTGTTACTGTAGAGTTGATTCCGACTCACAGTGAACCCATAGGACAGAGAATAGACCTGCCCCGTAGGCTTTCCAAGGCTGTACTCTTTATGGAAGCAGACTGTCATGTCTTTCTTCTGCAAAGCTGCTGAGCTGAGCACATAACCACTGTGCCACTAGGGCTCCTTAAGATGTACCCAGGCATCTGTATTCATTTAAACTCCCTAGGGTAGTCCAATGTGTTTTCAAGATTGAGGACCACTGCTCTAGAATATGTTACTTATCACCTATTGCCTCCACTTGGATGCTTTAGCCCAAATTCTGAAAGAGCTGATAAAGTGACATTCAGTATTCATTCACTGACAGTATCATTAGTACCAGTGACTCAGCATGACAATGAGGTGGGGGTAGACTTTGGCTCAAGGCAGGAGTTCTCAACCCTAGTGGAGGTTACTACTGAGTTGGCCCAGACTCATGGAGACCGCGTGTGTGTCAGAGTAGAACTATCCTCCATAGGCATTTTAATGGCTGGTTTTTCAAAAGTAGATCACCAGGCCTTTCTTTCAAGGTACCTCTGGGTGGACTCAAACCTTTCAGTGTCTCTGGGTGGACTCAAAAGCAGCCAAGCTCTACCATTTGCACCACCAGAGACTCTGCTGGGCCTTTACAAAATACTGATGTTTGGGCCTCATCCCAGAGATACTGATGTAATTGGTCTGGGGTGGGCTTGGGAATTGGCAGTTTTAAAAATTGCCCAGGTGACTGTAATGTGCAACTAGGATTGATTTCATAGACTTTAAGGGAGATAAGCATATAGCATGTGCAACCTGAGTAGAAAATGTCAAAATCAGTACAAGAGCCATGAAAATATAATTATCAGAAGTATACCATTTCAATCTTAGTAACATGTTGAGCAATTTTAATACTTATGTATTTCTTCTTAACTTGGGCCTTTGCATTATAAAAAAGGCATTCGCTGTCTTGCTCCTCTGTAATTTCTTGCCTGGGTGCTCATTTCTTAGCATAATTCCTCACCTTGAGTGATGAGATTATGGATTTCCACTCCATGTGCGCTTTGCAGGTCTCTCCCATTTTCTCTTCATGGTGTAGTCTTTATTTTTCACACCTAAGGGCACTGTCTTGCACCTACCCTGTTGGACTTCATCTTGTTCATTTATAATGTAACATTCCTACAATTTGTCAAAGTTACTTAGAATTCTGATCCTGCAAGTCCAACATTCTAATTCCTATTACTCAAGGACAGTCCCCAGGACAATTGAATTAAGAATTATATGAACTCCAGAAGGAATCAATTTGGAGAAGATCAGATAATGGAAGGTTTATTATATTACGCACTGCATTAAAGTGTAGAGATGTATGAAAGATAAATGGTCAGTGCATGAATTATACAAAGGGCTCCGTGAGTGAGCCTGTGGGATCAGTTCTTTGCTTGGGCACAGTGTGAGACATAGAATCTTGTCACTGTCACTCAAACTGTGGTCCACAGACCAGCAGCGTCACCTGGATGTTTGTGAGAAATGCAGAGTCTCAGGTACCACCCCAGACCTACTGAATCTGAATCTGTGCTTTTGCGAGGTCTCCATGTAAAATATATGCATGCTAAATATTGGGATGATATTGATGTAGAAGGCATGGTTCCTGCTTTGAAGAGCTCACCATGTTGGCTGCTTGAGTAGGCAAGATACAAACCCGGTGGATTAGTGCCTCTCAGAGTGTAATCTGGAGAACATCTACATTCAAGTGATCATTAATTCTTGGTAAAAGAGAGGGTACAAATTCAGCCCCAGCACTAAACGAATCTCTGGAACATAGGGCCCAGTAATTGGCGTTCTTGATAACTTTCTATGCGATCCTGATGCACGTTAAAAGTTAGAGATTATCTGCCCTTGAACAATAGATATTTACTTTGCACCTGAGGAATATGATACCCTTCCATTACTAATTGTTGTTGTGTGCCCTTCAAGATGGTTCCAACTCACAGTGACCCTGTAGGACCGAGTAGTACTGCCCCACAGAGTTTCTTAGGCTGAAATCTTCATAGGAGCAGATTGCAAGGTCTTTTCTCCTGCAGAGCCACTAGTGGGTTCAAACCACCGACCTTTCAGTTAGCAGCAAGCACTTAATCATTGCATTAACAGGGCTCCTTTTTTTTATTGTTAGTTTCCCTCAAGTCAGTTCTGACTCATTGCAACCCCATTAGCTCATGATGGCAGCATTTTGGAGGTGATACTGTACTCTTCTAGTCTAGTGCAGTTCAAAGGATGGTCCAACAGATTTATAGTATCTGCACCACCTGGGAGATTGTTATCAAACCAAACCAAACTCACTGCCTTGAGTAGCTTCCAACTCATAGTGACCCTACTGGACAAAGTAGAACTCCCTCATAGGGTTTCAAAGGCTGTAAATCTTTACAGAAGCAGACTGCCACATCTTCCTCCTGTGGAACGGAGTGCTAACCTTTTAGTTAGCAGATAAGTGCTTTAACCACTGCACCACCAGTGCTCCTAGGAGCTTGTTAGAAACACCGAATTTCAGAATTTAGCCCTCGAGCCAAAACCAAACCAAACCAAACCAAACCGGTTGCTTTTGAGTCAATTCCGACTCATAGTGACCCTGTAGGACAGAGTAGAACTGCCTCATAGGGTTCCTAAAGAGCAGCTGTTGGATTCAAACTGCTGACTGTTTGGTTAGCTTCCAGAGCTCTTAACCACTGCGCCACCAGGGCTCCAATGAATTAGAATCTACACCTTAAACAAAATCCAAAGCTGGTTCACATGTATAAGAAAAGTTTGAGAAACATTAGTCTAGGACAGTGGTTCTCAAACTTCAGGGTCCACCAGTTACCTTCAGAGCTTATTAAAATACAGATTGCTGGGTCCTATTCCCAGACATTCTGATTCAGTAGGTCTGGGGTAGGGCCAGAGAATACGCATTTCTAATAATCCCAGTGATGCAAATGCTGCTAGTCTTCGGGCCAACTTTGAGCATTATTGTAGGGACCAGCAGTATCAGGATCACCTGGTAAATTTAGACCCCATCTCAGACTCGCTGAATTAGAGACTTGGAAGTGGGCCTAACAAGGTGAATCAAAAGCTCAAGTGTGAGAACCACTGGTGTAGAGCTTAACTAAATCTGGGCAAAGGAGCTGTGAGTAGTTTACAACACCCTTGCCCCCAAGGCATTATTCTGATGTTTTTCTAGAAGCTATGCCCGCTCCACCCCCAATTAAGAATTACTGACAAAATGTTTCTGCGGCAACAGCGAAGGCAGTGGTTCTAAAATTTCGACATGCATCAGAATCGCCTGATCACTGGTCTCTATCCTTTTTGATTCAGTTGCTCTAGGGTTGTGTCCCAGAATGTTTAACATTTCTTAGCAAATTCCCAGGTGACGCTTATGCTGCTAGTTCAGGGGCTGTGCTTTGAGGACCATTGACTGAGGGCTGGCAAAATATTGTGTCTTGGATTGGGCTTCTCGATTTCATGGATATGGAAGACACTACTGGTTAGCTAACAAAACACCCATTTCTGACCCATTTCTCCCTTGTCTTTCTTCAGTATGTTGTTGTTAGCTGCTGTTGAGTCAGCCACCCATTTGCTACTGAAAGAAACACTGCACTCCCCATCATCGGTTGCAGATCAGACTATTGTGATCAACAGGGTTTTCATTGGCTGATGTTTTGGAAGTAGATTGCCAGGCCTTTCATCCTAGTCTTTCTTAGTCTGGAAGCTTCCTGGAATCTGTTCAGCGTCATAACAATATTCAATCTACCACTAACAGATTGGTGGTGGCTGCATATGAGGTGCATTGACTGGTTGGTAATCACACCTAGGTCTTCTCATGGAAGGTGAGAATTCCACCATTGATCCATTAATGCCTCACTTCCTCCAGTATGTTTATATATTTATTTATTGTACTTTAGATGAAGGTTTACAGAACTAGTTTCTCATTAAACAGTTAGTACACATATTGTTTTATGACATTGGTTAACAATCCCATGACATGTCAACACTCTCCCTTCTCAACCGTGGGTTCCCTATTACCAGGTTTCCTGTCCCCTCCTGCTTTCTAGTCCTTGCTCCTGGGATGGTGTGCCCCGTCAGTCTTTTTCTGTTTTATGGGCCCGTCTAATCTTTGGCTGAAGGGTGAACCTCAGGAGTGACTTCATTACTGAGTTAAAAGGGTGTCCACAGGCCATACTCTCGGAGTTTCTCCAGTCTCCAGGCCAGCAGGTCTGGTCTTTCTTTTAGAGTTAGAATTTTGTTCTACTTTTTTCTCCAGCTCTGTTCAAGACTCTCCATTGTGATCCCTGTCAGTGCAGTCAGTGGTGGTAGCTGGGCAACTTCTAGCTGTACTGGACTCAGTCCGATGGGGGCTATGGTAGTCCATGTGGCCCGTTAGTCCTTTGGATGAATCTTTCTCTTGTATCTTTAGTTGTCTTTATTCTTCCTGGCTCCTGAAGGGGTGAGAGCAATGGAGTATCTTAGGTGGCTGCTCACAGGCTTTTAAGATCCCAGACGATACTCACCAAAGTAGAATGTAGAATATTTTCTTTATAAATGGTATTATACCAATTGAACTAGATGTTTCCCAAGACTATGGTCCCCACAGCCCTCAGCCCAGCGGTTTGGTCCCTCAGGGAGTTTGGATGAGTCTGTGCAGCTTCCATGACCTTGCCTTGTACAGGTTGTGCTGGCTTCCCCAGTATTGTGTTCTGGCTTCCCCAGTATGGTGTACTGTCTTACTCTTCACCAAAGTTACCACTTATGTATTGTCTATTTAATGTTTTTCTGTTCCCACCCCTCTCCTCCCTCATAACCATCAAAGACGGTTTCTTTTTGTGTATAAACATTTTCATGGGTCTTTACCGTAGTGGTCCATGCAATATTTATCCTTTTGTGATTCACTTATTTCACTCAGCATAATGCCCTCCCAATTCATCCATGTTGAGATGCTTCACAGATTCGTCGTTGTTCTTTATCATTGTGTAATACTCCATTGTGTATATGTACCACAGTTTGTTTATCCATTCATCTGTTGCTGGGCATCTAGGTTGTTTCCATCTTTTTGCTATTGTGAACAATGCTGCAGTGAACGTGTGTGTATACGTCTATTCATGTGACAACTCTTATTTCTCTAAGATATATTCCTAGGAGTGGGATTGCTGGATCATACGGTATTTCCGTTTTTAGCTTTCTAAGGAAGTGTCATATCATTTTCCAAAGTGGTATTATCATTTTGCATTGCATAAGAGTTCAGATCCCCTCACTACCTCTCAAACATTTGTTATTTCCAGTTTTTTGATTGCACTGGTAATGCCAGCGTGAGATGGTATCTCATTGTGGTTTTGATTTGCATTTCTCTAATGGCTAGTGATCGCGAGCATTTCCTCATGTGTCTGTTGGCCGCTTTCATGTTTTCTTTGGTGAAGTGTTTGTTCATTTCCTTTGCCCACTTTTTAATTGAGTTGTCTTTTCGTTGTAGAGGTGTTGGATTTTCCTGTAGATTTTAGAAATTAGATCTTTGTCTGGTTTGTAATAGCCAATTTATATTTTTTTCCCCGGTCTATAGGTTCTCTCTTTACTCTTTTGGCGAAGTCTTCTGATGAGCATAAGTGTTTAATTTTTAGAAGATCCCAGTTATCTAGCTGATCTTCTGGCATTTGCATGTTGTTAGTTACGGTTTGTATCCTGTTAATTCCATGTATTAGGGCATCTAGTGTTGATCCTATTTTTTTCTTCTATGAATTTTATAGTTTTTGGCTTTATATTTAGGTCTTTGATCCATTCTGAATTAGTTTTTGTGTATGGTGTGAGCTATGGGTCCTGTCTTATCTTTTTTTGTAGATGGACATCCAGTTTTGCCAGCATAAATTTGTTAAAAAGACTGTCTTTTCCCATTTGTTGGACTGTGGGCCCTTGCTGAAGATCAGGTGACTGACTATAGGTGGATAGATTTACATCTGGGTTCTCAATTCTCAATTCCATTGGTCCATGTATCTATCATTGTACCAGTACCAGGCTGTTTTGACTGCCATAGCTGTATGATAAGTTCTGAGGTCAGGTAGTACGAGTCCTCCTACTTTATTCTTCTTCTTCAATAGTACTTTACTCTACAGGGCTTCTTGCCTTTCCATATAAAGTTAATGATTAGTTTTTCCATTTCTTTAAAGAATATTGTTATTTGGATCAGAATTGCATTGTATTTGTAAAATGCTTCAAGTAGACTTGTCATTTTCACAATGTTGAGTCTACCTATCCATGAGCATTGTATGTTTTTCCATTTATGTAGATCTCTTTTGGTTTCTTGCAGTAGTGTTTTGTAGTTTTCTTTGCATAGGTCTTTTACATCCCTGGTTAGATTTATTCCTAAGTATTTTATATTTTTAGGAGCTATTATAAATGGTATTGTTTTCCTGATTTCTTTTTCATTGTTCTCTTTATTGGTGTATAGGAATCCAATTGACATTTGTATGTTTATCTTGTATCCTGCTATTCTGCTGAACCTTTCTATTAGTTACAGTAGTTTCCCTGTGGAGTCTTTTGGGTTTTCTATGTATAGTATCCTATCATCTGCAAACAGGGACAGTTTAACATCTTCATTACCAATTTGAATACCCTTTATTTCTTTTTCCTGCCTTTTTGCTCTAGCTAGAACTTCCAGTCTCTAGTATGTTTTTGTTGTTGTGTGCTCTTGAGTTGATTCCAACTCATAGTGACCACCTAGGATATAGTAGAACTGCCCCATAGGGTTTCCTGGGCTGAAATCTTCACAGGAGTACATCGTCAAGGTCTTTTCTCTCACAGAGTGGCTGGTGAGTTCAAACTACTGACTTTTTGATTAGCAGCCAAGCTCTTAACCATTGTGCCACCAGGGCTCATTTTCTCCAAAAAAAAAAAAAAAGAACTCAGCGCAGTTGAGCCAATTCTGACTCATAGTGACCTTATAGAGTCTCTAAGGCTGCGAATCTCTATGGAAGCAGATTGCCACAACTTTCTCCCATGGAGCTGCTGGTAGTTTTGAACCACTGACCTTTCAGTTAGTAATTGATTGCTTTAACCACTGCACCACCAGGACTCCCCCAAAGCTAAATGCTCACCTTCTGAGACTCCTCTGCAGCTAGGAGTGAGCTCGTGATACTAGGGTACAATTCTACCCTGGGATCTGTGCAGAAGCCTGCAAGGGGTAGGGGTAAGTTCTGAGAAGGTTTCCCTAGTGGCATTTCTAGTACTGTATTTCCCACTTTTCTGGCCTTGAGCCATAGTTATGATACCTGGAACTGAAGCAGCCTTCTTGGGACCACAAGGAGACATACATAAGGTAAAAGACCAACAAAATAAAGGTGGAAGGGCAGCTAGTAGAAACACTAAATCAAAGTCAGTGTCCATCTACCTGCAGACACTGTTATATGACACCATCATCTTTATTGTTTAAGCTACAGTGAGTTAGGATCTCTGCTACTAATAGGAGTCTCTGGGTAGCACAAACAGTTGTGCTTTTCTACTAATCTAAAGGCTGGTGGTTTGAACCCACTCAGAAGCTCCACAGAAGAAAGGCCTGGCAATCTGCTTCTGTAAAGATTATAGCCAAGAAAACCTTATGCAGCAGATCTACTCTGTAACACATGGGGTTGCCATGAGTCAGAATCAACTCAATGGTTTGTTTTTTTGGTTTTAGGAACCAGCCTATGGTTACCAGACTTTATTCTCTTAAGTTAGAACATACAAATAAAACAAAACTCAAAAACCCAATAATGTAACAATGATAACAACAAACATAAAACAACCATCTACCATTATCATTGTATAAAAGAATTTTAACCTGCACAAAAATGGTATACAAATTTAGTTGACTAAATTTAGCTTTTGAAAACATCTCCTTTCCTCGTTTTGCTGAAAACTACAAACATCTTCAGGCCAACTTCTGGTAGCTGCTAGTGGAGTTTTTATACCTTAAATTAAACTGTTAATGAGTTATAGCTGAGGGAAACAAAGCTATTCATTTACTGCATAGTCTCTCCTTAGCTTATAGCTATGAAAAAAAAAAATGAGTAGTCGTTAATAAAGGAAGCTCACTTAGCATTTCATGTATATGTTTGAACTTGATTATGTGTTTCTGACTCCCACCAGGCCTCCAAATTTAATCAACACATTCCTATAGAAATTCTTTTGATCAGTTTGTAAATATTCTCATCCGCTGCATCCTGACAGGTATGTCTATATAAGCACTCATAGGCACATTTAACCATCAGCAATGAAAAAATAAAACTGAGGTAGAGTCACAGGAATTCTCAGGAGAAAAATGACATATGTATCTTAAAATATCCCTTACAGGTATGCTTTTTGCTGAGAAACTGTTTTGTTCAAACCTAAATTCAGCCTGAATTTTTTTTTTTTTGTTACAAAATAATTAGTCTCTGAGTCAGCTTTTAATCTTATGTTAATGAGACCCCTTACAGTCTGGGCTTGCATCTTCAAATTAAAGACTGATCTATAATTAATAAGGCTTATAATTCCAGACCAGCGTTTGAGGACTAAGGTGCACCTGACCGAAACCATGGTATTTTCAATTGCCTCATATGCATGCGAAAGTTGGCCGATGTATTAGGAAGACTGAAGAAGAAATGATGCATTTGAATTAATGGTGTTGGCAAAGAATATTGAACATACCATGGGCTGCTAGAAGAACAAATAGGCCTGTCTTAGAAGAGGTACAGCGAGAGTGCTCCATAGAAGCAAGGATGGCGAGACTTTATCTCATGTACTTCGGGCATGTTATCAGGATGGTCCAGTCCCTGGAGAAGGACTTCATGCTTGGTAAAGCAGAGGGTCAGCAAAAGAGAGGGATCCCCTCAACAAGATGGACTGACACAGTGGCTGCAACAATGGGCTCAAACATAGCAACGATTGTGAGGATTGTGCAGGACTGGGCAGTGTCTCGTTCTGTTGTACCTAGGGTCGATATGAGTCAGGACTGACTCGACAGCACCTAACAAAAACTATAAGGCCAGTACCTGAGAAAAAAGAGATCTTTGTGTAGCTGGAAGAAAGGACCTGAAAGTAGAGGCAGAAATGGTTGCAATCGCATTTCTACCACATACCAAATTGGTGGGGAGGGGCAGGGTGACCGAAGCAGGTGATCCTGGGCAGTGAGTCTTCTGGATCAAGCTGCTCTGTTAAGGAAAGCAGCTCAACTGCCACTCTGAGGTCTTAGGAGGGACCTTGGTGCCACATCTAGTTTTCATCCTTAGCAAAAGCATTCTTGCTCACAGGACTGGGTCTGTCCCTGCAATAGGTTTTCACCCTACCTTGAGGAACTGGCTTTGGACTGCATTTCACGCTGTAAAGCCAAGGAATTGTTTTTTCCCCCAGATATCTTGGAAGCCTTACTATTTCTCTACTCTGGAGTTTTACTGCCTCAAAATTCCCAGTGTTGGGAGGAGAGGAATTACTTGCGGATTAATTAAAATCTAATTTTCTAAACGGTCACGAAAGGAGAGACTGGAGGGAGGGAGCCGGCTGACTCATTAGGGGGAGAGTAAATGGGAGTATGGAGTAAGGTGTATATAGGCTTATGTGTGACAGACTGACTTGATTTGTAAACTTTCACTTAAAGCACAATAAAAATTATTTTAAAAAAATCCAATTTTCTATTCTATCATAATTGTAGCAGTAGGGGAAAAAAAAAAGTAAGACTTATTATTCTCAAAATGAAAATGATCCCTGGACTCTTTGGGTTTATTACGGGCTCCGTGTTACAATTTGTTTTAAATTGAATCAATAGAAGAAACATGGAAATGAGCTCAGTGAAATCATTTATTTTGAAAGGATCTAAATGAAAGTCTGCATCATTTTGTTGAAAACTCTTTAGATTTTGCCCAGATAGACTTCTTGGTAAAGCAAAAGAAAAAAAGAGGGTGTTGGTTTTGTGGTAGGTCTAGAACAATCCTACAGATCTGCCCATAGTTTTAGGACCGTGATTTCTAACTCCATTGAGGACACCACAGTGGATCCCCTGTCAGCTCATGAGATGACTTCAAAATTCTCCAAAAAAAATCTCAGAACAAAATTAGTTTCAACAACCCAATTATTCACCAACAGTTGAATGGATAAACAAAATGTGATACATCCATACAATGAAATATTATTTGGGGATGAAAAGAAATGAAGTTCTGATACATGCTATGACATGGATGAATCTTGAAACTACTATGCTGAGTGAAAAACGTCAGACACAAAAGGACAAATATTATGTGATCCCATTCGTATGAAATATCTAGACTAGGCAAAAGTATATTAGTGAGCCAGGGGCTGGGAGAAGGGGAGTGGGGAGTTATTATGCAAGGGGCATTGAGTTTCTCTTTGGTGTGATGAAAACCTTTAGGAAATGGATAATAGTGATGGTAGCACAACATGGTGAATGTAATTAATATCACTGAATTGTACACTTGAAAATGGTTAAAATGGCAAATGTTCATTATATGTATTTTACCATAATAAAAATACAAAAATGAATTCAGTTCACTTTGAATTAGAATTTTTTTGGGGGGGGTATGTAATACTGCGGAAACCCTGATGGTGCAGTGGTTAAGTGCTCTGGCTGCTAACCAAAAAGTCAGCAGTTCAAATCCAGCAGGCATTCCTTGGAAACTCTATGGGGCAGTTCTACTCTGTCCTACAGGGTCTCTATGAGGTGGAATCGACTCAACGGCAACGGGTTTTTTATGTAACACTGGAAAGTTGGCAGACCTGACCTGAAGCATACGCTAAAGTACTCGAGGTTGGCGGGGCCTCTCCTCTTATTGGGTTCTGAGCATGTGGGCTGGGGTGTGAGGGGCAACTGGCCGAATGAAAGGTGGTGACCTGGCACTTCAGGGTTGGAGCTGGCCCGCTCAAGTGTAATTACCTGGTTCCCTGGTTCTAATGGGAAGGGAAGGTGTTGATTTTGTCTCGTCACTTCCTGTTGAGTCCTCATGTAATCCACCAAGGTTCAGAGCTTCTAGTTGCCATGGTGTCAGTGGGGGATGACTGGGGACTTTTAAATATGCACATTGTGAATGTCCTGCTGAATCGGGTATAGTACAATATAGTGTTAAATAGAAAAGGTCGAATACAAAATTGTCTATGTATATGTTTCGAGAAAAGGTTTCTTAAATATTTACATATGTACATACATATATCTTATATAAACAAGCATATATAATTTATATATATATATATATAAATACATACATATATTTTAAAATACATTGTTTTATAGAATATACATCAAAATATCCAGTGCATAATTTGGTCATATCTGGAAAGGAGGATTGTGGATACTTTTCCTCCCCTTTCTGTCTTTCTGTATCTTCTAAATACTCTGTGAATGTTCAAGTATGGCTTTTGCAATTGTGAATAAGTCATTAAAAGGAAAGAAGCCTTCGTGCATGTCATGCGTGTCCTCAGCACGATTCCCTTTGGCATTTCCCAATATGATGAGAGTGGTCCCGTGGTTCCCTTGGTCAGGAGTTTATTTCTTCATCCCCAAATGCAGTCTGTGAAATCTGGGACCAGCGAGTGTACAGCCTGTGGGCTGCTTGGGTTTGGAAGGTGCTAAGATTGGTCCCTTCTCTTCTTCCCCTCCCTCTCACATGGATAAGCTCACTCTTCTGATGTGATCACAAAGAATCTCCAGGGCCCCTCAAGTGTTCCTGCTCCATGTGTTCACTGATGCTAATACAATTTTATCATACATATGCCTTAACCAAAAAAAGCCCAAACCAGCTGCTGTCAAGTTAATTCCAACTTCTGGTGACCCCATGTGTGTCGGAGTAGAACTGAGCTCTACAGGATTTCCAATGGCTGACTTTTTGGAAGTAGATCAGCAAGCCTTTCTTTTGAGGCACCTCTCTTTACTGGATGGACTTTAACCTCCAACCTTTTGGTTAGCAGCTGAGCACTTAACTATTTGCACCATCCGGGGACTCCATATGTGTCTTACTTCCTTTAATCTTTCATGGCAGACAGAAGGAAATGAAGCTCTAACATTGGTTAAGCACAAGTTTCAGACCAGTTTTCTCATGCTTCGAGAACTGGGAGGCTTGTTAAAATGTAGGGCACTGGGCCCTACCCCCAGAGATTCTGATTCAGTAGATTTGGCTGGGGTCTGAGAAATTGTATTTCTGACAAGCCCCCAGGTGATGCTGATGTTGCTGGTTTCTGGACCACATCTTGAGGAGCAAAGCCTAGCGGTTGTCAAAGTGTGGACCCACACCAGCAGCATTAACATCACCTGTGAATTTGTTAGAACTGTGGACTCTCCAGCGCCATCCCCGAGATTTGCATCAGGATCTGGATTTTAACCAGATTGCCAGGATATTCAAGTGCAAATGTAAGATGGAGAAGTGCCAGGGTAGACATTTAAAGAAGAAAGTCGGGTGCACGTGAAAGCAAATAAGAGTTACATTGACCTGAAAGACCCTGACTGCCCTCTTCTCCAGGCACTTGTCCCAAATTGTTGTTAGGTGCCATCGAGTCTGTTCCAAATCATAGCAACCCCATGTACAACAGGATGAAACACTGTCTGGTCCTGCGCCATCCTCACAATCATTGCTATGTTTGAGTCCGTTGTTACAGCTACTGCATCAGTCCAACTTGTTGAGGGTCTTCCTCTTTTTCGCTGACCCTCTACTTTACCAAGCATGTTGTCCTTCTCCAGGGTCTGTTCCGTCCTGATAACATGTCCAAAATTACATGAGATGCAGTCTTGCCATCCTTGCTTTTAAGGAGCACTCTGGCTGAACTTCTTGCAAGACAGATTTGTTTTTCTGGTAGTCCATGGCGTATTCAATATTCTTCACCGACACCATAACTCAAATGCATTAATTCCTCCTTGGTCTTCCTTATTCATTGTCCAGCTTTCACATGCATAAGAGGTGATTGAAAATATCATGGCTTGGGTCAGGCACACCTTAGCCCTCAAAGTGACATCTTTGCTTTTCAACATTTCAAAGAGGCCTTTCGCAGCAGATTTGCCCCTTTGAGCTCTTGACTGCTGCTTCCGTGGGTATTGATTGTGGATCTAAGTAAAATGGAATCCTTGACAACTTCAATATTTTCTTCATTTATCATGACATGCTTATTGGCCCAGTTGTGAGAATTTTTGTTTTCTTTATATTGAAATGCAATCCATACTGAAGTCTTTGATCTTCATCAGTAAGTGGTTTGAGGTCTCTTTGCTTTCAGCAACAATGTTGTCATCTGCGTATGGCAGGTTGTTAATGGGTTTTCTATCAATCCTGATGCTGCGTACTTCTTCATATAGCCCAGCTTCTCGGACTATTTGCTCAGTATACAGATTGAATAAGTATGGTGAAAAGATACAACACTGACACACACTTTTCCTCTTTTTAAAGCACTCAGTATCCCCTTGTTCTGTTTGAACAACTGCCGCTTAGTCTATGTAGTTTCTGCATGAGCACATTTAAGTGTTCTGGAATTCCCATTCTTCACAATGTTATCCATAATTTGTTATGATCCACACAGCCTAATGCTTTTACATAGTCAATAAAACACAGGTAAACATTTGTCTGGTTTATCCTCTGCTTTCTGTCAAGATCCATCTGACATCAGCAGTGATATCTCTTGTTCCACATACTCTACTGAATATGCCTTGAATTTCTGACAGTTCCCTGTAGATGTAGTGTTGCAATCATTTTTGAATGATCGTTAGCAAAATTTTACTTGCTTGTGATACTAATGATATTGTTCAATAATTTCCACATTCTGTTGGGTCACTTTTCTTTGGAATGGGCACAAGTATGGATCTCTTCCAGTCAGTTGGCCAGGTAGCTGTCTTCCAAAGTTCTTGGCATAGATGAGTGAGCACCTCCAGTGTTGTGCATGCGTTTGTTGAAACATCTCAATTGATATTCAGTAGATTCCTGGAGGTTTATTTTTCACCAATGACTTAAGTGCAGCTTAGACTTCTCCCTTCAGTGTCATTGGTCCTTGATCATATGCTACCTCCTGAGATGGTTGAATGTCAACCAATTCTCTTTGGTTCAGTGACTGAGTAATCCTTCCATCTTCTTTTGATGCTTCCTGCATCATTCAATAATTTGCCCATAGAATCCTTCAAAATTACAACTCAAGGCTTGATTTTTTTCTTCAGTTCTTTCAGTTTGAGAAATGCTGAGTGTGTTCCTCCCTTTTGGTTTTCTTAAGGAATTACTATGTCCTATGTCTGAGCATCAGCACCAAAAGAGGTGTGTATTTTTCAGCAGTGGAGAAGAAAATTGCTAGAATTGATGCAAAAAAAATCAGAATGGCAATATAATAATTTACACTGAAGAAGCAGGTGGGAGATGTGCAACAGCTAGGCAGTCTCCTTGGGAAGGCAGGCAATGTGGGAAAGGCAATCAGAGTTGGCAGGTGGCTGGCCGAACATGACGCAAGCCCAGGATTAGGGACTAGGTGCTGGGCTCAAAGGACTTGTCTGCGTGGGCCTCCTGGATAAAGTCCTGGCAGCTTCAGAGGAGACCCTGGGCATTATCTTTCTGCACTCTGCTACGTTGGCACAGGTAGCCTTTGCTCTCCACCTCTGTTACTCTTGTTCCTGTGTCCAGGGCTGAACAAGCCCACTTCCAATCAAATTATTCTTTAGAAAGGTTAATACTTCAGATGGTCACCCATTTCACCTTTTTAAAAATGATTTGGAAATATTTCCGCAGTGACTCTTGTTTCAAAGTTTAATTATTGGTGCACCATCCGATTTCTCTTATTTCAACATTCCCTGGGTGTACTACAGAGTCTCTGACCCATGGCAGCCCCATGTGTGTCAGAGTACAACTGTGCTTCATAGGGTCTTCAGTGGCTGATTTTTTGGAAGTAGATTACCAGGCTTTTCTTCTGAGGTGACTCTGGGTAGATTAAAACCTCCAAACTTTTAGTTACCATCCAAGTGTGTTAACTGTTTGTACCGCTCAGGGACTGCTACCACAGAGTACCCATGGCCTTGAGTTAATTCTGCCATGTGGTGACCTCATGTGTGTCAGAGTAGAAATGTGCTCCGTGGGGTTTTCAATAGCTGTAATCTTACAGAAGTTGATCATCAGGCTTTTCTTTTACTGTGCTGCTGGGTGGATTTGAACTGGTAACCTTTCAGTAAGTAGCTGAGAGCAAACAGTTTGCATCACCTAGGACCTCTACCACAGTGTTGTTGTTATGTGCCATTCAGATGATTCTGATTCATAGTGACCCCATGCAACAGAATACAATAGCTCTGTAGGATTTTCTTGGCTGCAATATTTATGGCAGCAGATCACCAGGTCTTCCCCCATAGCACTGCTGGGTAGTTCAAACCCCCAGCCTTTTGATTAGCAGCTGAGTGCTTAACTCTTGTGCCACTAGGGGTCTTTTATCACAGAGTGGGCTTCCATACAATCCTCACAAATTGCTTCGTGATATTTTAGGTAATTCAGGTTTTTATTTTTTTCATGACTCAAAACAAGCCTATAGCATATAAATTATTATTCACATTTTTTAAACGAGAAAATTGCAACCACAGCAGGTGTTTAGCTTGTCCAAGTTTATCCAACTAAGTGGAGGTTGAAGCAGACATTGATGGGCCACTCCCAATGCCCTGTGTCCTCACAATTTCAGCATGGGCTGATGGCGAAAGTTTGCAGACTCATGCCCCTCCCCACCCGAGGGCTTTCTCTTGGCCCACGGGGGCGCAGGTTGGAAGTACTAAGAAGTTAATACCTCTGAGAACAGCCCTCAGCCGTCAATAGCAACTAGGAGAGAAATACACTGGCTCCCTTTCTGCAGGTGGGACCACACATAGGTGTGTTCTGCATCATCACCCAGAGACCCTGGTACAGGTGAGCCCCAGTTGTCCTCAGGGGTGACCTGCTTATCAACTCACTCTGTAGTGGCTTTTTCCCTTCTCAACCTCATTTGTTAGAACCACCTCCAAATAAACCCTTACTGCTGTCATCTGCCTTCAGGGCCCACATGTTTGTCTTCTCCAGGTCCATCCTGGTCCATCCTACCAAAAGTGTGCCTAGCCTGAGGCCCAAGGAACGACCACTGGTGGCTATTTGAGGTATGGCAGAGTGAGAGCGGAATTTGAACTCGTAGGCTAGAATGTCCAGAGACGTTCTCTCGGGACACCTTGTGGACAGAACAGAGCCGGCAAATGGGAAGAGAAGGGACCAAGCCATGGGCTTGGGGAATGGGATAGGCTTTCCTTGTACCCCCATGTTCCCACATGGAGTGCCAAAGGGTGCCCAAACATTCCAGAATGAAATCTGGATTTTTTAGGTCATTATGAAGGCTTATTTGCCAAGGTAAAAGGATCATATTTTATTTAGCAGTTTGTAGCTTAATTTATAACTTCTTACATACTTAGGAATATATTTGGTGGGCCATTGTTTCTACCCTGCCCTGGGTCATGCTCGTCCCTTCTCATTTCTAATTTTCTAAATAGAGCCTCATCATTCCAAATGCCCACATAAACATGGATTAAATCCACGATGAGATTTACTATTTACTTAATAGGAATGCTGGAACCAGTTTGGGGGTTGGTTGGTCAACTCCAGATATCATCAGAGGCTCAGGTACATTCCTTCCTTCTAATCTGTCATCTTCAGGGTGAGGGATGTCTATCTCCAAGTTCACAAGATGGCTCCCTCAGCTCCAAACATCACATTGTCACCTGACAGTGCCCTAAGTAAGAAACAAGGGGGCATCAAGAACTTTCTTTTCCTGTGTATCCCATCCTCTGGGTGGAAAATCTTACTCAAAAGCCCCAGCAGAATTCTCCTTCCATCATAATGGCCATGATCTTCTTCCATCAAAGGTTACATTATCCACTTCTATTCGAATCTCAAGCAAAATTGAATGGTTTCTTTGATTAGCTTAGTCCAATTAGGATTTGTCCTCTGGAAGTTGGGCATATTGGTGCCTGAATAAATATATATCAGGTTACTCTCAGCAAAAAGGAGGGGAGAAACTGCATTAGGCTAGGAAGCCATAGCAACCAAAGAGAGGGCAGTTACTTTCCTTAGAATTGTAAAGGAGGATTAGTAATTAGGAAGTATAGAAGGAAAGGAGATTTGTCACAGAATAGAAAAGGCAGTCACAGCTGAGCTCGTAATAAGCAGATCGTGAGAAGAAAATGTTAAATGAAGTTCTATGGGCCTTCATTATAAATGGTGAGTGATTAATGACATTGCATTTCATTAAATTTATGAATTGTATTTGTTATACAACATATCCACTAATAAATAATGGCTGATGGATTAATATAGCTGTTCTTCATCAATATTTTCATGATGTCTTGCAGCAGAATTAACTGTTGCACAGGAAAAAAAAATCAACCCGAAACCCTTCATTGCTCATGAAGTAAAATGACTTAATCAGCTCATCCTAGAATAGAAGAAAAGGAATCTGGAGTCACCATTTAAATCCCTGACAAAGCATTCAACATCTGACATTCCAAGTAGGAAGTAGGAGAGGCAGCTGGCTTTGACTGCTCTTTGTCTTAACCCAGGAATAGATATTGTTTTGGACTGAATTATGTCCCCCCAAAAATGTGTATATCAATTTGGCTGGGCCATGATTTCCAGTATTGTGTGATTGTCCTCCATTTTGTGATTGTAATTTTACATTAAAGAGGATTAGGGTGGCATTGTAACACCCTTACCAAAGCACATTCCTGATCCAATGTAAAGTGAGTTTTCCTGGGGTATGGCCTGCACCACCTTTTATCATTTATCTCAAGAGATAAAAAGGAAAGGGAAGCAAGCAGAGAGTTGGGGACCTTATACCACCAAGAAAGCAGTGCTGGGAGCAGAGCGCTTCCTTTGGGCCCAGGGTCTCTGCATGGAGAAGCTCCTAGTCCAGGGAAAGACAGATGACAAGGACCTTCCACCAGAGCCAACAGAGAAGAGAAAGACTTCCACTGGAGCTGACACCCTGAATTTGGCCTTCTAGCCTACTGGACTGTGAGAGAATAAATTTCTCTTTGTTAAAGCCACCCACTTGTGGTATTTTTGTTATAGCAGCACTAGATGACTAGGATGTATTATAGGAAAAGTGTGCAGATGTGAAAAAGGAGCAATGTATCTGAAAGCTGCCCAAATGCTTGTTTGACCTGTCACTTGCCTGCAACTCAAAGTTCACATTCCAGCGGTAGAAGGGTGATAGCGTCTCTTTTTTATGCAAGGAGTAATGCATTTATATGGACCATAAATATTTTGACCTATAGATACCATGGAAACCCTGGTGGCGTAGTGGTTAAGAGCTACAGCTGCTAACCAAAAGATCAGCAGTTCGACTCCACTAGATGCTCCTTGGAAACCCTATGGGGCAGTTGCAGTCTGTCCTATAGGGCCACTATGAGTCGGAATCGGTTTTTATGGGTTTTTTTTTATAGATACCATGCATATAACAAATGGTCTGGTGGTCAGGATTAAGTCTCAGTAGCCACGTTTCTATAGTCCTGAAAGTGGCATTTCTGGGTAGGTAGGGCTATGGTCCTACTTAACTTGCTTTGGACATGTCATCAGGAAGGATCAATCACGGGGGGAGGACATCATGTTTGGTGATGTAGAGGACCAGTGAGGGCGAGACAGACCCTTGGTGAGATGGATTGGCACAATAGCTGCATCAATGGACTCAGACATGCTGGTGATTATAAGAATGACACAGGACCGGCCAATGTTTAGTCTCATTGTATGTAAGGCCGCCACGAGCTAGAGTTGACCTGACAGGAGCTAACAACAGCAAGGCTACAGTACAACAAGAGAGGTGATCTCCATTTTTGGAAATGACATGTGGTAGGAGGCTACCACTCGGGGCTAATCTGTATAAGAAAGAACGTTCACTGTGTGCTGCTTGGGCTTTCTCACAGCGTGGTGTCTGGGTTCCAAGAGCAGGCATCTCCCAGAGACAGGAAGTAGAAGCCCAGGCCTTAAGAAACTGGCATGGCATCACTTCTGTTTTATCTGTCAAGCAGTCAGAAATCCCAGATTCAAGGGACAGGGACATAGATCCCACCTCTTGATGAAAGGAGTATCAAAGAATTGGGGGGCCACATTTTAAAACGTCTATATCGGCTTGAATGTCATTTCCTCAGAGAGGCCTTCCCAGGCCTGTCCACTCCCTCAAACCACTGGTTATCACAATACCTTTTTGATTTTCTTCATATTTTTGTTATCTGAACTTACTTTGTGGATACATTTATTTAGCTGTATTATTTTAATCTCGCTCCCTACTCAGAATGTGATTTCCCCGACAGCAGGAACCTCAAGGATCTCCTTCACATCTCTATAGTAGATGCATGAGTGAACGAATGAGTCTGAGAAGAAACGCAAGTAGAATGTTCCTTAGAAGCAAGGCTGGAGAGACTTCAGCTTACTTATTTTGGACACGTCATCAGGAAAGACCAATACTAGAAAAAGACATCATAGTTGGTAAAGTAGAGGGTCGTTGAAAATGAGGAAAACCTTAATGAGATGGATTGGCACAATAGCCACAGCCGTGGACCCAAACCTACCAATGATTATGATGATGGCACAGGACTGGGCAACATTTCATTTTGTTATAACTAAGGTTGCGTGAGTTGGAGCTGATTTGATGGCACCTAACAATTTTTTTTTTTAACAACAACAACAGCCTCATCCTCAACAGCGAACAAATAGTGGGTGCATGATAAACACTTGTTGAATGAATGAGTGGAGGATATTTTTATCATTTAATTCCTCCAGCTCAAAACAAGGGCATATCTAAGGCTGGCCATCAGTACCGATCCCTCAGGCTTCTTTGAAAATCCGGGCCACTCGTTAATAGGAACACTGTGGGACCCGAGACTTCAGCTAATTAACACGGGCTTAACCTGTGTGAGGCTCTGACTGGAAGCTGCTTTGAATTAGTGTGAGCGTGGCTGAGCCAGGCCTGACGGAAATGCACAGAATGCCCTGTCACACAGATTCCTTGCTCTGACACGAAAGAATTGGGTTAGGAAATCGCTAAGGAAGAGATATTCACGAAGGCGCGGCTCTCTGAGGTGCAGAGAAGGAAATGTTTTTGCTTAGTTGTTGCCGTCTGTGGTTATAGAGTTACAGGGAAGCCAACAACAGCAGTGCAGCAGTAGTTCTGAGAAAATGGGCTGAGTGACTTACTGCCTGTTGGTTCAGAGCCGCAAATCTGTTTTCTAAAGTGCAGCTGGGATAAAGCTACAGGATAATGTGCTGCTTTTTACCTGCTCCCTGGCCCTTTATTGGGCCCCAGGAGAGGGATGCTGGGTCAGGAGAGGAATAAGAGAAGCTCAGATGCCAGACTCTCTGTATGCTGCGGGCCGGGCAGCTGCAAGGTGGGTATTTACCAGACTTCAATTTTCGTTTTAAATCAGTGACGAAGCTCCACTAATGAGGGCAGGCCTTACCATGACTGTGCATCTCCGTTTCTTTTCAGAAGAAAATAAAGTCAATTAAAACCATTACATTTCTGCGGGGAAGCAATTCTCACAATCTTTTATTAGGAGCACAAGGGCGGTATTTTCCTTTGTTGCCAAGGCAGTGGTTAACAGGTTTCTAATGGGATAAAGAGGTCAGTGACAAGTACAACAGGCTATTAAGAAGGGGTCTTAGTTAGCTACTAGGCTAAAGGTTGGTGGTTCGAACCCACCCAGCAACACCGTGAAGAAAATCCTGGTGCTCTCCTTCCACAAAAATTATAGCTGAGAAAAACCTTTGGAAGAGTTCTACTTTGTAACACATGGGGTCACCATGAGTTGAAATCGACTTGACAGCAATGGGCTTGCTGTAACGGAAATGCCACAAGTGGGTGGCTTAAAAGAACAGGAATTTATTTTCTCAGAGTTCAGGAGGTTAAAAGTCTGAATTCTGGGTGTGGGTCTAAGAGAAGTCCTTCCTCATCTATTTCAGCTTCTAGTAAGCTGCTGGCAATTCTTGGGGCTCCTGGGCTTGTACACCCTGTCTCTGTCTTCTTAGGCCTGTGTGTGTCACTGTGTCTGTCATTGTTAGTTGCTGTCCAGTCAATTCCATCTCATGACGACCCCGTGTGTTACAGACCTTTTCTTCCCTGGTACAACTGGGTGGGTTTGAACCACCAACCTTTAGGTTAGCAGTTGGACATGAATCATTCGCACCACCTAGAGACCTTATCTCTGTGTCTATTGTGGTATTTTTATAACTCTCTTATAACTCATTTAGTGTAACAAAAGAAAAATCCTATTTCCAAACACGGTTGTATTTATAGTACCAGAAACCTGTTGCCATTGAGTTGATCCCGATTTACAGTGACCCTACAGGACAGAGTAGAACTTACGAAGTTTCCTAGGAGTGGCTGGTGGATTCAAACTGCCGACCTTTTGGTTAGCAGTTTAGCTGTTAACCACTGTGCCACAAGGGCTCCATTTACAGTAAAAGGGTTAGGATTTCAACATATATTTGTCCGGGATACAATTCAATCTGTAAGCGAAGGTGTCAGTCTTCAGGCCTCTAAATAGTGTAGGATACTTCAAGGATTTAAATATACTCCATGTCCTTGGTCCCTTCACATGCATTTGTAGCCCCTGCTTCCAGTTACTGGTCTTAGGCTTTCTGGTTGAAACTTTTAAAAACTGACATTTTCCTGGTAGAGCTCAGGTATTGACATAATATTCAGCAAACATTTACACCAATTCTGGAAAGTAAGCCATGGTTTTAGAAGACGTGATTATTGTAAGATTCCAGTTGGGAGTTTTGGTGGTAATTTTTATAGGTCGAATCTTAATATTTACTATTTTTAGTTTTGATTCTATGCTCTGTGTTATTATACATCTCATTTTCTCTGGTTTTATTTACAAAAAGTGATAAGTTTGGCTTCTAGAGAAAATGAAAAGAAATACTCTGTTGGAAGTTGATGACATTTTTCTCAAGAAGTCACTTTGAGACTGAAGAAAATAGAAATCAAAGAGGTAACATGGAACTAAGATCAGTAAGAAAAATAGGAAAGGACCCCAGGTATTCTGATACACATAAAACTGAACAGGGAAAAAACAGTACAGAAACATAATATGATCAAAAAGGAACTCTTCATCTTTCCTTTCATCATAAAATTGTTTTCCTCTGAACTTTCCCCAACTCCTTTTGAAATGTCACCATTTTTCTGATCTAACAGACTGGAATAGGCTACCTTAGAATCTATTTCCTTCCAAAAAAAAAATATATATATATTTTTATCTGCTTACCTTTTCCTAAGACCTTTAGCTGTGCCATTTCTTTCTGCTCTTTTTCTTATACCCATCATTTGTTTGTTGCTGTTTTTTTTTTTTTTTTTGCATTTCTAATTTGGATTCAATTTTTGGTTTAATTCTAGATAGACTGAGCTTGAAGCTTGAGTATAACATGAAGGAGGGGATTTTCACCAGGCAGGTGTAAATGTGGCGCTGGAGATCAGAAGACATACCAGGATTCCCAGGGACATCCAGTTATGAAACTCATTTCTAAAAGGGACAGAAGCGGATTTCTTGACACTGAGCTCTATGGAGGTAGGCCAGAGGGAGGGAAGGTCTGGGAGCCCATTCTTGAGGATAATAGGAACAGGAAAAAGAACCACAGGAGGCATGTTTGGAAAGGGAGGAGAACACAGTAAGTATAGTACACGGAAAGCAAGGAAGACCTAACTTTGAGAAGAAGTCGTTAGATAATCAATGCGAAATATTGTAAAGAGGTTCCAGAAGGATGAAAATGAGGGCCTGTGTTGAGTGACACCCAGGAGGGAACTAGCCAGACTTAACAGAGTTGTTGGAAACCAAGTAGGAGTCCTGGTGGCATAGTGGTTAAGTGTGCTCAACTGCTAACCAAACGGTCAGCCGTTCGAACCCACCAGCTGCTCTGAGGGAGAAATACGTGGCGGTCTGCTTTCATAAAGATTTACAGTGTTGGAAACCCTATGGGGCAGTTCTACTTTGTCCTACAGGGTCACTATGAGTGGGAATTTGACTCCCATGGCATTTTTTTTTTTGGAGGTAGGAAACCAAATTGAATAGGAGCAAAGAGTGACTAGTGTGAGGGAACAAACATCTCCAAAAGTGGTTTGAAAGTATCTCAGGCCATACTTGCCTCAGCTCATGTCAGCCTGGACTTCCTCTCTCCAAAACAGAGCCTGAGGAAAGGGCTTGTGTGCATCTAGTTCATTGTGGAAAGCGACCAAGAGGAACAGGAGTGCGGTTTAGAGAAAAGTGAAATAGGGAAGACAAGAAAGCAATCGGGTATGTCATAGAACCCATTAAGCTGGGCCTCTTTGTACCTCAGTGCCAGATATGGGGGAAGAGTCATCTGGTTCCCCATTTATCCTCCTTCCTTCTTTCAAAATCAACTGTTTTGAAGCCTTTGCTTTAATGTGGCTGGAGAAGATCTGGTTAGAATATCCTCTACTTGCCCTGATAACTTCTTAGGCGGCCCTCACCCCAAATTTAATAAAGATTTTAGCTCTGAGATGCTCTTGTATCTACTCACCTCTCTCTCTCACCCCAACGCTTGGAGCAAAAAAGGAAGCCTCCCTGCTTCTTCAGATCATTCTGTTTCTATTTCTTTAAATCCCACCCCTCAGTGGGCTTAGGTCTTTGGAGACAAAAGCCAGGAAGGCTTTTAGAAAACATCTGTCATTTTTCCCATCTAAGGTTACACTCCCCTCACACACACACACTCACACACACACACACTCACTCAATGAGGCTGCAGATAAATACCTCTCTCCCTCGGACAGGCAGAGGTGCTTCTATCTCACAAGGTTCCTGGCAGGATGGAGCCAAGTTGCCCAAAGTAGGGGTCAACTTGATAACATATCCTTGGATTGGCCCGCCCTCCTTCTCTGTCTCATTCTGGTTGTACTTGAATGGGAGAAGAGAAGGGAAAAAACAAAGTGGAGAAAGCCATAAATGGATATCTGCAAATATTATATTCAACCACTAATATCTTCAAATGAATACTCGAATGAGAGAAAGGAAGGAGGGAAACTATAAGTTAGTATCTCCTAATATCATTTTTTTTTTTAATATCATTCAGCCACAAATATTTTTATTTCCTTAGCTTGACTGTAATAGGCTATAGATTCATTGATATCAGGAACTACGCACTATCTATATTTTATCCCCTTAAACCCAGTGTGGTTGAGTCGATTCCGACTCATAGCGATATATTGCCTACTAGGATGCTGGGTGTGTGATCAGCCCTGTGATATTTGTTCATTTATTCGTGGTATCTATAGTCTAGCTTGTTGACTCCTTGAAACATTGTTAAACTTAAGGGCTATAGAGGTCTCCTTTTTAAATATCTACTAAGGCAAATAAGCACCTTATTCTGCTGAAGAGAGATACTGTGTATGTATGGGTTCATTAGGTAATCATTAGCCAGCAGAACCAAAAGAAATAGCAAATTGCCTGCGTGGGGGAAAATTGCCTGCTCTGCCACTGGGCTTAAACACTATGTTCTCTTTAGGAACTCGGAGGAGGAAGTAAGTGTCACACATCAGTGTTTATACAGCAAGCTTGCTTCTCTTTTCCAGCCTCCTAAAGGAGTCTAGCTACATTAATGACCCCAATTCTCATTTCTGCCTACTCTCTTTACTTTTCCACCAACGTAAAAGCCTTGACCTTGCTTTTCTCCATTCCCTTTCCTTGGTAGGCACTGCTAGTTTAATCAGCTGTAGCTGTTTATGCTGTGGATTCTTCCCCACCAGCACCAGTGGCACAATGGTTAAGTGCTCAGCTACTAACAAAAAGGTTGGTGATTTGAACCCACCAGCTGCTCTGCAGGAGAAAAGACCTGGCAATCTGCTCCCGTAAAGATTATAGCCTAGGAAACCCTATGGCAGTTGTACTGTATCCTCTGCGGTCACTATGAGTTGGAAACAACTCGATGGCACACAACAACAACAACAACAGCATTCTCATCAGAAAAGTTCTCAGTGATGTAATATTTAGGAGATGCCAGAATATATCATTCTCAGTGCCTTCTTTTTATTCCTCCAAAGTTAGCAGGTACCAGTTTAGGTCGAGTCGATTTTGACTCATGGCGACCCCGTATGTGTCAGAACAGAAACTGTGCTCCATAGGGTTTTCAATGGCTGATTAGTTTGGAAGTAGTTTACCAGGACTTTATTTCCAGGTGCCTCTGGATAGTCTTAAACCTTCAACATTTTGGTTAGCAGCTGAGCACGTTAGCCATCTGTACCCCTCAAAGACTCCTCCCAAAGTTAAGGCCTCTTATTACTCTTTTCAGAAAGCTTTTCTAGTTTAAACTGTGATGTTGGTTATCGTTTCATAGATTCCTGTGAAATAGATGATTCTATGCTACATTATAACTGGGCCACAGTGAACAGCCTTGGTTACATCTACTTCGCCTCTATTTCTAGAGATTAATGTCACTGGAATAGATATTGAACAATGATCCAGACCAACCCTCTGTTCTTTCTTGGACATTAAGGAAAGCATCCAATACTGAACAAGATTAGTTTTCAGTAGGAAGGAAATACTTGGTGGTTCTGTTAACATGTAGTGCATTTATTAAAACATTTCCAGATAATTTCAAATTCAGACTGGCTTTGAAAGAGAACTCTATGTTAAGGCAATCTGTGATATCGTATTTTTGACAGAATGTACTAAATAATTCCAGACAAAGCATCTACAGGTTGTTCCGGGAACAGGTGGGGGAGGAAGAGAAGGTAATCTGTTTTCCTCTGTGTCTGTGGAAAGCAGGAGAGCATTAGGAGCAAGTGGGTGTCTGACTTCCTAGGAGAGGGCACTGGCACCTCCCAATGCGTTATCTAGGAGTTCTGTGCCAAGTTGTGATACTAATGAGCAGTTGTTATAGTGATGCTCTCTTGGTTTTGGTACTAACAAGTCCTTAATAGATCTACCTTTGCCTGATTTTGCCCAAGGGCATGATGTCTCATTTTTGTTATGACTTCTGGGTATTTTATTGGGCAACAGTTTCTTGGAAGATGGTATTTAACCTCAGATTTCCTAGGAAAGTGATCCTCCATTAAAGAGCCTGCTTAGCACAAATAGTGACTCATTTTGTTGAGGTGATAGCAATGGTTTTGTCTTCCTTATCTTGCCCCTGAAAATTTCTAATGATCCCAGAGATTCTTCTCACATAATACCTATAAAACATATCAGATTCTAATATAAACTTGGAAATGGTCCCCAGAGCAAATACTAAATACTCGTCTTTCGGGGATGGTTATGTATTTCCTTCTCAGAGTCAGAGGAAGCTAGGTCATATTGTGTGAGTTAGGCAAAGGGTGGCACAAGGAGTTATAGGAACACTCTACCTCAGATATTAAGAGAGACCTTGTCCTAAATCTTCCGTGACTAATGATACCAAGAAATTCTAGAATCCCTTGAGGAAAAATAAAAGCTTTAAAAAATTGTATTTCCCTAAAGCTTCTAGGATACTATTTCCCATTTAAAGACCCAAAAAGTATCTCTGGGAATGAAAAAATGAATATAATGAAAGAATAAATTATACACAGAGGCTGACCATATTAATTGGAAACTTTTTTATATTAGTAAAGACTATTAGACCAGAAGTTACAGAAACCTAACTCAAGTTTGGAATTTATTGCTTCATGTAATTGGAAAGTCAAGGGATGGGGCTGGCCTTAAGAACTCCTGAATGGAGCAAAAGGAGCTCTTATGCATTGCTCGTAGAAATGCAAAATGGTGCAGCGACTTTGGAAAGCAGTTTGGCAATTTCTTACAAAATTAAAACATCCTTATCAGATGACCCAGACATCCCACTTCTAGGTATTTATCCAAGTGAAATGAAAACCTATGTACGTGAATGATTGTAGTAGCTTTATTCATAATTGCCCGAACTAGAAATAAATCAAATGTCTTTCAAGAGGGGAAAGACAGACCCATGCAATGGAAACCTACTCAGCAAGAGAAAAGAATGAATTTCTGATACACAAAACAACACAAACAAATCTCACATATACTATACTGGGTGAAAGAAATGAGAATCAAAATACTGCATATTGTGTGATTCCATTTATATAACATTCTTTAAAAGGGCAAATTATAGGGACGGAAAACAGATCAGTGGTTACCAGGGTTTGGAAAGAGAATTAACTGCAGGGGGGCATGGAGGAATTTTTGGGGGGTGATGGAAATATTCCATATCTTGAATGTAGTAGCAGATACATAACTGTATACGTTTGCCAAACTCACGGAACTCTATGCTAAAAAGCAGGGATTTTTATAAGAATAAATTATACCTTTTAAAAAAGGAAACACACACACACATACACACACGGAGCCCTGGTGGTGCAGTAGCTAAGAGCTCAGCTGCTAAGCAAAAGGGTGGCAGTTCAAACCCACAAGCCGCTCCTTGGAAACTCTATGCGGTAGTTCTACTCTGTCCTATAGGGTCGCTGTGAGTCAGAATGACTGGGTGGCAATAGTTTGGTTTTTGGTATACACACACACACACACACACACACACACACACCAACTGGAGGGATGGAAATGAGGCCATTAGGTTTTTGTCTCTCTCATGCTTTTTATTGACCTCATTCTCTCCTAATATGGTTTTCCTTCATGTGATGGAGAAATAGCAGGTACATTATACACAGGTTCACATCAACGTAGTTATTAACTTCCGAGAAAAAAAGACACTTCCGTTTCCAAGTATCTACATGTAAAACCCCAGGAAAGGACTCATTTGGCCCACTCTCAGTCAAATGAACCTCCCTTGGCCTATCACTTTGACCAAACTGATGGAGTGCCATTTTTGGCAACCATGTCTTCATTCTTGTGGCCAGGGAGATGAAGTACAGTGATGAATGGTTCTGCTAGTATCAGATGGCATGGGGGGTGGGCCTGGTCCCCAATACCGGGAGATGATCTTAATAGAAGGCAAGGGGATTTTGGGCAGAACAAGAAAGCAGAAATCACTCCATCACTAGTCTTCTATTTACAGGATGCAGGGAGGCCATTAATTGGAGGCCTTGGTACAATCGGTTGCAGTAAGCTGCTATAGTCGGGCATTCAGACCTGTTGTTCCAGGCTTCTTATTCCAAACCACATCAGAATCACTGGGGACCTTGAGACGAAAAGAAGTTCTTGATGGTCCAGAACAGTTATGTCGTTGTTGGTGGCGGTGGTGATATGGGTGAGTGTTACTTTTTCTGCATCACAAACTCTTCTGAGAATCTAATGAGGGGTTTAAACCAACTCTAAAGCTTGAAAAATGTAGGAGGCATGAGGTCACATACCCAGGTCCCTCACTTCTACCCACCACCTCCAAGTTTATGAATATCAGGTAAAAACTACTGATCTAAAATAGTGGTTTTCCAACAGTGTTAGCCCACACTAGAACCCCTCGAAGGCCTTGTTAAACACAAACTTCTTGCTGGGTTCCATCCCAGAGTTTCTGATTCAGTAGAGCTGGGGTGGGCCCTGAAATCCTTCATTTCTAACAAGTGCCCAAAAAGACCCACTGCTGTCGAGTTGATTCCAACTCACAGCGACCCCATACAGTCTCCAAGGCTGTATATCTCTACGGAGGCAGACAGCCACATCCTTCTCCTGCAGAGCCACTAGTGGCTTTTGGTTAGCAGTCGATTGCTTTAACCAACAAGTGCCCAGGTGAGCCTTATACTGCTGATCCAGGGCCCAGACTTTGAGAACCACTGCTCTAGACCATGGGACCATAGACTAATGAGTTCAGTGCTAGAGTTCAGTGCTAGCTGTCCTAAATCATACTTCTCTAATCCTGCAGCTATTTCAGAGTGTGACTTAGCTACAGATTATCAATTTGTGCTTATTATATCCACTGCACCCTCAATGGCTCTGTTTAGGGCCACTGTTGGGAATAACAACGGCAATGAACTAAATGGTTCTTCATGTATTGATTCATATCTTACAACTGAGCTATTTAAAACATGGGCAGTGTTTGTCTAGGAGACTGAAGAACACAGGAAAGTGGTCTTTGATATTACACTTAAAAATCTTAATATTTATTTGTGAAAAATGCTCAGAAATGGACAAGCGTATCTATTTAAAATGAATTATCTACATGCTTTTAGTTCTTTCACTATAAAAAAGCAGAAACAAAAACATCAACAAAATACATATTCATGCATTTTTACATAGCTAAGGCCAGTGTGTATAAACAATTTCATTTGTTACTGTTTTGTTTAACATCCCATGTGATTTCTCACACCAGTCCAACCCCTTTAAAAAGCAGATTTCTTATTGGAGGCACAAGGCTCTGTGTCTTAGTTATTTAGTGCTGCTGTAATAGAAACAACACAAGTGGGTGCCTTTAACTCACAGAAATTTATTTTTTTCATAATTTAGGAGGCCAGAGGTCCAAGTTCAGGGCACCAGCCCTAGGGAAAGGCTCTCTTTCTGACTACTCTGGGGGGGAAATCCTTGTCTCTTCCAGCTTCTGTTCCTTGGTTCCTTGGAGATCTCCTCATGGCATCTATCTTTCTCCTGTTTTTGCTTTTCTGCATAAGCTGCTCTTTTATATCTCCTAAGTGTCAGGTTTTGGAAACCCTGGTGGCACAGCAGTTAAGAGGTATGGCTGCTAACAAAAAGGTTGGCAGTTCGAATCCCTCAGGGGCTTCTTGGAAACTCTATGGGGCATTTCTACTCTGTCCTGCAGGGTTGCTGTGAATCAGAGTCGACTAAATGGTAACAGATGTTTAAGTATTAGGTTTAAGAAATCCTCCACTGATATGGCCTCATTAACATAACAAGGAAAATCCTATCCCCAGACGGGATTACATCCACAGGTATAGGAGTTAGGATTTATAGCACGTATTTTTGGAGGACACCGTTCAATCCATAACACTGTCTTATGGGTATGTCAGAATTTGCATAAACTTTCCATGGTTTGTTTTGGTCATTAACGTTGTTTTGATTTCTAAAGGTTGAGAAGTGTATAATGGGTTCATGCCTTCAAGAATAAACTCCGGTTATTTTTTAAAAATATATAGGTGGATAATATAATTACTGATCTAGGGGTCTAAACTTCTCAATGATTTTTTATTTCTCTACCAATGCTGTGCCATTTTAGACCCTGATTATTCAGGCAACCTGGCCAGTTATGAGGATGTTTGCCTGGGGTTTCCTGTTCTGGGAAAATGGAGATGTTACAAGCAAGCTGCTGATATGAGGTTACTCCCTGATCTCTTTAAGGATATCTTCTAGTTTCTAGCCATTTTGCCTTTTAATTATAACCTTAAAAGAGAGCTTATTGGCCAAGCACCCAGAAAGACAGAAGATGATTCTGTCACTTGAGGATGCAACAGGGTGATTCTTTTAGGGCTATTCATCTGTGGTAAACTGGGCCCCAAGTAGGCACATGGATCTAAAGCATTTATAACTGCTGGTGACAATCCTGAGCATTAGGGGCTGAACTGTATCTCCAAATAATATGCTGAAATCCTAAACCCCAGTTCCTGGGAGCTAGGGTGGGCCCTAATCCAATATGACTGATGTTCTTTTAAGAAGAAACGCAGAGAACACAGGGAGAACATCATGGGATAACAAAAGGAAGATCGAAGTGATACTTCTACAAGTCAAGAAATGCCAGTGGTCCCCAACACCAGAAGCTTGGAGAGAGGCATGAAAGAGATTTTCCCCTAGAGGCTACAGAGGAAGCATGGCCCTGTCAACACCTTGACTTCGGCCTCTGGAATTGTGGGAGAATAAATTTCTGTAGTTTTAAGTCACCTAGTTTGTGATAATCTGTTACTGCAGCCCCAGGAAATTAATACACCCAGAATTTTCTGACTCTCAAGGATCTAAATCATTCCAATTCTGTAGTCTGTCCCAAGTCAAACCTCTCTGTAATTTAGGACCATTCTTCTCACTCCACATCCCCCTGCTTCTGATGCCATGATCTTTGAGGTCATTTCGCTTCTTTTGTTTTCACCCCTGTTTTAAGTCAGTTTTTGCAGGAAGCTGATGATGAGGCTCTGAGATTTCTGTGTGCGAATTTTTTTTTTTAATTGTGGTAAAAATATTTATAACGAGACATTTGCAATTTCAGCATTTTTTACATACAATTCAGTGGCATTAAAATGTTCATCATGTACAACCATCACCACGGTTTCCAAATTTTTCCCATCACCCTTACAGAAACTCTGTGGCCCCTAAGTATGACTCCCCCTTTGGGGTAATTTTCTTGAGGAGTGCTCTTAAGGTTACCTGTGGGAGAGAGAAAGAAACAGGAAGGGCCAAAGAGAGAATTTGGGCTTCAATACAGTTGCCACAGAGCCCTCAGCTGACCCTAACGGGCACTCTTGAGCTGGGATAGTCCTGCAGAGCTGTCTCCAACTGAGACACAGCAGTCGGGCCTTTGTACCCTCTCCTCATTGGATGGGGGCTGCCCCATGGACGAGGCGTGACTCTGTCGAGGAAGTTTCCCAGGAAGGGATTCAGCTCTTTGCCATCTGCAGCCGAGAGTCCTGAAAGCAAGGAGAATGAGGGCCTCACTCCTGAGGGAGATTAGGTGATTTGGCTCATGACTCCTCCTTCCATCTTCAAAGCCAACATCAGTGGGTTGAGTTCTTCTCACATTAAATCAGTCTGACAATCATTCTCTGCCTCCCTCTTCTACATTTAAAGACCCTTGTAAGTACAGATAGGGAGCCCTGGTGGTGCAGTGATTAAAGCGCTTGGCTGTTAACCAAATAGTCTATGGTTGGAACCTGCCAGCTGCTCAGTGGGAGAAAGATGCGGCAGTCTGCTTCCTTAGAGATTTCTGGCCTTGAAAACCCTGTGGGGCAGTACTACACTGTTCCATAGGGTTGCTAAGAGTTGGAATTGACTCTAAGGCAGTGGGTTGGGTTTTGGGGATTACATTAGACCCACCAGACACATTCAGGACAATTTCCTGATTTTAAGGTCAACCGATTAGTAACCTTAATTCCATCTGCAACTATAATTCCCCTTTACCATGTAACATAGTCACATGTTTTGAGGATTAGGATGTGGCTATCTTTGGGGGGCCATTATTCTGCTTACCACATCAGGACTCCCTGCTTATTTAGTCTATGCTCTGAACCTGGAACTCTCCATCAGTGTAAGCAGCCAAGCGCTGAGGGGTGGCTAAGGGGCTGCTGCTGAAGATAGTAAAGAACCAGTTTTGATCTAGGCTGGGGTGTCCACACATGCAGACAAGGCCCCTAGCAATGCCCATAGAAAGAGGGGCTGGAAGTGAAGGGGGCAGCCACCAGCCCCAGCAGGAAGCCTCTATTTGCACTTTTGCCTTAGGCCTCCCACAGTTGGGGGATGGTCTATGCTATTACAATGGAAAGTTGTGTTTCAATTTTCTGATTACAGGAAAGTTCATTGATGTTTAAACCCAAATCCGGTAAGTTCTTTGATATCTTTTAGAAATTAAATCACAGCTGTTTCTGCTATCTTGATTCATTTTATATAGCTTTATAGGTTGGCTTTCACTATTTCTGGAATAAGATAGGGAATAAATAAAATAAATGAACTGTTACCAACTTTATCTGAAAATTTCTTCTTTTGTTACACACACAAGCTCAGAAATATAACATGGTGTTACTTTATGGTTTTACTTAATAATATAAGGGATGACTTATGGTGAAAAGGCAACCCACACCGTTGTTGCCTTGTTGTCCTGAATATTTTAGTCCTTATGGAAAACAAAATCTTTTAGGCTTATCTCCATGTTGCTAGAGCATTTTCAGGGTGATAGGAACAAATCCACAGTAAGCCAGCCTCTTTGTTCTTCTGAGCCACAAAGCCTGGTACCCAACTTCAGTGACTGCAAATCTTGCCAATATGAACAGCCACATCATGCATCCCCCTGAAGTGCAAGCGTTCAAGTAGCCATAGCATGAAATGAAATGATTTTGGTGTTAAACAGCAAGAGGGTGGTGTTCCAGGCAGTCTCCAGAGTTTAAGCTCTGCATCTTAAGTCTCTAAAAATTTGATACCTTCCTTATTCTGAAAATTAGTTAAAAGTTTGTTTGCTAGATTTTTTTTCTTTTTCATCCTTGAAGCTGTATTGCTGTCGTCCTTGTAACTATGCCAGGCTTAACTGAGGTGCAGCCACTAAGCTTGAATACTTACCCTCCTAAGTCTTCGTTTAATTCCGTTAGCTTTTCTCTCTCATTGTTCATTGTGATCTGGCTAAACAGTTCCCAGAGTGAAGTCTGAGCCCTTTTTGACCCTTAATCCCAATGTCTGTGCTGCTGAGGAGGTACCTATTCCTGGTACTTCAATTTTCTAGGAAAGCTTAAAATAAAACGTTCTGAGCTGCTGACTTCATATGAAGAGTTGGGCGATAGCCTCCACTCATTTTCCTGGGGAATGGAGCTGAAGCACCTCTTCTGCAGCACACACAAGGCTCAGAGTTGGTTGATTAATTGAAAAAAAAAAAGTCATTTAAAGCAATGACTCATAAAAAATGATTCATACATGCCTTAAACATTTTTATTTTAACTTAAAACACATAAATTGACAGTCTTTGATGTAAAAGCAAGCCTTTACCCTAATGTTGGGTCTCCTAATTGGCGTTATGTGTTGTCGCTCTTACATAAATCACACCCTTAATGCATCCCTGAAGATTTCCAATTTCACTTTCTTTACATTGAAGCAAGAATTAAAATGACTTGCAAAGCAGTGTGATTGAAGTATCCTGGGTGGTTACAATTTCTCCCCAAGTCCTCCTCAGTTTACTCAGCCCTTCCTAATTCAACAAAACGTTTTCATTGGCTCGCTTTCATCAAATCATTCTGAAGCATTTGACTTACTGTTCATGGAAACCTCTTGTTATGCGCTCATATTTCATCAATTTACATAATATTTAATACACAATAATATTGACTATATAATTACAATAACAATTATAATTCTAATAAATATGTTTGGGAATAACAAACCTGGCTGACTCTTGGCAAGCATGCAAGTTATCAAGTCAAAGGAGAAGTGTGTTGACTTACTAGAGAGAAGCCTTGGTTAAGGGGGGGCTGGTGTTTGAGCCACTGCAGCCAAAGCTAGTTGTGCCCTGCCCTTGACTCCTTGGCCTACTGCAAAGGTCGCCTGCAGTACTGGTGCCTTTCTCCCTCAAACGCCCATGTCTCTCTAGCAGAGGGAAGTATGGAAATGCTGGAAAGCTAACATCCGCAGAAGCAATCCAAACACTCAGTGAATGAGATTCACGAGGGATGAGGTTGATGGACAAATACTCCAGCTTTCTTCCTCTTCAGTGGAACAGTCCTTAGATAGGGTCTACAAAGTCACCCAGCTGCCAACAGCAGTCACTGCTCATTAATACTCTTTTTCTTGGCTCCTAGGGCCCTGGTGGCACAGTGATTAAAAGCCTGGCTGCTAAGCAAAAAAAACTCGACAGCTCAAATCTACCAGCAGCTCCCTGGAAGCCCTGTGGGGCAGTTCTACTCTGTCCTACAGGGTCACTATGAGTTGGAATTGACTTGACGGCAATGACTTTGGTTTGGTTTTGGTACTTGGCTTCCATGAGGCATTGGTGGTTCAGTGGTAGAATTCTTACCTTCCATGCAGGAGACCCAGGTCAATTCCCAGCCAACGTACCTCATGTTAAGCTATCACCATCCGTCAATGGAAGCATGTGTGTTGTTGCTATGATGATGAACAGGTTTCAGTGGAGCTTCCAGACTGAGACAACTAGAAAGAAAAGCCTGGCAGTCTATTTCTGAAAATTAGCCACTGAAAGCCCTATGAATCAGAACAGTCCACTCCGCAACCAATCATGGGGACAGCACGGGATCAGGTAGCATTTTGTTCCATTGTGCCTGGGGTCATCCTGAGTTGCAACCTACTTGATGGCAGCTAACAATAGCCACTTGACTCTCATTCCTCCATGGGCTTCCCTGTATCGCCTCCCAAATAAACAACTTGCACCCAAACCCTTGATTCTAGGTCTTCTGTTGGGGGAACTCAAACCAAGACAGGCACCAATCGGTATGTCATATAGAGGAAACTGAGAGGATTGATCTGGTGAGTGGATTAAGTGGAAGATACTTAAGAACCTACTGTTCTTGGAAGCCTTCCAATTTGATCTTTCTCTTCAGATTATCCATATGGTCCTTCCTGCAAACAACTTTTGCCTTTATCTTTGTGAGCCCTATGAAGACATATCCTGGGGAATATGCAACAGGATCTGACTGGACAAGAGATCGACTGCTGTCTTCTCTCAGTTCTCCTGCCCCTAATTCATCTCTTCAAGTTTTCGCTTGTCTTGAATTTTATAAGCTAGCCATTCTAGGTCTTCCACATCCTCTGTGTCACAACTTCTGTTTCCCAACCTGATTCCTAGTTCTATTTCATCTAAAACTTCAGTTTACCTCAGGGCTTCAAGCTGGCTCAAACAGATTCAGCCATGGCCAGTGAAGGAAAACCAGAACAGGCCCGAATTCTCAAATTCAAGTAAAGCAGAATGATAAGCAGAACATGAAAAATTATGGGTTGAAGCCCTGGAATGGGAGACTTAGAAGAGGCATAGTGGGCCCTTTCAGCAGCCTGATGCAAGAGATTGGATTATTGCCAGGACTGTCGAGCGTGACACACATTCCCAAAGTGGCATGGTGGGCCACCATCTTTGAGTGAAACACTGCTGTTTCCAACTCGCTGGTCAAGAAATTTGGTTGCTATGCAACACGTATGCTGCCTTTCTTTTCTAAGAAGGAGATTAAGTTTCTAGAAGGGCTTTGACCCTTAATTTTCCCTTTCTGCTTATTGTTCCACTTCACCTGCATTTTAAAATTTCAGGTCTGTTTGGGTTTTGCTTTGTGGGCCATGACTGAACTGGGCAGAACCAGCTCAAAGCCCTGGTTTACCTGTGGTTCTGGGTCCCTGGCTATAGGGATCCACCACTTAGCTGAGACCCTCTCTTGAATTTATGCCCTGAAGCTTCTGGTCTCAGCTTCCCAATTTGTCTCCTTGCTCCTTCCCATCCTTCTCCTCCTCTAGATTGTGGTCCTGACCCTCAGACCCTTCCCTCACAGTGGAACTCAAGGTGGTGTTTCTAATGTGTGGCATTATGAGTGTTTTCCTGTAAAACTTACCTTTCTACTACTTATAACCATCTAAATGTTTTTCTTTAAAGATATTCAATATTGAATTAATGCTCTTTCAGAAACAGAACAAAACTATTGTACTCCCTCTCCCTCATTCTTAAGAACAAGTGTTTGGGTTGTAAAGTGAGTGAACCACACTCTATTCTTTCTTATTAATGGAAAATTGTCCATAAATTGCCGAGGCGTGACTAGCTCATTTTGCAACACAGCTGCAAATGGTTTATGCTGGTATCAGTTTTGATTTCTCAGAATGAAAGGAGAAAACCCTGCAAAATTGACATCTCTCTAAACAGTACCTCAGGTACATACTCCCTACAGACAATGACGCTTCTGAAGAGACAACTGATTGAAGATAGTGCCACCTTCTGCCAGGCCTGTCTCCTTGGAGTACCTGTCTTTATTTTATTATGGTGTGGTGGACTTGCCACAAGTTTCAAGAAGGCAAATGTTAAACATTTCTGTTTTTTAATTTTAAAACTGATCTAAAATGCATGTGCCTGGAAAGTGCTCTGTATTTAATGCACAATGACTCATAATAATACTTTATTATAATTTTTGGAAGCATGTTATATTTTACAAAACATCTCCACCCATAAATTATCTTAATCCTCAAACATCCTGATGAAATATATATTAGTCCCATTCCATAGATGAAGAAGATGATCAGATAGGTTTATTTATGTACCCATGGGCACAGTAAATTAAAAACAACATTTGAGATTATATACTCTGACACCAAGTCTAATATCCCTGTAGATATTCATCTTTCATTTCCCTCAAAATCTTTTTTTCCTGGGATCATCCCTCCCTTTGAGAAACCATTTCTTCCTTGATTTCAAAATAAAGTTTTAGAGTGGCTGCTAAACATTGTACCCCGCTGACACCTCTTTTATAGGGTTTACAATCTAGGCTACAATAAAAACAATGTGATTGTGTAGATATGCCACATTTTATTTATCCTGTCATCTGTTTATGGACACTTGGATTGTTTTCACCTTTTGACTATTGTGCATAATGCTGCAATGAACATTATCTACAAGCGTCTACTTTAAGCCCATGTTTTCAAATCTTTTAAGTTTGTACATAGGAATAGAATTCTGGGTCATGTGGTAATTCTATGTTTAATTTTTTGAGGAATTGCCAAGCTGTGTCCCAGAGCAGCTGCACGATTTTACCTTCTTACCAGCAATGTACTGAGGTTTCGATTTCTCCACATCCTTTCTAACCCTTGATATTTTTCTGATAATAGCCATCCCAGTGGGGGTGAAGTGGTATCACATTGTGGTTTTGCATTTGATTTGCATTTTCCTAATAACTAATGATGTTAAGCATCTTTTCTTGGCCATTTGTATGTCTTCTGTGGAGAAATGTCTATTCAAGTCCTTTCCCCTTTTTTCAATTAGGTTGTTAGTCATTTTTGTTGTTGAGCTGTAGGAATTCTTTATATGTTCTGGATATAAAAGGAAATGAAATTCTGATAATGCTACAACATAGACAAACCTTGAAAATATTAGTGGTTACCAGGGACTGGGTGTAGGGAGGAATGAGGAATTATTGATGAAGGGTACTGACTTTCTGTTTGGGATCATGAAAAATATTTGAAGTGAATAGTGAGGATGGATACACAACATGGTGAATATAATTAATGTCACTGAATTGTACACTTAGAAATGGTTAAAATGGGGAAAAAAAATTATAAGCCAGTGATGTTTTAAGGAAGAACCAAGGGAAAAAGTTTCTTTCCTCTCAGGTGATAAACTTCAATGGTATTAACTGCCTTGTTCCAGTATCATGAGGAAGGCAGTCCAGTCTGTGAGAATAATGTTGACATTGGGAGAGGAAGAGAGGAGAGACATAGTGAGAAGGAATCCCCACAGCTTCCAAGGGGCTAGTGCTAGCCCACATGGTCCAACTGATTCCATGTCCTACACAGCTTTCTCACAAGAGTCAATACAGTCCATCTTTCCCCAGGATCTTGGGGTTGTGGTCTACCACTTGCACTCAAAAGACATAGGTATCCTTTCCAGCGTATTAGCTCATTTGAGACTCATAATAACACAACAAATTTGGCAGCACAGTTATTACAATTTTCATATTAGAGTAAAATTGAGATTCTGTTTGAGGCTAGTCCATAGGGACCAAACTGAGATTAGAGATCTTCTCTTTTTACACCAAGACCAACATCCTTTCTTCCTTACCACACAGTTTATCTACTGCTGAAGGGAGAGAAGGTAAAACAAGATAGAATCCTATATTTAAAAAACCCATTGCCATGGAGTCAATTCCGATTCATAGAGACCCTATAGGACAGAGTAGAACTGCCTCATAGGGCCTCCAACAAGTGGCTGGTGGATTCAAATTGCCGACCTCTTGGGTAGCCCCAGAACTCTTAACCAGTGCACCACAGGGACTCCATTTAAGTAGAGTTCTTCATTTTTCTGGTGAAAAGAATCCATGTGCTATTAAATGAAATGACCCAACTTTCAGCTTAATAACTCTGCTACCAGCTCAGTCCATCTCAAAGGAATTGCTGTCTAATCCACTATTTATTGAATACCTATTTCACCTAAGACCAATATTAGCTGGAAAATTTACCACATGTATAAGATAAAATACTTGAATCCTAAGAATTATATAACTTTTTTTTATTGCTCTGACGTTTCTGTTATTTTTCCCATCAGTGTAGTAGACAAGGTTGATGCCCCACACAAATCTCCCTTAACTGGATCAGGTCCGATCCCTCAGTTGCCACCTTCACCTGAGAGAGTTCCCTTAGGTTTACAGGAGCTTCACCATCAGCGAATGCCTATAGGCTGTGTCCTTCCTTTAGGTAACTTTCAGTCAGTGACAGAATTATTCCGATGCTGTTCACATTCTAGAACACTCCATAGGATCAAGTTGAGAGTAGACTTTGGCTGAAACTACTTATTTGCCTACCTTCTTTCCCTGCCCTACCCTGCTTTGGACTCCCTTTCAGGTTCCTCAACAGATCACTTGCACAAAAATCATTGCCTCAGGATGATGTCTAGAGAACCCAACCTAAAGATACCGTTTTCTGGGGGTTTTGAGCTCTTACTTACTTACAACTTTACATCCAGATCTTGTTTGTCTTTTCTACTGGTTCTTGTGGAAACCCTGGTGGCCTAGTGGTTAAGTGCTACGGCTGCTAACCAAAGGGTCGGCAGTTCAAATCCGCCAGGCACTCCTTGGAAACTCTATGGGGCAGTTCTACTCTGTCCTATAGGGTCGCTATGAGTTGGGATTGACTTGACGACACTGGGTTACTGGGTCTTGCACCCACATAATCACACACCTACTGTGTTGGAAAACTGGAGTTGAAGGAGCAGCTTGAAAGTTGTAGGATTTAGTACCAAATCAGCATATTCCATATGGCATAAAGCTACTCAACTGGTTAACCTGATAGATCTGAAGAGTGGGGGATGTCCTCCATTTCCTAAAATAGCATAGCAGCAACTGTACTAATTTTAGATAAAGACATAAAATCCCTGAGGATGTAAAGATATGATTTCCCTCCCCCTTACAAGATCAAATTACATGGAAAAACTTTCAGGGAGCACAAGAGAAAGAAAATGTGCATTGATTTTTACTTGATGGAAAGAAAAGTCAGGGGGTGGGAAATAAATATCAAGGACCCCTTCCCATTTTGGTAGGTCTGGCTAATTGAATCTCTGGGATTACGGAGTGGCAGAGCGTAGGGGTTTGTTTCTTGGTCTCTTTTATCCATGCCGCCATGCATTGAGTTAGCAGTGAATGCCAGGAGTTATGTTGTGAGTAAAAGTATAAGAAAAGGAAATAATGAACATGTCAAAATGGGTTAGCTTATCAAGGGGTGGGGCTACCAAGTAAGTAGTGAAGACAGAACCAGTCATGGGATAAGAAAGGAGAGGACATATTAAGGGGGAAATAGCGCATGCCTGATACTGTGTTGTTGACATTTTTTTTTTTAATATTCCAGAAAAATTTTGGTTGGCAAATATGACCAAAAGGAGCTGACCTTTATAGAGTACAAATTATAAGACAATTAAAAGTACCTAACTTTTAACCATTCGGTGAGCTATGTACAATTATAGTCCCATTTTACAGATGAGGGAACCAGGCTCAAAGAAGTTAAGTGACTTGTCTAATGCCCCCCAGCTAGGAGCATATGGGGTACTGAGACTCAAACCCATCTGCCAGGTACTAAACCATTACATGCTGCATTGCCTCCTAAGCCAATTATTTTCCTGCTCTCTAACTTCACTAGATACAGAGAGAGTGAGAGAGATAAAGAGATAGCTACTGTCGAGTTGATTCTAACTCATAGCGACCTTATATAAAACAGAATGAAATGTTGCCCAGTCCTCCATCATCCTCACAATTACCAGTATGTATGTTCAAGTCCATTGATTTCCCAGTCCATCTCACCAAGGGTCTCCCTCACCCTTGCTGCCCCCTACTTTTCCAAACATTATATCCCCTTTCAGTGATTGATCCCTCATGATAATGTGATAAAAGTAAGCACATTGGACAACGTTCTGTTGTGATCCGTAAGGTTTTCGTTGGCTAATTTTTCGAGGTACATTACCAGGGTTTTCTTCCTAGTCTGTCTAAACCTGGAAGCTATGCTTGAAACCTGTCCACTGTGGGTGACCCTGCTGGTATTTAAAATACTAGTGGCATAGCTTCCAGCATCATAGAAACAAGGCAACCACCAGACCTCACTATACCCCTTGAAGTTTAGAGATTTTCTCCATTTTACAAAGTTGGAAATTTAAAACTCAGTAATGTCATCGATATTGTACAGTTTAAGGTCTATTTTCTAACTATAATGGTTGTTATTGTTAGCTGCTGTCAAATCGGTCCCTGGCTCATGGGGACCTCATGCACAATGAGATTGGATTGTTGTGATCCATAGGGTTTTTATTTGCTGCTTTTTCAGAAGTACATTGCCAGGCCTTTCTTCCTGGTTTGTCTTAGGACTCCATTGAAACTACTCAGTATCATAGCAACATGTAAGCTCCCACTGACAGATGGGTGGTGGCTGTGTATGAGGTGTACTGGCCAGGAATCAAGCCCAAATCTCCTGCATAGAAGGGAAGGATTCTACCACTGAATCACCAGTGGCCCCAAAATGGTTGTTAGGGTGAAGTTAACTGAGTATCGATTATGTAAAGAGCTATTTCCATTGCAGAGCATGAGGTTGAGGTTCTTTTTTTTGTTCTTATTTATCCATTTTTCTTTTTTAAGCTTTAAAAAATACTTTTTAGCTACAGTGTAGCAGGGTTTAAGGAATATGTCCAGGTCCATTGACACAGTGACACTCATGATTTGGCAGTTTTTATCGTGATCTCGGCTTCCGTTTCCCTACCCAAAGAACAGACATTTCTTAAGTTTGTTCTCATTTGGCTCTTCTTCCTTCTCCTTCATTGATTGGGTTGCTTGTCCTCAAATCTTACTCAGGGCTGAGATAAAACCCTCCTGATTCCAACCAAGCCTCTGATCATCTCCCTTGAACTTAGCCAACTGCTCTTAATTACTGCTCACAGAAATAAGCAAGTAAAGACCACTTACTGAAAACTAATTCACCAATCTATGCAGGGTCCATCGGGTATGACACCACTCCTCTCTGGAACCATGTAGCATTATATAAATGTGTGTTGATGTATCATCCATACCCATGCCTAAGGTAGCATATTGTTTCCTGCTAAGAAAATTCCCTGGAGATTACCATGGCCCACTCTCCCTGTTTTATAGATAAGAATTGAAGACCAGAGTGTGATTTGTCTAGGTTTACATGATTACATAGAAGACAACCTGGAATCAAAATCCATCATCATCATTATCATCATCATCATCATCAATGTTTCTTCCTACAACTCCACTGCCAAACAAAAATACCAGAATAAATCACAGCAAGTGCCATGAGATATTTTCAGTCATTCCTGTTGGCATGGAGGATGTCTTAAGGCTGATTCCCCATAGGTAGATCTTACAAAAAGTATTTGAGTCAAGTATTTGTTCAAAGAAGTCCCTGGGTCTTAAAAGCTTGCAAGTGGCTATCCAAGCCTCAACAATTGGTCTCTATTTGCCTGAAGCAACAGAGGAAGAAGGAGAGTCAGGAGTAAGAGGAGGAAATGGAATGTGTGGCTGATTGTCTCCACGAAAACTGCCCCTTTGCCATGAGACCAGAAGAACAGGATGGTGCTCAACCTGGCTGCCATTACTGAACATTTTTATCAAAGATTCTATAGAAAAATCCTGATCAAAGGGGAGAATATGCAGAATAAAATTTCTAATTCTCATGGAATTTCAGATTTTCTGGAGCCATGCAGACTGGATTAACCCCTGAAAAAACTGCTCTGAGATAATCTTTAAACCTTAAACAAAAAATATCTCCTGAAGTCTTAAAACCAGGCAATAATTTAGCTACACTAGTAAAGAATGTCTGCCTTGAGCACTGTTTTCTTTTAAGATCTATCCATATGGAATCAAATTGGTAACAGTGACTTGAAAGATTAGACAGGAAACTTGTTCTTTAGGTGGAAGTTTACAGCTCAGGTTAATTTCTCATACAAAAATTCATACACATATTTTGTGACAGTAGTTGCAATCCCTATAATGTGACAGCACACTCTCCCGGTTTCCCGTGTCTGTCCAACCAGATCCTGTCCCTTTCTGCCCTCTCATCCTGCCTCCAGACAGGAGCCGCCTGTTTGGACTCATGTGTCTGCTTGAACTAAGAAGCACACTCTTCATGAGTATTATTTTATGTTTATAGTCTAGTCTAATCTTTGTCTAAAGAATGGGCTTCCAGAATGGTTTTAGTTCTGGGTTAACAGAGTGTCCAGGGACCATGCCTTTAAGGGTTCCTCCAGTCTCAGTCAAACCATTAAGTCTGGTCTTTTTATGTGAATTTGAGTTCTGCTCCACATTTTCTCCTGCTCCATCAGGGACTTTCTGTTGTGTTCCCTGTCAGGGCAGTCATTGGCAGTAGCCAGGCACCATCTATTTCTTCTGGTCTCAGGCTGATGGAGTCTCTGGTTTATGTGGCCCTTTTGTCTCTTGGACTAATATTTTCCTTGTGTCTTTGGTGTTCAGTGACTTCTTACTTTTTTCATGTATGGTGTCCTTGATGTCATCCCACAACTTCTCTGGTCTTTGGTCATTAGTGTACAATGTGTCAAATCTGTTCTTCAGATGGTCTCTAAATTCAGGTGTGATATACTCAAGGCTGTACCTGGCTTCTTGAGTATATCACACCTGAATTTAGGCTTGTTGTAATTTTCTTCAACTTCAATTTGCATAGGAGCAATTGATGGTCTCTTCCATAGTTTTTTTTTTTTTTTTTTTTTTTTTCCGCAGTTGGTCCCTGGCCTTATTCTGATAGATGATATTGGGCTTTTCTATTGTCTCTTTCCAAAGACGTAGTTGATTTGAAGCCTGTGTATTCCATCTGGTGAGGTCCATGTATGTAATCGCCATTTATGCTGGTGAAAATGTATTTGCAATGAAGAAGCCATTGGCCTTGCAAGATCCTGTCATGTGATCCTGCTGTCCTTTCTATGGCTGAGGCCATAGTTTCCAACTACTGATCCTTCTTCTTTGTTTCCAACTTTCACATTCCAATCATCAGTGATTATCATATTTGATCAATTTCAGACTGCAGAAGTTGGTAAAAATCTTCATTTTTCTCATCTTTGGCCTAGTGTTGGTGCATAAATTTGAATAATATTCATATTAACTGGTATCCCTTGTAGACGTATGAGCATTATCCTATTATTGAAAGCATTGTACCTTAGGATAGGTCTTGAAATGTTATTTTTGACAATGAATGCGACACCATTCCTCTTCAATTTGTTATTCCTGGCATAGCAGCCCATATGATTGTCTGATTCAAAGTGGCCAATACCAGTCTATTTCAGCTCACTAATTCCTAGGATATCGATGTGTATGCATTCCATCTCATTTTTGATGACTTCTAATTTTCCTAGATTCATACTTTGTACATTTCACATTCTGATTATTAATGGATGTTTGAAGCTGTTTCTTCTAATTTTGAGTCATATCACATCAGCAGGTGACGGTCCTGAAAATTTTACTCCATCCAAATCATTAAGGTTGCCCAACTTTGAGGAGGCAGCTCTTCCTCAGTCATCTTTTGAGTGCCTTCCAACCTGAGGGGCTCATTTTCCAGCACTATATCAGACAATGTTCTGCTGCTATTCATAAGGTTTTCACTGGCTAATTTTTTCATCATTAGACTGCCGGGTCCTTCTTCCTAGTCTGTCTTAGTCTGGAATCTCCACTGAAATATGTTCACCAAGGGTAACCCTGCTGGTATTTGAAACACTAGTGGCAAAGCTTCCAGTATTACGGCAAAATGCAAGCCACCACAGTGTGACAAACTGACAGACACATGGTGAAGGTAGGTCAAGGGAGGGGAATAAGCCAAGCAAGAGTATGGTTTTAGGCAATGTCCCAGCCTATACTGATCCCATGGGAAGACCAGGAATGTAAATTACAATGCAGTGCTTGTCCCCCTCAAGACAAAGGAGCTGGGCTCCATTGACTGTCTTTTCCTGACCTCAGTCTGCCCTAGGAGGACATAAACTTCTGACCCTGGTAGTTTGAATCCACCAGATACTCCTTGGAAACCCTATGGGGAACTTCTACTCTGTTCTATAGGATCACTATGAGTTGGAATCTACTCCACGGCAATGGGTTTTGGGTTGGTTCTGCACCTAAAGTTGGTTCTGCACCAAGAGCAGATCTCTGAAGAAAGCTGTAAGTACTCAGGTAGCAAAGAACACAAGAAGCTGGTGTATGACCCAGAACCAAGAAGAGGAATCTTATGGGTCTGGGCAGAGCACCAACAGTGTGCACTACAGAGAATAGGTCCTGGAAACATTGCAGCTTCTCTAACCTTTCCCTACTACCTACTACCTGGGTCTTCTGTGTCTTTGGGTCACACACTCCTTCCCCAGGTCTCCACATGTCTGCCTCCTTCGTCCTTCATGTCTTATCTCCAATGACACCTTTTCAAAGTGACCTTCCATGACCCCTTATCTAAAGTCAGACCCATCTCCACCTATCAGTCTCTATCCCATCATACTATTTTATTTTCTTTGGCAGTACTTATTATTCTCTGAATTTATTGTCTACAAGTTTAATACCTCTCTGCCAAGTATAAGCTACATGAGACCTGGGATTTCATCTTATTCACCATTCTATCTTCAAACCTAGAAGAATGCTTGTCACATAGTAGGTCTTCAATATATATTTATTAAATAGGAAATAATGAATGGGTAGATGGAAAAATCATTCATGAAACTTCTGTAGAGAGATGTGGAACTATTATGAAGTTCTGGCAGTATATACCATGGCACACAGAATTTGTTGCCATTCTTTTCTTGTCAGTATGCAAGGGAACATATATGAAGGATTTCATTAAAGTTCAATCTATAGCCTTCCAAGTTATTGTAGATAATATTAGTCTTAATGAGTATATTTTATAGTGGGGAAAGCCTTCCAGAAATTTTTTAAGAAAATTATGTCATGGAAGGGAATCTTTTTAGCTCTTTGATACGTTATGTCTCTCAATGGAATATAATACCTTCTCTTTCCCCCCAGATGTGTGCATTTCATTACATGTCATTATCTAATATATGTTTGGCATAAAAGACACTTTTCTCTTTCTTTGCATGGGGCACATATTGTAGAAAATTTTCTTGAGTTGGTCTCATATTCTCATCTTATAGCATTTGGGATTAGCCACAAGCCACTTTCCTTTTCCACAGAGGTTTGTGGAATATATTGATTCATTGCATAATTTGTATTCTATTCCTCAGATCAGAAATTGGCCTAGGCATTCAGATGGCACAAATCTCCCCCCTTGCACCAATAGTTTTTTTTTTTTTTTCTTTTAGCCAAATACCATTTCCCTGAATAGCAATTTAGTGATTACACCATGATATAAAAGAAATGTGAAATCTGTCACAGGAAGATGATGTTGTGACACAAGAGAGCAATCCTCTGGGAGGCTTAACCACATTTTCCACAAAACTGAAATGAATGTGACACTATGTTCAGATTCATAATTAAATTTATTCTTCCTTTATGTGTGTGTGAATGTCTGGATCCGTCTTTATTATGGTGAGACTGAGAATAAGAAAATGTGGTCTGGCTTTAGGGTAAGGACAAGAGTCAATGTTAACCTTGAATATATATGCTTAAACATATGGGTCATTCTTCAAGTTCCAAGGCATTCAATATAAAGCATCGACATACAGCTCTGACTTCAGGTATAGGCTATTAATAAATGACTAATGTAGCCCCCAGGAGAATTGTAATTACTTTGTAAATGTCTCTCCTCTGTACGGGGCATGAGTACAGCAGCCATGCTTGGCCTCTTTACTGCTGTGTCTCTAGTATATGGAGTGTCTTGACTGGTGGTAAGCATCTAATAAACATTTTTTGAAATTGAAAATATAAATAGGCATAATTAAGAACTGAGGAAGAAAGGGGAGAGGAAGGAAGGAAGAGAGAGAGAGAGAGATGCCTGAAGCTGATATACCACAGGCTCAGTGCCATGAGGACAATCCTATACCTAGTGCATAGTGAAGAAGTGCCATACACAAGTGAAGCAACTTGGAGAAGTGAAAATTGGAAGATGCTGGGTGGTCAGGAGGAGGCAAATATGTAGGGAAATATGGAATATTGCATGATCATTCCCATTTTTCATTCTTCCCTATAGCCATGCCCATTGCTATTTGACTTTGAGGGTTTCTTTTAACTGTGAGTGGAGTGACCAATTTTACCTTTTGACATGGACTTAACCATGTGATTAAGACCAACCCTTTGGTCAATAAAATGATAACTCAGAGCTGCACCTAGTGTGTGTGGGACCCTCAGCAAGTTTATTTTTGCAGGCACCTATCTACATAGACACATTGATTTCAAAATGTGCTTCAAAATTCATGGGCCTTCGTGAGAGGTATAGTGATAAATTCGTGCAGATTTAGAATAATGGGTTGAAAAGAGGTACTTGCGTATTTGTTTATTGTCTAATTAGTGCTTGGGAAGATTCTTCATAGTGTCCAGGTATCATCTCTTCCTGTTCAAGTTCAGGAACTGTCTCCTCATTTTCTTTAATGTCATATGTGCCATCCCAGGCTAATTCCATGTTTTCATTTTGAGAAAAAGTTATCAACTCTGTTACTACTCGGAGCACCCTGGCTCTTCAGAACCTATTTGTATAATAATATTTTGAAAGAATGTAGACCTTGTTTGACTCTGCAATTGCCTAGTAGTACCATTTATTTAATGTTGGCTATATCATTTTTTTTTATATCATTACCCGTGACGTTGCATCATCCATTGTGCCACAATGAATACTGGCCTCCCATAAGGCCCTTACAACCAGAAATGATGCCTTTGAATTATGGTGTTGGTGAACAATACAGAATATGCCATGGACTGCCAAAAGAATGAACAAACCTGTCTTAGAAGAAGTACAATGAGAATGCTCTTTTGAAGCAAAGATGGCAAGACTACGTCTTAAATACTTTGGACATGTTATCAGGAGGGACCAGTCCCTGGAGAAGGACATCATGCTTGGTAAAGTAGAGGGTCAACAAGAAAGAGGAAGACCCTCAAGGAAATGGATCGGCACAGTGGCTGCAACAATGGGCTCAAGCATAACAACAATTGTGAGGATGGTGCAGGACCAGGCAGTGTTTCATTCCATTGTACATAGGGTCTCCATGAGTCAGAACCAACTCGATGGCACCAAACAACAACAATGAGGACTTCAAAGGTTGTTGGTATGCTTCATTGAAGATGACCATGAATATAAGCCTTACCCAGAGTATGTGTGAAAATGTGAATGATAATCATTTTCTGGTCATGTTAAATTTACCACTTGGAATTTTGTAGAACAAATGTAGAAAAATGCATCTTTCAACTGTGCCTTCACTTCAACTCTTTAGGCTGTGATCACATCTTTCCTAGAATATGATCTTTTTTAATGTTGATCCTGCCCCTACATTGGAACCTTGTTTGTATAGTGGTTAAGAGCTTGGCTGCTAATCAAAAGGTCCTTGGAAACCCTATGGGGGCAGTTCTAATCTGCCCTATAGGGTCACTATGAGTCAGAATGGACTCGATGGCGCCTAACAACAACAACAACCCCTATATTATGCACATCAAAACCAAGAGGAAGGGTAAGTGAGGGCTAACCCTGTATATACAGCAAGTACAGCAGTCTCATATGTGCAATGAATTTATTGTAGGACATGGCTTAAAACCAACTTGGGAGAGCATAACTTCACCACACTGATTGGTGGGGTCCATTGGCATTGGAGACAAATGCTCTCCAAGCACCTTGGGGAAGATAACCCCAAAGGATTTCCAGACTGACACAGGGCATGGAGCCTGTGGAGGGAGCAATGTGACTGCCCTGGGGACCAGCAGCAGGGAGCTCACAGGGTAACGGATGCTTTCTGCCATACTCATTGCCTTCAGGTGCCGTAGACTGCCTAGAGGCACCATGATCAGGATACAAATATGTGTGTACCAATCAAGCCCATGGGTCTTCTGTGGATCTTCAATAGCCCAAAGCCCTGATCTTGTTCTGTGTCACCTCAAATCAGCAATTCATCCTATTATGGTAGCCCAACTTCATACAACCCCACAAAGAAATGCCCTGCTGGTCAGTCAGAACAGCCTGCTTACCATATCATACTCCTAGGACTCAAGGGACCCCAGGACAATGCCCTAGGTATGAGTCCTAGAGCACTTTGAGGCATTTGGTCAACCCCATCCATGGAGCAAAGGGTCAGAAATTGTCTTGAAAGAGAAAAACCACACAGGTCCTGCTCTAGGCCTGGTGTGCCCTGCTGGATGACACAACCAGCTCTGGCTGTCCCAAACATCAGAGAAGAATTTCAAAATGTCAAGGTTGGTGCTCCAGGTGACCAGGACACACATGGAAACAGGGCCAGCCTCAGGGGTGCATCCTGTGAGATGGCACTGCTGACCCTGTGGGCCTCAGGCATTGAGAGGTATTTGGAAATTTGAGAAAGGCTTTGTAAAACATGGTCCCTGGTATCCTGGGCCCCATTTACCTGAGTTAAAGGGAGGAACTGTGATTCTGTGCCAGTTCTGAGCCTAGGCCTCAAGAGGACTTGAGTGCTTCTGCTTGCTCTCTATCACTTCTGCCATTTCCATAAGACTATGCATGTGCTAGATTGTGGCAGAATGAAACACATGAAGCCGAACATGTCACCTCTTCAGTCTGTGCTGACAGTTAATCAACTCCAAACATATGAGCAATCACAGCCAAGCCTGCAAAATCCCCTAGGCAACACCCATCTGATTTCTGATATGAGAGGAATGAACTTATTATCACATACTACTAAAGTTTTATCCGTGTTTATATGGCAGTATTATTGCGGCAATAGATAACTAATCCAATTGACTAGCTTGAGGTTTAGAATCTAAGTGTAAAATCACTACTTCACAGCAAGCACGAGAATTCCCAGAAAGGTTTTGCGTTGTCAATAGCAACTGAAATGTGTGTGTGTGTATGGAGATATGTTTTATTCTTCAAATACAGGAATGAGTGAGTATAGGGGAAGGCTGCATATGAAGAAAGGTCGTATGGAGGATTTTCTCTGCCTGAATTCAATAATAATTTATTTTTCAACACTCTTTTAGGTACAATCTCTGAGTGTAAAGATTTTAGGAGGAGAGACTTCAAGGAACAACAGGATGATATGGGCGAGGCACTAAATGCCATTACAGTGCAACATGAGGGAAAATCCTCTAAGGCAAAATCGGGATCCTCAGGTATCCCCAGGAACAGGAAGGGACCTGGGAAGGGCCTGAAGAATAGATAAGATTAGGGTATATGAGGAAGAAAGCATTTCAGGTAGCAAAAATCTGTTTGGAAAAATAGAAAGAGATCCTCACGGAAAGAATTGATTGGCAATTTGTACTATATCTTTTGAGTTCAAGAAATCATCCCAGTTTGAAGTAGAAATGGAGACATTGATTGTTGTTGGTGTTAGGTGCCGTTGAGTTGGTTCTGACTCATAGAAACCCTATAGGACAGAGTAGAACTGCCCCATAGGGTTTCCAAGGAGCAGCTGGTAGATTTGAACTGCTGACTTTTTGGTTAGCAGCTGAGCTCTTAACCACTATGCCATCAGGGCCCCATTAGAGACATTGATTAGATACTGATATTAGTGGTAGAAAATAGACCCTCCTTTCTCCTTTGCATTTGATACAATAGTTCATTGATTCAAAGATCAAGTGAGATGGTAGCAAACTTTACTCATGGAACCCTAGAGCTGGTTCCAGGCCTGCTTTTTTCCACCTCCATTGTCATTCGTTCATTAATTCCTCAAAAATAACTTTGTTGATGATTTATGGGCTGCATGCTTGCTAAGGGTGGAGATACAGAGGTAATTACACGTAGTTTCTGGTTTCAAGGGGCTAAGAGATAAGGGAAATAAAGATGTCAACAGAATTATTCACAGTGTGTCAAGTACCATAACAGAGGTGAGCACCAGATGCTTGCTAGTGTAAAGGAGGAATGGTCAGCTAAGCCTTGGAGGGATGGGGGAGTTTATGCTGGAATTCACACAAGAAAGGCCAAGTGTTTAGGGATGGGTTGGAGGTCACCAGGTAAGCAATGAAACTAGCAATTATTCCCCTCACTGAACTTAACAGAAGATTTCGAAGGTCTAAACCAGTCCTTGCCAGCTGATTGCATGTTCTCTCTGATGACCTCAGCATTTTCTTATTGTCTGTTTAGTTCATCTAGTCTTAGGGAGGCACTTTTTGCTAGTGTTCCTATTGCTATTATACTACACAACTGGCTGAACTTGATGCTTCTTTTTGGGCTGTTAAGTGTACATTGAATTTTTGGGGTGTGGGTATATATGGAGGTAACATTCTGCTGCCTGAGCTCGACCTAGTGAAGTGTTTTAAGTATGAAAGAGAAAGGCAGTGAAACCAAAGGGAACATTGAGTTACAGTTACAGAGGAAGTAAAAGTCCCAGCTGGGGAAGTGATACTGAATAAAAACCTATCTTAGGTCAGTTTCCCTAAGCAGAGCTTGAAATGGGGATTCTTGTGCAAGAAATTGATTTAAGGAAGTGCTCTCAGGAGAAGGGAAGTGAGGGGAGCCAGATTGGGAAGGAAAGGAGCAAAGCAGAGAGGTTGTTTCAGCTAGAGTCTAGCCTTCATCTGATCCATGGCGGGTCCTGGAGCATAACTGGCACCATAGCATTGGTCTCCTTGAGGCAACAGGCTTTTATACTCCCATTTCAGCCTGTCGTCAGCTGCAGGATGCAGCACTTCAGAGGGAGGGGGTGGTATAACCATTCAGGCATTTCTGCTCAAATGGCTCCCATTGGCCAGGGACAGTTCTCCAGAGAAATGGCAACTGTGAGCTGTTAGCAGCCAACACTGACAGTAGCTGGAAGGTGGGTATACTGTCCCATAAGAGAATTTGAATGAGGCACAAATAACATTCATTTCAAGGTCACGAATGGGAAAAACACACCATAAAATCATACACAGATAATCATGGAATCTTTGGGTTCTGGTTCCACGACTTTTAGTTTTGTAACCTTGGTAAGCTTCTTAACACCTCTTGGCTTAGTCATTCCGTGCTGCCTTAACAGAAATACCACAAGTGGATGACTTTAACAAAGCGAAATTTATTTTCGCACAGTCTAGTAGGTTACAAGTCCAAATTCAGGGTGTCGGCTCCAGGGGAAGGCTTTCTCTCTGTGCCGGCTCTGGAGGAAGGTCCTTGTCCTCACTCTTTCCCTGGTCAAGGAGCTTCTCAGGCACAGGGACCCCATGTCCAAAGGACATGCTCTGCTCCTGGTGCTGCTTCTTGGTGGTATGAGGTCCCCAACTCTCTGCTTGCTTCCCTTTCATCTATCTCTTCAGTGATAAAAGGTGGTGCAGGCCACACCCCAGAGACACTCCCTTTACCTTAGATCATGGGAGGTGACCTGAGTAAGGATGCTGTTACAATCTCACCGTAATCCTCTCAACATAAAATTACAATGACAAAATGGAGGACAACCATACAATACTGAGAATCATGGCCCAACCAAGTTGTTACACACATTTTTGAGGGGACATAATTCAATACATAACACCTCTTTATCTCGGTTTCCCTGTCTGTACAATGGACAGAATAGCAGTGCCTATTGTGTATATATATACAGACAGACAGAGAGGATTAAAAGAGATATTGCATGCAAAGCTCTTAGAAAATTGCCTAACATAAAACACAAGTATTTAAAAGAGCGTGGTATTTGTCTTGAACTTCTTACCTTGACCCATTTCAGGCTATGCCTCCAGATGCCTTTGGCTCCCACTGTGCAATGCTTGCCTCATGGAAATACCCAACCTATCAATTTAATTGCATGACCAGCTTCCTGAAACCTTAACCAGCAACAGTGTCAGAAATGTGAAGACCTCAGAGCAACAGATAGACATCACAAAGCACACGCATGTGGTTCTACCAGAGGAATGGGGCCATGCCAAGGCTGTTTCTCAAGACCTAGATGATAGAAAATAGAAGAGTTATTGGTGGAGAAAACAAGGGCTGTTATTATGAATTGAATTGTGCGGCCCAAAAAGATAACCTTGAAATCTAAATCCCTACACCTGTGAATGTGACTTTGTTTTGCAATAGGGCTTTTCTTCTGTTATTACAGGCATCCCCGTGTTACAAACAAGATCCATTCCTATGTCTTTAAGCTGAATTTGTAGGTAAGGTGGAATAGGTGCATACGGTTCTGACTTAGCCTTACTTTAGTGCAAGAAAAGGCTTGAAGCATTTTCAATGGTTGCAAGCTGCATGTACAACAAGCAAAGGTGATCGTGATGAAGACTTCGTTGATTCAATCGCTTCAAAGTGATGGCAAATTTACATAACACTAAAATGGAAGAAGAATTGATGCCTTTGAATTATGTTGTTGGCGAAAAATATTGAATATACCACAGACTGCCAGAAGAATGAACAAGTCTTTCTTGAAAGAAATGCAGCCAGAGTGCTCCTTGGAAGCAAGGATGGTGAGATTTCATCTTACATACTTTGGACATGTTATCAGGAGGGACCAGTCCTGGGAGAAGTACATCATGCTTGGTAAAGTAGAGGGTGAGTGAAAAAGAGGAAGACCCTGGTTGAGATGGATTGACACAGTGGCTGCAACAATGGGCTCAAACATAACAACGACTGTGAGGATGGTGCAGGACCGGGCAGTGTTTTGTTCTGTTGTAGACAGGGTCACTAGGAGTTGGAATCAACTTGACGGCATCTGACAACAACAACAACAACAACAACAAAATGGGGACTGCCTGTAGTTAAGTTAATGAAGTCATACTGGAGTAGGGTGGGTCCTAATTCCTGCTGAGTGGTGAACCCTATTACTGCTATAAAAGATGAGAACAGACATGGAATCACACTGGGAGAAGACAGATACCGTGTGAAGATACATCTACAAGCCAAGAAATGCCCAGGCTACCAGAAGCTGGAGGAGACAAGGAAGGATTTTCCTTTCCAGCAGACAGAGGTCATGGTCCTGTCGATGCCCTGAATTTGAACTTCTAGCCTGCGGAACTATGAGACAATAAGTTTCCCTTCTTTCGAGCCACTCAGCTGTGGCATGTCGCTATGGCAGCCCTAGGAAACTAAGACAGTTGTAAAAATGAGATTACAAGTGCTGTTATTTTTCTCCTTTCTCTTCATTCTGGCACTACTGCTTCTAATACTATAGGTACTTTTACTGCCACTTTTGGAATTACACTCCATAAATGCCAGGCACTGTACAAGATGTGTGCCCATAGGAAGAAAATGAATGAACGAGGCTTTATGGTTCCAGTGGGAGAATAAAACAGCTACATATTTTCAGAGTCTCTGAAGAAATCATGGGGCCTTGGTGGCAGAGTGGTTAAGCACTCTGCTGCTAAGCAGAAGGTTGGTGGTTTGAATACATCAGCTGTTTTATGAGAGAAAGATGTGACAGTCTGCCTCTGTAAAGATTACAGCCTTGAAAACCCTATGGGGCAGTTCTACTCTGTCCTATAGGGTAGTTATGAGTTGGAATCGACTCGAAAGCAACAGATTTCTGAAGAAATCTCAGTGTAATTTTCGTTTAGGAATGGTCTCTAAGCTGGAAATTATTAATTTTTTAAAATATATATGCCAAAAAGCAATAATATATACATAGAATTTAAAAGAAAGATTTCCTTTAATATACTGACTGCTAAAACAAAGTGTTATGTCTAAATGGGTGACTGTCACCTATCTGGCCAATCCAATCCATTATAGGAATTCTTTAAGTTGACCAGTTTATCGATAAAGGAAACCATTCACATTCAGCGAAAAGGCCTCTGCTCCATGAGTCAGAAGATCTAGGTCTTTTGTTAACTAACTGGACATATTACTTAACTTCAATCCTTGCAATTACAAAGTAGAATGTTGAAACAAGGTTAATCAGCCTGTGATTGTTTGCTGCAGGTAAGCACTAAAAACGTTGTTGTTGTTACTATTTTGTGGTAAAACCAGCAACGTCGCTTCATGCTTTAATTGGGCACAGTAATGACACCTGTCTTCCACAAAATGAAACCCTGTTACCACTAGTCAGAATAACTGAAGATGATCCAATGAGTCTTACTTTGGAAGAATGGTTTTTATTGATCATATTCCAATTTTTTTTTTTTTTACCATTAAGTTTAATTTTTAAAGAATGTTGTAGCAGTTTCAACTCTTGTTTATTCATGCTGAGGCAGACAAACGTACAAAAATGCAAAGGAATGGGTGGCCAAAAAGCATGTGAAAACATGCTCAGGCTCACTAGTAATTACGGAGATGAAATTAAAGCTATAGTAAGGTATATTTGCAAAACTACTGGATTGGCAGAAGCATTTAAGTCTGATAATATCAAATGTTGGAACACTGGTAGCACAATGGTTAAAAGCTATGGCAGGCTATGACTACTAACCAAAAGGTTGGCAGTTTGAATCTACCAGCTGCTCCTTGGGAACCCTGTCGGGCAGTTCCACCCTGTCCTATAGGGTTGCTATGAGTTGAAATCGACTTGACGGCAACAGGTTGGGTTTTTCCTTTTTGTAATATCAAATGTTAGAAAAGATGTGAGAAATCACTGTTGCTGGAAGTGTAAGTTGTTCAGTTACTTTGGGGAAATATTTAGCAATATCAAATGTTTCAGTCATCTCGTGCTATAACAATACTGTGTAACAAACCACCCCAAAACTCAGCGGCTTAAGACAAGAACCATTTATTGCTCATGAGTCTATGGGGCACTTGGGTCTGCTTCTATTCTCAGCTGGACTCACTCATGCCTCTGTGGTCAGCTGTGGGTCAAGTCTGCTGGTCTTGCCCAGGCTCATTCACATGGCTGGGACTTGGCTGGCTGAAGGCATGTCTAGGATGGCCAGCAAAGTGCCTGTGGTCTTCTCCACGTGCCTCTTACACATTCTGTTTTTTATACCTCTAACAGGTGAGCACATGTTCTCCTGTAAATCACAGGGAAGAAAAAGCAAGAAAATTGAATCATGCAAGGGAGCAAGCAGAGATATACAATTATTTTCAAGTCTTTGCTTGTGTCACATTTGATTCTATCCAATTGGCTACAGCAAGTTGCATGGCTGAGTTCTGAATCAAAGAGGAGGAGAGCTACTTTATTATAGGGCAGAGAGTGAGGATGTAGGGAGGTCATTAATTACAGCCATTCATGCAATCTGACACATCAAGTAACTCAGAAGACCCAATGATTCCATTAAAAATGTGTCTCATCCACACGTAGAAGGAGACATGTGTAGGTATTGTTTGTAACCGTGAAAAAAAAAGAAAGGAAGGTACTAAATGCCCATCAAGAGAAGAGCTAACACAAATTTGACATAGTCATAAAACAGATACCATGGCAAAGTGAAAATGAGTGAACTAGAGGTACAGCTAGTGCGAGATATGAATCTTCAAAACCAAATCATAGTGAAAGAAAGCAAGTAGAGGAAGAATCTATAGAGAATGATATTATTTATGAAAATTAAAAAAATAAAGCATGCATACACAAATGAATATTTATGGAAACACATGCAGTAAAATACCCCCTACCCACTTACATGGTTACCTCTGGGAAGGCAGGAGGAAGAGAGGTAAAGGAGAAAGTGAGGGAGGGTATTGGAAGACAGCCAGATACAGCTGTGTCTGAAACACTTAATATCTTTAAGAACTTGGTAGTAGGGATAAAGATGCTATTATACTCTTCTCAATTTTGAAATCATTCATAATATTAAAAAAAAAAGCTTAAGGAAAATATTCTGTATACGTGAACTGCCCACAGAGTCCTACCTGAGAAAGCATGGAGAAAGAACTCTTTCAACCACCTGATGAAAAAGTTACTTAGTCTACCAATGCAAATAAACTGACCTTTTCTTGGAATGACATAAGGTTTGAAATAAATATCCCAATGAAATGAGCTCAAGGAAGTTTCTGTTCAGTATTGGAGCAAATTTTCAAAGCAGGCCATCCTGTATTAAACAAAAGTGAGAGAGGCCCATTTGCAGATAAAGTGAATGTCTTAATTTCCTAGGGCTGCTGCAACAGAAACACCACAAGTGGGAGGCCTTTAAGTATAAAATTTGTTTTTTCACAGTCCTGGAGGTTGAAAGTCCAAATCAGGGCCTTGGCTGTGTCTATTCCTTCCTTATAGGTGGTCCTGGGAATTTCTCACATGGTGTCTGTCTTCCCCCTCCTCCCCCCACCGTTCCTATGTATACATATGTCTGTGTCTAATTGTTTTTTTTTAATAACTCAGAAGTGGTTAGATTTAGAACCTTACTCTATTCAGGTATGATCTAATTAACATAAAGAAAACCCTATTTTCAAACAGAATTATATCCACAGGTATAAGGGTTAGGATTCCAACACATTTTATTTTGGTGGGGGGGCATGATTTACTCTGTAACTGTGAGTATAAGAAATTATCCCTGTGATGTATTGTCACCCACCACAACGATGGGTAGTAAATGCTTTCTACGTGCAATTAGGTGCATGCCCTTAATTCAGTCTTGCTTTGGGGCTCCACTTCATAGACTGGTTCTGGAATGGACTGGGGATAGAACAAGAAAATGGCACCCTTAGAACCCAACAGATGGGTGTTACTCCAAGTGTGATCCAATGAACCAGAAGCATCAGTGCTACCTAGGAGCTTTGGAGAAATGCAGATTCTCAGGTCCTGCTCTAAACCTTCCAGATCAGGATATCTGAGGATGGAGCCCAGCAATCTGCGTTTTAGCCAACCTTCTGATTGGTTCTGGAGCACACTCAACTTTGAGAAGCACTGGCATGACCTCTTTTCTGATAATGTACAGTTAACTGTGTCTAAGCAATGAATAAAAAATGAATGCATGTGTGGAATTGCAGTGAGATGTATTTACTCCAGTTTCATTGAGAAATGCTTACAGGAGGTTTCCATGTGCCTGTGATGAGAAAGCAGACACTCCAAACAAGGATTTAAGTCCTTCCTGCACTGAAATATATTTATTATACTAAACACCTTGTCACAATGCCAGACAAGGTTGGGAACTGAAGAACTAAGAATGGAAGTGAAAAATATATTTATTCAAATTTTTTATTTTCCACACTTTTAACACCTTTATACCATGTATATTACTTTTCAATTTAAAAATTCATGTAACTATTTAATATATAACATTTTCATCACTATTTCACAGAGATTTCTATCAGAAGGATGAAGGAGCGTTCAGATTCAAATCATATTTTTATCTACCTTAATGAAACAAAATGCCTGTGGAATTGAATGGAATATGGTACATAAAATTAATTTAACTTTTATTCTAGTGGCCACATCTATGAAAGAGCAATTTCCAATCAAGGTTTAAATTCTGTAAAATTTAATCACCAACTATCCAGAAAATAGCTGGCTATGAGATAGGTTATCATTTCATTCATGTGGCCATTTGTATCTTATTTTACTTGCTATGTATGACTTCTAAGGAGCCCTAACTTCTTCAGAAGGGCATATTCTCTATTAAAACACATTTTTGTTCTTTTATTTTACTACCGACCTTTATATATATTGAACACTAATATGTACCATTCCAGTGTGTAGGAATAAATTAGAAATGGAATCAAAAACTGCTCTCAGGGAGTTTATAAGCTCGGGCAGAGGTAGGGAGACAAACAAAAAACAAACATGCAATTTTACAGTATCGAGTGGTGTTCAATATAATTGTAAATACAGTTGAAGCAAGGTAGGGGTATAGAGAATGGTCAGGGTGCTGTTAAATGGGTGGTTAAGGAGATTCTCTAATAAAATGACTCCCTGAGGGAAGTGAAAGGGCGAGCTCTGTGGGTACAGGAGAAAGAGGCCTCAGTGAGAGAGAATAGTGAGTGCAAAGGGCCTGAGGTAGGGTAGCATGCTGGGGCTTTAGAGAAATAACATTTGGACCAGTTTGGCTGAAGCTGAGTAAACAAGAAGAGTGATTGAGGTAAATTGCATAAACTTGTCTGATTTGGTAATTTGTGAGCAGTCAGATCTCTTCATGCCACAAGAGATTCTGAAGGATTACCCCAAATCAAGCAACTTAATTTCCTATGCCATATGCAAAGTTTTCAATGGATACCAAAATATCATTAAGGGGACAATGTGCACTCCTGTCACTATTGATGAACTCTTCATATGATGTCTCTGGAGCTTAATGATGATTGCGTGGTTGATCAAGTCAATAAGAAAGGCATGCTCTCTTAAATGGTGCCTTCTTCCTTGCACTGGAGCTCTCTTGCCCCTGTAGCATCATTATATTGGAATTTAAAAACATGTTTTTATCTGGGCCAAAGCTCAGAGCAGATGGTAGTGAGAGGTTGTAAAAACAAGTTACAAACTCCTTTACCTTTTAACCTCGCACTGTTGTCTGAATTTTAGTGAAATCTCTTTTACTCCATATATTGACTTTCTAAGAGGTTAATTGGTGGGTGTGTAGAGGTTAATTTTCAACACACGGTAAAGATATTTAAAAATACATCAGAAAATAATGGCTCAGAGAAAACAAGTTCATGTCACAATGTATCTGGAGTGTGCCTGTAGCTACTAAAAAGTCTCAGGCAGACTGAGGCTTCCCTCACCCCAGCCTTCTCTTAGCTCCTAGAATCTGTCAAGTCCCCTCCACCACAGGGCCTTTGCACACAGTTTCTTCTGTTTGGGTGTACAGTCTGATGACCTGGAGATGTCCAGACCGTATGCCAGACTCCAGGGCTTTGAGCCAGTTCATTCCAGTTTAACCCCCTGCTGAGAATTTGCATTGCTACCCTGGATGTACTGAATCAGAATTTACATTTTAACAAGATCCCCAGGTGATTCTTATGTATACATATATCATGTATAGACACATAAGTGTATATGCAGTAAGAATCACCTGGGGATTTTGTTAAAATGTAGATTCTGATTCAGTACATCTGGGATGGAAATGGAAATTATCAGCAGGGGGCCAAACTGGAATGAACCAGTTCAAAGCCCTGTCAGACTCTTTAAATCAAGATCTCTGGAGTGGGATCCAGGCATCGGTACTTTTTAAAGCTCTCCAGGGGATTTTAATTTGCAACCAATGCTGAGAACCACCTCCACTTCTTATCTACTCATCTTTGGCTTCCTTGCTCAATAATGCCTCTCTGACAGGAGCCCGACCCTAGCACAATCCTAAGTCAAATCGCCTATTATACAGGTGCCTCTTCTTGGAGACTTCTTATCACAGTTGTAATTTTCTGTTTCTTTAGGAAGTTATTTAATGCCTCTCTTCTCCTCCAAACACCTTTTAAAGTGATCTTGTTTACCACGACATCCAACATTTGCAATCCTGACATCTTAATGCCAAGGATAATGACTAAATCTATGTTCAATTCTTTTCCTGCCTTTTTCCTGAATTAATCATGTGACCTCTGTAAGCATACCAAACAAGCACTGATTGAGGTCATTTCAGGCACATTTATCTTCCCCAAACAGGGTTTTGCAGCTCAAACTAAAGTAATTGAGAGTATGCCCTGTAAGAAGAGACGCTTTATAAGATCTGAGTATAAAGCAAGCCCTGATTTTCTGCCAGGCAATTTTTGTGAAAATGAGCCTTACCTTATGTGCAGGAAAACATATGGTGTTTAAGAAATGTGTTATCCTGTACTCTTGACTGTGAGCTCAATGAGGGAGAAGCAACTGTGTCTCAATTTGCTCACTCTTCAATCCCTAGGTCCTAGCACCTGGCACTCAGCAGAGTCAATAACTGTTGAATGGGTGAACTGGAAAAAAGAAAACTAGAGTTTCGTTTTATTAGATTTCAGCTGATTCCAATTTAGCCAAGCGGGGAAGAAAAGCATCCATCCTCGTTCCCTGGGATGGAAGTGTTGAAAATGCTGATGCCTGGGCTCCAACCCAGACCAGCCCCCCAAACCAGAATCTTTGTGGTTGGGTTCAGGCATTGGTGTATTAATTTTCTATTGCTGTTTAACAAATTACTCACTTAATTACAGGCTAATCTAGCAGCTTAAAACAACATAAATTTATTTTCGCACAGTTTCTGTGAGTTAGAAGTTCAGGTATGCTATGGTTGAATTCTTTGCTTAGGTTCTCATCAGGCTGAAATCAGTTTGTCCAGCAGGCTGTAATTCTCATGTAGTGCTCTTGACTCTCTTCCAAGATCATGGGTAGTTGGCAGAATTTACTTTGTTGCAGCTGTAGGACTGAGAGCCCCATTGTCTTGCTGGCTGTTGGCCCATTCCACTCAGTTTCTGGAGGCTGCTCCCAGGTTCTTGCCACATGGCCCCCACCATCTTAACAATGGAGAACCTCCTTTAAATTGAGTCCCTTTCATACTTCAAGTTGCTCTGGTTCCAGTTCTTTGAACAGCTGGATAAAACTGCTTTGAAAGGGCTTTTGGGATTAGGCTCTTTGGGTAGAACAAATGGTTTGTTCTGAGCTCCTAACTGAAAGGTTCTAATGCACCCAGTGGAGTCACAGAAGAAAAGCTTGGTGATCTACTTCCGTAAGGATGACAGCCAAGAAAACCCTATGGAGCATAGTTCTACCCTGTAACACAAGGGTTGCCATGAATTGGAATCAACTCATTGGCAGTGGGTTTGGTTTTTGTTTGGTTTTGTGATTAAGGGAGCCCCATCCAGATAATACCTTTTCCCTAAAATCAGCTGTGCCATAACATAACCTAAACACAGGAGTAAAATTCATCAAATTCATAGTCATGGGGATTGTGTTGTTAGTTGCTGTTGATTTAGTACTGACTCATGTTGACATTATGTATAATAGAAGGAAACATTGCCCCGTCCTGCACCATCTTCATGATACTTGGTATGTTTGAGACCATTGTTGCTGCTTGTCTTAGTCATATAGTGCTGCTATAACAGAAATACCACAAGTGAGTGCTGCTTTCTTGGTGGTATGAGGTCCTCAACTCTTTGCTTGCTTCCCTTTCCTTTTATCTCTTCAGTGATAAAAGGTGGTGCAGGCCACACCCCAGGGAAACTCCCTTTACCTTGGATCATGGAGGTGACCTGAGTAAGGATGGTGTTACAATCCCACCCTAATCCTCTCAACATAAAATTACAATCACAAATGGAGGACAACCATACAATACTGGGAATCATGGCCTAACCAAGTAGACACATATTTTTTGGGGGGACACAATTCAAACCATGACATTCCACCCTTTGGCCTCCCAAAAATCACGACTTTGTAACGTGCAAAACATATTTACCCCCATCGTATTGTAGCAAAAGTCTTAACTCCAAGTCCATCTGAGTGGCAACTCCACCCTTAGAAACACCAGAGGCCATGGCTCCACCATTTGAAACCCTTGAGGTCATGGCGATACCTTTTGAGACTGAGGCAGCTCAGCCTCTTGTGTTCCTTGTCTCTTTAGCTTCTGTTTCCTGGTTTCTTGGCCTCTCGGCCCTGGGACCTCACGCTCACATCTGCCCAGCTGGGGCAAGTGTTCCAAAGCTCTGTAGCTCCACAATAAGTGCCTGGAGGCACCCCGCTCCTGGTACCAAATTCTGTCTTAGTCATCTAGTGCTGCCGTAACAGAAATACCACAAGTGGATGGCTTTAACAAAGAGAAATTTATTTTCTTAAAGTCTAGTAGGTTAGAAGTCCAAATTCAGGGTGCTGGCTACAGGGGAAGGCTTTCTCTCTCTGTTGGCTCTGGAAGAAGGTCCTTGTCCTCACTCTTTCCCTGGTCAATGAGCTTCTCAGGCGCAGGGGCTGTGTGTACAAAAGACTCACTCTGTTCCTGGTGCTGCTTTCTTGGTGGTATGAGGTCCTCAACTCTCTGCTTGCTTCCCTTTCCTTTTATCTCTTCAGTGATAAAAGGTGGTGCAGGCCACACCCCAGGGAAACTCCCTTTAACTTGGATCATGGAGGTGACCTGAGTAAGGGTGGAGTTACAATCCCACCTTAATCCTTTCAACATAAAATTACAATCACAAAATGGAGGACAACCACACAATACTGGAAGTCATGGCCTAACCAAGTAGACATATTTTTGGGAGGACACAATTCAATCCATGACATCGCTCTTGTGTCAATCCATTTCACTCAGACTGGCTCTCTATGTTATCAAACATAATGTCCTTCTCTAGCGATTGGTCTTTCCTAATGTGTCCAAAGTAAGCAAGCCAATGCAGGGTGTGTAAACTTGGTGGTGGGGGGTAGGGGAAGTAGAAAATCTTAGGATTCTGCCTCCCAAGTTGGAATTAAAGTTACCCAGCTGAGACTGAGGACTACTGGGCAAAATCTATCAGTGTTTCAAAGGGCAAAGTATTAAATGACCTTTAAGTATGATACTTTTTTAAGTTAAAGAAATACATCTTCTAGTCATCAAAACATCTCACCCATCAGAGGGTTCAATAGAATTTCTATCTGTAGGTTAGCAGAGATTTACTTAGGGCCCCATGTAAATTTCAGTAGAAATACCATCTGAGAGATGATTAACCCCTGGAATTTAAACTAAACCTTTTCTGGAATCTGGTGTTATCAGTCTATGTTGCAATTGGAAATAAAGCTCACTCAGACAATTCAACTGAAGAGGCCTTAATGAAAAGACCAACTACAGAGATGTGGTTGGGGCCAAGGGGACAAAAAAGGTATGGAGGTGCAAGAGTGGGAACCACCTGTGAGGAGCAACAGTGTCACTGGAGACCAGGGAGAACTGGAGTGTGGAGGAAGCTGTAGGTGGAAGGGACACAGCTACAGTCAGAGACCAAGTAAGAAGCAAGGAGGGAAGACGGAGAAATGCTCTGACTGTTCTCACTTCCCATCCTCTATGCTGCCACCTTCTTAAGGAATGGCTCAGCCCAAGTGGAAGCCAGAGGCAAGGGAATATAGGAGATGCTACCTAGAGAAAATAACTCCTTGGGTACAAATCAGGGCAGAGAATGGGAGAACGGTACTGGGGTGGGCAAGTGGAGAATAGCCATTATATCTTGACAGATTCAGGAAATATGTCTTCATATTACAGAAAAAATGTTTGAAAATTAAAACATGGTAAAGTATGAGAATATAAGTGGTATTATAACATGGAAATTCTTTATGCTCTACAAAATGATTTACTGAAGTGGTTATCTCTATAGGTGGGCATTGACAGTTAAATGATTTACTGATCAGTCCTGGGCCCAGGGTTCACACTAGTTTTATCTATAACTTTTCCATTCCATGTAGACAAGCTACAAGGAAGTAAGGTTGGTATTGGGTTAAGATTCAGGGAAAGGGAAATCGAATATGTATGTTTTAATTTTGAAGATCAATAATATACACGTGACTAAGATAGTATAAACACGACGTTAGTTTTATTTCACGAGCATTGGACTTCATGTTAACATAATTAGTAAGTTTATTGATCAGTTAGGACATTCCTAGGTAATATGTCTCAAACAAAATATATGTATTCTACTTTATATGTATAAGTAAAATGAAAATAAAATAGTATTTTCAGCATCCACGGACCATGAAAGATTTGTGAATTTCTGATTTATGCTAAGATTTACAGCATATTTCTTTTTTTTAGATCTGTCTCTCTTGTGCTTTAAGTGAAAGTTTACAAATCAAGTCAGTCTCTCATACAAAAATTTATACACACCTTGCTATGGACTCCTAGCTGCTCTCTCCCTAATGAGGCCTCTAATGAGAGAGCATACTCCTCCTCTCCACCCTGTGTTCCCTGTGTCCATCCAACCAGCTCCTGTCCCCCTCTGCCTTCTCATCTTGCCTCCAGATAAGAGCTGCCCACATAGTCTCATGTGTCTACTTGAGCCAAGAAGCTCACTCCTCACCAGTATCATTTTCTGTCTTATAATCCATTCCAATCCATGTCTGAAGAGTTGGCTTTGGGAATTGTTCCAGTCTTGGGCTAACAGAAGGTCTGGGGACTGTACTTCTGGGGTCCGTCCAGTCTCAGTCAGACCATTAAGTCTGGTGTTTTTATGAGAATTTGAGGTCTGCATCCCAATGTTCTCCTGCTCCATCAGGGATTCTCTGTTGTGTTCCTTGTCAGGGCAGTCATTGGTGGTAGATGGGCACCACCTAGTTCTTCTGGTCTCAGGCTGATGTAGTCTCTGGTTTATGTGGCCCTTTCTGTCTCTTGGGCTCATATTTACCTTGCGTCTTTGGTGTTCTTCATTCTCCTTTGCTCCAGGTGGATTGAGACCAATTGATGCATCTTAGATGAATGCTTCCTAGCATTTAAGACTCCAGATGCCACTCACCAAAGTGGAATGCAGACCGTTTTCTTAATACATTTTGTTATGATAATTGGCCTAGATGTCCCTTGAAACCATGGCCCACAGACCCCCATTCCTGCTACTCTGGCCTTCGAAGCCTTCGGTTGTATTCAGGAAAGTTCTTTGCTTTTGGTTTAGTCCAGCTGTGCTGACCTCTCCTGTATTGTGTGTTGCCTTTCCTTTCACCTAAAATAGTTCTTGTCTACTATCTAATTAGTGAGTACCCCCCTCCCTCCCTCCTCACTCTCATAACCATCAAAGAATATTTTCTTCTGTTTAAACTTTTTCATGAGTTCTTATAATAGTGACCTCATGCATTATTTGTCCTTTTGCAACTAATTTCACTCAGCATACTGCCTTCCAGATTCCTCCATGTTATGAGATGTTTCATGGATTCATCATTGTTCTTAATCATTGCGTAGTATTCCATTGTGTGAATATACCATAATTTATTTACCCATTCATCCATTGATGGGCACCTTGGTTGCTTCCATCTTTTTGCTATTGTAAACAGTGCTGCAGTGAACATGGGTGTGCATATATCTGTTTGTGTGAGGGCTCTTATTTCTCTAGGATATAGAGATTGGGAGTGGGATTGCTGGATCATATGGTAGTTCTATTTCTAGCTTTTTAAAGAAGTGCCAAATTGATTTCCAAAGTGGCTATAGCATTTTGCATTCCCACCAGCAGTGTATAAGTGTTCCAGTCACTCCCTTCTCCAACATTTATTAATTTGTGTTTTTTTTGGACTAATGCCAGCCTCATTGGGGTGAGATGGAATCTCATTGTAGTTTTGATTTGCATTTCCCTAATGCCTAATGACGTTGAGCATTTCCTCATGTATCTGTAAGCTGCCTGAATGTCTTCTTTGGTGAAGTGCCTGTTCATATCCTTTGTCTGTTTTTTAATTTGGTTATCTGTCTTTTTGTTGTTGAGTTTTTGCAGTATCATGTAGATTTTAGAGATCAGATGCTGATCAGATTTGTCATAGCCAAAAACTCTTTCCCTGTCTGTAGATAATCTTTTTACTCTTTTGCTGAAGTCTTTGGATGAGTGTAGGTGTTTGATTTTTAGGAGCTCCCAGTTATCTAGTCTCTCCTTAGGTGTTTGTGCATTGTTAGTAATGTTTTGTATATTGTTTATGTCATGTGTTAGGGCTCCTGCATTGTCCCTATTTTTTCTTCCATGATTTGTATCAGTTTAGATTTTATATTTAGGTCTTTGTTCCATTTTGAGTTAGTTTTTGTGCATGGAGTGAGTTATGGGTCTTGTTTTACTTTTTGCAGATGAATATCCACTTAATGCCAGCACCATTTGTAAAAGAGACTGTCTTTTCCCCAGTTAACAGACTTTGGGCCTTTGTCAAATATCAGCTGCTCATATGTGGATAAATTTATGTCTGAATTCTCAATTGTGTTCTATTGGTCTATCTATCTGTTGTTGTACCAGTACCAGTCTGTTTTGACTACTGTGGAGGTATAATATGTTCTAAAATCAGGTAGTATGAGGCCTCCCACTTTGTTCTTTTTCAGTAATGCTTTACTTATCCAGGCCTTCTTTCCCTTCCACGTGAAGTTGGTGATTTGTTTCTCCATAGTGTTAAAAAGTGTCATTGGTATTTGAATCGGGAGTGCATTGTATCTGTAGATTGCTTTGGGTAGAGCAGACATTTTTACAATGTTGGATCTTCCTATCCATGAGCAAGGTATGTCTTTTCACTTATGTCGTGTCTTTTCGTTTTTTACAGTAGTGTCTTGTAGTTTTCTTTGTGTAGGTCTTTTATGTCTCTGGTTAGATTTAGTCCTAAGTATTTTATTTTCTTGAGGGCTATTATAAATGGTATTAATTTGATGATTTCCTCTTCAACTTTCTCTTTGTTGGTATAGAGGAATCCAACTGATTTTTGTACGTTTATCTTGTTTCCTGATACTCTGCTGAACTCTTCTATTAGTTTCAGTAGTTTTCCTGAGGATTCCTTAGGGCTTTCTGTGTATAAGATCATGTCATCTGCAAATAGAGATACTTTTACTTCTTCCTTATCAATCCGGATGCCCTAGTCTAATTGCTCTGGCTAGGACCTCCAGCACAATGTTGAATAAGAGTGGTGATAAAGGGCATCCTTGTCTAGTTCCTGATCTCAAGGGGAATGCTTTCAGACTCCCTCTATTTAGGATGATGTTGGCTGTTGGCTTTTTATAAATGTCTTTTATTATGTTGAGGAATTTTCCTTCTATTCCTATTTTTACAGCATATTTCTGATTTTATTTTTCTTTAAAATCAGAAATCTAAGTACTTGCCTGGATATTGTCCTAAATTTTACATCATCTTCCCTCTCTTTTGCCTCATTTTTGCCTCCCCTGTCTACCTATGTGTTTGTGTCTTTGTATCTCTCAAGCACTGTCAAAATAATCTTAACCGTACCCTGACATCACTTTGAATTCCTTAGCTGCGTGTTATTGATGTAACATTGAGAAGTAATTAAAATATTTCAATTAAAAATGTTTAATATTTAAATTTTAGAAACCTGCCAGATTAAACATTTTAGTCTTATTCATGCCTAAAATAAAAATAAATAAGTAAAAACAAAGCAGAACAAAAAATAAAACCTTGAAATGTCAGGAAGGAATTCTAACATAGAAGGAGAACATCAGCAGGATGAAGATCCCAACAAATTTCTGGAAGACAGAAGGTAGTTGTAATCAGGCCAGCAGGTGATTTGTATGGCAGGCGATGTTGGCAGTTGAGTGTGGAGTTCTTCATGCTGTAACCTCTGAAGTCTGCTGATATGCAGGGTGGAAGAGAGGGTGTTGTAAGGTAGGAGGCTGACTGAACTTTTTACGAAGTGGCTTGTAGAATAGCCTGTTCAGTCTTCCTTCATCATCCCTCTGGTGTTGCTGTGGAACTCGTTCCCTGGAGAAAGCAGAGAAATACTGTCTAAAACATAGCAAGTTCTTCTGGTCAGAATTTGGCATTCAGGACAGGAATTAGCACTCCAGATTAGGACCTTTCTATTGTGATGGAGGGTCCTTGGTAGCACAGTGGTTAAAAGTTCAGCAGTTCGAATCCACCAGCTGCTCCTTGGAAACTCTATAGGGCTGTTCCACTCTGTCTTACAGGGTCACTATCAGTTGGAATCAATTTGATGGCAATGGGTTTGGTTTTTGGTATTGTGGGGCAAAGGAGCCATGGTGGTGCAACAGTTAAGCGCTTGGCTGCTTACTGAAAGGTTGACAGTTAGAACCCACCAGCTGCTCTGCAGGAGAAATACGTGCAGTCTGCTTCCATAAAGATTACAGTCTTGGAAACCCTATGGGGCCAGTCTGTCCTATAGGGTCTCTATTAGTTGAAATTGACTCAATGGCAATGAGTTTGGTTTGGTTTATTGTGGTGCAAACAGTTAAGTGCTTGGCTACTAACCGAAAGATTGGTGGTTCAAATTTACCCAGAGGCACCTAAAAAGAAAGGCCTGGAAATTTACTTCTGAAAGACTGTAGCCATTAAAAACCCACAGAGCACAGTTCTACTCTGACACATGGGGTCACCATGAGTCAGGATTGATTAAGAACAACGGATTTGATTATGCTATTTGGAGGTGTGGCAAGGCTCCTGTGCATGCTGTCTTACCAGGAATGTGGACGAGAAGCCTGCCAGGTGAAATCCTCTTATAACATACACAGATCTCATAGTGAGGCTTCTCCTTTCGGGCAGAAGTTTGTACCGCCTGAGCATACTCAAGCCAGCTGCCAATGTTATCAACCTGGTGCTTCAACAATAAATGATTGGATAACCAAGCAATTCCAGTAATTTGAAGAAAACTGGCAATGCAAAGGAGAAAGAACAAGACAAACAAAAAGACCAACAGACACAAGAGAAAGCAGAAATAGCTCAGGGGAAGAGATGTGAAAATATGCTTAAGATTCTTAGAGATATTTGAGAGAATATTATACCCACAAGGAGAAATATATCCTTGAAAAAAATTGAATCCATAATTAAATACATTGAATCTGTTAATATATTTTTAAAACGATATTTTATTATGTTTTTGGTGAAAGTTACACAGCAAGTTAGGTTCCCATTTGAGAATTTCCACACAAATTGGTCAGTGGCATTAATTACATTTTCCATATTTTGTCAACATTCTCTTTAATTGTGTTCTTGTTTTTCCAATTCTAGTACTCTAGTTTCCCTGCCCCCTGATCTTCTTACCTTTGCTTTAGATTAAATGTTCACCTTTTGGACTCATACAGATTTTTTTTTAGGAGAGCACTGATCTAATGAGTGATACCCTTTATTTTGTGTGCCACTCTGCTTTTCTGCTAAAAAGGTGATCTCAAGGGGTAGTTTTAGTTCAGCTTAAAGAGCGTCTCAGGGTGGTATCTCAGGGAGTGCTCCGGTCGCAGGTGGTGCAGTTAGTCTAGACATTTTTTAAGAACTTGAGTTTTGTTCTGCATTTTTATCCCTTTCTAACTAGGATCATCTATTGTGCCCTATCAGATTGGCCAGCAGTGGAAGCCAGGGATCATTTAATTTTTCTGGTTTCAGGATATTTGAGCTCATGGCTTGTGTAGGCTACCAGCCTTGTAGACTTCTTTCTTTTCTGTGGTTTTTGCTCCCTTCTTACTCTTTTGCTCCTAACAACTAAACAACAATAATGGTGTCTTAGATGGCCACTTGCAAGCTTTTAAGACCCCAGACACTACTCACTTCACTAGGCTGCCAAACATAAACTTTGTGAACTATATTATGCTGATTGAATGAGTTGTCCCATGAGACTATGGTTCTAAGGTTTCAAACCTAGAAAAGTGATCTGAGTAGGTGTGGTTATGTCTGAGGAGTATCCATAGATGTTTCTTCAATGAATATATGTGTCTACCGACATGTATCTGTATTTACACATACATATAGATACTTTGAAAACCCTGGTTGTGTAGTGGTTCAGAGCTACGGCTACTAAACAAAAGGTCGGCAGTTTGAATCTACCAGGTACTCCTTGGAAACTCTATGGGGCAGTTCTACTCTGTACTATAGGGTCACTATGAGTCAGAATCAACTCCATGGCAATGGGTTTGCTTTTTGTTTTTTGGTATGGACACTTCTGTTCTCACAGATGAATACAACTGCACCTAGCCATATACATATATGCCTATACCCATCCTTATGTGATCCTAGACTCATTTTTTGTTCTTTGTTGGAGATGTTGCGCTCTTATATCTGTTGAAGTCTTTGGTACAGGCATCCTTTTCTTATGAACATTTTTCAGCTGCATTATTTACTTTGGTCATGCTGTTCTCACTATATATACGTTCAGTGTCACTTTTCCCATCATCAAAAATAACAAGTATCTCAATCTACAGTGTGCTTCCACCTTTCTCCCTTCCTTTCTCTGATAACCACCAATGAACATTGGTTTCCGCATATATGTCTATTCTTATCTTCTTATAAAAGAGGGATCATATGATATTTGTCCTTACGTGCTTGACTTATTTCACTAGAATTATGCCCTCCAGGCCCACCCATGTTATAATATATTTTGTGGACTCATCATTGTTCTTTATGGTTACATAGTATTCCATTGTATAAATGTACCACATTTTGCTTATCCATTCACCCACTGATGAGCACTTTTCGGTTCTTTCTACTTTTTTGCTATTGTGAATAGAGCTGCGATGAACATAGGTGTGCATATGTCTGTTCATGTCACTAAATTTAGGTCTCTGGGGTATATCCCTAGGAATGGAATTGCTGGATCATAGGTGTGGTGGTTAAGATCACGTGTCAACTTGGCTGAGCCATGATTCTCGGTATTTATATGTGATCACCCCCGTGATGGGATCTGCTGTGAGTAGCCAATCAGTTGAAAGAGAGTTTCCTTGGGTGTGTGGCCTGCATCTGAATATCAGTAGACATTCTGACTTTTGCCTTCTCTGGATCCTGCAGCTGGCTTATGCTCTCCGACCTGCCGTTCTTAGGTTCACCAGCTGCTGCAGCTATGTGAATCAGGAGAAGCCTCTATCCTGATACTTGGACTTGGGACGTTCCAGCCTCTAACATTGTGTGAGCCATTTCCTTGATATAAGTCTCTTTCTCTGTATATATTTATATGCTTTACTGGTTTTACTTCTCTAGAGAATCCAGCCTAAGATAGTATGGTAGTTTTATTTCTAGTTTTTTGAGGAGGTGCCATATCGTTTTCCATATTGGTTGTATCATTTTACAGTCCCGCCAGCAATGGATAAGGGTTCCGTTCTCCCCACATCCTCATGAATGTTTGTTACCTTTTTTTTTTCTTTTAAATCAGTGCCATTTTAGCCCTGGTGAGACGGTATCTCATGGTAGTTTTGATTTGCATCTCTCTGATGGCTAATGATCATGAGCATCTTTTCATGTGTTTGTTGGCTCTTGGATGTCTTCTTTGGTGAGGGTTCTGTTCATGTCCTTTGCCCATTTTATAACTGGGTTATCTTTTTGCTGTTGAGTTGTTAAAGTTTTCTACAAATTCTAGAGATTAGACCCTTATTGGATATGCCCTTTCCAAAGATTTTTTTCCCAGTCTGTAGGTTCTCTTTTTACTCTTTTGACAGTGTCTTTAGATAGGCATAAGTTTCTAATTTCTATGAGGTCTCATTTATCTATTTTGTCTTCTTCTATTCATGCATTTGTTGTTATGTTTGTTAATAAATTAAAAAATAAAAACTTTGGGCAAAGATAACTTTGCCACAAAATTCCTTCAGACATATAAGGAAATAACATGTATTTTACATGAACTATTTCAAATAATAGTAAAAGAAGAAACATTTTGCAACTCCCTTTATTAGGCCAGTACAGCTTCAATAATATAACCTTGCAGTGGTGCTCCAAGAAAAGAAAATAACAGACCAATATTTTACATGAAAAGAGAAAAAAAATTATTAAAAAATTAGCAAACAATATCCATCAATATATAAAAAGGATCCTGATCAAGCTGAGCTTATTCCAGGAAGGCAAAGTTGGTTAAACACTTAAAAATTAGTCAGTGTATCTCATCCCATTAACAGAATAGAACAAAAAATTTATATCCTTTCCTCAGTAGATGTAGAAAAAGCAGTTAAGAAAATTCAACAGTTGTTTATGATAAAAATCCTTAGCAAACTAGGAACAGAAGGAAGTTTTTTAACATGAAACTGGGTATCTAGGAAATAAATCTAGACCAGAATTGAGAAAAGAATTTCTGATATCGTATCTTTTCAACATTATATAAGAGGTTCTGCTCACTGTAATAAGGCATAAATACATACACAAAAAGTAAGTCATGGAGTTCTTCAGTGGTATGAGGAAAAGAAGAAATAAAACTGTTGGAGTTTCAGAGCAATGTGATTTGATTGTTGATGGAGAAAATCTAAATTAATCCACAGAAATAATATTTAGTTTGATCACTGGATATAAGTTTACCATTAAAATCATTTTGTCATACACACCAGGTGCAAATATTTAAGAAAATTAAAATACATGATACCATATAGAATAGCATAAAAAACATCAAATGTCTAGGAATAAATCTTATAAAAATGTGTAGAAGCTCTACATAAAAAATTGTAAGGTATAATTGTTAGAAAATAAAATAAGAAAAACCAAGTAAAGCTGTTGCCATTTTCATGGAGAGGAAGACTTAATATTGTTCAGGTATCAATTCTCCTTAAGTATATTTATGTAGTCAATAGAATTTCAATCAAAATCCAAGCAGGCTATTTTGCGGAAATTGGCAGTGGATTCTAAAATGTATATGGAAATATGAAAGGTCAGTTATGATTACAATTATCTTGAAAAACATCGAGCTGGAGGACCTACACTACTAGATATACCTTCATAACCAGTACAAAGCTACTGTAAATTAGTAATGTGTGGCATTGTGCCAGGACTGACTGATAGACATTGGAACACAGCAGTAAGTTCTGAAAGAGACCCATGCATTAATGGTCACTTGATTTATGACAAAGGTGGCATTGCAGAACAGTGGCAAAAGGGCCCCTTTGCTCTTAAGCATATAGAGTTAAGTCAGTTGGGCATCAATATGGAAAGAATGAATTTTGACCTCTACTTCTCACCATACACAAAAATCAATTCCAGGTGATTGTAGATCAAAATCAGAATGATAAATAAATAAAACTTCTAGATGATAACAAAGGGCAATATCTTCATGAACTAAGTGTAGAGAAAGTTTTCTTAACACAGACACAAAAAACACACATCATAAAGAAAAAGATTGATGACATTAATAATTTTTGTTCATTGAAACATATCATTAAAAGAGTGTAAAAAACAAGCCAAGGAACGAGAAAAGATAGTTTCCATACATATAACCATGTAAGGGCTACTATCCTGAATATACAAAGAGCTCCTATAAATCAATAACAAAAGACAAACAGTTTAATGGAAAAATTGGCAAAAGACTTGACCAGACATACCACAAATAGCTTACACACACATCAAAAAGATGCCCAATTAGAAATTTAATAAACGAAATACCATAGTACACCTACAATTAAATAGACTGATAATACCAAGTGTTTTTGAGGGTTTGGAGGAACTAGAACTGTCATACACTGCTGAGGAGAATGATATTGGTACAACCACTATGGAAAATGGTTTGATAATATCTACTAAAACTTAAGATAACCATATTCTATGACCCTAGATGTAGTTTGGTTTTTGGTTTTAGATGTAGTAAAATACAACACATTAGAAATACGTATATATATATATATACATATATGTACCAAAAAATGTTCATAACAGCTTTATTCATGATAGCCAAATGCTAGGAAAAAAATCCAGGTATGTATCAATACTAGAAAGGATAAGTCGTTGTATATTCATATAAGTGAATACTATTCAGAAACTGAAACGAATAGGTTACTTCTCTAAGGAACAACGTGGATAAATCTCATGAACCTAATGTATTATTTGTGTCAGAAGCCAGACAAAAATAATACATAGTGTATTGCTGCCATTTATATGGATTTAAAAAACAGGCAAAACTAGTATATGGCATTAAAATGATGCCATATGGAGGAATGAAGAGGTAGTAATTGAGAACAGGCCACATGAGGGTTTTGAGCCACAGGTAGTATTCTGTTTCTTGACTAACGTGGTGATTATGCTGATACGATTATTCTAAGATTATTCATCAAGCTATAATTTGTCTACTTTTCTGTATGCATATTATACTTTATTAAAAATTTAAAATACAAAGAACTGCATTACATTACTAAAGATTAAGAATCAGCTTGGCATTAGAACTCTCACAACAGCATTCTTGTATTTTAAAAGATGGTGTAACTATGCCTTTAAAATTCTGACAAAAAATTTTTAAAAAAAAGGAGCCTATAAGTCTAGGAAATAAAAGTTATATTCATTCATGCAAGGACTCATTAAATCCACCACATATATACCACTTCTAAAAGAATTCAGAAAAATGCAAAGGCCTTAGGAAACAATAGAAGTAACCCAGGAGAACAATAAAAAGAAATATAAAGAAGACAGCTGTGCTTATGGCCTAGAAGCATTTTATATCATTCAACAAGTAGCATGATAAGGAAAGTGGATGCTTTTAGGGATCTGATAAAATACAAATTCTTTCTGACAACAAGAAAAAAAAAGGAACGCAATATAATCCTCCAAGAGATTTGCTAAATTGTATAAGAAAATCATGTTAAAAATTTCTAGCAAACTGAAATGTGTCACTGTAATAAAAATGTGATAAAATATAATAGAATCCATTTGACCTTGATGTTTGAAATACTCTTTTTCGAGTGACTCAAGGGACACAGGGTTCCCTATGAGTTCAATTATATCATTGATTTCTATACGCTTATCATATTATTAATGCTGTTTATTCGTTCATAATTTTCAGAACCAAACTATAGATGGGAGACTATAAGTAAAAGTCAGGCCATAAATGCTATGTGACTTAACACTGTAAAAGCAGTGCGGTGCTTAAAATATTCTATGAAGTGGTGGAGGTGGGGGCTGTGAAGGACAAGTTCTAGTTCTTCCAAAAACAAGTGTTGTTTTTAGGTGCCTCAAGTCAGTTCTGACTACATACAACAAAACAAATCACTACCCGGTCCTGCACCATCCTCACAATTGTTGCTACGTCTGAGTGTTTTTTTTTTTTTTTTGAGTGTATTGTTGCAGCCACTGTGTCAGTTCATTTCATTGAAGGCCTTCTTCTTTCTTGCAAGCCTTCAACTTTACCAAGTATGATGTCCTTGTTCAGGGACTAGTCCCTCCAGCTAACACGTCGAAAGTATGTGAGACGAAGCCTTGCCATCCTTGCTTCTAAGGAACATTCTGGCTGTACTTCTTCCAAGACAGGTTTGTTGGTGTTTCTGGCAGTCCATGGTATATTCAGTATTCCTCACCAACACCATAATTCAAATGTATTAATTCTTCTTTGGTCTTCCTTATTCATTGCCAGCTTTGGCATGCATATGAGGCTATTGAAAATACTATCGTTTTGGCCAGGTGCACCTTAGTCCTCAAAGTGACATCTTTGGTTTTCAACACTTTAAAGAGGTCTTTTGCAGCAGATTTGCCCAATGCAATGTGTCATTTTACTTCTTGACTGCTGCTTCCATGAGCATAGATTGTGGATCTAAGTAAAATGAAATCCTTGACAACTTCATCAGAACATTAAATACCTCATTTTATATGGCGAGGGATTGAGAGTTTCAGATTAAAGGTGATGGTCTAAAATAGAAATCTTAGCATATGATTTAAAAATGAAAAATATAATCAGCAAATACAGGCAGAGTAGGAGAAAGTAGATGACAGATGTATAAAGAAAATATGCTAACTTTTTCTTGTTGTCAACATAGAGCCTCAACAGATACTATTTAGTGTTGACAAATCTGAACATAAAGGCACAAACATTTTACTTAACGTTAACTCCAAAAGGGAGAACCAGACCAAAGTTGTTGTCTATGAGCAGTAGGTGTAGAGGAGTGAGGCAGTAACAAAGGTATGACGGAGAACCTTCTTTTTCATTTTGTACCTTTTTTATGTTTTATTTCTACATGACTGCATTGAAAGTTCCCAATTAATACAAAAATGATAAAGGCATTATCTAGAAGGAGCAGAGAAGGTTAAGTAGTAGTCCACATACATATATACATATGAGGTTAGAAGTCCCATGTTAAAGACCTAATTTTGGTTCCACTACCTTTTGTGGTAGGTTGCTCATCTCTTTCTCCAATTCTCACTTTCCTTCATTGTAGTGTATCTAAGAAATGCTGATTGTTGTTATGCAACTGTACTGCAAAAAACAGCCATAACTTTTTCCATGTTTTTCATCTAGAGTTGGCTCTTTCCCCACAACCCTGGAATTTGGCTGGCCTTATGACTGAAATAACAATGGTGCAAACCCACCAGCCATTCTGCAGGAGAAAAATATGGCAGTCTGCTTCCATAAAGATCACAGCCTTTGGCCACCAGAAGAAAGGAAATAATAAAGATTAGAGCAGAAATAAATGAAATAGAGAACAGAAAAACAATAGAAAGAATCAACATGAACAAAAGTTGGTTCTTTGTAAGGATCAACAAAACTGACAAACCATTGGCCAAACTGACTAAAGAAAAACAGGAGAGAAAGAAAATAACCCAAATAAGAAATGAGATGGGGGACATTACAAAAGACCCAACTGAAATAAAAAGGATCATAAAAGAATACTATGAAGAACTGTACTCCAACAAGTTTGAGAACCTAGAGGAAATGGACAAATTTCTAAAAACATACTACCTACCTAAACTACCACAAAATGAGACAGAAAATCTGAACTGACCCATGACAAGAGATCAAAGAAGTAATTAAAAAAAAACTCCCAACCAAAAAAGCCCTGGCCCAGATGTCTTCACTGGAGAATTCTATCAAACTTTAGAGAAGAGCTTACACCAGTACTACTCAAACTATTTCAGAGCATAGAAAAGGAAGGAATACTCCCAAATTCATTCTATGAAGCCAGCATAAACCTGATACCAAAGCCAGGAAAAGACACAACAGAAAAAAAAAAAAAAATTACAGACCAATATCTTTCATGACTATAGATTCAAAAATTCTCAATAAAATTCTAGCCAGTAGAATTCAGCAGCATATCAAAAAATAATGAAAATACATCATGACCCAGTGGGATTCATACCAGGTATGAAAGGATGGTTCAGCATTAGAAAATAATCAATGCAATCCATTGCATAAATAGAAAAAAAGAATCACACGATCATCTCAATTGACCAAGAAAAAGCATTCGATGAAGGCCAACACCCATTCCTGATAAAAACTCTAAATAAAATAAGAATAGAAGGGATATTCCTCAACACAATAAAGGACATATACACAAAACCAACAGGAACCCCGGTGATGGTGGAATGGTTAAGCGTTTGGCCGCTAACCAGAAGGTTGACAGTTCAAATCCACTAGCCACTCCTTGGAAACCCTGTAGGGGCAGTTCTACTCTGTCCCGAAAGGTTGCTATGAGTAGGAATTGACTCAACAGCAACGGGTTAACTTTTTAGTTTGGTATATAAAACCAACAGCCAACAGCTAACATTATTCTCAATGGAGAGAGGCTGAAAGCATTTCCCCTGAGAATGGGAACAAGACAAGGATGCCCTTTTATCACCACTTCTATTGAACATTGTGTTGGATGTCCTAGCTAGAGCAATAAGGCAAGATAAAGAAATAAAGGGCATCCAAATTAGAAAGGGAGAAGTAATACTATCACTATTCACAGATGATAATATCCTATATATAGAGAACCCCAAAGATTGCACAAGAAAACTACTGGAACTAATGGAATGATTCAACAGAGTAGCATGATATAAGATCAGCATACAAAAGTCAGTTGTATTCCCATACACACAAAAAGAACTTCAAAAAGGAAATCAGGAAAACAATAAAAATTGTAATAGCCACTAAAAAGATAAAATACTTAGGGATAAATCTAACCATGGACATAAAAGACGTATACAAAGAAAACTGCAAAACACATTGCAAGAAACCAAAAGAGACCTACATAAATGGAAAAACATACCATGCTCAAGCATAGGAAGACTCAATATTGTGAAAATGTCAATCCTACCCAAAGTGACTACAGATATAATGTAATCCTGATCCAAATACCAACAATAATCTTTACTGTTAGATGGAAACACTAATTTCCATCTAATGGAAAAACTAATCGCCAACTTTATATGAAAAGGAAAGAGGCCTTGAATAAGAGAAGCATTATTGAAGAAAAAGAACAAAGTAGGAGGCCTCACACCACCTGATCTGAGAACCTACTATAAAACCGCGTAGACAAAACAGCTTGGTACTAGCACAAGGACAGACACATTGACCAATGGAACAGAATCGAGAATCCAGGTATAAATCCATCCACCTATGGTCAGCTAATCTTTGACAAAGGACCAAAGACTATTAAACGGAGAAAAGAAAGTCTTTTTAATAAATGGCAGAACTTGCTGTCCATCTGTAATAAAATGAAACAGGACCCATACCTCACACTATCCACAAAAACTAACTCAAAGTAGATCAAAGACCTAAATACCACTGAGCCACCAGGGCTCCAGGGACACCATGATGGGCCCAAATACATGACATAAAGAGAATACAAGCCATAACTAACAGTGCACAGACACCAGAAGATAAACTAGATAACTGGGAGCCCCTAAAAATTAAACACTTATGCTCATCGAAAGGTTTTACCAAAAGAGTAAAAGGAGAACCTACAGACTGGGAAAAAAAATTTTGGCTACGGTATATCTGACAAGGGTCTAATCTTTAAAATCTATAGAATACTTCAATACCTCAATGACAAAAAAACAAATAACCCAATTAAAAAATGTAAAAAGGATATGAACAGACACCTCACCAAAGAAGACATTCAGGCAGCTAACAGACACCTGAGGCAATGCTCATGATTATTAGCCATTAAAAAAAACTATTACCGTCTCATCGGTTCCGACATATAGTAACCCTATAGGACAGAGCAGAACTGCCCCATAGGATTTCTAAGGAGCAGCTGGATTCAAACTGCCAACCTTTTGGTTAGCAGCTGAGCTCTTAATCATTGTGCCACCAGGGCTCCTCATTAGCCATTAGAGAAATGCAAATCAAAACTACAATGATATATCAACTCACCCCAACATTACTGGCACTAATAAAAAAAAGAAAAGAAAATAACAAATGTTGGACAGGTTGCAGGGAGATTGTAACTCTTATGCACTGTAGGTGGGAATGTAAATTGGTACAACCACTGTAGAAAATGATATGGTGCCTCCTAAAAAGCTAGAAATAGAAATATCACAGGATCCAGCAACCCCACTCCTATATGCTAGGTGCTAGAGAAATAAGAGTGGTCACACCAATAGATGTATGCACACCCATGTTCATTGCGGAACTATTCACAATAGCAAAAAGATGGAAACAACCTAAGTGCCCATCAACAGAAGAATGGATAAACAAACTATGGTGCATACACCCAATGGAATACTATGCAATGATAAAGAACAATGATAAATATGTGAAACATTTCACAACATGAATGAAACACAACTCTGGAGGGCATTATGCTGAGTGAATTAAATCAATCACAAATGGACAATTATTTTATAAAAACCCAGGAAAAAGTTTAGACACAGAAAAAAAAATCTTTGATGACTAGGAGGGAGGGAAAGTTAGGGAGAGGAAATCACTAACTAGATAATAGACAAGTGTCAAGTTTGGTTAAGGGAAAGACAACACACAATATAGAGGAAGTCAGCACAACTTGACCAAGGCAAAGTCATAGATGCTTTCTAGACACATCCAAATACTTTGAGGGGCCTAATTGCTGGGGCTGGGCACTGAGGGCCATAGTCTTGGGGGACATCTAGGTCAACTGGCATAATATAGTTCATAAAGAAAATGTTCTATATCCTACTTTAGTGAGTAGCATCTTAAAAGTTTGCGAGTGGCCATCTAAGATACATCTATTGGTCCCATCAGGTCCAGAGTAAAGGAGAATGAAGAAAACCCAAGACACAAGGAAAATATTAGCCCAAAGGACTAAAGGACTACGTGAACTGCATCCTCCACCAGCCTGAGCTGAGACTAGATGGTGCTTGTCTACCCCTACCAGTGGCTCTGTTGGGACACAATAGAGGGCCCCAGACAGAGCAGGAGAAAAATATAGAACAAAATTCAAATTCACAAAAAAAGACCAGATTTACTGGTTTGACAGAGACTGGAGGAACCCTGGGACTATGTCTGTATGTCCCACAGACACCCTGCTAACTCAACTGAAGCCAATCCCGGAGCCCACCAAAGATTAAAAAAAAAAGACAGTCTATAAAACAAACGATAACACACATGAGGGATATGCTTCTTAGTTCAAACAAGTATAGGAGACCAAATGGGCAACTCTTGCCAAATAGCAAAGAGAAGAAGGCAGGAAGGGACAGAAAATCTGAACAAATGAACATGGAGAACTCAGAGTGGAAAGGGAAAGGAGGAGAGTGCTGGCACATTGTGGGAATTGCAACCAATGTCACAAAACAATTTGTGTATAAAATTTTTGAACTAAAACTAATTTGCACCGTTAAAAAAAAGAAAATTAGTCTTGGAACCCCTATGGGGCAATTCTACTCTATTCTTTAGGGTCACAATGAGTCAGAATTGACTTGATGGCAATAGGTATGACTTGCTTAGGTCCTTGGGTGGCACAAACAATTTGTGCTTGACTACTAACTGAATCTACCCAGAAGAAAGCCTTGGTGATTTACTTCCATAATATTACAGCAATTGAAAATCCTATGGAGCACAGTTTTACTCTGACACCCACAGAGTCACCATGAGTCGGAATCGAATCAGCTGGTAATTTTTTTAAATGACTTGCTTTCACCAAAGGAAAGTAGCAACTCTGATGCAAGAGGTTTGAAAAGTGCTTATGAATTATAGTAACCCTTTCTTGCTACTCCTGGACCTGAGACTTCTGTGTGAAGGAACCTGGCGGGGCTGCTGAAGGATAAGAAGCATGTGGCCCGTGAGAGGTGACCAATCACCAGGAATGTGAATGAGGCCATCCTGCACTATCCAGCCACCTGCTGACCTGCTAGCTGGCCACAGACTCATGACTGAGCCCAGCTGATGTTAGTCCAGAAATCGAGGACAAAATGAACTGTCCAACCTCCCTGCAGATTTGTGAGATAAGAAAGTCATTGTTGTTTTAACTTTGGAAGTGGTCGTTATGTAGTAAAAGCTAACTGATACACTTTCTATAAAACAGGAACATTCTGACTATCACCATATCTTAGGAAGATTGTGAATACTAATAAGTTTGTATTGGACAAGATCCTTGAAATACGACTAGAAAAGCAAATTTAGTATATCTTTATATATACATATATATATAATTTTATTAACTTTGTTGTTGAGAATATACATAGCAAAACACACCAATTCCACAGTTTCTACATGTACCATTTAGTGATGTTGACTACACTCTTCGAGTTATATAACCATTCTCACCCTCGTTTTCTGACTTTAGCCTCCCACACTAACATAAATTCACTGCCCCCTAAGGTTCCTATCTAATCTTCGGAGTTGTTGTTGTCAATTTGATCCCATATAGATAGTTCTTGGAAACCCTGCTGGTGTAGTGATTTAAGAGTAGGTCTGCTAACAAAAAGGTCAGCAATTCGAATCCACCAGGCACTCCTTGGAAACCCTATGGGGCAGGTCTACTCTATCTTATAGGGTTGCTATGAGTTGGAATTGACTCGATGGCAACAGGTTTGGTTTTTCATTTAAATAGTTCTCAAAAGAGCATAATGCTAATGGCAGACAGTTGTTACTAACTAAAATACTGTTTGTTTGTTTTTCCTAAATTTTATTTATTTTGTTGTTGTTGAGAATGTACACAGCAAAACATACACCAATTCAACTGTTTCTACATGTACCATTTAGTGATGTTGATTACTTTCTTCTAGTTGTGCAACCATTCTCACTCTCCTTTTCTGAGTTGTTCCTCCCTCATTAACATAAACTCACTGCCCCTTAAGGTTCCGATGTAATTTTTTGAATTGCTATTGTCAATTTGATCCCATATAGATAGTTCTTAAAAGAGCATAATGCTCAAAGCAGACCTCTTTTTACTAGTCAAGCCAAACTATTGTTTGGTTTTACAAGGACTTTAGAGAATATTTGTGGTTTAAGGTTTAAAATTATCTTAGGACAATAGTTTCAGGGGTTCATCCAACCTTCATGAGTCCAGGAAGTCTGAAGTTTATGAGAATTTAAAATTCTGTTCTGTATTTTTCCCCTTTTGATCAGGTTTCTTCTATGGAATCTTTGATCAAAATGTTTGGTAATGGTAGCTGGGCACCATCTAGTCCTTCTGGTCTCTTGGCAAAAAAGGCAGTTGTTCATGGAGGCAATTAGTCACACATTCCATATTCTCCTTCTATTCCTGATTCTCCTTCTTCCTCTGTTGTTAAAGACCAATTGTTGTGCCTTGGATGGCTGCTTGCAAGCTTTTAAAACCCCAGGCACTACACATCTCACTAGGAGGTAGAACAGAGGCACTAAACATGTTATTAGGCCAAGTAACTGGGATAGCTCATGAAACCATGACCCTAAACCTCCAAACCAAGAAACCAAATCTCATTAGGTTTTTGGTTGTATATAAGTTAGTGCATCTTTTCATTAATAAAAAATAGAGTGTATTTAATGAATGCATCTTTGAATGGAGGATGAGTTTGTCAGTACACAAAATTTCTGTGACTCTTTCCTCATTTCCCTTCCCATGCCATGTGCTAAAAAAATGCTTGCACTTATTTATGTTCTCATAAATCTGTCCAGGTTATACTTTGAAATGTCTTCATATCAAACCTGCTTTGAGGTACTGCCAGAACTAAAAACGACTTCTAAGTAATTGAACTTGGATTAAAGATTAGAAGGTTATTCAGGCTTGTGACAACTGGTTCAAGTGTTAAAGATTATGTCAAAGTGCCAAGACAATTCAATGGGGAAAAACTACAGTGCTGGGACAAGTGGATAGTCATATGCAAAAGAACAAAGTTAAACTTCTTCCTTACACCATAAGCAGAATGAATTAATTCAAAATGAGTTATGATCTAAAGAGAAGACCTAAATGTAAGAGCTAAAATCATTAAACTGTTAGAAGAAAACACAGGAGTTAATCTTTGTGATCTGGAGGGAGGCACAGTCTTCTTAAGTATGACACCAAAAGTACATGTGAAAACAGAAAAAATAGATAAATCAGACTTCATCAAAATTAAAAACCTTTGTTCTTTGAAAGACACCAGCAAGAAAGTGAAAGACAACCGCCAGAATGGAGAAAATATTTGCAAATTATGTACCTTATAAGGTTGTAGTATCCAGAATATATAAACAATTCTTTCAGCTCAACAATAAAATGATAAATAACCCAATTAAAAACTGAGCAGAGAATCTGAGTAGACATTTCTCTAGGGAAGATGCATATGGCCAATAAGCACATGAAAAAATGCTCGACATCATCAGCCATCAGGGAAATGCAAATCAAAACTACAACAGATACCATTTATCTTGGTTATCTAGTGCTGCTATAACTGAAATTTATTCTCTCACAGTCTAGGAGGCTAAAAGTTGTAATTCAGGATGCTGGTTCAGGGGGAAGGCTTTCTTTTTCTGTTGGCTCTGGGGGAAGATCCTTGTCATCAATCTTCCCCTGGCCTTGGAGATTCTCAGTGCAGGGACCACGCTTCACTCCTGGCTCTTCTTTCTTGGTGGTATGAGGTCCTTCTCTGCTCAATTCTCTCTTTTATATCTCAGAAGAGATTGACTCAAGACACAGCCTAATCCTGTAGATTGTGTCCTGCCTCATTAACATACTGTCTCTGATCCTGCCTCATTATCATCATAGAGGTTAGGATTTACAACACATAGGATAATTACATTAGATCACAAAATGAACAACCACACAGTACTGGGAATCATGGCCTAGCCAAATTGACACATGCTTGTGGGGGATACAATTCATCCACAACATTCTACCCTTTGCTTCCCCCAAAGTCATGTCCTTGCCACATGTAAAACATATTCACCCTATTATTTTATCCCAAAAGTCTTAACTCTAAGTTCAAGATCTCATCCTCTGCAAAATTCCTCTTCACTTGTGAAATCTAAAATACAAGTGACCTGCTTCCAAAGTAGAATGGTGGAATAGGTACAAGCTAGACATTTCCATTACAAATGGGAAAAATTGGAGGGAAAGAAGAGATAACAAGCATCAAGCAAGTCCAAAGCCCAGCAGAACAATTTACATTAGCACTAGAGTCTTGAAAATAATCATCTGTTCTCTGAGACAATATAGGCAATGGCCCTGACCTCCAGACTCTGGGTGTTGGCCACATTCTCTGATAGCAGGTGGAGGCCCCTTGATCCTGGGTTTCAGCTCTGCCTTCCAGGCCCACTGGAATGACTACTCTGCTTCCTCGATTTGGGCAGCCACATTCTCCTAGTCAACCTGAGTGGCAACCATAACCTGTCGGCTCAGGCAGTCCCTCTTCTTCTGCCCCTTGGGCATGACAGCCTCGCCCCCTCAGCTTTGAGCAGTGGACCTGGCCCCACTCATGAAAGGCAGTCCCATACTCTGGAACTGAGTTGGTGAAGATCTGATTCTTCAAACCTAGGAGGCTGCGGTCCCACCCTTTGAAATCTCAGAGGTCATGGCTCCACCTTTTGAGACCCTAGAGGTCCCGGGCCTACCCTTTGAGATTGAGGCAGCTCTGCTTTCTGTTTTCCCTGTCTCTTCAGCTTCTGCTTTCTGGTTCCTTGGCCTCTCAATTCCTTGGGCCTTTGGTCCAGCCCTGCATTTGACCTGCTCAGGCAAGCACTCCAGAGCTCTTTAGCTCTACCTATAATTGCCTGAAGGCACCCTATTTCACCAGTAAGCTTTGGCTGGAAGGCACTCAGCTCTCTTGCTCCATGCGTTGGCAAGCCTAGCGTCACCAATAAATGCCCAGAGGCACCCTACTCTGCCAGAAAACCTCCTGCACAAAGGCACTAATCTCTCTTGCTCCATGGGTTGGCTCCAGCACTGTCTCGCAATGGTCTCCTGATTCTGCTCTTGCCGTTTCTCTGCTGCTGCTTCTTACTGTCTGTGCCATCTGCAGTGTAACAGCTCTCCTTACTTCCTTCTGAGCTCTCAGCAGAATTGCCTTTGATGTTCAAAATTCCACCAACAGTCTCTTCAAGGCAATCTAGGCTTTTACTATTAGGCACCTTAAAACTTTTCCAGCCTTTATCCATTCATAGTTTCAAAACTGCTTCCATACTGTAGGTACCTTGTTACAGCAGCACTGTACTCTCAGTACCAAACTCTGTCTTAGTTACCTAGTGTTCTGATAACAGAAATTTATTCTTTCATAGTCTAGGAGGCTAGAAGTTAGAATTCAGGGTGCTGGCTCTAGGGGAAGGCTTTCTGTCTTCATCAGCTCTGGGAAAGGTCCTTGTCATCAATCTTTCCCTGATCTAGGAGGTTCTCAGTGCAGGGACCCCAGATTCAAAGGACATGCTCCACTCCTGGCTCTTCTTTCTTGGTGGTATGAAGTCTCTCTCCTCTGTGCTCACTTCTCTCTTTTATATCTCAAAAGAGATTCACTCATGATACAGCCTAATCCTGTAGATTGTATTCTACCATATTAACATAACTATCTCTAATCCTACCACATTAACATCATAGAGGTTAGAATTTACATCCCATAGGATAATTATATCAGATCACAAAATGGAGGACAACCACACAATGCTGGGAACCATGGTCTACCCAAATTGACCCACATTTTTGGGGGACACAATTCAATCCATAACAGCACTTCAAACTCACTAGGATGGCTATAATAAAAAGATAGATGATAATAAATGTTGGCAAGGATATTGATAAATTAGAGCATTCATATATTGCTAGTGGTAACGTAAACTGGCTTAGCTGCTTTAGAAAACAGTCTGATAGTTTCTCAAATGATTAAAGAAGAGTTATGGTATGATCTAGCAAGTCTGCTCCTAGATATATACTCAAAAGAAATGAAAACATAAGTCCACACAAAAACTTGTAAATACGTGTGCATAGTAGAATTAGTCATAACACAAAAAATGGAAACAACCCAAATATTCATCAACTGATGGATAGATAAATAAAATGTGGTATATATACACAATGTAGTTTTATTTAGTCATAAAAGGAAATGAAGTACTGATACATGATGGAACATGAATGAACCTTAAAAACATTCTACTAAGTGAAAGAAGCCAGTCACAAAATCATATATGATTCAATTTTTATGAAATGTCCAAAATAGGCAAATCCATAGAAACAGAGATTAGATTAGTGGTTGCCTAAGGCTGAGGGGAGATAATGGGGGCTAATGTAGATGCCCTGGTGGCGCGGTGGTTAAGAGCTCAGCTGCTAAACAAAATGTCGACTGTTCGAATCCACCAGCCACTCCTTGGAAACCCTAAGGAGCAGTTCTACTCTGTCCAGTAGGGACGCTGTGAGTCAGAATCCACTTGACCGTGAGTGTTTTTTAAATTTTTTTTTAATGGGTGTAAGGTTTCTTTTAAGGTTTCTTTTGGGGCTGTTAAAAATATTCTGAAATTAGACTGTGATGATGACTTAGTTTACCACATGTGAATAAATTACCAAAACATTACACTTTTACCAGATAAAAATAGATTTGTGGGATTTACATATTTGAGACATTGAAGGAACTTTAATTTTCAGTCTATTTTTTTTTTTAACTAGATATATTAAATTTAAATCTGTTAACTCAGGATGAACTTCCTAAATAATAAAAGAAGAAAGTATTTGGTATTCTTCCTTGGTCAAAAAACTGTTATGCAGTTCCGTATCTGGGTTGTCCAAGATATTATTTAGGAAATGCATCAAGATAAATTACGAGGATTTAAAAAATATCAACTATAAAAACAAAATAAAGTGTTTTTTTTTAAGTCGTTTTTTCCTAACACATTCATGAGAAAAACACATGCTAATATTTCATCTTTGTTTTTTTCATTCAGCTTGCCAAAGAAACAGGCAAGGTGTGATATTTTAATCATCTGTGTTGCCTTAATATTCTAGCAACTTTTTTTTCTCTAAGTTCTGCACAAGTCATTTCTCAAACAGACACTAGAAGAAGAAAGGAGAAAAATGTTTAACTTGTTTTGCATGAGAAACTCATCAAGGGAATTGATAAATAATAAAAATAGTTTATGGGAAGGGGTAGGGAGTGGGTGGTGAGGAGAAAGAATTAAAATCAAATTACTTCTTATTTTTAGAGAAGAATAGAGTGATTTAAAAGTTATAATCAGTTACATGATTGGCTCCAACTACTATTATGTACTTAGGTTAACTTCAAATTTCTGTTCGTTAATACTTTTTCCCCTCCTACACTGTCAACTTCTTAAACCCAGGTAAGAAATAACTCGTTTCTTACCCAAAGCATCAGCAATGGATACAAAGTGATGGTCTAACAGTAGTAATAACTAGCTCATGAATTCTGCATTAGCGTTTATGAAGCATCTTATTTAGTCTTTCAGAGCATTGTCAGGGGTCCAGATGTATTATTACCCCATGTGACAGATGAAAAAATTGAGCCTCTAGCATATCAAATTATTAAATAGTTCATTTCTATAAAGTTGAGTGTGTACTATGTCATTAACTCAACCACTTATTTAGCAATTACATCGTAGGCCTATACTCTTGAGTGATTGGAATGTGAAAGTTGGATGAAGGATTGTTAGTTGAAAAATATGGCCTTGAGGATAAAAATGTTGCCAGAGATCACTTGATAGAGTTTTATACCAACAACTTATTCATTGCAAATACCTTTCTTCAACAACATAAGCGGTGACTACGCAGGTGGACCACACCAAATGGCATACACAGGAATCAAATCAAATACATCTGTGGAAAAAGACAATGGAGAAGCTCAGGATCATCAGTAAGAACAAGGCCAGGGGCTGACTGAGGAACAGACAATCAATTGCTCATATGTAAGTTCAAGTTGAAGCTAAAGAAAATAAGAGCAAGTGCATGAGAGCCAAAACAGGACCTTGAGTATATACCACCTGAATTTAGAGATCCTCTCAAGAACAAATTTGATGCATTGAACATTAATGACCAAAGACCCGATGAATTGTGGGATGACATCAAGGACAACATACATGAAGAAAGCAAAAGGTCATTAAAAAGGCAGGAAAGAAAGAAAAGAACAAAATGGATGTCAGAAGAGACTCTGAAATTTGCTCCTGAACTTTGAGTAATTAAAGCAAACTTAAGAAATAATGAACTAAAAAAGCTGAACAGATTTCAAAGGGTGGTTCAGGAAGACAGAGTACAGTTTATAATGAAATGTGCATAGATCTGGAGTTAGAAAACCAGAAGGGAAGAAAATGTTTGGCATTTCTCAGATTGAAAGAACTGAAGGAAAATTCAAGCCTCAAGTAGCAATATTGAAGGATTCTTTGGTTAAAATATTGAATGACACAGGAAGCATCAAAAGAAGATGGAAAGGAATACATAAGTCACTGTAACCAAAACAATTTGTTATTTGACCATTTCGAAAGGTAGCATATGATTAAGAACCAATGGTATTGAAGGAAGAAGTTTCAGATGTACTGAAGGGAATAGTGAAAAACAAGTCTCCAGTAACTGATGGAGTAACAGTTGAGAAATTTCAACAAACTAACACAGTGCTGGAGGTGCTCCCTCATCTATGTCAAGAAATTCGGAAGAGGGATACCTGGCCAACCAACTGGAAGAAATCTATATTTGTGCCCATTCCGAAGAAAGGTGATCCAACAGATGCAGAAAGTACCAAACAATATCATTAATATCACACGCAAGTAAAATTGTGTTGAAGATCATCCAAAAGCGAATGCAGCAGTACGTCAACAGGGAACTGCCAGAAATTCAAGCTGGATTTAGAAGAGGACGTGGAACAAGGTTTATCTTTGATGAATTCAGGTGGATCCTGGCTGAAAGAAGAGAATACCAGAAAGATGCTTACCTGTGTTTTATTGACTATGCAAAGACATTCGGTTGTGTGGATCATAACAAATTATGTCTAACGTTACAAAGAATAAAAACTCCAGAACATTTAATTGTGCTCATGAAGAAACTGTACACAGATCAAGTGTCAGTCGTTCAGACAGAACAAAGTACTATCGTGTGGTTTAAAGTCAGGAAAGATGTGAGTCAAGGTTGTAGCCTTTCACCATACTTACTCAATCTGTACACTGAGCAAATAATCCGAGAAGCTGGACTATATGAAGAAGGACGAGGCACCAGGACTGGAGAAAGACTCATTATCAATCTTCGATATGCAGATGACACAACCTTGCTTGCTGAAAACCAGGAGGAATTAAAGCACTTACCCATGAAGATCAAAGACCACAGCCTTCAGTATGAATTGCACCTCATCGTAAAGAAGACAAAAATCCTCACAACTGGATCAATCAGCAACATCATGTTAAATGGAGAAAATATTGAAGTTCTCAATCATTTCATTTTACTTGGATCCTCAATCAATGCCCATGGAAGCAGCAATCAAGAAATCTAGCAACATACAGCATTAATCAAATCTGCTGCAAAAGACCTCTTTAAATTGTTCAAAAGTAAATATGTCACTTTGTGGACTAATGTGCCTGACCCAAGCCATGGTATTTTCAGTCCCTGGACAAGGACATCATGCTTGGTAAAGTAGAGAGTCAGCCAAAAATATGAAGACCCTCCAGGAGATGGATTGACACAGTGACTACAACAGTGGACTCAAACACAGCAATGATTGTAAGGTTGGCAAAGGACAGGCGATGTTTCGTTTTGTTGTATATAGGGTCACCACGGGTTGCAACCGACTAGACAGCATTTAACAACAACAGCATCTGTTCGTACACCAATTTACAGGGTTCTTAGTGAGGTGGAAAGCATGACCTTGGCCACGTCTGTCAATCATTAGTATAGGCCAGTCACTAGTGTAGGCCGATCAACAGCGTAAAAAACAAACCAAACCAGTTGCTGTAGAGTTGATTCCAACTCATGGTTGAGCTGATATGTTGCAGAGTAGAACTGCACTCCATAGGGTTTTCAGGGCTGTTACCTTTGGGAAGATCACCAGACCATTCTTCTGAGATGCATATAGGTGAGTTCAAACTACCAACCTTTCAGATCGTAGTCGAGTGCTTAATGATTTGCACCACCCAGAGTCTCCACTCAACATTTTGTTGTTATTGGGTGCCAACAAGTTGGTTCCAACTCATAATGACCCTGTGTACAATAGAACAAAACACTGTGCTGTCCTGTGCCATTTTCACAATCATTGCTATGCTTGAGCACATTGTTGCAGCCACTGTGTCAGTGCATCTCGTTAAGTGTGTCCTCTCTTGCACTAACCCTCTACTTTATCAGGCACGATGTCCTTCTCCATGGATGGGTCTCTTCTGATAACATGTTCAAAGCACACAAGACAAAGTCTTACCATACTTGCTTTTTTCCCCTTTTTTATTGTGCTTTAAGTGAAAGTTTACCTCTCAAATTAATTTCTCATACAAAAATTTATACACACATTGTCATGTGACACTAGTTGCAGTTCCCACAATGTTACAGCACACTTCCCCTTTCCACCCCGGGTTTCCCATTTCCATTCAACCAGCTCTTATCCCTTTCTGCCCTCCCACCCCACCTCCAGGCAGGAGCCACCCATTTAGTCTTGTGTATCTATTTGAACTGAGAAGTGCATTCCTCACAAGTATTATTTTATGTTTCGTAGTCCAGTCTAATCTTTGTCTGAAGAGTTGGCTTTGGGAATTGTCTCAGTTCTAGGTTAACAGAGAGTCTGGGGGCCATTCTTCTGGGATTCCTCTAGTCTCAGTCAGACCATTAAGTCTGGTCTTTTTATGTGAATTTGAGTTCTGCATCACACTTTTCTCCTGCTCCATCAGGGACTCTCTGTTGTGTTCCCTGTCAGGGTGGTCATTGATGGTAGCTGGACACCATCTAGTTCTTTCAGTCTCAGGCTGATGGAGTCTCTGGTTTATGTGGCCCTTTTGTCTCTTGGGCTAATGTTTTCCTTATGTCTTTGATGTTCTTCATTTTCTTTTGCTCCAGGTGAGTTGGGACCAATTGATCCATCTTAGACAGCTGCTCAAAAGCTTTTAAAACCCCAGACGCCACTCACCAAAGTAGAATGCAGAACATTTTCCTAATAAACTTTGTTATGCCAATTGACCTAGTTGTCCCCTGAAACCATGGTTCCCAGACCCCCGCTCCTGCTACTCTGTCCCTTGAAGTGTTTGGTTGTGTTCTGGAAACTTCTTAGCTTTTGGTTTAGTCCAGTTGTGCTGATTTTCCCTGCATTGTGTGTTGTCGTTCCTGTCACCTAAGATAATTCTTGTCTACTATAGTGAATCCCTCTCTCCCTCCTCCCCACCCTCGTAACCATTAAAGAATGTTTTCTTCTGTGTTTAAACTTTGTCTTGAATTCTTATAATAGTGTTCTCATACAATATTTGTCCCTTCGTGAGTAAATTCACTCAGCACAATGCCTTCCAGATTCATCCATGTTGTGAGATGTTTCAAGGATTCATCATTATTCTTTATCATTGCGCAGTATTCCATTGTGTGAATATATCATAATTTGTTTATCCATTCAGCTGTTGATGGGCACCTACGTTATTTCCATCTTTTTGCTATTGTGAGCAGTGCTGCAATGAACATAGGAGTGCATATATCTATTCATGTCACAGCTCTTATTTCTCTAGGATATATTCCAAGGAGTGGGATTCCTGGATCCCATGGAACTTCTATTTCTAGCTTTATAAGGAAGCACCAAATTGATTTCCAAAGTGGTTGTACCATTTTACTTTCCCACCAGAGGCATATAAGTGTTCCAGTCTCTCTACAACCTCTCCAAATTTATTATTTTGTGTTTTTTGGGTTAATACTAGCCTTGCAGTGGTGAGATGGTATCTCATTGTAATTTTGACCTGCATTTCTCTAATGGCTAATGATCTTGACCATTTCCTCATGTATCTGTTAGACACCTGAATGTCTTCTTTGGTGAAGTGTCTGTTCATATCCTTTGTCCATTTTTTAATTGGGTTATGTGTCTTTTTGTTGTTGAGGTTTTGCAATATCTAAAATGTAGATGTTAGACATTAGACTCTGATCAGATATGTCATAGCCAAAATTTTTTTCCCAGTCTGCAGGTTGCCTTTTTACTCTTTTGGTGAAGTCTTTTGATGAGCATATGTGTTTGATTCTTAGGGGCTCCCAGTTATCTAGTTTCTCTTCTGGTGTTTGTGTGTTGTTAGTTATGACTTGTATTCTGTTTATGCCATGTATTAGAGCTCCTAGTCTTAGCCCTGTATTTTCCTTCCATGATCTTTATCGTTTCAGATTTTATATTTAGGTTTTTGATCCATTTTGTGTTAGTTTTTGTGCACGGTGTGAGGTATGGGTCTTGTTTCATTTTTTTTGCAGATGGATATCCAGTTATGCCAGCACCGTTTGTTAAAGAGACTGTCTTTTCCCTGTTTAATGGACTTTGGGCCTTTGTCAAATATTAGCTGCTCACAGGTGGATGAATTTTACATCTGGATTCTCAATTCTGTTCCATTGGTCTATGTATCTGTTGTCGTACCAGTACAAGTCTGTTTTGACTGCCATGGCAGTATAATAGGTTCTAAAATCAGGTAGTGTGAGGCCTCCCAGTTTGTGCTTCTTCTTCAGTAATGCTTTATTTATCCAGAGCCTCTTCCCTTTCCTTAAGAAGTTGGTGATTTGTTTCTCCACCTCATTAAAAAAAGTCATTGGAATTTGGATCGGAATTGCACTGTATCTGTAGATCGCTTTGGGTAGAATCAACATTTTCACAATGTTGAGTCTTCCTATTCATGAGGAAGGTATGTTTTTCCACTTACGTAGGTCTCTTTTGGTTTCTTGTATTTTCTTTGTATAGGTCTTTTACGTCTCTGGTTAGATTTATTCCTAATTATTTTATCTTCTTGGGGGTTATTGTAAATGGTATTGTTTTTCTAATGCTGAACCATCCCTGCATAAAAGGTATGAATCCCACTTGGTCATGGTGAATTATTTTTTCAAAATGTTGTTGAATTCTATTGGCTAGGATTTTGTTGAGGATTTTTGTGTCTATGTTCATGAGGGATATTGGCCTGTAATTTTCTTTTTTGTGGTGTCTTTCTTTACCTGGTTTTGGTATCAGGGTTATTCTGGCTTCATAGGATGAATTTGGCAGTATTCCACCCTTTTCTATGCCCTGAAATACCTTTAGTAGTAGTGATGTTAACTGTTCTCTGAAAGTTTGGTAGAATTCTCCAGTGAACCTGTCAGGATCAGAGCTTGTTTTGCGGGGGAGTTTTTTAATTAGCTCTTCAATCTCTTCTTTTGTTATAGGTTTATTTAGTTTTTCTACCTTGGTTTGTGTTAATTTCCATAGGTAATGTGTCTCTAGAAATTTGTCCATTTCCTCTAGGTTTTCAAATATGTTACAGTACAATTTTTCATAGTACTGTTATGATTCTTTTAATTTCAGTTGGGTTTGTTGTGATATCACCCATCTCATCTGTTATTTGGGTTATTTGCATCCTCTCTAGTTTTTGTTTTGTCAGTTGGGCCCGTGGTTTATCGATTTTGTTGATCTTTTCAAAGAACATGCTTTTGGTCTTGTTAACTCTTTCAATTGTCTTTCTATTCTCTATTTCATTTAATTCTACTCTAATTTTTATTATTTCTTTTCTTCTGGTGCCCATGGGCTTCTTTTGCTGCTCTCTTTTTATTTGTTTGAGTTATAGTGATAATGTTTTGATTTTGACCCTTTCTTCTTTTTGAATGTGTGCGTTTATTTCTGTAAATTGATCCCTGAGCACTGCTTTTGCTGTGTCCCAAAGGTTCTGGTAAGATGTGTTTTCAATCTCATTTGATTCTGTGAATTTCTTTATTCCGTCCTTGATTTCTGCTATAACCCAGTAGTTTTTGAGCAAGGTGTTGTTCAGTTTCCACGTATTTGATTTTTTTTTTTCCTTGCTTATTCTGTTATTGTTTTCTACTTTTATGGCTTTATGGTCAGAAGAGATGCTTTGTAATATTTTGATGTTTTGAATTCTGTTAAGATTTGCTTTATGACCTAATATGTGGTTTCTTCGGGAGAATGGTCTGTGTGCGTTGGTAAAGAAAATATACTTGGCTGCTGTTTGGTGGAGTGTTCTGTATATGTCTATGAAGTCAAGTTGGTTGATTGAGGCATTTAGATATTCCGTGTCTTTATTAAGCTTCTTTCTGGATGTCCTGTCCTTCACTGAAAGTGGTGTGTTGAAGTCTCCTACGATAATTGTGGAGCTGTCTATCTCACTTTTCAACGCTGTTAAAGTTTGTTTTATGTATGTTGCAGCCCTGTCATTGGGTGCATGAAAATTGATTATGGTTATGTCCTTCTGGTGAATTGACCCTTTAATCATTATATAATGTCCTTTCTTATCTTTGTGGTGGATTTTGCTTTAACATCTATTTTGTCAGAGATTAATATTGCCATTCCTGCTCTTTTTTGATTGTTGTTTGCTTGATATATATATATATATATATATATATATATGTATGTATGTATGCATTTCATCTTTTGAGTTTTAGTTTGTGTCTTTGAGTCTAAGGTGTGTCTCTTGTAAGCAGCACATAGACAGGTAGTTTTTTTTTTTTTTTTTAATCTATTTTGCCACTCTCTCTCTTTATTGGTGTATTAGGCCATTTACATTCAGTGTAATATTGATAGGTATGTGTTTAGTGATGTCATTTTGATGTATTTTTTTATTTTGCGTGTGTTTTTGACGGTTTCTTTTTTCCGCTTAATTTTCTGTGCTGAGTCGTTTTTCTTTATGTATTTTCTTTTCATCTTTTTCATTTTTGTTTATTTTGTATTTGCTGAGTCTTTATGTTTTTCCTCTTTTTTATTTTGATGTGTAGGTTAATTAGTTTCCTTTGTGGTTACGTTAATATTTACCTCTATTTTTTACCAATCTTTTATTTTTTGAAATCGCCTAGACTTCCTCTCCATATTAAAATTCTATGACATATTATTTAGTCCCTCTTTTTTGTTTTAATGTTGTCAGCTTTTACATATTGACATCTCTGTTTCCCTATTTTGAGTGTTTTAACTTTGATTTATTTCTGTGACTTTCCTATGTGGGTAGGTATCTGGTTGTTCTGGCCTGTGCTTTAGTCTTGGGTTGTTATCTGAGGAGGACTGGAGGACTCCCTTTAGTATTTCTTGTAATTTTGGTTTGGTTTTTGCAAATTCTCTAAACTTCTGTTTATCTGGAAATGCCCTAATTTCGCCATATTTGAGAGACAGCTTTGTTGGATATAATTCTGGGCTGGCAATTTTTTTCCTTCAAGGCATGTCTTCTCATTGCCTTCTTGCCTGCATTGTTTCTGCTGAGGAGTCCAAGCTTAGTCTTATTGACTCTCCTTTCTAGATGACTTTGTCTATCCCTAGCCATTCTTCAACTTCTCTCTTTACGTTGATTTTGGCCAGTTTAGTTATGTCTTGGTAACTTTCTTTTGGGATCTACCCTGTGGGGGTAGGATGAGCTTCTAGGATAGATATCTTCTCGTGTTTCACAATATCAAGGAATATTTCTGTCAACAAATCTTCAACAATTCTCTCTGTATCTTCTGTTATCCCCCATTCTGGTACTTCAATCATCATTAGCTATTCCTCTTGATAGAGTCCCATGTAATTCTTGGGGTATCTTCATTTTTTTAAAATCCTTTTATCTGATTTTTCCTCAGATAAATTGGTGTCAAGTGCTTTATCATCAGTCTCCCTAATTCGGACTTCCATTGACTCAATTCTGCTTCTATGACTTTCTGTTTAGTTGTCTAATTCTGAAATTTTATTGTTAATCTTTTGGATTTCTGTTTGCTGTCTCTCTACGGATTCTTGCAGACTGCTGAATTTGTCCCTATGCTGTTGTATTATCTTCTTAAATTCCTCTGTTGCTTTGTCTGTGTGTTCCTTGACTTGGTCTGTGTTTTGTCTGATCTCCTTCCTGATCTCTTGAAGAGCTCTCTGTATTAATCTTTTGAATTCTACCTCTGGTAATTCCAAGAGTTTCTCTTCCTCCAGGAAGTATATTGGTTCTATGTTTTAGTCACTTGCTGAAGCCATCATGGTCTGCTTCTTTATGTGATTTGATATTGACTGTTGTCTCCTCACCATCAATAAGTTATTATATTTATTTATTGTATGTTTGCTTACTGTGTCCTAGCTTCTCATTTTATTCTGCTTTTATATGCCCAAATAGACTGGTCATGTGAGCTGCTTTGATTATTGGCATCTTTGGGGGCTCTCCTGTCCTGTTGCAAGGTGGTTAGAGGTGTTACTAGGTTTGTGATCCCAGGAGCCTGTTTACTCCTCTTAGATGGATTCAGCCTAGGTGTCCAGGTTGTCGGTCACTGAGTGTGTGGTGCAAGCTCTCACCTATAGTCCTAGACAGGCAGGGTTACATAGGGGTGATTGGAGTAGGCACAGGTATTTGATTACAGTAGGGGGTTCTGTGCTGAGCAAGGTGGGGGGTGATGGCTGCCACTGAGTGCCTGGGTGGAAGGCATGTCTCTTTTCCCTAGAATGCGTAGGTGGGTGGGTTTTTTGACTAGACTTTGGGCACCCAGTGCTGTTGGCTGTAATCACTGGGAGGCACCACTTATTCTCTGACCCCTGTCACAGGTGGCTAGGTGGCATAGGTAGAGTCACAGTCCTTAGGCCCCTGTTGTGGATAGGTGAGGACCCTGCTTAATGGGCAGGGTGGTGTCAAATGTCATGAATCTGCCCTTCCCCCTTAGCTGTTGCCATCAAAAATAGGTTTCAGGTATGTACCCTGTTGTACTGTGCTAAGGAGGGCATACATTGTTGAAATCGGTCCACACAGATCTAGGCAGGGGTGAAAGGTATTCATAGTCCGTGGACCCCTTATGCCTGTGCCTAGGCAAAGGGGCTGTCCCTACCCTGAGGTCCGGGCTTAGAGGAGCTGGCAGATTTTTTTTTTCCTGTTTGTTAATTTTTTACCTTTCCAAAGCTAAGAGAATGGCTTGGGGTGTCCAAGTGTCCCACTTCTGGCTGAGGGGGCATGGCAATTGCTAAAGCCAGACCAGGACCAGAGCAGAGCATGGACGGGGTAGGTAAATGGGGGAGAGGTACTTCCCAGCAGGAGCAAGGGTTGTTTTGATCCCACGTGTTAGGTTAGACATTTTCACTTCACTTTCTCAGACTCAGCTTCCCTTCTCCCTGGTTCTGGAGGCTTGTGTAGACTCTCTGCTGCTCAATTTCTCCCGATATGGCAATGTTTCCCCAGTGCTACTGCTCACCTCAGCCCACAAGCACCAGCTGGCTGATGCTGCCTACAGAGTGCCAGCAAGGTCAGGTCTGGCAAATCCTCACTGCTCCTGAACTGTCTCTCCCTCCCCCTGCTGCTCAGTCACATTCAACTTTGTATTTGATGCTCAGGGATCCTAGACTGTCATATATAATCAATTTACTTTTTTTGGGGGGGGGGCGTCTTTATTGTAAGAAGAACCATAGGAAACATCCAACTACTCTGCCATCTCGGCCTGGCCTTCTCACCACACTTGCTTTTAAGGAGCATTCTGGCTTTACTTCTCCCAAGACAGATTTGTCCATTCTTCTGGTAGTCCATGGTATATTCAATATTCTTCACCGACACCATAATTCAAAGGTGTCAGTTCTTCTTTGGTCCTATTCATGAGCCAGCTGTCACATGCATATCAGGCGGTTAAAAACATCATGGCTTGGGTCAGAGACACCTTAGCCCTCACAGTGACATCTTTGCTTTTTAACACTTTAAAGAGGCCTTTCTCCAATGTAATACATCTTTTGATTTCTGGACTGATCCTTCCGTAGGTGCTGATTATGTATCCATGTAAAATGAAATCCTTGAAGACTTCAATATTTTCTCCATTTATCATGATGTTGCTTATTGGTCCATTTATGAAGATTTTTGTCTTTTTCATGTTGAGGTGCAGTCAAAACTGAAGGCTATAGTCTTTGATCTTCATCAGTAAGTTCTTCAAATCTTCTTCGCATTCAGCAAGCAAAATTGTGTCACCTGCATATTGCAGGTTGTTAATGAGTCTTGCTCCAATCCTGGTGCCACATTCTTCTTCATATAGTCCAGTTTCTAGGATTATTTGCTCAGCATACAGATTGAATAAGTTCAGTGAAAGGCTACAACCTTGACTCACATCTTTTCTGACTTTAAACTATGCGAAAGCACCTTGTTCTGTTTGAATGTCTGCCTCTTGGTCTATGTACCGGTTCCTCATGAGTATAATTAAGTGTTCTGAAATTTCTATTCTTTGCAATGTTATCCATAATTTGTTATGATCCACTTAGTCAAATGCCTTTGCATCTTAATAAAACACAAGTAAACATATTTCCGATATTCTCTGCTTTCAGCCAAGATCCATCTGACTTCAGCAGTGATATCTCTCATTGCACGTCTTCTTCTGAATCCTGCTCGAATTTCTGGCAGTTCCTTTTTTTTTTTTAATTAACTTTTATTAAGCTTCAAGTGAACATTTAAAAATCCAATCAGTCTGTCACATGTAAGTTTACATACATCTTACTCCCTTCTCCCACTTGCTCTCCCCCTATTGAGTCAGCCCTTTCAGTCTCTCGTTTCGTGACAATTTTGCCAGCTTCCCTCTCTCTCTATCTTCCCATCCCCCCTCCAGTCAAGAGTTGCCAACACACTCTCAAGTGTCCACCTGATTTAATTAGCTCACTCTTCATCAGCATCTCTCTCCCCGCCACTGACCAGTCCCTTTCATGTCCGATGAGTTGTCTTCGGGGATGGTTCCTGTCCTGTGCCAACAGAAGGTCTGGGGAGCATTGCCGCCGGGATTCCTCTAGTCGCAGTCAGATCATTAAGTATGGTCTTTTTATGAGAATTTGGGGTCTGCATCCCACTGATCTCCTGCTCCCTCAGGAGTTCTCTGTTGTGCTCCCTGACAGGGCAGTCATTGATTGTGGCCGGGCACCAACTAGTTCTTCTGGTCTCAGGATGATGTAGGTCTCTGGTTCATGTGGCCTTTTCTGTCTCTTGGGTTCTTAGTTGTCGTGTGACCTTGGTGTTCTTCATTTTCCTTTGCTCCAGGTGGGTTGAGACCAATTGATGCATCTTAGATGGCCGCTTGTTAGCATTTAAGACCCCAGACGCCACATTTCAAAGTGGGATGCAGAATGTTTTCATAATAGAATTATTTTGCCAATTGACTTAGAAGTCCCCTCAAACCATGTTCCCCAAACCCCCGCCCCTGCTCCGCTGACCTTTGAAGCATTCATTTTATCCTGGAAACCTCTTTGCTTTTAGTCCAGTCCAATTGGGCTGACCTTCCATGTATTGAGTGTTGTCTTTCCCTTCACCCAAAGCAGTTCTTATCTACTGATTAATCAATAAAAAACCCTTTCCCTCCCTCCCTCCCTCCCCCCTTCGTAACCACAAAAGTATGTCTTCTTCCCAGTTTTTACTATTTCTCAAGATCTTATAATAGTGGTCTTATACAATATTTGTCCTTTTGCCTCTGACTCATTTCGCTCAGCATAATGCCTTCCAGATTCCTCCATCTTATGAAATGTTTCAGAGATTCGTCACTGTTCTTTATCGATGCGTAGTATTCCATTGTGTGAATATACCACAATTTATTTACCCATTTATCCATTGACGGACACCTTGGTTGCTTCCAGCTTTTTGCTATTGTAAACAGAGCTGCAATAAACATGTTTGTGTGCAGGCTCTTGTATCTCTAGGGTATATTCCGAGGAGTGGGATTTCTGGGTTGTATGGTAGTTTTATGTCTAACTGTTTAAGATAACGCCAGATGGATTTACAAAGTGGTTGTACCATTTTACATTCCCACCAGCAGTGTATGAGAGTTCCAATCTCTCCGCAGCCTCTCCAACGTTTATTATTTTGTGTTTTTAGGATTAATGCCAGCCTAGTTGGTATGAGATGGAATCTCATCGTAGTTTTAATTTGCATTTCTCTAATGGCTAATGATCGGGAGCATTTTCTCATGTATCTGTTGGCTGCCTGAATATCTTCTTTAGTGAAATGTGTGTTCATATCCTTTGCCCACTTCTTGATTGGGTTGTTTGTCTTTTTGTGGTTGAGTTTTGACAGAATCATGTAGATTTTAGAGATCAGGCACTGGTCTGAGATGTCACAGCTGAAAATTCTTTCCCAGTCTGTAGGTGGTCTTTTTACTCTTTTGGTGAAGTCTTTAGATGAGCATAGGTGTTTGATTTTTAGGAGCTCCCAGTTATCAGGTTTCTCTTCATCATTTTTGGTAATGTTTTGTATTCTGTTTATGCCCTGTATTAGGGCTCCTAGGGTTGTCCCTATTTTTTCTTCCATGATCTTTATCGTTTTAGTCTTTATGTTTAGGTCTTTGATCCACTTGGAGTTAGTTTTTGTGCATGGTGTGAGGTATGGGTCCTGTTTCATTTTTTTGCAAATGGATATCCAGTTATGCCAGCACCATTTGTTAAAAAGACTATTATTTCCCCAATTAACTGACACTGGGCCTTTGTCAAATATCAGCTGCTCATACATGGATGGATTTATATCTAGATTCTCAATTCTGTTCCATTGGTCTATGTGCCTGTTGTTGTACCAGTACCAGGCTGTTTTGACTACTGTGGCTGTATAATAGCTTCTGAAATCAGGTAGAGTGAGGCCTCCCACTTTCTTCTTCTTTTTCAGTAATGCTTTGCTTATCCGGGGGTTCTTTCCTTTCCACATGAAATTGGTGATTTGTTTCTCTATCCCCTTAAAATATGACACTGGAATTTGGATCGGAAGTGAGTTATATGTATAGATGGCTTTTGGTAGAATAGACATTTTTACTATGTTAAGTCTTCCTATCCATGAGCAGGGTATGTTTTTCCACTTAAGTATGTCCTTTTGAATTTCTTGTAGCAGAGTTTTATAGTTTTCTTTGTATAGGTCTTTTACATCCTTGGTAAGATTTATTCCTAAGTATTTTCTCTTCTTGGGGGCTACTGTGAATGGTATTGATTTGGTTATTTCCTCTTCGGTGTTCTTTTTGTTGATGTAGAGGAAACCAAGTGATTTTTGTATGTTTATTCTATAACCTGAGACTCTGCCAAACTCTTCTATTAGTTTCAGTAGTTTTCTGGAGGATTCCTTAGGGTTTTCTGTGTATACGATCATGTCATCTGCAAATAGTGATAGCTTTACTTCCTCCTTGCCAATCTGGATACCCTTTATTTCTTTGTCTAGCCTAATTGCCCTGGCTAGGACTTCAAGTACGATGTTGAATAAGAGCAGTGATAAAGGGCATCCTTGTCTGGTTCCCGTTCTCAAGGGAAATGCTTTCAGGTTCTCTCCATTTAGAGTGATATTGGCTGTTGGCTTTGCATAGATACCCTTTATTATGTTGAAGAATTTTCCTTCAATTCCTGTTTTGGTAAGAGTTTTTATCATAAATGGGTGTTGAACTTTGTCAAATGCCTTTTCTGCATCAATTGATAAGATCATGTGGTTTTTGTCTTTTGTTTTATTTATGTGATGGATTAAATTAATGGTTTTTCTGATATTAAACCAGCCTTGCATACCTGGTATAAATCCCACTTGGTCAGGGTGAATTATTTTTTTGATGTGTTGTTGGATTCTATTGGCTAGAATTTTGTTGAGGATTTTTGCATCTATGTTCATGAGGGATATAGGTCTATAATTTTCTTTTTTTGTAATGTCTTTACCTGGTTTTGGTATCAGGGAGATGGTAGCTTCATAGAATGAGTTGGGTAGTATTCCATCATTTTCTATGCTTTGAAATACCTTCAGTAGTAGTGGTGTTAAGTCTTCTCTGAAGGTTTGGTAGAACTCTGCAGTGAAGCCGTCCGGGACAGGACTTTTTTTTGTTGGAAGTTTTTTGATTACCGTTTCAATCTCTTTTTTTGTTATGGGTCTATTTAGTTGTTCTACTTCTGAATGTGTTAGTTTAGGTAGGTAGTGTTTTTCCAAGAATTCATCCATTTCTTCTAGGTTTTCAAATTTAAATTTTTCGTAGTAATCTGAAATGATTCTTTTAATTTCATTTGGTTCTGTTGTGATGTGGTCCTTCTCGTTTCTTATTCGGGTTATTTGTTTCCTTTCCTGTATTTCTTTAGTCAGTCTAGCCAATAGTTTATCAATTTTGTTAATTTTTTCAAAGAACCAGCTTTTGGCTTTGTTAATTCTTTCGATTGTTTTTCTGTTCTCTAATTCATTTAGTTCAGCTCTAATTTTTATTATTTGTTTTCTTCTGGTGCCTGATGGGTTCTTTTGTTGCTCACTTTCTATTTGTTCAAGTTGTAGGGACAGTTCTCTGATTTTGGCTCTTTCTCCTTTTTGTATGTGTGCATTTATCGATATAAATTGACCTCTGAGCACTGCTTTTGCTGTGTCCCAGAGGTTTTGATAGGAAGTATTTTCATTCTCGTTGCATTCTATGAATTTCCTTATTCCTTCCTTGATGTCTTCTATAACCCAGTCTTTTTTCAGGAGGGTATTGTTCAGTTTCCAAGTATTTGATTTCTTTTCCCTAGTTTTTCTGTTATTGATTTCTAGTTTCATTGCCTTGTGGTCTGAGAAGATGCTTTGTAATATTTCGATGTTTTGGACTCTGCAAAGGTTTGTTTTATGACCTAATATGTGGTCTATTCTAGAGAATGTTCCATGTGCGCTAGAAAAGAAAGTATATTTTGCAGCAGTTGGGTGGAGAGTTCTGTATAAGTCAATGAGGTCAAGTTGGTTGATTGTTGTAAGTAGGTCTTCCGTGTCTCTATTGAGCTTCTTACTGGATGTCCTGTCCTTCTCCGAAAGTGGTGTGTTGAAGTCTCCTACTATAAATGTGGAGGTGTCTATCTCACTTTTCAATTCTGTTAAAATTTGATTTATGTATCTTGCAGCCCTGTCATTGTGTGCATAAATATTTAATATGGTTATGTCTTCCTGATCAATTGTCCCTTTTATCATTATGTGGTGTCCTTCTTTATCCTTTGTGGTGGATTTAAGTCTAAAGTCTATTTTGTCAGAAATTAATATTGCTACTCCTCTTCTTTTTTGCTTATTGTTTGCTTGATATATTTTTTTCCATCCTTTGAGTTTTAGTTTGTTTGTCTCTAAGTCTAAGGTGTGTCTCTTGTAGGCAGCATATAGATGGATTGTGTTTCTTTATCCAGTCCATGACTCTCTGTCTCTTTATTGGTGCATTTAGTCCATTTACATTCAGCGTAATTATAGATAAATAAGTTTTTAGTGCTGTCATTTTGATGCCTTTTCATGTGTGTTGTTGGCCATTCCATTTTTCCACATACTTTTTTTGTGCTGAGACGTTTTTCTTAGTAAATTGTGAGATCCTTATTTTCATAATGTTTAGCTTTATGTTAGTTGAGTCGTTATGTTTTTCTTGGCTTTTATCTTGAGTTATGGAGTTGATTTTCCTTTTTGTGGTTACCTTTTATTATTTACCCCTATTTTTTATGTAAAAACCTAACTTGTATCGTTCTATATCGCCTTGTATCACTCTCCATCTGGCAGTTCAATGCCTCCTGTATTTAGTCCCTCTTTTTGATTATTGTGATCTTTTACCTATTGACTTCCATGATTCCCTGTTATGTGTATTATTTTATTTATTTATTTATTTTTTAGAATTAACCTTAATTTGTTTGTTTTTGTGCTTTCCCTATTTGAGTTGATATCAGGACGTTCTGTTTTGTGACCTTGTATTGTGCTGGTACCTGATATTATTGGTCATCTGACCAAACAATCTCCTTTAGCATTTCTTGTAGCCTTGGTTTGGTTTTTGCAAATTCTCTAAACTTGTGTTTATCTGTAAATATCTTAATTTCTCCTTCATATTTCAGAGAGAGTTTTGCTGGATATATGATCCTTGGTTGGCAGTTTTTCTCCTTCAGTGTTCTGTATATGTCGTCCCATTCCCTTCTTGCCTGCATGGTTTCTGCTGAGTAGTCTGAACTTATTCTTATTGATTCTCCCTTGAAGGAAACCTTTCTTTTCTCCCTGGCTGCTTTTAAAATTTTCTGTTTATCTTTGGTTTTGGCAAATTTGATGATAATATGTCTTGGTGTTTTTCTTTTTGGATCAATCTTAAATGGGGTTCGATGAGCATCCTGGATAGATATCCTTTCGTCTTTCATGATGTCAGGGAAGTTTTGTGTCAGGAGTTCTTCAACTATTTTCTCTGTGTTTTCTGTCCCCCCTCCCTGTTCTGGGACTCTAATCACTCGCAAGTTATCCTTCTTGATAGAGTCCCACATGATTCTTAGGGTTTCTTCATTTTTTTAAATTCTTTTATCTGATTTTTTTTCAGCTATGTTGGTGTTAATTCCCTGGTCCTCCAGATGTCCCAGTCTACATTCTAATGGCTCGAGTCTGCTCCTCTGACTTCCTATTGCGTTGTCAAATTCTGTAATTTTATTGTTCATCTTTTGGATTTCTCCATGCTGTCTCTCTATGGATTCTTGCAACTTATTAATTTTTCCACTATGTTCTTGAATAATCTTTTTGAGTTCTTCAACAGTTTTATCAGTGTGTTCCTTGGCTTTTTCTGCATTTATCCTAATTTCATTTGTGATGTCTTTAAGCATTCTGTAAATTAGTTTTTTATATTCTGTATCTGATAATTCCAGGATTGTATCTTCATTTGGGAAAGATTTTGATTCTTTCGTTTGGGGGGTTGGAGAAGCTGTCATGGTCTGCTTCTTTATGTGGTTTGATATGGACTGCTGTCTCTGAGCCATCACTGGGAAACTAGATTTTCCAGAAAATCCGCTAAAAAAAATGCAGTCAGATCCCTATCAGAGTTCTCCCTCTGGCTCAGGCTATTCGGATGTTAATGGAGCCGCCTGGGGAAGGTGGGGGAGGGATCAGAGAGCTAGGAGAGTAGCACCTCAGAATATAGCCCGAGTTGCTTTTCTTACTTGGAGTGACTATTATATCTGAGATTTACGCGGGCTGCGTCGCCTATATGTACTGGCTGTGTGGAGATTGCCCCCCAGGGGATCTGGCCCGCTGGCGTCACAGTCAGATCCTCCGCTGTCAGCCCCACCCCCAAGGTTAAGGCTCCCCTACTGGGACGGTGCACTCCTGACTCCAAAATCAGTCGCTGCCTCCGGGGACTCCCCGTCCCGCCAGCCGCGTCGCGCACCGCCCCTCGAACTGGGTGGGCTCCCTCCCCCGGGGTCAGCTCAGGAGAGCTGAGCAGCTCCCAGTGCCTGCGCCGCGACTTCGCGTCCTGGCTGGGATGCTGCTCTCCCCGCTCCAAGACCAGCCACTGCCTCCTGGGGACTTCTTCCACCGTCTGCGCCGCCACGCCACCCGTGCGAACGGCTGGGCCTCCCCCTGGGGTCAATTCAGGGGAGTGTAGCTGCTCCCGGCGCTCGCGCTATGCCCGCCGCCCACCAAAATCCCGGCGGGACGGCTCCCCGGCTGGGACGCTGCTCTCCCCGCTCCAAGACCGGTCACTGCCTCCCGGGGACTTCTCCCACTGGCTGCGCCACCACGCCGACTGCGTGAAACGGCTGGCCTCCCTCCTGGGATGAGTTCGGGAGCTAGGGCTGGACCCCTTGTCTGTGCCATCTGCCCCCCTGGGCTCTGCCCCAAATTGGGCTCCGAAGGTCACCTGACTGGTATGCTGGCTCCTGGCTCTGAAAACAATCACTGTCTCCCCGTATTTGTTCGTTCTCCATCTCTAAATCTGTGTTTGTTGTTCAGAGTTCGTAGATTGTTATGTATGTGATCAATTCACTTGTTTTTCCGAGTCTTTGTTGCAAGAGGAATCCGCGGTAGCGTCCACCTAGTCTGGCCTCGCCTCTCGCAGTTCCCTTTTGATGTACAGTTGCAACCACTTTCAGATGATCTTCAACAAAATTTTACTTGCATGTGATATTGATATTGTTTGATACTTTCTGCATCTGTTGGATCACCTTTCTTTGGGATGGGAGCAAATATCAATCTCTTCCAGTCGGTTGGCCAGGTAGATTCTTCCAAATTTCTTGACATAGATGAGTGAACACCTCCAGTGCTGTATCAGTTTGTTGAAATATCTCAATTGTTGCTCCATAAATACCAGAGCCTTGTTTTTCACCATTCCCTTCATTACATCTAGAACTTCTTCCTTCAGTACCATTGGTTCTTGATCATATGCTATCTCCTGAAGTGGTTGAATGTCAATGAATTCTTTTTGGTACAGTGACTGTACGTATTCGTTCCATCTTCTTTTGATGCCTTCTGTGTCATTCAATATTTTGCCCATATAATCCTTCAATATTGCAACTCAAAGCTTGAATTTTTCTTCAGTTCTTTCATTTTGAGAAATGCCAAGCATTGTCTAACTCCAGGTCTTTGCACATGTCATTATAATACTGTACTCTGTTTTCTTGAGCTGCCCTTTGACATCTTCTGTTCAGCTCTTTTACTTCATCATATCTTCTTTTTGGTTTATCTAATCTACCCAAGAGCAAGTTTCAGAGTCTCTTCTGGCATCCATTTTAATCTTTTATTTCTTTCCTGTGTTCTTAATGACCTTTTGTTTTCTTCAGTGTGATATCCTTGATGTCATCTCACAATTCGTCTGGTCTTTGGTCATTAGTGTTCAATATATCAAATTTGTTCTTAAGATGCTCTCTAAATTCAGGTGGGATATGTTTTGGCTTTCATGGACTTGCTTTACTTTCTTTAGCTGCAACTTGAACTTACGTATGAACAGTTGATTGTCTGTTCCTCAGTCAACACCTGGCTTTGTTCTTACTAATGACATTGAGCATCTCCATTGTCTCTTTCCACATACGTAGTTGATTTAATTCCTGCGTTTTCTATCCAGTGAGGTCTAAGTGTATAATCATCCTTTATGTCATTGAAAAAATGTATATGCAATGAAGAAGTTGCTGGTGTTGCAAAATTCTATCATGAGTTCTACTGCGTCATTTTTATCACCAAGGCTATATTTGCAACTACCAATCCTTCTTTTTTGTTTTCTACTTTCACATTCCAATCACTAGTAGTTATCAATGCATCTTGAATGCATGTTTGATCAATTCAAGCTGCAGAAGTTGGTTAAAATCTTCAATTTCCTCACCTTTAGCATTAGTGCTTGGTGCATAAATTTGAATAATAGCCATATTAACTAGCCACCTTGTAGGCGTATGGATATTTTCCTAACATTGACAACATTGTACTTCAGGATAGACCTTGAAATGATCTTTTTAATGATTAACGAGACCACAACCCTCTTCGATTTGTCGTTCCCAGTATAGTAGACCATATTATTATCTGATTCAAAGTGGCCAATACCAGTCCATTTCAGCTCACTGATGCTGACAAATATCAATGTTTATGTGGTCCATTTCATTTTTGATGGCTTCCAGTTTTTCTAGATTCATACTTTGTACATTCCATGTTCTGATTATTAATGGATGTTTGCAGCTGTTTCTCATCAATCTGATTTGTGCCACCTCAGCAAATGAAGGTCTCAAAAGCCTTACTCCATCCACAGCGTAAAGGTCGACTCTACTCTGAGGAGGCAGCTCTTACCAAGTTGTATTTTGAATGCTGTCCAACCTGAGAGGCTCATCTTCTAGCACTACACCATACAATATTCTGCTGTTATTTGTAAGGTTTTAATTGGCCAATTTTTTTCTGAAGTAGACCGCCAGGTCCTTTTTCCTAGTCCGTCTTAGTCTTGAAGCTCTGCTGAAACCTGTCCACAATGGTGACCCTAACAGTATTTGAAATACTGGTACCATAGCTTCCCACATCACAGCAACGGCAAGCCACCACAGTGTGATAAACTGACAGACGTGTGGGGTATGAACAGGTAAAGATACGTTTCCTAGGGTTAATGACTGCCTCAGGTGCATGTTAAATGCATCAAGTCATATGTACAAGTGGTGTTTGCCACCCTTTTTGTGACTCCAGAGCCTTTGCCTCATGATGGAGCTGAATGTTTCCTTTTAACTTCCATTCTCCTGGATTCTGTTTTAACAGCTTGTCCCATTTTTTTTTTTTTTTTTAAAAAAAACACTTTTCCTTTTTTGAACCCAAATCTCTCTGTTACTTTCACGTATTAGCCCTGTATACAACCTCTGGAGCCATGGTGGCATCATGGTTAAGAGCTACAGCTGCTAACCAAAAGGTTGGCAGTTTGAATCCATCAGCCACTCCTTGGAAACCGTATACGGAAGTTCTGCTCTGTCCTCTAGGATCGCTGTGAGTCAGAATCAACTTAACAACGGGTTTGGTTTTTTTTATTTGTATTTTTTTATTTTTATATATACTCCAGAGCTGCAAATGCCAAGTTTGTTTCTTCTTTTTCATGAACAAATTTCACATGTTTGGAGATAGTTTCAATTCACGCTCCCTTAGATTTATCCACTTCTTTCCAGACTAAATAAAATGCTCTTTCAACAAGTTTTGACTGGTTGCGTTATAGGTGAGTGTTTTCCTTGTATACTGTCCATTCATTTCTCTTCATGATGTCACCACATATTGGGGAATTTATTCCTGTCCTAGTTCCAGTATAAATGATCAGGCTTGTGCTGACTCCACCACCAGCTGCATTCTCCTCAGCCTGACTAGTTAGTGAATTCCATATAGGGTTGCTATGGGTTGGAATCTACTTGATGGCAATGGATTTGTTTTTTTGGATGGAGCCCTAGTGGCACAGTGGTTAAGACCTATGGTGAGCTACGGCTCCTAACCAAAAGGTTGGCAATTCAAATCCACCAGCCAGTCCTTGGAAACCCTATGGGGCAGTTCTTCTTCGTCCTATAGGGTGACTATGGGTTGGAATCAACTTGACGGCAATAGGTTTTTACCTCTAGGGATTGGTCCAGGGGTGGAAATGTACTCCACACAAGGCTTGTGAAAATCAATTCTAGGAACTCTTAGGAAAAAACAAAGTTTTCACTTACTACTAGTGTTGCCAAGCAAAGATAGTGAGATGTAATCTCGCAGCTGCTATGAACTAAGACATACAAAGACTGCCTAAGAGTAAAGCCAGCATAGAAGAAGACATTGCTGAGAGAGAGAATGGTGGAAAGAAAGACAGATTGAGGATATTATTGAGCTTCCAAGATCTACCTTTCCTAAAGCCAGATCTACCTCAATTTTTCATATACAAGAGCCAATAAATTTCTCCTTTTCAGTATAGGTTTGATTTGCTTTTCTGTGAATTATCTTCAAAATAGTCCTTTTTAAAACACAAAGCTTCTAGATTCTTCACCATCTTGGTCACTATTATAAACATCCTTGGCTAAGGTAATGTGAATGAATAGTGTATTCAACTTATACCTACCTTATTAATACAGCAAGTAATATTAGGTAAATAGAAGGTAGGAATTTTAATGAAAGTGAGGTTGAAGAAGTATTTTGGAGGTAGGTTTTGAAGATCTTGGTTAATATGCTAAGGATTTCAGACTTATCATCTACACAACAGATTCCATTAATGTGTTTGAAGATTGGCGTGGCATGATGAACCCGTGTTCTTGTACTTTAAGCAAAAGCCTTTGGAGGCACAGGGACAATTTGTTGAAGAGCAAGAGGATAGAAATTAGTCAGGGAAGGCAGTATAGGAACTGAAAAGAAGAAGAACCTGGTCTGTAGTACTTTAAATGAAGAAATAATGGAAGTAATATTAAAAGTTGCAGGATTTCACAAATGATTGGTCAAGGAAATAATCAAGGAAAATGTGTAGTTCTGAGGCAGAGCCTTTTTCAAAATTTCCTTTTCTCTTCTATTTTATATTATTCTATTGACTGATATTTTCCAAAGCTTTGCTTACTTGTATTTTTCTCAGTTCATCTTAAGGAAAACATAGAGCCTATTCTCATGCTCTTCACTGAATTACTTTTCTGGGCACTATTTAATTGTTAAATTACATTTAGATGTTGTATTATATCTATCCGTGTCTTCATTTATAGTTTTATTTAAGAGTAAGCATAACCATTCTTTATTTTGTATTTACTGTGATTTTCTTTTTGTTATGACATTATGATTATTTTTTTCTCTAGGTACTATTGCTACATACCCTAGATGGTGCAAATGGTTTGCGCTCAAATATTGACCTAAAGGTTGGCAGTTCAAACCCACCCAGTGGTTCCATGGCAGAAACACCTCGTGATCTGCTTCCATAAAGATTATAGCCAAAAAAACCCTATGGAGCTCGACTCTACTCTGTGATGCCCAGAGTCACCATGAGTCAGAATCCAATTGACGGCAACAGATTTAGTATTTTCTTTTTATTGCTACATAACAAATTACTCAAAAAGGGCATTTAACAACCACCATTTTATTATGTTCACAAATTTCCTTGGTCACGAACTTAGACAGGGCACAGCAAGAATGGCTTGTCTCTGCTTCATGATATCTAGGGTCTCAGCTAGGAAGACTCTGTGGCTGAGGATGGCTTGAATGTCTGAGGCTGGCATCATTAGGAGGTTAACCTGGGATGACTTGAAGCTTAGGCTGGAATATCATAAAGACTTGGCTCAGCTGGGACTGTCAATTAGAGCGCTTATACATGACTTCTCCATGTGACTTGGGCTTCCTCACAACATGGCAGTTGGGTTCTGAGATGGAATATCTCAAGAGGGGGCATTTGGAGAGTGAGCATTTCAAGAGAAACAGGCAGAAGCTGTATGGCCTTTTAAAGGCTAGCCTTGAGAAGTCACACAGATTACTTCTGCTGTACTCTATTAGCCATAGCAGTCACAAAAAAATTTTTTTTTTTTTTTTTTTTAGTCACAAGGCACCCAAACTCTAGCTGAGTGGATGTAAAGCCCACCTCCCAGTGGGAAGAGTGTCAAGGAATGTGCAACCAGTCCTAAAACCTGATACAATGTTCATAGACATTCTTTAAGTACCCGCAAAGAAGTAATGTTTTCTGACTGAAGTATGGAAAATTCAACACGTGTCTGCAACATTTATTGCATAATTTCTTGCATTTATCTGCTCAATGTTGTTATCTGTCAGGTTAATAATGATGAAATAAAAATGCATTATTTTAGTTACATTTTGTAGATTATTTCATTTCAACTAATCCTTGCTGAATGTAATTGGTTGCTCCTGTTTCTATGATTAAATATTCAGTTACAAATATTGACTCGGTCTCCACATTTATTCATTCAACAAGCATTTACTCTATACCTGCTATATGCCAAGCATTCTTTCAGGGTAGGAGTTAGTAAGCTGTGACCTGTGGGCCAGATCTGGCCTGCTTCCTGCTTCTGAGCTAAGGATGGTTTTTACATTTTTAAAAGGTTGAAAAAAATCAAAAGAATAATATTCATGACCTTAGAAAATTCTTTGAAATTCAAATTTATGTGCCCATAAATAGTAATTGGAATATAGCCACACTCATTATTTATGTATTGTTCATGTCTGCTTTTGTACCTCAGTGGCAGAATTCAGTAGTTGTGACAGACTGGATGGTCCCCAAAGCCAAAAATACTAACTCCCTGGCTCTGTACAGAAAATGTTCATGGATCCCTGTTCTAGCTTATACTATATTGATATAACATACAGAAATCCCCACTTTCTGGAACTTATATTTTGGTGAGAAAATCAGACACTACACAGCATATAGTTGTGTAGTTGATTTTGGAAAAGTAAGTTATGGAGACACATAAAAATCCCGTGGAGATTGTCTTCACCAGATCTGTAGGCTGCAATCACATTGTCTATTTCTTATACAGCATAAAGACTCTCCTTAGCAATTCACAGCCCAGTGCTAAAAAGGAAGAATATTAAAGTGCAATTTGGAAAGAAATACTTCTAAATATGAGTCGGAAGCCTTCTCTGGAATTTCCTCAGTTTGAAACACAATAGTAAAATTATAAAAAGTAAGCCCATTATGAAAAATAAAGAATTCCAAATATCGAGTCATAAAAATTAGTATGTTTTGGTGTTTATTGAATACTCTGATATTAAATTATATTTCAAGGTAGTTTTATATAAATTTATAAACACTAATCATGATATCCAAACCCAAACCAAACCCAGTGCCATCGAGTCGATTCCAACTCATAGCCACCCTATAGGACAGAGTAGAACTGCCCCATAGAGTTTCCAAGGAGCACCTGGTGGATTCGAACTGCTGGCCCTTTGGTTAGCAGCCATAGCACTTAACCACTATGCCACCAGGGTTTCCAATCATGATATATTTTTGGAAAATTAACTTAAAGTAGATCAGTATGTCTCTTATTAAATGAGTATGTCCAATATATAATCCCTAAAGATTATGTATATATATATGTGTGTGTGTGTATATATGTATGTGTATATGTGTGTATATATATATATAAAATATATATATATAAAAACCTGGTGGCATAGTGGTTAAGAGTTTGGCTGCTCACCAAAAGGTCAGCTGTTCAAATCCAACAGGTGCTCCTTGGAAACCCTATGGGGGCAGTTTTACTCTGTCCTATAGGGTTGCTATGAGTCAGAATCAACTTGAAGTCAGTGGGTATATATATATATATACATATACACTTAACTAATTTATATTTACTTAATGTTGTTCCTTTAGCACAAAGCAAACCAAAAGTCACCACTATCAAGTTGATTCTGGCTTATAGGGTTTTTATAGGACAGAGTGGAACTGCCCCATAGGGTTTCCAAGGCTGTCAATCTTTACAGAAGCAGACTGTCACATCTTTCTTCCATGGAACAGCTGGTGGGTTTGAACCGCCGACCTTTTGGTTAGCAGCCGAGTGCTTTAACCACTCTGTCCCACCAGGGCTCCCTTAAGCACAAACACATGAGGGTAAATAATAGCTCAGTGGGTATGGAGAGTTTTACTGATGGACCAGTGAAGATATAACTAATGAAAAGAATTTTGCCTGTGGATAAGAGATTTGGTTCTAGGCTCCCAGGTGTTTCCCCAGACTTTGCACTGCTTATCTCCTCCCTAAGCCTGACTGAGCACCAGCCCCCGGCCACTGACAGAAGATCAACCACTTCATCAAGAGGATCCAAACCGGCTTTCACCTCACAGGTCTCCCATTTCCTCAGTCCTGGAACCCCACTTGTTCCCCATGTTTTACAGAAATTTATTTGTTCTTTGCTTCCAAATGCGTCTCTGGGCGGCACAAACAATAACACACTTAGCTGCTCACCTGAAGGTTGGCAGTTTGAGTTTGCCCAGAGGCACCTGAGAAGAAAGGCCTGGTGATGTGTTTCTGAACATATCAGCTACCAAAAGCCCGATGGAGCACTTGGGTTTTTGGGGTGCTTCCAGGAAACCCTAGTGGAATAGTGGTTAAGAGCTACGGCTGCTAACCAAAAGGTCGGCAGTTTGGACCCACCAGCTGCTTCTTGGGAACTCTGTGGGGCAGTTCTGCTCCGTCCTATAGGATTGCTATGACTCAACAGCAACGGACTTTTTTTTTTTTTAGTGGAGGGATGCTTCCAAAATAACCTTTCCTTAGAAATCCTTTTCATGGCGTAGACTCTTTAGGAGTTCAGGGTGAAATTAATTTTCGAGGCATAATTCTTATTATAATCTATTTCCAATAAACTAATATCTGTTAAAGACAGGGTAATTCAATGAAAAAATGCTGAAAATTTCAGCGCTTAGACAGGATTAAAACATAATTAAAGCCATCTTCTGGATTTTTACCAGAGGGGTAATAGAAGTCTGGAGTTTCAAACTACTTTGACGTTCTCAGCCAATGGGCCTTTTTAAATTAATAAAGATAAAACAGTCCCGCTTTGTACAGATGCAGCACAGCCTTTATACGATGACTCCACAGGCATCGCAAGGACGTGCTTGTGTTAGTCCCTGTCCTACTTCCCTATGGCCCTGCTTTCTGAACCTCCCTGTCTCTAGCTGGCCTCATTTCCTTTTTTAACTGCAGACACTTGGACAGAGAGGAGTCATGTGGCTTCCTCAGCTTGCCACCTAGCTGAAAGAATAATTAATGAAAAGCCAACAATGGAACCTATTTTCAACTCATCTGACATAACTGTGTTTTTTGGATGTACAGCTGAGCTCTCCCAAACAACAATAAATATGCATCCTTTAGACCCCTACTGAGTCAATGGAGGGCTAGAAGTGATGACAAGTAAGGCTTCATAGGGAGGCCAGTCTTTAACACATAAAAACAACAATGCACTCTTCTTATGTTTTTATAGAGTTCCTATTTCTGAACTGGATTTTAAATATGCTGAGGCTTAGACTATGTTTTATTTTTCCTCCTGACCCCAAATTTATGTTAGGAGCTGTCTTAGGCTGAGTTCTCTAGAGAATCAAAACCAGTAAAGCATGTAAATATATATAAAGAGAAAGATTTATGTTAAAGAAATGGCTCACACAGTTGTAGAAGGTGGAATGTGGATCAAGCTGGAGCCTTCTCTTGATTCACGTAGACACAGGAGCTGGTGAACCCAAGTTCGGCAGGTTAGAGAGCAGGGTTGTTGCTAACAGGCTGCAAAGATTGATGAATCCCAAGATCCACAAGCAAGACCGCAGGTAAACTGCTAGCACAAGTCCTAAGAACTGGAGGTCAGATGAACAGGAGCTGGCTGCAGAATCCAGAGTGAGTAAACCCCTCCTCCCCAACTTTGCCAGAATGTTCACTTATATTCAATGCAGGCCACACGCCCAAGGAAATTCCCTTTCAACTGATTGGCTACTCACAGCAGATTCCATCATGGAAGTGATCACAACATTGTACGAAGGCCAAACCACTCGGAATCATGACCCAGCCAAGTTGATACACAATCTTAACCATCGCCAAACCAAAAAAACCAAACCCATTGTCTTTGAGTAGATTCTGACTCATAGTGACCCTATAGGACAGAGTAGAACTGCCCCATAGGGTTTCCAAGGAACGCCTGGTGGATTCAAACTGCCGAACTTTTGGTTAGCAGCTGAACTCTTAACCACTATGCCACCAAGTTAACCATTACAGGAGCATATATATTTTTCTGTTAGGAGGATAGAAAAAATTTAGTGATGGGAATAATGAAGGACTAAATTGATATGGGGGCTGTGAGAGACCGCCCATGTGAGAGACCTTCCATGTGAGAGACCCAGGTTTGATTCCTAGCTAGGGCACCTCATGTATAACCACCACTTGTCTGTCAGTGGAGGCTTGCACTTTGCTCTGATGCTGACAGGTTCCAGTGGAGCTTCCAGACTAAGACAACCCAGGAGGAAAAGCCTGGCTATCTACTTCTAAAAATCAGCCAATGAAAACCCTATGGATTACAATGGTCTGATTTGCAATCAAACATGTGGATGGCGCAGGACTGGGCAGTATTTTGTTCCATTGTGCGTGGGGGGCTGACTTAAAAGCAACTAACAACATCAACAACAAATTGATATGTGCACAGTCAGAGGAAAGAAGGACTTCTTGTACCTGTGCATTAGAGTCATATGGTAAGAATTCCAGAAAAACTCAGGGTATTGGTAGAAAGGCCTAGACAGGTGTATGACTCAGAATGTTTTAGGAGAGGTCATAGTAGAAGCAAAAACCTAGGAATAGGGTGAAGTTCTGTATGGGGAGAAAAGACGGAGAAGGTGAGAAGGAACAGGAAGAAGGATGGCAAATTTGAAAGCACCAGGTCCAGGTGAGGTGAGACACCTCCATCATAATGGTGGTATTTGTGACAGTGCATGATGTGAACCATGCAAAGCCCTTAGCACAGTGCCTAATACATAGCAAGTCCTTGGGAAACAAGATTTATTCAAGACCTCCTACGGGGCAGGCACTCTGCTCGATTCTTTTTGTGAAACTCATTTCATTTTCAGAACAACTCCATGAGAAAGATGCTATTATACCACCATATTAAGATGAGGCAACTGAGAACTGAGAGGGTAAGTTACTTGCCCAAAGCCATAGGACTGCTACTGAGGAGTCAATCATTAAACTGTTACGCTTTTCTACCTCTTTGTTAGCCGTTATTATTAGTGAATGCTAATTGTATATTGTTATTAGCTATTACTATTAGTAGCAAATAATACTGCATACTACTAATAATCAATGCTACTCCATACCACCTCCAAATGCTAGCTATTATTACTAGTAGTATGAAAACACTGTTTTTAAGGGCCTGGGTTCTGGAATGCAGGCTGTCAGGGTTCAGATTTTTTCTGTTTTTTAGCTTCTTAACTATGAATTTAAGCAAGTTACTAAAACTTTCTTAACTGGTAATCTCATCTGGAAAATGGGGCTCATGCAAGTATTGTGATCATTAGGGCATATCACAGACATTTTTCCCTCTCCTTCTGGGCTTACGGTGGGGTTGTACTTCCTCACCCACTCTGCAGGCACGTGTGGCCATGTGACTTACATTTGGCCAATGGAATATGAGTGGAGGTGATTAACTTCCAGCCGGATGTTGCATGAGCCAGTAAACAATGGGTCACATCCCCTGCATTGTCAATACAATGGAGGGTCTCACCTGAGCCTCTGAATGACTATATTAAGCACAGTCCACAGAAAATCCATAATGGGCATATATCATGAACAACAAGTAAATCTTCTTTTTCAGCACCTGAGATGTTGAACTATTTCTTCTTGCAGCACAATCTATCGTGATCTCACCTAGTTAATCGGTTGGGATTGGTTAAGTTAGGCTGCAGGAACAAACAACCCCATAAGAGCATTATAAAGCTTTTTTAACATGTACATCATGGGTCACTGGGTTCTCTTCTCCGTGTTATCCTCATCTGAAGCATCAGGCTAGGAGAAAAGCTGTCGTCTTGAAACTTCCTGGATACCATGACAGAGGGGAAAAAGCATGGCAAATCATGCATTGGCTTGTAAAGCTTTGGCCCACAAGTGCTACCCACCACTGTTACTCACATCTTGAGGCAACACCTAACTATGAGACTGCAGGATACAGCAACCGTCCTCTAGCTTAGAGACCTGGTGTCCTTGATGAATAACACTAGTGCATTCCTTACTGATTGGACACATTTTCTCCATCACATTGCCTATAATCATATCAGTCCTATATTCTATGTGTCAGTTGGTAAATATCCTGGGTATGGGGAGTGGATTGTCACCAATGACATCTGAGGTCCAGGATTAAAAAAGAATCTTTTATCAAATACATTCAGATGGAATTTTCTTTGGGATCTTCACAACTTCCCTTGTCTTATTCCTTTGGAAAGAAGGGAAGAGAACATGGTCTCTATCTTCTGGAATAATTGTCTATCACAGCCATTTGGGAAATATTAAGCCTTAAAAAATGAGGTTGAAGGGCATTGAAAGGGACATCTGTACAGCTCTTTCTCCAATTTGCATTTTCCTTCATTTTAGTTTATCCAAGAAATGCTCATTGTTGTCATGCAAAAGTACAGCAAATTATAGTTATTTTGTGTATTGCCTTCCAGATATACCTCATTATCATGCCACAAAGAAATGATTGTATTAATTATTAAATTTGCAAGATTGGCTTAATTGTAGGTTTGGCTTGATTTCAAAACTAAACCATATTGCTGTATGCTCAGATTTCTTAGTTGATTATACATGTCACATGGCTATTACTTATTATATTTTATTTAAGTAGAAGAAGAGTACAATAGAGGGGACACTAACCTAATACCATCACCATAATTTTTCATTTTGACGATGAGCCCATTAAGTGTCTGAATGAGTTCCCATCTGAAATGTTTAATAATAGGACCGTGATGTTCATAGAACTCTAATCCAGCTCTAGGCCAACGGCTTCTCTGCATACAAAATTCAATTCTGCTCCCTAGTAAGCTAGCAGAATGTGAGGATCAATGCAGAGTAATGACATATTCAGGGCAGATTAACTAGTAAACAAGATATGATAGGTTTCCTGTAGGCAAGGAATGCATGGGTTTCCAGTAAGCAAGCTATGCATGGACTTACAGTAAGCAAGGTATACAGGGGCTTAATTGTGTTTACTTACTAATCTGCAGTGAACAATTTCACATGGGTTTCACCACATCAGAGATGTGCTTCTTGGGTAGTCTGTCCCCGGGCAGAGGCTTGCTGAAGATTATAAACAGACAGAAGAAATGAAGTTAATGAGGGCTTTACCAGAGTCTGGGCTTTTCTCTGAAATTCAATCCAATGCTCTTACCTGAGATGCAGATAGTGCCCCAGAAGCCCCCCGCGGGCTGACAGTGAGGGATGCACGCGTATGATGTAGTCTTGTGGTTCTGGGGTCAGCAAAGGGGGGCAGAATCTGTCCTGGCAGTATTTGTCACAGTCTTGTAACACTTCTCAGACATTAGTAACAGCCAAACCTGGGCATATCCCAAAAACTGGGTGACCAGAGTCTACAAATCGTCTCATGTGTCTCGTTACTGAATGTGTGTCTTTATTGACTGGGATGCTGGGAAGCTCAGAGTGAAGTTTGCAGCACATTTTAAATATTTTTGCAGAACGTAGAACAATTTTGTGTAGTTTAGGGCTTTGCTTTGTTCTGCTTAACTTGGTTCACTGTATTTTCTTAATAATTTTAAATCTTTTTGTGGAATGAAACAGAGCATAAATGAAGGAATAAATGAATCCACTGACATTCTTCAGACCAAATTCTAGTCTTTAAAGGTACGGTAAGGGACAAAGACTTACCAGAGGCCAAAATATTTTATAAAGTTAGAAGATGCATAAACTGATATCTGTTGGTAGGGTTGTTGAAATGGAATCTAGTTGAACTCTCAGGTGGTTGATCTTAGGACTTTTTGAGCCATAAAAGTATTAGTTACTCAAAGAAATACTAGGAAGTATGACCAAGCCAAATGGAAAAAAAAAAAAGCCAATTGATCTAGATAAATGAAAAATAAAAGTTTGGACTATAAGTAGGAAAATTTCTTAAGTATCAGTTTTGCAAATAGAAGCCAATACTTCATTATGAGGAGGAATGGAAAATTGTTATCAATATTAAGAAAATGCCTGCATTTCTTCGGTATTCCATAACTGCTGGGCTCTGGCGTAACATAACAAACTTAATTAATGAATTAGCTGGGGTGGAAGTCAGAGGTCATGGTTTAGGTGGTGGGGCCTATGACACATCATGTATAAAATACACTGCGGTGAGGCAGGATAAATGTTGTTGTCTGCCACTTATGTGGCAGTGGAGCTAAGCCCCTGGGGTTGGTGTTCCATCTGCCTACTAGTCTACTGGTTGTACGTAGCCAGTCCATAGGGAATTCCAAAGGGCACTTTGGGCAGTGCTCTCTGGTAATAGGAAACGGATCAGAGGCTGTGATTGGGGATGAGTGGCTTGGTGGTTTGTAGAGAAGGAAAATATTTTCAAAGCACCATGTGGTTATGGCTACAGTGAAGTGTAGATGTGTGCGCACCCGAGCGGAGCTCCATACCAAGGTGCAGTTGTGATTATGGGAGTAGGTGGGACTGTGATGGAATCCGTTGCAATATCTTCTATGTATGTTTAGGGTTCTGGAGATGGCATAGCAGCTGGTGGTCACAGCACTTTTTAAAGAACTCTACACATACCAACTCACTTATTTTATAGCTCTGTGTTATAAGTAATAATGCCTGTTCTACAGAAGAGGAAATTGCGACATCAGACGTTTAAAGAACTTCCACACAATCACTCAACTTCTGAGTTCTGTAGATTGGATTCAACTCCAGGCAGACTGACCTCAGGCTTCACCACCATACCACATCAGTTTCACTGTGGAGGGTCCCTGCAAGAAAGGTAGTGGTGCCCCAGGAGGGGGTTATTAGGGCATAAGCACAATCTCAGATATGTTTATCAAAGAAAGAAAACCCACTGGGCCAGAGAATGGTGTCAGGAAGCTCTTTTAAACAGCAGCCGCAGGCTGGGCTCAAATCAGCCCCTCTCCCTATTTCCACTGTTACTTCACACTTAGACCCTATTTTTGAGCCTGGCTCTCAAGTGCAGAATGAATGCCCTTTTCAGAAGGTTCAATTCATTTGCGGAGGGTTGTTGCTTCCACCTTTCAACCAGCTGTTCAGTGAGGGTCACGGCCCTCTGCTTGTACATCAGGGAGGAGAGACTGGCCTTGGTTTTTCTCTTGGAAGGCTTCGAACCTCTTATTTTGGTAGATCCATTTCCTCCACAGGGACCATCTTGGCTCAAGTGTGGCAGTTTTTGTCGAGACTCTGAAACAGTAAGTTTCCTTTTATCGTTATCTCAGGAAAATGGGTCCCTACCAGTCCTACAAAGGTCCCTGGGTGGTGCAAGTGGTTTGCGCTCAAATACTAAAGTTTAGCAGTTCAAGCCCATCTAGTAGTGCCGCAGAAGAAAGTCTTGCTTATCTACATCTGTAAAGATTATGGCCTTGAAAATCCTATGAAGCAGTTCTACTCTGTAATACATGGGGTTACCATTAGTTAGAATTGACTTGTTAGCATTGGGTACAAGCCCTAGAAGTGTAAGATGCAGGGAAGAGCTCAAGTGATCCTTTGCAGGACAAAGTAAGCCTGCCCTCTCTGTTAAAATGAAACTCAACAAAAAGCCACACCTACTTCCTAGCTAAGCTCTTAGATCTTGGGTCTCATTAGACCTGCTAAGTACTAACACCACCGCCAATTATTTCATGACTCTTAGAGCCTTGGAAACCCTGGTGGTGTAGTGGTCAGGTGTTACAGCTGCTAACCAAAAGGTCAGCAGTTCGAATCCACCAGGCACTCCTTGAAAACTCTATGGGGCAGTTCTACTCTGTCCTATAGGGTGGCTACGAGTCAGAATCGACTCGACAGCAGTGGGTTTTTAAAGCCTCATTTTGTAACCAGACAACTGCTTTCTTGGCAAAGGGCATCCATCTGTAATAACTGACAATAGAGACCATTAGTGGTGCCACTCCCTCTGCTTCTGATCTGCCATGTGCTCCAATTACAATTGACAAGATACCGGAAGACAATTCACTACCAGTGCTTCAGCTGGGCTGTTTGAAAAGGGAAGAGGATATGGAATGTTAATTTCACCCAGCAAAATATCTTTATTCTAAATGAAACTGTTAAGGTGCATATGGCAAGAAAGTGAAAAAAGAAATGACACTGTCTCAAATTGCTTTCTAGATTTCCTCTCTTGCTCTATTTTTTTTAAAATCACGCTAGATCTGTCTCTTTCCATGTTTACTTTAAATTGTCTTTATTGTCCCTTGGATTCAGGAGAACAATTAACACCTATAATGAAAATGTAGGGGATGTCAGTTTCCTAGGAATTCTAGTGGCAATTAAAATGTTACCAGGAAAAATCTAGGCTCCAGCTGAAGAAAAAAAAAAAAAAAAACGAAGAAAAACAATATTATTTAAATGTCTGCAATGACTTTTTAATCAGATCTCATGGGTAATGCTTTGCGAATGGTGAGAATTTTTAAATAAATGTCACCCAGGAAAGGGAGGTCCCACCTGTTTAATATAAACCAAGCAGGTTTCAGAGGCTCCAGGCCACAGAAAAATGAGGATTCAGGCCACAGAAGAATGAGCTGGGCTCTCAGAAAAATGAGGATTTATAAAAGACCCATGCTTAGAGAACTGTGTAAGTCAGGGTTTGGCCAGAAAAACTAGAGCTGCTATGAGTACTGGGTAAATGAAGGCTTTATTATGAGAATTAGAACTTAAGCACATGTGGCGAGCCCTGAGAAAGTACAGATCTGGACAGGGAATTGGAACAGCTAACGAGTCAGACTGTCACACTGGAGGTCTGACTGTTTGTCATATTGGGGTGGCTTATATGTTCCTATGTTGCTGAAAGCTATGCTACCAGTATTTCAACTACTACCAGGGTCACCCATGGTGCATAGGTTTCAACAGAGCTTCTAGACTAAGACAGACTAGGAAGAAAGGCTCAGCAACCTACTTCCAAAAATTAGCCAGTAAAAACCCTACAGATCACAACAGAACATTATCCAATGTGGTGCTGGAAGATGAGACCCTATGTTGGAGGCACTTGAAATACACAGTGACTGCAAAAATAGACTCAAACATATGAACGATCATGAAAATGGCACAGGATCAGGCAACATTTTGTTCTGTTGTATATGAGGATAAGGGTGAGAAGATGGATTGATTGCAAACAGGAATGAGGGAGATTTTCGGGGTGCTGTTATTGTTAGTTGCGACCGAGTCAGCTTCAACTCACAGTGACCCCATGTACAACAGAATGAAACATTGCCCAGGCCTGCTCCTTCTTTGCAAGCAATCATTGGTATGCTCAAATCTAGTGTTTCAGCCACTGTGTACTTTGAGTGCCTTCCAAACTAGGGGGCTCATCTTCCAGCACTATATTGGTCCATATTCTGTTGTGATCCATAGGGTTTTCATTAGCTAATTTTCGAAAGTAGATCACTAGGCCTGTCTTCCTAGTCTGTCTTAGTCTGAAGGCTCTGCTGAAACCTTTCTACCATGGATGACCCTGCTGGTTTTTGAAATACTGGTGGCATAGCTGTCAGCATCATAGCAAACACACAGCCTACCAATATGGTAAGCTGACAGATGGGTGATGGTTGGGGGTGATAGAAATATTCTTAAAGTGGATGGTGGTAATGGTTGGCACAAATGTATAAATCTACTAAAATCCATCAAACTGTCCAGACCTACAATGGGTAAATTATCTGATATATAAGTTGAACCTCAATAACCAAAAACCAAAAACAAACCCTTTGCTGTCAAGTCAATTCCGACTCATAGCAACCCTATAGAACAGAGTAGAACTGCCCCATGGAGTTTCCAAAGAGCAACTGGTGGATTCAAACTGCCAACCGTTTGGTTAGCAGACGTAGCTCTTAACCACTACACCACCAGAGTTTCATAAACCTCAATAAAGCTGTTAAAATCATTGATGGTTTCTCACTTGGTGGACCATGGAAATTACCCTAAGGTGGTCAATACATTCCAAACACACCTATATGTATGAATTCTTAAAAAATCTGGTTTTGTTGGTTGGAGGCCCTATGTTAATTAGGGTAATGCTAGCAGCTGTATCAGATAAAATCCAATCCCTCAGGGATTTAAAATAATAGAAGTGAAATTCTTGTTGCTACCAGTCCATAATAGTGCTCCCCATTGGCAAGCAACTCTCCTTCAGATACTTCTTCAGAAACCCAGGTCCGTTTCACATTGTGACTCTTCCATATCCAACCTAGATTCCAAGTATCTTAGGCTGGGTTCTATAAAGAAGCAAGACCAATAAAGCATGTAAGTATCTATATAAGGAGATTTATATCAAGGAAATGGCTCATACAGTTGTAGATACTGGAATGTCCCAAATCCATAGGTCAGGCTGAAGGCTTTTCCTGATTCATGTAGCAGCAGAGGCTGGAGAAGCCAAGATCCGCAGGTCAGACAGCAGGGCTCTTGTTCACAGGTCATGAATACTGATGAATCCCAAGATCAGCAGGCAAGATGGTGTGTAAGCTACTAGCTCAAGTCCCAAGAACTGGAGGTCAGATGAACAGGAGCCAGCTGCAGGATCCATAGTGGGCAAAAACCCGAGAGCAACGCTGGAGTCCACCTATATTTGACGCAGGCCATATGCTCAAGGTAACTCCCTTTCAATTGAGTGGCTACTCACAGCAGATCCCATCATGGTGATAACATTATATCAAATCTCATCATGGAAGTGATCACATCATCATACGACTACCAAACTACATCATAACTGCCAAACCACTGAGAATCATGGCCCAGCCAAGTTGACATACAATCTTAATGATCACACCAAGATTGCACTGTTCATCAGCATCATTTTTTTTTTTTTATGGAGGGGCATGCCTGTTGACTAGGGGCTATAGACCAGGTCAGGAGGTGGCATGCTTCACATCTTCTCATAGTCCACTGGCTCCAACTCAGTCACATGATCACCCCTAAACACAAGGAAGTCTGGGAACTGTACTTCAATTATACTTTAGATGAAGGTTTACAAAACAAACTGGCTTCTCATTAAACCATTAGTACACATATTGTTTTACAACATTGGTTAACAACCCCATGACATGTCAACACTCTCCCTTCTTGACCTCGGGTTCCCTATTACCTGCTCTCCTGTCTCCTCTTGCCTTCTAGTCCTTGCCCCTGGGCTGGTGTGCCCCTTTAGTCTCATTTTATTCTATGGTCCTGTCCAATCTTTGGCTGAAGAGTAAGCTACAGGAGTGACTTCATTACTGAGCTTAGAGGGTGTCCAGGGGCCATATTCTCAGGGTGTCTCCAGTCTTTGTCAGGCCAGTAAATCAAGAAGGAACATGTTTGGTGAAATGCTGGCTGGTATAGACACGCCAACCATACTTCCTTCTCATCTCTTTTAGCTTTCTCATTTGAGGTTTGCAAATGAAATACATAGACAGGTTGGCAGTGGTGGTTCAGGGGTAGAATTCTTGCCTTCTACGTGAGAGATTTGGCTTTGATTCCTGGTCATTGATCCTCATACTGAGCCACCACCCACCCATCAGCGAAGGCTTGCATGTTACTATGATGCTGAACAGTTTTTAAAGACGTTTCCAGACTAAGATGGACTAGGAAGAAAGGCCTGGAGATCTACTTCTGAAAATCAGCCAAAGAAAGCCATATGAATCACGATGGTCCAATCTGCAGCCACACATGGGGCTGGCACAGGACCAGGCAGCATTTTGTTCTGTCGTACATGGGGTCACCATGTGTCTGGGGCCAACTCCATTGCAGCTAACAACAATACAGAAACATACCGGGCAGTTTCTAGGATTCTATCTCGAGTGATTGACTGATCTAAAGAGGGGGCCTTCCTGATTCTGACCATGAGCATGGTGCTAATCAAAGAATACTTTTTTTGGTCACATCATGATGCACAGTGCTTACCTTGGTCTGGAATGGGCAGCAGAAATTGCAGAGCAAGATCTATGTCATACACGACATGCTCTGTTATAAATTAGACTATTGCAGAAACCACATGCATCATCTCTCTATGACACATTGTTTTTTCTTTGTGGACTAGGGAGTTAGCATGTTAGGCTTAATGCTCTTTAACAACTGGGGAATCAGTGAGTGTAGCCTTCTAAGGGGCCTGTTTCCAGTGATGGAGGAGGCTAGATGGTGGCAGAATTTGGCTAATCACTTGTAATGAGTTCTGAGACTTAGTAATCTGAGCCAAGTCCCCATCAGAGCAAAGGGATGGCTGCTACTCAGCAAGCAGATCAATGCAACCACATATGATATCAATATTCCAACTAATTTAGGTTTTTCTACCCAGGGATGTATGGGTCATAAAAATAATGGTGCCTCCTTTGTTGACAGACCCTAACCTATTTCATGCTCAGCGTTACTGATTTCCTGCCTCATAAAGAAATTATCTAAGAGGGCTTATTAAAGCTTGCTGCATCCCCATAAAACAGTCCTAGTGTGGTGGGAAGAGGATGTTGATGGATCGTCCATTACCGCTGTGTGTGAGATCGCAGAAAAAGCGCTGGATGCTTGTTGCATCTTCATGATGGAAGAACAGAGGTGCTTAATTACACTGAAGCACTATTATCCCTGCAGCACTTCTGTTATCACTATTAAGCTCTTGAAATCCTTAGGATGAACTGCACTGACTCACCAGTGGTAATTGACTGGAAAAGAACATTTAAAACTGGCTCGGCTTGTGCATTTACACGTGTCTTATGATCGCAAGATTTCCTGCCTAAAACCTCATGGTGTCTCTGCATTTGAAATAGAGTCCAGCCTCAACCCTGAGCAATCTCACCCCACCTACCCCTCCAACCCTCTTCCCCACAAGTCTCCCCTTTACTCCCCACGTCCTCACTCAGCTTCCCTGGCCTTTTCTCTGTTTCCCAAATCATGCCGTGGCTTTTTTTTTTTTTTTTAAACTTGATATTCCCTTAACCTGGAGTCTCTTCCCTCAGCTCCTCACAAGGCTGACTCTTCTTTACCTGTTAGTTTTCAGCTGAAATGTCACCTCCTCAAGGAAGCCTTCCTTGACTACTTGATCAAAAACTACACCTTCTCCATTACATAATCCTGTTTTATTTCCTTCATTATATTTTATCATCGCTTCCATCTCTCCCAATAGAATGTTAGCCCATGAGGGCAGAGGTGTTTTTGGCCTTTTTCACCATTATTTATTTCCAGCACCCAAGAGCATGGCTGGGTGCATAGAAGCAACTCAACACATAGTTGTTACTTTGGGATTTTCCCTGTTCCTTTTGAAGCTTTGATTTGCAGCTGCTATTCGTTTTCCTACACATTCTCACATCTTCCCTCTTTCTACTTTCTTTATGGCCTTGTTTCAACATTAGACTGCTCATTTATTTCAAGTAACTCTTTATTCTTTGAGCTCTCACAACTGTCATGCCCACAGTCCCTGCCTGTATCATCTCATTGTTCTCAAAAATGGGGAGCCTGTCTTCAAGCTCTAGATTCCTAGTCCCTACTCTTTATTGTGGAGAGCCTAAGTGGTGCAAATGGTTAACACATTCAGCTGCTAACATAAAGGTTGGAAGATTGAGTTTACCCAGAGGCACTTTGGAAAAAAAGGCCTATTACTTTAAAAAAAATCTGCCATTGAAAACCCTATGGAGCACAGTTCTACTCTGAAACACACGAGGTCGTCATGAATTGGAGTCGGCTCTATGGTAACAGAAACTGGAAGACTTCATTTCAAACCCAGGATATCATTTTCATCATCTACCCTCTTTTGTTCCTTAGTTGTAGCTCACCCCTTCTGCTCAATTTTTACTTCCCCTATTTACATGGAATCCCTTTACCTTCTTTCTTTATCGGGACCATGCCTAGATTGGGTCTTTTCCTGAAGGTTCAGACCATGCTACTGCATTTGGCCTCTTCTGTAATAAAATATGGAAACCTTGGTGGCATAGTGGCTAAGAGATATGGCTGCTAACCAAAAGGTCAGCAGTTCGAATCCACCAGGTGCTCCTTGGAAACTGGATGGGGCAGTTCTACTCTGTCTTATAGGGTCACTATGAGTTGAATTTGACTCGACCAGCTGGGTTTGGTTTATAATAAAGTATCTTCACTTTATCTCCTGCTTCCATCTCAGTGATTATCATTGAGAATGCCCAGATTATGGGTGACCCTGAGGGTCTAAAGTACAACTCTTTTTCTTCCCTGCTTCTGTCTTTCGACCAAGAAAAAGAAATGTCTCTTATGTGGCAGAAATGGAAGGTGGTACACATGTCCACTAAATTCCTTTTAATTCCCTAGATTCTGTGATTCTCCATCAGATGTCAGCATAGCAAGAAACCTTCTTCTCACGCACCAAAGACTTCCTACCTGGAGATCTGCCCTTTTCCAGCCGAGCTGAAGTAGAGTTGAGAAAAAGACTCTCTACTGTATTAGAAGGTAAGAGCTTTTAAAAAGAAAACCCGTTGCCATTGAATTGATTCTGACTCATAGCCTCCCTATAGGATAGAGCAGAACTATCCCATAGGGTATCCAAGGAGCGACTGGTAAATTTGAACAGCCGACCTTTTGGTTAACAGCCAAACTCTTAACCATTACGCCACCAGGACTCCTTTAAAAAAAAAAAAGAAAGAAAGAAAAAAAAAAATAGTATGAGGAAGGCTTTGGGTTCTCCAAAGCTTTCCTTGTCTTTTATGTTTAAATGACTTATTGGTGTGGTTAGTTGATTAGGTAAGCATTGTTTAGTCAATCATTTTGATTAAAAAAGAAAAAGAGTGTATACATGCTCTCTCTTTCCCTCTTAGAGTATGACAACTTGAAGGACAGGACCCAAGTCTGACATAGATTATTCATAGAGCCAGTCAGGGCTTAGCTCACCATGGGCACATAAATGCTATTGATAAATAATGTATACAATGGAGCTTGGGTTTGGAATTGAATTAAATCTTGAGTTCAAACGTCTTTTCCCTCTGGTTATATCTGCTTCATATCCTGACAAAATGCATCAGTGAAGTTTGATATAAGTGACTAGAGGAGCGAGACACAAGCCCCAGAGAAATAGTTTGTGCATTCTGCACTGTTGAAAATCTTTGCCCTAGAAACGTAAATTTCCAACTTGATACAAGGTTTTAGTGGCAGGCACAACTGTTGCCATTTTCCAGCTGATTGGGAAATGCAAAGATGGCCTTACAGAAGAGGCTGATTGTTGCATTCTGGGTATTGTGTGTGCAATTTATAAAGGTTGCAATTCACATGTGGACTGAGTCCCCACTGTATAGGGTGATGTGAGAGATAGACTATAAATAAAACATGCTAGTCCCCACCCTCAAGGAGCTTATGGTTTAGGAGACGTGATGAGATGCAGACATGTAACTATAATCAAAGGCAGATTATCATGCTGGGAGAAGGGAAGTTATCAAATGTAGTGTTGCCAGGTGGAAGTCTCAGGTTTTGCTTGGCACCGTTCATCACAGGCGTTAAACAAGGCCAAGGTGGAAAGTAGAAAGGCCCCTTTATTTCATTGCACAAGGAAAGAAGCAACCGTGGCTGCTGCCTCCAAAACTGGTTGTAGACAGCTTAAGGAGGCAGGCTTTTATAGACAGCAGACAAGGAAATGCAAATTTATAATGAATATTCAGGATCGACCTTCACGCAGGCACTTAGATTGGGAATGACTACCCATTTTCTTTGGACAAGGGATCTATTCCTCCTGATGGAGGAAGAGGCATGTGAAGTCTCCACCCGGGGAGGGGAGAGGGGGGCTTATATTTGAATTTTTCACTTAATGAGCTAACGGGTAGCTTAAAGTTCTAAGATGGCATTGAAAACCTGCTCGAACCAGTTGAGGCCAGCTAGGGCCATTCTGTGGTTATCTTACCAAGGAAGATTGGAGAAGAATGTGCAGCCTGTTCTGCTTGGTGAAGCAGGATAAGTCAGAGCAGGTGTCTCCCAGAAGGGCTGAGCTCTGAGGCTCCCTGTCTCAGTAGAACTGTGTGGTCCTACAGATGTAGGACATCGAAGTTCACTTGGGATAAATTAGAAAGAGCTTTATGAAGGACATAGTATTTGTCACAAACCTCATGAAAACAGAAAGACAGCTTAGGTACTGCTAGACTTGGCCTTTAAATGGAAAAAATAGGGTGAGCTGAGTCACAGATAGAATAGTATGGATTTTTTTTTTCTTTGTGGGGTGGGGGGGAGTGGGGGAATGGAATTAATATGTAGTCCATAGACCAGCAACCTCAGCATCACATAGGAGTTGTTAGAAACAAATTCTCAGGCTGACCTTGACCTTCTGAATCAAAATCTAGAGGGTGAGGCCATAAATCTATGTTTTCATCAGCACTCTGGATAATTCTGTTGAGTACTGAACTTTGCAAAGCCCTGCTCTAGTAGAGCTAGAGGATCAACTAGCACAGGCAGCTATAAGGCTGTATTATATTCTTCCTCCTGCTTCCGCTAAGAATGTGCCTCAGCAATGTTCCCTCTATCTTGTACCTTCAACCTCTTCCTCCCATTAGATCCTTCACAACAGTGTGTAAATTTGGTTATGTCCCTGTCTTGGTTATCTAGTGCTACTATAACAGAAATACCACAAGTGGATGGCTTTAAGTGCAGTGGGCTACAAGTCTGAGGTCAGAGTGCCAGTCACAGGGGAAGTCTTCCTCCCTCTGTTGGCTCTGGAGGAAGGTCTTTGTCATCAGTCTCCCCTTGGTTGAGGAGCTTCTCAGCGCAGGGACCCCAGGTCCAAAGGACATGCTGTTCTCCTGGCTTTTGTTTCTTAGTGGTATGAGGTCCCCTGTCTCTCTGCTTGCTTCTCTCTTTTATATCTCAAAAGACATTAGCTCAAGACACAAGATTGAGCACTGCCTCATTAACATAACTGCCAGTAATCCCATCTTATCAACATCTTAGAGATAGGATTTATAATACATAGGAAAATCACATCAGATGACAAAATGGTGGACAATCAAACAATATTGCAAATCATGGCCCAGCCAACTTGACAGATATTTTGGGGGGACACAATTCAATCCATGACAGCCCCCTCCCTTCTGGAAACAGTTTTTTTAAATAGACTTTATTTTATAGAAAAGTTTTAGGTTTACAAAAAATTGTGCAGACAGTACTGAAGAGTTCCCACATACTCCTTCTTCTTCCCCCATATTTCTCCTGTTATTAACATCTTGCATTCCTGTGGTAATTTGTTACAATTGATGCACCAATTTTGGTACATTTTTATGAACTAAAGTCCATAGTTTACATTGGGGTTCCCTCTTTGTGTTGTAGAGACAAATGTATAATACGTGTCCACCATTACAGTATCATACAGGACAGTTTCGCTGCCCTAAAAAATGCGCTGTGTTACACCTATCCATCCCTCTTCCCTCCTAAAACACTCTTTCTTGACCCCATATTTCTTTTTCTTTATCATCCAAACTCTTTTCTCTTGATCATCTAAATCAAGACACTGAGTCTGGGCTTCTTTCCCACCCCTCCTCTGAAAGCCATCTTGCTAATGTCACTAAACAGTTCCTAATATTTTCAGCCCTTACCTTTCTAGAACCAGTCTCTGCTGCTTATGACACAGTAGATTTTCCTCTCTTTCTTGAAATGCGGAGTTCTGGTGGTGCAGTGGTTAAGCGTTTGGCTGCTAAGCAAAAGGTTGGCAGTTTGACTCCACCAGTCGCTCCTTGGAAATCCTATGGGGCACTTCTACTCTGTCCTATAGGGCTGCTATGAGTCAGAATCGACTCAACGGCAATGGGTTTCTTGAAATGTAATACCTCTTTGGTTTCTGCAATACGCATACTCTTGGTTGTCCTGGACATTCTGACTTATTTTTTTAATTTCTCCTCAGAGGTTCCCCTCTTTCTGCTCACACTTTGAGTGTTCTTCTGTGTTTCATCTGAGCCTATTTGCCTCTCCTTAGGCAATTTTATTCATTCTTGTGGATTTAAACATTCCCTATGTGTTGGTGATCCATGCAACTATCTAGCTTTGGCTTCTTCCAAATTTCAGACTAATATATCCAGCTTTCTACTAAATATACTGCCCTGATGCACCAAGAAGAATCTCAAGATCAACATGCTTAAAGCTCTACTCTTCATCTTTTTCCTCCAATTGGTCCCTACTCCTGCTACTCCTACTACTCCTACAGCCTGTATTCTTAATTCTTTGTACCACTCATGTTCCAAGCTAGATGCCTCCCCTAGTCAAACATCAAGGGTGTCACCAAACCCCAGATATAATCTCTTTGACTTTTTTTGAACCCATCTCCCGATTTCCATCTCTGCCATCCCTGGTTCAGGTTAGTAACATTATAACCTGGACCACTTTAATAGCCAAATTCCTGTTGTTTAACTTGTCTTGATACCTTAAATTATACATTTCTAACAACCTCCAGAGTGGCCTATAATAATTAAATATTACCGTGCTATCATCTGCTTAAAACATACTAAAGACTGTTTCTTTTGAGACAAAACACTAGAACTTTAAAATGATGTCTCTTCTCCCCATGGCCTGATTTTAATCAGCTTTTACCATTGTATCCCTCACCACTCTCTGGTTTATCATTTATGATCTAACAATAGTCATCACACAGAAAATATTACTTGCCTCCCTGCCTTGGTTTTTGCTGTCAGTTCTACCAGCTGTACTCTGTCACTCTTTCTCTGAGTAGTTTCTACTCAGCTTTTACCAGGTTATAAATGATTTAGCTTGGGTGTGTCCTCCTCCAGGAAGACTTAGATGGGTCAAGCGTATCTCTTTGTGTTTGTATCACTCTGTAAATAGGGTCAACATTGTATTAAGCTCATTGTACTGCTAATATTGTTTTCTATGCTTGTCTTCTCTGGACTGTGAGATCCTTAGGGGCAAGAACTGTATCAATACAATTGAGATATTTCAACAAAGGGATGCAGCACTGGGGATCCTCACTAATCTGTGCCAAGAAATTTGGAAGACAGCTACCTGGCCAACTGACTGGAAGATATCCATATTTATGCCCATTCCAAAGAGAGCTGATCCAACAGAATATGGAAATTAATGATGGCAATGGGTTTGGTTTTTTTTGTTTATCATTAATATTACATGCAAGTAAAATTTTGCTGAAGATAATTCAAATATGGTTGCAGCAGTACATCAACAGAGAGCCACCAGAAGTTCAAGCCAGGTTTAGAAGAGGACGTCAAACCAGGGATATCAGTGCTGATGTCAGATGGTCTTGGCTGAAAGCAAAGAATACCATAAAGATGTTTAAAAAAAAAAATGCAAAGGCATTTGACTGTGTGAATCATAACAAATTATGGATACAATTGTGAAGAATGGGAATTCCGGAATGCTTAATTGTGTTCACGTGGAACCTGTACTTAGACCAATGCAGTGGTTCGAACAGAGCAAAGGATACTGCATGGTTTAAAATCAAGAAAGATGTGTGTCAGGGTTGCATCCTTTCATCATACTTATTCAATCTGTATGCTGAGCAGACGGTCTGAGAAGCTGGATTATATGAAGAAGAATGTGGCATCAGGATTGGTGGAAGACTCATTAACAGCCTGCAATATGCAGATGACACAACCTTGCTTGCTGAAAGCAAAGAGAACTCGAAGTACTGACTAATGAAGATCAAAGACTACAGCCTTCAGTGTGGATTACACCTCAACATAAAGAAAACAAAAATCCTCACAACTGGACCAAAAAGCAACATCATGATAAATGGAAAAAAGATTGAAGTTGCCAAGGATTTCATTTTACTTGTATCCACAATCAATGCCCATGGATGCAGCAGTCAAAAAATCAAAAAATGCATTGCGTTGGGCAAATCTGCTGCAAAAGACCTCTTCATAGTGTTAAAAATAAAGATGTCATTTTGAGGACTAAGGTGCGCCTGACCCAAGCCATGATATTTTCAAAGGCATCATATACATGGGAAAGCAATAAGGAAGACCTAGAAGAACTGATGCCTTTGAATTATGATGTTGGTGAAGAATACTGAATATACTGTGGACTGCTAGAAGAACAAACAAGCCTGTCTTGGAAGGAATACAACCAGAATGCTCATTGAAAGCAAGGATAGTGAGACTTCATCTAATGTACTTTGGACATGCTATCAGGAGGGACCATTCCTGGAGAAGGACATCATACTTGGTAAAGTAGAGGATCAGCAAAAAAGAGGAAGGCCCTTGATGAAATGGATTGACACAGTGGCTGTAACAATAGGATCAAATATAATGATTGTGAGGACGACGCACAGGTACACAGTGTTTTGTTCTGTTGTACACAGGGTTTCTATAAGTTGGAACTGACTGGATGGCACCTAACAACAGCAACAACTGCTAACGTTGTTTTCTATGTTTGTTCCCTGGACTGTGAGATCCTTAGGGGCAAAAACTATCTTATTCATCTTCGAGCACCCAGCACCTAGTGCAATAACTGTAGTCAATGGAGGCTTAAAAAAAATTTGATGAATGAATAAATTACTTGCTCTAGTGGTTGCCTTCTGTAAGAGGCAAGAAGACATTTTTTCTTTAATCTATTTTCTAGGATAAAACCATGTTCATTGTCAATTTGGTTGTTTTGGGGAGCTCTTAGTCACTGATGGCTTTTTAGTAGGCACTCTGAGTTTTGCTATTAGACAATTAACCTTGTGGGATGTAAGATTAACTTGAGTGGGGAAAGACTAGACTTGAGATATCAATGAGAGATGATAAGGTTTTTAAGTAATACTGAGGTCATGGAATTGGAAAAATAAAATAGAATTAGAATATAAAAGATAAACTTTACTTTCTGTATTATTTATATCTTTTGCTCATTTTCCTACATATGCTTGCTTTATTGCTACGTAAGCATTCTTAGTATGTTAAGCACACACTTCCTTTTTCTCAGGTTTGTAAATAATTTCCTAAATTACTTGCCTTTTAGTTTTACTTGTGATTTTTCTAAGTATACATTCTGTTTTGTATGTATGAGGCAATCCCAGACCAGCCATCCCCCAGTGGAGCCCTTTGTGTTTGCTACCCATTTTGCTGAGACCTCAGGATGAATTCCTTAATGTTGCATCGTCTAGATTAAGGGATTTGTTTTACTGGAAAAAAGAAATTTATGAAATCAGGGTTGCCAAGAGAGGAGAAGGCCCAGAACCATTTTTCTTTTATTGTTCCCAGAGAAAGGAAAGGTGTGCCAGGGCCAGGGCACTCTGCTAGACACACAGCATGTGTCTGTGGGCCAGTGGAGGGATCCTACCCTCTTTTCTTATAGGCCAAGCATGAAAATAAACTTTGCAGTGAAGGACACATAGAGGGTTTGGGCTGCAGACATTGTTGATAAAGGTGGTTGTTTTTAGTTGCTGCTGAGTTAGCTCCAACTCATGGTGACCCTATGTACAACAGAAGGAAACATTACTCAGTCGTGCACCATCTTCATCGTCATTTGCATGTTTGAGTTCATTGCTGTAATCATTTTGTAGTGCCTTCCAACACAGGGGACTCATGTTCCAGCACTTCATAGGTCAATATTCTGTACCGATCCATAGGGTTTTCACTGGCTAATTTTCAGAAGTAAATCATCAGTCCTTTCTTCTTACCTTGTCTTAGTCTGGAAGCTCAGTGAAACCTGTCTACCATGGGTGACACTGCTGGTATTTGAAATACCAGTGGCATAGCTTCCAGCATCAAAGTAACATACGAGACACCACAGTATGACAAAATGACAAATGGGTACTGGATTGTTAAAAAAAAAAAAAAATCCTGCTGCCGTCAAGTCAATTTTGACTCATAGTGACCCTATAGGACAGAGTGGAACTGCCCCATAGGGTTTCCAAGGGCTGGCTGGTGGATTTGAATGGTCAGCCTTTTGGTTAAAAGCCAAGCTCTTAACCACCGCACCACCATAGATTCCTTAATTGGAAAATGGGAATGATAATTAAAGAACCTTCAACATATGATTATTGAGAGGATTTAACAGTTATTGCAAGTAATCAATACAGTAAAATACTGAAGGAGTGCCTGGCATATTATAAGCACTCAACGTATGTTAGTTACTATTATTAAGAGAACCATGCTTTTTTTTTTTTCTTGAATATTTCAAAGGTCATATACAACTTAAAAGCTATAAAAACCAATAAAATGATTTTTTTCTGGAATGCCCTTTCCAGGTTTTATTCTATCTCCTTTGCATAATTCCAGTGAAATTATTGCAAAATGACCTTGCTTGTCTTCCTTGCAACTAGATATTTGCCGAGGCTGCATTTCCCTCAAGCTAAAGTGCCAGTAAAGAGCTGTTCGACTTTACTTTCTCCCCTCCCTGCCGTGCTGTGGGAGTTATGTTACCAACTATAAGGTTTTCATAAAATTGCTCGTTGTCATTCCTGAGACACCTACGCCAGTGATTAACCTAACGTGAGCATTGCATTGCCAAATACCCTGATGAGATGTGTACAAAACTTATAAAATAATTCCTTGCCTCTTCTCCAACCAGTGCTCCCATTAGGCAAAGAAGAGGCTAGAAGTTGCTGAGGAGTGGGTGGTACAGGAGGGCTTGGAATCTGCTCTGCTGTTTTAAAGAATTTATTATCCTCTTCTCAGGTTTGAATTTCAAAGTGTGGCCATCCAACCATGTGGCACTATAGCAGACAGCTGCCCTAAGGCTGGTAGGGTGACAGTGGGTAGTGACTCATTACAGATCTCTAGGATGCAGGTCAGTGAGAATGGCTTGCCTTAGGACTCTGAGAAGGAGCAAACCCCAGAGTCCTGCTCTAGCTGTCATTTGGTGGCAAACATACAAGACATTAAATTAAAACAGACCTGGTATTAGGGTGACCAATTGACCTGATTTGCCCGGGAGTATCCTGGTTTTAGCACTGAAAGTCTGACTTCCTGAGAAACACCTTATTCCTGGGCAAACTGGGACATTTGGTCAACTTACCTGGCATTAATCTACAGCTCTGCCACTTAAAACCAGTTATATAAAACTTGGACAGATTACGTAGCCTTCAAAAGCCTGTTTTCTTTTTTACGATGTGGAAATAATAATATCGTCCCAGCAGTACTGCCAGAATCAAATGCAATATTGTCCACGAAAATGCTTTGCATCTTATAAGGTACTATACCAATGTAAACATATGCAGTTATTGTTTCATCAGGCCACAAGAGGCTATCTGGAGAGTTATAGAATGGAGGTGTTATACAAGTTTAAAGCCCCTACCCTGAAGACTTTGCCAGAGCAACAGTGAGCCTGACTTCGAAAACAATTCTCTCAGAATGTGCAGAAAGATTTGAAGGAGCTTTGTCTGTGGGGAAAGGTAGCATGGAGAAAAGTGGGGAGTCACTGTGATCCATAGCTTGGAATCTTGACAACTCTTATTTCTGCTCTGGGGCATACATGCCCGCCTAAACCTTTCATGTGGCCTGGACTAGGATGAATTTTTAATTGGAGCCTGCTATGGATTACACCTCAACATAAAGAAAACAAAAATCCTTACACTGGACCAATAAGGAACATGCTAAACAGAGAAAATATTGAAGTTGTCAAAGATTTCATTTTACTTGGATCCACAGTCAACGCCCATGAAAGCAGCAGTCAACAAATCACTGACCCCCAATGTGCAGTTTACTTATTTAATTTTTCCTTTTTCTTCCTTTTCTTTCTCCCTCTCACCTAGCCCTGTATGCCACCTTCCCCCTTGCAGCCAGACCTTGTCATGCCTCCATGGCTGTAGAGAGCCACCAGTTCACAGGCCCACCATTGCCCCAGGTCTGCCCCATCCTTACCCACGGCTCCTACCATACAGTCATTTTTTTTGTCCTTTTTTTGTTTTCTTTCTTCCTCCCTCCTAGCCCAGCACATCACCTCCCTTCCCTTCCCACTGCCCCCTGGGCCCACCCTACCCACACTGGCCAGTTTCAACCACACTGCAATTTTTTTTTTTTAATTTTCTTTCTGTCTTATTCTTTTCCTATTATTTTTTTTTCTTCTGTTTCTTTTTCCCTCCCACCTAGCCCCATACACCACTTTTCTCCACTTCCCACCAGCCCTTGCTGTGTCACCATTTCTTTTCATTTCTTTCTTCTTCCCACCTAGCCCCATAGGACACCTCGCCCCCTTTTCCCTTCAGCCCCCAGTGTGCCACCATGGATAGAATGCCACTAGAGCACTGGCCTGCTGCTATCCTGGGTCCACCCCGCTGGCCTCCTCTGAAACACTACTTATTTTATTATTTTTTCTTTTGTTTTCTTCCTTTTCTTTCTACCTCCCACCTAGCCCTGTATGCCACCTTCCCCTCCTTCCTGCCAGCCTTCAGATCTGTCCCATCCCTACCCTCCAACTACACTTTTTAATCTCTCTTTTCTTCCCCCCTCACCTAGCCACATACACCACCACCTCATTCCCACTGGCCCTGCCATGCCACTGCAGCTGCAGTGTCCCTGACGCTCAGGCCCACTGCTGGAATGGACCTGTGCAGCCCTTCTCTCTCTCCATTCAACCAGCTGCTGAACAGGGGGATGTGAACCCAGACCACTCCCTGTATAACACCCCTACCTATCTGGCAAGGGGCTGTGAAAGGTCCCATACCATTGGACCAAAATCAGGGGCAGACAGTGCCCACCCAGCCATCCCTCAGCCACCTAACCAAACCAGTGTTCTGCAAAGCAGGCTTGCCATACCTGCTGCTGGTCTGTCCACCCAGACAAGGTGGTGAGAGCTATTGTGCCCACAGACAAACAAGCAACAAATCACACCTGGCCTACTCACCCTGACATATCAAAATAAAAAAAAAAAGCAGGATGAAACAAAGAAACATACAATCAATAAGCAAAGAAAATAGTATCTTAATGTCCCAGATACAGAAGAGCATATAAAAGCTTATTTAAAAAAAGGATAAGAAGGCTTCAGCACATGACCAAAATAAAGAATCAGATGACCTTCCAGTAGAAGAAAAGGCAATGGAACTACCTGAACTGGAATTCAAAAGGCTAATATTTAGGGCTGTCCAAGAGCTTAGAAAAGAGATCAAAGAAAACACAGGAAAAAAATAGAAAAAGTCATGGAAAACACAGACAAAACCAACAAAATCATAGCCAAAATCAAGGAAACCATAGACAAAGAAATAGAACAATTCAGGAAAATAATATAATAACAAAACATTAAAACAGCAACTAGAAATCCAAATGATAAACAACAAAATTTCAGAAATGGACAGCTTGATAGAAGGTTTTAGGAGCAAATTGGAAACAATTGAAGACAGAATCAGTGAGACTGAAGACAAATCCATCAAGGACAATTTATTTGAGGAAAAATCAGAAAATAATGTAGAAAAAAAAAAAAAAAAAAAAACCTAAGAATTATGTAGGATACAATCAAGAGCAAAAATTTGCATGTGATCAGAGCTCCAGACCATGGGGAGAAAATGGGAAACAGAGAGAAAATTGTTTGATTTCTTGGCAGAAAACTTCCCAAATATCATAAAAGATGAAAAACTGACCATCTAAGAAGCTCAATGAACTCCATATAGGATAGACCCAAAGTTATGCAAACCCATTGCTATTGAGTCAATTCTGACTCATAACAACCCTATAGGCCAAAGTAGTACTGCCCCCATTGGGTTTCTAAGGAGCAGCTGGTGCATTCGAACTGCTGATCTTTTTGGTTAGTAGCCGAGCTCTTAACCACTATGCCACACAGACATACCATAATCACACTTGTCAAAACCAAAGACAAAGAAAAAACTCTGACAGCAGCTCGAGACAAATGAAAAGTCACTTACAAAGGGGAAACAATAAGACTAAACTCTGATTACTTGACAGGAACTCTGCAGCAAGAAGGCACTAGGGTGACTATATGAAAGCTTGAATGAAAAAAAACTGCCAAGCAAGAATAACATATTTATTAAAACTCCCTCTCAAATATAATGGCAAAATTAGAACTTTTTCAGATAAACAGAAATTAATGGAATTTGTAAAAAAACAAAGCAAAGTTACAGGAGATATTAAAGGGAATCCTTTAGTTAGAGAACCAACATTAGACACCAACCAGAGTCTGGGATACAGGACAGCATCAGCCAGATTCCAACCTAGGTAAAGAACTCTCAATAATAAAACACAGCTAAAAGACTTAGAAGAAGGGAAATATCAGTCTGTAAATGATGATAATGTCAAAAAATAAAAGGAGGAATAAATGGTGTAGGTATAGAACTTACAAATGGAGAAGTCAAGGTAGTATCTAGTAATAAAAGACTGGTTGAAACTTAGGAAAATAACGGTAACTTTCAAGGTAACCACAAAGAAAGTTAACAAACCTACACATCAGAATTAAAAAGAAGAAAAACACAAAGACTCAGTAAACACAAAACCTGTCATAATGGAAGAAAAGAAAATCCACAAACAAAAGGAACTCAGCACAGGAAAGTAAGAGAAACAAAGAAAGCATCATCACCAGGATTTCTGAATGGCTTAAATGCACCCATAAAGATACAGGAGCACAGAATGGACTTAAAAAAAAAAAAAAAAGAAGACCTATCAATATGCTGTCTACAAGAGACATACCTGAAACACAAAGACATAAATACATTAAAAATCTAGGCTGGAAAAATGTATCAAGCAAACATTAATCAGAAAAGGACAGAAGTGGCAATACTAATGTCAGATAAAACAGGCAAAATCAACCATAAAAACAAGAAAAAGTATTATAATGATTAAAGGGCCAATCCACTAAGAAGACATAACCTTAAGCAATATCTTTGCATCCAACAACAGGACTCCAAAATGCATAAAACAAATTCTAACAGCACTGACAAGAGAAATAGACAATTTCATAATAATAGTAGGCGATTTCAACACACCAGTCTCAGTAACAGACAGAACATCTAGAAAAAAACACAATGAAGATTCAGAAGATTGAAAGGCCAAAGTCAACCAGCATGACCTCATAGACACCTATGGAATGCTCTACCCAACAGCAGCAAAGAATACATTCTTTTCCAACCCACATGGATCATTCTCCAGGAAAGACCACATTTTAGGCCACAAAGCAACCCTTGATAAAATCCAAAACATCGAAACAATACAAAGCACTCTCTCTGATCACAATACCAAAAAATAGAAATCAGTAACAGGAAGATCAAGGAAAAAATATCAAATAAGTGGAAACTGAGTAATAGCTTGCTTAAAAATAACTAGGCAATGGAAGAAATCAAGGGCTGAAAAAAAAATCCTAGAATCAAATAGGAATGAAAACACATAGACCAAAACTTTTGAGACACAGCAAAGGCAATGCTCAGAGGTCAATTTATAGAAATAAACACAAACATCAAAAAAGAAGAATGGATCAAAATCAAAACCTTAGCCCTACAAATAACAGAGAACAGCAAAAGAAGCCCAAAGCCATTAGAGGAAAGGAAACATTAAAGGCTAGAGCAGACATAATTGAAATAGAGGACAGAAGAACAGTAGAAAGAATCAAGATCAAAAGTTGATTCTTTGAAAAAATCAACAAAATTGACAAACCGTTGGACAAACTTACAAAAGAAAAACAATAGAGAAAGCAAATAACCCAAATAAGAAATGAAAGCTGTGTGTCAGGGAGGTATCCTTTCATCGTATTTATTCAATCTGTTTGCTGAGCAAATAATCCAAAAAGATGCTGGACTATGTGAAGAAGAATGGGACATCAGGATTGGAGGAAGACTCATTAACAACCCATGATATGCAGATGATACAACCTTGCTTGCTGAAAGTGAAAAGGACTTGAAGCACTTACTGATGATGATCAAAGACTACAGCTTTCAGTATGGATTATGCCTCAACATAAAGAAAACAAAAATCCTCACAACTGGACCAGTGAGCAACACCAAGATAAATGGAGAAAAGATCGAAGTTGTCAAGGATTTCATTTTACATGGATCCACAATCAACACCCATGAAAACAGCAGTCAAAAAATCAAAGAGCGTATTTCATTGGTAAAATCTGCTGCAAATGACCTCTTTAAAGGGTTTTTTAAAAAGGAAAGATGTCAACTTGAAGATGAAAGTGCACCTGACCAAGCTGTGGTGTTTTCAATTGCCTCATATGCATGCAAAAACTGGACAATGAATAAAAACCCGAAGAGGAATTGACACCTTTGAATTGTGTTGGTGAAGAATATTGAGTATACCATTGACTGCCAAAAGAATGAACAAACCTGTCTTGGAAGAAGTACAACCAGAATGCTCCTTAGAAGCAAGGGTGGTGAGACTACTCTCATATACTCTGGACATGTTAGCAGGAGGGATGAGTCCCTGGAGAAGGACATCATGTTTGGTAAAGCAGAGGGTCAGCGAAACAGAGGAAGACTCTTAAAGAGATGGATCAACATAGTGGCTGCAACAATGGTCTCAAGCATAAGGATTGTGAGGCTGGCTCAGGACTCGGCAGTGTTTCATTCTGTTGTACATAGGGTCCCTGTGAGTCAGAACTGACTTGATGGCACCTAACAACAACAAACAAAGATACTTCCTTTGATGTTTCAGCTTGAGAGGTCAGGGAAGGATCTAACAGTTTATTTGGTTGGTGTCTTAGTTATCTAGTGCTGCTATAACAGAAATAACATAAGCGAATGGCTTTAACAAGTACAAATTTATTGTCTAACAGTTTAGAAGGATAGAAGTCCAAATTCAGGGTGCCAGCTCTAGAGGAAGACTTTCTCTCTCTGTCGTTTCTGGTTGAAGGTCCTTGTTATCAATCTTCCCCTGGTCTAGGAGCAACTTAGTGCAGCAATCTTGGGTCCAAAGGTGCACCCTGCTGCCGGCACTGCTTTCTTAGATGTATGAAGTCCTCATATCTCTCTGCTTGCTTCTCTCTTTTATATCTCAAAAGAGGTTGACTTAAGACATAACCTAATCTTGTAGATTGAGTCCTGCCTCATTAACATAATTGCCACTAATCTCAATTTATTAACACCATAGAGGTAGAATTTTACCACACATAGGAAAATCACATCAGATGACAAAATGGTGGATGATCACACAATACTGGGAATCGTGGACTAGCCAAGTTTATACACATTTTGGGGGGCACAATTGAATCCACAACAGTTGAGTCATTGAAGCATGGATAACACAGTGGCCTACACTAAATTAAGTTGAAGTACTAAGCCTGCCTTGGTATACTCTAAAAGAAGGTATCCAAAGGCTTAGGGAAATTGGCATGCTAGAGAGGACTTATCAAGTTAGAACCAGGAACCCACCCACGGAGTGCCCAGAGGAAACACTTTTTTACCACAACGGTGAGAACCAAATTTGTGAAGGAAGCCCCAGCACCCTTGAAGACCGCTGTGAATCCTATTTTATGCAAGTCAGTTTTGAGAGTGGAAACTGCCCCAACTCATTTAAGACTTTTTTTTAACTACAATAGGGCTGATTGGACTCTGTGGTGATAGGTGCTAAGTGATGATGCTCAATCGACAAAGACGAGGTGAATGTGGTTACCGTAATGGACAGTGGAGTCAAAGCAATAATCAGAATAGTCTGACTCGTATGGACTTAAATGATGTTGGCTACTTAGTTGTGTTGCCCTAGGAGTGAAATAGATAGGAAACATACTAAATATTTACTTCGTCTGTACAGGCAGAAGGATTCTAGGTCAAGTGATCAGCAGTCAAATTCAAATCGCCACCATAGAGAATCATGGCCCCTCAATCAATTCCCAGACTTAAGTGAGTTTACAGACCCTAAATGAATAATTTCTTTCATAAGGATAAGCACAGAGCTGGTTCCTATGAAGCAGAGCTTAAAGATGTCCCAAATGTCTAACTTTTCCAAGCTTCAGTGCCACTCCTTCATCTCTAACATCAGCTACTCCTCCTAGCCTCAGCACTCTCCCTCCTGTCTTTGGGTTCCCTAATTTGCTACAGCATCTCACAGAACTCATGAACCATATAAAGGAAATGGCTCATGGAGTTGTGCAGGCTGGCAAGTCCCAAATTTGTGGGTCAGGCATAGAGTCCTCCTGGCCCTCAGTCTCTGCCCAAAGGCACTCAGCTTTCTCTCTCTGTGGGCTGGGAAGCCCACCATGCCGCCTCCTGCTGCCGGGTCTCTCCTTCCTTGATGATGGTGGGTTCCTCCTCTCTGTTCTGGAATTGTCTCTCTTTTAAGGCAAAAATGACCAATCCCCTCCTAGGCCTCAATTACTCCGTCACACAATCACCTGGGTGGAAGTTATAAGACCATGGCTAGAAAGGCCACACACAAAAGTAATTAATTGTACTGCAGACCCACAACTCCCTGAATAAAGGGGAGGCTGCGTTCCCTTGAGAAAGGACTCCAATACACTGGCAAAAACTTATACTCTTAATCTTTCTCCCAGCCTTCCCCAAGCGGGTCTACAGCCTTTTAAGAGAGTGACTGTTCATTGGCGAAAGGGAGATAATCAGGTTTTCAGGGATTACTTGATACTGGTTCTGAACTGACACTAATTCCAGGAGTCCCAAAATGTCACGGTGGCCCACCAGTCAGAGTGGGAGTATATGGAAGTCAGGTTATTAATGGAGTTTTAAGCCATGCCCTTCTCACAGTAAGTCCAGTGATTGGCCCTTGAACCAATCATGGGGGAACCCTAGTGATTTCCCCAGTCCTAGAATGTATAATTGGAGTAGATATATATTCAGCAACTCACAAAGCCCCCACATTGAAAAAGCCAAATGGAAGCCTTTAGAACTGCCCTTACCTAGGAGAATGGTGAATCAAAAGCAATACCACAGTCGTGGAGATATTGCAGAAATTACTGCCACCATTAAGCACTTGAAGGACAAAGGGGTGGTGATTCCCTACAGATCCCCATTCAACTCACCTACCTGCCCTGTGCAAGAAAACCAATGGAACTTGGAGAATGACAGTGGATTATTGGAAACTTAACCAGGTGGTGACTCCAATTGCAGCTTCTGTTCCAGATGTGGCTTCACTGCTTGAGCAAATAAATACATCATCTCCAGGTACCTGGTATGTAGCTGTTGATCTGACTAATGACTTTTTCTCCATACCTGTTTTGAAGACAACTAGAGGTGGTTTGCCTTCAGCTGGCAAGGTCGGAAATACACCTTCAGTGTCCTACCTCAGAGGTATATCAACTCTCCAGCCCTATGTCATAATTTAGTCCACAGGGACCTCGATTGACTTTCCCTTCCATGACGTCACACTGGTATGTTACACTGATAATATTATGTTGCTTTGGACCTAGGAAAGAAGAGTCAATAACTCTGGACTTATTGGTAAAACATTTGCATGCTAGAGGTGGGAAATTAATCCAACAAAAATTCAGTCGCCTTCCACCTCAGTGAAATATCTAGGGTCCAGTGGTGTGGGCATGTTGAGATATTCCTCCTAAAGTGAAGGAGAAGTTATTGCATCTGGCCCATCCCACAACTAAAAAGGAAGCACAACACCTAGTGGTCCTCTTTGGATTTTGCAGGCAACATATCCTTCATTTGGGCGTGCTATCTGGCCTATTGAGTCACTTGATAAAATGACTCAAAAACTACTAGTTTTGAATGGGGTCCAGAAAAAGAAAAGGTTCCAGAACAGGTTCAGGCTACCATGCAAGTGGCTCTGCCACTTGTACCATATAATCCAGCTGACCCAGTGGTGTCTGAAGTGTCAGTGGCAGATAGAGATGCTGTTTGAAGTTTTTGCAAGCCCCTATTTTTGAATCACAGGGCAAATTCTTAGGATTTTGGTGCAAAGCCCTGCCATCCCCTGTAGATAACTACTCTCCTTTTGTGAAACAGCTTTTGGCTTCTTACTGGCCCCTAGTGGAGACTGAATGCTTAACCATGGACCACCAAGTCACCATGTGGCCTGAGCTGCCCATCATGAACTGGGTGTTGTCTGATCCACAGAGTCATAAAATTGAATGTGCACAGTAGCACTCCATCATTAAATGGAAGTGGTGTAAAGAAGATCAGGGCTGAGTAGGACCTCAAGGCACAGTAATTTGCTTGAGGAAGTGGGCCAAATGCCCATGGTCTCCACTCCTGTCATATTACCTTCCATCTCCCAGTCTGGCCTCACGGAAAGTTTCTTATGATCGATGGACTGAAGAAGAGAAAACTTGTGCCTGGTTGTAGATGGTTCTGCACAATATGCAGGCACCACTCAAAAGTAGACAGCAGCCACACCACAGTCCATTTCTGGGACTACCCTGAAAGACAGTGGTAAAGGGAAATCTTCACAATAGGCAGAATGTTGAGCAGTGCACCTGGTTGTTCACTATGATTCGAAGGAGAAATGACCAGATGTGCAATTGTATACTGATTCATGGGCTGTAGCCAATGGTTTGGCTGGATTGTAGGGGACTTTGAAGGAACATGATTGGGAAATTGGAGTCAAGGAGGTATGGCGAAGAGGTATGTGATAGACCTCTCTGAATGGGCAACATAAGTGAAGATATTTGTGTCCCATGTGAATGCTTACCAAAGGGTGACCCCAGCAGCGGAGGATTTTATCTATCAAGTGTACAGGATGACACATTCTGTGGGAACCAGTCATCCTCTTTCCCCAGCCACTCCCGTCATTGCCCAATGGACTTATGAACAAAGCTGTCATGGAGGCAGGGATGAGGTTATGCATGGGCTCAGTAACATTGACTTCCACTCACAAAGCTGACTTGGCTACAGCTGCTGCTGAGTGCCCAATCTTCCAGGATCAGCGACCAACACTGAGTCCCCTATATGGCACCATTCCTCAAGTTGATCAGAGAGCAACCTGGTGGTGTGTTGATTACCTTGGATCATTTGCATAATGGAAAGGGCAGCATTTTGTTCTTACTGGAATAGACACTCTGGATACAGATTTGCCTTCCATGCATGCAATGCTTTTGCCAAAACTATCAACCGTGAACTTACAGAATGCTTTATCCACCATCAGAGCATAGTACACAGCATCACCTTAGATCAAGGGACTAACATCACAGCAAATGAAGTGTGGCAATAGGCTCATGCTCAGGGAATTCACTGGTTCCCCATCATCCTGAAGCAGCTGGCTTGATAGAGCAATGGAATGGCCTTCTAAAGACACAATAATGGTACCAGTTATGTGGCAATACCTTGCAGGGTTGGGGCAGTGTTCTGCAGGAGGCTGTATATGCTCTAGACCAGTGTCCAATATTTGGTGCTGTTTCTCCCATAGCCAGGATTCATGAGTCTAGGAATCAAGGGGTGGAAGTGGGAGTGACGCTACTCGCTATACTCCTAGTGACTCACTCTCAAGATTTTTGCTTCCTGTTCCCATGACCCTATGCTCTGCAGGTCTGGAGGCCTTTGTTCCAAAGGGAAGAATACTTCCACCTGTAGACACATCCCTGATTCCACTGAACTGGAAGTTAAGTATGTCACTTGGCCACTCTGGGCTTCTTATGCCTCTGGATCAACAGACAAAGAAGGGAGTTACCATACTGGCTGGTGTGATCGATCCTAATTACTAAGAGGAAATCGGATTGATATTACATAATGAAGGTAAAGAATAGTATGTCTGGAATGCAGGAGATCCCTTAGGGTGTTTCTTAATACTACCATGCCCTGTGATAATAGAAAATGAAAAACTACAGCAACCCAATTCTGACATGTCTACTAATGGTCCAGACCCTTCAGTAATGAAGGTTTGGGTTACCCCACCAGGCAAAGAACTACGAACAGCTGAAGTGCTTGCTAAGGGCAAACAGAATATGGAATGGGTGGTGGAAGGAAGTAGTTCTAAATACAAGTTATGGCCATGTGACCAATTGCAGAAATGATGACCATAATTGTTATGAGTATTTCTGCCTTGTATTTTTGCACCAAATATTTTTGTTTTCTTCACTTGTAAAATATAACATGTAAACAGGGCTAGTGCATATTTGGTTGTATGTGTGTTTGTTGTATCCTGCTAGGCACAAGTATGACTTTATAATTGTCTTTGTTCAAACATTATGTATGGTTTGAGGAGATGTGTACAGATGCCACAATGACAACGGGTGGACCGTGATTGTTTAGATGTGTGTATCAACTTGGCTGGCCATGATTCTCAGTGGTTTGGCAGTTGTGATATAGTTTAGCAGTCATATAATGATGTAATCACCTCCATGATGAGATCCGATATAATTATCTCCATGGTGAGATCCACAATGAGTAGCCAATCGTTGAAAGGGAATTTCCGTGGGGGTGTGGTCTGCATCCAATATATATGTGGAGTTTCTGCAAAGCTTGCTGGGTTTTGCTGTGTTCTGGATCCTGCATTTGGCTGGTTGGCATTTGATTTCTGGTTCTTGGAACTAAGGCCAGCAGCCTGCTGTTTTACCTGCTGATCTTGGACTCCTTGGCCTTTTTAGCCTGTGAGCCAGCAGCCTGCAGTGTGACCTGTGCATCTTGGGTTCGTCAGCTCCTGCAGCTACATGAGTCAGGAGAAGCCTCCAGCCTGATGCCTGACCTACGGACTTGGGATTTGCCAGCCTCTACAACTGCTTAAGCCATATATATATATGTTTCACCGGTTTTGCTTCTCTAGAGGACACATCCTAAGACAACCCTCAATGAGATGGATTTATACAGTAGCTGCAACAATGGGTTCAAATAAAGCAACCATTGTGAGGATGGTGCAGGACTGGACACTGTTTTTTTATGTTGCTGAGAATTGGAACTGACTCCATGGTGCTAACAACAATATTTATGTGAAAACGAAGGAGTTAGTTTCAGGGGTCTTCCAACTATCTTTGAGCTGTAAAGCCACATTACACTGATGCCTTGCAAGCATTACAACTGCAGGAAAGAGAGGTGGTCTTTTCGTCTCAACGCCTCCACAGCTTTTTATATTTATAATTTTACTTCATCACTTATTTCTTTCATTTAATTACTACATTATTATCTCTTTTACATAATTATTTGCTTTTGTTTCTTTGTCCCTAGAATATTAAGTCCCGTGAGGGACTCAGAATTCCTGTCTGGTTCATTATTATTTCTCACACCTAGCATGTCCGGCCAATATGTGTTAAATGAACGAGTGGGCTAGACTTCATGGTTACCTTCTGTCTATCAGAAGTCATACCACTTTTATATTTGTTGAATGCATACATAAGTGATTGAATAAAGTAAATGACCTGAGTATGAATGATTCTGTATAGCATAAACCCAAATTTTATGTCAGCAACATTTTAATCTCTTTCAAAATCAATGTTTATTTTGAGCTGATAAGGAGAGAAAGAGATCTGACTCACACATGTGCTCAGATACCTTATTAGAAGTATGCTGCAGATTCTTAGATATGACGCGGGTGGGTTATAGTTCAAACAGGAGATCTGCTTATTGGAAGTTTGAAGTCATCTGAAATACTAAATGAACATTGACTTCAACTAATAGATAGTACTTATCCCCAAACTCTTCTTTTTCTTCATATCACAGACGTTAATATAACCTAAAGTAAAAGACGGTGATTAATTCAGAGTCTGAATGTGATGGATTCTAGCTCTTCACTCTAGTAAATTGCCTAAGACAATTCTCATCTCCTTGCATCATCCCTTCCCTATATCCCAATTCAGCTATCAGATATTGACCAGCCTTAAAACAGGTGGAGCAAGAGGCAAGGCACCAGCAGGGTAAGGAAGAGAAGGGAGGACCTGTATACCTCTCAAATTAGGTCCACTCCTTCTCTTATATGAGCAACAGATGTTATCTGGTAAACTGAAACAGCTGATTATTGATTTAAAGATAATTTGTTTATTTTTATATTAAATGCAGCCCATAAATATCACTGTCTGAGGAGAACTGAGGAAAATAGTGTATGCTAAAATGCCAATCAGTTCATGTTTTTCTAACTTCATTCTTTAATCATAACCTGAAGCTTGATAAGAAATATGTTCAGAAAAGTTTACAAGCAATAAGCAATCCAAGCTTTGTCATATTTAAATGTGTCTTGAGTTATAGTTTCAAGTGGAAGTCAGGATCGACTTTGAGACCATACCAAGCCATGCATATTGGTGCCGGCTGAGTCTTGTCCTGAATGTCTGTGTTCTTTCAAGCTTGTCGTACTCATCCAACTCCACAGGGTTCAAACTCTCAGAGATGAAACTGGACGCACAGAGAATGGAGGTTGCATAAGGGCCCTGTACGCCCCACTCTGTATGTTTATACAGCTGTAATCATTATAAATAGATTACTTCATAATTTTCAACAAGTGAAATCACGTTATTTTGTTTTGTCTGCTTTGTCTCTTCTTCGTGCTGCCAAGTCTCCAGCATGTCATTTATTTTGGCTCATTTTTGTTAAAATGAGATTTCAAGAAGACCCCAGTTATAGCATCTGAGAGCCATTACCCGCTCCCACCACTCCCCTGTCCCCCGCCTCATCCTTTTCTGTTGGAGGTAAAAAAAAAAGATATATCGTAAAATAGTTAATGAATGGATATAAGGACAAGTATGTATTTAGTTCCTGAGGCGCATTTCTTTTTCTTTTTTGAGGTCACATATATGGGGGTACAATTTACAGGTAGTAAAACTCACCTTTTCTAGGCATATAGTTCTTGGAGTTTTTACAAATGTATAGTCATATGATCATCACCACACTCAGTATACAGAATACGTCCATTACCCCAAAGAGTTCTGTACCTCTAGCCCCAGGCCCTAGTAGTGATTTACCTGTTTTCATCCTACCCAGAACCCAGTGCAATTGAGTCGATTCCGACTCATAGCGACCCTATAGGACAGAGCAGAACTGCCCCACAGAGTTCCCAAGGAGCGCCTAGTGGATTCAAACTGCCGGCCCCTTGGTTAGCAGCAGTAGTACTTAATAACCACTACGCCACCAGGGTTTCCTTTCATCCTACAGTTTTCCTTTTCCAGAATATTTTATAAATGGAATCATACAGTCTGGCTCCTTTCACTTAGCATGAGCCTTTGGGGATTCATCCAGGTCATTGCACGATATCAGTAATCCATTCCTTCTTATTGCTCAGTAGTGTGCCATCGCGTAGGTGTATCACAGTTTTTTATCCATCTGTAAGTGAGAGGTGTTGGATCATTTCCAGTTTTGGTGTTATGGATAAAGTATGTGTAAACATTGTTATACAAGTCTTTGAGTGGGCATATGTTTTCGTTTCTATTGGAATTGACTGTTGGCTCATATGGCAAGTATATGTTTAGCTTTATAAGAAATATCAAACCATTTCCAAAGTGGTTGTACCCTTTTAGATTCCCACCACAATACCTAAGAGTTTTAGTTGTCTCTGTCTCCCCATTAGAATTTGAAGTTAGCATTGGCAGTTTTTTTGGCTGTTTTTAAGCCATTTTAATATGTGCGTAGTGGCCTCTCATTCTTATTTTAGTCTGTGTTTACCTAATAATGATGCTGAGCATTTTTTCATGTGTTTGTTGGCCATTTGTGTATATTCTTTGGAGAAATGTCAATTCAAATCCTTCACCCACTTTATAACTAGGTTATTTCTATTTTTATTGTTGAGTTGTAAGAGTTCTTTGTATATTCTAGATACTAGACCATTATCAGATATACAATTTACAAATCTTTTCTCCCACTGTGTGGGCTGTCTTTTCATTTTCTTGATAGTGTCCTTTGAAAATGAAAGTTTTTTAAATTTTGGTGAAGTCCAATTTATCTGTTTTCCTTTTGATGAATACAAGTGTTCTTAGGGAGAAAGTTTTCAGTCTTTCACCATTAAGTATGAAGTTAGTTGTGGATTTTTCATAGGTGCCCTTTATCAGGTTGAGGAAGTTCCCTTCTATTTCTAGTGTGTTGGGTGTTTTTATCAAGAAATATGATGGATTTTTGTCAAATGCTTTTTTATATCTGTTGAGATGATTGTGTAATTTCTGTCCTTTATTCTGCTAACATGGTATAATACATTGTTTGATTTTTGTATGTTGAAATAATCTTGCATTCCTGGAATAAATGCCACGTGGTCATAGTATATAATCCTTTTTATACGCTCCTGGATACAGTTTGCTAGGATCATGTTGTGAATTTTTGTGTCTATATTCAAAAGGGGGTATTTTTCTATACCTTTCTTTTTTTATGATATCTTTGTCTGGTTTTGATATCAGGGTAATACTGACCTCCCCAAAGGAATTGGAAAGTGTTCCCTCCTTTTCTATATTTTGGAAAAGTTTGTGAAGGGCTGGTGTTAATTCTTTGACCATTTGGTAGAACTTATGAATGAAGTCATCTGGTCTTGGGCTTTTTTTAATAGGAAATTTTTGTTATCACTAATACAGTCTCTTTAATTGTGTTATCACTAATACAATCTCTTTAATTGTTAAAGGTCTATTCATATCTTCTATTTCTCCTTGAGTCAGTTTTTGTAATTTGTATCTTTCTAGGACTTCTTAAATTATATCTAGTATATCTAATTTGTTTATTCATAGTATTCCCTTGTAATAATTTTTTGTTTCTGAGAGGTTAGTAATAATATCCTTTCTTTTATTCCTGCCTTTAGTAATTTGAGTTTTCTCTCTTTTATCCTTTCAAATCTTTAACTAGACTTGGCCAGTCAAGCTAAAGGTTGTCAATTTTGTTGATCTTTTCAAAGAACCATCTTTTGGTTTTATTGATTATCTCTATTGTTTTTATAATTTCTATTTCATTTATTGCCGCTCAAATCTTTATTATTTCCTCAGCTGTGCTTACTTTGGGTTTGTTTTGCTCTTCTTCTAGTTAGGGTATAAGTTTAGGTTATTGTTGGAGAGCTTCCATCTTTTTTAATGTAGGCATTTACCACTAGACATTTTCCTCTTAACACTGGATACCCGCATCCTGTAAGTTTTGGTACGTTGTGTATTTGTTTTTATTCATGTCCAAGTATTTTCTGGTTTGTCTTGAGATTTTTTTCTTTGTCCCATTTGCTACTGAGGAGTACATTCTTTCATTTACACATAATTATGAATTGCCTAAATTTCCTTCCTCTTATTAGCTTCATTCCGTTTTGGTTGGAGAATATATGCTGTATATTACTTCAGTCCTTCTAACTGTTTTGTGACTTGTTTTCTGGCCTAACATATCGTCTATCCTAGAGAATGTTCCATTTGCATTAGATGAATGTGTATTTCACTGTTGTTAGGCCAGTTGTTCTCTAGATGTCTATTAGGTCTAGTTGGTTTATACTGCTGTACAAGTTTTCTGTTTCCTTGATGATCTTCTGTATAATTTTTCTATCCATTATTGAAAGTCAGGCATTGAAAGCTACAACTTTTATTGTTGAGTTGTCTGTTATCCCTTCAATTCTGTCAGTTTATGCTTAGTGTATCTTAGAGCTCTGATGTGTATATTAGATGTATATAAATGTTTACAATTATTATACTTCTTGAAGTATTGACCCTTTTATCATCATAAAATCTCCTTCTTTGACTCTATTAACAATTTGTGTCTTGAAATATGTTTTGTCTGGTATTAGGATAGCCAATCCAACTCTCTTTTGGACAATGTTTACATGGTTTTTTTTTTTTTACAGCAACATCTGGAAGAGTTTTGGCATGGCAGCTCTTTTGAGGGTGCCTCATGGGGGAAGGGCACAACCAGGAAACAAACACAAAAGGCACACATTATTTGCACAGAAATAGGATAGTTTGATCATGCTTTTAATCCATTCTGCCAATCTCTGCCTTTTAATTTAAGAGTGTAATGGCTCCTCAAAAGATATGTGCACTCTGGAACCTGTGAATATGACCTTATTGGGGAAAAGGTCTTTATAGATGTAATTTGATTAAGAATCTCAAAATGAGATCATCCTGGATTTAGGGTGGGCCTTAAATTCATTAATAAATGTCCTTATAAGAAAAAGGCAAAGAGATTTGAAACTAAGACACACATAAGAAAAGGCCATGTGAAGATGAATGTAATGAATAGGGTTATGCAGCTGCAAGCCAAGGAACACCAAGAACTGGCAGCAGCTACCTGAGCTAGGAGTGAGGCATAACACAGATTCTCTCTTAGAGCCTCTAGAAGGAACCAACTCTGATGACACCTCGATTTTGGACTTCTGACCTACAAAATTGTGAGAAAATAAGCTTCTGATTTTTTAAGCTGCCCAGTTTATGGTAAATTGTTATGGAAGTCCTAGAAATCTCATACAGATTGTAGTACTGGAAAGTGGACTGCTGCTGTAATAAATATTTAAATTCTGGTAGTGGCTTTAGACTTAGACAATGGGTAAAGGCTAGAAGAATTTTCAGGCACATGATAGAAAAAGCCTAGAGTGCCTTGAAGAGATTGTTGGTACAAATATGGATGTTAAAAAAATGCTTCTAGTGAGGTCTCAAAAGGAAGGAGAAATATGTTGTTGGAAATCGAAGGAAAGGCAATGATTTCTGTAAAGTGGCAAAAACTTGAGCTGAATTGTGTTCTACTCATGTGGTGCCTTGCATGATGCTCTGATACTGGAAGCTTTGCCACTAGTATTTCAAATACCAACAGGGTCAACCTTGGTGGACAGGTTTCAGCAGAGCTCCCAGACTAAGACAGACTAGAAAGAAGGACCTGGCACTCTACTTCTGAAAAAAAAAAAAAAAAATGGCCATTGAAAACCTTATGCATAGCAGTGGAACATTATCTGATATAGTTTCAGAAGATGAGCCCCTCAGGTTGGAAGGCACTCAACAATCAATGCCCATGGAGGCAGCAGTCAAGAAATGAGTTGACACATTGCATTGAGCAAATCTGCTGCAAGAGATCTCTTTAAAGTGTTAAAAAGCAAAGGTATCATATATTGAGGACTATGGGGCATCTGACTCAAGCCATACTGTTTTCAGTCACCTCATATGCATGGGAAAGCTAGACAGTGAATAAGACCTAGGATTGATGCCTTTGCCTTATGGTGTTGGTGAAGAATATTGAATATACCATGAACTGCCAGAAGAAATAACAAGTCTGTCTCAGAAGGAATACAGCTAGATTCCTCTTTGGAAGTGAGGATAGGAGACTTTGTTTCATGTACTTTGAACATGTTATCAGGAGAGACCAGTCCCTGGAGAAGGGCATCATGCTTGGTAAAGCAGAGGGTCAGAAAAAGAGGAAGGCCCTCAATGAGATGGATTTGCACAGTGGTTGCAACAATAGGCTCAAACATAATGATTGTGAGGGCGGTACAGGACCAGGCAATGTTTTGTTCTTTTGTACGTAGGGTCGCTATAAATAGGAAGTGACTCTATGACACCTAACAACAACAACAGCGGGTAGAAAGCAGAGCTTGTATGTGATGAACTTAGATATTTAGCTGAGGAGATTTCCAAGTAAACTGATGAAGGTGTGACATGGCTTCTTCCTACTTATAGTAAAATGCAAAAGCAAAGATCTAAATTGAAGAAGGAACTGTTAAACAAAAAGTAACCAGCGCTAGATGATTTGGGAGGTTCTCAGTCTATCCAGATTGCAAACGATGCAAAAATTAGGAAATTCATTATTGGGAAAGTATGCTTTGGAGAGCCAATGGTTTGGCTTGATAAACTTCTGCTGAAAAGATTAGGTGTGTGACTCATGGATCCAGCTCTCTTAGCAGAATCTAAGAATAGAGATGGGGTTATCCAGGAAGGATCTGTGGAAAACCCTCTTGTCTAATGGTGTGTACTCCCATGATACACACAGGAAACTGACAAGGTTTATGAGAATGTTATATCAGCAGAAACATTGCCAGAAACAGGATGAAGTGAAAGAGGACAGTCCAACTTCAAAAATTCTACAGTCAGAAAACGGACGGATAGAACTACTCATCTGCAAACATGTGCTACCCTTCAGAAAAGGAAAGAATGACTTTGAGGGCAGAGCCTCAGAGAGAAAAGCAAATGTCAGAGAGGAGAGTGGAGAGGGTGAAAGGACTTCACTGAACAAGCTCTGATTTAGGCCAAATAAAAACAAGTCTTTCAAGTGGGGCCTTCAACTTTTAATAGACAGGTAAAACAATGAAAATTCTTTGTAAATGCATCTTTGAAAGAGCTCCAGCTCTGTTCTTCTCCTTCCAGACTATGCATGTTGCCTGTGATTTTTAAGGCTACTGCTGAGTTAGAAGGTATGGGATAGGACTAGGACAAGTTATAACCCCACAAATCTGGTTGTTTTTACTGAAATTCCGCCTTTTTTCTTTAACAACACTGTGCAGTTGCTATAACCCTTTGGCTAATTTCCAGAGTTCTGAAGAGAAATTATTCTGATAATTTTTGTGAGTTTTTCATAGCTTTAAAAAAGGAGTAAATTTTTGGAAGTCCTTACTCCACCATTTTAGCTTATGTCTAAGATTGTGTATGTGTGTTATTCTTATGTGCTAATGCCGAATACATGTAATATGCATATCCTTTCTCAAATGTAGTGAAGTTGGAATATGCTTTTACTTTCAGAAGTAGGCGTATCTAGGGAGACTGACTTTACCCACTTGCCAGCGGTAAAATTGGAAAAGCTATAAGGATAATAATTCCATGTGATTTTTGTAGGTCCCTGGGGCAATCCTCTTGTGGGATTGGGCCTCCCCAAAGACATAATGCTTTGTAACAATTCTCTTTTTTTGATCACTGGACTAAATTATTTGAAGAATAAATTCAAGTAAGTTAGTTGAAATTTGTGTCTTAAAAATAAATCTTGCTCATTCAGTGTGATTATGATGCAGCAGTTTGAACTTAGGTATAAATAGAAAGTTGAAAACTAAGAGTGTAATTGCATTTTATCAACTTATTTTAGAAAGTGGAAGGATTACTACTGCCTGGGCAGCTCAGTAACAAATGCCTGACCCCTTTTGATAAGACCAAAGACTATTCTTACTTTTTTTTCTTAAAGAGAGAGTGCAATGATCATGTCTTCAGGTAGGACAAGTGCCTGACTGTTGCTGCAACTGCTGAGACCCTCTGGCTGAAGTTCTCTCCCACTTCTGTCTACTAAAGAAGAACTCAGTGCCATTGGAGCCTCACTCTCTGCATCTTCTCAGATCCTCCTCTGTCCCTTCTCATCTCTTTCTCCATCCACTCCATGGCCTGGTATAAAAGTGTGTTTTAAAATCATATCTGTGAGTATATGTATTTGTATCTATGGCGGGAGGACCTGCTGCTGGTTCCACCTATGTAGCCAAGGATTTATTCCTAAATCAGATTAGCATAGCAAGGATAATTTGTCTCATGATGTTCAGTGAACACACACAAATTGTGCAGAGCACTGGAGGCCCTACTCCAGAGAGAAGCAGAGCAAATCATAAAGTGTGTGTGCTAATAGCTCTGTGACTGTCTTGGCCCACATTTATGAAATGAGGGCCCTTCATATCTGGTCCATCAATTGAGTTTAAACTCTGATTAACCCAGACATGAATAAATTACATTCATCTTGACTCCATATGGCAGATGTGCTTATGACTTCAGATATTTGACTGTATCGCCATTCTAGGAAAGTTGTATACAGCTGTTAGCTGGATTCTGTGCTATGTAAATGGGAGAGAGGCAAAGTAATTGGAATGCGGAGACCGTATTTGGACTGCAGGTTCTTTGTATGTCATTGCTAAAGTCTAGCCAGAAGACACTATTGCCATGATATATTTGGTCCAAAAATTGTTTCTACCCAAACAAGTAAATCAGATTGATGCTTAATTTATATAAATTATTTTTTCAGTGTTGGTTATTTGCATTGCAAAATGCTCTGAACTTGGAGCTAGGTCAAATCATTGTATAGAGTAGACCTGGCTTGGTTAGGCAGAGCACATTCCACTTATTCATTTATTTATTTAACAGCTATTTATTAAAAACCTAGTATGTGCCAACAGGTCTGCCAGATACCAAGATATAGCAGCAAGGATAATGTATGATGAAGACACAGAGGTTTGCATTGTGTTTGGATCATAAACCATCAGAGAAACCACCCACACAAGTTTGGTACAAGCTGTTGCTTGGAGTAAAATGGACTGAAATACCTTCTCACCAAAACTTTTACATAATATATAGCACTGTCTGTCCATTATGGTAGGCTGTTCTTTAAATTTAAATTAATTAAGTTAATACTGTAAAAAACAAAACAAAACAAAAAATCCAAACCTGTTGTCACCAAGTTGATTCTGACTCATAGCAACCCTATAGGACAGGGTAGAGCTGCCCCATAAAGTTTCCAAGGGGTACCTGGCAGATTTCAACTGCCAACCTTTTGGTTAGCAGCCATAGCTCTTAACCACTACACCACCAGGGTTTCCTCTGTCATATTAGCTCCTTTTTAAGTACTCCAGCCACGAGTGCCTAGTGGCTACTGTATTATGACACAGCACATATAGAACATTTCAATCATCAAAGACAATTCCATTAAGCAGCCCTGATACAGAAGGTAAAAGAAAAAAACCAAACCAGTGATGTCATATACAGCTTAATGATATAAGGCACAGTTTATGAGTTAACACCATTTCCTACAATAGACACATTTATGACAACATGAAATTTTCTAAAACACGTTCTACAACTTTGAAGTTAACATGAAAAGACAGATTCTGTATTTAATTTTAAAAATATGTTACCTCAGGTGTCCTCATTTTCTTTATATTAAGTACTAGGAAAGATAGCCCAAAGCAAAACTAATAATAAGTAACACAGTTATGGCAAAGATTGCTTAGTGTTCGACAAAATCTCTTTGCTTCTTTTCCTGTAATAATGTAATGCCACTTGGCTGACCAGCTACATTGCGGTGCCCACCCTCCCTCACATCTCGGGTTGGAGACTTGGTTTTCACCCATGGGAAGTGAACAGAGGTGGCATCACTTCTAAATAGAGCCCTTAAAGGGCTGATATATTTTCTTCCACATTTTTCTTTACTTTACCAAAAGCTAACTTCTGCATCATGCCTTCTGCCATGCAGAGAATCATTTGAAGACACCTGATTCTTTTCTGCATGTTGCTGTAAAAAAAAAAAAAAAAAAAAAGGCACAATGGCCTTAGGAAAATACGGAAATATGGGGGAGGGGGGAGCAGGGGCGGCACATTTGGCAAACAAAGGTAGAAAACCCAAAAAAACCAAAACCCACTGCCGTCGAGTCCGACTCATAGTGACCCTATAGGACAGAGTAGAACTGCCACATAGAGTTTCCAAGGAGTGCCTGGCGGATTTGAACTGCCGACCTCTTCGTTAGCAGCCATAGCACTTAGCCGCTACTCCACCAGGGTTTCCAGCAAAAGTAGAAGGCATTGGTTATTTGCGTGAGAATACAGTATGTGGATTCAGCTGAACCCTGGGAGTGCTCATGAGTATGACTCTCACCTCAGAGTTTTTCCTCCCTGAGGCAGGGGGCAGTTTTTGGAACCTTCATATGAGTTAGTTGTTGGCTGGTTGAGCCTCCTCGGCATTTCTAAAAGGTTTGGCTGAGGGTAATCCTCTGGCGATGGTGGTAGTTGTGAGCTATTAGCAGCCAGCACTCTCTGTAGCTGGGGAGTGGGCGGACCAGCCCAGTCAAGGGCCCAGTGCAGCACTCCAACAGCATCCACTGTGGATTTGCCCTCTGTGGTTCCCCATTAGACACGGCTGATGGGAAGTTTCTCTTGCAAAAAGGAACATATATTTTTTTCTGACTCCACAATATGGTCCCTAATTTCGCAGAGCAAATTTTCTCCTGGGAAGACAGAGAGTTAAATTTTGCTACAATTATAAGAGATTGGATAGCAGTCTGCATAACAAGATATGGGAGAACAAAGGAGGGAAGGAGTAACTCTGCCTCGGGATGCTGCAGAAGCATGTCCTTGATGTGTGCGGGTGATGTGAGAGATGATAGACAGTGTGTGTGTATTGGTAAATAGCCTGAATTCTGGAGCCAGTTGGCCTCCGATTGAATCAAAGTTCTGTCACTAACATGCTATGTGACACTGAGCAAGTAACTTAACCTCTCTGTGCCTCAGTTTTTTCCTTTATAAAATAGGGACAATGACGGACAACAGTAGCCTTGTTGGTTCCCGGATAAAAGAAATACTTTGATGCAAAGTTTCCTGTTCACACAGTGAGTGCCCATATAAGGATATCAAAAAAAAAAAAAAAAAAAAAACCCATTGCCATCGAGTCGATTCCGGCTCATAGTGACCCTATAGGACAGAGTAGAACTGCCCCATAGAGTTTCCAAGGAGCATCTGGTGGATTCAAACTGCCAACCTCTTGGTTAGCAGCCACAGCGCTTAACCACTATGCCACCAGGGTTTCCAAAGGTGCTAGGTCTTGAAATACGAGTCAAGGTGAGTTGGGTACAGAACGGAAGAGAACAGCATTTAAGTAAAATTTTTGCTTCTGAAGGCAGATATTTTAGGATTGAGTCCCTGCTCCACCACGGTGTGACTTTTGTGCCTCATTTTCCTCATCTTTAAATTTGGAATAATGATAGCAGTTTTCTGATAGAAATGCAGTGGAAATTAAATGAAAGCAATCATTGTAAAGTTCTTAAAACAGTAATTGGGACATAAGAAGGCTGCAATAAATGTTGTTTTTATGGTTATTATTATTCTACAAGGAAAGGCAGGGGACTTTTTCAGATAATGGAGAAAACATGCTTGGGGCGCTTTCACTGCGTGTGTACAGGGGCTTTATGAGAGGGGTATGGAACTCTAAAGATAAGACGATGTTGACCTGGGAAGTGCCTATTGTACAAAGCTAAAGTCCTTGAACTTGGTGCTGTAGATACCATAAACCTATTGAATTTTAAGTATGTTTATTCAATTTCTTTCAGAGTAAGGAAGTCTCACCAGTTAGCCATTGCTGCATAGCAATTGACTCCATAACTTATTATCTTAAGACAATACCTGTTCACTTAGCTCATGATTGTACAGATTGGCAATTTGGGTTGGGTTCACCTGAGAGACTCTTCTGGTCTCAGCTAGGCTCCTTCATGATCCTGTGTTTGTTTGCTCACCAGCTGGGCAGGTCTTCTCCTGGGGGTTGTCTGGGTGTTAGTTTGGGGCCTGTTAGTTCTCCACATGGCCTTTCATTCTCTGGTGGGCTAGCTTGAGCTTATTCTTATGGTGGAGGCAGGGGTCCAATAGATAACAAACAGTGGCTCTTGAGGCCTAGGCTCAGAACCGATACATCATCACTTCTGATGCATTTTATTGGCCAAAAGAAGTCACAGTGTGGAGCCCAGAGTTGGAGTGGGTAAGGATTACAAAGTTACAGAGGAAAGGGCATGGATGCAGGAACACATCCTATATCATCAATGAAATCAACCTACCAAATTCTCCAAAGACCACCTCTCTGAACTTCACACATGATTTTTAAAAAAGGCCACAATACTCATACAAGAAGAACACAATGTCGAAAAGAAAAGGAATTTTAAATGTGAAATAGCAAAACTAAAAAAAAAATTCACCCGTTACCCACCTTTATATCTTTGTTCTGTTTTTTTGTATATCTTTATTCAAGAAGATAGATAATTAATATAATTTCCAAATTTGTTCAAGTCCTAAAGAGATGAACCAGATAATACTGTCGTATGTTTGATAAAGAAAAGTAAAAAATAATATTTGAATTCTGCATTAAGCCATGTATGTTTGACATTATTTGCATAAATGTTGTTTTTCACTTGAAGTTAGGATACCCATTGCCATGGAGTTGATTCCAACTCACAGTGACCCTATAGGACAGAGTAGAACTGCCCCACAGGGTTTCCAAGGCTGTAAATTTTTTTTTTGTACTAAGTTGTAGATTTACAGAGCAAACTAGTTTCTCATTAAGCAATTAATATACATATTGTTTTGTGACATTGGCTGCCAACTCCACATGTCAACCTTCTCCCTTCTTATCCTTGGGTTACCCATTACCAGCTTTCCTGTCCCCTCCTGCCTTCTCATCCTTGCCCCTGGGCTGTGTGCCCATTTAGTCTCACTTTGTTTTACGGTCCTGTCTAATCTTTGGCTGGAACCCCTCGTGGTATAGTGGTGAAGAGCTATAGTTGCTAACCAAAAAGTCAGCAGTTCGAATCCAACAGGCGCTCCTTGGAACCTGTATAGGGCAGTTCTACTCTGTCCTATAGGGTCGCTATGAGTTGGAATCGACTCTATGGCAATGGGTTTGGTTTGGTTTTTTTAATCTTTGGCTGAAGGGTGGACCTCAGAAGTACTTCATTACTGAGCTATAACGGTGTCTGCGAGCCATACTCTCGGAGTTTTTCCCAGTGTCTGTCAGACCATTAAGCCTGATCTTTTTCGTGAGTTAGAATTTTGCTCTACATTAATTTCCAGCTCTGTTTGGGCCCCTCTGTTGTGATCTCTGTCAGACAAAGCTGTAGTCTTTATGGAAGCAGATGGCCACATCTTTCTCCCACGGATGGCCTGGTAGGTTTGAACCTCCAACTTTTTGGTTAGCAGCCAAGCACTTAACCGCTACACCACCAGAGCTCCTTTGAAGTTAAGATAAAACTCGTTGCTGTCTGAGTCAATTTGGACTCATAGCAACTCTACAGGACAGAGTAGAATTGCCCCATAGAGTTAGGATAGTGAATATGTATTTATTAAGGACCACTGACCTATGGGAAAAGAATCAGTTAAGGATAACAGACTAATAAAAAGGTGAATAGCTATGTTGTACTGATGTTAAATTGGGGAGCTAAAAAATAGGTTTTGAATTACAGCCTTGCCCTGAAACCAAACCAAACCCACTGCAATTAAGTCGATTCCAACTATGCTTACCCTTCAGGATAGAGTAGAACTGCCCCCATAGGATTTCCAAAGCTATAAACCTTTACAGAGGCAAACTGCCACATCTTTCTCGTGAGAAGAGGCTGGTACGTTTGAACTGCTGGCCTTTTGGTTCGCAGTAGGGTGTTTTAACCACTGCGCCACCAGGACTCCCCAAGCCTTGTCCCAACCAAGCCAAACCCATTGCCGTCAAGTTGATTCCAACTCAGAGTGACCCTAAGGGACAGAGTAGAACTGCACCAAGGGGTTTCCAAGGAGCACCTGGTGGATTCGAACTGCGGACCTTTTAGTTAACTTTGTGCCACCAGGGTTTCCATTGAATTACCAGTCTAAGTTCTTCAAACAATGTACTTCCTTGTTACATGGGTTATAATTCCCTCACTGGAGTGTTGCTTTTAGCGTATTGTCTAGAATTTCCTAGGCACTCTGAAAGAAGTCATTCTTTCATCATTCAATAATTAAAAACAATTGTTTTCTCTTTAGAGAAAAAGAAAATGGTTAGATTCAAAGAAAGAACTGTAATATTTTCTCCTTTGAATATCATATATTGATCTGTGAATTGAAGAGGATTTAGATGATCTCTTGATTTGGATTCCTCCAGAAACTAACACTGAGATAAGAATTTGAGTGCAAGCAGTCTATTGGGATGGGAGCCTGGAAACACTGGTAAAGAAAAGTAAGGAAGGGAGGCTGGGAAGGGAAAGCAGTTTATAGCTAATAGTCACTGTGGGCACCTGGAGAAGCCTGGGAGGCAGAGTAGATTACAAGCATCAGAGTTGTCCCACCTGCTTGGTGAGGGGGCTGGAGGTATTCATAGCCCCACTCCCATCAGTCTTTGGTTGGGGATGCTTTCAGGAGGCATTGATTCTGTGGTTTGTCTAGCCAGCTAGCTGTGTGGCGGGGTAGGGCCTTGAAGCCAGAGAAAGCCTTAAGGCAAAGATACGCAAGTGCAGAGCATGGAAATGGCCAGTGCCGAGGGGATATGAACCCTGATCTACAGCATCTGCTTCAGACTAAATCCTGGTTTTCAAACCTTTATTTATTTTTAAGAAATTGTTTACATTCTAATGTGGAATATAAAGCAACAAAACAGATGAAAAAAACGGCGCTACTGTGATTTCCTTGGTGGTAGGCGTGTGTGGGCCCAGTTCTCTCTCCTTCCCTATGGCTCCAGGTAACGACCCAGAGGAAACTCTGAAGATGCAAGGCCTCCTTGGTAGTTTGAAAATACCTGATTTTGATCTTTAAAGACATTTCCAGGTGATTGATGTCTGGTTCACATCTTTATAGCGAGCTGCCTCTCACCTCCTGCTGTATCTTCTCTGCCCCCTCTCAAAACACAAAACCAGCACAACGGCTACTTCAAAACCTCATGGAAAAATCCAGTTGGATGTCCGTGGTGATAATAAGAGCCAAAACACACACAAAAAAAAAAAAGGAGAAGGGGGAAATCACAAAATATTGCCAAGCTGCTGATTAGGATGACTATTTAAAACCCACGAGGCTATGCAGAATTGGGTAATTGCTGTAACACCCCCAGGAGTGTCATACCCTGGGGATGACTACAGGCTGGAGGCAGGTGTGGGGGGACGTGGACTGCAGGGCTCTGCTGGGCAGAGGGCTATCCCGATGCAGATTTACCACGCAGACTGGAAAGGAACAACCTGGACAGAAGCTGTGAATCTCCTCAACAAACATAGAGGTTTGTCTACATTTTTGGCAACTTCCTTGTAGAATCAAACATTGGATTCTTTCAAGATAACTTAAGTGGAAGCATATTAAAAAAAAAAAATCTTTGATAAAACTCATGCTATGGGAAACAGAAGACCAAGTGGAAGCTGTAGGTGGTAGCTGTGATTGCCCTTTTCAAGCAGTTCCTTAGATAGCACTATGGCTTGATATTCACATTAAATGATTGAAACTACAAGCGAGAGCATGAGGTATTGTAGTAAATGTTATTGGTGCCTGTACTGCCCCCGCTTTGTCCAACGCCTCTGCCAGGTGCTGTAAATGTTAAACGGTAACTTAGCTGACCTCTCTCCAGAGACCTGGCCTTGACCAACAGGAGCTGCCTTCCCAGGAAATGCCTGGGAAGCTACGCCCTTCCCCTAGAGCAGCCCGAACAGATGGCTGACTGATGGGGACTGTAAAATCTTGTCCCCTTGCCTCGATTGTGGACATAACTATGTCATCCTTCCAGCTTCAGTGTTTCCGATGGAGTCGGCCATACACCAACTGAGATCACTCTTTTGTTTGTTTTTGTCCTTGGGCCTATCTGTTTCCCTCACTTCCTTAAGGTTTCTCCTGAGAGCACCCCCTCAATAAAACACTTGCAAAATAATCTCCTTTTTAGATTCAGCTTCTAGGGAACCTGCTCGGAAACAGACATCATGGCCATACCTTTGGAATGAGCATTGAGTCCACCTGGCTCCAAGCCCAGATTCATCCCTGGTGAGCTGTGAGGGCTTGGGCAAGTGTCTTAATCTCTCAGGGACACAATTACATGATAAAGTTTTACTGGGCTATTGTTTTTTTTTTTTTCCCTCTAGCTGAGATTATGCTCCAGCTAAACCCACATCTTTGCCTAGCCTGTTCTCCTGCTCCGTCTTGCAGGGATATCCTGCCTCCCTTCCAGATCATTCCATCAATGAATCAATTCCAAGAACCCCATATGAGGCTTGGCTTCTAGAGAACTTGAACTAAGATGCATGTTAATAATTCAAAAGTCTGTCGGCCACAAGTAGTGAGATTTGGCTGGGAGCTGGATGCCAACTGACAATATTGCAGTCTACAATGAACAATTTTGAGTCCCCTGATTTAGAAAGGTTGCATTTCATTTCCTTTTAAAGTTTCCCAGATGTCTTCACTGTGTCAAAATAGTTTTGTCTCTTACTTGAAGGAGCTCTGGTGGTGCAGTGGTGAGGTGCTCAGCTGCTAACCAAAAGGCCAGCAGTTCGAACTCACCAGTCACTCCAAGGGAGAAAGACATGGTAGTCTGCTTCTGTAAGGTTTTACAGCCTTGGAAACAATATGGGGCAGTTCTGCTCCATCCTGTAGGGTCAGTATGAGTCGAAATTGACTCGATGGAGGTGGGTTTGGTTTTACTTGAGAAATTGAAGACTTTTTTCTCCCCACAGCTGTATCCTCATTCTTTGTAACGAGGGGTGCTGAAATACTTGTTGAATTCAGTTGAACAAATTTTCAAAAATAACCCGTTGGTGGACTTTTTCCATTTCTGAGTGCATTTGGAATACAATAAAGGGACAAAACAGAAGATTAACCTACTTTTAGGTTTATTAACTCTGCTTCTCTAATCTTTTCACTGAAGTGGAACAAGTCTTATTAAATACTAATTATCTTCCCCATTCTTTTGCATTCTGATTGTTTTGTTCTTTTACAGCATATGCTTCTTATAGAGAAGTTAGCTGTTTTCAGAATTGCGTGTTCAAATATCCATCATATCTGGGCTCTAAGCTACAATTTCTGTGGAGTGCGCTTTACTCAACTCTCAATACCATGTAAAAAGCTAGTGTTGATGTATATTCGAAGCCTCTGAGGGCTATGGCCTCCTAGGAGACTGTGTGTGGTGCTGAATGGTTAATGCTGACCTCGCTAATATTTTTATGGTTTCTGGAGAAGGGTGTGATATCAGGATTTTTGAGATTTTCAATGGAGTTCAATCTGGCACCATTTCTGCTGGTATCTTTCTTCATCAAGGATGAAGTACTTATGTTTATTAATGGATACAGAAAGAAAGAAAAATAATTTGGAGACCTTGGGCTTATTTCCTCTCCCAGAATAGGTTTCATTCCTTTCCCATCACCTCAGTTACAAACCTTGACTGGCCATGGAGTGTAGGGCTGAGATGAGGGTAAAAAACTCACCTGAGGCATAAAATTTAAGGGAGTGCCAAAAAATTCAGTAATCAAATAAACAATATTTTACTGCAGTATTTTAAAAAACTCAACATTAATATAAAGACACCTATGATAAAAAAATTTCAAAATTTTACATACAGACAGACTCAGAGTGCTGAGACTATATTTTAAAGATAAATGTTCTTAGAGACCTCTGACTTGTTATAGGGAATGAGTGTTCAATACAAGGGGCTCTGGGAAAAACAGTTATATGTGATTTAGTGAGGTTTTTTTACTGCTTTAAGGCTCACAGGCTAAGATGACCCAACCCAATAGTATTTGAAGCTACGAGTGTGACCACAATGTCGAAGACAAGTGTGCCCACAGGCTGACACACCAGAGGTACAGTTTGTCTTACTTAGTAACTTGAGACAGCCTATGGTCAACACATACAAGATGAAGGGAAATCTCAGATGAAAAAGTTGGAGACCCAGAGTGTGGGTTATGCAGTGCATACCTGAAATTCAGATTGTTTTTGTCTTTGTACTTTACACTGAAAAGTGAGAATATACATTTTGAAACCAAAACCATCTTTTTCACTGCAAAACGTGCCTTCCAATTTTGCAAGTCAGTTTGGAGACAGGTCATGAGGGGATATGGCACAGAGGATTTCACAACAAGATTTCAGCTTTGTGTAAAAGCCACTGTGCCTTTAAATTGTCCCTAAATGGGTAGGGTAAATTGGCTGAATTTTCTGCCCCTTCTACCACTTCCAGCCCCTAGGCCTCTGGGTTTCTTCCCTCTCTGGCTTCAGATCTCTGTGTCTGCCCTGCCCACCTTCACCTCCACTCAAATCTGTTCTCAGAAAGATTGCATCTTAGTAGGAATTTAAGTCATTGCTCTCCTCTGCCTGGGCCTTGCCTTTAAACCTTATTTTGCTGCAGTGGAGCCCTGGTGGCGCAGTGGTTAAGAGCTAACCAAAAGGTCAGCAGTTCAAATCTACCAAATTTTTGGTTAATAGATGAGTGTGTTACATGTTTGCGCCACCCAGGGGCTCTGACAGCCTCTTATGTTGAGTTAATGGTTCTCCCTGGAGTAAGAATGTCCCCCAACATGTTTTCTGAATGCATTGATTCATTCCTTCATTCAAGAAACACTTACTGAGCATGTGCTATGTATCAGACATTGTTCTGGGCACTTGGTTTACACAGGATAACAAAACAGATAAATGTTCTTGTCCTGCCAGAACTTATGTCCTGGGGGTGACAGAAGACAATACACTTAATATATAAATTTTCTTGTGTATTAGAAGATGAAAAGCACTAAGGAAAAAGAAAGTAGAGCAGGGTAAGAGAGATTGGGAATACAGTGAATGAGGGTAAATTGCTCTTTTAAAAAGGTGCTCTCCAGCATAGCAGTGCTCCATTTCAGACGCCTCCCCACTCCACTCCCACAGCAGAGTTCAGAGAAAATCTTTTTGCAAAGGGCCAGAGAGTAACTCGTGGGCCACATGTGTTCTCTATTATGTAGTCTTTGTTGTTTGTTTTTTAACAACCTTTAAAATACAAGGAGTTCCTGGGTGGTGCAAAAAATTAATGTGCTCAGCTGTTAATCAAAAGGTTGGCGGTTCGAGTCCACCCAGAGGCACCTCAAAAGAATGGCCTATCAATCTACTTCTGAAAACTCAGCCATTGAAAATCCTAGTTCTACTCAAACATACACGAGGGTGCCAAGAGTCAGAATCAACTCAGTGACAACTGATGGTTAAAGTACAAAGAACATTCTTAGCTCTGGGCCATACAAGATCAGAGAGCAGGCTGGATTTTGCCTACTGGCCGTAGTTTGCCAACCCCAGCCAGAGGAGACGTGAGGTTACGTGCAGGGCGTATTCTAGTGTTTATACAGGGAAGGCTGTCTGTATGTCTCTCCTCCAGAAAATTTATGAGAATTGATGTTTTTATTAAGAATAATCCTTAATGATCCCTAAACTATTTTTCCCAAACATTGGTGACATGACTATGGATGACCAACTCCTCTGTGTAACCCAAAGAGAGTGCAAGGAGCCAGAGGGAGAGCTCTATGTGACTCCCTGGCTTTGCAGTCAGCACAAGGGCTGGGGAGTTGTGCCTGGAGATTCGGGCTTGACGTCTGCTGCAGCTCCTTCCCCAGCCCTGTGTTCCATTAGAGTTAGATCTAGTTCTACCACAGTTTCCATGAAGCCCCAGGGCTGCCAAAGATTGTCCGGAGTGTCTTCCTCTTTTCTTTCTTTGCTCCAGTCCTCTTTTTTCCTCCTCCTTTTCTGAAGTAAAGGGGCCCCTGGGGAGCCTTTTTTCATGAAAGAAGAAAAAAAGAATTATGGTGCTAATGACTTGGTAAAGACCTCGTGACTGGAATAAATATTTGTAGAAACAAGAATCCCAGTAGCTCCTCTCCATATCTTGAATATTTTTAATTCGGTCAATGAGGGCACACTTCTAATTTCTACTATGCCATAAGATATTATTTTTCAGCAATAAAAACCCATTTTTGACGTTCAGTATACTAATTGGGAGCATGTCTATTGATAAGAAATAGGATAAGAGGCTGGCCATATCTGAAGTAAGACCCCTCGTAAGGGATGCTGATTGGACACCTCTTGACTGTGCATTCTTGGTTGTTGTTAGTTGTTGTTGAGTTAGTTGGCTCTGACACATGGTGACCTCATGTATAAAGAAGGAAACTTTGCCCAGTTCCGCACCATTCTCACAATCATTGGTATGTTTGAGCCCATTGATGCAGCTGTCGTGTCAATCCGCCTATGGAGGTTTTCCCTCATTTTGCTGACATTTTCTGCTTTACCAAACTCGATTAGCTCCTGAGTATTTACTTAAATTAGGCAATATGCACATAATACCTTGTTAATATACTGAAGCATTTTGACCACAATCACTAGCATCATAACAGTGACATGTTAGGCATGTTGAAGAAGGTGATTTTAGGCTCTTCATGTCTGAGGCCACCAATTTTTTTGATCTGGGAGGCAAGCCCTTACCTGTTTCCAGTTTTGTCTCCTAGGAGGTAAGTCTTTGGAGAAAGCCCAGATTTGTTTCCTGTTTAGTCATGGGTCTGGCCTGACTGTACCTGTAATGTGGTGCCTTGTAAGTATGAGACACAACTCAGAGACTCAAGTGTGGGTGATCAAAGGCAATCCTGACTCATTGACTTCCTCTGTCTCCAGACTGTGCTTCCCACTGCCACCAAGTTCTGCAATTACTCCATATTTCTGTTTTGGGCATACCCCAAGCTCACTCCTCCAGCAGGACCTTTGTCCTTAATCTTTCATCTGTTCTGAGCATGTTCCTTTTGAAAATAACCAAAGGTGAGGCTCCTTCAACCCTTCTTCTCTCTGCTTATTTGTCACCTTTGCAAAATAATCCCTATTCCTCATCACTCTTCCCCAAGTGGCCTGGCTTTCTTTTCCTCACAGTTCTGTGGCCTGTGGATTTGGTGACTTAATAATTTTCTGACTTTCCTGACTAGCGTAAACACCATGGCAGCAGGAATCACATACCCCCACTGCCTGAATGCAGAGCTGGTACTCAGGAAAAGTTTGTTGAGTTAGTAAAGGAATACATATATAGAGGAGACTGGAAAACTCACTTCCCTAGGTACTCATGTCTACTTGGGATATCACAGGAGGAAAACATATAGCTTTAGCATAGTGATCCTTTGTTCAAATTGTTGAAAGTATCATAAACTTCTAAAAGGAATGGAGTTTGGGATGTTAGGCTCTAAAAGCTGTTTTATTTGCCTGTATCATTGGCAATCTCACTTAGCTGGTAATTGATTTTTCTGGTAATGATGATTAAATAACACAAGATTTAAACGTGGTTTCTAAATCGTCAAAGAAAATTGGGTTCTGTTTAACACAGAATCCATGTTAGATGTACTTCCTAATGATTTGAAAATCTGTGAGTCTCTATTAATCAGCCAGCTTGATTAACTAGAGGAGGTGGTTTTCTGGCCTAGCAGGGTAACACTGTTTTACTACAACATGATTGCTCAGAGCCAGCAAGTCTGTAAAAATGTCTGGGAGGAAGCAGGAGACAAATATATTTTAACTATATGTGTTGTCGTTAGCTGCCATCGAGTCAGCACCAGCTAATGGCGACCTTATGTATAACAGAACAAAATATTGCCTAGTCCTGCGCCATCCTCACATTTATTGGTATGTTTGAGCCCATTGTTGCAAACACCATGTCAATTCATCTCATTGAAGGTTTCCTTTGTTTTTGCTTACCCTCCACTTTATCAAACATAATGTCGTTTTCTAGTGATTGGTCTTTCCTGATGACGTGTCCAAAGTAAACAAGATGAAGTCTTGTTGCCATCCTCACTTTTAAGGAGCATTCTAGCTGTATGTTCTCCAAGACATAACTATTCATGGATTGGTATAAAAGCTAATTGTATGAAAAATTGAGACCAAAAAAAAAAAAATTACCAGTCAGACTGGACCTCAGCAGTTCTCAGTACTTGCTGTGTCCTTACAAGGCTGTAAAATTCAGTGATCTGCTACTGCCACATAACCTCTATCTTGGTATAATCCTTTCTCTGGTGAATTGACAGAGAGGATTCCTCAAAAAAGCTTCATCTGGAAAGAATGGGTTTCTGCGGCAGGGCCCACGGATACCACCACCACAGACTCACTGGGAGGAAGATGGCAAATAGACTGACCTTGTTCCAGGATATTCAGAAATATCCCAACGGAACATCCATTTCCATGGTCTATCAATATCTTTTTCAGTTCAAAGTCCTAAAAATTAGAATACACAAGCTGTGCTCTGTGCGATGGGCCAGCTGGGAACACACAGACAGCAGGTATTTGGGTTCAAATGGCCCTGGCAATCAGTTCGTTTTTTTTTTTGTTGTTTTTTTTTTTTTGCTCCATAATGGCAACATAGGCCTCATATGTCTTTGAAATGATACTGCGTGTTGTATCCATGTATACAGAGAGAATTCCTAATAACTCCTAATAGCTCTGAGTCACTATGGCAGGTTTCTTTATAAGTAGGGTAAAGAGAACACTTGGGATATAATAATGAGTTTTAGACCCAATGCACTCAGGGTGGAGAAAGTTAATAACCACAGGGAAGAAGACATTAGGAAAAGTAACCACTTTTAATCAGTAGAATAGAGAGGGCTTCAACTCAGAAAGTCCAGAGCGGCAAAAGAAAAAAGAGGAAGGGAGTGAAACAGAAAGAGCTCCTTCCTCTCATAACAGAAATATAAAAACACATTAAAAAGTACAACCTCATTAAAAACTTGCTACTTAGTGATGAGACTAAACAATTCTATTCATAATAATGTTATTCAATGTCCCTCTGTTGCCTCCTGCTCTGAATTCAGTTGTGTCCCCCCCAAAATATGTGTTGGAATCCTAACCCCTATACCTGTGGAGGAGCCCTGGTGTCACAGTGGTTAAGCATTACAGCAAGCTACGAGCTATGGGTGCTAACCAAAAAGGTTGGCAGTTGGAATTCACCAGACGCTCCTTGGAAACCCCATGGGGTACTTCTACTCCATCCTATAGGGTTGCTATAAGTTGGAGTCTACTGCAACTTTTTTTTTTTTTTTTAATACACCTGTGAATGTAATCCCATTTGGGAATAGGGCTTTCTTTGTTATGATAATGTGGCTATATCAGTGTAGGCTGTATCCTAAAGCTCACCACTTCTGAGTTATAAAAAAGAGTAGTTTAGAGACAGAAGTAAGCACATGGGGAAAAGAGATGTCACGTGAAGATAGTCAAGTAATCAAGGAATGCCAGGGCTACAGAAGCTCAGACAAGAATCTTCCCCCCAGGGCCAACAGAGTCTTCCCCTCCACCTGATGCCTTGAATTCAAACTTCTAGCTTCCTGAACAGTGGGAAAATAAATTTCTGTTCTTTAAAGCCACCCACTTGTGGTATTTCTGTTACAGCAGCACTAGGAAACTAAGATACCCCCAGGTCACAGTCTGGGAGCATACACACACACACACACACACACACACACACACACGTTTACATATAAGTATATTTATATATATTTATACATGTAAAGCAGCCCTGGTGGCACAGTGGTTAAGAGCTCAGCTGCTAACCAAAAGGTCAGCAGTTCAAATCCACCAGCTGCTCCGTGGAAACCCTATGAGGAAGTTCTACTCTGTCGTATAGTGTTGCTATGAGTGGGCATTGACTTGATGGCAATGGATTTTTTTTTTATACATGTCATAGGTATATGTTCCTATATTATGACCCCAGTTCCATGTTCTAGTAGGATATTTCAATACTATTTTCCCTTAGGAAGACATTTTAGAAATATAAGCTTTTCAGACTATTTCTCAGTATATTGATAATTAGGAACATTCTGCTAATCCTGGTTCCATGAAATTGATCAGTCTTATATGTTTATGCACCTGCCATATGTCTACAGATAAAGGGCCTTATAGAAGGATTTTATGATATTTTATTTTACATAAGTATGCCACATAGATTTGAGCTATTCATCTTGCTGTGCCCATCTTATACACAAAACCTAAATGGCTGAGACTCAGGATGTAAGGGACTCTGACTCATGTACAGGTAGCGACTTCAGGTGCTCACTCATACCTGACTTCTTCTCTGGCACACAGAGCATTGTATGCCCTGGGCCCTTTGCATTTCGGCAGGGCCACGCGACTATATTTAACCAACAACCAAGGTGAGGAAATAAAAAATGCATGTCACTTCTAGCTTATAATGAGGATCTGACTCCATTTTTGATGTTTTACTACTGACAGCTTTTAAGCCTCATTTGTCTCACTTCCCTGTCTGCTTCACATCTGGGCAAGCTGATAAAACTCAGAGTTACCTCCTTTGGTGCCAGTGAGCGATTCAAACCGTGCAAGACCCTATCTGTGCCGGGGAACTCTCACCCCAGTCCCACTCCAACTACAATAAGATCCCAGGCCAGTCTCCTTTCCTTGTTCTTTCAAGCCATCTGGAATCTGCTTGAGAGGTCTGCCTTGTTCTCCCCTGAATCCTTAATTATGCAAGTGATAAAACTTTTTATACCCTCTCGGCATATGTATGGGGTCATCAGTCTTGGCCTCTGAACCAAATTTTGTGTAGGGGTCCCTCCTGCTTTTACAGGGTGACCGTAATACAGGCTGAGGCATTTAAGAGCAAGTGTTAGTTGTTCATGGGCTTTCTACCCTGCCTAGTGACCCTGGAATCCAAGTGTTGAGAAAAAAGCATCACACATGATGGCAATAGCTTGGATCAGTGAGAACCACCCCTGCAGGTCACAGATCCATGTCAGAAATTGCCCGAGGAAGAAATTAACCCTTCTTTTTTTTTAATCCATTGAGTTTCAGGATTTTTTTTTTTTTTTTTTTTTTACTGAAAACATACCTTAACATTCCCCTGGCTAATACAGACATCAGTTCCAATTGTTTGGAAGTGACAGCCTAGAGTTTTGTTTAGAGAAGGACTGTGAAGGTAAAGACAAGCTCAAGGGAAAGAGTTTCATGTTTGGCTAGCCATGTCCACCATTAACAAGAGGGAAGGAGTGTCCTCTGTGCAGTTGCCAACCCTGAACTCTAGTTTAGTGCTATCAACAGTGGTTTTGTGATGATGAAAATGTTCTATATCTATACTGTACAGTATGGCAGCTACTGGCCATGTGTGTCTACTGTGGACTTGAAATGTGGCTAGTACAACTAAGAAACTGATTTTTTAAGTGTATTAATTAAAATTAAAAAAGAATTTTTTAAATTTTAGCCAAAATGTGGCTAGTGGCTATCATACTGGACAGTGCATTTAGTCAAGTAAAAAGTATTAAAAGTAATGATTATTAAATGTGAGTTCTATTTTGTTAAGACATTATCCCTGTACAAGTTGTCTCGATTAGAGGATTTACCTAAAAGCAGATGCTGAGACAAAGATTTGAGTGTAAGTGTCTTATTAGGCAGGTGATCAGAGGAAGCACAGTGAAGAAGCAGGGGGCTGAGACAAGGCGTGAAGCCAACAAAGAGTGCCACCGCTATGGGCAACTGAGGTTCAATCATGTTGAGGCCTTCTGAGAGATTTGTAGATTATACTTTATAATTGTTCCCCTAAGTGGTGAGGAAGAAGCGGTGTTTATTCATCTACTCCCATATTTGATAGGTTGAGAGTTGATCTTGAATTGGAGACTGGGGTGATGTTACATTCTAGCACTTCCAGCTTCTGTAGCCACAGCTACTCCTTCACCAGAGAAAAACCTCAGAAAGAGGCAGTCAGATATAGATGCTTTAGGTGTTTCTTCCAGAGCTACAGATGACCTTCAGAGTGGGCTACAGGGATATCATCAGGGCATCAACAGTATCTGCTAAAATGGGCAACCCAGACCCCAAAAAAAGATATGATAAAAACCCACTCTTGGTCCCAATCCAGGGTATTGCCTACATCTTATACAAATCTCTACCAGACTCTGAGAAAAATATGAAATAGGAGGCTTTGTTCCCCTCCTTTACTTCAGAGTCTCAACATCCAGTTGACTTCATAGCTGTTTCATTTTTGTTTCTCTTCCTTCCATCGGAGGCCCACTGTCTTCAGGCTGCCTTAGAGTGTCTTCCATCACCTCATTCCTCTGTGAGACAGTGTATGGTGCCTCTCTTGTATCTGCTCTTACTAAATGGTCCATGTTCCAGCTCCTTTGCGCCATCAAAAAGGTTCTTTTCTGATTATCATTGTTGTGGGACTCAGCTTTTAGTTATGACAAAAGTCAAAATTTTACTAAAAGCAAAATCATCCCTCAAGAGGATGAGCTTTAGTCTAGAGAATTGGGACAGGGCAGTGGAGACGCTCTTTGCAAAGGACCTAGAAGAGGCATTATCTCCTTTCTACCCAATATTGACCCCTGTTATGGATTGAATTCTGTACCCCAAAAATATATTGTAAATTTTAACCCCTATACCTGTGGTTATAATCCCACTTAGGAATGGATTTTCTTTGTCATGTTAATTTGGCAGTATTAGTGTGGAGTGTTTTAAGTCAATCTCTTTTGAGATATAAAAGAGTCTATTAAGTAAGCAAGCCAGCAAGCACAAAGAGAAAGATAGATACACACCACATGATTGCCAAGAAACAGAAGCTAAAAAGAAAAAAGGACTTTTCCCCAAGGGGAGCAGAAAGAGAGAGACTTCCCTTGGAGCCAGCACCCTGAATTCAGACTTCTAGCCTCCTAAACTGTGAGAAAAAAAATTTTCTGTTCATTAAAGAAACTCATTGGTGGTATTTCTGTTATAGTAGCACTAGATAACTAAGACAACCCCCCTCTCGCATGTTAACAGAATCAAGATTTCTTAAGATAGAAGCGAAGATACTTGATCTCAGGAAAGGAAGCAGGCTTCTGTCCCAGTGTTATGGATTGAATTGTGTCCCCAAAAAGTGTTTCTCAACTTGGCTGGGCCATGATTCCCAGTATTGTGTGATTGTCCACTACTTTGTGACCTGATGTGATTATGCTGTGTGTTGTAAATTCTAACCTCTTTTTATGATGTTAATAAGACAGGATTAGAGGCCATTATGTTAATGAGGCAGAACTCAAACTACAGAGCTCTGTTGTATCTTGAGTCAGTCTTTTCTGAGATATAAAAGAGAGACTGAAGCAAACAGGAGAGGGATTTTACACCATCAAGAAACAGAGCCAGAAGCAAAGCATGTACTTTGGATCCAGCGTCCCTGTGCTGAGAAGCTCCTTGACAAGGGAAGATTGATGACAAGGACCTACCCCCAGAGCTGACAGAGACAGAGTTCTGGAGCTGGAGCCCTGAATTTGGACTTCTAGCCTCCTAAATTATGAGAGAATAAATTTCTGTTTGTTAAAGCCATCCACTTGTGGTATTTCAGTTATAACAGCACCAAAAAACAAAAACAAAAACCCACTGTAGTCGAGTTGATTCCGACTCATAGTGGCCCTATAGGACAGGGTAGAACTGCCCCATAGAGTTTCCAAGGAGCGCCTGGTGGATTTGAACCACCGACCTTTTGGTTAACAGCTGTAGCACTTAACCACTATGCCACCAGGGTTTCCAGCACTAGATAGCTAAAACACCCAGCTTCCAGAGATGAATCATGGTTAGTCTAGACCTGTGCTTGTCTATATATTTCACATGTCTCTGTTGTTTTTGTGGTGTGCCATTGAATCAGTTCTGACTCATAGCAACACTATAGAACAGAATAGAGCTGCCCCATGAGGTTTCCAAGGCTGTAAATCTTTAAGGAAGTAGGCTGCCACATCTTTCCCCCATAGAGCAGCTGGTGGGTTTGAACCACTGACCTTTTAGTTAGGAGCCAAGCGCTTAACCACTGCTCCACCAGGACTCTTTCATATGTCTCTAGAGCAACTGAAATGTAAACAGTGTGGATAGAGATGTGTTGCAAGTCTAAAAAGCACACTGGATTCCAAAGTCTGAATAAAAAAAAGAATGTAAAATAGCTCATCAATTATTTTTGTGTTGACTACATACATACCGAAATTATAATACTTTGGATACATTGGGTTACATAAAACATATTATTAAAATTCATTTCACCTCTTTCTCTTTACTTTTTAAATATGGCTACTAGAAAGTTTAGAATTGCATATGTAGTTCACATGATACTTCTATTGGATGGTACTAATTTAAGCACATCATGGTAATCTTGTTTCCCATGGTGAGTGATCAGTCTAGGAGTAGCAATGTGACCCAGTTCTACCAATGGCATCCAAGAGTGAGCCTGCTGTGTGTAGCTCCTGGTAAAGTGTTTGACTCTTGATAGGAAGAGCATTTGTTGGCGTGACTCTTTTCGCTTTACCTTTGTTTCTTCCTTTTGTCTGGAACACGAATGAGATGCTAGAAGTATGGCAATTTTTTTCTGTGACAATGGGGCAACAATAAACCCACAAGTTTAAAGAATAAGTGTAAGGAACTCAGTGTGAAAGGTATAAGTACACTGGTTTTTGGGTGATATTGTAGAGCAAGCTCATCAGCCCTGGACTGCCTTTCTCCTGACTTCTTGTTCAGGCTCTATTTGTTAAACTTCTGCATTCTGGATTTGGGTTACATGAAGATCAATGCAGTCTGAAGGGCAGAGGGCCATTTAAACATTCTCCTGTAACAGTCTTCCTCCTTAGTACCAAGCCTGTCATGGAATATGGATTAAAGAAGTCATTTTGGGACCATCCACCACTGGAGAGATCATTTACTAATTACCCCCATTCAAGTTTAACATTACTTCACCTACCTATGGCTAATTGATTCTGCATTGTTTTTTACCCAATGTGTACAATCATGTCAGGGTTAGGTTAGTCCTGAAAGAGTTTGTAGTGGACGTTGTTGTTATTGTCCAGATCGCCTTTATAAGAGTAGATAGCTCCCCAGATGCTGCAAGTAGAGGCTGCTAACAGCTTATAGCTACCCCCTTCTCCAGAGAATTTCCTTCAGCCAAGGAGAAAGACCTCACCAGAAATGCCTGGGTTATTATATTCCCTACCCCTGGGAGTGGTCCACAGCCAATACTGACCAATAAGGAGGACAAAAGGCCTGCCCCTTTGCTTTAGTGTGTACCAACCCTGTGGTACCATGCTTGCTCCAACGTTCCAAGGCTGAGGCTAGACTACTGCGGCAGAGACCACCTCCTTGCTAGCTCCTTCCTTTGCTCTGTCCTTTTTGCCTCTTCCCTTTCCCTGAGAGCACTTATCCAATAAGTTACTTGCACAAGAACACATTTCAGTCTCTAATTTGAGGGAAAATGACCTAAGGCAGATTTTACAGGAAACTGACACTCCTCTGTTTTAATCTATTAATACATGAAGAAAAGTTTTAAGTACAATAGTGAGAACATATCAATGTTTTTAACGGTATCTCTGAATAACTGCCTATTCTTTAAATTGTAACAAGTGGTAAAACTTTGGTATTTCCTACTGGAGAATTCATAAAGCTAATCTTTATACAAGGGGAAAGGTTATTCCACTGTGTGTAAGATTGTGTGCCAAATCCTCCCTAAACTTGAGTGGTACTCAGTCTCCCTTTCACTTAAGTATTCAAACCAACTAGAATACTCCATGTAAAATCTCTTTGCCTAAAGACTAATTTTACTGCTACCCCAATGAATAGAATCAAGGAACCATAGATGGAAAAGTGGTTTGAGATTGTCATAAAATTGATTTTGGGCTCAAAAGGGGCATGAACTAACAGAGAAAGCTCTCTGTAATTTCAGCCAGGTGCCCAGAGGAAATTAATATGTAGATATTGAGAGCACAGCTAAACTCCTAATACTGAGTTGGGCACAGAATTCAGGTGGTGGAGTGACTGGATAAGAGATTCTAATTAGGAAATGAGAAGAAAAGGAAATGAAGATGCTCCCCCAAGGATCTGACTGAAGGGAGAGTTTTCCACTTGTTGGCATTGGGTATTGTAGTCCATCAGCCAGGGGAGAACTATGGACATAGGCTGAGTTTAAATGCATTTTTTTGTGGAGTTACTTATGCTCTCTTCTTTATATTGTCTGCATTTCATAGAGATGCTTAAAATATAAGAAGAGAATTGAGTGCAGTTTTTAAATTCTTTGAAAAAACAAGTCACATATGACTGGAGTAGGGCAATTCAACTCTCAGTCATTAATATTGTCAGTATGTTTGTGTGAGTCAGTTGAATGTAGATCTTATTATGTAACTATGAAGTACCTATTATCAAGTGTTTTACTGATTTATTATTCTCATGAGTACCTTCTGACCATTTTCATTCATTCAGCAGATATTTTAAAACTCCTACTTCACCCAAGGCTCAATGCTAGACTTATATGGAATCTTACAACCTGACAGGGCAGCAAAACATACAAATAAAAGTCCATATTAGGAAGGAAAGGAATGTGTGTTAAAAGCGAAACAGATGAAAGTCAAGGGAATTAAAAGAGAGAGAAAAAAAAGATTATCTTCAGTTGCAAGGACCACTGGAGGAAAAGGTGACAAATTTTTAAAACTGTTATTATCAACCTTGATGTCTTTATTATTAAATAATTTTATGTGGTAAGAAGAGACAAAAAGGGCTATGATTTCGTGAGTTAATCTCTTTGTATACTAAAGTTACTTTTCTAATAACTTTAAGCACTGGAAATTTTCACACCTTTAAAAATTCAAAAGGTACATTCTAGAAAACTTCTAGCATTTCAGAAAATGATTCTCTTAATGGAAAGCTCTCTTCAAAAATCTCTAGAGACAAAGTCCCAGAAGAAAAATATTTCTGATGGCATCCATTTATTAGAAGAATGCTTTTTCCAATGTCTCATGAAAGTGAAGTTGTCTCATTTTGAGGTCTCAAGACTTTCAGGGTGTGATAGTTAAGGTTGTATGTCAAACTTGGCTAGGCCATGAGACTCAGTGGTTTGGTAGTTACGATGTAGTTTGGCAGTTATGTAATGATGTAATCAAGTCCATTAGGAGATCTGCTATGAGCAGCCAATCAGTTGAAAGGGAGTTTCCTTGGGGGTGTGGCCTGCCTCCAGTATATAAATGGATGTTCCAGCAAGGCTCTTGCTCTAGATCCTGCACCTGGGTCATCATCATCTGAAGTCTGGTTCCTGGGACTTGAGCTAGCAGCTTGCCTGCAAATCTTGGGATTTATTAGCCTGCGAGCCAGCAGCCTGCCATCTGACCTGCCAATCTTGGATTTGTCAACCCATGCAGCAATGTGAGTCAGGCAAAGCCTGATGCCTGACCCATGACAGACTTGGGACTTGACAGCCTCTACAATGATATGAGCCATTTCCTTGAGATAAATCTCTCTCTGTCTCTCTATTTCCCTCCCTCCCTCCCTTCTTTTCTCTCTCTCTTTCTCTCTCTCTATGTATATATATGCTTCACTGGTTTTGATTCTCCAGAGAACCCAGCCTAAGACATTTGGTACCAAGAGTGGTTCTCGGGAAACAAAATTATAAAGATGAGTTTTATAAATTGGTTCTCAATTCTGGTTGGTCTTAAAGATGTTAATGACTCTGCTTCCAGGAGCAAAGAGGACACTGCTTATCCATGGTGTGAGGTGGTAATAGTAATATTGCAAAATATCACCACTAATAGAGCAGGTATTTGTGAGAGGTGAGGCTGTGGTGTTTAATATTTTCTACAATTTTGTCATAATGAGAAGTATAAAGAAGCTGGATGCTTGGCCCTACTTTTGCTAGACAAGGTGGTGAAAGAAAGCAATGAGTTCAGGCCTTCAGAGTCACAACTCAAGTGCTTTATAAATGACCTCAAAGTTGCCACTTGTGCCCTGAACGAAACCTTATATCCTGTAGTAATACAGTTGATATTGCCAAAAACTAAACCCAGGTTCTTATTGTAAGAGTGACTGAATTAAAATGCCAATGGAATCCCCAACCTCGAATGGTATCTGATTTAAGTGAGGGCATTGATTGGGAAAAAAATGGGATCCTAAAACTTGGGATTGCGACATATGGGCAGATAATCAGGAAGCTGGGGACACTGAACTTCTAAATTCTATTGAATCACTCCTACAAGCAGAACCAGCCCTTTCACTTCCACCTGAAGAGATTACTACATCTTTTTTTCTAAACCACCCTCCCCAGTGAAACCATTAGCCCCTCAACGCCCATACGATGAGATTAACTCAGCTGTGTCTGAAGAGTCTTTGTTTGAGTCATCCCCTGTGGAGGCATCTGAGTCATTGCCTAGGGCATTGCCTAAGGCAGATGCCTTCCAAGACATTGTTGAATGTTCTCAGAATACATGCCCACTACCTATTTTTTGCTTCTAGACCTATAATTGGACTTAAATCCCAGTGAGCCCCAAAAGGTGAAGTACAAAGTACAATTGAGGAAGAGGTATGCTACACTCCAAAGGAACTACTTGACTTTTCTAATATGTACAAACAGAAACTTGGGGAATATGTGTGGGAATGGCTATTAAGGGTGTGGGATAATGGTGCAAGGAACATAAAGTTGGTTTAGTCTGGGTTTATTGATATGGGCCCACTAAACACAGATTCTTTATTCACTGTTTCAGCTTGAGGGGTTACAAAAAGATCTAATAGTTTATTTGGTTGGTTTACTGAGGCATGGGTTATGTGATGGCCTACACTAAATCAAGTTGAGGTACCAGGCCTGCCTTGGTATCCTGTAGAAGAAGGTATCTAAAGGCTTAGGGAAATTGGCATGGTAGAGTGGATTTATCAGGTTAGAGCTAAGGACCCACACATGAAGTGCCCAGAGGACACATCTTTTACCACAGCGGTGAGGAACAAATTTGTGAAGGGAGCCGCAGCATCCTTGAAGACTGCTGTGGTTGCTATTTTATGTAAGTTAGATGTGACTGTGGAAACTGCCCTAACTGAATTAAGATGCCTAACTACAATAGGGCTGATTGTACTCGATGGTGATAGGGACCACATGGCAGCACTCAATGAACAAAAAAAAGGTGAGCATGACTACCATAATGGACAGCTGAGTCAAAGCAGTAATCAGGATAGTCTGACTTGTATAGACTTATGACGTTGGTTACTTAGTCATGATGTCCCTAGGAGTGAAGCAGATGGGAGATTTACTAGATATTCACTTGATCTGTACTAGTGAAAGAATTCTAGTCCAAGTGAATGGCAGTCTAACTTGAATCACCAGAATAGAATCACAGCCCCTCAATCAATTCCAAGACTTGAGCCAGTTTATTCACCCACAGCGCTTTGAAGGAAGGGGAGCCTGTGTTCCTTTAAGGACCCCACTGCACTTCCAAAAACTTATGCTGTTAATCTTTCTCCTAGCCTCCCCAAAGTAATCTACTCTTTTATGAGAGTGACTGTTCATTGGAGAAAAGGAAATAATCATACTTTTCGGGGATTACTGGACACTGACTCTGAACTGACACCAATTCCAGGAGACCCAAAATGTCAGTGTGACCCATCAGTCAGAGTGGGGAAGTAGGGAAGTCAGGTTCTTAATGAAGTCTTAGCTCATGTCTGTCTCACAGTGGGTTCAGTAGATCCCCGAAACCATCCTATACTGATTTCCCCAGTTCCAGAATGCATAATTGGAATAGAAATACTCAGCAACTAGCAGAACCCCTACATTGAATCCCTGACATGTGGAGCAAGAGCTATTATGGTAGGAATGGCTAAGTGGAAGCCATTAGAACTGGCTGTACCTAGGAAAATGGTAAATCAAAAGCAATATCACATTCCTAGAGGGATTGCAGAGATTACTGCCACCATGAAGGACTTGAAGGATGCAGGAATGGTAATTCCCACTACATCCCCATTCAACTCACCTATTTGGCCTGTGCAAAAAACAGATAGATCTTGCAGAATGTCAATTGATTATCAAAAACTTAACCAGGTGGTGACTTCAATTGCAACTGCTATTCCAGATGTGGTTTCATTGATTGAGCCAATTAATAAATCTCCGGATACCTGGTATGCAGCTATTTATCTGGCTAACGCTTTTTTCTCCATACTTGTTTTGAAGAATGCCCAGAAGCAGTTTACCCTGATCTGGCAATGCTAGCAATACACCTTCACTGTCCTACCTCAGAGGTATATCAACTCTTTAGCCCTACAACAAAATTTAGTCCACAAGGACCTTGATTGCCTTTCCCTCCCATAAGATATGACACTGGTCTGTTACGATGATGACATTATCTGATTGCACCAGCAAGGAAGAAGTATCAATGACTCTAGACTTATTGGTAAGATATTTGCATGCTAGAGGGTGAGAAATTAACCCGACAAAAATTCAGGCACCTTCCATCTCAGTGAAATTTCTAGGGGTCTGGTGGTGCAGGGCGTGTTGAGATATTTGTAAAGCAAAGGATAAGTTGTTACATCTGCCCCCTCCATAACGAAAAAGTAGCTGCAATGCCTGGTTGTCCTTTCTGGATTTTGGAGGCAACATATTCCTCATTTGAACTATTAATCAAAATTCTCTAAAAGCTGCTGGTTTTGAGTGGGACGTAGACAAAGAGAAGGGTCTGCAACAGGTTCAGGCTGCCATTCAAGAAACTCTGCCTCTCGGGCCATGTGATCCAGCTGATCCAATGATGCTTAAAGTATCAGTGGCAGATAGAGATGCTGTTTGGAGTCTTTGGCAGGCCCTTATTGGTGAATTACCCTTAGGATTTTGGAGCAAAGCCCTGTCATCCTCTGCAGATAACTACTTCTCTTTTGAAAAAATAGATTCTGGCTTATTACTGGGCCTTGGTAGAGAAGAGGTAGAGACTGAACACTTAATCATGGGCTATCAACTCACCATGTGGTCTGAGCTGGTCATGACATACTTGGTGTTGTCTGACCAACAGAATCATAAAGTTGGATGTGCACAGCATCACTCCATCATTATATGGAAGTGGTCTATATGAGATCAGGCTCAAACAGGACTGAAGGCATAAGTAAAGTTTCATGAGGAAGTGGCCCAAATGCCCATGGTCCCCACTCTGTCACATTACCTGCCCTCTCCCAGTCTGTACCTATAGCCTAATGGGGAGTTCCATATAATCAGTTGACTGAGGAAGAGAAAACTTGAGCCATGTTTACAGATGGTTTTGCATGATATGAAGGCACCATTATAAAGTGGACAGCAGCACTATAACCCCTTTCTGGGACCTCCCTGAAAGACAGTGGTGAAGGGAAATCCTCCCAATGGGAAGAACTTCAAGTAGGGAATGTGGTTGTTCACTTTGTTTGGAAAGAGAAATGGCCAGTGTGATTGTATACTGCTTCATGAGCTGTGGCCAGTGGTTTGGCTGGATGGTCAGGGACTTGGAAGGAACATGACTGGAAAATTGGTGATAAGGAGGTATGGGGAAGAGGTATGTGGATAGACTTCTCTGAATGGGCCAAAGAAGTGAAGGTATTTGTATCTCTTGTGAACACTCACCAAAGTGTGACCTTGGCAAAGGAAGATTTTAACTATCAAGTGGATAGGATGTTGCCTACTGTGGAAACCAGTCATCCTCTTTTCCCAGCCACTCTTGTCATTGCCAAAAGAGCACATGAACAAAGTGGCAATGGTGGCAGGAATGGAGGTTATGCATGGGCTCAGCAACGTGGACTTCCACTCACAAAGCTGACTTGGCTACAGCCACTGCTGAGTGCCCAATCTGCCAGCAGTGGAGACCAATGCTTAATCCCCCATATGGCACTGTTCCTTGAGGTGATTAGGCAGCAACCTGGTGGCAGGTTGATTACATTGGATGACTTCCATTATGGAAAGGGCAGTGTTTTGTTCTTACTGGAATAGACAGTTACTCTGTGTACAGATTTGCCTTCCCTGCATGCAGTGCTCCTGCCAAAACTACCATCAGTGAATTCACAGGATGCCTTATCTACCATCATAGTATCCCACACAGCATCACCTCAGATCAAGGGACTCACTTCACAACAAACGAAGTGTGGCAATAGGCCCATGCTCAAAGAATTTGCTGGTCTTACCATGTTTACTGTTATCCTGAAGCAGCTGGCTTGATAGAACAATGAGACAGTCTTCTAAAGATACAATTACAGTGCCAGCTAGGAGGCAATACCTTGCAGGGTTGGGAAAATGTTCTCTAGGAGGCTGAATATGCCCTAAACTAGCATCCAATATTTGGCGCTCTTTCTCCCATAGCCAAAATTCACAGGTCCAAGAATCTAGGGGTGGAAATGGAAGTGACACCACTCACTATTACCCCTTGTGATGCACTTGCAAAACTTTTGCTTCCTGTCCCCATGACCCTATCTTCTGTGGATCTAGAGGTCTTAGTTCCAAAGGGAGAAATGTTCACACTTGAAGAAGCATCTCTGCTCCCATGGAATTGGAAGTTATGAATGTTCCTGGTAATTTTGGGCTCCTCATGCTTTTGTATCAATAGGCAAAGGAATCTTTTTTTTTTTTTTTTTACATAAGGGAGATAACGAAGAGCATGTCTGGAATATAGGAGATCCCTTAGGATGTGTCTAAGTAGTACCATGTCCTGTAATTCAAGTCGATGGAAAACAAGAGCAACCCAATTATGACATGACTAGTAATGGCCCAGACCCTTCAGGAATGTAAGTTTTGGTCACCACACCAGGCAAAGAACCAGCACCAGGTGAGGTGATTGCTGAGGGCAAAGAGAATATGGAATGGGTAGTGGGAGATAGTTCTAAATACCAGCTACGATACATGATCAGTTGCAGATATGAAGACTGTTATTATTATGCGTATTTCTTCCTTGTATGTATGCATAAAATATTTTTGTTTTCTTCATTTATCAAATATATAAATGGGGCTAACTTGTTTTCCATTGTTAGTTGTACCATATTATGCACAAGCCTGATTTTATAATTGTCTTCATTTAGAGACTATGTATGGTTTAAAGAGATGTATACAAGGTGCCAAGTTGACAAAGTGTGAACTGTGATGGTTAAGGTCTTATGTCAACCTGGCTGGGCCATGATTTTCAGTGGTTTGCACTTTTGATGTAGTTTGGCAGTTATGTAATGATGTCATTTGGCAGTTATGTAATAATGCAATGAATTCCATGATGCAATCTGCCATGAACAGTCAGTTGAAAGGAAATTTCCTTGGGGGTATGGCCTGCTTCTAGTATATGCTGGATGTTCCAGCAAGGTTCTCATTCTGGATCCTGCATCTGGCTCATCATTATCTGATCTCTGGTTCTTGGGACTTGGGCTAGCAGCTTACCTGCCAATCTTGGGATTCATCAGCCTCTGCAGCCTATGAACCAGTGGCTTGGCGTCTGACCTACCAATCTTAGGTTTGTCATCCCCTGTGCTTACGTGAGCCAGGAGAAACCCCCAGTGTGATGCTGAACTACGTCAGACTTGGAACTTGCCAGCCTCTACAACCACGTGAGCCATTTCCTTGAGATAAACCTCTCTCTCTATATATATATTCTCTCTCTCTATATATATATACATACACATACACATACACATACACATACACATACACATACACATACACATACACATACACATACACATACACATACACATACACATATACATATATACACTTCACTGGTTTTGTTCTCTAGAGAACACAGTCTAAGACACAGAGTCACAGATTTTCAAAAGTCATTCAAAACAAAATGGGAGGAAGGGAAAAAAAGAGCATGCTGGTTCTCTTAAGCAGAGTCAGAGAGAACTAGATTTACCAATAAGCTTAATGATGACTGTTTTAGTCATATAGTGCTGCTATAACAGAAATACCACAAGTGGATGATTTTAACAATGAGAAATTTATTTCATCACAGTAAAGTAGGCTAAAAGTCCAAATTCAGGGTGTCAGCTCCAGGGGAAGGCTTTTTTTCTCTGTCAGCTCTGGAGAAAGGTCTTTGTCCTCAATCTTCCTCTGGTAGAAGAGCTCCTCAGGTACAGGCACCCGGGGTCCAAAGGACATGCTCTGCTCCTGGATCTGCTTTCTTGGTGATATGAGGTACCCCTGTCTCTCTGTTTGCTTCTATCTTTTTATATCTCAAGAGATTGCCTCAACGCACAATCCAGTCCTGTAGGTTGAGACCTGCCTCACTAACACAACTGCCGCCATCCTCCCTCATTAACATCATAGAGGCAGGATATACAACATATAGGAAAATCACACAATACCCAGAAATATGGCCCAGCCAAATTGATACATACTTTTTTGGGGAAACGTAATTCAATCCATGACAAAGACCTTATGCACTGACAGGTTTGACCCTCTTTTCAAACAGAAAAAAGGAAGCCATAACTAGGTTAAGGGTGAAAATAAATTCGGTATTGGAGAGAATGAAAAACATAACAAATAACAGAAAATTGACTTTTACTTTTTGCTATTTCGATTTTAAATTGGATTTCAAGAGTTTGGTTTTTGTATATGTATGTAGATGAGCTATATATTACAACACAAGCATTGAGTAGGAACTGGTCTAATACGCTACGCCTACATATCATGTATTTATACATCAACTATTTATTGGATATCTACCATGTGTCAGGCACTGTGCTAGACATTAAGCATACAGAGATAAACAAGACTTAGTATTTAAAACTTTGTAATCTGGTTAAGGTTGCAGAGAAGTAGATATATCTCTATCACCAATCTTAATAACAGCTAGCACGTAATATATTCCAAATATTCTGCTAAGCACCTTGCAAACATTTATAAAGTAGATGGAAATCTTACTATCCTCATAGGTGAGTAAACAGGAGCCCATTAAATGTTAAATAACTTACCCAAGTTCTCCCCTGTGGATGCTAGAATTCTAACCCTCATACTATACTTCTCCTGTAGTTTATTATTTAAGAACTATGCTAGATTCTGTTATTGTCGTCCCCAAGCATTAGATGAGAAACTCTGGCTTGAGTTTGGAGGGAAGAAAGGAAATTTGTCAAGGCTCTCCAGCATTGGTAATATTTGAAATGACTCTTAAATGATGGTGGGTGGGGGCAATGAGAACAACAATTGCAGAAGTAGAGCAGAGTAGCAAATAGCGGTTAACTCCGGATAGAACATTGAATAAGCTGGAAAAAGGGGCAAGAGATGAAGCTGGAAATGTGGGCAAGATTCCAGTGGGCTTTGTGTGTCTTTTTGGGTGTTTACAAGTCATTAAAATGATTAGAAAGGTGATATCTTAGGTCAAGTTCCACAGAAACAGACTCTGAGACAAAGATTGAGGTGCACGTGATTTATTAAGGAAATGTTCCCAGGAGAAACTGGGTGAAGAAGGGAGGACAGGAAAAGGAAAGAGGCCAAGCAAGGATGTATTTTTAAGTGAAGTCTCAGTCTCACCCTGATCCCCTGGGGCATAAATTATTCTTCAGAGTACATTTTGCATGGAGGCAAATGATCTGAATTTTCTTATTCCACATCAGTTAGTCATTGACTACAAGCTGTCCCACAGAGATATAAATTACCAGGAAATTCCAGTTATCTGTTAACACGAGTGAAGAAACATCAATAGCCCAAGGGTGGAACTCTGAAAAAAATTCTAGTGATTATTAGCTAAGCCAAAGGGAGCTAGGGGATGGGTGTAGAGAACCTGGGCAGAGTAGAGCAGTGTCTGCTATGGTAATAACATCACAGTTGTCACCAAAATAGGCAAATCGTTCAAGGACATTGAAAATTTTAATGTTGAAAGACATTAAAATCTACTGAAAAAAATAAAAATAATTTATTAAGCAATGATGGAAACGTGGGCAGAGATGAAAAGGCCATAGGATTATAGAAGCCAGAGCAGAAATCATTAGGAAACTTAGAAATCACTCAATCTGATGGCTCCTCTTATTCTGCAGATGAAGAAACTACACCCAAGAAAATTGTCATGTGTACATAATTAGTGCAGAGCCAAATCAGAGTCATTGTCTCCTGACTCTGAGTCCCCTCTCTATCCCGTTACTTTCTATCCCACACCTGGGACTTTGGACAGGCATTATATTCAAACCCGAAGTAGGAATAAGAAGACAAAGATTTATTAATCATTGAGATTAAAAAATTTTTAAGCATTATTTGTTTTTCTTGTCAGCCTGAGTAAATTTTCCTAATCTCCCCTGAAGTTGGGCGTAGGCATGGGACTAAGTTCTGGGGTTTATGTAGAGGTAATGCACCTGGAAACATAGTCCAGGCCTGCTCCATAAAAAACCACCGGGTGGCCATTTTTGTTCTCTTTTTACATCTGTTTGCCAGAATGAAGATGACTCAGAGGAAATAGAGCAAGGTAGGTCAATAAAGGGGGCACTGATGATTCAGTGGTAGAATTCTCACCTTCCGTGTCAGAGACCTGGTTTTGATTCCTGGACAATGCACCTCATGTGTAGCCACCACCCATCTGTCAGTGGAGGCTTGCATGTTGCTATGATGTTGAACAGGTTTTAGCAGAGCTTCTAGACTAAGACAAACTAGAAGGAAAGGCTAGGTGATCTTCTGAAAATCAGTCAATGAAAACCCTATGGATCACAATGGTCTGGGGTAGCGCTTCATTCAGTTGTGCACAGGGTCACCATAAATTGGGGACTGACTCAATGGCAACTAGCAACAACAAGAATAACAGGTGAGTAAAATATAAGGCTCCTGGTTCCCCTTTGTCCTTGGCTCATCCAATCACCCTGCACTGCACTGTAACACAAGCAAGAAAAAGCATTTATTTTGGTCAAGTACTGAAATTTGGGGGTTATGTACTACAACAGTTATCCTATCATAACTAAAATATAGAATCATTGGCCAAACTCATCAAGTTTTTTGTTTTTAATCACTATAGGGTTGCTATGAATCAGAATTGACTCAATGGCAATGGGTTTTGGTTTTGGTTTTGGTTTTGGTTTATAAGGCACTATGCTGATAAAAAAGGAGCCCTGGTATTGCAGTGGTCAAGCACTTGGCTGCTAACCAAAAGGTTGGAGGTTCAAATCCACAAGCTGCTCCACAGGAGAAAGATGTAGCAGTCTGCTTCAGTAAAGATTTATAGACTTGGAAACCCTATGGGGCAGCTCTACTTGTCCTATAATGTCTCTATGAGTTGGAATCAACTCCATGGCAAAGGGTTTTCATTTTTTTATGCTGATATAGTAGGAAACCCAAAGATAGATAACATGTAGCCCTGCTCTAAAACACTCATCTTCATTATAGCAACAAGAGAAGACATTAACAAAGGAAGACAGGTCACCACAATAGATGTTATTAGAGTTAGGGGTAGTAACTTCTGGTTGCATTCAAAATAGAAATTTCTTCACAGAAGAGGTGGCAGTTCACCTAAACCTTGTAGGATTAATCAGAATTTTATTAAGTTAAAATGGTAGAGAAAGAGACTTACCCAATATATACTGTTTTGTCTTAAATGTCCCTGGTTACAATTCCAGTTCCTTCATTAACTGATTATATTTATGGACAGTCCTTTGGTCTTAGTTTTCTAGGGTTGCTATAACACAAATATCACAAGTGGATGCGCAAAAATGGCGTGGGTGTGGAGTCTGACCTCCTCTAACTTCATAAGGGGGAAGAAGAATCAAGATCAACAGCCCAAGGCTGACGCCCATGAGGCAGAGGTCAAACATGCCTCCTCTCTCTTCCATCTTTACCAACTCTGATACCAACTGTCCCTCCCACGGCACTCTCTACTTCTGTACTTGGTTCGATAATTCATTGTGATGGCCACACAGAACTCACAGACAATACTAATGATTATGGGGTTTATTAGGAAAATAACAGTTTACAATTCAGGCTCAGGAACACCCAGGATACAGTTCTTCTATCAGGACAACCTCTTTTCAGCTGTGCTTGCAGGCACACCTCTCTCTGGCCCTAGACCTCTGCCCTGCTCAGGCAAGTGTTACAAAGCTCTTTTAACCCCTACCAATAAGTTCCCAAAGGCACCCCAGGCACTCATCTTTCTCGATCTGTGGGCAGAGAAGCCCACTGCCTGGTCACCTGCTGGTCTTTCTTGCCACCATTTCTCTTCAGGGTTACAGCTGTCTCTCTCTGTCTCTCATCTCCTGGTTCCAGGAGCTTCTCAGAGCAGCGATCCCAGGTGCAAAGGACACACTCTGCTCCTGGCTGTTCTTCCTTGGTAGTGGTGGGATCCTCTCTTCCCCATCTCTGGGGTGTCTCATTTTAAGCCCAGCAAGATGGCAAAGCTGATTGATCCCCTTGATGGGCCACAATTACTCTATTTGCACAGTACCATCCAATCACTTGGGTAGGAGTTACAAGAGCATGGTAAGAAAGGCCACATAAAAGTGATCGATTGCACCACAGGATGGCTTTACCAAACAGAAATTTATTCTCCCACAGCCTAGGAGGCTAGAAGTTCAAATTCAGGGCACCAGCTCCAGTGGAAGGCTTTCTCTCTGTGTTGGCTCTGAGGAAAGGTCCTTGTCATTAGTCTTCCCCTGGGCTAGGAGTTTCTCAGCTTAGAGACCCTGGGTCCAAATGACAGGCTCCTTTCCACCTCTTGTTTCTTGGTGGTATGAGCTCCCCCTGTCTCTCTGCTCATTTCTCTCTTTTGTATCTCAAAAGAGATTGTCTCAAGATACAACCTAATCTTGTAGATTGCGTCCTGCCTCATTAACATAACTGTCTCTAATCCTGCCTCATTAACATCATAGAGGTAGAATTTACAACAAACAGGAAAATCACATCAAATGACAAAATGGTGAACAATAACACAATACTGGGAATCATGGCCTAGCAAATTTGACACACATATTGGGGAACACAATTCAATCCATAACATCTTTAGAGTTTTCATATGCCCTTACCATTTCCTCCTTAAACATGAGAATTAAAAACTCAAGATTCAATAGTTGGCCAGTCAGTAACTTTCTAGTTAACTATATTTCTGGTGGAATTTTAAACCTGTGGTGATTTACTACTTTAGATACGAAACCAGGCCCTAGTGAATCTTTAAAATGCCTTCCTTCTGGCCACAGATATTCAAAACGAAGAGTTTTATCTGAATCAAAAGAAAAGCATTTAAAATTTTTAGAGCAAACTAATTAATCAAAACAATGAGCAAAAAGGAAAGAAGAGATGCATTTTAAATGTCTGTAACATATTTTATACTTAATTTTTAATGCATCCATACATTCCTTTCTCAGAATAACATGTTTCTTCGAGCATATTTTCATTTAGATCTGGTGGGGCAGATGGTGGAGGGAAGTGTGAGTCCCTTGGGTTACTGAGAAAAATGAGGGAGTTGGAACTGGAATATAAAATGTAGAAGTAACACCTACCTAGGAGGTAAAAGAAAAAGAGGAGCAAAAAATAAATAAATTAATTAATATTAATAATGAGATCTGAAGAGTGAAAAAAAAAAAAGATTCCTTATACAGTTGAGTGGATATATATACAGTCATGCATCATTTAACATCCATGTTAAAAAAATGTGGTGTTAACGTTAAGTTCTGTGAAATAGGACAATATGTGATTTGGATGTTGAGAGAATACCTGAGTCCAGGGTGCAGGGCTCCCAGGCACACAGGTCTGGGGGCTGTTGCCCAGTGTGGCCCTGAAGCCTGTGAAGGTCATGGCAGGGAGGCTCAGGCATGGGCTGGGGCAGCAGGGAAACAGTCTCCACAACCTGGTGCCCCTGTCCCAGCTGGGCTCCGAGATGCCTGCCAACCTTAGGCACTTGGGTGCAGGATTGGGTACCCACTTCTTTCAGCAGCAGGAGTACCTGTTCCCACAGGTGGAGGATGGCAGGGTGGGTTTACTGCTGAATCAGGCTGTGGACATCCTCCAGAGGGTACACCAAAGACCATGAGTGTATATGTGGTAGGATGTTGCCTGAACGGACATTATGTGCTGCATGATTGTATATATATTTATCAAATATATATTATATATGTACAGATACTCCCCAACTTACAACATATTTGAATTATGACAAACCACACTTATGATTGTCCTTTTTTTTTTAATGCATCTTATCATTAAAAAACCAGTGCCATCGAGTCGATTCTGACTCATAGCGACACTTAGAACTGCCCCACAGAGTTTCCAAGGAGCGCCTGGAGGATTCGAACTGATGACCCTTTGGTTAGCAGCCGTAGCACTTAACCACTATGCCACCAGGGTTTCCCTCTTATCATTAGTAATGTGTAACACATACAGTGTTGCAGTACATAATTTGCTGATGCTGTCATTCTCAGATGTTCATTCCCAGATTCAAATTATGATTTACTGTTCAAAACACTGCCATATAGCAGGCTACGGCCTGGACTACAATGAAGTCAGTATCGGTGTTGGGAGTCATAAAGGATAGAAACTTGGGCCATGTTCAACTCTAATGACATAGGATGATTGAACTGCCCAGCAGTCGCCATGGCTCATACTTCATTGTTACAACACTAATGCCAACTTCATTGTAGACCAAGCCTACAATTTGAAGGAGGATTATTCAAGCTTCTCTAACTAATACCTGCACCACTTATACCCCAACAACATGTCTAGCAAAAGAAGTCATGCCACTGAAAGTTCTAATTTAAAAATGAAGGTGAGGAAGGCTCTAGACATGGATATAAAGATGAAGATATGATAAGGGAAAGAAAAACCCCAGAAAGAAAGTCGGCAAAATAGCACAGAGGGAAGAACTATCTTATTTGACAGCTTTGACAATCATTAGGGATAAGAATAGGATTTTAGAGAAAGTTAAAAGAATCATTGGCATAAAATTGTCAATTTTAACAAAGAACAGGGAAGGGTCAATCCACGAGATAGAGAAGCTGTTGATAAAAGAGAATTCCTGTGTGTTTACTGACAACTCAGATGTAAGCACACCCAACCCACCTACTGCCATCAAGTCAATTCCGACTCATAGCGACCCTATAGAACAGGGTAGAACCGCCCCATAGAGTTTCCAAGGAGCACCTGGTGCATTCAAATTGCCAATCTCTTGGTTAGCAGCTGTAGCACTTAACCATTACACCACCAGGGTTTCCATGTAAGCGTAGAGACTTCTTGAAAATCTGAAGGAAGAGCAAGGAGAAGACTACCATAAGTACTTTAATGACAGCAAGCAGGAATGGATTACACAATATGCAAGGTAAGCAAGAGCTTAGAACATCAATAAAACAGGCGTACCAGTTGTCCAAAGCAAAGACTCATGGATGCCAAGGAGACAGGACACAAGGAAAAGGAACTGGCAGGGCCCTAAATTAAATTGATACCCTTTCCAGAGTGTGGGAACATAGTGGCTGGATATAATGTTTGCACAGGTTCATAAAGGCATCAAAACACAAGGTTGTTTAAGCTATGAGGCCCCTACCACTTCAACGCCTTCATTGACATCTGTCCCCTCTGGTCACCTCCCATGTAATTGAAACTACTTGTCTTGGTAGGTCTCTTGGGAGTATACTGTTTCTTTCTAATAAACAAGAGGTGAGGGTGGGCTATCAAGTCTAACTCTTGCTACATTCACCCAATGTGCAACTGTATCCCGCATGAGTGGTTACTGGGGAGGGATGGATTATATTCATATATAAGAGGTCTCTGATCCATTTTGAGAGAACGACCTTACACATCCATGTTTGATGATCCAGCAACTCTAGCCAGGGGGGCCAGCAAAACTCTTTGCCATGATACAAGCACAAAGGTATGTTCTTACTCAAGTCTCAGTAAACAACCAATGGGAACTTTGGTCCCAGATGATGTAGAAAACCAAGGGAACTTGAATAAGTCAAACATTGCAATGAATCCAATCAAGCTACTTTTAACTGTATAGCATTTACATACAGAGTTATGTCCTAAGTTTTGTAAACAATAATATTTATAAATTTAACTTTAAAATATGCTTAACATACATATGGATGCATTCTAGAATACATTTAATAGAGTACTAACATGGGTAAAAATTTAACATACTAATGCAGCAAATGTCCAAAAAATACTGGAAATATTAATATTTATCTAACAAGAAAAGCCTCAAGTTGCAATACTGAAGGACTCATTAAGAACCTGTGTTATGCAGATGACATAGCCTTTCTTGCTGAAGGTTAAAAGGACTTCAAGCACTTACTGATGAAGATCAGAGGCTACAGCCTTCAGTATGGATTACACTACAACTTAAAGAAAACAAAAATCCTCACAACTGGACCAGTAAGCAACATCCTGATAAACAGAGAAAAGATTGAAGTTGTCAAGGATTTCATTTTATTTGGATCCACAATCAGTACCCATGGAAGGAGCAGTCAAATCAAAAGATGCATTGCATTGGGCAAATCTGCTGCAAGGGAACTCTTTAAAGTGTTAAAAAGCAAAAATGCCATTTTGAGGATTAAGGTGTGCCTGACCCAAGGCATGGTGTTTTCAATTGCCTGAAGGTACCATGGACTGCCAAAAGAAACAACAAATCTGTCTTAGAAAAAGTCCAAGAATATTCCTTAGAAGCAAAGATGGCAAGACTATGTCTCACATACTTTGGACATGTTATAAAGAGGGATCAGTCCCTGAAGGATATCGTGCTTGGTAAAGTAGAGGGTCAGTGAAAAAGAGGAAGAGAGTGATAGATTGACAAAGTGGTTGCAACAATGGGATCAAGCATAGCAACGATTGTGAGGATGGCACAGGACTGGGCAGTGTTTCATTCTGTTGTACCTAGGGTTGCTATGAGTTGGAACCAACTCCACGACACCTAACTACAACAACAACAGGAAGCATCAAAAGAAGATGGAAGGAATACACAGAGTCACTATACCAAAAAGAAGTGGTTGATATTCAATCATTTCAGAAGATAGCATTTGATCAGAAATTGATGGTACTGAAGGAAGGAGTTGAAGCTGCACTGAAGGCATTGGTGAAAAACAAGGCTCCAGGAATTGACAGAGTGTCAATCGAGATATTTCAACAAATGGATGCAATGTAGGAAGTGCTCACTCATCTATGCCAAGAAATTTGGAAGACAGCTACCTGGCAAACTGACTGGAAGAGATCCATATCTATGCCTATTCCAAAGAAAAGTGATCCAACCGAATGTGGAAATTATTGAACAATATCATTAATATCACATGCAAGTAAAATTTTGCTGACGATCACTCCAATGTGGCTGCAGGAGTACATCAACAGGGAACTACCAGAAATTCAAGGTGGATCAGAAGAGTACAGGGAACCAGGGATATCATTACTGATGTCAGACGGATCCTAGCTAAAAGCGAAGAATACCAGAAGGATGTTTATGTGTGTTTTTGACTATGCAACGACATTCGACTGTTTGGATCATAACAGATTACGGATAACACTGTGAAGAATAGGAATTCCAGAACACTTAATTGTGTTCATAAGGAGCCTGTAGATAGATTAAGAGGCAGTCATCCAAACAGAACAAGGGAATACTGTGTGGTTTAAAGTCAGGAAAGGTGTGTGTCAGGGTTGTATCCTTTTGCCATACTTACTCAATCTGTGTACTGAGCAAATAATCCGAGAAGCCTGACTCTCTGAAGAAGAAAGAGACATCAGGATTGGAAGAAGCCTCATTGGCAACCTGTGTGATAGGAAGATGACACAACCTTGCTCGCTGAAAGTGAAGAGAACTTGAAACACTTACCGATGAAGATCAAAGACCACAGCCTTCAGTGTGGATTACACCTCAACATAAAGAAAACAAAAAATCCTAACAATGGGACAAATAAACAGCATTACGGTAAATGGGGAAAAGATTGAATTTGTCAAGGATTTCATTTTACTTTGATCCATAATCAATGCCCATGGAAGCAGCAGTCAAGAAATTAAAGGACATATTGCATCGGGAAAATCTGCTGCAAAAAACCTCTTTAAAGTTTTAAAAAGCAAAAATGTCACTTTAAGGACTAAGGTGCCCCTGATCCAAGCCATGGCGTTTTCAATCTCCTCATGAGCATGGGAAAGCTGGACAATAAATAAGGAAAACTGAAGAATTATTGATGCCTTCTAATTATGGTTTTGGGGGTAAAGAATATTGAATATACCATGGACTGCCAAAAAAACAAACAAATCTGTCTTGGAAGAAGCACAGCCAGAGTGCTTCTTAGAAGCAAGGATGGCGAGACTTTGTCTCACATTCTTTGGACATGTTATCAGGAGGGATCACTCCCTAGAGAAGGACATCATACTTGGTAAAGTAGAGGGTCAGTGAAAAAGTAAGTGTTTCAAGACCCTCAGTGAGATGGATTGACACAATGGCTTTGTTTCGTTCTGTTGTACATACGGTTGCTATGAGTTGGAATTAACTCGAGGGCATTTCTTAGTTATCTAGGGTCACAATAACAGAAATACCACAAGTGGATGGCTTTAACAAAGGGAAACTTATTTTCAACAAAGAGAAACTTATTTTCTCATAGTCTCGTAGGCTTCAAGTCCAAATTCAGGGCGTCAGCTCCAGGGGAAGGCTTTCTTTCTCTGTTGGCTCTGGAGGAAGATCATTGTCTTCAGTCTTACCCTGGACTAGGAGCTCCTTCACACAGTAACCCCAGGTGCAAGGGACGCGCTCTGCTCCCGGTGCTTCTTTCTTGGTGGTATGAGGTCCCATGTCTCTCTGCTTGCTTCTCTCTTTTAGATCTTAAAAGAGATTGGCTTAAGACTCTATCTCATAGATCTCATCAATGTCACTGCCACTAATCCATCTCATTACGTCATAGTGATAGGATTTACAACACACAGAATAATCACTTTGGGTGACAAAATGGTAGGCAATCATACAATTCTGGAAATCATAACCTAGCCAAGTCGACAGATGTTTTGGGGGGACACAATTCAATTCATGACATGGCACCTAACAACAATAACAACAATAAAAGTTTTAATTTATGTAGCAAGTGAGCTTCATTTTTCATTGTCTGTTGCATGGGACCAAAAAAACACTGTTGCCATCAAGTGGATTCCGACTCATAGAGACCCTATAGGACAGAGTAGAATTGCCCCGTAGCATTTCCAAGGAGCAGCTAGTGGATTTGAACTTCTGACTTTTTGGTTATCAGCCAAGCTGTTAAACACTGCGAGGGACACACTGCTTGATATTATTCTATATATTGCTAATAAATGAGGTAGTAAGCACATTAAAAGGAAGCAAAATTTCAATATTTATTGTGCAAAATATGTTTGTTTTGCAATGAGTGTGTCTCTAAATTTGTCTTCCAAGAGCAACAAAAGGCATTATCAGAATATTACATTTATATTTTATAGAATATTTCCATATCTCTGTGTAAGAAAATTGAGCAATTCCCTAAGGAAATAAATTAAATGGATACTTACGTAATAAAAATTATATAAATTATTTTATTTTCCATTTCTCTTCACATTGATTTTCTTTTAAGAAATTTATTGATATTGTTATGGCTTGCAAAACAAACTTGCTTGTCAAGAAGTGGTGCTGTTCTTACATCAATTATATACATATCTCCAAATATGAGAGCTGAACAATTCTGCAAAGAAATAAAATGTGAATTTTATAAATTTTGTATATAATAACAATATTTTCCGTTCCATTTCAGATGGATTGTGTAAAACCTCACATTCAGTTCTCTGTCGTTGAGCACAAAAGCAGCACTATAATCACATGACTTGTGACATATCTGGTCCTGTCCTGCATAAAGCGAACCAAAATGTGTGCTCAGATTTTGGTATCCTTCTATTTATATCGTGCTCTCTGCGATTGCTCTCACCCCTGTTGGGTATCATTAGTTGTTCAATGAACTGTGAAGATGCAGCATCAAAGGCCAAAAAATGGGTGAGCAAGTTTTAAAGTATTATATCAAGATGAAAACCACTCATGGAGATCTGCAAAGGGCCCACCCACAATCACCGTACAACAAACAGGTGAAATTATTTCCAACTGCCTTATAAGTACTATTTCTTTTGACTATCTCAAACCTGAAGAACAACATTACATGTTCCAAATCAATTTCTCTTACTAATTTTCAAATATATATTTTTGTGTTAACATTCAAATTCAAATGCAAATTTCATTTTACAAATTTTACTTGCCTTATAAATTTTATTTATTTTCAATTCAAATTGGCTATGGTAGAACTAAATTTAAAAAGTGAATAATTTCATATCCAGGTAAAATGAAATATCAACAACTAAGTGGAGTGCAAAAACAAAAGCTCAAAGAATATGAAAAAGAAAAGGATTTGTGAATCCCTAAAGACAATTCTAAAATTAACTTTCTTTTTAAAACATAATGAGTTAGAAGAGACTCCTTCCAATGACCACTCAAGGTTAATGGGTGCAAATCATTGTATTAGTACTGCTAACGATGAAATTACTAATAGTCATATGCATATAACAGAATTTAGAACAACTTTTCATCCATTCCTCTATGTAATGGTATAGAAAGTGAAACTATTTTAGAATCTGAAGTTGTTGCATTTGCAGACCCCATAGATAGCAGAAATACAGATCCTACTTTGTGGAATAATTTTTCTTCTAATCATGTAAATTATTAGACTGATAGAGGGCCCGGTATTGTCAATATCATGGTGAACCACTTGAAAATTCATGTTGAAAATTTGTTGATGGTAAACTAAAAGGTTCTATAGCCAGAATATATTTCTAGGGTTTAAAGCTAATGGCGAAAAATATAAGAGGGAATGGCTACTGTATTCTGCATCATTTAGCTGTGTATGTTGTTTTGTTTGCAAACTATTCAGTCCGAAATCATTTAATTATTGATTTGCTACGGATGGATTTAGCTATTGGTGTAACTCGAATATGATTGATAAACATGAAAACAGTTCAATTCACAGAGATTGTATGTTGTCATATTGAAGCCAAAGACATGGCTTTGGCTTAACTCATGAACTGGAAACACAAATTAGTGAAGAAGGTCAGTATTGGAAAGCCATTTTGCGACGTGTTTTTGCTGTCATTGTAACAATTGCTGAACATGTACTGTCTTTTTGAGGAAGAAATGAAGTGTTTGGATGACCACGAAATGAAAATTTGGGGATTTACTTGAACTTGATGCTCAGTTTGATCCATTTTTAGCAGGTCACAACCCCAAATATGGTAACACAGGAAAGCACAACCCATCATATGTGTCTAAAATGAGAGATGAATTAATAAACTTAGTAAGTGATAAAGCTCAATCAACTATTTTTGGTGAATTAAGTATATCTCAATATTTCACTTTGTCTGTAGATTCCATTCCTGATCTTTCCCATACAGACCAGCTAAGTATTGTTTTAAGATACATTTCCCCAACAGATGGAAAACCTGTCAAGTGGTTTATCGCATTTACTAGTTTAAAAAGTCATACTGGTGAAGAAATTGCAAATGAAGCATTTCACTATTTATGTGAAGTTTGCAAGATTTATTTCTCTAAGTGTAGAAGCCAGTCCTGTGACAATGCTGCCATTATGTCAGGTGTTATAAAGGCATGCAGTCGCAAATTTTAGAACATAGTATGCCATTTTCGTAACACGTGCTGCGCATTCATTTAATCTTGTAGGACTTAGCGAAGTAGATTGTTGTCCAGAAGCAGTTGATTTTTTTCCTACTGTTTAGTTACTCTGGACATTTTTTTGCTTCCTCTACTCACCACTGGGCCATTCTTAAAACATATTTAGGCAATGATCGAGTATTAAAGTATCTTTCTAATACTCGTTGGGAAATGCAGGCTGTAGCAATGAGTGCAATTCTGGAGTCATACACTCAGATTCTAGATGCCTTAGAAAATATTGCTGAAGACCAGACACCAAAAGAAAAGCCAAAAACATCACCAGCAAAACGCAAACACTGGAGTATTTGTTTATGTTGGTTATGTGGAATAATATATTGCTGCGTCTTCATTGGATGAGTCAAACTCTTCAAGATTCGTAAGTAAGTTAAAGATATGCACAGATCTCTACCGGTCATTAACAGGGTACTTACATACTTCAAGAGAAGATTTTGAAAGTTTGAAAACACAACAAAACAAATATTGCCAAATACGGGTTATCAAGCAGTTCACCATCGCAGAAGCATTAGAAAGAAACAAGTAAATGACATAACGTGCTCCAGAAGTATTGAGTGCCAGAGATCAATTTTGCACAACCACATCCTACACCCTCACTGGACACAAGAATCTTGCATGAAAAGAAGGGCGGAAGTGTATGAGTTCTTTCAAAAAGATTTTCCTTCTTAAACAACGTGGATATACCTGATGAAGAGTGCAATGAAGGCATCCAAGAAGTTAATGCAGATTTATGCTGATGACTTAAATACAAATCTTTATGCAGAAGTGCAACGATTTCATTCTTACATGAGAAGTAAGTTTACAGATTCGGGAAAGACGATTTTACTCATGTAGGCATGTATGATTCCGTAATAGAAGATAAAATACAATGTAAATTTCTCAATGTCGATATTGTTTTATGCATACTCCTAATTTTAATGATCATAAACTACACAACAGAACACACATTCTCATCCCTGAAGAGACTTAAAAATACTCAGCGTACAACAATGATTCAAGGAAGACTTGATTCGTTATCCTTATATATGGAAGTAGATATTTTCTGGCAGCTTAATTTTGATGAAATCATTGAGAAATTTGCAAGAACAAAGAATAGAAAGAAATGTTTTTAATTATAACATGTTAGAGATGAAAGATCTATCTAAAAATAAAATATAGTAATTTGTTATATTTATTTTAGGATCATTAAATTTTCTTTTATGACATCTTTTCATTTGTCATTTATAATTACATCATTTATTATGAAACTAGCATCAAAATTGAAATATATGTCTTTTAAAGTAAAATTAGTGAAAAGCAATTTTTTGTTGTGGGAGATCAACAGAATTTTACATTGATTGTTGAAATAACTAAGTTCACTGGCTCATTTTCTTTGTTGTAGAATATGTGGAATATTCTTTTTACAGCAAATGTGGTATATAGTAAAAATCTTTGTACCCCCCATTCACTAAAAATTTTATAATCCAGTTCATCTCATTCCACTAAATGGTATACACCACTTTTGTGTTCAATCGCTAATATCATAGTCCGTTTAAAAAAAAGTTACATCATAGATAGCTAAGAAACACACACACATATGTATACATATAACTCACATATCCCGTTGGAATGCATGAGTAAGCAGAGGACAGACAACACAAATTATCAATGTTTAGGGCCCTCACATTCCTTGATTTGGCCCTGCTAGCAAGGGCTGGTTTCATAGCTTCAAACACAGATTTGGCTTAGGTAACTTGCCTGTAACTGGAAAAATAGGAAGCGCCGGTGTTGAAGTTGCTGAAAAATTCAGTGATGAGCTGGACAAGATTACACAAGATGAAGAATGTCTGTCAGAGCAGATTTTCAATGTGGACGAAAACATGCTTGTTTTGGAAGAAGAGGCCAGAATGGACCTATATTCACGAGGAGGTGAAGTGGATGCCTGGTTTCAAGGCATTAGAAGATAGAATCACCCTGCTGCTTGAGGGAAATGCTGCTGGATTTAAATTAAAACCTTTTTTATTGTTTACTGTTCTGAAAACCCCCAAGCATTTGAAAACATTGACAAAAATAACCTACCGGTCTACTTCAGCAGTAAATCCATGGCCTGGATGATGAAAAATTATTCCACAAAGAAGGATATGTATTTTTGCTATCTATGGGGTCTGCTGGTGGCTTAGTGGTTAAGGGCTATGGCTGCTAGCCAAAGGGTCGGCAGTTCAAGTCCACCAGGCACTCCTTGGAAACTCTGTGGGGCAGTTCTACTCTGTCCTATAGGGTCGCTATGAGTCAGAATCGACTCGACGGCACTGGGTTTAGTTTTTTGGGTTTATGGGGTCTGCAGATGCAGTAATTTTAGATTCTAAAATAGTTCCACTCTCTATACCATTATTATTATTATTATTGTACTACAGTGAGGAATGGATGCAAATTTGTTCCAAATTCTTTTATATCCATATTGCTATTAGTAATTTCATCACTAGCAGTACTAGTACAACAATTTGTACCCATTAAACTTGAGCGGTCAATGGAAAAAGTCTCTTCTGATTCATTATGTTTTAAAAAGGAAGTTAATTTTGGAATTGTCTTTAGGGATTCACAAATCCTTTTCATCTTTATCTTCTGTGAGCTTTTGTTTTTGTACTCCATTTAATTGTTGCCATTTCATTTTACCTGGTTATTAAATTATTCACTTTTTAAATTTGGTTCTATGACAGCAAATATATTTGAATAATTGAAAATAAATAAAATTTATAAGACAAGTAAAATTTATAAAACAAAATTTACATTTGAATTTGGATGTTAATACAAACATTTATATTTGAAAATTAAGTTAAAAAAAATTTGGAACATGTAATTATAGCAGTACTAGGTAACTAAGACACCTCCCAATACGACAGCTCTGATTTACCCTAGTGATCAAGGTCCAATCACCACCTTCAAGGCATCTACCTGCAGACTACATTTGTTCAGGCAGTAGCTCCAACAGATGGAGGTACTGTAACATTATGCAATTTCTGAAAGAATTATAATTTTTTCAGTGTAACTGTAACATTGTATCTTCCTTGGAGGAAATTATGGGAAAATGCACGCAGGAGATATGGAAAAAATTGCTGAGCTATATGACACACTCCAAACATTTGATCAGGATGGTATGATGGAAGAGATCGGTGGAAAAATCATCCATATGGCAAGAATGTTGAATTTAGAACTTGATATCACTGATATGGAACAGCTCATAGGTCATGAAGAAGGGAAATTGACAGATCAGGACTTTCTGGATTTTAAAGAGGAAAGAAATGCTTAAAAAGGAAGAAGTAACGAGGGGAAGGAAGGAAAGAAGTTGTCAAAAAAATTTTTACGGTGTAAGGATTAGCTGAGGTTGTTTCTAAAACTAAATCAGGGGCTTCAGTTGCTTGAAAACATGGACCCAAATACTAATGACTTTGCTGAAGTCGATAGGCAGATTTGGGAAGCAGTGGGATGTTACCACAAAATACATGAAGAGAAAAAAAAGAGGGCCATACAGACAACTCTCACTAATTATCTGACTAGAAATACTATCCCTATTCCCAGGGATAACCAGATGACCCAGAACCTTCCACAAATGGAGTTATTACTGCAATTGACAAAATGCCAATGTCATCCAACTCTTCTTCATCTTTGGAGTAAATTTTTATGATTTGTGTATTTTTATGTATTTATGCATGTATTGAAATATATCTGTAAATTTATATGTAATGTTTCCAAACTCCAAAGACTAATAAAGATCAGATTTATAAAGATACTGATAATAAAAGGTAAATATAATAAAAAAAAAAATGAGGTATTCAACTTAGAACCAACTTATGATACAGCCATTGAAATGGAACCCTGTTGTAAGTTGGGGACTAGCTGTATATATGTATACATACATATATATATTTATACACACACACACACATACATATTAAATTTAGTACTCTCCCTCTCTTTTGGAGAGTTTTTCTTACTATGGATTTCAATCATGTTGTTTTAATGGGGGTGGGTAACTATAAGATCTGAACCCCCTAGAGGGGAGGTTGGGCTTACTACCCAAGATAAGCCAGAGAGGTGGTTATGTGATGAATACAGAAATGAGTGGGACTTAGTAGGGTTACTGGTTTGCCTAGGACTAAGGGGTTTCCCAGGAAGCAGAATTTTCCATGCTAAAACCCAGCAGACCCGGGAAAATGAAGACTGTGGCCACTCTATAACTTGGGATGAGCTTTTCTGTAATTCACAACCAAAATTATCCTAATTAATATTGTAGGATACTATCTGTGTGGCCAAATTGGTCAGTTTCCCAGTGAAAAATCACCTAATAGAAAATTTGGTAGAGATTTTTGTCTCAACATTTCACCCTCAGACAAATTACTTAAGACAGACTATGAATTGAGATTCTTAACGAGGAATTATAGTTTTGCAAGACAGAAAGAGGAGTGTCCCATATTCTCTATTAAAAACAAAACAAAAACTTCATAGAGATTCTCCCATTTAGAAAAACCCACAACATACACTAATCATGCCATATCCTCCTCTCTAAAGTTTGTAGGTTCATATAAAGAGCTATTTAGAAGGTATCACAAAAAAGTGTACAAAAACAGCTTAAAGGGGTTAACTGTGTATTAATTAGTTGGCAGTGTGTTGTGTGTCACCAAATTCTGTATCCATTTAGTAACACTTCTGTAACGCCTATGTCTTGGTTTGGGTTCTTCAAAAACCAGAGCCTGAGACAAGGATATGGCTGCAGAGGGCTGACCCCAGGAAGCAGAAGAAGGGAAATGGGGAAAGTGAGAAGGGGGAGGAGAAAAGCCAGTAACAGTGTGTTAATTAACTTGTTACTACTGTGCATAACTGGGACACAAGCTCAGCAGGAACTCTGAGGAACCATGTAGAACTTCTCTCAGCCTTGTATTACAAGAGGCTGGGGAAGCTGGAATATTTTTCCAATGGTCCCCTTTCCCCCTAATTGAGTGCTGCCACCAGGGATGTTAAGGCCTGTGCTCAGTAGTCTTTCATAGCTGAAATGCTGCAGTTTATACATGATGTGTGATGTGTGCCACTGGCAATGGGCAGGGTACCTCCCATTCTAGCTGTGCAGAGATCAGGTAGGTTGAGGCAGAAGCATCTGCTACATCTTGCTAAAATTTCTGCGTGTGCATATTTCTCTTATGCAGTCATCAAAGAAACCTAGCATCAAAGGAAGAAGACTGGTAAAGATGACCTGAGGACAATAGGCTTATTTACCAATGATCAATGGAGGGAAAGAGAGGTTAAGGAGCAGTTTAAAAACTCATGTGGATTCCTGGTAGAGCAGAATTGGAGGCTGGACTCCTGACCTCCATTCCTGGGTACACATGTTCACACCACCTGTGTGAGTGCAGCCAAACAGCCTGCAATGCCGGACTACTAGCAAATACGACTTTGATGTTAGCATGAGAATGAAGCAAAATTACTGTCCTCTCATGCTCTGAAAATGATTCTTAATAGCAACATTTTGCTGTAGAAAAATAAACGGAAATGATATTTGGAGCATCATGAATTTGCACACTGGACATCGTACCTACTCACTGAGAAATGTCAGCAAAAGAAAGGGCTTAAACTCACTAAGCCTCAGTTTCTTCCTCTGTAAAATAAGCATAGCATTTTCATCTCAAAGGATTCTTTTGAAGATCAAATAAAATCAGTTAGGAAAAGGGCTTTGGGAGTCATAGCTACCAATGTTAGTTGTCAGTACTGTTAAAAAATACTAATAAAACAATTTCCATATCCCACTTTGAAATGTGGCATCTGGGGTCTTAAATGCTAACAAGCAGCCAAGTAAGATGCATCAATTGGTCTCAACCCACCTGGAGCAAAGGAGAATGAAGAACACCAAGGTCACATGATAACTAAGAGCCCAAGAGACAGAAAGGGCCACATGAACCAGAGACCTACATCATCCTGAGACCAGAAGAACTAGTTGGTGCCCAGCCACAATCGATGACGTCCCTGACAGGGAGCACAACAGAGAACCCCTGAGGGAGCAGGAGATCAGTGGGATGCAGACCTCAAATTCTTATAAAAAGACCATACTTAATGATCTGACTGAGACTAGAGGAATCCCGGCAGGTCATGGTCCCCAAACCTTCTGTTGGCACAGGACAGGAACCATTCCCGAAGACAACTCATCAGACATGAAAGGGACTGGACAGTGGGTAGGAGAGAGATGCTGATGAAGAGTGAGCTAATGATATCAGGTGGACACTTGAGACTGTGTTGGCATCTCCTGTCTGGAGGGGGGATGGGAGGATAGAGAGAGTTGGAAGCTGGCAAAATTGTCACGAAAGGAGAGACTGGAAGGGCTGACTCATTAGGGGGAGAGCAAGTGGGAGTACGGAGTAAGGTGTATATAAACTTATATGTGACAGTCTGACTTGATTTGTAAACGTTCACTTGAAGCTCAATAAAAGTTAATAAAAAAAAAAAATTCCATGTAGGACCTTTGGGGGTTCTATGAAGCTGTGAATTGCACACGCTTGTTTTTCCACATTCCTCCATGCCTCTCACCCCCAAAGAAGACCATGGATAAGTTGGGTGTGTAATAAAGCTAAGGAACAGCAATAGGAAACTCCAAAAAATCTAATTGTCAACACTACAAGGTGTTGATAGACAGTTTTATTTATTGACTGGAATTTAGAACGTGACAATTATATTTGCAAATGAATACAGAGTCAACATTATGTTGATAAAAAGAAGCCAGACACAAAAGAGCTCATCCTACATGAGTCCATTTATATAAAGTTTAAGAGCAGACAAAACTAACTGAAGGTAATAGAAGGCGGAAGAGTATTTTCCTCTGGGTAGGTATATACACTGGGAAGAAGCATAAAACCAGTCACTGTTGAATAGACTCTGAGTCATGGCAGCTATATGTGTGTCAGAGTAGAACTGTGCTCCATAGGGTTTTCAATGACTAATTTCTTACAAGTAGATTGCCAGGCCTTTCTCCTGAGGCATCTGTAGGTAGATTCAAATCTCTAGCCTTTCTGTTAGTAGTCAAGGGCATTATACATTTGTAGCATCCAGGAGGTACCCCTGTCCCAAGATTCCTTTTTATAATGAGAATAGTACTTCTTAAGCTGGATTCCTGCCAATTACTTCTTAAGGCCATTAAAGTTATGTGTATGAAGTCTTGGTGGCACAGTGATTAAGTGATATGGCTGCTAAACAAAAGGGTAGCAGTTTGAATCTACCAGCTGCTCCTTGGAAACCCTCTGGGACAGCTCTACTGTGTCCTATAGGGTCACTATGGGTCAAAATATACTTGACGGCAACAGGTTTGGTTTTTTTGGTTTTGAAGGCCATGTGTGGTAGCTTGACATCATTAATGGCTCCAATTTATGCCCTTCTTATTGATGTTATTAGCTGCCATTCAGTCCCCCAATTCATTCCAACCCCACATACATGGAAGGAAATGCTTCCCAGTCTTATGCCACCCCCTTGACTTATTGCAGATAACACTATTTGATCTATATGGTTTTCATTGCCCACATCCTTTAACCTGTAATTTTGTAGCCCCTCCCATGGAATCTCTGGACTTGGACATGTGACTTGCTTGGGATGTTAGCAAATGTGACAAAAGCAAAGGCATAGAAAGTGTTGTCCATTTCTGCTTCTTCTCTTGCATCTCTGGAATTGCAGTAATTACAGACACAGACTAGCCTGCTAGCAAAGGAGAAGAGCAGAGTCTTCTCAGCTGAGGCCATCTTAGCCCAGTCAGCCCCCAGTCACCCTCCCAGCACACCGTGGAAACACATGAGCAAGCTCAGCTGAGATCAGCCGAGCCTGGTTCAGCTGGCAAGTCTCCTAGTCAACCCGTAGATTTGTGAGAAATAAAAAAATGGTTAATGCTTTAGGACACTGAATTTTGGGGTGTTTGTTATACAGCATTATTGTGGAGGTAGATGAGAAATTGGGAAAGTGGCAGTAGGTGAATGTCTGAAGTTTTTTTGCCACATAAAATAAACCAGCTGCCAACAAGTTGATTGACTCATGGTGACCCCATATATGTCCAGAATAGAACTATTTCATAGGGTTTTCAGTGACTGATTTTTCAGAAGTAGATTGCCAAACCTTTCTTCTGAGGGGTCTTCTGGTGAACTCAAAACTCCAAACTTTTGGCTAAGCATGTTAAATATTTGCTGCAAAAAAAATAAAAAATTCAAACCTGGTGCCATTGAGTAGATTCCAACTTTCGATGACCCCATGTGTTACAGAGTAGAATTTCTTCATAGAATTTTTTGACTGTAATCTTTATGAAAGTATGTCACCAGGCCTTTCTTCTATAGCACTGCTGGGTCTGTTTGAACCCCTAAACTTTAGATTAGGAGTCAAAAGCCACCTAGGTACTTTAATACTTGCACCAAACCAAAATCAAACCCATTGCCATTGTGTTTATTTCTACTCATAACAACCCTATAGGGCAGAGTAGAACTGCCCCATAGGGTTTCCAAGGAGTGACTAGTGGATATGAACTGACAACATTTTGGTTATCAGCCAAGCTTTTAACCACTGCACCACCAGGGCTTCCAAAAGGAAATATATAGGCACTGCTAATAATTATTAAAAAAAAAACAAAACACAAAGGTAAAACCGGGCCACCCTGCTTGAAGCAGCCTGGGGAGAGTACCAGTGAAAAGAACTCCTCTCTCAATGTCCTCTCATTCCCTTCCCTACACCAAAAAAACCAAACATGTTGCCATCAAGTCAACTTCAACTCATAGTGACCCTATAGGACAGAGTAGAACTGCCCCATAGGGTTTCCAAGAAGTGGCTGGTGGATTCGCACTGCCAACATTTTGGTTAGCAGCCGAGCTCTTAGCCACTACACCACCAGGGCTCCTTCCCTTCCTCAGAGCTCCCAAATCCTGGAGAGGGGCTTATAGCATCACAAACACAGGCTGGATTAGTGTATCTCAAACATTAACACGTATAGAAATCTCCCCTGGTCTTATGAAATGCAGATTCAGATTCAGGAGCTCTGGGGAGGATCCTGAGGTTCTGGATTTCTCACAAGCTCTCAGGTGATGTGATGCTGCTAGTGCAAGAAGACGCTGAGTGGGTAGACTCTAGAACATTTCAGTACAGTATAAAAAATACTGATCTTTCCCAGCACCTCCTTTTGCAAAGACGGAGCATGAATCCAAGGAAGTCACATGTAATGTCAGGACCTACACTTTTCACACACAGGCCAATGTTCTCTCATCTCCTTTTCTCTATATTACTCAAATCCCCACAGGTTCATATTAGACAATAAATTAACTAGTTAATAAAAATACTTACCTAGCCTTTGAGCATATGTTTTTCTTTCAGCTAAGATGTTTTAGCTCACCAAAAGAATTTCTGGTTTTAAAGTCAACTATTTCCAAGAAGTTTTTCCAAAATAAAAATAGCGGCAAAGAATTCTAGGTTAAAACAGCATCTGTCACAACTTCTTACATACCACTTACAACCACAGAAAAACACATAGAAGATAAAACAATCTAAACAAACAAACAAAAATGCTCATATCAACTAAAAACAAAAAGTGTGAGTGACCTAATTCCAGAATTTGTTAGTAAGGTCTGTTAATCTATAAATTCATGGATTGTTCATGCTTTGCTTCATGGGACAGAAGCTCTCATTGTTGGGGAAAAAAGAGGGAGAAAATACCTTCTACCTGTTTGCCCCCTGACTCAGAATCTTGTCATCTAATCCCCCCCAGCAAAGCTGGCAGTCCCTCTCATGCACATGAATAGATAGTCTTTAAATGAGAGGCCCACACCAGGCAATTAGGGTAGGAGTAGATGATTTCTGGTCCAGCAATGCCATACTAGATGAAGCGTGATTTGATAGTACCATAGGGCTGGAAACAGCACCCAGTAGTCCACTATTCAGTGTTATCTTGAGAAAGGGGCTCTGCCCTTACCAAAGTGGCCAAATGCTGAGCTTAGATCAATCCACAGGCCCTGTCCACTGACCAGGGTCCAGAGAAAAACTCTCCACAACCAAGGCTAAATAGAAAACACCAATACACGATCTCTCAAAAAAAATTTTTTTTTCCAAAATCAATGGAAAGAAGGTTTTATTTTTAAAACTCTGAGGGTGATGGAAATGGAAGGAAGCAGAATTTATGACTCCTGTGCCCAGAGGCACGCTTGGCTGGGCAGGTTCCACCTGCCCTTGTCATGGAGGCACCGTCCTATCTCTAGTCAGGTCTTAGTTTAAATGTTATCTTCTCAAGAGGGCCTTTCCTTAGCCCCAGGTTAAAGTAGGCCTCACTCTCAGGGCACTCTGATTTTGTCAGTATATAATTATTTGTATAATTATTTTGTTTAATGTCTGTGACTAATAAGGGTGCTACTGAGCATGAAATAGGTGTTCAGCAAATAATTGTTGAATGAATGACTAAATTCCTATTTGACACAAGATGAGTCTTGATCTGTATGAAATATAACAGAAAGCCATAAGGAAAAAAAAAAAAAAAGATAAGGATAACTATAGGACCCCATGGTAAAGTATGAAACAGTAAACAACAACCACTAAGGAGAGATAAAAAGGGGACCGAGGAATTGGGAAAGATTTCAAGGACACAAATGTTGGAAGAGCCCATTAAAAATCCTCACTAGAGTTAAGAAAGAGCAGAACCAACACGACTGAAAATCGAATTCATGATGTGTGGCAAAGACTGCAAAGTACAGAACTGAGAGACTTTTACAGAATTTAAAGCAGAAAAGACAAATGATAAAGAGATGAAAACAATGTGGTAGAAAATTATGTGTAAGGAGATAAAAAATAAAAGCTAGCTTGAGTTTTAGGAGCCCTGGTGACACAGTGGTTAAGAGCTATGGCTGTTCACCAAAAGGTCAGTAGTTCAAATCCACCAACCACTCCTTGGAAGCCCTATAGGGCAGTTCTACTCTGTCCCATAGGGTAGCTATGAGTTGGGATTGACTCAGCAGCAATGGATATATTTTTTTGGTTTGGTAAGAGTTATAGGTATACCTGATGGACAAAACAAAAGAAAATTAGAACCACAAATAACAAAGACTGAAGTTAAAAAAGAAAATAGCTTAAGAAAGTCCCCGTTATGCTGGTTAAAAAAAAGTTCATCATAGTCCATCAACAAACAAACAAAAACAGTAAGAAAGAAACTCACAACAAGATATTTGCTGCATGCATCTTTTGATCAGTAGAATACAAATGTAATCCAATAGTAATAAGACGAGAGGGCACAAGTTACTTCAAAAGAAAGAAGAAAATAAATAACGACAGATAATGGAATGAAGTGTGGAAAAGACAAGGAATGTAAACCACTGATTTCATACATAGTCAAGTCCCATTCCCAGGAAGAAAAAACAAAATAAGGCTCAAGTATGCAAGTCTTCAGAAATTACATCAATCCTGAGCCGTTTCTGAATAGTATCAACAATAAATTACCAAAAGTTTACATTCCTGCTGAGTGAAAGATGATTCAAATTAAAGTGTCCTGTTTTACTGTTAAAATATATGATTGCGATGTAAATTTAGTAGTCATGAAATGGTAAGCATAAAATAACAGCTTACAAAATGTATACATTAAAAACTTTCAGAAGAAATGGATAGAATTATAACCCATGGAGAAGACTTAAAACAAGATTTTTCAGCTTATGTTATATGAAGATGACAAAAAGTAAATAAATACATAACAAATTTAAATAATCTGATATAAAATTTTGAATCTGTGGAGAAGTGTTGAAATATATACCAACTGCTGTCTAGTCGATTCCGACTCACAGCGACTCTATAGGTCAGAGTAGAACTGCCCCAAAGAGTTTCCAAGGAGCGCCTGGTGGATTTGAACTGCTGACCTTTTGGTTAGCAGCCATAGCACCTAACCACTATGCCACCAGGGTTTCCTTTGAAATATATAATCTATAAATTAAAATATACCTTGTTTCCAAATTTCCTTGAAATCTTTACAAAAATTCATCAGGTATTTTAAAAAGTTAACAAAACTTTAAAACTTCTAATTTATAAAAATTCCATTTGCCACATATCTAGCACGGATGTCTTAAAACTGGGTATTGACTGCAAAACTTGAAACAACACAAAAATAAACTAACCTTTTGGAAACATGGGTTGTCCTCATTTTAATAAGAACTAGACATAGGATATATCTTAGGATATGTTATATGGTCTGAAATTTACCTTAAGATAGATATTTCCACAAAAAAATGTGTTTCAGATCCTAACCCTTATCTCTAACCCTTATACCTGTGGTTATAATCCCCTTGAGAAATGGGTTGTCTTTGTTATGTTACTGAGACAGTATTAGGTAAGGTGTGTTTTAAGTCGATTTCCTTTCAGATATAAAAGTGATTAAACAAGAGAGGAAGAAGATATGGAGGAAGATAGATGCCACACTACATGAAGTTCACCAAGGAACTAAGGAACAAGGATCTTCCCCAGAGCTGAAAGAGAAAAAAAGCCTTCCTCCAGAGCCAGTTTCCTGAAATCGGACTTTTAGCCTTCGAAACTGTGAGAAAATAAATTTTGCTTCTTAAAGTCATCCACTTGTAGTATTTCTGTTATAGCAAGACTAAATAAATAATAGATGATGGACAGATAGATAGACAGGCAGACAGATAGATAGATAGGTATAGATGATAGGTAGGTAGGTAGGTAGGCAGGCAGGTAGGTAGGTAGGAAGGTAGATAGATGTCATTGCATTGATTCCGACTTATGACCTCCTTAAGTACAACACAAGGAATCACTGCCCAGTTATGCATCACCCTCATGATCAATTACAACTTATTATTGTGGCCATTGTGTCAGCCCATCTCACAGAGGGTTTCCTATCTATACTCTTGTTGGCCCTCTACGTCGCTAAACCTAATGTCCTCCTCCAGCAATTGATCTTCCCTGTAGCTAAGCTCTGAGCATACTCGGAAAGGTTGTAGGCCTACTCTCCAGAGGTAAGCATCATCATTGCCCACCTGACCAAATGGAGAGGCAATATCACAATCACTTTCTCTCTCGTGGTAAATATATCTGAAAATGTCCAACCACATTATTTAGATGTTAAATAGGAGATGAATGACTGCACTCTTTGGCCCCAGAATAAAGGCTAGCCCAGCTGTTATTTGAATACGGAATTCAGTTGTCTTGCATTTGAGTGTCATAAATTAACAAATTCATTTTTTTCTTTCTTTTCACTGCTGATCCTTGTGTACATTTTTCCCTTGGTCAGACTCTACAGGGGAAAGGAGGAATAAGAGGAAGCTGACCCCTCACAGCTTGTTAAAGAATAACCTGAGTTAATTTACGTTCAACTGTGGGTATAGGGTCACTATGAGTCAGAATTGACTCGACAGCAACGGGTTTGGTTTTTTGGTTTGGTGGGTAATTGCTAACTTTCCTTATTCTATATCCCCTACTCCTAAATAAATGCCCAACAGGTAAAATTTCAGACAGTATGATTAAATCAGTTTAGAGAATTGTCATAAAGAGAAGTGTTGGAAAAGAAAACATTATTAAATTGTCTATTCTTAGAGAACACTCAGAGTATTTTAATTCATGCTGAAGAATTGATTAATATGGATAAAATCACTTTAAAATATTGATATGATGGCAGCAAGATGAGCAAAAACACAGAGGTAGAGAAAATATCTGCTAAACTGAAAAACTTGAGATATTTTAAAATAAACTCAGGCCGCCTACAATCAAAAGAAAAAGAAAGAAGAAATCAATTGAAATCCCCTGTAAAAAGTTGGAGATCCAAAGGGTGCAATACATCAGGCATTAGTGGAGTAAAGGGGAAGAGTTTGGGCTTTGTTATTTTTCACTCAAACGTGAGAATGTAAATTTGGAGCAAAGATATTCAGAGGCAACATTCTTCCTTAGAGCTCAAAAGTTATTAGAATAGGGTCTTTCCATTGGCAAATCAGATCTAAGGGTGCCTAAATGTAGAAACAGAGTTTGTATCAGGAGAGATTTCAGCACTGTGCAGAAGCAATTGTTTCTTTAAATTGTCTGCAATTCACTGACAAGGCCAATCAAAGCAAAATTGTGAATCACAACCACTGTCTATTCTTGCTCCCTGTCTCCTAAAACTTACATTCTAGTCACCTTCTGTTTACTCTAAACCACCAAAAACCGAAAACCAAACCCATTGCCGTCGAGTCGATTCCAACTCATAGTGACCCTGTAGGACAGAGTAGAACTGCCCCATAGGGTTTCCAAGGAGCAACTGGTGGATTTGAACTGCCAACCTTTTGGTTAGCAGCCGTAGCTCTTAACCACTACTCCACCAGGGTTTCCTTACCCTAAACAATCCGACGTTATTAAGATACACCAATGTTGCTGTTAGCTGCCATTGAGTCGGCTCCAGCTATGGCAATCACAAGTACAACAGAATGAAATGAGGCCAGGTCCTGTGCCATCTTCATGATCCTTTGTGTGCTCAAGTCTACTGTAATGGTCACTCTGTATTTTGAGTGCCTTCCAACATAAGGGGTTCATTTTCCAGCCCGTTTTTGATATCAGACAATATCCTGTTGTGATCCATAGGGTTTTCATTGATTAATTTTTTGGAAGTAGATTATCAGGTCACTCCTCCTAGTCTGTCTTAGTCTGGAAACTCCACTGAAACCTGTCCACCATGGGTGGCCCTGTAGGTATTTGAACTACCTGTGGCATAGCTTCTAGCAGCATAGCAACATGTAATCTACCACAGTCCGACAAACTGGTGGAAGTTATACTACTCAGCACAAACTTAAAGTAAGGCAGTTGAGCCAGCCAACAAAGGATGCCAGCATTTCCCCTGCCGTGAGTATTTCTGATATGTACCTCCAAGACCTGCCTCAGCATAACTGGACTCTCCCACAACAGTACTTCAACCATGCACACTCAACAACACAATAGGTGTTCGTTACCTATTTCTGTGTAACAAATCATTCCAAAACTCAGTGGCTTAAAACTACAATAAGCTTTGATTCTCTCTCATGGTTCCTGTGGGTCAGGAAGGTGGGAGTGGCTCAACTGGTCATCTCAGGCTCAGTGTCTCCCATGAGGTTGCAGTCAGATGGTGACTGGGGCTATAGTCATCCTGAAGGCCTCTTCACTCACATGCTTGGTGGTTGGACTGGAAGACTTAAACAATGGGGGTGGGAACATCTTGGGCTCCTTGGACATTGCTTTCTCTCTCTACAGGGTCTCTCCATCTGGTCTGTTCACATGGTGGCTTCGGTGTAGCCAAATATGTCAGCTCAGGGCTTCCAAGGCATAGGTCCCAAGAGAGAAAGAGTCAGGCAGAAGCATTGGCACTATTTCTAATTTACCTTTAAAAGACACATAGTGTTACTTCTACCATATTTCTTGGGTTAAAGCTATTACAAAGGTCTGCTACTCAAGTTCAGTGAATGGGAACTTAGATCCAATTTCTCCATAGGTGAGTATCAGCATCACACTGTCAGAAGAACATATATGTATTTGTGCAACGATTTTTGGAAAACGCAATCTGTCATGACCCCCTTTTGGTAGTTCAGAGAGCTCTTTAATTTGTCTTGTCTGCTTAAACACTATAAGGGATTTAAATGAAGTCATACCAAAGCAAACTCGGGTTTATCAAAGCTAGAAGAAAATGCTAATGTAAGATATATCAAAGTCAAGATTCAGAATTATCTGTTGGCAGACTTGGAATGCTGAGTTTAAAATAGCAAGATGTTTATAAAGAGCCATGTGTGGAAATTTAAAAATAATTCTATCAGTATACAATAGGGAACTTCTGGCTTGGCAGGAGTTCATCTGATAAAGAGCTGGGAATTGTAGTTGATCGTAAGTATAATATGTATTAGGAGCGGGATGGGATTGCTTAAACAGACGAGAAGTTGATCTACATTTAGGTTGTATTTACGGTATATAGTGTTAATATTATGGGGAGTAAAAGCCCAACATCCACTGCATTCATTTAATGATTCACTCATTCAATAAATTTTTGTTGATCTTCTACTATTTGCTAGGTACTGTCCTAAATGCTGTATCTATAAAAAAAGTGTACCTATACAACTCATATAAACACCACCCAGAACAGGATAGAGACCATTCCCACCATCTCATCAGGCTCCCTATGTTTCTTCTCAGCATACGCCCATCCAGAAGTAGCCACTCATCTGCCTTCTATCACCATGGATCGGTTTTGCCTGTTGTTGAACTTCATGTAAATGGAATTATGCAGTATGAGCTCTTTTGTGTCTGGGTTCTTTCACTCAGCAAAATATCTGGGCAATCTCTCCACGTAGATGCATGTACCAGTAGTGTGTTCTTTTTTATTGCTAGTCTTTCAGTTTCTGGCAAGAGTTCTAGATGGTTCAGTTCAGATTGTCTATGTGTAAATTAAATTATTATACCAATACAGGGACAGAATGAAAAGCCAAAGATGGGGAACTTCAATGATGTTGATGCTCAACTAGGTAAAAACCTTGCCATAAGAAAAGAAGGATAACTTCAAGGTCAATATCCAGCAGAATCTTCAAGAGTGAATCAGAACGTATCCTCCACACCACCACCTCCTCCAAGAAATCTGCAATTTTGTCAGACAGACTACATGAATTGTGCATATGCTAATGTTTGAGAACCATTGCTGTAAAATTTATAGAGAATGTAGATAAGGGGCTTTTGTTAATGGACTAGCTCACAGGCTGCTTAACAAAAGCTAAAGGCTTCTGAAATTTGATTTAGGGGACTATAACCTAGAAGGGCTGAGTTTGAAATAACAGTAAGTTTAATTCAAGTATTTTCTTCCCTCTTCATTGAAACATTTACTATAATGTTTGCCCTACAGTAAAGACTTTTTTTTTGTACATTATTTAATAGAACATTTTAAAACCAGAAACAATAAAGAATAAATAAAAAAGATGGTCCAAACAAGAAAAGTGCTGATTTCTTTTCAAGCACAAAGTCAAAGCTGATTATCAAAAGGGCTCTAAGGTTCCAGGGAAGACACCCTTCACAAAATCACAGCAGCTTTTCTTTATTCTCTGTGCCCTGCCATATAGTCAACACTAAACACACTCAAATGTGCCCACAGCAAAAACCACTGGGCTTTATTCAGCACTGAACAACAAACGAACAGTAGCCTACGATACTCTCGGTTTCACCCTACTTTGTGAAAAACCACTGTTGTCCTTCCTACGGTAAAATTAATTGTCTTTGGGTGAACTCAAAGTCATGGTGACCCCATGTATGTCAGTGTCAGAACTGTGCTCCATAGGGTTTTCAATGGCTGATTTTTTTGGACTTAGATCATCATAACTTCCTTTTGAGACATTTTAGTTGGACTCAAACCTCCAACTTTTTGGTTAGCAGCTGAGCACATTAATCATTTGCACCACCCAAGGATTCCCCTTCCCATGTTCCAAACCCGTTGCCATCCAGTCAGTTCCAACTCATAGCAACCCTACAAGACAGAGTAGGCCCGCCACATAGGATTTCCAAGGAGTAGCTGGTAGATTCGAACTGCTGATCTTTCAGTTAGCAGCCAAACGCTTAACCACTGTGCCACCCATGTTAGGAGGACATAAAGCATGTAAAGTGAAAACCTTAAGTGTACAATTCTATGATTTTTTTTTTTTTTTTTTTTGTATATATACAATCTATGCAATCACCACCCAGATCAGAATATAGGCTATTCCCAACAACCTATACTTCTTCCCTAGGAGTCCAAGGAAATAGGTTTCCACTGACTACAATAAGAAATAAGTATCAGTACAAAGTGAAGAGATTGATGGCTTTTCAGTGGGCCAGTCGGTTTATGATCACATGAGGAAAACATATGACAAATATTCTATCTTTTTTCTTGTTTGGGAGATGCCATGCCCTTTCTTCTATACTAATTCACTGAACAAAGACTAAATATATTAATACCCAATTGATTTATTGTCAGTTCAACTCTAATGGGTACCAGTGTGGCATGTGTTTGTAGCCAGTTGACTTTGCCAATTGTCTCTGGTCTACTTAGGATCCCCCTGTACTGCCTTTAAAGTACTTTTATGCAAGCTTTTCTGAAAGCCATCTGGGCAGCAATTACTGCAAGAAGTGTTTGTCTCCTGAAACTTAGTCAGGAATAAGCTGGGTGACTGACCTGCCCCCAAGACCTGGGAGAGAAGAATCAGACTGAAAATTGTGAACTGCCCTAAGCATGTCAGTAATAACCCAAATTAATTTGAGCCTTGTTTTTCCTCCTCTTGGAGCCTGGGGCATATGGGGTGGGAAGGTTAATGCAGTGCAGCCTTATCTCCTCTGGGCAATTCGGCCGATTTGGAATGGCTTGCCTCTCTGCTCTGGGTAGGAAATGTGCTTTGCCATAGAGATAAGGAGAACAGTAAAGAGGTCAATCCAGGGAGATTTGGATGCACACCAATGATTCCCTGAGCTGCACAGGGTTATTACGAATCCAGGAAGTGAGAGGCTGCAGTTAATTTTGGTTTTTAGTAGCTCAGTCTCTAAGGGGTTCCTCTGAGAGATGCAAACAACTCAATAGAACCCTGTTAAAAAGACTTCATTCTGTGCATCCAGGGCGAGGGCCTACATGAAATTTTTACACTGGAGACAACTCAGACCCAATTCAGCAGGAAATGAATCAGATTTCTATCCTTTTCTTGAGTATATCATGCTCATCTTCCATGTCTGCTAAATTAGGATAATTTTGTTCTCTGACTCAGTCAGTACAAAAGGAGTAGGAATTAGTAATGACTTCCTCTCAACCATTGCTACTGCTATTTTTTGGTGGTGTTGGCATGAGAGGGAAGGGGAATGACTGTCATAGCAGTAATTCCCACAGGTCTTGAGTGCTAATGAGGTGCCAAGAAGGGCTGACAGGAACAATGCATAGTGAGAAGCATTCATAACTAACTCCTAGGCAAAAAACAAAACAAAACAAAATAACTCCAAGCTTTCCTAAAAAAGCCTAACCTTTTCATGTGTGTAAAGGCTGATGAAGAGGAAATTCTTGGATACCTGAATATTGGTCCCTGTCTCTTATTTTCATACCACCTCTTCTCTATCTTCCCTGACCTCTATTTTCTTTCACTGGCTTAGAGTGCTGTCTACCCTCCTATTTAAAACCTATTGCCCCAGCTCCCATTGCCAAACTCTGTATTTTATATCTGATGTTTAACATATCCTAGGGGCACAAACCGTAGCCCTCCAAAAAAAAAAAGAAAGAAATATAATATGAATAAATAAATGAAAGACTAAATGGATAAATGGGTGAATCGAAGGATGAAAGAATCAAAGGATGAATGAATGAATGAATAAATAAAATCAGCTTCACTCTTCTTGAGCCAATCCCAACAAAATAAAAATAATAAAGGAATCTTCTTCTGTTCATCCTCAGTATTGTGGTGTTCAAGGTCAACTGAAGTTCAAACTTCTCACAAAATTATGGGAACTAAAATCACATCACTCAGTAGGTTGATAAATTTTTGGATTACTGACTTCCCAGGAAAGAAGTTCATAAATTCCTTTTCTCCACAGTCTTCTCCACAGCAGACTTAGGATAGAGAAGTAATTCTAGAGCAGTGCTTCCAAGGCATCACTTGATGAGTTCAAAGTTCCACTCTTTCAGTTAATTGCCCAGCACTTAACCATTTGCACCACCCAGGAACTCCTGAAATTTTTTTAGTAACCACTAGGAAAAACAAACAGTGAAATGGTTTTTATTAATGTGTTTTATTTAATGCCACATATCTAAAATATTGTCATTCCACATATAGTCACCATAAAAATATTTTACATTCTTCCAAATCAGATGTGAAGTTTATACTTACAGGACATCTTAATGTGGACTTGCCACATTTCAAGTGCTCAGAAACCACAGGTGGCTTGGGCTTCTCACTGGCAGCGTGGGTCTAGGATGAGCTGAATCATGAGGGGAGGGTCGTGTTCCCCATCCCACCTGCCAGCCGTTGAGGAGCAAATGCACTGCTCCAGGACACTGTGCAGTTGAGAGGCAGTTAGGATTTGGGGACATTAATTTCCTGTCTGAAGATGGTAAATTAAGAAAAAAAAGTCTATTTTTCCCTATTAGCGTGGTTTCTGCTTAAAAGAGTGCATGCAATTTAAAACCTGGCAATGAAGTGCATTTCCGACTTGGCAAATTGGCTGATTCAATCTTATTACTTTAATCATACCAATGCAGACTTTACAAGCAATTTACCATAGAAACTGAGAGAAAGCCCACCTCCTTCCAACTAAAAATATAACGATCTCTATTTAAATATGCACCACCGTATGACAGATGGTTTCTGGGGTACAGTGCTTCATTTTATTTCCCTTTGAGAAGTCAATATGCTGCATCGTGAGTACTGTTTGGAAGCATGAACTCTTCATGCCTATCTCTGGCTGGCCCCGGTGGACAGTGTCTTCAACCTTGCGTTGGTCCACCATCTCTCACTTTTCTATTTGTTTAATGATGCTAGAGGAAAGGAGCAAAGGGAAAAGACATGTCTATTATTGTTCATCTGCATTATTTCCACATCTAAAAATAAACAAGCAGGAATAAATTACTATGACTGATTTTGTCAAATACTTTCTCCAAGAAAAATAAGCACTAGCTGGAACAACTGGCACAAACTACTAAGAGATAGCAGAGTTGTCCCAGGTATAGTCTCACTTGGGAGAGCAAACTGAGTCTCATGTAATTATGAAGGAAATATAAGCCTGAAGATTATGAGACTGTTGAGGGATAAGCTGAGACCAGCACTAGCCTGGTTCCTGGAGCATTGTGGGTACTCTATCTATCTGCTTTTCCTTAAGCCTCTATTCTTGGTCAGCTTTCTTCTCACTCTGTTTATGCTTTTTGGTTGGTGTCACCCATGTCCATGGCTTCACTTGCCATGTATATTTTACCTGGATTCCTAAGGCTTTCCCTGACCAGGACCAAACTCTGAAGTCCCAGAGTCATCTACCCAGCCACCAATTGGACACCTTCACTCCATGTCTCTCAAGCAGACCAAATGGCAGGTGACAACAGCCAAATGCCTAGGCTTTCCCTCCCCAGCATCTCCTTCTCCCACTCTCCTCCCTTGGTAATGAGGCCCTGTTTATTGCCTGAGAGCCAGGGCCATCGACGAATACTTTCTCTTCCTCATTCCCCATGTTCAGTCAGTCACAAAGACCTGCATATGTTATCAAAATACCGCTTGACTCTCTCTTCTTTTCTCCAGTCACTGCCATTCCTACCTTAGACCAAGCCAGCATTTCTCACCTGGATCATATAGCAGCTTCCTCACAGGCCTCATTTTTATACCATTTATTTTCCAAGCTTCAGACAGATGGACTTCCAAAAGAGGCAGATGTTACTAGGTGTCTTCCTGTTTCCATTCTTCAGTAGTTCTCCATTGCCCTAAGAAGAAAGCCTAAACTCTAAACTCCTTCATGTGCTGGCACCCGCAGTTCTCCTATGATTCCATCACCTGCCTCTCTCGTGTATGGTCTGTATCGTATGCTCTGTATCAGTGGTTTTAAAAGTGAAGTCCTGGGTGAGCAGCATCAATATAAACTGGAAAATTGTTAGAAATGGAAATTTTAGGCCTTACCCATGAACAAAAACCAAATCCATTGCAGTTGAATTGATTCTGACTCATAGTGACCCCATATGTTATAGAGTAGAACTGCTTCGTGGGGTTTTCTTGGCTTTAGTCTATATGAAAGTGGATTGCCAGGCCTTTCTTTCATGGTGCTGCTAGGTGGGTTTGAACTACCAACTTTTATTGTTATTGTTTTGTTAGTTGCCATCAAGTTGATTCCAACCCATGGTAACCCCAAGTGTGTCAGAGTAGAACTGTGCTCCATTGGGTTTTCAAGGCTTTGACCTTTCAGGAGCAGGTCACCAGCCCTATCTTTCTAGGCACCTCTGGGTGAGTACAAACTGCCAAATTTTTGGTTAATTGTTGAATACTTAAACGTTTGTGCCACCCAGGGACCTCTCACCCAAGATCTACTAAGTCAGAAACACTCCAGCATCCAGTGTTTTAATAAGCCTCCATGGAAGTCTGATGTAGCTCAAGGTTAGAAGTCCTAGTGCACATACTCAGCCACTTAAGCCTGCGGTATCCACTCTTACCTCTACACCGTTATACTTGCTCTTCCCTCTGCCTTCGACACTCCTGCCCAGTTCTCCAGCCTACCTTCAGCCCCCACTCACATGTTCATCTGGCCGGTTCGGGGGCTGGTGTCATCTCACTGACTCCTCTTCAATGCTAGACTCTATATAGACTCTATATACGTCGTCTCCATGCCTGTATCTCCTGTCCTACACAGTGCCTGCCACCTAGTTAAAACCAGTTGATGTTGAGTAGATTCTACCTACCTATGTGCGTCAGAGTAGAACGGTGTGCCATAGGGTTTTCAATGGCTGATTTTTCAGAAGGAAATTTTTTTTTTTTTTTACTGAGGAGCCTTTGTGTGGACTTGAATGTCCAACTTTTTGCTTAGTAGCCCAGTGCATTAATCATTCGCACAACCCAGGGATTCCATCACCTAGTTGAGCTCAATAAATACTGAATGAAGGAAAGTATAAAAATTTCTTGGAGGATATATCAATTTAAGAATACTGTAGAGAAATTCAAAAAGCTCTAAGAGCATAGATAATAATCTCCAAAGAACTTTTTTTCTTTTCTGCAGTTTGAAGGCAGTCAGAAGTTTCAAATTCCCCCCTGAGACTTCCTCTACACTGCTCTTAAGATGGCTGCCATTTTACTTACCCCACCGGGACTCTCTGTTTCAAGGCTCAGCTGCCTGGTGGGTTTTTTACATTATTTCTTGTGTTCTTCAGGGCAGAATAGAGGTGTTATGGCTTTCTAAGGTGCTACCAGGCTGCAGATAAAGAATTTAACAGCCTGTGGGAGGGCCAATTAGAGTCAATTATAATGTAGTTGAACTGCCTTGTATTCATTGTCTGCACAGAACTTCTTTCTCAAGGAAAATTGTACTTCTCTTCCTATGGCGGCTGGGGTGAGGCTTCACTTACAGTGACTCTGCCCTTGGATTTTTTGGTTTGGTTTTTTTTTTTAAACTGCATTGTAAGAGCAGAGCGAGGGAGGCTCAACTCAGCTCCATTAGTTTGAAAAGACAAGGGGAAACGCTGACTTTTTCCATTTCTTTCACTTTTTCTTGCTTTCTTAAGAGAGCTACTAAATTCTTAGAAAATATGTGAAATACCTTATAGTCGTCTCTGGAAGTCAGGACACTCATCAGCTCAAAAAACAAAAGAGAGAGTGAGTGTCTGGGTCATCACATATTCCCCTTTAGTTTCTCCATTGTTGGTATTAGAGATGTGGTCACTATAGGTGGATGGATTCTGTCCACCATTCCTACCAGTCATCTACCCGAAACTGGCCTTTGACCCATTGGAGATGGGAGCCAGTAGCTCCATGATTTCCCCTTTCTGCCTGTACTTCATTCACCCCATGGCTTCTGGGATGCAGCTTATATGACTTCTCAAAGGCACAACTAAGTGACCAATTTCACTAGTGGCAGCTCCTCAATGACACAACCTGCTGTCATTGGCTCTCCCTCCTTCTTTTCTTTATTCTTCCTGTTTCTCACGTCTTCCTGGTATTATACATCAAAATAAAATATTACATAAGCCCTCAACTTCATACTCTGCTTTCTGATGGACATAAGGCAAGACCAGCTTGTGAAAATCGGAAGAGAGAACAGGTTTCAATAGACCTGAATGTTTTGTGATTTTCTAGGAAACAGATTAACAGCCCAAGAGCCCAGTTCATAGCACAGGACTTCCACAGCAACAAAAGAAAAGCTACTGGTGGTTCAATTGTTATGTTGTTTGAATGCCCATCATTTTCCTTAGACCAGTCACTAATCTGTTATGTGGCCTTCTTAAAAACCCCAAAAACGAACCCAGTGCCGTCGAGTCGATTCCAACTCGTAGCTACCCTGTAGGACAGAGTAGAACTGCCCCATAGAGTTTCCAAGGAGCATCCGGCAGATTCAAACTGCCAACCCTTTGGTTAGCAGTCGTAGCACTTAACCACTACGCCACCAGAGTTTCCGTGGCCTTCCTAGCACCACTCAAATTTCTCCTTTATGCCGTAGCATCATCTCCCTCCATCACATACCTTATTCTATACAGAGCCCCTTTTGGTTTGAGTTATTTCAGAAAGGGGCCCTGAAACCAGTATTTTGGAGATGAGCCCTGATGGTGCAATGGTTGAGTGCTTGGCTGCTAACTGAAAGGTTGGCGATTTGAACCTACCAGCTGCTGTGTGGGAAAAAGATGTGGCTGTTGGCTTCTGTAAAGATTACAGCCTTGGAAACCACATGGGGCAGTTCTACTGTGTCCTATAGGGCCACTATGAGCTGGAATCGACTTGACAGCTATGGAATTTGGGTGAGTTTATTTGGAGAAGTCACGAGGGAACACAGGTAGGAGGGTGGGGAAGTGAGACAGCTAAAGGAAAGCAGAGAACAAAGGTGTGTAACAAGCGATTCACCAATGTGGGCAACTGCAGCTCAATCCTGCTGGAGAACCCTGGGAGGCAATGTAGAACACATCTCAGAGTTATCTCAATGAAGGGGCAAGAGAGCTGAGTTATTTATATACCAATTACCATCAGTCATATTGGTTAAGGGCTGCTCCTGAGAATAAAAAAAAAAAAAAAAATAGGTGTGGGTTAATTCTCTGGCACTTATGGCCTGTCCCATGTGCAGACAGAGCAGGGCCCTGGAGTCAGAGAAAGCCATGAGCATCTGGAAGTCAGAGTATTGGCTCCAAAACAGAAAGACTGAGTGGGTCACGGGATGCTAGAGTCTACCTCTTTCAAAGTCAAGGCTGAAAAGAGGAATTTGTTTTCTCTCGTCATGCCACAGGGCTCCATGTCTGTCTCCTCCAGGAGTTCCAGGCTTCAGAAACTATAAACTCTGGCTTCATATCAAAATCATCTAGGTGAAGAAATGGATAAACAAAATGTGGTTTATAAGTACAATGGAATATTATTCAGCCATAAAGAGAAATGAAATTCTGATTCAGGCTATAGACTAAAATGGTTTTGATTCTCCTGAAGTTCAGGTTTCTGAGTTGATAGAATTGGGGTGACCTACCCAGGCCATCTGCCTTTAGGTGTCTTTTTAAACCTCAAAGGAGCTGGTTCCCTGGAATCACTTTCAGGTCAAACTATAGCTTAGTAAGCAATGTAGCAGAGACATTTGGCCTTAGGCATGGTGTTCTTTTGGAAAATTATCCATGTGCAGCCAGCTTGGAGAAGGAGCAACACCATGGTCTGACTAGAGGCTGTTTTAGGATTTATGGCATGTCATTGATGACTGTTTCTGTAACCTGGCCTGTGCTTTGATGTTATCTCTTGAGAGATTAACATAACAATGACCTATATAACCCACTTGTACCGTCCACCCTTTGGAGCTCCTTTCTGACATATTCCAGTGATGATACCCAAGTCGAATCGTATCCACTCACAATAAATATATTCTGTTAACACAAATTGTTGGTGTTTCTATAACCAATTTAGGTTTTTGACATACAACATGGAGGAATCTCGAAAACACTATGCTTAGTGAAATAAGTCGCAAAAGAGCAAATATTGTATGATCCCATTCATATGGAATAGGTAAATGCATACAGAAAAAGGTTTATTAATGGTTATTAAGGGAAGGAGAGAAAGGGAAGGAGGAGTCATTGCTTAGGGGGCAATTAAGTTCTGTTAATAGTACTGGAAAAATTTGGAAATGGATATTGGTGATAGTTGAGCATTATAATGAATGTAATCAGTCACCGAATGTACAGGTAAAGATATTGAATTGACAAATGTTTTGTTATATGTATTCCCCCCCTACACACACACACAAAAAATCGTTAAAAATCATCTAGGAGGCAGGAAAAATACCATTGCCCACCTAGATTCCTCATTGTCCTCAGTCATTCAAATTTACAGGACTAAGACCCAAACCCTGCTATCTTTTACAGGATCTTTAGGGAGATACAGTGGTTAACAGCTCGGCTGCTAACCAAAAGGTTGGCAGTTGGAATTCACCGGCTGCTCCTTGGAAATCCCATGGGGAGTTCTACTCTGTTCTTTAGGGTCGCTATGAATTGGAATCTACTTGACAGCAATTTTTTTTTTTTTTTTTTTTTGGTTTCAGGGGACTCTAATGTGCAACAAAAGTTGAGATCTATTGAAGCAAATGTCCAGAGGACGTGAACCTCTCCTAGTGGTCTTTGTGCAAAGATTTTTCTCCCTGCGGGCGGTTGGTCTATGTGTCATACTCTTCAGGGAACAAGACAACTTAAAACTCAGTGTAGAATCTGGACTTACTAATTCAAACATTCCATAAAGGTAAAACGCAGGCCATGTACAGTTACAGATCATTAAATATTTTGATCACTTATTAAGATTTGTGCTTGTAATTTCATTAAGGTAAAAATCCAGCTCCTCCTGCTCAAAGTGTTCTCCTCCAATCAGTGGCATCAACACCACCTCGAAGCCTGATAGAAATGCAGATTCTTGGGCCCCAAACTCAATCTACTGAATCAGAAACTAGGAGTGGGGCCTAGAAATCCAGGTCTTACCAACCTTTCCAAGGGATGCTTAAGTGCTAACATGTGAGAACCACTCCTACGCACAAAAGAAGAACATACAAAACTTGGCTGCACATTCAAATTACCTGGAAGGTTTAAAAAAAACATGGATTCTTGGGTTCTAGCCCCAGAAATGGTGATTTAAAGGCTCTGGGGTATGGTGTGGACACTGGGATTTTTAAAAACTCCCCAAGTGACTCTAATGTTCAGGTAAGTTTGAGACATACTGGTAAAATGTCAGTAGCCAACAAGTTCCAGAGCTGGTCTCACCAACAGATGAATTTCCAGGATTTACCTCATTGACAATGCTCGTATAGCTTCCTCTGACCCGAGACACTTTCATCCTGCCCTGCCTCTTGTCCCCCAAATCACTGTTACTTATACCACATTGCTGCTTCTTTTTCTTTCACCATCTTGAAGAATGCAAAGGCATCATCAGGAAAGTGTTAAAGACCACCATTTACTTTCTAATTCTGCCCCCTAAAAGCCTTTATTGCAACCTGGTTGTGTAGCACATATCACAGAAACTCTCTCCAAAAGATTATTACTAATAAAAAATATATAAAAGGAAAGAGAGGCCAACGCTGTGTTTTCTAAAACCTGACCTGCCCTTATAATCTTTTTCTTCTCTCCTTCTTACCCTCTCCCTTCCAAAAATGAGAAGTATAGAGATTTGTGTTTCCAGGCCCAAAGAGAAGAATTTTGCTGGGAGTCCCAAAGAGACTGTATAATTACTGGGGGCTAGCTAGACCCTAGAAGTCCATGAGTGATGCAAATGGTCAATGTGCTCAGATGCATTGGAGGTTTGAGTTCACCCAGAGGTGCGTTGAAAGAAAGGCCTGGTGACCTACTACCAAAAATCAGCCATCAAAAACTCTGTGGAGCACAATTCTACTCTGACACACATGGTGTCACCATGAATTAGAATTGACCTGACAACAACTGATAATAAATCAGAATCTAGGAGATTTTAGGAGGCCAGCTTGGAAAGAAGAATTGTTGAGGGGTACAGGGGGTGAGGTGAGGGTAGATCCCTGGGTCTAGGGTAAGGGATAGAGTTTTGTTTTTTTTTTTTTAAATTTTTATTAAGCTTCAAGTGAACATTTACCATTCCAATCAGTCTGTCACATGTAGGTTTACATACATCTTTCTCCCTTCTCCCACTTGCTCTCCCCCTATTGAGTCAGCCCTTACAGTCTCTCGTTTCGTGCCAATTTTACCTTCTTCCCTCTCTCTCTATCTTCCCATCCCCCCTCCAGTCAGGAGTTGCCAACACACTCTCCCGTGTCCACCTGATTTAATTAGCTCACTCTTCATCAGTATCTCTCTCCCCCCCACTGACCAGTCCTTTTCATGCCTGATGATTTGTCTTCGGGGATGGTTCCTGTCCTGTGCCATCAGAAGTTCTGGGGAGCATTGTCTCTGGGATTCCTCTAGTCGCAATCATACCATTAGGTGTGGTCTTTTAATGAGAATTTGGGGTCTGCATCCCATTGGTCTCCTGCTCCCTCAGGAGTTGTCTGTTGTGTTCCCTGACAGGGCAGACATCGATTGTGGCCGGGCACCAACTAGTTCTTCTGGTCTCAGGATATTGTAGGTCTCTGGTTCAAGTGGCCCTTTCTGTCTCTTGGGTTCTTAGTTGTCGTGTGACCTTGGTGTTCTTCCTTTGCCTTTGCTCCCGGTGGGTTGAGACCAATTAATGTATTTTAGATGGCTGCTTGTTGGCATTTAGGACCCCAGGTGCCACAATTCAAAGTGGGATGCAGAGTGTTTTCATAATAGAATTGTTTTGCCCATTGATTTAGAAGTCCTCTCAAACCAAGTTCCCCAGACCCCAGCCCCTGCTTCGCTATCCTTTGAAGCTTTCATTTTATCTCGGAAACCTCTTTACTTTTAATCCTGTCCAATTAGGCTGACCTTCCTTGTTTTGAGTGTTGTCTTTCCCTTCACCCAAAGCAGTTCCCATCTACAGATTGATCAATAAAAAGCCCTCTCCCTCCCTCCCTCCCTCCCTCCCCCCTTTGTAACCACAAAAGTATGTGTTCTTTTCCGTTTTTTCTATTTCTCAAGATCTTATAATAGTGGTCTTATACAATATTTGTCCTTTTGCAACTGACTCATTTCGCTCAGCATAATGCCTTCCAGATTCCTCCATGTTATGAAATGTTTCAGAGATTCGTCACTGTTCTTTATGGATGCGTAGTATTCCATTGTGTGAATATACCACAATTTATTTACCCATTCGTCCGTTGATGGACATCTTGGTTGCTTCCAGCTTTTTGCTATTGTAAACAGAGCTGCAATAAACATGGGTGTGCATATATCTGTTTGTGTGAAGGCTCTTGTATCTCTAGGGTATATTCCGAGGAGTGGGATTTCTGGGTTGTATGGTAGTTCTATTTCTAACTGTTTAAGATAACGCCAGATGGATTTCCAAAGTGGTTAGGGATAGAGTTTTGAGGGCTTTCTGTGCCTGGCAGAGAGCTAGGCTGGTCTATACTCCGTGCCCTAGTAAAAGCATAGCAGGACCTAAAACGTGATTGGACAGACACACGCTATGGCCTTGAGAGCACTGGAGGTAGATTCTGTGGGGAGGTCCGTTGTCAGTGGATTGGACCCTGTGTGGAGTACCCCTAAGTGTATTATCTATCTGTTCCTGTGTAACAAATGATCACAGACATCGCAGCTTAAAACAACATATTTATGATTTCACAGCTTCTGTGTGTTAGAAGTTCGTTTCTGGCTTAGCCGGATCCTCTGCCCGAGGTCTTACTAGGCTGTAATCAAGGTATTGGCTAGGCTGTGTTTATTTCTGGAAGAAGAGCTCGAGCTCCCATGGTTGTAGACTGAATTCATTTCCTTGTAGTTGCAGGGTTGAGATGTTCTTGCCGGCTGCATGTCGGGCTCCACTCTCAGCCACTTGATGCCTCCTGCAGTTCCCTGCCAAATGGTCCTCTCACAAGTAGACCCTCTCAAAACATGGCAGCTTTCTTCGTCAAGGCCAGCATGAGAATCTCTTACCTCAGGGATGCCCAAGTCCCCCTTCTAAGGGCTTTCACCTGATTAAGTCAGGCTCACCTTGGACAATCTCCCTTTATTGAAGATCAACTGCAATGAGACTTTAAATACATCCGCAAAATTACTTCACCTTTGGCACATTCTCTTGGCTAAAGGTGAGTTACAGGTCCCACCTACATTCAAGGGGTGGGAATCATACAAGGGCACGTATACTAGAAGGCAAGCGACACTGGGGGCAATGCTACAATCTGTCCACCACACTGAGGCGTCCAAGACAGGTCCTCAACATGGCATCCAGATTGGGTTACAGAAGGAGGTCTGGTGGAGATGACGGTCTGGTGGCCCAAAGGCCTGGCCTTTTTCCTGTGTCCTACCTTCTACCAGGCCCACGATTCTTGCATCAGTCCACTGACAGTGGACTGTGTTAATGTCCAATGTTAATGAAAATTATCCCAAACTTTGACATAAGGCAAAGGTGGGTAGCAAGTCCCTACACTGTCATAGGGACACAGGTTTGCCCAGGGATTAGGCAAAAGCATGTAGTTCAACTCACTGTTTGCTATTGAATTGAGGCCCCAGACTTAGTGAAGCTACGTGACTTTGTTCAGTGGAGATGCAAATTATTTCTGATCAGTGGAACACATAACTACAGAGGTTAGGGTTCACTATCGTTTTAGAAATCAACTACTTTTGTATCTAATTCAGCAATTTCACCCTCACCTGCCTTTATTAGTTTGGCTATAAGAAAAACCAAACCAAACCCATTGCAGTGGAGTCGATTCTGACTCATAGCAACCCTATAGGACAGAGGAGAACTGCCCCATAGAGCTTCCAAGGAGTGGCTGGTGGAGTCGAACTGCCGACACTTTGGTTAGCAGCTGAGCCCTTAATCGTTGCTCTTTGGGCTGTTTTTAACATCTTACAGACCGTGGTGGCATAGTGGTTAAGAGCTATAGCTGCTAACCAAAATGTCAGCAGTTCGAATCCACCAGATGCTCCTTAGAAACCGTATGGGGCAGTTCTACTCTGTCCTGTGGGGTCACTGTGTTTTGGAATTGACTCAACAGCAACTGGTTTTTTTTGGTGTCTCATTAATTAATGAATTTGAATAAATCTTTGATATAGGCTCATTTTTTATTTGCCTGAGAGTTATTATTTTATCTCTTTGAAAAATCACACTTTAAGATGGGTTGGAAATTTGCATCAATGCAGGAGAGTTTTAGAATAGAGTTTCATTCTGAGAAGTTTTTAGACATGTGACTTTTTTTTTTGTTTGACCCCATATAGTGGGGATAAAATTCACATCCTCCCATAATCCTTTCAAATTGTAAGAAGAAATAAATTTCCTTGCCATGTTCTTTTGTGGGGAGGAAGGAGAAAAGTTCTCCAGCACCCATGTAACTTCTTCCTGTGGACTTACAAAAGCCTGACCTATGGTCCCCAGGTTTGAAAGAGTATCAGGAGGGGCAGTGCTGGTAGCTCTGGTGAAACCCTGAGACTTGTGCTGAAGGTTCATTGTGAGGCAAAGCACACAGGTCAGAGCCTCTGTCACAAGAGCTCTGCTTGGAAAGGATCTCACACCGAGCACTCGGATGTGAAATGCAAACAGAATCTTTTAATTTTAAGCATGATTTCACCTAGCTCTTGTTATGTACCGTGTAGACTAAGTATGAATTTAATCTAGTAAACTTTATTTATTTATAAATATATCTTGTTTTTAGCTGCTGTCAAGTTGACTTCTGACTCATGGTGTCCCCACGCACAACAGAATGGGGACCTGTGCCATCACCATGATCAGTTATAGATCAGACCATTGTTATTTACAGGGTTTCGTTGGCTAATTTTCAGAAACAGATCGATGGCCTATTCTTCCTAGTCCATCTTAGTCTGGAAGCTCCACTGAATCCTATTCAGCATTACAGCAACACACAAGCCCACGGTGACAGATGGGTGGGACTGCTCATGGGGCGTATTGGCTGGGGATTGAACCAGGCCTACCTCATGGAAGGTGAGGATTCTACCACTGAACCACTATTACGCTTTCACTATGTACAGTTGATTTATTTTATACATATATAAATGTGTGCGCACATGTGTGCAGGTATTACGGTAATTTTGACTTCATGTCATATTTGTCTTCCACATTTTTTTAGATGAGATATGAGCCCACTGCTGTGATGAAATGAGTTCCTTCATGTGGCTTTTTGCCCTGGTTCTTCACAAAAACAGCTCAAGAAATTTTTCTCCTAAGCCCTGAGGAGTCACCTTTCCCTAGTTTTCTACCCCAGAGGGTTTGTTACATTTCCTGGGAAAATTACAAAATTATAAATTATAAATAGCTTGGTTTCATAGTTTTTGTCTAGCCCTGGGCTGCAGTCTGCCCTGTGATTAATATGCACCTTGCACAGATTGGTCAATACAGTACGGACTACGCAAATGAACTGTCTGTGGCCTACCGAGAGGTGATTGGTCAATTCATGGACCAGGTGGGAGGACCATGCCTTGAAACTGATGTGGAGTTTGTGTATATATGCAGCCAACCCTGCAGAGGTTTTTCAGACAGGAAGCAGAGGGCAGTGGAAGGGAGAAAAGGCAAGAGAGAAGAGAGAAGCAGAGAAAAAGGAGACAAGGAACCTCCTAAATGATCTGTAAGACAGGTCAAGGGCTGTAACACTGAAGACAGTGGACAGGCCCAGAAGGGGCCCTGCAGCAGAGCTGACAGTGACAGATTGAAAGGTCAGGAGGAGACTACCCTGAGTGGGCTGAGAGGAGCCTGCCCTCAGGGAGCTGAAAGGAGCTTATCCTCAGGTGGCTGAGAGGAGGCCTGCACTGCTGAGAAGGGGCATACAGGGCAGAGAGAAGGGCTTGCTTGTTTGCACAGGTGAGAGGAGCTGGGAGAGCTGTGCTGCACTGAAGAAGGTAGACTGGCCTACATGCTTCTTGATCTGATCCTGAGTTGTAGCCTGTTGATCTTGAGTCTGAGTTATACCCTGTTACTTCCTTAATAAACCACTTAACTTTAAATATGGTCTGTGAGTTCTGTGTGGCCATTGCAACAGATTTTCAGACCCAGAAGAGAATTAGAGAGTACCATGGGAGGGATTGCTGGTGTCAGAATTGGTTAAAAAAAAGGTTGGAGAGAAGAGGTATGTTTGATTTCTACCTCATAGGGAATCAACCTTCAGCTGATTTTGATTATCATTATCCCCGCTGAAGTTAGACAAGTTCTGACCCTATTACTGCTCCTACCATTTTACAACTGAACATGGAACCAAGCCTGGTATCATAGTTATCTAGTGCTGCTATAAAAGAAATACCACAAGCAGATGGCTCTAACAACCAGAAAATTATTCTCTCACCGCCTAGAATGCCAGAAGTCTGAATTCAAGGCACCAGAAGGCTTTCTCTTTCTGTCAGTTCTGGGGAAGGACCTTGTTATCAACGTTCCCCTGTTCTAGGAGCTTCTCAGCTCAGGGACCTCAGGTCCAAAGAACTCACTGTGCTCCTAGTGCTTCTTTCTTGGTGGTATGAGGTCCCTCTCTCTGCTCGCTTCTTGCTCCTTTTATCGCTTATAAGATAAAAGGTGATGCAGGCCATACCCCAGGGAAACTCCCCTTATATCATAGGATCAGGTCCCTGATCTGAGTAGGGGTGTTGCATTCCTCCCTAATTCCCTTTAACATTACCTAATCTTGTCTCATTAACCATAGGCAGAGATTAGGATTTACAACACATAGGATAATCACATTAGGTCACGGAATGATGGACAACCACACAATACTGGGAATTATAGCCTAGCCAAGTTGACACACATTTTTGGGGAACACAATTCGATCCATAACACCTGGCATTGGATAGCCCACTTCAAAATTGCTTGGTTTGTGTCACATGATGTATTTGTCACAGAAGTTAAGGGGAAAGGAACTTTTGTCTCAGGCTGAGTCCTGCTTAGGTTTCTTAGTAGATCCTGTTAGTGCCTAACAAGAATCGTTTTATAGGGCTGTTGCATGCAGCTCTCAGCTACTATGGCCGTTGGTTGCTGAGAGCTCATAGCTGCCCTGCTCCACCCACTTTTCAAGAGAACTTTCTCAGTCAACAGAAGCTGCCTTTCCGAGAAATGCTTGGAGATTACGCCCCTTGACCCAAAGTGGGGGCAGCCCAGAGCGAATGACTGACCGACTTGGGGGCACAAAGCTGGTTCCCCTTGCTTCAAAGGGGTGAAAACTCTGTGGTGCCATTCCTGCCCTAGAGCTCCCCTGGTATCAGGTGGAGGCTAGACTCCTCTGACCCCACACACTTACCTGGCTCCTTCCCCAGCCCTATCCTTCTGTCTTACTCCCCTTCTCCTGAGAGCTCTCCCGCAATGAGTCACTTGCACAAGAATCTCCACTGCAAGCCCTATACCCAGGGTACCCAACATAAGCTTCTAAGTCTTCTTTCCTTTCATAACTACTCCCTGAATGCTGACAGTGTTAACAAAGACAGTGCAGCCTCAGAAATACACTTCCCAGCAGAGATGTCTCATTTCCCCAATGAGAATGTGAAACAGTACATTCCATCCAACTGCATCTCTACCATTTCGAGACCAGAAACTATGTTCTCGATGGAAATTTTTGGAAAATGATTTTTGTGACATCAGTTAAGTAGGAAGTTCTCTGAACCTGCAAGTAGAAGACCTTGTTTCCCTCCCTCTCTAAAATAAGTTTCTGTGGGGATGTAGGCAAGACCTTTCGCTGGATTCTCATTTTTTATCATCCATAAAATGTGGGGCTTCTAACTGCCCAGGTCGCTTTGCAGATTTCTGTGAGGAATCAATGGATGATGAATGTGAAAGTCCATTGAAAAGGGTCAGTTGATTTTATTAGCCCAGAATCTCTTGTTTACAAGTGAAAACAGCATAATTCCAGTCAATTTAAGAAAAAAACAAACAAATATAAAGCAGTTATCGTTGCATCAGTTTTGACTCATGGTGACCCAGTGTGTTTCAGAGTAAAGCTGTGCTCCATAGGGTTTTCCATGGTTATAATCTTTCAGGAGTACATCTCCAGGCCTTTTTTTTGAGGCACTTCTGAGTGGATTCAAACCGCCAACCCATTGGTTAGTAGCTGAACATTTAACCATTTGCACAAACCAAGGACTCCCCTTAAGAAAAATGTGATTATAAAAGCTCATCTAATAAGCTCACAGCGTGAGGCTGAATTCAGATTCAGGGATTCTGTCAAGATCCTTGGGATTTGCCTTTCTTCCATCTGTTGGCAATTCTTGCTTCTTTATAGCTTCGTTCTCGGAAAGGATCTGCACACATGGAAGAAAGAAGACATCAGCTAGCACACCCCTACCACCCACTGAAGCCTCAGAGCATCCTTGAAATTTGTGATCCCAGGGGAAAAGTGGAAAATTTTCTAGGTAAATCAGGCAAAAGTCATGGGAAAACTCAGATGTGGCAGGTTTGGTTCACATGCCCATCCCTAACCAACTGCCATGGCTCAAGGAATGGAACATGCCAATTGACCAGAACTGGTATTTTTTAAAACAGCTTCATTGAGATATAGTTCACAAGTCATACAATTCACTCATTTAAAAAGTATTATTCTATGATTTTTAGCATATTCACACATACGTACAACCATCACCACAGTCAATTTTAGAATATTTTCTTCACCTGAAAAAGAAACCTGTATTCTTTAGCAATTCATCATTTAAACCTCCAGTCCTTGGCAACCACTGATTTACTTTCTATCTCTGTAAATTTATCTATTCTGGACTTTTCATGTATATGGGATTTTACAATCTGTGGTCTTATGTGACTCATTTTTTACACTTAGTGTAATGTTTTCAAGATTCATCCATGTTGTAGAATGCATCAGCACTTCATTTCTTTTCAAGGCTGAATAAGTCATCATTGTATGGATATACTGTCTTTTGTTTATCTATTTGTCAGTTGCTGAACATCGGGGTTGTTTCTACCTTTTGTGTTACTGTGACTAACGCTACCACGAACATTCCTGTATAAGGTTTTGTGTGGGGATATGTTTTCATTTTTACTGGGCACAAGACTAAGCATAGAATTGCTAGGTCATATAGTAACACTATGTTTAACCATTTGAGGAACTGCCACATTGTTTCCCAAAATGACCACAACCATTTTACATTCCCACCAGTTGCTATTATCTGACTTCTTGATTCTAGCTATCCTAGTGGATGTTAAGTGGTATCTTATTGTGATTTTGATTTGCATTTCTCTGATTAAAAAAAAAAAAAAATTTTTTTTTTTTTTTTTGATAACTAATGGCATTGAAAATCCAGAACTGGGCTTTCTGTCCTCCTTTAGGGTCATGGGGTTTAGAACCAATGGAGTCATATGGACTCAGTAGGAATGCTGTGAAATGAGGAAGCTCTGGTTTTTCCAAAAATGGATATTGGACCAACAACCATATGTATTCTATAGTATTGTGCAAGTAAGAGTGTATGATAATTATCAGACAATATCAGACTTTCATTGCTGTCTCAGAATCGTGATTACTAATAAAAAAAAAAAAAACTAGTGCCATCGAGTCGTTTCCGAATAGTTCTTGTATATTATACTATTATGATTCTTTATATTATGTGTAGGGTTGTTTGTACCTACAGCAAATTATCCCAAACTCTTAAGTATCACTAAACACTTGTATTTCCTTTCTGTAGTTTTTCTCTTTTCTATTATTGAAGTATTCATGTTGGCCTCCAGTGTCTCTTGCCTCTGGCAATCTAGGAAACAATGGTGAGATAGAATTCTGCCCAAAGTAAGAACATGTGGGTTTAGAAAGAGAGTCTTCCATCTAAGAAAATTACTCAGACTTTGTGACATCTCATTTCATTGCTTAGAAGCCTTTTGTTCTTAGCCATTTTCTGAATTGAGATTTCTGTTTTTAGGCACCAAAATGGTCCACTGTACCTCAAAATACAGCTAATGTTAGGAATCTAGATGAAATATCAAAAGTATACGAGTTTTATTCCACTAATGAGAGATCAGGTGAATTGTGGTACAAGGGTTGAATTCAGAACAAGAAGATTTTGATTGTATTTCTAGTTCTTATACTTACTGCTTAATCAGGATAGCTCAATAATAAGTATTAAAGTGTTTTCTTAATTCAAGGCACTGCGATAGATGCTAGAGATGTAATATGGACACTAGGAAATGTCTTTTGTGTTATTGCTATATAATCGCTTACGCCAAAATCTAGTGCCTTAAAACCGCAATATTTTATTTTTTCATGATTCTGTAATCTGTGCTGGATTTGGCTAGCCTTTCCTTTTCTGGTCTTACTTGAAGTCTCTCATGAGGCTGCAGTTGTTTGGAGCCCAAATTGGGCTTGGAGGAACCAGGAAGACTTTACTCACAAGTTTCTTACCTCAGTGTTTCTCTTTCATGGTCTGTTTCTCTCTCGACATAGTCTCATCATATAGTGGCCTAGCCTGGGTTTTTTAAATTTTTTTTTTACAGCATCATGTCTGGCTCAAAGACTGAGTATCCCCAAAGAGGAAATCAGATCTACTTGCATCATAGTTGTTAATGTCCATTGGCCATAGCCAGTCATATGATCAAGCCCACACTCAGTGCTGGAAGGGGATACCTAAGAGTGGGAGGAAGGTTAGTTGAAACTCAAGCATGTGAGTCTCATTGGAGGGTATCAAAGTAACAGCCTACCTCAAGTAGTTCTAATTCGATTATCAGCGAATCTCAGATGTGTTCTTCGGAACCCCGAGGGCTCTAAACAAGTCCTCAACATGAAGTAGGTGAGACTCTGGATTGTCTACCGCTCACTTCAACAACAATAACTTCACTTACAAACACTGACCATCAGCATCTAAGATTTCTATTGAGGAAAGTATCCTACTGCTAAGAGTATGTATATTTTAAAGTCAGTGATCTATATGATCTCTTGCAAGATAAAAATTTTATGACTTTATGACCCCAGAATTTCTTGGGACATTTAGTCAATCTGTCCTTGGATGTTAATACATATTCTTATCTCTTTCACTGGATATCTGCCAAGATGAACACAACAATGTCTCCAAATCACTTAAAGGTCTTCAACAAAGAGACACAAAATGCATTCATTGAATTTCAATTCATTTTCTCTTTCACATCTTGCAAAGGAAATACCTCATCTATTTAAAAAGTTAATATCCATAATTATGAATACTTACGAATTTAGAGGCAAGTGTTAACATTCAAGAAATAGTAGTATGAATGTATATTCATTTGAAATATGCTGTCCTATGACTGTAGTGTCACTATTCCCCTATCAATAGCACATACTGTATTTTATTTGTAAGATTAGGAGTATTCTGCAAATAAAAACTATAACAGCTCTGATTTTTTGAGGCTCTATTATGTGCCAGGCACTGTGCTAGGCATTTTTCATCTTAACTCTTTAATCCTTACAAAATCCCTGCAAAATTGATATTATCACTATTCCCATTGAACAAAGAAGAAAACAAAGAGGCTTAGTAATTAATCTAAACCCAAGCAACTAAGAAGTTAGTAACATACTTGCAATATGAGCCCAGAAATTTCTTGCCACAAAGTCAGTCCTCTTTTCCTCCACCATGTTGCAGCCTTCCCATTTCTGTTGTGATCAAGGACTTAAGCAAAGACATCGGGTTTCAGTAAAGACAAGGAATAACAGCTGTCTGGACAAGGATGGGCTCCTCAGCTAGCACCTAGAACATGGATTCTCAATATTGGCTGCACGTTGGAATTACTCAGGGGACTTTAAAAATATGGTAATGCCTGGGTCCCACCCTTAACAATCCTGATTAAAATTGGACTTGGTGTAGCTTGGGCACCAGGCTTATTAAAAGCCTATGTAGTTGGGGTTGAGAACTACTGACCTAGAGTAACCTCATGGCATCTAAATACTTTGCTGTTATTGTTAGCAATATGTGTACATAGCTTTTGTTATCAGAGAGGATAAAGGCTATTTACAAGATTTTCAGTGAAGTCTGAACTTTCCTGTTCCTTTTCCTGTGCTCTAACCCTAGAAGGATCATAAGTCATACTTAGAAAGCCACAGAAGAAAGAGTTGGCAAAGTAAAAAGAAACTCTTTACTGTCCCACCTCCTTCCTAAATGGTAGGCCTTGTACCTGAAGGAGTCCCTAACTCAGGTAGGAGGACTGACTGAAACCCTGAACGAAGTTGGAAACTTTGACCATCACAAAGACTGGACATATTAATTACCAAACTAAGTATCTTCTAATTTAAAGGGATGGGGGATTTTTATTACATAACGGTGACTAGGTACGTCACAAAGGCCTGCTAAGTTTTTTTTTTTGTTGTTGTTCTTGTCATTAGTTACCATCAAGTTGATGCCAACTCATGGTGAGCCTATATGTGCAGAGTAGAACTGCTCCACAGAGTTGTTTTTTTTTTAATAACTTTTTAAAATTGCTGTTGAGAATATACACAGCAAACACGTACACCAATTCAAGTTCTGCATGTATGATTCAGTGACATTGATTGCATTCTTTGAGTTGTGCAACCATTCTCACCCTCCTTTTCTAAGTTGTTCCTCTCCCATTAGCATAAACTCACTGCCCCCTAAGGTTCCTATGTAATCGTTCGAGTTGCTGTTGTCAGTTTGATCCCATATAGATAGATCTTAAAAGAGCATAATGCTCAAGGCAGCCTTTCTTTATGAGTCAAGCTAAACTATTGTTTGGTTTCAAGATTTTAGGGGATATTTTTGATATTTTGGCTTAAGGTTGAAAGATCTTAGGGCAATAATTTTGGGGGTTCATCCAGCCTCCATGGCTCTAGAAATTCTGGATTTCGTGAGAATCTGAAATCCTGTTCTATGTGTTCCCCTTTTTAATCAAGATTCTTCTATAGAATCTTTGATCCAAATGTTCAGTAATGGCAGCTGGGCACCATCAAGTTCTTCTGGTCTCATGGCAAAGGAAGCATTTGTTCATGGAAGCAATTAGCCACAGATTCCATTTCCTCTGTTGCTCCAGGTGAGTAGAGACCAATTGGTGTGCCTTGGATGACTGCTTGTAACTGTTAAGATGCCAGGCGCTATGCAATTAGTAGAACAGAGGCACTAAACCTGTTATTAGGCTAGTTAACTGGGAAGTTCCATAAAACCATGACCATAAACCTCCAAATGAAGGAAACAAATCCCATGACATGTTTGGTTTTACATAAGCAGCCTCAGCACCACTTTTTTTTTTTTTGTTGTTGTTATAAAAATATCTATCATACAATTTCCATAAGATTTTTAAGGCTGTGACCTTTCAAAAGCAGATTGCCAGGCCTGTCGTCCAAGGTACATCTGGGTGGGTTTGAACTGCCAAGTTTTTCAGCTAGTAGTTGAGCACTTACCCACCATGGAGCAGATGTAAAAAGAAAATAGGTATAAATAAAGTTACTTTTGTGATTAACTCACTCTCCTCATGAGCCCTAATTCTACTCAATGTTTATTATTTGTTTTCATATATATGTACAGGTAGTCCCTGACTTATGACATACTTGAGTTATGATGAGCTGCACTTAAAAATCATCTGGGTTTTTTTTTGGGGGGGGGACATTTTATTAATACTAATATGTACTGCATACAATATTAAAACTTATTTAACTTTATATGTAATATTTCCAACCCTCAAAGACAAATAAAGATTGGATTTATAAAGATACCGATAATAAAATTTTGAAATTTAAAGAATGTCTTAGTCATCTAGTGATGCTATAAACAATATACCACAAATGGATGGCTTTAACAAAGAGAATTTTATTCTCTTACAGTCCAGTAGGCTAGAAGTACAAATTCAAGGTCCCGACTCCAGGGGAAGGCTTTCTCTCTCTGTCATCTCTGGAGGAAGGTCCTTGTCATCAATCTTCCCTTGGTCTGGGAGCAGCTCAACTCAGGAACCTCAGGTCCAAAGGACACATTCTGCTCCCGGCACTGCTTTCTTGCTGGTATGAGATCCCCATGTCTATCTGCTCACTTCTCTCTTTCATATCTCAGAAGAGATTGGCTTAAGACACTACCTAATCTTGTAGACCTCATCAGTATAATTGACGCTAATCCATCTTATTACATCATAGTGACAGGATTTACAACATGTAAGGGAATCACATCAGAAGATAAAATGGTAGACAATCATACAATCATAACCCAGCCAAGCTGACACGTATTTTGGGGGGACACAATTCAATCCATGACAATGGATGTAAGTCACCTTTGACAATTTTTAAACAGACTGCAAAAAAGGTTTAGCTACTTTTCTTCAATTTTTGGATATGAGACCAGTGTTTCCTCTGATTTTGAGGCTATGTTGTTATAGATCTTGAGGGTTCTCAGCTTTTCCCTGGTTACATATATAGAAATCTTAAAAAAAAAAAAAAAAAAAAAAACCTGTTGCCTTCCAGTCGATTCCGACTTCTAGCGAACCTATGGGACAGGGTAGAATTGCCCATAAGGTTTCCAAAGAGCAGCTGGTGGATTAAAACTGCTGACCTTTTGGTTAATAGCCAAATTCTTAACCACTGTGCCACCAGGGCTCTGAAAATGTTAAAGGGAGGTGAAAAAAATAAAACACTGAGTTTTGTTGTTACCAAGGTAGGCTTCATGTGCAGCATGCCATACGAACTTGGCCTTGAAGTATGAACAGAGTATAGCAGAGCAGTTAAACGTAAGAACTAAGAGTTAAAAAAAAGGCTAGATTCAAATTCAGTGCTCAGGTTTTATTAGCTGAGGGACCCTGGAAGATCTTTCCAACCTAAGTTGTATAACAGGAACTATTATTATTTAATTACACATTACATTGTACAATTTATTAAACATTGATTTGTGTACAAAATTACATAATATAAAATTATTAATTATATATTTAATTGTAGATTTATAATGATAACAGTACTGGTATCTATTTTATAGGATTTATGAGTATTAAGTTATGTAATTCAACTAATATACCAAGCATGTCATTCTTGTTAGTTGCCATCAAGTCAGTTCTGACCAACTGCAACCCCATGTGCACATTGTGGAACTGCTTTGTAAGGTTTTCAGGGCTGTGACCTTTTGGCAGCAGATCACCAGGCCTGTCTTCTGACGTGCCTCTGAATGGGTTAGAACTGCCAAACATTTGAGTAGTAGTCAAGTGCTTAACCTTTTTTGCCACCCGAGGACTCCATATACCAAGCATTGTTGTTGTTGGGTGCCGCCCAGTTGATTTCAACTCATAGTGACCCCATGTGACAGGGTAGACCTGCTCCATAGGGTTTTCTAGGCTGTAATCTTTATGGGAGTGGATTACCAGGCTTTTCTCCCTCAGAGATGCTGGTTGGGTTTGAATTGCCAATGTTTTGGTTAGCAGCTGAGCACTTACCGTTATACCACCAGGCATAGTGCCTGTCTATTAGGACGTATAAATGAAAGTAGCCACCACCACCAAAAATTGACCAGACTTTAAAGTGGGGAATGAGCTCACAGGCAAAAGGAAAAGCACATGGAGGTGTGTTGATAACAAGCAAAGCCATATCATGGAGAATCCAAGAATGTGTGCCTGATAAATGAAAATGGAAAACAATAAATGAAAATGGAGGATGTCAAAACCAAGAACAGGACTGAGGCATCTTAATCCTGGTCCATGCAGCTTTCTCTGATTTCATTTCAAATTCATTACACCCTAGAATGGCCTCCCTGACAGCACATTACAAAGCTCTCAAGAGCAGGTCAGAGACGGTGCAGGGAAATGGAACGGCCTTTCTGACAAGTAATGAGTGGTCCCCATGCAGCTTTTTACATGGGAATTAATCTTTTATTAAGAGAGAAGATTATGCCTAAATTCTTAGGGGGCTTTTTGTTGATGGTTACATCTGCCTTGGGAACCTCAGCTCCTCTAGAGGCCTCAGTCAGAAGCAATCTTCATCTAACATCTCCTTTGCAAGCGGAAACTCTCTGGGGCGGGAGGTGGTGGGGGAAGGTGGCTAGTATCTTTTTTCTCTTTTGGTTGTATGTGAATGAGGAGTTTGAGTACAGAATGTTTCTGTGGCTGCTAACTGGGTTTCCTCATTCTGGTCAGATTGCTGGAGGAAGTCAGTGTTGTGTGGGTGGTGCCGTGAAGCTGTCTGGAGTGTGCTTGGGAAGGAACTTGGGAGTGGAAGTAGGCAAAATCAGAGCTGTGTGCAGATCAGCAGAGGGAGGACACCTTGAGGCTCCAGTCCATGGACCAGAAAAGGAGATGTATCGAAGAACGTATCTAGCATGCATGAGCAAAGCACTATCTAGGGCCTAGGCTCTGCCCTCAAAGCTTCCTTAGACTTATCAAACTGAAAATGCTCCCACACTTGAGAACCTAGACCAGAAGCCAGGAAGCTTCTCTGGGCTGATGTCAAGAGCTAAGGAGAGAGGCAGAGGGAGCGGTAGTGACTTCCCGAGGGTGAGGTGATGGGACAGGCTCTAAAAGAGGTGGAGACACACATGGGTGGTCTGAAAGGAAGGATGTAGATGTCACATGGAGAAAGGAGTTTGGAGAGCAGTCTGAGAGAGAGCCCTGTGGATTTGAGGAATGCTGAGTACCTCTTCTACAGGCACATACAGCTCATAAATGGGATCAAAGCTTCTGGTACTTTCAAGAATTCCAACAATAAACACTGGGTGGAACTAAAAGTTAGCTATAATTCCTTTTAGAAACTAAATAATGCATGACAGTAAAGACAGGACTGGGTAAGTTTTGGAAGTCCCTGGGTGGTGCAAAGGGTTAGTATGTTTGGCTACTGTCATGGATTGAATTGTGTCCACCAAAAATATGTGTCAACTTGGCCAGGCTGTGATTCCCAGTATTGTGCGATTGTCCACCATAGTATCATCTGATGTGACTTTCCTATGTGTTGTAAATCCTGCCTCTATGATAATAAGATGGGATTAACGGCAGTTATGTTAATGAGGCAGGACTCAATCTACAATATCAGGTTGTCTTAAGTCAATCTCTTTTGAGATATAAAAGAGATAAATGAGCAAAAAGACATGGGGATCTCATTACCACCAAGCAAGAAGAGCCAGGAGCGCACATCCTTTGGATCTGGGGTCCCTGTGCTGAAAAGCTCCTAGACCCGGGGGAAGACTGATGACAAGAACCTTCCCTCAGAGCTGAAAGAGAGAAAGCTTTCCCCTGAGTTGGAGCCCTGAATTCAGACTTCTAGCTCCCTAGGGTGTGAGAGAAAAAACTTCTCTTTGTTAAAGCCATCTGCTTGTGGTATTTCTGTTATAGCAGTGCTAGATAACTAAAACAGCTGCTAACCAAAAGGTTGAAGGTTTGAGTCCACCCGGAGGTGACTCAGAAGAAAGACCCGGGAATATATTTTAGAAAAATCAGCCATCGAAAACTCTAAGGAGCACAGTTATGCTCTGACACACAGGGGTCGCCATGAGTCAAAGTCTACTTGATGGCAACTTGGGGGAAAAAAAATGTGGTGGTTGAGAACATTAGGTCTGAAGATAGAAACTTAACACTTAATGTTTCTTAGCTGGCTGACCTTGGGTATGTTTCTTAAACTCTCTGCACTGAGAGGCTAGTTTTGTTGCAGGTTGTGAGAATTCAATGAGATAGTCCATGTACGTGCTTAGCACTTCATCTGGCACATGGTAACTATGCAATAGGTGCCTGGGTGGCACAAATGGATAAGTGTTCAGCTACTAGCTGAAGGATTGGCAATTTGAACCCACCCAGAGGCACCTCGGAAGACGAGCCTGGTGAGTTGCTTCCAAAAGGTCACCACCTTGAAAACTCTGTGGAGCATTTCTACTCTGTAACACATGGGGTCAGAATCTCATGTTGGCAACTAACAACAACGAGTATGCAGTAGATTTGATTATTACCTGGATAGCTCATCTTTCATGACCAAGATAAAGTACACAATAATAATAATAAAAAAGTTAATATTAATGGTTAAAAATAATTCTAGGAAGTGTTAGTTCCCTAGGGCAGCCATAACAAAGTACCACAAGCTGGATGGCTTAAAACAATGAAAATTTATTGTTTCACAGCTTGGAACTAGAAGTTTGAAATTAAGGTGTTGGCAGGGCCATATTCTCTCTGAAGGCTCTAGGGGAAAATCCTCCCTTGTCTCTCCCTAGCTTCTGGACTCCCAGTGATCCTCAGCTTGTAGGTGCACCACTCCAATCCCTGCCTCAGTCTTCACATGGCCACCTTCTCTCTGTGCATGTGGTTTGTATTTCTTCTCTTTTTATAAGGACACCAGTTGTATTGGATTAGGATCCACCTACTTCAGTATAACCTCATACTACCTTAACTGATAACACATTCAAAAACCCTATTTGCAAACACGGCCACCTTCACAGGTTCCAAAGGTTCAGTTTTTGGGGAGACACAATTCAATCCATAACAAATAATATCAAAGGACATATTTTCTTTAGTTTCTTGGCTTCCCGGTCTTAAGCTATGTGTGTGAGTTTTTGGAGAGGTCTGGAAATTGGGCATGAAAAAGAGTGGAGACTTCCGTGGAATTTAGAAGAAATACTCTCACAAGTTAAACAGCCTCATTCTTTTCTAATAACCCCCAGGGAATATGAATCTATGCAACTGGAAGGATTTAGAGGGAAGGGAATTTTAGGACAACTGTAGGTAAAAATTTTCAGTATCAAAGTTATTTTTTAAAAAAGGAATAAAAGAAGGTAGGAAAGAAAAGATAGGAGAGAGGGAGGAGGGAACAAAGGAAGGAAAGAAGAAAGGGAGGGAAGGAAGACAAGAGAGAGGGAGAGACGAGGGCAGGCAAGAAGGACAATTGCAGCCTTATAAGGAAGTGAGATTTTGACGAGTACCCTCTCTACCCTTTCCTATAGAAGCATCTAAGATGAGAATAAACACCTATTAGAAATTCCTGCAAGAGTACATACTTGGACTAAATGGGTTTTTGGACTCTAAAGACCCTTCCAAGTCCATTTTATTAAAAAAAAATTTGGTTTTGAATAATGTGGCTAGCTAGAGAAGGCAAACATATAAAATGGACCCTTAGTTGCTGTTTTCTTACAGCTATGCTTTCAAATCCCAAAGAGCAAAATGGGAATGTTTTCCAGTCATTATATGCATAAAATTTGAGGCATCATTGCTACATGTCCAAAGCTGACACATACAATGATTTTTCACTCTCAAATTCTTATAAGCACATATTTATGCTCTGGTCCCTCTGGATTCCAGCCCTCATTAATATTCAGAAATAGTTTATTCATCACAAATAGGAACTAAGTGAAATTTTATAATAAAAACACATGCTCCTTGCCTTTGGGAATCTAGACTTTTCCAGCATGTGTCACCAATATCACCCCTCTCTTCTACAGACTTTGACTTTTTCTCCTTTAAATGAGTGTTTTAACTTGATATAATAGTACTCTTTGGGGTATGGTAAGGTTGAATGCTAATCAAAAGAAGGAGGCTGGACACATTTAAAAATTTATTAGACTCACAGTCCCTGGTGTTTACAGACCAAATTCCTTATGATTGGTAAAAGGAAACAGAGCCCTAGAGAGGAGAAATGACCGTGAAATGCCTTATTGGCAGAGCGTGACCTAGAACCTTGTCCTCTTGACCCCCACTAAGTGTCCCCTCAGCTCAACTGATGTAGAAGAATCTCCTCAGATGTACCCAGGACACCCACATGTTCAGCATGTGTTCCTGACTTTTAGAATGGACATCTTGGGACTGGGACCACCTATAAGGGCTAATATTTGCTTCTGGGGGATGCTGGTGAGCCCTGACTTAACTCAGGCTGGAGGTCCAGAGGGATAAGCTCTGGAATGCACTCTCTGTCCCTGAGGTCCTGAGAGTGCCAAGCAAGGTGTCAGGTAGACAGTTGGTGTTTGATAAATATTTGTTGAGTGACTGCATGCTTGCCCATCCGGCTGTATTCTTCTGGCTTGATGATCTCGATACGTGAGTGCTTATCAAGCGGCGACGATACACATGGATCTCACCAGATGGAATATACAGGAATCAAATTGGCTACATCTGTGGAAAGAGACGATGCAAAACCTCAATATCATCAGTCAGATTAAGGCCAGGGGCCAACTGTGGAACTGACCATCAATTGCTCATATGCAAGTACAAGTTGAAACTGAAGAAAATCAGAACAAGTCCATAAGAGCCAAAATACGACCTTGAGTATATTCCACTTGAATTTAGAGACCATCTCAAGAATATATTTGACGTGTTGAACACTAATGATCAAAGGCAGCCGAGTTGTGGAAAGACTTTAAAAGACATCATACATGAAGAAAGCTAGAGGTCATTAAAAAGACAAGAAAGAAAGAAAAGACCAAAATGGATGTCAGAAGAGACTCTGAAACTTGCTCTTGAACATTGAGCAGCTAAAGCAAAAGGACAAAATAATGAAGTAAAAGAACAGAAGATTTCAAGGGGCGACTCGAGAAGACAAAGTCTTATAGTGACCTGTGCAAAGACCTGGAGGTAGAAAACCAAAAGGGAAGAACGTGCTTGGCATTTCTCAAGCTGAAAGAACTGAAGAAAAAATTCAAGCCTTGAGTTGCAATGCTGAAGAATTCTATGGGGAAAATATTAAACAATTCAGGAAGCATCAAAAGAAGATGGAAGGAATACACAGAGTCATCATATCAAAAGAATTGGTCGATGTTCAACCATTTCAAGAGGTAGCTTATGATCAGAAACCCACAGTGTTTGTAAAGGCAGAAGTCCAAGCTGCACTGAAGACGTTGGGGAAAAACAAGGCTCCAGGAATTGACAGAATATCAGTTAGGGTGTTTCAACAAACCGATGCAGCACTGGAAGTGCTCACTCGTCTATGCCAAGAAATCTGGAAGGCAGCTACGTGGCCAACCAACTGGAAGAGGTCCATATTTATGTCTATTCCCAAGAAAGGTGATCCAACAGAATGTGGGAATTATCGAACAATGTCATTAACATCACATGCAAGAAGAATTTTGCTGAAGATTATTCAAAAGCAGCTGCAAGCAGTACATCAACAGGGAACTGGCAGAAATTCAAGCCAGATTCAGAAGAGAATGTAGAACCAGGGATATCATTGCTGATGTCAGATGGATCCTCACTGGAAGCAAAGAATACCAGAAGGATGTTTACCTGTGTTCTTTTGACTATGCAAAGGAATTTGACTGTGTGGAGTATAACAAATTACGGATAACATTGCAAAGAATGGGAATTCCAGAACACTTAATTGTGTTCATGAAGAACCTTTACATAGATAAAGACGCAGTTGTTCAGACAGAACAAGGGGATACTGATTGGTTTAAAGTCAGGAAAGCTGTGTGTCAGAGTTGTATCCTTTCATCATGCCTGTTCAATCTGTACGTTGAGCAAATAATCTGAGAAGCTGGAGTATATGAAGAATGGAGCATCAGGATTGGAGGGAGACTCATTAACAACTTGTGTTATGCAGATGACACAACCTTGCTTGTTGAAAATGAAAAGGACTTGAAGCACTTACTGATGAAGATCAAAGACCACAGCCTTCAATATGGATTACACCTCAACATAAAGAAAATAAAAATCCTCATAACTGGACCAATAAGCAACGTCATGATAAACGCAGAAAAGATTGAAGTTGTCAAGGATTTCATTTTACTTGTATCCACAATCCATGTCCATGGATGCAGCAGTCAAGAAATCAAACAATGCATTGCATTGGGCAAATCTGCTGCAAAAGACCTCTTTAAAGTTTTGATAAGGAAAGATGTCACCTTGAAGACTAAGGTGTGCCTGACCCAAGCCATGGTATTTTCAGTCGCATCATATGTGTGTGAAAGCTGGACAATGAGTAAGGAAGACCGAAGAATTGATGTCTTTGAATTGTGGTGCTGGGGAAGAGTATTGAGTATACAATAGACTGCCAAAAGAACAAACAAATCTGTCTTGGGAGAAGTACAACCAGAATGCTCCTTAGAAGCAAAGATGGCAGGACTTCCTCTTACATACTTTGGACATGTTGTCAGGATGGATAAGTCCCTGGAGAAAGACACCATGCTTCGTAAAGTACAGGGTCAGCGGAAAAGAGGGAGACTCTCAAGGAGGTGAACTGACACAATGGCTGCAACATAACAATGATTGTGAGCATGGCAAAGGACTGGGCAGTGTTTTGTTCTGTGGTCAGAACCAATTCAACAGCACCTAACAACATCAACAACAGAACCACTTACCGCTGAGTCGACTCCTGACTCATGGCCACCGGAAGTGTACAGAGTAGAACTATATTTCGTTGGGGTTTCGAGGCTGTGAGCTTTCAGAAGCAGATCATCAGGACTTTCTTCCACGGCAGCTTTGGGTGGGTTCCAAACATCAAAGTTTTTGTTAATAATAAAAAGCTTTACTATTTGCACCATCCAGAGACTCCTTATACACATCATAGGGGCTAAAATTATACTTGTTAAATAAATGGATACATGGAAAATGAGTAAAAATATTCCCTATATCAAAATCTTTTTTTTTTTTTTCTGGTCTGCTCTGAGATTGTCAGATAATAGTGAGCTCTGTAAGATTAATCTTTATGATTAATAAGATGGATGCTTCAAAGTTGCTGTTCACTTCCAATATGGTATCACTGAAGTCCTGTGGCACTCCAGCCAGATTCCCTTTTCTGCTGGTACATTCGTGCTGGCTGCCATACGGCCCCTTTTCCAGAGAATTGCCCTTAGCCAATGGGAACTGCCTTTCCCAAGAGGTCATGCCTACTCCTCAGAAGTAGCCAGTGATGCCCTGACATGGCATACAAAAGGCTAGGCCCCTAGTCTCAAAGGGGATGTGTGGTGAAATTCATACTCCAGATTTCTTTATAGGATAAGGCTGAAATTAGAGTCCAGCTGATGCTACATCAGCTCATACCACATAACTCATATCAGTTCTTTGCCTCAATCTGCTTCCTTCCCTCCCTTTCAACTGAGAACACTCCCTCAGTACCTCCCCTGCATCCAAATCCCTGTCCCAGGCTCCATGTTTAGAGAGCCTGATGTAAGAGGATTCCTGATATCCACTTCCCTTCCTGGGCTTTTTCCCCAAGATCTCTGGAGAACCCATATCTGCAGTTTCCATAAAATGTAACAACTCATAGAGTCAATAAATTGCAGAAATTTTAGCTAGGGAATAAGGTAAGGCCTGCTGTTCATTATCACCATTTGCATATCTCCCTATTCAAAGGCTAAGAATAGTTGTTTTACATCTCCCGAAGAAGCAGCCGCAAAAGGTGTAGCCTCTGTTCTGTGTATGAATTGAGGTGAGTATGGAATTTCTCTAGGAACATAAATCAGTTATCTTGGGAGGGGGAGACAACTGATTTATGTTCCTAGAGAAATTCCATACTCACTTCAATTCATACACAGAACAGGAGGGGGAGGAAACCCTGGTGGCGTAGTGATAAAGTGCTACGGCTGCTAACCAAGAGGTCGGCAGTTCAAATCCTCCAGGCGCTCCTTGGAAACTATGGGGCAGTTCTACTCTGTCCTCTAGGGTCGCTATGAGTCGGAATCGACTCTATGGCAGTGGGTTTGGGAGGGGGAGGAAGCATGACTTTCATCTGTTTTTTGCCATAGAAATTTTAATACAACATTATATAGACTTGTTATTTGATATAGTTCAGTGAATAATTTACAAGGTGCCACTTTGTGCTTAGAATGTATTAGCTGCCCTATTGCTTCTGCAATTGAAAGGAGAGGAGAAAAGCAGCTAGAAAGTCCAAAAACAACTTTTACAATCCCCAAGGCCTTGTTTAATGGAGTATACACAATCAACTTTCAACAATCCATGGCTACATTATCTATGGCAGTGCTTCTCAGGCTTGAACATGCACATGAATCATCCAGGGATCTTGTTGAAATAAATATTCTAATTGGGTAGATCTAGGGTAGCACTTGAGATTCTACATGTCTGCAAAGCTCTAATAAGATGATGATACTAATTATGCATAGACCACACTTTAAGAAGCAAGGTCTTGAATTTTCATTCACTCCTGTAGTGCTTTTTTTTTTTCTATAACCATATAGATAATTTAATCTAAAGACAAGATTGCAAATGTAACATTGATGCTCATCATCACTGTGAAATCCAAGCCAAATGGCCCTCCTGGACCCTGGAGATAAGCTCTGACTCCAAGGGTATAATGACGTTGCTTAAAATCCAAAATAGGAAAACTATTGACTTTTGGCCACTTTCCAGACAGTATCAGGTTGAGACTAGATTTCTCTTGAATTCACACCTTCACTTAGCTTTCAGAAAGATGTGTCATCTTCAGGGATAATAAGAGGGAAATAGACACAGGCAGCACTAGGGCCATAAGTAGTCTGTTGTTATTGTGTGCCTTCGAGTCAATACTGACTCATAGTGACACTATTGGACAGAGTAGAACTGCCCCATAGGGTTTTGAAGGAGCGGCTTGTGGATTTGAACTGCTGCCCTTTTGGCTAGCATCCAAGCTCTTAACGACTTCACCACCAGGGCTCCATAAATATAGTTCATAACAAAAAAAGGTCTCTAATTGTACCATAGCTTGTTGATCTTTATGGCTACCATTCCAACAAGGGAAGTTCTACTCAACTCTTTCAATGACTCATTAACTTTCAGACCCTATCTTGAACATGAAATGTCTAAATGAAGACCTATTTTACTAGACTTCTAAATTTTTCTAAATCCAGGCATGGAGCAATTTATTTCTCCTAGATATCTGGCCCATGTCTCCATGGTCTAGCTTCCATTTTGAGAAATATGTATCTTAAAAAAAAAAAAATTCCTCCAGTTTTCTTTGTGTTTAAGGCATTATTCACTTTTTCTGCCTTTTCAAACGCCTCAGTAAAATGAATACATCCAATATTCATAAAGCCAGAACGTCCCATATATAGCATAGAGTCCTCACAGGGGGATGCTTATCAGTAAAGGAGGATTAAATTAAAAAACTTTCTAATATCCCCTCAGATCAATATTTAATATCTTTTATATCTTAACTTAAAAAAATTAATGTGGATGATATCAGAAAACAGGTGGAGTAAGGACCTCGAAAACTCTCTCCTCCATAAGAGCTATAATAAAACTGGTTAAAATTATCAGAGTTAACTTTTTCAGAACTTTTCTGAAAAAGTTATTCAAGGATAAGGGCTAAACCTCAGTAATAAAAACAGTGGACGTCGTTTTTGTTGTTGTTTAAATTACCATGGAGTTGGCTCCAACTTATGGTGGCCTTATGTATAATAGAGTGAAATGTCACCCAGTCCTGTGCCATTTTCATGATTGTTGTTATGTTTCAGTCCATTGTTGCAGCTATTGAGTCAATTATCTCACTGAGGATTTCCCTCAAATTGTTAGCCTTCCAATTTACCAAATACAATGTCCTTGTCTAGAGATTGGTCTTTCTTGATGACATGTCCAAAGTATTTGAGCCGTAAGTCTCACCACCTTCACTTCTAAAGAGCATCTTGGTTGTATTTCTTCTAAGACTGATCTGTTTGTTCTTTGAGAAGTCCATGGTGTATTTACTACTCTTTGCTAACATCACAGTTCAAATACACAAATTCTCCTGTTTTTCTTTTCTGATATCCAATCTTCCCAAGCATATTAGGCAATTTAAAAGACCATATCTTGGGTCAGATGCGCCTTAGTCATCAAAGTGACATCTTTGCTCTTTAAAACTTTAAAGAGGACTTTTGTAGCTAATTTGCCTGATCAAATACATCGTTTGATTTTTTGACAGCTGGTTCCATGCACCTTGATTTTCTTTTTTAATATAATTTTATTTATTTTGTGGTTATTGTTGAGAATATACAGAGAAAACATACACCAATTAAACAGCTTCTACATGTACCATTTGTTGTTGTTTTAGGTGCCATCGAGTCGGTTCTGACTCATAGCAACCCTATGCACAACAGAACAAAACACTGCCTGGTCCTGCACCATCCTCACAATTGCTGTTATGCTTGAGCTCATTGTTGCAGCCACTGTGTCAATCCACCTTGTTGAGGGTCTTCCTCTTTTCTGCTGACCCTGTAGTTTGCCAAGCATGATGTCCTTCTCCAGGGACTGATCCCTCCTGACAACATGTCCAAAGTATGTAAGACCCAGCCTCGCCATCCTTGCTTCTAAGGAGAGTTCTGGTTGCACTTCTTCCAAGACAGATTTGTTTGTTCTTTTGGCAGTCCATCATATATTCAATATTCTTCGCCAACACCACAATTCTAAGGCGTCAATTCTTCTTTGGCCTTCCATATTCATTGTCCAGCTTTCACATGCATATATTGTTATTGAAAATACCATGGCTCGGGTCAGGTGCACCTTAGTCTTCAAGGTGACATCTTTGCTTTTCAACACTTTAAAGAGGTTCTTTGCAGCAGATTCACCCAATGCAATGCGTTGTTTGATTTCTTGACTGATGCTTTCATGGGTGTTGATCGTAAATCCAAATAAAATGAAATCCTTGACAGCATCAATCTTTTCTGCATGTATCATGATGTTGCTTATTGGTCCGGTTGTGAGGGTTTTTGTTTTCTTTAAGTTCAGGTGCAATCCATACCAAAGACTGTTGTCTCTGATCTTCATAGTAAGTGCTTCAAGTCCTCTTCACTTTCAGCAAGAAAGGTTGTGTCATCTGCATAACACAGGTTGTTAATGAGTCTTCCTCCAGTCCTGATGCCCCATTCTTCTTCATACAGTCCAGTTTCTTGGATTATTTGCTCAGCATACAGATTGAATAGGTATGGTGAAAGAATACAACCCTGATGCACACCTTTCCTGACTTTAAACCAATCAGTATCCCCTTGTTCTGTCTGAACAACTGCCTCTTGATCTATGTAAAGGTTCCTCATGAGCACAATTAAGTGTTCTGGAATTCCCATTCTTTGCAACGTTATCATAATTTGTTTTGACCCACACAGTCGAATGCGTTTGTGTAGTCAATAAAACACAGGTAAATATCCTTCTGGTATTCTCTGCTTTCAGCCAGGATCTATCTGACATCGGCAGTGATGTTCCTGGTTCTACGTCCTCTTCTGAAACTGGCCCGAATTTCTGTCAGTTCCCTGTCGATATAGTGCTGCAGCTATTTTTGAATGATATTCAGCAAAATTTTGCTTGTGTGCGATATTAATGATATTGTTCTATAATTTCCACATTCGCTTGGATCACTTTTCTTGGGAATAGGCATAAGTATGGATCTCTTCCAGTCAGTTGGCCAGGACACTGTCTTCCATATTCCTTGGCATAGACGAGAGAGCACCTCCAGCGCTGCATCTGTTTGTTGAAACATCTCAATTAATATTCCGTCAATTCCTAGACCTTTGTTTTCGCCAATGCCTTCAGAGCAGCTTGGACTTCTTCCTTTAGTACCATCATCAGTTCCTGATCATATGCTACCTCTTGAAACGGTTAAACAGCGACTAAATCTTTTTGGCATAATGACTCTGTGTATTCCTTCCATCTTCTTTTGATGTTTCCTGCATCGTTTAATATTTTCCCCATAGAATCTTTCATTATTGTAACTCGAGGCTTGAATTTTTTCCTCAGTTCTTTCAGCTTGAGAAATGCTGAGCATGTTCTTCCCTTTTGGTTTTCCATCTCCAGCTCTTTGCACATGTCATTATAATACTTCGTTTTCTCGAGCCGCCCTTAGACATCTTCTGTTCAGTTCTTTTACTTCATGAATTCTTCCTTTTGCTTTAGCTGCTCGATACTCAAGAGCAAGTTTCAGAGTCTCCTCTGACATCCACCTTGGTCTTTTCTTTCTTTCCTGTTTTTTCAGTGACCTTTTGCTTTCCTCATGGATGATGTCCTTGATGTCATTCCACAACTCGTCTGGTCTTTGGTCACTAGTGTTCAATGCATCAAATCTATTCTTCAGATGCTCTCTAAATTCATGTGGGATATATTCAAGGTCATATTTTGGCCCTCTTGGACTTGCTCTGATTTTCTTCAGTTTCAGCTTGAACTTCCATATGAGCAATTGATGGTCTGTTCCACAGTCGGCCCCTGGCCTTGTTCTGACTGAGGATATTGAGTTTTTCCATCGTCTCTTTCCACAGATGTAGTCAATTTGATTTCTGTGTGTTCCATCTGGCGAGGTCCATGTGTATAGTCGCCGTTTATGTTGGTGAAAGAAGGTATTTGCAATGAAGAAGTCATTGGTCTTGCAAAATTCTATCATTCGATCTCCAGCATTGTTTCTATCACCAAGGCCATATTTTCCAACTACCCATCCTTCTTTGTTTCCAAGTTTCTCATTCCAATCGCCAGTAATTATCAATGCATCCTGATTGCACAGTCGATCAATTTCAGACTGCAGCAGCTGATAAAAATCTCCAATTTCTTCATCTTTGGCCTTAGTGGTTGGTGCATAAATTTCAATATTAGTCGTATTAACTGGTTTTCCTTGTAGGCATATGGATATTATCCCATCACTGAGAGTGTTGTACTTCAGGATAGATCTTGAAATGTTCTTTTTGATGATGAATGTGACACCATTCCTCTTCAATTTGTCATTCCCAGCTTAGCAGACTATATGATTGTCCAATTCAAAATGTCCAACATCAGTCCATTTCAGCTCACTAATGCCTAGGATATCGATGTGTATGTGTTCCATTTCGTTTTTGACAATTTCCTTTTTTCCTGGATTCATGCTTTGTACATTCCAGGTTCTGATTATTAATGGATGTTTGCAGCTGTTTCTTCTCATTTTGAGTTGTGCCACATCAGCAGATGAAGGCCCCGAAAGCTTTACTCCATCCACGTCATTAAGATCGACTCTACTTTTAGGAGGCAGCTCTTCCCCAGTCATTTTTTGAGTGCCTTCCAACCTGGGGGGTTCATCTTCCAGCACTATATCAGACAATGTTCTGCTGCTATTCATAAGGTTTTCACTGGCTAATGCTTTTCAGCAGTAGACTCCTGGGTCCTTCTTCCTAGTGTGTCTGAGTCTGGAAGCTCAGCTGAAACCTGTCCTCCATGGGTGACCCTGCTAGTATCTGAATACCAGTGGCATAGCTTCAATCATCACAGCAACACATAAGCCTCCACAGCATGACAAACTGACAGACACATGGGGGCATGTACCATTTAGTGACAGTGATTACATTCTTAGAGTTGTATAACCATTCTCACCCTCCTTTTCTGAGTTGTGCCTCCTCTATTAACATAAATCTACTGCCCACTTATGTTCCTATCTAATCTTTTTGAGATGCTCTTGTCATTTTGATCCCATATAGGTAGTTCTTAAAAGAACATAATGCTAGAGTCAAGCGGGTTTTTACTAGTTAAGCTAAACTATTGTTTGGTTTTAAGAAGATGTCAAGGAATATTTTTGGTTTAAGGTTTAAAGATTATTTCAGGGCATTAGGTTCAGGGCTTCATCCAACCTTCATTGCTCCAGGAATTCTAGAATCCATGAACATTTGAATTTCTGTTCTGCATCTCCCCCCTTTTCTTCTGTGGAATCTTTGATCAAAATGTTCAGTGGTGATAGCTAAGCACCATCCAGTTCTTGTGGTCTCATGGCCAGTTGCTCATGGAGGCAATTAGCCACACGTTCCATATCCTCCTCCTATTCCTGACTCTCCTTCCTCTGTTATTCCAGGTAAACAGAAACCGTTTTCAGTGTTTTGGATGGCAGCTTGTAAGCTTTTAAGAACTCAGGCACTACACATTGAACTAGGAGGTAGAACAGAGGCAATTAACTTGCATGTCACATGGAACCATGGCCCTAAACCTCTAAATCAAGGAACCAAATTCCATGAGGTTTTTGTGTTGCACATAAGCAGACTCAGCAGCTACTCTCTCTCTATTTTTTTTTTTTTTTGTCGTTGTTGTAAATATACCTACCACACAACTTTTGCCAACTCAACTTTTTACGGGTATACAACTCATTGGTAGCAATTGCAATAATCAGCTGTGCAACCAACCCTTAATCAACGCAGTATTTCCATCAGTGTTAACCCCACTTACCTCTTCCCTTTTGCCCTTGGCAACTACTAATAAACTTTGTTCTCTACACATTTACCTTTTCTTGTCTTTTTATATAGGTAAGTTCATACAAAATCTGTCCTTTTGTGATTGACTTATTTCACTCAGCATAATGTCTTTCAACTCCATCCACATTGTAGCATGTATCAAGACTTCATTTCACCTACTGGCTAAGTAGTATCCCGTTGTATGTATGTACCACATTTTGTTTATCCATTCATCTGTTGCCAGGTGTTTACATTATTTCCACCTTGTGGCTATTGTGAATAGTGCTGCAATGAACATTGGTGTAAAAGTCTCTGCTTTCAATTTTTTGGGGTATGTATTCTTTTTTTATACCTAGGAGTAGAATTTCTGGGTCATATGGAAGTTCTATTTTTAGTTTTTTGAGGAACTGCCACACTGTTTTCCACAATGGCTGTACCATTTTGCATTCCCACCAGCAATGGGTAAGGGCTCCAATTTCCCTGCATCTTTTCCAACATTCGTTATTCTCTCTTTTTTTTTTATTTTAGCCACCCTAAACCCAAAAAACCAAACCCTTTTCACATGTTTTGTGGCTGTCTGAATGTCCTCTTTGGTGAAATGTCTATTCAAGTCCTTGACTCATTTTATGATTGGGTTATTTGTCTTTTTGTTGTTAAGTTGTTAAAGTTTTATATATATTTTGGTTGTTAGATTTTTGTAGGAGGTATTGTTCTGAAGATATTCTTCCAGTAGGTAGCTTGTCTTTTCACTTTTTTGGTAAAGTTTTCTGATGAACAATAGTTTTTAATTTTTATGAGGTCTCATTTATTTGTCTTTGTTCTTTAAGCTTTTGTTATTGTATTAGACAATCATAGTTGAAAGCTAGGCCTGATAGCATTGCCCCTGCTTTTTCTTCTAAAAATTTTATGGTTTTAGTTTGCATACTTAGGTCCTTAATCCATTTTCAGTTTGTCTTTGTGAATGATGGGAGGCATAAATCCTGTTTCATTTTTCTGCATGTGGAAATACAATTTTCTCAGCACCATTTATTGAAAAGACTTTTCTTTCCCTATTGAATGGACTTAGCACCCTTCTAAAAAATCAGTTGAGCACAGATGTGTGGGTTTATTTCTAGACTCTCAATTGTATTCCTTTGGTCTTCTGGTATATTGTTATAACAGTACCAGGCTATTTAGTTTCCAAAAAATATATAAATAAATAACTGTATAGTATGTTATAAAATCGGAAAGTGTGAGTCCTCTTACTTTGTTCTCTTTTAACATTGCTTTAGCTTTGAGGGGCCTCTTACCATTCCATGTAGAATTGAGGACTGGTTTTTCTATTTCTGTAAAGAAGACTGTTGAAATTTTGATTGGGATTGCTTTGAATCTGCAGATGGTTTTGGGTAATATTGACATCTTAACAATATTAAGTCTTGCAATACATGAACATGGAGCATCTTTCCATTTATTTAAGCTTTCTTTAATCTCTTTCAGCAGTGTTTTAGTTTTCATTGTATAAGTCCTTCATGTCCCTGATTAGAATTATTCCTAGGTATTTTATTTTCTTAGATGCTTTTGTGAATAGAATTGTTTTCCTAATTTCTCTTTCTGATTTCTCATTGCTAGTATATAGAAATTCAACTGATTTTTGTTTTCTGACTTTGTACCCTGCAACTTTGCTAAATTCCTCTATTAGCTCTAGAAGTTTCCTTGTGGACTCTGAGATTTTCTATATGTAGGATCGTATCATCCACTAGTAGAGAAACTTTTACTTCTTCCTTTCCAATCTAGATGCCTTTTATTTCTTTTTCTTGTCGTGTTGCTCTGGATAGGACTTCTAATACAATATTGAATTGAAGTGGAGAGAGTAGGCACCCTTGTCTTGTTCTCAATTTTCAAGGGGGAAGCATTCAGTCTTTTGGCTTTAAATATTATGTAGGCTATTGGTTTTTTCATACATGCCCTGAATCATATTGAGGAAATTCCCTTCTATTCCAATCTTCTTTAGGGTTTTCATCAAGAAAGGGTGCTGGATTTTATTTAAAAAAAAAAAAAAATTTCTGCATCCATCATATGGTTCTTTTCCTTTGTTCTAGTGATGTGGCATATTACATTGATTGATTTTCTAATGTTGAGCCACCCCTCCATTCCTGGAATAAATCCCACTTAGTCATGGTGTACAACTCTTTTAATATGTTGTTGGATTCTGTTCACTAGTATTTTGTTGAAGATTTTTGCATATATATTTATAAGAGATATTGGCCTGTAGTTTTCTTTTCTCATGGTATCTTTTTCTGGTTTTGCTATCAGGGTTGTGCTTTTCATAGAATGAATTAGGGAGTATTCCTTCCTTCTCTATCTTTTGGAAGTGTTTAAACAGTATTGATGACGATTGTTTTCTAAATGTTTGGTAGAATTCCCCATTGAAGCCATCTTGTCCAGCACTTTTTGTTGTTGTTGTTGTTGTTGGGAGGTTTTTGATCACTGATTCAACCTCTTCACTCATTATGGGTCTGTTGAGATTTTGTATTTCCTTTTGAGTCAGTTTGGGTAGGTTATGTACTTTTAAGAATTTTTCCATTTCATCTAGATTATCCAGTTTGGTGCCATACAGTTGTTTATAACATTCTGTCATAATTCTCTTTATTTCTTTTGGGTCAGTTGTAATGTCCCCTCTTTCATTTTTTATTGTGGATATTTGCATCTTTTCTCCTTTTTCCTCTGTCAGTCTAGCTAAGGCTTTGTCAATTTTATTAATCTTTTCAAAGAACCAACTTCTGGTTTGATTGATTATATTGTTTTTCTGTTTTCAATTGTATTCATTTCTGCTCTGATCTTTGCTGTTTCCTCTCTTCTGATAGGTTTAGGCTTAGTTTTCTCTTCTTTTTCTAGCTCCTGGAGTTGTCAAGTTAGGCTGTGAATTAGAGATCTTTTTTTTTTTTTTTTTCTCATGTAGGCATTTATTGCTATAAGTCTCTAAGTACAGCCTTTGTTGGAACCCATAAAGTTTGTTATGTTGTGCTTTCATTTTCATTGGACTCTAAGAAACTTGTGATTTCTTCTTCGACCCATTGGTAGTTTAGTAGTGTATTGTTTAGTTTCCACATGTTTGTATATTTTTTGGGTTTTTTTCTGTTATTGATTTGTAGCTTTACTCTGTTGTGGTCAGAGAAAATGCTTTCTATGATTTTAATCTTTTTTAAGTTTATCAAGACTTGCTTTGTGACCTAGAATTTGGTCTTTCTCAGAGAATGATCCCTGTGCACTGGAGCAGAATGTATATTGTGCAGTTTTGGGGTTGTGTGTTCTGTACATGTTTGTTAAGTCTAGTTGGCTTTCAATGTTATACAGTTCCTCTGTTTCCTTGTTGATCTTCTTTCTAGATGTTCTGTCCAATATTAAAAGTAGCGTATTGAAGTCTCCAATTATTATTGTAGTGCTATCTATTTCTCCCTTCAATTCTATAGTCTTGGTTTTATATGTTTAGATGCCCCAATCCTGGGTGCATATATATTTATGATTGTTAAATCTTCTTGATAATTGACCCTTTTATCAATATATAATGTCCATCTTTGTCTCTTCTAACAGATTTTTTTTGTCCTTAACTCTACTCTGCTGTTATTAAGATTGCTACTCCAGCTCTCTTTTCATTATTATTTGCATGGAATATTTTTACCATCCTTTCACTTTCAACCTATTTGTGTCTGTCTTAGTCATCTAGTGCTGCTAGAACAGAAATACCACAAGTGGATGGCTTTAACAAAGAGAAATTTATTCTCTCACAATCTAGGATGCTAAAAGCCAAAATTCAGGGTGCCAACTCCAGGGGAAGGCTTTCCGTCTCTGTCGGCTCTGGAGGAAGGTCCTTGTCATCTATCTTCCCCTGATCTAGAAGTTTCTCAGGTACAGGGACCCTGGGTCCAAAGGATGTAGTCTGCTCCCAGGGCTGCTTTCTTAGTGGTAGGAAGTTCCCACGTCTCTCTGCTGGTTTCTCTCTTTTATATCTAAAAAGATATTGGCTCAAGACACCATGCAATTTTGTAGATTGAGCCCCACCTCATTAGCATAACTGCCACTAATCCCACCTCATCAACATCATAGAGGTAGGACTTACAACACCTAGGATAATCATATCAGGTGACAAAATGGTGGACAATCACACAGCACCGGGAATCATGGCCTAGCCAAACTGATACACGTATGTTTGACAGACACGATCCAATCCCTGAAAATGTCCTTGGATATAAGGTGCATATCCGGTGAACAGGACATAGTTGGACCATGTTTTTTCATCCATTCTGCCCATCTCTGCCTTTTGATTAGATCATTTAGTGCATTTGCATTCACTGTAATTACTGATGGAATCCCGGTGGCGCAGCGGTTGAGCATGCAGCTGCTAACCGAAAGGTTTGCAATTCAAATCCACCAGGCGCTCCTCGGAAACCCTATGAGGCAGTTCTGCTCTGTCCTGTAGTGTCGCTATGGCTCCGAATTGACTCGAAGGCACCTAAAAACAAAAAAGATAATTGCTGATAACAAATGACTTACTTCTGTCATTGTGTTATTTGCTTTTTATGTGCCTTAATCCTTCTTTGTCTTCGTTCTTTACTACTGTTTGCTTTTGTGTTTTGTTGGCTTTCTGTGGTGCATGGATGTTGACTGTTGATTGAAATAGAATGAAATAGCTGACAACTTTTATTTCTTCTCCATTTGTCCTGATATTGTTTATCAAGACAGTTGTGAGAAGTTTTGTTTTCTTCACGTTCAGATGTTATCCATACTGAAGGCTGTAGTCTTTGGTCTTCATCAGTAAGTGCTTTGAGTTGTTTTCATTTTTGGCAAGCCAGGTTGTGTGATCTGCCTATCACAGGTTGTTAATGAGCCTTCTTCCAATCCTGAAGCCACGTTCATCTTTATATAGACCAGTTTCTCGGGTTATTTGTATAGCACACAGATGGAATAAGTAAGCTGAAGGGATACAACTCTGCTGTACACCTTTTCCAAATCTGACCCAGGCAATATCCCCTTGTTCTGTTCGTTTGAACAACTGCCTTTTGATCCATGTACGCGTTCTGCATAAGCATAATTAAGTGTTTTGAAATTCTGATTTTTTGCATTGTTATCCATAATTTGTTATGATCCACATAGTTGAATGCCTTTGTGTAGTCAATAAAACACAGGTAAACATATTTCTGGTGTTTTCTGCTTTTGGCTAAGATCTATCTGATATTAGTAATAATATCCCTTGCTTCAAGGCCCCTTCTTAATCTGGCTTGAACTTCTGCCAGGTCCCTGTCAATGTACAGCTGCAGCCACTTTTTAATTACCCTCTATAGAATTTTGCAAGCCTGTGACATTAATGATACAAAAACCCAAACTAAACTCATTGCCATCTGAGTTGATTCTGACTCATATAGATCCTATAGGACAGAGTAGGACTGCTCCATAAAGTTTCCAATGAGCAGCTAATGGATTTGAACCGCTGACCTTTTGCTTAGCAGCTGAGTTCTTTTTATAATTTCGTTTTCTGTTTTTTTTTCTTTTTCCTATTTTAGATGAAGGTTTAAAAAGCAAGTAAGTTTCTCATTAAACAATTAATACATGTATTGTTTTGTGACATTGGTTGCCAGGCCCACAACAGGTCAACACTCTCCCGTCTTTACCTTGGGTTCCCCACTACTAGCTTTCCTGTAGCCTCTGCCTTCTTGTCCTTGCCCCTGAACTGGTGTGCCCATTTAGTTTTGTTCTGTTTTATGGACCTGTCTAATCTTTGGCCGAAGGGTAAACCTCAGGAATGACTTCAGCACTGAGTTAAAAGGGTATCCAGGGGCCATACATTTGGGGCTTCTCTAGTCTCTGTCAGACCAGTAAGTCTGATCTCTTTTTGTGAGTTTGAATTTTGTTCTACATTTTTCTCTAACTCTGTCTGGGACCCTCTATTGTGATCCCTGTCAGAGCAGTTGGTGGTAGTAGCCGTGCACCATCTAGCTGTGCTGAACTCAGTCTGGTGGAGGCTGTGGTAATGTGTTCATTAGTCCTTTGGACTAGTCTTTCCCTTGTGTCTTTGATTTTCTTCATTCTCCCTTGCTTCAAGCGTGGTGGGACCAGTGGAGTATCTTAGATGGCCACTCACAACCTTTCAAGACCCTAGACATTACTCACCAAAGTAGAATGTAGAACATTTTCTTTATAAACTATGTTATGCCAATTGAGCTAGGTGACCCACAGCCCTTGGCCCAGTAATTCAGTCCCTTGGGGAGTTTGGATGTGTCTCTGAAGCTTCCATGATGTTGCCTTGGTCAAGTTGTTAGAGCCGAACTCTTGTTGCTCAATAATTTCCATATTCTGTTTGATTGCTTTTCTTTAGGATGAGCACAAATATGGATCTCTCCTAGTAGGTTGACCAGGTAGTAGTCTTTCAAATTTCTTAATGTAGTTAATTAAGTGCTTTCAGGGTTGTATCTGTTTGCTGAAGTATCTCAATTGGTGTTGCTGGAGCTTTATGTTTCACCAATGCCTTCAGCGCAGCTTGAACTTCTTCCTTCAATATCAGTTGAGCGCTGTTTTTCTGCATGCAAAAAATCTGGAATAACAGTGAGCAAAAAGGAATACAAAAACAGCATTCCAGAAAATTTGGATTTTAATTTGCAAAAAAAAAAAATAGTTACTTACATTGTTAGTTAATAACGGGGTGTAAATCCTCTGTCTATATGGGGTAATCTCTGTAGGTATTCATGGCTGTGACTTAAATCACATTTCTGAAACTATAATAAGCATTGAAATGGTTGGAGGCCTTGCTGAAATATAGATTGTGGTTCAGTAGGTCTGGGATGAGGCCTGAGACTCTGCCTTTCTGAAAAGCTTGCAAAGATGATGATGCTAGTTGTCTGTGGACCACACTTTAAGTAGAAAGTGCATACATTATTTTTCTTCTTTTTCTCCTTAATACGTAGTGTTATGCTTGGTTATGGTGGCATAGTGGTTAAGAGTTACGGCTGCTAACCAAAAGGTCAGCAGTTTGAATGCATCAGCCACTCCTTGGAAACACTAAAGGACAGTTCTACTCTGTCCTATTGGATAGCTATGAGTTGGAACCGACTCAACGGCACCCAATAACAACAACAACATGCTTAACAAAGGGTATCCAGCGAGTAGCTGTTGAATATATAGATTATTTTCTCATCTGGGATAAATATCTTTCCTATATTTACTTTTATAGATACACGCACAGATTAGAACAGTTAGAATGCATCACATATGAGGAGAACATTGTGGATTCCATCAGATATTTCTTTCCTACATATTCTCAGAGCATGCCACTGCTGCTGATTTTGTGCCAGGGTTTTGAACTGCTCATTCCGGTTTGAACCCCTGCTGAGAATTTGCATTTCCATGCCAGATATACTGAATCAGAATCTACCTTTTAAAAAGATCCCCAGGTATTTCTTGTTGTTGTTGTTGTTGTTAGGTGCCATCGAGTCAGTTCCGACTCGTAGCGACCCTATGCACAACAGAACGAAACACTGCTTGGTCCTGCGCCATCCTTACAATCGTTGTTATGCTTGAGCTCATTCTTGCAGCCACTGTGTCAATCCACCTTGTTCAGGGTCTTCCTTTTTTCTGCTGACCCTGTACTCTGCCAAGCATGATGTCCTTCTCCAGGGACTGACCCCTCCTGACAACATGTCCAAAGTATGCAAGATGCAGTCTCACCATCCTTGCCTCTAAGGAGTATTCTGGCTGCACTTCTTCCAAGACAGGTTTGTTCATTCTTTTGGCAGTCCATGGTATATTCAATATTCTTCGCCAACACCACAACTCAAAGGTGTCAACTCTTCTTCGATCTTCATTTTTCATTGTCCAGCTTTCACATCCATATGATGCGATTGAAAATACCACAGCTTGGGTCAGGTACACCTTAGTCTTCAGGGTGACATCTTTGCTCTTCAACACTTTGAAGAGGTCCTTTGCAGCAGATTTGCCCAATGCAATGCATCTTTTGATTTCTTGACTGCTGCTTCCATGGCCGTTGATTGTGGATCCAAGTAAAATGAAATTCTTGACAACTTCAATCTTTTCTCCGTTTATCATGATGTCACTCATTGGTCCAGTTGTGAGGATTTTTGTTTTCTTTATGTTGAGATGTAATCCATACTGAAGGCTGTGGTCTTTGACCTTCATTAGTAAGTGCTTCAAGTCCTCTTCACTTTCAGCAAGCAAGGTTGTGTTATCTGCATAACGCAGGTTGTTAATAAGTCTTCCTCCAATCCTGATGCCCCATTTTTCTTCATACAGTCCAGCTTCTCAGATTATTTGTTCAGCATACAGATTAAATAGGTATGGTGAAAGAATAGAACCCTGACGCACACCTTTCCTGACTTTAAACCAATCAGCATCCACTTGTTCTCTCTGAACAACTGCCTCTTGATCCATGTAAAGGTTCCTCATGAGCACAATTAAGTGTTCTGGAATTCCCATTCTTCACAGTGTTATCCATAGTTTGTTAGGATCCACACAGTGGAATGCCTTTGCATAGTCAATAAAACACAGGTAAACATCCTTCTGGTATTCTCTGTTTTCAGCCAAGATCCATGTGACATCAGCAATGATATCCCTGGTTCCACGTCCCCTTCTGAAACCAACCTGAATTTCTGGCAGTTCCCTGTCGGTATACTGCTGCAGCCGTTTTCTTTGAATGATCTTCAGCAAAATTTTGCTTGCGTATGACATTAACGATATTAGTTCTATAATTTCCACATTCGGTTGGCTCACCTTTCTTGGGAATAGACATAAACATGGATCTCTTCCAGTCAGTTGGCCAGGAAGCTGTCTTCCATATTTCTTGACATAGACGAGTGAGCACCTCCAGCACTGCATCTGTTTGTTGAAACATCTCAATTGATATTTCTTCAATTCCTGGAGCCTTGTTTTTCGACAATGCCTTCAGAGCAGCTTGGACTTCTTCCTTAAGTACCATCGGTTCCTGATCCTATGCCACCTCTTGAAATGGTTGAGTATCGACTGATTCTTTTTGGTATAATGACTCTGTGTATTCCTTCCATCTTCTTTTGATGCTTCCTGTGTCATTTAATATTTTCCTCATGGAATCCTTCACTATTGCAACTTGAGGCTATAATTTTTTTCTTCAGTTTTTTCAGCTCGAGAAACGCCGAGCATGCTCTTCCCTTTTGGTTTTCCATCTCCAGCTCTTTGCACATGTCATTATAATACTTTACTTTGTCTTCTTGAGAGGCCCTTTGAAATCTTCTGTTCAGTTCTTTTACTTCATCAATTCTTCCTTTTGCTTTAGCTGCTCAACGCTCAAGAGCAAGTTTCAGAGTCTCCTCTGACATCCATCTTGGTCTTTTCTTTCTTTCCTGTCTTTTCAGTGACCTCTTGCTTTCTTCATGGATGATGTCCTTGATGTCATTCCACAACTCGTTTGGTCTTCAGTCACTAGTGTTCGATGCATCAAATCTATTCTCCTGATGGCCTCTAAATTCAGGTGGGATATACTTAAGGTCATATTTTGGCTCTGGTAGGTTTGCTCTGATTTTCTTCAGTTTCAGCTTGAACTTGCATATGAGCAATTGATGGTCTGTTCCACAGTCAGACCCTGGCCTTGTTCTGACTGAGGATATTGAGTTTTTCCATCGTCTCTTTCCACAGATGTAGTCAATTTGATTTCTGTGTGTTCCATCTGGCAAGGTCCATGTGTATAGTTGCCGTTTATGTTGGTGAAAGAAGGTATTTGCAATGAAGAAGTCGTTGGTCTTGCAAAATTCTATCATTCAATCTCCGGCATTGTTCCTATCACCAGGGCCATATTTTCCAACTACCCATCCTTCTTCTTTGTTTCCAACTTTCTCATTCCAATCGCCAGTAATTATCAATGCATCTTGATTGCATGTTCGATCAATTTCAGACTGCAGCAGCTGATAAAAGTCTTCTATTTCTTCATCTTTGGCCCTAGTGGTTGGTGGGTAAATTTGAATAATAGTCTTATTAACTGGTCTTCCTTGTAGGCGTATGGATATTATCCTATCACTGACAGTGTTGTACTTCAGGATAGATTTTGAAACTTTCTTTTTGACGATGAATGCAACACCATTCCTCTTCAAGTTGTCATTTCCAGCATAGCAGACTATATGATTGTCCAATTCAAAATGGCCAATACCAGTCCTTTTCAGCTCACTAATGCTAAGATATTGATGTTTATGTGTTCCATTTCATTTTTGACGATTTCCAATTTTCCTAGATTCATACTTCATACAGTCCAGGTTCCAATTATTAATGGATGTTTGCAGCTGTTTCTTCTCATTTTGAGTTGTGCCACATCAGCAATGAAGGTCCTGAAAGTTTTACTCCATCCACATCGTTAAGATCGACTATACTTTGAGGAGCAGCTCTTCCCCAGTCATCTTTTGAGTGCCTTCCAACCTGGGGGGTTCATCTTGCAGCACTGTATCGGACAATGTTCTGCTGCTATTCATAAGATTTTCACTGGCTAATGCTTTTCAGAAGTAGACTGCCAGGTCCTTCTTCCTAGTGTGTCTTAGGCTGGAAGCTCAGCTGAAACCTGTCCTCCATGGGTGACCCTGATGGTATCTGAATACCAGTGGCATAGCTTCCAGCATCACAGCAACACACAAGCCCCCACAGTACGACAAACTGACGGACACGTGGGGGTAGGTATTTCTTATGTATAATAAATTTTGAGAACCACTGCTCTACTGGTGATTCTCAGAACTGGTCGCTAACCAGCAGTATTAGCATCACCTGGGAACTTGTTAGAAATGCAAATTCTCAGCAGGGGTTCAAACCAGAATGAACCAGGTTGAAGCCCTGCTGTTTTCACATGAGCAATGTGAACAGAAATTTACCTCCATTATGTGTGGAAATTAATAAATTTTATTCAAATAAGTGAAACTGTGAAGGTAAACACTTAGATGGTCATGGCTCCTGTGTATCAGGACTAACAACCATCTCCCTATGGGTTATCAAAGCTGAAAAAAAAAATGCACAGTTCTACCAGGGGAACATTGGACTTGCAGGCAAACACATCGCAAACAAAACAAAACCTGTTGTTCTGGAGTTGATTCTGACTCATGGTGACCCCATGTTTTGCAAAGTAGAGCTGTACTCCACGGGGTTTTCTTGGCTGTACTCTTTAAGAATTCAGATTTCCAGGTCTTTCTTCTGCAGTACTGCTGGGGTGTTCAAACTACCAACCTTCAGGTCTGTAGTCCAGCCCAAACTGTTTTAAGCACCCAGGGACCTAAACACATTACAGAGCCCACTATTCTTCTTTGTACCTTGAACTGCCTTTTGGGAAATTAATCTTATCAAGGAAGTTACAGAATCTAATAAACCCAGTTATTTCTTTTGCTAGCTCCTCCTAGGCCCAGAGGAAAAGAAGTACATTCTATGTTACTCAACATTAAAATAGTTTCCCATCCAAAATATAATTTCCAGAGGGCTGGGGACCATGGTCTCCGGGGACACCTAGCTCAATTGGCATAACATAGCTTATAAAGAAAATGTTCTTCATCCTACTTTGGTGAGTAGGGTGTGGAGTCTTAAAAGCTTGTGAGTAGCCATCTAAGATGCTCCACTGGTGCCACCCCACCTGGAGCAAGGGAGAATGAAGAAAACCAAAGACACAAGGGAAAGATTAGCCCAAAGGACTAATGGACCACAAGTACCACAGCTTCCACCAGACTGAGTCCAGCACAGCTAGATGGTGCTCGGCTACCACCATTCACTGCTCTGACAGGGATCACAATAGAGGGTCCTGGACAGAGCTAGAGAAAAATGTAGAACAAAGTTCTAACTTGTAAAAAAGACCAGATTTACTGGTCTGACAGAGACTCAGAAACCCAAAGAGTATGCCCCCTGAACACCCTTTTAATTCAGTGCTGAAGTCATTCCTGAGGTTTACCCTTCAGCCAAAGATTAGACAGGCCCATAAAACAAAATAAGACTAAATGGGCACACCAGCCCAGGGGCAAGGATGGGAAGGCAAGAGGGTACAGGAAAGCTGGTAACAGGAAACCCGAGGTCTAGAAGGTAAGAGTGTTGACCTGTCATGGTGTTGGCAACCAATGTCACAAAATAATATGTGCATTAATTGTTTAATGAGAAACTAATTTCTAATTTGCTCTGTAAACCTTCATCTAAAGTACAATAAAGTCAAACAAACAAAACAAAAGGTAATAAAAATATGTAAATATAATTCCTAGGACCCAGGACAGTAGAACATTTGTTGAACACCTTCTATATGTCAAGCACTGTAATAATTTCTTTAATCATCACAATAACCAAAGAAACACAATAAGCTCTTTGAGAATAAGGACTTTGCCTAGGCAAAGATTTGTGGGTAAACATTAAATCACTAGTATCTGGAATGATGCTTGGCGTGTAGCAGGCACGCAGTAAAACACTAGTTGACTGACCCCATGTCTTATAAATTAGATAATGTTCTAATTTTATAGGAACAAACCCCAGAAATTCAGAAATTAAATAACTTGCCCCAAGTCACACAGTTGGTAAATAGCCAGAACAGAATTCAAAAGAAGATCCATGAGCATCCGAAGTGCACATTGGACCAGAGCTGTTCTCCACATTTTTTTTTTTAAACTTTATAGAAAGGGATGTCACATGTATGGCATCACCAGCTGGTGCCCCAGTGTTGTGGGCATGGGCTTTTTCTTCTAATTCTGACTAGAATTCCACTCCCCTCTTGGGCACAAGACCACATATTAGAATAAAATTTGAGAAAGATAATCTGTGTTAAAATTTGTAAACATAGGTCATTCACAAAGTGTAGCAACAAATTACCAGTAACATAATAGTCTATCCTGTAACTCTGGCTGAGAACCACCATACTTAAGGTGGCCAGATTTAGCAAATGAAATATAGGATGTCCACCTGGACTTGAATTTTAGATAAATGATGAATAATGTTTCAATATAAACACTGTACAATACTTGGGATGCACTTACACTAAAATATATATCTATTTTATATACATATATGAATATATTTGTTGTCTGAAATTCAATTTTAACTGGGTATATTACCTTTTATTTAACAACCTTAACATAATAGTAGGAGCCAAAATTTATGAGGTGAATGAGTAAATGAATGAATGGATAGATAAATGAACAGATGATGCTTTTGGGTCTCTAATTCTCTGTTGTTGGCACTGTGTTTAGGCAAAAGATCAGAATGTGCCTCATTTTAGAGAATCTGGAGCACCATTATATGTCTTGGAGTCACGGCTTATCACTAGGAGCCAGGAGGCCCATTTGGTCACAATCACACAGGGGCCTAATTTTAGGCTTTCAATTTTATCTCTAAATTACATTATCCATGGGGGTGGGGGCAACTACAGGAGTGAAAGAAGATGATCATCAAAGAACTTTACAGTTACAGCTCATGAATAGACCACACCACCAGCACTGCATTAGTTTCCGACTGCTGCTGTAACAAGTTACGGCAGACTCGGTGGCTTAAAAAAATTCACATTTATTATCTCACAGTCCTGGAGGTTGGAAGTCCAAAAATGAGCCTTACAGGACAAAAATCAATGTGTGTGCTAGGCACTAGGGGGGAATCATTCCTTGTCTTTTCCAGTTACTAGAGAGGTCCTGCATTCTTTGGCACCTTCTAGAAATGCCTTCATTGTGACTCCTGTGTCCATTGTTAGATCATCTCTGACCCTCCTGCCTGCCTCTTATGAGGATCCTTATGAGTACAGTGGGTTCACCCAGGTAATGCAGGATAATCTCCTATCTCAAGATGAATAATTTAAACAAATCTGCTAAGCCCCATTAACCACATAAGGTAACATATTTATAGGTTCTGGATTAGGACGTGGACATCTCTGGGGGCCCATTATTCAGTCTACCTCAAGCCCAATGAATTAATGTGTAATTATACTGCATAGTAATCTTTATAAGTGTTAAATGATTAAATGTAAACTTAAAATACTTCAGTTTTTTTTAGAACTTCTTTTGGAATTTCTTCATTTTTCAATATCCTTGGGGCCTCTTTTGGCTTCTCAAAGGCTCTACTTAAAGCGGCATGATTTCTTAACTCAGTAATGGAAGAACTGCACTGCTTGCTACATCAAACCAATGGTTCTCAATTTTGGCTGCTCATTAGAAGTATCTGGAGGATTTTGAAAGTCCCAGTGCCAAGTTGCACACCAAATCAATTAAATCAGGGTCTCTGGTGGTTGAATCCATGCTCCAGTATTTTTAGAAGTTCCCCACGTGATTCCAGTGCATTTACAAACTTGAGGAACATTTCGTACAATTTAACCTTCTACTGCTTGGCTATCCTTGTTTTTCATATTTTTCCTCCATTCTTTCCCTATCACATCTTCTGGCCTATTTTTCTTGCTCTCCGTAAGTTTTATCTAGCTCCCTTATCGGGGTATCTTATTTTGATTATATTTATATTTGGTAAGGAAAGACAAAAAAAATCAAGTCTATTGCTAGCGAGTCCATTCTGACTTATGGCGACCTTACGTGTTACAGAGTAGAACTGCTCCATACTGCTTTCTTGGCTGTAATTTTTACAAAAGCAGATAGCCAGCGTTTTCTTCTGTGGAACCACTGGGTAGATTTGAACTGATATCCTTTAGGTTAGTAGCTAAGAGTAAACAGTTTGTGCCACTCAGGGACCTTAAAAGACATAATAGTTACGTTCAGAACAATCAACCTAGAGTGTGGCTTGGTATTGGGAAGCTGTTCTGGAAGCTCTGTTTTACCACCAGGAAGCTGTGTGACGTTGACTAGTTCTCTGCTTCTCTGATCTTTAGTTTTCTCATCTGTAGAGTGAGGGTTTTGGAATAAAACTCTCTGTGATCTTTCTTATAGGGTTGCTATGAGGAGAAATTTCTTCGACTGCAGTGGGTTTGGTGTTGAGTTTTATGATTTTTTCTCAGGGGTCCTGGTGGTGCAGTGGTTAAGTGCTGGGGTGCTAACTGGAAGACTGATGGTTCAAACCCATCAGCTGCTCTGCAGGAGAAAGATGTGGCCGTCCGCTCCTGTAAAGATTACAGCCCTGTAAACCCTATGGGGCAATCCTATTCTGACCTATAGAATCTCCATGAGTCGGAGCTGACTTGACAGCAGTGTGTTTATGGGGTATGGTCTTTTCTAACTTAAAAACCTCAGGATTCTAAATACAGAAAGAGCAGCTTTGGACCCCCGAAACTCTGGAAGGAACTCTGGACACTAAGCCAGAAGTACAGCTAATGGAAAACTGCTTTCCTCTATTCATTACAGTTTCTCTAAGTTTGGCTTCCCCCAAAAGCAGCGCCAGAGGCAAGGTTTGAGTGCAAAAGGTTTAAATAGGAGGTGATCCCAGGAAGCGCCAGGAAGATGAGCTGTCTTTTCAAACATATTGCCATGGTGGGCAAGCAGAGCTTAGTCCTGCTGGGAACACTGGGAGCTAGCGTAGCCTTAGAGTTATCCCAGCTGAAGGGAGAGGGAGCCAGAGCAATACATACACTAATATGATTCGGCATTGTTGGACTGTTTTCAGTCATTGGTTGATGGTTGCTTGTTAGGAGTGTTAATTCTCCAGCACTATTTTTTTTTTTTATCAGCCTGCTATGCAGAGGGCAGAGAAGTTTGGTGGTAAAAGAAGCCCTCAGGCAAAGAGATGCAAATGATGACATTTGGATTTCAGGCCAATATACCCCACAGGGTTGAGGCCAAAGGGGTTGAGGGTAGATGCTAAACTGGTTCTTTTTAAAAATGGCAGTTAATTCTTACTCCTTATATATAGAGTAAGGACAACTGAGGAATAAATGAGTTAATATTTCTGAAGCTCTCTAAAGGCCCTCCCACCTTTGGTAAAGCTGCTGCAGGCAAAATATTGAGATGAATATATTCTCCCTGTATAAGTCTATCTTGGATTCTTTTTTTAAAAGCACATGAAATTTTTAGCCCATTTTGGCACCATTTAGTTAGATTCTGTTTCAGGTCACTAAATGACATTCCCCCCCCCCCCACAAATATCAAAAGGTTAAGGATACCTAAATTTTTCGCACCAAAAAGAAATGAAAATAAATATTATGTTCAGATGTTAACAAACCACATTGCAGGTGTTAAGGAGAAAAGGTGTTGCGGGAGCGCTCTGCGCCTAGTGTCTAAGCCTGGAGGGAGGGAGATTGTTGGAGAACTGACTTTCCTCCTTTTCACACCTCTGTAGAGCCTGCAGGCATGTGGCAGGCACTCACAGATTTATTTCCTCCCTCTAATAAAGAGCTTCAATGACTATTGCTCAGGTTCATCACAGTTATGTTCTCGTGGACTCCTCCATTGCCTTACTGTAAGACATTGAACAAGATGAGCTCACCACTTCTTTTTCTTAATTTTACTTTGTGGGGTGAAAATACACACCACAATGTTGTTTTTGTTAGTTGCTGTCAAGTCGATTCGGACTCAAGGCAACCTGAAGTGTGCAGAGTAGAACCGCTCCATAGAGTTTTCAAGGCTGTAAGCTTTTGGGAGCAGATTGCTAGGCCTGTCTTCCAAGGTGCCTTTGGGTGGATTTGACCATTAACCTTTCGGCTAGTAGGTGAATGCTTATTCCCTATACATAGAAAAACATACACCAATTCAACTATTTCTACATGCATGATTCCGTGACACTGATTACATTCTTCAAGTTGTACGACCATTCTCGCTATCTTTTTCTAAATTATTCTACCACCATTAATATAAATTCATTGCCTCCTAAACTTATTATCCAACCTTTCAAGTTGCTGTTTTCAGTCTGCTCACATATAGGTAATTCTTTAGAAAAGCACAATACTCTAGGCAGACATTCTTTACAATTAAGCTAAACTTTTTTTTTTTTTTAATCTAGTTTAAAGATGACTTCAGGGGATAGTTTCAGCTTAAAGTTTAAGATTATCTCATGGCAATAGTTTAAGGGAAGGGAAGGGTCATCCAGCCTCAATGACTCCAGAAAATATGGATTTCATGAAAATTTGGAATTCTGTTCCATATTTCTTACCCTTTTTATCAGGATTCTTCTATAGAATCTTTGATCAAATGTTCATTAATGGTAGCCAGGCACAATCCAGTTCTGGCTGACTACTTCTTGACCGGAACATTCATAAGACTAAGTGATTTTTTCAGTTAGATAAATAGCATACGTGTATCTCCAACTTCGAAATCTCACTTGAAATTCCTTCTCTACCGTAAAAGAATTATAAATGTTCTGGTTTCAGACCTATTACTCCTTTCTCTCAATATAATTTAAGGCCATCAGGGTCTTCACCCACGGAGGATAAAAAAGAATTTATGAGCCAGATTCCACCTACTGTAGAGTGAAGGAATGATAGACTCTCTGGGGGAATGGATTATGTCCCCCCAAAAAATGTGCATATCAACTTGCTTAGGCCATGATTCCCAGTAGTGGTTGTCTTCCATTTTGTGATTGTAATTTTACATGAACAGGATTAGGGTGGGATTGTAACACCGTTACCAGGTCACCCCCCTCATCCAATGTAAAGGAAGTTTCCCTGGGGTATAGCCTGCATAAAAGGAAAGAGAAGCAAGCAGAGACTTGAGGGGACCTTATACCACCAAAAAGGAGCAGAGCACATCCTTTGGACCTGGGGTCCCTGCACCTGAGAAACTCCTCAACCAGGGGAAGATTGAGAACAAGGGCCCTCCTCCAGAGCCAACAGAGAGAAAGCCTCCCCCTGGAGTGACGCCCTGAATTTGGATTTGTAACCTACTTAGACTATGAGAGAATAAATTTCTCTTTGTTAAAGCCATCCATTTGTGGTATTTCTGTTACAGCATCATTAGATGATTAAGACAAATGGGGTGGAGCATGTGTCCCTAATTTGAAGGAGACCACAGCTATAGACTGCCTCAAAAACAGGTGAATATATTCAAAGCCATCAAAACCACCCAGCCCCATTTGAGCAGCCAGATGACAGAACCTGCATGAGTGACCTCAGGCTAGGCCAACAGAAGAACTGGTCATTGAGCCCAGCCCAATTGGTGAACCACTGAACTATGAACAAATAAAATGATCATTCCTTTAATTAAGTCAATGAGTTTGTGGTGGTTATACAGAAATAATATAATATGTTAAGCAACAACCAATGAGTGTTTAATAAAGAAAGTTGTTTGACACTATTTTTGAAAGACAATTTAGCTCTGATTAAAATATCTCAAATTTGCTTCTTAAAATCTTTGTTACATATAGGTCCATTGTGCTTTGGATATGTCTTATAATTTCCTCCCTACACATTTGTTTATGCAGTTACCTACCATGGCATGACTTCACCACTCCTTTCAGCCTGCCCACGGCAAGCTACCATTCAAAATCAACCTCCTTTGTGTCACTTGCCTTGATTAGCCCAGATCTAAATGAAGTCTTCAGTTCCTGAACCCCTGCAATCATAATTAAACCACAAAAAAAAAATCAACAAAAAAACATTTGGCACTATATCAATCTAAAAATCTTATTTTGCATCTAATCTGTAAGTTTCTTGAAGAAAAGAAGAAACCCGCACTAGTGTAGTATCTTTCACATAGCAAACTCTTAATATTTCCTATAACATTGGCAGGTTTTCTGTTCTTGTTGCTGTTACTGTTGTGGGTAATGTTGTGGTAATTGTTTGAGAAGTCTTTTGTTAAAGGTGTGGGAGTATCCACCCCAAAATATAGTTGTCTTAGATTTTGATGTCCAATGATCAACTGTCTACTGTTCTTTGAGTGAATACATGGCTGGTGTGGAAGGACAAGGAAATGATGAAAGGTTCTAAGTGCAAGGCTCTTAGTTCTTTGTACAGGCTCTGTTTTAGGATCATTAGCTTTGTGGCTTCCCAATAGATTTTATGAACGGTAGAGAAATACCCAGGGAGTGTTATCTTCAGAATCATTACTGAGTATTGTTGCTGTTCTGAAGGTGGTTGTAGGAGTTACAGTGGGGTTCAAAAGGAACCTGGCAGGTGCGCTGCCCCACAGTAGCAGAGGCAGGAAATGCAAAAGAACCCCAATATATTTGTGGCACCAAATTCCACTGAGTTAGCATCATCGCTACTTTATTTTGCTTTCTTTCCTTCTTTATTATAACACTCTTGAGAGGAAGATTAAAACTCTGATCTTCACGCTAGTCAATAAAATCAACCCAACATAGAAGAAGGGTTTCCTTTCGATTTAGTGATCTTGTCTTGATTTTCAAGAAGGTCAGGTTTCAGGGATATTATATTTCTGGTTGATGAGGCCTTACTTTCCGTGATAATTTTAAATGCCACTCCCTGGTGAAGACTCTCTGGCAGCTAGCATTGTGACTAAAGGGGGTCTGTGAGAAGATCTAAGCAAATGCAAGCATAAAAACACAAGAAAAGTGCAGCCTGAGCTTTTCCCCATGGAATATGATTCAAATTCCAGGAACTTTCATACAGTTGACCTAGCAGAGAAGCTGAAACCAAAGACAGAATTTCCTTGGGCTGTTTTAATCCAGTGGTGGAAAGAGATGCCCCTTGGAATAAAAGCTAAAGGATCTTCTTTCACACTTTCTCAATTTCAAGTTCAAGGCTTCAAAGGTAGGGTGCTGGTTAAGATTCTAGGCTTTGGTATCTACTTGAGTAAAACATGCTTAGTCACTAGCTGTGTGGCTTTGAACAGATTGCTTAACCTTAGTCAGCATGAATTTCTTATCCGTAAATTGAGACCATAGATAAGGTAACCTATAGATTACACATTTCCTGATAAATAATAGATGGGAAGAAAATGTTAATTTTTATTTTGCAATGTTACTGGCTTACTTTGCGCTAACAATTTTTAAGAATATACCTTTGTACTAATGTCTTATGCCAGGTACTCCAGAAGTAGACCATGAGACAAGGATTCAAGTGCAAGTAATTTCTTATGGAAATATTCCCAGTAACGAAGGAGTGAGGGAAGCTAGACAGAGGATGAGGAGCTATCAAATTCCCAACTTCAGCCTGGCCCCAGGAGGAGCGACAGCATTTCCCCTACCTTAGCCCCGATAAATCACCAGTGGAGGCTTGCCTGAGGACCTTAACTGCTGGCTCTGGGCATACAGGAAAACAGCCTTCAGTAGCTTAAGAATGTTCCTCCACTGAGAGGCATAGGAGCGGTCTTTTTATTTGGAGCAAAGTACATAGAAAGAGTAGAAAGGAAGATGGAAAAGAGCTGAGTGTGTTTTCAGGAAAGATTATGGTTTTATTCACATGGTATATACTTGTCCTACATGTGTGTTAGAGACTTAATGAAGGATTACAAGACTCAGTTTTCAAACAAAAATATAGCACTCTCTGATCAATGCGAAATTCTTTCTTATTCAACTTTGCTTCTATATGCATGTGCCCACATGGATGCAGACATTTTGAATTGTCTGATCTTTTGGATTCAGGTTTTTGAAACTCTCTAAAGAACATGTAATAGAATAAATTCCATTTCTACCTTTTCATTTTAATTTTAATTCACTTTAGAAAGAAAACCATCCAGAATAAGGCACTTGGGTTCCAAATGACCCGGAGTGTAAGCACTCAGTTTAGATTATCTGTGGGTCCCCGAGAAGTCAAAGGAAAGAGTCTTCTTAAAGGCTCTGCTCTGGCTAGACGTGTGGAGCTTAAAGAATTTGCTTAACCTCTCTCTAAGGCTCCATTCCTTCAACTCTAACGACAGCCATCATTATAAACAATCCACCATATGTCACAAAGGCATCAGGCTCTTTGCTAAGTGTTTCGTAAACACTAAATTTAGAGCTGAAATACTTCAATAATGTGGGTATTTTATCCATTTTATACACAAGAAGGTGAGCCTTAACTGGTGACTGATTGGCAGAGGTGTAGCGAGGGGGGACGGGGGAGGCACTTGCCCGGGGGCACAAGTCCAAGGGGGCACCACATGAGGTACAGAATGATATTTCGAGGCACCCCAAATATGAAAGGCAGCTGAGTGAGGCAGCTGAAAAAGAGGAGGGAAGACATTTCTACTGAGGTATCACCCTATCACCACTATCAAGGACTATTCATCTTGAAATTTGAGGTGGGACACAATCCCCCTGGGTGCTGGAATTGGGGAAGGAGGCAATTTAGAGATTGCCCCTAGATGCTCTTACCCTGCTCTGCCCCTGCTGATTGTTGGTGAACTCAGATGGATCAGCTCCTTTGCCTTGAGGTAGGAAAGACTCTTGGGTTTAATGTGCATTCTAGAGCTCTCTTAAGATCAGGTTGAAGCTGGAGATTTGCCTGAACACTCTGTCTCCTCCCTTGGCCTCTTCCTCTCTACCAGCTTCCCGCCATCCTTCACCAGTCTTAGGGAAATTATTCAATAAATCACTTACATATGAATTTTTGTCTCAGTGTTTGTTTCAGGGATACCTGACCTAATACACTAGTTGAAAAGGATGTTCTTATCAATTATAAGACTAAGGAAAGCTCAAGGAGATAACTTCTTCAAGGTTAATAAGTTTAGTAAGTGTGGGAACCCATATTTGAACTCAGGTCTGACTCCTTCACATAGTCATGTTCTGTATACCACCTTATACTTTCTTCCAATAAACTGAAGAGGTTATGCCAACTAAGCTAAAACTTAAGACAATTTTACAGTATCATGACTCTGATACTGCCCACCCCATCCCCACCTCACCCCAACACAGGAATAAGAACTATCTCTTTTTCTGTATTGATGTTCTCCCAGCATCTCTTGAAAAAAGTCTGCAGAATCTGGGAGCAGCTGAAGAAGGGAACAAACCACCTCCACCCCTCTTTAGTCCATTTATGTAGCCTGAAAAGTTTTGTTTTTCTTCTTTTTGTCTTTTGCCTTTCCATTTGAGGAAATTCTCTAGACATTGTGTAACAATGTAGGGAAGGGAGAGTTGTGGATTAAAAGCAGGTATGGAAGGAGAACAGCAGGGTACTCTTTGGGAAATGAAGACCAATAAATAAAGACCTTGGTTCTCCGGACTCTGGACTTTGATGTGGGAGGTGCACAGCTTTGCTGGCCAGTGCTTGCATATATTCAACCCACCCAACCTGCTCTGTAAAACATCTCCAGCTGTATGAATCAGATCCAGCTTCAAACCAAGCCCAATTGTGACACCAGAACTATTTGTTTTTCTTCTCAACCCTTGTCTCAATACCTATTTTCCAAATTGGGCAGGAAACAGCCATGCCACATTTTACCATTTGATTACAAAATAAGCTGAATTCAACTCATTAGTGAATTTTACTTGTATTGACTGTGATAGCTAAGTTTATTACATGTATGGAAGTTACTCCTATAAGCCTCAATCATTAGTCAAATACTGGTATATCATTGTTTATGTTGTTGATTTATTACATAATGTATAGGTAGATAATATATACACATGGTTTATGTTCGTCTTAGCCAGAGTTGATTAGAAACAGAGCTTGAGGCAAGGATTAAGAGTCAATGTTTTACGTAGGAGGTGTAAACCCAGGGCAGTGAGAGCGAAGACAAAGGCAATGAGGCACGGAAGAATGGAAAGCAATGCATCGGGGTACCATACTAGTCACTACTTCATGGTGATCTGTGAGTAGATACAGTAGGTCGCCTGGCAAGTGTACTTGTTCAGCCATATGTGATATCTCTAGACAGTCTTTATGAAGATTCTGTTCATGAAACAGTCTGTGGGAAGGGATAAGGAGAGGACATTCATTTGCCTGATCTCTCCTAAGTCCTATTTTCCAATGGCCAAAGATTATACAATAAGGAACTGACTCTTCCACACTTCCAGGTTTGTATCATCCGGTTGCTTTAGTAGCTTCTTAGGAAGAAAGACTCCATGCCCCAAAGTGTAGCATTTTACCCTAGCCCAGTTGTCATAAGATGAACGACAAACTCAGCTGTGTGGTAAGTCTGGCATTTCTGTGAGAAGCACTGGTAGCAGAACGACTCAGGTCAGAGCGGAGTTAGGCATTTGCACAGTATCTAAGGAAGAGTAAGTGGCTAAGGACCTGGGAGAGGTCAGCACCGAGGGAATCTGAAGAGACACATAGATGTGTCAGATACAATACTATGTAATTAATAACTAGGGTTTACTTCTGTTTATTGTGGTTCTTAACAATGCCCTTTTTAGGAAAAAATATTGTGGTAAAATATATATTAAAAATGTGCCATTTAACCATTTTTACAAGTGTCTTTTATTGAGCAATTTTCTGTGTGCCAGACACTGTGATAAGCCCATTAAGTAAATAATTTCATTCTAGCTTACGGAAGACCTACAGGAAAATGACCCAATCCACCACTTCTTTTTTACCACACCTTTTGCAGTGTGATTTTCCTGTAACTATTATGGAAACACTGGTGGCGTAGTGGTTAAGTTCTATGGCTGTGAACCAAAGGGTAGGCAGTTCGAATCCATCAGGTACTCCTTTGAAATGCTATGGGGCGGTTGTACTCTGTCTTATAGGGTCGCTATGAATCGGAATCGACTCGACAGCACCGGGTTTGGTTTTTTGATTTGGTTTACTATTAAGGGGTGCAGTCTATTTCCTCAGTCCTTGAGTCTGAGTTTGGCCATGTCACTTACTTTGACCAAAAACATGCAGTGGAAGCCATTGTGTATCAACGCTAAGCCTCAAGAGGCCATGCGCACTACTGCTCTCTCTCTTGAACTCCTACCACTAGAAGAACAGCTGGAAGATGAGAGGCAGCATGGAGCAGAGACAACTCTTGCCAGCTGAGACCACCCTAGACCAGCCAGCCCCCACTCACCACCCACCTCACCAAAGGTGCTTAAAGGAGCTGCCAAAGCCAGCCAAGAGCTGGCCTGGCTTGAGAGATCTTCAGAATCTCTCAGGAAACCCGAGATTCAACAGAAAAAATACAAGCTTATTGTTGTAAGCCACTGAAGTATTGTACTTGTTTTTTATACAGGAAGTCCCCAGTTTAAGAATGTCTGACTTATATATAATCCACCATTACAAACCAACCCTCATAAAGCCTATTATATTAAAGATTTGAGGTATATACAATGGCTCATAATAACAAATGGGTGCTACTTGGAGAAAAGCATTAAAACATTATTGTTATTATTACTGTGCTATTATGTTAAAGATGTTTTAGTGTATCTGGAAATGTTTAACGTTTTTTATGCATAGAAATATACACTATATACTAAGACAAACATTTGACTAACTGATGTTAGACATAAACCATAACTAACTGTTCTGACTTGTATACACATTTGACTTAAAGACAGATTTAGGAATGGAATTTGTTCATAATCCAGGGACTGCTTGTACAGCATTGCCATGGATTGAGTTATGTCCCCCAAAATATGTGTGTATCAGTCGGGCTGGGCCATGATTCCCGGTATTGTGTGATTTTTCTGTATGTTGTAAATCCTGCCTCTATGATGTTAATGAGGGAGAATGGGCTGCAGATGTGTTAGTGAGGCAGTCCTCAACCTGCAGGCTTAGACTGTGTCTTGAGGCAATTTCTTGAGACATAAATGATAGAATCAAGCAGAGAGATGGGGGACCTTAAAACACCAAGAAAGCAGCACCAGGAGCAGAGTATGTCCTTTGGACCCAGGGTCCCTATACCTGAGAAGCTTCTCAACCATGGGAAGATTTAAGACAAGGACCTTCCTCCAGAGCCCACAGAGAGAGAAACTCTTCCTCCGGAGCTAATGCCTTGAATTTGGACATTTAGCCTACTTTACTGTGAAATAAACTTCTCTTTGTTAAAGCCTTCCACTTGTGATATTTCTGTTACAGCAGCACTAGATGACTAAGACAAGCATCATTGTGGCCATAGATGACCTACCCATAGCTTAACACCTATCCTTCATGGTAGACATTATATTTTAATTTTAACAGATGTGTAAAGAAGTTTGGAGAGGTTAAATGTCTTGGTCAAGGTCACACATCAAATATTTGATTGGAACCTTAGAACATCTAACTCCATGTTTTTTTTTTTTTAATCAATTAATTTTTATTGTGCTTTAAATGAAAGTTTACAGTTAAAGTTAACTTCTCATATAAAAATGTATACACACATTGTTATGTGACCCTAGTTTCTCTCCCTGTAATGAGACAGCATACCCCTCTTTTCCACCCTGGATTTCTGGTGTCTATTCAACCAGCTCCTGTCCCCCTCTGCCTCCTCACCTTGTCTCTGGACAGGAGGTGCCCACTTTGTCTCATGTATCTACTTGAGCTGAGAAGCACATTCTTCACGAGTATCATTTTGTGTCTTATAGTCCAGTCTAATCTTTTTCTGAAATGTTGGTTTCAGGAATGGTTTTAGTTTTGGGCTAATAGAGAGTCCAGGGGCTGTGTCTTCCAGGGTCCCTCCAGTCTTGGTCAGACCATTATGTCTGGTCTTTTTTACTAGACTTGTAGTTCGGCACCCCACTTTTCTCCTGTTCTGTCAGGGACTGTCTGTTGTGTTCCCAGAGTAGTCATTGGTGGTAGCCTACCTCCATATTTTTAATTGCTGTACTTTACTGCTCAATTTTCCCTGGATCTTTGCTTCTTAACCCTGGATGACAAATGGTTCTTAGAGATATTTTGGCCATTTTGTCTTTGTTTTCAAGGCCCTATACCTGCTCTTAATTTTATGTTTTGGAGGCTGGGGTTTTCAACTCAAATAAATATTAAATATAGAAAACGTTCAGGTGGGAGAGAATATCAGAAAGCATGACAACATGAAAAGGAAATCAAAGTTAGGACAACTAAGTACAAATTTTGCCTAAGGGAGGAAATGAAGATGAGGCTTGAGGTGGACTGATGTGGACAATGAGCGTATCAGGGGATAACTAGTCTCTTAGGCAGCTCAAGTCTGGAATGTGTGTAGCTCATTGAGGTTTAGGATTTTGCTTCTCTTTTCTAGGAAAACTGATATCCCTAATTTGCTTTGTCTGTTCTTTGCAAGGTGTGACCATAAGTGTGTTGGGCTGATATTTGGATGCGGCTTATGGAATCAGTCTATGCATTCATTTAAAGCCATAGTCCATAGACTACCTGCTGCGGGGGTGAATATCTGTATCTATATTAAATCAGGGGCCTCTGCCATGTTTATCCAGCTGGACTTGAAAACAAAGCAAGCTACACACAGGGGTGAGGTCAATCAGCAAGCCTGGCATCCTGGGGCTTCACGGTTTCTACATTTGCCCTGACTCTGTGTCAGGGAGACCATGCCCCATTCCCATTAGTGTTAATGGAACCAATCATATGAATCCACCACATATCAGTGTGTAGCTTCTCATGTTTTGATACCTTAATGCACGAAATTACATCTCTAGGGGAAGCCTTGCCTCCTCCTAAGTGCTCCCAATTCCCATCAATGCTAATGGAACAATGACACACACATCCACTGTTGCTCAGAAAAATGGGCAAAATATGGAAGATGATTAGGTTTCTGGAGGGTTCCAGGAGAATCGCAGACCCTGCAGGGATGGTCTGAAATGATCCTGCTTCCCAACATCTTATTTAAGCTGTTTTACTACAGAGTCATTTTTCTCGGAATCACTTACAGGCAATTGGCCAGTACAGGAGAAGTGCAGTGTGAGCTAGAAACTGCCCTCCACTCCTGCCTGCGCTTTCTTTTGGACGATGCTGTTCTAAGTTTAGGAAAAGCAAGATAAGCAATTCTGGCCTTGCCATACCCTCTGCTTTCTGCAGAGAGGGCAACAATGTAGGTTCTTATGTGGTCTGAGGTTGTTAAAGAGATAAAATATACAACTAAGAGGTAAGGCTCTGTGATCAGAATGCAAATTCTGGAGAAAATTGGCCAACTCTTATTTGCCCTCTCATCAAGTTTGTATGATTTTTTTTTTTTTTTTTCCCTTTGTAGAACTAAAATTATGTCCTTTTATGGATTTGTAGCTTAAGGAAGAGGATAGTCTTGGTCAGCCATGCCTGTAGATAGTGTAAAACCATCACTCTCAGGTGGGATTTAAGAGAAACTGGGGTGGCACAAATGATTAAGTGCCCAGCTACTAACCGAAAGATTGGTGGTTCAAACCCACCCAGGGGTGCTTTCGATGAGAATCCTGGCGACCTACTTCCAAAGGTCACAGTCATGAAAACCTAATGGGGTGCAGTTCTACTCTGAAAAACATGGGGTCACCACGAGCGGGAATCTACTTGATGGCAACTGGTTTGTTGGTTTTTTGGAGGGACCCATAAGCAATCTCAATCTGGGGGCCACAGTGTCTGAAACTCTACCTGATGTATTCCTTTGGTTTAAGCCTTCACTCTTTGTTATTTTTTGTTTGTTTGTTTGTTTTACTTTTTGTTTTTTAGAATTGGGACAAAAGGGTGCTTGGGAGAAATAATATATCTTTCATTTAGTGCCTTTAGGGGAATAAATTCATTGAAAGCACCAGGACATGATCATAGAGGGCTGGGGATGTTGTTGCTTCAAGAGGGAGGAAAGAGCAAAGGGAAGAGAAGAAACAGAAGGAGGGGATGGAGAAGGACCAAGGTGAGCTTTTCCAACATTTGTGTCTTCTTAGAGACTTTGAGCAAGTGGAAAGAATAAATGTATTATTGAGCTGGGTCCAGCTATAGGAATGAGGCATGGGTGGTTTAGTGGTAGACTTCTCGCCTTCCACGTAGGACACTTGGATTTGATTTCTGGCCAATGCACCTCAGGCACTGCCACCACTTCTCCGTCAGTAAAAATTTCTGTCTTGCTATGATGCTGAACAGGTTTAAGAAGAGCTAAGCTTCCAGACTGAAGTAGACTAGAAAGAAATGTCTGGCAATCTACTTCTGAAAATTAGCCAGTGAAAATCCTATGGATCACAACAGCCTGATCCACAACCAATTATGGCGACGGTGTTTGGTGCTGTTGTGCATGGGGTCCCATGAGTTGGGGATGACTAGACAGAAGCTAACAATAACAACAGCAACAACACTATAGCAGGCATTCTTCCTGCGGACAGTATTTCCTCCTTTTTGGATTAAAAACCTACCTTCAGATCCTGATGACAGCTATGTACCCTTTTGTCCAAAAAAAAAAAAAAAGGCACTTATGTGCATGTACACATACACACACAAACACACACAAACTCACACTCTGTTGCAGGGAATTCTGGATGTTCACAGGGCCCCTGAGGTCTACCAATAGACCCCAAGTTCAGGGAAATAGTCAAACATATAGAAGAGGTCAAGATCAGAACTTCAGGATGATCAAGGACATTAGAAGATGAGTAACAGGGGTCTGAGGTTTCTCATTTCTAACAGTACCATATGGAATATGGGGTTTTGGTAACAATGAAACTTTTAATGGACATTTTTGAAACTCTTAGAAATACTAAAATACTCTGCTGTAAATTGTACTGCTACTTGTTGAAAAGGTCATGTAAACAGGTGTGGGCAAGGATGAATTTTAAGTTGGTAGAGCTAGGCAGTCAACTTATACATAATCATATTGAGAAGTATCCAAACCCTTTTTTCCCACCTCTGTCTTACACACACACACACAAACACAACCAGCCTTCTCCCATGGGTGTTATAGCAGAGTCACTTAATCAGGAAAGAATCAACAGACCTTTGCAAGCATTCCTTTATCAAGATACCAACTATTCCACCATGCTTATCTGCCTCACAAATTTTGTGGTTTCTAAAAAGAATAGCACCGTGTTGAAATATTAGCCTCTGCCTTCCAGGATACCATTCCTTGTTCCCAATCTTTTCATCATTAAGGGGCATGTCTAAGTATTATTCTTATAGAGGCAGAAATAGCAGATAATTCTACTTTTAAAGGCTGTGGAGAACAAAATTGCAATTATTGAATCCTTCATTTCATAGTCCCTCAGAAAAAAGAAAAATCTGCCATGTGGGGCTGCAGTGGTTACTTTTAATAGTTCTTTAACGATCACCTCTTGAGAAGAAGGCCTTTAAAATTGAGCAAATGCTGATTCCTTATTTGAATACATGCCATCTTGTGTTCCTATGACACACATGACCGTAACCCCAATTACTGCAGCTGAAACTTGTCATGTTTTATTTACAGCTTTCCTAGAAAAAATTAATTTCTGGGTAAAAAATGTGCAGATTGGACAGAACCACTTCTCATATGCTTTTTTTTGTTGTTGTTATTAAGTTTGCAAGTCATTATTGAGGCTGGAGGAAGGTGATCAAGGCAAGTCCTGCATTATAATTATGTTTCTATTTATACCAGATGAGTCTTGTTCTCAAAAGTAAAAGTGTAGTTGCTAGTTGTGCCCACAAGTCCACTTTAGGTCCCCTTACAATTTAGTTCTATCATTTCAGCCTGACTGCTTGCTTGAAATGATAGAGAACTGTACAACTGAGATAAGGAACCCATCCACAATTTATTATTCTCAACTGTATTTATGGATGATGGTGTCTGAAAATTTACTTCGTAAATGACTGCTGCAGAGTTCTGATTATTCCTGTAGCTGTGAGAGGTAGAATGAGGGGCCCTTGACAACATCCAATTTGAAAGAATTGACCACCATTGAAAGTTTCCCTGTAAAAGTTACGGCATTCAATACGGACTCTACCAAGGGCACTTAATGGTGTCCACTGTAGTGATAGAAACCTACTTAGTTACCTAGCATGGACTGCTATATTTAACATCTTTTCAACACCACCCCAAACTCCTGGTTGCTAAAATCAAAGCTAGTCATTTCCCATGTGCAAGGAATACCCAGATACAATTCTAGAAGATAGTGTGGCCAAGAAAATAGGAGAGAACCCATCTTCATAAATTCCAAGGCACTTTTCACATGAAAGGCATTTCTTTAGGGAGATATCTGGTTGGAAAATCAAATTCATCATAGTTTTTCTATTAGTTACTTCTTTCTTGCCTGGCTTCAGACGTGGGGAAAGGACAGATGATGCATAGTAAATCATAGGATTTGATTGTCTTGTAAATGTGAGTTATAAAGCTTTGTAATATCTGTTTAAGCATCTAATGGTTGTAGCACAATGCAATCTGCTAGCTTCCATGGATGCTCCCACAGGTACTACCTATCAACATTGCTCTTCACGAACTGTAAGCAATATTGATAGGTAGACAATATTGTGCAGAAGACTGCAAACAAAGATATATAGTTCTTTACACCTGGTGTTACCAATTTCAGGTAGACTTAGCCTTAAGAAAGATTCCCGAAAGAGATCATCACCAATACAAGTGAAGCTTGCGATACTTACATAGGGTTGCTCTATTTATAATGATTTTCCTTCTGTAAATCACACTCTTCTTGGAAGCTATACCACCAGTATTTCACCTTCCAGCAGGGTCAGCCCATGGTGGACAGGTTTCAGCTAGGTTTCCAGACTAAGACATACTAGGAAAAAAGGCCTGGCAATCTACTTCCAAAAAGTAGCCAATAAAAACCTATGTACAAAAACAGAATATTGCCCAACTTAGTGTTGAAAGATGAGTCTGCTACACTGGAAGGCACTCAAAACATGACTGGGGAAGAGCTGCCTTCTCAAAGCAGAGTTGACTTTAATTAATGATGTGAGGGGACTAAATCCTTTAGGACCTTCCTTTGCTGATCTAGCATCACTCAAAATAAGAACAGATGCAAACATCTGTTCAAATATTGAATATACCATGAGCTGCCAAAAGAATGAACAAGTCAGTCTTAGAAGAAATACAACCATAACATTCCTTAGAAGCAAGGATGGTGAGACTCATGAAGATGGCATGGGACTGGGCCATGTTTCATTTTGTTTCACATAAAGTCACCATGAAATGGAGTCTGCTCAACAACCACATTTTACATTACTTAAAAACAAAAAACCCAGTGCCATCGAGTCGATTCCAACTTATAGATATATACAAATTCAATGCCCTGTGTCTTAGTCATCTAGTGCTGCTGTAACACAAGTGGATGGCTTTAACAAACAGAGGTTTATTCTCTTACAGTCTAGTAGGCTAAAAGTCCAAATTCAGGGGTTCAGTTCCAGGGGAAGGCTTGCTTGGTCAGCTCTGGAGGAAGGTCATTGTCATCAATCTTCCCTCGGACTAGGAGCTTCTCTGTGCAGGAACCCTGGGCCCAAATGATGCGCTCTGCTCTGGGTGCTGCATTCTTAGCGGTGCGAGGTCCCCAAATCTCTGTTCACTTCCCTCTCTTTTTACCTCTTGTAAGATAAAAGGTGGTGCAGGTCACACCCCAGAGAAACACCTTTTACACTGGATCAGGGATGTCATCTGAGCAAGGGTGTTACATCCCATCGTAATCCTCCTTAACATAATCTAATCTTACCTCATTAACCACAGGCAAAGACTGGGATTTTCAACATATGGGAAATTCACGTCAGATGACAAAATGGTGGACAATCACCCAATACTGGGAATCATGGCCTAGCCAAATTGACACACATATTTTTGGGGGGTGCAATTAAATCCATGACACACTGGTCAGCACTAAGAAGTCATGGTATATGTTAAAGCTAATATACTTGCGCTGGCTTCATGTCAACACCACCATTTTCCTTATATTCTTTCCACTGTATCCATTCTATACAATTTTTGGTGTCAGAGGTTGGTCTGGGTCACGTAGTAGACTCTGAAAGACCACCTTCAAGGTATAAACTAAATGACATTTCAGAAAATCAGATATTTAAAAGAAGAACTCACAAATTCATTTAATAAAGGGCCAAGAGTGCAGCAAAAACATCCAGATTGACAAATCGTCAGCTATCTCTGTTTATTGCTGTTAGTGGGCCGCTGAATAGCTTTCACATTTCTCTGTTCTAACTTTCTGCTTTTATCAAGACAGAAGAAACTATGCTTGTTTGAATTATGTCTAAAGTAAGAGATATTAAATTCTAAATGAGGTTTCAAGGGTTTCTCCTTGGGGGATCAATTCAGACTGCTTAACTTTTTGCTTTTTAGGCTGTATTTTGTCTAGTCAGTATTACTCTAGTCTAAATTAAGGTTACTGTGTTTTAAACTGTTGTAGATATTGGTCAGCCTGTATTAGTCAGGGTGGGTAGATTAAGCTGTGATAACAATTCTGAAGTTTCAGAGCCTGAATACAACAAAAGGTTTTTTTCCTGCTTATGCTATATCCACTGAGAGTGCTGGCAATGTTTCGGGGCACCTGTCCCCGTGTAATGATGTGGTAGCCCAGGATGCTGGGGTACCACTAACATTTAGCTGTGTCATCTGAAAGAAGCAGATTTCTCGTTCAATAGGGGAAAGGAAAAGAAACTGGAGAAATATATATGGGCTTTTACTGCCTCAAGTTGATTTTACATATATCTCTGTCCATTGACCAAACCCAGTCAAATATCTCTACTCCAGAACAAAAGGTCAGGGTTATTTAATCTTATATTCCTGGAAGGAGAGACGAACCAGATATGGGTGTGTTCTAGAAGTCTCTGCGATGTCATTTATAATCCCAAAGTAACATTTTAACTCAAGCTAGGAAAAAAATCTAGCTTTCAGTTTTAATTCTCCCCCTTCCTACTATAATCCCTGGATGCTGCATTTTCACAAAACCAAAACAGAAGAACCAAACCTGTTGCCTTCAAGTTGATTCCAACTCATAGAGACCCTATGGGACAGAGTAAAACTGCCCCATAGGGGTTCCAAGGAGTGGCTGGTGGTTTCGAACTGCCGACCTTTTTGTTAGCAACCAGACTCTTAACCATTTGAGCCATAAATGAAGAAAAGAAAAGAAACTGTATTTCCTTTTGTTTAGGGTGAACATGAAGGCACTATGGCCCATATTTCCAGGTCAGGATTTCTCTGTTCAGCCAGAGCTACTGCAACGCTGCATTCTTCCAGGACACTCAGCAACACAGAAGGCTTTTCAAAATCCCAGCTGAACAGGAGAGAAGGGGGAAATATGATCCCAGCTAGCTCTGGTTAAAATGGAAATCTGCTCTAACTGAAAATAGAACTCTCATGGGGGTTGTCTTTAGAAAAGTACGGCAGGGCTCAGTAGTTCTGGGCGACATATGTTGAATCATTTAAATTTTGTTTCTCTCTACACAGTTTAACCAGAAAGTAAATGGTTTTGAAGCAGTAAAAAATATAGAAAATAGAACTTTAATTCAGAAAAGACAGTTCAGGAATTTCTCCCGGACCAAGACAGCTAAGAGTATTTGTCAGCCCAGGCTATTTTCCTTTATCCCTCTCTTGCTCCTGGAATCTAATTTTTTTTTAAACTCTGCTGAATTTACAATCCTATAAAATTGTACCCTATTATTGCCCCCATCTCTCCCAGCTCATCTTGGTACACTCTCTGGAAATGCAAATCTAACATTTTCTATCTGCTCTTGTTATGTATAGGACATTTAAGGTCTTCTTTCAAAGCTTGCAACTCCCCAAGGCTTTCTCTGCATGTGTTCCATGCTGTGCAATTATCACTTTATAAAAGGCTGTCTATTGTCTAGGAGCTCCTCTGTGTGGTTAAGAACTTAATCACACATGTTCTTGTCTAGTAAGTATCACAAGCATGTTAGTCATGTCTTCCCAAGGAGGTCAATTGGTCCTTGACACACCATTTCCCTTTTGAATCCAAGAACATCAAGTTTAGGTGCTCAGTAGATATTTGTTGGTTGTGTCAAATTAAAAAAAAAAAAAAAAATTCCCTGAAGAGACATTTTATTCAGAAAGAAAGAGGGGAAAGGGACTATTGCAGCAATAGGGGAGGGCAACTACTATAATAGAGAGAGCACTCTGAAAGCATCTCAATGAAAAAAAAAAATAATAATGAGTTAGGAAAAAAATCATTTTTCTTTTATAGAGACTGAGAGTAAACAAAGATAGAAAAAAGAAAATGTTATGGAGAGGTGGGAAGAGCAAGTGACATCATCGTATAGTAAATAAAAATGTTTTATGCTGGAGTCAGTCTATCCTCTGGAAGACGTCCTTCAAGAGGGGTAGCATGTTGTCTTAGGCCGAAGGTGGCCAAAGTTTAGGGACTTGGAGAAAGAAGAGAAGCTTTACAAAACTTTGATAAATAAGTGCTTTGTTTCTGATTGATCAGTGGGAACAAGCAATTCTGTTACTCATTTATGAGGCAAGGAATGGGAATTTGGAGGGTCTCTGTCTCTGTCTGGACTAGGAGTCACTGAGTGGTACAAATGGCTAAGTGCTCAACTACTAAACAAAAGTTTGGTGGTTCAAGCCCACTTAGAGCTGCCTCAGAAGAGACCTGGTCATCTGCTCCAAAAATAAGCCATTAAACCCTATGGAGCACAGTTCTATTCCAATGCACATGGGATCTATATGACTTGGAATCAACCCCAGGGCAACTGGTTTGGTTTGGTGTCTGACCTTGTCATAGGAAAACAAGGGGTCATCCATGAGTCTTGTCTAAGTCATGTGGGAAGGGTGGTTATTTGAAATAAGCCATTTCCCTAAATGCAGAGGGTGGGGGAATTTTTTTAGCCATCTGTTTTCCAGGATCACATAATTCAGATAAAATTCAATATTAGTAGTTGAGTGCATAATGCTACCCAACTTACCAAAATTAGTATATTGTTACTTTTCTGAGGCATGTGGGTTATGGGTGAGAATGCTCCCTGACCATTTCTGATGGTGTGGTCTCATCTATCCTTTTCCAAATGACCCTGAGGCTAAGTCCACATGGGAGCCCAGGGTAAGTCATACATTACACTTACATTACACTGTTTGTGTCCCTATGTGTTGACCTCACTGCAGTGCTGTCTTTGGAATACTGGACAAGTCTGTAAATGGATTACTGTTTCTAGTTTTTCACTCCTTCCTAAGATATAGCTAGATACCCACGCTCCTTTCTTCCCAGTAGAGTATATTGAGAACACGACCTCATCCTGTTCACTTGGGGCTCACATAACTTGCTTTGGCTAGTGGAGCATTACCAGATGTATCATGTGCAGATGCCTCAGATATACTTTGTGGATGGTTTAGCCCCTTTTGCTTCTACTATTTGACTTGAAGAAACTCTGGTGGTGTAGTGGTTAAGCGCTACGGCTGCTAACCAAAGGGTCGGCAGTTTGAATCTGCCAGGCGCTCCTTGGAAACTCTACAGGGCAGTTCTACTCTGTCCTGTAGGGCCGCTATGAGACGGCACTGGGTATTTGACTTAAGAAGAACTTGATTTTAGTCTTTATCTGGACTCAAGATGATGAAAACACAAAAAGTAGGTTTTAACGTGACTTAAAGCTTTTTTTTTTAAAAGCTTAGAGTCCAGCCTGGTTTCCTGCACGAGGTGATTCTAACCAAGGTGAGCAAAGTCACAGGTGATCAAGAAAAACAAAAATGTGTTGTTGTAAGCCAATATTTGAGGGATTTTTGTCACACATCATTATCACAGTAAAAATCTAGTAGAAAGAGAGATTGGGTGGTGAGGAATCCTGGAAGCAGAGGTCTCAGATGAACTGGTAGCAAAGTAGTAGTTGCTGGTTTGGGTGAAGGAATAAGGAAGACACTAGAGGAAAGCAAAGTATCCTCCCTGGAAAGATACCAGGAAGAAGAGGACATGCCCCCCAAGGATGACCGAGTAGAATGGCTGTCCTATGGCACTGGCACATCTAGTGACAGTCATTCCTCTTTGGCCATAGGCAGATATTCTCTTTGCTCTCATGTGGCAAATTGTGCTATCCTTCAGATGTAAAGATTCCAGTATGTTCTAAGGGTAAGAAATACACAGTCATATTTAAGTGAATGAGCTCTGGAATACAACTGTCTAGGTTTCATCCACTTTATTAACTATATAACCTTCACAAGTTATTTAGCCTCTTTGTGTCTTGGTTTTCTTGTCTGGGAAAAAAAAAAAAAACACACTAATAATAGAGTCTACCTTATAAAATCATTGTGAGGATTAAATGTTTTAATATGAATAAAGTACTTAGAACAGGGACAGGAACTTAATAAATAATAGTAGCTATAATAATCATTATCATCATTATTATTTAACCAATATTAAAGCATAGAAGCTCATGGCACTCTGCTGAGTAGCCTGTGAGGAATTCAGATAAATACAAGACATAGCCCCTTCCCTAAACGAATGCATAATCTAAAACGGGAGATGAAAATATATATAATTACCTACTACATAGGATAGTACCTAATGTACTACATGGAATATAACCCTGTATACTGAACAAACACTTATTGAGAGCTAACAATGATGGAATGAAACATGAATACTGTAATAGATACATGAACAAAGGGCCCTGAGAATGTGGAGGGTGGAACAATTCAAAATATATGGTCAACACACAAAAATCAGATGGGTTTTTACACATCAGCAATGAGCAATCTGAAAAGGAAATTAAGGAAATGTTACAATTTACAATAGTGTGTAAAAGAATAAAATACCTAGGAATATATTTAACCAGGAAAGTAAAGGACTTGTACAAGAGAAATTGTAAATCATTACTATTAGAAATTAAAGAAGACCAAATAAAGGGAAGGATATTCCATGTTCATGGATTGGAGGGGTTAATATAGTTAAGATATCACTATTATTCAAAGCAATCTATGAAGTCAATGCAATACCCATCAAAATTCCAACAGACTTCTTTGAAGAAATAGAAAATCCAATCCTCAAATGTATGTGGAACTGCAAAGGACCCCAAATAGGAAAGGACTCTTGAAGAAAAAGAATAAAAGAGGGCTCACATTTCTTGATTTCAAAACATATTACAAAGCTACAGTAATTAAAACAGCCTGGTAGTGGTATAATAATGGACATATAGACCAATGTAATAGCATTGAAAGTCCAGAAATAAATCTGTGCATCTATGGTGAGCTAATTTTCAACAAGGGTGCTAAGTCCATTCAATAGGGAAGGAAGAGTCTGTTCAATAAATGGTGCTGGGAAAACTGTATTGCCACATGCAGAAGAATTAATCAGGATCCAGGCCACACACCATAACACCAACAACAACAAAAAACATTAAAAATGGATTAAGGACATAAATGTGAAAATTAAAACCATAAAATTCTTAGAAGAAAATGTAGGAGTGAGGCTGTAGGACCTGATGTCTAGCAACAGCTTATTCAGATATGACAACAAAAGCCCTAGCAGCAATACACAGAAGAGATAGATGGAACCTCATAAAAATTAAGCATTTTTGTGCATCAAAGGACTTTATCAACAAAGTGAAAAGACAAACCATAGATTGGGAAAAAATTTTCAGAAACCATATACCAGATAAAGGTCTAATATCCAAAAAAAAAAAAAAAAATATCCAAAGTATATGTAAAACTTCTACCACTTAACTATAAAAGACAAAACTCAATAAAAAAAAAAAAAATGGGCAAAGAACTTGAACAGACAGTTCACCAAAGAGAATATTAAATGGCCAATAAGCACATGAAAAAATGCTCAGCATCATGAGCTATTAGGGAAATGCAAATCTAAATTACAATGAGATATCACCTCACCCCATTAGAATAGCAATGCTCAAAACAAAATAAAATAAAAGGAAAACAATAAGCACTGATAAGACTGTGGAGAAACTGGAACTCTCATCCATTGCTGGTGAGAATTAAAATGGTGCAGCCACTGTGGAAACCAATTCGGCAGTTCCTCAAAAAGTTGAACGTAGAACTACCATATGACCCTGCAATCCCAATCCTAGATACATACCCAGAAGAGGCAAAAGCAGGAACACAAACATAAACCCCTACGCCAATATTCACTGCAGCACTTTTCACAATAGTCAATAGGTGGAAACAACTGAAATGTCCATCAACAGATGAATAGATAAACAAAATGTGGTAAAAAAAAAAATGCGGTATGTACATATAATGGAATATTATACAGCCATAAAGGGAAATAAAGTTCTGATGTAAGCCACAACATGAATGAACCTTGAAAACATCATGCTGAGAGAAATAATTCAGTTGCAAAAGGACAAATACTGTATGATCTCGCTTATATGAAACAGGCAAATACATAGACAGCAAATATTATTAATGGTTACCAAGGGTAAAAGGGATGGGGAAAAAGGGAGCTTTGGTTTGGGAGGCATTGAGTTTACATTAATGGTGGTGGAATATTTTGGATAAGAATAGTGAGAATGGTGGTGTAACATGAAAAATGCAATGAATGTCATTGAGTTGTAATTGTGGAAGTTGTTCTGGCAGATGTTTCGGTGTTTATGTTTTCCACACACAAAAAAAAAAAAAAGAGATGGAGACAGAAAGAAAATATATGTGAAGATGGAAGAGTTTCCACAGAGGAGATGACTTTGAGGTTAAATCAAAGAATGCTGTCACAGAGAAAAGAAATTGAGGAATTCTGGTGCGAAGTATCTAGAAAAGTGAGGAATGACGAAAATTACAGATTGGGTGAGCCAATGAGGCATAATAATACAGTTAACCTTGCCACCATTTTATCTTTCTGTATTAATATTTCTTTTTTTTCTCTTCTTTTACTTTTTTTCTCTTCTTTTACAAGTGAAGGAACTGCATCTCAGAAAGGCTGAGGAATTTTCCCAATCTCACATGGCTCATTTTGGAGTTAGGTGGGACCTCAGGGTCTTTCTGGCTCCAAAGCTTATGTTCTATTACACCACCTTTTATCATGGATGGAGCTCTGGTTGTGTGTGGTAAGAGCTTGGCTGCTAACCAAAATGTCAGCATTTTGTTCGGAACAGAGTAAGGGGATACCGCATGGTTTAAAATCAGGAAAGGTGCGTGTCAGGATTGTATCTTTCGCCATATTTATTGAATCTGTATGCTAAATAAAAAATCTGAGAATCTGGATTGTATGAAGAAGAACACAGCATCAGGATTGGAGGAAGACTCATTAGCAACCTGTGATATGCAGATGATACAAATGTATGTATACATACTTATGCATATACATAAATATAATTTGTGCTAAACTGTTGGTAAGTAGGTGCATACATCATGGCCGTTTAGCTCTAGATACTTGTGTTGTCCCTAAGGATAAAGATAGTCTCTTATGTAACCACAGCCACTTGTGAAGAACATTTTCAGCATCATTTTTCTTCCAGTACAGGATCCAGTCTAGCAACACACATTTCATATAATTTTCATATCTCTTGTTTCCTTTAATCTGGAACTATTCCTCAGTCTTTCCTTTCAGTTACGACATTGATTTTTTTTTTTTTTTTTTTAATACAACCCTCTCCCTTTAATGGAATGTTCCTCATTTGGGGATTTCTGAGAGTACTTCATGACTAGATTGAGGTTCTACATTCTCAGCTGGAATATTGCACTGGGGAAGTTTGCCCCTTTCAAGATATCACATCCAGAAGCAAACAAAGTCCATCTGCATGTCAAAGAATTGTCCATTTTCTCTCCAATCAAGGAGTTGTCCAATTTCTCCACAGTATAGTTAGTACGATTCATTTGTAAGTAATAAAGTCGTCCATCAAAATTTCCACTTTAATTTAGCGTCCTTTGATGACTCTTGCCTTGTCTAATCTTTGGTATTGCCTTAGTCACCTAATGCTACTATAACAGGAATACCACAAGTGGGTGGCCTTAACAAAGAGAAGTTTGTTCTCTCACAGTCTAGTGGGCTAAAAGTCTGAATTCAGGGTGCTGGCTCCAGGGGAAGGCTTTCTCTCTGTCGGCTCTGGAGGAAGTTCCCTGTCATCAATCTTCCCTGGTTTAGGAGCTTCTCAGCACAGGGATCCCAGGTCCCAGTGCTTCTGTCTTGGTGGTACGAGGTCCCGATGTCTCTCTACTTGCTTCTCTCTTTTACTTCTCAAAAGAGATTGGTTTAATACACAATCTAATCTTATAGAGTCCTGCCTCATTAACATACCTGCCACTAATCGCACCTCATCAATACCACAGGGATGGTATTAATCACATCAGCTGACAAAATGGTGGACAATCACACAATACTGGAAATCATGGCCTAACCAAGTTGACACATATTTTGGGGGGGGACACAATTCAATCCGTGACAGGTATGATAGTTGCAAAATAATGATTTTCCAACTCCTTTACATCTTTTTTTTTTTACATCTACTGCATTGACTAGTCAACAATCAGACTCCTGTTTAAGTAAGAGGCCTCTTTCTCCTCATTTATTTATTTATTCATCTAGTTATTTTTGGTAGACTAATGAATTATCATCTTTAAATATTTTAATACTCAAATTATCCTAAATTTGGTCAGTAAAAAAAAAAAAAAAATTTGGTCAGTAAGAGCCCTTTAAATCCATCTTCTGTGTCCTTGTTGTGTAACACTATCTTTTTTCTTTTGAGTACTTTTTTCATTCTTTCTCACATAAAGGCCACCCTGAACGGACTATTTTCTGCTGCCACGTGGCAGAAACTCATAAGCTCACGAGCTCACAGAGTGATCAAATCCAGAACAACTGTTTCCGTTAATTCTCTCTTATAAGTAGCTCAACTATGACCCGGCCATTCCTGAAAATTATTCACTCTTGCCACACAGAATTTATCTAAAGTCCTTCTCCTTAGAAATGCCCTTGGTTGATTCAGAATTTCAATACCAAAATTTGACCACTCATTCATATTCTTATTCACTGTTCATGCTATTTCTGGCATCAGATATTCCTGCAATTTGAGATCAATGAGTGGTTAAACTAAAATGTTACCAGGCAATGAAGATTATGACTCACAAGCTCATACAAGAATATATTCTGACCATGATATATTTCTCAGTGGGGAGAAAGAAGCTGGGGTTGGAAATGAGAGGAAGGGTTTCAGAAGCTCCTTACTCTCTTGGCAGCCTTCATGCTACAGTGCATCTTTGGGGGAGGAGACAGGAATGATTAAAGAGATGATGAGTTACTAAAATATCCTTTATTTGGAATACCCTGTGATATGGTGATCTGAGGTTAAAGCCCAAACCCATATGTAGTGGATCCTGTTCATAGCCCACCTAGATCCCATGGACCAGATGGTGCACCCATCCTCCAGGTGAATGTTGGTAACACAAGGCTCGTAGTTACTCTGCTTTGTATAGAATTTTACTAAGCCAATGGGATCTGCCGTGTCCAGGAGGTTATACTCGTCCCCTACTTGGCTTCAGGGCAGCCTGATGCCAATAACTGATTGATTCATGGGTAAAAAGGCTCACCCATTTGCCTCAAATTAGGATCAGCTCTGTGGTGCACTTGCTCCAGCACTCTCCACAGGATCAGTTTGACGCTGGACTCCAGAGGAGCTCACAGTCTTGGTCAGCTCCTTGCCCTGACCTATCTGCTTTCCTCCCTACTTTACCGAAGTCTCGCCATAGCATGTGATAAATTATGTGTCTTGGGACTCAAATTCTTGTCATAGTTTCTGCTTCTTGAAACCTCACCTAGGGCCACATATGTCAACTAACGTGAGAAACATTTTGAAGTTATAACCTCATATATAAATGGCTTTTGAAATGCATATCTTTGACATGAATCATTTGAAAACAAAAAAGGAAAAAATATTTATCAACATTCTGTATCCTAGTACTAATACTTTTAACAGCACCGTCTCCCAGTTATGTAGATTGGAAACCTCCTAACTTTTGACTCTTTTCCCTTTGCCTTGCCTCCAATTCAGCACCAATCTCTAACTGCAGAATCACTCAGTTCTGCAGCCCCTTTAACACTCCAAATTGTTGTGTAGTGTTCAGTTGATTCTGACTTATGGCAACCCTATAGAACAGAGTAGAATTGCCCCATAGGGTTTTCTACGCTGTAAATCTTTATGGGAACAGATCACCAGGTCTTTTCTCTTGTGGATTGATGGATTTGAACTACTGAACTTTCGGTTAGCAGCTGAGCGCTTAGCCATTACACCAGACTCCCAACCGAGAACCTCCCTCATAACCTTTCCCTGACCTTGCCCTCCTTACCCACATTTTTTTCCTCCTCTATCATCTCCTCTTTCATTCCCCACCACATCCACCATGAAGGACACTCTCCACATCAGGCACAACCAACCTTGGTCTTATCTAAGTCGGTCCTTCCAGCTTCTTCCTAGGTCCACTGTCCTGCCAGGCAACAGTTGGTCTCCCTGTATCTTTGAGTAATATACTATGAGGATGCTTTGCATAGTCCCTCCTTCTTACCTTTGAACTTGCCTTCTCTCCACTCAGGATGTCTTCTCCTCACCATCCCTGCTTTTTGAGATTATGTCTATGAAAATTAACTTCAAATGTTTCTTTCTTCACAAAGCCTTCCAAAATTCCTTGTATCAAAACCAATTCATCTTTCTTCATTTTCCCTTGGCCGTTCATTTGTTTCTTTAGTAAGGCACTTACCATATTCTATTTCTTTTTATTTTCAGCAAATGCATCTAACTTCTCCACTGTACCATAAGGTGCTTGAGGAAAAGAATTGTATCTTATTGCCCTCTATTTACATCTCTGCATGTCCTTCCCCTTCTGACCTTTTAAGCTCAGCCATCTTGCCTATACCCAACGTGGTCCATAAACCATAGCTAAAGAAAACAGTGTCTTCTCTGGTAATGCTCCTAATAATGCCTCATTTACATACCACGCTGTGGTTCTTGAATTCCTGGCTTTGCATCCTACCCTTGTTTTTTTTTTTCTGATTCTTCACCACGAAAACTTATCTTTCTGAACTTTTGAATTTGGTTTCCAACTTGGCCCTGGGCTCAACCTATTTTGATACCTCAGGCAGCCTTGGCTGAAAGTTGCCTTCCAAAAGCACATACATATTGAGGATTCAATAAATGTGTGTGTTCAGAACCCATGGGGACACTCAGCCCTGTTTCCTATCAGTCAAGCTCTCAGTCTATCAATATAATTTCATATAATGCATCCCTTGAGGAAATTGAATAGATAAGGACTCATATCTTTCCTCCCCTGGGACTCTCCCTTTGGGGAAGGCAACTAGCCCTAGGCTCTCCCTTGAGTGTCTATAGTCAGCTCCATGGGTCGGGGGAGGGGGGCTAGGAATGGTCAAGCTCTTCAGACCATCTCTTCTCTCCGCATTTTCTCTTTACCTTTAGTAGCTGTAAATCTCCTTTCTACTGTAGGTGTGAGGAGATATTTCCACCCTATTAAACTTTGGTATTACTGAAAACTGTAGTTATAAGTGATGGAATATGTAAATCACCTGGCTAGAGGAAAACAGAAGACTTATTTGCTTATATAAATGAAAATTTCTGAATAGATCTGACTTTAAGTATTGCAAGGCTCAAATAGTTAAATAACATTTTTAGGGATCTATGTTTTTTATGTCTTGATCATGCTTTTCCCTATATCAGATTTAATCTCAGGAAGGCTGTTTTCACAGAGAAGCAAGCTAGCCATCAGAAGGTCAAGACATGCATTTTAGTGCCAGTAGTCCTCAACTTATGACATGTTCAAGTTATGACAAATTGTACTTATGACCATCCCTTTTTTTTTTTTTGGTATATCTTATTGTTAGTAATATGTACTACAATGTTGCAGTGCATAACTTACCGATGTTGTCATTCTCATGCCAACCCCCAAAGACAAATAAACATCGGATTTAGAAGGATACTGATAATAACCAAACCCTGATAATAAAAGGCAATAATAATGAAAACTAAAAGAAAAAATCAATCAGGTAATTCAAGTTATGTCAGAACTGGCTTACAACAGAGTTGTCTGAATGGAACTCTGTCATAAGCTGGGGACTACCTGTAATTTAGTAACCGTGGAGGAAAGATAATTCCTTCTTCACAAAAGCTGAATTGGAATCATTGAACTCTTCGAGGTCATGTGCCCATCCTTGAACCAATCACCTTGGTCATGGGGGAATGTAATATGCTGATTTCATTCAGACTCAGACTGATCTGAGTCTGATGAGATTAACTTTACCCAAACCACATTATTAAGACTGAGGAAGGATAGTTCTCCAAAGGAAAAGAAAATATGCCATTCTAGACGAAGAGATGGATGCTGAATGGTTCAAACTATAGACATTCTCTATATCCCTTCTCATCTGTACTCTCTCATGGATGAGCAGCAATTAGTGGCCTGGAACACATTTGAATTTCTTTGGCATGGAGATAATAAAGCAGGCTCTCTGGATGCACCTTGAAGAATAGCCCCACAGGAGTAACTTTTGTGGTAGAAGGATCAAGGGGCCTGCCCAAGGCTGCACTGAATAAGTTACACGGCGGGGAGGAGCACCAGTGATGACTAATGTTGGACTTCCCTCCATCAGTGTCAAGTTCAAGTTGATCTATGGAAAAATAATCGTTTGCCTATATCAGTTTGTATTGAAACTCATGCCTGATACTTAAGTACTAACTACCAAGGAGCCAAGATCTTCAGACCTTTCTACCAAATGAACAACAAGAGATGATTAAATAACCTTCCTCCATCCACCATGACCTGGCCCAACCATCTTACTCCAGTGGAAGTGGTAGAACAGGACCCACAAATAATGTCTTCAGAGCAGCCACTGAAGGACCCAAGGGGGAAATTGTGTGCCATCCACAATGACGGACTATAATATAGTTTGTCCATTGTTGGCCAGCAGCTTGTAAATCCCTTCATAGTCACTTACATGGCTCTAAGGCAGTGCTGCCCAATAGAACTTGAAAAAGATGAAAATAATCTATAATCTGATCTGTCCAATACAGTAGCTATTAGCCTGTGTGGCTGTTGAGCACTTTTTACTATGACTGAGGAATTAAATTTTTAATTTTATTTCATTTTAATTAATTTGAATTTAATTTAAATATCCATATGTGGCTAGTGCTTATGGTATTGGACAGCACAACTTTAGAGAATAATAGAGACTAAGGAGCGTATAAGGAGCCCTGGTTGCACAGTGGTAAAGCACTCTGCTGCTAACCAAAAGGTCCGTGGTTTGAACCCACTTTCTCGTTCTGTGGGAGAAAGATGCGGCAGTTTGCTTCCACAAAGATTGCAGCCTTAGAAGCCCTATGTGGCAGTTCTACTCTGTCCTATAGGGTTGCTATGAGTTGGAATCAACTCAACAGTGAACAGTTTGTTTCGTTTGTTTAAGGAGCATATATTTAGGGATTAAATTTTATACAGTAAGGACTTAGTGTTTGAGGACTACCTATGGTGTATCAGACACACTACTTGGTCCTTTATATATATAATTTGATTATTTAATTTATTTATTCAAGATAACTTTTCAAGAAATATCATCAAAATGGCATTTTACAGATAAGATCTAGATTTAGGCAATTTGAGCTGTACCACTTGTAAATGACCAGGTGGGATTCGGATTCAGGTATGCCTGAGTCTCAAGCTTACGGCTTTTCTGTTCCACTATGGGCTAATCCAGAAAAGCAGGCTTTTCTGTGCTTTATGTGGAAAATGTAACTGTGAATTTTATAGAAGTGGGAAGTTGATCCAGGTGCAGGTTCTATAACTAATTAGTGGAAGGTCCTCCCAGAATGGATGAACCCTGGCTTACTGGAGTTCAAGTCATTACCTTGAACCAGTAATTGGTAGGCTTTTTTTTCCTACTCCCAAGTTCAGGATTCATGTATTCTTGAGAGTGTTGGGGGCCACAGTCAGGAGGCCAAAAAGGTCAGATTGACAGACTTGGGGAAGTCCCCATTTTCTTTGAGGCCCCGGTGGCACAGTGGTTAAAAGCTACAGCATGCTACGGCTGCTAACCAAAAAGGTCGGCAGTTCAAATCCACCAAGTGCTCCTTGGAAACCCTGTGGTGCAGTTCTAACTTGTCCTATAGGGTTGCTATGAGTTGAGATCAACTCGACGGCAATGGGATTGGTTTGGGTTTGATTTTCTTTGGAGTCAATGGGCTTATAAACTCAGTGCTGTCAATTCCAACTCTTAGTGACCCTATGGGACAGAGTAGAACTGCCCAAAGGGTTTCCAATGCTGTAAAGCTTTATAGAAGCAGACTGCCACATCTTTCTCCAGCAGAGCTGTTGGTGGGTTTGAACCTCCAACCTTTCGGTTAGCAACCGAGCACTTTAGCTTCTGTGCCACCAGGGCTCTAATGGACCCATAGTACCTAGATAATCCTTTGCTGATTGGTGGGAAACTGTCCACACAATTCTGTTTCCACTTTAAGAGATTTTAACATCCTTTCACATATTGTCACATATTGTCTAAGTTGACCCCTACATGGCTCTTTCTAATCTTGTCAGTTGCAAAGCACTATGAAAGTGTTAGTTGTTGCTGTTTTAGCAATTAGTATTTTAAGGCAGAAAAAGGATTCCATTTTGACTCTCCCTCTGTTCTTAAACTTGAACAGCTTTGAACTCTGACACTTAATTATTCCCATAATTACAGTAAGAGAAAGATGGCATTAAAACTAAAATTCAAGCAATTACATGTACAAGGGCAAACGTGGCTAATCCATTTTAATTTTACTTAAGATGACTATTAAGAAAAATATCTGAGATGCATGGGGTGGGGACAGAGAATATATATTAAGATCTTGACCTCAAAGCCCCCAAGACATGTTTTGCATTCTTTCAATCCTAAACGAAGTCTTAGATAAAAGTACTATGAGTGAGACATGATATGTTTTTTGTGGCTTAAAGAAAGACAAACGTTTTCGCTAATAAATGTTTCTAGCATTGTGATACGTTGATTTATTATGTGTACATTTCTTAGGCATATTTATCAGAAGCCTAAAAATGCCCTTTTTCCTTCAAATGCCAACAAAATGACAACTTCTGGTTAGAAACAGCCAAATTAGAGAACAGAATTCTAAATGACGGAATCTTAGTAGCATTTGGTAACAGAGAAAACGCGTTCTCAATCGACAAGAACCTACTTCTCTTTCAATTGTGTGTAATGCTCTGTTTATTGATTTGCTTACTCATTCACTGATATATTAATGTATCTATCTTTTTATTTTTTCATATTTGTATTTTTAAATAATTATAGATTCATGGAAAGTTGCAAAGAAGTAAACCTTGAAGCCCTGTGCACCAGCCTTCCTCAATGTTAGCATCTTGCATAACTATAGCACAATACCAAAATCAGGAAATCTGTATGGGTACAATCCACAGAGTTTATTCAAACTGCAACGGTTATACGTATACTCATGTATGCGTTGTGTTTGTGCAATTCTATGCAATTTTATCACGTATGTAGCTTTACATAACTACCAACACCATCAAAATGCAGCAGACCGCTTTCATCACCACAAGACTCCATCATGCTACCTCTTGATAGCTACACCCACCCTCTCCACCCATACCTAACCCCTGGCAACTGCTACCCTGTTCTCCATTGCTATAATTATGCTATATCAGGACTGTTATATAAATGCAATCATACAGTATGTATCTTTTTGAGATTGGCCCTTTTCACTCTGCCTAATTTTTTTGAGATTTATCCAAATTGTTGTGTGTATTAATAGTTCTCACCTTTTTATTGCTGAGCAGTATTCCATGGTATGGATTTACCACAGTTTGTTAAACCATTCACCCATTGAAGGACATTTAAATGTAAACATTTACTTAATAACTTATGTATATTTACCTTAGCTGAATGTCTCACAAACATTAGACAAGACAAGCTTATGCTTAAAAAAAAATATGCTTAGACCCGGTTAATTACAGAAAAAGGTTTGATCTCTAGGAATGTTTGTTTGGAATAAAGATAATGAATCAGGACGAGGGTATCTTTCCTCTGGAAGGCGTGAACGTGAATCCTTCTGGATACTTGTGAATGTCCTAAGAGTGAAATCAGAGCTGGGTCCCAGAATTGACGCACCCAATTTAAACCTCAGGCCCCAAATTTATGGAATGATATAGATAAGCCTGGTGCTTCTCAGACTTTAATGTGCATGTGAATCACCTAGCAATCTTATTAAAACACAGATTCTGATACAGAAGGTTTGGGTGAGGACTGAAAGCCTGCATTTCTAACAAGCTCCTAGGTGATACCAATAGGGCTGGTCTGAGGACCCCTCTGAGCACCACTGTATAAGATGAGAACCGAGATTCCCTTATAACTTTGAGTACTTTTCCTTTCTTCCTTTAGACAGGTCGATAGGCTGAGGAGTAAAAGCACTGGGGATAAAAGATTAAATGGCTGGAATTTAGAAACCTGAGATGTGCCATTGAAGGAATTGAGGAGCCGCAGTGCCAGCAAATCTTTCTTTCATGTGTACTCGCCAGGGAGCACCAAACGGTAAATGCACATGATGACCCCAGGACCACAGGTACTGCTCATCGGGGATCAGCCATAGCAAAAGTGTGCATGGTGGGACTGGAGAGTCTTAGCGGCCCCCAGCTCTCGTACATCCTAAATCTCTTGAACAAACCCCTGGGAGCCCATTTATGAAAAATTTCTGGAAGTACTGAGAGGAAAGTTAGCAGTTAGTAATTAAGTAATGGGTTAGATCATTCCATAGACAAGCTTAGCTCAGTGATGTTGAGTCACTGTTAATACTCCATGACTGCAGTACTGACAAACAAAGATTTTTCCTTTTCTCACTTCATTTTTCTTTCATGTAGGGAAGGGGGTAGATTTGTTATAGGTCATTGCGATATAGTATAATTAGGCCCAGCTGGTTGGAGATTTAAGTTCAACATAAGGATATTTTTGATAATTGTTGCTGACTGTCAAGTTACCGGCTTGTGGGGTGGTAAGCTCTCTGCCTCCGCTGGTGTGAGGCACAAATGTGTGGTGTGAAGCACAAAGCTGAATGATGGTCTATTGGGCCTGTAACAGGACTGGATGGGGGGATGGCCTAGGTGAGGGTTCAGCACATTTTTTCTGTTAAGTGTCAACTCGTAAGTATGCTTTTGGGATATATGGTCTCTGTCACAGCTACTCAAATCTGCTGTTGTTAACACTGAAACAGTCATAAACAAACACTGAGAAGCAGATTTCCTAATTCTCATGGAATCTAGATTTCTGGGTCCCATGGAGGTTGAGATGACCCACCCAGGCCATTGTCCTCAGAAGATCTGTAGAAACTTGAGCTTTGAGGAAACTGGTCTCCTGAAAGTTACCTTTAAGTCAAACAATAGCCCAGTTTAATTTGTAAAGAATATTTGCCTTACGCATTGTACTCTTTTGAAGAATTATCTGGGTGCAGTGAGTTTCTAGAAACAGAAAACCTAACATCAGACTAGAGGCTGTGTTGCAGGGTAAATTATTATCATGGAAACACACTGTTCTAGCCCTGTTTCCATGGGAGTGTTGATGAGATAGGAGATAAGGTATAAGAGTCTTTGGAAGTTCTCTCATCTTTAGAACACTTTGATTTTCTAGTCAGAAATGTTGCCCAATTTACAAATTGTGTATTAAATAAATTTCAGTTTGTGTTATTGGCTTAATATAATTTTTGTTTTAACAAAGTAAACAAATGAGCATGGCTGCGTTTCAGTAAGACATCATTTATGGATGCTGAAATTTGAATTTCGTATAGTTTTTATGTGTCACAGAATATTGTTTATCTTTTGATTTTTTTCCAACCATTTAAAAGTGAAAATTATTTTTAGGTCACAGAACATAGAAAAGCAAGTGGCAGGTTGCATTTGGCATGGAGGTGTTGGTTTGCTAACCCTTGACCTAGATGAACTTCAATATGTTAGTAGTTTGAGGGTGTGAGGATCTACCCTTTCTTGTACAATGAACGGTGTTTTCCTCCAGGCAAGAAAAAAGGGCTCACCTCCTTCAGGTAAATCCTGCTGAAATGGCTTTCAGAGAGGGAAGATATTTCACTGACTCTCACCCTGCTGGAAGGTCCAATAGTGTTTGCTCCTTCCTGTGGGAACAGAATATGGCATCAAAATGTTGCCTTTCTCAGACTCCATGCAGTAGATTCAGCCCACATTCCCTACTCCCTGCCTCAGATGGTTTCACCTTTCTACCTACCCATTAGTCTTTTCATCTGGCTTTATCCACAAAGCAGACTGATTTTGCCTGTAGACAACAACCTCTCAGAATAATCTCTGGCTTTGCAAAGACTGAGGCTGAACTTCATGGTGCTTTGAGTTAATGAGACTGGTTGTTAATGTGTTCCTTTGTTCTTGGGTGAGCATCCTGAAATACCAACCCTTTGCTTTCTGCTGCAAACATCAATATGCCCCCTATCTGATAATCAATATTAAGGGTTACTGCAAATACAAATGTTCCCTAGGTGTACAATTAAAATGAAGCTGTTCCAGACTGAATGCTGCCTTTTGTCTTAACCTTTCCACTACCTTTATCTCAGAGGTGAATTTTCTTAGCTCGGGCCAATGATAAAGAGAAATGGTTTGATCCCTGTTTACAGATGCAGAAACAGAAAAGACAAGGGGTTGAGGGATTTTCCTAAGGTCACTGAGCAAATCCCTGGCTGAACCAGAATGAACATGCACAAATACAAAATGCTAAAGCTTGAATAGTCCTTTGACTTCATATATAGAATTCTTATTCTCTTCAGAAATATATGATCATTTTGTGGATTTAAATGCCTGCATTTTCAGGTATGGTATTTACATTCCAAGACTTGCAACGGACTAAGGACTATAAAATACTAACCGGGAAAAAAAATGACTTAGCTTCAGAGAGAACTGATAACTCACTTATAGTGAATGAGGTAGTATGATAGGTGAATTGGAGCCCTGGTGGCACAGTGATTAAGAGCTAGGGCTGCTAACCAAAAGGTTGGCAGTTGGAATCCACCAGCCACTCCTTGGAAATCCCTATGGGGCATTTATTTGCACTCTTGGGCATTTATCCCATAGAAATTTAAAAAAAAGCATATGTTCACACAAAACCTGCACATGAATTTTCATAGCAGTTTTATTCACAGTAGCTAAAACCTGGAAACAATCCAGATATCCTTCAGTGAGTGAATGGTACCAACAACTGTGGTACTTAGTGGAGTATTACTCAGCAATAGAAAGAAATGAACTATTGATACATGCAACATCCTGCATGAGTTTTAAAAATAACACTGACTGAAAAAACCCAACCCTGAAAAGGTTGCATGCTGTATTATTCGATTAATATACCACTCTTGAAATGTAAAAAATTACAGAAATAGAGAAGAGTGTTTGGGAGGGATTAAGGAAGGAGTGACGGCAGGAGGGAAGTGAGTTTGGTTAAAAAAGGGCAACATTAGGGTAATTGCGGTGGTGGAATCGATGACTGTATCGATGTCAATATTCTGATTGTGACTTTGTACTATAGTTTTAAAAGATGTTACCATTGGGGTAAACCAGACAAAAGGTACATGGGATTTCTCTGTATTATTTCTTACAATTGCATGTGAATCAATAATTATCTCAAAATTAGAAATTTAATTAAGAATATGATTTTAAGGTTGGCAAAGATGCAATGAAGTCTGCTTCTTACACATTAGGTATGGACCCATTTTCATGTATGAGTAAATTTTTAGAAATATTTTGGGAATGTAATAGTCTTAAATTTTTCCTATATCTACCTTAATAGTTCTACTTGTAAGAATTTACCTTAAGAGGGTAATTGAACATTTTTGTAGAGATTTCTATGAAAACATGTTCAATATTACACTACTTACTAGAGAAATAATTTCCAAATGGACAAAATAAATGTCTAACAGAGAATATTTAGAGAATTGATGTTACATACGATGGACTCTAACATAGAAATCAAATTCACAATATTTTAAGAGAGCTAGGTAGTAAAGCTTAGTGGAGTAGAGGGCTCTGAGGCTAAAATTCATCATTTCAAGTTTTGTCACAACTGTTTATGTGCTGTGTGAACTTGCACAGGTTACTTAAACTTTCTGTGCTACAGTTTCTCCCTTTGTAAAATAAAGAAATTTGGAAGAGAGCTACCTGGCCAATTGATTGGAAGAAATCCCTATTTGTGATCGTTCCAAAGAAAGGTGATACAACAAAATGTGGTAAATATCAAACAATATCATCAATATCACACACAAGTAAAATTTTGCTGAAGATTATTCAAAAGCAGTTGAAGCAGTACATTGATAGGGAACTCCCAGAAATCCAAGCAGGATTCAGAAGAAGATATGGAATGAGGGATGTCGTTGCTGATATCAGATAAATCTTGGCTGAAAGCAGAGAATATCAGAAAGATTTTTACCTGTATCATATTGACTGTGCAAAGGCATTTGACCGTGTGGATCATAAC